>NC_085052.1:33031593-35431593 GCF_963662255.1 Cinclus cinclus | reverse complement strand
ACTTCTGTTCTTCAAGTTGTTTTGTAATCTTCACATGTCACATGAGAGTGGCAGAAATTCAGAAATTGTGTGGGCATCAGACTCATTAAGATAACCTATAGATTCTGTGGTTGTTGTTTAATTTACCTACTTGGGAACAGCAGGATAGAGCTCAGAGTTTGTTGATTTGTGTGAACAAGTCCTGCGGGTTTTCTCTGCTGTCTCTTGACTTCGGGAATACAAACTTCATATGAGCTGGGAATGAACTTTTGGGAATGAATATGAACTGTTGTCAAACAGTAAATGGACTGAGAACTACATCTGTTGATTTCTATAAACAAGCTTTCTGAATGTTGAATCTTTGTAATTTTATTTATTGTTATGAAATTGGGTCGGTCAGTGTATTATTTATTAGCAGTATTACAATGTCAAGTGGAAATACTCAAGCCAGTTTCCTTATTCATAAATGGCAGAATCTGTGAGATTATCTTGTAGGTTTTATAACCAGTGGAATTGTTCAGTGCCTTACAAAAGCAAAATTGCCCCAATCACTATTTATATTTCTCTTTACCTAGTAAGGCTGTTTGCATATAGTAATATCCTTATTTCTTTTTTAACTTTTTTTTGCCTGTCATGCACATTTTTATGGCATTTGTAACTGAAATGTTTTACTTTCATAAAATTGCTTTCTTGTTCAAAACAGGTTCCTTTGGAGATGTCTGAATGCATACCAAGGCAAACTGGGACCAGTGAACACTTATTTAGAGGACCAAGGAAAGACAGGACTATACCAGATATTTACTATTTCCCTTTTACTGTAGTCACTCACAAATCGCTTCTGTGTCCTTTTGTTGGAATCCAGCATTACCTGAGTAGCCTTTTAGCTCAGAGCTAACATGTGCCAATCTCTCCTCCATCTGAATGTTAGGGATCTAGAAGAAAATCCTTTCAGCCAAAGTTGTTCATGCAATACATGAATTTATTGCTCTGTGGATGGACTCCTGCGCACTTCATAGCTCCTTGAGCTGAAAGGTGTGCAAACTTGTATAAAATTGAAACATTGGCTACCTTATCATCCACTGCTGGACAATTACTATTAAGAAATTTCTGTTGAGGAAAATAGTAATTTTCCTCAGTTTATTTATCCTTAAATATTTAACTAGAGGATTGTTGGGGGTTGGTTCTTTCCCTTTTCCCTCTGTGGAATTTTCCCCATTGCCATGCTAAAATACCTGTTGACTAGGCCCTGGTGACAAGGGGGAGGGGAGAGAGAAGAGGGAAACCCCTCGATATTCAAACATCCAGAAGAGGAAGCAGAAGGCTCTGGCTCAGCCCATTTCCCCCGCGGAGTTCGGATGAGAAGGACGATCTCTGCCTCAGCCCCATCCCTGCCATCCCAGCGCCAGGAGCCATCCTCACTGCTGTCAGAGCCTGCCCTGCTGCCTTCTCACTGTAACCTGCCACCATCCAGCACTCTGCTGAGCACCAGGACCCACATCGTGAGCGGAGGGCTCTCTCTCCATCTCTCTCTCCCCCTGGGACAGCGCTGCCATCACCCCCAGCCCTCCTGCAGCTCTGCGGGACCTGCCCGCCCCCAGCACCGGGAACTGCAGCTCAGGGAAAAGGTGCCTGCAGCCAGAAAGGGACTGGGACTGAGTTACTGTTCTGTTTGTGGCTAATTTCATAGCTGTTGTTGTTCTTGTTTGTCTTGTTAGATATACTAGTAAAGAATGGTTATTCCTATCCTCATCTCTTTGCCTAAGAGCTCCCGTAATTTCAGAATCATAATAATCTGTAGGAAGGAAGGATCATTTACTTAGCAAACACCTGTCTTTCAAACCAGGACAGATTTTGGCCGCCCAGTGTGGGGCCCAAGGGCATTGAGAGGAAAGGGTGAAAAAGGAATAACAGTTCTTGAGTTACCTCAGTTTTGTGTTAGGTGGCATCATGTTGTCCAGCTTACCGTGGTTTGGGTTCCATGTGGCCACAGCTTTATCTCTCCCATTTGCAATCCCTTACTTGAACATGGGTCCTATAACTCAGGCTACTGTAACTATTATCCAGTTCCTTTTGTGGGCTGATAACATGAGAAATTAATGAATTTTTAACTTCCTCTGGAAGGTGGGTACATGGATTCAGGGCTATCACACTCTAACTGTATGTTTTTGGGGCTACTTTAATAATGGTACATACTGTGAGGATATGACACCAGGAAAAATTTTGTCCCAACCCCTTACACAGATTTTTGGGTCTGCTCCACCAGCTTTTGAAGGGTTCAAATCTCTTCTAAGTAGTAATGATATCATACAGTGGCTGACATTGCTAATAGGCCTTGTAAACCTGTTCTATTTAACATTCCGAGATGAGGGGAGGTTGACTTGGATGACAACCCTGATATGACCCCCAGGAAGTAGGGATTCTGCCCCAGAGCCTGGCTGTGCCCCAGAGACTAAGGATTCTGCCCCAGAGACTAAGGATCCTGCCACAAAGGTTAAGGATGTTGCCCCTGAGCCTGATTCTGCCCCAGAGCTCACCTCAGAAAGGAACCATCCAGAGTGGGTGGGGTTTCTAGTGAAGGAGATGAGACAAATGCTGAAGGAGTACCTTTCCCCAGCTCTTGAGAAACTCTCCCTCTGCCTTAAAGAGGGAGAACCTGATGGTGCAACAGTGGAACCCACAAATGTTACATCTCTCCAGGCTCCAGCTCAACTGCAAGGGCACTCACAGCCAGCAGCAGTTGCCCCCGTGGAAACTAGAAAGTCAAGGGTAAAAAGAAAGCACCTACTTAATAATGATCAGAAAGCAGGGCCCTCACAACCAGCAGGGGAGCCAGAGGTTGAGATCGTCACAGAGTCCCTGTCATACATGGGTCTCAGTTATCTGCGTAAAGACGTTGTACGACAGGGCAGTGAGGCTTTTACAACGTGGTTACTGTGGGTTTGGGACCTTATGGGTACAGGTGTGCAACTGGATGGTACTGAGGCAAGGAATTTGGGACCCCTGACCCAAGACTCAGGTGTGGGTCAGGTATTCGTAAGGGAGCCAGACACCCTTTCCCTCTGAGAGCGGCTTTTAATGAGTGTAAGAGAGAGGTTTGTCCATAGAGAGAGAATGCAGGAGCACCATAGAATGCACTGGAAGACCGCTGAGGAGGGGATCCAACAGCTGAGAGAAGTGGCAGTACTGGAGGTACTTTTTGGGAGGGGTGGACAACATGACGATGACCCCGACAAGGTCAGGTGCACAGGGCAGATGTTGTGGAATCTGGCACACCTGGGGCCATCTCAATACACCACATTCATTGCAGCCATTAATGCTGACACCAACCACGAGACAGTGGGTTCTGTTGCCAATAAGCTCAGAAATTTTGAGAGTATAATGAATGGCCCAATGCAGGCTCAGGTCTCTGCCGTGATTAGGGAACTCAGAGAGGAGTTCAAGGAGGAGATGAGAGAGATGAGGGAGGAGATGATGAAGGTCAATGCAGCACGAGTGCGAGTCACAGATCCCAGAGTTAGAGCCAAACATCCCCCAGCCAGGGAAAAAAGGTACACCCCACAAACTGACCTGTGGTTCTTTCTGCATGACCATGGGGAAGACATGAGGAGGTGGGATGGGAAACCCACTTCTGCCCTGGCAGCACGGGTGCGTCAACTCAGGGAGGGAAACACTAACCAAGGGAGCTCCACTAAAGTGAAGGTAGCCTCAACTTCCCATAACCAAGATGCAGGGTATTACAAAAGGGAGGATGATTTGTCAGATCCCCTTGAGGGAACCTCCAACATGTATGCCCAGGAAGGAAATAATAACCAGTGCTAGAGGGGCCCTGCCTCTAGCCAGGGAGAGGCACGGGAAAACCGGGTCTTTTGGACAGTGTGGATCCGATGGCCTGGCACATCAGAGCCACAAAAACATAGGGCATTAGTTGACACTGGTTCCCAGTGCACCCTAATACCATCAGAACATGTTGGAGAAGAGCCTGTTTCTATTGCTGGGGTGACAGGGGGATCACAGGAATTGACTTTGCTGGAGGCTGAGGTGAGCCTGACTGGGAAGGAGTGGCAGAAGCATCCAATTGTGACTGGCCCAGAGGCACCGTGTATTCTAGGCATAGACTTCCTCAGGAATGGCTATTACAAAGACCCAAAGGGACTCAGGTGGGCTTTTGGAATAGCTGCTGTAGAGGCAGAAAACATTAAGCAATTGAACACCTTGCTTGGACTGTCAGAGAACCCATCTGTAGTGGGACTCCTGAAGGTGAAGGAGCAGCAAGTGCCAATTGCCACCTCCACTGTGCACCACCGGCAGTACAGGACAAATTGAGATGCCGTGATCCCCATCCACAAGATGATCCGTGAGCTGGAGGGCCAAGGGGTGGTCAGCAAAACCCACTCACCCTTCAACAGCCCCATCTGGCCTGTGCGCAAGTCTGAAGGAGAATGGAGATTGACTGTGGACTATCGTGCATTAAATGAAGTGACTCCACCGCTGAGCGCTGCCGTGCCGGACATGCTGGAACTCCAGTACGAGCTGGAGTCCAAGGCAGCAAAGTGGTACGCCACCATTGACATTGCCAATGCATTTTTCTCCATTCGTCTGGCAGCAGAGTGCAGGCCTCAGTTTGCTTTCACCTGGAGGGGCGTGCAGTACACCTGGAACCGACTGCCCCAGGGGTGGAAACACAGCCCCACCATCTGCCATGGACTGATCCAGGCTGCACTGGAAAAGGGTGAAGCTCCAGAACATCTGCAATACATTGATGACATCATTGTGTGGGGGAACACGGCAATGGAAGTATTTGAGAAAGGACAGAAGATCATCCAGATTCTGCTGGGAGCCGGTTTGGCCATCAAGAGGAGCAAAGTCAAAGGTCCTGCCCGAGAGATCCAGTTCCTGGGAGTAAAGTGGCAAGACGGGCGGCGCCAAATCCCCACTGAGGTCATCAATAAGATCACCACGACGTCTCCACCAACCAACAAGAAGGAAACACAAGCTTTCCTAGGTGCCATAGGCTTTTGGAGAATGCACATTCCTGAGTACAGCCAGATCGTGAGCCCTCTCTACCTGGTCACCCGGAAGAAGAACGAATTCCACTGGAGCCCTGAGCAGCAGCAAGCCTTTGCCCTGTTCAAGCAGGAGATCGCTCATGCTGTAGCCCTCGGCCCAGTCAGGACGGGACCAGAGGTGAAGAATGTGCTCTACTCTGCAGCCGGGAACAAGGGCTTGTCCTGGAGCCTTTGGCAGAAGGTACCTGGTGAGACCCGAGGCCAACCTCTGGGATTCTGGAGTCGAAGTTACAGAGGGTCCGAAGCCAACTACACCCCAACAGAGAAGGAGATCTTGGCTGCTTATGAAGGACTTCAAGCTGCCTCAGAGGTGATTGGCACAGAAGCATAGGTCCTCCTGGCACCCCGACTACCAGTGGATGTTTAAAGGGAAGGTCCCCTCTACCCACCACACCACCGATGCCACATGGAGCAAGTGGATCACCCTCATCACACAGCGCGCCCGTATCAGAAACCCAAATCGCCCTGGAATTTTGGAAATAATTACAAACTGGCCAGAAGGTGAAAATTTTGGTCTTGCTGATGAAGAGGAGCAAGAACAAGTGACCTGGGCTGATGAAGCCCCACCACACAACCAACGGCCAGCAAACAAAACTCGCTACGCTCTTTTCACTGACGGTTCCTGTCGCATCGTGGGGATGAACCGGAAGTGGAAAGCAGCCGTATGGAGCCCCACACGACAGGTTGCACAAGCTACTGAAGGAGAAGGTGGATCAAGTCAACTTGCTGAACTCAAAGCCGTTCAGCTGGCCCTGGACATTGCTGAAAGAGAGAAGTGGCCAAAGCTCTACCTTTACACTGATTCATGGATGGTAGCCAATGCTCTGTGGGGTTGGTTGGAAAGATGAAAAAAAGCTAACTGGCAACGTAGGGGAAAACCAATCTGGGCTGCTGATGAGTGGAAAGACATTGCCAGTCGGGTAGAGAAGCTACCCGTAAAGGTCCGTCATGTAGATGCCCATGTCCCCAAGAGTCAGGCTAATGAGGAGCACCGGCACAATGAGCAAGTAGATCAGGCTGCAAGGATAGAGGTGTCACAGATAGACTTAGACTGGCAACACAAGGGAGAATTGTTCCTGGCTCGATGAGCCCACGATGCCTCAGATCTTCAAGGCAGAGATGCTACCTATAAGTGGGCACGAGACCGAGGGGTGGATCTCACCATGGACAGTATTTCCCAGGTTATCCATGACTGTGAGACGTGTGCTGCCATCAAGCAAGCCAAGCGAGTGAAGCCCCTCTGGTATGGGGGGCGGTGGTCCAAATCTAAGTATGGGGAGGCCTGGCAGATTGACTACATCGCACTGCCTCAGACACGCCAAGGCAAGCGCTATGTGCTGACCATGGTGGAAGCCACCACTGGATGGTTGGAGACCTACCCTGTGCCTCATGCCACTGCCCGCAACACCATCCTGGGTCTGGAAAAACAAGTCCTTTGGAGACATGGTACCCCTGAGAGAATTGAGTCAGACAATGGGACTCATTTCAAGAACAGCCTCATAAGCACCTGGGCCAGAGAACACGGCATCAAGTGGGTGTACCACATTCCTTATCACGCATCAGCGGCTGGGAAAGTGGAACGGTGCAATGGACTGCTTAAAACCACCTTGAAGGCACTGGGTGGGGGGACTTTCAAGAACTGGGAGATTCATCTACCAAAGGCCACATGGTTAGTGAACACCCGAGGTTCCACTAATCAAGCAGGCCCTGCCCAGTCTGAGCCCTTGAGAACACCAGATAGGGACAAGGTTCCAGTGGTGCATATGAGAGGTATTCTAGGAAAAACTGTTTGGGTGAACTCTGCCTCCAGCAAAGACAATCCAATTTGTGGGGTGGTTTTTGCTCAAGGGCCAGGGTGTACCTGGTAGGTGATGCAAAGGGATGGAAAGACCTGATGCATACCCCAAGGAGACCTTGTTTTAGGGTGAACTACCTACAATACTGTGCCTGTATCTGTAACTGTATGGATGTCTATAATTTGAAGATTTTAATTTGATGTAGCATGATGGTATAGGAAAATTCGGGGTGTATAGTGTTGGGGGTTGGTTCTTTCCCTTTTCTCTCTGTGGAATTTTCCCCATTGTCATGGTAAGTTACCTGTTGACTGGGCCCTGATGGCAAGGGGGAGGAGAGAGAAGAGAAGAGAAAAACCCCACGAGATTCAAACATCCAGAAGAGGAAGCAGAAGGCTCTGGCTCGGTCCCATTTCCCCCTTGGAGTTCAGACAAGAAGGACGATCTCTGCCTCAGCCCCATCCCTGCCATCCCAGCACCAGGAGCCATCCTCACTGCTGTCAGAGCCTGCCCTGCTGCCTTCTCACTGTAACCTGCCACCATCCAGCACTCTGCTGAGCACCAGGACCCACATCGTGAGTGGAGAGCTCTCTCCATCTCTCTCTCTCCCCCTGGGACAGCGCTGCCATCACCCCCAGCCCTCCTGCAGCTCTGCGGGACCTGCCCGCCCCCAGCACCGGGAACTGCAGCTCAGGGAAAAGGTGCCTGCAGCCAGAAAGGGACTGGGACTGAGTTACTGTTCTGTTTGTGGCTAATTTCATAGCTGTTGTTGTTCTTGTTTGTCTTGTTAGATATATTAGTAAAGAACTGTTATTCCTACCCCCATCTCTTTGCCTGAGAGTGCCATTAATTTCAAAATCATAATAATCTGTAGGAAGGAAGGATCATTTCCTTAGCAAACACCTGTCTTTCAAACCAGGGCAAGGATAACCTGCTGTAGGGCAGCTGTTCTCAATGTATTATCTCATTGATGATATCTCTCAGGAAACTGGTTGTTCTTGGAGAACATGTACATGATGTCTGTGTCTTTTGTGCTGATTCCAGTATTTCGTTGTATCTCTGAAGAATCCCTGTTCTTTTTTCAAGTACACAGCCTTTCCTTTCTAGGAATGTGGGCCTAGTTTGTACAGTGGTAGAGGGGGTGCTGATGCCTGTCTTGTTTTGCTCTTTGTTTCACAGGAACCATGTAGACCCCAGGGTGACTGTACTGTTTTACATGTTTCTAAAGTCAAAAAATGTGATTCTGTTGACACTGCCCGTCTTGTGACTGCTTTCCTGTAACCTATCAGTAGTCTGTCTCCTTCTGCAGTATCCTGCTATCACAGTGAGGATTTGGATGCACTTCTCCATGTGGAGAGAGAGTTAGTCTTGGATAGTGTCTGTCTTGGTTGTTTTGTCCTTTATGTGCTGCATTTTAGCTCAGAGCATTAGGAAGTGCCCTCAGGCACAGCAGTTTGCCTCTTTCCCTTCTTTGTCATTATGTCTGACCACCAGATTGATGTAAGTAGCATGTTAGCAGATGGTAGATATTCTTTTCCTGTCAAACAGATAACCCGAAAAAATTGTCAGCTTCTATGAAAAAGGGCTGGAAGCCCAGTCCTTGGCTGTAATTTATCAAAGTATATCTCATTTCTGTTCACACCAGGTACTCACATGGACCCTAATCTTCCATGGTTGTGCCCTGCACATTCACTGTGTTATTGCAGGGCAAATGACAGGGTGACAGTTTCTTGAGCTGCTTTACTTTCCTTTGAAGAAAAGGATAATCACCATTTATCTAAAGAAAGACTGTGAAGCAATGACGTGTCCATAGAATGTGTAAGCAGCTGACCAGCCAGCCTGTGTTTCTCTGATGTAAAGCTTTCTGAGTAGAGAGGGGCAAAGAACCCATAGGCACTAGAAAGGTCAAAACAGCTTTTGCTCTAAAGGTGGTATTAGTTCTATTGCACTTGCATATTGCTCACTGGGGAAATGCTTAAAAGATAAGTGGAAAAGTAGGTGGTTTGTTATGATGTTTCAGGCAAGTCAATCCTGCTTTAGGTAAGTAGCAAATCTGATAGGCTGCATTCACTGCAATGGGAGCTATATGGCAGAAATACAATATGCACATTTGACTCTCTTTTATTTTTTTAAGGATGTTTTAGTGCTTCACTGAAAAATGCACACATTTCAATAGTTTTCTTTTGATTGTTCTCAATTTAGATAAACGTGCCTGAAAAGTACTGTAAATACAGCATTTTGCTTGAGGTGTTTGTACAGGGATTTCCATTAAATGTGTACAACCAGATGATGAAATTAATCTGAAATTAGTAATGTAGGGCTATGAAAGAAGACTTAGCAAGTATGCTACAAAAATGGGGTCTAAGATCTCACTCAACTAAATTTTTAGCATTGTATTTGGAATGTGTACTCAGAATGAGTGAGCAAACATTAGATATTCAAGAAATGTTTGCCAAGTCTACTGCAAGAAGCACAGACAGCTAAAAGATGTCAACAGGAAATATTGTCATAGCACTAAGAATAATGTGTTATCTCGTGCTTAACACTGAACACCATGTAAACAATTAGTCACAGAATAGAAACTATTGAATGCAAGCAGTAGCATGAGAGTTGCATTCACAGCCTTGCACTAATCAAGAAAGTTGTGTTTATTGTTTCTGATGAATAAATCATTTTAACCTTTTTGGTATTTACATGATATGTCAGCATCCTAAACACCTGCATCATCATGATGTTTGTGAGATCTTATTTCTGGAGGGGACTGAATGCAAATGTTTATTTTTCTGTGGTGTAATGAGCCTTGTAAAGAGACAAGAATAATGAGAAATATGATTGCTAAACCTTAGGGTGCAGTGCTGCTGTTCATAATATATAGTTTCATATGCACACATATAAAATAGTCATAAGGCAAAGGCAGCCATTTTGCTTGACAACTTTATCACCATCTCCCACACTCAGTCACTCAGTGACATGTGCTGAAGCTTCAGGGTTTTCATAAAGTGCCAAGGTATTATGTTTTAGTTATGATGCAAGAACTGGTAGTGGGGGGTTCCAGTGCCCCAGTGTTATGGAAAATACTCAGTGCATGAAACAGGTTTCACAGTATGTCATCACAAAAACATTGTGCATTTTACACCATACTTATACTTGGCAGGTTCGGGGAGAATATTTTTTTCTTGATGGGTAAGAATGGTGTTTTTAGCAGAGCTGGGGTTACCAGGTGTCACTCCTAATTTTCACCCTGTGCACAAGCTGTGAGCCTTCTAAGAAGTGACCTCTTTCTCCATCCGTGGAAGTGAAGTGTGTCATAAATTAATCTAATGAGAACAGGACTCTCTCATTAGTTTATAAACTAATCAAAAGTGACCTGTTTTGCATGCAAAGGACTGTCCTCTAAACTTCTGAGATCAAAATAGGTCTCAGATAGAGAAGCAAGTTTGAGTATTCTCTGAAAATCTCACCTAAAGAGATAGTTCTGATAATTATTATTTCCTTTGTTACTGAAACTTTATATTTTTATTGGTGTTAAATAGCTTAACAATAAGGTATTATCTTTTTGCTCTGGGCGAAAGCTGCTTCCATTTTGATATATGTCTCATCACAAAGGTTATTATGTAAACTAGTTATCTTACACACATTTGGAACTCAAAGGGAAGTTGAACCTATCTTCATTTTGTCTAAAAATTTCTCAAAGGCATGAAAGATTAATCTGTTATTAACATTTGCCTGCAGCTATTTCTAAAATGCATTAGTTGGTTTTTGGGACATTAATTAATTCTGAAGAAATGATCAAGTGTTCTTAGCTTTGTGTGTTTTATACTGGACTAGGTTCTTTCCAAAAGTCACAGTATTTCAACAATAAAGCATTAAAAGGAGCAAGATCAGAGCAATGCAGCTTGGCCTTTTCATCTTCCCAACTCTGTAGAACTCCTAAAAGATGAATTTTCCTAAGTCATAAAGTGACTATTACACCATAAAGAGTAGCAGTAAATGTACTAATATTTTTATGTTTCTCATGTTAAAAAGATCCACTTAGAAAAACACTGAAGTCCCCATAATGATTGAATACCAAGGGAGTCAGGCCAGTCTGCAGGACCCTTTTGTGCCTATTCTGGTTCAATGTTCTCCAGTCAGGCATGTCTATTCCCGACTTTCCTGCCAAAGACAAGGTGTTAATGCGTATCTGTTGAGACCTCACCCTTCAGACCTGTTCAGAATTACAGACTGTTGCTATAGAGACCCTGAAGTCTGCCCCAATTTGTCTTGTAGATCCCTTCTCAGGGTGTGAAAGCCGTTATGAGTCACTGTCTGTAGCATTCCTGTAGTATTCCATAGGATAACTTCACTGAGGCTGCAGCTTCAGAGAAGGGATCTCTAAGAGACCCTGCAGGGAGAGCAGGGCTGGGGCACTGCTGCTAGGTTCTGGTGCTCTTGGCAGGCTCCAGATTCTCTCTGGTAAGTGTAAATTAAAGACCTGTAGTAATGGATTTGTGTGCTAACACAAAAGATTGAATGTTCATCACTCTCTGCACAGGGCTGTGACATGAAGTACAACACGTAGCAGAGGAGTGGAGGAAGGGTGCGAAGAAAAACTGAGAACTTGCAAAATAGGTGAAAGAAATGTGCTGCAATCGGAAACACTCAAACAAGATCAGTCCTTAAATCAAAATAATGAATAGCACAAATAGCTGTTATTGCATTGATCTGAAGATGTTAGATGGCTCACAACTGAATGTGAGTCAACAATACCCTGTCATTAAGAAAAAAGCAAGTGTCCCAGTGAGTGTGACAGCAGCAAGAACTACCAAGGGTATCAAAAGCATGACCTGTGGGGACAGAGCTGAGGACCAGGGCTTTAGCTAGAGAAGGAGAAAATGGAGGGGAGACATGAAATTAGTTTTCAGCTCTCTGTGTGATGACTGCAAAGAAAAACTCTTATCTTCTACAATTCTTCTGCTACTGGGATAGAGTAAAACAGGTTTAGCAGGTGAGATACGGGCTTAGAAGCCAGGAAAACTTGGTTATGACTGGAATAAATAAATGCCAAAGGAGGATTTTGGGTTTGCTACTCATTGTCTTTTGTGAGCCAGAACAGATGACCAGAAATTTCTTCAGGAATTGGTGATCCTACCTCTTGGCAGGAGTATGTCTGATATGAGCTCCTGAGGTCAGTTCCAGCAGTACAGTCTATAGTGTTATGAGCTACATAAGATGAGAAGGATTGAGTCTGTGCTTCCAGCTCTGTGTTAGTGGAAAAAGATGGACACCTGCATGTATTTGGGGTGTCTCAGTCATTAGAGCTGCACAAAGGCAGGTAGTTCAGCTTTCCCATTGATTGTTGCCTGCCTTGCTGCCTGGGGAGGTTTTTGGTCACCCAGAGAAGCCTGCAGCAGGATTTCTGTACAGCCAGCCTCTAGCCTGGGGTTTACATTAAAAAACATGGACTTTGACATGCAGCTGATGCTTAATAGCAAGGCAGGCTTTCCAGCTTTCTTCCATATCTGCTAAATTATTTCCTGTGATCTTGCAGGACCTGTGAAGTGAAGCTAATTTCATTATTTACACTGTATTGGCTCTGTAGCAGAAATAGACTTTTGTTCTGAGTTTGCACAGCACCCAATACAATGGAGCTGCACAGCAGCACAACAAACAACAGTAATGATGGCACAGAGGGACGTACTCCATCAGGGAGGCCTTTTCTGTTGTTTTGTTGTGGCTCTGTATATCACACATACAATGACAGCATCGAGAAAGAGCAATCTCTAAGCAGGCCTGTCAGACTGACAGCTTCTTACTTCTATTCACTGCAGGGCACTCACATGCCAAGTACTAAAAACAGCGTTTTAAAAATACCAAAATGAGCAATAACATCTGTGAGGCACTAAAAGCAAAGGCAGTAAACAAACCAAAGCAAAACAGAACACATCAAGGGTGGTAGATTTTAGTGTCTGTTCCCCTCAAGGTATAGAACATTTCATAGATGATTGGCACATAGGATTGAATTAAAAGGAAAAGCTTCCTTGTTTGCATCCTCTGAAAACTGCTGTCCATACATACTCCTAGGGAAGTTACATAACTGTCATTCAGAGTTGTACATTCAAATAGTTGTCAAGTAAGTTTAGCAAAATTATGTTTCTTAATGCTTCTCTAAGTACTTCACAATGCTATAAAAAGGCAACAAGCCTCTGTACTTCAGAAGCATAAATGTTTACTGCTGAAGTCTACACACAACAACCTGAATACCTAAAAAACAAGTCACAATTAATTTTCTTGTAGTTCAGTTCTTGTGGGGATTTTTTCTGTCCTCTTCTACCTTTTGTTTCATTTTACTGTCAGTTTGTTTCAACTTCTTCATGTATCTTAAGTTTCTTAATTTTGGTTCATTTTAACTTCTTACCCTATTTTAGGTTACATACACTAGGCATTTGAGACTGATTTTTTTCTAGTGAGTGTTTGGCTTCTCTTTGGTAGCATGTCAGTGTCTGTGTCTTTTTTAGTCTCCACCACCACAGTGATATGGAGAGTGTGGGCCCTAATAGACCAAGGCAATGTCCAGCAAGTCTAAGTGTCAGAAATCAGCAAATCTAGGTGTCACCTCTCCCTCTGTTGTCTCTGGAATCTCATTCTCAAGCTTATTTTGCATTTAAAGTCCTTCAGTCTTTTTGGGAGGGTATGCCATGGAGGAGATCTGGATGGATCTGTCTCAGAGCACTGGCCAGCCTTTTCTCCCTCTTTCTCTCAGCCATCATGCTAATGGTGGTGCTGCACTTGCACACAAGAAGGTGTTTGTTCAGATGTGCCACCTGTGTCTGTGTGGTGTTCCCCCAGAGAAAGTCCTTTGTCCCTGTACAGCCTCTGGGAACCCTCCCTGCAGTGCCACCACCTAGCAGTCTGTGGTCCACCTTCTGTCTCCTCCTGTCTGGAAACTCTGTAGTTGATGAGCTCCTGAATTTTGATGTGGGTCTATGTAGTTGTTAATCTCTTGATCAAGCCCATCTAAATGACATACTGCTTCCAGATATACCATGGGCTTCTTGAAAATCACATGCTGCTCACACATGTTGTGTCTTACACATCAAAATGTGTGAGCTCCCTGCTCACTGAAAACACCTTGGGCAGCTTGGGGCACAGTGAGGTGTTACAGATGCTTTCTCTCAGCCAACACAAGGGTTATTTGTTTTGCATCCTCAGAAAGTCCTAAATCCAGGAGTACTGTAAGTAACAAGTTGATAACATTTATTTGAGTTGCTTTAGATGCTTTGCCAAAGGAAATGAAATACACCTAGACACTGAATCAGGGCTGAAGATGAGAATTTACATTTGTAAATCTGGGTGTTGTTTTGGGTAATGCTTGTTTTATTTGCAGAACTTGTTTACATCTAACAGATGTATGTTGGATGAATTTTTGAATGGGGAAAAATGTACTGTTTCAAGTGAGCAAAACCAAAGAAGAAATATACCTTTGAACTAGCCTCTCAAGTTTCATCTGAACATTTCTTCCATCTAAAAATTTTGCATTGTACAAGCGGAGTTCCCGATGAGAAAAGACAAGTAATTTGGTAAACCTGTTGTCTGTAAAACACAGTTTGTGTGACTAAGGCAAGAAATATGCTTTAATCTAACAATACATTTATTCCTGTACAAAGACCATTCTAAAACTTTTATTTTCCAAACTTTTGGATTAGTTATATCAAAATGCATTGCAAAAAAGTTTAAATAAACTTCATCTATTTCTTCACTATATTCTGTGTTGTTGGGGGTTGGTTCTTTCTTTTTTCCCTCTGTGGAATTTTCCCCATTGTCATGCTAAGTTACCTGTTGACTAGACCCTAGTGAAAAGGGGAAAGAAAAAAAAGAGAAAAACCCCACGAGATTCAAACAGCCAGAAGAGGAAGCAGAAGGCTCTGGCTCAGCCCATTTCCCCCTTGGAGTTCAGACAAGAAGGACGATCTCTGCCTCAGTGAGCCATCCTCACTGCTGTCAGAGCCTGCCCTGCTGCCTTCTCACTGTAACCTGCCACCATCCAGCACTCTGCTGAGCACCAGGACCCACACCGTGAGCGGAGGGCTCTCTCTCCATCTCTCTCTCCCCCTGGGACAGCGCTGCCATCACCCCCAGCCCTCCTGCAGCTCTGCGGGACCTGCCCGCCCCCAGCACCGGGAACTGCAGCTCAGGGAAAAGGTGCCTGCAGCCAGAAAGGGACTGGGACTGAGTTACTGTTCTGTTTGTGGCTAATTTCATAGCTGTTGTTGTTCTTGTTTGTCTTGTTAGATATACTAGTAAAGAACTGTTATTCCTACCCCCATATCTTTGCCTGAGAGCTCCCTTAATTTCAGAATCATAATAATCTGTAGGAAGGAAGGATCACATTTTTCAGGTCAAATTGAGGCTTCTGCTTTCCTTAGCAAACACCTGTCTTTCAAACCAGGACATGTGTCTAGTCTGGTATAATTAAAGTACAAATTAATTAAGTTTTAAGTGCAGGGAGTAACTGTAATAGCAGTTGAATTTAAAAAGTAGTGGGAAGAAACTAAGTTGTACATCCAATCTTTTCAGATCTTAAGTTACTAATATTGAAAATCCTGTAGGTCACATTTACTTTTATAAAATCACAGTGCAAAAACATCAGTAGGCAAAATACAATCTGCATAATTGAAGCAAGTTAAATGATATGAAGAATGCCCTGAACAAATAGCTATGAGGGACATGTACTTATACATAACCATTAGTGTAACTCTGTAAGTCTACTTAGACTTAATTACAGTGGTGCAGAACTGTGCACAGAAGCTGGAAATGTGAAAAGAGACATTTTGCATATTGCTGTAGGGATCAGTGTATTTATGCAAGATGCTGACATGGCTTTACTCTGAAGGGCTAATTAAAACAATTGGGTTTGACTCCACTGGCAATGTGGAAACCAAGCAAGCAGATCAATAGCAAGTGCCACAGGACAGCTCAGCAGTCAGAGCTGTCATCTAGGCTGATGTGCACATGTCATATCAAAAGCATTCTGGCCTCTTACTCCAAACTTCTAATTTGAAGGAACGCACACACACCCAACACCTAATCTCATCAGAATATTTTAATTTTGCCACAAGTATGACATTGCACAATCCCGTCATCAAGCCTGGAAAAAAGCAACAGCAAACTGTTGCTACTTCAAGACACCCAGCTGGGAAATTGTTAAGAGCTTGACATTGATATCACTTAGATTAACATAAATCTTAAGAGGTTTTGTGGCAGTTACTGGTGTTACTCTGGTGAAGAGCTGGTCTGGTACCAAAATAAGATCTAAAGTTTATCAAACTCACTAAAGATATGGTAGTATTGCAAATAGTGGAGTAATATATATATGTAAAAAAATTATTAGGGTAGAAGAAGAATCTGGAATTGTGAAATCCAGGGAGATGAAAAAACCTCTATTTGTACAAAATGATTAAGCACCTCAAGAAGATGAAGAGCGTATTTCATAGAAGAAACATGTTATCAATACACTGAACTAAAAATTTACATTATACTGGATACCTGACTTTTTGTAGAGAGAGGAAGGAAAAAATACTGATGTTTTTTTCCACTGCATTATTGTAGGAATTCTGTCTTTTCAGTCTGAAGGAATATTAGTGATTTGGAAGGAAAGCATTCTGGGAGAGCACTAAGAATGAATTGTCTCTAAAAGCTAAGATCAAGTTTTCTTAATCTAGAAAGAATCAAGAAACAGATCAAGAAGAAATTAAGGCCTTTTGTGTTGGATAACCACATTGAAAATATTTTAAAAGACATTTTAAACCAATGTTCTCCACTGCCTTCTATAAATCCTCTGTCTGGGTGGATTGCAAAATCTTCCTGTGATTGCTGGATTGGAAAATAATACGCATAATGCCAAGACATTGAGTGATATTAAATTTTAATCATAAACCAGTATCAGCACTGTAATAAATTTCAGAAGGATGATATTCAATTTCTATATCTTTTTTCATTGTACTACTATAAGAAATGATGTTGTTTAATGAGAAGTACTTTATGAAGAGCATGAATTCAGCACTGTAAATCCTGTAGTGCTAGCATTGGATTAGAGCACATCACCACATCAGACAGATGTCTGTTCCACAGGCAAGGCCCAGTTTTTGTGGAGAGCTTCTCCCAAGTATAGTGAGGAGAAGCCATGCCCCAAAGAACTTTGTGTAAGAGAGGCAAAGCTGAAAGAGGCAGTCAAGTGTATTGCTAACAAATTATGCCGTCAAATATAATTTCTTCATGCATGTACAGGTGTACACCACATACTAATATTTCTGAGGTTTCTGACAGGATAATTTTAAATGCTCCTGGGTTTTGGTAGTAGCTGTCAGGGTTCCAAGCCTGAATGCTTAATCTTTCCAGGTATTTTTAAGACCTCTCAAGTATTAATCCATGTATTTCTGCCAGGTGCATTTTCAGGTAGTGTGCACAGTGCTTGCAGGATTTTTACAAAGTTTCCCAAATATTATTTATACAACAAACACAAGTTTTATGGGCTCCTAATTAGATCTCTTATATGTTTGCAATTTGGGAGGCTGCAAATGGCTACTGGGAGGTCCTGACTGCTGTTTGTTTCTTCCCAGCTGGAGGAACCAAATTCACTTAGGAATAAATTCCCTAGATTTTAGGGGGCTTGGAAAAGCAATTAATGTGTTCTGATTTATTTATGATACTTGCCAGACATTTATGCAATGTGAAATCAGATAAGTGGTGGTGTATGTCAGATCTGGGTTGCATGCTCTAGTTACACAAAGTTATTTGCTCCACACATACAACCACAGCCTTCAGTACAGCACTGACTGTAGGAGCAGGCAAAACTGAGCAGGCTTGATTTTTTCTGTGGCTCTATAAAAATGTATTCCTGGGCTGTATGTCTGCAGATAAAATCATATTCCAAGTTAAGTTATGCATCCAGCTTTTTATGGTAACCCTAAATTCTGCACCTCACTGTGGTCACTGTCGTGATCTGCAGAGGTTTCCCCAGTGGCACTCTGTATATCAAACTCCACTTGTCAGGACCCACTGGAACTGAAAACTTGGTGCTTTATGGGGCTGCAGCAGCCCCAGGAAAGGTTTTGTTTGAAGAGCTTGAGCCTTTCTCATTGTTCAGAATGAAGTAATGTACAGACACATAGAACAAGGTTGTTTTGTGAAATGTTAAAAGTCAAGCTCTTCTATTTTACAGGGGATAATTTATGTAAATATTCATTATTGTTTTGCAAAAAGCTTAGATTTATTTCTCCAAATAGAGTTTAATAGGATAAATGGAGATTTTCATCAGGATGTTTTCTGTACAAACTCAACCCATTTAGCTATAACTCACTCTTCCAAAAATATGCAATTGCTCTTTTATACTAAGAAAAAGGATGTTATTTGTTCACAGTTACATTAAAGATCATCAGTAACTGATGCCATAGAGGTTCAGTCAAGATGTAAATGTAAAGTGTCACTAGCAAAATTCACAGACTAATCTTTATGTGACACACTGGCATTTCAAAGTTTTAAAACAATACTTCAGATTGTGAGTGACCGAGCTTACCCTGAAGGTCCATCCTGCTGAGTACATGCGAATGTTTAAAATTCAGACTGGCCCTGGCCCTGAGCATCCTGCTTTGAGCAGGGTGGCTGGATTTGACAATTTCTGGAGGTGCCTTCCCATGTCAGCTACTCTTTGTGCACATTCTCAAAACTTTCCCTTCTGGTGCCATTCTCTCCTTGTAAGAAAGGTCTTGTGGCAAGTTATATAAATTTGAATTACAGGAAAGCTTCTATTTAACCTATTTTCAGCAAATTACTTGAACTGAATTTTAAGTTTCTTTTTGAGGATATGCTGTAGCTACTTATGTAGTGGTTTTGTTAATTAAAAAAAGTAATCTTCCATGAAGGTTCTTGAATTGCAATCATCTTAAAGGGAATATTATATATCCAGTAGCATCCAAGTGATCTTACCAAAGCTAGGCAGTAGTTCCTCTTGCTGATGGAGCACTCCATCATGAGAACAAGGAGACAGATTCTGAACAATTTTGCACCTGGCAGAACTCCATTGACTTCATTAGGTGGATTTATCCTGAGTGTTGTAGATTTTCAGAAGTTACAGGAATATGACACAGACGTGAAAAATTAAAATACAAAAAGTTAATAGGTCTGGCCCTCAAAAAACAAAATGATATGGATGTAGGAGGCTGAATTTACTAAATTAACCCCAAGCTTGGATTAGGATAGTAAGAATTTTGGAATTCTTTTTGGAGTGATAATAATTTTGAAATTACTTGCAACAAGGAATTTTTAATTACATTTTGAGAAAATACAGTTTGCTGTACTATCAGAGAGGGTACTAATTTATTGCAGTTTTACTCAGTATCCCAATAGACCCAAAAAGAAACCTAATAAAACCTAGGGTAGAAAGTTTGAACTACTTTCTTGACCTCTCCAGGACTGGCAGAACCTGCATTCCTTCAGTGCCACATGCTCTTCTTGACAGGCTGTCAACATCTTCAGCAGGACGAGGGGATTTGGAAGTTCTAGCTGGTGCCATCAGCCAGTCCTGGGGAGTAGCTGAAGTGCTCGTTCTTTGTGATATAAGTCACAATGTGATTTATGCCTGTAGGTCCACAAATTAATGATTCTCAAATGTCCTTCCTTCCACTTTGATCCAGGGAAAAGAGGCAAAGTAGAAATGAGGGAAGAATAGACACACAGGGAAAAATAGCCGATACAGAAAAAGAAGGAAGAAAGGTCAAATGGTTATCCAAAGAAGAAAGACAGCTGTAAAGACGCTAAGGGAAAGGGGCTTGCAAAGAATTTTTGTTTCAGGATATTTTTACAGGTTTATAGTTAGTCTGGTTTTCCCATACAGAAATGGTGGTTTTCACACTGTGTGCATACATCCCCTCTCCCTGTAAGAATTGAATTACTTGAGCAGTGTACAGATGCAATCCTTGTAGGTTTCATCAATGTGAATGAAGGAGCAGGAGAGCAAAATCTCTTTCTTTTTGGGAGTGGAGGGGAAGATGCAGCACAAACATATTCTATGTTATACTGCAAAGAAAGATGCTGAGCAACTAAACCTTAGAAAGGCTTCAGAAAGGGCGTACACATCAGCCTAAGAGCTATGAAATCAGGTAAATAGAAAACAAGATTTTGTTAGTTCTGAAAGTTTTGGGTTGCCATAGGTGGTTTATTTTAGAGGAAAATCGACCAGAGAATGAGATAGACTGTGAGATCTAGTTCACTAGGTAAAAGCTATTTTCAATTAACTTTAGCTTTGTTAAATTTAGAACTGGGTTTCCAAATGGATGGCTGATGGGGTGAATGTAAAAGTTGGAATGAATAAAAAGCTAGAGAACTGAGCCTTCCCTATGAGAAAATTTTGCAAAATTCCAGGACTAGATATGTAAGTAAATTTTGCCATTCCTCCTCACTATGTAATTCTGGTACAGGATAGCAATCACAGTAAATCACAGTAGATGCATTAAAGCAGAATGACACCTACCGTAATAAAAGTAAGTAACCCAGTGCTGACCCACCCTGGAACTTGGATATATAGGGACAGAGCAAGGGGAATGGCTTTAAAGTGCCAGTGGGCCAGTTCAGGTTAGATACTGGGAACAAACTCCTCATCTGAGGGTGGTGAGGCCCTTGCACAGATTATCCAGAGAAGCTGTGGATGCCCCATCCCTGAAGGTGATGGATGGGGCTTGGAGTCACCTTGGTCTAGTGGAAGATGTATGTGCCCATGGCAGGAGAATTGGAATCAGATGATCTTTAAGGTCCTTTTCAAAGCAAACCATCCTATGAAATATAGAAAGGTAGACTTAAAGATCACTCAAGGGAACAGGAAAGAAAGAACTAAAAAAATAGGATTGTCTAAGTATTGTTCGAAAAGATCAATGTGTACTTCTGAGGGTTTGGGGTCTGTGCATGGAAAAAGTGCAACTTTGTTGGAGACTGGAATTTAACTGGCTTATTCAGCTTACACCAAGGAGTTTTTTAACTCACAGTAGGAGTTTCCACAGGAAACCTGATGTTTTGAAGTGGAGCTTTGAAATTTTCCATTTTTAACACCCAAGACATTTTGTGAATGTAGCCCCTATTGTCTAGTTAAATTGCTTTGTGAAAATAGCATCTTCCTTCCCTAGTCAAGTAACTTGAAATTATTTTCAACATTTAAGGCATACAGACTGAGTTGTACAGAAATGATTGCTGAACATCACCTCCCACTATTTTCTATAAATATTTTTCCATTTAACATAATTTTGATTGTTGTATTTATCTTAATGTCAAGGCTCATATAATAATGTATTCCTTATCTTACATTTGACTGAAAGTAGACAAAGAGAGAAAGCATCCAGACCAGACTAAATACAATTTCTTACATATTTTTCTTATGGGGTCCAGTTTTCCTCAGCTTGTTTATACTGGAATAGCCACATTGGCCTCAGTGGAACTGGGTATATTCAGCCAAATTGAAAATCTAGTCCACAAAATTCCCTCTTCCTCTCTCTTGTGGGTGTGCAAACTATTTATTTTATTTCAGCAGGCTCTTATTTTATTATGTGGAATTCTAAAGACATTATCATTTTCTTCTCAAGCATCTCATCTTAAGATTTTTAGACTTTTTAGACTAGTACTTGCTACTGTAAAACCTTTCACTTTATTAGATCAATATAAGGAATAAATATTATCCAACAACCCTCTATTTTCTACTTCATAGGCTATTTGAAACACTTGACAAAGTGCTTATAACCACTGTTATGTCCACAATAACTTTATGCAATACATTGTGTGAAAAATACATTTTATTAAGATTTAATCATGTAATGGCAAACCTGACTGCTGTGGAAATCGCAGTAGGTCTCACAGCTATTTAATATGGAAAACCAGAAATAAAACCAGAAATACTTTATTTCATCTTATGTGGGATTTTGTGTAGAAGTTTGTCTAAACAGAAGTAATTTATGATTCACTGTTAAACCAATTTTTTCATGGTAGCCAGCATTCCAAAATCAAATGCATTGTAGTTGGAGAAAATTACAACATATTTTATTTTGCTTCATGCATCATTAACAAAACAGCCTGTTTGTCTCTTCTGCTATACTTCGCATTGTGGGTGCTAATTTAAAGAACAAGAAAAGGGGAACAGAGAGAGATTTAGCCATTATATGGGGAATGCAAGCCTAAAGATTAGAAAAACTATGTTTTGGCTGTTTTGCTGAGTACCATTGATATCTCCATTAAGAAAATATTTGAATCAAATGTTCTGCTGAGATATTTTGTCAAGAAAGCCACAATATAAAAAAATATTAATTTAGATAATCGTAGAACTCTGTTCATGTTTCTCCCTCATCAATCCTAAATTCTGACCCTGTGCATGATGAAAGTGAATTGATACTGAAGAAGGTGATATAGGGTAGATATGGTAAATTTTATTAATTTTTTAACTATTGCAGCAGAAGAAAGATGTAATCACTGTGCACTACAGCAGATCCTCAGAACATCACAGTATCTTGACTCTATGCTTTAGAATAATGCCTATAAAAGAAGACCAATTACAAAGCAGAACATTTCACAAGACATTGAAAACAGTTGAAGAGTGTTTTTTCACTTAGTTATGAGAATGTCTGGCATTCCAAGTGACTGGAAAAATTGTCAGAATGTAATTAGATATCTCTACACATTTGCTTTAGGCCACAGTGACAGTGCTTTATTTTGAAAACTGGGAATATTACCAATGCTAAAAGCATGCTCTCCCTTTGATTAAACTACATTTTTATAACAGTAAACTTTAGATATATGATAGTTAAGGCTGAACTGATTTCAGCCTTTTACTTGTATAGTTTATGCTGCTATTCATTGTTATATTAGTTTTGGATGGGGACTTTCAAATATACCTAAGGGAGTTAAGTGTCTAAATCTGACTGAAACTTAGTGGGAAATGGAGATTCAGTTACCTGGGACACCTTAGTAATTCCTGGCTGTAAACTGGTCAGCTTCCTCAGTTTTTATTACTCATAAATACAGGTGATATTTGTCAATGTCTAAGGCACAAAAGGATGGTTCACTGCCTTCCCTCCACGCAGAGAAGTATAAACCAGCTGGATCAAATCTGGCGTGGAGGGTCTGTAACCTGCTGCTGGGTCCACGTGGGCACATGCTTAACTGCCCTCCCTGGTGTAACAGGAAAGCCAGTGCATGTTCTGATACTCAGATTGTACCTAACCATTTCTGCAAAGCTAAAACAAGCCCTCTTGCTTTCAGCTCCTTGTGGTGAAGTCCTGGCACAGAAAAGAACTGAAGCAAACCATCTGCAGCATGTCGGATGGTTGCACCCTCGTGCAGGGATAGCTGCAAATCCAGTGGCCAGCAGCCCCTCCTGCCTCATCCTGACCTGCTGTGGGAGCAAAGTGGTGCTAGTGCCTCAGGAAGAGGGGTAGTGCATCTCACAGAGGTCTGCTGTGGGTCCTAGCACTGTGGTTGTGAGTACAGCAGATGTATGGGATGTGGAATTAAGTGGCTGGAGGGCATGTTGATCCTGTTTCAGGTACTTGGGGAATGCTGTCCTTCCCAAAGAGTCACCAGCTGCCTGCAGCTGGAGCAGTCCAAGGGCGTCCCCTTACTAAAGAACAAAGCTGTGAATGGGTCTCATCTTGATCTAAAGGTGTTAATCTAGGGGAGAAGGCACCTGAGGACCAGGACCTTGGAGAATGTGCCTACATCATTATTTTGTGAGCCTATGTGGTGGTGTTTTCTCATGTTAATGATGTTGGTATTGGTCCTAGGGTGCTTGTCTGTCTAGTTTTCAAATAAGAATCATAAAAATTACTATTACAAATGTCGGAGGCTGAGCTACCTGCTAGAGGAGCTAACCTACTATCTGAGGATTAATTCTGGAAGTAATTTAAATGTTTAAATGTTTGATAAACTGTTTCATTGTCACATTGTTCTATAGACTGAATGCATTAATGTGTTTAAAACTAGCTTTTTCAAATCAAGAGTCTCAGGTTGCATGCTGGTAAATTAACCCTCTAGGAATCTCCAAATGCTATCATGCTTTGAATGATAACCTAGATGTTTGCATAGTTTTTTTTTCTGGCTACATGAGACCGTTCTCTCCCCTAACAATCCCACTGTCTTAGGATCCAGCTCCCTGGCAGGTTTCCTACTTTGTTTTCTGAAATACAGATGAGGTTATGAATTATGTCAAGATTTATTATCTTGTTCATGGTCTGTGTTGGAGGTGTGGAGTAACCAGATGAAAAGATGGTGTCTTTCATGCTGTTGCTCAACTTTGTAATTATCTGCTCATAAGTTAAAAAGAAGTTGCGAATGATAGGATTCCTTGCATCCCCCCTCCCCCCCCCCCCCGCAAAAGATCATGACACTTAAAAATAACGTGATCTTGTGACATCTTCTGTGAGAAAAAATAGTACTATGTTTCAACTTCTTTTGGCATTTTGATATGTTGCGTCAGGATGTATCAGTCATATCTTGGGCACACACAGCAGTGTGTGACAGGACTGGAGAACACAGCAGTCCCAGTCATTCTCTGAGAAAGATACATTCAAAGAGATGGGATGCTCCTGCTTCTCATGTTTTTAAATGAGGCTCTAGCCCCTCCATGCATAACCCACACTTTCATATCTTGCTCAGCTCCTTGGCTTAAGAATTAAGTGTGTAGCAAAATAGATGTGATAAATGTATTTAGAATAGTGTGCTGTGTTTATAACCCTAACATAAGGAAACTGCAAGTCATGTAAGACCCCTTAGGACTGTGAATTTAGATAAGTGACCAAAACAAGGGCAGATGAGAAATTCATAAACGTATAATGATGAACTTGTAAACATATAATGACAAACTTGCAAATGTATAAAAAAACCTGTTAAATGACCATGGTGGACACACACATGGAGGTGTTAACCTGTGCATGCTGCCAGACTGGCCATTAAAAGTATGCTTTACTTTACAGTACCTTGCTGTGGAGTAGATGCCTTTGAATCACCAGATGCACAGAAGATTGGAACCACTTTGAATCTTGTTGTCCAGGGGTGGGATGGTTGCTGAAAAAACTTGCCACCTCATGTTGCTAATGGGTAAAAATATCCCAAGCCAGCCAGCCAAGAGAGCTGGAGTGAAAAAATAGCCAATCCATCTGAACTTTGGTATAGCAAATGGGATGGTTTTGCTTTCCACTTTTGGGGATCTTTCAGTATACTTGCTTTTACACTTTCAATACCACTTATGCTGTGGCATGCCTGGAGGAGAGGCACTCCCCTGACTTAAACTTGCCCCTGTTGGCTACTCCATACACTTTCTTGAAGTGTGAATTGGAAATAAGTCCTAAAAAACGAGGGAGTAGCCTCATTGAACTTGATTTCGTCAAGTTTAACAGGCATCCAGAGTTATCACCCCCTGCAAGGCACAAACCCGGGCAGATTCAAAGCAGGATGTTGGGGGTTGGTTCTTTCCTTTTTCCCTCTGTGGAATTTTCCCCATTGTCATGCTAAGATACCTGTTGACTGGGCCTTGGTGGCAAGGCAGAGGGGAGAGAGGAGGGAAACCCCTCGATATTCAAACATCCAGAAGAGCAGACGGAAGGCTCTGGCTCAGCCCATTTCCCCCTTGGAGTTCGGATGAGAAGGACGATCTCTGCCTCAGCCCCATCCCTGCCATCCCAGTGCCAGGAGCCATCCTCACTGCTGTCAGAGCCTGCCCTGCTGCCTTCTCACTGTAACCTGCCACCATCCAGCACTCTGCTGAGCACCAGGACCCACACCGTGAGCAGAGGGCTCTCTCTCCATCTCTCTCTCCCCCTGGGACAGCGCTGCCATCACCCCCAGCCCTCCTGCAGCTCTGCGGGACCTGCCCGCCCCCAGCACCGGGAACTGCAGCTCAGGGAAAAGGTGCCTGCAGCCAGAAAGGGACTGGGACTGAGTTACTGTTCTGTTTGTGGCTAATTTCATAGCTGTTGTTCTTCTTGTTTGTCTTGTTAGATATACTAGTAAAGGACTGTTATTCCTACCCCCATCTCTTTGCCTGAGAGCTCCCTTAATTTCAAAATCATAATAATCTGTAAAAAAAAAAATCACATTTTTCAGTTCAAAGAAAAGCTTCTGCTTTCCTTGGCAAACACCTGTCTTTCAAACTAAAACACAGGCCCTGGCCCTCAGGGTTTTCAGCCTTTTCTAGAGTTGCTTTTGTTTGTGAAAGTCAGTTTCCGCCCATTTTGCACCTTGCTTAATGTCGGGAAGTGGCATGTCCAGATCAGGCTCAGATTCACTGCTGACCAAGTTCAGCCTCTGCTGCCACACCTGCAGGGCAATGTTTTGAGGTGAAAAGACTACAGAAGGAGGTTAGCAACAGCTTTCGGTGTGGGAAAATGTTAGCTGCTGGTGTGTGGGGTGGGGTGGGGCTGGGCGGGTGTGTATTCTCGTGGGGGAATTAGTGGCTGCTGGTGTGTGAGGCTGGGGTAGTCTGAGCTGGGCTGGTATTCTCATGGGGAAAAATGGCAGCTACCAGTGTGTGGACTTGGACGGGTGCTCTCATGTGGGAACTTGATGCCCGCTGGTGTGTGGGGGTGGGCTGGGATGGGCTGAGTGGTGTTCCCACCTCGGAAAATGGCGGCTGCCGGTGTGGGGGGCTGAGCCGGGCTGGGCTGTGCGGGTGTTCTCGTGTGGGAATATGGCAGCTTCCGGTGTGGGGGGCCGGGCTGAGCCGAGCCGGGCCGAGCTGGTGTTCCTGTCTCGGAAAATGGCAGCGGCCGGTTTGTGGGATCATGCCGAGCTGGTCTGTCATGGGACTCGGCCTCTGGCACAGAGAAAAAGAGAAAGTATATTTGGTTTGCTTCAAAGCAGGTTGTCTGGAAAACTGTTACTATGTGTCAAGAATTCGAGCTTGTTTTTTTGATGTATGAATTTCTATAAAAGGAAACTTTTTTTTTCTTCCCTCTTTCCTTCCCCACCCCCCGCCTTATTTCTCCAAGCCATGCAGCTTTAAAGGTTGGGGTTCTGTGAGCAGTTGCAAATCCACTGTAATATGCCGAGTTTGAGTCACACTGAAATTAAATTCATGTATTTTCAGGCAGAATTTGAAGAAGGGGATCTGGAAAATCAAGCATATGGATGCAGGCTGTAGGTGGAATTTGGAGAGAGGAAAAGGCCAATTTGTGAACGGTCTTTGTTGATTGAAATGAAACGCTGGTGATTTGTATCCACTGAGGACTTGGTCTGATGTGGTGAAAGGTAAAATACAGGCTTAATCTGAAATCCTTCTGAAGTATTTTTTTTTTTTGTCCATGAGAAGAAGTCTGAAAAGCTCTCTTTCTCAAATGTGCCTCTCTCTGTGGCATAGATGTTAAGTAGTATCTTCAGTATCTCGGCAGTTTCACATTGTATAGAATATTGAAAACCAAATGAACAGCAACCAAGAAGAAAAAATGTAAATTAATGTATTACTTTCTACTTATTAAACTTAGGATCAGGAGTGCCTGATTAATGGGATATTAGCAGAAGTCATTGAGAGAGCAGAAGTGGGACTCAGATGTTGTGCTTCACTGGAATTGGAAGGAAAAACACTCAAAATTCAATTTTTCTTTACTATCTTGTCCTTTGTTTAACAGTGTGGAAGATATTTGGTTGGGATGGATGGCACTTGTCAGTTAGATTTTTCATCTAGGCACTTTTAAATTAAGTTGGTGTTCAGGGTTTTGAGTTGCATTTTGCACATCTTATGAAATACTACCTTTCATACCACCTATCATAAAAGTATCTCATAGAGTGGTATAATTGTTCTCTGCCTGAACATTAACCTTTTATAGTTTTTACAAAATGATGATGAAATACAAGTATTTCTTCTTGATTACAGTAAGTGCTTTTCAGATCAGTAAGTGCTTTGCAGCAGTCATGTAAGGTACTGAGATTTGGGTTGTATTGGCATGCCCACATTGGTAGCTCTTTGGATCCTGTTCTGGGTTCTTCCACTGAAATCCTGGGATATAAAATCAAGTTCAGGGTTGATCTGGAGATCTGGCGACTAAATGTGCTGTTTTAGGCACTCTGTAAGACACAATTAGAGAGTTTTTAGACCCACTTCATGACATCACTTCGGCACTTGGCTAAATCGATGCTATTTGGAATGATTCAAAAGTAGGTTAAAGCTATTACTGCTTTCCAGTGCTAATCCAGTGGAACTTCAGAATGTTCTTAAACTTGTGTAGCAGAGCAGCTTTTCTAAATTCTAAATGAATTAAGATGCAACAGGTAAAAGAACCTCTTACAAGTGACAAACCAGGACTCAGAGTCTGAGTAAGAGATACAATCCATGTGTTTACATGGTGAAATCTTCCTTGTTCGTAAAGGAGTAAGTGGCAGAGTGAAAAACTGAAGCAAGAAACCTATATTCTTAAATAGTGGTGATTGTCTTTACAGTATGTCTGTGAAGCTCCATCTGCCTACTTCCCTCCAGGTAGCAGCATGCCTGTCTTTAAGACTCTTCCAAGTGGTTTTTGTCTCTGGTGTACGTGACTTGACTTAGTCCCCTTGCTCAGAAAATGCTGTCTATGTGACTGAATTCAGCTCAATTTGTATTTTCAGGTGAGCAGAGAGCTCCATTCTCTTTGCACTTCTAGCCTGAGCCCTTTCCTTTGAACTGGAAAGGTGTTGTGAGCATGGCCACCAGGTTCTGGGGGTACTTTGCAGCTGTCTATAGAAGTAACCTGCTTACTGACAGCTGCTACCAGATGGATGTGCCTGTGCATGTTGACATGTAACATGTAGGAGCCATTTTGTCCTGCAATGGTGAGCAAATATCAGCTGATCCTTTTATAGAGAACAACAGTAGAGGTCAGATCGCAGTGTACTGTCTGGATTGATACAAGCTCTGGCTTATCAAAGCTTGAGGAAGAATAGCAAAGAATTAAGACACTTTTACATGAAAAAATAAAAGGTGAGAGAAATCTCTGTGGGAAAGGTAATTCCTGTACAGAGCCAGGATCTCACAAGTTAACAAATGTGACCCAACCTTTGTGTAGTGGTCAGGAACCATTTATCTTCACTGTGAAGAATAATGTTTTCCATTCCTCAAATACAATCTTTATATGAGCTTTCATGCCCAAGATGAGTGAACTTTTTTTGTTTTTAAAAAACATCTACTCTGTATAGAATCCCAGTGGAGGTAAAGAAGGAGCTCTCAACTTTATCAGGTAAGTCCCATATAGAAATACAAGCAATGATCTCCTGCAGCTACACTGAAGTAAGAACTATGTATATTCAATATTTGACAAGATATTTGCTGGGAATTGGCTTTATCCATATAGGATCAGCTGGTGAATGTGAAAGTTGTACTTCTGAGACTGGGTTTTTGTCCATGCCTTTGGAGATGTGTTTGCTTGTACAAGGTAATTCAGAAAGCACTAACAAAAACCTCATCTCAGAAGCAGTTTGGCTTCCACATTCCAAATGCATATCTGCATTGCTGTCAGCTCCATTGTGCTTGGGGTGTTCTCCACATTGTCATCGTTTGCTCAAAACTCCCACTGCATTGCATGAATATCACATTATCAACAGGAGTGTTGGATTTCTGGCATCAAAAGCAAATGGGAAACAAGGTCATGTAGGTGGAGGTTGTCATGATTAATTTCCTGTATGTGATGCAAAAACATTACCATGCTTGATAGAAAACAAATGAAGTGATTTTATTTTTCTTACTTCTGCAGTGATTTTCTAAAGGATGCTTTGTATATAAATTAATTTTTTTTACTTTGGGCCTTGACCTTCCAAATATTTATGCTTGTAGAAAACTGCTTTTCTAGATGATTTTAGTGGAAAAATTACCATAAGTTCAACTATTTTTTTAGAAAGCAATCTCTTGTGTACTTCACAGTTTGAGGCTTTGTGATGCAAAAAAAGACCATTTAATATCATAATCTCTGAGAAATTATTAACTGTAGATAATTTAGTTCAGTATGAAAGAAATCAACTGTCAAGTGAAATTTCTACTTCAGGAAATAAAGAACTTTTGAAATAATTGTTTTGAATGTTTTGAGTTTATTTCATCCTTGGTTCTTTCATGTTTTTAGGTAAATTGTCCTTTTTTCTGGCACAGACACTTTCTCTTATAAGTTTGTTTGAAAGAAATAAATATGTGTCTGGGAAAAAAACAGTAATGTTACTTGGCAGACAGAAAGGAAATAGAAATAGATATTATTTTTATTTTTCTCTACTTGAACGCTTTTAAAAGTAAAAGCAAACCATCTGAAGAGAATATAGTTGGATATTTAAGACTGGGAATTATTGGACAGAAGTGAAGTAGACTGAGATGATGGTTTAATGGGCAAAGGGTTCCTTAGCTTTTGTGACTTAAAGACTTTGGAATCACGGAACTAAGAGAAATGCATGAGAGAATAATTTTTAGTGTGTTTTTTTTCCCTTTTTATTCCCTTTCATTTTTTTTTTTGGTTTGTAATTGCAAATGTAATCCTGTGAGTTTTTTGAAACAATTTTTGTCACTTATGTTTTAAAAGTTTTGAAGGCCAGAGCCTTCACTGGGCAATAGGGGCCCAACTATGGTGCAAAATACTAGTATTTTCTAGGTGTGCCTGTAGAGTAGTCTGGGTAGAATAATCTCAGGGGAAACATGCAGCTCATTGTCCTTACAAACTACCCAGATTCTCTGCTCAAGCAATGCCTCAGCTGTCAGCAAGGTCTGTAAGAATGCAGTAGAAAACTGCCACACATAACAAAGCATAGCAAAGTAACAGACTTCATACGGATTTACAGAATGTAAATCCTGAAAATCAGTTTCTTATGAGATGGGGGGAGCGCATAATGCAAAGCAGTTTTGAGAAGCTTTTAATGCTGCTGGTTGCAGACAGTCCTGATTTAAGCCAGGCTCAGGGCAGCAGTGTTTGTGCTAGTAAGAGTTGACTTAGTTGTTATTAGAATATCATCTGCTATATCAGTGGGCTTTGTGCCCAGCAGACTGTACCTAATCTGCCATGCTTGGGGGACAAATGAAGGCTGTAGGTGAGGGTTGTTAGGCTCAGATTGTTAGGTACAGATTGTCTCAGAACAGAAGGATACTACCACACTCCTCTTTCAGTAGGCAGAGGAAATGATTTATCCCAGTCATCCCTATTTTTTTACTGTTCAAACATTTTCTTATGCATCAGGATATGTGCTTCATTTGCAACTCAATTCTTACAATGTTAATGTTTCTCCAGTAGTAGAGGACTTATCTATTCTACTTTGTTCTTTGAAACCCCACTTCAGGCAGATTCTGTATGTCAAAGGAATGGTTTGTATCATCCTCCCCTGAGTTAATAACTTCACTGCAAGGGATGTGGGTGCCAAAGAGCTGCCTGAGCTGACAGACTGAGGGAGCTTGGTTTGTGCCAGAGGCTGGCCTTTGCAGGAGCAGACTGTCTGGACCATGTGTTCTCTCCTGGCAATGGGAAGGTAAAAGGGAACATCCCAGCTTGCCCCAAGAAGCACAGAGACATGAACAGGGGCTGTTGTTCAGTGCTAGGGACAGCTGACTGCCCGGAACAATGGGGGACATAACTCAGAAGAACCTCTGCACCTGGATGAAAAGGTAGAAAGCCTATGCCTTAGGTGAGAGGGGAAGGAACCACCAGAGAGATGGAAGGAGGTATCTGCTACCTCCCTCAAAGTTACCTTTGGTCTCTTGTTGAGTCCTTTTCCCATCTAATTAGGGGTTTGCCCTCATGCAAACCTCATCATATGTTCCAGAGTTTTTAGTTTCCTTGCTTTCAGACATTTTTTTTTTTCCTCCCAAGAGTTATCCTCTGGTCACCTCTTCAAGTCTGTATATTACCTACCTACAGTTTCTAAAAGGTGTTGCTCTGGTTCTATTACCTCTTTTTCAAATAGTCCAGGAGTATGAAGACAACAGCCAAAATTCCAAATAAATTAAAAATGCATTATTTTGAATAATGCAAACATATTCTGCAATAAAATGGTGCAGATTTACCAACTTTATCACAGTGTGCCTTTGGCAAAATTATTTGTGAAACTAAACCCACAGAAGTTACTTATTGTTCTCTAAGCTGTCAGTCCTGCAGTGCCAAGAAGTAACAGTGTTTTACTGCACTCCTCACATGTGCTGATTTCAAAGCTGGTATTGCAGAGGCCAGTAGAGAGAAAAAACACTGCAGTGGTGTGCAGTAACCTGAGAGGTTAATTGTCACATATCAAGGAATAGGAGAATCAAATTTTTTTTTTTTCCCCTGGGAAGAGTTGATACAGTATTTAATTCTGAATTTTTAAAGAATAGGTTGCTTCACTTAAAATCTCAGGTTGTCTTGCCCTCATCACCTCCCTGCAATTTCCCTACATGTATCTACTAAATGTAAGGGAAGCTCATTTTTTCTGAAATTAAACAAGAATATTTATTTTTCTTCAAGTTCTGCTCATCAAAGTGGAAAAACAACATGACAGTGAAGGATCTTTTAACTGCTTTGTTCCAAACAGAGCTTCCACCACCAAATAACAATACTTTGCAAGCAGGTTTCAAACAAGGTTCTGTGTAAATTAAACCCCATGGAGCTGGGACCAATTTGTTCCCTTTAATTTGATTTACTCTGTAAATTGGAGAGCGATTGAAGCAGTGACCACATATTGGTTAAGAAACATGGAAAAGACTATGCCTGAAATGGAGAACTCTGTTGTTTTACTGGGATTACTGTTCTTTGAACTGTATTCTGCCATTTAAAATGCACTATTTAAGCAAAAACTATTACTAACAGTGCAGATAAGCATAGTCATGAAGATACAAGAAAACACCTCTGCCACTCAGTTTAATTTAGTAAAATTTATTGTATTTGAAGGTTGTTTAATCCTGTTTATTGTCTCCAATAATAAACAGCAACTTTCTGGGCTGTGGCTGGTTTATGGAGTTTTGGATAGTGGGTGCACTGATACTGGAATTGGCACAATCTGTCAATTCCAGCAGGATCTGAGCTGGTTATGTGTAGACTATGGCAGCAGTGTTCAGTATAGCTAAGGACCTGGGGTTTCAGAAAAGGGACATACGATGCGAGGAAATAATTTGAGGGTTTTACCTGAAAGGACATTCATTTGAAGCAAAAGCTGCATCAATGTGTTAAAATGTGTACGTATGTGGTTTCAGGTGGAGAAGTGCCTTGCTTCCTATGGCTTGCAAATAGAAAGATGTGGGGGTTTTTTTTGTGGGGTGATGTTTTTTGTTTTGGTTTGGTTTTTTTTGTTTGTTTTGGTTTTTTGTTTGTTTTGGTTTTTTGTTTTGTTTTTTTTTTGTTTGTTTTGTGGTTTTTGTTTGTTTATTTTTGGTTTGATTTTTTTGTGTTTTTGTGTTTGTTTGTTTGTTTGGCTTTTGTTGTTGTTTTTTTCTTGATACCAAGCATAAATTCTCAAAAAATGTGGGTGGGGTGGGTGGTGTGGAGGTCTGACAGACTGTATCTGAAGTCCAGAAAGGTGCTCTGTAGTGAAGATCTCTTGAAAGGCATTGATTGTAACAAGTGGCAGAATAATTCTTGGGGTTTTTCAACTATTTTTGCAAGGGTTATATTCATGCCTTTCTGCTATCCAGCATTTGTTTAGATTAAAATTGCTAAGATGCCATGAACAATGTTATTTTAGCCAAAATGTTTTTAACTGGCCAAAAAGTGTATTCAAGTCACTGTTTGAAGTAATACCTTTGAGATTTTGTCCTTACTGTGGTTGTTCAGTGAGTTCAGATGATTTTGTTTGTTCCCTGGAACCATGACCTACTGTATGTCTGATTTTGGTAAATTCTGTTATTGTGCTGATTCTGTGTATTACATTGTGTTCTACACAGAGGGAAGCTGTATTTTTTAAAGAAGAAATATGCTTAACTTTTTGTACACCTATTAATCACCAAAACATTAATTCTGTTCATGATAAAATAATACTAAGCCCTGAAAACAGGATTTTAGTTCACTCATGGATAGCTTCTGTAGACCTATACATTCTCTGTCTTGGCATCTTGTTAACCTTGTTTCTGAAGTTCTAACTGGGACACTGCAAACAGTTGGTAATGGTGGTATTAAATAAACTTTCAAAGTTGCTGGCTAGTGATGGGAGTGATTAAATATGGATTAGATTCAAAATAACCTGATAGATCTTTTATTTTCTGACATGTTGAAGTTTATGAAGATGTTATGTCACATTGTATCTTATCACATTATGTTAATTTAGCACACTGTGTAGGATTTTGATGTGATGTGATTTACCTCATTATAACATTTTTCCAACCGCAGAGAAGTTTGTTACAAAGATGCACAAGACTTTGGTCATTTGATAAAATTTGACACTAATGGAGTAGCAACATTTTAAAGTCTACCCAAGTAAAATGCAGTGTGTGTGTGTACAACTATATATAATGATATAGCTTGAAAAGTAATTGCAGGAATGGACTTTATGCTTCTCAGTAAGAAAAGTCACTGACTATTCCAGTTCCCAGATTGGGCCTTAAAACCACCTGGTTTTTGGTTAGTCTTGCCAGACTTGCCAGTCTTGCCGGTGAGGTGTCTGAAGAGGAAGAGTCAGCTGCTTAGTTTTTCAAGTTGAAGGTAATTTATTATTTTTTCATGTTCTCAGTGTACATATTTTTTATTTGAGTCATTGGCAACCAGAATGACTCCGTATTAAATTGACAGGCATCTTGCAGGGATGGCCTTGAGAGCCAGTCCTTATTTGTTTAGTTTTAGCTCATATCTGTGCACAGTTTAAGAAAAACAACAGTAATTTAAGTGACAGAAAAGGGGAATTAATTCAGACCCTGAAGCAAGAACAGTCCTTTCTTTTGATTACAATTCTGGTGTCTAAATCTGAATCCAGCATGCCTTGTATCTTTCTTTATTAGTGTGCTGCCAGATATCTCAGGGTGAAATTCATCTCCCTTCTTATTACAGTACCAGCAAAAAGCTGAGATAGGCGAAAGATACTTTATGGAAAAAGGAATTTTTCTATCTTTAGTCTTCCTTGGTAGTATAAACCCAGCTCTCTCCATCTCTTCTTTCTCCAAAAAACTACACCCCTCCTCCTTCATTTTCTGTTGTCATGTTTTTCCTACCTGTAATCCCTCTTGAGACATGAGCAGGTCCTTGGCAGTTGTGTTCCCACATGCAGCAGTCTGGAGTGTGGAGCTGCATGCATTAGATACATACTGCAAAAAGCAGAAAATCTTGCAGCAGAAGAGCAGATTTTTGGGAGACAGTACTCAGAAGCAAGGTTATTTTTTCGTGTGGTGGGCGGCACCATTGTATGAATCAAAGAAGAGTAGGTGCTGTCCTGAGGGACAGATGCTCTCTGAAGCTGAAGTGCTGTAACGCAGAGACTGTATCCATGGATAGGAAGCACCTAATTTATGCTTCCTTTCATGAGCCCCAAAAGCCACTTCATAGCGCTTAACTAAAAAGTTGCAAGGCGAATAAGTAAAAGAGACTTGATTACAAAATAACATCAGTGGAACTTGGATTGGTCTGACAATGTGAAACTTCTGTGCAGAGCAAAATCTCATAATGGATGTTGCTTGTATTTTGATATTTGTATTCAACTGCTATGGACTAAAGAAGAGCTTTGCTATCTTGCCTGCAGACCATAGAATTACCAGGATTGAAATGCTGCACAGGTTGTAAAGTAAATTATAATGGTTACAGGTGAATAGGACTGTAATGAAAGGGTAAGATCCATTGCTCAGAAAAGTGAATTGCATGTGCAGCCAGCAGAAGTTCACGTTTAGTGAGATTTAAGCACACTCCAGCCAACAGGAGTGTATGTGTCTTCTGTGGCAATGGCAGAGCTCTTTAGCCAGTGAAAATGAGGGTTGTGCTAATTAACACATTAATGTTGAGCTGGTGGAAGTGGCTGAACTGAATCTGCCCAGCAACTCTTGAGGATAGTATGTGTTTTTTGAGATCTATGTGCTTTCTGAAAGTAGTACCTTACGTAGTCTTTATTTAGATGCTTCCCAAGAAGGTGGCAATATTATAGCAAGAAAATATAAGCTAAAAAAAAAAAATTGTAAAATTAATGTTTCCTGTTATCACCATAGACACAGATCACTTGAACACTGAGAAGAGAATAAGTTTTAGAACTTTTTCCCTTCCTATCCTCACTGTGTCTGTTTCATGCCCATTATCTTGCTAATCCCAGGTATCTTCCTTCACCTTTTAGAGAAAATGACAGTAAAGACTATTTTGCTAGCTTTTTTTTTGTCGTGCTGTCTTTCTCGATTCATTCATATCATTATTTTCTCCCTAACTTGATCTCTGTGGGACAGCTGAGCTCAGAGGATACTCAAAGTGTACAATTAATGGCAGATTATCTGTCAGCACAAGTAAGTCTGGAGTCAGTAATGACCAGGGGAAAAAGAAACTGGGTATCTACAGGCAAAAAGAAGTTCTTCAGTGCTCAATTGCGGGCCAATGCCAAGAGCATCCAGTAAAAGGTAATACTAAAATATTTGACACAAAAAACTATTAAAATATAATCTAAATTAATTCAGCATTTATAAGGGAAAATAAGGCAATCTAACTATAGTTTTTTAGGTGAATTCATAGTAGTTCTTTCTCCCAGTATATATCTAGAATTGAACTTGGAATAATTTGTGGTAGATTTAAAGTTCCTGATGGAATGTACCGTTTGAAGAACATAATGCCAGTGGTCTGAGTTAGCCTCTCTGTTTATGACCTTGCCTTCTCCTTACAATATCTTACACTTGATGCTTCCAACATGAGCCTGAAAGCTGAACTACAAAGAGAGGGCTGCTGAGACAGGGAGGGCATTGTGTCAAATGTTATGTCTAAGTTGTTTCACCTTCATTGTAACTAATTCCTGTCTTTTCAGGTTTTATTAGTTCATATTTTCTGTCCTTATAGATAAATGAATTTTCAGCCTTTTTGAAAAGGGCAGGACTGGTGTTTTGTTCCAGTTTGGGACCTCTAGGGAAACTATGCCCTGGATTGATATTCTTTCTGCTCTCTGTACTTGGCAGTGTTTCATGCCAGAGGTCACAGCTGTGGCCAGGTTGTTGGTCACCAAGAGGACGTTCACAGTTTGTGCAAGCCCCCCTGTCAATATTGGTTTTAAGTGTTACTGTAATGTGAGAGCCTGATTTCAACACTAAATCCAAGAACTCCTTTTATCAATTAATCTGTGTCTTGGAAACATAATGCATTGCTGAGTGGAATTCCATGTTCTGTTATCTAATACAGTCTTCCTTTTTTTTTTTCTTCACCTGAATTCATCTCCTCTTCGGTAAACTTGCCTAACAGGTGACACTTAAGCGACCCAGTTAAGTGTCTTGTTAACATATGGTCACATGGAGCATATTTCACTGATGGATTTACACCTGTTCTAGAAAGTCACCCCTGAATCCTGTGAAATTTTTAGGGTGGGCATTAACTTGATTAATGATGTCAGAAGGTTTAGAGAGGTCTGGAAGGGTGAGAGTGGTGCTTGCCTCACATCTGTTGATGTAAGGCAGCCATCTCGTAATCCTTAGTCTGCCCAGAGCCTGGCATGAATCCAGGCTGCAAGACAGTACACTGGCTTCAACTGTGAGCCCTTCATTAGCTCTTAGCTTGTTTTCCTATGACCTTTAATCAAAATGGTATTAAGTAACAGTGGCTGTAATCCATGTATTCCTGTTGCTTTTTATGAAGGAAAACGTTCACTTCTTGGAAATGTGGTTTTGAAGGATGTAAGCGAAATTTTCTCTCCAAGTCAGACATTCACAGTTGTGACCAGCTAGAAGGGAAAAGCAGATATCTTCTTAAGTGCACACTCTGAGCCCAGGGCTGTGGGCTTTCATGCTTTCTGAGCATCAAAGGAAACTTGAACACAAATATTTATTCAAGAAATTTAGGTGATAGTGAGCAACTCTTTACGTAGCTGAAGACACTGAGAGCTCCCTGTATAACAGAACACTTGTTTTACATGGTAAGCCAGAGCCCTGTTACTTGTTATTCAAGGACAGTGCAATAGGAATTTCCAGAAATTTAAAAAGCAACAATGGAGTTCACTTATTCACTTTTCAGATGTAGTTACTGGACCTTTGCAGTTCAAAGAGCTAAATTTGGCAAGTATTTTTGCATTCTACTTCTTTTTTTTTTTTTTTTTTCCCAGTGAAAACACCCAGGGAAAAAAATGACATAAAGCAATTGAGGATGACCACTATACACTTTTTCTGCAGTGAAAGTTGTGAAAATGTTTGCTTGACATAATGTGATTTTTACTTTACATTCCTCCATTCACTGAGTAAAGAAAATAAGGGGAATATCAGGGTATTTTCCTTCTTTTGTGAAACTTCAGAGGGAGGAAACAAGTCAATAAATAGGAAGTATTTTGCAGGTTGTATTTTCAGTTCAAAATGAAGTGCAAATATAGTTAGTAATGGAATTTTTTTTACCTGGCGTTTGTGTTAGAGTTGCATTTATTACAATTTCTGAAAATTTTAAATGAATATGCTGTTATGAAAACCTTTCTTCAGGACAGTCTGAGTTTTTAAATAAAGTTTTTACTTAAAATTTAATACTTAATAGTGGCTCTCTCTAAAATTGATTTAAATTGAATGAAAATTTGGTTTAAGAAAAGCCTATCTGAACTGTAAAAACCTGTTGGAAATCTGAGTGCTCAATAAACCCTCTGAATTAATTAAATCACTCTAGTAAAGATTTTTAATTTAAATTCACTTTCTATATTCATTTTTTTTTCTTATTCAGTCTGTTCAACAGTAAATTTTGACAAACAAATAAATTTTGAGATTTGTTTTTATATTTTTTTTGCCTTTATGTAGAGTGGTTCCACTCCCATCAGCTTGGGCAATGGCTTAATGATTGTATGGGAGAGTATTGGCTACCATGGATAAAAATGCAGGTTATGTTTTTTTTGTAGAGGTCTTCACTGTTAGCAGTATGGTATTTTGTAAAAAGGGAATGGAGCACTCAGGAAGTAGATTATGCTTTAGGTCCTTTTTAGGTTTGGGGGTTTGTTTTTTCCTTAATTATACTAGCTGAGAAGAAAAATATGCACAGAAAATATGGGCTAATGAGAATATCTGCTGCATTTCTTCCAGAAGTAAGACTTCAGCTGTAACCAAAGTTGATGTGATGAATACGGTTTGTTTTGCAATATGAGGTCAAATGATCCCTGTGGTGTCTGGTGCAAGAGTGCACAAAGCATGGCCTGCTTTCAGTGTGTGCTGCATATAGTCAAAGAATTGCAGACAAGGCTATGGGGAGACCATGGAAAATCTTGTATGAAGTCATGGTGAATCATACACCTGCCAGGACTTGTCCTGCTTTTTTCATCCCTTTTTTTTCCTGTTGCTTTCTTCCCTCGCCCTTTTTGTAAGATTTCATGTCTTAAAATTTAGCTATTGAGTCAAATCCTTGAGGGAAAAAAAAAAAGACCAGAGTTTGAAAAGCTACTGAAGGGATTAGATCACATTTAATTCTTTTTATATAGTAGACCAAAGGATCAAAAATCCTCTTTTTCTACATTGAAGTTGCTCTGTGTTCCTGTGGTTTTTTTCTTGTTTCATAGGCTACAATAATTCTTGGGGGTTTTTTTGTTTGTTTGTTTTTTAATAGCAACAAAAAATATTCTTTCTGTATAATGATTGTATACTAGATCAAAATGGAAGTGTAATACTCTTTGTCAGGCAAGCTCTTCTAATACCAGCTGAAGTTTGGTTTGTTGCACTTCAGAGGGTAATAAATGACTAAGTTTTTATTGGGGCAGGTGTTCTTAGGAAGATTGGCATTACACATCAGGCAGTGAGAAGGGATATTTACACGGTGTGTGCCACTTTGCCAGCCAAACGTATTTTGCTAGAGCTTCAGTGTGCCCAGTCTCACAGCTTTCCCTGTAAATGTTTAATAGGAGGAGTAGCAGGACCCGGCATATTAGTGCTCCAGCATTGCAAAATGTGTTTGGAAACTGCACTAGGGTGGGTAGCAAATCTTTTTCAAATACTTGGCTAATTGCTGAAGGCACAGGAAGATTGTATCAAACAATCACATGGCAGTTGCAGGATAACCAAGTATTATTTGACTATAAGTGCTCAGGTGGGGAGCAGTTGTGCAGTCCTAGTTGAACTCTTCTTCTGCAAAATGAAGATGGAGTCCTGTTCCTGCAGATGTTGCTCCTTGAGATCTTACCTTGACATTTGTGTGTGTCTGTTTGAAGTTGTGTGCTGAAGTGCTGCTAATTTAGCTCAAGTCTTGGCACCCCTAGAGATGAGGAGTGGTGTAATATGGGCATGGCCACAGATCAGGGGAGAGCTACTGTTCCAAGGTTTGTGTCCAGTGACTGTAGGCTTCTTCTGCTTGGAGTAGTTAATGAGCTGGTGATAGCTGCTCTTATTCCAGGGCAGCAAAACTTGAGTCAGATTGGTTTATCAGTGTCGTGCAGTACAGTCTTTTAAAGTAAGTCTTTCCATGGGGGTGGATTTTTCCCAAGATGGTCACTGAGATATTCATCCAATACAGTAATGTCAGTTTGCTTGTTTTTCTGCTATCACTGCTTTTACTGATGTGAGGAAGGGCATTGTTATGCCATTTACAGTACCTGAATTTATTTTTTGTTGGCTAGGACTATTTCATTGACTTGAATTCTCTCCTTTTTCAGTTCGTCCTGCTCTGGCCTATAGTACTTTAAATATCTATACAATTTGTGATGCATTCCTCTTTGTGAAAAATACAAGGGCCTTCTTGATGTTCCTAAGGTGCACTGTAGCTGAAGGGGACGCATGACATCAGATCTTCTGCTGAAATTGTTGGCATCAATTCAGCCTGCTTCCATCATCCAATGTGTATTCAGCATGTGTCATGTGCAAATAGTGAAATGTGAGCCGGGAAACTGTCTCCACGATGTATACCTTGGAGCTGATGGAATGCAGCTGCCAGGTCTTGCTAAATCAGGTATTCTGTGTGCTTTAATAACAGCTGCCAGTGGACATACTGGTAAATGTAAGCTGCCGTCTTGTACCACTGAAGTTTCCCCACAGAAAGTAGTCTGGCTTGCAAGGTGATTTCCAGGAAATCCTGAAGGAGAGGAACAGTACATTTTAAAAGTCATTACTTTTTAGTGCTTTGCCATTATCTGATGACATAACTAATTATTCTTGGAAAACATTGTTTATTTAAACAGTAATTCTTTAGTACCTCATATTGAGACTATTCTCAGTGGGATCAAATAATTCCTTTTAATGTTAATCAGTAAGGAGAATGAAATCATCCTCAAGAGCATAATTATTGGTACTGTAAAAGTATGCAGCATAAATTATTGTCAGGTACAGACAGGTATGGATATCTTCAAAGGGCATCATTAAAACCAGCAGATGAAGCTGAAATTTATGGTCTTGGTATAGTGACTTTGAAATGAAAGTGGTGAAGTCACTGAACAGGTTGCAAAACATTCCATGAATTTATGAATCCCGACTCTCTATCTCACCAAAGTCTGTGTGGAAGAGCCCCAAATGTTGTCTGGTTTTCTGTTCAGCTGAAAAAGCAACTTGCTAATCAGGAGTTGCAGTGCTCTTCACCACCCAGAGGTCTTGACAAGCTCAGCGATAGGAAGGGACAAGGTACAGGCAAGTGTTTTGGCTTCAGTCAGTTCTGCCCTGCATGAGAGATATGGAATTGAGAAGAAAGGTGTTTGAAAGGGAGACTCCAGCTCAGGCCCTCTGCATAAGCAGGAAAGGCAGGGGTTTCTGCCTTTTGTCACTGCAGTCATCACCTGAAGTGCTAAAGATTCTGCTTTTCAGAGCAGTAACTAAGGCAGTTTCTTCCATCCCTAAATGAATAAACTTAGTAAATCATACCCAACATCATCTTTAGTGGAAAGTTTCACAATTTATGCTGGTACTTACAAGCCCAATGAGATCTGGGATGCGTGCTCTATACTTACAGTGCAGTAGAGTCACTATAACAATCTGTCTGGACACATAACAGTTATGTTTCAGTTTTGTTGTACCTTGGCATGTATCACTTCCCAGTGACAAATATAAATCCCAGTTCTGATTTTGGATTCCTAGCCAAAAGCAGTAGTAAGTTTTGAAACATTTTGGGATGCTTCTTTGGAGATACATTTTCTGATAGGATTCCAGGTGCCTTGTGTGCAAGGCATGTTCTAGAGGCACTTTAGCCCAGCACTAAAAGTGGTAACAGCTGACAGGTCCTTATTTTCATTTAATCTCTCATTCTCACTGGGGCACTGTGCTCTCCGGAGCTTTTCTCTACTTGTTGCTTTATGCTTCTTAGCTGCCAGAGCGAAGACAATTTTTCGTTGTTTACCTTTGGTGCTAAAACTTGGGAAGGGACCTTGTTTCTCCTGAAGAAATGTATGTTGAGCTGCCCAAGATGTTAATTATGCAGTGCAGTTATTATGCTCACTTCACTTGTCAACCTTAGTCTTTAAGTGCGTATGTAGATACAGTACTTAGTGAAGTTTTTGAACTGCATTCATGATAATCTGTCAGTTGGGTGCTGAAACTGCTGAAATTTGCATGTAGTAGTGTAAGCATTTTCCCAGTTAAGGCAAAAAGTTCTTTTAAAGGATGTTTTTAACAGTTCTTTGCTCAGAATTAAACTGTTAGTTTTTTAATAGGAAGACAAGAATCCAGCTGCATCAAGCTTAATGTAGAAATTACTGTATATTTTTATGACCTGTATTATTTAGCAAGCCTGACATGATTATACTAATGCTCTCTTCTGTTTATAAATTCTGTAAGATGCTTAGATACACATGGTTATAATGTTTGCATAAATAATGCTGATGGATACAGTTGTAATTAATTTTTAGATGTTTCTTGTAATTATTCCAGTGATAGATGTCTAAATTTGTCCATCTCTACTAGAGAAAATGTCCCACTCTATTACTGCTTGTTGTAAAATTGAATGGCTGCAGAGTCTGAAGTTGTGGTTCTGCCGTTGTGGTTTTGTTCTACAAGTGTCATTGTGGATCCACTGAAATTATGAGCTGAGCTGCACACTAAAGCATGGAGTTGGGTCCTGGACATCACAGCCCGTGAGTGCTCAAGAAGGGCTCTTAGGAAGGGATGACTGGTGAGGTTGATGATGTTAGATCATGGGTCTGCAGTGCCCCAGGTGGGAACAGCAGATGACTGAAGAGGTAGACATTCAATTTTGAGTTGAGCATTGTTTTCTGAAGGTCTGTTTCTGAATTTTGGGTGGATACACAACTTCTCTTGTCCTCACTGAGAAGTTGTTTGTGCTGCTGTTCTACCCTAGGTTTTAACTACCAGTGCATCTCAATGGTTTTCAAAGGAAGGAGTGGTGACCTCATGACAAGTTTAAGTGTTGGCCTGTTTTTCAGTTGCAGAAAAATTATGGTGTGTATATTTTGTGTTGTGCAGGCAAAAATATCTTTGGAGATGCAAGTAAAAGATTGATTAAATTAGTTATACATTTTTATTTTGCTGTAGCTCTTGACAAAAGCAGAGGCATCATCAGGGCAATAGCACTTTGGATGCTTTTCATTTGCTTGGATGTACTTTGTAAGTGCCTACAGTTTTCAGAAGTAGGACTGTGTGAGCCAGAGCATTAGGAACAGACCTGTGTGTGGAACCTCCAGAAGGGTTACTAGCAGGTACTGCTGTCATACCTGAGAGAGTAAGTAAAGAAATAATGATGGTGGTGAACTTTGTCCATTCAGGATGCAATCAAACCTTGTATGATTTAAACCACTAGTGGACTGAATGAATGAAGTTCAGAGAATGAATGTGGAACATGTCCTTTTATGTATTTTCCCTGCAGAGAGAATAACAGGAAATACAGGGGAAAGAGATCAGCCATCTGACAGCCTTTCACCCATGGTGGGCTTTTTATCATGTATGTTTTGGCAGTCTGACACTCATTCAGTCTTTCTGATTGCCACATGGCAAGTTAATTATTTCCGTTTTTCAAAGCATGGAAAAGATCTGAATATTCTATGAAAGAAGTTTTGCATAAGCATCACTCAAAGAATGCATCTTTCTCTTCTTCCCTTCAACCAAAAGGAATTGAAATTTGCCACTTTAAATGAAAATTTGAATAGTGAAGCATCAAGTTGATGGAGATTAGCAAAGCAGTAAGTTAGAAAAATTATGTACTCTTCAGTGTGCAGTCTTTGTCAAAGCTTTCTCCGTCAATAAAATGCTGTGTCCAAAGATGTGCTTACCTTGGACTTTGGAAAGAAATACTGATTTTTGCATTTGAACAACTGGTAAGCCTTAGAGAAAAACACTTGCTCATCTTTCTTTCTGATGCTTACCTTCATAGGGTATATATTTATAACCTTGCTGTTCTAATAATCTTAAACAACTAGCCCTGAAAATAACTGAAGTGTGATTTTGTTGCAGTTTATTCTTGCTGAAAGGGATTAAATAATATAAATCAAGGGTTAGTGGAAGCATTGCCTTGGATTTTGGACGCTTTTCAGGGCCTCTTTTTAGAAGGCTCTCTTTGAATTTCTTTGTTAAAAATGCTCTGTAGGAGGAAAAATATCACTTGGGATCTGTCTATTATTCCATGAATGTTGTGCTGATAAGAACAGGATACTATGGGTGTCAAAAAAGCCAGGTGCAAGAATTGCTGTCTAGATGCACAGCAACACTGTATGCACGAGTTCAGGTCCACGTGCTGTTTGGTGCTTGGTAAGACTGGTGTCAGTTAGAGTTTTATATGACTGAGGACTGGAGAGAGCCTAATCTTGTCTGCCACCAACAACTGTCTGTTGGACAGGGGGATATTAAACAAATTGTAACATTTATTTGGAAAGCACCATCATTTATAACCTGCTTTGTCTTTTGATTCTACTGAGGCTGACTGTGTTCTCTGATTAGTGCAGCTGTGCTGAAGGTGAGCCAGAGGGTTGGTTGAGGAAGGCTGCTGCACTGCTTCTCAGAAGTTCTAGTGAACAGCAAACGTTTTGGTCTCTCTGGGTTGCTCATGCAGGTGGCTCCTGGAGCTGCAGCTGCTACTCTTCCATGTTAGACTGTCCTTAAAGTTAATAACAGGGCCCCTTTGGTGGTGATTAGGTCAGGAATCTGATCACTCTGACTCCAAAACCAGGCTTCACTCGTGGGTGGAAGGCCTGACAAGATTAGGACTCTCTCTACTTCAAAAAAAAATTTGGTGGTGGGTTTTTTTTGGTTGGTTGGTTGATTTTTTTGGTAGGGTTTTGTTGCTGTTTCTTTGTGCGTGGTTCTTTGGGTTTTGTTTGGTGTTTTTTTGTTGTTGTTGTTTGATTTTTTTTTTTTTTTTTTTTTGCTTAGCTGCTGACTTTAAAATATATATCTGAGTAATTATGGAAACTTAATAAAAATCTGTTTTCAATGTTTGTTTGAAGGAGTTTCTAATATTTCGAAACAAAATGCATAGGGTGTTTAGCACAGCTAAATGCGTTAGCACTTCTGGGGATTTTCATCCACACCACAGTTTGGTGGTGCCTCATCTTTCTGCCTGGTGAGGCCACTTAATTTACCCTTGTGCCAGAGGAGCCTTTGTTGCTTCCCCATCGCTGGGGTGGCAATGTGATGGGGGGAGTCTGCTCTTGGAGGGGCTGCTGTGTCCGCCCCCTCCTTGGTGACTGAAGAAGGTACCCAGAGCTGCTTCTGGCAAAACCCCCTAGGCCTGCGGGCTCAGATCTGACAGCAGCCCACCAGCAGCTCCCCAGTGCCCAGCTGTAGGACACTCATGTCTAATATTGTGTGTACCAGAAGGGTGGATGAGTCCAGTCAGAGCTCAGGGTTTACCTGTGCCTTTGGCCTTCACAGGCTCGCCTGCACCTCTCAATCCCCAAATGAGAAGCATTTACCCATTGTCTTTTATCTGATGCCATATTTCTTTCAAATCAGGATTATGGGGGTACAGCTGCCTTGTAACGTGCTATAACTATACTCCAGAGACCTGACTTTAGGCCAGAATCTGGAGTTCTTGCTAGGCTCACTGGCATGCTTGCATCCCCATCTTACTTGTTTTAAAACAGAAGAATTCTGAAACCAGTAATTCTTTACAGTTTTCAAAGCTTAGAGTGTATTGTTAGTTACCTGCTGGAGGGCTGTGCTTTTTTTCAGTTCCCAAGTTTATCAGGTTTTTGTGTTGAATCTCTGTGTTCTTGTACCGGTTCAGGCAAGAACAGTCTCACTCATGTACTGCACTGCTTCCTTCATGTCCCTGCTTCACACTAGGATACAGAATTACTCAGAAAGCCAGAGACTTTTCAAGACCTGCGTGTTAATTATTTCTTCTCTATAGACACAGCCAGCCTGCATTTTTCTGTAGTTATGCACACAGGCTCTGCACAAAGAGTTTGAACAGCTCAGGTACCTGCTGCCTTTGGCACATCACCAGGATTTGAGGCTTCCATAGTTTGCATCTGTCATTCCTTTCATTCCCTCTGGAAGTGAGGGAAGGAAATCACAGATGTGGAGGTAGACTGAGTTTCAGATGAGTCATATGGCTGTTTTGTTGTTGACTGTCCAGTTACTTATGCAATTCTAATTACTCTTGCTAAAATGTAAAAAAAAAGGTTTTCTGAGGTTTGACATCAAGCTGACTCATGCTCTTCTGCCAATCATTGCATATTTGAGTGGTTGAAGACTTTTTTTCTTGGTGAAAAATACTTTATTAAAAATAAAGGCTGTGTGCATTTTTCATTTGTCACATCTTGAAACGAATTTGAGCTGGTGGAAGAGAAAATGTTCTTTTTATGTATTTTAAGGGACAAAATAGTTTTCTTTTTCAAGTATTGTTTTCTCAGTAAAGTTGTGTATTACTAGTTTTAAAGAATGTGTTGTCCTAAATGTACACATATATAGGAATCTGTCTCTCTCCTGGATAGAAAAGAGGCTCCAGAACTCCTGGATGAGATGTTACGAATCTGTAGGTGTGGGTGAAAGGTATGACCCAGGTCTTTCACCAGACCCGCCTGCTTACAAAGGCTTACAGCTGTGCAGCCAGTGTTGTTTAGGTCAGTGATTGCCTGAATCCCGGTCATCCAGGCTTCCCTAAAAATGGTTTTGTATCTGCAGAGAGCAATTACTGGAAGTGTGCTCAGAGTGAGAAGCAGCCATATGATGGTTTGGGCACACTGGATGTCCTGTGCCCCACTGCCTTCAGGCTTGCCAGACAAGGGATGATCTCTGAAGAGGTTTGCAGGGTGTAATCCTCCTTGTTGATGGTTCATGGGTGGTGACTTAAAATTATTCCTGAAAGAATTCCAGGTTTCCAAATTGCTTTGGAGGGTCATGAGCATCTAGTTCAAAGGAGTGAGCCAGTGTTGTTTGAAAATTACTCTGATTATCAGGTTCTGCACTGCAGGACTGGCTTTCAGTGGAAGGATCTTTAGTACTGCATTGAGAAACGTGCAGAAAGTACATGGTATAAACCACTAAGAAGATCAAGCACTTGTGCCCTGCTGCAGTTTTGATTTCTCTTGATCCCAGTGGGATTATTTGGATGTTGGTGCTATAAATGTTGCCTATTTAATTGTCCTAAGGAATCCTGCAAGACATCTTCCCTAAGTAATTTTGTGTGGGATGGAGCTGGATCTGAAAAAGGGGCTAAGCTTTCTTTTTCAAGGGAACTGCTTTAAGAGGGTGTATAAGGTGTGTCAATACCCAGGACAGTGCTGAAGAAGGGGGGGGGGGGATGTTGTTGTTTGATATATTGTGTTGTGGTCCAGAAACTTCCTGTATGAATTAATTTCCTTTTTATTACCTAATTCTTAGATTTACTAGGGAACCTGGCTGACACCTGACAGAGTACCCCATGAAATGCTGGTCAGTGCAAATTGCAGAGCTGTAAACTATATATATTTGTTAATTATTAGAAATTCAGATGTGCGATGTGAGCTTACATCTTTGCGATTATCTGGTATACAAGAAAATTAGTTTAATTAAACAAGTGTGTCTTGGAAACATAAACTAACAATTATAGGCTGATGCTAATTTCAGAATGTGTTTGATGTACGTTGCAGTAGAAAGACACTTGACTGCCCTGCAGTAACCCTCAACTGGTGTAGAACAAACCCCAGACTATTCCCTGTGTGTTGTTTGATCAGCAAGCTATGCTGCTTTCCCCAGGCTGAAGATGTCTCTAGCAGATGTCCAAGCAGAGAAGTATGTTCCAGTGTTGGGTGATGTGTGGAGTATGCACTTGAGATACCATGTTGTAGTGCAAGTGGTAGGAGAGAGCCTTCATTTTAACAGTGTAACTTGAAGCAGCTGGTTTGTTCTGGTGTGCTGAGAGCGGGTCAGGAAGGGGCATTGCCTGACAAAAGAACAGTCCATGGCTGTCTACAGAAGACTTGGGATTTCTGTGGCTTGATTTGAGAGTAAAGACAAAAAGGCTTTTTTTTTGCATGCACTTAGCTCTCTTCTTGAGCTGCAGGCTTGAACTTATAGGTCTCAACTTGGGAAGGAGAGAAAAGGGATGTTTAAGTAATCAAGTCACCAATTCTGGGTATATTTGTGAAGTCTCACAAATTATAAAGCTTGTAAAAAAACCAACCATATCAAGCCTTGTAGTGTTATACAGCAAATTCTTATTTTCACAGTTCTGGACGGGCTTTTCTGCTCTAACAGAAATGCTTAGAAATCGAGGTTTTATGAAAATTGATTAAAAATAGTGGCGTGATTATTTATAGTACAACTTCTTTCTGCAGGAACAATTTTCAGTGCCTAATCAGGAAGGTTAGTTTGTTTTTGTTTGTTCTCCATGGTTTCCATTAGTCTTTCCCAGAACCTGCACAGGTTAATGGATCCTGTCCTGGCAAAACCCTCCACTGTGTTGACAGGAGAAACTCAAGCCAGTCCATAAGCTTAGCAACGTTCCCCTTTCTTAAATGGCAAAAAGTTGGCACATTTGATAACTTCAGTAAGTTTCAAGAAAACAAACATTTGACTGTCAAAAAAAGTGGTTTTGATAATTTTTAATAGAGAAGTTGTTCCAAGTAGCAGATACTGGCTCTCTGCTTCAAAGTCAGAATATCTGTGCAGTGGCTTGGCATGTTATAATACATGAGATTAATCCCATCTAACATCAATGTCACCTTTTCAAAATGTGCAATAATTATATTCAGCAGAATCTGAGTAAGGATGTCTACAACTGGAGCTGCAGCTGCAGAAAATAGTCTACCTCATTTATCATCTTGATATCCAAACAGGAAGCAGAAAATTTCTCAAGAATCTTTAAAAATATTTTCAAACTAAAATTCCTTTCATATGATTTTAAAGTGTTTCTCTTTTTCTTCAGCAGAAGTCCTCACCATGTGAAACTCCAAGTTGTATTAAAATATCTGCATGTGACCAGCAGCTGAGAACTTAGTTTCTTAAACTGCCTAACAAACTATTTATTTTATTAAAACTATTTATTTGAAATATTTGGCTGTGATAAAAGTTGTACAATGCCTTTGCAATTCAAAACAGAAGACAATTCTTCTTCCACAATTTGGTGTACTTTAGCTTTGGACATTGTTACATTAATTTGAAAATAGGTGATATTTTGAGTCTCTTGTCAATGAAGAAACAGTTCTCTGGCCTGAAAGTGAAAGTATGTTTTGGGGTAGGTTTTTTTTTAAATTTATTTTTAATTTCTATTTTTATTTATGGGCCACAGAGTTGAAATACTATGTTTTCTACTTTATGCAAAGAGAAAGTTTTACAAGAGTATTTGTTAATGTCCTGTAATTAGGAACTTGATCAGCACATATTTTTGGGAAACATACTTTATATACACATGCACAGCTCTTCCTAAATATAGAACAAGTGGGGTCTTGAAAGCCCTGGGCTTACGTGTTTGATGCCCTATTGGTTTGGGATATATTCTGTATTACTAAGAAGGTGTAACTTGAGAAGCAATTGCATGGTTCTTCCCTTTCCTTCCATATGACTACGCTGCATGGCCAGCGAATGAGTTCCTACGTTTTGAAATTGGAGATGCAGTGTTTCCAGTCTCTAAGTGTAAACATCTGATACGCATATGATTCTTAGAAAACGAAATGTGCATAATGCTGGATTAAACAGCAAAGTAGCTAATAGGTTGTTGAGTGTAATTTTTCAGATAATGTTCTAAAAACAGTGATTTTGTGTCCTGCTTACATATGAGTGCCATAGGCTCCTAAAGTATTTCAACAAAAATATCTGTATTTTGATAGTGTTCATATTTACTTAATTTCTTCATGTACTTTCTGTCACTTTGTTTGCTGTTTGAAGAGGCAGAAAATGTCAGCTTTATCTTTACTAATTATGTGTTACTTCAAATGTAGACTCAGTCTGGTTTTAGCAAATGTTTTTTAAACTATTTTACACTTTTCTGTGGCTTTAAACCATGTTTCAGTTACAAAATCAAGTTGTAATTTTTCAGTAAAAAGTAAATGGAATGTACATCCTGCCTCGTAAGTAAGGAGATGTGGAAAGGAAAGAAATCTCCAGAACAATAAAATCTGTTCCTCATTAAGACCATTATCTCCCCTAATACAATCATGTTCAAGTCCAGACATCCCTTAATCAATGCAGTCTGGACAGATAGCTTTCTGACCAGCTCTTCAGAAAGTACAGATAACACCAGTGTCAGTGGTCTGACTTGGGCAGAGGCCTAAATATGCATCCAGAAAGCAATGAAACCAGGAGATAAGAGAGAGAGCTCTGGACCATGTGTCTGGTGACACAATTAATATACTTCAAGTAGTAATTTTTTGTTAGTTGACTGTACTTTTTTTCATCAATAGATGCAGAATGACCAGAATGAAAAATACTTGCTGCAAGTACAAAGCTGAAATCTCTTTTGGAGAGAGGTAGTGGAGAAACCTTTATTTGTTCCTCAGTAGCCTTGTTTAGAAACCAATATTTTTAACATTCCAGCAAAATGAAAAGTCAACTTTTTTTTTCCTTTTTTCTCCTTTCTCCTTCAACTTTTAATATTTATTAATGTGGTTTTCTCTGGGACCCAAGCTTCTGGCCCACCAGTTTGTCATCTGTTCAGTTAACAACACTGGGGAATGTAGTTTGCTTATGTATTTTAAAGTATATAAATGAAAGAGCTTACAGAAGGCCCAGGAGTGTTGAGTACTCTGAATGGTGCTGTGACCAACAAATGGCTCCTAACTTTGGGACTGCCCACATGACTTACAGCCCCTGATAATGTGACCCATGAGGGGAATGGAGGAGCTTGCCTAGAGTATGAGTGACTGTCTCCCAGGAGATTCTGCAGTGTTTGGGATTAGGTGTTCGTTTGTTTCATTTTTGTTTGTTTTATTAAGTCAGAAATTGGGCCAATTGCACTCAAGGGTGCAAGAAGAGCTCTGTAAGTGCAGGGGATCTTGTTCATATGCAGCTCTGAGGGTAAGAGCTCACAAGGGGAACCTTTAAAGATCAGACAGATCCCTGAGAGAACCATAGGTGTGCAGTAAAGGATCTCCTTAACACACCCCAAAATTAAAAAGTTTAATTGGAAGAAATAAAACCAAAATTATGCAGAGGAGGGGTTAAAAAGGGGGAGTCTCTTCTAGTTGGCAGAACGGCCAGCTGCTGATTTGGGAATCCTTCCTGCCAACTCCCAAAGGGAGCGTGGGACACCTGTCCTTGTAGTGCTCCTGTCAGATGTGCTCTGGAAAGCCATGAAGCCCTTATTCCTGCTTCTTGTGGGGGATGTTTGGGGAGTATAAATAATGGATGTGAGGTGAATGTTGCTAAAGCAGGTGTTGCCTTGTGGGTCCAGCTATCTTAACACTAGTCCTGCAAATTTCTATCCTGTGGAATAGGACTGGTGTCTTTCTAATCATAGTAATGAGACTGGTCACATGCAAAATCCCGCAGGACTACAAACAAAACCCTGAATATGTTGCATCTGAAATGCTGGGGAAACTGCCGTCTGCAGTAATTTATTCATGTTTTTTCCTGGCTCACCAAGGCAGAAAGTGGCTATAGGGCAGCTATTACTTCAGCTTTTGCCTTTCTTGTTATCCCTTGTTCCATCTCTAGATCAGTGGGATTGGTTGAGAGCCTGTTGTTTTGTATAGGATTTGAGTGTTCTGTGATCCTCATTACAGTATGTGTTTCTAGAGCATTCCAGAGGAATAACATTTTGAAGCATAATTCTTAGTTAAAATAAAAGAAGGTTTTGAGTTTCTTGATGAGAATGAACAGTTTCTCCTATGTCCTAATAGACCCAAGGCAATGAGTGAATGTTACAAATGGAAAATATGAAAACTCCTGTGCAATGATAGAGAGTGAGTCTTTTACAAAAGACAGAAAAAGAGCTTTTTGACTGACTTTTTTTATTCTGTACCTTGATAATAATTCTAACGGAATAAGGATTCTATATGAGAGTGTGGCAAGATAGAAGGTCTCATTTCCCTCTACAGAGTTTTTCTGTCTTTCCTCTGAATCAGCTTCCCACCCCCCACCCCCTAAAATTACTAATGTACTTCTTGACAACCCTGTTTGTTTCTCTCCTTTAAACTAGAGAAAGCATTGAGCAGGACCATGGCAATAGCTGTGGAAGAAAGTTACTTAACTACACCCCTTGTACCCTGGTACTTCAATGGTCTCTCAGTGCTGTTGCTGCTGTGCAGGTTTAATGCCCACCTTGTGAGAAATCATTCCTGCCTGATTCTTCCTTGAGCTTTTACTCAAGTAGGATTGCCACTTGAGGGCTTGGTCCTTTGGATCCTTTTGCTTTTCTGTGCCTGATATGATTTGTTCAGGGTAGGAAAGAAACTGGCTTCACAAAGTAGGAGTTGCACTGTGAATTTCTGTAGCTTATCTTCTGGCATTTCATGGCTGCAAAAGGATGATGAAAACATTGCCTCAAGAAGTCTTCACTCCTGACTCCTGTGGGTGTCTTCTGGAAGAAGACAGGCTTTTCAGCCTTATTTTCTTGAGGAAAGAGGGTTGACCTGGCTAAATTTAAAGTTACAGTACTGCTAAGTCAGCAGGGGCAAAGAGGTTAATGGGGGCTTTTCATTACTACCTTTTCCAACGACTCTTAACCAGAGGCTTGTAGGTAGTACACTCTATTTTATGAATTCACTGAAGTGCACAGGTATGATGTATAATTAAACCTTTGTGATTATAGGCCCTGGTCCCAAGTACAAACAAAGATGCAGCTGTTTGTGATGATGTGGATTATGTGATCTCTGCTGCACAGACTGTACACGCTGCCAGACAAGAATGAAAGACAGAAAATAAATCACTGCCAGAGCATGATGCACCTTGTATGGATCTGTGAGAGGAAAGCAGTTCACTTCCACAGCTTTCATTGTAGTGCTTTGTCACATCCAGGTTGGAAGAATACATGTATGAAGCTGAGATATAGACATGAACCAAGCTGTTGGCTTTTTTTTTGTTTTTATGGTTGTTGGTTTTTATCTTCTTCTTTTGTAATTGCTTTTTCATGTTGTATGCTAAGTTATTTAGGAAGAAGCCCATTTGTTAGATGCATCCCAGAAAAGCATTAAATTGTGATTAAGCCCTCTCTTTAGAGAGTGATCAGTGTGAGCATGTGTTGGGGGTTGGTTCTTTTCCTTTTCCTTCTGTGGAATTTTCCCCATTGTCATGCTAAGATACCTGTTGACTAGGACCTGATGGCAAGGGGGAGGGGAGAGAAGCGGGAAACCCCTCGATATTCAAACATCCAGAAGAGGAAGCAGAAGGCTCTGGCTCGGCCCATTTCCCCCTTGGAGTTCAGACAAGAAGGACGATCTCTGCCTCAGCCCCATCCCTGCCTTCCCAGCGCCAGGAGCCATCCTCACTGCTGTCAGAGCCTGCCCTGCTGCCTTCTCACTGTAACCTGCCACCATCCAGCACTCTGCTGAGCACCAGGACCCACACCGTGAGCGGAGGGCTCTCTCTCCATCTCTCTCTCCCCCTGGGACAGCGCTGCCATCACCCCCAGCCCTCCTGCAGCTCTGCGGGACCTGCCCGCCCCCAGCACCGGGAACTGCAGCTCAGGGAAAAGGTGCCTGCAGCCAGAAAGGGACTGGGACTGAGTTACTGTTCTGTTTGTGGCTAATTTCATAGCTGTTGTTGTTCTTGTTTGTCTTTTTAGTTATACTAGTAAAGAACTGTTATTCCTATCCCCATCTCTTTGCCTGAGAACACCCTTAATTTCAAAATCATAATAATCTGTAGGAAGGAAGGATCACATTTCTCTGTTCAAAGGGAGACTTCTGCTTTCCTTAGCAAACACCTGTCTTTCAAACTAGGACAGCATGGAGTTAGATAGCCTATTGTTAATGGATTTGAGGAGTTCAGGGTGAGAGGAAGTAAGTTGGAAGATCAAGGGCATCTTGTAACAGAGGGGAAACAAACTGGACAATGGAATTTCAGGTACCAACCCATTGCAAATATTAAAGAAACATTATAGCTAATGGAAGTTGTTAAGGAATTGATAAAGAGAGTAGGATTAGTGGGGTAAGCTGAAATAGCTATCATAGTGATACCAGTACCAAGGCACTGATGTATTTTCATATATCAATCTCTTTGTAAGCTGTAATTTTTTTCTTTACTTAAAATAAATATTGTCTGTTACTACATAAATATGGGATGTACCTGACATGTTGGAAAAGAAAATTATCTTGATGAACTTCTCAGCTTCTCAATCTATCTGCAAAATTGAAAAGGCAATAGTTTTATTGGTGCACCCCAGTAAAAATAAGTCTGGTAGGTAAGTTGGAGCAATGCTAGGGGCTGGTGTGAATGGCTGAGAACTGGGACTGTGATGTTTCTGTGGTTTTATTTACTGCTCTGTAAGATTGCTGTACTTTCTTAGTCTCTCTGTGCCCTTGTTTACCCACCTTTACTTAAAAAAGGAAGATCTGTGCTTCAAAAAAGTGAACAAAACCAAGCATTAAAAATGATAATGAAATTCAGGGGCGTGTGTTTTAACTTCTGATATTTTTGTAGCACAAAGGTCTGCTTTAGTTGCAAGTATATTTTCAAACTTTTTTCTATTAGGAAAATTGCTTTAATACCTTTAAAGATTCTTAAAACCACAACATTACAAATCCAAGGTTTTATGCCTCATGATCTTTCAGGATCGCCTACATTCCTCTTAAGCCTCCAAGGAAGCAGTTTTGGAATTCTGTGCATTAATTTAAAAATACTGCTCCAGAGATCAGCATTATCTTGGTGCTTTATCACAGAGATAGTGTTTACTCCGTGCAAGTCACTTCTGCCTCTCTTTTCCCTCTGTTACAGGGGATCATTTGTCTTTGGGGTCATGCTCTCTTCAAACCTTCTGCCCTAGTGAGAGACACTGAAATATTTCAGGGACAGAAAATGGGAAGACTGATGCAGGTAATGCCATGAGTTAATGTTTGGTTCCCACTTCCCATAAACATTGAATCAGCTGAGACAGTAACTTAATGTCAGAGACTTCTATAGAGACCTGTTCAGGTATGCTTTGCTTGAATTTCACTCAGGCTCGTTTGGCTTGAAATAACAGCAGCTGTACACAGATTGACTGAGGACTTAGCAATGTGAAAGCCTCTGGAAAGTGCAAGACAGACTAGGGTTCAGAGCAAAACCTGAACTGATCCAAAAATATCCTTTCACCTTCTTTTACCTCTCTGTCTTGCCCAAAGTTCTGGTTCTAGTGGAGAGATCATGAAAACATTTCAACATTTTTTTTGAAGTGTTTATTGGCTTTGGTGCTTCTCTTTTTTTTTTTTTTCTTTTAAAACAATGATCTTTTCCCCTAAATACATGCAAAAAAAACTTCTTTGCTTATTTGGCAAGACACTGAGGAACTGGGAAGATAGCATCTTCCAAGGACAGCTAACGCAAGAAATTTTTCCCAGAAATACGATCATATGATCTTTTTGTAGCTGGTAATAGGAAATGAAATTTTGAGACGAAAGTGAAAAAAAAAAGAAAATGTGAAAAGGAAGGTTTTTATTTCTTTGCTGATTCCTGACTTTTGCAGTTGGGAAGCAAGAGAAAAGAAACATAGTTGGTCAGGGATGACCTAGGAAAATGAATGCAAGGAGTAAAGTTTTGTGTGTGTGTTCTTCCCACATTTTAGACAACGTGAAGTATGTTTTGGAAATTTTCTATGAAGAAGCACCTGTCAAATGCTTTAAAATGAACAAAGCAAGATTTATTTCCTCATTCTTCTACAGCTTAGAAAGCACCTGAGAATATGCTAAGTCTGTAATTGTTTGTGTGGATAGAAAAGCCTCTGTCATTTTAGTAGGCTTCTTTTAATTTTACATATCTTACAGCACTCAGATCATGTCTTTTATTATGGTAAAGCTTTAAAACAGGACTGGTAACTATGCTTTAGCAGTAAACCTCCACATAACCCAAAAAGCAAGACATTTTTAGTGTGCTTTCATAATTCTGTATTAATACTATAAATGGGGACTATAAATTTCTTTCTTCTACAATCTATGTAATAAAATATTTAATGGATTGTGAATGGCATGTTATAAAACTTGGCATTAGGTACTGCAATTTATATTTAAATGCATCTCAGGCATAAATAAATGCTCTATAAGTAGAAAAGTATCTGAATTCAGAATACATATAACCACTCATTTAGGTGTAGTATTTTGGATGATTAAATCATTAGACAGCAATTTATTTCTGCAGAAACAGGCATTTGTTGTGTTTTGAAGGGAGATCCTGATCTTCCCTGAGTAAACACTTCTAAGTAGAGAAGGATTTTATAAAAACTAGAGTGTTGTGTATATTCCTAGTGGAATTCTGGTAGCCTATAAAGAGTCCATACTTTCAGAAGCATCAAACTGGCATAGCTGCTGCAAGCTAAATAATAATCACGGGGAACTTCTTCTAGAAGAAATCAGAAGAGGCAGAGTAGGAGCAGTTTCACAAACCTTAGTGAGGGCTGGGGACCAGTATGTTAAACTGCTCATTCAGCCATGAAGTGTGAGCGGAAGGATCTACAGGACAAGCATGGATGAAAGTGGCCTTACGCTTTGTTTGCAACATTCAGAGGAATGAAACAGGACTTGGAGAAAGACCACTCAGTGAGTTCATTCCAGATCATTCACTTTGGGATTTTCAAATGAAATCAGGCTAAGTATTTGGATGGGTACAGATCCGAACACTTACTGTGAAGGAGATTATTAGCTATACCTGTAAGACTAACCATGCAGAAAATGAGCAGCACAGCTGAGACATGAATAAATTAAATCATTTACTTGCCCTTCTGCCCTCACTCTGCTGTCTCCCTGTGCCAGCTATAGGCTGGGGCTGTACCCCACCACCTCTTCCTCAAAACCTAAACAGCAGTGCTTGTAAATTAGTGTTAGTTTGGAGCAACAATCAGAAACTAAATGGATTCTTCTGCTGGCTGTTTCTGTACCACTGAGATATACCACCCTGCAGAGCGTGGGTGCAGTATGCAGAGACAGGCTGTGAGCTCTTGAGCATCTGGAAGATGTGTTTTGTGAGGTAAGGGGTTTCCTCCCTTGCCCACCTTGTTTTCGCAAATACTACCTTTACCAGCAGCAGCAGCAGTGTAAAGGAATGTGAGGAAACTATTGGGTATTTTCCTGAAGTTTAAGAAAAGAATAAAATAAAAATAAAAACAAATTTTAAAAACTCCCAAAACTACCCAGATGTTGCTGCACAGATGATGTTGGGGGTTAATCCATGGAAACTTCCATCTGTATCTCAAGTGGGGTGAAATTCACTGAAAATGTAATGGGGAAGAAGCAGCAATATGATGGAGTGATTGCATATCTTTATTTCCTTGAGAAAACAGTTTGAAGTTGCTTGTTAAGGTTAGTAATTAGTAGTTGGTAGGTTTGACTCTGAAATGGGTTGCTCTACTGCTCCAACAGAAATGACAGAGGAAATTGCTATAATGGTACTGCAGCCCATCAAGGAAATTGTACTAAGTAGAAATTAATAAGAGGAGGCTATGACTAGGCTAGCAGTATTTCATAGGCAAGGGGAGAGGGGGGCTTCCCCTGGTTTTTTTTCTCCCTGACTCTTTCATGTAATTGTAATTCTGCTGGAAAGGGGTGAATAACTGTGGAGTCGCTGCAGAGTCAGGGTCAAGGTTAAGTCTCTGTATATACCAGGACATCCCTATTCCATGATGTGCCTCCTCTGTCTGTATCACTGCAGTGTTCTTGCTGAGGTGGCAAAGCCCATTCCTCTCTCTGTTCTGCAAGGGAAAGTTAGAGGGGAGGTGATTTGTCTGGGCTGTGGTGCTGACTCTTCATTACACAGCCTGTTGTGTGGTGTTAGCCAGCAATACCACTGTGCACTAAACCCACTGGGATTGACTATAGCATTGCAGAGACCCTGAAAGGTGTAGAGGGTTTGTGTACTTTCATTTCCATCAGATTGCAAGTGTTCTTCTTGAGCATAAGTAATAATGTCTGCTTGAAAGTGCTCTGTAGAAGTCTTCTGTGGATTATTTCAGTACATTATAGTACATATAGTACATACTCTGTTTCCTTGTTACAACTACTTTAGCTTGAATAAACTGAGGACTTCTCTTTGAAATAGGGATTTCTCTTGAGCACAGAATTTGATGTTAAAGCTTTGATCCTGTAGGTCTCCTGTGTCTGAAACATTGGTAGTAAAAATTATGTCACTTGCATTACTAGACAGAGCCCTCTGGATTTCTACATGGAAGATTGAGCCTGTATGGAACCTACTACTATGACCTCTCGTGGTACCACTGAGATATACCAAAGAGGTTATCTCGATGTCCTTTATTTTTCAGTATCATAAGATGTCACTCAGTACTCAGCAATACCTATAAGGAATATCAGTATCCTCATACTAAAATGGAAGATCACAGTCCAGACCATGAGTAGGCTGATCTAATTCTGTTAGTGTCAGATGTTTCTTACAGGACTCATGGAAGACTTGGCCTGTATTTGTAGGAATTGGTTTGACTTGCTCTGCAGCTGTCATGCTCTGAAGAAGACAAGGGGAAAAGTGTCTGAGAGATTTTCAGTGTAAAGGTAGATCTTGGTACATCTTGAGCAGAATTTCTGTACTGTTTCCTTCAGCGGAGGAGGCTTTGAGGGAGAAGATGCTGTTCAGCTAATGGAGGGATACTTGAAGAGGAAAGCTTGCTACCCTTTCTTTTCGCACCTTTTGCCACATGCTCTATTTGTGTTCCCCGATTCTGTTAGTCTGTAGGGCTGATAAACAGTTATTTATTAGATGGTCTTATGGGCTGTAAGGTAATAGAATGGTTGGTTTCTCTTTCCTCCAAGAAGGAGAGAAACCAAATAGGCACTCCTAGCTGCAGCCTGCACTGCTCAAGAGGCACATAACCACCAGAACTGAATTAACTTTAAATAACCCATCTTAAGGCCAAAACAGAAACTTGTCAAAACAAGCCAAAAATCAGGTTGTTTTCCTTTCATTAATGCTGCATTTCCCCTGCTTGAAGCTGGTTCATTAAACTGAAAATTGCTCAAAACAGGCATCACTGTAAAGAATGCTCCAAGCAAAATTAATTAGTTTTGCTAGGTTAGTAATGCACCTTGCTTCAACTGAAATTGAAATTTTTTTTCCAATAAAGCTACGATTTTATCAGAATTGTCATTAATTGTAGGAAATAGGAGTGTAAGAGAAAAATTTGTCAAATCTAATTTAATCATACGGTGACCCTTAAAAATTACTGGTTTTCCTCATGAGATGCAGTAGGATTTAAATAAACATCTGAACATTGCCTGACCAGTGCTGAGCCTGTATCTAGTCTAAGGAATTCCCAAGTGTCCTTTCGTGTTGTTAAACAATAGCTGGGTAAATTATGCCTAAGGGTACTCATAAAATATTAAAAAAATATTTAATCTGCTCATGTTTGCTCTTCTATTTTTTTTAAACAATTTATGTCCTTTCAAAGTTGCAGTACAGTTTGGAGAAGAGCTTTATTTTGTATAAACTGTTTGCAAATGGTAATCCACTGAGAAATTAGCACAGAATAAATAGCATTTTAATTCTGCAGCTGTTTCTTTGGTATTCTAAATGGTTGGTTTTTATGGTTTTCAGTGACTAAGACAAAACAAGTGCAAGGTCAGATGAGTAGATCTTCTGAAGAATTGTGATCTGCTCCTACTGTGGATACCCTCGGAAAACTGAGTGCCACAAAATTGCCCATCACAGAAACTAGGTTACAGGCGAGCTCATGGAGACAACACCCTGCTAGGTATGTAAAGCAGTTCAGAAGTTGCCAGCTGGTGCATTGAAAATTTTGGTTGGAAGTGCCAAACAGATTCGCTTAATGCTCAGTGCTTGCTTCTAGTTGCATCCCTAAGTAGTTTTTTTAAATGAAGAATGAGGATATATAGAACATATAATGTGTAATAACATCATTTTGATGTATCCTCATGGGATGAGACAAAATTTCTAATGCTGACTGCAGTTCAGTCATATCCTGGTAGTCTGGTTCCCTCTGTGAATAATTGAAATGTTGCTGTTGAAGTGTCAACAGAAACAGCATGATTTGGGTTTTGAGGGGAGGGGTTATTTTTCCTTTTCTTAAAAACAAATTTTTGAGATTTCTTCCCACCAACACTGATTTTGTTTTCTTGGCATCCTGACTGTGTCTATTTTTTTTTTTTTTAAATCTCCTCCATATGTGTAGATCTTGGTGCTGAATTATGCTTTTCTTTGATTGCATTCTGCTAAAACATATAAATGTGGGAATATTAGGGACAGTAATTATCCAAAGTATTTATCATTATTGACATTTTTATTTCTGCTGGAGTCCCAAGTTTTCTTTTCTCTCCCTCCCACTGTTAATCTCTTATTGTGTTGATTGATGCATTCTTTATACTATGTTGAAGGTTTTCCCCTCCTTTTTTTCATCCTGCATAGAGAACATTTCTGCTGCAATATCTTTTTTTTTTTGCTGTTGATCAGCTTATTATCTCTCTCAGCAACAAACGTATTTTTAATGTATTTAAATTTCTTTCATGGTACCAGATCATGAAAGGAAGAGACACTGCTTCCTCAGCCTACTTTTATTATCATGCTTTTGAAAATATTCACCCTGTTGAAAGTACCAGATTCAAAACTTGAAAATCATGTTCAGTGTCTAGCTGTAGATGTCACATCAGTCTGGCCAGATATTCCTCTCCATGGGATACCTGATGAGTCCAAAGGTACTGCCTGCACTTTGTGGGAAAAGTGATTTTCCCATGTTTTCCTTCCACAGATGTGGAAGAGTTACTGTCCAGAGTTCTCTGCAAACCTCTGCAGTCACACAGTAACTAAAGGGTTACAAGTAACATGGTAACAGAAATATTCCAAGGGGGTTTTGGTGATTTCTCTTCCCTTTGCTTTCTCCTGCTCACCAGAACTGCATGCATGGAATGGAACACTTGTTTTAGTGGGATAGAGGTGCCCTCACAGGGTTTATATGCTTCATTAGAGCCTCCTGTCTGAGATAAGGGTACAGCTGATGCCAGTAATGGAACAGTAGGTGGGGGTACAAGGGCTGGCAGGAGGGAGGGGCTGGAGGTAGATGATTTTGGGAAGGAGGATGAACCAAGGGATTTCTGATTTAAAGACATTGAAAAGTCTCTTTTCTCATTTAAATGAAAACAAACAAAAGGATGCAACTATTACCCTTTTTTTCTTTTTTTTTTTTCCTGCTGTCAAATAGTATCTACTATCTCAGATACTGATTTTCAGTATTAGTTTTCCTGAAATGAAATTTAATTTAGTGGTCCTGAAGGTGTGTGGACAAGATCCTGCTACATCTCTATCAAGTTACTTCTAATTTTCTCTAAACATTTTACGCCAATATTCTCAGCCAGTCAATCCAGTTGCTGTAGTGCCAAAACCTTGACTCGTGGTGCAGCAGGTGTTTCATAAGCCAGAAGTGATTTCCACCTGCTCCCACTTCACACTACGGGTGACAGCCCTGCTCTTTCTCTGTCACTGCAGGGTCTCTTCTCTCTCCAGATGGATGTATCATTGAAGGAATGGCTTTTGGAATGTATTGGGCTCCACAAATGATGGCAGGGAACACGGCTCTAAGCAGGGGACACTGTGGGCACTCCTTTGCTCCTGTCCCACTTGCTGGTTGTTGTAAAAGGATTATAATTGATGCTAATTTAAGGCACTTGGCACAGGATTTGAAAAGGGAATACATCCACTTGGCAAATGCTAGTTCTTGGAAATCTTGCTGGAGAGGAACAGTAGCAGTAACTCTAAGACAAATCTCTCTATTTACTTGACACAAACTGCCTCCATGAGAATTTCCTTAATACTTTCTCTTCAGTGAATGCCTTTTTGTTTGTTTTATAGTACTCTGTCTTTGAATGGCTTGGTGGGTTTTTTTAGAAGTGTATTATGTTTTGAACTTGACAGAGGTTAATCCTGAAGGAAGATTTTGGGTCTGTTTTTCCTGTGAGCTGGGAAGATGACAGAAAAGAGAAAGGAATGAAAAATCTTTAAGAGCAAGGCATTAAATAAAATGGTCTGACATAAATAGTTGGGTTAACTGTGAAAATTGGGCAACATAAGAAACTATAATAACTTTCTAATATGGGTCAGAAATGTAGGACATTTTTATCTAATCAAATGTAATATTTTCAGTGTTAGTTTGATAATGAAGGTTAATAAATTGTTTACAACTCATTACTTGCTTGCTAGGAAAGGTACTGACCATGGAAAACATCTTAGGTGATGAGTGAGGGGATTGTGGAAAATATTATCATGTTGAAGGTGATTGACTTCCTTTAAAAAAAGACTTCTTAAATTGACTATTGCACTGAGAGTATTAAGTGGCTAGTTCACACTTACTCCTACTAAGCTGTAATTGATTTGTAACATGTAAAATATGCGCTTCAAATATCAAACAAGAATAATAGCAAAGCAAAAGTTACCACAACTAATTAGCCCAGCTCTGTGTTAGAGGGAGGAATGTTTAAAAGGTTAACAAACACTTGAAAATACAGTTTTGCCTTTACAGTGGGAACTGAGCAACATTATTTGGCAATTGGTAAGATTCCAGCTGTCCCCATTGAAAAATGATATGTATGCAGACTAACAAAAAATGTCCTGGCTGTCAATAGGCAATTCTGAACTTCTGGTCTGACTTGAGCCATTGCCAACTGCTGTAGCTAGTGGGTATCAATCATTCAACACACATTGCTCACAAACGGTGTTTAGACCCCTCAAAGTGATAACGAAACCCAGTGGCATCTTAGTATGTTCAAGAGGATGTAATAGAGGTGATGGTGATACAGAAGAGTAAAACTTCATGAAATGTATACAGGAGAGTGGCAGTTTGACAGCATCCAGAAAAGCACATTGTGTGCACCAATACACTGCTGAACTAACTGCAGTAACTTTGAGAATCTGTTTGGGTATTTATTTACAAAATTCAGTATGTCCCTGTTATTTTCTAACCTTGGCAGGTATTGTTTTAAGCATGTAGTAAGTGTGTCTGCTTTGCCTCAGGTATCTTGGAAACTCAGCAGGAAAAACTCAGCATTTCTCAGGCAGGCAAGTGGGAAAGTACAGAGGGACATGGCTCCAGCCAGTGTCCCTTGCTCTTTGTTCTGGCATCCTTCTCACAAAAGCTCCTTTGCACTGGGCTTTCCTTACGCTTCTCCATGCAGAAAGGTTTGTGTGTAGCAGCACACCTGGGCTGGTAAGCACTTTGCTCCACAGTGCTGAGCACATGTGCCAGATTCCCTCAGATCGCAGTAACCTGATCACTTTATGCCTCTCTTTTGGCATAATGAAGACTCAATTATACTGTTTTCTCACATAGATTGTTGTTGCAGCTGAAGTGCCATGGAAAATGACTACTTACTCTGCTTTCTGTCAAATACAGGAAAAAAAAACTACAGATACATGTTCCTCTGAGGGTCATTATTCCTCTGTAGGGCTGATTAGGCATGTCATTTTACTGTGTGTTGATAATGGTTAAAGTCATGAACCAAATACTTAATAAATGTTTAATTATAGTACTTAGTTATTTAAACATTTCTGGGACGCAATGTTATAATTAATTGCAGTTATTAATTCTAGGGCTCAGTGCTTGTCTTTGAAAGCTCTGTGCTGCTAAGGTCTTCAGACCTTCTCTATCTGCCCTGTGAATTCTGGGGTTTCAGCAATGACAGACTCCCTTGTGACAAGCATCATCTCTTTCCTACCCTTTGTGACTGCCTTCTGCCAAAGTTTCCAGTGCCTAGGCTGGTGTGTGCAGCTCCTGGGGACAGCAGGGTGGGTGGGGCAGAAGGTGAAAGGGATTACTTGTCCTCCAAGGTGAGTTGGATGCCCAGGGTAATGCAGAAGCAATGCACATCTATCAAGTCTACATGGCTGTTCCAGCACATAGAGGCTGTTGGGGAGCTTTACTGAAAAGTACTGAGACCACCAAGCAAGTTGCTTTCTACTCCATTTTTAGAGTGCACAATCCTTCTGACACTCCCCGTGGAGCCCAGCAGTAATGCAACTGCAATCTGTAACATGAAGAGTATTAAATGTGATAGAATTTCTTTTTCATCTATCTTGATTGATATCTTTCACAATTTAGACATTCTTGCTGAATCCGTACAGAGTCCATTTATGGATTGTAAGCATATTCTGCTTCCTGTGAGGAATTTGGAAGTGTTTGCTAGCTTACAATCAAGTAGTTCTTTCTGTGTAGTAAAATCGACTCTTGCAAACTTGAGCTTTACTCTGGTAGCATTTCTTGAAATGAGAAAGTTTTCAAGATCTCTGTTCAAAACTATATTTTGTAAGTCATTTGTACTTCCAAAAAAACAAGGGGGGAAAAATGATTGAGTTACTTCGACATAAGTGTTCTTACTTCATCATCCAACCACTATAATTTTGATACAGAATTTTTCTGATGAATTTTTTTCTGGACAAAAGTAATTTTCAGACACACGTTTTACAATTCCTTCAAATCTTACCTTATTTCCCAAGATTTTAAACTTCCTCCTTTTTAACACAGTGTCAACATGTCTACTTGCACAGTCAATACTTTGAAGATCAAATAAAGCTATAAATACATGTATTTGGGGGAAGTTGGAGCAGGAGATCAGAGTATATCTGTGTCTTTGTGGAGATGGACTTTGTGGAGTGTCTGGAATGAGGTTTTCTCCTATCTCCGTAGCAAGCTGCACATAAATGGCACACTCAGAGAAACCCACCAGGACTGGAGCAGGTGATGTTCCAGGATGGTTTTAGCACACTCCTCCCTGTCCCCACAGATAAGCCAGCTGCCTGCATGGATGATGAGTTGTGGAGGAACAGGTACACTTAGTTGTTGTTTAAAAGCTTCTGAGGTGAGGGCTTCATTCACTTCTGCAGAAGCTGTGCAAGGAATGAAGGAGGGAAATTCTCTAAAGCAGGCCAGTGCTCTAGGCAGGGTTTTTGTACTTGACTTGAAAATGTGAGAGGCCTGTTTCTGCTGAGCAGGCAGGCAGGGAGGCACTTCCCCAGGTGTTCTGTACCTGTAGGAGGAGGAGACGTCTGCTCTGGTGCCTTGCTTTAGGCCGAGCTGCAGTGGTGTACCTGAGGAATGTCTCCGTGCCATGTGACTGAAAGGTGCCAGTTCTCAGAAGGAGCCTCTGGGAGTGCTTGGTTGCCATCCCCTTGGGCACAAGGGCATTAATAATACCTTTTGGAAGCCTCATGCCAGTCCTGCTGTGGTTTTGTGCTTGTTTTGTGAGAGCCAGGGACTTGTTGCTGTGTCATCCCTAACTTGTGATTGAACTATTTACTGGCAGAGGTTCACAGTGCTTATTGTGAGCCCTACAAACCCATGGAGACTAGTGATAGCTCAGAAAAAAAATCCTGTTGTGTTTTGCAGGTAATTAATTTTGATTGACAGTTCTTAGAAGGTCACGATTTAATTAGAAGTTGTATTCCCTCCTTCTACTGTTGTTTTATAAAGATCACTCAGATTTTTGTGCAGTTTTAATCTTTCTGTTTTCTCAGAAAACTTAAGATGCTGCGAAAAGACAGAAACAATTATCTATCAAGCACTTGCATAATCCTAAAATATACTTCTCTGTAAGTATATAATGACAGTGTGCATTTTAAAATAAATTCTCCTAGCAGTAACAAAGCTGGGGATTTGATAAGTCTCACAGGCCAATTTCAAGTGAGCAGGAAGAGACAATTTGTCACAGTCAAGTGATCTTAGGACCTGCTGTCTTTATTTTCTTAAAATATGAAGTATAAAAATTTAATGCTGTAATTTTATGGAGATGTTCCTTACTCAATTCATAGGGATTAAAATACAGTAAAGTAGCAGTATATAATCTTTTTTGTGAAAAGAGTTTCGAAGTAAAACCACCTACATTGAAGTAACTACCAGTCCTTGGAAGTTAGAGGAAAATGCAAATGTAAGTGCATGAAAAAATCTTCAGTTATTTTATACATATGACCTCAAAATTCTTGTTTTTTTTTTCCCTCCCTTCCTCTCTACAAAGTGGACTCTGGGTTGCACCTGATTTTGTCATAAGACCAAATTAAACGTGTAAGAATTTGGGTTGCAGGGGATGATTTTAGTTCCCTATCAGACTTCTGTACTTGCTTTTTCCAGTCTCCAGCCTTATTTATATGCTTTACACAGGGACACAAAGCACAGTCTGAGTGGGATTTTGGGCAGAATTAATAAACATGGTTGTACTGCTCTTTATGCCTCTTAGGCAGTGGAAATGTTCTGCATCTGCTAAGCCAGTATAAATAATACAGGCAGTAAATAAATGACACATAAAGATTTTGGAGTAAATATAGTGGTAGGATTAACATTTATCTTTGCTGATACAGACTGTGAAAATGGGCAAATTGAATTTGGAGCAAACCTGTGCTCCCCTGTCAGATCCCTGAGCCTCCCTTCCTGAGGCTGCAATTTGGAGGGATGCCTGCACCACTCACCTGCTGCATAAATCCCTTGGCTCTACAACCCTGCAGGCCTTCATGACAGTTGGATTTTCCTGTGGTTTGTTTCAGTGGCCTTGAAATGAGTCACAGCATGTAAAACCTGAGTGGCGTTGGGGGACTGTGTGTGCTGCCCTCTGTTTGTGTGTTCATTTTCATGGATGAAAGGAAAGTATGTTCTCTAGAAGTGATTTGACCAGAATAGGAAAGTGCGAAGTTTCTACTTAGATGTGATTTATTTTTCCTGCTGTTGCTGCACTCAAGCTAAGATTTTGTCCTAAACTTTTAACTCTAATTTATAGCAAGAAAATTGACTTCTTATTCCTGTAGTTCTTCCAGTCCATCTTGCATGCTGACAAGTGAGCCATAACACCCATATATCCTGAGCAATTAGGTTTCCTTTTCCAGTGTAGCACTTCCAATAAATTCCCTTCAAAAATTGGATGATGATCATGCCACCCCATGCTGTACAATATTCTGTATTGTCTGTGCCTATGTAAGTATTCAAATGTTGTCTTACTAAGTGGCTGTTTAATTGTAATAGCTGGTATGTTGTTTTGCCAGTGCCTTGTTATCACCTGAGCATCTTAGGAAGAATATTTACAGCAGTGAGCATTAGTGGATAAACTTTTTTGGAGTGATTTAGCATTACTGCATAATACTGTGCAATATCTTTATGTGGTTCAAGTAAGTGAATAGTAGTTTGAGTGAAGCTTCTGGATTTAATATTGTAGAAAAATGTCAACAATTAGAGTGCAGTGTGGCCAGATGCAATTTGTTTGACATAATGGTATTGCACTGATGACTCTCCTATTACCTGCATCTACTTAGAGCTAAAAGAGGAAGGACTCATAATGACTTTTCATCATGTAATGAGAGAAAAGGTGGGTCTAGTGTCCCACTGTTGACTTTTGTCAAAGAAATTAGGAATGCAGAAATCTAACACAAGATGATGAGACAAAATGGCCTGTGGGAAAATAAAATGTTGAAGTAAACCGAAAAAAATACTCAATTGTCCTTAACTGGGTCAGATGGAAGAAGATAGTTTGGTGTGGATTTATTTACCCTCTGTTTAAAATAACAAAGAAAGCTCTCTTTCACTCTCCATTCACGGCAGCACAACAGTAATATTGCAGCAAGTAGCCTGATATTTATGGCTTTTCTAGTGGGCAAACTGTGCACATTCTATTGCTTTTACATATTCTCCTCTATTGTAGTTTATGAAGAAAAGAAATTATCTTGGGAATCAGAAGTGGATAATTAGTATCAACAAAAAATGCAATTATCCTTGCAAGATTAGACTATTTGGAGAAGATGGGTTTTTAAGTCATGGAGTGATTTCAACCAGAAGAAGGCTACACAATGTTGATTCCAATCTCATGTTAGCTATCCTTTCCCTGACTTCCCAAAACAATTGATACTAGCTGCAGAATTTAGATATGGACTTTGAACTCCTGCCTTGCAGAGCCAAGTCTCCATCTAGAAATGAAATGAGGCTCCCTTTCTGTGTTAAAGTACTGACTAAATGGGGAAATAAATTTTTTGAATCAATTCATGCCAAGACTTCTGTTTAGTTCTTTTCTGTTTTCGCATTTTATGGTTCTTGAAAGCTTTTCACCCCCATTATTACTCTATTCCAGACACCTGCAACTCCATTTTATGTGATGTCTTTCACCAAATGCCTGTATTTGTCCAAATCACCACTGGAAATATTAATTAGCACTGGATGCAGATGGGGCTGCCACATTCTTATGGTGACATTGGTAATGTCCCTGTGCATTTATGAGAAGATAATACTGAGATAGCACTGAGGAGCAGGGAGGAGAGGGGCACTTCCAGCTGGGTGCCTCAAAACTGAGAGCTTCTTCCACGAAGAAGAGTAAGACTGATTTGATGTTATATGACTGCTTAATTGTAGTTGCCTTAAAGCATTGTGCAAATGCCTGCAACTTCAAAATATTCCATAAAGTTAGAAGGTTTACTTACTTTATTTTGGGGTCGGGGTGGTAAAGTTAGGGCACTAAAGATTCAGAGAAGGTTTCATTTAGCATTTTATGTGGTGTACAGTGGCTTAGAGAAGGACCATCTGGTTATATGGACAAAAATTACTTAGCCACATACTCTTCAATTGTTTCTTTTTGTGCAGGTGAGTAAAGCATAACCTGCCCTTTCATTGCTGTCTTTATCGCTGATCCAGCATAGCATTTTAACTATCCTCCTTGAATATCTCAGAAGTTGGAGGGGCTTTATCCTGCTAGAGGTGACCATGTGGCTGACTGCAAACCTTGCACACTGCTGACAGTGGTAGGATTGTGATGGGTCTTATGTTTGGGGAAAAAAAATAAATCCTTTGCTTTAGTTATTGTAGGGACAGTTGTACCCTAAGGGTAAATCACTGCTTTAGAGGCCAGGCAATGTTTATTGTATTATTTCCTCAGGAGTTACCTGGGAGTGTCTATTTAATCTAGATCACTGGCTTCAGAGGAGCTCTGTTATTAAATGAAGCTTGGGAATGTGCCCTGCAGTCTGAAAAGGATGCGGCTGCTTGGGAAAGCTGCCTGATTGTTTTAAATAGCTAGAGCAGAAATAATAAAAAATCTTTGCAATGTCTCATGTGTTTTAAATATTGTTAAATAATTTTAGTTGCACAACTGGAAGAGGTAACCAGCTAGCTAATTTGCTGATAGGAAAAGTCCTATATGGAATGATCAGTCAGCTCATATATGAGCCCTGTTACCTAGCAACTACACAAGTAAACTTTCACTCCTCACTACATTTTCCAGATCTCATTAGATTCAACAAATAAAATTAACTTTATCTTCAAAATACAGAAGAAAACCTTGTAGGGTAGAAAATGTAGTCTTCCTGTCATGTTATACGTTTATACTTCTATCTTGGGAGCAACAGATATAGGCGGAAATGAATGTGTAACCTTCATGCAATCTGCTAGGATAAAGGCACTTCACTGACCATGGAGGCACAACTGACACTGGTGTTAGTCCCTTATTATCTTTAAAACTCCTCATGCCTTCTCTCTGTGAGTTTCCCACAGGCAGCTCCACACAGCACTGCACTCCTTCCCTCTGCAAGTTTCCTTCTTCCTTCTTCATAGCCCACTAACTCCACCCAGTCCCTTACATGGCCACATAACCCCATATGTCCTTCACACAGCATTTTACCTGCTCTGTCCCTTGCAAGACCCTTCCTCAGCACAGCCAGCAGACTCCATCTCTAACCAATGACCAGCTAACACACTCTTTCATAGCACCCATCCTCATTGGATGGGCAAGGCTGTTCCATTCTTTGGGAATTAGTACAGCTGTAATTCATCAGGGCATATTGCCTTCAGCACTGTCCTCCCACAGTTCACATCAGTAAATATGAGCTACCTGTTCTTTCTAAACTGACATCTTTGGGTGTAAAAACTGCTGGTGCTGGTGCTGGTCTTAGCCCAGCCAGATCAGCCCCACTTGGCTGCTCATTCATTCCCTCCCAGTGGGAGGGAAACAGAATCCTAAGAGTAACATGAGAGAACCCAGGGGCTGAGACAGACAGATGATTAGGTAAAGCAGCAGCTGCATGTGCAAGGAACACACAACAAGGAGCTCATCCCCTACTGCCCAGGGACTGGCAGGTGTCTCAGTGTGCCCATTTCCTTCTCCTTCCCCAGCTCTGTGCTGAGCATGGGCTCACATGCTCTGGGACATCCCTTGAGTCTCTTGGGCTCAGCTGTCCTGGCTGTGTCCCTTCCCAGCTCCTTGGAGCACACATAAATCTAGAGAGACTTCTCTAGGTGGTGATAAGAACATTCCAAAATAAATAACTTTTTTTAAAACTGAGATTTATACAGTGAAGTTTGAATTGCAACCCTTTTCTCTTGAACTTAAAAGAACAAATCTTAGGATGGTCTGGAAATATCTGTTTCACACAGAAACAGAACGCAACAAATGTTCAGGAATGTTATAAATGAGAAAAAAATGTTGATATTTAACAACATTTAGATTGCTCTATTTGATGTAAGCGGAGCAAGCAGCGCTGGGGAACATTAGGGGTCACTGCCCACTCCACGCTCTGTTGAACCTTGGTTTGCAGCCTCTTCCTATACTATGGTCTCTCATTGTAATCAATAATTTTTGCTTTTTTTGCTGTCATAACTTTGCCAGGTAAGCAGTGGCGGTCGAAAAAGGACCCATAAAGTCTCTGGGCGTTAGTCTCATAGATAACCAGCAAAAGTCAGCAAGTCTGGTCTTTGTAGATAGGCAGCAAGGATCAACTGAAGGCAGGAAGTCTGATTTTGAAAAATCAATCAGACTATCAGAAAGTTTGATTTTGCAAACTGGTAGTAGATACAAGTTATTTAGCATAACAGGGGTATTTAAAACAGAACGATTTAATAATATATTTTTCTCTATCTAACGTCCCTGCTTCATTCAGACCTTAGTATTCTGGTTTATACAAACCCCAATACTTTTATGATTAACATGAATATTTTATCAATTATCACAATTTCCCCACTTCTTTTGTATCCCATTGATTAGTGTTTGGGCTTAAAATTTTGTCCATGCTTTTTGTACTAGATTTAATCTATTCACTGCTATTAGTTTTGCTGTCAACTCAGGATTCTTTGGTATTGTAGCAACCTGCAATTTTTTGAACCACTGATTGGATTAGTGTTGGGGGTTGGTTCTTTCCCTTTTTTCCCCTCTGTGGAATTTTCCCCATTGTCATGCTAAGATACCTGTTGACTGGGCCCTGATGGCAAGGGGGAGGACAGAGTGAAGAGGGAAACCCCACGAGATTCAAACATCCAGAAGAGGAAGCAGAAGGCTCTGGCTCGGCCCATTTCCCCCTTGGAGTTCAGACAAGAAGGACGATCTCTGCCTCAGCCCCATCCCTGCCATCCCAGCGCCAGGAGCCATCCTCACTGCTGTCAGAGCCTGCCCTGCTGCCTTCTCACTGTAACCTGCCACCATCCAGCACTCTGCTGAGCACCAGGACCCACACCATGAGCAGAGGGCTCTCTCTCCATCTCTCTCTCCCCCTGGGACAGCGCTGCCATCACCCCCAGCCCTCCTGCAGCTCTGCGGGACCTGCCCGCCCCCAGCACCGGGAACTGCAGCTCAGGGAAAAGGTGCCTGCAGCCAGAAAGGGACTGGGACTGAGTTACTGTTCTGTTTGTGGCTAATTTCATAGCTGTTGTTGTTCTTGTTTGTCTTGTTAGATATACTAGTAAAGAACTGTTACTCCTATCCCCATATCTTTGCCTGAGAGCTCCCTCAATTTCAAAATCATAATAATCTGTAGGAAGGAAGGATCACATTTTTCAGTTCAAAGGGAAGCTTCTGCTTTCCTTAGCAAACACCTGTCTTTCAAACCAGGACAATTAGTCAAATGAAGCATGGAAAAAGACAAGGGATGAATAGTAGTCCTAATAATGCACATGTTAACATAAAACTTAATTTTTTCCACCAAGCTTCCCCCAAGCGGTTATTTCATTAATTATCATTAAGCGTAGAGGTCTAGGTTTGTAGAGGTACATGTGCTATTTGTTTTATTTTTTCTACAGTTTTAGTAATTACTTCACCATTATTATTAATTTCTAAGCAGGGTTTAGAATTACTGAACTTTTTGCACACTCCTCCTATTACTTCATGACTTAGAACCCACCCTTCAGGTCTATTGACTCTCTTCGATATTTCTGTTTGATTCCACTGTAATAACTGCTCCGGGTCTAATCCCTCCCCCCTCCATGGCCATTGTTTAGTTATTTGCATTCCTCTACAGCTCTAACAGTGAGTTAAGTTCAGTTCAGTAGTAATTCTTTTGATTAATTTCACAAATAATTTTTTCCTGAGGTGGGACCCATTCACTGAGTTGTTGTTTTAATTTTTTGTACAAGTTTAAACTTCCCTCACAGTTTGTCCTTGTTATTTTGAAACCTTTAGTCGTATTTTTTTTATTAATTTCTCTTTGTAGTGGTTTTGCACTTTTCTCTGATCTGAATATTCCCACATACTTTCTTTTGTGAAGCAGAGGTATGCTTCTCCTACTGGGCAACTTTGGTATGCCTTCGGAGCCCACCCTCCTTTTCCCAAATTGGTGGCTACCCAGTAACTTTTTCCCATGATAGTGCAAGTTTCTAAGTGGTGCTTTATTATAGCAGGCCAAATAGATATGTGTGTGGAAGGCAAGGGTGGATACCGTGTGTCCACTGTACCTGATTGTCTGGTAGCACTTGGAACAAGCATCAGCACTATTTCCTTTCATCACAGTGAGCAATAGGATGACTCCCAGGACTGTTTTCATCCCTCTGCCTCCCTCAAGGCCTATGGGGTTGCTGCCAGTAGCTGGGGCTTGTTTCATCTTCTCAGCAGCAGGGACTGTGTCCTGGGGTCTCCCACTTTGTCTTTTTCTTTTGGTAGCATTTTTTAATTTTCTCCCAGCTTTTAGCTTTAATATTCCAGTATGAGGTACAGCAGTAACAGCACGGTATACACAACCCTTTCTGGCAATCTTTTGCGGATACCTCTGCTTTGGCTTTCTTCTTACTTCTTGTTCCATTTTCAGATAACTTCTACTAGTTATGATCATAGATTTTTATTTTTCCTTGTGCTGATAAGATATTAAGTACCTTAACAGATTCCTTATGTTAATTTCTTTTACATTGGACATTGTTGGGGATTGGTTCTTTCCCTTTTCCCTCTGTGGAATTTTCCCCATTGTCATGCTAAGATACCTGTTGACTGGGCCCTGGTGGCAAGGGGGAGGGAAGAAAGGAGGGAAACCCCTCGATATTCAAACATCCAGAAGAGGGAGCAGAAGGCTCTGGCTCGGCCCATTTCCCTCATGGAGTTCAGATGAGAAGGACGATCTCTGCCTCAGCCCCATCCCTGCCATCCCAGCGTCGGGAGCCATCCTCACTGCTGTCGAACTCTCACCTCAACCTACCACCATCCAGCACTCTGCTCAAAGCAAAGATCCAGTAGTACTTGACATCTGGTTCAGCCGGAGAGGGCTAAAGTAGGGTCTTGATCTGTAGCAGAGAGAGGCTAGTGACCTTGAGAGAACCTCAGTGGTGGCCTTGATTTCCCTTCCTCCCCCTCCTTCCATCCCCAACCTCCCCCCCCCCCCCCCCCCCCCCCGCTTAATCGGGCTATTCCTTATATCTTCTTAGGGAAGGTAGAACCACTGTGGCTGTTTGTGCATTTGTTCCATGGGGAAGATGCTGTGGACCTACAGCACTTGAGCTAAGTTTGCAGTTCCTGCATATTACACTTCAGTGGCTTTAATTTAATCTTAAAATTAGGCAACTCTTTAGAGAACAATTACATTTCCTGGAATAGTCATTTACTAATACATTTACTAGCATTTGCACAGGGTACAGTTTACAAACAGTTCCTTCAGGAAATGTTCTTAGGCTATTCTTCATGTAAATTTCAGGTTGTGCACTTAAACGGAATAATTTCTTATTACCCAAGGATCCAGATTTGCTGACTGCAATACTACAAAGGGAAGTGGCTTGAATTGCTGAGACTTAGCAGCTACTTAAACTCAGCTAGGGCTGCAATAGCTTGATGGCTTTTCTCCCTTTTTCACTTCTGTTGTTCCTGTTATCCCAGATATATGGAATCCTGGTGTGACTTAGGTCAGCTGTGGAGTTGCTCTGTTGCATGACATGGCTGGACAGTGTGCTGCATCTGCTGAGATGCTGTGAGAAGTGCAGTTGCCCATAAGGAATTTGGCTGAGCTGAGCCTGAACCTGAGGGGGTATTTGTGTGCACACAGAGAAATGTGTGCTGTCTGCTCTCGTGTCCCAGAGGCTGAGCCACCGGCCATGGGCTGGAGCAGCAGGGAAATCGGGTTCTGTGGAGAGCTGCCACACACTGCCAGCCACTAGTGGCTTGATAGAGTTATTCCATCTTGAGAAACTCTGGTTTGAGCCACGTTTAATGCTTATCCCTGAGTGGACATGCTTTGTGAGTCTTAAGTGAATCCAGTGGTGGTGTGTGATTGAAAAATTTTAATTCTTCTCTTTGCTCAAAACTAATGGCACACACAGCAGAGATTCCATTTTGTTTCCAGGGACGATTTTCATAGCTCTTGCGGCTCAGATTATTTGCATCTTTTTTACAATAAATACAGGAAAATACAGTAGGTGCTTCTCAGCGAGGCAGACCTGGTGTGGTGTTAGTACTTCTACTGTGATGTGGGTGTCTGAGTGCAGAGCAGTGGGAAGAGGAAAAGGAGACAAAATAACCACCTAATAACTTCTCTGACTCATGGGGACAGGGCCCTGAAAACACCATCCAGGCCTTGCAGTTCCTGCATTTTCCTCTTGTTGGCAATCAAATCAAACTATCAGTATTTGGTGTGCTCATGTTTCTACAGATAATTCCATTTAACAGCTTTTATTTATGCAAGTCTTGAGGAAGAACTTCATTGCATTTGAGTTATTACTTTCTCCTATTTGTCTGAGACCAATCAGGCAGATGGAACTGTGCTTTTGTTAATTCCCAGCCTAATTTATCTTCTCTATTTTTTATCTTCATCAGTTTCATTTAATTTCTTTCTTGGCTACGGAGGGCTGTGATGAAGTTGCAGTGAAAAATCTGAAACCAAAGACAACATTTAATCAAAACATTTGTACATTGAACTTAATTTCCCTGATTTTATTTATTTCTTTAGATACCTGATATAGGAGTTTAAGTGAGAGAACTAAATAATAGGAAAAGCAAATGATCACAGGGAAAGTTCTGCTCATTCTCATAGTTCTTGTCTTGGGTTGATAATATTTCATTAATTTCACTAACGATCCTATGTGACACCATAATTATGATATAAGAGTTAGCTAGGTGGCATAAAATAATCTGCCAGTAAAACCTCAAAGACAAGGTCACATAAAGTACAAGTGTCTTCAAAATTATGTTTCTGGAACAAGTGTTCTAGGTACAAAAAAAACCAAAACCAGTAACATTTTAATTTTTGACACCACCTTTAGCAGCTGCAAGGCAGTTCACTAAAATGGTTTCTCTAAAGCACTTTAAAAAGCCATTAATGTTAATTTAAGTTTCATTTTTGTTTATGTAGGACAATATTAAAAATCAGATGTTGATGCTTCTAGAAAATAAAGTAAATTTTTAAAAAAATTAAATACAACAAGAGTTTTTGAAATTAAAATAAATATTTTTGCCTGTTTTCTGACACAAAAAAGTGTGTTGTTGCATCTCCTGCCTTTCTTGCAGGAGATAATGTTTTTTATTTTTATCAAGTTTAATTTTTACAAGATCTTCCTAGATTACTTTGTATATATGTTCGTCTTTATATCTGTGTGTGTGATGCTATAAACCACAAAATAAACATACATGTTAGTTTTGTGGTTTATAGCATCAACTGTACTCACTCTGGAAGTAGGTGATTTCTAAGGGCTTGCTTTGTTATTAGGTTTTTTATTTGTTATTCTTTTAAAAACAATCATTGTCACTGTTCTATAGCAGCAATGTATTCTTCTTTCCTTTGTTTTTTTTTTTCCCCTCTTCTTTCAAAATCAAACTCACTTTTAATTCTATATAACTACTTCTTCCTTTGGGTGCAGTGTTTTCTCTAGTCTCTGCACTTTGACACTTCCCATGTGAACCTGCACTCATTGTTTCTGCTCCTGCCTTATTTGAAATGCAAGGTAAAAACACATAGCAGAGGTAATTCTGAGTTCTTTGCTGATAGGGAAACACTGACAATTAAAAGCTTTAGATTACTCTTTTGCACCGAGTCCTTCACCACAATCAAGAGTGATTATTTCTTGTGTTGTAATGCCATTGTATGTTGTGTCCCTGGAGGAAGCCATTGGGGCACAAGTGTAGCATGACAGTTTGAAGGAGGTAATAGTTTCTTCTTTTGAGCTTTCTATTTTTTCTTTTGTTCTTATTTTTTGGCCTTGAGCTTGACTCTGCACCTTACTAAGAAATTGAAATAAAATTATATGTAATTAATGAATTCAATCATGGTGTAATGTTCGATTGTTTCAGTTTCTTTGCAATAGAAAAAGCCTGTCTTCCTGTAAATAGCAAAGAATTCAAGGCAAGGAAGCAATTTATTTTCTGTTCTGCACCAGAGCAGTGAATAAGACCTCTTTCCTCATCCTGAACTGGCAGAAATTTTGTGTAGAGATGGAAAAAGTTAGACGGTGGGGATCATTCAGTGCAACTATAGTACTGTCTTCCTGGGAAAGGCAAAAACCTTTGGTAAAATGGGACCTGGTTTAGCTGTGACTTAGTTCTGCCAATGGCTAGTCTTGTTTAAGGTTTGGGGCATAACCAGTCTTTTCAATATTAACTTTTACCTTTGAAATACACTGATTGCTTAGAGTTGATGTAGAAAAGCAGAACAATTTGATCACAACCCCTACCCCTTCCATGCCCCCACAAACCCTAAAAAGGAAACAATCACCACCTTCTCCTAGCTGTCCAGGCAGTGTGAGACCCAATCTGTTGAAAGAGGGAAGGTATCTTTTCTCATTAATGTCACAGGAGCAGGCATCTGATTTCTTCTGCTTTGTTTGTTTCTATACTTTATGGGCAGCTCTATTTTCAAATATTATTTGGTTTAATTTCTATTAATACAGACTTCTAAATAGCAAGAAGTGACTAGTAATAAAGAGAATTGGTTTACTTGTGCTTGTGATCTTTGTATTCTAATTGGAATTATTAGCTTTAATTGTGAATCCTAGTTTAGGGATAATATGTCCCTTTTTATTGTTTGCATAGAAATTGCATTCTAACAAGTAGCAAGGTTTTCACACTCAGCATTTTTAAAAGAAAGTTTATTTTAAAAATTTAATTCCAGTGTGCTTTTTGTCCTACAAGATTTGGATCAGTACACTAAGGTTATGGAGTCTACTCTCTGATGGACTCCAGTACATTTCAACAGGTGTTCTTTCAACAGGAAATAGGCACAAAACTTCATTTATGTGCAAATGTCAGGGCTGTGATACTTCTATGCCTTCTTGGTCTAACCTTAGTCCAGTGTCATTTAGGGCCTTTGTGATTTAGGGCTGATGCTGGCAAGACAACTGGCTGACCTGGTCCCACACTGCCCATGAGGGCTCAACACAGCACTGAGAACCCAGCAATCAGTACCCCTCAGGAAATTCTGGGGGCCTGGGGTGCTTTCTGGTTTGGACTTGTGCATTGCCATGTCGGTGCTTGTAATGCTGGAAGAAAAGCTTGTTCCTAAGGGGTCAAACCAAGATTGATTTTACTCAGTGTCCCATTGGCAACAGTGTCTCATCTGTAAGTAGATATGCAAGAAGAGTGAAAGCAAGCAAGTACCTATTTCCCACCTTCAGCTCCATTCATCTGTGTGGCTCTCCTGAGCTGAATGGGATCTCAACCTCTCTACTAACTCCTAATAGGAGTATTTTCTATAAATGTGAGCCTTTGGGAGCTTTTAGCATCTACCAGCTGTTTTCTCAGCATGCAATACATTTTTATGCATGTTGTGCCCAGCCAAGACCTCCTTGGTTCTAACCTATGTCACTACCTGTTTTTAATATTTTTTTTGGTTGATAGTAAGATCATAATATCCTTGATTCTAACCCAGCTCCTATTTTTATATGCAATATAAACAGCTCCCACCTTCTGGTACATACCAGAATGATTAAAGTATGTGGCTGCCTATACAGCAGATCAGATTTTCTACTTCACTTGACTGCTCAGGTGAAGTGGGTTTACTGCTAGTGGGTTTGTTGTTCATTTGGTCTATTTACTGTACACCTGATCCTGCAGTTGCTTTAGTTCCAGATGTATCTTTCCAATTTCTTTCACATTGAACAGTACTGAAAAGAAATGGGTCAACTCCCCTGTGTCAGACCTGTCCTTTGAGTTCTCTTTGTGTCCTGGATGTTGAGTGTCTGATGAGCCTTTGGTGCTTCCAATGAAGAAAGGTTTAATTTTAGTTCATTTAGTTCCTTTTTTGCTTGGCTAAGTTTTTGCCAATGTTGATGTAGTTTTGCATTCTATGTACCACTTATTGTTTTCTTCATTTCAATGTAACTTCAGGTTTTTAAGTCTGCCATCTTGCTTCTAAAAACCCCACACCGTGCTGATCAGCTACCCTGCTTTTGTTGCTTGTTCTGCAGATCCTTGCCACAGCAGCCTTTCCTGGTCCAGTGACTCCAGCAAGCTGCCCTTCAGCAGTCTTCTCCACTGTCTCTGTAGTATTCAAATTTTTAAAATGTCATTTTTAGCTGCTTTTCAGCAGGTTTCCTAATTTTCATCTAATCTGCCTTCCTGAGTTGTGAGTCACCAAAGGATTGGTTTTCCTTTTAATTTTTTTTAATTGTTACTCTTGCAGGAGATACCTCTAGCTACTTTGTGGTCTGTTCTGCAGTGATCTTTTCTAGTTGTGTGATTCTGATTGATCAGTCCTGATTTAGGACCAATTAGGGTCTTGCCTCCTGCTTGTGGACTCCCCGGGAGCAGCTTCACACCATTACTGGAGCATCTGAGAAAGAGATCTTTGCCCAGTTTGTGAACAGGAACTGAAGCCTCCCTGGCGGCTGTCTGTGTATTACACTTTCCGATCTCTCCTGGCATTCTGTGGTTAGTGTGGCCTCCCTGTTCAGCTCAAGGGTGATACAGACCCAATCCTTTGTTGCTGTTCTAGGCAACGCATTGCAAGTCTCATGGATTCTGTGCTACTTGCTAAGATGTTTCCACCCTTACATCTCCTTAGCATACAATATTGCAGTACAGGTTGCTCATTTTCCTGACTTCTCTGGTTTTGGGTGTTTGGAGGGTTTTGGGTTTTTTTGTCCTTTTATAATTAGTTTTTCATTACTGATAATAAAATGCCTTGCTTACTGTCTTTCTTCCCCCAAATTCCTCATACACTTTGCTTGTCAGTGCCTTCACTTAGCCCTAGACATTGCAGTTCCTCAGTTGCATACTTAAGATATGAGAATCCTTATTAAATTGGACATTTTGTTAAGCAGCTCAAACTAAATTAATTTGTTATGAGTTGTTTTAATTGTGCATTGAAAAAATTTGTGATGCTTCTGCATCAGAAGCTGAGTCTGTGTCCTCTGTAACTCCAAAGCACTTCATAGTTATTGCTCTTTTGATTTGACAGTTGGGCTTGCTTTTTATCCTCTAACTTTGCACTCAGGCTTTCAAAAGTGGGCTAAGATTTTTATTTTTATTTTTTTTTTTTTGATTTCTCTAAATTTTCTGAATACTGTGTTTGATTTCAATTGATCTATGGAAATTTAAAACCTTTGACCAGACCAAAGGTCATGGGCTCTAAAATCCATAGACATGTCAAAATACTGGCAGTTTCCCATTAGTGAGTAGCCTTCAGCAGCCAGTGCTGTGCTTCTGGCAGGAAAGGCCGTGCAAACAGGGATACAGCTGCTCTCTCCAGAGTTTTTCCTCTACTCTGCCTCTCTGCCTCTCTGTCTCTCAAGAAATATGTTTATATTCAACATCAAAAGGTGCAAAAGAGGTAGATTAATGGTCGTGGTAATTTACCACACACTTTCATGTATTTTATCTGCTCACTTTTAATTCCAGTAAAGGATATATATGGAGAAATCCTCTTATGCTAATCTAGTTTCTTCAGTGCTTTATGTCCCGGTACAAATATATTTTGAAGTGGAAAATGTAATGGTATTTGCCATGAGTAGAATTCCAAAGACCATGTACTTAGGTGCCACTGGTTGTGGAAAGGTTTGTCAGGTTGATTCTTTTCAATGCCATAAATGCTACTATTTTAATGGATATCTTCCAAATATATTCCCATTTTAAAGCTTTACTGTTGTCTTTCAGTTCTTTATGACTGAATGGGAAGTTATTTGTATCAGTGGATTTAAGTTATTGTCTGTAGTAATGGAACTGTCTTTTATTCAATTTTGCAAAATACCATTAAGAATTAATTTATGGTCTAGCTAGATTATTGAATCATAGAGGTATGGAGGAATGTTACAGTCTGGGTATTCTTTCCAACAGAGTTCTAAAGATAATTTTTAAAGCACAGACCCTTTGCTCCTTCAATGCACTGTAACTCCTATATATAAATGTGATTTAGGGAATATGTTTTTACTGGAGGTGCTGAGGTAACATAATGTACAATTACTGATAGCAATGTGACACTGTCTGTACTGGATGCAATTTTGCATCTCAGAAGCAGGAAATGGAAAAAAGGATGATTACTTTAAAATACTATAGGTAGAATCCTACCATCCCTTAGTACAAATGTCAAATCCTGGGAGGTAATTCTGCTTGACTGTTGATTATAAATAGGTAAAAGAGTCCAAAACAAAGCTCCATATAGTACAGTTCTCAACTATGTTTAAAAGGTTTCATTTGTGAAGGACGAAGTGTTGTGTAGTGGTAATGTTACATTTCTTTAAGTTCCTTATTTTATTTTTTACTTCATCAACATTTAAGTGGGAAGTGGGAGCTCCTTCAGGAGTTCTAGCAGGTGTCTCAGAGTTGAGGAAGCAATGCCTCCCTCTGCATTGCTGCTTTTGGAGAAAGGAGAACTCTCAGCCCTTTTGTCTTCAAAAGCTTTTGTTTCTTCTGTCTGTTTTGTCTGTCTGTGAAATTACCCCACTGTTCTACTGAGAAGAAAATATTCCCTGGAATGCTTTGTCCATCCTAAAAGATAAATCCATACTTTGTAAATCACTGTTCTCTTCATTATCTGCCCTGAGACTTAGAATTTCATGCATGCAAGGTATGTGTATAGTGCTGCATAGTGACAATAGCAGTGCTTTACCCAGATGTGTGAGCAGCTCCATGGGTTTCAGGCAATGTCTTACACTATATTTAACTCAAGACTAATTTATAGTGGCGGGATTTCTGCCTAGTACCTACTGGCTCCTGATGCCCAAGAAACTAGGCTGATTTATGTTCACTATTATGTTGCTGTTTCAAATCCTTTTTGCTGTGAATTGTGATCTGGATGTTAATTTATCAAAGCTGGGATTCACAGGTTGCAGTGTTACAGCCAAGCTAAGAGAGTCTCATAAAGAAGGGTCCGTTCATCTTGTGAGACTGCATGTAAATATTCTGTGTTCTATAGCTTTAGCTAGGTGACTGTATTGTGTCATTAATCATTTTGCGAGGACTTTTGTTTTGTTGTCTCTTCTCAAGGATAGACAGACATTTACCACTCCTATGATCAATAAATGAGTTATTGGGAACTAGTGCCTATAAAATGACATAGCAGTGTTGCTGTCTGCTGCTTTTGTTGCCTACCTTCTGCAATATCTGCAGGTGCTAAGGAAAGGCCGGGGTATAAGAGCTGGCTGAAATGCAACCTGCTGCATTTGAGAAATCTAATTTCAAAGATAAATTGAGTTTGGACTAAATGTCTTACTGGCTCTAAGCAGTGATTTTCTCTCCTTTCTTTTAAGCTCTCCATATATTGATTTTTAGCAGTAATGTGTTTAAGGTTGGCTGTGCAGGGGCACCCAGCCATTCCAGCAGTGCAGTCCTGCCACTGCTTTCCCTACAGGAAGCCCTGCCTAGCACCTTTACCCATGCTTTAAATTAACCAAGTAGAAGTTCCTATATGGCAATTTCATTTTCCTCATATATGATCTTTTTCTTACAGTGCTGAATGCTAGAGCTCAGCCAGATGGATATATGTCTTTCATATCTCTTCTCTCTCCTTACAAATTTTAAGGGAAACAAATTGTCAAAATAACCTTACACGTCTCAGAAGATGCTGATAAAATTTTTCTCATCAAAACAACAAAGGAAATTAGAGGTCCAAAATAAATGCCACCCTGAGATCCTTAATATCCTCAAATATGAAAAGAGCACTTATACTAAGAAAGGAAAAAATGTTACAATCAAGTTGGAGTAAACCGATATATAATGAATACAGAAAAAATCCTTGGAAAATGTCTGAGAAATAGCTGACAACATGTAGTACCTCCTTTTTTTCTAATGCAAGTTTAAAACATTTCTGATGTAGATGGTTTTTTCTACTGAAAATTTTGTGTTCTGGGACAATGATTTTTGGTAATGGTAGTGAATATTTAGTGTAGCCTTTTGAAATGGACAATATGTGCTTTATTTGTTGAGCTGAAGACATATGCTTTGTGCTGCTGCTTTACTTATTTATTTTTAGGTATTAAGGAAAGTCTGTATTATATGTTGAATTTAACATGTGAGTTGATGGAGGTTTTGTGTGAGGGTTTTTTTCCCCCCTTCTTGCTTTCATAGCAGTTTATATAAATCAGTTCAGAACAGTAAGTTGCTGGAGGAGATGCCCCACTTGGCTATCCCAGCAGGAGGTTAATTGTGTCCACACAAAATTAAACCTGAATAAATGCCTTCTTTTTGTAGGGCACCCATTTGTGGGCACTAAATTATTCCTATTCTGAAATCTGATCACTGGGCTATAACCAAAGCTGAATGAAAAGGAAAGTATTGCTCTTTTCAGTTGTTTCTGGCCAGAGATGACTCCAGCTTGTACAGCTGCTCAGGTCAAGTGGTGCCCTCCAGCTTGTCCCCTCAGTGGCTGTGATGATCAGTGACATGGTGATGAGACTCATTTTGATTTATCTTTCCTGGTTCATTTTATCTTGAAAAGCGTGTCTGGGACATGGGTTCTTCTAGCTCCATGTCTGCAATTGTGGGGGAGGAGGGCAATTTGGTAAAGTCAGCCACTTTCTGCCCAGTGTTTTTATGGACAGGTTTCAGATTTATCAAATGCCCTTTTTTTTTGGCCATGTACTTGTGATTTGACATTTAAAGGCCATATTGTCTGAATTAGGGAAATCACAGGGTACTGGAATGAGAAATGAACTGAAAGAAAAATTGATCAGGAATCAGGAAGGTTAATGCACTCATGCCAGAGAGCCTGAAATTTATCCTGATGTACTGCTATTCAGTTAGTGTAGATATAAATAAAGCAAGATGAAAAAAAATCTCAGAAGTAAGTCCTAGTTGCCATGATATAGATTGGGATCATTAGGTTTCTCAACAGCAATAGATATTTAGCAGAATACAATGTCTATTTGTTACATAAATTCTCTAATTTTATTTCATACTCATTTTTCAGCTACAGAGTGTCTGCTGTCTGAGTTGTATCCACAACTTCCTGACCATAACCCCATAAAAAACCATCATAAAGAGCTAAAAATAGGAGGGAGAGAGTATCAAAGACATCTACCTTCCCTTTGCCTTGTTGAGGAACTGTCTCCATTGCAGAAATTAGATTTCAAGCAGAAATGCAGGCAAATTTTTTTTAATAATTATTTTCTACAGTTTGGCATGCTAAATATAAATGTAGAGATGCATTATGACAAGAATATTTCTCATAAGTATGTCAGAAGTGTATGGTTCTGTATTTGAAACTGAAGTAGTCTTTGGCAAAGTGTCTGCATGACTGTGATAAGGGAAGACATGGAAATCTTAGCTGGGTTTGCTGACAGTATAGTCAGCTGTATCAGAAGTCTCTACTGCCCACAGACACAAACTTAAGGTATTTTCTCACTCTCTTCTTGTTAATTTGCTGTACAGTTCAACTCCAAATGAAACATTTAATTGGAACAAACGAATAGCAGAGGGAGCAGCTTCAAGCAGTTGATTTCATCAGGCTGGGTGAGTGTTATTAACAGGACAGCAGTCCCTGGCCACCCTCATCCCCCCTGTCCTGCTTGAGTGCCTGAATTAAACTGAGAAACCAGTGGTTATCATTGTTCTCTGCCAGCCTCTTTGTTTTCTAACTAGGGAATAGGTTTCTTTAGGTCCTGGTTTATTCTCACTCCAGAAATAATTTTTATACTCTGGGCCAGAACTGTTAGGAGATTTCTGTCCTATTTTTTCCTTGCTTTGTGTCACATTTCATCTGTAGCTATATTTGAGTAAACATTAGGCTACTGAGCAGTAAATAGAAATTGGAGAATGCTGATAAACTTAGATTAGAAAATTTATTCTAAACTTTAATACTTATTTGGGCAAAATGATATCTGGCATTGCCAGACCTTATAGATGGATAGAAGAAATAAAGGGGAGGAAGAGGACAAGGCATAACAAAAAAACCAAAGGATTTTGAGCTCAAATAGAAGTCTTGGCCTGAAAATTTTTAAGTGCGGAAGGGTTTTACTGCCTCCTAACTGTTTTATGAAGTAAATATACTTTCACTTTTCAGATTTTTAGAAGATATTTATGTTTTTCCTTTCTGTTATGATCCTATTATCTTTAGTTTCTTTGAACAGCTAGATATTAGCCATGACGTGGTATATCTCATTTGGTATTAGTGATCCTTTTACAACACCTAAAGGATGTAATAGAATGAACTATGCTAATTGGAAATCAGAAAAACACATTCATAACAATTTTATTTTACTTGTGCGTAAACAAGACTCTAACACAGAGTCAAAACTGACAAAACACGGAATTTTTGTAGTCTAGTTTCCATGGAAATGTAGTGAAAAATGAGGCTGTGATCTAAGTGCTCATTGCCAGAGGTGCAGCCTTGGTTGAGGACAATCAGGGGATATGCTGTGTTTTCTCACAGCATCAACCCCTCGGCAGAGCTGTTTGGGGTGAGGCATTCTGCAAAGCCACCAGGAAGGGAAGGGAGGATGCCCAGGGTGGCTTCCTACTTCCCACTCCTCCTTGTGGATTTTATTTCTAGAGGGGCGGGTGACTGGGGCCAAGAGTCTTTGATGCCAGAGAGCTCCAGGGGTGCTGAGTGGGGGATTGTTGTGGTGTACCCCAGCCAGCAGCTCAGGGCCACATGGCTGCTTGCTCACTCCTTGCCTCTGGGATGAGGGTTGGGAAGAGTACCATGAGAGAGCCCAGGGGCTGAGACACAGACAGGTTATAAGGTAAAGCAGCAGCTGCACGTGTAAGGAACACACAACAAGGAGCTCATCCCATACTGCCCATGGACTAGCAGGTGTGCCCATTTCCTTCTCCTCCCCCAGCTCTATGCTGAGCATGGCCCCACATGCTCTGGGACATCCCCTGGGTCACTTGGGCTCAGCTGTCCTGGCTGTGTCCCCTCCCAGCCCCTCGTGCCCCCAGTCCCTCGCTGGTGGGGTCGGGTGAGGGCCAGAGGAGGCCTTGGCTCTGTGTAAGCTCTGCTCAGCCATGACCAAAACATCCCAGTGTTACCAGCACTGCTTCCAGCACAAATCCAAAGCACAGCCCAGACCACCTACTGTGGAGAGAGCAAGCCTTACCCCAGGCCAAACCAGCACCACACAATGCTTTTTGTGTGACAGTCTCAGCTGAGAAGAGATCTAAAAGGAGTATCAATAAAATCTGTATAGACACAGTGATCAGCAGGCCAGAAGGATAGGAGATAAAGAGCTGGAAGATAATATCTGTGCTTGTAGAGAAACCACTGCAGAAAAAGTAGATGTTGTCAAGGCTGACAGATTAACTCCCACAGGGAATAACATGTTTGCCAGGAGGTGTGGAGGGATAGAGGGCTCGCCAGGGACCAGCTTGATAAAACATCAGCATAACCTGGCAGTCACATCTGCAAGCCATGTCAGGGATGTGAGTAACTGTGATCCTGGTCTCTTGGGAGACAACTCTAGAACAAAATTCTCTCTAATACAGGCTGGATTATTGCTCACAGCCACTTCTCCATCCTCCTAACTGGCTAAAGTCTCAAAAGAACTTGGTGCAGAAGGATGTACAGATTCCACATGGAGACAAAACAAAGGACTGATCTTCAGGTGAAGTGAACTGCATGGAAAACACATGGAGTATTGAAGGGGAGGCTGCCACATCTCCGCAGGCATTAGGGGGCAGAAGGATGTGCTACAAAATGACAGTGCTGGCAAAACCATTGTGAGGGGCATGCCAGTGCTCTGAACAAAAAGGATAACAAGAACAGAACAGTGGGGTCAGGTTAGTGACTATACACACTTCAGGGGAGCCTGGAATGCCCTCTCTCATCCTTGTCAGAAGTCCATAAACTTCAATGGGATGGTATTGTTGCTCTCAATTAAATTTGTTATTTGTGCTCAGCACAGTCTGCAATGATATCCCCTTGATGGAATGTTGGGGTTGGTTCTTTCGCTTTTTTCCCCTCTGTGGAATTTTCCCCATTGTCATGCTAAGATACCTGTTGGCTGGGCCGTGATGGCAAGGGGGAGGGGAGAGAAGAGGGAAACCCCGCCAGATTCAAACATCCAGAAGAGGAAGCAGAAGGCTCTGGCTCGGCCCATTTCCCTCATGGAGTTCAGATGAGAAGGACGATCTCTGCCTCAGCCCCATCCCTGCCATCCCAGAGTCGGGAGCCATCCTCACTGCTGTCAGAGCCTGCCCTGCTGCCTTCTCACTGTAACCTGCCACCATCCAGCACTCTGCTGAGCACCAGGACCCACACCGTGAGCGGAGGGCTCTCTCTCCATCTCTCTCTCTCCCCCTGGGACAGCGCTGCCATCACCCCCAGCCCTCCTGCAGCTCTGCGGGACCTGCCCGCCCCCAGCACCGGGAACTGCAGCTCAGGGAAAAGGTGCCTGCAGCCAGAAAGGGACTGGGACTGAGTTACTGTTCTGTTTGTGGCTAATTTCATAGCTGTTGTTGTTCTTGTTTGTCTTGTTAGATATACTAGTAACGAACTGTTATTCCTACCCCCATATCTTTGCCTGAGAGCTCCCTTAATTTCAAAATCATAATAATCTGTAGGAAGGAAGGATCATTTCCTTAGCAAACACCTGTCTTTTAAACCAGGACATGGAAAAAAATAGACTAAAGCTGGTGTAAGAAGAGACAAGACTGCAATTTATCACTTGGGAAGCCTCAAAGGAGGCAGAAAGAAAGCTAGGAAATAGAAATAAGAAATTTTCAGAGTTTACATCAAAATGAAGAAATTCAAGTTAATGATTGTTCTTATTTACCCCACAGATACCAAAAGAGACAGGAAATATGAGAATAAGGAATTGTTCTAGCAGCATAACTTGAGCATTTGAGGAAACCTTAGGCCTTGGGATGCTGGTATCATCATTTGCTCTTTATAGATGTGAAACGTGGAGTCATGAGGGAAGTATTTGAGCCTAGTTTTCTCGTGACTTTGCATGGACTGATCTGACCCCTGAAAGCTAATTTTGCAGTAGGAAAACATGCAGTCATTTTGTCTGGTGAATGTGTGCTGGCAGCACTGGATAGGGAACTGAACCAGTTTAGCTATAGGATCAGAGTTAACAGGCCAAGCAGAAACTCAGCTTCAGGAAACAATTAAAGGGAAAAGGTTTCCAAGGTTAAAAATAAATAAATATTTAAATCAGTCCTTGAGTGTAATTGCAAGCTAAATACAACTCAGTAATTATAAGTCTCAATCAGTGCTTCTAAATGCCACCTTAGGACTAAGTCAAGAGCAAGAATATGAAGAAAGGTCTCAAAATATTCCCTCTAACCAGTTCAAAATACTTCTGTTTGGAGGGCATGTATTCATCTTGCATAGTTGATAAGCTGATTCGATTTGCATCAAAGTGTGGTGCTAATACAGCATAAGACGAATGTGAATTCTGAGTGAAGCAGAGAAAAGGCAGAGAAGCTCACGGCACTTGAAATGCTAGAGGGATGTTATAGGTGATGTGCTCTTTTTAAAGCTTAAGTAAGAGGAAAAACTCAATTGGTCTTGACTGCCTCTTCACATCATCCTCACCCACTCCTGGTGTTTGTGGTGTAGGAACTGATTCAGCTCAGGCGGGTCCTGTGCAGGAACAGACTGCTTTGATTTCAGTCTCTGTCCATAACCTAGGAATGGGCAAGGAATGCATTCAGGTACACTGGCAGCTTCTCTGAAACTCAGTGCTTAGGGCAAAGGGATGTGATGCCTAATTTCCTCTTACTAGGCAATGAAAACAGATGAAGGCAGAAGAAATTACTTCTTTTAAAACAATCATGCATAAACCAGTGAATCCTAGAGAATTTACTAGGGATGAATATATAAGTACATGTGCACAGAGCTGTGGTTTGTTGCTTTGCAGCTGGACCACTGCCCTTTGGGGCAGAGGAAGTATAAAGCATTTTAGAAATGAAACTCAATCTTTCCAAGTGAAATATTTCCCCAGAACCTGCTCCTCCTTGGTGAAGTGGAAGCTGTGTTTTGGAACACAAGTTTGTGGAATTTAGAAAGTTTCAAAAGAAGTCCTTGAGCCTAGGGAAAGCAGCATTTCAGACCCACTCGGCTCTGGACATCTTGATGCGTGTTCCCTGAGAGAGCAGAGGGTGGTGTGCTGCATCCTCTGGGAAGTCTTCACCTCTCTGCCGAGACTTGGTTTTACTTGCCACTAACAGACTTTCTTCATGGAGAGGTCACTGCAGGTAATTGATATGGAATTCTGAATGGGTGAATGATAATGAACCTGGTTACCCTATCAGAATGACACTAATGGACATTTTATGTTGTAGTATATTGTAGAAAATGGTCGACAAAGCTGGAACTGCAGTGAACTGTCACAGACAGAACTGGTTTATAATAGTAGCTGGGTATAACTGAAAACTGGATTTTTCTTTAACTGCTCGCTTTCAAAGAACATGATATTTTTTCTTTATCAGAAACATGCTAGTGTGCCATAAAATTTAATGCAGGAATGACGGGAACAGTTATGACAAATGTAGGTTACCTGATAACAAACCTCATGGTTAAAAGACACAATATGCATCATTGGCTTAAAAAACTAGCATTATGAGATTGTTAATTGTTCACTTGCAGACAGTGTAGCCCAAAAGAAAATACATTTGAGAAACCTGGCCTGCCTTTTTGGCTCTGCTCGTTACCTGCTGGTTATCTGTCTCATTTCTGCTTCCTTATCTGAGATAAGCCCCCAGCCTCAGCCTGCTGCAGAGTGGCTGAATGCTTGTATTGCAGAGTATTTTGAGCACTATTAGGGACCAGATGGCCTCATCTTCATGGGATGGGAGTTCAGTGAGTCTGGGGAGGGAAGAGAAACAGTTCCTGATGTGTTGCAGTGTAGGAGCAATGCCAGCTCGTGGTGCTGACACTGCCCCGAGCTAGCCAGCTAGCAGTCTTCCTAGGAGCAATGTCTCCTCATCCCCATCTTCCAAAAGCTGCAGGCAAGGTAAGGAATGTACAGACTGTGAACTGTGTGGAGCCTAACTGCACCATTTAATAGGACTGGTGGTAAAGGAATTGATATTCTCAGATGTTTCAGCCAACTTTAGGCTGTGCAGTTCAGATTAGATCAGACTTCAGAGGTTGTGTTAGTAGCTCATGCTTGTGTAACTGAGCTAGAATCTTCTGCATCTTTCCTCATTTGGCATTACTTTCAATTTCTAATAAATTTAGTCTTTAATTTCATCTCAGCTTGTGTGCAGGGTTGTCCTTAAAATAACTGTTAGCCAATGATTTTGGGTTCTGTACCAGTTGCCTGCAGCACATATTGCCTGATGGCTGTCACCTGGTGTTTGTTCTCTCCATTGCATTTATGCCTGTGTCAGCACTTAGGCAGTTAACCCATACTTTCTGGGCTTCCTACAAAAAATTCACACCGAAGTGGGACTTACTGCACATGTTCTAAACTGTGGTGTACTAGGACTCTTACTAAACCTGAAAAAAAATAATTCCATTTATCTTTCCTAAAGTTATTAGAGAAGAATGAAGATATTATAGGTTGTGTGTTGTCATGTTTGCTGTCGGCCAAAAGGAGCCGAGTTATCCATTGCAGACTCACCTTTGCTCACTAGCTCAGTACCACTGCTTACCTAGCTGCCTGCTGTGAGCTGTGCATCAGGGCATCTGTGCAGCAGTGTGCCTTACTGCAGTCTCTGTGAAAGGAAATTATGAAAAACAGAGCATTTTTGGGGTTAAAATCTGAATGTCAATAGTTTGTAATGATTTGACTCTAGTGCTCAAAGTGTATGGAGAATGGAGGGGGGAAAAAAACCCAAACAATTCAGCATACATTTACAGATAAGCACTTTGAGAGATTCTGGATTGAATAAGTAAGAATAGGAAAATTAAAAACAGCAGATTTGGGTCAAGTGTGTACTGATGGCTGTGGATGGAGGTGATAACCACACCTTATTTTATAATTCAAATCATTGGCAGCAAAACCCAGAGCTGTGCAGCACCTGGCATTTCTAGCTTGTAGAAATATGAGATATTTCAGCATTTTTCCTTCCTAAACCATATCAGTTAGTTAAAACATTTAAAAACCTGATTTGGGAGAAATGAAACTTTTCACTTTGTACATAAGCCCTTTGGCTGTGCTTATGGCTAAATTGGAGCTCCTTCAGCCAAGCTGTGGGCTCTGGTAGCAGCAGTGTGGGTGAACTCTGTCGCTGCTTGTTAGCTGATTTCATCTCCCAGACACGGAGTGATGGCTAGGCAAGGGAAGAATTACTGGGGGAAGTCATCTCTAGGAGGTGATCCTGTGTGTGTGATAGGAGGCTGTGGCAGTTCCATTCTGCAGCTTGTAAGAAGCAGAAGTTCACAGTTTAATTCAAAGCAGAATTTCTTCCTGGCATCCCACCCAGCAGAGGCAATTTTATTTGATTCAGACTACTTGAAACAAGATAATTTGGTCTTGGTTTCCCATAAAACTACATATTATTAAAGCCAGTATTTTCTTAAACATGTATTTTTCATGTAGAAATGGATTTTGATGCCATTTAGGGTCTACATAAAAACAGAGGCCAGACAAAATTAAGAAACAAAAAGTGGTTCTTTTTACTGAAGGGCCTTCAGGTACATTTAGGGCAAATGAAGCCCCCCAGGGGCAACACTCAAAAATGGATGATGTCACAGGTTTTCACACTTTTATAAGTTTGGCCCATGTGCATATCAGGGGTTAATTTTCCAATTACAGTTTCAGATAATGAAGTCATTTACCCCAAGTTTTCTGACGCTGAGCTCACTTTTGTTTACATCTCTCAGGGCCTGAGGCAGCGAGGTGTCCTTGATTCCCAGGCCTGGAGAGGAACTGTTTTGTCTGACCAAAATGTGAAGACAGTAGCTAGCACTATATATGGAGTTTAGAGTTATACATTAAAGAATTACAGGATTACAAATATATGAAAAATATACAAGCTAAAATCTGAAGGCATCAATTTGGTAGTTGCAAAAACATGAAATGATAGTGTCTTGGTAGAGGCTTGCTATTATGTTGCCTTCTTCTATGTGTTAGTTCTCCAAATGTTTTAGTCTTACTTGCAAACGTTTAAAGATAACTTAATTAGCAGCAGGGGCTTCTCCTATCTAAGAAAAAACCATGCAATTTTATTAAGGTGAAAAATGGAAAAGGATAAAGATCAGGACTATGATTTTTAATTCCCTATCACATTCTCCAGTGTCTCATTGTCCTCCCTGTAAATGATTCATAGCCAATAATTGTCTGTGAAGAACAAATGGCTCCCCTGTTCCCAAATCTCCCACACTTATCCTTGAGATACCTTTGCTTTGGATTAAGGCTTTCCCCTATTAAGTCTGCACAACTGTCTCTTTCTCCTTGTCTGTTAGGAGGCAGAAGAGATGAAGCAGCTGAGAATGTTACCTCTGCTCCTTTCCTCAGGCTGGGAGAAACCCTCAGGCAGGGTTTGCACTCAACAAAGTCCTTGAGAAGCCACCAAGATCAACCCAGGAGCAGATGCCAAAGCACTGTGACCATTAGGGCAGTTTTAACACTTGTGAAAATTGAACTGCAAGGTGAGCTCTTAAACTCAGCCAGGAAAGACAGACTGTGCTTGGCACTTCTCTCCTATGCAGGGACATGGAGGAAAATAACCCTTTGTGCACTTGACATCTTGAAACAGGCTTTTTCTGGAGCATGAGGGATCTTTCTTCTCTTTTTTCTGGTCCGCTCCAGGCCCATGGATGCCTAAAATAAATCTGCTCCTTAATACTTCAGACATTGTGAGGTAAATTTGCTGTGTCCTGGCTCAGCAAGAGTTGATGAGGATTTGTAGTGCAAGAACAGATGGGAACCCTTCCCTAAATCCAATGAGAAGACTTTTAATGAAGAGCCTTGTAGTCTGTGCCAGGGCCATTTGTGTCCTGCTTGTTACAAATCACTGTGGGCACTGCTGCTGCCTGCTGCTCACCTGACACAGCTTTACTGGCAGGTGGATGCTGAAATGAGGCTGATGTGGGTTTGTCTCCAGTTGCTTCAGCAGGACACTGTACGGAATCTAGTGGCGTGAGGAGCTGTCTGCTCTTTAAATTGCTTTGCAAAATGTCAGCATGGCAGCTGTAGCCACTCTGTAGTGCTACCTTTAGGCTCAGTCAGTGCTTTTCTGTCCACTCACATGCTCCCACCCTCTGAGGGGGGTTTGCTGCATGATGAATTGCACATCATAAATATTTCTCTGTTTGCCATCTCACTGCAAACTTTATTTCATGCTCTCTTTTCCATATAGATACCAGTTCCTCTTCATCCTAACACTAATTTCATCCAATTTATAGTCTCTCCTCCTGAGAAATTTTTTCCTTGTTTGTTCAGGGATTTTTGCCCTACAGTTTTATCCTATACATACATAAGTACATACATACATACATACATGCATACATACATACATACATACATACATACATGTATTATGTATTATATTTTCTGTGTTTATTTATAGTCACACTGTTCTGTGCTTTGGGTTTGATGGTTTAACACAGTGACCAAGGGCACTGCTGAGCCAGAGTGGTGTCGTGTGACCCTGGGAGAGAAAGAGGGGCTGCATGAGCTCCCATTCCTTTTCTTTTGGGGTGCCATGGCTATGGTGGTGCTTTGGTTGCCCTGCTCCTGTGAGTGCTGTGAGTGCTGAAATACACTGTTCAGGATGGCCTTCAGAGCTCTTACTTACAGCCTCCTTTGTTCCTGTGCAAATCTGAGGTTGCAGCTGAAGAGCAGCACAGGAAAAGCCATAAATATATTTTCTAGGGGTAACAGGCACCAGTGTGTCCATTAAAATATTTAAGAACTCCTGCAGGTCTCCTGGAGTGGGAAGGAAAACTACTGCCTCAGACAAATGTCTAGACTGCTCAGTAATTCTTTGTTGAACAGGTAGTTCTATCTTAGGTGTACAGTGGAGTTTTCCCTTCCTAAAACATTGCTATTCCCTTAAACTATTTCCTTAAACTAGTATCTTTCCTCCTGTTGCTCAAGACCATGTATTTTTCTTTCCTTATTGGAAGTTGCAATGAACTTACGTCAAGTATGTTTCCTTACAGGTGGGAAACACTCAAATTGTCTTTAATTAAATTTTGCTTATTAGAGGGTAAAAAGGGGATTGTATAAAGGCTCTTTGTGCAGAGGTAGACCAGAGATGCATAGACTTTATCTCTGTTGCAACTTGCAAATTAACACTGTGGCATGGGTCCTTTAGGATCACATTTCTGTGTATTGGTTATGGAGATTCTCAGGAAAGGTGTATGTGAATCAATAAGATTTCCACTAAAAGTTTCATCTCCAAGCAAGAATCCCATTTAAAATCAGTCTGAGTTTCCAAATGGATACATGGTGCTCAGCATGTGAGCTGGAGTATGTTGTATGCAATGTAAGTCACCCAGACAGAGTTAACTCCCTCTCTCAGGACAGTGAATGAAAAAAAATTCAATTACAACTCTATTTCTTTCCACAAGAAATCATAAATACATTTCAAGTTGATCTGTGCTGTTCATACTTAGCATACTGGATTGCTTCTCAGTGGATTAATTTGTTTTACTTGGAGATCCTCAAAGAATTGTGTCAGTGGCCATGGGGAAATACATTGCAGTGCAAGTTTGTCTTGGAAGCTTTGTGTGATAGAATAAGGCTGTAGAGGAGAAATTAATGTACTTGGGTGCCTCTCCCATAAACAAGTGTTATCAATGAGTGCACACCTGACTTCATGGAACCAGGAAAATGCTGTGCTAGGGAGCTGCTTTGGTGGCTCAACAGTCTGTTGGACATCAAAACAAGTATCTTAAGGATGGTCCATGAATTATCTTGGCTGTTAGCAATGCCCTCATTAGAGTGAGCCTGGGCCTAGATCCCTGAATTCCCCTGGACAGCATTACCTGGTGACTGATAGCTTGTCAGTACTGCTCACTTAGCTCTGTTAACATGCTACTCAGAATATGCAGTGAGCAGGTCCAGGAGCAGAATGACCTCAATTAACAGATGAGAGGTGTAACAGTGCTAAGACCTTCCTGGCTTTGCAACTGAAATGTTCTTAAAAGCAAAAATTTGCATCCTATAATTACTGGCCAAAACCGTAATTCTATAATTAGTGATGCAGCTCGCTCTTCAGGATGATTTGTGCCAGCTCCCTGTCTCTGAGCGCTCATCCAGGTCACCTCCTATACCAGCTGGGGTATTCCAGGAGCTCCTGCAGCATCTGCCTGCAGTTACAGGACCCTTATTTCAAAAGCACTTCAGGAAAAGTGGCCTGGAAGTATCCCAGGGCTTTATGCTCACTGAATCACCTTTTGTTCCCGCCTGTATGTGATTTTGTCCTGGTTTGAAAGACAGGTGTTTGCTGAGGAAAGCAGAAACCTCCCTTTGAACTGAAAAAATGTGATCCCTCCTTCCTACAGATTATTATGATTCTGAAATTAAGGGAGCTCTCAGGCAAAGATATGGGGATAGGAGTAACAGTTCTTTACTAGTATATCTAACAAGACAAACAAGAACAACAACAGCTATGAAATTACCCACAAACAGAACAGTAACTCAGTCCCAGTCCCTTTCTGGCTGCAGGCACCTTTTCCCTGAGCTGCAGTTCCCGGTGCTGGGGGCGGGCAGGTCCCGCAGAGCTGCAGGAGGGCTGGGGGTGATGGCAGCGCTGTCCCGGGGGGAGAGAGAGATGGAGAGAGAGCCCTCTGCTCACGGTGTGGGTCCTGGTGCTCAGCAGAGTGCTGGATGGTGGCAGGTTACAGTGAGAAGGCAGCAGGGCAGGGTCTGACAGCAGTGAGGATGGCTCCTGGCGCTGGGATGGCAGGGATGGGGCTGAGGCAGAGATCGTCCTTCTCGTCTGAACTCCAAGGGGGAAATGGGCCGAGCCAGAGCCTTCTGCTTCCTCTTCTGGCTGTTTGAATCTGGCGGGGTTTCCCTCTTCTCTCTCTTTCCTCCCCCTTGTCACCAGGGCCCAGCCAACAGGTATCTTAGCATGACAATGGGGAAAATTCCACAGAGGGGAAAAAAACGAAAGAACCAACCCCCAACAGATTTCTAATTCCAAATTTATTGCATGCATTGCAAAATTAATTATTTTTTAAACAGAAGTGCAAGCTTTACTAAGCAGCAATAAAAAAGCTGTTGCAAATGGAATAATTAGCTATTATCGAGAATGTTGTGTATCAGTTTTTATGTCAATTTTTTTGTTTTAATTATAACAAATATAGATTTATCACATTTGTCAGATGTGGTGACTTTTAATTGTGCCTCATAAAATAGTATTTTGGTTTGTTAAAAGGGATGGCCTGAAAATATGAGTTGTAATTTGTAGATGTTTGGAGCTACATAATGTATTAATAGCAACATCCTAACCATGAATGCTTTAAATATAATTGTAAGTAAAGAACACTATGTAAAGAACACAGACATGAAAAGATTCACCTTTAATATTATGAAGTCAAGTACCGAAAAATCTGGAAATTGGTACAGTGAAACCATTTCTGTAAACTACATTTTCCCCTTTTTAAGGCAGATAGAAAGGAACAGGAGGAAAATATGCCAGCGCTTAAGGTTTTTGTAGTTTTTACTGCTGCCAAATAGTGCATGGCTTATTTGGAGTACAGAGCACTGACCATTTACTGGGGGAAAGAAGAATGTTTGTCAAATCTTTTAATTTTGAAATAGGGTGTTTGCTTTGTTTCTTGCAGAATATGAAAGGGGGTACTGAGTGGGAAGGTGCAGGACAAGGCAGACGTGCCCTCAACCATCTAGATTCCACACAAGGAAAGGGCTCCTTGCCTGGCCTTCTCTCCAGGAGGTGATCTCCTCCACAATAGTGAGTTCAGTGACTTAACCCTGAATGTCTCATAAGCTTTTTGCTGAACCATTTTCACTTTCTGGACACTTGTAGCTGCAGCACAAACCAGGGCCATGTTTGCCTTAAAAATGCTGAGTTTCTAATGATAGGTACTCTGGGGAGAGATGGGGCAATGACTGTAGGGGCTTCAGATTATGCCCATTCTTGAGACTGCTGTCATGAAGGTGCAATACGTTTGGGGAGGAATTAGAAAAGAAGGATCAAGTGCAGTTGGCATGGAATATATTTGTCCAGTCTAAGAGCAGCTGCAGTACCTCAGATAATGCTGCCTTTCCCCTCATTTTCTTATCAGCTTCCTATTTTCCATATGCTGAAAGCTGTGTCATCTCCTCCTTGTGGAATGGATCATGCAGTGATCTTTTCTGCTTCATTGCAAAGTCAGCTAAGTCAAATTAAACAGCCTTCATGTTAAACAACCACAAATTAATGCATATGGCTTTGTACTGAAGCTGGTGAAGAGCAATTGCATTAAAGAGTACTTTTTGCAAAATTATTTTGGGTGGTTGTCTTCAATTCTACTGTGAAAAGCATACAGAAGAAACTGAGACTTACAGAGCAGGATTTAAAAAGTACATAATTATTAAGCAAAACAAACCAAAGAATTGACTAGATTCCTTATTAACTGAGTCCAGTTGATTCCCTTTACATCTCAGTGAAGGATGTCAAGGATGAAGTAGACTGAGATGAGACTAAGGATGGCCCAGTTGAGTCAATCAAGATCAAGACTGTACCATAAAGCACCTGTGTAATGAGACCGAACTAGTGGTGTGGTTGTAATCTTGATCCTCTTCTTTCCTAAAGGGTTTAGGTTGCACCTTTAGGATCTTTTAAAACAGCTGATAACCTGCATCACAAAGTTTCTACTTTTAATGAAAATTACATTAAAATTTCAGGCATTCAGTCTTCAAGAAGTGTCATCTCTCCCTTACCTCCTTGGCTAACACAGTCTGGAAATGCATCTGGTACCAAGAAGGGGTGTTATTCTAGACCTGGGTGTATGCAGGACTGGAAAATTGTTAAAGCTCTGTTCATGTGGGGCCCTGAGGTGAAAGCCTCTCCTCTTCCAGTGAAAACACTGTGGTCCCTTGACAGGTACATTTGGAAATTGCTCTTATTGCTTAAGCTGGACAGACCAGTGGGGTTCACAAACATCCATAAAAGCAGTCAGACAGCAGTCAACTTTCCTGTTAGCAAATTTGCCCTGAGGATCAAAGCTTAAGCCAGTACAGGCATTCCCTGCTTGTGCAGAGCACTGGTGTCTGGACTGGGTTTGAACTGTGTAGGAAATTTGCAATACTACTGGAAACCATGTGCATAAAGGGAGATTTTAATTCTGGTATTCTCTGTTTCAAGCTGCTTTTTCTTACACTGCACCACAGGAAAGAGACCTCTATGCAGGAATCATTCAAATACATTGAGAAACAGATCGAAGAACGTTCCTGTTGCAATGAAAAATCAACACACACATTTCACATTTTTGTTGGACAGCACTGTCCAAGATGAGTAGAATATTAGACACTTCTGTGTACAGTTCGTAAACAGAGCTTGACAGGGCAGGTGTGGGTGTTTCAAGCTGTTGCTTCAGTGGCAAGTTTTTCATCATGCTCTGCTGCACAAAGCTGATTTCTTTTCCTTGTCGTCCACCTCTTTTTTTTTTCCCTTCCTGCACCTTGCCTTTATGCCATCAATTATTGTTTATTTTAAAATTTAAATCTCAGCTGCCCTGTGGGTGTTAATAGTCTGTTCATGTTTTTAGCAAGTACAACCCTCACAAAGTCATCTGAACTTAAGCCAGGTTCAAGTACAAGTAGGGATAATGCACAGATTTGAATCATTTTGCAGTAGGTGAATAAAGGTGTGGCACAATGCTGGTAATTTATGGGAAGTGCTCAAGAACTGTCTTGGAGCATGGCTGCCCTACCAGCTCTCCTGGGGGCTGGTGGCTTGGTTAATTTTTACTTGCTGTCACACAGGGAATTAGATGTTCACTCAGATAATGCTTTCGTTTCCTTGTTAAACAGTAGTAATGTACTCAAGTATGAAAATCACTTTTGAGCCTGAAACAAGAAAATACTTTTAGCATTTCAGATGCTGTTGCATTTGAAAACTACTAATTTTGATACAGCAATAGGAAGCTGTGTTTTGGAGGGGTTTTTGGAGGCTTTTCAAATAGTATGAAATGGAAAAAAAAAAAAGTATGGCTTCTTGTCTGTTACAATTTTCAGTCATTTACCTCTTTACCAGGATGTTGCATGCGAAGCATGTGGCCATTTTGTATTTTGAATTTGGAAAGGTTTTATTGTAAAATGAGATTCCTGCTGTGGTTACTGCTATATGCACAAAGACATGAATTTATAGTTGCTCCCATTCCTGTGTCTCCAATAAATCAAAGTGGGAGAACTCTCACTGTGCCAGTCAAGTAATAGAAAGCAAGATGGTAAAGTTAAGTTAAAGCAAGTTGGAGAGCCCAAGGCAAAAGAAGTTCCCTGTGGTTTTGGAAAGGAGAAGGAGTTTTTGTTGGTTCCCTGGTTAACCATGATGATTTTGTGCAGCAGTGCTGTGCCTGTCCTGTTCAAATGGCCTTCACACACATACACCCAGTCACTATGCATTTTTAAAGACTGGCTGATCAAAGCAACTCTTCTGAATGTTACACTTCTGAGAAATCTGTTTACATCCCCTTGGTTCAGGTAAGTTCAGTGTGCTGGAGAAACTAAAAACATCGTTTATATTTTTGAGACACTGGTTTTTTTTAGAATGTATTTTATTTCCACCCCAGCTGTGAATGTTGTTTATTTTGTCTTAAGGACTGCGTAACCTGACAGGGTTTGGTGCTGAAGTAAACACCCCTGGAGTCAAACTCCCCATGGTTGGCAGGAGGTGGGTTAGGGTTAGGGTTTATCGGCTGAGCTGGGGGAGCCTGACTCTGTGGTTTGTGGTGTCCTGGTGTGTGTTTGCCTGTGGAATACAGCAGCCCAGGAGGCTGTGTCCTAGCCCACTGTAGCATCCCCCAACAGAGATGCAATGCCTGCTCACTGTCTCCCTTGAGATCTTTCTCTTTAGTGGCACAACAGGTAATCGAGCCAACATCAAAGCCTCATTCCAGTTAAGCTCTGATGTATATTTCTCATTAACCACCCCTTAGGAATCTTAGGAATATTATACCTGCTACAAAGGCTTCTTTTATGTATGAAATAATTGGGTCATGCTTTTTAATGTTTTTGGGGTTTTTTGGGTTTTTTTTTTTCATTCAAGATAGATAAAGGAAATGGAAGCAAGTTAATTGAACATGAAGCTTTTCTTGGCTGTTCTGTTCAAAGAAGTAACTCCAGCCAATGTTGGTGCAGCCTAGCAGCTGAGTGTGCAGGGTGACCTGTGGGGAGGTAAGGTACCAGTGTGGGTCAGAATCCTGCTGTTCTTAGAGTGCAGACTTGACTCAGCTTTCCTCTACTTCAAAAACAGACCCAGCCTTCAGGCTCCTCTTCTCTTTGTCTGCAGAAGATATATGTACAAACAAACATGTGGGTATTTATACATAATGGAACAGTTCCACTGGAAAAGGTGGATGAATCAGAACATCTGATTTTTGCAAATAAATATCCTGAAATAAATTTGCTGGAGGAAGTTAACACTGCCTGTTAAAACCAGCCTCTGTTACACATACCTTCTCCTCTGAAGTTGGATGGTGGTGTGTCCTCCCCCTGCACCCTCTTATTAGGACTCAGAAAGACCTGCCTTCCACTCTTCACGGCTCCTGTATCCAGAGAAAAAGGACAGTTTACTCATCTGCAGCCAGAGGAGAATTGTTCCAAACTTTTGTCATGATGCAAAATTTTTAATATGTTTAAAAAAAAAATCTAAAAGATTGACTAAGTGTGTTGTGGTAAGTGTTATGAGGAAATGCAGTATACATGAAAGACCAGGCATAGCTAATGGTTCTCATTCTGTGATGTTCTCTGGGTGTTACTCAAATACCACTTTCCAGCAGAAGAGTAGTTTGGGGTATATGTGCCACTCTAACTTCAGTTCATGTCTGGGCAGTACCAGGAAGGCTTCAGGGCCATGTATTTAATGAATATTGGTGAAATGTTCAGAACTACCTCAGCTCCCAAGCTGGGGTGGTGGGGAGTGGTTTATTTTTTCAGTTCTTTAATTGCTTTCCACGTGGCTCTGAAGTGGCCAAGGCAGATGCTCGTGCTGACCCCGAACAGCCATGTGGGAAAGAACGATGTGACAGGCCTGGATAAGGATGGGGGTGATGGGGGGTTTTGGGTCACAATTGTGACAGCAGATCTCTAGAGAGACTGTGCAGAGCTTTGCTTCTGGCACCCAGCAGTGACCTCCCTCAGCAGGCAGTGATTTCTGGGTTGAGGGGTTAATTCCGCCCCACCTTAGCTTCCGAGCCAGCTGCTGAGGATGGACTTCCAAAATCTGTGTTTGCCGCCCCTTTTCTTTTGACTGGATGCAAAGAAAAGCTCCTCAAGTTTGCGTTCTCCTCATAAACCACTCATAGGCAGCAAGTTTACTACCTTTATTAGTCTCATTTAAATAACAAAAAGATTATTTCTGGCACTGAGCACAGCTTATAGTAAACAGCTTTTGCTTTAATGCTTTGTTGTACAAGAAACAACATAATTATTTGCTGTACAGAAAGGTGCATACATGCTGTATTGAATCACTCCTTGTGCTGGTGATGGGTGCAGGTTCATGCCCATAGTTAGTTCTCTGAATACTGATAAAACAGGCAAGTTATGTACCAGAAACAGAATTCCTACGTGGTTTTCGGAAATTTGTTGCATAAAAGGATGACTGAAAAAAATTGTCAACAGGTTTTTAAGAATTACTGCTTTATCCTTTTTATGAAAGGTTGGACTTAAGCTTTCAAATTAAAATTCATTAAAGATTAATAAAGAAGAGAGGCAACAGGAATAATTTTAATTTCCTTCGTCACCATGGATAATTATGGCCTTGGGGTAGAATGAGAAAAGCATAAAATGTAGAAATGGAAATGTATCCATTAGAACTGTACTATTTTTGCTTCCCTCGCCATGAATACGTAGCTAACTAAAAATACTGTTACAGTACAACTGCTCGCTCTGTAAATCAACTATTTGCTGTCATAATGTACAAACAATTGAATGACTCTTGGAGGGATTCTCCTTCCTGTACATCCAGAGGAGTTGTAGCTCTCTGAACATGGTTTTCATTTGAATCTGAAGCACCTGCACCAGGCTCATCCCTGTCGTGGTTACAGAAGTGGATTTGGCTCCCTGACCTGATGGCAGCACAGCACATCACTGTTGCATGTGCCTAAACAAAGGGAGGGAGAGGGGGTGTGCTTGTGTTCCAGGGCAGGGTCAGAGCTGCTGTGCCATGCTTTGGTATTGCTACACAGAGCCAGCAGAGTTGAGAGCTGGGAGAGGAAGGGGAAGCAGAACTAAATGGCTGGTACCTTGGTGTGTCATGAAATCCCCTGTGCAAGTGAGAAGTGGTGCCAAGGTGGTGATGAGCTCTGCTGAGCTCTCTCTCTTTTGCTAGGCTTAAGTCCTGTATGTGCATTTACAGTGAAAACCCCTTTATTTCCTCGATGTAGGTCTTGTACTCTGTTTGCTCTGAAGGTGCTTACTTGCATTCAGCTAATTGCATGATTCAGTCATTAGTGTTCATGCCACTGAGTAGCTGTAATGCTCTCAGGGCCCTGCTCATGACTGTAAATGTATTTCCTAGCCTGTGTCACAATATGTCCAGGTTTATGATTGCTAATGCACACAGAAGGCCGATTTGCAAAGGAGCAGATGGACACATAATCAGTCTAATGACCTAATGTCACAAAAGAAATGCCCTTGCAGTTACCTATTATTCATTTCTGCCAAGACTGTTTCTGAAACCTTAACACAGACTCTAAAGGATGCTGCATCCCTCCTTGCAGCAAATGCTGCAGCTCTACCCCCCAGTGGCGGGGCTACATGCTGGATCCCTACCTGTACCTGCTGCTGCATTATCCACCCTACTGTTTGGTATTAGCAGTATGCTGTACAGATGATCACTTTTTTCCTTGGAAATTTAAAACCTTTCCTGGGCACCTTGCTATCAGGTAGTCTCTTTGTGTGTGCCATATGCTCTTGCATTTGTTTTTTGAATTTAGCACCTATACTCTTCCTGAAATATCCTTATGCACAAAAATCGTCTTTGTCTTTTCCCTTTCCCCTTTAGACCTTTGACTGAATTTTCATTAAGTCAGTAGGACTTAGAGACATGTGTAACTTTTATGTTGTGCTGGATTAATTTGAAAAGTTAGGGGATAAGAAACTACCGTGACCTTTCTCATTCTTTCTGAGTTACCAATTTTTTTATTTTTTTATCCCTCTAAGTATCTTATTATTAAAATAACTAATTTTGTAAAGCTTTTCGGAAAAGCACCATCAGATGTGCCTGTTGGTGTGCAGGGAAAAGGCCTCAGTTCCTATGGTGCTTTCCAATGGACTTGTGAGAATGGACTGAAGGGTTAGTCATTCTGGCCTCAGGACTGTTTGCTGGTGTTTGTAAAAGAGAAAAGGTTTTCAGATTATAATCTCACACCTATGGACTTCTGCCATTTCTGTATGGCAAAGTGTTTTTTTATTTTCCTTGTTGAAAAGAATCAGTCATTGGAAGAAGTAATTGCTCATTAGGGCAGAGGGGAGTGAGGTAATCATGTGGCATCAAATTACTTAATGAGATGTTGGTCTATTAATGTTGTCCTTAGTAGGTGCACTGCTGAAAGGAAAGACATGAGGTACTTAAGCTCCTTTCCAGTCTCTACTTTGTCTTTGCACTTTTTCAGAAGGTTATAAATTAGGTGTTTAACTAACTGATTTATGGGATGTGCTTATTATGCTAGTAATTTTCTGCATCAGCTGTAAATTACCTACTTTTATTTTGCCATCTGCATAATTATATATTACCCTTTTGCCTATATGCATAATTTGTTACCCTGACAACCTTTATCATTCCAACATTTTTGTGGTTTTGTCAATTTTTCTCATATAAATGGGAGAAAATAGGTGGATACCCCAGTGATACAAAATTTTAAGTGACGTCACTGTCTAAGCCTGAAATTAATTAGCATGCCTGATTGAAAATAGTAAAACTGCTTTGTAACTGCACAAAACTACGTGTAAAATAACCTTTTTGTAAACTGGAGTTAATATGGAAAAATTTGCACTAGTTGATGATATAATTTTTTCTGATATATTTACCCAGTTGAATTTGTCTCACTCATGGAAATGTGGGCAGCCATAGTCCTTGCAGAAATAGGTAGTTCAGTACTAATATTCCCACTGATTATCTCCTCTTAAAACAATGGCTTTATAAAAATAGCCATCTCTGATGTATCCATCCCTGAGAATCTCTGGTACAGCGTGGCTTTTCAAAACAATTTTCAGGATATTAATTTACATTAATTAATTCTTGCTTTAAGAAGCTGTTTTCTGTGCAGCTGCCGAATAATAGAGATGGAAGGATGGGAATTTATCTCTTTTGTGTATCAATTGCTCAGTCTTTAGATACCTGTGTGCATAGTGAGATGATAAAATGAAACAAAGGCAGAACCAAAAGTGTGTCTGCATTCTAGAGTAGATTATAGAGCTTTCCTGGTACTAGCTTAAATTACATGTAAACAGCTTTATTTGTAATTTTACCTTATAAATGATGTCCCACATCAGGCATTGCCACATAGAACCTCTGTTGATTGAGGTAATTAAATAGGCAGTGATAACGTCTTAGGGCAAAAATGAGAAGATGCTATCTAAAATTTGATGTGTTATGTAGAATTATTTTTTTCAGCACGAAATTACACCACCAGAGAAAGAAGTTAGCAAATATAAGAGGACTCATCAATCTGTGATAAGAATGTGTAAGCAATGTTTAACACCAAGGTTGTGGTTTATTCACTGGGTAATTACACATTTTCCAAATACCTAGGTGTTGTCACAGTAAAGATTAATTTTATCGAATTTTAAAAATTAGGATGTGTAACTAAACACTGCAATTTCTACAGATTGATGCTTGTGAATTCAGCAGATCAGTGTTTTTGTTTTGTTAAGTGTTTTAATTGGTTTTGAGGGGCAGCTTTACAGTTAGACTTTTAGATTCCACTTAGATACTGCTCTGGTTCAGCTTGTGAGCAGCTCTCTTGTTCAGCAGTGCTCTGTGGCTCAGTGCTCATCTCTGTTTTGGTGCTTGTTGGGTTTAGTTTCTTGATGTAGTAGCTGCAGTAACAGGTCACCTTACAGCAGCTTGTTCCTGTTGGCATGCCATGGATCCCGGTGGAATCCCTGCATGGAGACCAGCTGTTCCATCCATGACCCTGGCCACTTACGTGGAATTATCTTCACAGCAGCTTTTCCTTTATTCTGCTACACCCTCCTTGGCCTTAGACTACCTAACACATCAAAATACTGAAACTGTTACGGTTTCACACTCTGTTTTCTCTGAATGTGCCTGATTTGACATCTTTACATGTTGCAGATTTCCAACCTAACATAATTTCAGCAATTGTTAAAAATGCGTTTTGCAACCAATGTGTACTAGTGATTTGGAAAGCTGGCAGGGGATTTTTCCTTTCAGATAGAACTCCATGAACCTGGATTTTGCAATCTATTAATTGAATGCAAAAAAAAAAAAATCAGCTCTTCATATTGATTTAATAATGAAATATAAACCCATAGTTTGAAGAGAATGTGTATAGTACTAGTTTTATAGGTCTTGCTCAATAAAGCTTCTGAGATGGGATAGGGTATGAAGAAGTCAAGTTTATTAAAGAAAACACCTTACGGGAGGCACAACCCTTGAAATCTTGTTTTCTGGTGGTTTTGGAAGGTAGTCACATCAATATTACCAGCATGGGAGAATTCTCTTGCCAGAGCTGAATTTGAACAGTTGTGAAAGCTCAAGAAAAATCCTGCAAGAACAGTCAACATGAAATGGTCTCATGCATTTCTTTCTCTCCCTGAAAAGTTACTATGAGCTGCCTTTGTTTTGTTTTGTTTTTTTTTTCATTTGTCTGGTTGGGGTTTATAACAATAATTCCCCTGGTCTGTGACCTGAGCATTGGTCTAGAGTGTTTAAGTGCAATCCTGATACGGGTGACAAGATCATTTGAAATACATAGATAAACAGTTCCATTGTAGATTTTACTATCAGCAAATGACTTTAAAAGAATACATGTTGCTTTACACGAGATAATTAGTAGTGATGACAGATAGTATATTAAAGAACCAGATCTTCATTAAAAAGTACTTACATGGGGGTATTTCAGAAGATGCTGAGTTGCTGATGCAAACGGGCACCTCTTGTACAAATGCTCATTTGCTTGTACAGAACATGGAAAGGACCCTGGGAGTCAGAAACAAAGACCACAATACTGGGGGGAAATCCACCAGCAAGGCAACCAGCTTGGTGAATTCGAGGCTGCTGTGGCTTTGTGGAGGGTAGCTAGGTGTTCCCTGACAGCAGCATGCAGTTAAAAGTGTATTTGTGGGTGAAAACAATAACAGCAACAACAACAAAACATGAAGTCTTAAGACCTGATGTAAAAGAATTGAAAAAAAGTTCCTAGATTAAGAAAAGAAAGCCCATGTTGTATACAAAGTGATTATAGGAGCTTGATGTGGCTATGCAAATAAAAAACTTTTCTCGTAAAACTAAGGTGATAGTGAAGAAATATTAATATATAAAAATTTCTTATTTCCTCAGAGGTTGAGGCAGATTGTTCTTTCTTGTGAATTTCATAGTTATAAATACTAAATTTAAATAAAAAATGCCACATTTCACTAACACTTGAACTGCAGTGAACTACTAGTGAATATGCTAATTTTTTTTGCTTACTTTTTTTTTGCCATCTTTTTTTTTTTTGGAGAAATAAATAGAGTGATAATGCAACTAAGTAATAATGCACTGGGTTTTCAGTAACTACTCTGCCCCAGTGAAGGTGGAAGTGGCTCTGAGCATTCTCAGATTTATGTGTGGGAACCAATGTCCAAGATATCCATGATTGCAGGTGCAATATATTAATTTCTTCTGAGCGTTTATTAGAATGTGTGAGCATTTTCCTGCAGTGCCTGCCAAAGCAGGAACACTGCTGCACTGTCATGTTGTAGGTGGCTGCCCTGAACAGACAGAAGAGGCTTTGGGGGAGTTTTGTGGTGTTTGTTTCTTGGAGAGAGGAGGGAGATGAAAATAAACCCCACGTAGTTGTCTTTTCCCTTCCATGTGGTGTCTCCTTCCATTTTTGCCTCTGCAGTTACACTATGAAGTTGATTCAATAGCAGAAGCCAGAGAGGAATCTAAATGATTTGTAACCAGGAGTGAAGGCAATGTATTTTTCAGATCTAAGTTATTTTTTATATAGTTTCTTATATATTTTTTTTCAATCTTAGCCTTAAAACAAGTACATCTTAAAAAAAAAGATTAATTTTTTCTGTTAGCTTGATGGTACAAGCTTTAATCTTGTATTCTGAGCATGAACAACAAAGGCTGTAGCACAGAGAAAATTAAAGGTGAACTCATTTTTCTTTATTTTTGATTATAGAGTTCAGTGCTTGCACTGCTCCCTTTGCAGAAAGAGCCCTGTAATCACCCTCTGCACTTCCTTTTTATGCTCTCCCACTACTCAATTAAGAACTCATTAAACTGCATACCTGCAGTGTCTTTACCCTGAACTGTAGTTTTTAACCCCCTTCGTCTACATAATTATAATGCAGCCTGTGGATTGCCTGACTTGAACTGAATGAAAATGACAGTAAAACTTACTTGTGACAATAAAGCTTCTGTAGTATTTAATGCCAGCCCATAAACAAGAACTGAAAGGATTTCTGTGAGTGCAGAGGACTAGAAATGTTCTATACCACGACTTTGTGAGTAGATAGGACGAGGCAGTGTGCTAACTGGTGCATGGCTGTGGTGTATAGTGAGTAACTGCAGTGGGGTGATGCTCCCCTGAGCTGGCACTGATGGAGAGGAGGCTTTTGGGGATGGGCTGGAATGTTGTGGCTGGATGTCACTTGGGAGAAGACCCTGTGTCCTGATATTTCTGTGTCCCTTCATGGCACATGAGCTTTGATAAGCCTTGGAGGAAGTGTTTTGGTTCAGGTTCATTTTGGAGGATCTGTTGCAAGTAGCAGTTCAGGGCTTTTCCGTGGTGTTTGACAGAGGTTCCCTAAAGTGGCAGTGCCTGTGTGCATGAGTGCTGAGCCATGTTCAAGAAGTGGTGTAAAAATACAGGATTCAGTTGGAAAACATCAGTAGTTCATGTTCCCAGCTTTTTTCTGCCGTCATAAGGATCCATAATTTACAAATGATTGCTGAGGATTTGCTAGTATGGCAAGAGAGGCAGAAAGAAAAGTGAACTTACAGATTTGAACCATGCAGCCCTCAGTGCTGAGTGATGTTTGCACATGGGCTCTGGGTCCTGAGGTTTTTTTCCTAACATACATTCTTACCTTTATTTCTTTCCAAGTCTAGCATTTAACACAACCAAAGAAGGTTTTATAATGCTCCTTTTTTGAAACTCTTTACTTACTGTCACTGTAAGATCCCAGTGGTAAAGGAGCTGCTAGAATACATGCTTTGCTTGAATTTGGGCATTCTAGGAATTATTTTTATAATGTACTTAATGCACTTTTTCTGCCTACAGTGGAGAAATTCTGTGTGGCAGTGCTAGAGTAATTTGAGTGCTTCCTCTGTTAAAGTTTTAAGTGACAATAAAATGAGGGATGGCAGGAAGGCAGAAAGAAAGAGGAGGTGATTGCAGGTTCTTACTATTTAGCAAGAGACAGCAATGATAGCTCAGAAGCAGGGGACAGCCAAAGGAGTCATCCCTGGAGGGAAGACAGAGGTGCTTGAGAAATTCAGGGTAGAGGAAGGAGAAAGGAAGAGATGGTAGTAGCAGCACAGTCCTAGGCACTTGTGTGTATTATCCCACACACTCACAACTATCCAGCCTTGAGACAGATCTCTTGGTGACATTTTTAAACAGTTGTTCATCTTAAACAAAGCCTGAACAATGTTCAGCAATATGCTGGCTCCTAGCAAAAGGACCAGGCTGGGTTCTATAGTATTCAAAGTGTTTCAAGTTTTTCAAGTGCTACTGCAATCAGCCTGGAGGAGAATGGAGGTTCTGAAAGGCAGACAGGAAGGTGCTACCCCACAAGCTGGCTCTGGAGGAGAAAAGACCCAAAGTGCAGTTGCTGTTAGTTCCCAATAGATAGCTCTGGAATACAGAGGGGATGGCAGTGCTGAGGGCACGTGTCACCTTAATGTTATGGCCAGCGGTTCTATGGGATCAGAATAGAGGGCTCCAATGAACCCCAAAACCTTAGTGCAGGTCCCAAGGGTGATAAATGTCACCCAGGGAACACTGACTGCAAGACGTGTGACAGAACACAGCCCTGACAGCAAGCACAGCAGCTCGGAGGGCAAGGAAATCAACAAGGATTGTTAAACCAATGCAAGGGATGCTTGTAACAAACCTGGTTTAACGTGCTCTGCTCACACCTGTCATTACATCAAACCTCCAAGCCCTATACTGGCTGCCAAAAAGGACTGGTGTGATTTCACCTGGGCAGGCAGCTAAGTACCATGCAGCTACTTACTCCCATCCCTGCTGCTGTGACTGGGAGGAGAGCCAGGGAAGGAGAAAAGAACTTGGGGGTTCAGAAAAAAACAGTTTAGTAACTGAAACAAAGTAAAATATAATAATTAATTATAATAATTACTGCATATAATGCTGCCACTAATAGTAATAAAAATTAATGGAACTCAGGGGAAAAGCTCTGCCAAAACCAAAGAATTGGTGCACAATGCAGTTGCTCACCGCTTGCTGACTGATGCCCAGCCCATCCCTGAACAGCAGTCAGCCCCTCCCAGGTAGCCCCACCCCACCCCGAGCATATGCTAAGGAAATTAATTCTATCCCGGCCAAAACGTGGACAATTTGTGAGTCCTGCAAAATATCCCCCAAATGTCCAGTAACATCCACATGTAACAATTCTTAAAATAATAAAGTCTCTGTTCAGAAAGCGCAGGGATGTCGTTCCTGGCCCGTTCTGGCAGGGGGCTGTGCTGCATCTGACAGGAGCAGCATGTGGGAGAAGATGTGGCAAGTGTGGGAGCTGTGCCTTGCCCAGGGCTAGCAGCTGGCTCTGGGCAGACTGTGTGGCCAGGCAGCAGCAGCAGGCTGGTGAGTGCACAGAGCCGCCACTGCTGGGGCTGCTCATGTGTGAGCATTGCTGCTTGTGGAAGGGCAGCGGGGCCCGCTGCTGTGCCTCAGGTGGTTCCCCTGCAGGATATGTGTGCTGCAGATACATGCAGTATAGAATAATAATCACCTCTCCCACTGTGGAACCTGTCTGGGCCTTGTAGCCTTGGCTGGGTGTGAACTGATAACTGGGTGTGAGCTGATAACAAGTAGCATCTCTGCCAGCTGTTACTTTTACAAATCTGTCAGACTTGCCAAGTGCTCTGAAACCTGGTTATTGCACGAATTTTGTTGGGGAGGAAGGAAAAGATTCAATGTGTAACTTAAAATTATATGTAAGAAGGTGGCAGGAGGGAAACAATCAGCCTAATGTTGTGGCTGAATGAGCTTTTGTCAAGGACATGAGCAAACACCTAATTGTCAGTTTGATTGCAGTTCACAGCAAGGAAAACTGTGTGCTTGCTGGGCTCTGTCAGGAGCACCTGCTAGCGGGAGGGATTCCTCTCTGAGGAAGCCAGCAACTCCTTCCCAAACGGAAGATTTTGTTCAGATGCTGCTAAATGTTTCCCCAGGCTGTTGCTGGTGGTTACAAATCCAAAGCACCAAAGGGTATCCTGACAAGTGGGAGCAGAGGCACAGCAGGGAGCAGCGAGGGGATGCAGGCACACAGTCAGAGTCACCCAGCCCTGCACAAGGGGCAGCGCGAGGGAGACTGGATTGCACCTCAGCAGGAACACACATCTCCTCTGCACTACATTTCCCAGGTGTGGTCTTGATCACAGGGTGTAGAAATAGATGTAACTGGTTTGTATTCTCTAGAAATATTTGGACATACGTGATACTATTGCACACATTACAGAGTAGGCATTAAAGTATTATTAATGTCATGAATTTGGGAAGGGCTACAGGGCATGAGGCTGTAAAGGAATTATTCCCATTCTATAAAGGAAGAGCTGTAAATCTTGTGGAATTTTTCAGCCATGTAAAATTTACTAACAATTGGTACAACTGCTTGAATATTACTTTTCTCTTGTTAACAATTAATGTGAAATTGTTCTTGTTTGTCCTTTTGGGAATTCTTTCCACTGGCTCAGTCAAAGAGTTGTTGAAACAAAGGTCTCTTGGAGTGGCACAGTTTTTTTGCAGCAAGGGCAACTTCAGCAGAACGTGTGTATGTGACTTACACAAATAACAATAGTAAAGAGTTCATGGCCTTTAAAGACCAGTGACTTGCACAGAAATTTGGAACAACTCAAGGAGTGGCCTAAAACAGTTTTCTCAGCCTCCTCAAAATTCCAAAGCTTTTAAGGATGTTGTCTTTGACTGCTAAATATGTATTCCCAGGTTCTTTGGCTTTGTGGAGAGTTCAGACTCAGATGTAGAGTAAGAGAGAAAGAAGATGAAGAATTTCAGGCAGTGTGATCAAACTGTGATAATGCAGTAACTTGGTAGAAAGAAGTTTATGGACACTTACTCTAGTAATGTTTTTTTCTTTGCAAGTCTGTCCCACTAAGAAATTATATAAATTTATAGAGGATCTTACTGAGAATGTGTCCTTATTTCTTTTTCTTTGACAACCAATAGTAAAGACACCATCCTCTCTGGGAAACCTAAGCATTATTGTGAGTAGATTTTAATAGCAATATTAAAAATGTTCTTATTTGTAAAAGCATTTGAGATACTATAAACCTGGCTTCACTCAACACTGAGTCACATCAGAAGCTCTAAGCAGGATGAGTAAGGGGCTGGCATCAGGCAGGAATTCTTATTTTGCAACAAAAGTAACATTAGAGAGGGATTTTCATAATGGTGCCTCAGTTATAGTTTAATCATGTCTACATCTTTTTGAAGGTATTTTGGTCAAGCAGAGCAATATTTGCTCTGTGGTACAAAGGCTGTGTTCATTCGTTTGCCTTCACTGTAAGCTTTGGCAAATGTGTTACTTCTTTGCTCACCTTTCTCCCTAGTGGATGGTGCTACTTGTCCTCACACTAAAAATTGAAGTTAGCATTCCATGGCTCAGTGTGATATTTTGATATTTTTTTTCTGATTTGACTTGCAATGAGATAATTCAGGAAAAGCAAAATCTAGATGTTGCTTGGTAAACAGGATGTGCTTGGTTAGGCCACATGAGGAGTGCCAGCATTTCTTTATTGTGTCCCTCTGTTGTACAGTTGTGCACCTGGTTATGCACAACTGCTGCCTTGTTCAGTGCTTCTACTGCAACCAGTTTAGCCTTTCCTCAAGGTTTGAATTCACTTGGACACCTTACAGCTGTGCTCAGAAATACACAGGTATTGTCATCCATAAATTATTGCCAGCTTTCTTTGGCTGTTTGTTTGATGACAGTGAAGTTCAACAGTCACAGATGTTTACACTGGTCTCAGCTGAACCTGTTCAGATTTGGTTCATAGCACAAATCTGTAATTATTGCAAAAAGGGGAAACTTCTATGAAGACTGAATGCATATTGAATTTAAGCAGAGTCTACAATTATAACATATCATTCTTACAATGTAGAAAACAAATAACTATGTTACAGTTATAAATTCCATGTTGGAAGTACTTTGTCCTTGAAAAGCCTGCCAAGGGCTGCCTCCCACAGAGACTGAGTAATAACTAGCTTTAAAAAAGGATTAGCACGTGGTGTTTCGTGGAATGGGGCCTAATCCTGACTACGACTTTTACATTCCACCGGAGTACAAATGCTAAATAAGATGAAAAGTAAATTGAAAATCTCCTGAGGTAGCATCAAAATTGTTGTAGTAAGGGGAATATTACAGAAAGATAAATAAACCTGGTAGATACTGAAATCTGCTTTTCATTGTAGCTCAACACAGCTTTTGAATTGGCTCCTAAAAGGTGCAAGAAAACAAAGGAGTTTTTGAGGTCCCAGAAGCTGCTCTTGTCTGTGAGCAGCGCGTGGTAGTTAGGGTGTTATTGTCAGGACTGGCTTGTGGCTCCTAGAGCCCTTGTCAGTGTAAAACATCCTGGCAGTCTCTGCTGAGCTGGATGCTCAGGTTCAGTTCAGTTCACCCATCTTCTTCTGTATTCCCTATTTTGGAACACAGGATTGATGGTAATAATTGTTTGTGCTGGCACAAGGTTTACAGGACCAGCGTGTACAGTCTTTGATCGTCGAAGACATTGATTTTGTTTCTCCCTTTTAACTGCATGGGGATTGAATGCAGAGTTCATCACATTCATTCCATCATTATTTTTTATAAATTTAAAATCTCGCAGAGATATTACCTGAAAAATGAGATCAGAACTAAAATTTAGTTGATTTACATCAGTGCGGCCTTCAGTAAGGTTGCATGTGTATAGTCAAGGATTATAAGTCAATTTTAGCCCCATATTTTAGCACTTTATTATTATATCTGTATTGAAAGTATTTTTTGGTAGTGTAAGAGACTTTTATTGCATTTCAACCCAAAACATTATCATATTACTGCAAAACTGACTGGCACTTTTCAGTTTAAGCCCTTGTTTATGAAAAGCTTTTACAGCTTATTTAAGTTAAAGTTCAAATGTTACTTTAATCCGAATGTCTATTTTTGGATTTGTATAAACACAAGCTAACAGAAAACCTGTTTCCTTAAATCAAAATATATGTTTTCCTTTCTCATCAGAGAGCATTCTTCTTTCAAGGAAGCCCTTAGAAAAACTGCATGTGGATTCTTCTCCTGGTGGTTGGTATTCCATTCTGTGAGCAAGCTGAGCAGCAGCCCCTGTGAGGCCATGGCAGAAGCCTGAGCTGGCAGTTTCAGAGCTGTCTGTGAATCACTGTGGCCAGGCTCAGGGCTCAGTGTAGCATGGCACAGCTATGCAGCAATTCCCCAGATCTTGTGGGGCCAGGATGGCTGAGTTTTTAAAAATGGTTTGTATGGTGACACAGACAATAAAGCTGCAAGTATATCCTTCACTTCACACTGAAAAATAGGGCAGCTAATAAATACATTGGAAGTTTTATTTGATTGTTATCACAGGCATTCCTTGTGGTGTCTTTCCATATGTATGTGTTACCTGACTATGACCTAAATTGACTCTTCCACCTTCTACATAATTAATGGAGTTGAAATGACTTAATTAGAAAGTCAAGTCATATTACTGAAATGGGATGTGTTCTTATTAACATGTTATCTAATTTGCATAATGAAATGAGAAGGCTTTTAGAAGGTTCAAGCTTTTTTATTTTAGATCTAATTTTCATTGTGTCTTCCATTATTAACTAAAAAAAAGTTACAAGAATAATGTGCATGAACTTTTGGAATGATTGATTTAAAACTGAAAGCCAAAGCAAATCAAGTGCCTTGACATGATCTGGCACCAATGAAGGATCAATGGTTTTAAGACTAATTTATTTAACCTTAAGCTTATTTCTAGATCTGATGTTAAAATAAGACTGAAAGCTTAAGCTAGAGAACAGACATGCCTTATGCAAGTCTGACAAAAGTTCCCTGCCTACAAACAGCTGAGTCACCTTGTAAGTAATGTGTACAGCAGGTAAGTTTTGCTTAATCTTGTCTTAACAGTGTAGCTGGGGGTAAGAATTGGTCTTATTCTGAAAATTTGTATGTTCAAAAAGTGACTGTTTAAGTGGAAATCAATGAGCACTAAGCTCTTTGTGCTAACTGGAGAAGCAGGTGGTTGACAATGTGTAGCTATTTGTAGGTCAGTGGACTTTTGCGCATGTAGCTCCTGTAGTCTGCTTTAGGGTGTCACCCTTTGAGTTTAATGCCTATCAAAAATGTCTTCTGGTCCTAAATGGGCTGCAGCAGATCTGTGCTGCTCCTTCAGTAGCTGCTATCAGGTTAGAGGTGAAATTGTCCCGACTGTTTCTGGAGCATTTCCTAAAAGGCACTGAAAGAACACAGTTAAAAAACCCTAAAAGCCCTAATGGAGCTGTGAAAAACCTTTTATTACTCAGTCTTTTGTAGTCTCAGCTCCCCAGGCACCACTGGCTTAAATGAACTGCAAGTTTATGACCAAGCTTCTTACAATACTGTGAAAACTGCTTCGAGTAAATCTGTAAAACAGGGACTTCCCAGGAAATAGTTTGGAGCAAATGGCATTGATTGGAGAGGAACACACCACCAAAACCTGGGCACAAAGATTCCTTGAGGAAGTCCAGTGAATTGGCTGGAGTTGTAATTCTGTGATGTGTGTGTCCTGGATTGCTGCAGACCTGCCATAACATTGGTACTGAGTCCAGTAGAAGTGTGGGATAAAAGAGGATGTGCAGAGTGCTGAGGTGTGGGCTGCCTGCAGACAGGCCAGAGCTTCGTGGGGCTCGAACGGAGTCTCAGATCCATCCTCTGAGTAAGTGTGCCAAAGGTCAGAGCTCTCTAGTCACTCATTCAGCAGAAGGTTGAATATCTGTAATAAATAGATACTACCTGATTTCTATTTCTCTCAGAATGAATTGTAAGGAAGCTTGTAAGGAAATTACTGTGTTGCTATTCAGAACCTGATTTGCTTTTAGCAGCCTACATCTACTTCCCTCTCACAATTAATTTACGTTTTTTGCAATTAATCCCAAAGTTTGCAAGTTACAGTTGAAAGAAATGGCTTAGTTATCTCTAGTAGAATCCATGAGCTGAAGAAAGCAGCAATACAATTCAATCAGGAGAATTCTTTAAAATTAGCTTACACGGAAAAGATGTTACCAAGAAATTCAACCTAAAATGTTTAAAAGTACCTTTATTTTTGATGGACAGGTGTTAACTTTCATAAGCATTATTCAGGGCTTAGTTGTATTGTAACTCAATTTTCAAGAGCAGATAAGCTTTGAAGAATGAAAGGTGTTTAAACAGGTATTACTATTATGAAGATAAAGAAAATATCTGCAGTAACTGACAGGAGTAAGATTTCTACTGTCCATAATTTTTACATAATTTTGAAAAGCTGCACAAGTATTTTGACTTGCTTAACAAAAATCCCAACTGCACAAACTCTCCACAACTTTAAAGATCAGACCGTGATGAAAACCATCAATTGTGGCATTAAAGAGGAAAGCGCATGACTGTGGGCAATTCCTGATCTCTAGGAGCTCCTAAATCCCAAATGGAAGTTCTGTGGCTGGGTGGCAACCCTGTGCTGGCTCTGCCCAGGTGTGCTGGGAGCACACCAGGATTGTCTGGCTCTGGTTCTGTGCAGCTGCTGTGGCTCCTGGTAGCTCTTTGATCCGTGCCCTCCTGGGCTCAGGGTGTCTCTGACAGTGGTGCCAGCTGATTGTACCTGTCAGGCACAGGCTGGGACCTGGGGATCCTGCTGGGGCTGGGAGCTGGACTCCAGAATCCCCGTGGGTCCCTCTCACCTCAGCATTTCTGGGCTAACAGCCAGCCTGTAAGGTTTGCAGCCAGGTTGGGTTTCCCTTGTTTTGCCATTACTCACATGCTCCAGTGATTAAAATGATACAGAATCATGTGTTGCCCTTTTCCTTCAATCAAAGCTTGGGCTGCCCCTAGGGATGCTTTCGGATGCAGCCTCTTCTAGGGGAGGGAAGCTTTCCATGTTCTTAGAGTGATAGGCAGATGAGACTCAGGAAGGAAAGGCTTATAGCAACCTTCTGAGAATTTGCAGTTTAGGCAGAGAAGCTGAGAAGCTGCTCAGGTGAGCAGGGATCAGACTGAGCCAAACCACAGAGGTGCTGCAGAGGAAAACTTCCTAAGGGCCACAGGAAAAAAATGTGTGTTTTGCTGCAAGGCAGAAAGCCAGAACTGACTAAAGCTCTGCTGGAAGCATGAGGCTCCTGCACACACCAAAAACTCTGTTCCTGTCAGGTCTCTATTACAGCTTGCATAAGGTGTAGCTCTCACTTCCCAGGTGGAGCTATAACATGGAAAGTCAATGTGTGCTCTGAATGGGTGCACACAAATTTTTTATCTGGTTTGGACTGAAAACTCAATTTGGAACTGAGGAATCCTTGTCATTGAACTTTTTATAAAGTTAAAATTGGTAACTTTCCTGTAAGGTCAGGCCTCAGCAGAAGGGTATATTTGCAAAAAAAAGTCTTTCAAGAGAACTTCTCATTTAGCTGTACTTTTGTTTTCCACACAGTATATGTATATGTTCTTTTAAAATAGCTATTTGTATATTCCAAACTGGGGAAATTACCAGTCCTTAAGGTTTGTTCTGGTTTTACAGGTAACCATTTTAAAAGCTTGAAATCTGCTGAATATTGAAGGAACAGCTGCTATAGCAAATCTATCCCTTGATGCAAGTGGCATAAAACATGAGGAGGTCTGGAAACTGAGAAATTACTTGACTCTGAAGTAGGAAAAACCCAAATAGGTCCTATTAACAACCTGTTCAGAAAAAAGCAGGCGATAAACAAAATGGTTTTGAGAAGGTTCAGGTATATATTTTTCAATAAATTCCAAAGTGACATTGGATGTTTCATTTGCTTTTGGTGGAGGAGAGGAAGAAAAGCTATGACTGGCAAAAGACTGGGCTGGAACTGGAGCTCAATGCTCTCAGCCACATTTCCCTGCTCAGCTGAGGTTTGCAAGGCACTTGTCACAGGCAGTAAAATGCACAGTGCCAGGGACAGGCCCTTCCTCCACTTCACATCTGTTACCACGATTGAAGTCGATTAAGTGTAAACGGTGTACAGAAACCATTGGGATGTAAACTGCCTGTCCTTATTATTTATTTATATGAACCAGAACATTCCATCTAGTAGTGCTTGTGACGAAGTCTAACTGAAGTTTTCTTTGTTACCTGTTGGCCTCAGAAAATGGTGTGCCTCTGAACTTCAGCTGTGTTTGCTTGGAGAGAATCAACCCCTTGTCCATCTGGATTAGTTTATCAACTACAGTGGCTCCTCAACAGATGTGTCTTTGACTTGTGTGGCAGTCTCAGGTGGGGGAAAGGTCTGTTTTCATCTCTTCTGGAAACAGTACAGAACCTGACACGATTTCCCCATTGTTTTAAATGAGCTATTCCATTGTTTTGATGCACTTCTGGCAGTTATAGCACAGAGACATGTATGCATCTATATATCTATAGAGTAATTTCTAGAGTGTCTGATACATTATCCTGGGAGCAAGAACAAGGAAAGGGAAGACATAGCTGGCAATCATAGCATAAAGGGACACAGCTCATGGCTTTAGTCTCTGTTTTTCTTTGAAACTGTATTTTGTACAACCTGGATGAGAGTAAGCAGTCTTTACATGGATTACCATCAGCATTTTCAACTGTGATGCCTCAGTGCTTTCCCCCTAGGTGTGAACTGGGTTGTAGTAATCACTGGAGACTTCCTCTGTTTAGTATTTATTAAAACATTTTAAATGAAATTGATGCCGTCCTTCAGTCCTGTTGACTTATGTTCCCAAATAAAATATTTAAAAAGGGTCTAGAGAAGATTCCTGCCCCATTGGGACTGTAAAAAGCTTGTGATGGTTTTGGAACTTGGTGAAATGACAGGCTGATGACACTAGTACTGATTTAAATGAAATTTTCCTAAATCATCTAATTACTGCAAAAGAAATGGAGATGACCATTATAGTGGAATCCTTGGTTTGTTTTAAGACATAAATTAAAAAAAATCTCTTCATTTGTTACAACACAAAGAACAAAATAAAACAAAACTCAAAAGTCATAGTTTCTTTAGAGAATTAGAAGAAAATGAGGAAAAGCTTAATGAGGGTCGTGGAAAGGTTGCTGTAGAAACAAGGAAAGGAACAATGCTAAAAAACCCCATTTTTGATGAGATAGGTCAGGAAAGTTAGGTTAAAAATCAGATGCATTTAGTTATAGCCAAAAAAATCTTAGGGGAGGATTTTTGTTTTCTGTGGAAAAGTTCAAGTAGAAAAAAAGTTTATTTTCTGTATTAAATGTCTCTAAAACTGTAGATGAGATTATGCTAAGAAAACAAAATTGATAAACAGAATAATTCTGTAATTGAGAAAAAATAACGAAGTTGCAATGATGTTCTGGATTGCAAAAAATGCTCTGATTTCTCACTGCTCACAGTGTGTGCTCTGCGAAGAGATACTGAATTGCATGGTCAAGTACAGCAGGGAATATGTGAGGAGCACCCCATGACAAAATGCCTCGGTGGCAGTAAATCTGCTCTCTGCAGCTTGTGGGATGGGATGGGATGTCTAGGAGCAGAACTTGGCACTGTGGCTCCCAAAGATGAGATTCTTCTCAGCGTAGCAGAACTGAAATCCATAGCAGGGTTTTCATCAGGAAAATGATGTGCTCATTTTTTACAGCCTGGTTGATGTGCCATAACCAGAACACCAGTAAGAGCGGTAACAGAACAAAGCCAGGCTATCCATAACTGCTGCTCAGGCAGTGCCATCTGAGAGCTGCAAGCATGAGAGCTGCCATGCCACGATTGATGGGCTCCTGCTCACCCTGCTATTGCTTTGTGCCTTCCTCTGCAAAGCACTGGGACCAGAAATTGGCTCAAGGCTCCCAGAGCTTATTGCTGTATCTGCTGTCAAGTTTTAATTTTGGATCTTGGTCGTGTTCTATTTCCCAGTGTTTTCAAAGACTTGGAGGAATTGGGGGTGTAATAGAAATGTTCTGGATGAAGAGGAGTCACAGTAAAAGGCAGCATGATGGCATAAAGGAAGGAGACCACTTTTTTTTTTGAAACATTGAATATCTTGTCTTGGAAAGGACCCACAAGGGCACTCGTGCTTGAAGCAATTGGGCAGTCCTGCAGAAACCATTGTGTGCTTGTGTGTGCTGTCACTGCCCAACTGCCTGATCAGTTGAGGTCTCTGCAGGACCCCTCTGCCTTCCAAGGAGCCAGCTCCTCCCAGTCTGGTGGTGTTGGCAAACTTACTTTGCACATCTCATAGTCCTGCATGGCTGAGAAGGATGCTGAAGAGCCCAGGGAATTATGTTTTGAAGGAAGTGTTAAATGGCATTCAGCATTCTGAGGTGGAGTTTTTCTAGGCAGTTGTTGAATGTCTGCAGACAAAATTCTCTCTCCCAACAGCTCTTTGCACAAGGCTTCATTGCAGTACAGACGTTTTGGTAATGAGATAAAACTTATTATGAGACTGAAATTAATTTCTTTGTTAAATTTATCTGTATAGAGCAGTTATAAAATTGCTTACAGCAATCAAGATCCTGGTAGCTTGCCAGCTTTTTTTAACAGATAAGCAGTTTGGAAATAATTATTTTCCAATAGTGTCATTGAAGTTGAGAACATTTTTGTTCCTCCTATTCTTTCAGCTTTCTTTTTAATTAAGGATTGGGGGTGGGGGGGTGGGGGCTGGGGAGAGGGCACATTTCTAGAAATGCGTAATGAACCGGCTGTGAATACCAAGTGTGAATATTGTATTTCTTTCTCCTCTCATGCATTCCCATGAGATGTTACAACACTTAAGCAGAACAACTTCTGTACTGCTCTGTTCTATTTTTAGTGATATTTAAGGTATGTTTGAACCCATATCTACAGTACCATTAAGTAAATCTGTCCATGCATTATATGCACCTTTTTATTTAGCTGGAAAAGAACATCTAAAATTATACAAAACCTAAAATTATGGGAAAATAGTTCCTAGACACATTAAAATGCATTTCACGCCTCTAATCAAGGTGGTTGTACCTAAATGCAGAGGAGAGCAGGGATTGTAAAGACCACATTACCTCTTCATGGAGTTTCCCTGTGCTTTTTAAACCAACATCCTTCCCCAGTTGCTGCGTGGGGCATACAGTCACTTTGAGATGCTGAAGGGTGCTGGCCTACCTCTGCTAGAGACTGAAAGGGAAAAGAAAATTAATTTTTTATTTTTTAAGAAAGGAGACTGAGTAGGCCATTGAAATCTGCAGGATATTATATCCTGAGTTCAGTGACACACCTACTGGGGGTTTTTTTTCTATATTTTTCCCCTCTGTGTGAGCAAAAGAGAATTTTGGTAGGTTAAAAAATTACATGGGCAGTCAGTTTCTAAACTTAGTAACTTCTCAAAATATACCCCCAAAGTCATGCATAAAAGGCTTTTATGAAAGCAACAGAGTTACAGGCAATATGTAGTAATGATTGATGAAACTGGGTGGGAAATAAAGCAAACAAAATGACTTTACTGTCTGTTCTCATTTAGTTAAGAATGCTTTGGGTTATTTGCAATGCAATAGCTTTCAGAAGCAATGTCAAAGTGTTGCAGTTAACAAGATATTAATAGAAAGAAAAATAATTTCAAAATGTTATTGATGCAAATGTATGGAGGCACCTGTTCTTTGGCTTTTGAATTTCATTGACAGAGACAGCAAGGACAGGCTTCTTTACCCAATGGCCCTAGGATTGTCTTGGGCTTGCTTCAAAAGAAGTTTAAAAAAGCAAGAAGATTTCTGTGTGAATCTTTTGCCAATTGAAAATCAGCCTTGCTTTTCAAATTACAGAACTGTGAAGACACAGATGAGCCAAAAGTGTGAAATGGAGCAAAGAACTCAGAGCAGGCTCCAGCCAATATGAAGAGGTTTTTGACCACCTTGACTAATTTGGTAAATTTCTTGATATTGTCCTTTTTGGATTAAGTCCTGGAGCACCATGAGTCCCTAAGATACATGAACATCTTCTGTTCTCAGTGTTCCCTGAACTAAGGAATCAGACCCACACTATGTTCTTCTAAAAGCACCCTTAATTCAAATTAAAAGCTCCAGAGCACTGGATTAGAAACTTCAAAGTAATGCTCATGTTTCTTTCTGCATTGTAGTCTGACTTTGGGATTTAACTGTCATTTCCCACTTGCATACCTGCCATTCCAAAACCCTTCCATGTAACCCTTCTTTCCAGAGGAATTACCTGTGTTAAAGTGGTCCTACCAGCTCCGGGGAGCTCTATGGGCAGGTGACACACACACACTGGTGCACTTCAGTTTCTCTGGTGCCTGTATTTGTTCTAGTGAAGAATTAACTACACTGGCTCTTAAAGCATTTTGTTCTATGGAGATGCATTTTTTCCTCAGGACATAAAGCTGTGGCCTCCTTGATCTGGCAGAGGATAAGAGAGGAGTGAGGAGATGTGTGCAGGAGATGGGGAGGAGTGAGCTGCTCAGAAAGCAGCACTAGCTTTGCCTTGTGCCGTCTCAGTGACAGCAGGGGTGCAGTGCTGGCACCTGGCAGGGTGCCCTTGTTCTGGGAGGGACATGGGCAACAAGAAGCATCACTGGGAAGGTGCAGTGCCAGAAGGAAGCGGGGAAGAGGGTCACAGTAGGCCTGTGGGGGGAAGCAGGCAGGTATTAGGGATGTCTGTGAGAGGAGGGTGCTATGTGCTCAGGAGCCTTGGGGCTTCATAGCAAGCATGGCATGGAAAAGGGCAGTGCAGGCAAATGCAGCAGACACAAGCAGACCTGAGAGGGAGCTGTGTGCATGCTGTGTGCATGCTATGTGTGTGCAGAGTGTTGGTGAACAAGTGATGTACAGTGCTGTGATGTACAGGATGAAAGGCCTCTGCTCTATGTGTTTTCATGGCTGCTTGGCTTTGCTTGGAGTGCTAACCATAAAGTTGTCACTCAGTTTTTTAGGAATCTTCTGTCCTGGGTTTTACCAGCTGTGTGATACTCCTGGTTTATTGAAGTCCCTCATAAGGAAAAGGGCAGTTGACTTGGAAGTGTCCCTTAGCTCCTCAAAGAATAATTCATCATCATCATTGTCATCCAGTCTAGGAAGTCTGTGTAAGACTCCCACAATGACATCCACATTATTTGTTTGCCCCTTAATTTTTACCCAGAGGTTCTCAGCTGTGTCACTCTCAGTGTACTGCAAGTTATCCTTTTCTGGCAGGCTGCATCTCCTTGCTGATAGATTCCTCAGTCAGAGCAATAAACACAAGCAGGAATGCAGTTCTAGGCAGTCAGGCTTTGGCCTGACCATGACACTTGCTCAGCTGTAAGAATAATTTCAGAAGAGCAGACTAAGAGAAATATTTTTTGCTTAACAGGTTACAGCATCTCATCAGTCGCATACCACACAACACACAATTTTATAAACTGTTGCACTTTGCCTGGATATAAATGGATTGTAACTGATAACCCATAAAAATTAATAGTCATAAGTTTTTTTAATGGAGTAAAAAATACTGCAGTAATGAAAAAGCTGACATTTTAAGAACTGCTAAAGCAACAGATTCATCAGAAGAATATGTTAGCAGAACAGCTGTGTATACTCTTGGCTGTATATGACAAAAAGAAGATGACAATGTTTACAGGTTAAGGATAACCAAAAATTGGGGGTAACTAAAAATCCAAAAAATTTAAACTGGGGCTGTGTGAATATGTAAGCAACCAAGATTGAAGGAAAAAAGAAGTATTATCTAAAAAAGTGCTTGAGAGCCTGTACTTTGGCAGAGTTGCATCCCTGGATACTCTTGATCTGGTCATTAGCTTATATTGTAGGTACTGTGCAAAATCATCTCACCACAGGGTTGCAAGGTCAGAGCAAAGATCTGGGCCTGTGTGTTTTATTGTGTTTTGCTCTTTAAATGTTTCATTGGTCATTTTCCATTCAAGTTGGATTGAGTTTTAATAAACCTCAAAGTAATTTCATTTTCATGAATGACGTTTCCCTCTGTCCTTCAGGAGGGGTGTAACCATTTTCTGGTGACAGAAGGAGTCAAACAATGCATGGCCTGATCAATATAGTGAATGCCACTGAATAATTTGATCTGCACTTTTCTGTGCAGCCCTTCCCATAATGACTTGTCTGCACAGCAGAACTGCTCTGGTCAGAAGACAAAGTCCTTTGGTGAAAATGTATGTCCATTTTTCAGATGGAAATACAGAAAATACTAGAGTGAGGGACTGTTTGGCTTTTTTTAGAAGTGGTTTTCTTTCTAAATCAGCACCAGTACTTCCTTACATTAAGAAATGCAGTAAACACTGGAATTATTATTGACATTGTTTAATTGTACAATGAGTAGGTATCTCTGTCCCCCTTTCTTACTTTTAAGGACCAGTCTGCTGAATTCAACAGTAAAATCCTATCAATAACTAAACAATTTTCTTGGGAGAGAAAAAAATAAGATAAACACTCTATTTTCTTAAGTAATTCATGGATATGAATTGAATGACTTGCTTAAAATCAATGTTTATAAATAATGGATAAGATTGTTTTCCAGCCATCCCATAAATAGTAAGCTGATTGAAAGAAACAGAGAACATAATAATGGAAATATATCTTTAGGCAGTGGCAGGATTCTGTATGTGTGTTCCAATTTATATGAAACTGATTTCACACTTTCACTGGTGAATGAAGCCTTGAGTAAACCAAATTAACACACACCTGAGCAGGTGTTCACACAGCTTCCTCTTGCCCAGGTGCTGCCCAGGGCACCCTTGTAAGGGACTGTGGGACACTCCTTTGCCATGCAAGTAATCCCACATGTCTCTGCAGGACTGGGAGCCCCACAGGGCAGCTGTGAGCTCAGGTAGCTGTTTGTGCATTGTTCATGCCAGCTACCCCTCCTGTGCTGAGCCTGGTGTGTGTGTGCCCCATGGCAGGGTGGCACCTGGCCTGGCTGAGGCAGGGAAGGCTCTACCCTGGAAGGAACTTAGAAAATTAAGGAAGGGGAAAGGACCAAACTATTTATGTCATACAGGTAACACATTTTGCCCTTTTGTAACTCATGTAGCTTCTGTTTGGTACATAATGCATAGGAAGTGATGTAAATTTGGTCGGGAGGTTCTTTTGTCTTCTCTTTTCTGTGTCCTTGTTCCCAGATCTCCAGAAAAATGGAGTAGTATTATATAAGCATCAGCCTGAATAGAAAATTGTATATGTAGGTTTTCTTCAGGCATATATGCACAAATCTTGCCAATGTGTCTGATTCTGTTACTTGAATAAGTGTAAAATGTAATGCAAGGAGAATGATTCTGGACTGGCACTGATGAGCCGTGGAATGCGTGGAACAGCTTGTGCTGTCAAAGAAGGGGAGAGTCACATGTGGCAGCCTTTGAAGCCAAGGACAGTTCATCTTCTGGAACATGCAGAGCTTTGCTCAGAGCCAGCCAAACAAACTCTGTTTTCTAAGGTGCTTTATCTTCCTAGCTGAAGGTGGATGATAGTGCCAGCAAACCTGGGGGCTGCTGCTCAGGGGCTGGGGTGAGCGATTGCTTTTCCCCAGTTCTCTCCCATCCATTCTGGTGGGAATGAGCAAGCAGCCATGTGATGTTTAGCTGCCTGCTGGGTAAACCACTGCAAAGGTAAAGGGCTTGTCTTCTTTTTCTTTGAAGATGGAATTAAAAGCTTGTCCTGGTTTGAAAGACAGGTGTTTGCTGAGGAAAGCAGAAACCTCCCTTTGAACTGAAAAATGTGATCCTTCCTTCCTGCAGATTATTATGATTCTGAAATTAAGGGAGCTCTCAGGCAAAGAGATGGGGATAGGAATAACAGTTCTTTACTAGTATATCTAACAAGACAAACAAGGACAACAACAGCTATGAAATTACCCACAAACAGAACAGTAACTCAGTCCCAGTCCCTTTCTGGCTGCAGGCACCTTTTCCCTGAGCTGCAGTTCCCGGTGCTGGGGGCGGGCAGGTCCCGCAGAGCTGCAGGAGGGCTGGGGGTGATGGCAGCGCTGTCCCAGGGGGAGAGAGAGATGGAGAGAGAGCCCTCTGCTCACGGTGTGGGTCCTGGTGCTCAGCAGAGTGCTGGATGGTGGCAGGTTACAGTGAGAAGGCAGCAGGGCAGGCTCTGACAGCAGTGAGGATGGCTCCTGGTGCTGGGATGGCAGGGATGGGGCTGAGGCAGAGATCGTCCTTCTTGTCTGAACTCCAAGGGGGAAATGGGCCGAGCCAGAGCCTTCCGTCTGCTCTTCTGGATGTTTGAATCTGGCGGGGATTCCCTCTTCCCTCCCCCCTCCCCTTTCCCCTGTCATTAGGGCCTAATCAACAGGTAACTTAGCATGACAATGGGGAAAATTCCACACAGGGAGAGGGGAAAGAACCAACCCCCAACAAAGCTATAGAGAAAGTGTGAATCCCTGGTGGCCTGTTTGCAGCCATGGAGTCAGGTGGTTGGTTAGGAGGGAGTGTCAGCTCTGATATAGTGATGATGACTCAAGTGTGGGGCAATGCATCATGGAAGAAGAGGGACTTTCTATGTTTTGGCTGCAGTGACTGAAGCTCTGAGAAAGTGAATTGTTAAAAAGAGGTCAGAAACCAGAAATAGTACCCAAAAGCTGCTAAACAATGCAGTATTCAAGGAAGGCAATAAATTGTGTAAGGTAATGAACAGATCTACAGACTTGGGAAATGGTGAAGAAGAAAAATGAATTTAGGTTAAAAGGAAACAATGAGTTTTTGGACAGGTATGAACATAGATCCTGAAGAAGGGAGAATGAGGTTAGGAACACAGCGTGAGTGCCTGCTGTAAAACCAGTCTGTCTGAATTGGAAACCTGGAAGTGACATTAGGTTTAATTATTCGAGCGCTCTGGCTGTTTTAATAAAAAGTTTCAGCACAGTTTGTGAAACACTCACTTCAGAAATCACTTTGGACATGAAGTGCTCCAAAATCTCCTTGGTCTCTGAATTTTGAATGTGCCAGGCAATGCTGAGCCTGTCACTCAGGCAACGACGTACGGGATCCATTAACTGAAGGGAGGACAAATAAAAAAATCTGTGGAGAAAAGCACCAAAACCCAGTGGTCTTGATAATCTTGTGTTTTCACAATAGCTTATAAAATGAAATAGACTGGATTTTCACCCCAGCAGTGCTTATGATGGATTCCCTTCCTGATGTTTGCCTTACAGTTTTATACAAAAAGACATCTTGAGAGTGGCTGTGTGAAGATGAACAGCCTTGTGCCTTTATTAGCTCCTTCAGAAGATCTTTTGTCTTCCAAGGAGCAATAGCATATGGTATAAAACAATAAAAAAGGAGTTTCAGAAAGGCTTGGGAGCCACCACAGTAAAGTGGGCAGAGTAGAGACACAGACAAATTGCAGATATAAGTCAGTGAAAAACTATTAGAAGTCAGTATAAGGACCAGAGGAGAGAGATTAGATTTATGAAAAAAGGATATGAAGATGTCTGTTTGAGACTGATATTTGTGAGTATTAACTTTGGTGAGCCAGAGTTGTGCCTGCTAGCACAGGGGCCAAGTCAGTGAGTACGGCTTTTGGGTGTGAGGATTCAGAGGTGGGAAGCTGAGATACCCTGGACACAGCATCCTAACAATGTGATGAGATCTCTCTGGGGTAATCTTGCAGTGGCAAAGAAGTTTTGTTAGAATTAACAGTTCATTATATTATGTTTCTAAATGCTATACAGATATTTTCTCTCAGAAGTTTACATACTAGTCAATACCTGCTTATTTATTTCTTTGCCTGGAATATTCTTGAGTTCTGCTCTCTTTGTTCTTGTCTTTTCCAGTACTGGAATTGCAGTTAGAATCTAAGATATGCCTGTCTTGCCATGGGTAAAAACAGATCCCATTTCTGTTCCTAAGTATCAGATTACTGACTTTTGCTTTAATCTTTTTGTCACTGTTAACTGAAACTCTCAAGAACAAGTGTTTTTCTTAAGTACTAATTATTGTATGATTCTTTATCACTATTGCTAATTAGACCCTTTTCAAGCGTGGAATTTCTCAGCACCTCCATGCAGAGGTCAGTAGGAAGTTATAGCATGTTTGCTCTCTGAAGTGCATCATTTATGTGGTTTCCATTTTCAAAGCATAAATTGAAGCTAGAAGTTATGTCTCTGTTTTCTGTCGTTGCACTTCCTTTCACTTCAGTATTCCCCTTTGCATGTGGCAGTCATGGCCCCAGACCTTGAGGACTGTTAGCACATGTCTCATCTTAGTGACTCAGCCTTATGATTTTATTAATTTGCCTCTCTTACATCTTTCTAACAACCTGTATTTCTTTCAAGGGAAGAAAAATCCAAACCCTACACTGTTACCAAACCCACTAGAGGTGGAATATCACAGAGGAATGCCAGGTGAAAGTTTCAGAGAAGTGCAGCCATCCCCATCCTTTAGATCACAGAAAAATCAATTGTGTTACTTTATAAAGGCTAATAGCATCAGCTACCAGATATTCCAATGAAGTAATGTTGTGCTCAGAGGCAGCCACCTTCTCCCTAGAGGAGAAGTAGGAAGAAAGATCATTTTCACTTCATCTTTCCTGTAGGTAGACCAGAAAAAAATCTGCTGTCATGAATTTTGTCTCCTATAGAAATAGGAGGCAGGCTGTATGTATGCACATTACACCATGATGTGGCTTATTGCAGAACAATATTCTTGTGCCTGGGGCAGTGCAGTTCTGCAGGTCTTGTTGAGTCTAGAGACTGTCTTGTTGAGCAGAGAAATGTCTCTCCCTGTTGAGGGTGCTATGGAAGAAAGCCATTTCAGGGAAAATGAGGCTTAAGCCTTTATCTCCTTGTGCTTTTTACAAATATGATTCTTGCTTCCATCTGGCCTCAGACAAACAAGGTTTTATGTGCCCAGGCAGGGGAGCCATCATGGTGGGACAGGAGTCCCCACAGGCTCTCCTTAACCCCCCCCAGGCTGTGTTTTCCAAAGGCTGCTCTGTAGTGTTGGTGTCACAGCAGGCTGGCAGGGGAAGGATGAGCACAGTTGTCACCTGGAGCAGTCACAGTACCTAGGACTCTGCTGCTGGGGACAACATTTGAGGTTTGGTGGCCATTTCAGTCCGGCAGCTGCTGTCTTTGTTCTGCCTGCAGTCAGCTCTGCAGCATCCACCCTTATGTGAGGAATTGCAGAACTGACTGAAAAACCATGATTTCCTATCTCTCCTTAGGCAGGCCCTGATAACGGTTTACTGAAACTGAACAATTCCAGGCAGACTGCCTCCAATGTCTTCACTGCTCCATTGCTCAAAATTCAGCTTATTTCACTGGCAGTGCCAGAATCACTGTCCTGCCCCGTACCATCAGCAAAAACAGTTTGTCTAAAAGTGAATGAAGGAAGGTAAAAAGGAAAGGCATTTAAATCTTTGTTTTACAGGAAGGTGGACACAAAAGCCCACAAGCATATTCTTCACCTTAAGTTACCCTCAAATTAAAATTGTTTTCTTTGATAATATTTTTTTTTTCATCTGGGAGTCTGTTTCACAAGGTAAGGTTTTGTTTGGTTTTGAGTGGTCTGTATTCCTGGTAGGGATTTGCAGTGCAGCTGCTGAAAACATCAGCCAAAGTGTGTGTCAAGGAATACAATTAGATATTGAAACAGATGATTTGGGCATCATTAGAAGCAATTTAATCTGAGGACTGGTTACAGCTGAATGTTTGTCACAGAAAAACCAGGGAGGGGAGGCTGCTGCATGTGCTGGTGTGTCTGGGACCAGTGTCCTGTTGAGAGCTTCCATGAGAGCACTGCAGAGGTTTAATGATGATAACCTCGCTGCACTCAGCCCAGGGGAGACCCATCCCTTCATGGAAAACCCAGATGCTGTGCCTCGTGGGGCGAGGGCGGCACCTGAAGCTCATGGGAGACTATCCAGCTACCTTGGGATCACTGCAGTCCTATTAATCTTACTAGCTAACAGTATGTCACTATATTGCTGACGAAGAACTGTCCACTTCTTTTTTAAAAAGTGACAAATGTTGAAGAATGGTAATTTATATAGGTGAAAAAGAAAATTCTTTACGACATCAAGTGATTCATTATTTGCAGAATTCTCACTTGAAATTCCAGATTAAGCTGTGCATCTTTCTATTTTTATTTGCATATGATGCACCTTCTAAGAGGTGTTGTCTTCTGAAGACAGATCCCAGGAATAAAATTAAAATCTCACCTGAAATAGCAGAACTGTGCAGCAGGAAAGTGTATTAATGCCAATTTGAAAATAATTAAAAAGAACCCTGAGAGGAATGGGAGACACATTTTTAGGGGAAAATCCATTAGCACACAATGCTAGCTAACATAAAAGATCTATAACTAGCTTCATAAAACCTCTGGCAGGGGAAAGTGAAGTGCTGGATGTCCATTTGTATTAAGTATCCATGTTGTGCACACATGAAAGTGATTGAGGGCAACAGTGAAAATGGAGCAGTAGTTCTGCTGGTTAGAGTTTGAGACAGGGCAGGAACAATGCAGTGCTCAATAACATTACCCAAACCATTCCCTCTCTGCTACGCTGGGGGGATAGAATTGTTCTATACCCCTGTTCCTTTAGGACTGCCTGCTGTCTCACTGTTCACAATAGAATAAGGATTCAAAAGGTTACAAGTGCCAACTAGCTGTTTGCTGCTGTGTCTGCAGTACTGATTTTACTGTGGAAAGCACTAAGGGCTCAGTGTGACCTGAGCAGCCTGGTCAGCCCCATATCTGACCCAAGGTGGGAGCAGGCTCCTCCTGAGTTATCCTGAAGTGCAAAGGATCCTTGTGTTTGGCATACTTGCCTGCTAGGCTATGACAGCTATATGGAAATATTTGGGATGTGCTGAGCAAGGAAAGCACACTGATTGCAGCCTCCTGGCCAGGCATGCTCTGGCACCATTTTCTTTTCTGGGTTTTATTTTTTGCCTTTTTGTTGTGAAGCCTGGAATATGCATTCATTTGAAGCAAGGGTAGCCTAACAGCTAATGCATTAAGATACACTTCCTTTTATAGCATCTCCTATTATATGACATTATAATCCCACAGGAAATAAACATATCTTTTAGTAAAAGTTGTTCCTTAATTTCAACTAATATGGCACAGCTGTGTCATACTTTTGAACTGGAAAAACATTACAGGTTATTGGTATTCAAGTGACTGCACCAAATGTGCCATCCTTACTTTAAATTCATATCTGATAAATTCTAGACAAGTGATTTCAAAATTGGACTTGCCTTATGTATTAGTTAGGATTTTCTCTCAACTGTTCTCATAATGCTTGTGATGAAACAAATCGTTCCTCTGGGCCAGATGGTGCCTTTTGTCAGGTTAACTAAAATACCATGCCTGCTCTATGGGAACAGTTATGCAAATAATTAATTTGTCACTTCTTTGACCAAGATAAGAAAAGCAAACAAGCAAACAAACAAAAAAAAAATCTATAAAAGCTCTGCCCAAAACTTTGAAAATGGCTTATGGAGCTGTTGGATTAGATTAAAATCCTTTTGCTCTTGTGGATTTGTACCTTACTGTTGAGATCTCCCTGGTCCAGTGGCATCATTTGGGGAAAGACATTCAAAAGCACAGGAAGAGCAAAAGTGAAAATGTAATCACAGATGGAATACTGGCATTGGCCCGCAGTGGCTTTAGTTTACTTTCTTTCTTTGGAGAGCAGTATAATATCAGGAATGTAATTCCTTCTGCCGTGCCAGTGGAAAGCTCAGCAGTTCACAGTGTGTGAGCCTTTGACTAGAAACATCTTTAAGAACAAATGCAAGGAGGTGAACTTGTCCAGTGTTAGTGACAGGCACCACCCAGAGCAGCAGAGACTTCCCCGTGGTGGGACTTAGGTAAAAGTCACCTAATCCTGCAGATACATCACTGTGTCTCTGTAAGACGATGTTTAAAAAAGCCAAATGATCCACTACAATTTACTTTTCCTCTCATCCTTCTGGAAACATTAAGTACTGTAATTTATTATCTATCAGCATTGAAGGGGAGAAGCTGGAGGCTAATGCAGAAGAACAGGATGGAATTTTGAAATTCTTTTTTCTCTTTAGGGATTAAATATACCCTAGCCCTTGTTCCACTGGAGCAATTACCTTGTACCTCTTCAATTTGTTATTTTAACCTTTGAAATGCTGAAGAATATTCTATTAATCAAATGTCTTTTAGAGCAACTGGATGTGTCTTTTGTAACTGATGAAGAAATGGGTTACTTTTTATAATCCTAGGCTTCTGTCTTAAACGTGGTGGCATTAAAGCATGAACCAGACTTGCCTGGAGATGACTGTTGTAGCACCTTTGCTTCACATCTGTGTTCACACCACCTCCTGCTCTTTCTCTCAGTTGCTGTGTGAACACTGTGTCATAGTGCTAAAGGAGACCAGAGGAGAGGTGTTTCATCTCCCTGCTGCAATAGAAAACTTTCTTAGGAGTTTGAAGTGCACTGAACTTTCAAGGGACCCTCTTCATTAAACTGCAGGTTGATTGTGTTTCCCAGTGCCTTCTTAGAGGTATTTTCTGTTTCCTACACAATATTTCTAGTAATTCTTCTGAGAGAGGTGCCTCCCCCCTAATTTCCATTCCTGAAGGTTAAGAATAAGATCTGTACATGGTGTATGGAGCTAGAGTACACAGGCCAAAAATTTTGAGGAACACCTGCATAACAAAGTTGAATTGTATTAACCCTCCCAAGTTTCCAGGCAGCCCCAAGAGTAAGAAGTAGCATAAACCAGTTAAGTTATGAATTTGAAGAAGCTTGAAATACTTGTTATGGAGACTGGGGCCCTCATTCAGAGGGTAGGTGTGCACTCAGGACTGACATCTGTTACGTGGAGGTCTGATGTACAACCATCTGTTAGCAGAAAAACCTGCTCAACTGTGAGGAGCTTGATAACTCCCTGAATCAGAGATCAGCACAGGGTGGTATTTCCTGAGCCCCACTGCCCTCCTTGCATCTAATGAATAATGTAAATAGTGTTTTTCATTGCTACTTACTGTTCAATGAATGGCAGAATGATGTGTGGCCTGAATAAATATTTAAGTGTACTAGTGTCTGTGAAATTTTCTTTTTGCTATAAAATGCATTTAAGAATACACTGGGCAATTCAGAAAGGTTAAAGTAGTGAACTGGAATTGTCCCAGGGTACCGGATGGAAAACATATTTGTAGTTTACTCAGCATCTTCTTTAATGTCAAGAATAAACAGGTTTCTGATGAATAATGACATCTCCATACATTTTAAATTGCAGCTGACTTTGTGAAGTGTCAGCGAGGCCCTATGAAACAATAGGAAAGCAGTAAGATAGTGTGGGCAAGGATGTGTGCAGCGCTGCACACACAGGATTAAAGAAAGTGGCAGTGGCACATCAGAACTTCATTAATGCCAGGAGAAGGGTATGGGCACTTTTCAAAGCAAGAATTGGGATAAAACTATCTCATCTGATTGTGGTTGTACAGTAAGGACAGCAGTCTTGCCTGTTTGAACTTTTTAACTAGGCATTTTGTTCAGGATGAGGTATTCCTGGAAGTGATTCACTCTGTGCTAAGCCTAAAGCTGCATTTGTCTTAGACCCTGTGAACTTTACTGTTGGTACTTCTTTGGCTTTGATGCTTTTGCCACAAGAAATGTTTGCCTTTGTGGTGTACAGGTGGTGCAAGATGCTCCTGGTACAGGGACCTAAGGTCTCTTGCTGTGGGTCCTTATCTGCAGGTGGCTGCATCATGTCACACAGCCCTCTTTCCTCTGGCTCCTTCTTAGTATAGGAAGGCATAAAGTGAAGGAAAATGAAACTAGATATTTTCTCTCTATTGCTTTGATTGATTATTTCTTCTAGTACATCATATTTAGTTTGTTAAAACCTATGATTTTGTCACTACTACTCAAAATAGTAGGACTTACTTCCTCTAAAGGGATTTTTTGCCTCCTGCAATTCTTAATGTCTTAATGTCTTTTACTTCTCTTATTGCCTGTTTATGGATGGATTTTATGCATTTGAGATGCACAATGAAAACACAGCTGCTAATTCCTTCTGGCAAATTGGCTGGGAATTGCCAGATACTGAGTACTCCCAGACATTTTAAAGGAAACTTTCTGCTGGACTGTCTCAAGGGTGTGCTTATTTTGTTTAAACTGGTTCAGTAATTTCTCATCATTTTAGAAGCTCTTGGCCTGTTTCCTTTTAAAATGTAGATTCAAACCCATGCCTGTCTCTTTTTAGCATTTTTTATTAATAAATACGTGGTAAATTTACCAGTTCTAAGGTACAGTAAGAGTATTTGCAATTGATGGTATTTTTAAGAAGCAGAAAAATCAGGATTTGTAGTGTTTTCTGGATTTTATTTATCTTAAAATTACATGCATGAAGATACATATGCAAAGGTTTGCAAATTTTAGTATTTATGGAAGAAGGCATCGAACTTTGGAGTGGGATCTGGAACAGTGTGGGTGAGTGCCACAGACTGCAGGGGGGAGTAACCTGCAAAGGAGTTTCAGAACAGCAACACTGAGAACAGAGTAATGTGGTGTTAAGTAATGGTGTCTGTCCATGTGGGATGTTCAGTTCAGAGCCTGTCTGGAAGCAGATAAAAATGGACTTGAGCATGGCATAAGCAATCAGGCAGCAAGGGCAGCTGTCTCAGAGCAGAATGTGACCAGCAGCCCCTGGCAGGGTGTTACTGCCTTGAGTCCTTGCTGTGTCTGTAGAAAATGCTACATGCCTCCAAACCTGGGGTCTGAGTCAGCCAGGGTTTGGGTAAATTCTTGGTGCCATTGAAATCAACAGCTGTACTTGCACTGACTTTTACTCTGAGCAAGATTTCTTTTTTTCCTAGGTACAGAGAAAGAGCAACAACAAAGGGCAAGGTTTTCAAAGTTACCAGAGGAGTTTAAAGTGCCCTGAAAACATAAATTATGGGTGTTTGTTTCCCTTGGACAGCTCTTGCAGTCTGAATTCTATGTTAGTGTGAAACCTTAATGAAATACTGAGGTCTCTCAGAGTGAGGACACACCACAGTCACCGAGTATGGATTGCTGAACTGGCCCTTCAGCTGGGGCCAGCCCTCATCTGTCAGTGCACAGAGGGCTGGGTGCACAAATCTAGGGCAGAGGATTTGTAGCTTGTCTGCAAGTGGTATTTCTCTTGCAAAGAGTATCTGACTTGCAGAATTAACAGGCATAGGAAAACTAAAGGAGGAGTACACACAGCTACCCCTGGGGGCTGCTGACATTGAGCTGCCAAAGAGCACAACTGAGTGAGAGCACAATGAACGGGGTAGAATGATAAAGTTCTTTCTTCAGACAAGAAGGCTTTTTGAGCATTCCAACAGAACATCAGGAAACATTCTCAGGTAATGAGGTGTCAGATTGGAACCATGGCACAACCTCATTAAGCATTGGTCACATGAACATGCTGGTAGTAACTGTTGAAAACAGTTTCCTTCCTCCTGCCTTGGTTCTAATCCAAGTGTTGGTGTTACTGGGCAAGGCTTGGTCTTTGAAGCAGCACAAGTTTTGTTTAGGAGTTTGGTGGGTACATGGGATGGAACTGAGTTCACCTCTGAACTATGAGAAGTGTATCCATCTGCTTGAGATTATCAAATTCCCTAATTGTAGAGGAGATGAATCCCTCTGCAATTAGTCCTGTGACAGCCCCCTGGAATCTCCTTTAAGATAAGAAAAACTACTAGCTTAGGATGACTCATGTTAGAAAAATGCAAGCTCTTCTTCTTATCTTTATAGAATATTATTGGTTAGGTTTGGTTTTTTATAATTGGTTGTCCCAAACAAAGAAAGATAATGTAGTTAGCCAAAATGTGTTAACCCTGTTTTCCATTGGTTTACTTGTGATCCCCCCAAACCCAATAAAAGTACACGTGTGATCCCCCATCTTTGGATTTGTAGCCTGACCCCTTCACGGACGATAATAAAGCCTGTGGGAAAAGTCTGAGCTGCTCTCCCGGTCTTTTTATGCTGGCTGGAAACCACAGGTTTCTGTGAGAAGCTAAGTGCCTGAAAGGCCAGCACTCACAAACCCTGGAACTTTCCCCTGCCCGACAACTGGGCAGGGGGCACAACAAAAAGTTACACCTAATGCCACTTATGTTCTTTAGAGCAGGTCTTAATTTCACCAGTTTACAAAAAATGCTCTTAACAGAAAGCAGCAAGGAACCTGAAGATGTGAATATGGCATCTGTGTTTGTTCTGTCATTCAAGGGTTCATAAAAATGTTCTCCTCTTACTGCAATAGAAAGAGAAAAGCCAACCCTTGAAAGTTTTGTAAAGTGTCTGAATCAGTCTTTGTTTTGTGCTGTTCTCAGGGCTATAGATGTCACTTGGTAAGATTTTTTCATGCAGATTGATTTGTTAAGAAGAGAGGAAAGGAAGATTCCCCACAGTCCCTCCACGAATCAGCCAAACAAATGTACTTGGCTGTTTGAAACAGTTGTTATTCAAACTCTGAAATAGCTCCAAGTTTTCTTTTTTGAGCAGGAGTGAACATAAAAATCAGTGTGGTCACTGTCACTCTTTGTCCCACGCTGAATCTGCCTGGGACATCATTCTCTTGCCATGCCCACTTGCCTCCTCTCTCAAGGACATTGCATTCTGTCAGTAATTAATTTGCTGAATCTCAGAGTGACTTGGTGTTTCTTCCTGTGCCCTTCCACTCTGTTTCGAACTCTGAACAAAACTGATGATTTCTGCTGCCAAAATTTCTAAGAGAATCCTGAATGTGGGAAATGAAGAGAGTCCTGGAAGTGGGAAAATGTGTGAAAAAGCCATTTCCATTCTGTTCTCTGGCTTGTGCCAGGGGGTCTTGTGGCCTCTGAATGTGAGACCCAAGGTGTGCATTGTGAAAGACAGCCTGGAGCAATATGGATTTGCTTATTGTTCTGTACCACAGAAGGCTGATGATGAATGTACAGTTTCACTTCTCCCAGCCTGTTCATTGACACCATAACATTATGCAATATGTGTCTGTAAATGGGAGATATTTAATATTTTTTAGTTCTATTCATAAAGAAGAACTGAAAAATAATCCTATCCAAAGTACCTAAGTGATATAAAATTTGTTTATTTTTTGTATACTTGAATCACATTTTTTGATTTTTTTATATTTATTGTTCTAACAATATGGCTTTCTTAATTAACATAAATTATCAAGGAATTTGTACTTGGAGGTTACTAAGACAAACTAATTGAAGTAAAAATTCCTGCAGACATTAAGTGACCCTAAACTAAAATATTTGTGTCAAAAGTCCCATTAGAGCAAATTCATAGTGAAAGTAGATGTGAGTTAGGCATTTAAATATTCATAGGTCTGTATTTCCAAAATAAATAATGTAGCAGTCTGAATAAATAAATTTCCTAGAAGATTTTGGTTGGAAACTACACATGAATTAAATGGAATTAGTTAGAATTACAAAAGGTGATAAAACTTTTAAATCTGACATGTTGCTTGCAGGCCTTGTATTTGATGCCTTTAAATGTTGCTGGGTGGGCAGAGTGTGGTAGATCAGCTTTAATCTCTGGAATGGCCCAGGGCTTGGATCCTTTCAATCTCTAATACAGAGAGAGAAGAACTAATTTCCGTGTGTCTTGAAATTAGGTTTTAAAAAATACAATTAACATGGATGCCAGCTACTGAACAAGGATGTTTTATCCCTCCAAAGAAGGAGGATTAAGGGTAAGTACACAGAAGCATTACCAATGCCTCCTTTCATTTCTTGGACTTGTTATTGTTTTTCTCTTTGTTTTCAGATATGGGTAACCTAAGATCTGCAATTAAGAGAGCAAAGAGGAAGCAAGAATAAATTAGCAAGAGCAGAGGTTAAATTAAAATAACCAGTGTCACTGAATGGAGCCACCTGAAAATTCGTACCTGCCAGAAAACATCCTGCTGCCAGAGGGAGAGTCATTTTGACAGCCAGTTTCTGGTTGGTATTCCCAGTTTTGGGTGCATGCATATTTTTTGAGTTGATTGAGATAGTATTTCACTGTGAGATGGGATGACTCAACTGGGTGAAAACTGTGAGCCATGTGCTGGTGGGAGAACACAGCAGATGTGCCCAAAGAGAAATGCTCCTGTTCAATTAACAAAGGCATCAAAGGTTTTAAAATATCAGGTCCTATCCCTACTTGGGCAATTCTTAACAACAGTGCTACTGATAATGATCTTCTTTTAGTAGCAAAAGATGATGTGACCAACAGGAGATTTCTGTCATGCAGACCATCCTAAATAGTGAGGAGGGACAATGTGTAGAACTTCTGCTGGAAGACTAAGATCACACTTTGAGGTGTGACACTGGGTTTGTACAGTTTTTAATATGTAATTTAGATGTTTTTATATTAATTTGCCTAATTAGAAGGTTTTGTCATCTGGAGAATTGTGTAATGCAGAATAAGAGGGCACTTTCTCAGGAGAGGCACAAGAGGAATAGTTTGGTTTGACAGCAGTTTTGTTTTCTAAAATACATCCAACATACTGCATGGCATTTTATTTTTTTGCCAGATTAATTATGCAGTTTACTATTTCACCCTGCCATCACTAGTGTTCTTTTATCCGGGGAGGAGCCTCCAGCTGTGCTGGCTGTGCCCAGGTGAGCCGTTCCAGGGTGTAGGGCTGTGCCTGTGAGTTCTTCCTGCTCCACATCACAGTTCAGCACTTGTGGTTCCTGGGGTGTGTGGCATGTCCCTTCACCTTACATGGCAGACACAGAGGTTTTGGGGCAGTGCTCTGCATGGCTTGAGGAAAGGACATTTACAACCCAGACTGACACCAAGCCACAGTGGGCTTGTTTGGGATCCAGCACATGCTCTTGGGAAGTCCCAAGGCAGCCTCCCAAATGTGGGGGAACAGTGCTCCCTCTTTCTGCCACTTCCCTCTTTGGAGGGTTGGAGGGTTTGTGCTGCTTTGATCTAGGAGCAAATTGGAAGGCAGCCTAAAGCTGATCTCATTCCAACTCCTGCCATCAGCAGGAACACCCTCCACAAGACTAGGCTGCTCAGAGCTCCATCCATGTCTGTACTTTCATGGACACCTCCCTGTGATTCTGTGGGTGATGACAATCACAGCTGATTCCATTTTTCTAATGTGCTTACACAGTTCTAGGGGGATTTATTATTATTATTTTGTTTTTATGATGATTTTTCCCTGCATAACTTCTATGCAATGCTGTTTAACTTGCTGCTAAACTGTCAAAGAGACATTCTCAAGGGAAGGTAGCACATTCTGAGGGCAGTTATATCCTAGCAGGAAAAAAAGTCTCTATTAATTTCTAAATTGCTTTAAAGATCCATTGGGAAGAAATTTTGGTATAAATATCTTTTGTAAGTATTAGAAAATTCTATTGCGTGCACATTCTCATGATTTTCTTCAGCAGCATTTACTATGCAATGACAGTTGAGAGAGATAATTTAGTTAGACTTGGGTGTAGCAAGATTTTGTTAATGGTTAAATTGTCTCAGCAATACCTCTAACACATCATTCAAAACAGTCCCCGGTTCAGTCTCTGCCTGTGAGTTGGGTCTTGGTGATGTTTATTATTGGATAATTTGTGCTCTAATGGAGATTATAGCTCAGTCACACTCGCAGTGAAACCCTTTTCCTGCACACTGAATTGCAATTAGCTGGACTAAAATACTACTTTTATAGTTTATTATGTGTTTTTAAATTACAAGCAACTCTTTTAAATATTTTCAGTGCTTAAAATAAATCATCCTTTGAAAATTACTTCTAACTTAGCAGAGCATCTTTAGTAGAGAATAGACAGGATGTTTTGTTTGAGTATTCATCAGGGCTTTGGGTGGCTTAACTGTCACCAGATTTATTCAGCTGGGAGAAATAAGAATAGAGGGAGAAATTTTGTGAAAGAAAAACATTGTTTGCTTGATGGATATAGAATTACTGGACAGTTAAATCAGGAGTTCTTGTTACAAATGTATGTGAGTTTTGGAGCAGATTTCAGAAACACTGTGATTCTTCATACACTATTCACTTTATCAGTGTCATCATCTCCCTATATGCACTGTTCCAGAGCACATCAAAGTGTGCTAACAAGATTGTTTGGCTTATTAAATTTATTCAAAAGGATAGGAAAATACTGCAAACCAGAATATTTTGCTGAGCAGGATATTTTGGTGAGATTTTAGCTTCTCTGATTTTTTTCTTTTTTATATTTTTTTTAAGTTGAAACAAGGAGTTCTTTAATATTCTGCCTAGTGAGTTTGGACAGCAGCTCCAGGAACAGCAGGCATATGAATAGTTCCAGTCCACCACAGTCAATAGGCAGCCACAGAGCAGAAACATTCTTTTCATTATTTCTGCTATCTCCCTTCTCAGCTTTTTATTCCTTCTAGTTAATGGGAGATAGAACTGAAGCACATCAGGGAAATAAAAAGAAGGACAATGATAGAAATAACTGACAATTCTTGATAATAACAGGGCTCTGAAGGTACAGCTTGTGTTTGATTTACTGTGGTGTCTAGTAGTAAACATGGAAAGGAAATACTGCTCTTGAAGGTTTTTTAATCTTTCTTAATATAAAATCTGAATGAATGCTAATGGAAAAAAATCTGCTATTTGCAATGATATCTCCATATCTTAACATCCTAGATGATGGAATAAGGAACCTCTATACATAATTCTTCACTTGTGGTGCCACTTCGGCCTTTATAAAACTTTTCTTATATTTTCATTTTGTAAAGAAAGTCTTCCCTGTGTTTTTTTCCTGTGGTAAGTGTTCCTCCTTATTTCTTTTTTTCCCTTCCTTTCTTATTTTTTAATAGACAGTAAAATGCTCCTAGTTGTGCTATTCCCCTCCCTGTCCCCCAAATCTCTTAGCAGCAAGTCCAGTTTAGTACGTGGGAGGAGTTCAGCAGAGTCCAATTGACAGTGGCACAGAGCTCCTGCCTGCTGGGAGTGACGTCTCCTCATCCATGTTCCAGTGTTTCCAGTGGGAAGTGTTGGTGTCCCCAGGCTCCTACAAATGGAAATGGAGGCAGGGGAAGGGTGAAACAGGAAAGATAGGTTTATAGTCAACAAGTAATTTACTGACTGGTTTTATTTGCCTGTTTGCCACTTTTCCACCATCTATTATTAAGTGTTCCCTTATAACACAGGACTTTTCCTATCTTCAATTAAGTAGCTTGTTAAGTTTGCCTTTATTCCTCATAACTGGCCAGTTAAAGAAACATCTGTCTTCTGGAACATCAAGTGATGAGGTATTACACAATCAAAGCAGTATTCAGTACATTTGAACTACTTTATATTTTAAGATTTCTACTAGAATATCATCTAGAAATGAAGTTCTGCTACCCCTAAATTATTTTTATCTGTCCTTGCATCTGAAATCAATGTTTACATGCATTGCCTCTCTACTGAACCAGTCCATCAGTTTCTTAATTTGTTTTGGGATATATTGTGCTGCTAACCTCATTGTTTGTTGACCTGTGACTCTTCTAAAATATGTAAGGGATTAATTTGATAGGATGCTGAGTGCCCCTGTGCAGTATCTCCAAATGGTACTATGGCACAATGACACATGCCTGGATCAGTAATTTAACTTATACCTGGGGGATTTTCTGGGCTTCTTTCCAAACTGGCATGTTCTTGTGGAGGTAACCAGAGCAGAGCCACTCTGTGGATACATGTTTATGTGATGTGGAATTGGTGTGCTTAGAATTTGATGGTTAGACACAGCACAGGAGCATTACCATTAGTGAAAAAGCAACAATATTTGCAACCAATATTTCTGAAGTTGATTACTATTATCTGTAACTATTCAGAGTAATTGAACAACCTGTGAATGAGCATACTTTGGGCACTCCAACTGCATTAACAATGCCCTGCGTGACTCCATGCACTGGCCATATGGCTCTAATTAAGGCATCAGTGTTTGTGTTTGCACACTAGAGAAAAAGTTAACGATCTGTCTTGGATGATAATTTAGTCCTCTCTACTGTGCCACTTTATGCTGTAATTAAGGATATATACACATCCTAATTGTGCATTTCCACTTTTACTACCTACGCATTTCTTTTCAGTCCAAGCTCAAATCCAGCATCTAACATTTGATTTAGGTATAATTGTCAGGATAGGTGAGGCACTTTGTGGCACACTGGCAGCATAATCCCAAGCCAGACCCCTGTCATCAGCCAGCTTCTGCCAGGAAGCTCCTGGGATCTGGCTTTGTTATGGCCAGATACAAAAATTTTAATGAAAACTAAGCAAACATTAGGCCATAATATTATTAAATAATGGTTGAGTTTTTTTCTTTTTACTTTTTTGGTCAGATTCATCAGAGTACTCTGTGCTCTGTATCAAAAGCAATTGTCTTTTTTCCCATCTTCTCATGTTTCCCTATTCTTTCATCCTTTCATCATTTCATGCCTCACACTAATACCACTGATATTCTGCTTGTCTTCCCCACAGCTCACTCCTTTCATCCCCAGCTCTGCTGATTTCACTGCCAGTCTCATTTCCCCAGCCCTGCTTTTTATTGCCCATGTTCACTACTGAGTTGTAAAGGAACACACAACTTCTGAGAAGAAATATTTTTGACTAACATGTATGGTTTTTTTTCCTTGTACTGTAGGATTACAGTGTAGTCTGTTTGCAGGGGTCAGTAGAGATTGCTACACACAACTCTGACATGAAGGTGCTTCTTTAGCAAATGCACTGATTGTTAGTGCATCCTTGAAAATGATCTCTCAAGGAAACAGTATTCCCTGAAACTTCTAGAGAAACCCACCAAAAAAAAAAAAAAGGTAATTTATGGTAAATATTAAAATTGAACTTTTTCTAGGACTGAACTATGAAGCCATATGCTAAAACCATAACAGACCCCTGTTTAAGTTAGTCACTAAACCTTATTTGCCACAACATGGACTTTTTCTCAAGTGCTTTTGGTTAGGCTAAGTTCTGAGCCCAGCTTTGTACCGAGGGAATGTGGGGGTCCATGTCACAGGCCAGGGAGGTCCCCCTTGCAGCTCCCAGCCAGGTGGCACAGTGCTGTTGGAGTACTGCTCTGCCTGCAGGTGTAGAAATTACACAGGGCCACTGAAATTTGTAGGGTGTTTGCAGTGCTCTTCTGCATTTGAACATGAGCTGAGTCCAGACTTGAACTCCAGCCCCAGGTCTGCCTCATGCATGAGGTTGTTCTAGATCAAACCTTTTGTTTTCATAAATCATCTCTTGGCAGTGGTTTTTGCAGAAGTTGCACTGTGCTGCACAGAAACCCACACATTCTGTTCTCAGCCGAGCCACAGCCTCATGCATTCAATTACAGTTTGCCTTCCTTGTCACATTTTCCTTGCTCTTGTTCAAATTGTGGCTTTTTTCATTTTGCACCAGGCAGAGGAACTTCTGAGTCAAAGTACCAGTGTGGTATTCTTAGAACTAATGCTATATTAGAGAAATTTAGTCTAATTAGTCTAATTTAGTCTAATTTGTCTTCTCTTTAATCAGGTAAATATATGACTGTAGTTTCTGTGTTTTTCATTGCAAAATATTCCCAAATGTTGAAATACCATTATGAAAGCAGCTTTCACTGTGTTGGTACTGCTGCTACTGATAGTGAATTATTACCATTATAAAAATCAATACTGGCATATGATTTTCTAGAATGCAGGTGTCTGGCTTATCCACTGCTTGAATAAAGACATAGGTCTAAACTAAAGTCCATAATAGCAAGAAATGTCAGCTGATACATTTCAGGACCACAAAAGAAAATTAGATTCCTTTGAAACATGAGGGAAATGTGCCACTTATGAGGGCAATTGCTTATGAGGATTCAGGTGTTTTCCTTCCTTTTTTCCCAGTCCCCAAAATGTTGCTGTGAGTAAACAAATGCCTTTCCCATGTTTAAACATTATATAACCCTTATATATTATATGTGTATCTATATACATACATACATACATATATATATCTATTTATATCACCTCCTGTTGCAGTCACAAAACAAACAAACCCAAACACTAAGTGAGGATCCCTGAGTAAGGGAATCAGTAGTCCAGGTGCAGGTGAAGGTCTTCAGTCTGGGGCCACAATTCAGTTTCAGTTGTTTATGCTACTAGGGACAACAGATATTTGGAGGAGGGACCCAGTGCACTGTGTTCATCCTTTCTTTCTTGCTCTCCTGGTACTATCTCTGCAGAAGAAGGACTTGGCTCCTTCCCCTGGATCTCTGCCTCTCCTTTTGAAGACTGAAATGGATGAGCAGGTTGGGGGTTTATGCAAACTCCTTCAGTTTTATTCCGCTCCAGGACTTAATAGAAATGAGTCTCTGTTTTGAGCAGGAGAAGTGGCAGGGGACAGAGCTGCCTCTGACTGTCAGATGGCAGGGGCTGGAGCTGGCAAGGGAGGCTGGAGAAGGAGGGGGACTGGGGGAAAAGGGAACAATCTGGGCTGAAACTGAACCCAGGCCAAGCCTAGTGCTGAGATAAGCAATGGGGAGGCCACTGCCAGCACCTTGTTAGGCAGGGACTGCTTCTGGGGTTGGGAATGCAGTCTAGGAATGTTTCCTAGCAGTGGGACTCAGGTGAAGGCTCAGGCACCTTTTCTGTCTGCTGCTCTTTGTGATGCAGAAGTATTGCTATGGAGATGGGCAAGGGAGTACCACACAGCAACAGGGACAGGAACTCTTTCTATAGCCCAAAAAGAATAAAAAGGGCTTTGTGGATGGGTAGAGTATTCAGTGTCATCTTCATGACAGGAGTAATCCCGATTGAAATAGAAATTATCAGAGGTTTTAAAGATGGTTATGAGTTCAGGGTGGTGATGCATGCTGCTCAAAACTCTAAATAAAGCTGGTAACAAGGTTTTTGTTACTACAGCAGTTAGTAACACTTTCCTCTTAGCATGCTGGGTGGAAAGAGGAGAGCACTGCAATGCATTCTTGAGACTGATTTTCTTTCTCCTTTGGATTATTCCACATGAAAAGAATTTGTTTGTTTGTTTGGGTTTTTTTTTTTTGTAAAATTATAATGATAAGAATATTAATGAGCGGTAGATTAATCTATGGTACGTAATAGTCCCTAATTGCATTTGTTGCCAAAGTCAAACTGAAAACCTAAGAACTTTTACTCAGCAAAAACTTACTATCATTCAGCCAACTGTAACCAGCAAAACCTCACCAAGGAAGGAAAATAGATTACTTCTCACTTTAAAGGATACAAAATGTGTCAAGCAAGGGAGAAAAAGATAAATACACCATAGCAGAAATCCAGTTACTTCCTAAAGAAGCAGTGCAATTGGGCACTTTCTGCAAATAAATGTTAATGGTGCTGGCTATATGCACCGTTAAGTGGCCTGCACACTATGAAATAGATTGAATTCCTAATTCTATTTATTATAATTTTGTTGACTGTGAGCTAAATTTGATCTCTATAAGGTTCCTGGTGACAGACTTCTGTACTGCCCAATGTATCTTGAACAGCTGTTAAAATATGTATTTCAATGTATTTGCAGAGTGAAGATACAAAGTTTGCAATCATGACTGTTTCACATAGGGAATTGAAACAAGCTAGAAAAACAGCCCCTAGCATGGGTCAGGAGAATAGTTCTGAATAACAAATTAATATCTGAATATATTAAAAAGAGAACAACATGTGGAATTTGTCATAGGAAATGAATTGCCACCAGCCACTCCAGCTTTTGAGAGTCACCTTTGGCACCATCAATCCTAGTATTCTGCTGCCACACTTCCAGGGAAAGAGCTGCAAAGAAACCCTGGAGGCTCCAGCTTGGGCTCTCACTGAGCTTAATTGCCCCTGACTGAGTTTATTGCCCTGAGGGGCAGCCCCCGGGCCTGGGTCCCTGGGGGCTGTTTGGGAAGGGAGGGTTTGGGGTGCCCTGTGACCTCACATCCACAGCTTCCCTCAGTGCTGTCTTCTGACTCCAGTGGCTCCCCTGCAAAGTCTTTTTCTTGTGACTTTTACCGGCTGTTTTGTCTATCGGCTTCCTGCCCCCCCTTGAAACTGGTTCAAGAATATTGAAGTACTTTTCGTTCTGTGGCTGAGACTTAGCATGCATTTGAGCTGGCTATTTCTATGGCAACTTGTCAGTGAAATTATGCCATGAGCGTGCTTGGGTTTCTGAAATGCTGTTGTCCAAAACAGTTCTTTATTTAAGATGGGAAACACTGTCCTTGTTTATTTCAAATCTATTCTACTGTAAAAAAGATGAAATAAATTTGGTTGTTTTTATGGTTTTATGCAGTGCAGTGAATAAATATTAAAGGAATAGTAGCAGCAGGGTGGGGAAAAGGCAAGGTCTGAATATAGAGATTAATTAAAATCTGTGAGAGCCTCTGATTTGTCTGGCGTTTTAAATTACATTGAACTGCAATGTAATTTAATTTTCAAGGCACTTAAGTAGTCCATTCCTGAGTATTGACTGGTTATCTTTTGCCCCATGCATAGAATTGGAAGAACTATTTACCTTATTGCTGGAAAAGTGAGTACAGTAACGCAGCTTCTGCTTTTCAAAAATGTTTTTCATCAGTGATCAAGCCAACATCATTTACTGTAAATTAATAGAATGAAACTCTAATGGCTGCAGTAGGTTAATAGAATGCAGTTAAACCCTGCACCAAAATCAGGTGTCTTGTGTGAACTCTTCGAGCATATCAGGAAGATGTTTAGGAGTCCCAGTTTAACTGATAACTTTTTAATTTTACATACACTTACATCCATAAGGGAGCAACCCAGCTCTGTACAAACACAAGTGTAGAGCAGAAGCTTTTGAGGAAGTGCATTATTTCAGCACAGCTAATTTGATGTCTTTACAGCTGAAATTTGCAACACGTATCTTTATGTAGAAAGTAATGGCAGTTCTTTCACTTCCAAGACATATCTGACACAATTAATAATTATCCTGAGAAGTTCTCTGTTTCTGGAGTAGAAAGTGGTTTTTAAATCAAGCTTGTTTTCATGCTTCTCATCATAGGGATCAGATGCTGAACCATTACAACAGTTACCTGTTCTCATTATTTGTGGGTCACCTGTGTGTATTTTTGGTCTAAATTGGACTCCACCTTTCAAAGTTAATCACCGTATTTTAAAATTGTTTTACATCTGGTGCTGCTCAATAAATAGTCAACTTACGATTTTTCATAAAATACTAGATTAATTCAATCTATGTTCTAACCTCTCAAATATTTTAAATTGTTATTGGGCTGCATCATAGGAAATTTTCTGTTTATTTGGTACTAATTAGGTACTTGAGTTTATTTGCAAGTGTGTCTTTTGGCATGTTGAGAATATTTTTGTATACTCTGGAATTGAAAATGCCGGAAAAGCACTTAGTATTGTGAAGATATTCATTTTAATGGCTGATTCCCAATCTATAAAAATGTAGAAGGAAATTGTTTTAAGCCTTGAAAAAAACATGCAGTATCTAGCTGTGGAAATAATTTCAGAAGTTTTCAACATTGATTATTTTAGTACACACAACATTTTGAATTGATGCAAAGTATGTTTAGTGTCATGAGACTACTGTGCTTGCAAAATGTAGAAATTTTTCGTCCTTCTTGGAAGAAAAATAGATCCAGCGCATGCATTTTCTCCTAAGCTGTGTTTTTTTTCACAAGAATCAATGGAAAAAAAATATTCCTGAAGGTGCTCATAGAAGAATAGCTGAGGTAATAATTTGTACTGTAGCAGTTTTGTGAGAACTGAAACACCTTAATTTTCATGTCATTTCTTTTGTGATGGAAACAGTGGTTGGATGTTGTGGTTTTGAAAGGATTGTCTGTAGTGTTACTCCATTGGGCACCTCATGTGCTCTGATCTTTGCTTTACCAGGTGAGTGCAGTGCTCACAGGGAAAAACATCCTGGAAAGGTCCTTTGAACTGTTGCTGGCTTTCAGATCAGTTCCATCATTGAACCAGGGTAAAACCAAACAGCAGTGATTGCTTGGGAGCTGTGGTTCGTGCAGCTGCACTCTTGTTGCTCCAGTGCAGTCAGGCTGAGGACTCTTGTGCAGGAATACTAGAATACTGTTGTCTGGGAATGAGGGAGTGGTTCCAGTGGGAGGAGAGGCTCTTTTCCAGTGGCTGTAGTTGGTGTTGACTAGAGCATGTGTGCTGGGAAAAGCAGAGCCGACTGCTGTGCTGTATTGGTGTGAGTTAGAGTAAAATAAACGTGGTAGGAAGATTAATCCATGGGCACTCTGGTCTCAGGAGGGGTATGGATAGGGGCAGGCTGGTGACCATTGTCACTTGGGCATGGGAACAGCCCTGTCACCACCTTTCGGGAGCCTCACTTTGTGATTTGGTTTCCAGAACTGCAATGGCTTGTGCCACACTTTGGCACTTCTCCCAAGTTAATTTTGAAAGTGATCATGGGGCTTGTTCAGGTCACACCTCCTGCACTCCTGTCAGTCACTGTCTTAGTACCTTGTAGTCACTGATCTGTCCATCCAGACTCTGTGATTCTACTGCTTTCTGTTTGTAGGATGAAATCTTCCACCTGGAAGAAAGAATCAATAATTCTCCCTGCCTTTATGGTCCTGCCCCTGTTTCCCCTCGGCTGCCCCTGTGCAGCACAAACTGCAGCTGGTCTGGGCTGTGTTGATTCTTTCTCCTGCCCTTCCGTGCCCTGAAATGTGAGTGATGTGTGAGGACATCCTGCATGCTCTTTCTGCTGGTACTTCTGTGCTTCCCAGTGTTCAGAGTGCCTGGTTTCCTCTTGCGCTCAGCTCTGCACTGCTACACCCAGGGGCAGCAGCCCAGCACTGGCAGCTCTGCTGCTTCCCAAGCTTTTGAGCTGCCCAGACAGATTCTGTGTGGGGTCCTCTCAAGCTGTGCCCCTAGTGCTTGACCTTGTGACCTGCCTGTTCCTTTTGCTGAAGTTATTATTAAAAATGTGCTGTGGTCACGATTTTCAGCTTAAATTTTGCATGTAAATTGAGGTTTTTTATTACTTCAGTGCATCCAGAAATTGTGAATCTCTTGTGCTTTCAGCTCTCTCATTATATTTGTTGCTCTTGATTGATTCATGCTTTTATCATGCCTTTTTTATTCCCCTCTCTCTTACTTCAACATAGAATTTATGACATTGTGTCTAAATAAGAAGATACTTAATCCAAATTGATCTGATTCCAAGTCAAAAGTTCATGTGTTTCAGAAAACCTTGTTCATTTTTATTTTTTAAATCTTTATTTAAAGTTTTGCCTAAGGCAGAGAGAGATGTTGGAAGCCTTGAAAAGTTGAGATTTTTGTGTGGTTCCAGTTCCACCAGGTTAAAATTGTTTTCCATCAACCTAATACTTCTTGTAAAGAGGTGTTTTTATGAACACTGGGGCTTTAGATGTTTAAAGGAGCCTTTAATTGTTTGAGGTTCATTTTTCTTTAGTTGTGTCTCTTCTGTATGAGCATATGCTTGTATTATAGATGCCTTTAAATTCAGCAGTTTTCCTTTATCTCAATGGCTTTAACTTTATTTGTGTGTTTTCCTGTTTTCCTTTTATGAATCACAGTATCCAGTTTTCTAAAGCATTATCTCGGTCTCTTATCTCTCTGTAAGCGGTTAGGTGATACCTTGTATGCAGGATGTTTTATTAAATGGAATTTGTTTGCTTTGTGTTACACCACATATCCTTTGGTCTCTGTAAATATTATGCTAGGCAGGCATGTCCCTCCTTCCCTCCCTCTCACCTATCCTTTAATCCAGATGTGGCTCTGCTGAGAGAGAGGTTTTGCCCTTGTGAGCCCTGTCAGACATCCTTGGCTTTGTGTGGTGTTTCCCCAGTGAATAAATACACTGGGGCTCTTCTGTAGCTTCCAGCAGAGTGGGAAATTCTTGAGCTTAGGTAACAGATATTGGTGGAGGCAGCGGCAGCAGCTGCTCAGAGCAATGTTGGATAGGTGAGAGGAAATGAGATCTTCCTGAGCAGGATGGAGGGATCAGGAAAGATCAGCAATTGTCAGCCCTTGGCAGGTAGAATCAGAAGGCAGGTGGTTCATTTACCAGCAAAGCATTTTCTTCAAAAAGATAACCTTGCTTTTTCTTATTATTATAGCAGAGCAGAACAAAATGGGCCAAATCTTCCTTCACTTTTCCATTTTTAAGCCATTTTATTCTCAGAAGCATTAGATTAAAATTTCTTGAGTATTTTTAGGAACTACTTGAGCTTGAAAATGAAAGAAACCCAGCTTGTTGCTTGTGCTGAGTTTGAGAAGACAGCAGTTGTGTTATGGAGTTCATAGAAGTGTAAACAGAATTTATACAGGGATAAACTGTTCAAAAGGGAGACTGCCTTTCATAATGGCTGTCAAAGCCAACACATGTCTTTCTCTCAATTTCAGAAAAACAGAGTAACTACTATGCAGTTAAAAATTACCCGATGATGTTTATTTCACAACTTACAACTTATCGTACTTTTTGAAAGAATGCAGTTCTAGGTTATAAAACAAGTATCAGAGCTAAATAAAGTATCAGAAAATTAAACTCCACCATCAGTATGTGCTCATATAGAAGAGTTGTTAAAATGACCACCCTACTGTTTTCTTAGATCAAAAGGACAGTAACACAATTAAAAACATTTTCACATGTGTAACTCTTCTGCTTTCTAAACACCAAGTGCCTCGCCAAACAGTTTGCATTCTCATCTTTTGTGTCCCTTTTTGAAACCAGTATCTTTATTGCACTTGTTAAATTTGATAACCAGTTTTGAAATGGAAATCAATCCCTAACTTAATTTAAATCTAAAATTGCTTGCATATCTGAGTATCCTGGTCTCCTTCAGGCATTTATTATCAAGTACCAATTAGGGGCATAATTTAACTTGTGAAATACACAAGTCACATGGAATTCACCTGTGGTATATAAAGAAAAACATGTGCAAGTACCAGATTTATACATTTCAGAAGCTAAATTGCCTGACATAATAGTCCAGGCCTCCCATGCACTTGTCTCATTCTCATTAGCTTCTCAAGAATATGGAAAGGAACTAAAAAATTAAATACCATTCATATTAAAGTGGGCAAGTGAATCTACTGTGTCTTTGTTAGTCTTATGCTGCAAAGGTGTTCACATAATTATAAATAAAGAGGTGCAGATTTCAAAGTAAAAATCAGCCTTTTCAGTTCCAGGACAAACTTAAAATATTAAGACCTGATGTCCCAGACACAGAGAACAGGAAATTTTGGGTTGTAGTAATTGAACTGAGATTTCATTCTTCCTTCCTTGAACCCATTTTTCTTTTTTTGTTTATTCACTTTGTATGTCACAGTGAAGGATAAAGGGGCTAAAAGATTTCTTTGCCTCAGGCAGCACCTTGGCCATGTCTTGGAGATTTAGGCTGGGAGGTGAGTGTTCAAAGCTTTGGTTTGAGTTGGAAGGCTGACATTTCCATTTACATGTTTGTTATAGACTTGTGTTTCTGGAGAGGCTTTTGTAATATATTTAAGCATCATGTTGTATTTCAATGGGTTCTGAAATCTGAATAACAAAACTTCTTTGGGTAGCAATTAATCTGTCCTGGTCTCTGCTGCTCAGACAACTGAGTTTTTTTTCCATCTGTATAACACCATGCAAGCTGTTATGTATGACTTCAGCTCTACCCTCTAATTCATATTACCTTTAAAACACAGATTTAATCATAACAATTTTACTCTCAAGATCAAATGCATTTTTGCCCAGAAAACAAGAGATACTAGAATAAAAATCAGCTAAGCAAAATTTAAATTTTATTCAAGCTATATTGAAACTATGCAGTTCAAATAATGTTCACAGAGCAAAGAGGGCAAGCCATTTGTTTATTGGGTTGGAGGAGAAATAGACACAAGAAATAACAGTGAAACAGCTTTTGTATGTGCTGTAAGATTTTGGCTAGACTAGCATTTTAATTACTCTGTGGAGAAGGAAGTTTCTCAGATGGAGTCCCCTGCCTGGTGCAGCAGGAGTGTTGTCCTGCAGGGTACAGAGGGGGTTTGGGCAGCTCCGGTCCAGTGCTGGGAGGAGCTGCAGGTGGTTCTGTCAGGGCTGACAATGTCACAGAAGTGACAGTGTGTACCAGAGAGGTCCTGAGGCTGAACAGGAGGGAAGCAAGGAGCTGGTGAAGGCTTTGCCTGAAGGGAGAGGGGTGCTCACCACACTGATGTGACAGGCATTGCAAATCTGCTCAAAGGAAAAGGAAAAACCCAACTTGGCTAAACAAATCACTTCATACATTACATTAGAAGGTGAAGGTTCCTATTCCCCTTCTCAAGGGAAGGTCCTTAAGGATTAAGGTGCAAGTTGCTGCTTTTTCCCAAGTGCAATAGGACATAACTTTGGTGCAGTCTTCTCCCAGGGGTGTAAAGGATGGATTTTTGGTGTCAAGAAGCATTTTATTTAGCAGTGACTTCCTACTCAAGTAGTGTTGGCCCCATGCAGGGTAGGAGTACTCCTTGTCCTGCCTCTGTGCCACGCCTGGCAGCTGGACTTTGTTGGCATCTCTGCTGTGGAATTGGCTGAGTCACTTGAAGTTGTTTTTGGTGTGGTTGTGTTTGCCCTGCTAGCTCAGGGTGCTGTGAGACAACTGCCATCCCAGCTCTTTTGTCACCCTTTCCTAGGGAGAGACATGCCTCGTTCCTCACACCTTGGGGTGTAACACAGACTGCTCTGCTGCAAGTGAAAATTTGAGGTTTGTATTTCAAGGCTTTAAGGATAAAGATCTTGGTAATAACAGGGGAAAAAAAAAAACTAACCCTGATGTTTTCATGAAAAGGTAACACCCTAACACAAAGAAGAAATTCGTCTTGTGTGTGGATCACAAGGCTCCTATTGCATCAGCACTCCCTCCAGGTTTGATTACATTCCTTTTTAAGATATAGACAATTTTAACACCTGTCCCAAGGTGTAAGAGTGGCTCTGCCTGACAGTGGCTGGTAGCAGGTGCATGAGGAGGCAGAGAAGATGAGTAGGAATGATGCTTCAGAAAACTCTGTCTCCTGAAATGAAGCACAGATAGCTTCAGGGAGAGGTGATGGCACTTTTGAACTTAGGGCCAAAAGAAGTTTAAAAAAATCTACTAGTGTAACAGATTGCTTACTGACCCGTTTTAACTAATTTTATTGCAGCCACCACGGCAACGACTTCCCCAATCCAGTCACTGTGGTGAAGTCTCTGTATTTCCTTGGTTTGGTTCTATGTCATGTAACTTCGTTTGATGTCCCCTGTTTTTTATGGCTAATGTGGGATGCTTCATGGTCGTTCCTTATTGTCCTAGTTTGAAATACATGTATTTGCAAAGAAAGGCAGAAGCCTCCCTCTGAAATGAAAAATGTGATCCCTTTTCCCTACAAATTATTATAATTTTGAAATTAAGGGAGCTCTCAGGAAAAGATATGGGGGTAGGAGTAACAGTTCTTTACTAGTATATCTAACAAGACAAACAAGAACAACAACAGCTATGAAATTAGCCACAAACAGAACAGTAACTCAGTCCCAGTCCCTTTCTGGCTGCAGGCACCTTTTCCCTGAGCTGCAGTTCCCGGTGCTGGGGGCGGGCAGGTCCCGCAGAGCTGCAGGAGGGGTGGGGGTGATGGCAGCGCTGTCCCAGGGGGAGAGAGAGATGGAGAGAGCCCTCTGCTCACGGTGTGGGTCCTGGTGCTCAGCAGAGTGCTGGATGGTGGCAGGTTACAGTGAGAAGGCAGCAGGGCAGGCTCTGACAGCAGTGAGGATGGCTCCTGGCGCTGGGATGGCAGGGATGGGGCTGAGGCAGAGATCGTCCTTCTCATCTGAACTCCAAGGGGGAAATGGGCCGAGCCAGAGCCTTCCGTCTGCTCTTCCGGATGTTTGAATCTGGCGGGGATTCCCTCTTCCCTCCCCCCTCCCCTTTCCCCTGTCATTAGGGCCTAATCAACAGGTAACTTAGCATGACAATGGGGAAAATTCCACATAGGGAAAGGGGAAAGAACCAACCCCAACATTATCCACCCTGAATTTTCCCCTACCATCATGCTACATCAAATTAAAATCTTCAAATTATAGACATCCATACAGTTACAGATACAGGCACAGTATTGTAGGTAGTTCACCCTAAAACAAGGTCTCCTTGGGGTATGCATCGGGTCTTTCCATCCCTTTGCATCACCTACCAGGTACACCCTGGCCCTTGAGCAAAAACCACCCCATGAATTGGATTGTCTTTGCTGGAGGCAGAGTTCACCCAAACAGTTTTTCCTAGAATACCTCTCATATGCACCACTGGAACCTTGTCCCCATCTGGTGTTCTCAAGGGCTCAGACTGGGCAGGGCCTGCTTGATTAGTGGAACCTCGGGTGTTCACTAACCATGTGGCCTTTGGTAGATGAATCTCCCAGTTTTTGAAAGTCCCCCCACCCAGTGCCTTCAAGGTGGTTTTAAGCAGCCCATTGCACCGTTCCACTTTCCCAGCCGCTGGTGTGTGATAAGGAATGTGGTACACCCACTCGATGCCGTGTTCTCTGGCCCAGGTGTTTATGAGGCTGTTCTTGAAATGAGTCCCATTGTCTGACTCAATTCTCTCAGGGGTACCATGTCTCCAAAGGACTTGTTTTTCCAGACCCAGGATGGTGTTCTGGGCAGTGGCATGAGGCACAGGGTAGGTCTCCAACCATCCAGTGGTGGCTTCCACCATGGTCAGCACATAGCGCTTGCCTTGGCGTGTCTGAGGCAGTGTGATGTAGTCAATCTGCCAGGCCTCCCCATACTTAGATTTGGACCACCGCCCCCCATACCAGAGGGGCTTCACTCGCTTGGCTTGCTTGATGGCAGCACACGTCTCACAGTCATGGATAACCTGGGAAATACTGTCCATGGTGAGATCCACCCCTCGGTCTCGTGCCCACTTATAGGTAGCATCTCTGCCTTGGTGACCTGAGGCATCGTGGGCCCATCGAGCCAGGAACAACTCTCCCTTGTGTTGCCAGTCTAAGTCTATCTGTGACACCTCTATCCTTGCAGCCTGATCTACTTGTTCATTGTGTTGGTGCTCCTCATTAGCCCGACTCTTGGGGACATGGGCATCTACATGACGGACCTTTACGGGTAGCTTCTCTACCCGACTGGCAATGTCTTTCCACTCATCAGCAGCCCAGATTGGTTTTCCCCTACGTTACCAGTTAGCTTTTTTCCATCTTTCCAGCCAGCCCCACAGAGCATTGGCTACCATCCATGAATCAGTGTAAAGGTAAAGCTTTGGCCACTTCTCTCTTTCAGCAATGTCCAGGGCCAGCTGAACGGCTTTGAGTTCAGCAAGTTGACTCAATCCACCTTCTCCTACAGTAGCTTGTGCAACCTGTCGTGTGGGGCTCCATACGGCTGCTTTCCTCTTCCGGTTCATCCCCACGATGCAACAGGAACCGTCAGTGAAAAGAGCGTAGCGAGTTTCATCTGCTGGCAGTTGGTTGTATGGTGGGGCTTCATCAGCCCGGGTCACTTGTTCTTGCTCCTCTTCATAGGCAAGACCAAAATTTTCACCTTCTGGCCAGTTTGTAATTATTTCCAAAATCCCAGGGCGATTTGGGTTTCCGATACTGGCGCTCTGTGTGATGAGGGCAATCTACTTGCTCCATGTGGCATCGGTGGCGTGGTGGGTAGAGGGAACCTTTCCTTTAAACTTCCACCCCAGCACTGGTAGTCGGGGTGCCAGGAGGAGCTTTGCTTCTGTGCCAATCACCTCTGAGGCAGCTTGAAGTCCTTCATAAGCAGCCAAGATCTCCTTCTCTGTTGGGGTGTAGTTGGCTTCAGACCCTCTGTAACTTTGGCTCCAGAATCCCAGAGGTCGGCCTCGGGTCTCACCAGGTACCTTCTGCCAAAGGCTCCAGGACAAGCCCTTGTTCCCGGCTGCAGAGTAGAGCACATTCTTCACCTCTGGTCCCGTCCTGACTGGGCCGAGGGCTACAGCATGAGCGATCTCCTGCTTGATCTGGGCAAAGGCTTGCTGCTGCTCAGGGCCCCAGTGGAATTCGTTCTTCTTCCGGGTGACCAGGTAGAGAGGGCTGACGATCTGGCTGTACTCAGGAATGTGCATTCTCCAAAAGCCTATGGCACCTAGGAAAGCTTGTGTTTCCTTCTTGTTGGTTGGTGGAGACGTCGCGGTGATCTTACTGATGACCTCAGTGGGGATTTGGCACCACCCATCTTGCCACTTTACTCCCAGGACCTGGATCTCTCGGGCAGGACCTTTGACTTTGCTCCTCTTGATGGCGAAACCGGCTCCCAGCAGAATCTGGATGATCTTCTCTCCTTTCTCAAATACTTCCATTGCCGTGTTCCCCCACACAATGATGTCATCGATGTATTGCAGATGTTCTGGAGCTTCACCCTTTTCCAGTGCAGCCTGGATCAGTCCATGGCAGATGGTGGGGCTGTGTTTCCACCCCTGGGGCAGTCGGTTCCAGGTGTACTGCACGCCCCTCCAGGTGAAAGCAAACTGAGGCCTGCACTCTGCTGCCAGAGGAATGGAGAAAAATGCATTGGCAATGTCAATGGTGGTGTACCACTTTGCTTCCTTGGACTCCAGCTCGTACTGGAGTTCCAGCATGTCCGGTACGGCAGCGCTCAGCGGTGGAGTCACTTCATTCAATGCACGATAGTCCACAGTCAATCTCCATTCTCCATCAGACTCGCGCACAGGCCAGATGGGGCTGTTGAAGGGTGAGTGGGTTTTGCTGACCACCCCTTGGCCCTCCAGCTCACGGATCATCTTGTGGATGGGGATCACGGCATCTCCATTTGTCCTGTACTGCCGGTGGTGCACTGTGCAGGTGGCAATTGGCACTTGCTGCTCCTTCACCTTCAGGAGTCCCACTACAGATTGGTTCTCTGACAGTCCAAGCAAGGTGTTCAATTGCTTAATGCTTTCTGTCTCTACAGCAGCTATTCCAAAAGCCCACCTGAGTCCCTTTGGGTCTTTGTAATAGCCATTCCTCAGGAAGTCTATGCCTAGAATGCGCGGTGCCTCTGGGCCAGTCAAAATTGGATGTTTCTGCCACTCCTTCCCAGTCAGGCTCACCTCAGCCTCCAGCAAAGTCAATTCCTGTGATCCCCCCGTCACCCCAGCAATAGAAACAGGTTCAAACTCCAAGGGGGAAATGGGCAGAGCCAGAGCCTTCCGTCTGCTCTTCTGGATGTTTGAATCTGGCGGGGTTTCCCTCTTCTCTCTCCTCTCCTCTCCTCTTTCCCCTTTGCCACCAGGGCCCAGTCAACAGGTAACTTAGCATGACCATGGGGAAAATTCCACAGAAGGAAAAGGGAAAGAACCAACCCCCAACACTTACATACCTTCCCATCTCCCTAGTGAGCTGGCTGAACTTGGTTACAGTGCTGCTTTGTCACAAGTCTTGCAAGGGAGAGCATTAACCTGCTTAATTGCTCCTCCCACAGGCGGAGCTCTTATCATCCGGTCCACCTTTCTGCTTTCCTAAATCTACAGTATGCTTATTCTCAGAGCGGCTGGATCCCTATAGAGTTCTCAGGAGGAGGCTGAGTGCTGACATTCTAATATGGTTCTCTCTTGGAACTCACAAGCTTTGGGGATTTTTGTTTAATTTTTTTTTTTTTACCCGAAGTGAGAGGTAAACCGATGTATGCAGCCTTTTGAGTTCACATAGTGGTGCTCATTGGATGATGTACCCAGCTAGGGTGACTCTTTTTTGGACTTAAATTGGGAGTGTGACATGTGGGGTAAGGTATTGCAGATGTGTGCTACTTCCATAACAGAAACAAGGCTAATGGAATTAAACAAGGCTAATGGAATTATCTGTAGTTTTGTGATAATCACCAAAATCACTGAAGGTTGCCATAGCTCTTAAAATTCAGAGGATCAGGGATCACACTTGGAAGTCTTTCCATCAGCATGAAGACTCAGTGGTGGTCACCTCAAAAGCTGGTACCTCCAGAAAGGGTTGAAAGGAGTCCTTCCAAAGCTGTTCTGGCTGCTCTGCAGTGTGCTGGGGTTTGCTAGGTGTCAGTTCATTGTCAGAGCTTTGTGGAAGTGGGTGATTGGAGCAGATGTTGGTCTGTGCTGGAAAGCTAATGAGCTGCCTGTGTATAAACATGCTATGGTGTGGAGAAGGGTAAAGTTTTCCTGCAGATAAGGAAATCATCCTTTCTATTGGAGGGAACCTTCCTTTTGAACTCAGATTTCAGCTGTCTCTCACACGGGTCATTGGAGACAAGGCAGTGCAAAAAGCTCTCAGAGCCAAGAATGAGTCAGGAAGAGTTTTACCAAAAGTGGAAAATATTTTTTCTATTTAATTATTTGTTTATGAACATGCTAAGCCTGTCTTCATACAGATATTTTTCTTCAGGTTATTGTAAGGTGTGATATTCAAAATAATCTAGTTCAAATCTGCCAGAAGTAGTCACTGAAACCAGGGAGCAATTATGTGACAAGATAGGGGTATTTTTGCTTTCTTCTCATTACCATTTTCATGTCACCATTGCTCTTTGGTATAATTGATAGATTCAAGTACAGTTTGTGTATTATTGTGTTGTGTTTTTAAAAATAGATTCATGTTTTATACCACCTAACCTGGAGTGCAATGAACGCTATTTCATTAATTGAAAACAAAAAACTCTAAAAAACTTTCTGCCTGCTAATAGTACTTTCCTGCTGTTAATTTTGCAAAGATACCTGTGAGAAGGATTCACACAGTTAATTCAGTCCTGCCCATCTGCTGGCTGCTGTTGTGGCTAACACATTAAAAATTTACTTTTGTGTGATTCCTTCTAGGCTGCTATTTATTAATGGATTAAGAATGGTCTTTGGAAGTGAACAGCACGTATGCAGCAAACTATTTTGTTCAATTTAAATGAAAAAGAATGAAAGAAGTGCTGTTAGCCTTGCTCTTGGAAGATGTTTGGATCAAAATGTTTGGTTTGAGATATTGCTGTACTTATTTTTTTATCCTTTTTTTTTTCTTTTTTTTTTAATAGTGTGCCCTGGGAGCAAAACAAATTTTGAGGATTTTCTTTTGCTTTTCATCTGAAGGTTCTTTCCTTCAAAGAGAAAAGTAGCTGAGGGCATCCAAGATGCATCCTAGGCTGTTGTCTGCCCTGTGGTGGTGAGGAAGGTGGTGCTGGAGCTTGTCTGGGAATGCTGTCCTGGGCCTGGAGGTGTCTGTCCCTGCAGCCTGTGAGAGGTTTTGGGTAGGTGGGTTTGTATAATTGTCACCTCCACCATACCATGGCTGCTTCTGCTGCTCATGTAAGGACACAAGGGATGTCTCAGAGTACAAGGAGTGTCCTGGCTTACTAGCCTGGCAGTTTTCTTGTTTCTATGGTGCAGACCCAAATAAATAGTTAAATAGAAGTAACCAAGGATTGCCATCTGGCCTTCTGTGAGGGTCACCTTTCCCAAATGGCATTGAGTATTATTCTGGGTTCCTACTAGGTGACTGTGGGAGTGGAAACATTGACTAAGGAGCTGGAATAGAAGCAGCAGCAGTGTGAGGAAAACCTGTTTAGCAGAGCTTGGTCTATCCTCAAGTTTTCCATTAGCAAGCTGTAGGGCATACTTGGCAGAGGCACTCACAATGCAAGGAAAAGCACCAAAAACTCAGTCAGTAGGATAATAAAAATAAATTTTCAATGAATGGAAACTTCCTTTTCATAATGAAGTATTACCTGTGGGATTTTTGCACACTGGTCTGAAGAAAGCTGTATAAAAAAGCCTGTTGGAAGGACTGAAGGGAGGCTGTCCTTCAGCCAGGTCTGTGTTTTTCTCAGTGCCTAAGTAAGTCCTGTTTGGAAGGGCATAAAGAGAGCACAACTGCTGTAGTGTGCTTCACTTTGCTGTAGTGTATCTCCTGGCTGCATGGCATAGTGATTACTTGAAATCAAAGCTCTTATTACAGCTATGCATTATTCACAAAGAGCAACAAATGTTAACTATTTGTGCTTGGTGCATTCAATGATAGCCTGCTGTTGTAATTTATTTTTTTCCCACATGGATTCCTGGAAGTTTTTAATCTCTTTTGCTATATCTGGTATATCTGGGGATGAAATTTCAACTCCTTGGTGCATTCCTTTTTTTAAAAAAAGGTGGGTCCATATGCTATAGCTGATAAATTTTTTGGCAAAGAGCTATTAATTTTTTTTAGCTGTGTAGAATTGTGTGAAAACACTATGTTTAGTCTACCACGTAAATAAAGGATTGATTGATTAGATTTAGTCACTAAAGAAAAGGTCAGTGTATGTGTGCAACCCTCCCTGCTCCAACCCTAAGTAGGCTCACTCAGAGTGAAAGTACAGGACAATTTGATGGCTACTCATTTCACTGCCATACTCCACCAGTATAATTAAACCAAGAATGAAGATTTAAGGTGGAAATATTTTGCTACCTTAGAAATACAAGGCAAAGGGGGTAGAGCCAGCATCCAATAATCATGTGGAGAAAAGTATAGAAATGAAATAGTTCTGAATAGACAGGCTACTTTAGTTTTTATCTGGATTCCTGGTTTGCCTCACTGTACCAGCAAATATTTTCATCGATGTAGAAAGCGTCCTTTAAAAAGTTTTCTTTAGCAGAACTGCTTTCTGTGTCATCATGTCCCAAGTGGAGGATTGATTCCATGTTCATCAAAAGATGGTTGTGGGTGGACCGGCATTGTTAAGCATGGCTGACTTTGTGGGTGCAGTGTTAGTGATGAGGTGAGGGATGAGCTGGGGATTGCTGGAGCAGCTGTGGCTTGAGGACACCCTCTGTGCTTGCATCTCCTTGTTTTCTGTGAGCAGGAGAAATCTATGCCCATCTTTATGGAAATCTGCGATTCTGGTCATAACAGCCACACTGAGTCCCAAGTAGAGCTATTGCAAATGTGATAGTTTGCCATTAGCTGTCAGAACAGATAGAGGAGCATTTACACTAGCACTTGAAAGCTGCAATGAAAGAACTCTGTTTCCAATTCAGACACAAAGCACATGGGCTTCTTCTATTTGCTCAGTATTCCCAATTCACCATTAGACTGGGGCTGTTCTGTGCAATCTGTTTTGATCTTTCCCCATCTGTTCCAATCTGATGTTTCTTTCCTGAAAAATGGAACTGGCAGAGTGTGATTGTTGCAAAGGCAATCAATTACTGCAGCTGTAAAATTGTTCTGCCTGGTGGAGTCAATGTGTGCTCTTACCAGGCTGCTGCACTTCCTGCACCCCTTCCCCTTGCCCAGGTGAGCTGCCCTGCCCTGGGCTGGAGCCAGCTGGGATGAATGACAAATGGGAGACTCCCTGCTGTAGCTCAGGGCTTGTGAGAGGACCTTGTCGGTGGGAACAGCTCCTGGTGGTATGTGGGGGGCTGGAAGCAGCATTTGGGGAGATGCTGTGAGTGGCAGCTGTGGGAGAGGATGGGTGCTCCTCAGCAGGCTGGCCTGGGCCTGGCACTGCTCAGCACGGCTGTTACTGGTGAATCACTGAAGGAGGGCATGGGGAGGGCACTTAACCAATTGGCACCATGCAAAACTTGGAAGGGATAGAGCTCCAAATGAGCATCTCCCTGCCAAAGCATCCCATTGGACTGGCACAGCAGATTCAGCATTTGGAAAGGGAGAAGTGTAAGAACAGCATCCACACAGCCACAGGATACAGAATGCCCCATCAGAAGGAAGTGCTGGGATTTCCTATGCTCTGCTCACCTGAGTCCCAGTGTCAGCAAGGTCAGGCTTCTGTGACAAGTATTGACATTGCTAAGATGTGTGAGGGAGATTTCTATTTCTGCAGCGAAGGGGGAGTCATCTGCCCACTCTGCTTGTCGTGCTGCCAGGTGCAGCCTGGAGCATTGCAGATAGTTCAGGCTCTGGTATAACAGCAGCTTAAAAGCCAGGCAAAAGTAGCCTGGAGGAAAGAGAAAAGCGGTGAGAGGTACATGAACTATGATCTTGGAAGAACTATGTATGCATAGATTTGCAAACATAAAACAAACCAGAAAGGTTTGGAGATCAACTCTCCAAAGCAAGAGAGATCTGTGGAGCTCTGAGTGATGATCTCCTCCCCTTCTCATGTCCAGGGACAAGGAATAATGTGCCAGAGCTCCTGCATGAAGGGTTTAGCCAGACAGCAGGGAAAGTGTGCTAGTGACAAGCCCTTTTTCTTAAAAAGACCCGTTTCTGGCTCTTGGACTGTGCTATGGATACTGGGCCAGGAGTCACAGAATCATCATAGAAAAGCCCAAGTTTGCAGGAACCTTGGAGATCATCTGCCCCAGTTTTTGTGGGAAAGGGAGCCTAAGTGAAAGTATCTAGCCCTTTGTCCAGTCATGTCTTAAAAACTGCCACTGCTGGTGTCTCTGCCAGCTCCTTGGGGAAGTTGTTCATGTAAATAGTTTTTCAGACTGTAAAAAACTTGTTTCTTCTATTATTATGAAAATCATGAAGTAGGTCCATAGTGTTATGGACCTAGGACTTGCCTAACCCTGCCTCCGAAATAGGAAAAACGTGAATGTCATGTATAAAAGAAAGACAGTGTTTTCTAGTTTTGGGGAAAAGAAAATCAGATTTTTATAAGATATGTCTTGCGTAGGTTTTGGAATTATTTGCCTTTTGCTCAAAGAGCAAACTTCCTAGGAGCTAATATATAACAAAACCCTTAGATGGCATTGGGAGGGAAAGTATCCACAGATTACTGCTTTGGGATTCAGATCTTACTTTGGTAGACCCAAAGTGTTTCCATTTACCTGAGCAGTGGTTTAGATCTTCACTAGGTGTTTTTGAGAATACTAATACCTACTAACAGATTATGTAAATAAATAGATTTATTTACAGATTAATAAATGCCCCTTCGTTACTCTGGCATAGCAATTACAGCATGTGTGATATATGTGAATCTCCATTTATCATTATCTAACTTTAGGCTTTTTAGAAGTTAATGTTTTATAAAAGCTGCTTACATAAACTACTCTTTTCATGAAGCTGGCCGAATGAGAAGTAAGTGGTAGAAAGCAATTAAATGGTGCTGCTGGGCAGAGATGACAGAGATGGATCCCACTGTTCTGATATGAATATAGATTTATTGTGTTCCTTAGTTATAAACTTGCTGCAGTTTAGATATTGCTCTTGTAGAAACTTCATGGGACACGTGTCTGAACTTTCAAGCAGTGATTAAGCACTATATCATGTGGGCTGCGTGTGAATCATCATCTTCAGATTAGCATGCACCTAAATTAGTAATTTACTAAGTTATGAATATGAGAAATATTTTGCCATGATTATGAATAATTAATGCAAAGCTATATTGTCAACATCCACACAGTAATTCATCCTTATAGCTTTGTGTCAGGATGTTTTTGGCTGCCTCCAGGGGGGAATCTGAAGAGTAGAGCCAGGACGACAAACCCCACAACCATAAGGAGGTGCTGTGGATTGGTGGCTTTGCAAATGATCTGCTAGTTAATTGGGCCTGCACCAGGGTCTGCACCTCTGGAAGCTGCAAGGACTTCTGCTGTAGCACGAGCTGTGTGTCCTGCTGGGGGCCCTGAAGCTGCAGCTTGTGCAGTTATCATTCCAAAGAAGATGAAGAAGTGAATGTGTCTGTGCTGTGAATGTTAAGGTGCCTGGATTTCCATTAACCAGAGTTGAATATAATTGACTGTATATGTGCCTGTTCTCAGTTTGCCTTGCCTGCTGACTTTATCCCTTGCTAATATTCAGATTCACAGCTTCCATGAACCACTTGCAAAGAGTTAGAGTGTGTTTCTGTTGTTAGTTGAGTACCCCAGGTATTTGCTGTGCCCTTACAGCTGTTTTGGCAGGATGAGTCACAGAAGGCAGAAGATGGAAATGCGGGGTCTGTGTAAGAGGAATTGGGGTGTCTGTGCCTGTTTCCAGGTCGCTTCCACTTAAGGGATCCACTTGAAGAAGGGAGGGAGGAAATATTAGTGAATGGTGTCATGTTCCCTGACCTGACCTCAGGAATGGTATGGGTGGGATTATCCCAGGGGGCTCCCAAGCATCCTCAAAGACAACGTGCAATCAGTTGGAAGACATAGAAAACAGTTTGAAAAGCAAGATACTTATCTGGTTCTTAGGAAGAATTCTTAATTTGAGTATAGGATTAGGAACTGATTTGTTTGGTTGTTTTTTGTTTTTTTTTTCTGAGAGTAATAACTGAAGGAAAATAAGAACTTTTGAACTGTGATTGTTTAGTTTTGTTTTGTTTGTTTTTTTTTTCTTGCGTATGAAGCTCATAATAGCTAATGCTTTTTTTGGGGGTGATTCCCAACCTTCTTGTGAGCAACGCTTGGAAAAATATTTTTTAAAGTTCATAACTCCTGACATGTTTATGAATATAATTTGAATCATGGTCTTAGTTTTTTCTATATCTTAGCCTTTTTTCTTTGACAAGACCTTGCTTGTTTATTTTATTATTTTAATCCTTCTCCACCTCTAATATTTTGTTTTGCTCCATCAAAATATTGGCCTCCTTTTGCGGCAGCTGTGCCAAAAGGGCTTTTTAAGCCTCCTGATCTAATGTTCAGAACTGCTTCTCTTCCACTTCCCTCTTTTCTGTATTGGATTTGATAAGGGGTGAATTCCTTTTAGATTGGAAAGAGAGATTCAAGTCTTGGAAGGCACCAGATGGTGGCAGTGGTCTTTCACATCTGACAAATCTGGAACATGCAGTGACGCTTAAGAAGTTTATGCACATTCTACACCATGCCATCCTCGTTTTTTTCCTCTTTCAAGCTGCATAGTTGGAATGAGGAAGGTGATATATTTTTATGCTTATCTTGAGAGAATGCCTGAAGAAGGTGAGATGTGTATGTAAGAGAGTAGGAAGGATAAGCCTTGGCTATATCTGAGCATTGCTAATGCTGTTATTTTCTGCATTTGTGTAATGACATTGCATTTCACTGCATTTCAGTTGAAATGTAGTTTGGATGACAGCTTAGCTGTGCCAGCTCATACTGGATGACACTGTTGTTCTGGTTCTTACAAACAGACTTGTACCTTATATTATCAGTCCTTGCTGAATCTTCCTGCATGTGTGTTTTCTAATACCTAGTTTATTTCTGAATGCAGCAGGTACTAGCTCTGTAGTGTTATTATAGCTATTTGCTTTATATTTCTGCATCTTCACTTTGGTGTTTTCAGAGGAGCTTAACAGTATTCTGTTTGTCTGCTTTAAGGAGGAATGGCTGGAGAAATCCGTATTTGAAAGAGAGAATCAAGTGCTGAATTCCACTTTGTTTTGTTAAACAAATATTAAGGATAGAAAAATACACTTCTTGGCTCTGGAGCTGAATCCTGGCAGTCTGTGCTGTGATTGTTTGCTGTTTGGGAAGAGAAAGCACCTTCAGATGTGGAGGTGATGGGTAAGGGTTAATTATGAAAAGCAGGCACAGAAATGGCAAGGTGCTTTAGTAACATTGCACAGTGTGAATGTGAGTTGGTCTGTGAAAATCAGTGCTACAGTCCTGGGGCTCACAGTGCAGCTGTAACAGGAGCTACAACCAGTGTAACACAGAAACAGGACAGCAGAACATTTGATGACCATGCATACTCACACATCATCTGCATGGCAAACCTAGCTGCTGGGAAATGTCCCTGAGCTGTCCAAGAGGCAGGGCCTGGACCTGCAGCCATGGGCTTCATCCACACAGGCAGGCCAGGAGCCCCTGAGGTGTGTTCTCAGTGCTGCTGTCATCACAGCTGCTCTTGAGGCACAGAAAACCCTCCTGGCTCCAGCAGAACAAGGTTGAGGTGAGTTTGGGGCCACGTTTGAGTTCAGGAGGAGTTAACTGTGTCCCAAAGCCTCCTGTGAGCACCGCTTTGGGTTCCTGGGGCTTTTTTGCTTCTGTTACACTTGAATAAAGCAGCGGTGAATATTCTAGATGATGTAATACATCCCTCAGTTACCGAGAGAAAAAGACAAGCTTGGAAAGCACTTGACTTCATGTAGCATGTGGTCTTTCTTCATACCTTTTTTTGCAATTTAGGATTCCTACCCATGCAGGATTTAGTCCACATCTTCTCTATCACAGTGACAGTGGAAATGTCAGGGAGCAGTTACTAAGAACCTGGGCTGAGATTTTTGCCTTTTTTATTTGTTAATAATAAATTTTAATAAAAATTTGTTAAGCTACTTTTTTCTAGTTTGAAAAAATGAGAAATCTTGCATTTGTTTTATTAAACACAGTTTTTACTTACATGTTGGAAAGAGAAACCAGCACAAACTATTTGGAGTACAAAGTTATTGCTCTGTCACATACAAGACAAGTGGATATGGAATGATGATGCATGTTGGTTTCCAGGTGCAAAACTTGAGTTTGTGTTAAGAAGAACCCATCTGTCTGCTTTATCTCCTCCATGGAAAATAATCGGCAAATGGGTTGTGCTGTCTGCCAGATGTGACCACATTAAGTCTATTTGTTTTATGAACACTTGATGCAATTTTAAGATTATAAGAAAATGTCTCCAAAAGATATCATATGAAAATCGATAATTCTTTTCTATGCCATCTTGTTTATGAGAAGCAGAAAGAGGGTTCACTGGAGCAGGGCTAAGATCAATAGCTCTGTGAATTTTAATTGGACTGTCTTTAACTACTGAGTGCTGTCTTCTTTTAACTCTGTAAGAGTAAAATAAAAGAACTTTGTCAACAGGTGCCTTTTACCTTCTCCAGTCTCACTGAGGCCACTTGTGGACTGTCTTAAACAGAAAGTGGAAAGACAGGAACTGAAGAGTAACTTGGTTCTTGCTCCTGTCATGTAATGTCACTTAAAAGAAACTTTCTGTCTTTTTCTTTTTCATATATAAGCTTGGTTAGCATATTCCTTTTTATCACTGTTACTTTATCTTTGTGCATTGTCCTTGTTTCCAGTCTATGTGAAATTTTCCTCAGTTTTTTCCTTCTGCTTGACACATGCATACTTGGCATCACCTTTCTCTATAATATAATTCTCATTTATACAGTGAGTTAATAAGTTCAACCTTGTTCATGGACTCTCCATGGAATGTGGAGATAAGAAAAAAATTGCCATAATTCCTCACAAAGAAACAGTTTTCTCTCTTTTTACTTCAACCTTTTCTTACTCTGTGACTGCAAAATGACAATGGCCAGAATGAGTTTGTATTTCATTTTCCACCTACCCATATCAAAAAGTTTTTCTGAAATGCTCTTAATGACATTCCCACGTCCTTTTGGTTCCATCCTCTCGAAATGTGCAGAGCTGGATAAGTCTCTCATTCCTCCAGAAGCTTTACTGGGATCATTGCTGCTGTGGTTTCTCCTTGGCAATCTCTGTGTTTCAAGTGCAGTACAATTTCATGTGCACATTGCCCTCCTTCAGCCAAAGCCTCTGAGGCAACAGTTCTCCCTGCTCCCTCATGTGGGTGTGGGTGGCAGGGAGGTCACAGCAAACCAAACCTCTGGCAGCACACCAAACCTCTCCAGGATTACTTGGATCAGCCAAAGGCCCAATCTCTGAGTTGGGATGTTTATCAGCCTAGTGGTAAGAGGTGTGTTCACCTGTTCCTTTGCCTGTACACCTGGAACCACACCTTGTCTAAGGTCACCATTCCCCAAAGTTTACTCCAAGAGGAATTGTGTGGAGTTATCTGCTCTGTCTGTAACCTGCAGATTTGCACCAAAGAGGGAATTCTGCCCGCTGACACCATTTTTATTAAAGCAGCTGATGCCAGGTTGTATTTTTATAGGGTCTGCTGAATAACAGGCAGATCTCTGCTCCTTCAAGGACTGACTCTGAAGTGGTGATGGGATTATTAGAATGGGGTTTTTTTTGGCGTGCTGTTTTGTGGGGTTGGTTGTGAGGTGGAGCTGTTCCTGATGTTTGGGGTGATTTTTCAGAAGAAATTCTGAGTACTGGTTTTCTTCTTTAGGTTTTAAAGATCAAAAAAGTGTAACTTTACTGTCTTGAGTGGTATTTTTCCCAGTGTCTGAGAGATTCCTGTGAAAAGGAGAGATTCTCTTTCATATCTAATGAGGACAGGTTGCAGATATAGTCAATGTCATATGACTACACAAAATTTGTTTCTTATTTGCATTGAATACACAACTGGTGACATTTTTTGCTGTTATTAATAAAGGCACAAAGCAGAAATTGCAGCCATGGAGGGGAGGGTGGTCCTGCCATGGTTCCTGTTTTCTGTCCTGCTCCAGAAGGTGCTGTAGAATTGATAGAGGCTTGATGGTAAAACAAATGGATTTAGGACTTCAAAAATGCAGTGCAGCTCATGGTGACGGCTCTGCAAGGCACAATCCAAAATGTCTGTGGTGCCACTGTTGAGTCCTGTCACAGCTCCAGTACCACTTTGATTCCATAGCCATGTCCTGAGCTGTGCCAGCCATCTCAGGCCCCCTGCTTTGATGAAAACTGGGGCAAATCAGTGTCTTTGCACTGGCTAAGCTTCTGTGCCAAATGACTTGGAGCCTGGATACAGCTCTGCTTCAGGATGCTTGAATTCAGCTACTTGGGCCTGTTTATGTGAGCGTGCAGCCAAATTACACATAGTCCAGTCCAGTATTTCTGACTTGGTAATTAAACTGTATGGAACAGGATTGGCACAAGATGAGCTATCCTTAGAGTGTGGCAACTGCAGAGGGCTGTGGCTTATTTTTACTGTGAGGGGGTTGGGAGTTCCCCCCCCCCCATTTCCCCCCCTCCCCCCTTTTTTTTTTTTTCTTTTTACATCCTTCTCCCTGAGGTGTTCACTAGGGAGGTCATGGCTCAGGGGCATCACCTGGCTGATGTGCCTACAGCACTCCTGGACCAGAGGTGGCTTGGGCTAGTGCTGTGTCCATGGCCAGAGGAGCTCAGGTGTGTGCTCACCTGACCTGTGTCCAGGCCCTGAGTGGTGTCTGTAAAGTGCAGTTGTGATTTCAGGGCTTATGTACAGGGTATTAATGGAGAAATGTGTATTGTGCAATTCTAGTGGGTTCCCTAAAACCCTTGGGTGGGGATGCACAGCTGCATGCAGTAGGACAAAGGACATCCCTTGGTGGTTTGCTGGAACTTCTGACCAGCAGTTGCTGGGATCTGGAACATGTGTTCAGGCATACTTTTCATTCTTAGTTGCAATTTTACCAAGAAACTTAGAGTATATATTCTAAAATCTTTGTCCACTGGCAGTTCTTCAAAATAAGCATGAAGTGATTTATTTTTAGATGTCTTTGGAACTCATATCTAATCTTCCATCCACTATGAGTTCAAGAGTACTTTTGGTGTGACTACTTTTCAATTCACGGCATCTCATTGACTCTACAATTCAGATTATTTTTCACTGGATGTATTTATCAAGTTTCAGACCAGAGGCTTTCAGACTTATTTTCAGACTCTTAAAGGGGGGAAAGTGCTGATGTAGCCTTAAATTGTGGTATGGCAAATGTTACACTATAATTACCTTTATCTATCACCAAACCGCCTTTCAGAGTCCTGGCTGTGTGCCGTGGGCTTCTTGATGGAATGCTCCATTACACTGAGATTTTTCATGGGGAAAAACTTTTAAGGCAAGCCATGATAAAGTACTTCTATAAGAGTAGATGTAGGGGCAGTGACAGGGTGGTGAGAAGAGAGATGGTGCTGAGTTGCAGGAGAAAATATTCTGCAGCATTAGTGGTAGATCTGTATTAGAAAGAGCACAAAATAAATTTTTTTCCTCCCCCTGTGCGTCAGCCACATTACTACTTGTCTTCCAGGTGCTCTGACAAGCCGAAGTTTAGCATAAGCTGTGGAACTGAAGCAAATAGTATGTGTATTTTTCCTATGCACTGGAGTATTAGACTAAGATGTACAAGTTGGCACACAGACACCGGACTGGCTGCAGAGTGCAGAGCCATGTCAAGCTGTCAGGGTGCCACTGCTCCAGAGCTGCTGCACCTGGCAGGAGAGGGCTGGGATGATTTCATTACTGATCTGGAGCTCGTGTCCTTTACTGTGTCCTCGGGCCTGTGCTTGTTCAATGGCCTTCTCTGAACTGTGGGCTTGGTGTGGCAGATTCATCTCCTCAAAACAAAGGTAGAGCAAAGGAAACACTACATTGGAAAGGCTGAGAAAGGTGAAATTCAGAGCAAGAATGAAGGGATAGATGCTGTAGTAGTGCAGAGCTTTCAGGTACATGGAGAGGCCCAGCACTGCAGGTTTGTCTTGGATCACAGATGGAATCATCTCAAGAGCTGGAATGTAACAACACTCCTGCTGGGTGGTGGGGGTTTATATTAATTGTGAAAAACTGCTTGTCATGTAAAGCACAAATAAAAGGAACACTTAAGGACAACCCTGAAAACCTGTTTAGGAGCTCTGTGTCTATATTTTATAGATAGATACACAGAAAGGCTTTTTGATCAAGTATTTGTACTTGCTGCTTGTCTGCACTGTGGTATGGTTTCTGTCTGCTCTTTAACTGGGGAGGCCAAGGTGCATCCATCACTGGAATGTAGCCATGATTAATGCTCTCTCAGGTGTATAGGAGCATTTCCTGTGCAATGAAAACTGGAAATGGAAAAGGGCCTGCTTTAACAGGGGGAAAAGGGAAAGAAGAATTTGTGTACTGAAGAATATTAACATTTTGGGTGCAGGTGGCTACTGAAGTAAATTAAATTCCCATAGACAGCTGAAGGGAAATAGTTTTCTGCTCTTGGGTCACTAGAGAGAGTTTAGAATATCAGACTGATTAATGTCAATTGGAGCATCTTTACATTTCTGTTTAGTATTTTGTCTTGGTGGCTAATGAAATTCCTTCTCCTTTATTACAAATCTGTTTTCTGTAGGTTGTATCATAGCAGATGGGCTGTCAGAAAAGAGCACACTGAGCATGTTGGATTGCATCTTTTGCTCTGTGTGGAATGGGTAGTTTGTCCACAATAGGACACAATTAAGGGAAAAACAAACAAAAAACCTATACACCTTCAGTTTTAGCATACTGAGTGTTGAATCTGCTGCAGCTGGAATTTGGAATGGGGATGCCATCATGAACTGGCCTCATCCATATTGAAGATGGGCACTCTGGCCTTTCTCATGGAAGAAGGGGAAACTAAAAGGGTAGCAGCTTGTAATTTGCACATCCCATAGTGTGGTTCCCTTGAAAGATAAGAGCCTTATCAAATTCTGCACCAATCAATTAGTAGTTATGTGTTAATCCCATAAATTATAATTCTCTTGGTTTAATCTTCAAGCATCTGTAGCAACTCTACAAGAACTTAACTACTGCACCTCAAACAAATTAGATTCAGCATTCTGCAGACTGAGGCTTAGGGCATGTTGAGAACTGGATTCTGGTTCTGTGAATATTAATGGACCAGAATGATGAATTTTCTATTTTAATTATGACCCTGTGTGTGGTAGGTATAACATTTATTTCTCAAAATGTTAGTGATTGTTACTTTGAAGGAGACCAAATATTCACAGGGAAGATAGGAATAAATCAGGTCTTCAAAATACATTTGTGCTCTGGGAGGGGGAATTGCAGGCACTTCTTTTAATTTTTTCCTTTTTTCTTTTCTCCTCCTGTTTTTTGTTTGGTTTTGGGGTCTTTGTACATAATGTATGGAGACACTGTCAGATGTAACTGGCAAAGGACCATCTCACTTGCCACTAAACATTTGACAATGTGGTATATCACAAACAGACTTTTATATAGAAACTACAGTTCACAAAATTGTTTTGTTGTGTGAAATCTTAAACTCATCTGTAGTCCAGCTCAGGTTGTGCATTAATGAAGTAACGAGAGTTCTTCCACAACAGAATCTAGGATATTGCTCTTAATTCAATATTTTATTATACTTCTCTTCTTTTAGGAAGAAACAGTAGGATCCAGTGGGGTTGTGCCTTGGTTTGTTCATATGAACCTAAAATGAGAATTCCAGTACATCATATTCTACTTTTACCTTTTCTTCTGCTAATAAAATGAGAAGTTGGCTTCCACTTTAGTAATCTTACATGAAAATGCTAAGAAGCTGTATCTAAAAAAACTTATTTCTCATCTGTAGATCCTGTTGAAAGTTGAAAAGATTTTTTTTCCTCAAAGCACGTGGTTCAGTTTTAATACAGCTTTATTGTTTGTTTAAAATGCTGTATATTTCTAAATAAGCACAAACATCAGTGTACAATGTTTGGTATGTTTAACTTGCTGGAAATATTTGACTGATATTTATCTGTTGTGAAATAACAAGGCAACTGAGATCTGTTGGGCACAGCTGTTAGTTTTGAAAACATCAGTTCTAATGTTGTAATGAACATCTATGGTTTTATATTGCACAGTTATTTATATGTTTGCGCTAAAAATGGTTTATCCTATTTCCCTCTTTCGGTCTGATCCAAGGAGTGAAAGCCTTTTCTAACTTTATGCTTTTGTCCATGTGGGGTCCCTACTCTTTTCTGGCCCAGGCTGACCTTATTAAAGCCAGGAAATATTTGGGATTTTCCTCACATTCTAGGAGTTGTCTGACATTTTGGAATGCTCTGGAAAATGTTGATGTGCTTGCATACATTCCAGTGTTAGTTTTAAAAAAGCAAACTGGAGTGTAAGGAGATTCAGGTGCTCTTTTCTGTGTCAGAAGTGTCTTTGTGCTGCAGACTATGGCTGAGGGTGACACAAGACCAAGGGCTGAACTTCAGTCCTGGTGCTGAAGAATCAGCAGGGGAAAAAGCCCAGTAAGGTTCTCACACTTCTTACCTGATAAAATAATGCAGATGTTCAATTATGATTCCTTCCACTCCTCCCAGGATGCAAATTTGTGTGTTTGTATCTTCCCTTTCTAAAGAGGATGGGATGATACAATGAGTAGGTATCTCCTTCTCCCTTTTTGTGTGGGGGAAAATGCAAGGAATCCACTGACCTTGCATTGTTTGGCCTTACACCATTTCTTCCACAGAGCTCTGGGAGTTGGTGTGGAGATTAGGTTGTGCTAGGAATTAACCAAAAATCTATTTGTTGAGGGAATATAGTTTGTTTTCTTTTACACTCAAACTCCAAATCCATTTGTAATAGGAATGAGTATATATTTAGTTCTGTTTACATGTATTAGCTGCTTTACGCTCAATAGGCATTAAAAACTATAACATCACAGTTATCATTCTAAAGAGACTTTAGTCTCAACAGGGCAAACATCAAAGAAAATGCATATTAACGTGAGCTAAATTTTGGGAACCTTCCACAAACATTTATATTTGAAATATTTATTTGTGACAAGATGGAGACTTCTGGAGTGACCAGAAATGATAATTTTTACTTTGACCTCAGATAAGTTATTGTGGTTCTGTATTTCCATTGCCTGCTTTCATGTGAGTATTTTTACCGGCTTACTTGTGACTGATGTCTTAGTTTGTGGTTTTGTGCTTTTTAGGGGGAAGAGAATGGTGAGATCATTTTAGGTTTTTAAAATACCAGTCCTCTGGCATATGCCAATTTATTCCTCATTCATGATGCCAATGAGAGGAGAATGGAGCAGGAGAGCATTTGTCAGCTGTGCTTTGAAAGGCCATAATATCTTGCTGGCATCTCTGGATAGCAGTGCAATTTCCACAGCTGGACCCACTGATGGGAGAGCTGACTGGGGAGCTTTGCTGCCTTTATGGAACTGTGTGTGCAGGGAATGGAGAAGCCAGAAAGCAAAGCTCCCAGCTGGAGCAGCTTTACTGCCAGCCAGTCTGAGCTGCACCCCCTGCGTCTGGCCAGAGCGGCACACGCGGCAGAGCGCTGCTGTCACCAGGGGTGTCCTGTCACCAGTGGGGTCCTGTCAGTCACCAGGGGTGTCCTGTCACCAGTGGGGTCCTGTCAGTCACCAGGGGTGTCCTGTCACCAGTGGTGTCAGTGCCCAGCAGTGGCTCCTGCCTGTGCCACAGCAGTGTCACCCACATGGGGTCTGGCTCCAGGCAGTGGTGGCAGCTGCTGGAGCCATGGAAGCAGAGCTGCAGTCCCTGCCAGGGAAAGAAAGGTCTTTGTTCTCTCCCTGGGAGTGTGCTGCCCATGCTCTTGGTGTAGTTGGGTTGGATGCGTTTCCCAGCAGCCTTACCCCAGCCAATGCTCAGTTAATACTGCTCTGCAGATTAGAATTCTTCAGTGCCCAGCTTTGCTGCTTCATGTTTTGAGATGACAAATATGTGCTCAGTGATCAGGCTGACTGCTTTTTATGCTAAGAATAATGCTGGCATCTCTGGCTTTAGAGACTGTGGCTTGTGCTGGGCATGTGCAGCATGGCAATCCAGCCAATTAATGCAGCAGCAGTCTGACCCATGCCCTTCTCCATCTCCTCCTTGTCGTGCTTTATGCTGGTTATCATTTGATAGGCTGCCAAAGCAGGATTTGTACTTAATCCTGATTGCAAGTACTATTAACAAAGAAACCCCAAATCCCTGAAGAGATTAAAGAAGACTTCCCCAAGTGCTGTTATTTCTGGATGTTGGTGTGTTGTGGGGACTGACCTGGGCTGGTGTTGGTGGCACAGCTGACATGTACCTGTGCCATGTGTTTAAGAATTCAGTGTAGGGTGATTGCAGTACTCTGCTGGCAGCAAGATCTCTTACACATCAATATGGCTGCTTGACTTTTCCATCTCTGTTTGTGATCAGTAGGATCACAAACCTGTGATGCTTTGATTTTGGCAAATGATCAGCCACTAATTCTGCTGTTTTCTACCTCTTAATACCAATTGTTGTGTTAATCAAACAGGACTGATTTGGAGCAGAATTATGTTAACATGGGTTCCTTCCAGAAGCATGAGATGACTTAAACTGAAATGCTTTTATAATTAATAAAAGGCTTTTTTTTAATCTAAGTGTTGCATATCCCTGGTTTAGAGAAGACAAACAAAGGCCAAGCTGTTTTTGTGCTGGGTGGGCTTTTTGTGTTGATTTGCTGGGGGTTGTTTGAGTCTAGGCTAGATGGTCAAAAAGGTAGTGTCTTCCTAGGAAAGAGAAAGTGGCAATGCAGCTAAAAGAACTGAATTGAAAAGTGTTTTTTCAGTACAGCTAGAGGGGTGAAAAGGCAGGAGAGCAGCAGCTGTGAAATGCTCAGGTCACTGAGAGCAAAATAAGTAAATTCTGTCAGGCTGGCTTTTGAATGCTGACTGAAATTCAGCTGTTTGGGGCAGAGAAGGACCTGTGGGCTCATGGGCAGAGCTGGTGGGAAAAGTCAGGGGATGGCTTCTGTGTCTGCAAGGGGAAGGGCAGGAGCTGAATCCCTTGCAGCTTTGGTACCCTCATTTTAATGGCAACTTCACCACTGGGGCTTGTGAAAGAGAGGGTTGCTTGCCCTGATGGGGATGTCTTGAGGCTCGGCATAAAATTAGGGGGGGTTATGCTTTGAGGTTGTTTGTGGGTATTCTATTAATATGTTGGTTTTCTATGTGGGCTTTTTTCATATTTGTTAGTTTATGTTAATCTCTTCCCTGTTACCTTGGCTTCTGCTGGGATGGGGCTGTGGTCACATTTCCTCTTAGCTGCTGGCAAGTGCCTGCTGCAACTCCTTACTGCAGAGCAAGGCCCATATACCTGTTAAACTTGAGAGGGTCTTCTGCAATGGTTTTGCCTAAAGAAGCTGAGAATGGAGTCAGGGTTTTTGCTCTCTTCCAGCTTCGACCCTGTGGTGCAGGCAGGACTGGTGACTACTGGAGGCCCAAGGGGCAAAGGAACAGTAGCAACTAGGAATCCTTGCTTCCTAGGGATTAGTTAAAGCTGCAGCAGTGGAATAAAAGCTAAAACATGCACTGGAACTTGTTTTATCTGCAAATGAAACCTGAAATGGAGAAATTGCAGTTTGGAGTTGACACAAGCTAATGAACAAGATTTCCCAAGGTCTTTGTGTCTAAGTAAGGTGGCTGAATGTGAGGTTTGATTTGTTTGGTGGTGGCTGTTGGGTTTTAGTGGTTTTGTTTGGTTGGTTTTGTTGTTGTTTTTCTAAGTGTCCATTTGAAGTTTGTTGTCTTGCACTAGAGCTGCCAGGAAGGCTGAGGCATGAAGCTCCACATTCTTCCCAGATTCTTGAAGTCCTTGGGTTGCCTACAGCTCAGACCTTGTCTGTCAGGAGAGATATACAGATTCAGGAAAGAATCTAAAGATGCTGCAAAAAGAGTGGACTCAGAATGTATTGTTGAGTACAATAATGTTATGAGAACATTTTAAATAATGACTAAAAGTGCTCTTGCAAAATCAGTCTTAGATTTTAGAGTATTTGATTTCGATCATCTTAGCAGTGCAGCACATGCTGAAAGAATTTCATATTATAGGTGTAGGGGAAATGGAGAAAATGCCTGGACTGGTACTTAGATCCAGCAGGCAGTAAATATATTGCAGAGCTGGATTTAGACAAATGGAAGCATGGGCTGTGTCAGTATGTTAATATTATACATTAAATTGCTATACATGTAAATTAAAAGTCACTCTTCTGCTCAAAAAAAGGTAAAGAAAGTGGATGGACACTATCTGTTCTGCTAAATGCTGTTCATAGTGTTGAGGTTTGTCTGTTGATGGAAACCTTCATTTGATTTACTGCTGTAAGCAAAACACGTGTAGAATAATCCCTGAATTTTTTTTTTTTTAGTTTTGTTATCTATTTACCATACCTATAGTGATTTGTTATACTAATTTGTTGAGCAGCATAAGTAAAATGAGCGGGAAGAGGCTAGCATCAGAAGAAAAAGAGTAAAAAGTGCCTGTCTGCAGAGCTAAAACTAACTCTGTTGCATGAGCTGTGAGCTCTAAGAATGGCTGTTAGGCACTAAACTGCAGGAACAAAAAAAAGGGAGGAGAGGGAAGCAGCAGAAAGGGATGGGAACAAATAGAGGTACAACTTATCAGAACACTTGGTAGTCTCCAATGCCCTGGTGTGCTCCCCTAAGCCCAGGATGATGGAATGGGTTCTGTCCCATCGCTGGGGTAGCAGCTGTGTGGCTTTTCCTGCCCATCCTTTGCATGTCTGTGTTACTAACATCTATGTGCAATTCCACATTCTGGAAAGAACTCCTGCCAACAAACAAGTGAGTGCAGAAGCTGTGTGTGAAATTCCATGCCCTGATGTAGTCTTTGACTTGGAGATCACTGAGGAGAAACGAAGGAAAGCCGCAAAGAACAAGCTGATGGTGTACCAGAATTCAGAAAGGCAGACAGTAAAAGCAGGAGCAGAAGTTAACGGGAAGGAAAAGATCTTCAAAGATGCCAATGCAGAAATGTTTATGTTGCTTTCTGGATGGCCTGGGGGATGCAGCTGAGTTTTATAACACAGAGTAGAAGAGGGAAGAAGCATTGTGCTTAACAGGGCTGACTTTCCATAGCACTTGGGAGGAAGGAACTTCCTTTTTTAATCAGGTCTCACCCCTGAACAAAGCCATGGAGAGTGATTTGTCTGAAGTGGCATGGTCTAAACTGTTGTTGCTGTCCTGCAGTCCCCAAAGAGGTGAGCTCTCAGGTGCTTGGCTAGCTGCCTGTGTCACTGGGTGCTGATAAGGCACTGATGGCAGAGCTCATTGCTGCCCCTGTTCTCTGAGACTGCCTTTTGCTGTCTCAAGGACAATTTTAGCATTCTTCTGTCTTCTAATTCCTTTAAAATACTTGTCTGTCTCTAGATCTAGCCTATGCTCTCAATGTTGTCTTCTGACATCACTTTTCCCCCCTTGTGTATGTTAATAGAAACTTAATTAGGAGCCCAGCAGTTCCAAACAAGCGTTGTACACAGGGAATTCTTGCAGAGTGGGGTTTTCCCACATAATTTTTATTTTAGGTGCAACTGTTTAATTAAAGATTATGCAACCAATTAGAGTACCAAAGGCTGTATGCTTTGTGGTATATTTAGTAAAGTCATTCATTACCTTGTTTCAAATTGAGAAGTTTCCTGGGTTCACTGAATATTTGTTTCTGCTTTCATTCATGGATTGGTGTTTGGAGAAGTCTTCTAAAGCCTGGAGGGCAGTTAGGACTTAGTTAGAACCCCTGATTTTATTTTTTAGTAGGCTGGACCAAGGAAGTTTTCCTTGCTTTATTTTATTATTTTTAAAAACTGCAGTGAAGTGATAAGCTACCGTTGAAATGTGATCTACTTTTCATCTATATCTAACGTTGTTCAAGGGATTTATTTAAAAGTAGGAATAAACATTCTACTGTACTGCAAAGAGACATAGGGAAGTAGTTTTGTTTATGTACAGTCTCCAGCTGGAACTGCAAACATAAGTAATAGTTCAATATCTTGCAGGCCATCTGGGAATAGGATTTGTTTAAGGGGAAAGCAGAGCACCATAGATCACACATTATGTATTTCTCTACGTTTTGGATATCTTTGCCAAATACTCTTCTGGTGTCTTATCTGTGTCTCCTGCAAGGAGAAACAGCTGCAGTCCTCAAGTGACCATTTGCTCACCATTTTAGGGGCACATCTCTTCTTTCTGTTCTTTTCTTCTTCCCCTCCTAAGAAGCTGGAAGCCTGATGGAGCTTTTGGAAAAGCTGACAGCCAGCGTCTTGTAGTCCTTCCTGTTGGTGGTTTTGCTTCATGTCCCCCCCAGACCCACAAAGCTGAAAAATAGCACAGTTCAGTTGGAAAGTATCAGCATTGCTGGTATAGCATTGCATTTATTTCCAGATAGGCATAAGAACAGGCATGACAGTACATTATTGTGTTCCTGATCAGTGCCTCTCAAGTGCTCAAAATGGGTGCATTTTACTTAGTCTTCTTGGTGTAGTGCATTGCAGTGAGCTGACAGTGGCAGAACTGATTTAAAACCTTCCTGGATGTTAAAGCAGCTGATGGAATACACTGTGAACTGGCTTACCTGCTTCTACAATGCATATCTGCTGAGGGGGGGAAAGGTATTTTTCTGTGATCTACATCAATTAAGGAATTAAAAGTATTAGAGCTTTTGACTTAAAATAGTAAAATGACTTGAACTGTATTGAAATAAGAAGGGCAGGGGAGTGGATGAAGGTGGGAAGGAGAGATCCAGAACAATACTGATGGACAGCATGTAACTGCTCCCCACCAAGAAACCCTGGGGGAAAAGGGAAAGAGAGACAGGTAAAATCCAAGTCCAGCAGTAAATCTCATCATGACACAAGAAATATGTGTTCAGATCCATTCTGCTTTCTCCAATTAGATAAAATCATGCTAATGCCTCTCATATCCTGGTTTAAAATGTAACAGCTGGTGGATGTTCATCAGGTGCTGTGTCTGTGAATTTGGGTTTCTTGGTGTTCATGGATTAATGGTGCTTTGTATTTGAAGTAATTTACAGCACAGAGCATTGTGCAATATTGGTGAAATTCTGTCTCAAGTATATATTTTCTTAGCTTTTTATTCTACCTTTTGAAGGGGAGGATATTTGATTCTAATTAGCTTCCAGATAATTAGACAGCTTTCAGCTAAGACAACTCTAGTTTATTTAAATAAATCCTAAAATCACATTTTGGTGAACTTTTTTTCCTCCAGATAAATATTTCTTTTGTACCAATAGATGACAGTACTTGATGTGTATCTTCTCACCCATGGTACTGTTTCGATTCAGTTCAGATTCCTTAAGTTTTCTTTCTAGATAGGATCCCACCACTTAACTGAATCCACCTGTGATTTATAGCAATTCTTTGGTTTATGTTGTCAAGTAAAAAAATGAAATAGGATTGCTTTACATCAGGGAAAGATTTGTTTTCTCCCAGTGGCCTATTTGTGTGACATCTGACTAGAGACAAGGACAATGTTGTGACAAGGCAGGTGGGGATGTGCCCCATGCAGGGTGTTGTGTAGCAGTCCTGAGGAGAAAATTGCACACACTCCTTCCTTGTGTCAAGAGGAGAAATGTTAAACGTTTTGAAAAGATTCTACTCATGTACTAATATAGAAAAAAAATATAACTTTCTCCTATTTGTTTTTATTGGGGTTTTTTTTTTTGGTTGGTTGTTTGGTTGTTTTGGTTTGTTTTTTTTTTTTTTTTTAGTGATAGAAGATCTAAAGGCAATACACTGACTCTGAAAGGGAGACTACTTAATTCAGTGGGAAACTTGTTTTCCCTTTGTGACTAAGAATTCACTTGTGTGACCAGCTGTGGCATGAAAATGAGTCCAGGGTCTGAGCTGTTTAAGGGGACATCACTGATATTGATAACTGTACAGAAATACCAAGAGAATGTGACTGCACATGACAAACATCTGTATTTGTCTGTCACTACATTAATTGTTTACAAGGCAATTGTCCCCACAACATGTTCTTGTAGAAGTGTATTCTGTACCTCTGACAGTGGGGTGCACTGAGCCTGCCCTGAAGGAATCAATGGTTTTCCTGCCTCACTGAATTTCTTATGTTTGTGAATGTCTTTTTCTTTAGTACAGATGATTTACTCATAGGAGCAGATTCATAAATCAGTGAATGTCCTCTGCAGTACAGAAGATGAGTTTATTTTGGGATTCTAGTTCGTTAAATAGCTAGTATAGCCAGCTGTGAAGAATAAGGAGGTATGTGCAAGATGTTCTTTGCAGTGCAGGCTCATAATCTGTTGTTTGATCTCAAAGATACATAAATTGGTGAATCCCAAAGCATTTAGAAATGGTTATAGACAAAAGAAGAGGAACAGTAAACTTAACAGATAATTTTAGCAAAGTAAGAGTAGAATTTAGGGCTGCTATGGCTTTACATAAGAGTAGGATCCAATTCAGTTTCCAAAAATATTATGGTCATTACAATTTTTATTGTTTGACATAATTTAAAATAATACCATTATGTATCACTGAGTAAAATTAACACTTCATTAAAAAGCACTCCAAGCTGAAATCATGAGCAGTTTGTTGTAACTGGAATGTTCAAGTCTCTGGATCACTACTGCCTTTTTTCATATTGTGTGGGGAGAATGCTTCTCATTTAAAATGACAGAACTGGGCAAAAGGAAATTCATGATGTGAACCTGCTGCAAATCATTTGTATTGATCTGTTTAGTTTCCATTCTGCTGAAGCTAATGGAAATCATTTGTCAGCTGACTTGTCCCAGTGGATTTGGAAAACCACCATCCCATTTATCAGGGCGGCTGAAGGTCTGAGCCAGTGTGCTTCTGCCTGCAATCATGAGGATGTATTTCACTTCCGGCAGGGAAAGGCACCAGCTGAGAGTGCTTCTTCTTCCAGTGCTGGCTGGAGTGGCCTGGCTGTGTCAAGTGAATCGTTGTACACCCCAGACATTGTACACCTCAGACATTATACACCTCCTGTTTGTGCCTCTCTGCTCTGAGGTCATGCCCTGGTTTGAAAGACAGGTGTTTGCTAAGGAAAGCAGAAGTCTCCCTTTGGACTGAAAAAATGTGATCCCTCCTTCCTACAGATTATTATGATTTTGAAATTAAGAGAGCTCTCAGGCAAAGATATGGGGGTAGGAATAACAGTTCTTTACTAGTATATCTAACAAGACAAACAAGAACAACAACAGCTATGAAATTAGCCACAAACAGAACAGTAACTCAGTCCCAGTCCCTTTCTGGCTGCAGGCACCTTTTCCCTGAGCTGCAGTTCCCGGTGCTGGGGGCGGGCAGGTCCCGCAGAGCTGCAGGAGGGCTGGGGGTGATGGCAGCGCTGTCCCAGGGGGAGAGAGAGATGGAGAGAGAGCCCTCTGCTCACGGTGTGGGTCCTGGTGCTCAGCAGAGTGCTGGATGGTGGCAGGTTACAGTGAGAAGGCAGCAGGGCAGGCTCTGACAGCAGTGAGGATGGCTCCTGGTGCTGGGATGGCAGGGATGGGGCTGAGGCAGAGATCGTCCTTCTTGTCTGAACTCCAAGGGGGAAATGGGACCGAGCCAGAGCCTTCTGCTTCCTCTTCTGGATGTTTGAATCTGGCAGGGTTTCCCTCTTCTCTCTCTTTCCTCCCCCTTGTCACCAGGGCCCAGTCAACAGGTATCTTAGCATGACAATGGGGAAAATTCCACAGAGGGAAAAGGGAAAGAACCAACCCCCAACAGGTCATTAACAGATCATGGGGTCCTGCCAGTCAACAGCTCACTCCTGGTTTCAACAAGCTGGTAACCATTAAATGCACCTTGGTCCTGGTCAGTATTGAGTGATGTGAGCCTCTCATACTCTTTCTCCAGGAGAAGAAGGGTAAGGAAAGTCTGTGTGTGTCCCTGCTCATCCATTTGCAGTGTGTGTCCTCTCTCTTCTGGCACAGTGTGAGTGTGGGGGAGCTGGAGTCTGCTTGCATTTCTTATTCACATGGATGTGATTGGCATGAGAGTAACAGGCCTTAACTCCACTGCAGAATAAATCAAGTCTGCTCTTTGCTTCCCGAGATTTTTCTTTCTCAGATGGGTGATCTTTCAGCTGTAGCAACCCCTTGCTATTCACCAAGATATTTAAAACTGTCTCTATGATTTTCATGTGAAGAAAATGTGAATTTGAAGGACCAAAGACTTGTCCTGGTCAGTACAAATCCCTGTACAACAGGGCTGACAAGGAGTTAGCAAAAAATTTGGGTGGATAAGACTGAGGGGCCAGGCCCTAAAAGCTGGTTTGTATCTGTCAGTGCTTCATGGTCTATGTGACTTGGAAACTGGAAGTCAGGTTTTCTTTTTCTCCACCACAGTGCTCCTAAACCCTCCTTCTGCTGAGTTCCCCATTGCAGTCATGAGCAGGGTTGTAGCAGCAGGAAGGAACATTGTCTGGCTTTCATGGTGTTGTTAGAACAGTCTGAACATTCTGTGATGAAAGAGGATGGAAAGAAGCTGTGAAACCTACAAAATCATTTGATTCATATTTTATAATGCAAGTTAAACCATAGTTCAGTTCATTTTAAAGCTAAGCCTAAACAATTTTGGTTTTAAATCCATCTTCTGCAATTCATTATAGGCAAAAGACTTAGTTAGTTGTCTCGCCATCTGATCTGTGAGGTCAGGAATTGACAGATTTGCACCCTGGATGAAGTATGATTATAATTTAAAGAGCATCTTAAAACTGTTCTGTAGGTGCCCAGTTCTTTGCCTTGGAAAATGAGAAAAAAGATTTCAACTGCCTGATGTTCAGTTTGAAACTTTCATGTATTTCATGTTTTAAAATGTCCTAAACTTTTGTTATTTTAAAATAATAAAACAGAAAAATTAAAAGTGTATCGTTGTTTACTAGAATCATACAAACTGAGTCATCCTCAGTCTGAGGAAGGCTTGTAAAAGTGTTTTTTGTAAAAAAAAAAAATGAATAGGGATCATCTGCTGTGCAAGGATTCAGCACTGCTTGTGTTCAGTGACAAGGCAGTGAATGGGATGAGAGCTTTAATTCAGGTGTCCATCTACGGGACCTGGCTTAGCAGCCAAACTCTTCTTTTCCTTGGGGCTTGCATCTTGTCTTTGCTTGTGTTCAGAACTTCTCACAAGTCCAGCAGTTACACTAGCAACATTGAATTAGCAAAAGGTATCCTGCCAAAAATGAAGGATCTTACAAAGCTTAGGAAAAAGTAGAAAATAACTTTAAAAGTAGGGGTTTGTTTTCTCAGTGGAAATAAATTTGCAGTTGGGGGCTACTTTTAGTATGTTCCATTTACAGTTTCATTGATTCAGATAATTTGTTCTGCAATCCAATCCTTTCTGGCCCCTGTCCATGCACAGTTTCCATGATTTTCTCCAAATAGTTGAAGCTTCAATGTGAATTTTTGGTAATTTTTAATATGCAACTCACAGGTTGATGGATTGTTCCTAATGTTTACTGAGAGCCCAGTTGGTTCTTCCTGGCCTACTCTGGTCCTAAAGAGCAGCAAAACCAAGGCACTCTTTTCCATGTGCAAGATGCTCCTCTCTATTTCTGAATGCTGATCACATCCAGCTACTTAAGCCTTTTTCTGTTCTCCTGCTGTAGTCGTAGTCAGTCACTCTGCTGTGATTTATCAGCCAGGCTGTCACAGACAGCTTTGTACTGCTTAATTAAGGATAACTTCTCTCCATGGGATTTCATGTGCCTTCTTACTAGGATTTCAAAACCAAACAGTGCAAGCTTTTCATTCTTGTGTGGGGTAAGTTTTCCAAAATGCAGTGTTCTGCATTTCCTACCCGATCAGTCCCAAATCTTACATCCCTTTTAAAATATGTGAGAATGTGTGATTCAAAGCACAGGTGTGATGTATAGACACTTTAAAGTAAACAACCTCTGCTCCTGAATTAAGTCCTTTGCTTCAGTCTCAACATGCACCCAGACCCTAACTTCCAATCAAGAAACTTCCTCCAGAATCCCTTTCAGGATAAAGATTTTCAAAGCTGGTGACTGAATTTAGGTTTAGAAGTCTATACTTGGGTATTTGAGAAGCTTGGAAGTGACAGATTGCTCTGAAGTTGGTATTGAGCTATAGTTTGTAGAAAACTTGAAATATTCTAGTGAGATGGAAGAGACAAGGCTTAATTAGCATTGTAACATATGTAATTTTCACAGTTCTTTTTCTCTCCACCCCCCTTTCTGAAGCCAAATCACAAAGTCTAGCTCTAGCTGTATTTACTTGTCTTTTGCATTCTCTGCTTCGCTGACTTTAAACAATGTCAGTTTGCAAGCAGCGAAGGGAAAACTCAGATATGGCAAGGCTTATTATGGAATGCTGAAAGCCAGGGAATAACTCTGAGGGATTACAGGGAGCTCAGAGCAGGGAAATGAAGACCCACAGATGTGAACTCTGTGTAACACCAGCAGTGACTGTGCCAGAAGCCAGGGGAGTGTCCCTTTGTGGCATTGAGCACCTCGGGCAGGCACAGAAGATTTGTTTGGCTTTTGCTCATGGATTGTGGAGTGGCACAGCTGTCCAGATGTGTCCAGCTGTGTGCTGGTGTTCTGTGGGGCAGGGACAGGACAGGAGCCTTTCTTTGCTCTGTGCCATTGGGCCTATGGATGTGCACAGGGGACACAGACATGGCTCCTCATCACCTTCCCATGCCATGTGCTGGGTCTGACTGGGGAAAATCCCTTCCTAGAGCCAATTCCTGTCTCCTCTTTCCTCTGGAATTGTTGTCAGGGGTAGGCATCATACAGGGCTGTGCTTTGAGATGTGTAGTTTGTGCACAGTGTTCCCTGGTCCTTGCTCGTGGTGCTCTGGGGAGGGTGGAATATTGGTCCTGATCCCTCAGCCCTGCTCTGCCTGCTCAGCTGGCATGGGCAGTACCTGTGCACACTGCAACAGCTCTGCTGCAGGCCATGGAACTGTGAAGTCCTCAACCTCATTCACATTGCTGAAAGAACTTGCCAGCAGCGAAGACAGAAACACTTGGAAATGCAAATAGCTGCTTCCAGGAGGAAACTGCTGTCAAAAAATGTCGTGAATGGGAATTTCATGACCTGATGTAGTATGAAGTGCATGACCCCAATGTGTGTTTGGTTTGTCTTCTCCCCTGTAACACCAATTTTGAGAGAAACAGCCACGTTCCTTGTATTTGATAGACAACCTCTGTTTATGTGTTACTTGGTTCTTCATAGTCATCAGATCCTTGGAATCTCTACAGCATGGAATGTAAACCACCTCTCAGCATCCTGCTGGTGTGTGTGTCATGAAGCAATATTCCTGCTTGTCTTTTGGGAGGCCAAGCAATTAATGGATTTCTCTGTGTCAAGCTTTCTAACAAAGAACTTATCCAAAATTTCACTTGGTAGTAGAAGCTCTTTGCTTGTAGAAGAAAACTGTTTGATTGAAAGGAAAGATTAATTATTTGAAAAGTTGTGGATCTTCCTGCATTCTACTGGGTATGTTTATCTGTGGGTAGCTTAAGGGTTTGAAAATATCAAGAAGACTAAAGGGAAAATAAATGGTATGTAGTTGAGGAAGGAAGAGATTCTTGCCTTGTGAATCAGGAATGACTTCTGGAGGGAACAGAGGTATCCCATGGACACTGCAGCTGGTAGACGTGAGATGCTTGTACTTTTGTGTTTGTAAAAGCTGCTGTTTAGAGACAAATGTTCAGGAGTCTGGTATGAAAAGTAAAGTTGAGCTCAGTGGGTATGGGAATGCTTGCTGCCTTCCCCTGCTACATTACATTTCCCAGAACAATCTAGAAAACATTGATTAAAATACATTAATAGTTAATATTCCAGTACTCACACTGTCAGATTTATCTTTCTGTTAGATGTCTGAGCCAGCTTTGGGAACAGTACAGCTGGTTCCTGCTCTCGTGCCCTCCAGGTTACTGTTTATAATTACCTTCCACTATTATTGGTATTTCATTAAACAACAGACCTACAAGAATTGTGATAAAAGCCTTATGGCTGTGCTTTGCAGTTTTGAAGTGCTCTCTTGCATTTATATCTTGAGAATAGAAAGAGTTTTTGGGAATGGGAGCAGAGTCTCTGCTTACTGGTGCTTGCAGGGAGGGCTATTTTTTTTACTGTCTTAAAACCAAAAGAAACAAAGACCCCCCCCAAATAAACCAACAATGCAAAGCTCCATGTATTGCCAGTTCTCAGAAACAATTTATATTGCGTTAAAAACATTATTGTTCACCATTAACTCAAAATTATAAATGTAGCTAAATTTTAACTAATCAAACATACTTAAAGGTATATATACAGCAATTTTTTTTCATTTTCTATCTTGATATCAGTTACTTTAACATCAAATAACATACCCTTTATCTAGTTCAGTAAATGTCACATTGTACACCTGTTTGCAGGAATATTTAGCTCCAAGTACAGATTTATAGCTATTTGTAATTGTAATCAGATGCAAATTAATATACTTCCCTCACTACATTTTAATTGAAGTATAATAATCCACAGTTTTAAGAAAATGCAGGGTTTCAGTGAGACAGAAGTTGTATTTCTGTTTTTTCAGTCATAAATGGGAGTGCTGCAGTGTGGTGGGTTTTCTCTTGCTGGTGTTTTAGCTGGTAGACTAAACATACTTTGACAGAGTGGCATTGCATGAATATTTCAGGTTTATTACCAGTTTATGTGGTCTGTATATTTTTTTCTACAATGCAGTCTTTTGCTTCTTTGCTTGTGTTGTGCACTGTAAAATAAGAATTAAAGGCACATCAGGACTTTTGTGTATCTTGCTAGCTGCAGGCTAGAGTTGTTAGTATTTTATCTAAGGCACCATGGCTTTCTTTTTACTTCTTGGTGATCCTGTAATTCCTCTTATCCTCTTGCCACCCTCTCTGGTTTTCATCTCTGTGGCCCTGAGGTACCTTTTAGGATGCCACTAGGTGTACCTGCCTGATTAGAAGGAAAACAAAAAATTAGGATGTGGGGTTGGTTTTCCTTCCCCCCCAGAGAATTCCCAGGCCTCTTCTGTGGATGTGCTGTCCTCACACTGCCCAGGCTGGGGCCAGGCTGGAGCAGAGTGCAAACCATCAAACAGAAAAACACAGCAGGGCAGTCCTGCAGAACTCCTTTGTTCCAGGAGAGCAAGGGGATTTAAAAAGGTGTGCAAACAAATCTGTCTGTGCCTGTTACATGAGTGTATGGTGGGTCCTTTGCACTTTAAGTTGGTGTATCTTGGGAGACAGTACAAACACATGGATCCAAGGAAAAGGCAGCTGTTTCTTCTCTGTGCTCCTTGCCACCGGTCCCTGCCACTGCTCTTGTCAGGATGTTCATGTTAATTCAGTAAATCAATTAATTGAAAAATTAATCCTTTGAAGAAGGAAAGGGGGGGAAAAAAGCCACCTTCAGTACACTTAGTTCCAGGATGATATAGTCACATGAAAGCAAAAAAAATCTGTAGGTATATTAAGAAGCTTGACTTTGATAGTCTGATTCATGATTTCCATAGGATTTCCCTGTTTGCAATGCAGGTGCATAAGAGAAGCTTCTTTTCTGCCCTTCCCAAACTTTGTCACCCCTATGAGCTATGTGATTCCTAGCCAACAGAAAGAAGGGGGATAATCTGGATAGTTTTGCTTGGACAGCCAAAGTTATTGTGGGATTTTTTTGTAGTGGTGTTTGTTTGTTTGTTTGTTTGTTTGTTTGTTTTCCTCCGTGCATTGTTTTTTGAGTTTGTCCTTTTTCAACCCTGAATCACAAATCTTTTCATCCCTCAGTAAATGTTTGTATTTGTAAGCCTGGTTGAACTAATGTAGGAGAGTTGCTGTACATAGTTTAGAGACCTGTCCAAATCTACAAGTAAAATTTAATATTCTCCTTACCAAGGGTCTACAGAGTAGGATTGACACTTCTAACTGATAGTGTGAAGTAAGTGTGCAGTGTCCACAGAAATCAGAGTGGCCAGGGAATATTTGCAGTGATTGGGCAGTAACTGCAAGCTAGTGTCCCCTTTCAGTGTTTCCTGTCCTTCTGTGGAGCCAATTGTCCTGCTAAGGCTGAGTCTGAAAAGCAGTGGCTGCTGCAGTCCAGGATGGGACTTGAAAGTAAGTACAGATTATGATTCAAAACAGAGGGCTATTATTCATTGTGCTTTTGTATTTTGAACTGAATGGGGGAGTGTCAAGCATCTATGAATATAAACATGGAAAAGTTCTGTAACATCTGCTACTAATTTCTGCCAGATGAAAGTGGTAATTATGATGAATTTTTTTGTTGATGTTGCTGATACATTGGCCTAAATAAATTCACTTGCAGATTCTGAATATCTAATTGAAAATACACGATTGTATCACCAAATTGTTGACTTAGTTCTCATTTAAATTTTAAATTTGTTTTCATTTGGAGAGTTTATGGCTTTCTGTTTTAACAAAAAAGATATTGCAATGAAATTGGGCATTTTTAATACATTAAATGAAAAGAATGTTTAGAGATTCTGTGTTTGTGCAATCAGATTTTAGGACTGGATTATATTGTTCAGTTATTTCTAAGTGGTACAATAACCTTGTTAAAATAACCTCGCGTCTTTCAAAGAAACCAGACTTCAGTGAGGCTTTGACCTTGTTTGCTGTCACCAGTGCAAACCCCTGCTATTATGGGTGCTGCTCTTCCCTCTTACTTTATTCTGCAGGGTTGTGGAGTTCTTATGATACCTAAGGACAGTGACCAAGTGGCAGGAAGGCTGTTAAGTCATGGAATACTCAGTGCTGCTTTCTGTCAGGTAAAGGACTTCTCTGGAGAGAGCACAGCATAGACACGAAATACAGTCATTTTCTGGATTCCTGAGAGTGCACCATAATTCCTGTTCCATAAGCATATGCCTGGGATAAGAGATTAAAACATTTAAACTATGTATAAAAGAAGTGTAGCTCATCTTTGTGTTACAGACATATGCTTGTTCTGTCCTCGTTTTCTTAGGTGTGGGTGATTTTTCCTTAAGAGCTTTAGACTTCTCCTGTTTGTGCTCTCGTAGCCCCCATGGAAATTGGGTTTTGGAAGTTGATAGTGGGATGGACAAGACTTGGCTGGACTTGCTATGATGCTGTGTTCATACAGGGTTTGTCTGGCTCCTTTTCTGTGTCCTCTGTATGTGCATGCATGAACACTTCAACAGCACAGAGATTTTGAGCTCCTTGGCACCTGAGATAGTTCCAAAATGCAGAACTCCTAGAGTAGGGAACTGTCTGAGGTACAATTTCAATGATGAATTGGCCACAAACACCTGGAGTGAAGAGAGGCATTGGTGAGAGTTCCTGGGCAGAGCATGCTATTGCAAGGCTGTCTGCAAATACCATTGGCTAAGGGATAGTGATATAAGGGTGTGTGCTTGATTATTTATCTTTAAAAGGGAGCAAAAGTGCTGAAAATCTGGTAATAGGGGATCCAAGGCAATTTATGTGTCACAGGATGTTCACTTTTGTTTGAATAGCATGTGAAAGAGGAAATGTAAGTATCTTGCAACAGCCAAAGCAGTGTCACACCTTTTGTGTGACTGCTCATCAAACCTGGAATACAATTCCAGAGTTCTACATGTAAATTGGCTCCTGTTTTGATACCATATCTGGGGATTGTGCTGTAGATTACCTGGCACATTATCTTGTGATATTTGTATTGCAATAGTGTATCTGAATGTGTGAATATTTTGTAGCAGATGCATGCATTTGCACAGGAAACTGATAAGTCTTGAATATTTTATGTAACAGAGTGTATTAAACAACAGCAATATTGTGTCTTTCTGAAAGTAATTGTAATATTATTAAGAGATATTTCCACATAGTCAGTGTTGATAAAAATGTACATTTTCATAAGAAAATAAGTTGTGCCAAAAGAAAAATTGTGTGACATGAAGAAATAGAATTTTTATTAAGCAGGTTGTGCACAGCAGCGCTGGTGGGGCACTTGGTTTCACTTGGAGAACTATTATGTGCTTGGAGAAGGTAGGCAAGAAAAGAGAGAGGCAAACAGGCCAGGACCTTGGGATAATATTTTGTGTATTGCCTCCCTCATTATATTTTTCAAATGGATGTTAAGCTGGACTCAACATTAAACCTCCCATATGGAGCCTTCTGTATGTAGAACTGATGAGGTGTAAACCAAAGACTGGCCTTTCCCCCCACCTCCCTTTAATACCCAGAATAATTGGCAGATTGAGAGGGTTTTTCTTATTTATTTTGATAGAGCTCTGAATAAAATTTTAATGCATTTTCACTTGCTTGAAATGTCATGCATTTTACTTTCCAATTTTCCCTTGCTATCTAAGGGCAGTTCCTTGGATGATCTCATTTCTTTATTAAAATGTATTAAATAGTTGTTTACATTGAGGACTACATGTTTCATATTTCATCTAGTCTAGTTTGCAAATGTAAACAGGAACATTGAATCTTACTTTTTTTTGTTTCCTATTTCATCATTGTTGTAGCATCTCTTGAGACTCAAGTAAGATACCTTTATGAAAATACCTGTGAGTTCCTAGATAGTTATAACTTTTTTAAAAGCAGCTCAGCCAGGTTTGATCTGGATGGGAACAGCATAAAAGCACAATGATTTAACAAATGTTCACCGAAGTGCTTAGTTTTGAGTGACATCTAAACCTTGCTATTGCAGCTTTTTCACATACTTGTTAATGTATCCAAGAGATTTCAAAGTAAGATTGCATTTGAAATTAATTCTTGCTGTTGAGACCCCTTAATTGCCCAGACTTTTTGAGTACTAAATTCTTACTGCTTAGCAGCATTCTCAGATACTCTATTCTATCTTATATCTCAGCATGGACATCCTGCTTCCTTGTGTTCTAGTTCTTCAGGAAAAATACCCAAGGTTTCTTTTGGTGAGATCCCAGTGGAACCCAAACCTTGTAGCTTGCAGGAGTGGGAGCTGGAAATCTGAAGTTTAAGAATCTAAAGAAATGCTAGACCACAGATGATCACATTTCAGTGACTCAGGTGTTTTGAAATGGTTTCTTGTATAATGAATTGCTGTGCCCAGGTGCTGTGGAGCATGAGTAGTTCATAATGGTCAGTGTGGTAAGCAAAGCCACTAAACAGTATGCATAGAAGGAAGAATAAGTTCACTACTGCAGATCTGAGGTGACTTTGCTAGGGAAAGCTTTGAAGACTTCAGCACAGCATGTGAAGGATGTTTTGCAATTTTTTAAAATTTCTTTTGTAAAAAAGCCAAATGCTACATCACTGTATTTGTAAGACTGGATGACAATATCCCTAAACAAATATATTGATCTTTTCACAGACCTGTATCTGGTAGTTCTAACTCAGTAGCCTTGATGGAGGTGAAAACTGAAAAATATCAGATAGAATTTAAGATATCTGAAGCTACTACTATACGACTTCCTTGTGGCCATGTGAGAAATAAAGGAGGCATTATCACCCAGTGTAACTCTAAGCCAGAGGCACATAAACTTTCTGAAGTTCAATGTGCCTTTAAGTGTGCACTCTGCATTTATCAGCTTTATTTTGCAGAACAGGAAACTGCTAATAGTTTATTTTTCACTCATGTGGTCTCTGCCAGCCCACAGAGCAGTGTCTGAGGTGTAATGTAGGAACCAAAATGATCTGAGGTGCTGTGGAGCCATCTCTGGTGCTGTCCAGGGCTTCTGAAGGGTACCTGTAAATCTGCTCCCTTCTGCACACGTGGGAAAGGAATGGCATTGCTGGCACTCTGATGACAAACACAGCTCAGGCTGTGTCTTGCACACAGCTCACACAAGCCACTGCAGTTTAGACTTCATTACTCTTGCACTGCAAATTTCTTAGAGAGTATTTTGGGTGATTTGATGCCTCTTCCAGCTCTTGCCTGCAGGCCCTTTGCTGTCACTAACCCTAAGTTTGTGAAAATAGAACAGCACTGAAAAGAATTTAAGCTTTATGGGAGCAAAAAGGCTTCCCTGTATTTCAGTATGGCGTAAAGGAAAGTCTTCTGTGTAATGTCATGGATTTCAGAATTGGGTAGAAAACCAAAAGTTCTTTAACCAGGAGAAAGACTGAAGAAATGTGCAGGATGAGTTTTCTGACAGAAGAACCTGCAGGTTTTACATTATTTTGACAGTGAGAAGTGAAGGCTATGCAACAGGGAGCCATTTTTCATCAGTAAGAGTAAGCTTAATTTAAAATTGTATTAATAAATGTCATAGTTTCAATCTTACAGACTGCCTGTCAAAATGCATAGCAAAGTTAATTATAAGGAAATAACTGTACCACAAATTATAGCTTCTGTTATTAAATTTCTCAGTCATTTTAGACTGCATGCAGGTGAGTGAGAACGAACTAGTTTATTATTAAAAATAGTTTGCAAAGAAAACTGCATCAAAGACTGACTTTGAGGACTTTCAAGTGGATGTAAGGTAAAATGCCATAGAAGAACAGTGACTGTGTATATATCATGCTGTAAGGTTGTCATTAGTTTTTTCTGAAGTTCTGTCTTTCTGTCCCATTTTTCCTCCAGTCATGTGCAACAATTATTTTTTTTCATTGTCATGTCAGTAAGAGTGAGCCTCATTGCATTAATACCATTGCCTGAAATATAAATACACAAAAAACCATAGCAGGAGTCAGTGTAAAACTGAGCTTTAAGCAAAGTTTATGGGTTTATTGGCAATTTCTGGAGCAATATTAGCAAAGTATCTATAGCAGTAGGTCTTCTGCAGTAAATGTCATAAAATATAGAGGCAGAGGGGAGCACCTTTTCCTGAATACTGAGATGTGATCCACTAGGGTGGTGTCCTGGTTGGAAAGACAGGTGTTTGCCAAGGAAAGCAGAAGCTTCCCTTTGAACTGAAAAATGTGATCCTTCCTTCCTACAGATTATTATGATTTTGAAATTAAGGGAGCTCTCAGGCAAAGATATGGGGGTAGGAATAACAGTTCTTTATTAGTATATCTAACAAGACAAACAAGAACAACAACAGCTATGAAATTAGCCACAAACAGAACAGTAACTCAGTCCCAGTCCCTTTCTGGCTGCAGGCACCTTTTCCCTGAGCTGCAGTTCCCGGTGCTGGGGGCGGGCAGGTCCCGCAGAGCTGCAGGAGGGCTGGGGGTGATGGCAGCGCTGTCCCAGGGGGAGAGAGAGATGGAGAGAAAGCCCTCCGCTCACGGTGTGGGTCCTGGTGCTCAGCAGAGTGCTGGATGGTGGCAGGTTACAGTGAGAAGGCAGCAGGGCAGGGTCTGACAGCAGTGAGGATGGCTCCCAACTCTGGGATGGCAGGGATGGGGCTAAGGCAGAGATCATCCTTCTCATCCGAACTCCAAGGGGGAAATGGGCCGAGCCAGAGCCTTCTGCTTCCTCTTCTGGCTGTTTGAATCTGGCGGGGTTTCCCTCTTCTCTCTCTTTCCTCCCCCTTGTCACCAGGGCCCAGTCAACAGGTATCTTAGCATGACAATGGGGAAAATTCCACAGAGGGAAAAGGGAGAGAGAACCAACCCCCAACATTATCCACCCTGAATTTTCCCCTACCATCATGCTAGATCAAATTAAAATCTTCAAATTATAGACATCCATACAGTTACAGATACAGGCACAGTATCGTAGGTAGTTCACCCTAAAACAAGGTCTCCTTGGGGTATGCATCGGGTCTTTCCATCCCTTTGCATCACCCAGCAGGTACAACCAGGCCCTTGAGCGAAAACAACCCCCCGAATTGGATTGTCTTTGCTGGAGGCAGAGTTCACCCAAACAGTTTTTCCTAGCATACCTCTCATGTGCACCACTGGAACCTTGTCCCCATCTGGTGTTCTCAAGGGCTCAGACTGGGCAGGGCCTGCTCGATTAGTGGAACCTCGGGTGTTCACTAACCATGTGGCCTTTGGTAGATGAATCTCCCAGTTTTTGAAAGTCCCCCAACCCAGTGCCTTCAAGGTGGTTTTAAGCAGCCCATTGCACCGTTCCACTTTCCCAGCCGCTGGTGCGTGATAAGGAATGTGGTACACCCACTCGATGCCGTGTTCTCTGGCCCAGGTGTTTATGAGGCTGTTCTTGAAATGAGTCCCATTGTCTGACTCAATTCTCTCAGGGGTACCATGTCTCCAAAGGACTTGTTTTTCCAGGCCCAGGATGGTGTTGCGGGCAGTGGCATGAGGCACAGGGTAGGTCTCCAACCATCCAGTGGTGGCTTCTACCATGGTCAGCACATAGCGCTTGCCTTGGCGTGTCTGAGGCAGTGTGATGTAGTCAATCTGCCAGGCCTCCCCATACTTATATTTGGACCACCGCCCCCCATACCAGAGGGGCTTCACTCGCTTGGCTTGCTTGATGGCAGCACATGTCTCACAGTCATGGATAACCTGGGAAATACTGTCCATGGTAAGATCCACCTCTCGGTCTCGTGCCCACTTATAGGTAGCATCTCTGCCTTGATGATCTGAGGCATCGTGGGCCCATCGAGCCAGGAACAATTCTCCCTTGTGTTGCCAGTCTAAGTCTATCTGTGACACCTCTATCCTTGCAGCCTGATCTACTTGTTCATTGTGTTGGTGCTCCTCATTAGCCTGACTCTTGGGGACATGGGCATCTACATGACGGACCTTTACGGGTAGCTTCTCTACCCAACTGGCAATGTCTTTCCACTCATCAGCAGCCCAGGTTGGTTTTCCCCTACGTTGCCAGTTAGCTCTTTTCCATCTTTCCAGCCAGCCCCACAGGGCATTGGCTACCATCCATGAATCAGTGTAAAGGTAGAGCTTTGGCCACTTCTCTCTTTCAGCAATGTCCAGGGCCAGCTGAACGGCTTTGAGTTCAGCAAGTTGACTCAATCCACCTTCTCCTTCAGTAGCTTGTGCAACCTGTCGTGTGGGGCTCCATACGGCTGCTTTCCACTTCCGGTTCATCCCCACGATGCGACAGGAACCGTCAGTGAAAAGAGCGTAGCGGGTTTCATCTGCTGGCAGTTGGTTGTATGGTGGGGCTTCATCAGCCCGGGTCACTTGTTCTTGCTCCTCTTCATTGGCAAGACCAAAATTTTCACCTTCTGGACAGTTTGTAATTATTTCCAAAATCCCAGGGCGATTTGGGTTTCCGATACGGGTGTGCTGTGTGATGAGGGAGATCCACTTGCTCCATGTGGCATCGGTGGCGTGGTGGGTAGAGGGGACCTTCCCTTTAAACATCCACCCCAGCACTGGTAGTCGGGGTGCCAGGAGGAGCTTTGCTTCTGTGCCAATCACCTCTGAGGCAGCTTGAACTCCTTCATAAGCAGCCAAGATCTCCTTCTCTGTTGGGGTGTAATTGGCTTCAGACCCTCTGTAACTTCGGCTCCAGAATCCCAGAGGTCGGCCTCGGGTCTCACCAGGTACCTTCTGCCAAAGGCTCCAGGACAAGCCCTTGTTCCCCGCTGCAGAGTAGAGCACATTCTTGAGTTAAACTCAATCAAACATTCTACTTGAGATTTTTACCTCATTTCTTGCACACAGCAGTGCCAGACACCAGCATTCAGAAGACTAAGCCCTTCACACTTGTCTAAATTACCTGATCAGTTTTCCAATACAAGAATAAGGACTACTGGACAAAGTCAAAATACAGCTTTTACTCCTTTCATGATACCTTAGGCTCTAATCAACATGAAGAAGCTGGTTGTAACAAACCTGATGTATTCCAGAAGTGTATTATCTGTATCTCTGTACGTGGGCTTGAGGGTATTCGTCCCTCAGGTTTTTTCATTTGTTTTGTTTATCACTAAGTGCTTTATCTCTTAAGAAATTGTAATTATGTAACAAAATTGCAGCATCTTTGAAAACAGATTTCTCACCCATAATATTTTTCCCTCTAAGGCGTATATTACCAGTAATAACAGCCTAAAAATATACAGGAAAGTTTTTGAGTGAACTTCTTTGCCCTACTTATTTAAGATGGTTAAATCCCATGCCAGCAACCTCAGTACACATTTGGCAGTATGCCTATACTTTATTACTGACAATTATAAATATCATTGCGAACAGAACTACTCCCAGTGTTGCTGCCATATAGAATTGAATAGGAAACTTTTCAGAAGCCAAGAAAAAATATTTGTTTGGCCTATGAAAATGGAAAATGTAGCAAATCAAAGAGCAGCAATTCATCCCTGTCTGGCAAATGCTGAGACTTAGCATTAAATATCACTGTTATCTTCCATCTTTAGAAGCAATTAAAGCTGGATATTAATAAGAAGGTGTGTAACAAACTGAGTATATAACATAATGCATGGCTTATTACATTTATACTACTATTTCAAAGGGATTTTAAACATGTTCTGAGTAAGTCCTGCCTTAAATTCTCCTACTAACAGAGAGCCCCAATGTACCTCTTCCCCTACTGATCAGAATTAATGAAACAGTAGTGAAAATCAGGAAGATCACAAGACAAAACTGAGAGCTTGCCTAGTAATTACATCTCCTGGGACTCTTTTATGTTTTACCTGAGGAAACTACAGGTCATCACCATCCCTTTTATTTGCCTTTTACTTGTTTGAGCAAACATTTCTGCCTGCCAATTTGCAAGCCTAGTGATTGCCATAGTTACAGTTTACTGTAAATGTAATGGCTAAAAATCAATAGTCACTACAATTCTTTTGAAGTTCATTTTAAATTTCAATGAAACCAGAACTAGTTAAGATCCCCTAGCTGCAATGACTCAACCACATGAATAAATCTACACAAATGAATAACTATTTTGGGGTCAATGCAATTTCTCACCACTGCAAACAAAGTTTCAAAGAGCTTCTTACAAACCAAAGATTAGGAATGAGGCAAAAATCCTCCTGGGAGTATTAACACTTGTGTATATTCAGTGCTGTAGTTTTGCTCTGACCCATTTTCTGGGAACAAATGTTTAGTCTTCCATAAATTTCTGCAGTATGCCCTATCTGACTGCATGCTCAAGAATGCCTCCTATCCAGCACTACTTTATTCAAAACTCTAACACTCTTAAATTAAATCTTAGGTTCAAGTAGTATCTTTCCAGTTGCACGAAGGAGACTTAGTTATCCCATTACACCATAGAAATAGCCTGCACCTGTGTTACCTGAAAACATAAAACTAAATGAAGTTATTTTCCTTATCTCTAAAGCTCTGTTTTCCAGCAGGGGCCATGGGGAATCCACTGCCCTGCTCACCACCAGCAGAGGGGAAGGGTGATAAACCAACTTCTGCAGCACAAATCCCAAAGGTTTTCCAAGCTCATGCTGTTCTTCTTAGGTCTAAAATAACTCCCCAAAAAGCAGTGCAGAATCTCTCAAGAAAGCAAGCATCCAGCACAGATGAACAAAATGGCTTGTGTTTCTGCTGCCTTTGACAGATCTGCAGAGCAGCAGCACAAAGCATTTGGCAGCACTAATAGGGTCCTGTTTGGAGCACAGGAGCCAGCAAGGAAACTGAAGAATTTTGTCAGTGGTGTCTCCAGAAACCACCAGGTAGATCTGCTCAATGACTCTGGGGCACACCATCATTTTCTTCCTGGCAACATTGTTCCCTTGCAGTAGTGTGACAGTTAAGTAAAGTTTTTGTGGAAAAGCTGCAACACCAAGGCTCATTTCCATGGAATGCTAAAGGCTTCCGAAATCAGTGAATGCCCAACATGTAGACTGTTGTCTCCCAAAGCTTTGCAAATCCCATGTCTATCTGAGAACTCAGTAATACAATTACTTTATTGGCAGATGCCAATGAACACTTTTTATCCTCTATAATTTTAATTTAAATGCCTTCTCAAACTCAGTGTTTAACACTACTATTTTTTATCTCAAACATCTTACTACATATTCTTTTTCTTTTATAGTATACTAGGACAAATTAGGAAACACCAGACTACTATCACAATCACTACTATCACTAATGACATTTTATCATTCTTGCTTCCCTTTGTTATTCTTTCAGGTTAGACACAGCATATGATCTCAAAGTGCTCATATGTCCAGCCCAAGATTCAGTTGGGTTACTCAAACTATCATACTTCTGTAAGGTTCCACAAAACAGATCTTTCACAGGGAAGAGGGAAGCATGCAAGCTACAACTGGAGATAACGTTCAATCTTTCCCACTGGTAGACAATTTAAATTTCTAACACTCCAGGCTGCAAGGCAGCATCAATTTAACAGGAGTCAGGACAAAGCTCTCCTTTGCAAAGGTTTTCCATCATTCTCCATTTCATGCCTGTTGATTTCCCTCTGGATGTCAAGTCCCACACAGAACACAGCAAACCATGCAGACCTGAGGCCTGAGTTATGGCTCCCTGTCACACACTACTCAGTTCCAAGCAAACAAGAGAAGAACAAACAGAAAAGCTGTCACATGGGGTTGTTTTTGTCCACAGCAGCACTGGTGGAGCAGCCCTAAACAGGCTGGCATGGTGTGAAACCAGCTTACATAACCTTCTGGAAATGCCGTGCCCAGGAGAACAGGGCCTCTGGAGCCATAGAAGCATTCCATGAAAGCCCTGTAAACAAAGTACTTCACATACCTTGGTCCCTTCTCACTGCTCTGCAGTTGTGTACAGTCAATACAGCAGCATCACAGGGACTGAAAGTATGGCTGCAAATGTCTTACTGGTGCTGTACACACCATCCTACATGTGCACTGCACACCCAGGCTTTTAGATGGCCTCAGAATAATTTTGTAAAGTTCTTTTTCTAAGCCAGTAAAAAACAACATATACAAAAAAAATTACAATTAGACACATCAAGTATTATGTTTCTGAAACAAGAATAAAAGCCGTTCAAGGCTAAGAGAAGAAGAAAAAAAAAGCTACATGAAGCAATTCCAGGGTCAAGGTTTCTGTTTCAAAAAAGCAACAAGCATTTAAAATCCATGCCTCTATTGTCTTCAAGCACACTTAAACACTAAAGTGCTTATCAGTTTTCAGATGGAAACCCTGGATTATAATTTTCAAAACTTCTGGATAGCCCACTGAGAAAGATCATTAACTTTTACATCCAGAAGCAATTTAATACTACCCCATGACACAGTGTCTGAAAGTCCAAAGATCCTGAGTTGTTCCACCTGTTGGGGGTTGGTTCTTTCCCTTTTCCCTCTGTGGAATTTTCCCCATTGTCATACTAAGATACCTGTTGACTGGGCCCTGGTGACAAGGGGGAGGAGAGAGAAAGAGGAGGGAAACCCCACCAGATTCAAACAGCCAGAAGAGGAAGCAGAAGGCTCTGGCTCGGCCCATTTCCCCCTTGGAGTTCAGACGAGAAGGACGATCTCTGCCTCAGCCCCATCCCTGCCATCCCAGCACCAGGAGCCATCCTCACTGCTGTCAGACCCTGCCCTGCTGCCTTCTCACTGTAACCTGCCACCATCCAGCACTCTGCTGAGCACCAGGACCCACACCGTGAGCAGAGGGCTCTCTCTCCATCTCTCTCTCTCCCCCTGGGACAGCGCTGCCATCACCCCCAGCCCTCCTGCAGCTCTGCGGGACCTGCCCGCCCCCAGCACCGGGAACTGCAGCTCAGGGAAAAGGTGCCTGCAGCCAGAAAGGGACTGGGACTGAGTTACTGTTCTGTTTGTGGCTAATTTCATAGCTGTTGTTGTTCTTGTTTGTCTTGTTAGATATACTAGTAAAGAACTGTTATTCCTATCCCCATCTCTTTGCCTGAGAGCTCCCTTAATTTCAAAATCATAATAATCTGTAGGAAGGAAGGATCACATTTTTCAGTTCAAAGGGAAGCTTCTGCTTTCCTTGGCAAACACCTGTCTTTCAAACCAGGACAGATTTTGGCCGCCCAACGTGAGGCCTGAAGGCATTGAGAGGAAAGGGTGAAAAAGGAATAACAGTTCTTGAGTTACCTCAGTTTTGTGTTAGGTGGCATCATGTTGTCCAGCTTACCGTGGTTTGGGCTCCATGTGGCCACAGCTTTATCTCTCCCATTTGCAATCCCTTACTTGAACATGGGTCCTATAACTCAGGCTGCTGTAACTATTATCCAGTTCCTTTTGTGGGCTGATAACGTGAGAAATTAATGGATTTTTAACTTCCTCTGGAAGGTGGGCACATGGATTCAGGGCTATCACACTCTAACTGTATGTTTTCAGGGTTACTTTAATAATGGTACATACTGTGAGGATATGACACCAGGAAAAATTTTGCCCCAACCCCTTACACAATTTTTTGGGTCTGCTCCACCAGCTTTTGAAGGGTTCAAATCTCTTCTAAGTAGTAATGATATCATACAGTGGCTGACATTGCTAATAGGCCTTGTAAACCTGTTCTATTTAACATTCCAAGATGAGGGGAGATTGACTTGGCTGACAACCCTGATACGTCCTCCAAGAAGTAGGGATTCTGCCACAGAGCCTGGCTCTGCCCCAGAGACTAAGGATTCTGGCCCAGAGCCTGACCCTGCCCCTGCCCCAGAGACTAAAGATTCTGCGCTAGAGACTAAGGATTCTGCCCCAGAGACTAAGGATTCTGCCCCAGAGGTTAAGGATATTGCCCCTGAGCCTGACCCTGCCCCAGAGCTCACCTCAGAAAGGAACCATCCAGAGTGGGTGGGGTTTCTAGTCAAGGAGGTGGGCCAAATGCTGAAGGAGTACCTTTCCCCAGCTCTTGAGAAGCTCTCCCCCTGCCTTAAAGAGGGAGAACCTGATGGTGCAGCAGTGGAACCCACAGATGTTACATCTCACCAGGTTCCAGCTGAACTGCAAGGGCACTCACAACCAGCAGCAGTTGCCCCCGTGGAAACTAGAAAGTCTAAGGTGAAAACAAAGCACCTGGATAATAAGGATCAGAAAGCAGGGCCCTCACAACCAGCAGGGGAGCCAGAGGTTGAGATCGTCACAGAGTCCCTGTCATACGAGAGTCTCCGTAATCTGCGTAAAGATGTTGTACGAAGGGGCCGTGAGGCTTTTACAACGTGGTTACTGCGGGTCTGGGACCTTATGGGTACAGGTGTGCAGCTGGATGGTACTGAGGCAAGGAATTTGGGACCCCTGACCCAGGACTCAGGTGTGGATCACATATTCGTAAGGGAACGAGGCCCCCTTTCCATCTGGGAGCGGCTTTTAATGAGTGTAAGAGAGAGGTTTGTCCATAGAGAGAGAATGCAGGAGCACCACCATAGAATGTGCTGGAAGACCACTGAGGAGGGGATCCAACAGCTGAGAGAAGTAGCAATACTGGAGGTACTCTTTGGGAGGGGTGGACAACATGACAACGACCCCGACAAGGTCAGGTGCACAGGGCAGATGTTGTGGAATCTGGCACACCTGGGGCCATCTCAATACACCACATTCATTGCAGCCATTAATGCAGACACCAACCACGAGACAGTGGGTTCTGTTGCCAGTAAGCTCAGAAATTTTGAAAGTATAATGAATGGCCCAATGCAGGCTCAGGTCTCTGCTGTGATTAGGGAACTCAAAGAGGAGATGAGAGAGATGAGGGAGGAGATGATGAAGGTCAATGCACCACCAGTGCGAGTCACAGATCCCAGAGTTAGAGCCCAACATCCCCCAGCTAAGGAGAGAGGATACACCCCACGAGCTGACCTGTGGTTCTTTCTGCGTGACCATGGGGAAGACATGAGGAGGTGGGATGGGAAACCCACTTCTGCCCTGGCAGCACGGGTGCGTCAACTCAAGGAGGGAAACACTAACCAAGGGAGCTCCACTAAAGTGAAGGTAGCCTCCACTTCCCATAACCAAGATGCAGGGTATGACAAAAGGGAGGATGATTTGTCAGATCCCCTTGAGGGAACCTCCAAAATGTATGCCCAGGAAGGAAATAATAACCAGTGCTAGAGGGGCCCTGCCTCTAGCCAGGGAGAGGCACGGGAAAACCGGGTCTTTTGGACGGTGTGGATCCGATGGCCTGGCACATCAGAGCCACAAAAACATAGGGCATTAGTTGACACTGGTTCCCAGGTCACCCTAATACCATCAGAACATGTGGGGGAAGAGCCTGTTTCTATTGCTGGGGTGACAGGGGGATCACAGGAATTGATTCTGCTGGAGGCTGAGGTGAGCCTGACTGGGAAGGAGTGGCCGAAACATCCAATTTTGACTGGCTCAGAGGCATCGTGTATTCTAGGCATAGACTTCCTGAGGAATGGCTATTACAAAGACCCAAAGGGACTCAGGCGGGCTTTTGGAATAGCTGCTGTAGAGACAGAAAGCATTAAGCAATTGAACACCTTGCTTGGACTGTCAGAGAACCCATCTGTAGTGGGATTCCTGAAGGTGAAGGAGCAGCAAGTGCCAATTGCCACCTCGACAATGCACCACCGGCAGTACTACAGGACAAATCGAGATGCCGTGATCCCCATCCATAAGATGATCCGTGAGCTGGATCTCTCAACTCCGTTGACTGTCCAGATTGCATCGTTATGCCCCTAGTCTTGTTGACAAAAAGGAAACACACCTTATATATAAAATAATTTATTGCTAGTGTAATAGAAGCCTTCACAGTCTGATCAAACAATCATTAGTAGTCCACATCCATTTACTGCAGGAAGAATAGAGGAAATCAATGCTGCATACAGAAGTATATCCCAGTAATGAATAACGTAAATAAAACTTTTACAAACACACAGCGCTAACTTGTTTCAATCCCTTTTCCTGCTCACCATTCCTTGCTCCTCTGAATACTAAAATAAAGAGCTTCAATCAGGTATTTGAGGATAGTGATGATGTACCCCTTTGCCCTGGGGGATATTAGGTTGACGGTTTGTTTGTTTGTTTGTTTGTTTGTTTGTTGGGTGGTTTTTTTTTGTTTTTGTTTTTTTTTTTTTGCTTTGTTGTCCCTTTCCATTTAAGTGGTGGGAAAACTACACATGAGTTACAAAGTAAGTTTTTTAAGCAGACCCCTCATCCGCTAACTTTTCTGCCTGCTGGATTTAAACAAACATGCTTTATTTTCTGCCTGGGAAATCTGAGACTGTTGTGTTAGGATCTTTTTAAATGACATTCTTGCTTGGAACAGATTCCCTGTCTGTCTCAGGGGCACCCTTCAGTGACAAGTAGATCAGAAGTCTCCAGAAGCGGAGAGATTTGTCTGCTGTAACTTTCCTGGATACCTATTCAGGAAAACTTAGGAAGAAAGCTTATGATGAGATTGTATTTTAATTATTCTGGTGACAGTTCCTTTCCTTTGATTGAAAGAGCATCAGCAGAGCTGTGATCTTTGGGTGCCACCTCTCCATGGTGTCAGGAGTTTCTGGGGATCCTGAAGCACTGGCTGGGCTCAAGTGTTGGGCTGGCTGTGAGAATGGGAATCTCCTGCAACTCTTAAGAGAGAACATCTCTCAGGGAAAGCAAGAGAGTTTTAGTGCATGTTTTAATTATTTAATTGGCATCAGCTGAGGAAAAACCTGAAGAAGATAATTGCTGTGAAGCAGAAAAGCCCTTCCTTTGGTGTACCGTACCATGTCTTGTTTAGGAACTTATTTCCTCAGGCTTGCTGAACCTTCAGGGCTGAATCAGAACGGAGCTGCCGTTCATGTGAGGACAGGGCTGCCAAGTGAGGGTGTTCCTGCTCTTCGGGAGTGTGTGAGAGCATGTCTGTGTCTGTCTTTGTGTGTGCGATTGTCTGCGTCTGTGTGTGGTGCTGCCCCGACCCCTCCGCACACTCGCGCCGTTGCTCCCGGCCAGAGTGAGCCCTGAGGCGGGCGCGCAAATCTTCTGGAGCGCTCCGGGGCCTCCGCCTCGCGCCGTGAGGGGCGGTGTGAGGGGAGAGGCAGAGCGCGGGCTGTCCGGCCATGGGGGGGGTGTTTCTGCGGCCCTGCTCGGGGTCTGCAGCGAGGGATTTCTTCCGATGTTTTGTTGTTTGTGGGCTTGGGCACTTCCAGCCATAATGTCGGAGTGCTTCAGGTGCTGAAGCGACCGCTGCCGGTATGGGGGGCAGGCCGCCATGCAGACAGCTCTGTGGGAAGGCATGGTGGCCTGCCGAAGACACGGGGCTGAGGGGAAGGGCGGCACTGTCGTGTGCGGAGACAGCGAGCAAGGAGAGCAGCTCTTTTGGCATGAGTGCCCAGTAGCAGGAAAGGCTGTGACAGGGAATAGGTGGGTCTGGGCAGTGAGGAGGAACTAGGAGCCCTGCTGCAAGGGTCGGTGTGGGGAAATGGGCGTCTGAGGGGGCATCCCCTTCCTTGAGCTCCCCGTGGGCCCACACGGGACTCTCTTGTCAGCAGAAGTGGTTAAAATTTAAATTCTTCGGTTTTTTTGCCTCATTCAAGGAAGACGGATGCCATATGGGAGACATGTAGGATGCTGGTTTACAGGAGTGACCACACATGCGACAGAATAGATTTCTTCTCAAGCTGAGCACAGTTTAGCTGTTCTCAGTGTCTGTATAATAAGCAGATTTCCCCTAAAAATACATATTAGCATGTGATGGAAACTGCTTCTGAATCCAGCAATGTAAAGCACTGAGTTGCATTACAAGAATTAGCAAAAAAAGGCAGAGGAACTGGGATAAGCACAGTCTAAAATCACTTAGTACTCCACGGCTGTATAGTATGCTGCTGAAATGTTTTACTGCCATTGCTGTAGCAGGATCACTGCTGCTAATAACCCTGGCATGATGCATTTTTTTAGCTGTGTTTTTATTTGCTTAAATAACTTGAAGTTAATCAGATTAATTTTTTTAACTGCAAGTTTTCTTCTTTCAGACTGAATATATTTTTACATATCTAAAATATGTAATAGCATAATAAACCAGCCCTAATCTATGTATAAATTATTTGATGAAGAAAAACTGTATCTAGAATATCTAATGAAGTGTACTAATGAAGTGTAACAGCATTCATGTTTTTAACTGTGCTTTAACTGAAGAAGTAGCTGCCAACTCTTTCTGTATAGAATCAGATGGTGTAGCAATATTTGGGGGGAGCAGAAATTGCTGTACCAGAAATCAAGTCTGTCTTTGTGCTTAAATTCCAGCAAACGTAAACCAACAATGATGACTGCAATACAGATGGGGAACTGCATATGCTTTACTGCCTTTTAGTTATGTAGCAATATCAATGGCACTGGCAAAAGTCACCGAGTGTCAATTCCTGTGTAGAGCACCAGGCTCATTCTAACAGGAATGGAAATTCCCAACAAATAAGGCCAAAGTATAGCCCAGATTTTAGAGGGAATGCAGTTCTGAAGTCATTCATTCTTGAAATTACCTGATAAGCCACCCAGTTAATTTGCTTTTATTTGACTCTTGTTATGTATTCTCTTGCCAGTGAATATGCCCATGTCTTGCCTTTAGAGGCACACAGTATTTTGAATGTCCTGTGTCTTTGTACAACTTCATTTATTGGTATCAGAAGTGGTGGCTGGATGTCGTAAACCACTGCCTTAGTTGGAAGAGGTTAAAGTGATTGTGCCACTTATTAGAAGTGTACAAGAGATCGAGCAGGATGCCATAGAGGTTTAGAGCTGTAGGAAGACTCTAAGAGATTGCAATTGTCTCTCAGCTGGCCGGACTCAGGAGAGTGGGTTTATCACCAGAAAAATTGCACTTTTGTTTAAAGTAATTGTGTATGTATCTATTAAATATTTCTCTCAGCACCATTAAATGTTGTTTTGATTTGGTGATCTTTATGATGTAAAAATCCTAGAACTGATACATGGAGCATGATTGACTCCAGCCGATAGATGCAGCAACTCACTTAGGCAGTGTCTGGTTGTTAGGGCTGTTAATAGCAGCAGCAAGAGGCATTGAACAGATTGATGTGATCTAAGTGTGCCTTATGGCATTGAGGGGATTGTGTGCCATAAAGGTCAGATGGTGAGGAGTTGTTCTGATTTTTGACGATTTCTGTGCATTTGACTTTCTGAAACCTAATTGGAAATAGGTGTGCGCAGAAGTCTGGACACTAGAGCTGCTGAATGTGTGTCCCCTCACTGCTGGCTAGCAAAGACCACTTGTTCAGAGGTGGTTGGTCCCCTGCCGAGTAATTCTGACTTGTTCTTCTCTGCACTCTAGCACATAGAATTTGCTGTGGCTTTAGATCTACTTCAGCAGTTAATTATTTAGTGCATGTGTATTTTGAATGTTTTTCCTCGTGTCAGGTGTCCCTGCATTGGAACCATCCCTCAATACCATGTAACAGCTACTAGACTAATGTTAAGTTCAACATTTGAAACTAAGTAGGCAGTTGTGGGTTACTAAAATAGATATGGGAGACAGTGACTGAGTCTCAACAAAAATAGTTTGAAACGTCAGCAATTAGAATCTAATACTGTCTCCTTGCATTGCTAAGGTTGTCTTTTTTTACGGAACTGACATGCTGGTAGCATGAGTTTATAGCAGACAAGAGAGGCAGAAGTCTGCTCAGTGGAGTGGAAGCAAAGACATCTTGTCAACTTACTTTAAAGCAATTATTGGAGTTTTTCTCTATTTTTCTTAAACTTTTTGATTCCAGTGACTGAGGATTTTACACTGAACAGTTGTGTGCAATTACATCATGTCACAATCCAATTAACCACCCAAGGTAGCTCTGCTCAAAGAGAGAGCTAAATGATGTGTCTCAGCAGTGCTCTGTGTTTGTTAACCAGGGGGCTGGAGCAATGTTCCTTTGGAGTGCTGAATCCATTTCACAGTGCCTGCATGCTGTTCTGAGAAGCACAAATTTCCTTGGTGTCCACGTGTTCATCCTAATGATATCTATATCCGTGCCTAATTACTTCAGACGAGAAAGCTTTTCTGTGGTGTCTTTTTTCCTTCTTTCTGCCTGTTGTGTGTACATGGGAGATGTGGATGATGTGATTTCAGTGCCTTTCTTCTGCCTGTCTGAAATGGAGAACTCTGCTTCTGAACTTCTTTTCCAGCAGAACAGCAAATGTTTTGCCCACCTTGACCTTACCCATTCACTTCCCTGCCAGCACAAACTGTTTTTTGTTCTCGCAAGATTAGTAAGCCAATGATAGGGTATTGTGTTGTGTACATTCTCACCGGTTTCAGGTCTTCAGAATCATCTTCTATGTTCTGCCACCCTTTTGGAGGAACTCCAAGCTTGTTCTCTCACTTTGTTGGACCTGTAACATGAACTAATAAGGCACTTTTCCCCACATCCCCTTGTCCCCTCAAAAAAACAGCCAGTCAACAGAACGCCAGCTGAATGAGCAACCTGCTCACCCAACAACTCAATAACCTGAACTAAATTCGAGTCAGAATTGAACTCGATTCTATATAATGTGAGTACTCTGTCTTCATTGACACAAAATTCAACTTAGGGTGGTAAATAAATCAGTTTCCTCATGCTATGTCACTGAGATTTGGGAGGTTCCATGGAAAGAATCATGTGAAGTAAGGCAGAAGGCTTTGGAGACCTTTTGTATGTGTGCACTAGCTCCTCCTTTTGGCCTGGGGGTGAAATGGAGTAGCCCCCATCTTGCAGCATTTGTTGCCCAGATACTCTACTGCTGTACAGATATAGATGCCATTTTTTTTTTCTGGGAGGAGCTTTTCCTTGTGCTCTTGGAGCTGTTTAGTTGATCCCATTTCTTTTGCCTTCCGGATCACTTGTTTGGGTCTTCTCCTTTTTTTTGACTGATCTGTCTATGCAGAACACAGATGATATAATTAGCTTGGATGAGAATAAAGAAATCAGTAGAAAGTTTCCCATTTACTTAGTCAGCTTGAGGTTGTAACCACCAACATTTCTAGTATAAGTTTAGAAAAGCAGACATTCCCTCTTGCATAATCTGTGGGCCCCTTAGGAGGTTTGACTGTTACAAGAGTTGTGCGGAAGTCAAATCTGGATGTTCTGTTCATGTAATTAAACTTCAATAAGTTTCAGAAAGTAGTTGCTGACCTTACAGCTTGGTATACAGTAGAAATCTTTTTGTTATAAAATAAAGCATCTTGTGATGAGAAATACAGTAAGTAATATTTTTTGCTTTATTTTGACCTGTGGCAGATATAGTTGAAAACCCAGTAATTGATGTGAATTATGTCACATGCAATAGAGAAAGATGCCACTGCATAAAATGACATGGTTAATTTATTTAAAGTCGTATATCCACAAAGTACATTTCTTGTGAGTGTCGTAATTAGTTTATCTCTAATTAGTTTGGAAAGACTGTAGGAGCTGTAATGCTGAGTCAAGCAGTCAGACTTCATGGAAGTTATAACTGGTAAAATATTTCAGTTTTCTTCTGATGCTGCTCGTGTTTCCTTGCAAAAACAAAATAAGTTAGATTTTAAGCTCACTTCACTGTGCAAGTAAAACACTTACAGACATATTTAAGTTTCTTGAGATGATAGACTGTTGTAACTGCTTCTGACAGTGGGTCAGTGTTATGTCAGCTCTACAAAATGATGGCTACCTTGACGGTGTTCTTGGAAAGGTGGCCACTCTTACAAGAAGGCAAAGCACGAATCACTATGCTATTAAATGAGCTCATTAACCAAGCACTTTGTGTCGAAAAATACTTCTTCCCAAATTGCATCTGTCCGTCCTGGCTGTGATCTAGTGTGCAAACAATCTTGTACTCTTGTTCTTTACTAGCACTATGGACTGAAGTGCTGCCTTTTGCTTCAAAAACTGAATCTTTGTCTAGGGAAGGGAGATACATCCAGAGTTCCAGCCATGTGTTCAGGGTGACAGACCTCTTGCAAAACTGTTCAGGGACTGAATGGCCCATCTTATTGCAAAGCCTTTCCTGTATCACACTGTATTGTGTTCAGTTATGTACTGACCTCCACTAAATTCTGGTTTTGCCCAGCAATTGAGCTTCATGTTGCTACCAATTTTTAACTCCAGTGTTGGTGTAATTTCTAAAATTGTTGAGTCCTCCTTTTAGAACCACTTTCTGTGGTATTTAATTTTACCTTCTTCATCATATTCAGATCAGCAACATCTTCATTAATAAAATTATTTCAGAGGTTCTTCCTGTTGGATCCTGTGGCAGGTCATAAAAATCAGTCTGGAGACTGCGAATGCTGACTTTTGAAGCGTGCAGTGTACTGTGTATAAAAATGAATACCTTTTGGTTGTTGGTCCAATTAGACTGAGACCAGACTGCCCAATTTTCTTTGCCTTTTGCTGAGTTTTCTTTTGACATGTGGTTGTAAAATTTTGAGAGGAAAGCACAGGTTCATTTCAGCAGAAATGTAGCTGCACCTTCTGGTTATAACAGGAGCCTGGCACAGTCCATGGGGCGAAGGGACAAACTAAGAGATCTCTCTTTAAGCATTCTTGAGGCACCTTTTTTATGTACTTCTTACCTCTAAATATACAGGTATTTTAGTTTCATGTAGCAGTAGAATTCCCCTTTTGCTTGGAATGCTTTTACTGTTAGACATCTGTGTTAGTATGTTCTAGGCAGGCTTCTGTTGTTTAGCTGATTGTTACGCAAAACACGCTCCTGACAATCCGAGTGGGCTGCCTTGGAGAGACCAGTTAGAACAGAGAAAATTGATTTTTCACTTTAACCAAAAAGGTTACTGTAACCTTTTTGATGCAGTGGACTCAGTATGTCAACAGACTTCTCTTAGGCTTACCTTTCTTTTTAATTTCCAGAACTGAAGAACTTTTCTTACACAGGGCTATGTAAGAAACAGATGATAGGGTGATGGAAATTACAGAAATTACTAACTCATCTTTCTTTGTAGGATTTTTTAAAGCTCTTACCTCTTCTTCATTTGCTAGGAGGTTTTTTAAATGATATTACTAAGTATTAATTATTTTCATAAGCAATATTGCTTCTTTAATAGAATAGTTAAAGTCCTACTCAATCTGAAAGTATTTTCTTAAGCTTTCAGGTGAGATTTTTGATGAAATCTAAGCCAGTTGCCCATAGCTTCTACTGACCTTGTGTCAATTCCAGACTGATTTCTAATTGATTTTAAATTGTATAATATAAAAATATGTAGTCTTTGATGGCAGATTTAAAATAATAATAATTTAAAAATACACAAAAAGCATAACAAGTCTAAATGGGTTCTTCAGCCAGTGAAGATATATTTGTAGGAATGCATCAATATCTACTTCCAGTATTCTGCTGAGATTATTCATGTATTGAAATTATACTTTAAAATAATTAGATATTTGTCTGGAAAGGACTCAGGGCTGGGGAGAAGAGCTCTTCTATAACCCTGGGGGTTCTATAGCATTTGCAGTCTATTAGTTAGAAGATGCATTACTCATTTTTTCAGTGGTGGAAGATTTATATCTTTCACTTAATTGCTCATACTTATGATTTTAAAGCGTATAGAGCATTCACTTGAGTGTGTTCCTTTAGATGTGTATGAAAAACACAGATTGCAGAGCCATACAGATACTCCAGTGTGTGTGGTGTGAGGGTACAGCCACCATGCTCGTTGGGTAGCTGGAGTGGGGAGTTCTCACAAGTCTCTTCACTGTGTGATGCTGGACTGTCAGCCCTTCCCTGTGTGTACACTTTTCATCTTGGCCAGTGAGCTGCCAGGTGGAAGGAGCTGCCAGCTGACTTTGCTTTTTCTTGCCACAACAGTTACTGGGAGCTGCAAGGCACAGATCCTGTGTCTGTGTTGTGCTTGTCAGTATCATAAATCTGTTAAAAAATAAGAAAATAGGAGATAAATATGGTCTTAAAACATGCAAAATTTATTTTTGAAGTATGAAGGAAGAAAAATGACAGCCCCCTGCAGTGATGGTAGTTACTAAATTGAAGAGAACAAAAGAGGGACTTTAACAAATGCAGGTGATGTTTAGTGACAGATATAGTCACTTGTGTTTTTTAATGTACGTGGCAGAGCTGTGTAATGCTTTCAAAGCTTTGAAATACATGATAATATCAAATCTGATAAAATGTATTCTGAGGAGCAATTAGACCTGGAGTAATTCCTGTTTGTGCTTCTGGAAGTTCAAAGACAAAAGCACAAAAATTATGAAGAATTGCTTTGAAAGTAATTATGTCAAAATTGGGAGGCATTTCTACTGGTTTGCTTTATTTTCTTTCCCAAGATAGTTGTAGCTTTTTTTTTTTTTTCCCCTGGGACTTTGTGCTTCTCCTTTATGCAACTGCAGAATTCTCAAAGCTGTGATGTGGTAACAAGCACTGTGTTTAGGGAGTGGTGACATTTATGGCCCTTGTGAGTCTCCATCAGGGGCTGAGTGTCACAGGCTACAAGGGCCTGGCCCATGTGGCTCTCCAGACTCTCATCTAGGTTTGACATTTTAGATTTTCCTAGCAGGAAATTAACAACTCCAAACTACTGCATGGGAAGAAATTAAAAGGTTTTGTTTTTTTTTTTTTTTTTCAAAAAGCTTAGACCAATAATTCAGAAATAGTTGTGTTCCTAGTTAGTGGTCTAAGTGGCACATTTGTCTGGGCGAAGGCGGTGCTGTGCAGTGGACATGCAGCCCCGTGTGTTTCTGTGCAGTGACCTGAGCAGCTGCTCAGTCCTGAACTGAGGGAAAGCTCCTTGGAGCTCCTGGTAGTGCTCCTTGGGAGGGACCTTCCCACCTGGGCTTTTGCAGAGTTGGTAGCACACGTGCCAAGGAAAGTAGGAACATAAACCTGCTTGGAAATTCAGTCCTTCTGCAGGGTAATGATAACTTTCCTCATACCTTCATCTCTGAAATAATCTGGAAAACGTTATTTGGCCAATGTGCCTTTGATAGAATTCATCACCACAAGTTTTGTTGTCTGTCATGAACAAACCTAATAGTTTGTAAATTACAGTCTGGGAGAGAAAATTACTTTTGAAACATCTTTTCAAAGGAAAATTTGTTCCATTAAAAGATCTTTTTCTTAAAAAGTAAAACTGCCTGCAAAAAAATTATTTTTTTATCCCCATATTTGAAATAAAGTCAAAATATTTCAAGATGATAATCAGCTCAGCACATGACTTCACTAAAAATAGTTTTCATTTCCCCCTGTCCTTTTGTTGCATGAGTGGGGGTTTCTCACTTGATAATGATGTGTGAGAGATAGTCTTTCACATGTATTAACGTGGAACCTGAGGGGAATCCATTAAAGCAGGTCTTGCTCAATGAACAAGCCCATTGGTAGGGATTGGGGAGGAAGTAGCTACCTGACAGAATTTTTTAGCCAAGCATTTTAGTTTTTTGAAATTTATTATTTTTTTAATAAGAATTTTTTCCGAAATAATTTCTAGTCCAGTTAGAACCTAGCCTTTGAAATTCAGGTCTGATACCTTGCTGTTGCTTGCCAGTTCTTCAGTTCTTTTAAACTTGTTTTGAAGTGTAGAAAGTTGTCGTAGAAATCTGCTGTTTTGTGAAATGTTTTGACTGTCACCTAAACCAGAAAGCAAAAAATCTTGTATGACAAAACACCCACCTTCTTTTAGCAAGTTCCTGAGGATTTCAAAGGATGTGAAGCCCTGAGACCACCTTGAGGATTTTCTCTCCTGGAGCTCATTGTTGTTTAAAGTGCATGGATGGTTTGTGGTTGTGAGCTTCCCAGAGAAACTCAGATTTCGATTATCAAGATTTTTCCCATTTCTGTCTGGTACAAGGGCTGGGTAAGTTATTTAAATGATTCCTTTCTTTCATATTTTACCTTTTAAGTGCACAGGCCTGACTCTGTCCTGTGTCAGGAAACTTCCCAATTTGCCTCTTCATTTTGCAGAACCAGACTGCTGATACTTGTCATGCATTCCTAGTGATCCAGGGAAGACTTCTCCATTTCAAATTAACTGGCTTCAAATGCCTGGAATGGAGCCACTAACTGACTGGGCAGCACTAACAATATGTAGTGTCATAAACCTCTGAGAATTTTCCTAGTCTGCCAGAATGTGGTGACTCTGCAAGGGGTGGCTGGTGACTCTCGTTGGACTGATTTTCACAGTTAGCCTTACAATGATCCCCAAGTCCAATTGCTGGAGAACTTGGGGGCTGACCAGAAGTTAAGAGTACTTTGTAAAGGGCACTGTCCACATGCGCGTAACACTGCCAGGCTGGGTGTTCTGAGGGCTGGCAGGATGGTGCTTGTGGCCAATGGCCTGGGAGCTGCAGTTGGGTACTTAGTTCTGCAAGCTCTGTGGGAGGCTTAGAGCTGCCTTTGGGCTGCCCTGAGGGCACCTTCCCCTGCACTGTCAGTAGGCTCCAGTATTCTTCAGGTATTTTAGAGGCTTGCTTTGTATGAAGCGATTTTCCTATATGTCTTTATATATGGAATGTATTGGTGGATGGCTCAGTGACACATGGAGAGTTTGATGGGAGTCTGGTCATGAATGGTATTGCCAGTTGAGCCTGAATTTAGCACAAGAGTAAGGATTTGTACTTGACAGAGTGATTAATTACATCTGATAATATTCAATAATGCATTGTCTATTTCTCTGTATGTCCTCTTTGAAATGATGGATCTACAGTATCCACAGTGTTTCTCAGTGGTCATTAGATAATGTGTAGAATTGGAAAGGGGTACATGTATGTGAATGTTGTGTGAAAAATGTCCATAGTAATTGATTGTGTAATAAACAATTACTTATTCATGCTGGTGAATGTTAATTGCATCATTTGTCAGAAAACAAGTTGTGTTCCCAAAATACATTCTTTAAGTTTAAGCTCAGAATAGCTAGAAAATAACTGCAGTAATCATCTGTGGTTTTGCTTTTTTTTTTTAAGTAGTGTGATTAATTAAAAATATAGTCAAATTCTTTAACTGACAGATATCTGATTAAAACAGAGGAAGTTATATGTAATGATAACTGGTTTCAAATCTTGACATCTATAATTCACAGTTACTGTTACATCAGATGCAGTTGTTTCTGTTATTTTGGTGGGGTTCTGGGGGACAAATGTTTCAGTATTTCAGGATTCTAGAAAAAGAAATAAATGAATAATTTTAAGTATTGTGCTCTGCATTAAAAATCTCACAAACCACAAATGGTCATTTGCATCATCAGGTCGTGCCTTGCTATGTGAATGATGAATGTCCTGAAAGAAATTTTCCCTGGGTATTTTTTAACTAGGTCTAATTTTAATCCTGCTGCTGTGACCTTGTGCATTTTATTTAAGCCCTGTATTCCTTGAAGTCTGAATGGGGCATGCTGGATAGATGTAATGCCTTAGAATTGGGGTTCAAATTTATTTGTGCTCTCCTGGGCAGAACACAGTATGGCAGGGAGTACAGGAAAAGTAAGTTCTGTTTTTAAAGTCTGCCTCCAGACTAGCAGAAAGATGCCTGATGGATTTCTTTGGTCTGCCTGATCTCTTCCACCTCTCTGTGTGGAGCATCATCAGAATGCTAGAGATTAGCTCTGAAAAGAGAGATTGTTCTGAGAGGAGTGACATTCCTCTGAAGAGCTCTTAAGCTTTGGTAGGCTGGCAGTGTTGTCTTTCTCCTACACCACTGTAACAAGAAAACATTGTTGGGTTTAAGTAGAAAGTTGAATCAAGTCTGCAGTCACACTTCCTTATGGTGGGAGCTAGAGGAGATGGTTTTGGTGGAACAGCTTGTGCCAAGTAAGTGGTGATGCCTCACTCACTCCTTCCACATTTGTGCCTGTGGGTGGCCCTCGGAGCCTTCAGGTAGCTGCTGCAGGGAGGTGACGCAGTGAAAGGTGTGAGCAGTTTGCTCTGTGTCTCTGGGTCAGAGTAGTCGGCATGGTTGCGCCACAGGGGTCATGGAAAGGGACAGTGCTGCAGAGCCAGGCACTGAGCAGGTTGGGGAGAGATGAGCAGGGCAGGAGATGCTCCGTGTGCAGTGATTCCTCAGGATCAGCTTCACTGTCCTCACAAATGTCTTTAAAGCCTGACTACCAGTATTGATGTCTCTGCTGTTAGAACCTGATAGGAACAAAAGACAGCTTTTTGTTAGAGGAGAGGACATTGCTAAGCAACTGGTAGCACAGTAGCACTCTGAAATATTCATGTGACGTTAACTTTATTTTTTATATGAGAGTTTTGTATTTTTTAGCCAGCCTCTCCTACCCCGAAGTCTGTGTTCTGAATTCCGTAGCTGAAGCTGCCCAGCAGTTAGGTCTGTTGGGAAGGTTTTCTGCCAAAGCCTTGTGTGATGTAAGAGACTTCCTGTTCTTTCCAAGTCCATAGGGCAAATACATGTATTTTGGTGTTGGTGGTTCTCGTAAGCAGCTTTTTTGGGAAATGCAAATGTCCATACTAATAAAACCAGTTGTAAGGTAGAGACTGTAACTCTGGCTTCACAAGGATGTTTGTCCTGTTGTTTCTGTCATTTTTGTGATTTAAATGAGTGGTTCATGGGGTAAATGAGACAACTGATTCCCACCTGTTGAGACCTTATCTCCTAATGCAGTCACACAGCTGGCCTCCATATTCTTGGCATGTAATATTCAGAATTTGTGGGGATCCTCACATGTGTTTAAATGGGGACATAATGTGAAGGGCATTAGAGAGCAACAGTATGGATTCCAAAATTTACCCTTTAAATTCACCTGCATGTTTACAGCTGAATGTTGTTCCTCCCTGTCAGAGAATGGATATGTGGCTACTGAATAAAGGGCCAGATTTGTTGTCAATTCCTTGACTTCAGTGAAGTTGCTCCTGATCTCCACTGGTGTATCTTCAGTGCATATCAGGTGGTTATTCTACTCCTGGAGTCAGATGTAGCCTACTTCTGACATGGCATTTCAGATTCCTACACAGGCAAGAATTCTGTCTGAATATAGACATACTTGTTTCTCACTGCAGACAATGGTGATTCATATATGTGTTATGTAACTTTCAGGGGTTATTTCCTTCCTTTTCATCTAGTAATGTAGGAATTTAAATGCCAGCAATGCCAAAAGACTTAATATATATATAGTATGTTTTACTTTTTTTGAGAAAGAATTTTCTCTTAGAGTTTTTAATGGTTCATGTATTTTAGATTTTTTCAGTGTTATTTGTTCTCGGTATTAGCTTCACTTTTTGCAACCTAAAGGATATACTTTAACTCTCACACTGCAGAATTTCTACTGTTCCAGACACACCTGTTTTTTTATAGGACTATGTTTATGTAGTTCTCTGATTCCTGATCACATTGGCTTGATTCTACAGGACAGAATAATACTAGCTGTGATTTCCACGCCTCCCATTATGTTTTTAATCCTCTATGGCTGTTCAAGTGTGGATGTCTCTCAGATGCAGGAAATAATGTGTAGGCAGATGGATGGTTTAATGACCTCATAGACTTGCACAAGTCAGTATGCAGAGTGTTGAAATGCCTGGTGCTGGCAGGCTGGTGAGCCTCCAGCAGCTGAACTTTAACTGCCAGGCAAGGGAAACAAGGGGACCATGGGTGAAGGTGGGAACCTTGAATAAAGGTGTCAGTATTAGACTTTAGGGCTCTCATTTTCAAAAGCTTGCTCACAGAGTTCTCATGGTATTTCTGAACAGCAGCTTGTGGAAGGTAAGAATTCTACAGCAAATATATCTAGACTGGCATGGATTAAAACAAGACAATACAAAAGTGGTGTACTTGCATTTCCTTTGGTCTTTCCTTAACTTTCAGATTCACCAAAATGTCCAGAAAGAAACGAATGAGGAAAATAATTGTGCAGAGAAGTGGAAGTTAAACACTCTTGGGGGGAAAAAAAAAGTGAAGTAATTGAGCTATTACTAATTTTGTTTTGGTGTAAGTGTAGCTAGTGCCCAAAGGAAAACTGCAGAACAGGAAATAAGTTCTGTACGTGGAAAGAAATATGATGCAGTGGGGGTAAATGAACCATGAAAGTGAAGGTGTTGAAACACTAAGGTGAAGTATGGACAGAGTAAGAATTTGGAGAATGGGTGGCAAAATAACATCTGGCCAGGTTCTGATACAGCTGCTGAACTGCAGAGGGACTGCAGGCACCTTGTGGCTTCTGTGATGTGTCTTCAGCTGCATGGGAGGGCAACATGTTAAACTGAACTGAAACTTTAATTATGTTATAGGAGTGGCAGGAGGTCAATAATATTTGTAATATGAACATTTGTGACAGATCAATTGTATAATGAAAGCAATTAAAACATCATTAGAAGTCTGATAACTCAATAACTTGGTGATAATTACTTCTCAGTTACAGGAAATAATTTACTGTAGAAGATGCTGAAATACTAGATATGAACACTAATAGCTGTAGTCACATCTGAGGCATATGTGCCATTTAATAGCAAGTTTGAATCCCATCATTCATTTGTACGTTGTAGATTTTTGACAAGCAAGGCCTGTATTTGGAAAGGTAGTTATGCATACATATGGGTCTTTGGGTCCCTTAATAACTTGAGAAATACTAATTTATTGTGTCCTTGGATAGCAAGATGATGGGGGTTGTTCTGATTTTTGAGTTTGCTTTTTTGTCAGATCAGCATGTGCACTAGGGCAGGGGGGAATTGTGAATGAATGCTTGAGGGCAGAGAATGAGAGCGAGTCTGCTTTTCTGAGAGCAATTAGCAAGGGCACAAGATTAAAGCCAACATGAAATTGTACCACGTTTCAGTTCTGAACAGTGACTTACAACTGTAACTAACTTTTGAGATTCACCCTTCACTTTCGTTTATTTAACCTGTGTAGCTGAACAGACTGACTCCTTGAAACTGTGCCTGTGAAGCAAATACTGGGCTATGCTCTCAACCTAATAGAATTAAAGAGTGGTTTGGGCTGGAAGGGTCCTGTAAGATCAGACAGTTTCCACCCCCTGTCATGGCCGGGGACGCCTTCAACTATCCAGGTTCCTCCAAGCCCCATCCAGCCTGGCCTTGGACACTTCCACAGCTTCTCTGGGTAACCTGTGCCAGTGAATATATGATTTATTATTTATGAAACTGTCCAGTTTGAATGAAGGGCAGTCATTAACTTTCAGAACAGTTTTTATTCCAGACTTTCGATGATCATAAGAAAAATTAATTTTTAGTTCTACCAATTTATTATTTTCTTTCCTAGCAAGTATTTCTGTTGTATCTATCATGGTATGATGGGAATTTCTGTGGATAGGACACTTAAAGAAAAAGTAAGTGAAGAACAATTTGGCAGCCTTATTTCTGAACCTGATGAGGGCAATCAATGTGAGTGCAAATGGCTGCTTATTCATTGCAACTACTCTGCTGGCCCTTGGTCTCAAGATTGAACGCAGATTGTGTTTTTGCAAATGATTGTTTTGGAGATACTTAAAATGCTGACCACAGCTGTCTTCAAACTAGAGATTTTAAAGAAAAGTTTGATAGTAAAAGAGAAAAGTAATATTGGAGTTACAGGAATAGCTTGAGAAACTGAAGAACTGACTTAGGGGAGGTTTTAGTTATTTTCAGCTGAGTTTTTGTTCTGTCTTTTTGTAAATAAATTTCCCAGTCCTCAAGAGCATGTTGGGGAGGAGGAGGTGCTGGCTGTCACTGATTCTGGTGCATTGTTTGGAGTGCAGTGACGCAGGGATGTTTAATTTCATCCCTCACCTTAGTGAGGAACTTGTATCCATCAAAAAGGTATCATATCTCCATGGCAACATGTGAATCTTCTTGTGTAAGTAGCACGTGTTGCCCTTTGTTACCCTCAGGAAGAAGGTACTGTTCTGTGGTCCTGCATGTGCATTGAGATGAGTGTACACATACACACACAGAGAAGCCCTTTGGAATCAAGGGTGTTAAAGAGCTCAAGTGCCTCTGGGAGGAGAACAAGCCAGACAGAAACACTTCAGAGTCCCTACTGGTATCCTGTGACACAGGGATTCAGAAAGATTCCTTCTCCCAGCCTTGAGTGTCCTGAAAGGTTTGCTTGTGTTTATGGTTAGAAGTATTAAAGTGCAAGCTGTTCTAGCTGGTATTTGTCCTTGTACATTCATGGCACACCCCATTTCTTGATTTTACCTCTGTCTCATCTACAGATTTTACTGTTATTTTTTCCCATTGGGTAGCTAATTGTAAAAAGTAAATTATTAAAAGTGTGTAGAGCCTTCAGGAACCCATTAAAACCCTTGCTCCTCTGATGAGGATTTTCTGCTACAGCTTTCAACTGAGATTTGTCACTTAATCAGTTTTTAATTTGATTAGCATGTGGTATGTGTTTTTTCATTTCAAGTTCTCAGTCAGCATTTCAGGAAGTACCCAGTCTAATTTATCCACATAAAATTCTAACTACATCAAGCAATTTTCTTTTTAATATGAACTTTTAATCTCATCAAGTTGGTTGAGATGCTTTTCCCATAAATACATCCTGGTTGGCATTAATTATGTTACCATACTTTAATTCTTTGCTTATGAAGATGTAACTAGATTGCAGTTTATTAGTGTGGACTATTTCATAGAATGGAAAAGTAATAAAGTTAAGATTTCTGGAAATAATTCCTTTTTCAGTCTGTTTTCAAACTGATTGAGATTGGGGGTATGGGTGTTTTGTTGGTTTCTTTTTTTTTTTTTTTGTTATTTTGGTTGAGGTTTTTTTGTCTCTCTTTTTTGTTTGCTCATTTTTCTTTTAGTCTTTTTTTTTTTCCTGTTCTTTTTTGCATCTTCTGTCACTGAATCAAATGTCCTGTTGCTAAAGGTTCTAGAACTGTCACACTTGGAATGGAATACTTAGTATTATGTGGGATTGGGTTTGGCAAAGGGCATGAATGGGACTTCTTTTTTGAGTAGTAAAAATTTTTGCAGTTTTTACAGGTGGTGGGAAATTTTTCACAGAAGTTGTGGGCTGCTGTTGGAGCTTCAGGCACTTACAACTGAGGTAAGAGGCTTGTCTTGCCCTCTTTTTTGGTACACTAGATATGATGTGTTTGTTCAGACAAAAATGTATTTGTGGATTCCTTGTGCTAGTACTAAACTGACAGAGGTTTACTTTTTTTTCCCCAAGTTTCTGGGACAGCAGGTTTGCAACAGTTAAACTACATTCCCAGATATGTATCCTCACTTATAGCACATAGCTTCTGGTTATCCAAAATCTGTGTTGTGCCTGCCCCCTGAAGCCCCCTCCCCACCCCAGAAACATTTGTTGGAGAGTTTCTGATTACCTACTGTAAAACTGTTAAGAAATGGGCTTTTGTGTGTCTCTGTGTCCTGGGGTGATGTTATGGTCCTGCATCCCCTCTCATCTGCTTTATGCCCTGACATGAGTCCTGTGCCTCAATCTCCAAGGGAAGAGAAGGCAGCAGAATTCTTTTGGAGCCCTGAGTTCAAAAACAAGCTGTGATTGCAGGCTGTGGTATTCAACAAAGACGTCCTGTCTTTAGAGGAGACACCCTTTCAGAATGTTTTGTTCTCATTTGTCTCAAAACCAAGACACCCTGATATGACATACCTTTTTACATTAATCAGTGCATTAAAACTGTACTGAATTTTGGAGTGTAAAGCACTACTTAGGTCAAAAATCAGGTAGAGAACTGGAGTGAAAAAACAATGGACTGTGTAAAGCAGTAGCCAGATATTGAAGGCACTTTAGCCAGTGGAAGATTTGAATCTGCTTGGCTGACATAAATGAAGTCAGTGGAAAGAAAGCCTGGATGCTCCTTAAAATGCTTTTGGGAAAAACTGTCTTCTGGAGGCTCATGGGTCAGTTTCACAGTTGAACCATTTCACATTGGTTTCCTCCTAACATTCTAAAGGAGCCTACAGGTGTGGTGCCACTGTGCTTTTGTGTCAATTGAAAGGGGAGTCCTGTTAGTTTGCAGTATGTGAATGGTACTTTGCCAGAAAGTGATGTGAGCACAGAGCTTTCAGTAGGAAATCCAGTATCAGCTCATACTCAGATAGTCTTCCCTGTGTCCAGTAGTTTCTTCTCTTCACTGCTGTGTTTCCAAGAAGTTAGTTTCCCAGCAGTGTTGACTGTAACTGTGGCCACTTAGGCTAATGTCCAACAGTGGAAGGGAACACTGAGACGTTGAGATGTCTCCTCCTCCCCCTCCAGCTGCAGGAGATCTATTTTGCATAGGTTGCCTTTGTTAGACTGTACTTACAGCTAAGGATCAGCTCACACTGCAGGGTTGCTGCACATCCTCCCATGCATCCTGTGGTAGCACCGTGCTGGAAATGGTGAGGAACAAGTTACCATACGCTTGTGTATGTAACCACACACTTGTGTATGTACCACATGGTTTCTTCCTCTGAGAAGATTTTTTGCACAATTTTATTCCCAGAGGTTTAAAGTCACATCTGACACCAGTTCTTCACTATCTGATATTTGATATCTGATATTCTGATATTTCTTGTGTTAAAGTGTTAACGTGGGCACCTGAGATTCTATAAGCTGAAGCTGGCATTAGCTGTGCAATTACATATAGTATTAGCTCAAATACTTACCACAGCAATATGGTTGTGTGTTTTTATTTTACTCCTAGTCCATCTTTCAGCTTGACTTTTGAATGATTGAAGACTAATTTACTATATGCTCACACTGCTATTGGATTTCAAAAGACACCACAGCAGGGAAAAAACTACTGCAAAAATAAAGCATTTATGTTTTGAATTAAACAAAAATGGTAGAAAGTGTAAGGCTTTTAGATTAAAGATACATTATTAAGGCTGCATGGATTTTTTTTTATTCTTTTAAGTTCTATATCTAGTATGTGTGTACAGGGACTAAGTTAACCACATGTCCTCTCCCTCCCCCTCCCCTCACAGGAGCACCCTCTCTTCAGTGCTTCCAATCCTGAGGTCTCAGGCATTTGATTGGAACTGAAGCTGCCTCTACAACTTATGCATTTTTTTTTAAATGGCAGGAGGTTTTTTAAAAATCATTGTAAAGCATCAATTCTATTTCTTTTTCTTATTTGAAAATTCACTTCTTTTAAACATGAGTAAGTAGTGAGAGTTTTCAAAACCCTTTTCCATTCCTTTTCAGTTCAAGAGAAACAGTATGTGGGCCTGAATTAAGACAGGACAAGCTCTGAAATGAGAGGCCAAACATGCAGCTTAAATGGAACCACAGAATGGTATGTAGACTCTGAAGCATCTTCAGAAGTCATTGTGTCTAATTCTGCACTCACATGCAAGCCAGTTTACAGCATTGCTCAGTAAAGTCACTGTTCAGCTTGAAGATTGAATTTCTTTTGGTTTGTGGCTTCACTGTTTCACTTTTTGACATGGGATTTGTTATAAATAAAATTGTTAGGGGACAAGAATTATGCTTTAGTCACGGAAACCTGCTTATTTTTTGGAACCAAAGAATTGATCATCCAACTGTTGTCACAGTACTTCACCACTGTAGGCTGCTAGGGGGTCCCTAGCAGGGGGTCCCTGGCGATCCAGTGCTCCAGACCCAGGAAGCCGCCAACCTTCCCAGAGAAAGGGTCCCACAAGGAACTGCCTTCTAGGGGGTCTTCTGGCTGATCTCCCAGCCACCGGATAAGCCTCAGCAAGCGGTGGCCATGGCCACAAGCGACCAGCTCTGATCAGTGATTTCATCTCAGTGATTCCAGCTCTGCTTGCGAGGCTATCCCAGGCCAACTTGGGGACAGAGAGGTGGGAAGCATCGTATGGCAAATTCCACAGAGATTCCTTTATTATCCAGCAGCTCTGTGAGGGGGGCCAGCAACGACTGCTCCCTTCCGAACTGGGTGAAATACTTGGGTTTTTATGGGGGGGAGCAAGGGTGGTACCAAGGGGGAAAGACCAATGGGTTACAAAGGATTAACATGGGTACTAGGGCATGGTGGGATAACAGAAGCTATTCAGGGATAGCTCACCATGATAAGAAAAGGTATGTCCACCTAAGGAGCATCCTTCCAGGAGGCTTGAGATAAGCTAATCACAGCCCAATCAAGGGACATCCCATTCAAGGGACATCCCTCTGGGGCAAGGCTATGGGTGGAGCCATGGCAGGCCCATGGGCCTCCACAAACCACAGCCTAAGGGAGCTGCACTATGCCATTTGCTATCCTGACCAAGGGACAGCCAGCCCTTTGGAGTTCTCCTCCTCTTTCATCACCCATAGAGTCTGAAGAGTACTGAGCAATCTTTAAGTTGGTACATTGTATTCAGACGTCAGCATCCAGATTTCTTACCAGGACATCTCATGCATTTTTCTCATCTTATCTAGTTCATGTGGAACTATTTCATCCAGTTGCTACAGCAACCACCTTATGCTCCATTGAATTTTTATTATATAAAGTGTACTGTTAAATATGTGAGACGGTGTATTTCAGGATCTTAAGTTAGGTGATGTAATTTACGTGAGTATTAGAGAATAGTTCTAGATGATTTTTACTCACACTGTTCCTCTGTTCAAACAATACTTCATGACATTTAGGTAAAGGACTCCCAATATCCAGCAGTTTTTACTGGATGCTGATGGCTGGTTAAGAGGGGCAGCTGTGGGCGATGTGCACCATCAGTTTGGATAACAAAAAGAAATCTACTGTTGATGTTACTCATCCTCACTGTCTACTGTACACTTCCAATTTCCCTACTAATCAACACACGGTCTCCTTGTTTTTTTCTGGGTGATTTAGAGTTACACAGTAGTTTGTATTGTACCCCTAGCAGAAAATGTAACTAGGAAGGTGCAGAATCTAGGTGTGAAGTCCAAGGAGGATGACAGAACATCATGTGACCATCATTCTTTCAAAGGCTTAAGGCACTTAAAACTGCTTCTGTTGCTATGCTGTAATTAATAGAAGGTAGCCAAAGGATACTCTCTTAGACAAACTGATTTAGGGTAATTGAGCAATGGACAATCTCAGTTTTTAAAATGTCACTTTATTACCACAGTTAGGGTCAGTAGGAGCTGTATTTAGCACTTCCAAAAATCATGTCTGTCAACTTTATTCAATGCAATAACTTTGTCTGGCTAATGTCAAGACAACAGTTTTGTTTATCTAGAACAGGTTACTAGTTAGATTTTCTTTCTGGTTCCAAGTTATTTGGATGGGTGATCCGGTCTTACATGTAAAAGTGGTGAATTTTTATTAGTAGCAGAACTCACAGTTTGCCTTTACACTACTAAGTTTGTTGCCATATTTGCAGTAAACTACAAAATCAAAATACCTATGGGGCAGAGGAAATGCTGCAGTTAATCCACATGCAGAATTTCTTCATGTCTTGCTATGAATTACAGAAATTAAGTCCTTTCCATGGACAGACAGACACAGAATTAATTACACAGTATCAGTAAAGAAGAGAATTCTAAATGTATATGGATAAAGAAACCTGCAGCAAAATTCTTGGCTAAAATGTTTTGATCTTGCCAGTGCTTTTAATATGGCAGCATGAGACTTCTTGGTTGGTTAATATTATCATATGTGAACAGAAATCTTGACCTAAGAGCTGGAGAATTAATTATTTGGAACTGAGGAGAAGCAGCAAAGAGGAAAGTTCAGCTGAAGGTGAGTGAAAATATGACCTATTAAAAAGGGAAGTCTAGGTAGGGGTTGTGTTCATGTCCTGCTCTGTGACCTTGGGCGAGGAGCATTATCTCCAGCTTCCTCCATTATTTCTACCATTTGCTAGTCTTGGCTATTTAACCCCTGAATTCTCTGAGGCAAGCATTGTGTCTTGTCACAGGAGCCCTTATCTTAGGTGAGGCTTCGCCATATGACTGCAAAGCAGGGAAGAACTAGCACAGTTTGGAAGCTGAGAGAAATAAATAGAACAGCTGCAGCAATAGTTTGCCCTTCATCCTGGCAGTAGTACGTATGCTTGCCTAACCCTGACATGGAAAATTGAAGGTCAGTTGTACTTGAGACATTAATGTACTTCCTAAAATTATAATAATGTATTTCTTTTAAAGTCATTCTGGCAGCCTGACAGAGCACCATTTAGCTCTGACAATCAGTTTTGATGTTGGTTCTGAGCAACAGACTTGTTAATTGCTTCAAGAAGACTGAAGTTGCAGTTGTGTTAGACTAGAATGAATTAGGGAATTGAAGTGCAGAAGGACAGAACAGGGTGCTGAGAGGTTGCTTTTTCTGAGCTCCTTGCAGACTTTGGAGGTTTGCACCATTCTCTTTCTGCCATGGAGAGTTTTTTCATCCCTTCTTTTTGCATGTTGTCTCTCTGTCTTGTTAAAACTTTGAGCTTCTTGTGCACCTTCTCTATTGAATCTTTTGCCCAGCACAACTCTCCCATGCTAATTTCTGTCAGTATTCTCCACATTCCACTGTCTCAGAAGAATGCAGCTGTTAAACACATATTGGGAATAAACTGTTTCCTATTTACAAATTTAGAGTTTCATTCAGATAAACAATTAAAAATATTTTTCATGTCATATTCTTACAAAATTGGGATTGAGAGCCTTTCAGAAGCAGTTAACTGAAGCTTATTAAAATCTGTGTCATATATGAAACCCTGACCAAAAAAGCAGATGAAACTCATCTGAGTATCTGTCTCCTGTGTGGAAAGGTACCTTTTAACTGATGCTTTAACCTTGGCTCTTTGTATATAAAACTGTAAGCAAGTTAGGGTACACCTAACTTATTTAACACCTACATCTTGTCCCCTCCTTTTAGGAGGATAGCAAAGCACACCAACCATGTTGTGAGCCAAACTCTTTAACTCCTACTGTGTTTCTGTTGTAGCTTTTGTTTGTTCAAATGTTTATACACGTGAGCTCTTTAGAAGTGCTTATTCTGACCTTCATTCAAGGGAAAAGAGAATAATTAGTCATCATTTTAGGATTGAGAACACTGTGCATGAAAGCACACTTCCTAAGAACTGGACTGGGTAACATTACCAACAAACTGGAAACACGGTGCGTATATTTTTCTGGGAGTCCCTGTAATTTTGTGAGAAGGCTAAAATCCTAATTTTCAGTCAAAGCAGTTAGCTTAGCTCTTAATGGAGCAGTTGTGTATGTTTCTGTGGAGTTAGGATCATGCTGGGGAGAAGGCTGACTATTTTTATCTACAGATCCTATATTTAAATCTGTAATATTCAAGTCAGATGCAGAGATAAATTCAACTGTCTACAGTACACTAGTCCAATTCTTTCCATGTTTTCCATAGAAACAAGTTTCTTCTGCAGCGGTTTCCTGCCATTTCTGTAGAACTATTATGCTGATATTTCTCCTGAGTGAAGAACATTTGTTGGTGAATTTTTTTTCATATACACTTAATACCAAAATACCAATTTGTATTGCAGAATGAAGTCTTAGTATATTCTTTTTTGTGCATTGCTTCTTGGCAGCTGTGCCAGAAGATAACTTTACCTTAGCTCTCTATCCATACAGTTAGCGCTATTTTCATTGTTTGGAAAATACAGCCAGAGACATGAAACAGGTAGAAAAAGGGCACTTTATGTCCTTAAAAGAAGCTACTGGCTTCAGATTTCATTTGTTTAAGGGTGTTTATTTGAATGAATCTTTAATGGTACTTTAAAAAGATGGATGTATTGTGTGAGGAAGGAACTAGGACCTGTTAAAAATCTAAAATGGAATATATTTCTGTGTTCAGCCACCTGTTACTATGTAGTGCTGTTTCTAAATTATTCTTCTTATCCCTCTCTACTTTCTACAGATCTGTTTTTAGAGCTTATTAGTAGAAAGGGTACTTGGTAATTTTCCCTTCAAAACTTTCTGCTGCATTGGAGTGCAGGGGGTGGGACAGGTTGATTTCCACGTGGGTTTGGCCATCACTGTAATTGGCATTGTCTGCAAACAGTTGTTTAGGAGAGAGCTACATTTTCATCTCGTGGAAGGCAGGCAGAGTAGCCTTACAGAAGCTATTTAGAATGAAAAAAATGCCCATAGGACACAAGAATTCTGCAAGGTATCTATACTGCTCCTTCAGGCTTATCAACCTGCATTGTAGTTGCTTGTTTTCAGTTTGTGCCATCTATCCCAGGATCTAAACTGAGCTAATGCTGAATAAAATCTCAGAACTCCTCATGATGCTTGCTGTCTTTTGTCTTGAAAAATTAATTTTCCAGTATCAATATTCTTAAATTACTTTTGGAAACTATTTACACTTACATAATTTTGATTGTTACTTGTTGTAGCCTAGGAAGAACTGTTTCCAGTTATTCTCACAAAAAAATCTGTGTTCGGCTTGACAGGAATGGACCTGCATCCAGATAGAAGTAGGAATTTTAAACTAAATTGTCCACTTATGTATGAGGAGAATGTAGGCAGAGTGGAGATCAGGCTCTATTCTGCTTAGTGTGTGCTAATGTAGTCTTCTCAGTGTAATCTGCCTTGCCTGAATAAACTTTTAAATGCGTATTTCTCTCAAGGTGCTCATAGAAGTTTATGTTAGTCTGCAGTGTGCATCAATTCCCAGAAAAATAATACCAGGAGAAGTCACTGAGAATTGTGTTGTCATAAAAGCTGGAATCACTTATTTCCCGTTAAAATTTAAAACATTGCACAAGACTCTCCAGGGTAGAAATAACATCTCCAGCTTGCCTGATTGGTGTTACTAAAAGTAACAACACCAAAAAAAAACATTGCCTTCTATAATTTAAAATTGAATGTATACCTTATTACCAGAGTAGGAGGAGTGCATTTCATTGTAGTTATCATGGCAGTATCCATCAGGAGGAAAAGAAAAAAAAAGCAACAAAACTCTTACTCAATCATAGAATATCCTGGGTCATAATATTTGTTAATGAAAATTAGAATTCAGTGAAAATTTACTTGAAACAGTTCAATTAAGAGGAATTGTTATGAAGGACAGCTTTTCAAAATTAGTCTTTTAGAATTCTGCCTGTTTTGACATTCTGATCTAACTTTGTGGCTTGTCTCTGTGCACAGCTTTATTTGTCTCTTGCTAGAAGACATGAAAATATAAATCAGCCAAAGCTGAGATGAATGAAGACAAGGTTGTGCACCCCATGGTGTGTGGGTCAGTGAGTGGGTGTGTTCTGGTGCAGAGACAGCCATGCTTTAGGCTGGTGTGGGAAGGGTGACTGAGGTAGAGCAGGCAGGGCAGGGTTGGGCCCTTGTGTTGCATACCTGGGCAGGAACGTGAAGTGCAGGGAGAAGCAAAGGCTTCTCTGTGGGGGATGCACCCTGCAGTGCTCCGGGTTCCAGGCACTAGGATGATACCTCTGACCAGTCACATCAAATCCCAAATGCTCTTACATGTACAGGGGTACAAGTCCATCGGCATTACAGTGTCAGTCTCCTCGATGTGAATGGGTTAGCTCAGCTGGCTAAAAGCTGATGGCAGGGGATCAGAGAGGAATGGCTGCTATGCACAGTGGAATGCACTGCTGTGTCACAGAGAATGCAGGGCAAGATCCACTCACGTTGCTTTGTGACCCTCTGGAGCCATCCAGAGGCAGCCCTGCTGGATCCATAGTGAGGCTTAAACTGCTACCTCAGCTGAGTGATGTGCTAGCACACACTTGTGCACAGCAGTGCTGCTCCCCCTGTAGTGCCTGGAGGTGGGAGATGCCTGAATTCCCTCCGGATCCTGTGAGCTCTCAGGCCCTTTAGCAGTAGCTCAGGCACACACTCATGTTTTCTTCAAACAGCACTGCTGTGTGACTCCAGTTTGGGCACAGAGGTGGAGCAGCAGCAGCTGAAACTTCCACAAAGGCTTGTTTAATTGTGGTGGTGGTGTTGTGCAAGAGTGACAAACCTTCAATTAATTTACCATCCCAATTGGTCTGAATTAATCCACAGTGCAACTCCATTAACTTCAGCTTACCCTGTGACATCATTAAAATATTAGAAAGGTACTGATATTTCCCCAATGCAGCCAAGAGTTTGTAAATTGAGTTGTACTAATTCTTATATAATAGAGCTAAACATCTACATATACCTTACTTTCTTTTTTCTAAGTATATTCTCTAAAATAAATCAGGGACTATTTTACCCTGCAGCACTGGGTTTCTGTTGGTATCAAACTCATTCATTTGCAAAGAGATGTTAAATGCAGTTTATGTAGATCAGGAAAAAACATCAGAGCTTAAAAACCTGTAATGTTTTAATGGCAAACTAAAAAAAGTGACTGCATTTGACTTGTTTGGAGTAGACAAAAGTGTAAATTGTATTTTTCCCAAATTAGAATGAGTTTTCTGTTTACCCCTGGCTGCAAAGGCTGTACAAGGGTGAATTGTTTATGCAGAAATTGGGAAGGGTTTGGAAAATACTGTGGTTCCAGAAGGAAAATCTGATGCGCTCTGTACTTGAGAGCACATTCGCCTTTGTCTGTCCTGTGCTGAAAATAAGCAAGATTACCTGGTGCACGCTTTAATCTGGACTTCCTTCCTTGTCTGTATTATTTTTCTCTTCAAGAAATGCCCCTCCAGGAGGGTTGTATTTAAATTCTCAGTGATCTTAAGTTATATTTGTGCCAGGGTTTTTGTTTGTTTGTTTGAAGTTCTCTTTTCTTTAAAAAAATTGGTTTACTCAATTGATAATTGAACTTTGATCACTGCTGTTCAACTCATACCTTGGAAACTGCTCCTTCTTTTCCAGGAGGGCTGGTTGGGCTAGTGAAAGGTGCTGCTTCTAGGTAAGGCACTTTTCCCCATGTTTACTTGATTCCAGCTGTTATAAAATACGCTGCAGCAAAATATTTTGGTGCTGTTGCTACTAGAATTAGTTTACAAAACCAGCCATGTAATTTGCCATTGTTTTTTCAGTTAATATCTTTTCCAAAAATGATCTGACATATGATAAGCCCGAATCCTGAACTAAGAATCTAAATGGTGAATCTGTATCAGTTTCAGTGAGCTTACTGAAAAAAATACTGAGTCACCTGAAAGGTGTTTTAGGCCATGTTCATTGCATTGAACATCCTTTTGGTTTGGTGATCATTTTCCTGACATCATCCTTCAGCTCTCTCTTTGTAGGTGTCTGCCTGGCACTGTGACTGCTTACAGACCTGGAGCAAAGTAGACTCTTTTAAAGACACATAAGAAACAACTTTAGAAATGTGTGTTTCTAGAATAATAGCAGAGTTGGGTATTTTTTTTCTTGTCCTTGCAGACCTTGGTGCTAGCATAGCTGTGTGGGGTTGAGTGCAGCAAAAGCAGCAGAAACAGTAAATGGGATTTTGCCTGAGGCAAGCAGCCTTTTTCCAGAGGATCTGAGGGCAGGCTGGGTCACTTTAGGTAGTGATATGAGTGAAAACAGAGGTTAGTGGATCTCCACTAACTGCTGTATAGAGGATGTTTCTTTTGAGCTGTCACAGCCTCAGACAGTTCTTGTCCAAAATCTGTGAGCTGGCCATAAAACTCTGCTTGACTAATCAGTTCTGAGATGGGAATAATGTTTTTCTATTTTCTTGCCGTCCAGAGATCTGGATGGGTGCAATACCTCACCCTAATCATAGAATTGAAAGAGAAGTATCAGGGTACAAGGCAATGTTCCTACTCTGGGTTTGCTAGGCTAACCACCATAGGTGAATCCTGTATGTCCTTCTGTGCCAAAACCGGGTATGTTTGCAGTAGCAGAGGGGTACTTCTAATTTAAGACTCACTCCTTACTCATTTTCTTCTTGGCGCTGTAGGAGGGTGTTATGCTGTTTACTGCTTGTCACAGCCCCATTCCTGGCTTTGCTGAAAATGTACTCAGGGTGCTTCTGCAGCATAGCTTGTCCTGCAGTTTGAGGTTTGTCTGTGTCCTTCCAGGGAATTTGGAGAGCCTTTTATTCTAGGTAAGCAATAGTTTATTGCACAATGTGCCCTAAAAATGGCAAGAGCAGCATACCAGTCTGGAGAAAGACTAGGGTATTGAGGAGGGAAAACAGAAGTCTGCTGGGACGATTGCGCTTCATTAATTCTGCTTGCAATTGAGAGGGAGGAAACACTGAGTAAAGACCTGTCTTCCTTTCTTCGCTCTCTTAACTGCTTCTGTCCAAATAATGAAAAAGCAACTATTCTCTTGCTCTCTTTTTCACTTTTACTGTTGCTTACAGGAAAAAAAAAAAGATAATCAGTTCAATATGAAGCCTACACATATATTTCCATGAGATTTATCAGAGATTCTCCCTCCCCCCACCCCCTCGACTGGCAGTGTAGAAGATACTTTTGTGGAAAATTAAAAATGCTGCTCTTTCTGCCAGTCTGTAAATGCTATGTGACAGCTGGGCATAGATATTTTTATTTCAGATATATTTCTATGACCTTGCTAGTGCAGACTGTTTCTTGGTTTCTTCCTGCTTATTGTAGGTGACATATTTGTCCCTATAAGCTGTGTTCCAATGTTCTGTGATTTCATTTGATTTTTCTGTGAATGCTTGTTTTCTTTATGGCAACAGGATTAAAGCCTCAGTGAATATTTCTGAATAAAGTTTTGTTGTACATATAAAGAATGGAGAGCAAACTTTTCACAAAATAAAAGGGAAATTGTTTTGTTGCATCATAAAGTCATCAGATAACTCATTTTGGAAAGGGTTTCCAGAGGGCACTAGTCCAAACTCCTGCTGGAAGTGGTAGGGAGACTGCAGAATTTCTCTGGGTAACGTGTTGCAGTGCCTGGCTGAGTGTGTTGGAAGTCTTAACCTCTCTTATCCATCTCCAGTGTACTGTGCGATACAATAAATTGCCTCCCTCTTAAATTTGTTGCTTGTTTTTGCAAGTAGTCCTGGGGACATAAGCTGGAAATGCAATGCTATGTTTGTTCTGACTTTGGGGGCTGGGGATACTGGCAGTACAGGTTGGGCTCGATTGGTGTTTACAACTGGTTCTCACTGCCACAGACCAGGTGGCTGTTAAAACCCATCTGCTGTTGTGGTTAGGAGTTGTTGTCCAGCTTTGCTTCTGGAAAGTTCACATAAATTTATGAGTGTGTCTTAGGAATTATATCAGTGAGTTGTCCCAGTTTGGAGATAGGAAAATATTTCACTCTTATTTTGTTCTGTGGCTAACAACCTGAGGATGCAGGGGAAAAAAGAACTCTAAACTGGTTTTGCTAGCAGTATAGGATTGGAAGGAACTGTAACTACAGAGCTGAGATGTGTAAAGACTCCAGAAAAAAACAGCCTTTGAGAGGAGTGTAATGTCCAAGAAAAAACTGTGGCTGAGTGCAGAGAATAGCTCAGACTGGCAGGCTGGCCTGTTTTGATTGACGTGGGTTTCAAGCATAAATGCATCCTTTGAAAGGGGAACTGACACCAATGGAGTTTTCACGACTACACTGAGCAGTTTATTTTCTGAGACGGCGGCACAGACAATCCTAACACAAAACTCAGTTTTGTTGGTGGATACCTATAACCATGGAACACATTTAATTCCCAGATGAACTTCCATTTATAGATTCTGATGAGAAAGAAGAGCAGGTAAGCTGAAGGTAGTTCTGTGAAGCTGAGTTAGTTATTTCTGTCTGTTCCTTCTCAGTATTTCCATGAGACCCATCAAGGTTTAAATCAATGGGCTCGTATAAATGAGGCCTAAAGCATGAAAAATTTCAAATCGGGTTCCTTCTGTTAACACTGAGCTGGATTCCTGTAGAAATCCCTACCTTTCTGACTAGAAGTGAGTAGTTAGTGATAAAATTATCTGAGGTACAATCTAATCAATATATAAAATGAGCAAGAGTATGTTTCTCTCTCTGCTAGGTAGATATAAAATGACATGTTGATCCTAGAAATAATTTGCTTTGAAAGTGCACACAAAGCATTCATTGTCATGATTGGATATGTAGCTCATTAAAGAGAGTAGGGATTTCTTCTCCAACAATGAAAGACACGTTAAAAAACTGGCAAGGATAGGACAGTGGAGATGGTGAACACAAACTCACAGTAGAGCCTGGACAGTGGGGCTCTGAATTACTGGGAATACTTAATCTGAGGAAGACAACTGGAAGTTGATCTAGTACGGGTAAGTGCTGCCTTAGGGTCGTTCCAGGGGGTCTTTGTGTGTTTCTACAGAAGCAGCTCTATGTAGCTGAAAGGGAAGAGAAAGACTGTTATGGAAGTAGTTTTACTGGAATAGAATAGATGTATAATTCTAGCATTGTTTTAGCTGAACACTGTGGGATCACTTTGTTTTTATTTTGTTTTTCCTTTCTATGTGTCTGAAACCCAAAGTAGTGATAAACACTTTCCCATTTTGACTTTGGAGTCAAAATTCTTTCATTATCAACAGCAGCTTTGCTGTTCTCTTGTTAGTGTTGTGTGCAAGGGAGCACAGTGCAGAAACTTCTTTTCATTACAGTTCTAAAAGACATTGTAGTCTTGTCAAGACTTAAATTAGAATTATCTTCTCAAGAAGCCATGCACTCTGGGTAGGAAATGAGTGCAGCATGTGAACAGCTCCATGACAAATTTCTAGTGACCATTTTTGGTTTGTACTTCAAACTGCATTAGATAATGAGAACAATGTACTGGATGGGTATTTAGAAGCCTATCATGTAATTGTTACTTAATAATGCAAATTTGGAAAATTTAAAGATTGAATGTAATGATCAAAAAGAAGAATCTGTTTTTAATGCCTCATGCTGTCAAAATGTGTGTAAAGCATTTGTGCTTTAGCTGGCCTCACCAGACAAAGGGACTTTCAGGCAGAAGGATCGAATGTACTGTGAACCAAAATGCAACTTCTGTAGGGTTATGCTTGTGGTAATGTTCATGTAATTCCAAATTGAGTCTGTTGGCCTTGGGAGAGAGTTGGAGAGAGAGGCTGCTGTGGCACAAGTGAAGGGACACTGCCTGTGTCCTGCATGTCAGGATGGGGCAGTGGCAGCACATCCACAGCTCAGCAGTGCCCTGAGGAGACAGCACATTTCCCAGCTCCACACGATGTTTCAGCTTCTAACTGCTGCAGGGCTCCTGATGGGTGGGACTGACATCTACCTCCCATACACTGTGTTAAGGAATTGTTGCTAGTGCTGAGGCACAGTGGGACGTGCAGCCTAATGATCCTCACCCCTGTGCCTCCCATGTTCAATGTGCGTCTGATTTGACCTGGTCACACCAGTGCCATGGGTGCAGGGGCTGGAAACTTTTTTATAGGTGACATGCATCTCCCTCAGTGCTTTGCAGCCATCACCGTTCTGAGCCCACTGCCAATCTAGAGCAGCTGTGGGACAGCTGTCCCTGGGTGACACAAGCAGTGTGGCTTCCCAGAGAAGTCTCTGGAGCTGGACATGAAGATGCAGAAAATAAATATGTGGATATCCTGAATATCATGTGACTGTAACACCATGCTGCTAATCATACCTAACTAAATTGGAATGTTCTAATCCTTTACAGAGAACTTTTGTGCTCTGAAGGAGCTATAGCCTCACTTTTGACTGCACGGTAATGTCAATTACACTTACCTGGAGCAATATTTGTTGTGATGTTTAACAGGTTATAAGAGATTTGCATCAGGAAGTTGAAATGAAGTGAAATTTGAGAGTCTCTTTTCTTTTAGCTGGGAAGGCAACAGAGCAAAGTCTAAAATTCTGTCTTTTGCTGTGCACCCTACCTTGAACCTGAAGTTAATTTGATCACTTCAGAATAGATTTTACCGGAAGTGTTAGAGAGGCAGTTTATGATTTCCTATGGTTCTGGTTACAGTATCATGATGTTGTATTTGCTTGGTTCTCTCCTCAAGTGACTGTAGCATGGAATACATGAGTCAGTTTGGTGTCATGTGCATGCTGACCTGTGGCAATCATACTGCTGCTAAATTAAAGTGGGAGTCAAGGCTCTCATCATTCACAGGGCATGGAAGGATGCAAGGCAACTAAACATGCTGGTCATGTGTTTGCTGGACACGGGCCTTATCCTTTCCTGACACCATGACATTGTTGGATATCTGCTTTTATAAATTCTGGTGTCAGTGGGGTGAATTGAGCATAGCATATGTCTGTATAATCATCTAAAGAGAACAAAAGTGATTTTTTCCCCTGCTAAATCCCTGGAATTCATTACATTAGTATATTATCTGCCTCATCAGGAGAGCCTGTAAATTGTGACATACATCATCAAAACATTCTTCCTGTGATGATTCATAATGGCACATGGTATGTTAGAGGTAGCAAATTTTAAAATGGCCATGAACCATCAGAATTATTTATACTGCTTTTTTCTGTAGAAAGAAGACCAAACTTGCATACATCCTCTGGTACATAGAACTTACACCAAAATTCACAATGATAGTGTATATTTTTATATTGCAAAACCTATTCATGTGTTAAATACACATTGTACCAGAAGGGAGTAGTGTAAAGCTTCCTTTGCTGCAGAATTCTTAAAATTGTTTCATCATAGTCATTTAGGCAGATATTGCATGAAATCTGTATCTGCCTAAATGATGATGAAAATGAAACAAAACATTATACCTCTGTATATGATGGAAAGGAAAATAAACATGCTTTGGTTAACACCATCACTAATTTGTGCAGCTGTGTTATCACAGAACACTTGAAAGAAGAAGCAGATAGGTTTCCCTCTCCCCTCCTTTATCTTGTGTTCCACTGTGGTGTTCCATTGTTTGCTGAAAATCCCTGTGCTGTGACCAGTTCATTATCCTGCGAAGAAAAAGCTGTGTGAATTCTGCTGACTTGCCAAGAGACGTTTCAGTGTCTGCCCAGGTAAACAGGCTACTGAGGGAACTTAGAACAGAATTACATCTTCTCTAGCAGTTTCTATTTAAGCCATGTTCTGGAGACAAAGCGTGAGAATGTAGGAAGCTTTGCTCAGAACTGGGGGCAAAGGTAGATCTTTCCCCGCAAAAAAAAACAAGCTCTTTTGAAACACCAACTTTGGTGCAATTACTTGGAAATGTGTCTGAGCACTAGACATATAGGTTTGAGGATTAAATCTTTGGATGTCATAAAGGAATGGCATGGTTGAAAGAGAAGGGAAGTGTACTCTGATTGAGTCTGAGGCTTTACCAAAGAAAATCCACATAGATACAACAATAGAATTGGAAAGATAAGAATTCTATGTAGAAACACTTGTAAATTGCTAAGATGCATAAGTAAAAAAAGAAACTGAAGATCCTTTTTACTTACTTATTCTGTTGTATTGTTGTTTTTTTTTACTTACAGCTACTTATAAATGAAAACTAGTTATTTAGTTATGTAAATGCTTCCTTCTGTTCTTCCTTCCAATTGGGCCAACTTAATTTCTTGTAGCTACTTTGAAATGTTATGTCAACTGAGCAGTCCTTTACTGTATGGCTACTAGAGAATACCCATGGATTTGATGAATTCCGTGCACTGCTACACAATCCATGCTGACCCTTTCCCAGTATATCACACCCATCTGTGAGCTCAGAGACTACCCTTAGAATGGTTTCTAGCATTTCTCCATCTACAGGTGTCAGATCTGTTGGTGTGTTCTTGCCTCTCTGTCCTGGAACTGATTTTCAAAATGGGAACCTTATGTGTAACCCAGACTTCTTTTGTTTGTCACTTTTAGGCCAGAGGTTTTCCAGCATAGTTGACAGTGCAGTTCTTGCCCCATGGATTTGCCCAGAAGGTCACAGATGAGTACCACCTGTGCCAGTGGCTTGTTATTTTGTAGTGTTCAGAGTAAAAGTTCTCATCTCTTACTGCAGTGTCTTCCAGCAGCCCTTTGATTGGAAGGTGGTGGAAAAGTGCTATCATATGCTTTATGCTGTAAGGATCTACCTTTAAGCAGTCTTACTGTAAAAATTAGTTCAAAATTAACCGAAAACTGTTGGTTTGTTTTTGCTTGTTTTTTCTTTTTTTAATGCAATAACATTGTGTTCCCTGAGCACTCCTTTTATACCTTGAACAGTAACTGTTTTTGCAGATTGCTAGACAGGTATTTTGGTCCTTTTGAAGAAGGATGTGTTACTAGGTTTTATGAGTCTTATAAGCTGATCTTAAAACACTCTGTGTTCTTTATCTTTGATCATGTTCTGACATCTAGTCTGACAGTATTTATGATCCTTTGTATTTCCTTTAGACAAACCTTCAATCTTCCTAGAGATGACTTCTCAGTATTTTAGCCACTGTTTAGCCGCGTCTGTTTTTTGTGTGATGTGTATAAGGCTGTTTTAAGTGAAAATAGGATTTTCCTCAGAATCTGTAATGGAATGAGTTAAAAGTCCAGGGGCTGAAAATTTATGCAGATGCTCTGTTCATGTAATTTGAATGAATACATGGCACCATTAATACATGGATTCAGTTCGTTGTGAATTTCTCTTAATGGTCAGGGCTGGATATTAGTATGTGAATTATTTGAACTATAAAGAAGCAGTTTTTCCTTGGTTTTCCCATGTTCATTAAAATTGAGATTAACTTTGTAGTTCTGTCTTTCTGTGTTTTGATTCATTCAGGGTTATGTTTGTGTGCCTGTCAGCTCTTAAATACATTGTTCAGATTATGGGAAGCAAATCTGGTTTTGTCAGTTGTGCATAGACCTCTCTGCTGGGTAAGAACCAGCCTCAGGAAGCTGTTTGCCAGAACATTTTGAGAGAAAAGTTCTTGCTCCAGACTGCTTGAAGCTGATGGATGTTTGGAGACTTGTCCTAGAAGAGGCAAGTTCATTTGTTTCTTCCTCTGTGCATTAGGATCCTGCTCATTTTACTTCTCCTGCATAAAAGAGCATTTAAAAGCACATATAGTACAAAGCTAACCAAGAACACCACAGAATGGTGTTTACTCTTCCACTGTAAATTATTATTTTTATGACTTGTGGCTAACGACAGCCCTATTTTGCATCTTCTTTGGAGCTGTTCAGTATCTGGATTTGCAAGTAATCTTATTTGTTATCATTTATTTTTCACTGCTACAAAAAGCTCTAGTTTGGAACACACCCTCAGTTTCCCTGGTGCTCTCAAGCAATATCAAGCGAACACAGTGATTTGGGAATTTATTTTTCAAGTACAAGTGCTTCTCCTTCACCTGAACTAGGTGTTCCTGCTGTCATAAAAGATACGTCATTTGGCAGATGCATTTAAAAATTCTATTTAGCTATTACTGAGTGTGGAAATTGTGTGAAAAATCAGTATAAAACAAATTTGCAACATTATTTTTTGCATTTATTAGTTTTTATTTTTATGCTCCTTAGCATTAGATGGCACTGTTTTCTAAGATTACCTTTCACAAGCAAGGCTGAGAATTTGAAAGCTGTAATTGAAATTCAATCAAGTAACAGAGGTTTTAGTGTACTTACTATAAGATAATTTAATTAAAGTGTGGCATTATGAATTGGAAAGGTATTGACTGCTATCAGTTGGAAATATAGAGACTTTTGACAATAATGCTGTTAGAATTCTGAATTAGTACGGCATCCCCTTGATACACTACACTTTGCACCACTCTAATAAAGCACAGTAATGGGAACTGGGATTTCCCATACTGTACTTGGGCCAGGTGTGACTGACACTGAACCAGTGAATAGTTCTTCTGTGTTTTTACCTGACACACTTGGGGTTTATTTATTTGGTTGTGTGTGATATGCTGTATTTTGTTTTTCTGGGTTTTGGTGGGGTTGTTTGGTTTGTTTTTGGAGGATTTTTTTGAGAGGTATTGATTTTTCTTCCTTGCAGTCTGTAGGGTTCCTACAGCAGCTTTACTTCTTTCAAGTGAAGCTCACCTGTGCTGTCTTTAAAATAATTTGCCTGTCAGCCATTGAGCTGAAGGGAAGTTAGATCAGCATGCTTTTGTTAGTTGGCACAGCAACAAAAGCAAGAAAAATGTCCTGTAGCTCTGCTGAGAAAGAGGTGTTCCTCTGCAGCTGCCTGTCCCTGCTTGCCTTTTGAGGGGGTCCTGATTCCTTTGTCAGTCCTTCCCTGCTGAGGAAAAGCTGGCATGTTCACCTGAGCTGCAGCAGGAGCCACAGGTGTGTCTTGCAGCCAGGCTGGAGTGGGGCTGCAGGGAGCTGATAGGGTTAACTCAGGCTGTGTTCAAAGCCTGCCTCCTGCTTCTAGGAGTGCACTTGGCAAAATATTCCTGAGCTGTGCTGATGCTCTGGAGGCTTTCTAGATCTAAATTCCATGTTTTGTGTAGAAAGGCACAACCAAACCTGCAAACAGGAGTGTGAATTGGAGTAGTGCAGAGCTCTGTGGGAGCTACTGGCATCAGGAATCTGCATTCTGCTGCTCTGAGGACTTGGGTCCTCCAGGAACCTCCTTCTTGGCTCACTGGTCCTTAGTAAGATTTGGGTGCATCCTCAGGTATGGACCATGCCATCAATATCTTAGCAAATAGAACTCTCATGAATGTGTAAAAATAACTTTTGGGATAATAATGTCAGTGTGTGACTTAAGTATTTAATAGGAATAATTTGATTAGTAATGGAAATTCAGGTACAGCTGTTCTAAGAATATTCAATAAGCATGAAAAAAAATCAGTGATATTTTTTCGTTTTGTTATCTAAAAGGTTCAAAACCAGATCAGGGAGAATATATATATATTTTTTTAACAGAACTCCAGCTTTACTATTCTGATTATTATTTTATATAAATTTTCCTCCTCTTTTGAGATGTCCTTCTGATTTAAGTAACGAGAAAGAGAATACTTGGCTTTTATAGAGGCATATGTTGCAAATACCTAGAAAAGAGTGCAGAATTACTGTGCTGAGACCTGGGTGGTTCAAGAGACGTGATCTTGGCACAGGAAATGACTCCTTTACTTTTCAGTTGCCAACAACGTTTAAATGACTCAGAGGAGCTCCACTGGTGTGTGGTTGGTCTCCTTTACTGTGAAAGTGTTATGTGCTGGTGTAATGTTCAGGAGCTGGCTGGGGGTAAGGGGATCTCCTCCTTCTGGGGCCTTTGTCACTCTGCTTTTCCACTGCAGCTGTCACCTTGTGCCCCTTTACAGTCAAGTAATAGCTCTGGTACAGCTGCAGTCAGTGTCTTGAGTTCTGGAGCAATCTGGGGAAAATGCTAAAGTTATGACACTTTTGCCAATACGTGGATTTTATTCATAGCAGCCAGCAGTGTGGAGCTGATGGTGCTGAGTCAATAAGCAGCTGCCCGGTCCCTGCACAGTCCTGCTGTGTGCACAGGTGTAGGTTGTGCACTGCACAGAAACAAGAGCTCATTCCCCACCTGGGCTGAGTGGAAAAAGGATTGTTTCTGTCATGAACAAATGCCCCCAGTGCAGGACTGGGTGAGAGACATGGTCCAGTGGTCCTGGGGGAGGTTCTCACCCTGCCTTGGACACACATAGCTTTCTCCTGACTTGGAGCATTGACAATGTTTGCTTGTAATTGCTTACAAAGCACAAAAAAAGGGCAGCCCTGCATACACCAGGCTATCAGTTTGTCCTTTTTTTTGACTCAGAAAGCATCTGCATCAGGGCTAGTAGTCACTAATTCAGATTGTCCGTTGTGTTTAATTGACTTTCTTTGGTTCAGGATGTCTGTCCCCTTGTAGGGGAAAGAACTCAACACTCTTGTCACTTGCTTCTGTAATTTATATTAATGAGCCTTTCCTTTCCCCTCAGACTCCAATTTGCACAAAGAATTAAGTTTGACCACAAGTACAGATGATTGTAATCCTTGTTGTACTGAATATTAAAAAAAAATTATCATTGTCTAGGGTATCAGAGGCCTCTGAGTGTATTTGTCATGTGAATGCTTTTAAGAGTCTGAGGGCTCTAATACAACAGCTATCCACAGTAACAATGTAGTGTTAAACTTCTATTTTTTAATACATGCTTGTTCATTTGCTGAGCTATGTTTCAGTTATATCATATAAACTGGTTTATATGATGCACCATTCTTCTTGTGACCTCCTGTGTGTGTGCCCATGTTCTTTACTCTATGCCCTGCTCAGCAAAAATCTCAAAATACACTCAAGTATTGGGAACTATTCTATAATTCAAGAAAATCTTGTACTGCCCTAGTTACTTTGAGCTGGTGTTAGTTGTTGGCAGTTAGGTACAAAGTAAGGTGGGAGGTGTGATAATTGATAAAAGATTCGTGTTAATCATAAAAGCATTGGGGTTTGTATAAAGCAGAATACTTAGGTCTGAAATGAAGCATGGACATTAGATAGAGAAAAATATATATGATTAAATCATTCTGTTTAAATCCCCCTGTTATGAATATTGTGGTTTTTAGTAAATTGTATTTGATACCAGTTTGTAAAATGGGGGTTTCCCACAGCCTGAAAGATACTGCAAAATCAGATTTCCTGCCTTTGTATAATCAAGTGCAGCCTGAAAGATTTTGCAATAACAAATTTCCTGCCTTGGTGTAATCAATTGCAACTTATCTGTTAAGACCAGACCCCCCACGTCTACTGTTCCTTATCTACCAAGACCACATAGCTACTTGCCAGACTGTCTGGAGACTACAAGGAAACCATCCTATAAAAAGGAGCTGCAAACCAAGGCTCGAGGGAGCGTGGAGTGGGCGCTGACCCCTCACCTTCCCCAGCGCTGCTTGCTCCGTCTATACCAAATAAAGCAACTTAAATTTTGCTAAATATCCAGACTTTGTTTCTCATTTATAACAGAGGAAATAATGTTTAATGTAAGCTGCTGTCTGGTAAGTACTTGATTGTCCGTAATAGATAATGCAAATACAAAAAAAAAAAAATGCCCGAAGTTACACAGCAAATGCAAATGCTTTGGAAAGTTTCTCCTAGTTTCAGTGGACTACAGGCATTTTCTGACATGCCTGTAATATCCTGAGGAAATAAAACATCAGCAGTCAATCCTTCACGTCAAAGAAAATAGTGTGTAGTTGTGTCAGAAGGCTTTGCTTCAACTACAAAATCGAAGTTATGTTGGTTTTGGAAAGGTTTTTCTGTTGCAGAATGCACAGGGATATGGGGAGATACTTAAGTGGATCTGCTGGCCCTGAGTTCTGGAAGGTTGCCTGGCTGCACTAGCAGATACAAGACTAGAGGCCTAAGGTAGCTGCTGCTGAAGAGTCAGCAAAGAAGCTGACTGGGATTTTTGTCTCCACCCAAACAGGCGAGGCTTTCTCCCACCCATGGCAGCTGCTGGCTGCTGTGGAAGTGGTGCAGGAGGACACTGGGAGGAGCTGTGTAAAACTTGCACGTTTGCTCCTTTTCAAACCTGTTTAAGATGAGGGTAACTGCAGTTTCTATTTGTGTCTGTCTGTCTGTCTGTCTTTCTTTAAAGAAAATCTGTGGAATTGACTTGAGCTAAGGTAGCCAAATGTTGGTTGGTGAGAATGGCCATAGGAAGAAATAGACTGACACTCTCCCAAGTCAGAGGGCTTCACTGAGTGTCTTGGTACACAAATCCTTCGTTCATTCACTTGTGATCATCATGGGACCTTTAAAATGGCATTGTCTTTGCTTTCCTGTGCTGTTTTTTAACATAGAACTGATTGCCCTGTTACATATCCCATGACTGCAGGCATTCTGTAATTTGGGTTGAATGGGGGTCAGAAGAGCATTTGATGCACTTCTCCCTACAGCCTTTGCATATCAGAGTAGGTAGAGAATCTCAGTTTGGACAGCTTGGAATGCAGCTTGTAGAGCAGCAGAAGAACCTGCTAGTATAGAGGAAAACCAAAAGCATGTGAAGATCCTTCTTTCTCCTATACAGCTGGGTAGCTTTTATGCATCATGTCAGCATATGAGGGCTAAAGGCACAGGTTGAAGTTCTTGAACTGTATCTTTGGAATAAATACAGTTTTTTATTAAATTTCTCTTAAGGCTAAATGACTAATCAGAAAACTTGGATATAGATCTCTACTTTCCTAAAATCTATATATGTTTGACATTTGGTGGGTGATTCTGTCTCACCTGGGATGTGGAGAGTCAACTGTGGGGATTTTGTTAAAACAGTATTCTGTTCTCATTCATGCTGTGATTTGAGAAAAAATGCTGTCATTAATTTTAATAATTGATGGAACCAGAGCTTTATATGTTAGTGATACTTTATTTGCCCAGTGTTAACTGCAAGATCACTATATCTCAGTGGATATAACCATATTCTTAATGGTTTTAGGATTTCTTGGCAATATCCAGCTGACCAAAATTTTCTTCTAGATGAAACAATTAAATTTCCCCTTCACCCCTTGTTAGTGTTTTTCTCTCAGGGCTGTTGCTCGGTTTCTTACAGTTAAGAACTGTCATTAGGGCAGAGTAAAAATCTTTATAATTTATACGTATATGTGTGCATCATTTGATATATTGGTGCATTCAGGAAACAGTTTTCATGTGTGCTGGACAAGATTTGATCTTCCTCTTTCTTCTGTATGATCCTGAGAACCAGGTTTGTGTTTTTTGTTCATGTTCAGGTGACCATAACCTAGCATCTGCATTAACAGCCAGTATTGTAATCAACATGGGGTTACAGATTAACAAAAAATTCAGTAAACTGTGGGCTTAGAAACAAATTCAAGAGATTTCATTCTGTTTGGTTACTAACAGTCTGAAAATATAAGCATTCTATGCAGTAAATGAGTGACTCTTACTCAGAAAGTATATGAATATCATCTTAAAATAGAGCTGTTTATGTTGTTTTTCCCTTCTTCTCATCTGTGATGCTGTATTCTCAGGCATGGGGTTGAAGGACAACTGAGAGTCTGGTGGGTTTGTGGGGTTTTTTTCATTTTTGGTTGGGATTTTTTGTGTGTGTGTGTGTGTGTGTGTGTGTGTGTGTGGGAAGATACTGTTGGATCAATATAAAAAAAAAAAATTCATCCATTTCCTTTATTGTAAATTAGTTTTTCCAAAGTCCAGCACAGAGAGCTCCTGGTGAAAAAGCAAGACAAGTGCAGTAGCTGCAAAAAAGAAAGGTTCACAGCCTGGGTTGTGCTGCTGCAGCAATATATATCATAAGGATGACTGACAGAATATCTGCTCAAATGGTGTGAAACCTCTAATACTCATATTAGGTATGAATAATCTTTGGGAAAACGTAGTAGCATTAGGCATCCTTAGATCTTGTCCTCTGGATTGTGTATGCCTGTGATAGTGATGTCTGCATCATCTAATTTTTGCTAAAAGTAAACCGGAATTGCAGCAATCTGTTGTATCTTAGATATCAAAATACTTGAAAAATGGATGTTTGAAATATTATAGTTCAGGATAAATATTTATATTTATTATAGTTTTGGTTCTGTTCTGCCTTACAGGGAGGAAATTCAAAGTTTAACAGCTTGACTCACACTTTTCTTCCTTGTTCCTCCTGTGTGTGAACTCAGCGTCTTGAATATCAAGTGCTTATGTTCCCAACTGCTTTTCTGTGCAGCATTCCAGCACAGCATTGATGTTTGTGTCCGGCAGCTTAACCAACTTCTTCCACACAGGCAGATGGCTCCGTAATGTGCATCAATATTCAGGCATGCAACTCAGCTCAGTGGTGCTCTACAGCTCTGCCCTGGCCCCTCCCAGTAGCCATTAATACCTCAGAGCAAAGCACTTGGATAGAGCGTGTTCCATGAAGGTAGTCACAGCTTTCTTCTTGGATATATGTTAATTTGTAAGGTGGTTTTCCTCTGCTTTTCTGGTACGAGAAAACATTTCAGTAACCTCCTTTCTTAACAGAAGTGCTGCTCCAAAAGTCTTATTTTGCCAGGAGTTGGGCTGTGATGGTTCTGATGCTCTGGTTTCACTGTGTGCTGTAATGATAGACACACAGGTTTGTTTGGGGGAATGAGCACTGTGAGCTCAGGGCAAAGGTTCCAAGCTGATGTTCTTACTGCAGGAACTGTGGGACAAGGGTGTTCACAATGACTGAGTCATTCCAGTCAGTGGCTGCTTGGAGGGTTACATGGTGAGTGTGTACAGTGTTACTCATTAGGGAGATGGGATTTTTCCAGGTGCTCAGCTTCAAGGGCATAGTGGGAATATGGAGTCCTGAAATACTGTTTGTGAGGTACAATGTTAAGACTTTTTCTTATCAAAATTTTCCTTCCCATCCTCCTTCCCTTTTAAAAAGCTGATACTCCTGTGAATCACTTGTGCCTAAGAAAATTGCAAGATACATCCAAAAAAGTAAGAAAAGTTATTTAGGAAAATTATCCCATGTATTTTTTGTGAAGTCTGTGAAAAGGGACTTTGTTATTGTGTGGTCCTTAACTGTTAAGCCTAACAAAAAGCCATCTCTACCTTAGGCTGTGACCTTGCTGATGTGGTACCAAAGGCAAACAGATGAAAAGGGTTGTGAGTACTGGGGGTGCCCCTTGCCTGTGGTATTGCTCATATAATCACTGAGCCTCCCCATCAGCCTGCTTTCTCTCCCCCACCCTCAAAAATAAATGTGAAAATGTTTCCATGAATCTAAGTCATCCTTACTGAGTGAATGTCTGAAAAGCACCAGTACTTCAGTGATGCAGTGCTCCTGAGAGCTGGTGAGTCAATAATGATAAAATACTTCTTTAAAGGATTATACAACTTTTTAGGGCGTTTCAAATATATTATGCCATTTCTTATCAACTAGGGTAGAATAACAGATCTAAATTAAATAATGAAGCACCATATATCATTAAACCCTTCTCATTGTAGATGTTTTGAATCTGATCTTACATTATCTTTCTTTTTTTTTTTTGTACCTGGAACCCAGCATGGAAAATTATTCAGGGACCTTCTTGTGACCATAGGTAATGACTTCTGATATGTTACCTGATGGAATAAAGAAGCAGAATTCAAGGCATTGTAACTTGAACTTGGAAATTTAAGCCATTTCCAGAGCTTGAATTCTAATCATAAATTGCATCAGTTTATACTAGTGCATTAGGATTTAGGAGGGAAGAAATTAAGTTTTACAGGGTCAACTTCTTAGAGTGGGGTTGGGGAAAAATCACCCAAGGAGGAAGTAAAGAAAGTACTTACGGAGCCTGTCCTGTTGTTGTATTGTAAAGCAACTAAGGTGGAAGTGAGAAAAGGCACAGAATTTGAAAAGCACCTGAAAGGCCCATCCCTAAGAGCCTCTTGAGATACATCAGACAGGTATTTTGAGAAATAATGAGCATTTGGCAATTGCCACTGACAGTACCCCATGGCTCTTATTCCAAATTAGTAAACTGGGGATTGTCATGCTCTGAGAGCTGTGTGTAGATTTACCAGCCTAATTTTAGTTGTAACTTATTTTTTAATAGTCTGTGTTAAACTAAGGGTTTTACTGTCTGAATTTAGAATTTCAAGGACATCTGTTGACTGCATGCAAGCTGCCAACTGTGAAATAAGTAGGCAATTGAAAGGTTTATTTTTATGTTTATGTTGTGGCCCATAACATAGAGCAGTAGCAGTGATGGGGAGCAAACAGCCATACCATGAGACACTGAGACAACCCCGGGAGCTCTGCCCTTCCCTCAGCCTTGCTCTGCCTGTGCTGTCAGTTCAAGGCTTTGCTGATTGCTTTCTTAGGTTGTCTCATATGAGGACTCTCAAAAATTGCTCTCTTTGTAGGATTCAAACAGCTCTTAGTCTTTGGCAGGTTCTCTCTCTCTCCTGAGTCTGAGGTACAGACCACATTGTCCAGTCTGGTTTCTGTTTTGTCAGGCTTTTTAACTTGGTGTAATTGTTGAGGTGATGTCTCTGAAAAGCAATGGATCCATTAACTGAATACATACCAGGTTTAGCTAATACCTACAAAGTATGCATTTTCCCTAATATGATATAGTTAAAGGTCCATTCCCCGCAAGAGTGTACATGCCTCTTTGTTCAGTTTGAGAAATAAGTAGTTAAATTATCCACATAGTTTTAAAATCAGTTGTCACATGCTTTAACACACACATTCAATCTTTCCTTTCTCTGTTCCTTATTTTTTTGTAATGGAAATATGTTGTTTGCTGTATATAGATGATTTTTATGTGTTGCTTATTAAGTGTACAATAGAAATTCTGAAAGAAATATAGTGCTAGGGTACATTAACTTGGAGTAATCTAAATTCTCTACAAGTAGTTTTGGTGAAATAAAATGATGTTTTTATTAAAAGGAAAAGGATTGCTCTGTGGTGTTTAAATAGTGGTTATATACTACTGAAGACTTATTTATGTTTATGTACCTGCACACTTTTTGTGTTTGTCACAATTTTACTGTACTGTAGAAGAACTAAAAACCATACAACTTTCCAGTAGGTTATGCTGCACTGTAATATATCTGTAATAGAGTACATGAGTAGGATAGATAATTTTGAAGTACCTTAAGCAGTTATTTTATTCTATTTTGGTGCGTTTTAAGAAAGGAACAATGTTCCTGGACATCTGATGCAAGCAAAGGGCTGTGATATGTGAAAAAAGACTGTCTCCCTGGGAAGAACCTTCAGATGTGCCCAAATTTCCTTAACTGCTTGGTTTAAAAGAATTTGCGATACTAATTTCCAGTCTTAGTCTTTCAAACTTTGCCTAATGAACTTTTCATAGGAGAGTGTTCTGTGCTGCTGTTAAATGTGTTCTAGGAGTTTAAACTGGATTGTTAGGCCTGAGATCCACCAGGAGCCATAGGGTGATGTGCAGAGGATGTGTGCAGGTGTTGCTATCTTCCATTGGCAGAGCAGTGCTTAGCAGGGTCAGGAAGAAGGAATCTCTTTGCATGTGGCTGTGCAGGATACTGACCTGTAAGAGCTGTGTGCTCAAAGGCAGGCTGGAGGCTGTGTCTGTAGTTTGGGGGAACAGCATATAAAAGGGCTACACAGCAGAGCCAACAGCATGCATTGTTCCGCTGCTCCGCGTCTCGTGCTGGGATAACCAGCATTGCCTTCAGAGGATCAGCTCTTGTTCTGAGAGCAGGCAAGTGTGCTGTGCAAATCAAGGCTAAATCTCCAGCCTTTCCGTTTACAGCATTGCTGCTACTGATACACCAGTAGTTACCAGCACTTGGTTGTTAAGCCTGTTGTTATTTCAGTGATTATTTAATAAAGGCAACATTTGGTGCATGTCATGAAACTGGCGAGGTTTCATTGCCCTTTCACAGGTCCTGCCTTGCAGGAAGTGAAGTTGCTGCTGCAGGGCTTCAGGCGCCTGGGGGTGGGAAGCATTCTTACTGCCTTTGATAATGGGACTTTCTGGACACCTCCAATGATGACTTCTGTCTTAGCATGAGGCAATCAAAAATACAGTATTTGATAGTACTTTAAATGGCTTATGAATATGGAAATCTCTGAGTTTCTTGTTAGATAATCGCTTGTGTTCCTAAAACTACCCTTGAGATACCTTTTGTATCAGATGCAGATATACAATACTAGCAATATCAGTAATGAGGCATTTAGGAAAAAATTAATTTCCCTGTTACTGTGATACTGCATTATTTTTAATGCTGCACTTAAATTTTTGGAGATGACAGCCAAATACAATTTTAGGGATAAAGATGAACAATTTCCTACAAGCAGGCCTGATTTTTCATTAAAGCTTAGGTAGGTATAATGATGGGGGGTGTAGTGAGGGGCAATACAGAATTTTGACAAAGACATTGCAAGAAGCCAAGAGATAAGATTTTGCAGTGCACAAAACATATAGTAAAACGCTCACAATAACAAAATACAGTAAAATCAGAGTAACAAAATAAATAAAAGGTATTGCAACTAAGGCAAACAAATGTAAGTTGGAGGGTAAAGTTGTGTTGAACATCTTCTCAATTGCTTACAAATACTGAGAAAAAAGTTTGAAAATTGCAAGCCTCTGTTAATTTTTTGGGGGAGTTTCTTCAATACTTGAAAGTAGGTAAGGCCTAAATTTGTGAAGAAGGACATATTTATTTTGTATGTTGTAGAGTTAAAACTGGTTCTACAGAGTGCAAGGTGGGAAAATACCACAGTCAGGCTGTTACTTCAAATATGGATTGTCCAGATATTTTTTTGTGCGTGTGGAACAACATTGTCAGGCATTTCCTGACTTTCCTGTATCTGGTGGCCCATTTAAGAGTTTGGTTCCCCCACGTTTATATATATATATATATGCATATGTATATATATATATTTATATGTATATATATATGTAGGGTTTGAGTAACAAATGTATTTAAAGGTGGTGACTTGGGGAAGGGAGCCTGCATTAGGCCTGGTATGGCAGCGTGCCAGGCAAGAACAGAAGCTTCCTCTGATTCCTGCCATGCCTCCGAGCCTGCCATGGTCTGTGTAAATGTTACCTTTTCTGTTCAGGACTTTGACAGGTCAGCACAGAGCTCTGCCCTCCTCTCGGTGCTCAATGCTTGGGTTTTGAAGGTGGTAACATCCCTTGACTGTTGACAACTACATTTGCATCACTGAAAGGTAATCCACATGTGAAATAATGTATTTTGTCCACTGGTTGAACCCTGGAACTGTTTCAGAAAACAGTTTATCAGTGACATTTAATAGACTGCTTTATCCAGCAGGGGTAAATCCTCCAGTGTTAGTCCCTCAGTGAAGCCTTATTTCATGGTCTTTTTCAGCTTTTCCTAAGCATGGAAATAAAATGTGATTGCTGTCTTTATTCTGGTACATCCCATTCGTTCAAACAAAATGTTGTAAAATAGTTCATAAACTGCCTTTTGATATGTAGCTTGTCGTGTCTGTGAAGTGCTAATTATTTCCCCTAATGATATGATTCAATGGTTAAATGTTTCAGTATTAATCTTCTGCCATTAAAACATGCCTTGCCTCCACTCAGGGCTCTCAGATGACTTCTACAAATTAAAACAAAGAAATCATTCACATGGGGTATCAACAGAAGCAGTTGTCACTGACTTCTCATTTGCATCTTTTAATAGCAAAGCTGATTTCCTTATCAGACATCATCTTTCAGGTATAAGAAATCCTAATATCTCCAGTTCCCTAGTAGTTCTAGAGTCAAATAACAAGGAGCTATGAACTCTTGGAGGACTGAGACAGTGAATTAAGGTGTCTTGATTCTGGTTGTCTGAGAACTTCCTCAGCAGCTCAGGCTGAGCTGGGCAGAGCAGAAGGGCCAGTATAGTTTTATTTCTTAGCTGTGTAGCATACAGCAGGTAAAAATCCACATAAGAGAAGCCTTTTCCCCAACTGCCATGAGTTTCAGCAGGAAAGCTAAAAGCTGAATGAAAATACTATGTTTTTCCTTATTATGATTTTTTTTTTAAATTTATCACTGAGTCACACTGAGTAGACAAAGGACAAATAGCAAACATACTGTGGAGCTGCCTGTTTATGAATCTTGCACCTCCGTAAGAACTCAATACATTGATTGTGTGATTAATAAATACGTGTTTCCAAAGAAATTAAATGAAACAACCTGGATTTGGGTTTTTTGGTTTTGTTTTGTTTTTTTGTTTTGTTTTTCCTTCTGGGAGTGTTTCTCTGATAGAGTCTGCAAGGAATGCTTGACACTAAAAGTATTCCTCAGTGCTACTAGGATATGCATATATGTGTACATGCATCTTTTTTTTTTTTTTTAATACACACACAATTTGTCTTTCCCCTGTAGTTTCTCAGCTCTGAACATGGAATTTCGTGAATGTGGCAGGAGGTTTATGGAAAATATTAAAAAAATCAGCACGTGAAAAATGATTGATCACTACAAAAATACTTAGAGCAACTTGTCTGGCGCTGGAGGTTTTTAACATGTTCTTTATTTAAAAATTTTTCATCCTTCAGCATAGTCAGTAAATAGGACTATTGTGGGAGTACAGCCTGAAAGGATGTTTGAATAATCTCTTAACAATGAGACTGCACATGAGGATCCCAATGTGCTTAGGTATTCAGCTTGAATAGGTTGATTGGAAACACAAGTGTCAATCAGCTTTCAGACTAAAACCTATTTATGTAAATCCTTATCAAGAAATAAGAAACGATGTTATTATGAAAGGCTGTTGAATTTTGGAGGATTTGGAGAGATTTAGTGGTCTTCCCTTAAGCCTCTGTTGTGTGAAACCAAGCTACTAGTTCTGGAGTGCTGCTGCAGATCCGATACTTTCTGCCAGGGTAGTTAGGAGCCTCTCTAATAAGGACACAAGTTTGAAAATGAATTTTCTGTGGGCTGCATTTAGGTTTTAATCTGAGTGTACTTCACACATGACACAGCAGAAGACTGGTAGTAAGGATTTTTCTCTGGGAATGTCAGCTGGATTTTGCTCCCTTGGAGGTGTTGAGTTTTCCTCTGCACAGGCAGAACGGAGCACTATGAAGGGAACAGCCTTAGAGTCTTCTGTTAATTTTGGTTAAAGTACATAGTGGGTGTGTGTATTTCCAGTGCTCAAACTGGGCTTGAGGTGAGAGGATGAGAGTAAAGTGTGTCCTCATCTTGTACTTCTAGGCTGTGGGCTGGTTTTGGTCCAAGGCTGATGGCATGTGTCAGCACAAACTGGGAGAGCCAAAATTGCATCTCTCTGGACACTGCTCCCCAGATGACCACATGCTGCATTTCTGCAGAATTAGTGACACACTCACTTGTGTGATTATCAGGCACAGGGTGTGTGTGGCCTGTGGCCTATAAAGCACAAGCCTGGCCCTGTGAACTGCTTCACTTCCCCGGGTTGTCAGTGATCCTTTGATAGGAACAGATCAGCTCAAGAGCTCTGCAGGCACCAGTTTGGTGTGCTTTTGCTGGGTGTTGGTGCTGCTTCTCAAACTGTAAAATAAAGACCTGCAATCAAGTTCATAATTGTCAAAAATGCATCTTTTTTGGCATTCCCTAATAGACTGGTAATTCCTAAACTCAGGCTTGCTGGTGTCTGACAGTTGCTTGCTTGCAATTATGTTAAGCCCTGTGGTTGATCAGAATTTCAAGTTCATTTATTGTTGATGTGAACATAATTTTTTATTTTGTTGTTGATTACTGCAGTGAAAGTTCCTCATTACATTGCATCTGATTTTCAGATCTCAGTGTTGATACGCAGTCACCTATAGTCTCACTATGTTGAAAGTAAGTTTCTGCTTCTTTGATCAGAGGGATTTGAAATTCATTGATAATAGTCTTTGAAGATTAGAGAACTAGTAGTAATTCTGAGTTTTGAAGTCTGTCTTAATAGAGATTTTTCTGTAATCAGAGTGACATTGAGAGAAGAAAAGCTCTGGGGTCTGGGAATGGGACAGCCTTTATGAAGATTTAATAACTTATAATAATCACTGGGGAAAGTATTTTCTTTTGTGTCACCTTTTACTTTTCATTTGTCCTAATTTTGAGCACTTAAAACTCCTATTTTTAGTAGCAGTCTGCTGAGTTTGGAAGTTCTCGCTATGCATAGTTACGGAAGGAGTGGTCCATCCAGTCATCCATCCTTCTGTAAGATATGGAAATCTTCTGTAGTTTCATCCCTTCCAACACCTACCATTCCTAAAAGTCAGGGAGAGATGGATGCCTCACTGGATATTCTAGTTTGATACCCAGAACTAACCAGGGGAAGTTGGTACTGCCCATCCTTCTCCTTAGAGACATACAGAATTGTCTGCAGTGCTTACTTTGTCAAACTAGATTGACTTCCAGAATCCACATTTCATGGCCAGTAAGACTCCATTTCTCTTCATGACTCACATACTAATGGCATGGAAAACAAAATTGCTAATGCAAAGCTTCCAGGAATGCAGTGAGAGCTATCAGTCAGACTGCAGCAGCAGAAGTGAGGGTAAGAAGAGTGTTTTGTGAGTTTTTTGTTCTTGTTGGATCTTGTTTCCAGAGCTGACACAGCTAAAGTTTTGAACTTTAAATGGAGTAGCAAGCATGGAGAACAGCTGTTGGATTTCACACTGAAGTAGTTTGAAAAGGAAGTCACTCATTTATAATGCAATTATTTGAAGGTTTCTTCCATGGCACCTTGGAAGAGAGCTGTGTTAGTGGAAGAGTGGAGGAATCTGTGTTCATGGGATCTGCCTCTGACTGTCCTGTGCTGTGCTTCAATGTGGGTGTGTTGTAATGCACATTTATGGTTTTGTGTTGCACTGAGGATGGTTTGTTCTGTTTCCCCTCTCATTTTGTAGCCTGGTTTTCCCCTTCCCTTAACCCCTCCCTTTCCCCTGGCCAGCCAGGAGTGGCTGTGACCCGGAGTTCCTCCACCCCTGAGCTGGGGTTGAAAATACCCTGCGTTTGCCATGCTCTCTCTCTTCTCCCTGGAACTATTCAGGACAATAAACTTGGATCATCCCGGGAAGGAGAGCCTCCTCTAATCTTTTGCCTTTGTCCATGTCGGATAAAAAATCCCCCATCTCTCTGACCCCGAGCTAGCCGAGGCAGGTCAGAGACACCAGGGGGAACCCAACAGGTTGGCGCTCCAACGTGAGGCTTTCTCACGGAAGTTTGAGATCCTCATGCTCTGGGCTGGAGTCCTATCTAAGGATTCATTAAGCCTTTTGGATTGCTCAGCTCCTTTCTAGCACGAAATTGCTTTCTGCGCAATACTCTGCTAGAAAGGGACAAACTGGTAGCTTGTTTTTGAGCCAAACAAGTCAGTTTGGGACAAAGGACTTTTCTTTGCAGCAGTTTGGATCACCCAAGCCTCCAGGAAGGGGTGAGTGACCCTTGCAGCACGCAGGGACCCCAAAAGGACCCCAGTGTTGGGGTGGTGCAGCAAGTGCTGCGGCAGAGCGGGGGGGTCAGCCGGAACACGGGTGTGGCAGCAGAGCCCGCGTGTGGTCCCTTCTGACCGGGGGTTAGGGGGGAACAGCTGCCTGTTTTCTGTTTTTTTTGACTGCAGGAAAAGGTAGATTGTTTGCGTAGTTTACATTTAACAATATGGACTCTAAATTGTCTACCGCACAGAGGAGTTTATATTCCCAAATTCAGGAAATTTTACATAGTGGAAATGTTAAGACTTCTAAAAGATGTTTTAAGTATTTTGTGTGTTGGCTATCTATTCAGTTCCCTCAGTTTACCCTGCAGAATGTAATTCAAGCTCCTCTTGGGACAAAATTGGGGATCTTTTAACATCAAAAATAGAAGATGGAGAGTAATCACTTTCTCAGTTCCTCCCAATATTCCTAAAAGTTTGCAAAGAATTGATGAAGAGAGAACTGAAAAGACAGCCACAGGAAACCCCTCTGACTTTCCCTATGCCTTCTCCTCTCTCCCCCTCTGCCCCCGAATTGAAAAGGACGCATGGGTCTCCCCAGGATGTGCAGGAAGCCTGGCATAGCCGTGGTTTCCCAGAACAGTATCCAGGCCATGTGGCCGATCCCCTGGGAGGTCTCTGAACACCAGGGGGGAGTCCACCATGGCGGCGGCCACAAGTTTGATCCCCGAGGTTACCTTCCTTCTTCCCAAAATTCCTATTTCCCGCCTGCACCTGCCCCTAACCCTTCCTCCTCCAATAACCCTTTCCATCCCTCCGCCCCCCCCCCCCACCCCAGGTACCTGCCCTGCATGACGTCACCCTGCGGCCCCGCCCCCAGGTATTGCAATCCCGCTTCCCACCGTCCCCCTTCCCACCCGGGTGGCTCGGGCCCCTCCCCTACTGTTTCCTGTGCTTGCCCTGAGGGTTGCCACGGGGACGGGGAAGAGGGAGCCTGCCCTCCGAGCTGCCGCGGGGAGCGGGGCGGGACCATCCCCTCTCACACACCCTGCGGGGCGGGGAGAATTGTCCCTCCGGATTCCCAAGCGGGGGAAATAAACCCATTCCCGGTCCACGCGGCAGGCGGGGGTCGGCAGCCTCCCGGCTATGGAGTGGGTGGGAATAGTCAGCAGCTCCCGGAACCCTACGGGGGTGGGGGGGGGGAAACGGGTCCTCCTCCGAGCTGCCGCGAGTGTGGGGACGGGCGAGGGGGGTTCCCACCCCCCGGCTGCCATGCGGGGTGGGGTGAAACCCTTCCCGGTTCCCGAGGGGAGGGAAGTCTCTCCTCCCTGGATTGCCGCGGCTGCAGGGCAGGGAGCAGCCCTGCTCCGGGCCGCCCCGGGGGTGCCGGCACTGGCCATGCCCACCCTGCCGGCCCCTGCGGGGGAAGGGCTGGCCCTGCTCCCGGCTGCCTCGGGGGGGGCAGCGGGGGTCGTGTCCCACCTCCCAGCCCTCCCGGGAGTGGGGGGAAACCCTGGGAATCAGGAGCCCGGGGATCGGAACCTGGAACAAAAAAACATACCATCGGTTGCTCCTGTTATATATACAGGAAGGAGAAATGAAATTAGACAATTCCAAAATTTTTCATATCAAACTTTTAGGGAACTTTGCAAAATTCAAAAAGAATTTGGCCGCAACAGTGAAATCTTTAAAGGGACGTTGAAAGCTACCCTAACATCCTTTGAGATCTTTTCAAGTGTCTCCTGAGCCCCTCAGAGTTTGATATGTGGGAAAACATTTGGAAGAGATCTCTGAAGGCATTGCTAAAGGAACTGCTACAACATAGCCAAAACGCAATAGACACAGATGGAAGTCCCATAACTCTAGAACATTTATGTGGGGAAGGGGAGTGGTCTAACCCTGACGATCAAGTCAGAGTACTAACAAAATGTATTCTAACAAAAATCTGTGAAGTAGCAGAAAAGGTTTTTAACCAGCTGCCTACTTCAGAGACCATGGGTAGTTACACTAATGTTAAACAGTTTGTTTCTGAGCCCTTTTTAGTTTGTTGATCGCCTTGAGAACAGATCCAAAGACAAGTGCAGAATCCCTTAGCACAAGAGGAACTCATTTAGGAGTTGGCCCAGAGAAATGCTAATGAGGCCTGTGGCCGAGTGATCCTGGGCCTGCCTCCTATGCCACCACCTACTTTACCAGAGATTATAGAGGCATGCACCAGGAATGCTGAGCTGTTTAGTGGACCAGAAAGAAAGCTTGGACTGCCAAACCCAAGAACTGCAGCAACTGTAGCATCAGGAGTAAAGAAGCATCCCATGACACCAGAACAACTTCAGCACATCATCTGCTTCCACTGCAGAAACCCAGGACACTTCGCCAAAGACTGTCCATAAAGCCAACAACAAAACAAACTCAACCAACAAAAAAACCTAAATTTAAAGCGCGTACCCGCAACTGACATAACCACGCTTGAAGGTATAAATGCAGCGGGCTCCACACTAGCAGAAGCCTCTCTCTTGACTGAAAAGGGGGAGGAAGGGAAACAGGGTGTGGGAATGCAAAATGAATGTTTGTTTAAAAAAGTTAAGCAGCCGCAAGGCCGTTTTAGGCTTATAACTACCAAAGGTTTTAATTTCAGGTCTACTGACTGGACAGTCATTGCAGTGGACCTGCCAGACAACTTACAGGACGTGACGTTAAACCACAGGGAACTGGACAGTGAGTATTTTGTTATTGGGGACACAGCACACACACCCCTGGAAATTGAGATAGCTCCCATGACCATTAAGGGAAACATAAATAGCCTCATTCTCCTGGCACGATGTCCCCAAACACCATTCTATCTGGCTGAAGGGCAAATCATTGCCCAGGCAATTCCTATTCCAGCAGAGATCCCAGTAGATGGAAAATCACCTGAAGTCTACTGGGCAGAAGTGGTGGGTGAGGACAAACCCTCTATGGCATGCAACCTGACCTGTGGATCAGATCATCTCCATGTGGAAAGGGTGCTTGACACAGGGGCAGATGTGACAATCGTACCCGAAAGGATGTGGCCATCACATTGGGACCTGCAACCTGTGGCAGGCAAAATCCAGGGTATAGGAGGGATAAAATTGGCAAAAGTCTCAAAAAGCATTGTGCAGATTGAGGGACCAGATGGAAAATTGGCCAGTATCCGTCCATTTGTTACAGACTATAAGTGCCCCCTATGGGGGAGAGACACCATGTCCCAGTGGGGGGTCAAATTAGTTATCCCTAAGACTCCCCAGGATTTTTAATGGCGGCCACTGTAGAGCACCCTGCCCAAAAGTTAACATGGTTGAATGACACTCCAATTTGGGTAAACCAGTGGCCGCTTAGCAAAGAAAAGCTTAAGGCGCTTGAAGAGCTCGTAGAGGAGCAATTGGCAAAGGGCCACAGAGAAGAAACAACTAGCCCTTGGAATTCCCTGGTCTTTGTGATAAACCAGGGAGAGACAAGTGGTGTCTTCTCCATGATCTCTGGGAGATAAACAAAGTAATTGAGGATATGGGGTCACTCCAACCTGGGATGCCTTCTCCAACAATGCTTCTCCAAAATTGGCAATTGGCTGTCCTGGACATCAAGGACTGTTTCTTCCAAATTCCCCTCCACCCAAAGGATGCCCCGCAGTTTGCCTTTTTGGTCCGAACCACCAATCGAGAAGCCCCAGTGAAGAGGTACCACTGGAAAGTCCTTCCCCAGGGAATGAAGTGCAGTCCCTCCATCTGCCAGTGGTATGTAGCCTCGTTGCATTCCCCAGTGCGTGCTGAAAAGGGGGAGGCCATTATCCTACACTACATGGATGATGTACTTGTGTGTGCCCCCAATGACACTATACTCCAAGACACACTTGACCTAGTGGTTAAAGTTTTAACCTCTGCTGGATTTCAATTGCAGGAGGACAAGGTCCAAAGGATGCCACCTTGGAGGTACCTGGGCTTGGAAATTACTGCGCGGACCATTGTGCTGCAAAGATTGGCAATTAATAACAATCCAAAAACCCTAGCAGATCTCCATTCCTTGTGTGGGTCTTTGAACTGGGTCAGGCCCTGGCTAGGCCTCACCAATGAGGACCTAGGCTCCCTCCTCAATTTATTAAAGGGGGAGAGAGAGCTGGATTCTCCCAGAGAACTGACCCCAGAGGCAAAAACCGTCATAGAGAAAGCAGAAAAGGCTTTGGCCACAAGGCAAGCTCACTGGTATCACCCCGAGCTGCCCTTTAAATTTATTATCCTGGGAAAGCTGCCATACCTGCATGGTTTGATATTACAGTGGACCAAAGGGCAAAAATATTCACTTTCAGTCATAGAGTGGATTTTCCTTTCACATGCAAGACCCAAAACTATCACTAAGCCACAGGAGCTGATAGCTCAGCTGATTTGTAAGGCAAGAGTAAGACTGTGTGAGCTGGCTGGTTGTGACTTTGCATGTATTCACCTCCCGGTCAAGCTTTCAAAGGAGGGGAAGAACTCTTCAGAGAAACTGACCAAAGAAATGTTTGAGCACGTGCTTCAGAGCAATGCCAACCTGCAGCTGTCTCTGGATAGCTACAGGGGACAAATATCGGTCCATGCCCCATCTCACAGGCTGTTTAATGAGGAATTCCACCTCATTCCTTGTGAGAAGAGGAGCCGTAGACCACTCAAAGCTCTCACAGTGTTCTCTGATGCGTCTGGAGCATCCCACAAGCTGGTGATGACTTGGAGAAATCCACAAACTCCAAATTGGGAAGCTGAGGTTGAGTTTGTGGAGGGTTCGCCCCAGATAGCAGAACTGGCCACAGCTGTGAGAGCCTTTGAGAAGTTCTGGGAGCCAATTAACTTGGTAACCTACTCAGCCTATGTAGCAGGGGTGGTATCCAGAGCAGAGCAGGCAGTTCTCAAGGACATCAAGAATGAGCAGCTCTTCAGGTTGCTCTCCAGACTAATCTATTTGGTTTCGCATAGAGAGCACCTGTTCTATGTGATGCATGTAAGGTCACACACCGATCTGCCAGGTGAAATTGCAGAAGGGAATCATAAGGCAGACTCCCTTGCTGCCCCAGCTGAGAAAGCATGGCTCCCTGACATTTTCCAACAGGCAAAGCTGAACCACCAGCAGTAGCATCAAAATGTGCCAGGTCTGATCCGTCAGTTCCAGCTAACACAGAGTCAGGCTCAAGCCATTGTGGCCACCTGTCCCAGCTGCCAGCTCCAGGCCATGCCTTCCCTGGGTGTAGGGGTTAACCCCCGAGGCCTTGGCAGCTGTGAGGTGTGGCAGACAGACATCACACACATACCCAGTTTTGGTCGCCTCAAATATGTACATGTAAGCATTGATACATATTCGGGTGCAATTTATGCCCCTGTCCACGCAGGAGAAAAGGCTGTGCATGCCAGACAACACCTAGTGCAAGCCTTTTCAGTGCTGGGGATCCCTAGGGAAATCAAAACAGACAATGGCCCAGCGTACACATCCAAGGACTTCCTAGAGTTTGTCCAGCAGTGGGGAGTGGAACATAGAACTGGCATCCCCCACTCCCCCACAGGCCAAGGTGTGATCGAGTGTGCCCACCAGACACTCAAACAGGTCCTGGCTAGACACAGCAGTTCAACTTTGTGGATGTCTCCACAGCAGAAGCTCTGTAAAGCCATGTTTACTATCAATTTTCTAAACTGTTGTTTTGAAAATATGAGTCCACCTGTGGTTCATCACTTTAACAGTGGCAGTCAATTCAAACTGTCCCAGCATCCACCAGTTTTGATTAGGGACCCAGAAACATGGGAAACCAAAGGTCCCTATGAGCTTGTTACCTGGGGGTGTGGTTATGCATGTGTATCCACCCCCTCAGGCCCCCGGTGGATCCCCCAGAAGTGGGTGAAACCTTTTGTCCCCAAACATCCAGCTCCAGCAGAAGGGGATGAGAAGCAAGTTTCAATTCATTCAAAAAGAAGATGCTGCCGAGAAGAAAACATCTCCTTGGAATTTGGTTTACCTCTAGCAAGGACACCAACCTTTAATATGCTTTAAAAAATGTTTGCTTTTTTCTTTTAGAAAAACCTACCTCCCACTCATCCCAGTGATGAACCTTATCCAATATTGCCACATTCAGTATCAGAATGAAACCGATGCCTTTCTACAAACTTACTAAACAAAAATGGGGAGATGTAATGCACATTTATGGTTTTGTGTTGCACTGAGGATGGTTTGTTGTTTCCCCTCTCGGTTTGTAGCCTGGTTTTCCCCTTCCCTTAACCCTTCCTTTTCCCCTGGCCAGCCAGGGGTGGCTGTGACCTGGAGTTCCACCACCCCTGAGTTGGGATTGAAAATACCCTGCGTTTGCCATGCTCTCTCTCTTCTCCCTGGAACCCTTCAGGACAATAAACTTGGATCATCCCAGGAAGGAGAGCCTCCTCTAATCTTTTGCCTTTGTCCATGTCGGATAAAAAATCCCCCATCTCTCTGACCCCGAGCTAGCTGAGGCAGGTCGGAGACACCAGGGGGGAATCCGACATGTGTGGGCAAAGGAAAGCTTGTAGCTAAATCTGTAACCTTGTACTTTGAATCCATGCCTTAGTGCCCTCAGAGAGCTGCTGAAAACTGCTGCTGGGCAGGTTAAGAAATTGGGTGGTTACTCAGTGCTTACAATTTACATATCCAAGATAGAACAGTTCATTATTATTCAGCTGGTGAAATAACACATTTTTCTCTCCCATGTGAATTCTGTGTAATTTTTAAATGCAAAAATGATTTGTTGCTATTTATGATTGATTTTTAAGGCTTTTGTGCAAAGAAATGTTTCACTATCTGTTGAGTATTAATTAAATGCTACCTTTCTGTGTTTCAAAGAGTGTTTAACATGGTATCCTCTGGAGAATATTTTTATGTGGAAACAAGGAGTATTCCTGACCACAGCTAAATCAGAATATTTAAGGCAAAAACTATGAAAATGCGAGTTGGTGACGCTACAGCTGCTGGCTGTGAACAGACACAGTGAAAAGGTCACTTGCTTGGGCAGTCCTCACTACCTTGCATTGCTGGTAATTGTTAGTTTAGGGTCCTTCAGGCTTTAAGTGACACATTTGGCCTGCTGGCCTTCCTTCCAGTCAGAGGGTCCCAAAAACGAGTGTTTGGGATTTGCAGTGGAAACCACATACAGTTTAATTCATTACATTTAAAAAAATAATTCCTGTTTAAAAGTGATTTTTTTGTTTTACTTTGCTGAAGTTTCTGCTGCATCTTCAATTCTGTTTTTTAAAATATTGAAATGAAATTTAATTTCCAAATAATAGTTTGTTGTAAACTTGAGTGGTTGAACAGGTGTGTGAAAAGAACTCACAGCCCAACAGAAAGGTTAGTGCTTTCTGTTTCCAGTTAGAAAACCCTATCTGATTAACCCAGTTTTGTGTTTGGACCGGTTCCTAGCTGCCTACATTTCTTGTCCAATTTCTTGCCTACATGTCTTGTCTAATGAGTCTTCTCTGTTGTTTCTTGTACATTGAAGGTTCCATGTAGTCTAGTCATGCTATTCATAAACCCCCAAGCAATTAATCCAAAACCCAGCAGAACTCCCTGAACTGATGTATCAGTGTCAGGTAACAGAGCTGGTGCCCTGCTCAGTGTATTAGTTCAGTATTTTAACAATACTCAGTCCTTGCTACGCACTCTGCAATAAAAACAGTGACCTGCTGGAGCCAGTACGGGGGAGGCTACCAAAATGATGGGAGGGATGGAGCAGCTCTCCTCTGAGGAAAAGCTGAGAGAGCTGGGTTTGTTCAGCCTGGAGAAAGGATGGCTTAGAGGTGACCTAATTTCTGTACCTGAAGGAAGCCCTCTGAAGAGGTGGAGAGACCTTTCACAGGGACATGTGGTTGCAGGATAAGGGGGAATGGATTTGGACTGAAACGGAGTAGGTTTAGTTTGGGAAGGAACTGTTCCCTGAGAGGGTGAGCAGGTCCTGGCACAGGGTGCCCAGAGAAGCTGCGCCTGCTCCTGGATCCCTGGAGGGATTCAGGACCAGGCTGGATTCTGAGCAGCTTGGGATAGTGTAACGTGTCCCTGCCAATGGCAGTGGGGGTGAAAGTAGATGACCATCTTGAATGTCTTCCAAGGCCATTCTGTGATTCTGTGAGTGTCTCTAGGTGCTTGTGCAGTATGGTGGAATGTTAGACATTGGTTCATGGACTGTTGCTTTTAAACAGTTGTAGCTCTTTGTGTGTCACACAGCCTCCAGATCCCTCATCCACTCCCTAATGTGCCTTACAGCAGTGCCTTTGGCTTCAACCTGCACTGGCTGCACACAGGTATCATCATTTGGCACAAAGGCTGTGATTGAGCTGAAGGAGTTTGCAAAATCCAAATGTTAATGATTTGGTTCCATGTCTATTGCTATTGGAATCAACAGTATGAAGTGTTGGAATAAACTAATATTGATAGCTATCTCTAGATTAAACCATTTTAGAAGTTTTTACTCATAGCTGGCCCATGGCAGCCTGGTAGTATTTATAGATTGCAACACCTGCCTAACAATGCCCCTTTCATAAAAGTCTTTTAATAAGAGGTTTTTAAAAAAATACTTTACTGAACTCTACGCAGTATTTGTCTTCCATGCAGTAATAATGGTAGCTAACTTTCTGTGAAGTGGAAAGGTTGATAAACCAAGTACACAAGTAGAGGGAGATAGTTGATAAGAAGGATTTCAGTTTAGTGAAGAGATGTTTTCCTCCTGTCAGATTACTTTGAATAGCTAAAAAGGTTATTAGGGTTTGTCATCCTGCTTCTGAATTACTTTAAGTGGGTCTCTGGAAGCCTTATTTCCCTTCAGTACATAGGGGACCTCTGCATGTTTTCACATCACATTTAATCTGACTTAGAGCTGTAGCAGAAATACAGAGTCCTAACCTTGTGCTTGGTCTTCCCAGGAATGAGCAGGGACTCAGCAGAGTCAGTCAGATCATTTCAGGGATCTAAAAGTCCAGAAGTTTCTGGCATTTCATCTGAGTAGTTGGGGTTGCCCTGCAGCACTCGGATTTGTACTGCAGGATGGCAGCAGGGAGCAGGACAGTTCCCTCAGCTGTGTAAAACTGAGAACAGAGAACTGCCCTGTTGAGCATGCAGATGCAGCTGGGTGAGTTCACAATGGGAAGAGGCATCTTTAGGCTCTTGACTTGGTCCTCAGCCTCTCAGCCAAAGTATGTGGCAGCAGATGGCTCTGGCTCACTGAATAGAATATGCTAGAGCTCTGTTGTGAATGCTCTGAGTGAAGGAAAGGCTCCTTTTCACCTTATCTTGGCTATTGTGTTCTGGGCTTAGAAGCATATGTGTGTGTCTGGGGAAGAGCAGTGTTGAAAAGAAACTTTTTTGGCTGGCAGATGCCTGAAATTTGGCTGGCAGATGCCTGAAAACAGCCAAAGAACCTGTATTGGACCAAAGTGTAATCCTTGGGAAGTGAAAGGGGTCCTTTCTGGGAGTTGAATCTGCTGTGACAGAAAGGTGCACCTGGAGAGAGGACAGTGGAGGGGTTTAGCTCACCTCAGGCTTTGCAGGTTGTGGGTTTTGAAAAGCTGGAAAGAGCAACTCTGGATTCAGACATTGCATTGAACATAGTCTCGCGTTCAGCTCTGTTTGTCCCCTGAGCCTTGGGGCTTTGGTTACTAATGGGAACATTCAGAGGCTTTTGAGAGTGCTTTTTTCCAATACAGGGCTGCTTAAAACTGAATTTCTTGTTGGTGTGTGGCCACATTCCCAGCTTTAGAAAAGGAAGCCTGAAGTGTGTTAGTTCTTGGTCTTTAGTGTATTGTACCAATTATCCAAAATAACCACAGGTTTTATCTTTTTGAGAGCAGCAATAAAGAGTAACTGCTTTCCCCCTATGCATTTCTGTAATGTACCTACCTTTTTCCTTAAGTGCATAGAGAAAGTTAGCTGAAACCCTGTTGTTTGTGATGTACAATTCTCTACTTTCCAGTACTGCAGAATTTACAATTCATTTTATACTTTGTCCTTCTGTAGAGTGTTGTTTAAGCTGTGCAAAGTGTGTCATCCATATTAGGTAACAATTATTAGCCGAACAGCTTTGTAATGTAATATTTAAGGATCATTTCAGTAAGCTGAGATCAGTCTATTGCCATTTAAAATACCTGTCTTAAAGATGAACTCTTCCTGGCAAACCCAAGATGCACTGTTGCAGGTTTTGAAGATACCAGTCCTCCTGTAAACTATGAACAGCTGGGAGCCTGTGATCTTGGCACTGAATTTGAGTTTCTATCTATCCAATTTTTCCAGTTCTTTTGAGGATAAATGAATCCCTCATTACTGAAAAGAGCAGCTTGACACCTGACTCTATTTATATTGCAAATCTGGCTACCCAAGTCTTGTAGATGTGATTTCTTGAGGGCACTGAGCACTGAGCAGCGGCATCATTCTAAGTCACCCACAGCTGATGTTTCAATTCTTCATACAATGGAACTGTCAGCTGGAAGCCTTGTAAGTTTGGGAAGAGGGTTAACTGCAATAGTTAAAACTAGGTGTAGACAGCAATGAGCACTTCCATCATCCTAGAATGCCCAGCAGGTTCTTCTCTGGGCAGAAGATGAATGAAGTATATACCTTCAAATTGTCAGAATCTGTTAACATTAAAAAAATCCCATAAAGGCTTCTACTGACTTCTTAAATTTTTTGTTAGCAAGTATTTGTATTAGATACCAAGTTTTATACAATTTATTTTAGGTGTTTGTAAAGGTTGCTGTACTGACCCAAGCAAAAGTTAAAGTCTGTTGCATATCTTGCCCCTTGACTATTTCTTTGCTTTCTTAGAGAAATCTTATTTTTGGTAATTAGAATAATTTGGTTTCTCATTCAGAAGTAAGGAATCTGATCAGTAAAGCAACTTTATTAATAATTGTGTGATGATGCACCTATCTGTTTGGAGAACTGTACAAAAATATCAATATGGATATTTTGACCTAAAGAAGAATTTCTGTTGGAGTGCTTTTTTTTTGTTTGTTTCTTACCAGTGCTTGAAACCAGAATGCATCTGAGTTTTTAGAATCAAAACATGGACCAAATTTTAGAAGGTATGGAGGAGAGTGTCTGGGGAGTAGGCTGTTCTGAAACTCCTGTAGAATTTTAAAAATAACATAGTTTGAGAAGGACCTGTGGATGGAATCTGATGTGGATCACCTCTCAGATTTTCTGCATTTATGAAATGTAAACTATTGTACAGCTGATACAGATTTACTGATTTCTAGAGTCAGTTTATTCTTATATTAAAGCCATCCTTCCTGTCCTTCATGTGAGCAGCTACTGTCTCCTTTCTTGGTTACAGTGGCTGATAGAAATGCCTCAGCAGCTCTTCCAGCTATTCCCTGGCTCCTAGCGCATCTCTTGGGCTTCAGACTTGCTCTCTACTGTTCTTTTTTTGGAAAACAAACTATGGGTTTGTTTTGTTGCTTTCTTAATTCATATTTATAGCCAGATGGGAAGGGGGTGTGAGTGCAATTTGTAAGTTATTTCAAGTATTACATGGGAAATAATTAAGCAGTTGAAATATTTTTTTTGCTCCTTCTAGTGGAAAGATACATTTCATTAGAGAGCTGTCTGTATTTTTAAAAATTTTTTGACGAAAGTTAGATTGAAAGAAAATATACGTACTTGGAAGAAAAAACCCACTACATTTTGTCAAAAATATATTTTTGACACATATGAAACAGTAATGTACCATGTCTAGGAGAAAAGTTGTTTTCCAGGCTTTATGGCCAAGCTGAGTTTAACTTATTATTATATAATACAGGAAGAAGTAGTTCAGTAAGTAGAAGTATCTATGATAGGGTGAAGTTCAAATTTGCTGTGGAGGGAATGCAAAAGATTAAAAGACTGGTAAGAGGTGGATGAGTAAAGCAAATAAAGTATAGGTCTGAACCAACATCATTACTCTTTTCTTTCCACTAGGGAAGAAATTCCAGGAAGCATCACAGAGCCTTTCAGCCAAGGGCACAACATTAACAGCTTAAATATAGGTGAAAAAATGGGAAAGACTCACACTAGTCTCCCTGTAAGACTTGTAATTTATCATTTGAGATTGTGTTTATTACTTAAAGTAAAACAAACATAGTAAGGTGCTCTTGAAGTAAATGAAATCAATTAAAGTACATGCACATTTAGATAGTGGTATATGAAATTCTGTCAGATTTCCAGTGTCTGTATTATCCAGTATTTCTGTATCTGCTATACAGAATATGGTATGTATTTTTGGACGGAAGTGAAACAGATGTGATTGGACTCTGCAGGTTTTTAATGAAGATCTCAAATAAACACCTGGAATGATCAGGGCAAAGTGTTGGCTATGACTTTGGGTTTAAAGGCACAGCAATATCCTGGCCTGTTGGGCTGCTGTCATCGGTGGAGATAATCCAGGTCACGTGTGTTCCTTGCCAGTAAAGCAAAGTCCTGGTGCTCTATTTCAGCATAAAATGACTGTAAATTAGGGAAATGCCATAGACTATTTGCAGAGCTTTTTGAAAACCTGCTTAGAGTTTACCCCTTTTTGTGCTGCCAGCCAGTTCAGCACTTTTTTCTAAGTTTGGGGGCATCAGGTGCATTTGCACACAGCAAGGGAATTCTGATCTATATACAGAGTATATGGGAGTGAACTAAGAGAGAAAATAGGGGAGGGGTCAGGTTCTTGTCTTTAATGTATCATGCTTACTTTTTTAATACCATAACATGCAAGTTGAATTCCATAGCTACTCACATTTCCTTCCAGAGAATAGATGTGGATTGTGACTCTTGTCCCCACATTTTATCCTCGTGTGAGGGACAAGTCGAGGGAGATGGAGTATCTAGCCCAGCATTATTTGCCAATTCTTGTACATGAGATGTTGGAGTTAGAAGCAGAGTATCTTCATTAATGTAGTAGATACTCTGGTTTTGCTCAGTGAAGAAGTCTGCTACTTTGTAAGTCTTTTAAAATAGAACTAAGACACCTCACAGGGCACTTAAATTCTATATACTGGGATAACTGTTTGATAATTTTTTTTCTCATATAAACTTACAAATGCAAGTCATTAAATTTGAGATCTTAACATGAAGAAAAAGATGTTTCTACTTTTGATTACAGAAATGCTGTCCCCTGTACAAACACTGTAGGCAACCTTGGATTTCATGAAATTAAGTCGACCCAAACATACAGAGTCTTTGTAACAACAGGCAAAATTTTGACCTCAAAAAGAATGCTAGTTAATAATGTATTAACTCTACAGATAAAACTAAAAATCACACATTGGATTACACTTGTTGGTCTGAAGTGTTAAAAATTATTATTGTCGGGAAGCATGAGGGTTTTCTCTTTTATAAATTAACATCTGTTTGTTTATCATGTGTGTAGGTATATTGGAGTTCACTCTAATACAATGTTCCTTTCTGGCCATTTGAAATGGAAATCTCCCTCCAGTGTCTGTGCTAATTCAGTATTGATCATCGGAATATAAGGATGAGAAATCTTAAGAGAAAAATTTGAGGTGTGTACAATTGTTTAGTTACTGGTAATGCTGAGTTAAGTGAAGGTAAAGAATTTAGCCTAAACTAGGAGGGAAAACCTCATGTGTGTATGGCTCTTTAGAGGAATATGTGCTATTTGTGTAGTTATACATCATCATATGAAAAGCTCTGTGTTGTGGTAATTTGCAAACAGGGTATTGTTCTTCAAGTAATTAAATATTGGTATCTGAACTCTGATTTAGTGTTTGTTTGTCTGTAGCATCGTGTTGGTTACTAAAGGATGTCAAAATTGGTGGAGAAAATAGACTTGTGAAAATTCAGTGTAAATTAACTTTGTGTGCAGTATTCCTCCCATGTATGAGCGCTACACAGAAGACAAACAGAAGTTTACAGACACAACCTTATTTTTGTTTGTCTAACCCTGGACAGGAATCATTACTGCATTTGCTGAGATACCAGCAGTGGGACCCAGCCTATTTTGCTGGTGCTTTGTTATTTTAAGTGTGCTAAGAACCATGTTACTGTAGATTCCTATTTATTCATGAGGTCAGTCTTTAAAGGAGAGCTCTTGTGGAAATGATCCTATCCTCTGTTGAAAGTTTTAGTATCTTCATGTCATTTACATGTTCAAACAAACATCTTGGTTATACCTCTAGGTTTAGTGTGTTGTTGAATGCTGATTTGAGTAAACTAACAAGCTATTCCCATGTCTTTATAACCATGTGCTGTTTCTTTCATGTATTGCAAGAATATTTTCAGTGCAGTATAATGACATTTCACAGTCCAAAAGAATTGCTTTAAGAGACAGCTTTCATAAGATTCTTAATCAAATGAAATGATTGAACACAAGCAAAGAAATCTATTAAGCTCCTTATTTTAATCCATCCTGAACCATTTAAATGTATGCATATTTGCATGTGAAAGCTGCTGTATTATCATTGCAGTAGAATTGTTGATATAAAGAATGCCAGTCACTGTCACACTTCTATTTTAGTTTTAGCTGGAGCAGCCTCTCTGGAGAAACACCAATTCCTATTTATTTGCCTTAGAATTTTACAGATGGAGATGAGCCCATTAATGAATCATGTGCTGCTGTGAAGTGACAGGATTGCTGGAGTGCCATGTAGTCCAAATCTGCCATCTTAGGAAACAACTTTACTGTTTCAGAGTAGTGGTTTTGTCTATAAATTCTAAATCAAGCGGCTCCTTGCTTGTGTTGAGAACCTTTATTTGCTGGAGACCAGGATGCCATTTCCATACTCCTGTATTTCCTTGTGGGGTTATGTGCTTTAGCACAGGTTTTACCATTGATCATGGGAAGGCTGGTGCTCTTGTCAGATGTGTTACGAGTTGGGGGCACAGCCTGGCACACAGGGGCTGAGGATTTGCTCCTCTCCATGGAGGGGGTTATCCAGTTGTTCTCAAGGAGAGGCAGTGAAACCACAGTTTGGACACAAGGATGGGAAGATGCCAATGGATGGAGGTTCATTAATTGCTCCCAGAGGTGCTGCAACTGAATGAGGCTTTAGAGATGGGTGTGAAGACAGGAAGAAGGGAGGGATGAAGGGCAGCCCCTGGCTGGAATGAGAAATTATTATCAAAGAACAACTTAAAGAGAGAAAAATGTGGAAGCCTGAGAGTATCCTAGTTTTTACGGTGCTTTTTCCAAATATGGGGAATCTAGAGAATCCCATGTAACCTTAAGATCTTGCTTTAAATCTACATTTGCAAAGTGCAAACCAGAAAAGAAAATCTCCTGCATAATAGTTTGTGTAACTGCCTCTGCCTGCTATAGAGAAGCGCTGTTATTTATTTTGTTCTGTTGAAACTTGCCAAAAATCATTGATGAAAAAGTGGTTTAAGTATCTCATTTTATGTAATTAATTTCAAGTTCTTGATTTGCGCATGTGAACAAAGATGTCTCTCACCAACTCATGATTAGATGGAAGTCTGGATTTAGTGGCTTTCCTGTTTTTTTCATGAAAACGTGAGGGATAGGACAAGGATTTGCAGCTGATGGCACAGTAAAACTCGGGCTTTAGTCAGTATGCTTTCTTCAGATGTGAGTGCTCTCTGCTGATACCCTTCAGGATATACAGAGGAGGAAACCAATCAGCCTCTGAGTTTGGAGGAGCTCTTAGAGGGAGATCTTTCCCTTGAGGACCAGGTTGCCCCTTGAAAAGCTGGCAACTCCAAAGCAGAGCAATCCATGAAAGGCCTGACAGTGAGGGGCAGCTGTACAAGTGCTCGACTGAAGACTCTACTCTGACCTAACTTGTTAAAGAGAGAGTGAAAAGTCATGGGGAGGAAGGGAACCCTCTAAAATCATTGTCCCAGAGCAGCTCTCCAAACAGTCTTTCTCTTCCTGGAAGACTTTTTTTTTGATGTAAACATTGTGCTGAACTAAATGAGGGGGGTCCTTGGGTAGAGTTACTCATCTTTTCCTTTTTTCTAGTGTGTATGTAGCAGTCCTAGAAAAAAAAGAGTCAAAAATTGCTTTAAGAAGTCTCTGCACTCAAACTGAAACCTAGCATGTAGTAAGTGACAAAAAAAGGGCATTAAATAACATGTAAAATAGAAAGATTCCCCATTTTAATGATATTAAATGATTGTAGGGTGGTCAGTGAGATGCCTATGGAGAGAAGGCCACCAGCTCCACAGAGACTTGTACCCAGGCACTGCAGTGCGCTCCCCCCAGGAATAGCACAGCTCTGCAGAGCTGGGCTGGAAAGCTGAGGCTTCATACCATACTGCCTTTATGTCATGTGGTATAAAAACAGAAAACAACTATAGAGACAGTATTTATATATATGTGTGTGTGTGTGTGTGTGTGTGTGTGTTTTGGGCTGGGCTGCTAAAGCTTCATACCATACTGCCTTTATGTAATGTGGTATCAAAACAGAAAGAGAATATAGAGACAATAATCTTCTTGTCCATATATAACAGAAAACAAATATAGAGGCAAACCAATAAAGAAACAGTGTGCCTTCTTTTCATACTTGATATAGTGTCTTGAAATTTGTTTACTTCACCCAAAATCCATAGTTTCAATGCTGGGGAAGTACTGTTTAAAAAACTGGACCAAAAAAATCTTCGAATAAAACCAGTCCTTAAACCTACTGCAAATGAGTTGTTACAGCAGCTCCCTGTGGAACATGATTGTGAATTCTGTTCTTCATTCTTTTAGGCCCTGTTGTATTCATCAAGAAAAGAGAAATTGAACTCATCACACACAGGGTTTCTTTTATTTGTGTGGGAGTTTATTTGCTTCTTTTTAACCTTGGTAATACTTGTTTCCTCTGCTGAGTATCTTTCTAGATTGACTGTTACAGGCTGATCTGCAGAGGGCCTTAGTAGTGTGCTTTATCTGTCTAAACTTCCATCATAAAATTTCTTTTTGGTTTCTAGTTGCTGGTATTTATTCCTATAGTCGGGAATAAATATCAGCGTCCACTGCTAAAGGGTGTGTATTAGATTTTCCTTTTTGATGGAGTCAGTGTTGAATTTTTGAGAGCAGTTATTTTAGATTAAACTAAACAGCGTGGAATTTCAAATATATCTTAACTGTTCGTTCTTTAATTAAGCATATCGTTTTACAAATTATTTTATATTTCCAGACTCTGCATGTCCATCATTCCTTTGGTGATGGTTGAGTTATTGTAGTAATTACTTCCCTTTCTATTGAGTAGCTGAGCAATTAGTAGAATAATCATTCAAGTAGATTTTGTTGATTAAGAGTAATCTTGATTGTGAGAATCCTTCTGTGTTAACAAATCAAAATGAGAGAGCCTTTCTGGTATAGAACTGGTTCACCACATTAAATGGGTTATATGATGAGATGGATTGGATCTGTGTCATCAACAGGTGGATCATTTCTGTATCCCAAAATACATTTTGAAAATAAGTTTCAAGTTGTGTGTTTTATTATTTATTTACATTGAGGCTAGAAGTAAGAAATTAAGCATCTGTTTGTTGTTTTTTGTCAATGAGTACGCAGTAATAGAACTGTTCTCCACATTTGGTCGCATCTTACCTGCATTTCTTGAGGAGGAAGCACTTGTGAAATTTAAAATTGATAAAAGCACGACAGTGTTTTAATATTTGATGTGGATTTCCATGTGTATCTATTAAGCACCTAGGTATAGTGCATATATGAAGTGTCTGGTTCATCAGTGCCACAGGCTGTAGGCCAGTATGGAGGCAGAGCACACAGCACCTGGAATCTGCAGAGCTGCACCTGCTTGTGCACTCTGCACCACAGAGACGGATTCTGCTTTCCTTGGTCCCCAGGACAGCAGCTGTGTATGGCCCTTTTTGTGTCTCGGAATGTTGGTACTCAGGTCAGTTATGAAGAGAAAGCAAACTGCTTGAGCTGGGCAGCCTTGCCATTTTCTGTAATTAGAAACTCTTACAGCACAAATTTTGGGTTATTCTGTACAGCAGGGCTGCTGAGTGCTGGAAGTGCTGAGCTTGTGAGGCTCCTGCAGTGCCTCATGCAGACGTAGCCCAAGGGGTTTCTGTGAGAGAATTGCTCAGAAATTAGTAGATGAGAATTCCTGTCTCTCAGACCTGTACCTTTGATTGAGTAGAACCCTTCAGTACAAACTGAAGTGATTCAGAGCACAGGGACTTGAGTTCAGAAGGGCAGGGAGTCTTTCACAGTGGCACAGTGGTACCTTTCTATCCATGGGCTTGCACTGTGCTTAGAAGATCAAAGCATTATTTCTGCCTTTCAAGTATACTTAAAAACCAGGAAAAAAAATAGCTACTGACATTTGTCACCCCCATGCCCATGTGCATGATCTGACTTGAGGGACCCTTTATAGGTACCACAGACTTAGCTTTGCAAAGCCTTTACTGGCCATGAAGTTTATATGCTGTCTCCTGGTCTCCTCGTAGCTTCTTTGGAGAAAATTCAAGGTTACTCTGTGATTTTAAGAATCATCCAACTTGCCTCCTTAGGCATTTTAGGTGTTCTGTATTTGAAAGCTTGCTCATGGGTGGGCTTTGAAAATGTAGTTAATGTAACACAAACATTACGTGTATCATGAATATCATAGGATTGTGGTCATGCTATGAGAATCTCACAGAACTTAGTTCTTAGAGATTTTGTGACTTATTGTGGCTCTTGATGATCCTCATGTTGACTGTCTATCTTGGCATATCATCAGCTCTGATGTCCTCCCTGGTTACATTTTTTCTTGAAACCTTTAAGAGATGTAGAACCTTGAACAGCTTTCTATTCCTGAGCAGAGATCTTCTGGGATTGTCACACATGTTCTGAGGGACTCCAGGCTCTGCGATGGCAATTTACACGGCAAGCATAAGAGCATTACCTCAGACTGCCAGCCTGCTGCAAGGGATGCAGAAACTCTCCCAGATCATGGCTGCACTGCTTTGCAGGTGTTGAGGATTTGTGCCAAGCATTTGCATTTATAGTAAGGCTGACTAGTACAATACTGTATCTGAGTTTTCTGTGTGTTCCTGATTAGTTTGGTCTTTATATAAAAACATTTGAATGGGTGCTACTGACAGCATCCAAAAAAAACTTATTTGGAAACATCAGGTTGCTCAATGTTGGCTTTTGACTGGTGTAAACTGAACTTGGCCTTCTCAGTTCTTTCAGATTTCCTGAAACAACTCTTTGACTCTGTTTCTTGCAGTATATTCCCTGAGTACTGCACTACACTACTTCACTTTTACAGTTAATTGAGGTGGCTGGAGGTCAGCCAGTCTGACCAGGCCCTTTCAGAATCCTGAGGTACTTAGCACCAGAGATTCTCTGCAGAGATTATAGTATTGAACTGGATTTGCTCTCTATATATCCAAAGTATATTAAATGTTTGTGCTTCAGTGACTGGTAGGGCAGGGAGTGTTTTATCTACATTGAATTAAGATTGTTCTAATTGCCCACATGGGTAATTGGGAAGAGGATCATGAAGCCTGGGGGAATTGAGAGCCAAGTAAAGGAAGTAAAAATCCAGCTGGAGTGTTGCTTTCAAGAGTTCTGGCCCTGCTGCCAGCCTTGCCTTTGAACTAGGGAGGGGCATATCTCTCACGGATTTGGGCTGCAGGGAGAAAGGGGTGCCACACTATCACAGCTGTAGTTGGCTGTAGAATTTCACAGTACTGTGGAATATTTGAAGAAAAGGGTCACAATTACACCTTAGCATTCAATTCAGAGTGAACTTCAGTCATTAAATTGTAGCTCTTCTAGAAGCTGAAGCTGCTAAATACGACTGTTATTTTGGACTTGATTTCATTTTTAGAGAATACTAGAAAAAAAATTGAGGCTATAGAAAACCATCTGAAAGGAATCAAAGCATAAAACCCCATTTTTGGATACAGTGTGTTTTCAATTCTTTTAAGTTTCAAAATACTCTAGAATTCTGATCGATATTTGTTCTATCGTATATTTTCTCTGGCTTGTTTATACCAATCTCTCAGCTTATTATTGAAAATTTTATATCAATGTTTTAAAATAGTAGCAACTTAGAAATGGCTTTGAAGATAGGTCTCAGTACATCATCTAAATAGGGTAATTCATAGAAACCTATCATCAGGGCACTTAGTGATTTTCATTAGTTTGTGAACAATAGTGATATAGAACTGCATCAACTAAGACAGATTTTTGAAAATTATAAAATAGTTTTCTACAGAAATTTAACTTTCCAAGGCCTGTATGTGTTATTATGATAAAAGGGCCTCACCCAAAATACCAAGTTCCTGCATAAAATAAGTACAGTAGTTATGTCTGAAACCTTGTGTTTTCTCAACAGAGAACTATAAAATGCACAGTAATGTGAGCTGGATTGCTTTCTCACAGTGGCAATAAAAGGCATGATAATGGGAACATAGACCATAAAGATCCCAGTAAAATTTTCTTTTGTTTTAATATGACTTTCAGGGGGCAGGGAAATGGGCTAGAGAAGGGGAGTTTATGAACATGCTGCAGTGTCTTTTCAAGAAACTGTTCTCATCTGAGAAAGGGGTTCTGCTGCCCGTCAGGCTCTTTTTGCTGCCTTTAAGGTGTTGCTTCTTGTATGCTTCCAGCTGGGCATTTTTGGAATAAAGCCATATCAGTCCTCCGGGAACCAAACAAAGTAATGAAATGGGAACACTTGGGGTGGCTGCATTCTGAGGTTGTTTTGTAGGCTCTCTGTGGATGGGATCAGCAGGAAACTGGGGCTTGGGAGCTGAGCAGCCCCTGCACTCTGGGTAAAGCTGGGGCTTGTCTGCAGCAAGGCAAGGGCTTGTCTGAAGTCCTTGGTGCTCAGGGGGGGACCCTTCTCAGTGTCTGAGCCCTTCCTGTTATCCATATGCATGTGGTAGGGTAAGCAGCTGTTTGTTTTTATACCTCAGCTATTTGAGGAGATAACCTGCTTTTAAATCATTAATTCAGGAGAATAAGGTTGAGTGTGTATAGGAATCCCCAAGTAATAAAAAGGTATGTTTTTAGAATATTACCAGTGCTTGTTATATCTATATTTCAAATTGATATTTCCTGGCTCAAATGTATATAAGTTTAAAATATTTGTTATATTTTGGTTTGCTTGCATAATATAAGGTTAGTATTCTATAGATGAGTTATTTGTGTTTAATGGACTCTGCCAGATACATGAGACTTGTGGCTGCTAGGGTGGTGCTATGGCTTGGTGACTTTTTGGCTTAAGGTAATGTTTGAAGCCCTCCATTGAACTTGAGATAAATTTTATTGTGTGGTTTGTTGAAAATCTGTAGACTTGCATTCATTTTTTTACATGGCTTTGTGGAAGCATGACAGTGAGTAGGAGTATGACCTGAATTGTACCTTCAGCAGCTCACAGAAGTTGCAGGATTGATAGCCTGTGGTTTTCAAGGCACCCTTTTTTGGCAAGGGGCCTTCTGAAACTGCTCTATCCTTGTCACCTTTGTTAAAAGGAGCAAAATGAGTCCTGTGATGCTGTGTTTGAATTCTGCAGGCCTACATTTCCTCCCCTCACCCTTTCATGTGTCAGGATTTGCTTTTGCAGTTTCTGGTTTGAACCCAATATATTTTTTCTTGAATAGTACTGGAATATTAACAGAGTTCTTTAGCATTATTAACCTACTGGGAAGTTTTATAGTGATATTTTTTTACTAGAGATCATTCAAGTGGGCAATTCAGTCTTCAATGAGGCATAAGGCATCAGGACTCCTAATGTAAATAATGATTTTTATATTCCACTTTTCTCAAGATATGCAAAAAAGGAGTAATTTGTGCTTCAGTGGATAGGCAGTGGGAATCTTCTCTACCAAAATATTTTTGTAGGTTAAATAACTGTCAAAATCTGATTTTTTTCTTCAGGGTTTTATATTTTTTATACTTCTAATATTTATTACCTAATAAATAGCCTCTGTAATATGTCTATTTACACTTTTCAGTGCCAATCCTAAATATAGTCTTTTGTCAGAAGTACAGGGAGCTTTCCTGCTCTAAAATCATAGTTAATTGTGAAGGAAGGCAGCAACCCTTAGAATAACAGCACTGCTCTCCTGGGATGTGCTGAAACTCAGCTGGAGTGGGATGGGTGGACCCAGTGTAAAGCACTCACTGCTATTACTGACACTGACTGTAGGGTCAGAGAGTGCAAGGGCAGGGGCTGGGCAGAGCAGCAAAGACAAAACCACAGAACAGCTTAGGGGTAAGTGTGTGTAGGGTTTGATGTGCCAGTGAGCATTCCTGCAGCTGTAGCACGGTACTGCATCGTGTGTGCAGAGGGCTTGTGACATCCTCACAGTGTCACAGGAGTGCCAAGAGAATTCCACTGTGATCAGAGCAGATCTCACACTTGTGAAATTGTCTAACTGTTTGTAGGCTGCACTGTAGAGAACCAGGAGCTTGCCTTGGCAGGGTTCAGCTGGGATGGCACAGAAGTGTCTGTGTGCTGCCTGTGGTGAAGTGCTGTCCTTGTGTGGACTGTGCACATCCCCTGCTGAAGCTGAGGGGTCAGTGACACTGCTCTCTGCTTGTGGAACAGGGGAGAGCATTGAACTCGCTTGTGTGTGCATTGCAGCCTGCTCTCAGAAGTGTCAGAATTAAACACGGTTTCATCAGAACTAGGCAATGTCGTTAGTTTACTCCAGGAGGTGGAAACAGAAAGAGCTGAACTCTCCATGTTTAATATGCTTACATATTAGCTGAACACCACCTGGATTTGTTAGGTGTGGTTTGGCATTGGTTCCAAGTTGCATTAGGCATTTGTGCAGACCCGTGCCTGCCCCTCCTGGATTAGGTCACCTTCTTCTCTGGGTTTTGGAAGTGTTCAGTGCTGTAAGTGCGCAAAGATGTGCACATTTTGATGTACAAAATAATACAGGATTTGAAGTCTTCTAGCATGAGCCATATAAGGGCTTATTGCCCAGGCTACTCCCAGCTTCAGGGTGCAGGTGCGCACTGCTCCTGCACCTGCAGGTGCACTCTGCTCTGCAGAGTTCCCTATCACTTCTGTAGCTTGTGGGCTGTGCTGTCCAGGCTGTGCCTGTCTGTAGCACTGTAAGGGAGCCCTGACAACCCAGGGTACTGCAGAGCTGTGAGTGAGCAGCACCTCTGCCCTCTAGAGGGGTCTGGGGTGAGCAGGGCAGAAAGCAGCACCTGAAACAGCGCCTGAGAGCACCTCTGGAGCAGGCCTGGGGCTGAGCCACACGTTAGGGTGTGCAGGGCTGCACCCCTGTGCCAGCCTGGGGCCTGGGTGCTGCTGTGCTCTCCCTCACACTCAGCCACACAGATGTTATCCTCTGGCTGTCTCCAGAGACATCCCGAGCTTTATCCCAAGGCACTGCCTGCTGTCATGTGCATAGTCAGTTGTCATTTGCTTTCACATGTTGGAGTTAGTCTCCACATGGAGACAGGCTCTATGTTTTAATGACATGCTAACAATGTCAGGATTAAGTCAGGGTCAGCTGTGAATTTAACTAACTTCTGTGATGGCTTCTGAAAAGATGGCTGTTTCATTAAAGGCTGCCACTTCACCCAAACTTACTTTTTTGAGAAAGAAGTGGGATGTAAAATTCTGTGTGATAGGATTTAGGAACACAAATCTCCTTGGGGGATGGCCCCAAATGATATGCCAATTTAGAAAAGTCTGTCAGAATAGTCATACAATGGCATGCCACATACGTTTGAATTCTTCTGAAAAATAGTTGCTTTGTCATTCTAGCCCTGTCACTTGTCACCAGGTAGAGTCACAAATTTCCTTGTTCTGGGTTGGAAAACTCACAGTAATTGCAGCAACCTAGTGCTTCATACATTTTTAAGCAAAATGTGGAGATCTAAATCTAGAAATTTCATAATTTTATATTAGATGAAGAAATGGATTAGTACTTAAAACCAGTGAACTGAAAAAAAAAAAATGCAACCAACAAACAAAAGAGTAAGTTGTTAGTTTAATTTAAATAATAGGGGGGAAAGAAATTCTTCAGACCTATTTCAACTGTTTTTTCAGTTTATTTGCTCCTTTCCTTGTCCTTTCCTGGCCTTCCTGGCAGACTTTTAGCTGATCTGTAAGAGAGAAAAAAAATCCCAACCTTTTCGAATTCAGACTAAAATGACAAAATATTTTTTAACCTTTCTAATACTCTTTGCATAATAGTACAGAGTCATTTGAATATTTGATGTTATATCCCATTTTCTTTCCTTGATCACAAATTGCATTTCCTCAGGATACAGCTCGTGTAAGACAATGGTAATGTCACTCTCCTGAATAAAGGCAGAGCAACCAAAAGCAAATGGAGCTGCATTATGGATGGGAACTGATGATATTCAGAATAAGTGGAGGCTGATGGAGCCTGCATCTGATCAAGCATTGCTAAGGCAGAAGCTGCAGATGGCTTTGTACAGGAAAAGACCTTCAGATAAAAATCTCTTTGGTAGGTTTGGGCTCATTAAGAAGATCAAGACCCAAGCCAAACAGTTTGTTTGCTCACAGGTGGTAGCTCTAAATTGAAAGCTGAAAATCTGACTTTTTGGTATATTCAATTACTTAATTTCTGACACCTTTGAGACTTACTTCCACAGGTGGTAAGGAAAACTAGAGTGAAATTTTGTTGTTGCTGGTTTTTTGGCCTGTGCCAGACTTTTTATAATATTCTAGGTCCAATTATTCTGCTGATATTAAGAGTATTCACTAGACAGCTCTTGACCTTCTCAGTGACATGGGCTTTGCTTTGCTTTGCTTGCTAACCAAAGGAACATGAAGAATGTTCAGGGAAAAGTGAACTTTATATGCCTGCTCATCTCAGGTAAGAAATAATAAATAAGGGTTCACCTGCTCCCAGCAGATGTAGGCTTTTTTAGGTGTCAGTACAAATTTATGTCAGTGAAAGAGGAGAAATGCCTACAAGGTATTTGTGCAGAGTGCTGAACTTGGTACCTAGACAGAAATTGAGTTGAATGGCATTTTTTCACTGGGTAATGGTTACCTGCAGTTGCACAAGAGGGTGGTTTTAAAGGTACAGCTGTGTAGACCTTGTTTAGATTTTCCAGTAAAACTGGCCTGTCCTTCAGCCTTGTCTTATTTTTCAACATAAAAATATATCTATAATTTATGAAAATCATGATTTAGACTGGAATGAAAAGGAAAACATTGCCCAGTTAATCTGAATTCATGCTGATGGAAGCCCATGAAGGTTAATAAGGGCCTTTCCTTTGAGATTAGTGGAATTGGGACAGTGTCTTATTGCAGTATATCTGGCCTGCAGGCATCAATACTAGCTGTAGACTTAAATCAGTTTGTTTGCATGCTCCTCATTTATAGTTAGAGGATGAAAATACAGCTGCAAATATAATGGATCAAAAATCTTTATATATTCACTAATTACAGTTCCTTCTGTCCAGCCAGCCTGGAAGTTGTACTACCTGGGTAGCTTTGAAGTAAATAAAGAAATTAATTAAAACTAAGCTGAAGATCAAAATCTTACAGACCACTCAATCTGCAGACACCGATTAGATGCATATTGTTCCTGCTTTTCAAACAATAAGTGCAATTCTTTCAGGAATTTTGTGCTTGCCACCCAGAACAAGCAGAAAATTTTTTGTTCCCCAACAAAGCAGCTCAATGCCAAGAACGGCAGTGCAGCTGAATCCCTTGCCTTGGGAGGTCATGGCCAAGGCAGAGGCAGGTCAGGGACACAGGGCTCATGGCTGAATGAGGGCGGCAGGTGATTCAGAATCAGTTTGTATTGATTAGTGTTTGTGTGTGTGTGTGTGTGTGTGTGTGTGTGTGTGTGTGTGCCCAAGAACAGCGTGCAGAGGCAGCACAGCACCTCCATGGTGCTCCTGGCAGCTGGGGGTTGCTGGCCCTGCTGCCTCAGCCCTGCTGAGTGTCAGCTCCCCACCCACTGCTGGTGCACAGCATGCTCCCTGTTCCTTCACACAGCCCACAGGAGCAGAGGTTTTACAAGTGCTGCTCGCTTGGAAAGAAATACCGTACGAGGGGAAGCAAGGTCATGTCCCAAGTTGTCTTGGCAAGTCACAGAAAAAGAGTTTGTCCTTGTGCTTAAAACTGGAAACGAAAGAAAATTCAGGACTCCAACTCCAGGCTACATCTCAGCAGTGTGAGGCCATTTATAACTATGGAGACAGTTCCTGAGTAGATGATAGTGAAGGACACTTTGGTTATGAGGGGCAAGTCTGATCGAAATGCTTTTCATACTTGGCAAGCAGGAGAGCATAGGAAGAAAGGTTGGCACAAAAGGATAAGGTGTACTGAGGAAGAGTTTTTGAAGTCAGCTTCAAAATGTCAGTCTTCATTTTGATTGGCTTGTATTTTGTCATGGTGCAAACTAAATTCCATACTGTTGTGAAGATGATGATCTTTCTCCTACATTTGTTTGAGGGTAAATCTGGGGGCTCTTTGTAACCTGTTTGAAATACTCACATGTTAGCAACTGAGGTGGTACAGTTGAATACAGAAAGACATACTGTTGAGGGGGAGAAATAGTGGAAAATATACTGGGTAGCACAAGGAAGGTCTTATTTTGGATCCCCTGTGATTCTGACAGGCAGACAGTTTAGAGCAGTCAGACTGCCATGGATGACAGTAACCAATACACTTGTGACCTGTAAAACACAGGAAGAATCAAGAAACAGATGGTGGAAAGGTTAGTGGAAAGGTCTTAAATGTTCAGTTTTCAATAACTTCAGTAATCTCCTGTACATTTGGAGCAAAGAGCACAAGCAATGCTGCTTCTGTGGTTTCTATCTCAGTGTTGTGGTTTTTCTTTCTCCAGCCTTTCCAGTTTTGTGTTTGCATCGAAGGAGATTTGCTGTCCCTTCAGTTTGTCCCTTCAGAACTTGAAGGGGCTATGCCCAAAGATGGATGGTGGTGTTTCTTGGGAGAAAAGAAGTGACAGCCTTGAAGCCAAAATGGCAACAGCTGAGTAGTCTGTGCTATTCCTGCAGAGGCAACTGCAGCTTAGGATGGTAAAAGCAAAGGAGATGTTCAGATCAGTGCTACTTATGCCATTGTTTTCTCCTGCAGTAGTTTTCTGCATCAATCCCCAGAACTGCCCCACAACCACTGAGAGTCAGCCAAGGGCTTAGTCTCAGCAGTGAGCAGCAAGAAGATGCATTCATATGGTGCTATAACTAGGGAACAGAAACACAAAATTTATCTGCAGCTCAGTAGGGTGTGCTGGCTTCCAGTGCCTCCTGTTGAGCTCTCCTGGTCTTCCCAGGAAGGAAATGCTTGTCTGTTCTTGCTGGGCTTTGACAGTCTTATTTTGGAAATGAAGAAGGATTCCAAGAAGCACAGAGGGAAGTGCTTAAAGCTTGTCACAGAAACCTGAACAGACAGTGCTGTTTCCTGGTGGCTTGTCGGGTCGGTATTGGCTGTTAGAGCACAAGCACGTCTGTTGTTTCCTGTGCTGTTTAACAGGAGGAGCCCAGGGAGCAGGAGCTGCACTTTTCCCTCCATGCCAGTAGAAGCACCTGTGAACCTGCTCTTCTGATAAAATTGTTGTTTCTCTTACTTTCCTTCAGATAATGAAGGGGACTAGAAATGGATCCAAGTGTGAAAATCTGTAGTGAAATTCCTGTTCTTCTAGAGAGCTTTACTCCTCAGTCTTTACTCTTCCAAGAGTGAGGAGTAACTGCGCAGGAACCTGCCTGTTCCCAGTACGGTCACACAGACACAACTGGCAGGCAGTGGTTTCCTTTCAGAGTGCCTCTCTAACAAAATCTTCATGATCTTAGCAAAGCCTGGTTGCCTTCTCAAGATTTCAGATTTTTCTGAGGATAGGGATTATAAAAATAATACCTTTAAATTGGAACATCCCCAGAATATCAACTGCTTATCAAAGCCATGGGATCCTTTCTTCAGCATGTGCACACCATCAAACCTGTAGAAACATGTACATTATCAGTATGCTCTGAGAGCAACATTTTCTTATCTGAGCAGGTACTTCTGAGCAGGTACTGGCATGTAATCACCACTGAATTGCTTGAGCTAAGAATCAAAATGGAGCCTTTCTCAAAAAGCAGGACTGAAAGGCCTCGCTGAAACTATTTTAGAATATGTTGTTAAGGAAGTTACTGCAATTTCTTTTTAGCCAAAAGAACAGTGAAACAAAGCAACAGATTTTAGGGATGTATGAGCTTTGGAAAAAAGGCTGTGCCTTGATGTGATTCTATGTGGGATGAAAAGAACTGAATCAAACAACCCACAGGCTGTCTGCCTATCAGTAAAGACCAAGACTTATCATGAATTCTTTTACCTAACATTTTACTTTTTATTGAATATAGCGTGTTCATTGTAGTAGAGAAGCAAGTAATTTGATTACAAGTTACTTTATGTTTTAACAGCTCCTTTCATTTTGCAGAAGCATTGTCATGTCAGGTAAAAGTATAGAGATGTCTGTTTATATAGGACCTTTGTTAAATTTCATTTGCTGTTGCAAAATTATTTCTCATTAACTGCACTTCTAAGAAACTTGAAAGTGACCATGATTCATTTCTTTTGAATGGGATTGGAAACAGTTTTCTTGCCTTAGTTTTGCAGGTGAAAGAGTAAAGACTTAGCCTGCAGCAGATTTATGAAAGTTGCTGCAGGCAAAAATTAGCTTAGCAGTTTTGCTAACAACTCCATCCTTTTTGTTCTGGACTCCACTTTCATCTAAGGGAACTGCAAATTGTGTCCCAGTAGATTAGGTGAACTGCAGGTTGTAGAGGAGTGTAATGTGCTGAGTCACATGGCTTTACTTTCATGAAGGTACTGCAGGTCATAAACAAACTGTAGGGGTCAAAACCCTTAGGAAAAGTAAATAACTTTTTTCCCTGTACTATTTGTATAGTTGGGTACATGGTGGTGAGGTTTTTTTTCATTTTTTCTTTCTTTGTTTTAAATTCTTTGGAAAAGTAAGAAGCAAAAGCAGCATACTTACTCAACCTTGTGTCTTGCTGCACTCAAATAACTGCCCATGAAAATTGACAGCATTGTCACCTAGCAAAGGTTTTATCCATGGTATGTAATACTTGTGAAAACCCCTGTGCCTTTCCTTCTCCTTTGAAGGTGCTCTAAGATCAGGTGTAAGTGCATTATAATTCTGTTGTGCTGCACAAAGCTCTTTGTTCTTTAACTCTATGTTGATTCTTAATGGAAAAGTCAGAAAGGAAAATCGAGAATCATAGACTCATAGCAACTTGAATCATAGACTCGTTTAGGTTGGAAAAGACCTTTAAGACAGAGTGCAGCCGTAAATCTAACACTGCCAAGTGCACCACTGACCCATGTCCCTAAGAGCCACACCTACACATCTTACAAAGACCTCCAGGGATGGTGATGCAGAACTTCCCTGGGCAACTCTTTCCACCTATGAATCTTTTTTTTTCTAATGTTAAACTCAGCCTCCCCTCGTGCAGCCTGAGGCCTCTTGACCTATTGCTCATTACTGGGGAGAAGAAAGCAATCTCCCAGATTTCTGCAGCCTCCTTCAGGATGCATGCAGGAAACTGCACCATGACTGGCACTCTGTTTCTGCTTCTGCTTTCTGTGATTGTGTTTCTGCTTCTGCAGCCCATGGAGAGCCTGAGAAGGTTGGGGACTGCAGCACAACCTGGCCCAGTGCTGGCCAATGGAAATGGACTTCTGTTAATGTTTCCCAAGTATGCCCAGAGTTTGAGTACCTCTCTTCTAGAGGGCTAGTTTGCTTTTCAGTGCAGGTGTGGGATGACTAAAGACTTTGGTGTCAGATTTATGTGTCCATCATTGCCATTTGCTCTCTCAGTGGCCAGGAACAGGACAGTCAGTATTCCTCTTGTTTGAAACAGACTGTCTCTACTTCTGTATTCAGAGCAGTTTTTAAAGTTTATTCTTTCTAAGTCTGCTCTTTCTCATATGACATTAAACAAAACTTACCTTCTGTGCTTTCCTTTCCTGTTTGTAGGATTGACCTTCTGTGTTATCCAGTACAGAGGTGATCTCTTCTGCCTAACTGCTCATCATGACATCTTCCATCCTCCCACACAGCAGTGCTTTGCAGTATCTTTGTACTTGTTCCAGTACAGCTCATGCCAGTGGGTCCAGGTGGAGTCCCTGAAAGCTTCTCTCCATGGTTCTGTCCTTTGCGACAATGCTCCTTCTCCCATAACACTTAGGCAAAGCTTGAGGGGAGTTATTTACTGGTGTAATGAGTTCAACAGCTTTCACTATGATCCATAATTTACTTATATCATACTTTACTATGATACATAATTTATCTTCTCAGTAACAGGGCAAAGGTGTGTACTTACTTTTTTCTGTTTTTATAGCAGTCAGAGTCCAGGTAGCCTCTTGGTGTGGATCCTGAATGACTTGTACTGCTGGCAGCAGTGATAAACTTGTGATGTGTTTTCGGGTGTTCTGTGCTTTTGCACTTTGACAACAAGAGACTTAATTTTGTCTCCAGTACAGATATTTGTGTGTTTCTGTTGTCAGTGGTTCAGTGAACCACTGTTGTTGTGCTGGTTCTACTTTGTATTTGCAGCATGAAAAGTTAGGTTGATTTTCACTGGCCCTGAATGAAACCTTAGCCTGAGTATGGAAAGTCTGGGTGGCTGATGGAATGTTCCCTCTCTGTGCTCCCTTACCTAAGGGAAAGGATTTGTTTTGGTGTGTTGAATGAGACTGCAAGTATCAACATGCTTTTTGACTAGATCTTTTCTTTCAGTGCCTCAGTGTGTTTGATTTTGTTGAAAATGGAATTTTTAGTTATTATGTCTTTATCTCAGTTGGGCTGCTCTGTTACTTGCTGCTAATGCTGAGTGAAGTACCATGATTGCTGGCTGATTTGCCCTCTCTTGTCAGGGGGAGTCTTTCACTTGATATTAGTGGGTTATTAAAAGAGGACATTGTGCACAGCTTAAATCCTTTTGCTGGCTGCCTGTGAAACAGCTGATTTTTTGGGATAGCTTTGTCTTTTAAAGGCCTTAATTCTATTGTCTGTTAACTTAAATCCAGTGTTTTCAACCTTGTTTGACTGTATCTGAATTTGAATACCAAATTCTGTCAAAAGCCTATCAAACACAGAGGAGTTTTTCTGTCTGTTAAATGCTGTTAAAATGCTTTCTATTTGTTCTAGAGCAGTTTTGTCATCTTCTTTGAAAACAAAACGCTTCTCAGATTTTGTGTCATACTGTAATACCTGATAGTATTGATAGAAAAACTTCCTATTTCTTGCTCGTAGTTTTCTCGACTCAGTTTGTATTTTAAGTAAGACTGTAATGTACTGTATTACTGTTTGTTCCTCTTAAAATTTGTATATTAATGGAGTTCTTACTGAAATTGGAGATCATTATTTTGCATTTTTCTGTAGGTATTTTATTTAATCACCTGATATTGTAGCAACAAAGCTCAACCTCATGCATTCTGTAGGTTTCAACTAAGGAAACTTATTCTTGGGCATTACATTCAAGAGAGCTCAAATTACTGTATGACTAATCAATCTAAAATAGAACAAAAGGTAAAGTGTTTAAATGTCAATTACAAATATTAATGGGAAAAAATTCTTGCCCACTTTTGTATCAGTAGTCCCTCAATATGTTCAAAGCAGAGTCATTAAATATCCATTCACACTCTTTGAAAAAAATGCATTGGAATCTCTCCTGGGCCTGCATTTTAGCAGAGAGGTCTGCACACCAGTCAGTGTCTGTGGGTGCTGGCTCCTCCTGGAGCTGTTAGAGGAGCTTTAGAGATCACAGGGGACCTTTCCTTCCATCAGCTCATGTAATGATTCTCAATTAGGGCAGGTAATGGTGAGTAGCAACATTGTGCAGCAAATGGACCTTGAAATGTCTTGGACAGGGAAGGTGGCTTGAATTTCTCCATGAGATGCTTTTGCTGAAGTTCAGGAAGGACTAGAGAAACATTACTTAGGCTTGGTTATGTAATCAGCCCCAAACAGGATTTTTGGTGGGTGTGGGGAAGCTGGGGAATGCCCTCTGTTTTGCATTACAAAAATCCAAACATCCCACACAACATGACCTCCTCTAATGCTTTGATTGATTTGTGTTGAAGTTGTGTGTCATGTGCAGCTGGGTTAATGTAATTTTAAGTATCTGACTGCATATTTTACTAAGCATTCTGTTGCCTTCTTATAATTTGACGTGTTCCTAAGAGTTAATAATTTCTGTGCTGTTTATGCCCACTTTAAGGATTATCATAAATATTCCACGTCCAATTTTTTTTTTTTGCTGTTCATATACCAAATGGATTAAGAAGCTTAGTTGTGAGGAATAGTTGTTAGTGTCTTATTATCATGTGGCTGATAATTTTTTCAAATAATAGGATGCTTTCATGGTGAGCCAAGGTACACTCCATCTACAGGAGCTGCATCATTTGTCAGATTTCTTCACTGGTGGCTTGCAAGTTTGCCCATGGAAAAGACAAAATTCTTGTAGTAGATTGCATTGATGTAGTACATTTCATTTGAAAGCCTCATTGCTTTGATGAACATCATTATTGTTCATTATCCATATTCAATAGCATCTAGAATCCCCTGCTGAGATCCCGCTGGTGTTAAGTGCTGTCCAAAATAACAAATTCTCTGCACACGTGCTGCTGTCAGGGAGCGCTTGTGCGTGTGTGCCCTGTGCCTGGGAATGACACTGGGCATGGAACTGCTCTCCTCCTGCTGCTGGAGCTCACTGGGCTTTTGAGTCCTGGCCCAGAGGTGTTTTTTCAGGGAGCCACCACAGGAGAAGGGGAAATGTCAGATACTGTTGCGACAGGGTAGTGTGCTTGGGAAATAAGGATGCAGAACTTTTCCCATGTAATTCTGTGTGAACCATTACAGATAGGCTTACTGAAATTATTTATTCTCATGTAAAAGGAAATGGTTAGAAATGGAACATTTAGGATGATTTCTTCCTAAGAAACAGAAGTGTGCAATTGATAGTTCATGGTATCTCAATGTTGCATCTATACGTAAGGTACAATTTAGTAAGTTAAGTTCACTGAGGAAAGGGGAGGATCTGCTTTTTTTCTGCTGGGAATAGTCCTTGTCTTTCAGTGTAACAAAGGGGTATTTTAGTAAGTTGATAAACAAAGTAAGTGAATTTCCATGTGCTTTCCTATAGATGGTATTTTAGGTAAAATCATTACATGTGTGTTGGCGGCTTGAATGAGTACTAAAAATTCAAGGTCCTGTTCTCTTCAGTTTCTGCTAGAAATGGATGGTAGTTTTTAATGTGGATGTGAATATATCTACTTTGATATCCACATCAGCCTGTCATTGGGGTGTGCTGCAAACTCTCTGTGGCCATTAATCTCTGAGGGTGGAGATAAGAGCAACCCCTTCTTTCAAAATTACTTTTGTTTCTCCCTAATACTTTTTAGTATCCAGTTACTGTGTGTGCTGAACAGAGAATACAGCAGTGAGACGGAGAACAGGACCATGTGGAGCTGCAGCAGCCCAAACTGACTTCCAGCACTGCTCTTCCTTAGTGCAGCTCCTTTGTGCAGCTCCTTTGGCTATTAGCAGGGAAAAGTGAAGAGATACTGTTTTTCTTAATTTCTCTGTCAGATGCTTAGATAATAACTACCTCACTTCATGGTAAACCTTAAAGTCTCTTATAAGCCATTACGTCCTCAGTTTCTTACTTAGCTTAGATGCCCATATGATGATTATGGCCAGTTAATCACAGCACAGATCTTGACAGAAGAGGTTGGCAAAGAAATTGACTTGTCTATTTCAAGATCTTTTTCCTTGGGGACTTAATTTTTCTTTTCTTATGGTGCTTTGCAGTGTGAGCAATGTTACATAGTGCCTGAGGTTTTCCAGGTATTATTGTATTCTCAGTTTCTTAAATTCCACCCTATAAGAAAAAACAGCTGGCTTGGTTTTGGAGTTTTGCCTTTCTATGTTGCTGAGGGGCATGTATGTCTGAGGCAATTACAGAGGTGACTAAAGTAATGAATCTCAGTTGTGTTATCAAAGAGCAGGAGCAGCTGATGTCTGTTAAACAGCTTCCATGACCGTGGCTCAGAGTACTCCTTGTGAGCAGGTCTGAAGTTGAAAAGATCGGTTTGAAGTGGTTGTCAGATTGTTGGTTACAGATGGGAGGTTCTTCTGGATTTTCTACTGGGGCTTATTCAAACAATAATTTCTGGTGTTTTTTTTCCCCCCAACACTTGTTACTAGCCAATAAATGACGTCCAACACTTGACTGACACCATGAGTAGCAATCTGAAGAAGGTACTTAGGGGAATGAAAGGCTCTCCTTTGAGGCATTTACTAATCCAGGCTCTGTGTGCTAGCAGTGATTTGGCAACTTGCACACCTGTTGTGAAGTGTTGTACCTATACCTAGAGAATGTCACTGCAGTCATTTCTCAAACAGCAATATTTGGGGTATCATTAATGATATCTACATCTGAGGTGGGCCCATGCAGTCTGGAGTGGACTGCCATCAAGAAATGTGGCTTAAGAGACATTCTTGATCTTGCCACATCTCGTGGCCGCTCAGGAAGTGGTTGAAGTTTTTCAAGGATGGACTTTGTGACTTGGTTCCCAGTGTCTTGGCTGGGGCTGTGAGCCCTGCTGCCTGCTCTGGGTGTGCTCTGGTCTGGCTCTTGGTGCCAGGGGAATCTCTTGTCTTGTTCCACACGCACCACATAGAAAACACTGTCAGCCCTTTGGTCAGGTGCTTCATAGGGGTGCTCTTGGAACAATAATCCTGGGATAAATAATCATAACAGCCTGTCTCATCTCCTGAATCCACTTCTCAGATGTGCTTCTAGAAAACGAAAACCTTAAAAATAATTCACCTCTGAGAACACAGTGTTAATCACATCAAAACAATCTGATATCCAGTATTGCTTTCATTATCATAAAGTCAGCAATATGCTCTCCTCATTGTTGCTTTCTATAGTGGAATTTATTGAGGCTATTCATCCTTCACACACACTGCAGAAGTGCACTTTGTAAAGCTGAGAAAGCTGTGGAGTTAATAGTGCAATAATTCAGCGAGAAAAACTGATTTGCAAGTGACCCATGTATCAGGCTGTCAATGGTGCTTAAAGCTAGTTCATAAATTCCTGCCAAAGCAAGATGTGGGCTTAAGGGACCACCCTTTTTTATAACCAAAATGGCCTTGGAAGAGTCGGTCACAGCAGCTTAATGCTGACTGTTATTCTTGCATGTCATTTACATACCACCAGAGGAGAGAAGGCAAGGAAAACAATATTCTGTGATCAAGAGCGGACAAAAACCATGACATCTGGAAGGATCAAGCATTTACTTGACCGAACTTGTGTGAGGGGTGCTGCAATATTCCTTCCACTCCTTACCAGTTCCTGAGGATCTTCAGCAATCAATTTTTCAGGGTCATTGTTCTTTAGGTCATACTCGGGAATGTGACTGCCACCTGGATGTAACATAAGGCCACATTTTTTTCTGTCTTTGAGGACCTTATTAGGTCAGCAGTGCTAAGAAAACACTGTCTCTCTACCTGCTAATAATACCACATTCAATTCAAAATCATCTGGAAACTAGAATTTCCCAGGACGGAAGTTGTCTGTAAAGGCCTGGGTTGCTATGCAGGCTCTAGGCACGTCATGTAAAGCAGGTTGTGCTCTGGGAGAGACATTTAGGAAGAAGGACTTTATTCTTGTCAGGCAACGTTTGAATAGAGAAAGGGTTGTTTTGCTGTCCCTTTCTCTGTTGGGAAGTTCTGGCAGGTCTCAGGGTGGCTCTGCAGTGCCTGGGCCAGTGACCGCATCACACAGTATGATGGTCACAGGGCTCACAGAAATGGACCTTGCTAAAACTTGCTTCCTCTGCAGGGATCAACAGCAGGGGCTCCCCCAGCTGTGTGTGTGCACCCAGGTGGGTCATTTCAGAAGCAGCTCCTGCTGCTTCTCTACAAATTCAGAGTTCAGGATTGTGTGACAGAAGCGTGTTTCCACAAGTTTATAGCCCGCCTAGGTACAGAGTGGATCCAGCAGCTCTGTAATTGCTGAAGGTACTGATTGCTGTAATAGGCCATTAGTCTCCAATGTCCCATCAAGTCAATCATTACCTCATGTGATTTCAGACAAAAATGCTGCTTGGAAGGTTTATACACATTTTAGCAGGCCTGGGACACAGAGATGGAAACCTTTCTAGTAATTGAAAAGCTGATTTCTATATAATGAAAACATCAATCAGGGGTTTGCACTCAGGCAATATATTCAGATTGCTCACCTGAATTTCTGTGTGGGGCACTGGATGATTGCAAACACATTTTATAATACTTCCAACTAGGCTTTTTCTAGAAACAGGAGCTCATGAGGAAGGTACTAAGATATGAATTATACCTTGAGGGCATCTCCAGAAAAATTTATTGAAGGGCCTAGTGGGAGAAATTATGCCATGTGACAAACAAGAGTCAAATCACATCGGATGTCAGCAGCACCCATACAGGAGTCTAAGAATTTGATTTTCTTTAAAAGGAATTTTATAATTGCTCTTTAGAAAACAGGTATAATGACAGTGTACATAAAGGATCTCTGTTTAAAACAAACAGAAAGCAATAGGAGAAGGGCTTTGCTTTATGATATATTTTTATCATCTCCTCATCCTCCACAGGACTGAGAGGTTAAGGTTCAGAGATGAGTCCCCAGGACAGTCTTTAGTTGCCAGCACAGAACCAGCTACCAGAATCTTCTTATGGGTGCTTCCAAGGATAAGAATTAAATGCTCTGCCTTATTTAAAAGTTGCCACTTAAGTGCTGGGAGAAGCAGCTACTGCATTAAGTAATGTAACTGGAAGTGGCTGGACACGACTAATGTGTTGGAGAAGAACCTGAATTTTGGATTACCCCTGCTAGAAATGCTAAAATTCTGTTTTACCTTTGTTCTTTGCTGACTGCAATATTGTTTCTAGGAAAAAAAGCCCGTGTTTTCATTGTTGACATTCAAGATTTACTGAAAGAATTGTTGTGGAGCCAGTGAATATTCAAGTTTATTGTATTAAAAGAAAGTCCGACTTGTAGGTCTTGTTCAAGCAAACTGCCATAAAGCATGGAATTTCTTCTGTCTTCAGCAAAAGCTGAGTAAAGATTGAAGGAAGAGCAACAGAAGTTACAGAGCAAGGTAGTCATCAGTGGATTTATATCTGCATTCTAATGTGAGTGTTACTCTTCAGCTGTGCTCCTTCCATTCATACCTTCAGTAACTCTTGGAGCCTTTTCTTAAGGCAGCTAGTGGGGGAAAAACACCATTATCATTCTTGACATTTACAGAAGTCAAATTGCAGCACTTCAAGTTGATGCTCAGGTAAATGTTGCTCAGAAAAGAAATAAAATAACACTGAAATACATATAATTTAAAAATTAGATTGTATTTTATCTCCTCATTTTGGAAACACTGGATCAGTGCAAAAAAATCATATTCCCAACTCCCACCGAGTTTTTAAAAGCCACAGCCTCTTCCTAACTTCTGAATAAACCCTGTGTCTTTCATGTTCATCTACTAACAATTGTAAGATATATAGCAGAAGATGTTTGAGAATCTATTATTACAGGTGTAGGGGATTTTTAAAAAATGTTTATTAGACTAAATGCATAATTGGGAACTTCAAAATACATTTTTACTGTTTACTTTGTAGGAGAGTTTCACAAGTCTCCTCCAGTTTTAGAGATAATTTTGAATATTATGAAAATCTATTCAAAGTTTAAAAGGCTTAGTACTTTTTAAATAAAGTGAAACAACGTCTTTCAGGGTAAATTATCTATTTTAGATGGTAATATATTCTTAATTCTTATGGTTTGCCAAGAAAATTGCAAAGAAATATTTTTTTTCAGTGGAGATGAAATACTGTTTGAATTGGGAAAAGCTGATATTAAGACATCCCCAGAAAGGCAGAATGCTGTGGAGAGAGGCTCTCCCAGGATTCAGACTGGTCCTCCAGTGTGCTGGAGAGGGGCATGGCCAGGGACAGGCTTCTGTCTGCCCTGACATACTGACCCAATGCCAATTCTCAGCTTTGAGATTGGACTAATCAGACCTACTTATTAATCTGATGCCAATTCTGTAATAACACAGGATTTTTAAACTTGCTTTTCTCTGAGCAAAACAACTTAGCACTTCTGAAAGAGATATATGAGTTTTGAATAATCAAAATCTGTTCAATATTTCATGTTTCCCTCCCCCTTTCTGGGGGGACTGAAATATCCACCTGAATCAGTGAATAATGTAGGATTTGGAGACTGTTTTTTTCAAACGGATTTAATTCAGATCTGTTTTCGTGCCTGTAGCAGCCTCATTGTACTACTTAAGGTGCTTGGAGCTTCATTTGGAGGCTTAAAAAGGAACTCCTGAGGAGGTTGTTGTGTGTTGGTGCTGTTTCAGAGAAACACTGAAAGGTTTCCCTTAGGGTGTGAAGCATATTTAAACATACAGAGGAAGGTAGGAACAAAAGACATTATGTAATGCTGGGAAATGTTTGCTAAACTGGGCCGCTGCAGTGAAATGAAAAGTTTTGTTTGCAGCCATTATTTAATCACCAGTTCAGACCATTTACAAGAGAACATCATTGTTTGCATCAGGGACAGCTTTATTATCCTGCTGCCTCTAGAATTACTAAGCGTTTTTCTTTTCATTCCATTGGGAGCTGTGAGAAAACATTTGTAGTGCTGAGTTTGAGGAGCAAACATGAGGAGCAAGTGTACAGATTCTTTATAATGCTCTAGTATGCAGGAAGGTGTATCACAAAGCCATTTAATACAATTTGTGAAGTAAACACGGGATGGTAGTCTTTCCTTCTTTAGAAAAAGCTTTCCAAGGGGGAAGGATGACATGGTGTAAGTCCCTGTGCCACCAAGGAAATTACCATGAAACTGAAGTTTTTATACTGCCCTTCATTAAGGGCATTGCCATGGCCCCTTACAGGTGTGATACAAACTGACTGAAAAGGCTGCAGTTTCTTATAGACACTAAACATCAATATCCTGAACTAGAAGTTTTTCTTGTCCTTGTTTCTAGGATTTATGTCTCCTTTGTTGGGGACACCATTGCTTGAAACACAGAAGAAATGCTAAGCTGACCAGAAAATACAGCCATCCTCCAAGAAAAGTAACTTTTTCAGTAACATTGACTTTAGAATTGATTATAAATCCAAAAGCAATTACTTACTTATGAGCTTAAATTTAATCAGATTGCAGCGTAGTTTAGATTTAAATAGGTGGCAATATCTATCCATTACTCTGTTCAATATGCTAATGGGAAACAAGGTCAGAATAATGAAGCATCCAATGAACAAAAAACCTTGAGAAACAGTATCTGATCTATGTTTAGCTTTCTTGATTACAGGATAGCAGTAGTGAAATGCAGCCTTTCATTAGACAGTATTTAATTTAGCAGAAAACTGAGTACCAGGGTGCCTAACGTGCTGGAAAGGTAGCCAGGATTCTGCAGAAGTAAAAAGACTGTACAAAACAAAGCACTGCATGTGAGACCGGTGGTGGCAGGAATTGTCCATCCTTGTGGTAGTCAAAAAGTCAATACTCAGGTCCCCTCGGATGGCCCTGCAGGCTTTCAAGGTTGACTTGCCAAATACACAGAGTAATGAAGAATAATGGTGCTAGCACAGGGCAATACCCTGTCCAGGAAGGAGAGATCAGGGGCAGGTGCTGTTTCACCAAGGAAATTCCAGCAGTGAGGAGTGATAGGTGATCTTGATGTGGGACTGTCAGAATCTGCTCACACTGTGGGCGTCATGTCTTGTACAGCTCTGGTCACTGGCTGGGGGCAGTGGGCACAGCAAAGGTCTGCCAGCAGTCAAAGAAACCCCAGGAACATCCAAGGAAAGTCAGCCTTCCCAAGTGACAGCATAGGTGAGCATGTTAGAGTAACACTAGTGTCTGTTGTGGGGAAGAGAGATAGAATCCATAATAAGAAATAGAATGAATGGACATGCAGATGAATGTGGTATTTTGGGGAAAAGTCAGCGTAGTTTAGAAGACAAGTCAAACCTCACAAATCCATGCCAGTTCCCTGAAGAAGTAGCTAAGTAGGTAGATAAGATAATGCCTGATGATTTAAAATCAGTTTAGACTTTAAAAAAGGCATTTGACAAGTTACCTTTCCAGTAATTTTAGAAAAATTTATCCACACTATATTTGTTGAAAGATAAACAGTCAGGCATCCAAAGAAACGGTCATGAGATAAACCAGTGTGACAGCTAAACTTGCATGTGAAATAAATTGATTGAGGAAGACAGTGAAGTGGACCTGGATGTGAACAGGAGATGAAATCTCTCATGATACTGAGTGACTGGGTGATAAAATGTCAAATGATATTGAACCTAAATAAAATGCAAAATAATATGCATGAGACAGAATAATTTCTTTTAAGTGCTTGGTTCTCATCTGAACACAAGCACTAACAAGGAAGTTTATAAATGGCAGTTCGGAAAATATCTGGAGTTTTGCTCAGTAATGATCTTAGTAAAGAGGAGTGTTAAAGATTATTATAGTGGAATAGAAAACAGAAAGATGTCCTTTTGTCCTTATATTTACTTAGAATACACATTCATGGCCTAAAATGCACAGTTCTGGTGAATCTTAGGGTCAAAAAGATGTGGTAAAATAAGGCAGTACAGCTGGAAGTAGCAAGTGTGATCAAAGATGGAGTATACTTTGTATGGAAAATTACTAAATTGACTACTCAGCCTGGAGAAGAGCTTTTGTTTTGTAGCTGATGAGTGGGTTGAGATGTAGTAGGAAAAACCTGTCCCTCAGGTGATTACTGAACTCGATGAAGACATTGTACCTACAAATCCTGACTGAGGGAGAGGGGATAGCAGGAAACCTGCCCTGTTCCATGTTACCTTTGAGTGAGAGCTTTGCCAAGTGCTGGTACTGTACCAGCTGAGGGGGGAGGTAGAAAAATGTCACAAGTGAGAAGGGAGTAGTGGTCTAAGAGTGACTGAACCAGTCAAAAATGTCTCCAGACTTTAATGAACAACTTTTTTAGTTGTTTGAAATTATCAGCAGGAGGATACATCAGTATACCTGGAGCACTTGCAAAATGTGCTCGTCTTTAGAAATGAACAAAAGAGAAAATCAGTGTGCTTTGGGTGCTTGGGATAAGTCCTTCATCCCCCCAGGCAAGTGCTGTGGGGTGTGAGGTGGCAGTGTAGGCTTAAGTGGCAGCCTGGGGTAGCTGTGCCAGTTCTTTTTAAAAGAAATGGAATTTTAGCAATGATTACTGAAGATATATTAAATCTGATTTGCACAAGCAAAGCCTCATCTGCTTCCCCAAGAGTATCCCTGATTACATGCTGTGTTGTTTGGAAGTCCCACAGTGGGAAGAGGCAGGTTTCCCCTCAGAGCACAAGTGCTGGTGCGTCTCTGATTCTGCTGCTTTTCTGTGCAGTGGAAAGAAAGGTTCAACCCAGTAACAATAGAGCTGAAAAAAAATGGTTTTGTGCTTTGCCTTCCTGTGCCTACTAAAGGTGAAAATTAAGTTTGGGGGGGAAATGTATGAAGTTTCCTTTCTCAGCATGAACCTTTTGCTTTTTATAAAAGAGATGTAAGCCTGACTTCCCTGTCATTTAAAGCAAGCAGTGATCTTTTGTGCTTGCTTGGGGTGCACGAGTGCCTCTTGTATTGTTTGATTTCTGCTTGAAGAGGAATACTGAAGAACATGGCTGCAGCTGAGATACACTGAACCAGCAAGTTCCTGTTGCCACACTGAGAAGGAAAGGAAGCTGTCACCTGTTGGTGTTGCTCTTTTTATGTCCTTGTAAAAGCACAGTCCTGGTATGCAGAAATCCTGGCTGTGCTGTGCATATAGATGCAGTTTTCACAGCTGAATTCCTGCTACTGTTAGAGAAAGAATTCTTTGGACTTTTCTGTAAGGTTTTAACAAATTTGGATGTGTCTGTCTAGTGCCCATGTAGGTCACTGCTGCTTAGCTCATTTTTTTATCTCTATTTTCTTCTCTTGGTGGTTTTACTGCTTCAGTTACACTTTTCTCCTCATTAAATGATACCATTCTCTCACATACAAAATAATGTTTCTTAGTGGGATAAAACTTTCCATGCCAGGTCCCCACCTAAGTGTTGTGTTTTGAAGATGCACCTTTGTTCCTTCTGCCCTGCTGCTCCTTGCTCTCAGGAGGAGCTGCTCTTCTATTTTTCTAGTTGATGAAAGCCATGAGAACAGCCTGACCATGCTGGGCTGTAGAAGCTCTGGGGGTGTTGTCTCAGCACTGAGCATCAGTGTCAGACTGCACTGCCCTGTTGGTCTGTTCCTTCCTGCTGCCCCACACCTCACACCATTCACAGAGCAAAGACTGCCTGTTCATGGGAGAGTTCAGTCTGGCACAGCACTGCTGTGCAGGGTGCTCATCCCAGTAAGGGCCTTAAAAATGGTTTGGGGAAAACCAGCATGGAGCCAGCACGTGTAGGGTTGGGCCATGCCCAGTGTGGATCTGGCTGTGCCCGGTGCGGTCCTGGCCGTGCCTGGTGTGGGGCTGGGCTGTGCCTGGTGTGGTCCAGACTGTGCCTGGTGTGATTCCTGCCTTGCCTGGTGCTGTCCTTGCTGTTCTCAGTGCAGATCTGGCTGTGCCCAGTGCGGGTGGCTCCCAGCCAGCAGTTACTGCCCCATGAGGATTCCGGAGTTCAATCCATGTCCTAGATTTACAAGCAAGCTTAACAATCTGAAACCTGCTTTGCCTAGGTAGCTCTTACATTACTGAGTGCTATTATTCTTATTATTATTACTATTATTATTATTAGGGATTGGCATCTCAGAGATATTTAGGTGTGTTTGATTTCCCAGTTTGTGTATTTTCAACCACTGAATGCTTTTGGCATAGAAGTCTGAATTTATGAGATCTTAATGTTCTCAGTATTCTAGCAAATCCATAACTTGAAGACCAAATGGTGACTTAGAGTTTAAATAAACAAGAGGGTTTCTCTGTTGAATATTTCAACACGACATGCTGGGGTTTTTTCCACTTCACCAGGTGTTTATGGAGATGTGAATAATACCATCTTTTACAGCAGGTGGTCAGGAGGAGTCTCTTCTTTCTTTTGATGATGTCAGCTTGCTCTCAGGGTGGTAAAAGTGTTGCATTAGTTTTCCTACATTTTTAGAATTGGAACTATATCCTGAGGATTTAACAACAAGAATTATTTTTTTTTGTCCAGAAAGGGCTCTGAATAAGAGTGTTTCTCTCAGATGACTCAGATAAGTCACTTGTGCAGAGTTAATATTCATGTCTGAATTAATGCAGGAAGACAAATGCATTCATTAGCTGCTAATATCTGGATGAATCCTGAAATGTGAAAGTACTGTTGAGCAAGTAAGGAATTTCCTAGTCTTTAAGTTAAAGGGGCCCTTTAAGTTCAAGGGCTCCTTAGGCCCACGCATTCCTTTTGCTACTTTACTTTTGCAGTGAGCTGCACCAAGGGGATGTTCCAGTCCCAGATGTAATCAGTATCCTTAAAGGCCTTTTTATTGGACAGTCCAGTCTTCGGCTGCTGCTGCTAACTTCACGAACTGTGGGATTCAGTTGTCTTTGCCCATTTTCTGTCACACAAGCTGCATTCAGCTTTTTTGAAAGATTTTGTTTTTCCTTCATGTAATTTTTGTTCCTCTTTGAAATTGCTTCAATAACATAAAGTGTCAAAACGGGAGTTTTACTTGGCAAAAAGGAAGAAGGATTCATTTCTTCTACTATAAAATAATTAGAATTGTACAGGGCAAGAGGAATATAATTTTCTTTTTCTTCTTCTAAACCATACAGAGGCAGTTTTTGTGGAAAGGAATAAAAATATGCTTAGAGTTGATAAAAATCTGTCACTCGGAGTTCAAAAAATTACAGTAAATCAGAATATAATATTTAGAGCACAATCCATTTCAGCTCATACATAAATTATGGACAAATGTTCATAATATAATTAGAAATTTTAAAATACCTACATTTCATTTTCTTTATTCAAGTATTTATGCCTGAATTAAGGACTGTAAAATACGATAAAGCTCAAAAGTGAACTTTTTGTAAGAAAGCCATATTTCAATATAAATCTTGCTGTTTTCATGTATCCTTCTTGGAACTAAATTGTTCCAGATCTTCTAATCTCTGTTCATTTACCCTTTTTTAGACAGCCTGTATCTCCCTGTGGCCTTCAGTTTATTGACTTCTGTGCAGGAATTTTAGTAAGGGAGTTCCCAGTGAAGGAGTGCCCCCTCTCTGTGCTCCTCAGCTGAATTTTCCTTATGAAACAAGTACATTCACCACAACCTTCCTGGCCTGCTGAACACCTGCACCACAACTGCAGTTAATTGTCCTTTTGACACCTGCTGTTTGCTATTTTATAGAGGAGGAGCAGAGGTGCTGATGCTGAGGGTTTCTAACACTGAGCTCAGTAGCTGGGCATGTCAGTTAAAAACTGACATTAATCTTTTCAGAACAAACTTCCTGCTTTTCATTTAAACTTACTGCATTAGATACAGTAGTAAATTAAAAAGCTTGGGTTTTGAGCTCAGATATGTTCTAAAGTGTTTTGCTGCTTTGTGTCATATAAAGGAAAGAGATCCCTGATGATGCACTGCTGGCCGTATTGTAATGTTAGTTCAAACAAATTAACAGATCAGTAAAAGTTTACGTTTCAGATACATGAATAGTATTTCAAGATTCTACTTCAAAAATAATTCCTGTATTTTAAGGACTTGCTACAATAGTGCTGAGGCATTCATAAATGTAAGGCGTAGAAAATTTCTGCCCTTCTATTCAGCCTCTGAGTCGGCAGGCCTGAGTGCAGTACGCAAGGAGCAAGTAACTGTAATCAGGAGTTGTTAGCTGACCTTCACTAGGGCAGAAGGAAAATTCAGCTTAGGCCTGGACACCACTCACATATACACAGAGCTCTGGCTGCAGGGGGCTCCATCACTGTCCTTGGAGCTGAGAGCATGAGCCCCTGAAGCCATGGTCACCCTTGAGCAGGAAAGTGCATTCCTAACAGAGCTGGCTGCTCTCCAGGTGGAGTGAAGGAGTTCAGTGCAGCAGTGGACTCCAGCATGGCCAGGCACTGCAAAGGAGCTGTAGTGAGGTGTGTCAGCCCTTCATGGAAGGGGTTGTCGAGCACTGGAACAGACTGCATGGGGAAGCTGGAGAGTCACTGTCCCTGGAAATACCAAAATAATGTGTCCCTGTGGCACTTGAGGACATATTTTAGTGATTAATGTGGTGCTGGCTTGGTGGTTGGACTTGATCGTTGTACAGGGCTCTTCAGTCCTAATGTCTCTGATTTTAAATGTGATTTTAGTTATCTTGGAACTAGCCACACACCGTTCATAGCACTGCCTTTATTTCTTCTGAAAAGGAGGACAGAAATTTGCAGTTCTTGGTTGTCTACAGTTTGCATTACATTTTAATGTTTGTCCTCATTTTCTCCATTTTAAAATTTCCTAATTCTAATACTCCTTTCAAATGTAAAGGAGCATGATTTTAGATGGTTTAAAAGTTGTCTAATGACATGTAGATGGTTTCAGTTGTTGAATTAATTTATTGTGGGTATTTCTATCAACACCCGTATATCTGCAGTTGCTTTTCAGCATTTTTCCGTAATTATTTGAGCTACTATTTAAATTTCAGAACAACACCCCAAAACAACCAAACAAAATCCAAAATATGAACGTTGGCTATTTTTTCTTTGCTGGCCTGTTTTTACTAAAAGTACTTATTTTCCCTTTTGTAGCATTTTGCCCCAGTCATAAATACTAGAAAATAGATTTTATTCTTACAAAAATTTTGCAAGTTTATATCACATTTTCATAATTTACCAGAAAATTATTGAAGTACTTCAGTTATTTTAAATTTATTGCCTTATGCCTAAATTTTCAATGACATTTGTTAGATGTGATTGTCAATTTACTGTCTCCTTTCCCACAAGATATGTTATGAACTCTTTAACTCTTTTTACTTGTTACATGAAAAGGTAAGAATCTATTCTTTGCAGCACCCAAAAAAAAAAAAAACTAAAAAAAACCACAAAAAAGGGGTTTTTTTATCTGTCACATATAAGGTGTTTGTTTTTTTCTTATCAGTCTTAGGTAATTCTGATAAATGTGAAGAGACTTGGACCAAACTTTCAAATAACATTTTGCTACACACAAAATGTCACTATGCAGAGAGCCAGATTTGGCACACGATAGTCACATGAAAGTTGTGTGACATTAGGTCTCTTGGCTCATCATACTCTTAAAAAAGAAAGGAAGAGAGACTTCAGCAAGAATAGGTTTCTTATATGTACAGGAAAAGTTTTGAGGAAGGGGAGTCAAATAGGAGATAGAGTGGTGAGAGAAGACTGTAAGAGTAGAGTAAGATCAGGTAAAAGAGAATATAACCATGGAATAAGAGGAGAAAAAAGCATATGCTTTTTATATGCTGATTTCTGCTGTGCACTTACATCCCCTATAAGGATCCCATTAATTTTAAGTCACAGTGGTAACTGGCAGACAAACGACAACTGTATGGGGGAGAAGAAAGTGGTTAGCTCACCTGAGGTTGAAAAGATGACAGCTTCCAGTTTCCTACGGCTCTCATTTAACCGGGGATTTGTTGAGGCTTTCTTTCCCCCTCCAGACTAAAACTCTTCAGTACAAAAAGGGGTACTGGCCTGTGCCCCATGTGCAGGGAAATCCAGTGTTACTGCACCTAGAACTGTCCGTGTTGTTGCTTGTTCATGGCACATGGTTTTGATTTGAGATTTTGTTGGTTTTTTTCTAAAGCAAGACAAAGACTCCAGAGAAGAGTTTTGCTAGGTGCAGACAAATTTGTGGACATTGGCAAAGGACAAGTGCCTGGTGCAGTTGATTACCAAAGCCGTTTTATTTAAATGTTGCCTAAGGCTTTCTCTCCTTTGTGTGAAGGCAGCTCCTGAAATACTCTCACCATTTCAGGTTGCAAGAGGTTGCAGGCAGGGATAGGAACCCAGCATGGTTGCACTTGGAAGAGACCTCAGGAGGGCTGGAATGAATGCCCTGTTTGAGGCAGCTGACTCTGGGGTCAGACCAAGCTGCTGGAGCCTTTATTCAGTCTCAGCTTGGAAGCTGAAGTGAGGGAGGAAACCTGGTGCACTGCTGGGCTTTCTCCTGGAGGGAAAAAGGTCTTTTGTCTGTGTGTTCCTCAAGCCCATACAGATTCTGTCTGATGGCAGCGCAGACCTCATGTATATTGACAGCTGCCCTCATTTTGGTATTTGGCAGACGTGAAAAGTGTGTTGTGTCACCTCTCCCATGGCATCAATAAAGATGTTAAGGAGGATGAATCTCAGGATTGATCCATGCGTGAGGTGCTTTACTTGTCAGAGGCATCGACACAGAGTGCAGCCTAATTGCCATCACCCTCTGGTCCTGATCTTTTCAATCCATCTTTCCAGTCTGTAATGACCTAACAAGAATCATGGGGGATGGTGTTGAAAGCCTTGTCAAAAGAAGTGATATTTGATGCTCTTTCCTCATCCACAGATGTGGTTGTTTTATCATAGAAGATCATCAGGCTGGTTTGGTTTGATTTATCCTCAATAAATCTATGCTGACTGTTCCCAGTCACCTTATCCAGTGTATGCCCAAAAATGTGTTCCAAGAGGGCTCATGCCATTTTCTGGCCATTTGGGTTGTCTGGCCTGTTCCCAATACAGGCCTTTTGACATTTTTGGAGACACTTTCTCCAGTTGCTGTGTTTCTTCTGTCTCCATGAATTACTAGCAGTGACAGAGAGTGGCCTTTAAGGGACACACCCAGTTGCCTCAGTACACTCAAATGAGACTTGTTGGATTCCAATGACCTGTAAAGATCAATCTCAAATAGTTTCTTATATGTTACTGATAGTTCAGCTTCTCCTTGAAGCTCTTGAAACCAAGTACTGAGGCATTTTTGGAGAAGGCCGAGACAAAGGTGGTGCTGAATAGCTGATTCCATTTGTCTGCTCTTTGTCACCTGCCTCGTGAACCAGCAGGCCTGGATTTACCTCATTCGGCCTTTTGCTGCTGGTGGAGCAGCAGGATGTGTGGCTCAGCCCAGCCTAACAAATTCCAATTCTTTTCTACAAGTGCATAGACTTGAAGGTTGGGAGAGGCTGTGTTGGTCTTCTGCAGAGTAAGGGTTTGGAATGGTTTGAGTTGGAAGGGATTTTCAAGATCGTCCTTTTCTGACCCCGTGTTCCATGGACAGGGACTTCTTTCCTTCAGAACGGGCTGCTCAGAACCCCGTGCAGCCCTGTGTTGGACACTCCTGGGGACGAGGGGTCCGTAACTCTCTGGGAAAGGGACCTGAGTTGCAGTGCCAAGGTTCTGCAGGAGTGGCCTCGTGCCACTGCCCGCATGTTTGGATGTGGTGCCGGCTTTCCCACCAGGAACGGGAGTGCAGGAGCCCTGGCTTGGGCTGAGAGCTGAGGCTGAGCACCGCACATGGCAGACGTGGCACTGGCTTTGGCTCTGCCTGGGTTACAGTATGGAGCTGTGTGTGGGGTCAGAGCAAATGTTGCTGTTCTGTCTTCCACTCCAGCCCAAAGGGGTTCTCATGCTGAGAGACTCCTGTATCACTTGGAATGCCTTTGCAGCTGAGTTGGGAGTATGAGCTGGGAGGAGCCCAGGGTGCATGGGCTGCTGTCCCCAGGGATTCCACTCACTCCTTTTGGGCTTATGGGGAGTTCTGATGTGTGTCCTAAATGGAGCCAAGCCCTGGTGTCCTGTTAGAAATGCATCTCTGCAGATCTAACCCTTCCACATCTGGTAATTGTAGCAAAGCAACCTGGAACACTTTGCTGACTTACAAAAAGAAGTTCTATTTTATTTTGCACATCTTAAAATTTTAGCCATTAATACAAAGGCCAAAACATGAGGGCTTTGCAAATATGAAAAGTAATGTGGCTGTAAGGATATAATATTTTAAAATAATGAATTACAGTTGTGTTAGTGAATTTATGAACTGTAACAAGTTCATTTCTCTGAGCTATGGGACAGTTTGTGCCTAATAAAGCTTATGTGGCTCAAGATGTTTTGTATGGCTTAGAAAGAATAAAATAGTTTTTGCTTTTCTCAGTAAAACAGATAATAAAAGCATCGACTTTATTATTATTTTCTTTTTAATTTCATCAAAAACTTCTATATTATTCTTTTCTTTTTAATTTCATCAAAAACTTCTATAAACCATCTGTAATTTGCATGGATATGGGATTTTCAGAGTTAGTGTGATGTTTGGTTTTTAATTTCACTCTGTTTTCTGACGCTGAATTATTTAGTTTATTAACATTAACAGTTTTTTGGTGTAGTTTCAGAGATTTAATAGATTTATGCCAAGGACTGTAAACAAAAAATTACATTATCTGGGCTAGTTAAAATTTTAATAAGGTTATTTACATGTTTTAGAATTAACTCTATATGTAATGAAAATAGTGGTTCCAGTTTTTCTCATCTTGTATTACTTTTTTTTAATAATTTGCAATTGTTTCCTAGCATGCTTTAGGTAATTGTAGGTGTTACCTGTATGAAAAACCAGTTTTGGCAGCTGCAATTTCCTGGCATTAAAAAAAAAAGGAAAATGGAAGCCCAGGCTTTTGTGTTTGAAGGGGGTCTGAGGCTTGGTGAAGTGAGTTGGGGATAATTTCTTACCTTGCATTTTCCAGTGTCACATAAGATCTGTAGGAGAAGCAATGACAGTGATTCCCTGGATGCAAAGATTGATTTCCCTCTGCTGTAAACATGTCCCAGACTGATGTGGCAAAGCACCCTGTACTGGCATGCATGGACACTGGTTTTGAGCTGAGCAAGGAGAAATGTTTGTGCATAAAACTTTGAAGTGAATTGTGAGCTGTGTGACTGCAAGGCTTAAATGCTTAAACAACTCCAGAGAAATAAGCCACTTACACAGGCACTTGCTTCCTGTGTAAAGTCAATCTCATGCATTATGGACATTTCTGAGGGAAGAATCATGAAGTGAAATTGGTATCTCCAAGTATCTAAATGTAGGAAGGATGCTGAGAAACAACGTTGCTTTGTGTAAGAGGAATCTTTTGTTCTTTGGAATTATTGGTTGGGTATCTGTGATTCTCATTTGAAATTGGCATTCCTAAGAGTTAAAAATCTGTCCCTACTATTTTTGGATAGTACTGTGAATAAAGCATAGCTTTGGATAACTTGAATTTCGAGACTGCGTGTATGAAAGTCATGCATACTGACTGAATGTAACTTATGCATTCATTGTAACAATATGCAATTTTTAAATAGAACAGTGCAGTATTGTGTGCAGTTGAGGGGAAGTAGAAATTACATTTGGCAAAACATGAATTCAGGATAAATGAATAAACAGAAGAAATGATCCATGTCCTGCTAAATTCTAAGCATGCCAAAAACATAAATTCTGCTCTGTAGTATCATTCCATTGTAGCCCTTTTTTCAGTCTCTGGTAACATCAAACATAGAAATACCAATAATTATGGTGAGTTAGATCTTATTGAGTCAGTCATGGGTTATGAGGTTGCCTTTGGAAGGGGAGAAATCCATGAGGAGACAATTATGAGAATTTCTTGTAACTGAGTGTCCTGGTTTGAAAGACAGGTGTTTGCTAAGGAAAGCAGAAGCCTCCCTTTGAACTGAAAAATGTGATCCTTCCTTCCTACAGATTATTATGATTCTGAAATTAAGGGAGCTCTCAGGCAAAGATATGGGGGTAGGAGTAACAGTTCTTTACTAGTATATCTAACAAGACAAGCAAGAACAACAACAGCTATGAAATTAGCCACAAACAGAACAGTAACTCAGTCCCAGTCCCTTTCTGGCTGCAGGCACCTTTTCCCTGAGCTGCAGTTCCCGGTGCTGGGGGCGGGCAGGTCCCGCAGAGCTGCAGGAGGGCTGGGGGTGATGGCAGAGCTGTCCCAGGGGGAGAGAGAGATGGAGAGAGAGCCCTCTGCTCACGGTGTGGGTCCTGGTGCTCAGCAGAGTGCTGGATGGTGGCAGGTTACAGTGAGAAGGCAGCAGGGCAGGCTCTGACAGCAGTGAGGATGGCTCCTGGCGCTGGGATGGCAGGGATGGGGCTGAGGCAGAGATCGTCCTTCTTGTCTGAACTCCAAGGGGGAAATGGGCTGAGCCAGAGCCTTCTGCTTCCTCTTCTGGATGTTTGAATATCGAGGGGTTTCCCTCCTCTCTCCCCTTTCCCCTTGCCACCAGGGCCCAGTCAACAGGTAACTTAGCATGACAATGGGGAAAACTCCACAGAGGGAAAAGGGAAAGAACCAACCCCCAAGACTGAGATAGACAGCAACATGTTGATGAGTATCCTAAAAAGCTCAGGGCATCATTTTCCTGAACCAAGACACAAGTCACACAAAACTCTGGTTTATTCTTTTTGTTCATGATGATCAGATGTCCTGTAAGTACAGCAGTTTTCATTCTGAAAGTGTTTTATACAAATGTTTGTATGTAATAATATACATATTTATATGTATAATTGTATATGTATAATATGTACATATGTGTACTTGTATAATAATATGTATAATTATATATATATCATATTATATATGTATAATATGTATATGGATAATTTTTGCCTCCTAGAATGATGTGAAGCATGCTGGTCCTTTTATGTAAATTTTCTGTGGTAAAGGAGCCATTCTGTCAATATCTCAGACTCAGAGAACACATGAAAAAACATGCCAAAACAGTAAGATAAAATCAATATGAGAGACATTAGGTGCCTCTCAGGGATTCTGGTCAAATGTTTGGTTTTCATTTCCTTTTCCAGAGCTGAATTTTTTGGAAAGCAGTGTCAGATGGACTACAGAGGCATTCTGAGGCTGCTGTTCCACTTCGCTGCCCTGTCCTCTTGGTGCTGAGGAGGGCTCCAATAGCCCTGAACGTGTGTGTGGTGGTGTGAGAGCTCAGAAAGGGAGAGGGGAACACCAGTGCATCTTGGCAAAGAGCCACTTACTGTAAAACAGCTGGAGAAATATCTACTGGCATTCTCCGTCTATAAAAACACACTACTTATACATTAAAGATAGAACCACAAATGATAAAACTAAAAACTGTGCACTAAACTTGAAATGTTGCATCTTTCCTCCACGCTGCAGACAATACATTCCTTTCTTTGCTTTGAAATAAAATTGAACCCCAGTTCCTAGTCAGTGAAGTTTGTGGTTGTAGTTGTATTTCTTAAGCATCTTCTGAGTTAACAAAAACCACTTGGGTCTGTTTAGAGCAGCATATGTGTTTTCTTGCCTTTCTGAGACAGACCCAAGCATTTAAAAAATGGATCATGCATTTACACTTGGTTTAGATGTGCATGTTGATTTGAAAACCCTTCAGTTTTCCTAGATATCCTTGTGAATAAAATCCTTAAAAAACCCACACATACAAGTTAGTAAGTGCTCAACAAAAGGTAACCACCTCAGTTTGTGTTTTAGTTCCAGTTACTGTAGATGGTGTTTTAGTGGTACTTCTACAGCCTGATTACTATGGTAACAAATATCTGTAATGACTAATTAAATTAGCTTAATTGTCATCAGTTTACTGGGATAGGCATTTTTAAGAGGAGGCCTTAGCAGTATTGTACATGTATTTTATATAAGTAGACAGTGGATATGGTGTCTTTTGCATGTTTGTAGACATGGTTTTTTGGTGCTGGGTGAGAAAGGTACTACACTAAGGGTCTTTCTTTCCCTTTCTTTCCGTGTGCTTTCAGAAAAACTAAATTTCTGCATCATCTTCACGTGTCATTTTTCTTTTCTTTAAAGAATAGCTATGTCTGACTTCCTGCCCTACTGCACATTTGTGTAAAGCATTTTTCCTGGTGCTTGATGTAATTGATAGCATATATAAAATTTATGGCATTGAGTACTGAAAAATAATATCCAGTAGGTGACAGGAAGTTTCCACATTTACCTGGTGAGCTTCAGAATGAGAGTTATGAAGAATATGAGCTCCTATCTCTGTAATACTCTTCTTTTCTTAGAAGACATCGGAGGTCTGTGGGGAGTTTTGGAGACCTGCCACTACAGGGTGTGACAGTTCAGAGTCACTTGAGGTGTCAAAAGCTGTTCCCTGTTGGCTGTCCTTTATTCCTGTACAGGTTCTGCCTTATATACAGAACACAGCTCACAGTCCTCAGAACACTGCAGTTTGCTGAAAAATAAATCCAAAATCCAGCAGTTCATTGGCCTGTCTGAACAGCATGGACCTGAAGTGCCTCTATTTCTATGTTTTGGTGTTGGATTTGTAACTTACAGGGTTTCTAGTGTACCATCCCATATGCTTTTGCATACACTGAGTAATGGCAAAGCTTCTGTAGGAGCCTTGAGTCCAGAAGTGTTGACCATTGCCATCAGCATCCCAGGCCCTTTGCTTTTTCTAGGAGTAGGAAATGGTGCTACTTGCTCTCTTCAGCAGACTGACAAAGAATAAAGGAAGAGCCTTTATGGGACTTGTTGAATTGCTGAGCATGTTGCCAGGGAGTAGCTTGTCTCCAAACCAGAGGAGAATATCCAGCACAATCAGATGGCCAATCTTCATTGAGTTCTGTGCTGTAAAGCACACCCCAGTTCTGTCTCTTTTCTCCTGACAATGTCAGGTTAGTGATGGGGCTGTGCAGCAGCCTGAGTGCCTGGGCACTGTGTGGCTATCTCTGCCACAGTTACCTGGCCTGTTGCTGTATATGCACAGACTGCGTCTTCCCTTCCTTTGCCAGAGCACACAAAACATGTTTGTCTTCTGCCCATGTGCTGGGATTCAGCTTGTGAGGCCTCTCCTGAGGATAAAGGAAGGAGAACAGACTACTAGCATACAGCTATTTCCACTTCTGCTGCTGAGGACAGACTCAGCCTTCCTGATTGCCTTACAAGAGAGCAGACGTGTTTGATCAGGTGCTTTGTATGGATGTGCAGGGCTCAAGCCCAGGTGTGTGTTCAGGAGGAAGTGTTGGGTGCAGCAGCTTGTGAATGCAGACCTGTGTGTACTGCTGAGATTTACACACACACACGCACACACACACACACACACACACACAATCACCCCTTTCACTAAAGAGTGCTGAAAACAGCTGAACTTCACTGCTTTCCCTCCCTTCCTTCCCCTTCTGGGACCAGCACTGTGGCACAATTAGATTCAGGTTTTAGAGTTGTACCATGCAGTATTGATGTAGCAGAGTGGACAAAGTCTGTGTGTGTGCAGTTGAAAGCCCACAGCAGCTGGTTCACCTTACACCTGTAGGGTTCTCATGGGAAAAGGAGAGGCACAATCAAGGTTCTGCCAGGCTGTTCTCTCAGATGTGGTCTCAGTGCCTTGCCAGGACACCCTACCAGCTGTTTCTACCGGGTATCTTTTTTTCAAAACAGTTTTCAAATGTTTCCATTCTAAAAAACCCACAAACAAACTGAAAAAACCCAAGTCCCAGCCTTCTTGAAAATGTTGACCAAGTTTACCAAGGAAGAAGATGGTTTCAGCTGAATGTTCCTTTATTTGTTGTAAATAAATCAGATGTTGGCTACATGAACACCTTCTCGACAGTTAACCTCTTAGAAAATTTCAAGTAAAACTCATATGCATAAATATTTCCTTTCAACGGGCTGTTTGGTGGTTTTGTTGGTGGCGTTTTTTTGCATAATGTATTGTATACTTTCCTGTGGTCTTTAAATTACTTGGTCATCAAGGAGGAGTTTACATACCTGTTAAAATAAGTGCACTCAGAGATGCCAGCAGAAAAAGATGCATAAAGATACAGTTGATGTATGCAGGTTGCAATCTAATAAAAAGCCTCTTCATGTTTCCAGGTTTGCAAGTATTTCTCATCATAAGCAAGTATCAGAGAGAGGCTTGGCTGAGGAAGTAATTTTCAGGAATAGAAAACAAATGTCCCAAGAGAAAGCAGGTTCTCGTGAAATCCCAGGTCAAGGCTGGTGACAGTTTCCTCTGTGTCTCCTAAGTGGTCCTGAGCTGAAGCAGCCCCATAAATTCAGGTACTCAAGGGCAGTATGTAACAGAACAGACATTCTGCCAGCTCCTGGCAGGTGCCCAGTAAGGATCCCCTCATTTTCTCTGAAAGCAGCTGGGTGAGCTAATTGTGAGGCTAAGGAAGCATGAGCAGGTTGCAAGAAATCATTAGTCACCTCTGCAGCATACCTGCTAAATTCTGTGTGCATTGAAGCAAAGCTGCTGTTCTCAGTCCTGTGGTGCAGAATGCAGACAAGTTCAAGGATCTGTATGTAATCAGCAGATGTGTGTCAGTAACTAAAAGCACAGTCCTCTCTTCCAGTACCAAACCAACCCAGGAGAGCAGCATGAGCAGCTGAAAGCAGGCTTGGCTTCCATGACTTTCCTAGGAATGTGCAGCTTCACATACCAAGTTGATCTAACATGCAGCACGGGATCCAGTTCTTTGGAACCACCCATGGTGTGCTGGAGCAAGTCTTAAGGGATTTTGAGTTTTCACATCAAATGTGGAACTGATCCAGCAACTGATGCTGGATCAAGCATAATGGCAAGGTTGGATGAGGCACTGAGAGAGGCACTGTGGTACAAAGGTGACTCTCTATCGAAAAGGAAAAGGTAGATTACCACATTTGAATCACCTTGTGAATTTACATTGAATTCGTATTTTGACTTAGGAAGTGTCTTCCTTTTTTTTTTTTTGCTTGATTCAGGAGCTCTGAAGATGGTTCATTTATCATTTTCAGACATTGCTTGGGTAAAGTAGTTTGAAAAAGTGGTGCTATGTTGAGTGGAAAGTCTTCTAAATTAGTCTTGACTATTGTGTGCTAGATAAACCTTTATCATTACTTACTCTCTTCAGCTATATAAACAATGGGATGAGTCCATACAGGAAGAGCAGTAACAGTTTGGTCATTTGTGGTCATACTGAGCAGTGCTTGACTCTACATGGATTTCCCTGGAAATCTCAATCTACTCAAGAGGGTGAGGCAGTGATTTCTGCCAGGCTTGAGCCAGAGGGAAGAAATCTGCTCGTTAGTTTTGGTCAGGCAGTAAAGGGGTATCTGTACTGTTCTGTTGCTGATGTTCAGGTTGTGTCTCTATGCTGGTTTGAACTGGGGTAAGTCTGGCTCTCTCCACAGTAGGTGGTCTGGGCTGTGCTTTGGATTTGTGCTGGAAGCAGTGCTGGTAACACTGGGATGTTTTGGTCATGGCTGAGCAGAGCTTACACAGAGCCAAGGCCTCCTCTGACCCTCACCCGACCCCACCAGCGAGGGACTGGGGGCACGAGGGGTTGGGAGGGGACACAGCCAGGACAGCTGAGCCCAAGTGACCCAGGGGATGTCCCAGAGCATGTGGGGCCATGCTCAGCATAGAGCTGGGGGAGGAGAAGGAAATGGGCACACCTGCTAGTCCATGGGCAGTATGGGATGAGCTCCTTGTTGTGTGTTCCTTGCACGTGCAGCTGCTGCTTTACCTTATAACCTGTCTGTGTCTCAGCCCCTGGGCTCTCTCATGTTACTCTTAGGATTCTGTCCCCATCCCACCAGGGCCAAATGAGTTAGTGGCAATGTGGGGCTGAGCTCCTGGCTAGGCTTCAAACTATGGCAGTCTCTGAAGGGCGGCCTTGGGATATCTCACCACAGTGTTTCAGTCTAGGGGAAAAAAAACCAGATTGTTTGGCATGTGCAAACAATACTTTTCTCTTTGTTGTGAGTTACCAAAACCTGACTGAAGTACGACAAGTCCTGCAATTGCTTAGAGAAGGAAAAGAGGATACGAAATGTATAATGAGAAGGAATGAGGATGGAGGATTATAGTTCTGGTTTCCTCCTAATGCACATGATGCAGGGGGAAAGGAGAATTTGCCAGAATGACACATTGGTAGCACCTGTGCTCACCAGCAGTCCGAGAAAGCATGTTGCTGTCTGCACAGATTGATGGTCTCAGACACTTGGATAGCCAGTCATACGTCATTTTTTTGTACATGTTTGTATTGTCAGACAAGCATACAGGAAAGCTATCCATTTTCAAAGCATTTCCAAGGCTTGATGCATCCTGTGGAATCTGTCTGGTGCATCAGTCAGACCGTGGACAAGGAAGTAGTGTTATGGAAAACAAGCATACCTGTTCCTGTTTGCCTCAGTGCAGCTGGTGAAATTCCAAGTGTGCAGGAGCACTTGGTACACGTAGAGTATGCTTGGAACAATGTGCTGCCAAAATCTAGAAAATCAGGGTACAAAGTGTGTACTCTGTTCAGTTGACTGCCTGATGAGAACAGAATTTCACCACTGACTGGGCTGTGCTCATGCCCTCTCTTTGCAAGAGCTCTCATTGTTTTCCATGGTGGAAGTGTGAGTTGCAGTGTGCCTCTGCAGACCTCCTGTGGCAGCCTCTGCTTGTCAGAGTTCAGCCACAGCCCTCAGGAGTTCCAGCAGTCCTCCCTAGCAATGCCATGGCATTCCTTACTGCCTTACGGCACTGCTGCCAAAGGTGGCGGGTGCGAGCTGAAACCAGCCTGGAAACTTGGGACAATATTGGAATTGGAGTTTAAAAAGCCAAGAGGTTCCCTCAGTACTGAGATGTGGTCTGCCTCTCTTATTAAATGCAAATACTACAAATGTAGTATTCCGGTAATATAATCTTTTTTCAGTGCTCTTGTGAAATTGTTACCAACATTTATAGTTTATTATATTGAACAGAAATACTGGCTGTATCCTGAACTTACCAGTTAGAATGCAAGTATCATGAAAGAGCTTTTGAAGTGTGACATGTTTTGGCAGCATTTGTGTAAATCAAATATAACTATTGGAATAATATTATTTTTATTGAATAAAGTTTTGTATAGTTTAATAGTAGTGTGGGGAATGGAATCCCGAAACACAGGTCCTGGGTTAAAAGAGTATTTAGTTGTTGAAGGTTTACTTGTTAAATGTTAATGTCCTAAGGTTGTAAAGATTTGATTGTTAAATGTTAAGGTCTCAAGATTGTTGAGGTTCAATTGTTAAATGTTGATGTTCTGAAATGGATTGTTAGTTGAAGCTTGTTCCCCTTTTACCACCTACCTTGTAACTATATCCCCTTCTGTCGGGTATCACCCCTGCTGCTCCCAAGAGACTGTGCACCCAAGGCTACGTGCAAATTAGAGACATCCAGCATCATTTGGAACAAAAAGACCCCAAGGACAATGAGCCAGTGTAAAATTAAAGACTGAAAATAACATTATTGGGCTGGCAGACAGTGAGGGACATCAGATTACCATCCAGAGTTTTGTTTGATTTGTCACCACAACTTAAATAGCAGCTGACCACCATGACACCCTGGACCAAGAAGCAGCAACTGTCTTCCTAGGGACTCTTGTGAGAACGGAAGCCCCATCTCTGCTGAGAGACAAAGCTGAGGTCACCTCCTCCTTTGGCTCATCCAGTGGGAGCAGCAGTGGCAGCGTGTGTGACCCCTCGGGCCCTACCCAGAGCTGTCCTTAATAAAGGCCTTTGAGAGGGAGCTGGTTTCCTGGCCCATTCATAACAGTAGTATTATTCAACTCTTTAATTATCCATTATTTCCTCTGCACTCATGCAGCTGTGGTATCACAGCCAATGAAAGAAAGTGAATGTTAAAGTCTATATACACATTCACAATTCAGATTAGCAAATGAAAAGCACATGTTGGATATGATGCTGCAGAACGCACTGTTTATTTTTAATCCCTCGGTCTCTCAGGCTGAAACTGGCCTCCCATTTGTTTGTGTCGGTGCTGTGGGGTTTCAGCTCACTGCTGGGTGTGCCTCTGATGGTGCAGGACCTGGCTCTTGCAGGATGTCAGGTTTTCTCTGGGCTGCATGCTGGAGTTCCAGGGTAGCACTCAAGCTGTAGGGTGGCTGCCTAGGGATGGTGCCATGCTGTGGGGAATTGTTTTTGGGAGCAGTCAGCCACTGGAGAGCTCAGAGCTGAGCCCTGCCTGTAACCCAGGTTGTGTAATGCAACTTGCATTTATTTTAACTTCACCAGCATTGCAGTACCAAAAGGGGCCTACAAGACAGACCTGGAGAGGATTTTTTACAAGGAAAAGTACTGACAGGACAAGGAGTAATGACTTCAAACTGAGAGGGTAGGTTTAGTTTAGATAACAGAAAGAAATAGTTCCTGGAAGGGTTTGCAGGCCCTGGCACAGGGTGCCCAGAGAAGCTGCCCCATCCATGAAGATTTCAGGGCTGGGCTGGACAGGGCTTGGAGCAACCTGGGATAGTGGAAGGGGTCCCTGCCCATGGCAGGGGGAGTGGAACTAAGTGAGCTTTAAGGTCCTTTCTGAGAGAAGCCAAACCATTCCAGCATTGTGTGATTTTGGGGCCTTCAGTAGAAGGCCTTGCCCATTCTTCCTGAAATGCCCTGTTCTGTGCAGCCAGCATGACCTGAAGCTTCATCTGGTTGGTTTTGCTGCCTCTGCCTGCAACACCCTGAGAGAGCAGTTTGCAATTTACTCTTTTCTGCTTCTGCCTTGTCCTTCATTGCAAAGCACAGACCCTCAGTGTAGCAGCATCTGTGTGTGTCTCCAGTACAGAAACAGAATTAAGGCTTTTTCCTCCTCTGCAGAGTGAGGCAGTTCTTTACAGAAGGATCAGCATGATTAGCTCACTGGTTTTCATGCACTTGCTCGCTTATGTGAAGGCTTTTTCTGTCAATGGGAGGAATGTTTAGCATCTGATTTTCTGAACTGAAAAGATTTCCCGTCTGTATAATTAGCCTTATTTATACAATTAGAGCTTAACCACTAATTGCTTGAGGTTTTTTTTAGTTTGCTTCCTTCCATGTAGAATATTCATCAGACAGCTGATACTGGAAAGTCAGAGATTAAACAATATTGTTGCTTTTCATGTTCCTACAAGGAATGCGTTTGTCACTGAAGCAATGAATTTTTGAATGTTATCTAAACACTACTTAATGTCAGCATTTTTTTCCTGAGTGACATGATGATGAATTCTGGAGAAAAAAACTGTCTCAGTGAAATTTCATCACATAAATAATCCACTTGCGTCAAGAAATTCCATAATGACCTCAAGGCTTGCCAAATACACTGCTTAGCATTAGCTACTCTTCTTGTGATATCAAAGTAATACACAACAAACACTGCCAAATCTGCTTTCTCTAACGCTTAATGTATATTTTTTAAACCTCATTTAGTGTCTGGAAATTGAATTTGCTTTTATAATAGTAGAATGTGTTCATTCTTTGTGTTGTCCTCCGTCTCTCTAGTGTGGTGGGGGCTGTGGCGCATCCTGTATGCCTTAGAAATACATAATTCGGTTATCCAGTAAAAATAAAATAGTGTGGACATGCTCGTGAGTGAGAGCAATCTCACTGAGTTACAGAAAAAGACAGTCCAAACTTGAATGTCATATAATAATAATAATAATAATAATAATAATAATAATAATAATAAAAAAAACAGGCTCAAAATAGAAAACATTTAGTCATGAACTGGACCATCCTTATAGAAATGTGAAAGATTTGAGAGACTGTAAAAGCATAGCAATGGAATTACGATGATAAGAAATAGCAGAGTTAGGGTAGTTTGTTCTAAACCCCTAAGTAATCTTGTCAAACAGAAAACAAGATACGCACAATGGAACACATTCAGCTGTTGGTTGTTTGTGTTCTGTCAGAGGAAGCATCTCTGCAAGGCTGCAGTCTGTGCTGGCCTTCAGCCCTTGCAGTACTCCTTACACAGCCTGCAAGGCCTGCAGCAGGCTAACTGCAACAGTGCTGCAGGGAGAATGCAAACATGTGGGGCTGGGGCTGGTCCTCTGCTGGGCTCCACAGCTCTGCTCCCTGACCACACTGGAGCTGTGCTCCCTGGCCATACAGGAATTGTGCTCCCTGACCATACAGGACCAGTGCTCCCTGGCCATACAGGAACTGCCAGGACAGCAGCATTGATTGATAAGCTCCTGCTCTCAGGGCATGGCACCTTCCTTTGAGTCTGCCTCAGCTGCATCCCCATCCCCACTCAGCTGGGCAGTGGCTGCATGGCTTTTAGTAGCCTGAGTTCCGTGTAGCTCTCTGTGAGCACATTCCTGGCTCACTAAGTAGGAATAGACAAATGACTCCACTGTTCCTTCTGTCTGTGAAATGGAAATTACAGTGTTAAGAACTTTGGATGAAAAAGTTCTGCTTAGGGTTACTATTTGTGATGTTTTAACCCAGCAGTGAAGGCAGAATTAATGGTCAGGCAATTTTTAAAAGACTTGCAGAACTTTCCTAACTGAGAGTTACAGAAGTAGTTTAGCTGCAGTAACTAAAAACCAGCCATTGATACAGCTGTTATTACTGTCACTATAGAATATATATATCATGCTGGTCCTGTGTTGTACTTTGGTTTGCATAGCCACCTCCTCTCTTAGTCTTTAGGTAACTGCACACCTGCTTGTATATGTGCCCCTTTTTTTTGTCTGGGAGTTGATCTGTTAAAATCCTGACTTGTTTTCTTCTTAGGTGGGTATTGTCACTACCATCCATTGCCAGTTTGTAAACACTTCTAGATTTGGGTTTTCCACTATTTATTGCCTCACAAGGCAAAAAGTGTTTCTTCCTATTCGGTGCTTTCATCTGGAAAAGCCCAAGTTGCAGTGCTATCCCAGTTGTCATTATTTCTAGCTAATTCTGTAGAGAAATTATTAAACTTAAGTAAATTCATCCAGTATGATATGGCTGACAACAGACAAAAATTCTGGTATTTCAGGCAATCTCATAAAAACTGTCAGAGCTGTCATTAACTCATAACTCCCTCTGGAGTGTCATTATGTCTTTTAAGGCCTCTGAGATCAGCCTTTTTATTTTGCCAGGCTGCAACTTTTCTTTCACATCATACAACTCCCAGATGGTGTATTTACCTGTAGCTGTGTGCTTTCCTTTGTTCATGCTAATAGTGCTAACAGTATTGGATTGAATTAAACTTTACTAAGGCTGCAGTAGTTAGGATCTTCAAATGCTTTTCTCCAAAGCACTTCTTCCTCATAAGAGAATTGGGAAAAAAAACAAAAGAAGCCTAATGCTTAAGAGTTACCATAAAGAACTCGATTGCTGTCACTGACTGAACCAGCCACATATATCACGCTGATCTGCATAGTTTAGAGCATTTTTTTCCCCTCCAAACTCTGAAAGCAAGGGTGCTTAAAATGGGTGCTCCAGGTTTGGACAAGCTTGAGACAGTGAAAATCCTGCATTCAGAGCTCAGATTGAAGTGACATAATGAACAGATTAAATTAATTACCCACTTAAATCAGACTGGATTGTCATACAAAATGCTTTAAATCAAATGAAGCACAAGATTTCAGTGAGAGGTGGCTGTCCTGACTACTCTGTCCCTCTGGGAAGGTGCAAGAAGTGCTGTGGATGCATGTTGCAAGGCTTGTTTCCCCAGAATGGAGTATCCTGGAGGGGATGGCAGCAGCCAGGCTCCTGAACTGCTGATATGTAGCCTGGCTGTTACTTCAGGTGCTACAGGAATATATTGGAGAAAATGCCTTGTGAGGTTGTGTAGTTCAGTGCTGCTGGAGGACTTACTGTCAGTGTAAGCTGCATGTGAATGGAACCTCTGGCCAGCTGGGATTTGTGCTGACTCCTGCCAGGGTGTAGGAATTCCACAGCAGGACAAACTCCACTCCGTACTCTGGTTTGCAAAGGGGATGTCACAGAAATAAGGGTTATTTGAAAAGGAAAGCGGTCTGAAGTGTGGTGAGGAGCCCAAAGAATGATGAGGTGAGGCATTTAAAGAGCACTGTCAGCGCAGCTCCCGTGGGCACAGCTCCCGTGGGCACAGCTCCTGTGGGCACAGCTCATGTGGGCACAGCTCCTTTGGGGACAGCTCCTGTGCCTGACACACACACCCTCAGCCTTAGGGCTGGAACTGGGACACCCTCTGTTCCAGCTGCCCGCTGCTGCACTCACATAAGTGAAATCCTACTAGGACCTTGTTTTCATCTCCTTTCCAGCATAGGGTCTGCTGTCTTTACATTTCTTCTTCAATTTTAGTTAAAACTGGAGAATTCTTAGTTTCTCCTGGCAGCTCTTAGGCTGCAGCACTCCTCCCCTCCCTGGCCCTGGATAATGCCCACGAGTGTTAGAGGTGTACTGCTAGGGGTGCCCCAATGGCGCATTAAACACAGAAACTCCCTGTTCCATCACCACTGTGTTCAGGATGCCTTGAATCTGCTGCTTTTTGCCTAACAGGCTGCCAGCTTCCTGCTAGTATTGAATGACGAGTATTGATTCCCATAGCCAATAAATATCTGGTAGGCAATTTTCCTTTTTAATCATTGTTCAGTGAACACAGCTGGATGCAAATAAATTGACGTAATAGTTAAGGCCTCCTAACAGCTCCACTCCCATCTCCTGAGGCCTTTCTTAGTCTCTAGGATTTTTGTAAAGATTTATTTCCCCTAAAAATAATTACATGATAATCTATTTACTTTGCTACTGTTCTTCTCATAATTAACCTTGATACAGTTCAAACTTGAAGAAATTAGATTGAATACACCTATACTAATGCTAGAATGATAGAATGCTATATTAATCTGAAGGGCTTATTTCATATTTTTTAAAGTTTCTTCTGGTTTTTTGTTTAATTTTTTTGGTCTTGTTGGTCTTGGTCTTGTTTGATCTTATTGTTGTTCAGTAAGCATCTTCCCAGCCACTACCAAATAGAACTAATATTTATCTGATTTTTACTGTGCGTCAATAAAACATAAGTGATATGAATAGCAAGGAGGACCAGACACATGGGTTTATGCTATTTTAAATGGGAATGTGTTTCATAGAATCTGCTAGTGTGGAACAGATGTTGATATCAGTGCCTGAAGTGTGGAGTGGAAAAAAATGCATGCTACAAATTCAGTGTGTTTTCTTAGTTTGTGGGCTAGGTGGTTCCTTATCTATTACCTTTTCCAAAATAGGAAGCCTTGAATTCAGGTTTTCTTTTTTTTTTTCTTTTTGTTTTTTTTCAATTATATTGTCGTTTCGTACAGATAGAGAATGGCATTATATCTCCTTGGAATAGATGTAATTTTATTCATTGTTCATCAGTATCTTCTGAGTAGTCTTGGAAAACACATGTCCTGGTAGGAGTTGCTGAGCATTTCAGTTTGTGCAGCTTTGCATTTGGTGAGTGGATTGGACCCACCAATGGACTTGCATGGGCAGAGCTTTAGGCAAGCAAATTCCATAAGGTGTCTGAAATGTTGGCTGGGACACATCTGCTTTTAATTCTCAGCATATTTTCTAAAATTTAGTAACACTGTAAGGATCGAGGAACATGATGAAAATAAATGATCTGAATACCTGGGATACCTCTACAAATAGCTGTAGAGAAATACCACTCTACTGGCTCTCAGGATGTCAGAAAATATTTTTTTTATTTTGTTTTCACATACAGAGAGTGTGTTAAGGAGAAGTGAGAGTGGAATATAGCTCATTATTTATGCAACATAAAAATTCTTTATGAAAGAGAACTGAACTGAGTTAATTTTGCTATCCTATAATCGTTATTTATAGTATTTTAATATTTTTCATATAAACTATATTTTTTTCAGGGTTTTCTCCTATTATTTTTGTAATAGAAAATGTATTGCCCTTTGTGATGAGCTCAGACTATTGTTGTGGGTAATTTTTCAGGAAATTCCAGTGGAAGGTAACAGAGCTGTGCCCCAGTTCTGTGTTTCTCCAGGGAGGCTCTGTGGGAAGTCAGAGCAGTTAAACCCCAGGTGAGCTGGGGCAGTACCAGCAGTTCCTGCTTGTGCCCAGTGCCGCTGGCAAGCACCATCCTCCTTTCTGGGCTATATTTGATGCAATTTCCATGAAGACTTTCAGAACAGACAGCTTGAGGCTTTCCAGCTGCAGGGGTTCAAATGGGAGTTCCCAGTGTGGAAGCTCCTGTTCCTGGTGCTGTCGGGTGTCCCAGCAGGGAGAGGCCCAAGAAGGGCCGCAGCCCTTCTGTGCTGTGTGCCCAGCCTGGTGCAACCCACGGGCAGCAGAGGCCAGAGAGCAGCCAGGGGCTCATCTGTGCCCTCTGTGCCCTCCCTGGTCACTGCTCTGAGCACCTGAGCTAGGCCCCTGCGGACTTGCAGCTCTCCTCCAGCGGCTGTGCTGCAGCAGCTCTTTGAAAACAAAAATAGAAAAGCCTGGTCCAGGCACTGCTTCTAGCAAAGCCTAGAGTTGCTGCCTCCTCTCTGAGTTTCCTGCCTATCCATGAAATTCTGGTCCCAGAATTCATGTTCCAGAGCATGTCACAGTGTGTTTGCCACTCTGCACTGGGCATAAGTGAAGCTCTGCTATCAACATGTTGTTGCACATTTGAAATATGACAGTAATAGTATTTTTCTTCTTCTTGCCCAGAATATCATTTTTATGGGATCACAGTTTATTAAACTCACTAGATGGCTTGGCCAATTAGTTTTAAACTGCTTTTTAACATATGATTCCACTTATTGCTTGGTACAGCTTACTGCACCTTTGATATATTCTTTGATTTTCATGTTCCAGAGGCTCTGATTGTTTTCTTTTCCACTAGGCAACCCTGCATGTTTATTATTCCCATATTTCATATTGTCAGTTCAAAGTGCTCAGGGCAGCAAGGCAGGCAGGCAGGTTCCCCATCTTAATGCTTCCATCACTGCAGAAAAACATGCATAAGTTATTTTAATCTCTGTAGAGCTGTTTTCTTTTATGTAGAACTGTTGCTTTCCTTTGCTGTTTCCTATTTGATTATTTCTAACTTCCACCCTATCTTTTATATAAATTCTTTTGACTTCCCAGAGAGCTTTTCTGCACCCATCAGCATTCTTCCACTTCTCTGTTTCAGTAACTTTTCACAGAGCTGGTCCTGTTCGGGAAGGTGAATTACCCAGCACCATAGGCTGCAATCATTACCGAGGTATCTGACCCTAGAGTGTAGTTACCTCTTGTGAGGAGGATTTCTCATGAGCATCACTTCCAGCTGGGTTCAGGACCTTCCTTCTACCCAAGGGAGGCTGCTGTTCTAGAAGTGCTGGTTGCCGTTCTGGAAGTGCTGCCTGCTGGGCACTGTGCTGACAGTGTCAGCCCCCAGGAAGCTGCTGTTGCTGCAGCTGCTGAACAGTTCAGAATATTTCTCCCCACTCTGAGTGTTTGGTTTCCCCGTGGGACAGGCAGCCTTTCTCAATTCATCCTGTCTGTTCTGGCTAGTGGGCTGCTGCTTGATTCCTTATTTGAGCTCAGATTGACCAAGACAGCAAACTTTGCCCCCTTATTTCTAGCAGTTGCTTTGCAGGCTGAAAGCATGTATCTGCTAGATGGACTTTCCACAAAACAGTGCTAATTTTTATGGCAGAATCAGGGCTGAAGAATCCCAGGCAGACTTCTTCACACATATTGATGTGTTTGATATGTTCTTGACATTCACAGTGTCTCTGGTAATTTGCCTTTTACATAGAAGGGCACCTCAGCAAGTGGTTCTCCTCTATCTTCTCTTAAGTATGTTGTGGTGTTAAACAGCTTCTTTGCGAGACCTGTCAGGTTGCATCAGCCATGTGGTTCTGGGTATGGCTGCCTGATGTGACAGGGCAGTGCTTGGGTGTGCTAAACAGAGCTTATTGCCTGCATTTGGCTGAGGGCCACCCTACTGGAAGTAAACCATGGAAGAGGGATTCATTCCAGAGTCCCAAAGTCCTTGTTGGTAACAGGTTTGCACTATCAGACAGAAAGCACCAACTTCCTACTTTCAGAAGTAACTTTGGTCTTGATGAGAAATAATAAAATCCTGCAGAACACGGTTCGCTACAATGCAGTTCAGTCTGGGATCACTGGTGAGGTTTGCACCTGCGTGCCCTGCTGCTTGCCTAAGTGGCTTGTGGGTCATACAAATGCCTCAGCAAACAGCTCACAGGGACTCATATTCTAATATGCAAGGTTGAACATCTGCCTCTAGAATCAGTCACTGTCCCATTAAAAAAGCATTTCTGGCACTCAGTCAACCGAAAATATCCTGACAGCAGCCTGGTGGTTGGTTCAGTGGGAGTTGTTGAATGCAAAGAAACCAGTTGGACTCAACACAAAATACCCTTTGGTGGTAAAGCCACGCTTTTGTTGTTGGCTAGAAGAGTACAGATCTTCTCATGTTCCTCACTCTAATTTGGCCTTAATGAGCTCTTACAAACATGGCCTCTGTGTTTATGCAGTTGTCTCTTGCTTGTTTCTACCAATCTGTCTTGGACCACATCGGAGTTTTGTGTTTGATTTCTTTTGTAAAGCATGAAGCAGCTGGCCAGGGCACTACTGTCACATACAGCTGTATATGTGTTCCTGAATTAAATTCTGCTCAATGAATGCTGGGAAGATATCCCTCTGTTCCCCTCACGTGTTTTGAATCTTAGAGTTTGTTTGGATATACAAATCAGTCTGATTTCCTACTTCTGTTATTTTGAATTTAATTTTTTAATGCTTTCTTTAGGCATTTCAGAAAAATGTCTGCTCTTACAGACATTAAAAACCAAAGCTAAATTATGAATGCAAAATTACTGAGAAATAACAAAAATTATCAACCATTGGGTACCAAAATGGCAGCACTGAGACTCCATAAGATGCTCTGTGAGTATTTCCTGGATTTTAGCTTTGGTTTTGACTGCAGTTATTGCACATTTGGAAATGGCAATACTTGATCTGTTTGATATGAGTGTTAAAAATAGTTGCAGTTTTCAATATTGTAAAAATAGCTTTAAAATTTAGGCGGTTGGATTTTTCACTGTCTGATAGTCACAAGTCTTGGAACCTTTTAGAGTCAGATTGCAAGTATTATTTTTGCAAGCTAATGCTGTTGTGTATTGCAAATAAGCGGATTTTGAAGACACAAATAACGTTTACAAAGTCACCAAGAAAAGCACTCAGCAAACTTAAAATAGGTTTGTTTTCTCCCTGTTTGTTTTTCTCTTGTTGCTGCTGTTCACAGCCTTACAGGCATCATTACTCCTGTCAGAGGTTGAGCACAGAACAAATCCCATCAGAAAAACCCCAAATGCTCAGGTCTCAAGATGTATCTGGTGCAAATCCAGCAGGTAGCTTAAAACAGTGAAATCTAGCTAGAAGAGGAGACAGGCAGGGTTCATGCTTTATTTATCTTAATAGATTTTTGAAGCTAAGTCCTGTGCAGCTGTTGGAAAAATTTATGGAATTCATTTCTAAAGCAAACCACTTGGATGATAGACATGGCTGTGATTCCAGTTGTGTCAGTGCCAAGAAAGCCTTTGGTTTTGTACTGTGAACACTCTTTAATCGCAGGTTTTGTATTTAGCCTTTTGGCTTCTGAAAGCAAATTCCTCCTTTCTTGATGTGCTGCTGATGGTCATGCAGCCTCATGATTGAGCTTTCTGTTTGTAGCTGTCCTGGGGTGTCTTTGTGCCTGGCAGCGGCACAGCACAGCTGAAGGAGATGCTCTGATGGCAGCAGTGTCACCAACTGCACCTCTGCTGCTGTGCCCAGCACGAGAGCACTTTGCTGTGATTGTCTCTTGTACACAGATGGCCTTTTAAAATGTGCTTTAACTCCTGACAGATTTCCAAATATTTGCAATTGACAGCCTCCTTACAAATACCCATTTTGGGGAATGGGAGCCAGCATTTTTCCATAGTCATGTTTTGTCATTCACACAGCCATAATGTTTGAATATCATGAGGAAAATTAGCTGTTCTAAGGCACAAGTGTTAATTGGAAGTAAATGCCAAAAAGATATTTTTGTAATGAATGCATTGGTATTTAAGTAGTTTCCCATCACTTTAATATCAAAAATGTGCTGGGATCTGCCAACTCACTTGGTAATCTTGGCTAATAGCAGGGAAGTTGCACATGGTCAGTGGCTTTAAGCAGCACTGGTACTCCACATACTTCTCAGGATCTGGGCATTTGCAGCAATTGCTTGCTGCCTTTTCCAACCTTGGCAGCAAGTGTCAAAATGATGCAGTTTTTGTCCAGGGAAAGCTCTGTCCTGTAATTCCAAGGGACACTCGAGGACACCACTCATCATAGCTGAATAAGGACCTACAACATTTTACTGGGCCTTGCCCTGGCTCCACTGAGAGCCCAGCTCAGTAAAACCTGCCTGCCTGGGGGGAGTGCGTGGGGTGTGGGACATAGCATTTAACACAGCTCAAGCCAAAGGTGGACTTGATTGCATGGGAATTTCACTGGATGGTTTGCAGTGCCCTGGGTACACATTGTGCCCTGGCACAGCGGTGTCTGAGGCACAAAGCAAAGCAAAGCAGGGCTGTGAGAGCCACTTCCATCTGCACACTGCAGCTCTGAGCGGTTCAGAATGAAACTCAGGCTGGTTACAAAGCAGAGCTACTGAGAAGCTGTTCAGGATGCTGTAATCCCTTCTTATCTCATAGCAAGTCATGTGCAGTTCCACCCATCAGCATTCCCTTTTATCCATTATGCTGTTGGCATGACAGAGGAGGGACGTGTTGCCAGAGTTATACTCCACTTTCTTATCTGTGTCTGGAAACTGGCTCCCCCTGGCCATGGCACTGTTTTAGACAGTATTTCCATCCTGTCTTACTGTCCACTCAGAATTGCTTGGCAGATTGCCCGATCTTGCAGATTTTGCTCCTGCAGGTTTTTTTGCTTTCTCTTGAGGCCTATTTTGTGCCTATTTTGTCTCACTTGCTTTCTAAATGGAAAACACTTTGTTTTTCCAGAGAGTTTGAGGATATTTTTCTCATTTCTGTATTACTGTGTAAATTTTTTTTTTTTTTTTGTAAAGGAAGGTAACTGCCTCAAGAGTTCCCAGAGGCTATGGCTGCCATTTAATTTCTGTGTTGTCTTTCCTACTGTGGGAGGTTTTAAAGGATATTTGTTGTAAGGGAGGGGGAAAATTGAAGGAAAACTGATCTTACTTGAGGGAGGGAGGGAGGGTTTGCTGTGAGCATTCAAGGAAATAAATTATTTTCTGTTCAAGAATCTCATCAGTTCTTAGTTGACATTATGGCTAGATACATGTCACGCTAAGGAAGCCTAGTCATGCTCCTCTTTGAAAAAATCAAAGTTGAAACCCCTGACATTATTAAAGTGCACTACAGATTATTTTTCAATAAAAATAGCTGTATTTTCTCTCAACGTGACCAGGCAAGTAGGTGATTTCTTTTTCTATCTACCTTGTGTAGATGTATCATATTACAGTGTTGTAATTGATGAAAATTAGGCTTAGTACTTCTTCCTTCTTTAAAATATGTCCACAATCAGTGTTTTCAACCTGTACCTTATACGCAAGTCTGATGTGCAGTTACCTAAGAGAAAATCTGTTGCCTAATGGCACAAAATGTTGGAATATGCCTTAAGGTATGGAACTGTATTTGGATTTCCACAAGTTCAAATGAGGTCTCTTTTACAAGATATTTACAAGATATTTTATAAGATATTTACAAAGAAAATGTGCCTTGCAGTCTGATAAAACAACAAAAAAGAAGGACTAAGTAGTTAATTTTCACTGAGGACAGAGATCACTGACATGTCCCAGGGAGATCTCATCACCTACTCGTCACAGGCAAGAGTATCAGGAATGAGGAGATATTTGCTTTATTCATGACATTATTTGTGGTAATAAAGTGGCTGTGAAGAGGTGTAGTGGGATCTCAAAATAACAGGTGACAAGGGATCAAATGGTAAATGAAGCTGAGTGTTGAAAATGGAAATGACTGTACTTGTAACCCTGATCTGTACATGTAACACCAAGGGCACCAAAGTGGTGGTGAGTGTTTCAAGGCAGTGTGGGATAATTGTGTGGCTGCATCACTCAGTATCCACATCTCACATGCAGCTCTACCACCTCTCCCCTCTCCAAAAGATATGTGAGGAGCCCAGCAAGGCTTACTGTATTTCTGAACCTGTTCCATACAAGGAATGGCAGAGTAGACAAGTCTTAATCTTGGAGGAGAGAAAACTGAAGTGGTATGAAACAGAGAGCCTGTAAAATATTAAGTAGAAAATAGACAGTGAGAAGGAAAGGATTAGTAAATGTTTTTCATAGTGGGCCTAATACTGGACCCTGGGTTTTAAAACAGAAATAGTCTTTTTTTCCCAGACCTATTGTTAAACTGTGTGACTTGCTGCTCAAAAATGTTGTGGATACAAAAATTATAGCTGGATTAAATACAGTATTATAAAGGCAGGTTCATGAAAGGAAATCTTGTAAGAGGCTATAAAATATGAAGATGCTACATCTGGCTCAGATGTTTGAATAGTTTGCTAAAGGATAGATGAAATAGCCTTGCAGAGGTTTTATATTTTTCTCCTAAACCATTATTGTCAGAAGTGGTGGGCTGAGCTGCAGGACCTTTGGGCTGACCAAAACAGCAGAGTCACATTGTCAGTGATACATGACAGCAGTGACTGAAGAAAACCAAACTCTGCTACTGTACCCAGATTAAAATCAGGATTATATTTGTGCTGTAGCCTTTTCCATAACTGGAGAGTTTGTCTGTCAAGAGCAGCAGTGCTGTTCTGACTGCCTGACTCTTTGGAGCTGTATCTTTCTCATTTGTAAGTGCAGGACTGTTGCACTGCCTTTCTCTAAAGCCCAGTGGCCCGTGAGCTGAGGTACAGGTCAGGCTGCCCTGGAGCCCCGGGCATGGAAGGCTGTCTGTACAGAGCAGTGTGCTCCTTCTGTCTGCAATCTGGTGAGCTCTGAAAGCAGCAGGACCTGCAGTTGGCAGCCTGCACCATGGGGCTGAACAGTTCCTGCCCTCACTCCAGCTCCTCTGCCTCTGTAGGAGCTGTGCTGCTCTAGCAGAGACCTTGCTGCTGCAATGGAAATGAGAACAATGTTCTTCTCCACGGAGCACTCTTGTAGTGGGATGCTGCAGTGACCCTGTGCCACTGCTTGTGCTGTTTCCTTTCCCAAGCACTCTGGCAGGTTGTGGTGCTCTGAGCTCAGGATGGAGCTGTTGGTTTCCCTGGGAGCAGTGAGGGATGCATAGGGATGTGTTTCTATGGCCCTGGTAGTGAGCAGATGGATGGGCTGTTGCTTCTGATTATAATGGCACTACTTCGGTCAACTGTGGCTGCATTCCCAAATATTAATCCACCGGCTCAGAGGCTGCAGCTCACAGAGATGCTTTACCGTGACCAGTGCTGTAGGCAAGTGTGGCTGTTGAGGTATTGAGAGGTTTTTCTGTTTGTACAGATCTTCCTCTTTGGACATCCAACAGCCTCCAAGAGTCCAGCTGGAGTCCAGAACTCCAGCTCATCCTAATCATCTTGCAGGTGTCCTACACAGATGGAGATGGCATGCAAGTGCTTTTGAAGCACCACTCCCTGTCTAAATACTGTCATTTCTGTCTTCTCAATGTTGTGCTACTGTAGCTGGGCTCTTGCTGCACAGGCAGCCAGAGGAGTCTTGGAAAAACCAGGAGAGAGCATGCTCTGTAATAAGGAGAGAACAAAGACCTAAGGTTTGAGCAAATGTGTCCGGTTTGTCTGGAACTCTTGTTATCTGCCCCTCCCACCCAAGGAGGAAACAAATATTCCAGTTTTATAGCAGAACTTCTAAAGGACAAATGATTAATCTATTGGTCAGGTATTTCTGCTTGTCAGACCAGAACTATTAGACACTGATGTGTCTTGGAAGGACTGTAAAGAATTCTGTTACACTGTATACAAAAATACCTTCACTCAAATAAGAGCTTAGCTGGTAGCAAGGGGCCTAGCGGAAATTTTTCCAAATCTATTTTTAGCACAAAACAAACCATCCAACCTTCTGGAACTTTTTCTTTTGAGTCAAGTATTTCTTCAAGAGTCTGCAGGAGACAAAGCCTCTGACATGCAATTACAGGGTAATATCAGAGTTGGATGTGGATGATATTTTCCTGTGCTTCTTTAAAGATAGAGAGCTAGCTGACATGACAGCATCCTCAAAAAAAAGCCAAGGCCTGAAATCTATCACCTTAATTAGTCAGAAAGATGTCCTTAGTCCTTGTCTCCCACATCCCAGCTGCCCTTGGTGCTGTATATTTGCTCTTTGCTGCTGTGGCTTTTGCTCAGACACTGAAATGTGTCACGCAGTTGTGTGTTAGTGGAGAGGATAGAGGGCATTTTCCCTGTTCTTGCACAAGTGCCAGTGCAGTGTAGGGCTCCACTAGAAGCCTCCTACTCTGGGATAACATTGCACTACGAGAGCATCACACAACTGCAGAATAGAGACATGGAGATGCTGGGATGTGAACTGCTGCCACCTTCCCCCTGTAAACTGCTCACCCCTTCACAGTTCTGGGGATGCTGATTTTATATGTACCCCTGCATCTTCTTGACTTCTGGAGGGAGACTTTGGCAACCTACTCACTCTTTACAGGACAGGGAAAAAACTCTAGGAATTCTTTTGCTCTGCATATTAAGTTGTGGTTATACTGAATTCCAATAGACAATGCAATCACCAGCCTGGGTTTAAAATTCTGGTTCTACCTTGTATTGAGCATGGCTGTTATAATATCCTTTCTTCCTGCTCTCACACACAGCAGGAACTTTTTACAGTCCATTTCACTGCAGCATCCTGGAGAAAGCTGACCTCATGACCTTGCTTCAACTGTGCTCTTCCATAATCCTGCTCATTTCGCTAGTAAGATGAAGTGAGCAGCAAGCTACACACACAACACATATCCTTTAGGGAAGAATTGGGCCAATATCTGTGCACTGTCCTGGCAATGTCAGCTGAGAACTGCACAGTGACAGGACCATTTCAATAATGTTCATTTTATACAGTCACAAAAGGTACTGCAGCCAGAAGAATCTGCTGAGGAATGTGAATAGGACAGCCCCTGATTTGAATGACTTGGGACACCTCCTGCCTGGTGTCAGGTGCAGAGGGAGCTGTGCAAACACCACACTACACTGCTGCAACAACTGCACTAGGGCACTTGGCAAGAAATGTGTTTGTGGCACTCATCAGTCATTAAATTCTTGCAATGGAAATGTAAGCTCACTCCTAATTACAGATAGATGAATGAAGTGTTTCAGGGAAGTGGGCTCATGGACTTGCAGTTTGCAGGAATACAGTGACCTTGTCCTGGAAGTTTCTTCTTCTGGGGTCATGAGAGGAAAGGTGGATACTCCAGGGAGCAGTTGGATTTTGGTTCACACATACAGATAGTGATAAACATAAACATGGACGCTACCTTGTGGTTACAACAGGATTTTTCTGTGCTTGATGCTCTAAATGTGTTTAGAAAGATCTTTATCTTTCCCCAGTCTTGGGAAAAAGTATATTAGTAAGTGTGCTACTCCTCTCTGCTTTCTTCCCTTTTTTCCTCATTTCTGTTTTGTAATCTTCAGTGCTGTATGATTTGGTTTCCTGCCCAGACAGAAAAATTAGAGTTTCCGTCTAGACAGGAGGTCTTTACTCTTTCAGAAGACAGGTTTTTAAACCAGAGCATTAGAACAACATTCATCAATGTTATTTGCACCACACACCCAGTCTAGGTAGAATCAAAACTGCTGTTCCTTACCTGTCACTTAGGAACAGAGTAAAATACAGTTCCTCCCCATGAGTGCTCACAGTCTGATTTAAACATTGTACAGAGCAAAGCCGCAGAATGCTGCTGCCACCTTGCAGACCCTTGTCCTGGCTCCTGATTGAAATTCTCCTCAGCATACATGAGCTGGGAACTGCTGCCTGGATGCATGGAAAACCTTGGGAGACCGGGAATGGCATTCTGACTGAGCACTCCCTCCTAGTTAATTCCTGCAATACTTAAAGCACAGCCATTGGAAGGTTATGTTTGGTTTATAGGAGAGGCCTATCCTTTTGGAACAGCTGCTGTATATGGGTAATTTTGTTTCAAGGAAGCCAGGTGAGATGAATGGATAGAGCCAGATGAGTCTCTCCGTTGAATTTTTAGTGTTGAATTTTTTGTTTACTTGAAAATGAGCAAACTGCTCTTAATTATTGTTTCTTTAATGAGAAGAGTGGCTCAGTAATGATGTACAGTGTATCAAAGCAGCTGTTGTGAAGGCTCTGATGTATAATAGCACAAGAAGGCAGGATGGCAAACAAAGCTGTTAGCTTTCAATAGCATGAAAATGATTGGAAAGATAAGGGGAAAGAAGTTGAGAAGGGTGCTGGGAAACACTGCTTTGCAGGATCATCATTACGTAAAAAAGCTTCCTTTTCAGAGGGAAAATGCTGAGAAGCTAGGGGAACTGAATACCTGAAGACTTTTCTTATAGAAAAGTGCTATCGGAAGGGAAGAGTAGCAGAGTTCATTAATGGGAAAAGCATTGGCATGTAATGAACACTTGTAGTGGGTTACACTGTGGGTTGGTTTGCATCCTGTGCACCTTACTGGGATTTAAGTGGTGTCAATTGGATAAATACTATGTCCTGATGTTCCCAAGACAAGTTGGTTTTGTTTGAGATTTGAAGGCTTTTACTATCCTTGATGAGAACAGCAGCTGAAAAGCAGGCTGATATCCTAGAGCAGGACTAGAGGGATCTGAAGGTGCAGAGGGATGCTGAGTTAATAGGACAGAAATAGTACAGTCCAAAAGCTCCATGCTGAGAACCTTTTGCAGCGGCTGGATGAAAGCACACAAGGCATTCCTCAAGTCAGGAGTTCCCAGAGCCAGCGGCAATAGAGATGGTTGCAGTTTGCTGATGGTTATTTGGAGGGTTCAAGTACCTACTGATAAACTGGAGAAGACTTCTGTTTTTATTCTTTTTATGTTGCTGTGTGCTGAAGGCAGGCACAAGGGTTAACTCCTTCAGCAAAAACCTGCTATACAGCCCCTGCTGTAGATGTAATCCAGATCAGCAGAATGTCACTGCTTCCAAGGAAGTGGTGCAGGTCTGCAACTCAGCCTTTTCTCTACGTATTTTTGTCAAATAAATAGCATGTGCTTCAACAACTTGGAAAGGTAAGTCAGGAAAACACACCAGGATATTAATGCCTTGTAAGAATGATTTGTATTTTGCCTCTTGGAAAGATTTGGGAGGAAAATGCAGCAAATCACAAAAATGAAAATATTACTGTATTATTTAAAAAAGCAGCAGGCTCCACAAAACCCAGAGCTGGATTCCTACCAAAAATCAGAGATGTTGTGGAGCCTGATCTGAAGCTCTGAAAATCATTATGCAAACATAACTGTAAATCTTGAGGCCAGTTATTGGGTGACAGTTTAGTCAATGACAGGTGAAAAATCAAAATGAAAGTGCTGTGAACATCTCAGTGAGGCAAAAAAAAATAAATAATAATAATAATTTATCTAGCACTTAAAATTTCCAGATTGTATGGCCATTAAATCATGCAGAGAGTTGCACTGATCTCAGCTGCAGGGAAAGAAAAGCCATGTCACATTTCTAGAGCCTCTGTAGCTATTGAGCAAGTTGATAGTAGACTGGAGGGCTGTGACTAAGGAATTATAGGTAATTTCAAAAAAAAGTAAGAGAATGAGGTTTCTATCTAGGTTTAATAAAACATAACACAGAAGTTAAGTTGAGCAGCCCTTGGAAAACAAAGTAATTGGTGTTTGAGACTGCAGTGGAGTTGACTGGAATGTCTTAAGAGAATAAACTGACCAATAACAGATTATGTCTTTCTGAAGAAAAATTACCTGTGCTATTGAAAATTGTTTTAAAGATACTTAAGGAGCTCCACTGGTAAAAAGCATCCAACATCCTAAGATGCTCAGTGTATGTTGCCCACCAGTCCCTTCCTGCCAGGTCCCTCTGTGCCAGCCCAGGGACAGGGCCAAACTTGGCCCCCTCCTCAGCACTGCTGGAAACTGCTAAGAAAGGCCACTGGGAACAGCTGTATTGTGCCTTGTAAACTCAGGTACACACTTGGTTGAGGGGGAGAAAAGAAAATTCTGAACAAAATGTTGATAATCTGTCCAAGTAGAGATGTGACCAATCTCCCTGGGGCTAATTCTGTGTATGAAGTTAAACACATGCCTAGAGGGTATCCTGAATGCATTCAGAAAGTTCCCTCACCCTCAAGATGGAGAAGTAAATCAGGTAAAATCACAGCCATTGACATCTCTGGGCTCTGAGTGACTTTCTGGCCTTGCTTGTTCTTCAGTGTGGGAGTGGGGCCTCAGAAAAGGGACTGTGTGCAGGGGCTGAGCTCTCTGGGGAATTTGTACATTTGCAGTCTCAGACAAATTGGTTTTTGTAGTTGCCATATGTGAGGGCTTTTCATAATTGACATCTGTGGAATGAATGGCAGTCCAGGCTAAAATGTGCACAGTTGAAAATATTAGAAAATATGGCTATTACAAAAACTTGTAAGAACTTTATGCAAATGTTCCATCTACAGTGGAAGGGCCAGATTTTAATATCACGCATGATGCACAGTAACAGATTTTTCCTAGGTATGCTGGGATGCCCACACTGTGCCTGAGATTACAATGTGTTCCAAAAATGGATTATTGGGCTATGAAAGAGCCAGTGATGAGGAAAATCAGATTTTACTGAGCTTTTTTTTTTCTTCGCCCTTACATGAGAATTGGCTTTCAGCATAGTTCTTAGTCTTTGTAATTCATTAGGAAAATTGGCAATAAAATAATGACAAAATGTGAAAACTAGTTTTCCTCCTTAAGAAATTCACATCATGAAATTAGGACAGAGAGGGGATCTCTTTACACCCAGTTGCTCAGAGCAACTGGAAAATTCTGACTACAGGAAGCATTACCTGAAGCAAACAGCAGTGCCTCCATTCCCAAGGGGATTTCCCTGAAGTGCTGTCAGCAGGCATTGGTGGCAGCAAAGTTCGGGTAGTGTGCAGGTTAATTTACTCTGCAAATCCCATTATCAGCTTAAATTCATTTGTTTAAATCCCCCCATTTAGGATCTATATTTCCCCCCATATCCAGATACTGTCTCTTTTCTTGTCTCTTTAGGGAGGAGGTAAATGAGATTTGGATGAAAGCCCTAATTATTCAGGGAGAATCACCCTGCAGCATTGATTTCTATGCAAAATCTTGCCCTGCAGCAGCTCGACAGCTACACAAGGCAAGGAAAGCAAAGCCAGCCCTCCTCCAGGGTTTCTCTCCTTCTTAAATGGTATCCTGATGGTCCTTGTCTCATGTTCAGTTCTCAGGGAGCCAGCTTTAGGAGGAGAAGTTGGTATGGCTGCTCTGTTCCCATCTCCAGAGAAAGCCAACAGAGGCCAGGTGAGAAGCTGCCCTTAGACAGGATTATTGGATTTTCTGAGTGAACACAGCTGCCTGGCCTGGAGCAGCTCTGGCAATGCTCCAGTTAGAAAGCCCCTCCTGACTTTAGATTCTTCAGCAGTGAGCAGCATTCAGGGCACTTTCTTGGGATGCTGCTCAACGTGCAGGGGGTGTCTGATGTTGTGAAGTGCAATGTTCCCAATGACTCCCACAGAAATCGTGGTTCTGAAAATCAGTTCCCTGGTCTAAACCTGGTCGAGCCAGGTTTGAAGGGAGGCACCAATCCCTCCAAGGTGATTTGTGGATCATTATTATACAATAGTTTTGCTGTATCCCAGCTGAACAGTGTTTACTCCAGTACACAGGATTCTTGCAAAGCAGGGGCTGCCTGGGCAGACCAATGGCAATGGCAGATCCAGGGGTTTTAGCAAAAAAAACCAAAATTGGTCCTTTCAAATGTTTTTCTAGTCTAAAAAACATCTAAAAGTTTCTCAGTTGTGCTTGAGAGCAAGACCTCTGTGTTAGTGATGCTTCTCAGACCACCTGAGAGATGGCATAAATCCTTATAACTTGCAAGTGAAGCAATTAGATTTTAATGGCAAAATGTTTCTGTCTTTGGGAAAATGTGATAAATTTGCCACTGTAAAGGGGCGCAGAACTTTTGCAGGAAATATTCATTTAGACTGACTATGAATATTCAAGTGTACACCTGAAAGCTGACATAGTAATTATATTTTAAATAAATATTTGCTTTTCAAATGTTGCTTTAACTAGTCATCTATTTCAGATACTCTTAAACCATCATTCATCATACATCTGTCTAAATGCTAGCCAGATGCTGTTGAACAAGCTGTTTTTTTAGATATATGTATTAAAGTATTCATTTTCACAGAAAGTTCTGAGTATAAAAATTATGTATCTGCTCATCTTTACGTAACAGCATAAATTTCAAAATATCTTTTTCTCTAAAACTATAGTAGTTTATATCAGAAATATCATGGAAATTAGCTGAATAAATAACTGCAGCTGTAAAATTTTAAGGTGCAGCACCAGTGAACAATTTAAATTATACAGCAAGCTACAGCAACAAATGAAACCTGAATGCTCTGCATCAGCAGCATGTTTCACATCTCAACACCTCCTTTGCAGTTGTGGTCTAGTTGCAGAGACACTAAGATCTGAAAACCCTCACATGCAGATGTTGTAACAAATACTGAGACACCAACGCACCATTCTGTACTGCCACTTGCCATTCTCTGCACCTCCAGCCAGCCCAAAGGTTACTGCTGGCAGCTCTCCAGCTCAGAGGTTGGAAAGCTGCTGAGGCAGGATTGAAATGAAGGATATTGTTTGTACAGTGTTATGAACAGTAAGTGGACACTGGTGGTGGGTATGAGGAACCCCATATATTCTTAGTTTTTAGAATTAATTCATCCTTATGTTCTCTGCAGCCATATCATAAAAGAAAGTAAGAACAAGGGATTGGAAAGTACTGTGTGCTATGTTCCCCTGCTTCATCAGGAGAACAGTCTGCAGTTGTTTTAATGAATTTACTCCACACAACTGTATATAAAAGTAAATTTCATGTTCCACTATCTCTCTTGAAAATGTGCTTCAGGAAGGTAACGATGGAATAACTGAAAACATGTCTGCTGGTGTAGCCCTAATGTATTCACGCACATTTGTCCTTGGAGTTATTCTCTGGTCCTGATGCAGCATTGCTTTTCCCTCCCTCACACTAACTGTCCAGTGTTTATAGACAGAATATTCTCTTCTCTTAAGTCTGAGTCTTGCAAAACTGGTTAGAGACAGCAGCTAGGCTGAGGTGAGCTCAGTGGGTCAGAGCACGGTGCTGGAAGTGCCATGTTGCAGGTTCCATCCCTCTGTGGGCCATCACTTAAGAGTTGGACTTGATCCTTGGGGTCCCTTCCAGCTCAGAGTACTCTGTGATTTCTGAGACAGAATGCCCTGCTGTCAGAGCCTTTCTCTTCCCCAGCTCTCTTTCACTGCACATTCATGCTTAAATGCACTTACCATGGGAGGATCAAAACTGCATATTCTTCATCATGGAATGGTTTGGGCTGGAAGGGACCTTAAAGACTGAGATCTGTGTCATGTCCACTGATGACTGAACTGATTTATGTGGGCAAGGCATGGAACTGTCTCTGGATCACTCTCTCCTTTGTTGGAATTCCATGAAGCTTCATGTTTTCACTGCCCCTGTGTCAGCTGAGGAATATACCCAGATTCTTTCTCTGCAATATGCCAGGCTGGTGAATGAACTCAGAATTGCCTCTCTAATGTTACAGGTTAACAAAATATTTTGGACTTGAGAAATTAAAACCAGGTGGATAAAAATGATTCTTTGTAATAGTTTGAGTTGGCTAATTGTAATATATTTACCTTTTGTTGTGAAATAGTTAGGAGTAAAAGTAAAGCAGGCCTAAAACTTGAAAGGGAATAAAGAAAAACTTTATTAACAACACAAAGAATAATAATAATAATAATAAATTCAGAACAGATTTTCAGATTAGTCCTTCCTTCCCCATTGTCACAGCTTGACAACATACAGTGACACTTCAGTCAATTTCCTTACTTAAATTTCAGTTCACTTTAGGGAGAGGAGTTTCTTCTTCTTTAGCTATAAGGATCTTTCATCAAGAGAGGAAAGTTTTCTCAGTTTTCTCCTGACTCCACTTTTTTCATGATTAACTGCCGCCCGGGATGTGCTATCATGAATTTCCTCGCACTTCACAGCCTTCCCAGAGCTGAGTTGCAGGTCATGTTAAAAAGTCATGGGGTATTACTTTTAAGGATGAGCTACTTGAAGGCAAAAGTTCTCTTTAGCTCACTTCTCTCTTTTCATACTTCATTTCCAGGAAGAGAGATCCCCTTTTTTTCCCTCCGGGCAAAAGGATTCTTCAAACACTTTACACCTTGCTCCACCCCCCCATGTCTCTCTTTTTTTCATGGTTTAAAGGAATTTTTTTGTGTCGTACAGCCCACCCTTATAACTTACAAGAAGATATTTCAACCAGCCTTCATGGCATCTCCTCATTCTCCTTCCATCTAGAAACTTAGCTTTTGCTTCATTGACTTTGGTGTATCCTTTCTGTTCTTCTCCCTCTCACCCAAGGAGAGATGAAAGTCTGCAAGTCTTACCTGAGCATTATAAAAAAAAAAAAAACCTAAAATTTCACACAGAGGTTGCAGGGGCCGGGCCAGGCCATGCTGGAGCTGTGTCAGGATCTCAGGCCGCCCAGGCCACGCTGGAGGGGCAGGACGAAAACCGCAAAGTCCATCCAGAGGAGAAATGGGTGCCAAGGCCCTGGCTCCACGGCTTTCTTCCAGCACTGCCCGCCCCCAGCTCCAGCCGCAGCCCGGGGGTTCTCCCTCTGCCCTGCCCAGCACACAAAGCCCTGGGGGGCTCCCCGAACCGGGCCCGGCTGCCTCCCCCCAGGCCGTGAGGGCGGCAGGGCAGGGCCCCCCGAGCCACGGCCACAGCGGGAAAAGGCGAGAATCCAGCCATGGGCTCTGCTCCCCTTGGCCACTGGGGCCCCTGGTTAAAACGGGGCCCGGCAGCCTCCGGAGCCCAACCTTGCCCGGCCCGGGCCGCATTGCAAGCGGGCCCTGCCCAGGTCAGGATACTTTGTAAAAGGCCGGAAATTAAACAGAGCTTTCCCGGGGTTTACTTGCTTCAAACGTGATTCACGGCGCGAACCGACTTTTCCAATTGGTTTTTCAGGCTGTCAGCAACTAAACCTGCCTCCAATTGGTCCTAGCAATTCACAGAGGAACTTCTCATGGAGAAAAAACTTCCTAGTGTGCCCTCCCCTCAGGGTAAAACCAGCGCACTCTTTGACTCCCACACTACTGGTTTTAAGAATAATGCCAATTTAATATAGAGGAAGTACATCAATATGACCCTAAAATGAAAAAAAGTGTTGTTACCAGTAAGCACAAAAGTGTGTTAAAACACTGTATAAGAGAAACACAAGAGGGATTAATACTTATTCCCTTCCACAGCTCTGTCAGGGATATAATTTCAAAATCTTTCCATGTCTAGATGTTCAGTTGTGGGGTTTTGTTCTCTTTCTCAAGGCATGCATAGATTTTAGCCTACTTCCCTTAGAAGAAAAAGTTACTCAAAGTGAAATATTCCTTTATATCCAGTCACATCTATTGTAGTAAGAAAATTTGTACTTAATAGCTCGTTAATATCCATTTTTTTCAGCACAGTGATAACCCTTCTTACTTTCTTAAGTGCTTTTGTTGATTGAAAATTATTTTATTCTAAATTTTCATACTGTCAGTTGGGGGAAGGGTTGTCAGCAGAAGAGAGGAGTTCTATTGGTGTTGCATGTGCAAGGTCAGCTGTACAACTCTGAGTGTTTGAACTGATGCTGCTGTGATTGGTAATAAGGGGACGTACAGGCCTCTTCTGGGGCCAGGGAAATCTATTGTATTGGTTTTCCAAAGGTTACTGCTTTTGGAAGTGGAACTTGGGGTGTGGTGGAGCCAGAAGCTTGCTGTATTTTTGTATGATAGTATCAAGTTTTTAAAAAGCCACATCCAAGCATGAAAAAATGCCTTGTGTATTACTTAGGTCTGTGACACTATAACTGAGAGTGGGACCACAGTGCTAGGACTCCTTCTCTAAAACATCTCCCTGGGACAGGCACAGAAATCCCATGGCATGGGGAAGTGGGAAACTGGAGAAAGTGGCAGACTGCATTTAACTTAATTTTTTCTTCCGTGCAGTTCATATGAGTGAGTGGAGGGAGTGAGTGCCCTGGCATCCTCTTCCAGCTGTGGATTTCTGACTCCCAGAGGCCTCCCTGGAATGTTAGGCAGCAGGAGCTGCTAAAAGCACTAGTTAGAACTGTAATTAATGGATAAGGACATGTGAGGAATCCTCTCCTCACTGGGATTTCAGATCCAGTATTTCAGTTACAGTTCCTGTCAGTGTTAGGTCCCACATTACCTCCTTGGATATGGCCTAGAACTGAAGCATTTTTTAACAGTAAAATATTTTTTGTGCAGCAGCATGGATGTGCAGGGGAGTTGGCTGAGACTCACCTGTACCTGTGCAGATGCCTCTGCTGGGGGAGGAAAGAAGGGCTCAGGGATTGCCTGGCAGAGCTGTCAGATGGACTGGGCTTATGAAAGAAACAGAGTGACATTTGTAACAGAAGCAGAGCCTGACTGCAAGATAGGAATGAAAATTCTGGGTCCTTTGACATTGTTTAGGGGAGGGGGCTGCTTCTCAACAGCCCCCAGGCCCTTGAACAAAGTTTCAAGGGAAGGAAGGTACTTCAGGAGCTGGCAGTAGGAGGGCTGCACACCTTGACATGTGAGCAACACCTTGTAAAACATGCAACTCCTACAAAAAAATGCAGTACCTGGATTTGAGTACAATTCTTGGAGGAGGAGCAAATTGTAATTTTTAATTGGATGATAGACAATTCACTGACAAATGCAGGTAGGAAAACATGACAGTCTGCAGGAGTAAAAAATAAATGAGAATGTATTCTGCATAGGTCCTGGCTAAAGGGAATCCACTGCTGCAGACTGGGAGTCTGGTGCTTCAGTAACTAAGAAGAGGTATTTCTTAGACTAAAAATACTGTGTTGAACATCAGGAAGTCAAGTTATATCAGCTTGATATTAAATTGATGCTCATTCATATACATCATTATCTCATACCATAAACTGTGCAGCTGTTCATCAAATCTGCATCCAGTCTATAGTTTGTGACATAACTTGACGTATGTCAAGTCATTCTTTACCAGAACCCCCACCATGTCTAATCTTGTAGTCATCAATTGAGCCTTTCTTACATGTGCTTGTTTATAAAGGTAAATCTTCCTCTGTGCAAGTAGTGCCTGTATGTTCTAAGAGTTACCCACATTTAACACTCCTGTGTGATCTTTGGGCATGTGAGGAGAAATGAAAATGCACTTGCCACTTGTACATGTCATGGTCAAGTTTAATCCTTTAGGATGGAAAGAAGCTGAGCCTATAAAATAAAAATAGTGCAAAAATTGTTGCTCCTTGCTCTGCAAAACTGTTTAGATTCTGCAGGCTGGACATAATATTTACTGCCCTAGGGAGGACTGTCTTCAGCAGGTCACTGACATTCTTCCGTGACAAGAAATGACCACAGTCCTAGAGTTAGTAGCAATCCTTCTTGGCTTCCTGTGTGCTTCAGATTTTTTCAACTCACGTGTGCACTGTTTCTGTAAAATGAAAATGTTGTCCTTTAGTAGATTATTGAATGCAGTAATTAATGGAATTAATTACTCTTGGCTGAGAACTACAGAGAAACCGACTGATGAAGGTGTGCAAAATGTTCTGAAAAACCATTAGACATGACTTGAGTCTGCACAGTTGGTTCCGTACTGCAAACAGTCTCTTTGATTGCTTAAATGAAGCTTGGATCTATTCAAGTATGACATGTGAATATGAGAACTGCTTTTTCTTAGGGTGCCAAACCCAGCAGGTTGACAATGGTACTGCTCCTTGGCTGGAGATTGATCACTCTAAACAAACTCTTAGGTTTGTTTGGAATTCTTGCTTGCTGATGGTGAATCATGGCAGAAAACAGTCTCCTGTTTTCACCTCTCCAAGAGCCCATGGGGAAGAGGAGACCAACATTCATGTGGAGTTCCCCCCCCCCCCCCCCCCCACTATGAATTAACTTCCACACTTAGAAATTAGTTCAGAGTTTGTGAGTATCTGGAGCTCCTCACTTTTCAAAAGCTTTGTTTCTCTTTGCTTTTGGCTCTGTTTAGAGTAGAAGAGTGGAATGGAAAAGTCATTTTTAGGGATTATACTTCCTTGTTCTCCCTGATCTGTCTTAATTGTGTAGGAATTGAGACAGATTTTCTTCTTTGTGTTCTTTGAATGGAATCAGCAGCAATATAACTGATAAAGAAATGGCATTGGCTCTGAGTCTGGAGTAAGGACAATTCTTATGGGAAGAAATGGTCATTTACTCAGGGATAAACCAATACCAACTGCAGTGATGTATTTTTCTACACAGATGTACTCTGAAAGTTGGTTAAGCAGAGAATATTGACTCTGCAGAAAGGCAGAAAAGTTACAAAATCCTGTATAACAAAAAAAAAGTTACCAAGTCCAGGGAACTGAAAGGGGCTTGGAAAAGGGATGTCATCACACAAGTGAGAGCTTTTCAGAAACAAACATTTGTCAGTGCTTTAAAGCTTTTATTGCATTTTGTAATCTCCAGGTATTTTTTCAGTGTGATGTTGGTGCAAGGTGTGCAGCTTCCAGAGGCAGCATCAGCCTGAGCCTGCCATAGGGAGCTGGACACCTTCACACTGCTGAGACAGGGCACTGGAGGGGCAGGACGAAAACCGCAAAGTCCATCCAGAGGAGAAATGGGTGCCAAGGCCCTGGCTCCACGGCTTTCTTCCAGCACTGCCCGCCCCCAGCTCCAGCCGCAGCCCGGGGGTTCTCCCTCTGCCCTGCCCAGCACACAAAGCCCTGGGGGGCTCCCCGAACCGGGCCCGGCTGCCTCCCCCCAGGCCGTGAGGGCGGCAGGGCAGGGCCCCCCGAGCCACGGCCACAGCGGGGAGGGCGAGGATCTCAACAATGGACTTTGCTTCTTTTTGGTTATCGGGACCTCTGGTTGAAAACGGGGCCCAGCAGCCTCCTGAACCCACCTCTGCCTGGCCTGGGCCACATGAGAGGGGCCCGGGCCAGGTCGGTGTTACCTTGTGAGAGGCCAGAAATGAAACAGAGGTTTTTCCTGGGGTTTGCTTGCTTCAAAAATGTGATTCACTAAGCAAACTTTTCCAATTGGTTTCTCAGGCTGTCAACAGCTAATTCAGCCTCCAATTGGTCCCATCAATTCACAGAGGAAGTTCTCATGGAGGAAAAATTGCTAGTGTGCCCTCCCCCCCTGGTGCTTTCAAGGTAAAACCAGCGCAGGTGTATTTGTGGATATGATGGAGAATTTGAGGGTGTTCCCTGGTCTTTTGACTGGGGCTGGAACTTTGTACTGTGTATGTGGAACATGTGGGATACTGCAAATGCTGCCATTCATGTGTCACAGGGATTTCCAGTGCTGTGCCTTAATTTGTCTAACTTTCTAATCTTTTAGCATCTGTTGCACCTCTGAAAATTTTACCAGCTGATTAGCTCTAGCTGGAAATTAAGTACATCTTTTTTCAGTAATTTCCCCCTAGAGCCATGAATGCTAGTCACTAGTAAGTGAGGAAAACTGAAACAGATGCCAGAAAATTAAAATCAATTGATTTTATGCATAACATCAACAAGGCATTTTATCTTGGTGACAAACAGTACTATCTTAAGTAAGCATTCATTTGACCTGGTGGCTTTGATATCAGTTGCTATGAATATCCATGTAGCACCTATTAACAAGCCTGCAGCTTTCAAGGATTTACCAGAACAGTAAAGAAACATAGATGTGAAAATAAACTGATCTGTGATATTTTTGTTGGAAAAAGGAAAAAAAAAAAGACACAGAGTGTGTGGGTGTATGTACATATAAAATAAATGTAGTGTAGTTCAACATAATACAGGGCATTAATAACCATAGGCATTTAATAAGTACTGTCTTATAAACAGAAAATGGATATTAATGGGGACAGGTTTCCAAAATTAGAATTGGTCTCAGGTGAGATATTTAGATTAAGTTATGGAAGTTATATTGTGTGGCCATAGGAACGAATCAAACAAAAAATGGCTGGCCAGCATAAATGCACAGTTAGTGCTGTGTGCCAAAAGGAACTGTACCAAAACAGCTTTCAGGTTTCCATAAAATTGAAGGAAACTCTCTAAGAGAAACTTAACTTTCCATACAGAACTGATGAAATGATGTTTCTACTGTCTTTGAAGGCTGAAAGGATACTTACAAATTTTCCTAAATTGCAGGGTAGGAATTAAAACAATTTCAATGTCTTCCCTCATTTCACCAGCTGCATTTCTGATCTGACATGAGCCCATAAGGTGTCTTTGAACTTCTTCCTCTAAAGGTATTGGAAAACTCATTTGGCAGGTCTCTCTGTCAGATTTACAGCTGTGTCAGAATTTATTTACACAAGAGGAAGTTCTTTCTTGCAATATCTTTAGGTTAGCCTAGAACTGCATTAAACTTCACTAGCTGGATCAACACCAGTTTATGTCAGGAAAATCTGCAGCTCAACAGGCTTCTCCCTTTTCATTCTTATTATTGTGACAGCATTAGTTGAGCAAAAGAGGTATTAATTACTGATGTTGTGATCAAGTGTGATGGTGGCAGGAAGATCGAGAGCTGAATTCCTGTCCTTAGTGGCAATCCACAGGCAAGTAACTGGGCTGTGAGAGGAGTGTGCTTGAGAGCTCACTGCAGGCAAACACAATCCTTGGTTTCTGTTGTGTTTGGTTGGCTGAGTTTGGTTTGGGTTTTGGGTTTGTTTTGAGGGAATAGCATTAGGGTGGTTGAGATCTAACTATGGATTCACAGCCTAGTCTTTTTTGATATATTAACAGCTAATATGTGGGGAAAGTAAAATGAAACACAGATGTTCAAACTTTCATTTAGCAATACTGCATAAAGAGAAATGAGGTTGACCTGACACCTATTCATGTTGACAGTGTGATCCTTTCAAAGTAGGTGCCAGACTCCCTTTGATCTGAACAGGGAAGAATTTTTTTCCATTTGAGAGAGGGAATGTTCAATGCTCTTAAAATGAGATTTGATTCAGCTCCATCAAAAGTCAGTGTGTTCCAAATTCTGTTTAATCCAGTTTGTATTCTGTAGCCGGAATTACACTCAATGGCCACTCCAGTGTTCCTTTAGAGCACAGCGTGAGTGGTCACTGACATCAGTGGTCCCAGATCTCTCCTCTGAGGTTTCTCACCGCGGAGTGGCTCTCTGAAAATACTCTGTCTTATGGTATGAAATATTAACCATCAGACCGGATTGCTGACAGTACTGTAATGTTGAAGACATCTGTCTGATTCATAAATATATTATATTGGGCTTCTCAAAAGCAATGGAATGTCAGATCATACAAGAATCAATTTAGATTAGGGAAGTTCAGCCCAGGTTTAATTCCAGGGCATCATTCTTTACATCACTCAGTGACAAGTACGTGTTCTCTTCTCACTTAGCTTTAAAGAAGCTGCATTTATCTCTTGCTCTTTGCAGGGTAATCTCCAGAGACACACAAACTTAATCCTGAAGAATTTGCTCAAATGATTTGTTGTTCTTTATGTTTAGGTTGTAGAAGAGCTCAGGATGTGTACGGGGTCTGTACCTCACAGGTCTCCAGGTGTCTGTAGTGGTCATGTATGTACATTGGTTAGAGGGGAAGTTTGCCAGTTTCAGACATTTGAAAAATATCTGTATCTCTTTTCATACCTTAATCCGACAGGTGTTCCTGCCTTGCTTCATTTAAAAGGAGTATCACAAGCACGAGACAAATTAGCGTCTGCTGAACTCATTACCGAGCGTGCTGGGCTTTCTTGCACAAACACTTGGGTAATAAATCCTTTCTGGACCTCATCTTATGTGAGAGGGGCTATTTTCCCCTTCAGTGATTGTCACCATCTCATTGTGTTGCATCTCATTGTCCAACAGAAATAAAAATTTCTGTAGTCCTGTTTACTGAGGGTAGTTTAGGTACTTGAGAAGTATTTTATAGTAGGGCTGTGTGCCTTGAAAGTGAATGATTCTGCTCAAACTTAGGTATAATTTCATTTTAAAGGACACAGTAAACAATTCTGGAGCTCATAGACTAGACAACCAAAGATAGTGAGAGTGCAAACATTTCAAAAACAAAATAAAGGAAATTATAAATTGGCGGGTAATTACAGGTCAGAATATTTCATAAATAGACTTTTTGACAATACTGACATGAGGTTGTATCCTCTTTTTCTGTGAACAGTGAGGAAAAGGAAGATGGTAAAAAGGCAAGAATTCCTATATTCTAGTGCATATACCTGGGCTCTTAACAGTGCTTCTATGCCAAGTAAAACACTTGGCATAACACTTATAACACTATAACATAACACTTCCACCATGAGGAAAAATAAACAGAAGCTACCTTTTAAAAGAGAAATGGAGGTCTCCTATCTGTGTTTTTGTTATAATTTCAGAGAAACCTTTTAAAAATCTCTTTCTACTCAGGCTGGAAGAATTTGAAAATTATCATAAAGTGGATCTGTCATTCTTCAATCTCCTTTAGGAGTAATTTTGAGAAAGAGAAGTATTCTGGGACATTTATTACCATAAATTTTAACAGATAATCAGAGAAAATCCCTCTAATTACTGGAGCTGGGAGAAAGCTAGTGCAGCTGATTTGTAGTCTTTTTAAATAGCTCCAGGTGAAACAATGCTCTGGTTTAGAAAGAAGGCTGGTTTTAGTAATCCTTCACTAGGTGTGTAGCCACTTTTCTTGCAATTGCTTGCTTCCTGCAGATGAAAGGACCTTATCTTCCCCAGCAGTTTGTTGTATAATGAGATATAAATACCCCTCTGAAATGCTTTCATTGTGATAAAATTCTTTTAAATTGCATGATTTTTCATGATGTTTTACATTTGGTTTCTGTGTCCCGAAGAGCACTGGGGATGAATCAATGTCATGTGATAAGAAAGACTGATGGTATCACTCCTCCTGCCTAGACTTCAGCTGAATCTGCAGGGTGAGGCTTTCAGGAAGATAAAAAGCATAGTTTCATGGTGAAGGCAATAGAAAGCTGCCCCAGAGAAATGGAGTCTGGCTATGTATCATTTCAGCCTGTGCCACAACACTCCTGTACATCCAGGAAAGTCTGAGTTGTCATTCTCTTGACTGCATGTTACATATGCTATCTTCTCAGGTGATAATTAAACTCGGGGTTGACATTTAAACTTGGGGTACTTTTGGGGAGCAGCACACAGAGAATGGATCAGATGGACTGTACACCCCAGAATGTGGAGTCAGCACTGTCACTAATGAAGTGCCTTCATTAATAGCCTGGGCGATGGCACAGAATGTCCCCATGGCAAGGGTGCAGAAGGAGCAGGGCACTCAGGGGGATCACACTGTGGTGGGGGAGTGACTCAGCAGAAACCTTGTGAAGCTTCCCAAAAGGAAATATATTTACAAACAAATGAAGACTTGTGAAGCTGACAAAATACAGCAATAAAGTACTGAAAACCACTGTCAGCAGTGAACTGTCTGTTACCATTTCTTTTGGAAAGGAAATTCACTGCAGCGGTGGTGACTCTTTGAGACCTGTGTGAAAGTTGCACTGTGGTGTATATCCTTGCTTTTGATTTCCCAGGTTTTGGATCACAGCTTAGCCTCCAATACCTGTGGGCTTTTTGTCCTGTCTTTTCAGGTTAAGGCTATGCATAATAATGTTCATTTGACATCTTCTTACATGTCATTAGTTATTGAACTGGAAAGTTTCCATTTTCAGACTTCCAATACCAATGGCAAAAATCACACATGAAATAACTGAGAAGTGTATTAGTGTAGGTAGTGACAATAAGAGGCTCTTGCAGCTCCCCTCTATTATAAGACTCTTAAAATCTCTAATAGGGACATACAGAAGAGGCAGACTGCAGGGGGCTTGCAAGGACTTCTTTCACTGGGTGGTTTCAAAGAACTAAACAAAAAGAATTCATGGATATGGACTCTTTCTAGATTGTTGTAATCTAGAAATAAAGTATTAGTGAGTCAGAAAAATCTTCTACATAATCTAAAATCTTTACAGTATTTTTCAAATCTGTTGCTGGGCAAGTAGTCCCACTATACAGGAGGAAAATTAACAGAAAATGGCATATTAGTATCTTTATTTATAGTTCAAGACTGAACAACTCAGTGATTTATATTTTCAATTTAATCACACCAACTGATGTAGGAAATAACTGGAAATGCAGGTTTGACCTTGCTCAAGCAGACTATATAAAATTCAATGTACCAAAGCTTGCTTATTGAATATTGTGCAGTAATAGAATGTTTTTTTGCATTGTGCAACTTGCCAGCTATGTCAATACAAGATAATGGTTTGGGCAAATTACACGTCTGAAGAATTAGAAATGTAACTGGGAAAAGGAAACATCAGATTTGGTTTGTGGTGAGAACTTGTTTTATATGATAAAACAAATTTGTAGTTTGATCTTTAAAGCAGGACACAAAAAGAGTACTGAAGTACTTGAAATGCAAGGTCTATTACAGAGTAAAGGAAGTGTGAAGACGAAGAAGTAGTCTTGTGGCAGCCTAGACAATGGCGAAGGAACTCTTGCTGAGCATCACTAAACCTTTTATTCTTGGGGAAATCATTTGGTTATTTAAAATAAGAAGCTGATGGAAATCATGGTAGGGAGAAAAAGAAATAGTTTAAGCATACAAAGTTCAGGTTTAAGAACGTTATTGTAATTTTTATTTTCAATAAAATCTTCCTTAGTACATTCAGGCAAGAGAGGAAAGGCACTGAACTAGTGGAAGGGCAGAAATTCTAAGCTGAGTATTGAAGAGAGGACTTCTGGTGGGACATTAAGCATTTTCCATGAAGTGGTAGAGTAAAACCTGCTAATTCCCTGGAATTTAGGAGGTGTAGAGTCATATTCAAATAACTAACTGGAAGGAAATCCTCTGAATAACTGAATGTTTCCACTGATGTTAGGTACTCCATTAGAAAATGACCTTAAGATCAAAGAGAAGTTGATTGCAATGGTTTGTGGTATTTCTTGCTAACAACACTGATTTTTTGTGTTAAATCTCCTCATTTACACCTCAGTGTTGGAAGCAGAGGGTCTAAGCCCTTCAGTGCAAACATCTTTCACACAAGGTAGATGTGTTTTTTTCCAAAGGATAATTTCTCTCCTGGTACAGCCTCTCATGAGATTATAAATTCATTAATTTGTTATATTACCCTAGTGGCCTGGCACAAGTGCAAGAGGATGTGATTATTCCTGAGTTATTAAGGGAAGGATCATTTAGATGCAGAATTTCACATTGCTTCACTGAAAAACTGTAAAAGAATTGATGAAATAGGTTTTTAGTCTATTAGACTCCTCAGTATTTTGGGGGAGCTCACTAACATGCCTGAATGATAAAAGGTCTGAGGACAGCTAACAAGTGAAATTGTTAGTGGTGCATATCATGCTTGAGATGCATTATAAACTGTGTTTATGATGTGAGGAACCTTGTAATAGCATCTGATGCACTGCATAAATTGTTGCATCCTTGGGACATGATAAATGCAGAGAAATTTAGTTCTAGGACAGTTCCTAAACAAAATAGATCACCAAATTATATAAAAATTGTTCCTCATACTGCTTTTTGGCCTTTGGCTTATAAAGTATGGATGATGCAGACCCTCTCCATTTTCCATCCTGCACAGCTTTAGGTACAGGGCATGAGGGAAGAGCATTAGGGCTGCAATGTTTTGGCCTGCGTCCTTTGAGTCAGGTAGAAATAGTTAATCACATGGCAGAAGCAAGCTTTGGTCTATGATTAATCCCACATGTTGAGAATTATCTTTCAAAAAATTGTTTGAGAGAGGGCATGAGCCTTTTTTGAAAGCAAATGAGATCACTTGCCAGATGAGTATTTTCAACATCCTGTTTGTTTAGTAGATATCTGGTGAGAGAACTCAGCTGAATATGTTTGGAAGAATTATTATTCAACAAATGAAACCCTTTCAGAGGACTGTTACCCATTTAGAAATCTGATAATGTATCTTGGAAAGATAAAAAACACTTGGGAGGGTTGAAAGAGGCAGGGAATGAAGGACATCCCAGATTTCTATTCATCATGGTTTTTTATGTTTACTGCATTTCAGTTGTGCTTTTATAATGAGCTGGCAATTTTATCAGCTTTCTGCTTGTCAGTATTTATTTGGCATTTAAATTGCTCAGGAAAAGCCTCTAATAGCAGAATTGTCAATTTTTTTTAATGCAGGAAAATACACCTCCAAACCCAGCCTTTGTGTACAGTTCCTTTCACTACTCTCACTCAAGTAGTCCATGTGCAGACTCAGGTATGAAATGTCTGTAGAAGATGTGCAGGAAGAGATCTATGCAAGCTGCAGAAAAATATTTTAGTCGATTTAATGAAATACATGAGTTTGATAAAGCAGTATAATGTGCCTGGGCAGAGGTACTGCATGTGTTTATTCAGGGACTTGCAATTGCTTAAATCTCTTTCATCTCAAAAATAAAACTGCTAGTGTTTTGTTAGCAGCAGCCCCTGCAATTGGATTTTCTACCCGTAATTCTCATCTGATCTTCTGTGTTCATTGGTACAGAGAGGTTGTGTTACATTGTGGGTTTACATTGCCAAGTTTTAGAAAGCAAGAGGCAGCACACGGAAATACTGTGCTACTGCAATAAGTAGGGAAGGCAAGCGTTCTGTGTTAGAGTCTAAAAGGAATTTGTGCTTGAATATGGACTTCTCTTATGTTGAGAAGTTACACTTTGGGTTTTTTTATACCAATAACATATTTGGTGACTCAGTAATGCTGTAGTGAAGATGGATCAAAGGGAGGCAGGGAGTTACACTGAATTATCTGTTTGGAGCTGATCTTGTAAACAGGCACAAAGGTCTTCATCTCTGCTGGAAAGAGTGCTGTGGGATAGTCCAGGCAGAAAGAACTGTCAACAGAATTTCCAGCAGTTTCAGAAGTTCTGAACCTTTTTCTCAGGGGCAGAGCTCAAGGAGTTGTTTGTTTGAAAATGTTTTTTATGCCTATAGATGGTGCTATTTTGGTTTACACACTTCTGGCCCACTTCTTCTTCAAGAATTTGGACTGGTTCCATTCAGTGAAGGGGACAAAGTGTTGCTTAGTTGCTTGTGAAGCAGGTAACAGGCATCTTTTGTGCATGTCATGGGTAAAACGGAAGAAGTGAAAGTTTACCATTTTCTCAGTGTGCCAATTGCTGAAATCATTTTGAGCATGTTTTATAAATGGTGCTAGTTTGATTTTTTTAAACACTTTGCAACAGTTATTTTTTTTTTGTCCACCCCCCTGGCCCACCAGTGTGTTTGAAAGCAGTGGGTAAATAAAGCACAATAGTTAGTAATAGAACTTCTGCAGTTTTCAGTACTGGTACCATAAATGATACCATGCACAGGGGAAGCATGAAGTAGATGTTTCCTGCCTTTTTAGCAATAGCAAGGTCAAAACTACACTATAGCCTCTGACTACTGAAATCCATCAAACTGGTCATGGTTTTACATCCCCAAAATATAAAGGAGGCAAACAACAGGAAAATGCAAAGTGACCTGCCATCTTCAGTTCAGCACAAATTTGACTTAGGGTCTCCTTCAACTATTTCAAAAATAGTAAGCCTCATACTTATTTATGTCAAAACAAAGTTAAGGAATTGTGGTTCAGAGTTTCACTTCGTAGATGGAAGAAGACAGATAAGGAAATACCATGTCTGAGAATATGAGACTGAAGAGTTTATGCACCTTGATTTGACAACTCTTACCACTCTTACCTTTAATGCCTGTCTGCTATATAAATTGTCATCTTTTTTTTTATTATTTCCCCCTTATCATGGTACTCTAGAAACTCTCTAGCTTTATCTTTCAAGAGTTTGAATTGAAGGAAACATACTAAATTAAGGAACAGTTACAGCTAACTTACTGCACTTCAGAAACAGCAGACTATTGTACTAATTACAAGTTCTTTGGTCTCTTTCATTAACATTAACTCTCAGAAGCATTTTAATAGCCAAGGGGACCATGTTTGTTGATGAACAGTTCATAAAGCTCCATTTATTCCAAGAATGGCAAATACAAGGAAGGCTCTAAATGGTCATATGACTGTCACAAAAGGTGGAATGCAAGTTCCAGCCCCTATATAAAACAGAGCAAATTGATATAAACATTGAAAGAAATTATAGCTATAGTAACACAACACCTGCACTATTAAAACTGTTTGAAAAATTGTTAAGATAGGTCCATGTTTCATATTGATCAACTGGGTGTATTCCACTGTAACATAAAAAACTCGGAAGATCTATATTCATCAGTGTAAGATAGTAAAGCCTTAACATCTGTATGTAGTGAGTAAATGTTTTAATTAAAATGAGCAAGAAGCAAGTCTTTTTTTTGGTACATTGCATATTTTATATTACCAGAGTTTTAGATATCCTTAAGACACTCAGATACTTGTTCAAAGATTGACAGTCCATACCCAAAGAGCATATTTGACTGGGTAAGGGACAAAAATAGTGTAATGTTGTTATGAATCAGCCAGGAGACCAGCTCCTTTTGAAAGGCCTTTATTAAGGGTCAGCTCTGGGTGGGGAGGTGTCATACACACACCGGTGCTGCTCCTGCTGGACAACACTGAGGAGGAGAATTCACAGCTTTGTCTTCTGGCAGAGCTGGGGCTCCTGTCCTCACCAGAGTCCCGAAAAAAAGCACTTACTTGCTCCTGGTCTAAGGGTGTCATGTCATCCAGGGACTGTTCTGTCATGGCAACAAACTGAAGAAAATTCTGCTGGTGGTCTGATGTTCTTTGCTGTTCCGCTGGCTCAGGAATGTTATTTTCAGTCTTTAGTTTCACGTTGGCTCGTTGCCCTTGGGGTCTTTTGATGCTGGATGTCTCTAATTTGCATATAGCCTTGGGTGCACAGACTCTTGGGAGCAGTAGAGGTGATAACCGACTGAAGGGGAAGGGGGAACAGATACAAAGTGATGGGAAGGAATACAAATACAGGGTCAGCAGAACAGTCACTTATCAAGGGATATTAACACTTAACAATGACAAAAAAAAGTAAGGTTTAGAATTTTAACACTTAACGTTCAATAGCAACCTAACACTTCAATTCAGAGCTTATTAACACTTAATATTCAAAAGTAAACTGACACCTTAATCAAGAGTTCATGACTTTGGGGTTTTATTCTTTACAATGTCACTAGTGAGATGTATGTCCTAGTTCTGACAGAAGTGCTATATTTCAGAACCCCCCCATTGGATGGGGGTTTTTAATTTAAAATTTACTCTAGCAGCCAGAACAACAAAAAGGTTTTGAAACAAAGGACCCAAATGCAAATCAAGGCCCAGTGTATGTTTTTGAAAATAAAGCAGCTCTGTTTGGTCAGGTTTGGTTCCTTGGATAGCTCTCTGGTATTAGTGTCAGTGGAAGGGAGCAGAGCTGAGGCTGGGTGTGTGTTATTGCACATAAAGCAGCTCTCCTTGGTTTGGCTCAGTTCCTTGAACAGCTCTCTGGTGTTAGTAGTATTAGTTCTGGTGTTAGTGTCAGTGGAAGTGAGCCGAACGAAGCCGGCTGTAGAGGGAAGCCATGGGCAGGGCACAGCACCGGGCACCAGCAAGGCTCCCACACGACGCCGGCTTTTCTGAGGGCAGCCTTTGTGTTCTCAGCTAAAAAATTCACATTCAGAGGTAATACTTAACAAGGCTGACTTAAAGAAGGCCACAAAAAAAAAACAAAACAAAAAAAAACTGAGAGAGAGAGAGAGAAAAGAAAATGTGTCAGCATTTGCTGGCTGTAGCTGAGGAGTTTCTGTCAGCTAGGCTGTAGCCCGGTGGCCTGAAGGCACTTCCAGCAGGAACGAGAAAAGATTACTCTTTCTGAGGGGGTTTTTTTCTTTCTTTAATATTTTATTTTCTGTCTGCTCTGTATCTTTTGGGGGAATAAATAGTCTTCTCCCAATTTTGGGCCCCAGTGATCCAGCATTGTGAGAGGATCCTGGGGAAAAGCTCTGGTAAAATCAGGTGCCTCAGTGTTAACACAATGATGCAGAGTCTTTGTTGAAGAGCAGTGACAGCAAATATTTCCAGCTAGAGAGAGAAGGAGAGAGAAGAGATAAATCTGTTGACAAAAGGTTTTTTGTAAGAGAAAAAGATATAAACAGCACTGGTAGTAGAGCATCGGAAAGCTCAGCTATAGATTTAATGTTCTGTATCATAGCTAGTACCAGCAGTGCCAGCATTGCCTGGCTGGGCTGAATAGCATCAATTCCAGAAAGTTTATAGGTTATTACAGGTTAGGAAAATGCAGAATAGTCCAGAATATATCCTCTATTATAAATTATGCAAGAGAGCTTAGGTTTTCTGTGGCATATATGATGATGAAATGTGGTATATGTGACTGTTTTGGGAAGGGCCTCTCACATTGAAACTGTGGTACTGTCACCATTTTGTTTTCTACTGCAGCCATTTTGATTTCTGAGTTTAAGAGGTGTTAGACATCAATGTTTTGTGATGCATCCCAGTGAGCTTACCTTTATTCTGTTTCCTTTAAACTAAAAGAAATCACTGGAGATTGAAGATGATTTCTCATTGCTTATGACAGCCACAACTTGAAGGGAACCTTCTTAATAATCCTGTTAAAATTTCACAGTCCTGAGTGGGAAAAAGAGTGTGTACAAAACGACCTCCAACTATAACTTTTTTGAAAGGAGGGTTTTGGTGGGATTTTGAGGGGGTTGGTTGTTTTCATTTGAGGTTCTTGCTTGTTTGCTTGTTTGTTTTTTATTTTATCTTTGAATGTTCAAGCCACTGTTAGTTCGCTAAGATTTGTCTGGCAGGTATGAGTGGAGTCATGGGGAACAATCATTTACATGTCTGTCTTTCTCTTGGACTGGATATCAGGTATGAGTCTGGTTGGTGGGAGTAACATTCCTGTATCCTGATGTCAGCTCTTCTTTACCTGTCAGATTTGAAATAGATAAACCTCGGGCTGTGGTATGTGTCTGGTTGGGTATTATGTGTTGCGTTGTGTTGTTACTTACCGTTTGTTTTAGTTTGTTCTTGTTGAATCTGTACTCCCCAGTTTCAGTCTCTTGGACTCCAAGTTGTACCCTCCCCCGCAACTCCTGTATCCTCAGTTTCCCCCTTATCTTCCGTCCAGCAATGCCTCCGCTGCTTCCCACTTACCCATCAAACCACTGATGTTGCCCAATAATAAACAAATTGAGAGACTCCCGTGATGCTTTGCTCTAAGGCGGAAGTTTGATTAACACCAAAAACTCCTAAAAGCAACGAGCGGGCACAAGATCTAAATCTACAAGAGACACCATTCTCTGTGCAGATCACCAGGCTATGCATGGATAGTTCCCATCTTCCCAAAATCACCTCATCACCACCTGGAAAGCACCAAGACAGGATGACTACCCCTAGACAAGAAGAACCACAGCGAGTTCCTGGGAGTCCCCGTGAGGATGGAACCCTTGACTCTGCAGTGTGAGCAGCAGATTCGACTTACCCTTCTTCTTCAGTGGTATCCTGTGGGAGCAGTAGCAGTGTGCACAGCTCCCTGAGTCCCCCACCCGTAGCTGTCCTAATAAAGGCTTTTGAAATGAAACGGAGATTTGCCTCCTGGCCCTGTTTATAACATGATGGAGCTCCATCTGATGAGCAGTGGCACTGTACATTTCTTTATTTCAAAAATCCAGTGGGAACAGCGTCGTTTTGATTGCCTGTCTGTCTGACATAGGTATCTCCTGGGTTTGCCAGGGGAAGGATATGCATTTCATGATTGATACCACATTTTCCTCATGTGTTAGCTGCCTGGGGCTGACATGGTGCTATTCTTGGGCAGAGGCCTCCATGCTCAGGTTTGTAGGACTGTTCTCTGGAGTTTGTTGACCTAGTGCCTCACAATTGATTTACCCTGTGGCAGTAGGTGCCTCACACAGCACATCAGCTTTGTCTCGAAAAGCAGCAAAGATGAAGCCCAGCAGCGGCAGGAAAAGCGCTCTGTTCCTGTCACAGGGAGCGATGGGCAGGGTCAGGGCCGAGGCCGGGATACTCGCGTACTCCAGTCAAACTCCTGCTACCTTTGCAAATGGAGCACACTAGGCCCAGCCTCCTGTGATTTAACGTATGTCCCTCCTGTCTCTGGGACCCATTGAAGGCTTGTGAAATATTGAGTATTTGCTGAAACAGCAAACTAAAAAAGCCTGTGAGGTTTGAGCAGTCATCCAGGAGTGAGACCTGTGCAGTTCAGGCTGGCTTTGTGTCAGGATTTGTTCATGTATTCACAGTGGGTAGAAGTCAGTCCTTCTGTGACAGCCTGGAGCTGGCAAATCCCTTGCCCAAGGCAGCATTCATCTGCCTGAGATCAAACTCAGGATCCAGCTGGACAGTTTTCCATATGCAGTTCTCACTATTGTACAGCTCCTGCATCCTAAATAACTTCTTACCTTGTCTCTGAGCATCATGTTAATGTGTGTAGGGAAGCAGGTTTAATTTTTATGTCTGTGCATTTTGGCTGTTCAAAGAAATACCAATTTTAACTGTTCCCTTTAGTCACTCTTTAGTGATCTTCATTGTCCTTCCTCCTGAAAGCAAGAAGCTAAGCCTAAGTGCTTTGGGAGTGCTGTGTCTAAAAGCAGACACATGGCCAGCTGCTACAGCTCAGTTCACACAGGGTAACTCTTATTCACAACACAGTGTACTGGACATTTTTCAGAGTTTCCCCTGCCAGTAGGACTGTTCTAAGTCTTACTGCTCACAGGTCAATGAACAGCTCAGAGAAAGAGGGGAAATCCCCATTTGTGTTCAGCAGTGGCTGACTGCTTCCTCAAATATGAGATCACACACACTTTGGGTGAGTGCAGTCCCTGAAATGTATCCATTTTCTAATCTCATACTCTTTTCCTCCAGTGAATTGTCTTGGTTCATTTTATGTTGTGTTAAAACATCCACTTAATCAGTATTAAATGTGTTTAAATGCAGCCTTGTGACTTCATTAACTGCCTCTTGTCTGTATTGTGAGAGAGCACTTGATTTACTCTGCCTATACTCTCCATTGCTTCTGGCGTATCCCAAATTAATTAATCACTGAGGTGAACTGCATCATTTAATATTTGTTCACACGAGGCTGTGTTTCCCTGACAATGCTGTCTGTATTCCTGTTAGGCTCCGGCTGCTTCTGCTGTTACAGTTTGGGAAAAGCACTGGTGGTTCACAGCACCATTGGAGTGATCTCTGTATCCTGTGGCACTGCCAGTGCTGTCTCTGTTCAGATGGCTTTGCACAGGCCCTGTGCCCTGGTACTGTTCTGTACATTAACAGTGAGTACAGCACCCCTGCCTGGCTCCTACATTTAGTCACTTGTCTAGTCTTAAGTTTCTGTAGCCACTTCACACATTATTTCATTGACTGGAGTGGAAGTTGAACTGAGTCTTTTCATGGAATTATTAGTAATGATAAGCTAGTCCATACAAGCAGCTGTGTCAAATTCATATTGTCTTGATTTGTGATTAATAGTCTCAGTATAGGCAAGGTGCTGAAAAACAGTTCTCCACACTGAAAGAGACTTCTGAAAATAATGAAGCAAGTAATGGTTTTAAAAGACAATCTTTTTTTGAACTATTGGGTAAATAATAATAATAGGATCAGTAGAAATTGCAGAAGAGTGACCTGTATTTTATCTTTGGCCTTTTGCAGGCCAAAATACTATAATTTTTAAAGATGGATTTTTAAAAACATCAGCCAGATGACATTATGTGTTAATATTGTTTATATTAAAAAAATTCTAAATTCTCAATATATCCCAGTTGACCCAGTTATCCTATGCTAGTATAGTAAAAGACATTAAACAAATATGATGAAAATTAATGTTAAAAGAGATTCAAGTATGAAGATACCTTCCACTCTGGTGGGGAGTATTGGGAAAGGCAGTATTTTGTTACAGTATATAAATAAATATGCAGTATGCAAAATTCCTGCGCATTGTTACCTATTTTTGTCTTTCCCTGACACATATATGCACTGTATTTCAGACAATTTTTTTTTCACTGAATGGTGCTAAGTCTGTTTTTTCTGTTAGTTTTTTTGCAGCATGTTCCATAGCACTCCATCAGCTGAGTCTCTTGGACAGAGAAGGAATATGTAAGCCCTGGGATATGGCCCCAAGCAGCAGAGAGATGCCTGCATCCCATACGGAGCTGTGTGGCTTCAAGTGAGAAAGCAGTCATTGCAGCAGATAAATTTTTAGAGGTGAACTGTCTTTAAGCAGATGTACTGGTGGAAATTGGTGTTTCATATGTCTGTGGACTAAATTACAGAAAAAGTGTTTCTAAGTGTGGTTAAAAATTCATCATTAAGAACCTTAAAATACATTATGAAACAAGAACTGGTAAAATTAATATCAAACAACTGTAAAACTGTTTGAAATATGACACTGTTTTTTCCTTTCTATTACTGTTTCTAATTTTTATTATTTATTGCTTTATATTATTAGGGTTTTAATTTTTAGGTGAGTTGTTATTTAGTATCTCCCTCTTTAGTTTTTGCACCAGTTCACCTGAGGTGATTTTTAAAAAAGAATACCCTAAAATGCATGGGATATTGTGTTTTTAATAACAAGGAGTTTCTGCTGGATTGGCAGTGGAGGCAGTGACTGACTGTGCTGGCAGAGAGGTTACTGTTCCAGTTCCCTCTCCTGGTCAGACAATTCAGAGTGGAAGTTAAAAGGTAAGATCAATATATTGTTACAGCAATTTATGTGGATTCATAATGAAATAAAGCCTTATTTACACAGTGAATATAATGATCATGAAACATATCTATCTTTTTCAGAAAACAAAGAATTTTACATTAATATATCACAGCAACTGTGCTTGTATACACTTTTAAAAAAAGACTTGCCTCTAAAGGAAAGGATGCTTAGCGAATGAGTTGTATTAATGATTCCTGACCTTGCTGGTTTGTTTTGGGATCTTCCATTTTGTTTTTGCTTATTTTTTTTTTTAGTCATAGAGCTTTATGTCTTGAATATTGCACTGGTAGTTTCCACAGTGGTTTTGAAAATGTGATTACATTTTCAGCTAATTATGTATCAAAATTTCTCTTTATATTTGTTTTTTATCATTGCTGGAGAATTATACCAAAAAGATTTAGATAATGAAGTCTTTATTTTCTTTAGATACTGCAGCACTTGGAAATACTTCTTCACATAGGAAGTTACCAGAATAGTAACAAGAAAATGCTGTAAAAAATTTAAACAGCTTTTGTATTAAAATTTTGGTCAGTTAGCACATAGTGTACAAATGATGTCGTTTCCAAAGTAGCTCCTCTTCTGAGCATCCATGTTGCCCTTTTCCAGAGGTCTTAGGTTTCTTAGGTTGGGAATCTGTCTGCTCCAGTCTCTCTCTTGGTAGGTGTACGTGTGTGGGTGTGGGTACACCACTTCATTTAAACCTGTACCATTTGGTTTGCACTATCCTCAGATCTGCTTCACAGCTCTGCCTGAAGCCATGACTTTGTAGACTCACTGTGGAGTTGTTTCCTGTGCGTATGTACAAGATTCCTCAGTACTGAGGAGCTCCCAGCTGATTTGTGGTTAGCAGATATTTTACTTTCTTTAGCTGTTGCCAATAAGCCTTTCTTTGTGAGGACATTTGAATTCATGAAACGTGAATTTTAGGGCAAAGACAGCACAAGGGAAGTTCTTGACCAACATTCATGTAGACACTGGAGTGCAGTTCAATGGTAGAGTGTAATTAAATCAAGGAGTATAACATGCACATATCATCTTTGTAGGTAGCACACAGTGAGTTGGTTTTGCTCCATTCCATTAGTTCAGATAGGATGTGGAAGACATGTAGACTGGAACCAAGAAAGCTGGAAATGGATAGAAATAAGAGAGTAAAGACTTGACAGGATAATAAATTCTTACTGCAAATAATCGTCTTTGAATACTCTTGTCAGTTATAAAGCATAAAGTATTGCAACTTACCTGGTTACTTTCAAGTTCAATAGTTCAAGTGGAATAATGAGTTAATTTGTTAAGTATTTACTGCTGACATATTTTTACAGTAAGTAATGCCCCAAAGTACAACTTGAAAATATGTTGACTGTGTGGTTACATATCAGTCTCTGGAACAGTTCTAACATGATTTGTTACATCTCAGTTACTCAACAGTTACAAGCTTCTGCATGACTTTTTGCCTCTCAGCACAGTATTGTCAGGGTGGATGGTGACAACTGGCACAGTATTTCTAGATCCTCTTTAGAAACTCTTAAAGCAGATATTGTACTCCCTTAAGAAGCCACCAGTGTTTCAAAACATACTAAAGCCTTTTCTGTACAGTTACCAAGAAAATATAAAATTTAGCAGTATGTTTATCACTTAGATGTAAGAAAGACTGATGGTGGGCACAATCCCAATAGGTAAAGTCCAGTTCTGTGTCAGCTACAAAGGCCACTCTCCTCCTCTGTTGTCATCAAAACAGCTCTTGCTGTTGTAAAGTCCAAGCAGTCTGAGAAGTATCCAGTAAAAGGAATGTAATGGCTTCAGTGGGCCAGTGTACAGCTGGGGTGTCAGGATGGTCACTGAGCTGCTGCCCTGCTCTGATTCCTGACTGACTGCATCCTGCTGGTCACAGCCTCATCCTGTGCATTTCAGCCCAATTTAACCCGGCAGCCTTATGACAATTCGTGGTTTCTCTGCGTTGAGGCATCTTGTCCTTAGAGTGTGGGTAACACAGTGAAGCCAGCCTCAAAAGGATGTGGAGGATCTGAGCATTTTAGAAATGCCAAAATTCAGCATCATGACAGGTTAGGATGAAAGCCTTCAAATTCTTCAGTGAAAGAGAGTGAGGTTTTAGCACAGCCTTTGCTGCAGCAAATGAAACTGAAGATAAGGAAAAAGAGGATGAGAGTGCTTAGAACAAATCCCAGCAAGGTGTATTGTAGCTGGAAGATGCTTGGTTACAGAAAATGAGGTTGTTAACCCCATTAAGGGTATGGAGCCAGAATACTGAGGGACCCCTAAAAAGGGGCCATCATACAGTGGAGTCCTGGAGTACTCTTTTCAGGGGTTAAGCTGATAACTTAAAAACTCTTTCCTGAAGGCAGAGGGCAGGGGAAAGGGCTGTGGGGTGGCAGAGCTGTTAGAAATCTCTAGAGGCCAAGAAACTGATTTCTTTGGTTTTGTTTTGAATGTCAGCTACCAGGGCATTGGGATAATCTGTAAAATTTTGTGAAGCAAAATATCTGAGAGGAAGGAGTTTATCAATTTTGACTTTACTCTGAAAAATTTTTAGAAGTTTGTTTAGTCCTTGCCTTAACACTCAAGACCCTTCTGTAGTTCTGTTAAGCAGAATCTGTTCTCCTTGGAGAAATAAAACCTGCAGAAGGATACTCTGTGTTTCCTCCCTGAGCAAATCTTCATCTATGACTAATGTCTCAATTGCTATAAAAAATTGTAAAGATGACTATTAACTTTATCAATGAACGTCTCATTTAAAAAAAAAAATATCAAACAAGAAAACAGTCCTGAAAGATGAAACTCTTCTGTGCTCTTTCAGTGATGGCAAATGTGAAAACATAATTCAGTATTTTAAACTAGGTTTTTAGTTACAAAATTTCAGAGAAGAGAAAAATACTGAAGCTGACAATTGGCATACTAGACTTTGCAGCTTATTATCTATATTATAGTTCACCAACTGCAAAAGCTTTTTGTATTGATGTCATTAGTCAAAGAATTACAGCAGGTTTAGGACCAAATTTGGATTAAATGTGTCTTGTGCTGCAGAGCTGACAGTGGCATTCCAGCACAGTTTCTCCTGTTGGTGGATGCTGGTGCAGGCTGTGCAGGGACATGAGCTTTGGCAGCGCTGGAGTGTGCTGGTCAAACACATGAGTTAGTTGATTCTGGAGCAGCTGCATAGAGCACACTGCACTTTCTGTAGTCTCTGTAGCCAAGTTAGTTGCTTCTCATTCCCTGGTATGTCTAGGTTTCCTGCAATTTGTCCTGATTGTTTCAATTTTGATAGTTTATCTTGCTGCTGCATCTTCTTGAATGAGCATTCCTCCTTTGTCCCTGCCTTTCAGGGATACCAGCCTGAGCCTTGCTCTGCACCAGATGGGTATGTTAGACCTGAGCCTACCTCTCTATCTTCCATCTTCCCTGTGTTTCACAGAATATTGAAAATAGATGAGTTTTCTACTCTTTAAATAAACATCCCGAGTTCTTGTTAAGCATCATGTGCCTCTTAGTGAAGCTTGCAGATCCGTGTGGATGTGTGCACAGTGTGTATGCACAGCTTTGGCACAGGGACAAGTGCAGAGCCCTCTCTGGAGTCAGCAGTTCTCGTTCAGAAGGGGATGACCAGCAATGCTCATGGCTCTTGAAATGGGGCAGAGTACTCTGCTTAACTACATGCAATCTCTGCTCATGCTGTGGGAGTTTGTTTTGCAAGGGTTTGTTTTCAGTCTTATTTACAGGCACAGATTTGAGGTTGGATTTTGTACACATAACATAAATTTTAGCAAAACCACAGCTCTTCTGCTTGCCCATCTGACTCTGGCATAAACAGTGGTGCAATGGGAGGTCAAATCCTTCAGAGATTTGTTGGGGATGTTATGAACCTCAGAAATAAAAATAAAGAGTTAAATCCCTTAAATTGAGAATTGAGGTTTTATGAAAATATAAAAATTATGGATGTTGGGTTCTTTATACATTTTTTTCTCTGTTTCTGTAACATAAGGCTGCATACTAATTTAATATGATCTGATAGGTAGTTTTGGCAAGATGTTCTGTGATGCACAGTTTGCATAAAATCCAACCAGGCCAGCCAGGTTACTACAGGAAGAGCAAGAAATGCTGAGTTTTCCACGTGAATGTTCACTAGATATATAAAATGCATAGGAGATTGAAATTTTCACTAGATGTACTCTTGAGCCATTTCAGTGTGTCTGTCTTTCAGTATGGTTTGTACAGTATTTTCCAAGCATCTTATTTCTGCCCTCTTCCTGTATTCTGAGAAATTACATTGTCACCCTCAGCAGATGACAGTCTCCAATACCTAGAGGAAAGAAGCAGCATACAAAACAGGAACCTTATAGTATTGAGCACTGAGATTTTAGAACTGTTGCCTAAAAACATGCATACAGATACAATCTTTTGAAAGGTCAAGTGCAATGACACTTTTTACATACTTACAGATGCCAAAATTACATACAGATTTAAAAGAGTATATGGGTAAGTTAACATAAGAAAAATTCACTGAGAGCAGTTATAAAACATACATTAGCTTATCTCTGAAAGTCTGTACTGAAATCCACTGGTTTTGGTTTTCACATTGAACTGGGATTTGCTTTGAAGATACTTGAAGGAGTGGTTTCTTCAGTAGTAGTCACTATAAACATGTCAGCCTCAAAAACATATTGTAATTGCTACCATGAAAATGTATACTAAATTGCTTGTAAATCAAAATTTCATGCAACACTACGATCAAGACCCCATCAGTGGATATTATGAATAAAATGTAATGCAAATGGTAAACAAGTGTGTATCTAAAAATCAAAATAAAAATGCATAGTTAATGCAAATTGCCACGGATAAAGGAGAGTAACTGAGGATGATTACAGAGCTCTGTTTCATATTTTGCAGCAATAACCTTTGGATAATACATTCCTGCTGTTCATAAGGAAAAGGTACATCATAAGTTGTTCACACCCCCCTCCTCAGAAATAAAAAAACCTATTCCAAACACATTTCAGAGCTAGCATGGTGTCTCTGTTCAGGTTCCACCAGTGAAGCATTAATCTCTAGGCAGCTTGTGTTCATCATCCTGCATAAACAGGATCCTCAGCAATCTGAGTGTCTCTGCCTTCCCTTAGCTAGTGATAGTGGATGCATTTGCTGGGTGTGGGACAGTTCCAGCAGCTGTCAGCACCCTTCCAGAGTTCCTCCATGTGTATTCTTACACTTAGTGCTTGAGATGATGAAAAAAAGACAGGGACTGCTTCCATCCCAAAACAGCAAGTCTAAGGGAACAGCAAAGGCAGCAGAATTGTGGGGATGTGTTTTAATGAATAAGATGTTGTTATGAATATCAATACAAATACCATGAACAGGTATCTCATGGAAGGAGGAATGAATGAGAGGGGAAAAGAAGGAACAATAAACTGAAGTGGTTGGGAAAATTGCATATCTTTATCCCTTGAAATGTAAACAAAACTGGAAAAAATGCTATGAGAGTCGGTGGGTTTAAACAGGGAGAACTGTGTGCTTTAAAACCATAGTGCCCATAATTTTAGTGATAAGTCTTTTTGTAGCAAAACAGGCTGGTTTTGCTAATTTCCTGGCAAGGAATCCAGAACTAATGTTCCATTAGTATAGTGGATTACAAGAGGCAACTGAACCAAAGGAGTTTTACAGTAAGACCATATTTAAATAGTCTACATTACCATATACCGTGTTATTAATGTACTAATATATGGCTGTATGGTATATCAAAAGGGGACAGCAGGGCTGACTGTTTAATACAGTCCAGTATTTCATATGGTGTTCAAGTCATCCAGCATCTGCCATTAACTTTTGAAAATTGTTTTCCCTATCCCCCAGTTTCTGGATGAGAGTTGGGGGGTTACTTTTGGAAATACTTCATCAATCACCATAGAGAAAGTATCTCTATCCTTGTTTACTTCACTTTTTCAAGGACAAAGGAAATGAACTAGGAAGCCTGAGCCTAAAAACTAGCCAAACAAAAAAGCTCAGGTGGAAGGAGTGACTAATGGGATAGGAGGAGAAAGTTAAGCTGTTAGTTTGATCCTGGAGAAGTAGCTAAGGCTGGGTAATGGACAGGATAGTTCAACATGTTCTAAGCTCTTGAAGAAAGTGAGTGGGAAAAAGACCTGTCTCTTGTCCCTTCACTTATTTCTTCATCTACTTAAAATACTGCATCTGTTGGCCATTACCAAACATTCCTTTAACAGAAGTTTCCTTTAGTACCTCTTAACACAGTCTTTCTAGCTTCTCCTGCAAACACGCTCAGATCCATTCACCTTTCTCCTGTAGTGCTGAGCTGTTCTTCCTTCACTTGTTAGCAGAGGTCTCCTGAAGGAGCCAGAACTTTCAGGTGTTGGATTGTTCCCTTTTACATTTACACACTTGAGACCCCAGCTCTCAGCCTGAATGCATGGCCTGGATTAAAGTAGTGCTGACAAAAGTAATCAGCTGAGAGACTCATTTGGTCTGATCTCTTAGGTTCAGGTTTCTTGCTATTGACAAGAGGCAAATCCACAGGTGTGCTGAATTAAAAGGAGAGTCCAGCAGCTTCCAAGCACCCTGAGTGAATGCACAGTGGAGCAAATATCAGGGGCTTAGCCAAGTCTGTGAAATTGCCAGCCTTTTACATTGTTAGCAGAGAAACCAATTTCCTTGAAGCCAACTAGTTGGTAATGTAAAATTCTGGCAGTGCTTCCCAGACAATCTGTTGAATCTGCAGATGTTTGCAGCTACAAAAGCCTCAGAAAAAATGCTTTGTGTATGGGCACTTTTACATCTCTCTATGCTTATATATATTAGTATATGTTTTATTCTGATAGCTCTAAAGTGAAAGAGCAATAAAAATTTTAAGCAGCTGCCCTTTCTGATAGCTGCTACCTTGGGGCTCATTCCAGTGCTTGTTGAAAGTCAGTGGCAAAGATCCCATTACGTGGGATCCCATACCTATCCCTGATCCTGCAGGATCAGGGCCTTTTATGATGTGGTCAATCCTGCTGAGCATGTATTCAAAGAATATTCATGTGAATTAGATCATTCACTAGGCTGCACTAACTGATTTCTGCATGACCTCTTCCTAAATATTCTGGTTCAGGCCTGTTGGTAACCAGGGATATCTGTCCATGGAAACATACAGAGCTGACTAAATGTTTTAAGTTTATGACCATTCATACAAAAATCTGCAGAAATTCTTCTAGCAAATCCTAGCAAACCCAAGTTCATGGGTCCAGTGGTAACAGAGAAGTGTGAGGTTTAAACCCAAGGTACTTCCTGATGATGTGGAGGCCATGGGCAGGGAATGATCCACCCATCCTGTGTGTAGCAAAGTTTCTTGTCAGGCTGTTTGCTTACTTGTACTGTCCCACCCTCAACAACAACAAGAAAAATAATACCTAACCTTCTAAAAGATAACATTTTTACTTCCTAACTGTGAACTTGTATTTTTGGAGTATAGCCTTCCTCCATGGAGGTGGAAGCTTCTTGCTTTGTCTTAGTACAGTACTATTTTTAGTGATTTTAATGCTAGTCTTCTTAAAACAGCTGAGTTTATTCAGACCAAAATGCCTCTACAATAATTCTTCATATGTCGCATACATTATGTAATTTCAGGTGGGAATAGAAAAGAAAATCCTCAGCGGAATTTTTTCAGAAACCAGTTTTTCTTCTTGGCTTTATTGCTTTATATCCTCTGCTTCACTGTGGCAGAAGAACTGAATGCAAATGAGAAAATCCAGCCCAATCTTAGACACCAGTTCGGTGGGATTTAATTTAGGAATTGAAACTGCAGCTTGAATTTTTTCTAGGAAATTTGCAAATCGGATTATTTGAAAAATCCAGATGGTCTAAATATATTTCTCCTAAGAAGAGGGGTGTTTTGTCTTTGTGGTTTTTTTTCAGAGGCTGGTGATAAAAGACCCCTTGCTTTGGGACTGTTTATGGGGACATGACATTGTCTCTCTGTGTCACTGTCTCTCTAGGTTCTAACAAAGTGCTTTAGAAGTCCAGGGATGTCTCCTCTGTTCTTTTGAGAACACCTTTTTCTCTTGTTTCTTGTCTCTCCTTTCTCCACCTCGGCAGAAGCTGCTGTGCAAATAGTGCACAGATGAAGGGTATCTTCTGAAATCTGCGCTGGTATTTTGTATCTTTTGTAATTAACTAACAATAACAATAACACAATAAGACAATGACACTCATCTAGGAGAACAATTTTTCCACCCTCCATTGCTAACACTTTACACTTTAATCATAAACAACAAAACCTTTTGTGTGGAGTTACTCTGTGGTGATACAGGTGTTTGATCATTTCTTCAAGGTGATTCTTTGTATGAGGATGCATATGCTGCCATTTCATTTGAAAGGCCCATTAAAATACTTGCTCACTTCTTAACTCTGGGACTGGATTTTATTCAGGTCTGCTGAGCTGGGAAAGCTGGGACAAATGTGTTTGCATTTTCCATCAGTAAAGTTGATACAGCACTGAGCTCTGGAAGTCTGGAAAGAGATTATACTAACTTTGTCTAAGTCATCTGCATCACGCGAGTTGATAGCCACTTTTCCCTGTAGCTGTTTCTCTGTACTATACACCAGTTCCTGGCATGTGAAAAGCCAGGCTTTCTCATCTGCTGTTTGAAAGGCCTCTTCCCAATTTCCACAGCCCTGCTCTAAATTCCTCATGCACTCATTTATTTCCCCATTTTGACCATATCCATTCCCTCCAGCAACAGTATGGGATTTTCTGCTTGATCCACTAGTTTCGTAGTTTTGCTACAGCACCCTCCAGCCAGTAATTCATGCAAACATATAATGTGCAAATTGGATTTGTTTTCATGGAGTATAGACCAGTTCTACTCTCCATTAGGTGTGAGATGAGGCTGTTCAAGCAGAGGTGAATGAGCACTGGAGTAATCTGTCCTGAGCTGGCTGGGTCTCATGGAAACCTGAAGAACAGGTGAGACAAGCCCCTCTCAGGAGCAGTTGTTGCTGCCTTTCTGCTCAGGGAGGGACTGAATGACCTCTTCAGGTCCCTGGCAGCTCCAGGCTCTGTGTATTTGATGATGACCATGTTTCAATCATCAACTTGTATGTTTGTTTCTAGGTAGGAAACTGCTGAGGTAGGATGAGCCGAGACTTGAGAGCTTCCCCTTTTGAACCAGAGCTAAGAGAGGAAATAAACTTCGTTCCCTTTTTACCCTCAGAGGATAACCTTTCTTTTCCCCATCCTCAGCTCCTACCTGCACCAGCTGTGCTCAGGGCAGGACACCCTCTTTCCCTGCTTTTTCTGAATTTCATTCTTCACGGGCCACTTCCACATGTGAGCCTGACCAATTCTGCCCTAAGAGTTTAACAGTTTCCTCTGCACCTGCTTTCTCCTTTGCCCTCCTCAGCTGCCCAGGGTGTTAATCTACCACAGAAGAGGGAGGGATTTGTTTCTGGACTCCTGTTTCATGTGGCATGTGCATTCCTCTTAGCTGGTTTATGTGTAATTCCCATCTGAAAGGTTGCTTATTCTAGCCAGAGTGCCTGTAAGGAAACAGTCACCTTAATAAAAAGGTGTCATGAGTAGATTGGAAAGTATCCTAAAAAAGTACAGTGTTATTATTAAAACATAGTCTGCCTTGCTCACTCACAAAATCTTTAAATGTATCTTGCCGATTGTTTTGTTCTTTCTGAACATGTTTTAGGGTTACACTGTCTGTGGTCATCTCTGACTTTGTTTGCATCTCCCAGATGCAGTGTATTAGTGTTGGAGTGTTGCTACCATAGCAGTGGTTCACACAAAGTCCAGAAAATCTAAACCAAGCTGCTGTAGTGATCGCCTTCTGAGCAAAATACAACTTCAGTTTGCTTCTCTAAATTAGACTGCATGTTTATAATATAGACCTAATTGATCTGCATTGGCATTTATGAATAAGTCTTAAGAAAATGGTCTGAGGAAAGGAAGCCACCTAAACTGTAAACTCTTACAGATTCTTCATGACCCTCATGTTTCAAAGCAATTTAGTGTGCCAGTAGTTTTAGTATTTAAACTAATCCACTGAGGAAAGTCAGATCCAAATGATTAATACAACAAATACTGAAAGCAGATTATTTTACTCTTTGAATCTATTCTTACAATGCTATACAAAGACTCCTCTATTGGTTATTAGGAATTTAGGGCATGGATGAATGTCAGCGGGAGTCTGTGGAAATAATTCCTTTGACTTCATTTGGATTAGTATCAGTTTCTTGTGAAATAATTGTAGGAAGTCACTGTGTAGGAAACTGTTTCTGAAATTCATAATTCATAGAAATATCAGACCTAAAATGAATAACTATCAAGACCGCTTCCTTGTTGTGAGAGACAGACAAGTGAGATACCTTCCACAAACTGACTAAGAAATGCATCTCTTTTCAAACATTCATAATATGCTTCAGACATGCAACATCAATAAAACCAATGTTCATTTGGAGCTTAGCTTTACTGAATAAGGGCCTGGTAAATGTCTCTGGATTATGCAGATCTGCTGTCGTACAGAAAACCTGTCTGTTATTGCATTTGAGATAATAATTTGCAGAAACTTTGTAGCATTATGAGAAAAATAATTTAATGATAGAGTATCAGATAATTTCTAGATGCATGAGCAACTGTACTTCGTTGAGCCTCTGAAAAAACGGTCCCTCACACTGATAGCCCAAAACTAAGCATTTGTCAAATTACTTAATGCTTAAGTATTCTTTAAGATTTGTCTTCTTTTCGTAGAAAAAGTAATTGATCTAAAGTAGTACTTTTCTTGGAGGGGGAAAAAAATGTTATATCAGTTGTTGAAGGTGTAATGACCAAATTAAATCTGATTGCATTTTTTTCTTTGCAGAGTTCTGTATTTATAGGAATTGCATTTATCACTAAAGAATTAAAGTACCATTTGTTGGTCTCAAGTGACACAAAAGCAGATGCTTATGTCTTATAATTCAATATGTACTAGATTTATTTCTTCTCATTTTTGATCTTTGCTAGAAATATACTCAGTATTCAGCCACTAAAAGCATTTTTGCATCGTCCTTATTCCCTTCTAGCCCCCGCTGAACTTTAAAATAGCCACTGGCCTGTCCTAAATTGAAGGAAAGATTGATTTTTCCTAGCCAGAAAGTATTTTTTATTTACAGCTGAAGAATAGAGAGATAACCATTTTTGGGGGACTTGGCTTAACATTTCCGTGTAATCGACTTTGAAGACCATTTAAAATATCTCTGTAATTTTGAAACACTATGGGGAGAATAGAAAACTCATCTAGAAATTTTTATAGAAGATGAAATGACAATTCACCTGTAGGTTTCCTTTGCAGTATATTAACTGTATAAGTAGATGAAGGCAGACACTCCTTTTCTTTTCTACTTGATTCTTGGCAGAAAGGAATCTTCTGTATTGGTGGTAGCATTATGCAAAAGAATACATATTAGGATTCAAACCATTTTAGTTTAATGCATATTTTTAAAATTATTTGTAATTATTTATAATGTATTTTCAAAGGTTCTCTATGCAGCTTCATTTCTGTTTTGCAAATCGTAATGAAGGTGATGATCATTCTTCTTTCATGTGAACGGCAATGGATGGCTATCAGAAACATTTTAGTAATTGTTTAGGGCAAGGCTGGCCACAGAAGGGAAAAAAAAAGAAGTGTTTTAAGCCAACTCTTTCTATTTTTCTCAATGCAAAATGGAGCTACTCTCGCTTTGGCATAATTCCAGACAGCAGGGTAGCTGGAGAAGAGCAAGTCTTCAAAATTCCCAGAGAATGGTGATCACATTTTTCTTCCTGGCATTTGGTGGTGTTTGCCTCCCTGTGGGCTGGTTGTTCTATCTCCAGCCTGTTGGAGCAAGCTGTCCAAACAGAGGCTTTCCTTCCTTCCCCAGCTTCACAGACCCCATGCCCTCATCCTACAGTGTCTTCCCTGGCTCAGAGCAAATTGTGCCTGGATGCTGATGCAGCTTTCAGTCAGAATCTTGTTGTCCTTCTGCTGTGCTGATCATTCTCAAGAGTTCCTGCAAAGTTGGGGAGTGCCCAGCTCTTTCAGGAGGGTTTGTGTTCTGCAGTGTCTCCAGGCAGCCCTGTGTGCGCACGGCTTGCTGAACTCCTGGCCCTGCAGATGGCACAGCCTTTCCTTCCCCCGCTGGGCTTTCAACAGGGCATTCAGGCACAAGGAGAGGCTGCATTGGTACAGCCTGGGGACAAACTAAGCAGCGAGGTGTGTCTGTGTTCCTCACTGTGCAGTTCAGCACTGCTTTAAAACCATCGAAATGGAGGGTAAGGGGGGTGTTTTGTTTCAGGGTACGCCTAAATTGCATTGAGAGCTCAGGTTTCTTTGGGCCAAGTTCAATACTAGAAGCAAGGTTTAATCAGTAATGTAGCTCTGCACAGTTCTGATGGGTTGGTTGAGCCTTTCATGTACTCCTGAGATGGAGGAATGAAATACAAAACATTCCCTGGAATAAGCAGTGGATGGTCCTTCCAGGTAAATGGCTGTTCTCTCTCCTTGGGGCAAAGCCCCACGGTGCTTATTCATGTGATTTATTAATCTGCTGCACACTACATTGTCTGGTGAGACAGGCTATCACTTCCCACATCCTCCTAGTGATCATTCACTTCATCTGTCCCGGCCTCAGTTCCTCTCTACTGAATAGGAGACAGATATCTGAGTGGCACCTTCTATTTCTAAGTGAGTTTTCCTCTGGGTGATGGGCATGACCTGTTCTTCACAAACAGAATTTCAGTAAAAAGACTTTGCAGAATATCTGCACTGAAAAACTCTGGAAACTCAGGCTGGTGAAGTATCAACCCAGCCCTGGATACTGCTTCCTTTACCAGATAGAGTCTTCTAAGATTAACTTGCATTTTTCCACATGGAACTGAGAAGTCTTCTAAGATTAACTTGAGTTTTACCATTTAAAACTGAGTTTAACTATGCTTATGCAACCGATTTATGCTGAAATATATATGTAAACACAGTACAGGGAAAAAGACAGTTTTGAATGGCTTCTGAGGATATGTGTAAATTGGTAAGGGCACCCTGAAGATGATACACACATTATGTAAAGGCAAACTACTAGCCTCCATACATTTGTAAAAAAAAAAAGTCTATAATGGTTTTATAGTAATTTATTTATAGTATATTATATAATGCTCTTTGAATTCTGGTGACAAAGACTTATGTAAGGCCCTTTAGGCACTAGGATGCACTTCAGTTTGGTTCATTTACTATTTACTGGGTTTTCAGTTCTGCCCTCCTCTGCCAATAGTTAGTTAAAAACTTCCACATTACTTGGCTACCGCTGAAAGAATGCAGCTGAGTGGATGAAAGTTCCATCTCTACAAAAGTTGTGGTATTTTTATTCATAATGTTCCCTTGCAGGTTTTTCTCCTCCATGTAATATTGCTGCTGATATTTTTATATCTGTCAGCCTTAAACTCCAGAATTTTGTTTGATAGTTTAAGAATATTGCAAGATTAAAAAAAAAAAAAAATCCAACTAACCAATCAAAACCAACCAAGGAACAGTGGATTGCATACAGAATTTAAGATCAGAAAAATACAGTTTTATTCTAGTTATTTTTGTTACTGTTGCTTTGTCTTTCTTTTGGATATCTTCTTTTTATATCTTGATGTATTAGGTATGTTCAGTAATGCATGCAGCATTTGAGAGGTTTTCTGAACACCCTGTAAATTTTAATTAGCTGGTTATCTTTTCTGCCAATGTCAGTATTTTTCTGTGTGCTCTGAGCTAGGTAACCATTTCTGGTGACTAATTCACTAAGATTTTTGTTTAGCCTTTAAAGTCCAGGTTTTGAAAAATGGCCTTTCAAATAGAAATAGATATTGATAAAGTTGAGTTTATTTTGCCTAGTCTACAATTAAAAATGTCAACTGCATGAATCAGTGTATCTGTTTGATTGGGTTTTATTTGAAATGAGAGAGTAATGGTTAAACAAAAAAATCTTTCACAACTGCAGACCATTGGTGGAACACCTGTCACATTAATGAGAGAGTACTCCCAGAAACAGGCCAAATCAGAACTAGGTTACCCATGAAAAATGGTGTAACTAGGACTAAATTGACTCCTGTTCTTCTGGCTTCCTGCCTTGGATGTACAGAGTTCAGTGTCTTGGGAAGAGGAGGTACAGCTGTCCACATTTTGTTCAGATGAACTACAGAATACCTGGTCTTTTTTTCCCCTGAAATGTACTGATTGCGCCTGTGCTTGCGCTTGTTTGCAAATCAGATGAGGTTTCAGATTTGGCAGCCCTTCTCTGCCAACAGGGAAAAGCAGTGCAATTCCCAAGTAACACCAGGCAGTCCTTTATTTGTTTATCTGCCTACACCAAAACAAATCCCAGCTGGTGGCAGCAGGTTGCCGTGCAGCCTTGGGTGGGTCCATATTCCTCCTAGAAAGGTTATTAATATCCTCGAAATAAAACATGTATTGAAATGTCTTCATGGGTGTACTGGTTTGAAAAGCAAAACCAGTGAGACTTCAAGTCAGTAATACAATTTTTAATAGGGAAGAGAAAAAAAAGGAAAAAACAAAATACATGCAATAATAAAAATAAAACCACTGACAGAGTCAGAACACAACCTGATACCCTGTCAGCCAGGGTGCTGGTGCAGTTTTCCTCCAAAGGCTCCAGCGATGATGTGGATAAAAGCCTGGTTCTTCCTCTGGAATCCAGTGGAAAAAGGCTGCCTTTGGCATTCTAAACCTCAGTTTTTATCTAGGTAGGAAAGGCTTGACTCGTCCCCCTGGCTGGAGCATCTCCCAATGGGATGATGTAATCTTATCAGTTATACCGTAGGACTCAATGGCCCATTAACAGAAGATACTTGCCACAGAGATAAGGATGATCACCCTTCTCAGTGATGGCCCATCAACAGAAGACATTTCTCACAGAGATAAGGATGATCACCCTTCTCAGATGGTAATAGAATATATATCTTGTATTGTAAACCAGGACAATGGGGTATAAAAAACAAGTTTCTCTTGGAAAAGTTAGCTTCTCTTCTAAATATTTATTGAGTTAACACTACATAGCAAAGCTGTCTTGCTAATAGACTGAACTGCATTTGCATCTGTCAGAGGTACCTTGCTACAGCAGAACCTTGAGCTGCGTTCATAATGTTCAAAGGTTTCGTCAGGCATGAAAGTCACTCAGCATCCCTGGGTTAAAGCATGGACTTTATGTCCTTATTCCTGCTTATTCATAGAACATGCTGACATTTTTTTTTCATATGCTGGAGTTATTCTTTAAAAGATTTCTCCTGTATGAAGCTTCTTTGCTATCTCAAATGTCAGCTACAGATCATCTGATTCATTTCTAAAATTAATTTTAATGTATCACAGTTCCTTCTCTTTTTATACTTGACTGTCTCCAGCACAGAGCCTCCAGATACAAGATATTATCCAAATCCTACCTTTAATCTGTTTGTGTTTATGTTCATAGTGCCAGTGCACACAAGACAGTGTGCATGGTATACATTTATGTATACTTTGAGCTGAGGATATAGGCGTGGTAGACAAGGAGGTGGAGCTTTGTGTGTGCGAGGAGCTTGGGATGTGGTAACCAGGGAGGAAGGAAAGAACTGGGGACCAGTGATGTTCAGTGGGAGGACACACGTTGAGCAGCACAACGAGAGGAAGCTTCACTTGGTCAGTAATGTGTAAAGGCTAGAGAGGAAAGCAAACAGATCATTGCACACAGGAGCCTGGGAGAAAGACTATGATAAGGACTTGGAAAAAAATAACTATGATAAAGAGCCAGAGTAGGAGTGATGTGGTTGGCTTTGTACAGAAGTCAGGAAAGGAGAGTGGAGCCAGGCAGCCTTCCTGATCTTCCACCCTGAGCAGCCTCTGGAATCCCCCAGGACAGGATAGCAGCTGCCTGGCAGCTCTTCTTTCCCTGGCAGAGTAGTTCATTGCCTTTAGCCACTCCTAATACTGCTAAGAACCATGGCTGTTGGGGGTTGATCCATTTCCCTCTGTGGAATTTTCCCCATTGTCATACTAAGATACCTGTTGACTAAGACCTGGTGGCAAGGGGGAGGGGAGAGAAGAGGGAAAACCCGCGAGATTCAAACATCCAGAAGAGGAAGCAGAAGGCTCTGGCTCGGTCCCATTTCCCCCTTGGAGTTCAGACAAGAAGGACGATCTCTGCCTCAGCCCCATCCCTGCCATCCCAGCACCAGGAGCCATCCTCACTGCTGTCAGAGCCTGCCCTGCTGCCTTCTCACTGTAACCTGCCACCATCCAGCACTCTGCTGAGCACCAGGACCCACACCGTGAGCAGAGGGCTCTCTCTCCATCTCTCTCTCCCCCTGGGACAGCGCTGCCATCACCCCCAGCCCTCCTGCAGCTCTGCGGGACCTGCCCGCCCCCAGCACTGGGAACTGCAGCTCAGGGAAAAGGTGCCTGCAGCCAGAAAGGGACTGGGACTGAGTTACTGTTCTGTTTGTGGCTAATTTCATAGCTGTTGTTGTTCTTGTTTGTCTTGTTAGGTATACTAGTAAAGAACTGCTATTCCTATCCCCATATCTTTGCCTGAGAGCTCCCTTAATTCCAAAATTATAATAATTTGTAGGGAGGAAGGATCACACTTCTCATTTCAGAGGGAGGCTTCTGCCTTTCTTAGCAAATACCTGTCTTTCAAACTAGGACAGTGGCTTTGGAGATTGCTTAGTTGGGTTTCTTCCTAAACATTTTTTAAAAATTTTCTTAAGTACAGCTTGAAGTGCTTGTGTTGAATGTTTTAAATATCATATTCTGAAGAACAGTCAAAATCACTCCAAGAAAGAGATTAATCTCGTGAGTAAAAAACAGTGGTAGATATTTAATGTAATAATTTGTATACATCTGGGTAGTAGCAAAAGATGGCCAGTCAGTGCATAATAATTATTTTCCTGTTTGTGTTACCACAGCCTTGTACTGTCACCCTTGGAATTAATGTTACCACTGAGGTGGAATTGTGAAAAGGCTGTGCCAGCCAATTAAAATGGTAATAGAATAACTTCAGAATCTGTTTGTAATTGTATCGATTCCTTCTTATGGAATGCTTTCTGTGACCTTTTCCAAGCACATACTGTACTTTTCATACTTTCGTAGGTTAATCTTGTAGAACAGTATTTTAAATTGTCATGCAATAGGCTTGTAGAATTTCAAAAATTGCCAGAAAGATAATAAAAACTACTGTGATTCTGTGATAAAGAGCATTAGAGCACTACCAGCAGATCATGCAAAATGCCTCTAAAAGTCTACTGGGAATCTGCCATACCAGAATGAAAATCACAGTAGAGCAGTTTAAGAAGAGGAAGATGTCTTTTATGAAGACACAGGTATTTTTTTGTGGTGGGAAACTTGTTTTAAAAATGTGCAACAGTATTAGCTATCAAAGAAAATTTAGAATAAGAACAATTTGTAGTTAATAAAGTTTAAGAATAGGAGTAAAAAGACCTTTTGAGAATTGGAGGAAAGCAGTCACTACAGTGGAGTCTGTTAAACTATAAAATGTTGGGCACGGACTTTATTCCTTAGATACTCAGGTGTGAGAGACAGAACCAGCAAAATTCCACACTGGAGTCCAACTCCTCTGAAGCTTTACAAGTCTGAACCTTCAGACAGAAACCAATGACTTAGGTGTGATGGGAACTGACATTTCTGGACAGAGAAAAATACTTGGGAAAGGGATTGTAAAAATCGATTTTAATTGTGGTGAAAAAATGCCTTTAAGTCTCATAAGGGAAGGAAATTAATGTGTTGCCAAGTTTTCTAAGTTACAAGAGATTCCTTGGCTCACAGAAGAAAGGTAAACACAGATGCAGTGCTTATTGTCTACTTGCTTTTTTGAGCCAGTTCTGCCCCATTTTCAGTGAATAAGAGGAATGTACACTAATTCCTTAAGTGTTTCTTTCTAGGTGACAGGCTTTGCCTTGCACTGCGAAGCTGGTCTGTAGGTCCCTGTTGGGGGTTGGTTCTTTCCCTTTTCCCTCTGTGGAATTTTCCCCATTGTCATGCTAAGATACCTGTTGACTGGGCCCTGGTGACAAGGGGAAAGGGGAGAGAGAAGAGGGAAACCCCTTGAGATTCAAACATCCAGAAGAGGAAGCAGAAGGCTCTGGCTCGGCCCATTTCCCCCTTGGAGTTCAGATGAGAAGGACGATCTCTGCCTCAGTGAGCCATCCTCACTGCTGTCAGAGCCTGCCCTGCTGCCTTCTCACTGTAACCTGCCACCATCCAGCACTCTGCTGAGCACCAGGACCCACACCGTGAGCAGAGGGCTCTCTCTCCATCTCTCTCTCCCCCTGGGACAGCTCTGCCATCACCCCCAGCCCTCCTGCAGCTCTGCGGGACCTGCCCGCCCCCAGCACCGGGAACTGCAGCTCAGGGAAAAGGTGCCTGCAGCCAAAAAGGGACTGGGACTGAGTTACTGTTCTGTTTGTGGCTAATTTCATAGCTGTTGTTGTTCTTGTTTGTCTTGTTAGATATACTAGTAAAGAACTGTTACTCCTACCCCCATATCTTTGCCTGAGAGCTCCCTTAATTTCAAAATCATCATAATTTGTAGGAAGGAAGGATCACATTTTTCAGTCCAACGGGAAAGCTTCTGCTTTCCTTGGCAAACACCTGTCTTTCAAACCAGGACAGTCCCTTGGCCTTTAGAGTGCTCACGCTGCTGTTCATGCTCCTTACTGTGTGGCTCTCTCTCACCTCCTGCATGCTACTTGAGACAAATCGAGGCTGTTATCTCTTCAGAGCTCCCTTAAAAACTGTCACCTTCCCATGCCATGTCATGATCAGTCACCCCGTCTGGCATGGCCTGTCAGTAAAATAAACACAAAGTGAAAGTATTCTCATTGAGGCCTGTGGGTTTAGATGGGGTTTATATGCTTAATTCACTGCATACTTGATTTTAAATTCTAAGCTTTCTTAACCATTACAGTACATTCAGTCTTTTCTTTCATTTTTAATCTGTTATCCTGTCTCCTTGATTATCACGTTGCTGAAATAAAATTTCTGTAATCAGATTTCTTTCTGTGAAATACCTTGGTACTTATCAATAAGGGCTAGACCTTCCTGTTCATCATCTTTGTGATTTTTCTCATGCTTTGACTAATTCTCTGATGCTGGAAAGGCAGCAGTAAAGGGGCAGCTTCCTGGGCAGTGTGTGCTGTGGGGTGTGTGCACCCACTGCAGGTGTGTACTGGGCAGGCAATGGGTGGCTGTGAGCTCTGAGCTGGCTGCTTGTTCTTTGAGAAGGACACCCTGCATTGCTGCTCCCACACCGGGAGCTGACAGCAATGGAGGAGCCTCTGTCTCTGCAGTGCAGGGCTCTGACTTGGACAGGTGTGCTTTCATGCACATTTCCTTTGCAGCAAGGGTGACCACAACCTGTCCAGAAGGCTGGAATTTTGTCGTCTTTCCCATGGTCTTTCTTGGAGAGACATGGTCAGAAGCAATTGTTTCCTTTCTGTACTTGTCTCTTCCCTCCTAGTCAGAGGCAGATGAAGAAGCTGTGGTAGATGCCAGAGTGCTTTACCCACCTCTCCCCTAAAGGGCACTATACCTCTCTGGTGAGCAGGGCATTGTGGAAGCACATTTCTGTATGCAGTGAGTGCCTGAAGGAACACTTTTGGAGATTCACACATCTCCACTGGAACAGCCAGGTAGCCTGTGCTGGCCCAGAGAGGCCACAGTGCTGCTGGCCTTGCTCCAGACAGGTGGAGATGGGACTGCACTTTGTCTTGTCTGGGCTTCCTGTGAGATCCTGTGGGCCTGCACATTAGTGCCTTGTGGGAAGGTCAGTTGAATTTGTTTCCTAATGCTTTTGCCCATCATGTACAATAATGTACAAACTCTGTAGCAGTGCCATTGATTTCTGCAGCTTGCACTCTGTTCTGAGAGTCCCCTTGCTGGCCAAAGTTTGCACAGGCACACAAGGGATCCCTTCTTCAAAATTTAGAATGCTGCACTGGATTAAGGACATGACACATCTTGTTAAATTCTTGTAGAATGCTGGCAAGGTCAGGGCAAGTATGTTTAGTATGTACTCATGTACATTCTGTGCATCAGCAGAAGTGGTCTGATAGCTTTGTCAACATGTCTCCCTTGCTGGTGCAGGAAGTTATGTGTGAACATAGAGAAATGTAGGAATTACTAGGATAGTGCTGGGGAGTTGTTCAGCATGGCAGGCACAGAGGCTTATCCTTACCAGCCCTGCATAAATTCACTGCCCTGTGCGTTGTGTCACACAAGGGACCAGAGTCTGGGAGCAAAGAATATGATTGAATTAAGTAATAGGGTAGGCACACCCAAGTTTTGAAAGCATCGTACTGAATCAGCCAATTGTAAATATATCCCTTTTTCTTGAATATACTCCAGGATGCCTGTCTTGCATTTTGTTTAGCTTCAAGTCTGAATTTATGCTAAGAAAATGAAGATTTCCTTGTTGGATCAATTTCCCATGATAAATTGTCTGATTTATATAACAGTGCCACAGCTCTGGTCTTCGCAACCTTTGTGTGAATCTTGGATCTGATGACTCTGCTGTATTAAAGGTAGTATTAGTGCTCCCAGATCCACCTCTGAAGACTTTCGGTTCTGGTGCTTTCCACCCACAGCTGAGTCCCACCTGAGTGAACATGTAGGTATTGTGCAGTGGCAGCAGGCAGTGCTTCCATACCTTGGCTTTGCAGCCACATGGAAAACCTGGGGGAAAGCTCATGAGCTGCACCATCTTCTCTAGCAGCTCTGTGCCTGTTCATTCCCCCTCTTTGGAGTTCTTTTGGCAGCAGTGGGCATTAGTGATGGACAATTTGCAGCAGGACAAAGTCCTTCCGGGCACCCTGAGTGGACAGCCTGTGCATTTCCCACAGGAGATGCACTGTGAGGTCTTTGACTTGGTGTCTCATCATTTCCAGAGGTGCCTGCCTTTGATGGGTTCACCTCATCCGTTTGAGGTGATTTGGAACAATCTCTCAGCCCACACGACTGTTCTCATGCATATGCAACTCCTTGCTGAAATTTTAGGGTAACTTGGTGTAACAACTGAAGCACAAGCTGGCCAGTCTCCAGTCTGGTGAGCCACTCTGTCAGTCAAGTAGAACTCCATTAAACTATCAGCTTCTGGTTTGAGCATTCCTACATGAAAACAGATTTTCTCTCCAATATTCACAGGTTTGACAGAGAGCAAAATATTTCCATTTCCCCCAGCAAACAGCTTGTCCTCATGTAATGACAGTTTTCCATCTGCAAGAACTGCCTTTTTGGTACCACAAAACCACCTGAGGTGAAAATGTAACTGACTTGCTTTGCTGTAAACCTGCCAAAAGTAAAATTATTTTTGCCCATAGAAAGAACTGTTTCTGTGCCAGCATATTTTCCAACTTTGCTAAAAGTTACATACTTCTGATTTTATCAGAACAGAAGAATAGCTGTAGTGTATCTCTTGGCAAATTAGCCTATTGTATTACGAGTCGAGGCAGCAGTTTTATTTGGGAATTCAGGCTTCACATTCACAGAAGAAATCTCTGGTGTGTCAAATTATGCCTTGTAAGTACCTGAATTGGAGATTCTAAATTCCAGGTAAGACACATTTCTGGAAAGAAACGGAACTGCAATTTTGTGTTTTCACTTCCTTATTTTTGTTTTGATTCAGTAATACATATTTTAGTATGTAATGAATTAATTTTGAAAATATTTGACTTAGATAATCATATATTAGTTACAAATGCTCCAGATAGAGAGATTTCCAGAATACAGGAAAATGACATGGGAGAAAAAGAAAACAGACTGATTTTTTGTATTTAGAGGTCTGCATTGTAGTGTTTTGGCCAGCATCATGTTCTGACAGACTTTGAGGCCAATCTCAAATATAGTTTTTTATTTTAAAATAATACAGTTTCATGATGTACTTAGAATTTACTTCTAACAATGAATTATTTCTCCTTGCACTGTGATTTCCCTTATATTAGGAGATATTTAATAGAAAGGCATTACTTGCCCTGACCTTGCCAGCATTCCACAAGAATTTGACAAGATGTGTCATGTCCTTAATCCAGTGCAGCATTCTAAATTTTGAAGAAGGGATCCCTTGTGTGCCTGTGCAAACTTTGGCCAGCAAGGGGACTCTCAAAACAGAGTGCAAGCTGCAGAAACCAATGGCACTGCTACAGAGTTTTCCTTCCCAGAATATTGCAATTTTAGAAATATGACAGCATTAGGTAAAGCTTCTTTGTTACAGTGCTTCCTGTTTATTCAGAAGTCCTTCTGCCATGATTTCTTTATGCCAAATAAGCTTGCCTTTTCCTTGTGTTAGGCATGTCAGCATCTTGTTATTGCCTAGGAAGATTCTTGCCCCTCAGAAGGTTGTGAGCAGTGGTTCATCGTTGTGCTGCTGCACCCCTGTCCATGCCCTTCCTGTGCTCTGAGTCTGGCTGTACTCATGGTGGGGACCAGGGACACCTCCTGCACTCCTGCCTTGGCAGGTGCCAGCTGCTGCCCTGCTCACTGGGGCTCTGACAGGGCAATGGACCTCAGCCAGTATCCTGTCCTAGTGCCTTACTAGTTCACTAGTGCAGGGATGGACAGTTCCTAAATGAGATTTTATGGAGTGTGAAACACCAAGTAAGATAAATCACAACATGAGATACCCAAGTATTCATCACAGTTGCTTCCTAGGAGGAAAATATTGGTCCCACTGAAATCAGTATAAATATCAGCATATCTGTTGATTTTTGCAGAGCTGAGAAAAATTTCAGCATGGAATAATAAGCCTCTGCTGCCTCTTTTCTTGACTATTTGCATTTCATCAAAGTAATGGATTATCAGCTACATCACATTAGAAAAAACAGTCTATATTCTAACTGGCTATGGACTTGGTAATTTGACAGCCCTTTAAGTCAACATTACTTTTGTCCTGGTTTACAATACAAGATATATATTCTATTGCCATCGGAGAAGGGTGATCATCCTTATCTCTGTGGGAAATGTCTTCTGTTGATGGGCCATCACTGAGAAGGGTGATCATCCTTATCTCTGTGGCAAGTATCTTCTGTTAATGGGCCATTGAGTCCTACTGTATAACTGATAAGATTACATCATCCCATTGGGAGATGCTCCAGCCAGGAGGACGAGTCAAGCCTTTCCTACTTAGATAAAAACTGAGGTTTGCCAAAGGCAGCCTTTTTCTACTGGATTCCAGAGGAAGAACCAGGCTTTATCCACATCATCGCTGGACCCTTAGGAGGAAAACTGAACCTTCTACAACACCACTGCTTCAACTGAACCACATCTGCAATCCAGGAGGAGTATAGCCACCAATTAATTGGGCTTCACCAACACCCTGACTGACAGGGTATCAGGTTGTATTCTGACTCTGTCAGTGGTTTTATTTTTTATTATTGCATGTATTTTATTTTTCTTTTTTTCTCTTCCCTATTAAAAATTGTATTACTGCCTTGAAGTCTCACTGGTTTTGCTTTTCAAACCAGTACACTTTAAAGTATTTTTAATCACAACAACATGAAAAATAGCATGGATTATTATTCCACTAGGAAATAAATGTAAAACTGTGCAGAAAGGCAAGACTGTTAAAAAACACCAAACCCTCTTCTAGAAGAGGGTTTTAACATACTGTTCTCTAACAATATGCAATAAAGCTTAACTCTGTGACAGTGTAAAAATTGACAGTTGAATCATCTTAAAATAATGCAGTGAGAGCTGTCCAAATGTAGTCCACCAACAACTGCTGGATACCAAGCACCCTAGAAAAGGCATTTCCATCACCCAAGTTATAACAGGTATCCAGAGTTTCAGGATCTATCAGGGAATGATAAACATGCAGACCAGTCTTAAATTGTTGTCTTGACTTCTATTGAACCAACTAAAATGTTCCCCAAATTAAAATATTTAGAACAGAATATCAAGTAACAAGAAATAATTTAAAGAGACATTCCACATATTGGTGTACATTATGTACATAAATCATCTTGAAAGTATTTTGAGTGTCACATTAGATATAAGCAAAGAGACATTACATTTTCTGTGTGAAGGAATTATTAGGCTGCAGCACCACATTGGGGCTGTGGTTGTTTTGATTTTGGCAGTAAATCATTTCAATAGAGATGGAATGAAAAACATTTCAAGCCAAACCTCTAGGGAAATGTATAGGCACTGTCAGCATATCCTTAAATACTCAAGAAAAGAAAAACAAAGTTGTTTAAAAAATCAGAAGATTCATCATGAGAAGAAGGACAATCTCAGTCTGGAATTCCTGCTGGAAATAAAACTGCTGTGGCACTAATACCAAATTATAAAGGTCACAAGGGTTTTTCTCCTTGGACCTGTAGGTCTGAATGAGGGAGCAATAATGCCACACCTGCCTTGGAAACCAGCAGTAATACATAGCAGAAGTTAGACTAAGTAAGTTTAATGTGAGGATCCTTCAGTATTTGATGGTTTTAAGCAGGCTGAAGTGATGCAGTTTGTATATCAGTACATAGCACTTAGATCACTTGGAGCAGTTGCTTTGCTGCTCCTCAGTGTTGCCTCAACAAGGCTGTGCTTGTTGTGAATCAGGGTTCAGAGGAAGGTCTGTGGCTCTGGCACAGCAACAGTGTTAGTGCATTTTTGTAGTAGCCTGGGAAGACAACATAATAAATGTCTGCTCTTTAAAACAGAATTTTAATTTGTAGTAAGGGTGATGTCAAAGTGGCACCTGTTCAGCAGCACAAAGTCTTTTACTGTCAAGTTGTAATGCATGGTAAAAACAGAGATGTAATGCACTTACCACTGTTCTATTCCAGTCGATTCTTAACAGTAATGTTTTTCACAAATTGTTGTAACACTGTTCCAAATATATGTGGTTGATCTAATGAGTAGCTTTCCAGAACAGTTAGCTGGTTTTGGGTGTCTTGTAAAGACATCCTGACTTTCAAACCTGACTTGTAAATCTGTCTTGTAAACGGCAGTTGTATGGTAAAAGTCCACATGCTTGGTCTGTTTCCATTTCAGGCGAAATCTCCCTCCCTCAGGAAGCAGAAGAAATGCATACCCTTGTGGAGGAGAGTCCCCCTTATCTAGGGGAGATCTGGAGGAAGTTCCGTTTAGAACCATGGGCCGTGTTCAGAGACCCAGGCATCTTTTGAAAATCCTATTGCTTCCTGCTTTACCATTCTCTATCGATATGTGCTGTGGCAAATCCGTAATTCCTTCAGCCACAGATTACATCAATACTGACTTTGTAACTTCGGGGTCTGCGTATAAGATCTCAAGTTTACATGGCAGTTTTGTTTTCTTACAACTGTTATGGACCAAGAATCACTGTTCTCTTGTATTTAAGTCCTGTTTTAGCTACAAGTTTGTAGATGAGAAGTTATGAGAACTATGTGTTCCTACATGTAAAGCCAGCCTTTCCCATAAGCAGCCTGTGCACTTCTCTCCAGGCTTCACAGGTGCCATGGCAGTTGTTGTTGCTGTAGCATGCCTAGCAAAAATCAGTGTGATCTTCATGATCTGTGGTTCATCAGGGTATCCTGTCAATGTCAGTGACCTGAGAACTGAAGTCTGTTATAGGTACCTCATTTTCTTACAGGCATTTAAAAGAAATCTTACCATGTTAGGTGTGGGGGATCCTTTTTCTCTTATCCCCCATACCCCTGCCAACATCTTAAAAGCCTTTTTTTACTACAATAAATAAGAAACAAACAAACAGACTGGAACTCAGGGCTTAATACAAACTGTTGGAATTAAAGCCCAGAAAATTGTTGTTAGAAATCTCTTCTTCATGTTTTGCAGACCTCATCCTGCATTATAGTTCTGCCAGCCATAGTTTATATGTTTGTTCACAGCTGACGGATTTTAGCATTTGTGTAGAACCACTGCTGTCATAACCAACCATAGCACTAGGGGGTTACAAACCCTTGAAAGGATCCTCTCACATGTAGCATGGTCTTACGCTTCCTTTTCCCAGTACCTGAAACCCAGGTTTCTTTGATTCAGGTCTTCATTTTCTCAGAACATTTTATTCAAATGCCATTCTAGTATGTCCTTATATAGAAATGTTTTTGGACTTGGTGTTTATAAAGCTGTTCTGGATCTATTCTCTGGGGAATAGGTTATTTTTCTCCTTTTAAATAACTGTGCCATTAATAATTTGTGCTTTGAGGATCTGTCTTTATTTTTCACTTTGGACAAAGTCAGAAGAATCTGCCTTCCATACAGAAGGAAAAGCTGTGATGGCTCATTGCTGCAATTAGTAGCATTTTATGCTCATTTCCATTCCTTGTGGTAGCTACTGCATTTGACTGACAGTGTCAGGGCAGGATCTGCTGTCTTCCTGACCAGTACCAAGTTGGGGCTGGTTGTGCTACTCAGCACTGCAGCAAACTGCTGCAGTCACAGATGAGAGCTAATGAGCCTGTCTGTCTGCTTGGAAGAGTCTGGGGCTTTGCCTGCTTATTTGTTTTCTGTGCTAGAATTAATGGGGACAGACGTTCATTTGGGCAACATCAATAAGGTCACTATCACATAATCAGTCTAATAAATTGCGTTGTTAAAAGTTTAGTCTTAGATGCAAATAGAAGAAAATTAGCTATGTAGAACTACAGTGATCACTGCTTAGTCGTAACTGATTGATGAAAAGTGCTGGGAGCCTTCAGAATCAGTTTCCAAGTGTTTTGAGTGGCTATTAGTGTGAAAGCCTGTCAGTGGCCTGGGAGGTGTATTAAAGGCTATCAGATGCCTTTCACCGTCTGGTTCTTGTGTCGATTACAACGGGGTATTTTTGCAGATAGTGGAGAAATACTTCAATTTTGCTGTTATTCTTGTAATTAGCAGATTGGTGTGGGAAGATGTCAGTGGGATGTGTTGTTTCCTGATGTGCAGGAGGTAGTCCATTCACTGCATAGTCATTTCAAGATATAAGCCAAAACAAAACTCTGTATGTATTTAACAAAGTATCTATTCCTTTTCCTTAGCACGAAGAGTAGGCAAAGATTTTCCTACATGAGAGTCCGCTTGTTAATCTAATAATTAAATAATTTCATCTGTGTGAGTACACACGTCATAGTTTATAAACTGGACAAATTGCAAGTACATAAAGCCAATTTCTCAACTGGTAAAAAATAAAGGTATGAGTTGCAGTGAGTTCACATCTGTGAATTAGTATGTGCCCATTGTCCCAGAAATCTCAGTATCCAGACAGAAATGCCATCATTTATATAAATTCATGTATATAGCAAAAGAGTGTCAAGGATGGAGTAATCATCTACAAAAAGGCTGCCTAAATATTTTAGGACCAGGTAATAGTAGGGAATGTCAGTTCTCAGGAACCCAAAATAGGGTAATAAAACTGACACTCCAGAAAAGTCAATTGGAGGAACCTAATTACTAATTTATGATTTAATACGAGCCTGCAGAGATGGAAGAGTACTAGCCATGGAGTAGGTTTTCACACCTGTAAGTCTTTAGCCATTCTGCAAAGATAAACTGTCTCGTATTGGTGAGGGTCTTTTCACCCTCACTTGTAGACAGCCAGTCAACACTTGTGTCTCTCACTGTGACACTCAGCCATCCCCCTGGCAGTTCCTATTGCATTTGAGGGTAAATTATCTTACCCAACATTCAGAAGTGGACTGGAAACATAGCACACACTGGAGCACTCAGGTCTTGGTACAAAGCAAAAAGATGGCAAAGAGGAGTAAAGGGATGAGGGAAGGACATGCACAGTCTGGGATGCTACCATTCCAGAACTTCTCACCCCACACACTCCAGCTGGAAGGTGTCTGGAGGATTTGCACAAGATCCAGTGAGCTGCTGAGAAGGACAGAGAAGATGCGTTATGACTCTGCTATAGGAGGAGCTGAACAAGAGGTGAATGAATGTAAAGCCCCAAGATAAAAAGCTGCCACTAACAAGAAGACTGGAATAGCAGCTGTCTCAGGAAAGAGCAGAAATAGGAGATCTAAGGAGCAGTGATGATGGGGCAGTGAGTTGGAGGTGTCCTGATCCAGACATTGATGAGAGCCAGGAAGTGTGGGCCTGAAGTAAAGCCAAAGTGCTGTACCAAAGAAATTCAGTGGAAACAGGACAGAAAGAGCAGCTGTCATCAGGCAGCAAAGGAGAGCTTCCTTTGTGGCCTAATGAAACGTTCAGGGAACATGTTCATTGACTAAAAAATTTCTAAAATATTGACTGGATCAGAACAGACCCAGTAGTTCTAAAGGACAGTAAGGGATATTATGGGGACAGGAGCCTTCAGTTTTGGGCAGAGACAGCTTGTGTGGGCCAGCCCTGCATGTGCTGGACTGAAGACACTGAGGCTGTCTGGGTGCTAAATAACCTCATCTAGGCTGCCCTTTGCCAGATGATTGGTCATGGTTCCTTCCAAGCCAGGCTATTCTGTGATTCTGAGCTGTGTAGCTGAGGTTCATGTTGGTTGGAAGAGACAGAGGTGGGATATTCTGTGCTCTCAGAATAGGCAGGGTGCTGCAGGAGGAGCTGCCTGCAAATGGGAGCACCTACCAGAGGAGCCAAAGTTAAGCATCCTTGGAGACTGGCATCAGGAAGGGACACAGTTATGAAGGTTTGCCTTCACAGAGAAATACAAGAAGCATTAGGAAAGCTGCCAGAAAAGAAGCAGCAGAGGACTGAGAAAAATCTACCTCAGTAACTACAGAGAGAGTCCATAGTCATGACTAGAGAAATTCAATTCCCTTACTGACCCCTAAGAATGAGACTGGTTGGTGCTACACTGAGAGGGGAGATGCTACTAAAGAGCCATCCCCTGTGCTCTATTCAGTAACCAAATCACATAGCATCTAGAAGGCAGATATCAGCTCTTCCTGACTTATGACTGTCTGTATTCATTTTCATATGGTGTAAAGGTGTTTTTCCTTCCATTTAACACCTCTGTACCTTTAATGAACAATAGTACATTAATGGACCTGTGGTTTTGGGGTAGGTAACAGGCCACAACCCCATAAATTGAATCATGCTTGTATCAGTTAAGAATTAAAAGAACAGAGGTTCTTTGTATGTCCTATATATTACAGGAATTTCTCTTGAATTTTGACAGTTCACCAAAACAATCAGTATTTTTCAGCATTTTAGCATGCATCCAGATATGTACCCTGCAGAGGAATTGAAGAAGCTGTGGTGAAAGTCACTGTGCTGCAACTCACACAGGTTTTCAGTGTGCTCTCACCCTCCTCTTACTGCAGCAATGAAAGGGACCACAGGAATATTCAGAGCATGATCCCCAGTGCTCTTTGTTGCTTTAAGTGAAAATGTTCTTCTACAGTCGTAGGAGTGATATATTTATGATCATAACAGCTCACATTTCATGGTGAACATATTTGGGGTGATGGCAATTCTACTAAATACAGATTTGCTCTAAAAAGGTTTAATGCTGATTCTGTTGAAAGAAAAAGCATGTTATAGGAGCAGATGGTGTAGCTTCTTTTTATTCTTGTTGCTGGAGTGGAAGTTCAGAAACTAATACTTTTTTGAGGACCTGTGCTTTCTGTGGGAGTGCTTGGTAAGCCTGTGCTCTGTGCTTGAATTTTAATACTTAACATGGGGTTGAAAAAAGTGACCCCTTAGGTAAAATACCAAGTCCTTCAGACATCTCCCCTTTTAGCCTCTTTCTACAACAAGAGTAAGAAACAGCAACTCAGGGTGTTGAGTGAGAACTGAATGTTTCTGGTCAGTGTTCTCCCCAGGAGGTGATGACAGCAATGTCCCCAGGCCCAGTGAACCCCACTGGGCTGAGGCACAGAGAGCACACGCAGTGCTCTGGGCAGCCAGCACATCCCAGGGCTGCAGGGCTCACAGGGAGCTCTGCTCCTGGGTCACTTGGCTGCTTACCCAGAACACTGGAGCGTGCTCCAGGCTTTTTGTGTCTGCTTGAATCCAGCCCTCCTTCAGGAGCTCTCAGTCCCATTCATTTTACTGAGCGTAAAGGGCGTGTTTCGTTTTTCTTAAATCATACACTGTGATTGTTGGAAATAGTTATTAAAGGAACTTGCATTCATTATGCTAGCATTATCTTGGGATAAAATATCATTAGAGTCATGGAATTACTTGGAGAAATTACTTCAGTAGTACAAGTGAAAGACATAGTAATGAGGAGCTGCATTAGGTGAAACTACAAGAGGAAAATTGTAACTCTAGAAAGCAGACTATTTTCATTTTGAAATAAAATTATTTACAAAAAAGTGTGTTTCTCTTGCACTTGTTAGCTGCCTGCTTCTGGGGAGAATATATCTTTAAATTGTTTTATAGACACAAGTAGAGCAGGTAATTTTTTTCTTTCAAGACTAGTTAGACAGTATTTTAAGTAGGAAAACTCAATTTCCATCTCAGTTTTCAAATCTTTCTGTTGAAATGAAAATGCATCAGAGTAAATTCTTATTGTAAGCTAAGAAGCAAAAGTTGAGGTTTGTTTTTTTTAATAGCATTAGTAACATGTAAAATGATAAGAAAAGAAATAGATAATATGTGATAATTTACAAAATGCAACATTCTGTAGCAATTTGGTTTTCTGGAAAAGCATTTGTGCCTAAGAAGATGGTTTCTATGGTAAACTGGCAGGAGGAGTATTGTACTGTTTCCTATCACTAACTAGGCAGCAGGGTGCATTTAAACACACAAAGAATGTTATTTCTTATGTCTAGATATTAAATCCAATTGAAAATAAGTATATTTAAAAAATGCTTGCACTTGAAAAGTTTTCTTCTGTATACATGCATCCAGTTTTAGGTTCCACTTCTTTTTTGCTTTTAGCAAGTGCTATGCCATGAAAGAAATTCCAGGCACTTTATTATTGAACTATACATCTTTAGGTGATGTTTCATTCTATTCTTAATTATACTATTTTGACTCCTATGTGTGAATATCATGCAGACGTCCAGAACGATAGTGCTGCTTTATTTTCTCAAACAGTTCCTAGCTTTGTGTGCTAACAGACTATTAAATTGATGTCCCATAATTATACATACCAAAAGAGGGGAAACTCTTTGTATTTTAATGGTGTTTTGGACATGGGAATAAAATAAATCGCAGAAGTTTTCACAACCCATCCATCTTTTGTGCCTATCCTGGCATGCATGAAAAGGGGCACAAACACTGGGGGAACATACACACTCACATTGCTTCCTATGCAGCAGCCTTTCATAGCATGTAATCAGCCGATTTAGGCTGTCATGCAAATGTGTTCATGTGCTCAGTTTGTGTCCCTCTGGGTTTCCCTGTTATGGTGAAGTTTCCTCCCATTAGCCCCAGGTGAAGCACAACGTTGAATCGAAACTTTTCTGCAGTAAAGAACATAGGCAAGTCCATTACAGACTAAAAATTTCAAAATGGAAAAAAATAATTAATTATAATTTTGAGGCCCCTTGACCAGTTGTCTTGAAATTTTCCAGGACATATATCCTTACTCTTTAAAGCTATGCAAGGGCTTTTCAAATACAAAACCAGTCTAAAAGTAATGAAGGGAAGAAGAGCTGGAAATTGAAATGTCAGATGCGCTTAGCAGTATATCCATAAGAAGTCCATTCTCTAATTGAAGCCCGAGTAGTCAAAGCTTTGTGTGTTCCACATGCTTTTAGGCCAGATTTATGACACTTTAAAAAGTGGACTTGCTTAAAAGCCAAACCTGAGATAGTTTTGTTCACTGTATTTTAATTAGTATTTCTTTCTTGAAAGCCCTAAGATAGTGCTAAATGCTGAAATATTCTCAACCTGCTCTGTATCAGTAGAACTGAGGCACTGAAGAGGGAAACAAGGAACCTTCAGTGGTCTTTAAAGCATGATCAAAATTCCCAGACTCTTAACTGAGTGTGAAGTAATTTGAGGCTTGAAACCTGCTGCTGCTGTTTTATATAGCAGAAGTGAGTGGCAGTGGCAGTTTCAGGAGAGCTCTGTCTCCAATCCCTTCACTGCTGTGTGGGGCTGACCTCCCGGCAGGGAAATGGGAAGTTCTCATTTTGCCCTCCTTGCTCAGTATTTACAAGCTGCCTTTAGGGTTTCTAGTGATCTTCAGTGGCTGATCAAAGCCCGGGGTGTGGATCAGGATGTGGAATGGCCACAGGTGAATGAAATCTTCTTTCATAAAAGGCATGGAAATCTTGTTCTGTGCTGGCTCCTCAGGCCCATTGGAGTGGATACTGGGACATTGGCAGCTCTTGAACATAAGTGTCAGAACATTTTCAAAAATCCTAACATGGCTTGAAGTTGAAGCAATCCAAAAAGAATTTATTTTCCGTGTTTGATTTGTGAAAGTTGGATAGATTGCATTCCTTTTATTAACATCCATATCATTGTATTGTGACTGCCTTTTGCTAAGTTTTTCTTGTATAGGCACTACAGATAAATTCTTACATTTCTAACTGCAAGAAAAAAAAGACAAAACAGACCTTATAGTGGGTTTTTTCTCCACCTGTTCAGGAAAAAAATATTTTTATATATATACATCTTTACTGCTTCCACTCTGCTGTACTTGTAAATAAGGTATGATCTCCAAAAGGGTATTTCTGTTGCTAATAAAATTAGAAATACCTTTTCTGTGCGATATAAATAATTCATTGTTTTTCATATCTGTAAGCAGAGAAACTTGTGTCTTTTTTAATTCTTAAAATAGTTGACAAGCTATGTGTGGATTAATTTACTTGGAAATGTTTTTGTCTACCGTTTAATTTTTCACTTTTTACATTTAACTGCAGTTATTTTTGAGTTGGATTTTTGGAGGGTCTTTTGTGTTTTGTTGTGGAGTTTTTCTGTGGTTATTTTTTTTTCTTATAAACAGGAGAATTCAATGAATGTTGAGTATTTATGTGATACTTCATATGATCTGATTTGATGCAATCTGTGTATCAAAGACCAAATTTCCCCTATATTTGTCTTCAGCCTGATGTTGCAAGGCCCAGAGACTTCCAGAGGTCACACATAGAGGCCACATGGAGTAAAAATATGAATAACTTAGGAAAATTACAGCAGAGGAAACAAAAAATTGACACTAAGTCACTGGAGTTAAATAACAGTGCCTGTTACTCTAAAATACCGCTCAAAGCTTTCTTAAGCATCCATTTAATGCAGGGATATGAATATAAGGATGGAAAGCCATTGAGCACTGGAAGCAGTGCTGGAGTTGCCAAAGGCCAGTGGCAGAGGTTGAGTTGCCCCAGTGCCAGAGTGAAAGGACCTTGGTGTGCAGGAGGGAGGGAGGGAAGCTTGGCATGGAGCACACCATGAAACCAGTCAGATACCTCGCGGGCATCCACTGCACGTTTGCAGTACTTCCTTTTTACTATTCCTTCCCCATTAAATACTTTTCCTTTTGTTCTCCTTTTCCACTGAGCTGATTTTCAGTATTTTCTTCTTAATGCAGTTTTTGATTTTCTTAGGGCAACTTCTCCATACTTGGAAACTTTTCTTAGGCTTGCAAGACTTGAGTTGTATTTAGTTATGCTTTCTTTTCTTTGTGTTTCAAGTACTTCTGTATTCTGTAAAGGACGTGAGTAGCAGTTTTTCACTAGCCTCCAGTTTATGGTCATCAGGAAATTAATGGCCACCTATGTAGGTTCAACTGTTGGACAAGGATTTCTTGGAACAGTTTAGATTTAGGCTTTCATTTCTTTTAAAAAAAAACAAAACAACCAAGCAACCACCTATTGGCTGCCCCCCACCCCACAAAAAAAAAAAAAAAGAAAAAAAGAAAAATCTCAGTTTTGAAAACCTACTATGCTCTCAAGTCTGATTTTCAAAACCTTTATTTTTGGTGATGTTAAAACAAAAACAATTCAGAGGCTTCCTGGCTTGATCCAAATCTCTTAAAATAAAGCATAAATACACTGTATAGCTTTCTCCTAAGAATCAGGTAGAACAGATCTTTTGTGGATTGTAAACTTACTCCAGAATCTTGTTCCCATATCATGGCTAGTGGTCTGAATTATGTCTGCTTCCTTTGTTGAAGCTTATGATTTATTTCTGTTTCAACTTTGTGGAATAATAAAATTTCTCATGGTTTTCCTTGCGTATAAATCTTTCTAACCCAGAAGTGGTAATGGATAGAGTTAGTGTTCACATTCATCCACACTCATTTTTTGTGAATGTTTTGCAGGATAGTGCCAGGCAGCATGTACTAACCTAGTACAGAGGAGGGGATTAAGGGATTTGCCAACTTGGTCATGTACAGTTTAAAGGATCACTAATATTTAGACCAATGTGTTTTGACTGCATAATACTGTTCTTCCAGATCTTCCTGCTGAGCCTCTCATAAAATTTGAACATAGGAGCAATACAGTGAATTGCAATAAAGCCACTTCACATTGTACTTTATAGTGAGTAAAAGCTGATTTGGAAAGCCCAAGCAAATGATTCCAAACAGTTGCTCCTTGTGTCTAGTAGTTCCAAACTTGTTTTCAGTCTTACCAGTGTATGCAGCTGCTAATTAATATTCTAAGAATTAAAAGAGAGAAGCTTCGCATGAAGACACCACCGAGGATCCTTTAAACTCGGCCCCATCACAGCATGTTATTTCTGCAGCAGGCAGGTACCTCGTGCATTGCTCAGGAGATCAGTGCTTGGGCCGTGCGTGACAGTGCCTGGGACAGGCTGGGATATCCAACCCTCAAAAAATGTGCACTCTCACACTGGGTAGATGAGTGATGTAGATAGATGACACAGGCAGCCTTGATCTTAACAATTCCTACTGCTTTAGCATTCAACACCGTAGCTGTAATAACTTTTATTGAAACATTTGTTGGGTTTCTTATAACTTTTTCAAGAAAAAGCTGAGAAACCCCCTCACACCAGGGGTGAGTTTTCCAAACCCCTTGGGTCCCAGCAGCACCCGAGAACAAAGCTTTGACTCTCCCTTACAGCCTGTGCTCTCTGCATGCTGATAAGGTGTTGGGGTATACCTGCAGCAATTCCAGGAGCACAGAGGACACTTAACTCTTGGGTCTCATAGATAATTGCTTGTGGGACTTGGGTTGAATTACAAGCTGAGAATTTGTACACTGAATAAACAATGCTCTGCCTGTATCTTTCAAGCTTTACATTTCCTCTGCACCATCCCCTTCCATCCTGCCTCACAGTGAATCCTTTTTGGCAGACTCCTCATACTATTCCCTTCTTCCTCCTAAGGACTGTGCAAGCCAGCCCTGCTGAGGATTTCTAATGACACTTCTACTCTTCCTGCCCTTTAAACTGTAGCCTACAGGTAGTTTTCTGGGGTTTTTCCAGGCTATACATTTGCTCTTTTTCTGTCCTAACAGAGATTTGTTGACACTGTTATTGAAGAAGATGAGAAAAAGATGTCTGTGACAGAAAGGGTAAGCTGCTTTCAGATCTGTCTTCAACAAGGTAAGAATAAGAGATAATTTTTTATGCAGTCAGCAACTTTTTATATATTTGAGATGCATGGGTGGAGGCTACAATTACTTTCCTCAGCTATAAGACACCTGAGTAATATTGCCCGAGTTTTAAAAAAGGCAGTCTGGGACAGATTCATGACTTGGATTTTATGCAGAATCCTTACATTTTTGAGAAACTTTGATTAGTTGTAAATTAATTCAAAATAAAATTAAATAGTTTTTTTAAAATGCTGAGAGGAACACAGTAGTGACAGTGTAAGGTGTGTTTGTGTGCTGTTGGAACGTGCTGTGATACTCAGCTCTGTGTGCAGCATGCTCAGTGCTGCATTCCCTGGGAATGGTTTCATTCCCAGTGAGGGACACTCATGCTCTGTCCCATGCTGGGAGGGGCAGTGATGTGTATGGCACATGATGGGGACAGCTCCTGCAAGGGATGGCATCCCATTAGAGCACAGCTGTTTTGGAAGAATGTCTTACAGGCTTCTTCAGACATGTTTCCAGCTCTTACATACTGACTTTAATTTACTAATCACATTCAGCTTCAGTCTAATGCGCTTTTACTTTAAAACATCTATCCTTGCAGAAAGATATTTTTTTCCCTTAGTACTGGGAGAATTTTTGAATCTCAAGCTGGACACTGTCATGTTAAAATCAACAATGTAAAAGAACCGAAGTGTTTAGCATTGAAATTACAGGACAAAAAGTTATGACAAAGAGGTACATGACAAAGAAGAAGGAAGGAACATGTGGTATAATTTCATATAGTCTAGTCTATAGTTTATTAGTCTATTTTCTTTGTCCCTGATTAACTGGCATGTAGAAATAAGCTTGAATTTCACTAGGGGGAAAAAAAGTGATTTAATATTAACTATTTCTAGCAGAAATAATGAAAATAGGTTTCCTGTAAAAGCTGTACATTGTGTTGGAAATACTTAAGACCATGTTAGACACAGATGTGTCAGAATTACTTAAATAGATTGGGACAGCTAGCAAGGGCATGGGCTACATTACCCCTGCTCTGTTGCTAAAAATTGTGAAGGCACTAAGAAAGTAAAATAAATAATATGTAATTTTTTGTTTTACATACAGAAATACAGGCAAATATTAACACGGCAGGTGATGGGGCATTTCTGTGCAGTTCTGAGCTGATTCCATTCCTCAGTAACACTGCAAGTTTATGGATTGATTTGGGGTGCTCAGTAATGAATAAGAATAGAGATAAATGGAAAAAATGGTAATGAAATGTGGGTCTTTTCAAAAATCCAAATCTACTTTTTACTCACCCAACTGCCCTACTCCATTGAAAATTTCAGCTGCTGGCACTGTTCCATAGCATTCTCCTACAGTTGTGTAAGTTGAAATTGGCCATAAGCAAGTAGAGCTGTAATTTTCCTTGCTGTACAGGGTCACAGCACAGTTCAGTTTCACAGGCTGCCCTCAAGCCTTCTCCTGAGCACCTTCTCTCTGACACCTCGTAATGCCTTAAAACCTAAAGATGCTTCCCAGCAGTTCTGAGACACTTCAGGTTATTGAAAGCACATGTTCATAACTCTGCATGGGAACACAGTTTTCCTTTGGGGATAGAAAAGAAAGGAAATACATGTGGATGTGACTTATTAGCCTCATGATAGCAATCCATTTGCTTACCTTGCTGTTTCCTTAGCAACTGTTTGTGGTTGTCCCCAAAATGTGTGCTTTAAATAACTCTAGGAATGTTATTTTAGTCTGAAAAACAAAGTGCTGCTGGTGCCAACCTAAGAAAAGTAGATTATCTATTGCATATTACTAGAAATAGAGCTATACCTGTTATTGATGTGCATGCCTCAAAGCAGTTAATGCAGGGGGCTCTGGTACAGGTTTCTTGAAAACAAGCTGCTACCAGCTAGGAGGGATGTGGTGGTTAATTTTTCCCCTCTCAGAACTGGGACATTTTCCATACCAAGCAAAGTGATAAAGGAACTGCTGTACAGACTGTATCGTGTTTGGACACTACTAATTACATTTGCACTGGCTGCAGCAACCTCAGGGGTTGGTATTTTGATGTTCTGCTGAGATTATCATCAGCATTTCAGTTCTTTGAATGCAAATTGTTTGATTCTACAGCTTAAGTTTGGCAAAGGCCTCCATGACATTAATGAAAGTAATGTTATTTCATGGAAATGTATGCCAGGAGCATTGTGCTCATGGGAACTTGAGGGACCTTTGTTACCTGGAAAGGAACTTTCCTTTCCTGCTCTGAGGCTCCTTTTTGCAGCATGTCCTTGAAGGATCTTGAGAGGCACTCTCACCTACTTCATTGTGGTTCTGGGGCAGTTCTGGCCTGTAACTGCACATTAACTTTAGGACACCGTTTTCTTTGTGCAAATGCTTCAGTAATGAATGCCAAATGAGCCTGCAGTATGCAGTGGCTGGTGGTCACAATAGAGGTGGAATATTTTCATGGAAAGAAATGGGATCTATTCAAAGAACTTTTTCCCCTGTCTGCCCTCCCCCCAATATTTTCATTACAGGTGAATGAAAGGCAGCTTCTACTTCAGTACAAATTAAATTAATTATTATCGTATTGATTTCAGTTGGGCTAAGTAGCAAGAAGCAATTATAATAAGTAGGAACTTAAAAGGTTTGCTACTGACCATTTTAATTCACAAATGGCCTGTTTAAGAATATCTTAGATGGGAAAAGCTCTTGTTAGGCTTCATAGGAAGGTGGGCCTGAGTAGCAGCAGTTCAGCATGTAGGCAGAAATGATGAAGCTTGGCAAACCTAGCTGTGTTCTGGAGGTCTATTACTTGGCACACCAATGCAATGTCTATTAAAAACATCATCAAACTGATAGAAGAAATTACAGGGAGTGATTTTAGGAGGTGTAAGTAATAGTAATAGGAAGAAATTAATAAGAATAAAATACAGTAGACTCCTGAAGCTGAAGAGTAACTTGCAGACAACTACTGAAACACAGGAATTGGGTTTTCAGCCTGGTGGTTAGTACACTTACTTCATAGTCATAGTGAACATTTCCATTTCTTTATGCCAAATCCAGAACACAAGAGGAAAGAACATGGGCTAAAGGTTCCTGTCGAGTGAATATCAAAACTTCAGTGCATCCCATTTCAACTTGTATTCACCTCACTCTTTCCTGGAGACCTGAATCTCACACCCTCTCCTGCCAGCTGTCCCAGTTGTTCAATGCAGCTGTTATTTCTGCTGCTAGGAGCCTGGAACAAACCAAGAGAGCTGGTCTCGAGAACACTAATGAGGGTCTGGTTTCTGGTTGCAAAGGAGAAGGTGTGAATTGCCAGTCTGGCCACAAGGAAGGCACTGTGTATTTTCACAGCAGGGAGGGATGAGGGGAGAGTTCTACAACAGCATCTCAGCAGATGCAAATACAGAGGTAGTGTTGGCAAAGGTAAGAGACATTGGTTTATTCCAGCTAAGGATCAGACCCTGGCTCTGAAGCTGTTTCCTGACCTCTATGTCTGTTCTATTTTAAGGGTTTCATTTCTGGTTTAGACATCTAGGAGAGATTCAGAGCTATAAGGCAATAGTAAAGGATGAGTAAGAAACATCTAATAATCATACACAGATATCAAGGGGTTTCTAAGTTGTGTTTGTACTAGTTAGACTTGTGCAAGTCTACAAGTACAGTTGTGCAAGTCTCTTCCATCTGTTGTAGGTTCTGTTTCTGCCTCCTCCCAGGAGAAGACTATATGGGCATGCAGTCAGAACTAGATAAAAATCCTGCCTTTCCTATCTCTGGTCTCCGTGCTGGTTCTGATTTTAGTGCTGAAGGACAAGCAAGCTACCTGGCACAGCAGCAAAACAGACTCCCCACATGCGGGGATTTTGCAGAACTGCTTTGTTTTAAAGGTTTTCTTTTCAGTGTGTTGAAAATTTAAATCGCAAAAAGTCTGTGTAAGTTATAAATTGTAATGCAGTCTGTTTAGATGTGTCTTGTGATTCATCTCATGTAATCGGAGCTGATGATTCACTGAGTACTTTTGAAATACTCATTCTCACACCCTTAAGGAAGTATCCCAGGAATGCACAAAGCTGTCATTGTTCAGCTCTACTGTATTGTTTGCACACTGACAGTTTTTGGCACTGCATCACATTATTAATATGTGGCTTGGTTGTTCACTTAGTATTACAAATTTATTTTTCATTATGTAGAGGATACCTGGAAATGATGGCCCTCTTCCTTCTCTCTGTAATCCACATGAACATCTAAACTTTGTGAACAGTAGAGGTTGTTTCTCTAATGAGAGAGAGGGAGAAGTATTTGGCATATGCTAAAGCATTCCAAAGTGATCATCAGCAGTTGGCTATTTAATAATTTTTAAATCATACCTAACAGTTTATGTGATATAAAATTTGAAGACTGATCACAGTGGTTCTGAAATATAAACAGCTAACAAGAAATTACAACTGAAATATGATTTACTTGTGTTTTGGATTGATTTCTCTTACAGGTATAAAATTGTATTTTTCTGTTTACGTGGTTGAATTTCTCCTAAAGTGCCCTATAAATGTGTGTTCAGAGTTGAAAATACATAAGATCGTTTAGTCTGTCTTCCAGAGTAACTTTCATTTGTGCTTACTTTGCCTTTTGTCCTTAAGGAATTTTTTCCATGGTTTTGTCCTGTGGTTAGCATGGAAATCCCATGATGTGTAGGGTACATAGCAATTTTTCATGAAATGAGAAAGCCTCTGAAGTAGTCTGGAGTACTGTGGTGTCCACATTTGGGGCTCCTAGTCCTTGTAGTATAAAGCCCAGGACCTGCAGAGCACATCTCAGTTCCCTGGGCAGGGGTACAACCTGCAAGGCCTCAAGAGCTGCACAAGAAAATTCCCTTCCTCACACTTGTTAAAGAATAGAGCAATGCAGATGATGTAGGATTAATTAGAATGGACCTCCCTTTTATACAGCATTATAAGTCATAGCAGGGCTGAAAACTGACATTTGCATTTCCTTTCTCTATGGGAAATTACATCAAGGTACCTGCTAGGGGAAGCCTGAACCATTAAGATGAAAACTGGTTTGGAAGAGGAAAAAACTTCCTACATGCTTTGAGGAAGCCAAAGAAAACCTCCATTTATTTGAAGCTGTGTTTGGCTGGGCTAAAAGCCTGGGACAGGGCAGGATTCCTTCTCAGCTTGTTAGAAAACAATAGGGTGGTCAGTGCCTTGCTACAGGGTCTGCTAATGTATAAACCCTCAGACCTCTATCAGTCACCTATAAATCAGTGCTCAGCACTCAGGTGGTGAGACTCCTGAGCTTGGGTGAGAACAGAGCTGTCCAGGGAGCTTTTAATGCACATATAAAGCCTTTAAAGGGAGCGGCAACATTTGAATTTAGGCATCCTGAAGGCATGAGGCTGCTTCTTTGGATTTGAGAGAAGGGGGAAGAGACAGTTAATTTCTGCTTTTTATCAGAGAAACCCTTAAATCCTTTCTAAATCCTTGTGGGGATCTGGCCCATTGTCCTTTAGTTTTATTATGTGCTTGATGGCTGTGAAATATTGGAAGGAAATTGGATGTGGTAATATAGTGAAGAGTCCATATGTAGCACTCCTGTCTTCCCTATGACTCCAGTTGTTGCTGTAATTACCTGTGCTCCACATTGAGCATAGCAAGAGTGAGATGGATGAGCTGCTGGCAGAGGAGTTCAGGCACAGGGACAATGCAGTCAGTGCCTACTGAGCTGCCATAGAAAATGAAACAAGCATATAGTGCATCCATACATCATCGGCACAGACACTTAAAGGTGCAATTCCTAAAGCCCATCATGGAAACATGCAGGAGTGGTTCTGTAATAGTTATGGTGAGACAGACACAACTGCCACCAACTTTTCACACCTTCTCTCAGGCAACTCCACACAGCACTAACTCCTTCTCTTCTCTGCAAGTTTCCTTCTGCATGACTGGCTAACCCCAACCTTGTCTGTCCCTTCCTCCAGACAGCACTGCCAGCACACTCCATCCTAAGCTCCACCTGTAAATGGTGCACAGCTACCCCACTCTTTTATAACCCCCATGCTCACTGGACAGGCAAGGCTGTCTCTGCTTCTGGCAATCAGTACAGCTGAAACTCATTGGAAAACATTGTATTCTGCACTGTCCTTATAAAACATTCTCCTACATGGTTTATTAGTGTTCCACCTTGCACACAGGGTGAAGGTGCTGCTAGTACGTCACAGAGGAACTGTGTCCTCTTGCAAGGCAGCACATACTGGACCATAAAGTTTCAGTAAGGCCAGCATCTCAGCTCTTGGGATCTGTAGATCGAGGTTGGCAGGGTAGTTTAGGTGTTGTATTCTTTGACTGTCTTATTCATTCAGTGACTTAGGGATTTTATTTTTTTCCCAGTGGAAATAATTAATCTTTTTCAGTCTTTTCCTTTAGCTGCTCCACAGATATTTGTACTTAAAAATTATCAGTAACTAAGAATTCCATGTTCCTTTGTGACTATATAATTTGTGTTTGGTCAAACATTATCTTAGTTTACCATTTCAGTGTAATTAGATGTTCTACACAGTAAGATAGGTTGTGGATTTTTTCTGCTTGATTCTCCTGAGGTGCAGAAGCAGCCCTTGTTGTGAGCTGTGTAGCTCAACTGGTCATGTGTTCAGTTCATTATGTATAGCACTATGTAATACCCTATAGCTCTGGCAGGAACCTGAGGGTGTGGCAGATATGGAAAGGGCCAGAGGCACCTGAACACACCATAAACTGTTTAAATCCTAAATACTTTGGGACTTTTTTAGATTTCAATTTCAAACAGGATAGATTAGAGTTTCAAACAGGAAGGAGTTATGTTAGAAAAAGCATACAGGTAACATTGGAATAGCTGCTCTGTTTTATACCAAAGCTTAAAGAGCATAAATAGGTACAGGTATTTGTGAATTCTTTACTATTGTGTTCCTGGTGTTGCTAGCTCCACAGATTTTGAGTCTGGAAGATTAATCGGTGTATTTAACCCATACAGTGGTCTTAAAAGAATTATAAAGCAGCATATTAATGTTAGAGTACCTTTTAGTTCCATTTCAGCACTAAGTGTGTAGGCAGGGCTCTGTTAGGTACTGTGAGAGAGGCATAAGCCAGCAGCTGAAAGTTGTGCCATTCCCTTCATGTATTAAAACACCTGAACAGGGACTATGGTTTCTCTGCTGGCCTTGGCATTCAGGCCTTGCAACTCCCAAGGAAATGAAAAACCTGACTCCTTGCAGTGTTGCACAGCATTAGGTATAGCTGCCCCAGTCCTGCCCGTGCACCCTCCATTGCAGTATTTAAAATGGTTTGGACTCAGATTCTGCTGAATGTATGTGTTGCTATCTGCAAAATGTTGGTTGTGGTTTGCTCATATTCTGAAAGACAAGAAGATCTAAGTAAGTTCTGTAATGAATACAAAACAGTTTAGGGGTATTATGTTTTCAGCTGAAATTTTTCACCTGTCTGAAGTTCATAGGTAGTGCCTTGTTTTGTTTTGAAAGCTATTCATTGTACAATGACATTTTCTTTGTCTCAAAACAGAAATCTGTTGTTTACTGTGTACTGTACTTCTTGCTTTTCAGAGGGTCAGTTTGTCAATGATATGCTGCAGTTCTGCAGCTCTGTACATCTTTAATACTCCTGCTGTGCACTGCCATTTCCAGCAAAAAGGAGGAGGAATGCATGTGAGGCTTCACAGGATCTGTGCACCTCCTGCTGGTTTTTACCCTCAGGCAGGCTGGTTGTGAGTGCTGTGCCCTCAGGACTGCTCTGCTGTGTTATAACGAGAAACAAAAAGTCTTGATATTTAGCAAAATTTAGATTGCTTTATTTGATATAAACGGAGCAAGCAGCGCTGGGGAACGTGAGGGGTCACCACCCACTCCGTGGAACCTTGGTTTGCAGCTCCTTTTTGTAGTATTTCCTTGTAGGTTTTCGTTGTAGTAATCAATAATTGGGGTTTTTTTTTGCTGTCATAATTATGCCAGGTAAGCAGTGATGGTCAAAAAAATATCCATGGGACCACTGTATGAAGTCTCCAGACAATTTTTCAAGCAACCATCTGGTCTTGGTAGATAAAGGACAGCAGAAGTGGGAAGTCTGGTCTTAGCAGATAGGTTGCAATTGATTACATAAAGGCAGGAAATCCGATTTTGCAAAATCTTTCAGGCTGTGGGAAAACCTCGTTTTACAAATTGGTATCAAATACAATTTACTTAAAAAACACAATATTCATAACAGGGGGATTTAAACAGAATGGTTTTAATCATATATTTCCCTTTATCTAGTTTCATGTCTTATCTAAGTATTCTGGTTTATACCAACTCTAAAACTTCAATGATTAACACGAATCTTTTATCAATTATCACAGCTGTGTGCCCTACAAGGCATGCAGTGTGCAGAAGGAAGGCCTTCCTTTGGGCCTGCTGGATAATCAAGAAACAGGAGGCAGACATTACTCCAGATGGCTCCTACATTAGCTGTCTGCTCCGGGATGGTGACATGAGGATTAAAATGGCAGCGTTGGCCACACTGTGCAAGCTGGCCCACATAACACCTGCAGGGAGCCCTGAGCTGCTGCCCAGGCAGTTCTGGGAGCACAGGGGTGTTCTGCAAGTGCCTGGTCCTCTCAGCATTTCTACATCAGCACTGCTGGAAATGGCAAAGAAACCAAAGATCTTGTGACTCTTAAGTGCTGCTTCCAAAGGGCTCTTGAAATTATAAGTGTCTTAAGTCTTGAGATGCGATTCCTTAATAGTCTTAGGAGTGCTGCTAACTCTTCCCACTTGAAATGTAAAATCTCCCAGCTGACACAGGCAGTCTAGAAAAGATGGGTGAGAGCTGCTGTGTAATCTGGATTAGAGTTGTTCAAATGTTCTTACAAACATCTATTCTCAGCCATCAGTCTTGACTGGGTGACTGGTATAGAGTTCTGATACTTCTAGCTTTGTTACACGTGGTCTTTACACTATTAGAGATTTCTCTTTCTTGGCAAACAAATCTGTTACTTCTTCAAAACAAAATCTTCCTAATTTTCAAGGCTGCAGATGTCTTATCCCTGGAAGCAAAACTGGCAACAAACCTCTGTAGACATCATGAGGTCATGGCACTTTCATTAAAGATCAGGGCAAAAAAAAAAATAATAAAGCAGCTCACTTCACTTTTTTCTCCCGTACCTGGCAGTGGGTTGGAGTGCAGTTTGTACTGAGTGTGCTTTTGGAAAAGGTAGACATGCATGCATTCATCCTCCTCCTACAAATAAATGGTAGCAGTTCTAGGACTTCAGCAGCGGGAGTTGGTGTCTGACTCAGGGAAAACATGTGTAAGGAACTACTAGGCTCTAAGATGGGTTTATGGTTATGGTCTGCTCAGCATTTTGTCACTTGCTGCATGGCTGTATTAAAAGCTTATTAAGTGTCTTAGTTGGATCTCACACACACCATCTTTGTAATATATGTTTGGACTTGGTGTGTTATCTCTGTGGTGAACAGTAAGTATACATCACCTCATCATTTCTATGTAAATGGTAAGATAAATGGCTTCAACAATGTAAAGAAAAAGAAAAATACAGAATTTATAGAGAAAGTTCTCCTACAGGAGATTATGGAGAGGCACAATACAAAATAAAAACTCGTCTCATTTCTGGGTGTGATGTTTTTAAACAGCCCCTTCTACGATGACTATGTTTGCATATTGATTCAGGGCCCCATAGTACCTCTGATGGTACCTCACCTGCACTTGCTTTTATTTCCCCTCCATATCAGCTAAAGTGAGAGGAGGTGTTTTTGAGGAAAGTACTTGGGACCAAAGGATCTTAAAGAGCTGACAGATGTTACCTTTGCCATCACAGACATTTTCTTCAATGCCCAGAATTAGCTGCATGTGAGCTGGCTGCTCAGCCTCTGGAGAACCCAGTGCCTCCAGGAGTAATCAGCTTGAGAGCAGCAGTATGACCCTATATTATTTTTGCTGAGCACAGCCACGGAAATATGACCAGCTTTACCCCTTTGCTTTGGTTCTACATGCATGATTGTGAGAATGAAAAAAGCCAGAGTAAATGAAAGCAACCTGCATAACACACCGGTAAAACTTGCCTTTATTTAGCACGCTGTTCTTCCACTGTATTTATCAATTCTGTTTTACTCTTCGCCTCTTACTAAACCTAAATTGAAAGATCAGAGATAAGCACAAAGGGAGGGAAGGATCAAGTAAGTTTTATCTCACTGAAGGGAATGACAGAGGTCCCATTAACTTCAGTGGCTGTATCTGGTTTTGTGTTTTCGTTCCATTGGGAAGTGTGCTTTTGAGGTAGAACATCAGCACTTACTGTGCTTTGGCTCACATCCTGAAGTGTTTGCAGATACAAACTGAGTTCCTTTTGAATTAGACTGAGCTAGAGGATGTGCTCCAGAAGTACATCTCATGCACTCAAAGAAACATTCAGACCATGGGAGAGAAGGGTTATCTAAGTAAAGGTGCTCTCAGATGGATGTAACGTGGATGTTGAGTTCTGGCTGCTGCTGGTTCCTTTTGTCAGTCTGCTACTGCTAGGCCACAGGGTTTGCAAATACAGACATGAGCAGTGAATCCAGGATTGCTCTGGGTGGTCCTTGTTTTGAAAGGCACTGAACTTCTTGGAGTGGTAATGGCTTCCTTAAAATGAGTGGACTGATGTGATGGCTTACAGAAATAAGGAGTGTTTCAATTGAGATCCAATATGAAATCAAAATTCTGAAAGGAGATATCTGAAATTAATTTGAGACTGTGATTCATCCCCCAAGTTTAAAAATAGGTTTTCTTTTATGGAGTTGTTGTTACAAAGGTACTGTCAATGGGCTTGACTGGTCTAAAGCATACTTGAAGAAGATGACATTTTTAGGATATGTATATGCAGAACCAATTTGTCACCATGAATCAAATACTGTATTTAGAGTGAAATAGCTGGGCAAATAGTATTTGCATTCTTTCTAGTACTGTAATAGTATAGCTTGTGAAGCTTCAGTGTTTAGTCTTTGATGGGTTTTTAAAAGGAAAATTTGAAAGGAGAAATTGGAAAAACCTTTGTGGGAGGGAACAGGAACATATACCTGGTATGTGAGTTTGTGCATTACTTTAACTTTGTGTGGTCTCACAGCACATATTTTTAATTGTGACAACTTAAAATATATTATTAGTGATCTGAATTAATCAGAGATAATGTATAAATCAAGGGCATAAAAAGACATGTCACATAGCATGTGTTTGCTCATTAGATATGACAGGAGCTCTGCAGGGGAAATTAATATTGATATGTATATTGAAACAGAAATACACTGGAGAGGAAGAGAGGCTAAGCACTATTCTTTGCCATCATTAATAGTGGCAAAATAATTAATATTGACTACAACTTCTGATATGCTAAGCGTTTTCTGTCAGTTCCTGCCATTTCATTTCCCTGAGACAAATGGTGATTCCAGGAACACTGCTGCATTTCAGACAAGGACTATGCCATAGTTGGGTCCATTTTCCTAGCTACCATTATGCTAAAATAATTTTGTGAAAACTTGGAGACTGTGGTACAGCCTCCACAGGTTCTGTGGTGTATGTGAAAGCAGAAGCAGTCAATGTACATATTAGGCTTTACACAGATTTCTCCATTTAGTTACCTGGCTCTCTTTGCAGGGTAATCAGATGTGCGTCACTGTTGTTACTGTGTTGTCTCTGGTAGCAAGCCAGTAGCTCTTGTATACTTGGGGTAGGGCAGCGGGCTTTTGGGCATATACATTTTTGTTGTTTGACTTTTTTTTTAGTGGGATTTAGAGCTGTATCAAGATGCGTATCCAAGTTGTATTTCAGAAGCATTCGCAAATGTTTTGATTAGAAGACGTTTGTCTTATGTCACTGCAGTTGGGTAAAGCTCTGGTATATTTTATTAAGTGGAAAAAAATGTTCAATAGTTGAATAGTTCAGAACATGAAGCACACTAAATCGGTGATGTGCTGCTAATCTTGCCTGGTTGCTGCCTATAAGAAGTGCCTCATCTCTGTTGGGATTCTCCAGTAGGACAGTAAATGGGACACAATGTGCTGATAGGGTTCCCTATTCCCATCAGTTTCTTTGCTTTGTTCTACTTTGTCTTTCTGAAATATGCATCATATATAAGGAACTCCCACTACCAAAGTTCCCATGGTAACATCCCTGAGGAGCAGGAAACCAACAGTATGCCAGCAGCAGACTCCTGGTTTCCATGTAGCTGTGGTGCCAAGTGCCTGTGGTGGCTCAGTCTGTGGCAGCTGGGGATTTCTGTTCCCTGCCAGCTCTCCCAGAACAGCCTTTCATATATGGCATCTCTGGCATAAGGGACTGTTGTTTTGGCTATGCTGCAGTCGCTGCTAGAAATTAAAACTTGAGCATTGCATGAAGTCTGCAGGATCTGAAGTGCCTTGAAGCAAGAATGGCTTTCTTGGTATGTGTGTGCTCATTTTTATAGCATCCCTGAGTACCACAGGACACCTGGCTCCAGTGCTCTGCAAAAAACTACTAATGTACTAGTGAATTCCGACCTTTCTCCCATGTCAGGTGATGTGACCAAAGGAGCAGGGCAGGTAATCAGGGCCACTGCCATTGAAGCACCAGTTTCCAGACTAGAAATAGAATAAAATAGAAAATGAAATAGAAAACAGTAGAAAGTAAATCAAATAGAATTGTGCATGTATCTCTCATTGTAGGCCAAAATAATTGTTGCCTTTCAGGTTTGTTCCAGAGGGTTTTAGAGAAACTTAGGACTTATTCAAATGTTCAGTCTTGTGTTTCTCTTTCTGTAGGGCTCTTGGTTTTGGTTTTATTTCCTTTATTAAAAGGAGAACCTTTATTGTTTTCCAGTTCCTAGCAAGCAAAGAGCCTTACGTATGTTAAGCATAGAAAAGGTATTTTGAATCTTGAAATGAAAACCTGTCTATGTTAATCTGCTGCTTGAGTCCTGTGACCAGGATGTTTTTTCTTATGTTGAAGACAAGAAAGTGGGAAATAAGTAGTAGGCTGAAAAGTTCTGTTGTGCATGTGGGATTGTTGAGCAGCATAAGCAGCTCCATTACCTGCCTGCTCTTCTCAGCAGGTTTGGACGGGTGTGCTGACTCTTAATAACTGTGTGTTGTAGCTACACTTCAACAGGTTTCTCAATTGTCATAACTTATGCCAGGGACATGATAATGGAGTATTTCCTTTGGGAACAAAAGGGTATAGATTGTTGAGCTGGCTCAAAATCCATTTCATAGAAATAGCAGGAGTGACAAAAAGGGAGCTCTAATAGAGAAAAATGTGAGTCTGTGATCATGAATGTGAACAGTCTGGTTGCCTTCAAAAATCTTATGTGTGGAGTGTCTGAGCTTTGGGAGAGCTGCAAGGATTTCTGTTCCTCATTCTGTTGATTGCAGGTGTAAAGACCTACATAGCACTGACAAAAGTTATTTCAAAGCAAGTAATGTGCACTCTGCTTAGGTACTAGTGACACTCCTTTTCTAGTGTTTAAACTTCTCCAAATAACCCTGGAATTAACAGAATAGTAGAAAATTATTTTTGAGACAACTTGAATTTGGAAGCAAGTACTGCTATGCAGGTACTGACCTAGAAGTCAATTAAACAGATCCATTAATGGTGAAAACATGATGCAGTTGCCACCTTTGTTAATGAATGAATGAAATAAACTTTCCACGTAGAGGATGAGGTATTAATCACTTTGGATAATGGTCCTCCAATGAACACAGGAGTCTGGAACATTTTATGGAGGTGGTCAGAATTAAGGAGGCATTATATGTGATGCATATCAATCCATCAGCATCTAGTTATGATATACCTGTGTGCATTTGACACCCGCTTTTCCAACCTGGTTGAGTGGATTAAGGAAACATAGTGATTACAAGCCCCACAGCAGAACATATGTGTATGCTCTATGAATGTGATGCCAGTTATCCAATTTATGCTGGAAATTTGTGGAAAGGTGGAGTTTCAGAAAAAAAATATATATGCAAATCTCTTCAGCAAGAGAGAGAAATTTGGTTTGCTTGCTGTGCTGAAATTTTCAGATGTTAGAAGCTGGTAAATGCAAATTGAACTTTGTTTTTCATTCCAATGCATACTTATTAATGTAATAAAATTATCTTTATAGGCATGCTGTATATTTTATTAGAGAAGTGTGGGAAAATATTCTGAGTTTTGCACTTCAAGTATCGTAGACACTTAATTTTAGAATAAGCATGTAAACCCAGATGTAGATATGGTCATAGCGGGTTTGTTGCATAGCACCTTAACGAGTTTGCTTAGGCCTGAAAAAACATCTTATGATTTGATAAGTTTGCCTGTGATAACCAGGGCTGTTCTTGTGAAAGGAAATTAGAGCAAATGGAGGGAGAAAGCTGCCCAGGTGCTGCAGAGCAGTCACCTGAGGTGTGCTCATAGGGGGATGCAGCACAGAGGCAGACAAGTCAAACTGTGACACAGCTGATGAGCAGGAGGTGCAGAATAGCCAAAGGATAACATGGAGCAAAAAAGGAATCAGCTGTCCAGGTAAGCAGTGTGTTCTTCAGACCAGCACAGCAGTGAGATAGCAGCTGGGGGCAGGGTTAAGAATATTGATAGGAACTGTAACAGTGGGGTTATGAAATGTCGTACTTCAGTGGAACCTTACGTTAAATCATGTGGACCTCATCAAATCATTATGTGCAAAAAACCTCTCAAAGAGTGGAGGACCTTACACATAGATACTGGTCCATTCCCTTCCACCCTGGTGCTCTAGTTCTGCCTCCTTGAAGAATGCAGATTTCAAAAACGTGGTTAGATCTGTCTGGCAGAATTTGGTTCATTTTCCATAATTTGATTAGTTTCAGTAAAATACAAAAGAAAGAGGGTGTTATGCTGGAATAAACGTGTGACCATAAGGACCAGCTATTCTGCTAATTTGAAAAATCCTTTTAAAAAAAGAAAGATAATTAGTGAACTGAGTATTTACAGGGTATATTCTTCCAGGAAGCAATACTGTCACAGTTCCAGGACTGCTTGGCACAGATCACCTTTCAACTGGGAATTATTTATGACATACCTGAGTAGCTGTAACTGCGTGCAAAGTGTACACTAGTGTAGTGTACACTAGTGCAGTGCTGAAGGAAGGACTACTTTGGGCATGCTATATTCTCCCCAAGTGTTCTGCTTCCTGGTTACTGCCTGGAGCCCCTTGAATCAGAATGTAGGTCAGAGCAACCAAAGGTTGTTTCCAGTTCTCACGTGCCCCAAAGAGGCTTTCACACTGCTCTGTAATATATGGATCCGTGGTGGCTTCCAGCTCTGTTTCAGTCAAGCACAGCTCTCAAAAAATAAAGCACCTACAACATAATAACTTGTAATGACATTCTGCTGGGGGATTTACTTGCAGTTGCTCAGCTTGAGAAATGAGTACTGGCTGTCTATGTTTATATGACGTGCTTTGTAATAGAAAATGTTTGAAGAGGAATTATCAAAATATAAGTAGACTGCTATGCTGAGAACTGTTCTGAATTCTACTCTGTACCAGTGGAGGGCCATCATGAAGCATAAATTGGAGTGTTTTTTCTCTGAAAGTGTATGGCAAACAGAAGCTGTGCTTTCAAAAATGTGCCAAAAGTGTCCCATCAGGATGGGGTTTTGGAAGTGCTTGACCTCAGCTGTGCTGATGCTCTTCAGGTAAATGCTGCTACTCTTTGAGGTGATGAGACTAGGAGCAGCCAACAGTGGACTCTCCTGAAGGGTTCTTGGCCTCCACATCTGTGGCTTCCAGTGCTGTGCTACAGGAACAGCCTTCAAGGAGTATTTGTCAGCTGGGAGTCCTGAGCCAGCCACAGTTCTGTGCAGGACTGCAGTCACACAGACCTGGAGCTCACACAGCTCTGTCACACACGCTTTGTCCCTCTTCACTGCTGCACAAAATCTCAGCTGCAGGAGCTTACATACCTAAGTAAGAGTTTCTTCTTCGTGCCTTCACCTTCAGAGTAAGAGTTGCTGCTTTTCTTTTCTCTTTGGCCCAGGTGTCATTTAGAAAATATTTTTAAAGTTTCCAAGTGAGTTTTATGGAAATTTCCTCCTGTAAGGAGTAGTTTATTGTCTTCATCTGTCAGTTTAGATAGATTATACTTCTAAATTTACAGATTTTAGTTTCCAGAATCCCAGAATATGCTGAGTTGGAAGGTACGCACAAGGATCATCTAGTCCAGCTCCTATTACTTACTATTTGTTTAATTTCCTGGTAAACCCTACAGATAATACTGATGGATCATAGTATATTTTTTTTTTCATTGTTTGAATTAGAAATACATTATTTTGCCATTTTCACTGTTACTTTGGCGTTCTCAACTGGATTCTCTTGACTGGATTTTTGAAGAGAGAATATTGTCTCTTAATGAAAATAGACTTGAATTGTGTTCTAAAACATTACCATCACTTGATAGGCAGTAGGTAAAATAATGACATTAAATTAATTCATCTGGCAGCGCCTTATTGCAAAAATGGTACAAATGTGAACAAATGTGGACAAATGTGAAATGAGGACCTGCTATGATCACAGGATGTGTGAGCTCTGCAGAGGGCACTCTGGGAGCTGGTTGAGAAATTTAGGCACTGTGAGTGAGTCACTTAGAGTGTGTTTAAAATAAGTCAGGAAAGGTACAGCTCTAAAATACGGCCAACCCACTACCACAATAACAAACAAACCTCCACATGAACAACAGCAAAAGCAAGCAGCCAAACAAAACCCAGAACGTCAGTGAGGGTGTTTCAGTATCCACTGTCAGATCTTTCTACAGGAAAGGCTGGGAAGCTTTCACATAGGTTGTGTCATGACAACCTCATTAAAGGTACTCTGAACTGTGCTTTTCAATGGGACCCTCAGATTCCTGTCATCTTACCTGCTTATGGAGTGCATGGTGTAGTTAGACACTGGAGTCCTGGGAAGCAGCACTCAAATTGTGACTACTTAAGATTTGTGCAGTCCAGAAAACATCCTGAACATGCCCAGCGAGGCTTGCAGGCTCTGTTTCTGCAGCAAATTCAGGAAGAATGCTCTCTAATGTTACATACTAGTTGAGAAGCTAACATTCTTCTTGTGAAAAAAAAAAAAGAAATCAAAGGTATTACTTTGTTCATAGGGGTAAAAGGTGGTAAGGAAAAAAAAACTTCTGAAAGTAAAGCAAAATAAGACTGTAGTTTTCAAACTGTGTGATAGTTTGGAAATGTTAATCTGACTTTGATGAGGTTTGTTGAATTTACTGGAAGGGAAATTTTTCCTTAGGATGGGGTACTGCCAAAAAAGGTCTTGGGAGACCCACAGTCATGCAATGTAAATCTCATGATATATTGGGATAAAACAAAAAAAGTCATAGTCCATTAAAAAATATTTATTTGGTAATGACGGATCAGAGAAAGTGAATTTTATGTGGACAGTGGGAAAGACATTATTGTTCTTCTATTTTATGATATGATATTATCCTGAAAATTTTCAGTGCTTGTTTGGTATCACAGACTTCATTTTGGGGGTTGGCAAGGCAAAGCACAGTTTTAAGAATTTTACTTGTAAATAGGGTTTTGAGATACTGCAGCATTGAGGAACAGAGATGCCAAGGTGCCCTTTAATGCTGCTAGGGAGGAAAGGTATGAAGAACACTTCAGACAGATGACTTTGGAGGAAATAGCTGTGGCTGATTACTTAGGATTGGAAAGGAATTATGTTAATTTGAAAACACTATTAATGATAATTAAATTACATTCAAGTTTCTGAAATTAAAGATAACTGAGTTGGAGAAATTAAAGTGACTGTAGAAGGAACTTTAGAATGACTAAAATAGCTTTCAAATAGCTTTCATGTGCATGCAAAGGGAAGGGGACAGCTATTTTTTAAAATTACTTGTTTGCAAAATGATACTTGCAAATTGAGATTGCAACAAGTACCTCCCTTGTTACTACCTACCCCGAATATTTCCTATTAGAATTAGGTTGGTTTTCAATGAGGGTGCCACTCTCAGATCTTCATGGGTGCCTGTATAAATTTAGCTGAGAGGTAGGAACATGGCCCAGATAACTCCAGTGGTAATTACTGTCCATGTCTGTTCATTTACCAAGCATAGTCTCCTGCAAATCTGCTTTGTACACCCTTTGTTAGTATTTCCTGATTTCTGAGGCATGGCATTTTCAAAAAGTGGTGATTTCACTTCATGTTCTAATTTATAAATATTACTCAAGTTACTTTTATGAAATGGAAGCTGATTGTGGTGCCAATGCTAAATGAAATAGCTGTTGTTGAAGTAACAATTCTGGTTAGGGACTGGAGCCACAAACACTGTCCATTCCTGTGTCCCTCAGCTGCAGCTCTAAAGGGATAATGCATAGCAAGTGCCACTGAATATTTGGAATATTGAGACCAGTAGCTATTGAAGTGACAGCTCGGATTTGCAGCTTTAAGTTGCCACAGACACTAAGCCTTATCTCTTTTATAAAAGAGTGGGATGATTGAACTGCTGAAGTAGTTGGTTCAGTTTTAGATTTTGCAGTGGTGATTAGAATTATTTGTATTAAAAATGTATATTGAAATAAGTAGCAAATTTTATTATTTAGAATAGTGATTGAAAACTACTTACACTGTACTCCATATGGATTGAATTTCAGTACACTGAGGTTTACTGGAAGAAAACAGTGAAGTGCTTGGTTGAAGGTTTCTGGGCTGTGAAGTATGAAGTCCCTTGGTAGAAGCAGCACTTTGGCAATCAGCTCTGCGTTCCTTGAGCTAGAGCTGGTTTCAGCTTTGTTTTCCCCTTTGCTGGTGAGCTCCCACGTGTCCCATCCAGCTGCTGTGCCATGCCTCCAGCAAGTGTGGGCACTGCAAGTCCCTCCCTCCAGCACTGCTCTGCACTTCATGCTCACTGGGACACTTGGGGTGGAGCCCCAGCCTGGTGTGAACCATGCAGAACCACATAAAAGGTCTGAGAAGGAAGAGCTTCAGCCAGAGAATTAGTGTTTTCTAAGTAGTTTGCATGGTGACTTAATTATATGATTGATTATTTATAAGTTACCCCTTTAATCCCTTTTTTATTAAAAGATCTGTTTCTTACATCTTGTTGGACATGACACTGAAATTCATGTGCAAAAATACAACTGTGTCTAATTCTCTGCTGATTTCTTGGAATTAATGCCATTCTTTTCTTGCATTTTTTGCAAAGAAATAGGCTTCAGGCAACCAACTGCATTGATGGAATGAGCAACTATGCCACACTTTATAAACTCACAGGTTTCATGTCCGTGAGTGGCAGCTCATTTTCAAAGTGCAGTTTTGTATTAATGTTGAGAGGAGGGAGAAAGTGTGGAAGTGTGTTTTTTTCATTCTTCTCCTGCTTTCCCAGAGTCCCTCATTTCTTCTGTGATTTTACTATCGTTGTGATACTAGATAGCTAAATACACTGACAATTGATTTTTGTATGAAACACTATATATAAAGCCAGGTTAAAGGGGTGTAGTGTAGAAATTGTGGACAAAGCATTTACAAGTATCAATCAGAATGGATATGAAAATCTGGGAATGTCATACAGGATTAAATAGCTTATCTTTATTTAGGAATTGCAGATTGCTGACTGAGCACAAAATGATTCTAAATGGTGGGTGATAACTTTAAGAGTATTGAGTCTCCATGTTAATAGCTCAGTCTCCCTAAGCTTCTCATGAGAAGAAACCTCCACATGTTCTATTTTGAGTGGCTGGAGAAATAAAATATCTTTTCCTCTGTGAATTAGCCTATTGTTTACTAGAATGTAAAAAATACATACTGTGTATTTCCTCTGAAATTTCAGTGTTTTTGTGGGTTTCTTTTGCAAGGATGTCCTGGTTTGAAAGACAGGTGTTTGCTAAGGAAAGCAGAAGCTTCCCTTTGGACTGAAAAAAAAATGTGATTCTTCTGATTATTATAATTTTGGAATTAAGAGAGCTCTCAGGCAAAGATATGGGGGTAGGAATAACAGTTCTTTACTAGTATATCTAACAAGACAAACAAGAACAACAACAGCTATGAAATTACCCACAAACAGAACAGTAACTCAGTCCCAGTGTTTTTTGGCTGCAGGCACCTTTTCCCTGAGCTGCAGTTCCCGGTGCTGGGGGCGGGCAGGTCCCGCAGAGCTGCAGGAGGGCTGGGGGTGATGGCAGCGCTGTCCCAGGGGGAGAGAGAGATGGAGAGAGAGCCCTCTGCTCACGGTGTCGGTCCCGGTGCTCCGTAGAGTGCTGGATGGTGGTAGTTCACAGCGAGAAGGCAGCCGGGCAGGGTCCGATGGTGGTTTCCCGACGCTGGGATGGGACACAGACAGCGATCGTCCTTCTCGTCCGAACTCCGCGGGGAAATGGGCCGAGCCAGAGCCTTCTGCTTCCTCTTCTGGCTGTTTGTATCTCGCAGGAAACGGGGTTTCCGTCTTCTCTCTCCTCCCCCTTGTCACCAGGGCCCAGTCAACAGGTGTCTTAGCATGACAATGGGGAAAATTCCACAGAGGGAAAAGGGAGAGAACCAACCCCCAATATTATCCACCCCGAATTTTCCCCTACCATCATGCTACATCAAATTAAAATCTTCAAATTATAGACATCCATACAGTTACAGATACAGGCACAGTATTGTAGGTAGTTCACCCTAAAACAAGGTCTCCTTGGGGTATGCATCAGGTCTTTCCATCCCTTTGCATCACCTACCAGGTACAACCTGGCCCTTGAGCAAAAACCACCCCACAAATTGGATTGTCTTTGCTGGAGGCAGGGTTCACCCAAACAGTTTTTCCTAGCATACCTTTCATGTGCACCACTGGAACCTTGTCCCCATCTGGTGTTCTCAAGGGCTCAGACTGGGCAGGGCCCGCTCGATTAGTGGAACCTCAGGTGTTCACTAACCATGTGGCCTTTGGTAGATTCATCTCCCAGTTCTTGAAAGTCCCCCCACCCAGTGCCTTCAAGGTGGTTTTAAGCAGCCCATTGCACCGTTCCACTTTCCCAGCCGCTGGTGCGTGATAAGGAATGTGGTACACCCACTTGATGCCGTGTTCTCTGGCCCAGGTGTTTATGAGGCTGTTCTTGAAATGAGTCCCATTGTCTGACTCAATTCTCTCAGGGGTACCATGTCTCCAAAGGACTTGTTTTTCCAGACCCAGGATGGTGTTGCGGGCAGTGGCATGAGGCACAGGGTAGGTCTCCAACCATCCAGTGGTGGCTTCCACCATGGTCAGCACGTAGCGCTTGCCTTGGCGTGTCTGAGGCAGTGTGATGTAGTCAATCTGCCAGGCCTCCCCATACTTAGATTTGGACCACCGCCCCCCATACCAGAGGGGCTTCACTCGCTTGGCTTGCTTGATGGCAGCACATGTCTCACAGTCATGGATAACCTGGGAAATACTGTCCATGGTGAGATCCACCCCTCGGTCTCGTGCCCACTTATAGGTAGCATCTCTGCCTTGGTGACCTGAGGCATCGTGGGCCCATCGAGCCAGGAACAACTCTCCCTTGTGTTGCCAGTCTAAGTCTATCTGTGACACCTCTATCCTTGCAGCCTGATTTACTTGTTCATTGTGTTGGTGCTCCTCATTAGCCTGACTCTTGGGGACATGGGCATCTACATGACGGACCTTTACGGGTAGCTTCTCTACCCGACTGGCAATGTCTTTCCACTCATCAGCAGCCCAGGTTGGTTTTTCCCTACGTTGCCAGTTAGCTTTTTTCCATCTTTCCAGCCAGCCCCACAGAGCATTGGCTACCATCCATGAATCAGTGTAAAGGTAGAGCTTTGGCCACTTTTCTCTTTCAGCAATGTCCAGGGCCAGCTGAACGGCTTTGAGTTCAGCAAGTTGACTTGATCCACCTTCTCCTTCAGTAGCTTGTGCAACCTGTTGTGTGGGGCTCCATACGGCTGCTTTCCACTTCCGGTTCATCCCCACGATGCGACAGGAACCGTCAGTGAAAAGAGCTTAGCGAGTTTCATCTGCTGGCAGTTGGTTGTATGGCAGGGCTTCATCAGCCTAGGTCACTTGTTCTTGCTCCTCTTCATCGGCAAGACCAAAATTTTCACCTTCTGGCCAGTTTGTAATTATTTCCAAAATCCCAGGGCGATTTCGGTTTCTGATACGGGCGCGCTGTGTGATGAGGGTGATCCACTTGCTCCATGTGGCATCGGTGGCGTGGTGGGTAGAGGGGACCTTCCCTTTAAATATCCACCCCAGCACTGGTAGTCGGGGTGCCAGGAGGAGCTGAGCTTCTGTGCCAATCACCTCTGAGGCAGCTTGAAGTCCTTCATAAGCAGCCAAGATCTCCTTCTCTGTTGGGGTGTAATTGGCTTCAGACCCTCTGTAACTTCGGCTCCAGAATCCCAGAGGTCGGCCTCGAGTCTCACCAGGTACCTTCTGCCAAAGGCTCCAGGACAAGCCCTTGTTCCCGGCTGCAGAGTAGAGCACATTCTTCACCTCTGGTCCCGTCCTGACTGGGCCGAGGGCTACAGCATGAGCGATCTCCTGCTTGATCTGGGCAAAGGCTTGCTGCTGCTCAGGGCCCCAGTGGAATTCGTTCTTCTTCCGGGTGACCAGGTAGAGAGGGCTCACGATCTGGCTGTACTCAGGAATGTGCATTCTCCAAAAGCCTATGGCACCTAGGAAAGCTTGTGTTTCCTTCTTGTTGGTTGGTGGAGACGTCGCGGTGATCTTATTGATGACCTCAGTGGGGATTTGGCGCCGCCCGTCTTGCCACTTTACTCCCAGGAACTGGATCTCTCAGGCAGGACCTTTGACTTTGCTCCTCTTGATGGCCAAACCGGCTCCCAGCAGAATCTGGATGATCTTCTCTCCTTTCTCAAATACTTCCATTGCCGTGTTCCCCCACACAATGATGTCATCGATGTATTGCAGATGTTCTGGAGCTTCATCCTTTTCCAGTGCAGCCTGGATCAGTCCATGGCAGATGGTGGGGCTGTGTTTCCACCCCTGGGGCAGTCGGTTCCAGGTGTACTGCACGCCCCTCCAGGTGAAAGCAAACTGAGGCCTGCACTCTGCTGCCAGAGGAATGGAGAAAAATGCATTGGCAATGTCAATGGTGGTGTACCACTTTGCTACCTTGGACTCCAGCTCGTACTGGAGTTCCAGCATGTCCGGCACGGCAGCGCTCAGCGGTGGAGTCACTTCATTCAATGCACGATAGTCCACAGTCAATCTCCATTCTCCTTCAGACTTGCGCACAGGCCAGATGGGGCTGTTGAAGGGTGAGTGGGTTTTGCTGACCACCCCTTGGCCTTCCAGTTTACGGATTATCTTGTGGATGGGGATCACGGCATCTCGATTTGTCCTGTACTGCCGGTGGTGCACTGTGGAGGTGGCAATTGGCACTTGCTGCTCCTTCACCTTCAGGAGTCCCACTACAGATGGGTTCTCTGACAGTCCAAGCAAGGTGTTCAATTGCTTAATGCCTTCTGCCTCTACAGCAGCTATTCCAAAAGCCCACCTGAGTCCCTTTGGGTCTTTGTAATAGCCATTCCTGAGGAAGTCTATGCCTAGAATACACGGTGCCTCTGGGCCAGTCACAATTGGATGCTTCTGCCACTCCTTCCCAGTCAGGCTCACCTCAGCCTCCAGCAAAGTCAATTCCTATGATCCCCCTGTCACCCCAGCAATAGAAACAGGCTCTTCCCCTACATGTTCTGATGGTATTAGGGTGACCTGTGAACCAGTGTCAACTAATGCCCTATGTTTTTGTGGCTCTGATGTGCCAGGCCATCGGATCCACACCGTCCAAAAGACCCGGTTTTCCCGTGCCTCTCCCTGGCTAGAGGCAGGGCCCCTCTAGCACTGGTTATTATTTCCTTCCTGGGCATACATTTTGGAGGTTCCCTCAAGGGGGTCTGACAAATCATCCTTCCTTTTCTAATACCCTGCATCTTGGTTATGGGAAGTTGAGGCTACCTTCACTTTAGTGGAGCTCCCTTGGTTAGTGTTTCCCTCCCTGAGTTGACGCACCCGCGCTGCCAGGGCAGAAGTGGGTTTCCCATCCCACCTCCTCATGTCTTCCCCATGGTCACGCAGAAAGAACCACAGGTCAGCTCGTGGGGTGTACCCTCTATCCCTAGCTGGGGGACGTTGGGCTCTAACTCTGGCATCTGTGACTCGCACTGGTGCTGCATTGACCTTCATCATCTCCTCCCTCACCCCTCTTATCTCCTCCTTGAACTCCTCTCTGAGTTCCCTAATCACAGCAGAGACCTGAGCCTGCATTGGGCCATTCATTATACTCTCAAAATTTCTGAGCTTATTGACAACAGAACCCACTGTCTCGTGGTTGGTGTCAGCATTAATGGCTGCAATGAATGTGGTGTATTGAGATGGCCCCAGGTGTGCCAGATTCCACAACATCTGCCCTGTGCACCTGACCTTGTCGGGGTCGTTGTCATGTTGTCCACCCCTCCCAAAGAGTACCTCCAGTACTGCCACTTCTCTCAGCTGTTGGATCCCCTCCTCAGCGGTTTTCCAGCGCATTCTATGGTGGTGCTCCTGCATTCTCTCTCTATGGACAAACCTCTCTCTTACACTCATTAAAAGCCGCTCCCAGAGGGAAAGGGGGCCTCGTTCCCTTACGAATATGTGATCCACACCTGAGTCCTGGGTCAGGGGTCCCAAATTCCTTGCCTCAGTACCATCCAGCTGCACACCTGTACCCATAAGGTCCCAGACCCGCAGTAACCACGTTGTAAAAGCCTCACGGCCCCTTCGTACAACATCTTTACGCAGATTACGGAGACTCTCGTATGACAGGGACTCTGTGACGATCTCACCCTCTGGCTCCCCTGCTGGTTGTGAGGGCCCTGCTTTCTGATCATTATTATCCAGGTGCTTTGTTTTCACCTTAGACTTTCTAGTTTCCACGGGGGCAACTGCTGCTGGCTGTGAGTGCCCTTGCAGTTCAGCTGGAGCCTGGAGAGATGTAACGTTTGTGAGTTCCACTGCTGCACCATCAGGTTCTCCCTCTTTAAGGCAGAGGGAGAGTTTCTCAAGAGCTGGGGAAAGCTACTCCTTCAGCATTTGGCCCATCTCCTTCACTAGAAACCCCACCCACTCTGGATGGTTCCTTTCTGAGGTGAAATCTGGGGCAGAATCAGGCTCAGGGGCAACATCCTTACCTTTTGGGGCAGAATCCTTAGCCTCTGGGGCCGAATCCTTAGTCTCTGGGGCAGGGGCAGGGTCAGGCTCTGGGGCAGAATCCCTACTTCCTGGGGGTCATATCAGGGTTGTCATCCATGTCAACCTCCCCTTATCTCGGAATGTTAAATAGAACAGGTTTACAAGGCCTATTAGCAATGTCAGCCACTGTATGATATCATTACTGCTTAGAAGAGATTCGAACCCCTTAAAAGCTGGTGGAGCAGACCCAAAAAATTGTGTAAGGGGTTGGGACAAAATTTTCCCTGGTGTCATATCCTCACAGTATGTACCATTATTAAAGTAACCCCAAAAACATACAGTTAGAGTGTGATAGCTCTGAATCCATGTGCCCACCTTCCAGAGGAAGTTAAAAATCCATTAATTTCTCATGTTATCAGCCCACAAAAGGAACTGGATAATAGTTACAGCAGCCTGAGTTATAGGACCCATGTTCAAGTAAGGGATTGCAAATGGGAGAGATAAAGCTGTGGCCACATGGAGCCCAAACCACGGTAAGCTGGACAACATGATGCCACCTAACACAAAACTGAGGTAACTCAAGAACTGTTATTCCTTTTTCACCCTTTTCTCTCAATGCCCTCGGGCCCCACGTTGGGCACCAAAATCTGTCCTGGTTTGAAAGACAGGTGTTTGCTAAGGAAAGCAGAAGCTTCCCTTTGGACTGAAAAAAAAATGTGATTCTTCTGATTATTATAATTTTGGAATTAAGAGAGCTCTCAGGCAAAGATATGGGGGTAGGAATAACAGTTCTTTACTAGTATATTTAACAAGACAAACAAGAACAACAACAGCTATGAAATTACCCACAAACAGAACAGTAACTCAGTCCCAGTCCCTTTCTGGCTGCAGGCACCTTTTCCCTGAGCTGCAGTTCCCGGTGCTGGGGGCGGGCAGGTCCCGCAGAGCTGCAGGAGGGCTGGGGGTGATGGCAGCGCTGTCCCAGGGGGAGAGAGAGATGGAGAGAGAGCCCTCTGCTCACGGTGTGGGTCCTGGTGCTCAGCAGAGTGCTGGATGGTGGCAGGTTACAGTGAGAAGGCAGCAGGGCAGGGTCCGACAGCAGTGAGGATGGCTCCTGGCGCTGGGATGGCAGGGATGGGACACAGGTGGCGATCGTCCCTCTCGTCCGAACTCCACGGGGGAAATGGGCCGAGGCCCAGCCTTCTGCTTCCTCTTCTGGCTGTTTGTATCTCACAGGAAACAGGGTTTCCATCTTCTCTCTCCTCCCCCTTGTCACCAGGGCCCAGTCAACAGGTGTCTTAGCATGACAATGGGGAAAATTCCACAGAGGGAAAAGGGAGAGAACCAACCCCCAACAAAGGACAAAGCCAGACTTACTCGTTATATGTCCTGTACCTTGAGCACTGCCTACACAGAAAATTCTCAGCTCAGAATGTTCAGAGATATTACATTTATTTGTAGGTGTCAAATCCTGCCATTTTCTGTCATGGCCAGAGGCATGACATTTGTCCAGGGGCTTCAGTCATTAGATTAAAAATTGTATTAAACGATTGATCATTTATATAATGCATTTAAGTAAGCAAGAATTTGGGACTGGACCACTTACTGACACCAGAAGTTTTAAATGCCCCCAAGCTCTTAGACAGCAACAGTCTCTTGTCCTCATCCCACTTGGGAGTTTAGCCGAGTTTGCCATGCTGGCCACAACATGGTTACAGTGCTTGGGCTGGGTCAGGGTCTGTGACAGTGCTCATGGGACAGTCCCACATGTGTCAGCAGGGACAGACTGAGGGACAGGACAGTCCCACGTGTGTCAGCAGGGACAGGCTAAGGGGGACAGGACAGTCCCATGTGTGTCAGGAGGGACAGGCTGAAGAACAGGGGACAAACCCACATGTGCCAGCAGGGACAGGGTAAATGGACAGGACAGTACCACGTGTGTCAGCAGGGACAGGCTGAGGAACAGGGGACAGTCCAATATCTATCCGCAGGGACAGGGTGAGGAGGACAGGAAAGTCTCACGTTTGTCAGCAGGGACAGGGAGAGGGACAGGGGACGGTCCCATGTGTGTCAACACGGAAAGGGGACACTCCAATGTGTGTCAGCATGGACAGCCTAAGGGGGACGGGGCAGTCCCACGTGTGCCATCAGGGACAGGGGACAGTCCCAGGTGTGTCAGCAGGGACAGGCTAAGGCGCACAGGACAGTCCCACATGTGTCAGCAGGGGAAGGGTGAAGGACATGACAGGCCTACGTGTGTCAGAAGGGACAGACTGAAGAGGACAGGACAGTCCGATATGTGTCAGCAGGGACAGACTGAGGGACAGGACAGACCCACGTGTGTCAGCAGGGACAGAGTGAGGGACAGGGGACTGTCCCACATGTGTCAGCAGGGACAGAGTGAGGAACAGGGGATAGTCCCATGTGTGTCAGCAGGGACAGACTGAGGAATAGGTGACAGTCCCACGTGTGTCAGCAGGCACAAACTGAGGGACAGGATAGTGCCATGTGTGTCAGCAGAGACAGGCTGAGGAACAAGGGACAGTCCCACGTGTGTCAGGAAGGACAGGGTGAGGAACAGGGGACAGTCCCATGTGTGTCAGCAGTGACAGACTGGGGGACAGGGCGTGTACCCTCAGCCGGTACTGTACACTCAGTCCTTGTGTGCCCGGTGAGTTCCTCCATGAACACACTCAGGCTCCTGGATCCCTTGCACTTTTCATCCTTTCTCCAGGCACATGTTACACTCCCTGTCTCCTTGTTCCTCCTGAGTTTTGATTGTTCCTTTAAAAAATATAAAAGGAAATATTACAAAACGCCAAATCTAGATCTCAGGCAGAGTTTTGATCGTATGCTGCATCTAGAGCCTTTTGTATTTTGTGGTGTTTTTTACCACAGATATAAGTTTAAACTTGTTTTTAACTTTGGTTTGGTTTCTGAGCTCCCAAATCCCTAGTCCATACACATCTATGGTTTAAAATTTATTTTAAAACTTTCTTTAACTGTGATTTTACCTGAAGTGATCTTGGCTTACAAGACCAAGATAGTGACTGGGAGGGGTGAGGGGAGTAAATTACTAGATACTAGATACATTCCTCTTCTGTGACGATTATGACACATTGCTAATTAAACAAATAAAATCTTACAGATTTTTCTCTTACGCTGTCCTTTAAGTCTGTGGCTGCTCTTCATGATACTTACTCTGTAAATATCCAAAATGTTTATTGATCACCACTGGCAAACTATTCTAATAAAGAGTGAAATACATTAAATAAGTACATGGGAGGCAACTCCATCTGGCTGTAGAAAATGAAATTAATATGTGGTAGTTTGCAAGTTACATTATTGCAGTGTGAAATCCACATGAATAGAAAGTAGGTTTGGAAACCTTAAAAACTCATTATCAAAAAGTAACACTTCTATTAAAGTTATTAAAATTTGTATTGAGCAAAGTGAATCTTAAAAGTACTGAGTTTTTAAGGTAGGTTAATTCAGAATTGCATTGATGTATAATCAGCAAAGAGCAATTATACTACAGAGTAGTAGAGGGCTAGAAAAGTGAAGGGACAGGAAGATGGATTAGGAATGAAAAACCTTACAAATACTCTGATCCTGGAAGAATCACTTAATGTACAGTGCAGAAATTATACACACAGCAAGGGAGGCTGATAAAGCACAGAGAAGGGACACATTCTAGCAAGAGGAATATTCAGGGAATGGATGTTGGCAGAGAATAACAAAAATCAGAACAAATACAATGTTAGACAATAAAATTTTGCCTCAAAATCCTAAAAGTACTTATTTTGAACTCTAGTTTTCTGTTTTAAAGTCTAGACATGACCCAAAACCACAAACTTTAAAGGCAGTGGTGTATCCATACTTAGTAGAACCTGTGCTAGGTGCAGTAATAGGCACAGAAAAGGTTTAGATCCAGTGTAGTCTGGGGCTTTTTCTGGTATAAGTTTTTGTGATATTTCTCATTTTTCTCCGAGTCAAATTTGGTTAGACAATGATGTGCCACAATAAGTGAATAAAGCAGAGTGTCAGTGGTTAGTCACTTCAGAATTTCAGTTGTAAGATACCTCATTCTTGCAACAGCATAATCTAAATTTAGCAGTGTAATTTTTCGATGAAGGGAGAGAAATCCTTTGATCTGATAAAATGTTCTTCATCTGGCAAGGCTTCTACTCAAATGCAGCATGTTAAAAAATCCCACATAAAGAATGCTAACAAAAGAATAAACCAGATAATAGTGTGATGTTTGTAAGAGAAAATTACTTGCTAAAGAAATCTTTCTACAGTTCTCTAGTGCTTTTTCTGTACTGTGAGTGACTTCTGCTATTAGAAGGAGATTGGTAAGGAAATGTAGTTGAAATGGAAAATGTTTCTCCTTAAGAACAACAGCTAAAAGGTAATTGTAGTTAAAGAGTTTTTCAGGAGTGAGGCAATTCTACATTAGCTTGAGTATATAGGTTTTGTTAGGGCAGATCTTGTATTTCAAAGCTGTGTTAACATTGGTCACTAAGCTAAAGATCTAAGTGTAGTGTGGATGAGTCTGATCCAGTGCATTTGATTTTGCCCTTTGATTAGCTCAGTATGCTGGAGGATATTCCTCTTTCTGAAACATTGTTTCCACAGACTCAGTGTTAATCATTGTTGGGACAGCTCTGTGAATTGACACCGATGCTACTTTCTTCTGTTCTTGTGATTACAAGGTTTTTCACATTTAGTGTTTCTTTCTTCCTCAAGTTGTTAATTCCAATATTCATCTTTTTTTCCTCAGTGTTGACTCATTCCTTTGTTTCAGCTTACTGTGTTCTTCTCTTCTTTCTTCCCTGTGCTACTCATAATCATAACTCATTTTCTCCAAATCCATAAATGGCTCTAAGGAACAGGCATTTCTAATTGAGGACATTTCAGATATTCAGTTTAATGATTCATTCATGAGCAGGTGAATGCCAAATGCAGGTTGCTGCTCCAGTATTTCCCTGCTCTGGTGTAATACAGATCTCAAACACGTGGGCTCAGTACTTGCAGCCAGATGAGTCATAAAGCCATTCTATTGCTTTAGCCATTTCTGTTTCTGTAAAGTGGCAAAAGCAATATAAGCAATATTTTTTTGATTTATTTCCTTCTTTTTTTAACCTTAGTAATTACTATTTTATGTCTTAATTGAGATGTCACTGTTTACAAGAGGTCTACTTGCACAGTATCACTAGTAAATGCCATAAGCCTGTAATGAAATAAAAGTGCTGCTGGATATAAGGCCTTATTGGAGAAATCAGAACTCACAGATTTCAAACAAATATCTGCTAGCTGAGATTGAAAGCATGGGTTTGTACAGAGACTGTGCAGTTTGTTCTGAGAACACTGGAGATGTGATAGTGATGTCATAGCAGTTGTTGATAGTTAGAACTAAAGGCAAGGGCATGAGTTTTGGTAACCCTGTGTTAGGGGTTTTTACTGAAGGTCACACTGAATGACCCTTCCCACTGTCTTTCCCTTTCTTTTTGTTAGGAGAGAAAACAGAGGAACTAACAGAAACCATCAGGTGTGCTGTTATATAATGCGTGTGCTTAAGCAATATTCAGAAGTTTCTCTTCTGTGATGCTTACTAGATAAAGAAAATACTTACTTTAAAAATTCTTATTTCCCTTTTTTATTTGCCTCTGTCAAAATACAACATCTGCCTTAGAACAGGCAGAGGGCAGGTTTCCATTAGCAGAAACTGAGCTTGTGGCAGGAATACATCAAGGCTCAAAACACTCTCCCTTGTATTAAATTATCACCATTTTAAGGGTAGTAAGTCACCTGAAGTTGTAACCAAGTGCATTAGAAGTCTTAGCAAGGCACGTGGATATATATTGAGGCATCTGAAACCTTGAGCTGACACCTATTGTCTGTGGAGCACCTGGAGACAAAGTGTATGTAAACAATGCACTGTAACAATGCCCTGGTGAGATAGACCCTGCTGCTGCTGGGACGTGGGTGAGAAGCCAGCACAGTCCTGTAAAACTCAGCCAAGTAGTGAAGGGTGTAGATGGAGTACCCTGTGCTCATGTTCTCAGCTTTTTGACTTGGCTTGCTGTGGGTAAAATTTGATTAAGGGATGTTCTTGTTGAGAATTCCCTCTTGTAGATCTTCTGTTCTTGCACATCTGTTGTTGTGCCATGTTCAGTGCTCCCAAGAGGCTGGCGATAAAGTCTCAAATCTTAGATTCGGGTGATCTGGAGCTTGGATGTTTTCTCGAGTATGAGAAATTGTGGGTTTAGAAGTGGGTGAACTGGTCTGGGTAGACGTATCTCAAAGAATTTCTTGCAACTGAAGTAAGAACCTCTCCTGTAAAAATCTAATTTCATTGTTTTAAATATCAGTTTAAAGGAAAACAGTGCTTTAAAATATCAATGTTTTAAATACCAGTTTAAAGGAAAACAAAATATGTTCCTGAAACAGTGCTTCGTCTTTTGGAGAGTTCAGAATTGTCCTTGTCTGGAGGGTGATGCTTATGTAATAATGAAATGTTTTACTGTGAAATATACTTCCAATTTTTTGTCATCAGGAGAGAGAGAATAGAGGACTGCACTGAGTTATGCTTTGGTAAGCTATTTTTGTAATGACTTGATTCAGGTTCTCACTGTCATCAGTTTTGAAGTCCTTTCATGGCTGTACCACATCTAAATCAAAGGTGATGGCTGTATTTTCATTTGGTAGCAGTACAAGTTGTGGGTCACCGTTGGTTGTGGATGAATGCACGTATGCATCGTGCCTTGAGCCCTCTAGTAATGGTGAACTGCTTTCAATTATGGCAGGGAAGAGCAGCTTTGTTTCCCTCTATCTGTTAGAGGACAGTGACCTGTCAGCCTTTAAGAGCCTTCATTTCAGAATTCTATGTACAAAGTTACAGCAGAGGAGGGGCACTCCGTTTGCATAGGCTCACCACTCCTTCCACACAATACACAACAAAGGCATTTTCTTCCTAGTCCCTCATTCATTACCCTGCACCACCTTTTCTTATTTCATTATTCACCTCCTTCACTGAGTTGTAACTCCCTCGAGTTCCTTTGTCAGCTACTCTAGCTGCTACCTTGCTCCTTAAGCTTTTTATTTACTTCCACGCCTGTCGTATCCATGTCTGCTCCTTTCAGAATCTTACTCTTTCTCTCCCAAATTACTGACCATAGTCAGTCTTCACAGAGTAGTACTGGCAACACACACAATATCATACCTTTTCACAGGGGTGTGTGTTTAAATGCTTTGCTGGATTCTTCTGTTGATTACATTTCCAGCAAAAAAAGAAATTTACAGCACATGGATTGCTTTGAGCAAATCTCAAGGGAAGGCTTTTCAGAAAGCTGCTTGAAGTTTTCACAAAACACAAGACCCCTAACTACCTACCCTCTCCTTCCAAATATGAAATGTATGAAAGAACAAAGACTGTTCCCAAGTTAACCTGTGTAGAAAAAAATTTGGCTGTTTGCTTGTTTTTGTAAAATGTCTTTACAAGAGTTAGTGGATTGGTAAGTAGTGTTTATGTAATGAGAAGACTTCAGATGGCAGTTCTTGATAACATGGATGTACAGGATTATGCTAATACTGCGTAAATGCTTTGTTTTAAGTTCTTAGGTTGATTTCTGTGCAGTTCAGTAAGTGTGTGTTTGCTTTCTTCTGTGGGAGCTACAAAGTCAGAAGCACAAATGTTCTGTCACTGAGAAGGGGCACCAGCCCTTTGGAAGCACAGAAAAGGTGTTCAAAGCAAGTTCTGATAGGCAGAGAGAACAATTTGTTACTTTCAAATACTATTCAGAAATAACTTTCAAGAAGGGCAAAGCAGGAAGTTGATTTTGCAAATATTCTGGAAGCAAGCAGTTCCTTGCAAACCATTTGCTGCACTAGTTTATCTTTTTATTTCGTTTGCAAACTGTTTTACAACAGACTTCAAATTTTACAGTTTTGTTCTCCTGAGTTATTTTGCAAATGCTTAATGAGGAAAATCTTCATCTTGTGGATTGTTTACTAATTGTGTTTTCCATATGTTTATATGATTAGCTTTTCTGTTGAGGGATTTCATCACTTTCATTACATGCTTAAGGACTGTTTTTTCTGGAAATGATTATATGTAGCATAGTGCTGGAAAAGAATATGGAAGCACTAAAATCTTTACTTTCTCTCAGATGGAATCTTTGATGTCTTGCATGCTAAAGACTCTGCAGAATTGTGTCATACATATAAGAATATGGTTTTTGCTGCTCATAACTTTAAAACATACTAATACTAAACCCAGTGTTGTTATCAGCTTTCATCTGTATTGGGACTTATTCTGTGTCTGACTCAAACATTTGTTTTAAAGAATGAAAGCCACCAGCTTTGGTCACATACCAGGCACTGTGTTTGACAGTGAGGGTTTGGAGCAGACTTAAGAGTCTTCAGATTATACATAGATCATCTTTGCCCTTTTACCCCCTGAGTTCAGTTCTCTTCTCTTGCCTTTTTTCATACTCAGCATTTCATACTCATTGCATTTCCACTTCCCTACTGATTTATATCCCTGAGGCCCCTCTCAGCTTTTTTGCCACCCTTCCAGGGTTCTTCCAGGATTCACAGAGCAAGCCTTGGCCTACCAGGGTTTAAGTGTGGGGTTTTGTCAAGCTGTCAGTGTTGAGCTGTTTTTTAATATGCTAAATCACGTCACAAACTAGCAAATCTCATCTTCAGTCACTTCCTGGCTTTTGGAAGAGTAATTGGAGTTATTGGAGATGGGTGGACAGTTAGACTGATTCAGCATTTCAAGTAGGCAACATGTTGATTAATATGATTTTTGCTTCTGTTTTGGTTTTGAATATGCCAACAGTATCTTGTAGGAGGCAGGGAAAAGATAGAATTATGCCTGTCATTGAAGTGAAATGGGAGTTTGAGACTATTAAGGGTTTTGGAACTGCACTGATGGAATTCACAATTTCTTTGTGAAACCATCCTAGAGGATGTGCCTAAGCAGTGTGAAGCAGTTACAAGTGTAATGCTTATTGGTTTCAAAGCACAGCATGACATATGTGGTCCGACTCCCACTCTGTGTTTATTTCTTTGTAATTGGGGGAAAAGAGGAAGAGAAGTAGCAGAACAGTCTGCCAGTCTGTGAATAACATATGAGCTGTTCTTGCCCAAATGAAGTCACTCGCAAAAATCCATTCTCTTCCATAGGACTATAAATCAGCCTTTGTGCAAAGGGAATTAACAGGGGAGGGTCTGTCTTAAGAGATCTCTTAAAAATGGTACATGTGCATCCCTAAAAGTTGTAGTGTGCTTGTAAATCAGCATGGCATGGTTCTCTGTGCCACAGTGCATGTCAGTGTATGCCTGAGTTAGATCCATGCAAACCGGCAGAGCTCAGCAGGGCTTCCCTAAGGCCCAGCTCCAGCCAGAGACTGACTGGGTGTCTGTTAGTGCCCTCCAGGGACAAACCTGACAGGAACACCAGCCCCCATCTGATAGGGATGTAGGGACCTGTGGGGGGATGTCATTTCCATGTCTACAGCTTGCTTTCACAAGTACAGAGGTTAGCTGTTCATCATTGCTTCTTCATTTCCCTAACACATTTATTTATTTATTTATTTGTTTGTTTGTTTGTTTGTTTATTTAACAATCTCCAAACCTTGCTACTGATGATAACAGGATTACAGGGACGTTCCCTTGGCACAAGAGTGCCAAAAGGCACAGGCCTACTGTCATTTAGCCACTGCCCTAAGTACAGGAGTTTCTTATGGGTTCAGCAAAAGAAGTTCTTATCACATTTTCTGTAAATAGCCTCCTGAGTTCAGTGAATTGCATTGTCTTTCTGGTGTCAAGCAATGGGTCAAATCAATTTTGTTCATCTCGTTAGTACTTTCAGACAGCACATACTCGGTGTCTTGTGTTAGTAAGGAATTCAGCCATTCACTCTGGAAACACTGACTCTCTTGGCAATGAGGAAGTAGCAGTCATCCTCCTCATTGCCTGTGGCACCTTTGCTGGGCTTGATAAATATTTAAGAAAACCCCGACAAACCGAACCAATAAACACAAAGTTGCTTCTTGAAAACTTGAACTGACAGTAATCCATGTCCTGTTCAAAACACTGGGGGGTTTTGGATCTAGAAGAGAATAAGCCAAACAATACAAGCAGCCATTTCCTTAGTGAAACATTAATGCAAGTCATAAGATTAGCCTGTTAATCAGTCATAACCCTTCTAAGATGAAAGGGCAAAGCCAGTGCTCTCTGTACAACTACACCAGACATTAATTTCCCTCTGCCTTCCACTGTTCTGGCAGGTGGTGATGTGCTGGTTGTAAGCACTTACAGTGAGGGGTTTATATGGGAAAATATGTCCAGATAGGAAAGCAGATTTACAGCTGGTTAAAACTAAAAACATGGGTTGTCTAGACATTAGATTAAGGTTTTCCAAATATGAGAAAGTACTGTAAAAAAAAAAAAGAGACATTTAGACAACGAGCCTTAAAATTGCATCAAATAAAAGCTAAAGAAGCAGATAGAACATGTAAACCTATGGAGGATCCACAAACAGCTGCAGTAGAGTGTCAGGTGGTAAGAGAACCTAAAATACAAAGGAGAACTTACACTGATAACAACAGCAGTTTGCTCACTTTATGGGTCACACAATTACACTGCGGCCAAATGACATTAAAAGGAAAGCATAATAAACACAGGAAGGGAGGAAATGTACAGTGAGAACAACTTTTCAACGTTTTACCAAGTACAGAACCTCAGAATTGTACTTCCATCACTGTTGAGGGATGGCCATGCCAAATAAGCCATTTCTGCGGCTGCAGTTCAGATGAGCAAGCACAGAAAGCAAGGTCTTTGCAATACAGCACAAACTAAGGGATTAATCTTCAGTGGGAGCTTTCTTGTGGCTCAGCTGACACAGCTTGATACTGCTAAGGAAAAACAGGCTGTCTCAAGCCATGTGCAGAGGAGCTTTTCAGCTGACACCCTTTGACTTGGACACATGAGCAGAACATCTCTGTGAATTGTTCTGTACCTACACTTCACAATGCAATCTCACAAAGTGTGGAAGCGTAGCAATCAGCTTAGCTCACAGGTTTCATGTGAGACTGAATGACACCTTTCAGATGAAAGATAATAATGATATTTATCTTCTGAGAAATCATGTCAGAATAAAAAAAGACTTTAATAAATGATCTGCAAAAAGAACAATTTATTAAAATTTATATAAAATATATGGAGGAATATATTAGGTGATAACCATGAGGGGAAAAAAACCCCAACATACACACAAAAAAGCAAATCAACAGATGTAGCAGACAACTGTGGGAATAGAAAAAATAGAAAGTCACTACAACTGCCATTGTAGACCACCTTTTGCAAAAAACAAAAAAAAAAACCAAAGAAAAACCAGAAGATGCTTCCAGTATAATCACCCCGAGATAAAATATTTACCTTAGTATCTATGTTACCTGTGCTGCTATTACTAATATATTTCTTGTCTGTCTGGTGTTAAGCCATAGGTCAGGTTCAGATCTCAAAATCATATCAAGGAGCAGTTTCTGAAGGTTTTTTTCCTGAAAACTGAAGATTAAAACAAGACATTTAATGAAAAATAACTGTGCGTATCATTTAGCTTCCCAAAATCTATTAATTTTCCCTCTTTGTTTCTGCACACAAACATCAAGGTGGAAAAGGGCACTATTTCTAGGAGAATCAGCCCAAATATTGTGTTCTCAAAAATAAATAATATGATTAGGGTATACTTACAGCCCAGCTTTATTCTCAGTCCATATGGGATGGATAGTTTGATAAAACAAATGTGGTCTTCAAATTCAGTATCTTATTATTGATTTGGCAGTGTCTTTTTTCTGAAAAATCTACACCACTGGAAACTATTATCAGACAATGTTGTCTTTCATTTGACTGAACTAGAAAGATAATTTCGTGAGCCCATCCAGAAGGAAATGTTAAAATTGTAGAGGTTTTGGGATTAGTTAGTTTTTACTGTCTTGGACAAACTGAAGAAAGTGGTCTGAGCACTGAACTAGATGGAGGAGGTGAGAAGAAGAATTAGATGTGTTCATGGACACATGGACTCATTTCAGGAGTTTTTATATCCAGCTTGACAAGAAAGCATTCAGAGATGCAAGATCCGAGAGCTCTCCCAGCAGTGTTTTATAGTCATTCTGACACAGCTGTGATCACAGACTCCCAGCTATTCTTCTACATCCAGAAAATCAACTTTAATTACAACATAGGGCATATATTCAAATTGTATTTTAATTTCTAAAGGCTTTTTTGGCTTTGAAGAACTTGACCACAGCTGGTAGACTTTATGAAGCCCCACAGCTCTGTTAAGATCAAATAAGCAGAATTGCTCTTAAAAGCTCTGGTAGATGTGGTAATTATTTTTCTCCATCAGAGAAAAATGCCAGAGAGCACTTCAAAGAAACAAGCAAAAGATAGAGGAGAGTCAGCAGGATGAACAGAGGAAGGGAATTGTGTGGAGAGAAGATGTGATACTGAACCTTTTCACAAGTAATGGCCGACAAGGTTGGACAAGAGGCAGAATCCAGGTTAACTGACTGCAGATGCGATGGTAGGGTAGCAGAGGCGTCCCCAGTGTGTGTAGCCGAGGCCAGCCATGTACTAAATGCCCAGCAATTAGCAGGGTGTGCTGAGTCCCCTCAGTGGCAGGCAGGAGCAAGGCTCCTGTGTTGCTTGTGGTGCTACCATCCCCAGACTGCTCAATCCAGAGTCCAGCTCTGCTGCAGAGCCCTTGAGGCGCTGCCCTGCGGCACCTCCCAGGCTGCAGAAGCACCAAGGCACCAAGATGTGACATGGTCCAGCTCTTGTCTCACTGAGCAGAGCCAGCCCAGCACGTGGCTGTCCCTCCACAAAGAGCGGTGGTGTTGCTCTGTGCTGGAGACCGCAAGGAAGAGGCGGCTGTTCCTAAAGCACTGTGTTAGTCTTGATGCCTGTAATACCAGGGGTCTCCTAGCCACATGTCTTGAGAGCAGAGACTGAATCACTGCTGAGAAGTTTCTGCAGCCTTGTGTTCTCTCTAGAGGCTTTTGTGGTTGTGCTTTGATTTCACTCTTTTTCCTTGCCATATTAGGGCTTTAGGAAAAGACAGATTTAGCATTTTATCACAATTGCTCTTGAATGAAGCAGCAATTGTTTTGTTGTGTGGCTAGTTAAAAGCATCACCCAGTGTATTTGGTTAGCTCTAATTAACAGCTGTAAACATACAGGGATGTTTAAATTTCATACATTTATACATAATATATATATATATATTACCAACAGTATATTGCATATTAATAAGGTATTATTATAATATCATATAATTAGTGTTCAGATACGACAAGCATCTCCCAGCATCCAGAGAGATAATAACTGGAAGTTGGAATGTGCGTGTTGGAAGGGAAGGCAAGGTCCATTTGCATTGGCCCTAACAGCAGTGGTTTTCAATCTCTCTGTTCTCTATTTTCATAAGCAATTTCTCCTAAAAGTTAATTTGTTTTTCAGCAGAGAACAGGTTTTAAGCCACTTCTAGCTCTCCCTTGCCTGATGATGGGTTCCCTGAGTTGACTGTTATAGTAAGTTGATTCCTTTGCTCAATGATCTATGCATTTGCCTATTGAAAATAAACTTGTACTAAGAAACACAAGAAAGGTACTGGGTATTTCAGTCCCTAGAGAAATAAAGCCTGTGTGTCAGATCTGGTCATGAATTCTGGTTTAACTGTTTTTATCAGGAATTCTGATTCATTAAACATTAGGCATTGTGTACAGATACAGCTGTTAGAGATGAAATGTTTCTCAGCTGGTAAGGATAGAGGTAGACTCAGAAGTTGTGATTTTTGGGCTCCCCTGATGGCAAACCATTATTCAGATTCTGCTCTAATTACTATTCAAATTACACAGTGGGACAGCTCCAGCAGGAAAAATTGGGATAAGCCTGTCTCAAACTAATTCATAGGCTGGTTGTGTGGTGGCATTTATTAACATTGTGGGAGTTCCAAATTCAAATCCTGTTCTGCCAATAAGTGATTTGACCATGGAATTTTTATGTGTCATTTCTTATTAGTTAGCATTTTCCCACCTGTTCTCAAGAGCCAGGTTTAAGAATTACATTGGAATGTAGTACAAACTGTATTATGTAATTTGCACAAGGAGAAGAGAAAGAGTTCCAGGGAAACAGAAGTTGAAAGGCACAGGATGGTCTCTTCTGTCCTCTCTCGTGTGCTTTCCCTAGGAGTTTGCAGCTGCTTCAGGCCAGGTCCTGCCTGCTCTGGGGAATTCCTGCTCCACTTGCCTTGTAGTGTCATTCCCATTGTCCTGAAAAAAAAAGTGAGACTTGTACACGTTGCACGTCTTAGAGAAGTCAAGGAAATAATGTATTCTATATGTTTTGTTTTTGGTGCTCTGCAACTGGGAGGAAGGAACTTCAAGGTCTGAGAACACTTCATGCCAGCAGTGGGTGGCCCTTGGTGTACAGTACAACTGGCGCAATCTTAAAATGCAAATAAATGCTCATTTCAGCACTCCATGGCCTCACCAAATTTTACTCTGCATGGTCAGGAGCCAGTTTATAACTGTTGTCTTACTTATGCAGTGCATTATATAAATAAATAAATAAAATTATATATATGGTAGCCACTTGCTTTCAGCCAGATGGCATCGATGTTCTTTATGGGTGTTCAGAATTGAAAAAGCTGTTCTAAGGAACTGCAAATAATGGAATGCTGAGATAACTTTTGCATCTTTACTTTCTCATTTAACATAACCATTCCTTCATTGCAACATTTGGGAAAAGATACCTGTGCTGTGTCTTTTTGTCATTGAATTGCATAGGAAGGGATGTCAAGCAAAGGAGGAAGTGATTCCTGGGTGGAGGAGTATGGTTTCATAACATTTTAGGAAGGGGGTGCATGGGATTAAGCATATCCAGCTTAATTCAGTGTAAAATAAGTATTTGGATACAAATCTGCACAGGGTGTTAGGATAATTCTAGTAAAGCAGACTGTTGGCATCAGCTTTATTTCAGATTGCCTGCTGGTACTGCTTGTCTGTCATGTGCCAGATGTGAGCAGAGGTTCTTTTCTGCTGCTTCTGTGCTCTAAACATGCACACCTGTGTAGGATTGAAATCAGCCCCGGTGAGACCTGCTACAGTTCCCTCTGAAAGCTTGTGCCAGTGAGTAGTAATTGATGTTGCAGGCTTTCACTGATTTATAAAGGAAAAATTACCCTTAATATTGATTTCAATCTTCCATTAACTGCTGGAATAAACGTTTCTTTGTAGGGCAGTTACACTTCAAGTTGTTATAACAGTTTGAGAAAATCCAAAGACTTGTTTCACTTGATACTATTTTGTGGCTTTTGTGTAAACCTGTGTGAAATTCAATTTATCAGTAAATGGATAAAAGCTATAGTCAAAACAATATAATTCAGTCTTGTTCTGTGTTAGAGTATATCCTTGGGAAAATTGTAGTGAAAATTAAATAGAAGTTAAGTCAGAGAACCTATGAATGCTGCACACCTCTAGATACTGCCTTGAAATTTCATTGTACTTTGAATAGTTTTCAATTTGGTAAAAACCCTAGCTCAGCCATGAAAGTGTGTGCTTTCAAGTGTATGTTTCTGGCATGCTTCTTAATACGTAACCCTGTGATCTGCTTGATTCTGGCTATCTTTCTTCATTTTGCATTTTTGTCTGAAAAGAAAAAAAAAAAAAGGAAAATGCCACAGCTTCTCTGGGCACCCTGTGCCGGGGCCTCCCCACCTTCCTTTGGTTATGTAAGTGGAAATGAAGAGACAGTTTTCTTCTGATTGAGGTAGACTGATGTCAGAAGAACAGTTTGTATGACAAGATTATCAATACTTAAAATGCTGGGAATACTGTAAAAGTGCCCAACATTGCATGTAATCTAATCTGAACAAAACAATTTTGGCAATTTTTTTCCTATGAGCTCTGTTTTCTTGAGTTTTTCCCCAAACTTTAAAAATGTGTTATGCATTATATTTTTGAGCCGTATGTGAACATCAGCACTTGGGCTCCACATGTCTAATGTTAAGCCCATTTGTTAGGGGGTGTGAGGCTGCTTGATACAAAAGGCACTGAGATTTTTTAATTGCTTTTAAAATAGAATTCAGTATCCTTGTCAGATTCATGTCTTTGGAAACCTAACTACTAGATAAATGAAAATAATCTGCGAAAATAAAAGCTTCTGGAAGTAGGACATCTAAATTTGCACTTTAAAGTTTTCCTAACATTTGAAAGAATTGATTTGTGGAAAGAACAGTAGGTATGATTCATTGTAAGGAAATAGTGCAAATTGTGTTGAATATACACTTACCAGGCACTGGAAATGAAGGTAATGAATCTGCACATTCTAGCCCATCTTTTTGGTGTGATTGGTTGGGGAGGCTGCTTGACGTTGTTGAGTACCTGGAATGGATTCTCTGGGGGAGTGTGCAGTAGGAGTAAGGAACAGCCTCTGCACTTTAGATCTATATGTTTATGATGTTTATTGTGTTTTTAATGTCCTAGGCAGCAGGATGTGGCTCCAGGAGTGTTGCAGTGCTGCTCACTGCAGGGGCTGAGGTGCTTCCAGCCCAGGGCTTCATGTCACCCTTCTGCACTCCTGGGGTTCTGGTCAGGCCAGCTGCCACCTGGGCACTTGCTGTGCTCCACTTAGACAGGACAGGAGATTGAATGTCACCAATAAATAAAACTGTACAAAGGAGGGCCTTGGAAAATCATGGCTCAGGACTGTCACTTGGGGTAAGCAGAAAAGGACTGCAGGAAAGAGGCTCAGCTGAATTAGGGGTAGGAAAACAAGTTCTGGAACCATCGTGCTCACAGCGCGGGGGATGGTGGTTGGTTGGATTAAGTTTGTTCTGCTTTAAAACAATGTAACTGATAAAGTTTAACTGCTTTCAAAGGGCTGGTTTTACAATAGAGCCTCTCTCCTTTGCACCTGCCTGGGGATCCTGCATCACTGAGGACCCTCACCCACTACAGAAGGCAAAATAAAAATTTCTGAAGCTTAAACTCAGTCTTTAGTAGCTTCCTTTGCCTAAACCTTTTGTTTCTCTTCTCTGTGATATTTTTTTTAGATACCGAAGGGTGATACAGTAAAAGTAAAATGTTACTCTTTTCTTTCCTTCATTCTGATAATTCACCTTCCTCTATAGAAATGCAACTTTTCTTTCCTCCAGAAGCCGACAGACTGATGTGACAACCTTTGTAGTACCTTTTGCTTTTTAAATTTTTTAAATTGCTTACATGCAGACCATGTTTGCAGAGAGTTTGCAGATTCTTCCCTTAGGTCACTACCTTTTCCAAAGCATTGGGAAGCAGGAGTGAGCCTGGCTTGGCAGTGACTTGTTTTAGGCAGGTATGAGTTTGGTGCTTCACTCCCTTTTGTAGTTTTAATGTGTAAAGGCAGCAGCACGAGATAGCGAAACTCATAAAGAACTAGATAAAGGAATTCACAAATGCTGGCAGTCAACTTCTGCATTGAGAAAGAGCATTAGGAAGTATGGAAGAATGGAAGAGGCCTAACAGACCAGTGTGATACTCTGCAGTCACAACTGTGTACAGCTTGTAAAGTAAGTAGTAATTGACAATGCATTTTTCAAGGTGGGGGGAAAAAAAGATACCTCAAATTAGTGATAAAATAGACGTAAAATTACATTTCAGGACATGATGTGTAGCATTTATATGCCTCAGTGTTGGAGTATACTCTGTGATAGAGCTCACTCAGTGAGATCTGCTTTTGTGCACCCTGCTTATCTGAATGATTTCACACAGAAATTAGTGAAAACAGGACATTTAATAGATGAAAAATGTGTGGGTTACATTACTTTCACAGGGTTTTGAAGCAAAGGATGCATTAAAAATCTCAGACAAGAAAATTTTCTGGAGAAAAGAAAGCAAAAGAAGGAAGGGGTGAAGCCTTCAGCAATCATTTTTATTGACAAAAATGAATCTAGGAGGGCTTGCTAACATTTGTGAAGTTGGACATAAAAGGCTGTGGGAAGTACAGTAATTTACAGAGAGGCAGATGTTAACAGAGTAAAATGTAATCAAGATGAATACGAAGAGGTTCTCACTCTGTAAAAGCCAACAATGAAAACCATAAAACATGTCAATGCTGACTAAGAAACAGTATTAGAGGAGCAGGATCATGGGAGTGCTAAATTGGATATATGCATGCAGTATGGTGCTGCTACAAAAATGCAAACATGGGGATACAGCTGAAAGGAGACTTGTCTTTCTTTGGATTAAGAGGAATGAGTTTTCTTAAAGATCATTCTCTGGCTGAAGCAGTATCAGAACTGTTAGGGAAAATGTTCTGGTGGGGCACTGCTTCAAACTGACACTGACCCACTCCATTAAATCTTTCTCTCTTCAGAGCTGACTTTTCAAAAGGATTTGTAGATTAAATCATGATGATTCCCTTGTGGCATTAGAGAAATTGTCCCTTACAGCTTTTCTGTCTTTGTCCTGCTTGCAGAGTACTACTCCTCTTCTGCAGAGAACAGTTAGAATTGCTGCTTTATTCTGTGTAACCTGTTTATTGTTGCATCTCCCCACTGAGCTTTCAGCCTCCAGCTGAGGAACATCCTGGAACAAGTGCTTCTCCAGCAGCTGTTATTCCAGTACTTCCCTGTGCTTCTGCCATGTCCAGCTGACCTTTTTTGCATAGTCTTTGCAGCTGAAAACTAATTATGCTACAAGGAAGAGAGGAGAACTTCTTTTAAGACAAAGGCTTTTGTGCTCTCCTTATGTTAATCATCGGCTTTTCCATTCCTACTAAATTAAAATAAAGCCAGTTATGGAGGGCTGTATAAATTGGAATCCAGAGGAGGAAAAAGCTGGATGTTTTTGCTTCTATTACAGTTATTTTCTACTTCCAATAACTTTCATCTGACTCATGCTTTGTAAATGGTCTCTTGCAGAGATCTTTCAGAGGCTTCTTTGCTTAATTTTCTTTTTAGCATTCTGTTGATTTATTTCCTCTGTTGCCATCAGAATCCTACTTTATATGGCTTTTGACAGATGCTTCTGGTTTTAACTTGCTGCAAGCTATGGCTGTTAGTTTCACGTTGTACATTTGCTCTGCTGTTGTATATTCTGGATTGCACTTTCATATTATTCCCTTTTGGTCTAATAATGCAAAGCCATATGCAATTTTAGCTTCAGAGTTATGAACTAGATGCACAAAATTCTTCACCACATAAACAATTGCTCTGTTTGAAGCAGTTTGAATCTCTTCTTCCTGTGAAGCTATCTGATCATGGCATGTGTTGTCCTGAGCACCACATATTTCACTGAACACTCTTATTAACAGCTCCTAATGCAGGTGCCACAGGAGTTCTGTGGCAGGCTGATGATGCTACTGTTCAAAAGATACAAAGCTATTCTTGTACTTTTAATTACTTCTAAAATTATGTCCATATGCAATACCATATTCAATTCTACTTGAACATTATCTAGGCTGTTGTAGGTGAGATTAGTTGAGTTACCTTGAAAAGAATTAGGAAGTTCTTAGCTCTTCTGAAGTAATGAAAAATAGGTAGGGTTGTATTTTCTCTTCAAATCCCTCAGACACATGGTAAGTTTCTGGGGTAACAGCTGATGTTAGATAGAGCTACTGACAAAAAAAAAAAAAAAAAAAAAAAAAAAAAAAAGGACAGATAAATCAGAAGTAACTGCCCTTACAGATAAGAGCTGTGGTCATGGAAATTAAGAAAGATTCTTCAAAATGCTGGAATCAGAGACAAGAGGATGAAGGAGTCTCTCAGAGATAACAGATAGTTCCTGAACAGCTGACAAAGATGGCAGCACTTGTGCCAGAGCACAGTCAGACCAAATGTCTTGTCAGGAATTCTGAAGTGTATTTCATGCTGTGAGCATCCAGTTCTTAATGTTTGAGCTGAGAAAAGAAAAATGGACAAGGGACATCAGTAAGTTTGCCAAAGCAGGGGGACAAGAAACTCATGTAACAATTGGGTTTCTTTTATTCTATAACAAAGCTGTAAGGATCTTATTTCACTGGTCTTTGCAATTCAATGTAGATGAGGTGTGAAACAAGAACAATAAATATAGCAAGATTCGCCCTCTGGAAATTTAGCTGTAAAGAGACTGTGATGGACAAAGGAACTCCTTCCTCATAGCCTTGGCTGTATCATTTATCGGTAGAGCAGCTTCTTCCATTAAACTGGACATTAAACTTCCATTAAATCACCAAGAAATAATAAGACATCAGGAAATACATGATTTGGAAGAAAAAAAAATCACATTTCTAGTAGATCGGTTTCCTGGTTTATAACAATGGGGATATCTTGGTCTTTTCATTTAATGATGGTTCACCAAGGGAATAACCATGGAGTTCTCACAAGACAGAGTGCTGAAGACACTTAGGCATGAGGAACACGGTGTGTATTGGTGCACTTGCCAGTGGCTTCAGGGGAAGTCAGATCCAGCTTCTTTAGTGGAACACTGAATAGGAGTCACAGAAATGGGAAGAAAGTAGCAAAAAGGGCCTTACTGGTGCTTGTGTTTGGATGTGCTGTATGACACTGGACTGCTCACTTCAGGTACTTCCTTTGCTTCACGTAGGTATTTTTTCACACTTGGGCTGTGCAGTGCTCGGACAGGGCTGGCTCCTGCTCTGGTACCTGCAGGGCTTTTTAAGTGGGGCTTTTGTCATCCTGAAGGGCACAAGGCATGGCCTCAGACTGCACACAAAGCAGGGAGTCACTGCCCTTCTGCACACAATCCCCATTGTCTCTTGCTCTCTGCACCTCAACAACAGAAGAGTGCCACACTTCCAAGGGCATTTGACAAAAAATTCTGAAATTATATTGGTTTAATGATTCACAGTTTTCCTTCTCAGCTCACTATTATCTAAACATGGGTTTCTCTACTTGCACACCTTAGCAAAGCACAGTTGGTCTAGAAAAAGCAGTGTAAGAAGATCATACTGGCAATTATAAGTTATTTCCAAACTAAACTGCACCTATAGTGTGTTTCTACTGGATTGGACCAAAAATTATTTGCTTAATAATAATGCAAAAATATATGTATATCTTGCAGTCTGAAGTCTTCAGCTGTTAGTTTATTGGGCTTCAATCCATTTTACTGCAGAAGGTTCAAATGTCTTGAAGAGAAGAAAAATGTACACATTTTTCTTCTGCAATTTATAAATTGCTACACCATGTTATTTAAAAAAAATAATTAGTTGGAAGTTTTCATTAAACTGAATGCTGATGAAGGAGGCATTGGTGCTTGTTTAAGCACTGCTGTAAAGGGCTAATAACAGTGGTAGTTGATGTAATGTGATTCTAGAGAATACTCCATGATAATAAATAATCTCATAATAACTAATCACTCTAAAAAGTAAGAAAACTAAATTTGAAGAGGGCTGGTATGGAGTACTACTGTACTAGAACATGAGCTAGTAAAAAGAATGTAAGATTTAGGCTAGAAATTAGAACTATAAAAACATCACTGTTTCAACTATAATGTGAAAATTAAAATGTGTCAAGAGGTAATGAGGAATTACACTCGGAACATGACTTTTCAGGTTACTGTTTTACTGGCTTGGCCCAGTTCTTAGCAACAAATATGCAGTTCTAGTAGAAAGGGACCTTAGAAGTGGAATTTATCTGCTTGCCCTTTAATGACTGATCACTCTAGCTGAAAACACATAGTGTGGATTTGCATATTTTGAAGTTTTAAATTTGCAAGTTTTTTCTTAAGATTTAAATTCAACTGTGGAGATAGTAATCTGTACTAAACCTACAAATATAGCTGCGAAAAAAAAAGGCACTCGGGAACACGAGGGGAGAACCTCTGTTTGTATTTGACACATTGCTGCCCCAGTTTGCATTTTGATAAGTACAGAGAGGTCTGAGTGCAGGAGATCTCTTGCTTCTTAAAGAGAACGAACAAATTAAATCTTACTCCAGAGCTCATGATTGTCTCATGTTTTCTTATGATTGAATTGATACCATCTAGCAAGTTCAGCATGAGCAAGTTTTCCAGCTCTTGGCACCCTCCTGCTGCATCCAGAATTGCCTGTGCTGATTGGAACCCTTGTTTTGAGGTGTTCCTGTCCACTCTGTGCCCTGTGTCACTGTGTTCTCCATTCTCTGGCATTTATGCTGTTCTGCTCTGCAATCTGCCTTAGAAGCTCTCTCCTCTGAAGCCCATCCTTTGATCAACAGAAAGTGTAAGATCTCACAAAATGGCTGCCTGACTCTGCTGTACCATATCTCTTCTAGATCTTTGTGTTTTCTCTCACTAAACTTTATATCTTGCCTTTGATCTCTCCTGGGTTTGTTTTTATTCTTTTCAGTCTAAACAAACTGTCCTAAAGGCAGTTTTTAGTTCTTGGTCTGCACAGCACACATTTCCTGGCGTCACACCCCCTTAGTCTTTGTTTATTTACAGATATTGCCCTGTTATCTCTCCTGCCAGTAAATTTTCTTCTCTGCCACAGGTTTAATGTGTTTGAAATCAAATTATGTATTATGGCGTTCTTCAAAATAGCATGGTACCAGCCCATTTGAGAAGCTTCTTTCTCAGCTGTCTCCCCTTGCTCCTTATATGCTCTGTTATTTTTCTGTTCCTAGACGTAGTGCAGTCAGGGGGGAACTGAAAAAAAATCCCAAAGCCCTTTTTCTTTTATGGCCTCACGATGGACTCAGCTGTGATATCATAACGTGAGCCCTGTGAAAGTTACAGTGTAAGTTTCAGGGTGTTGATGGGAATTCCCTTCCTGTTAGTAGGGGAAATGGGCATTCCTGTTGGATAATTGAGGACATCTTCAAAAGCTGTTGGAGCAGGAGGTTTGAAGCTCTCCCTGCAGGGGTCTGTGTCTACTGACTGGAGAGGGTCCCCAGCACTCCATGTCCCCCTGCCATCAACCAGGTGCTTCTATCAGTTCCCAGGAGTGGAAAGTCACCTTAGCCCAGGTGTGAGCAGCACAGCTGCCAGCAGCAGCTGTGACGAAAGGTGCAATTACAGGCACCAGGGTTTGGAGATGGATTTTCTTTGTTGTCTCCCTTACTGGAGGTCTCAGACTAGTCTGAGCTATGAACACGATTGTGATTTGTACTCTGAAACACTAAACTGCTCTCACTTGCCCTACAAAAATCCCTCTGAAATTGTTTTCCTGTTTCTTTGCTTGTTTGAAGTCTGAACAAAATATCTCAAGGCATAACACTTGCAAAATAAAGATCTCAGTTATCTTGGAGTCATGAACCAAACAGCAAATTTAGTCAGGAATCAGTCTTCATGTGAACAGCAGATGTTTCTTAATTCATCTGTTCTTTTTTAAAAGAGGAGGAAAGCAAAACAGAGTTATGGGATATAATGCCAGTAAATGAAAAACACTTCTTACTCAAGAAGAGCATCTTTCCAAGACAAATGCACAGTAGTAGATTTTTGGCTGTTTCTGTGCTTTAGGTACCATGGGTGACTAGCAAAATACTGTAACTTTGTAAGGTACAGTCTCCTGTAATTGCCAATACTATGCAATTTGTATTTTTTTATAAAAGGTATTACCATTATTCACAGGAACTATTTATTATTTCTTAGATTCAGGAAGAATTGGAATTTTTCTTACCTCGAGCTTACAGAGACCACATCAGGGAGGAGTCTTGTGAAATGAATAAGGGCAGTGGAAATTAAATGAATCGGGTTTTTTTGTTTTTGTTTTTTTTTAATTCATCCAGGTGTTTGCTTATAGAACACTATTATATCTTCCTAGAAGGAGCTGCTTTCACATAAAGTGCAGAGGTGCTGCAGGAATTTCTTGCACAATTTGGTGGGATAATGGAGATTATTGATTATTAGGGGAGAAAGCAGTGTGACACACTCCTATGGAATTGTCTTTTATATATTCCTTTCCTAGATCCAAGTGCATCATTGCAGGGGCCCAAAGCTAGACATGGGAAGGTGTCAGCTATGGGTTATGGGAAATACTGCATTTATTTCAGAACCTGCAAATGTGATGAAACAGAATGTCTGTTGTGAAGCTACTGACTTTAAAGTTCTCCTTTCAGTCTCCAATTCATGATGCTTGCCAGAAGCAGGTTTTATTTGTTCAGAGCTAAACTTGGTGGTGCTTGAGCTGTGTGAGAATGACCTTGAGTGGGGTGGTTGTGAAGAGGAGGAGGGGGTTGAGGTGATATTTTGCTTGTGCAGTGAGAGAGATAGTGTTTTAGTGGCTCAGACTCAGTGTGTGTGATACAGCAATCCTGGTGTTGGTCTCTGTCAAGAGGCAGGTGTGCTCTCACACACACAAAGCGATAAAAGATCCCATCACAGCTCTGCTACTGCTGGGACTGTGTGGCCAGGGGAGCATCACTGAGCTCTGGGCTTACAGGGTAGGTTCAGATCAGGACGGGTCGGGTTGGAACACAGTGTGTGCATAGAAAACAGTGGGACCATTGGAAGAGAGCCAGGAACTCTGGCACCAGAGGTCAGACATTCTCCCCTCCAGCTGGCAAGGAGCAAACCAAAATTTAGCCAAAAGAGTAAAAGAAAATCTTCCAGATTTCCAGGAAAACCTCCCACATACATAGTTTATTATTTTGTACTTCATTTTCCTGACATAACCAGGGCCTCAGGATGAGAGATGTGGAAGAGTTTATCCAGCATTAATCTTTTTTAAATAAGGGTTGAAAGCATGCAATAAATACTTCCACATGTTAGTGTGCATTATAAGGAGCAATAGGAATTAAACACAGTAATACCTGCTGGGTGCTTAATTGACCAGCATTCACTTTGAGCCATAACTGAGGCTGTAGTTCTTTGGGATAAAGAGTTGTGATTATGTAATGAAATATGATTATAGCTCAAGCACAAGGGAATGAATTATATTTGCAGAGTTACCAAATGCCAGAACTAAAATTATTTTTGCACCTGTATCATCTGGTCCTGTGAGAAAGTAAATTAGAATAAATATCCCCCTGCTCTTGTACAATGAATTTCTTATATTCTTACAAAGTATTTTTAATCTACTCTTGTGGAATTCTTCCTCCCACAGGAGAGGTAATTTTTACATGGAGCATCTGCCAGTCATTTATGCATCCAAACGCATGGAATGCACATGAAAAGAATGTCTCAGGGAATTGGACTTCTAGGATTAAAATGAGAGATCTCTGACACATCCCTCAAGACACCATCTCCTCAACATCACGGTCATCTGGAAATGAAATGGATTTCTTGCTGAGACAGCAGCAAACATCCCCTAAGTCTTCTGCTGTCCAGGCAGAGTTAGCTCAGACTCAGTCAGACCACCTCATGTGTGAGGGCTACAGGGATTTGTTTGTCTGCAGTCTGACAGTGTGGCACAGGGTGAGGCAGTGTTCTGCAGAGTCGATTCTCTTGCTCTCAGAGCAATATTGTGTTGGAATGAGGCTTCTTTGGTACCAACAAGAACTCGGAGTACTCGGCCCCATTTGTTCTTGAACTTATTTTCTCATTGCAGGAGAATGTGCAGACCCTTCTTATCCCAGCTCTGCAGGATTATTAGCTGCAATGTAAACAAAGGATTTGCAACCAGGCATTATTTTCTTTTCCATTTTAATGTGACTGTGTCCTTAGAGTACACAATTTAAGTTTTAATTGCTTATAAAGAGTAGCCATAGCAGTTAGATAATTCTGTGGAGAAAAGGGAAAACAAATTACTTGCAACTAATCTATGTTCCATTTTAGCACCCTGAAAATGAAGAGTTGCCAGGAGAGTGGGAGGAGGAGGACAGTTAAACACACATCATTCTTTTCCCCCAAATGTCAATAACAGCTTTTTCAAATTTATTTCCTATATTCTCAGGGCATTCGAAGTTTTTGCACCACAGACAGTGTTGGATGTGGGAAATTGTAATAGAAAGAGATGGAAGCTACACTCTGCAATTATATAGTAGAAAAGCAGTCCAGCAGTATGTTCAAATCTCCTTTTCTCCTGGAAATAATATCATGGTTAAAGTTGTTTTGTAGCACTTATGTGACACTGCTGTCCTAGAAAACAGGTTTTAATAGGTTTTATTCTTAGTACTTTCTTAGAGAAGCCAACTGTGTGGTTCTCCCTATAAAAAGTTAGAGATGTTTTAAAAATTCCTTTTGATAAACAAGGTATGAGAATTAACCTGAGGAAAGCTGGTATTCTATGTACTTATAAGTTCCAGTGAATACTTTCATAAGACTTTGTGATGGAAATTATCTTTTCACAGTGTTTGCAAAGAAAGGCAGATACAAAATGGTCTGGACACCTTTCAGATTTCCAGAGGAGAAGACTATTGATCTAAAGAGCTGGACTTTGGTCAAGGAAGGAGTCCAGAAGGTGACACTGATCCGATGCTTGGATGTGTTAGGAGATAGTCCTCTGGGTTTGCTGTCAGAAATGATTTTGCGGCAGCCTACAGAGCCAGCCTACAGAAACAATTGCCTTTCTAAAGCACTGAGACCTAAGGGCAGAGGCAGTGGGGCCATGCACGTCAGCAGAGCTTGGGACAGGCTGGCAGTGAGATGTGCTGTTTAAAGCACGGTGCAGAATGTGTAACAGGACACAGCAGTGGAGTCTTTTCTGCACCCTGGGAGTCTCTGAAGTTTTGGTAGCCAGGCTCTGACACAGCCTAGTGGTGTGTGGGGTTTACAAGCCATGAGTAAGGTACAGCAGAAGGAAGGTGTTCCTGTACATTCTCGATTTGCTGTGTGTGCTGTGGAATGGGACTTTGCCTCCAGTTCCACAGAGGGAATGATCCTTGAGCTCCAGTCAGCCAGCATCACTGCTCCCAGCTGTGAGATTTGATCTTTGAGCATTGTGCTAACACAGTTTGGTGCTGCTCGGCAGGAAGAGCTGCCTGCTGTCTAACTCTGCTTTTCCAGTGCCACGATTCCATTGTCTTCAATGGAGCTGTGTGATTTAGATGAATACTAGTAGACATATGAATTAACTCTGTGTTTTCCCTTCACAATGATCTAGGAGACAGGCTTTTTATGCACTTCATTTAGTCATGTATTAAATCATATTAAGTCATAATTTAAATCCTCAAAATAAAATACTTCCTGGAGGACTGGTATGATGATTTGTGTTTCCAGTCTTCTCTGCCAAACAACAGAAGTTCAGAAAAGGGAAGCAACTTGTAATATCATGATATCTTTCAATGCAACTTGGTGGTGTACTTCAAAATTACTTCTTAAGTTCTACTGTCAGAAATATTTGAGTGGTTTAGGTTATTATTAATAATTGACCTTAAGTACCTTCAATGAGATGCTCAGTTTCTTATCTGAGTTTATGAAATCTTTAATAATACTGTGCTGGAAAGCACTGATGAAAAGAACAAAAAGGATATGCTTCTGATCTTCTAATAAACCATTTTTTTTCTGCAGAGAAAAATTGTGGTTTTTGAGTAAGACTCGGTTCTTCCTTAAATGATAAAATAAAGAAGAGGCATTTTATGGGCATTGTATTTACATAGTTGTCTCACATTATTGTTTTTACTTAAGATAGACTTCTGTCACCACCCACTCACCAGTTAGAGTGGTATTTTTGAAGGGAGATGTTCTCTGCAGTTTATTAATTAAAATCAAAGAAAGAATAATGTTCTTTTTTTGTTTGTTGTTTTGTTTATTTTTTATGTGTTTAATAAAAGATCTAGCTGCACAGATAAGAAACACTGGATACAATATTGCATCAATATAGGTGCAGTTTAGATGGTCTGAAAATGCAAATGATGAATGCATTTGTCTTAATGGTATGGAGTTATTCACTGCCATGTCTTCAGTTATTAATTTCTAATGGTTCATAGAGGTGCTAAAGCATTACCCCTGGACTGCACTGCTGCTCCATCCTCAGTTCCCCAGCACTAAAATAAGGGCAGTAACTCCTTCCTTGTGCCCTTTAGTTTTCTCTTTGGTATAAAGCCTACATGTGGGGTTCTGAGTGAGTGTGCAATCCTTGGGTGCTACTGTTACACTGACCATATGAGCAAATTATCTCCTACTTCTGCAGCTCTTGGGTTTGCTGTTCATTGTTAGGGAGAGGATCTCTTCAGTGTGTTTTTAATAAACCCCTTTAGACATTTTTTTCATTACTGTTCTGCTCATTGTGAAGGTCTCTTTCCCATAGCTACTATGTTGGGCTTTTATTTGAGTTGGAGCTTATATTAGCTGGCAAGACTTAGCGATTTTGTATGTAAATCAACCTGCCATTGCTCAGCTGAGTTTATTGTCTCCTGAATTATTCCACCTCTTTCCCCTTCCGCAGCCTTTGTGCCCTGGGAAATGGATGGCACTTTCATATTTAATGGTGTTAATTTTCAGATCCAGAGGAAGGAAACATGCTTAGATGTCCCCCCATGAAAAGTACACAAGGATGAGTTTGTCCTTAGCAGGCAGGTAGTCCTTAGACTGTCAGTTATGCAGGTTCATAGACAGTGATTTCTGACCTAACTTTCTACTCACTCTTCCCTTCCAGCAGGCAGCTCATCAGTGAAATATTTAAAGATACAAAAAGAGTGCCTGCATAAAAAAATTAAAATGCATGCTAGTAGCTTGAAATGAAAATGATTTGTTTATGCTCTTTCACAGTAAAATATGTTTTAATTTTTTTCAGCTGCATTGCTGCAGTGATTTGAAAGCCAGATCAAGTTTACCAGGGGCATTATTATAAAACTGGAATTAAAGCTCAGCCTACTCAATTTATCTGTATCATAAAGCAGTCAAAAATGCTGATGGCAGTTGATCTATTGATAGTTTATGAAGTTTTATGGACTAATGGAATGTAGATCACCAGTACTTGTGTTAATAATGATTTTACAGCAGTGTTTGTAAACAAAGGCAATGATTAAAGTATGTTGGTTAAGCAACATGTCCAATAATTCTCTAGAAAATATTCCTTCTTTCTTTTTCCATTTTAATTGAATTCAGAAGCCCTAAGAGTTGCCATTTACTTCTTGAAGGAGAGCATGTCAATAACCACAATCTGGAGAACAGCTAAAAAACATGCATGAATACTTTTAATTAATTCTTGATTGCAAAGTGTCAGAGTAGCAGAGTGTGTGATCGCTTGCTTTGCCTCTCCTTGCACTGCTCCATGTGCCTGCACCTGCCCCAGCTCCAGATTGTACAGTACATCAACCACAGTGACTGCTCTAAACTGGAAAGCTCTTTGTTTTGCAATGTCACTGGTTTGATATTTTTTAGAATATGCAGAGTGTGTCTAAATGTGGTAGCCCGGACTGATCTGGCTGGTTTCTGCCAGTCATCCTGGAGGATGTCCCGTTGTTCAGAAGTGGTTCAAGTGGGAGATCTCATTATCACTGTGTCCTGACTAGGAATGGCCATGTGGTGCTGAGAAGACAAAAGTTCTGCCCTAGCTGCCCAGGTAAGGCCTCTCATGCAAGGCAGCTAAACATTCCCAGGTACCCAGGCAGGCTGTGCAATCCCTTCCCAGGGATACGGGTCCAGCCTCAGGGACTGTGTGTGAGCTGGAGCCTGTTCTGCTCATCATGTCACAGCAGCCACTGGACTGCCAAGCCTTGGGTCCTGACACAAGTCATCAGAAATACCACAACAGGCACCTGGGGGTCCACCTGAAACCCATAGTTTGTTTCTAAAAGTCAGAAACTGGAATTCTCAAAACCCATCACAATAAGATGAAACATGGGCCTTGTGTTGGTTGCTGTCTAAAACAGGCACAGTAGGGCTGAAGCACTGAAACCCTTTCTTCTGCCTGTCACCTTGTGTCTGACAGTGCTGAGTACAGCCTTGTTTCATTTCTTCTAAGTGTGAGCTTGCTAATAGTTGATGAGAGTCACTTCTTGTCATTCTACTGGCACAAGGGAATTTGTTAGTACCTTCAGATCTCTCAGCTGTGGTTTCTATTATACAATTTTTTTTGGCCTGGGAGGAAATGCACCTTGGCATCGAGAAAAATTCTTTTCATGCAGGAGTAGTTCTTGTAAATTTAATCTGAATTTAATATAAGGATAAGCATGTAGTTCATTAAATAGCATATTTGTCAGGTGAAGCTAGCTTGACTTAAGAAATTTTCCTTAATTTATTGGCAAATAACACAAACTTTATTAGTGTTATAAATGAGAAACAAAGTCTGGATATTTAGCAAAATTTAAGTTGCTTTATTTGGTATAGAAGGAGGAAGCAGCGCTGGGGAAGGTGAGGGGTCAGCGCCCACTCCACGCTCCCTCGAGCCTTGGTTTGCAGCTCCTTTTTATAGGATGGTTTCCTTGTAGTCTCCAGACAGTTTGTCCTCTGGTTTTGGTAGATAAGGAACAGTAGACCTGACAGGGTCTGGTCTTAACAGATAAGTTGCAATTGATTATACAAAGGCAGGAAATCTGATTTTGCAGTATCTTTCAGGCTGTGGGAAACCCCCGTTTTACAAAGTGGTATCAAATACAATTTACTTAAAAACCACAATATTCATAATAGGGGAATTTAAACAAAATGCCTTAATCATATATATTTTGTCTGTCTAATGTCCATGCTTCATTTCAGACCTAAGTATTCTGGTTTATACAAACCCCACTGCTTTTATGATTGACACAAATCTTTTATCAATTATCACAATTTACCCACTTTTTTTTTTTATCCCATTGATTCGTGTTTGAGCCTCAAATTTTGTCAGTACTTCTTGCACTAGATTTAATTCATTTACTGCCATTAATTTACATGCCATCTCAGGGTCTCTTGGTATTGTAGCAACTTGCATTCCTTGAACCACTGATTGGAGTAGTCAAATGAAGCATGGAACAAGACAAGGGATGAACAGTAGTCCTAATAATGCACATGTTAACATAAAACCTAATTTCTTCCACCAAGCTCCCCCCAACAGGTTATTTCACTAATTATCATTAAGCATAGAGTTCCAGGTTTGTACAGGTACATGAGCTATTTGTTTTACTTCTTCCGCAATTTTAGTAATTACTTCACCATTATCATCAATCTCTAAGCAGCATTTAGAATTATTAAACTTCCCACACACTTTTCCTTCTTCAGCTAATAGATAGTTCAGGGCTAGTCAATTCTGACATGCTGCTGCTTTAGTTTAACTAAGTTGTTTAGCTATTACTTTCATTGTTTGGGCTTAATCCCTCCCCCCTCCATGGCCACTGTTTGGACATTTGCATTCCTCCAGAGATCCAACAGTGAGTTAAGTTCAGTTCAGTAGTAATTTCTTTCATTAATTTCACAAATAAATTCTTTCCCGAGGTGGGTAAATCCCGTTTGCTGACTTGTTGTTTCAATTTTTTGTACAAGTTAAAACTTCCCATATGGTTTGTTTTTGTTCCCTTGAACGTTTTAGTTATATTCTTTATCAATTCCTCCTTGCAGTGATCCTGTACTCCTCTCTGATCTGAATATTCCCACATACATTCTTTTGTGAAGCAGAGGTATGCTTCTCCTACTGGGCAACTTTGGTATGCCTTTGGAGCCCACCCTCCTTTTCCCAAATTGGTGGCTACCCAGTAACTTTTTCCCATGATAGTGCAAGTTTCTAAGTGGTGCTTTATTATAGCAGGCCAAATAGATATGTGTGTGGAAGGCAAGGGTGGATACCGTGTGTCCACTGTACCTGATTGTCTGGTAGCACTTGGAACAAGCATCAGCACTATTTCCTTTCATCACAGTGAGCAATAGGATGACTCCCAGGACTGTTTTCATCCCTCTGCCTCCCTCAAGGCCTATGGGGTTGCTGCCAGTAGCTGGGGCTTGTTTCATCTTCTCAGCAGCAGGGACTGTGTCCTGGGGTCTCCCACTTTGTCCTTTTCTTCTGGTGTTGTTTCTTAATTTTGTTCCAGCTTTTAGCTTTAACATCCCAGTACGAGGTACAGCAGTAACAGCGTGGTATACCCAACCCTTTCCAGCACTCTTTTGCCAATACCTCTGCTGTGGCTTTCATTTTTTTTTCTCATTCCATTCTCAAATAACTCCCACCAGTTGTGACCATCAATTTCGATTTCTCCTTATGCTGATAGGGTATTAAGTACCTTAATAATTTCCTTATATTAATTTCTTCTGCATTGGATACATAATGTGAATGGGAGATACCCGCCATAGGAATGACACCACCACAACTCTGTACAATATGGACACCTTTTCTTGATGAATGGGCTACAATCACACCCAGGTTCAGGACAGGTGACTTGCAGTCCTGATTGGGAGACCTTTGAGACGAATTGATCCCGTATCGACGTCAAGTCCTCCGAATTTGCACTTTGAGGTCTCCGGGCTCGGATGTCACTGTCCAACCTGTCTTGGCTTAGTAATTTTGAAGAGAAGGGTCCTGAACTAAGGTCAGATTAAGGTGTATTCCTTTAGGGTAAGGCATACCATACAGCATTTCATATGGTGAAATTCCCATTTCTGAATTTGCCATTGTTCGTCTATTAGACAGGGCTAGTGGGAAGCACTTTGTCTATGGCATTTTAACTCTGAGGGTGCCAGGGTGTATGATACTCTCAGCTGATGCCTAGGGCCGAGGTCAGTACCTTAAGCACTTTTGATATAAAGTGCGTATCCTGGTCTGAGTCTATTGCTCAGACCAGGCCATACCTTGGTATTATATGTTTTATCAATATTTTGGCTACCACTTGTGATGTAGCTCCAGCTGCAGGGTATGCCTCTACCCAGTGGGTTAATTGATCTACTATCACTAGTAGATATTGCCACCTTCCTATTTTTGTTAATTCTGTAAAATCTACTTGTATTTTTTGAAAGGGTCTGTAAGCAGTTTTCCATCCTCCTGACGGACCTTGTCTCATAGACTTTTTATTAATTTTCTGACAAATTAAACAACCTTGTCCTTCCACTACTCTGAAAGATCTGTTTATAAACAATTTTTCTCCACCCTTTAGTTTAACTTCTCCAAAGTCAAGTCTAATTTTTGTTTGCAATTCTATAATGTCTACACAATTGTCTTTTAAATTTTCTCACGGTTCCCCATATAGGAATTGTGCAGGACATTGAGCAGTTGTTGCTTTTAGCTCTAAATCTGAGGAAGTAATTAGAACAGCTTCATATTTTAATATTCGGGCATCGGTTAGCCTTTTCTCAGCTTTTTGATTCAGAATTCCCCTTACATTATGAGGGGTGTGTACCACTAGGGGTGCCCCAAAGGTGACTTTTTGGGCTTCCTCAATCGCAAGTGCTGTGGTCACTACGGTCTGTAGACATGTGGGCCAACCCAAACTGACAGGGTCTAGCAGTTCAGAATAATATTTTACTGGCTTTTGACTGCTTGCCCATTCCTGAGTGAATACCCCATATGCTGTTTAATCAGAATTGTTTACAAATAACTGAAATGGTCTCTCCAAATCCGGGAGACTTAGTACAGGGGCTTGAATTAAATCATGCTTGATTTTTTCAATACTTTTATCCTTCACCTTTCTCCATTTCCTTAGTAAATTATTTTCTTCCTCTGGCAGTAACAGCAGATTTTTAATTCAATTCTGCTCTGGGTCTCAATATGCACATTTTTAATAATAGTGACCCAAAATGGTTCACTTTTTGCTCCAACCACGAGTGCTGTTTCTCTACTAGGTTTACACCCTTTTGGTAGGTGTTTAATTGTGGATTTTTTTTGGCTCCTGTATCCACTAAAAATCCCACCTCCTCTCCATGGGGACCGATTTTTTTTTTATTATTTTATTAAGGGCTCTGTAGATGGTATTGTCCCCAATACATACAGTCCCTGACACCCTTATTCGTTCTTTTGGAACATTTTTTCATCCCCTATCCTCTCTTTACAATTTTTTTTTTTTAATATGACCTTTTTGTTACAGGAAAAGCAGGTTTGACTTAGTGAATTATTTCCTGCCTCATTTCCTTGTTTCGGTGGGGGTTTTCGTGGTTTCCCTCCCCCTTTCTTCCGTGGTGAATAGGATACTTAATATAGATTGTAATTCCATCCAAGTACACATACTTGGTCCGAGGAATTGATTTAGTCTCTCAAATACCCCTATAGGATCTTCCAATAATTTTCTCATCTCTTTTTTTTTTCAAGTTTCTTACCTCCCCTGTGTTCAAGGAAACATTTATAAATTTAATTAGTTTAGCCTGTTGTCCCGCTAATGGGACTTCCCTCAGGGGGTAAAGGGGAGCCTTTGTGTCATTATCTCCCTCCTCGCAGCTGATACTCTCTCTCCTGGTATTTCTTTGACTCAAGCCAGTCCTTAGAGCTATTGGAGTACCAGGAGGAGAGGGAGCAGAAACGTTGGGAGGGTCTCCTGTATTTTTTGTATTATATGGAGGTGGGAGATTATCCAGGGGTTTCCAGGTAACCTTTTTTTTTTTTTTTTTTTAAATCCTCATCCTCTTTTTCCTTTAAAGTACATACCGAGAATGGTTTATGCTGTTCTGTCCACAGAGCAGCACAGTCACATTTCTCTCTGTTAAATGGTTCTTTAAGAGCAACATATGTGTTTAATGCTTGACAAATCCAACCCTCAAATGATCCGAACATAGGCCAGTACAGATTATCTCTGCAGATCATTTCCTTGGTCCATTCTACCATGCAATAATGAATTAATTTTTCTTTACTTTTTCCTCTGTATAATTCCCTTGTGTCCCAACGTTTAATATTACTCCCAAAGGGCTGCCCTGTGGTATTTCTGGCAACCTGCTGATCTTATCTTCATTTCTTTGTGGATCACAGGAACCTGGACCCTTTTGTGAGTTATTTAGTCTTAAAACCTTACTGTTTTGTTGTCCCATCTTTACCTCAGAGGACTATCTTGAGGTATTTGTGCTCCCCCTTGTATTCTGCCAGGATCCTGCCTCTCCTTGGGTCCGGATGGGAAGGAATTCTGCCTCTACCTGGGCTAGGAATGAGAAAAAGCAGCTTTTCCCCTCTTCCCCCGTGACTCCTGTGTTGCTCACCGCCCTTTCCTCCCCCGAGTCCCACATCTGCCTGGGTTGGGATGGGAAAAGAACCTCGCCTCTCCCTGGACTAGGATGGGAAAAAGCAGCACTTGCTTCGTCCCTTCACCAGCCAGGCCCTCGTGGGAAACTGGAACTGTGGACAGAAGGACTCCACGCTCGGTTCGTGGGAAAATCCACGTCTCGTTCAGCAAGCACACAGTCACCTCCACCAAACCAGACAGTCACTTACGGCTTCGACGCTCCTGGCTGGGTCTGCGTGCACAAGAATTGCAGCTGATTTTGCCATGGTCTTCTGGGGAGCTTTCTTTCCTTGCTCAGTCGATATCGTGAGGTACGTCCATGGGTCCTGAGAACCCCTGAGGAACCGGGGCGCCTCCCCGAAATGGCAGAGCCTCTCAGGGCTCCGAGGATGTCCAGGGTTTTGGCACCAAACTGTTATAAATGAGAAATAAAGTCTGGATATTTAGCGAAATTTAGATTGCTTTGTTTGATATAGAAGGAGCAAGCAGCATTAGGGAACGTGAGGGGTCACCGCCCACTCCATGCTCTGTCAAACCTTGGTTTGCAGCTCCTTTTTATAGGATGGTTTTCCTTGTACTAATCAATAACTGTTATTTTTTTGTTGTCATAATTCTGCCAGGTAAGCAGTGGTGGTCAAAAAAACATCCGTGGGACCGCTTGTGAAATCTCTGGACAATTTGTCAAGTAACCATCTGGTTTGGGTAGATAAAGAACAGCAGAAGTGGGAAGTCTGGTCTTAGCAGATAGGTTGCAATTGATTATACAAAGGCAGGAAATCTGATTTTGCAAAATCTTTCAGGCTGTGGGAAATGCTTGTTTTGCAAACTGGTATTGAATACAATTTACTAAAAAACACAATATTCATAACAGGGGGATTTAAACAGAATGACTTAATCATATATATTTTTCTCTATCTAATGTCCATGCTTCATTTCAGACCTGAGTATTCTGGTTTATACAAACCCCAATGCTTTTATAGTTGACACGAATCGTCTATCAATTATCACACTGTCTTTCACCAAACAGTGGCCAGGGAAGGGGAGTCAGCACTTCAGCTAAATACTTTGCATCTGTCCTGCCAAGAACCAAAGAAAGAACAGTGAAATGGCACACTGGCACAACTGCTATCCTGCTATTATTTAATATTAATGTATTTGACCCTAGCTATTGAAGTAGCTGATGGCAATTTATGTTACACTGAAGAATAAAATACATCTGAAAATCTAGCATGTTCTAGCAATGATCAATATTTTAAAATTGCTGCCTAAACCAGACCTTTTCCAACTCTGTTCTAGAGAGCTGGGGGGACACAATGCCTATGAAGGCACACTACTAATGAAACAAATGTTCCTTAAAAAAAAAAATCCTAAACCAATAATCTCTTAATCTACAATAAGACTCCCACATGCATTATTAACAAGTTATAAGATTATGATGTCCTATTGTCTCTGAAATTTACACAAACCAGTAAATCCTTTAATTTCTCTTACAGATTATGAAAAAGAAACTGAGGGTTTATCCAAAATTAAGTTACACAACATTTCATCTGTTGCAAGAAGTCTTGATTTAATCCCACAGTAGCAACTGAGGCAATGAAAACACATTGTATAAAAAAATAATTTACTAATTCTAAGCTGTTAAGACTTTTAAACCCATTCCCCCCTCCCCTCTTTCCCCCCATCCTAGTTATTCCCAAACCAAGCTTTTCTGAACTCTAAAGCTTCCATTCTCAGCTGTCACCTTAAAGTTTTATTTTCATTGAGAGAAATACAAAAGTATTTCCATACTGGCTTTTTTTTTTAATTACTCTTCCTGAGGTAGCTTCTCTCCTCACCAACCTTACTTGGTTTCAGTGTAGGAAAATATTACCTCTCCCAATGTCTTCCTTTCTTCTTTCTCATTATTAACTATGAGCCTTGAAATTCCAGCAGTTGTCATGTGCCACAAGGCCACGTAAACTATGATAAATCTGGGTCTCCAAAAGCATTTGCTTTGCCCTACCTGGCTGATACACCTCAATGCTGACAGTAATAAGGAGCTATTATGGAACATGCATTTATTTTTAAAGTGCAAAAGTCACTTTTATTGAGGTAACCTATATCAAAAGTACTTTCTCCTGTATTGTGCCTATAATTAACATAATTTCAGTCAGCATTTGAGCTCTGTATTAACTGGCAGGTCTAGACACATAAAAATTTGAAACTGCCTGTACTCAGAACATCAAAAAGACAAAGAAAGTACTAGAAAATTCTAAGTCTGAAAATATATGGGAGTGGGCATATAAATACAGCCCAAGAAGCACTTTGAAGCAGTGTTCTCACAGTTCTCTACAGCAGCCTTTCAAAGGCAGCACCCAAAACAAAGCTGTACCTTGTCCTTCTCTCTGTGCCTCTTGTGCTTTGCTCCTGCTTTGTTGTCAGCCCAGTTCCTCCGAGGCACTGCTGCTGTGGCTGGGTGGGCTGCGTGTGTTCCACACCTGCATCTCATTTGCTACTCAGACACACTTCAGAGGGATGACAAGGCCACACCAGGCTTTGGGGGAGGGAGGCTGCCTGCCCCTCCTCAGGTCTTTCACATTAGCTGTTTTCCCCACTGGCATCTCAGGAGCTGCAGCTTTTGCAATATGCAGGTATCAAATATCTGATACCTCAAACAACACCGCGTAGCCATTTGCTTCAAAGTCAGTGCTATATTAAATAATGCTGGCATGCTTTCGTTTTGTTTCAGCTTTCATTTCTATCTTGATATAAAACAAGAGAAGCATTCTGTGTCTGTAGATGAAGTGGAGGAACTTGTGTTTACTATAAGTAGGCAAGCACCAGGTCCAGGAAGGGCAACTTCCCATCTCTTACAGCCCAGGGAGAGCCGAGGCACAGTCACATTCTGAGGCAAACCAGAGTAGCTTCAGTAAAGCCAGCCCAGTGCTACAGGCAGAGGACATGACTCACTGGATTCTCTGAAGAAGCCTTTCACTGTTCAGTTTGCTTATTGATGGCTCTTTGAGGGAGACACTGTTAAGTATGATGAGCTCTTGTACTATTACAGACACTGAGAAATTTCAATCCAGTAACTTTTCCTGAAAAAAGAGAAAGAAGAATACATCAAGTGGGTTCAAAAGAACTCTGCATGATGTGCTCTTACTCTAAGCTGTCTGAGGTTTTACAGGCTATATTGTCTTATGACACTGTCCTCACTGAGGAAAGCACTGCAAAATTCTGGGTGTAACAGTTTGCAAAGCACCACAACGTGGTTTAATCCAATTGCAGCACATAAGTAATCACCATCTCAATTTTACAGCCATTTCCGTGATGCGTATCAAATAAAACAGCCTGACTTGCCAGTGCTGTTCCTAGTAACTCAGTAACAATGCCACACTATGAATAAGTTGTATTGCAGTGACCAAGCTCTACAGTTCTCAGTTCCCAGCCATGCTCTAACACACCAGCTTCCACAACAGTTTATAACCACTCTGCTTGGCTACTGAAATGCCCCTGGATATCCTTTGGTGAGCAAGTAATCTGGGGGGCTGAAAGGATTGCTTGAGAAAGCTGTCTTCATGACCAAAAACTTAAGTGTCTTACTAATGTTCTGCACATGCATTTCTGACCTTTGAAATCTCACCTGCTCGTATTGCTGGTATTTCTCTCAAACTGCTACATTCAGCACTTTTTCGGCCAAACTTACATAGGTCAGGCTTTCACACTATTAACAGCTTTAGACAAATTTCTAATATAATAAATGCTTATGATCTCTCTGGTTCCAGTTCCCCTAGTTTTGCGCACTTCTAGAGAGCATCTTAGATGTGAAGTATTTCTGTGATATCTCTTGATCCAAGGCCACCACCAATACTAGACTGAACAGGAATGTTACATCAGCTCTCTTCCATCTAACCATGCCTCAGAGTCAGGATTTTTTGAGCTGGGGCAGTGGTAAGGTGTTAACATTACAACCATGCTGGAGCAGCTCTGCTGGCAGCACTGGTGACCCTGTGGGTGACCCATGCTAGAGCAGGCCGTTCCTGAAGGACTGCAGCCTGTGGAAGGGATATACCCATGATGGAGCACGGGAAAAATGTGAGGAATCCTCCCCCTGAAGGGGAAGGAGCAGCAGAAATTTGAAGAACTGACCATGTCTCCATTCCACTCTGGGGAAGCAGGCAGAAAATTCAGAAATGAAGTTGAGCCCAGGAAAAAAGGGTGGGCTGAACAAAATGTATTTTAAGATTTCATTTGACTTCTCATACCTACTCTAACTAATTGCCCCAAGATGAGTCTGTTTTACACAGGATGATAGCAGGAGCCTTGGATTGCATTTTCTTGTGCTGTCCAGCTGAGGAGGGCAGTGACAGAGGGGGCACCTGGTGTCCAATCTGGGTCAATCCCCCACAAATGGATACACTGCGTGAGTTACTGCATCCTGGAGGAAGGAAAGGTCCATGTGTTGCTGCAATAAGTTCACATACTACAGGAAGCTTGCCAGAAGTCAAAACCTTATTTATGTAATCCTTCCCTTCAATTCTAAGTCTGATTCAAGAAAAAAAAGGAAAATCTATTTAAGGCCACCAGCTAGATGATGAAACATCATCATTAATCCTTCCACAGAAGTCATTGAAGAGAGATTGACATCAGAAAAATTAAGAAGTTGCTGTTTTAAATGGTCAGAAAATGATTTTCAGTTTGTTTAGGACCAAAGACTATTAAGCTTACTGATAACGTACTGCCAAGATGGAGCAAGAAACACACCCTACTTATCAAATTAATTACCAATATAGCCTTCACTTGACAGTGATTTACCAAATCTTCCTAATCAAAGTGTAGTTCTGTATTGGTAACTAACACGGGAAGCAATTTTTGCATATGTCTTATCTGTTCATTTTCTAGTCACAGTTTTCTCCCAGTATTGTTTGGTGTCATTCTGACAAAAAAAAACAAAAAAAAAAAAAACAAAAAAAAAAGCAAAAGCAGTGTCAGGTAGAACACTCCATTAAATAGCATAGTCTAAAAGTCAAGTAACTGACTTGAAAAAACCATAAAAGTTACAGTCCTTTAAAACTGCAGAATCCTAGAACACCTTTATCTGTGTGTTCCAACCATTCTGTGTTCCTCCCAGCCTGGAGAAGGTATATGCAGGAGCCACAGTGACATCCAAGAACTACTGCCTGTTTGTGCAACATGCCACACATGGTGACTCCTCACAGGACAAACAAACAAACTGCATGCAACCAAGCTCCAATTGCTATTTTGGGGTAGAAAAACATGTTTAGCATATGGCTACTAAATTTTTCTGAGACAGTCTCAATGTAAAGGATGAGAACAGTAATTATCACTAGGAAACAAGTTAAGTAACAGTAAAATATGTGACAATTCTTAGTAAGAAATTGAGCTGAGACACTCTCAAATTCTCAAGTTTGCTGATTAGGTATATACTTTTTGTAAAAGCAGTGAATTCAAACAAAAAAGCATACTTAGCAGTAGCACAACACTGCGTCTGTAATCCCAAATCCCACCAGCTGTTGGAATATTCAATACCAAACTGGAAGCCAGCTAGCAGGTCTGTGATAAACAGGAAAGCACTGGCACCTACAGAAATAAGAACACAAACCAGCACAACAAACAAAGCTGCCCTAGCACAAAGAGTAAGGCTGGGTGAGGCAGCTCCCCCAGCACATGGCATAAGGCAGCCTGACACACACACAACAACCCTATTTATCACACTGCCTCTTAAATCTACTTACACTGAAACACCACTTCTTTGAATCTATTTCTTTCCATTTATAGATGCACCTGCAGCAAAATCAAAGTACTAAAATGTCGTTTCTGAGAGCATATTTTAACTGTTTATTCATTTATTGCCATTTGAATTTTGATTTGAAGAGGTAAATTCCAGACTTCTCTAAGTGAAATGAATAAAAAAAAAGCTCTTTATGGAACCTTATAAAGAAATCCTTAATGATTGCTCTTAGCCAGCTAACTCCTACTGCTGTGCTTTTAACCATAAAAGGAACAGAATTAGGTTTTGCAGTTCTTGTTTTACACTTTCAAGGTTCTGCATATTAAAAAATGCATTTCCAGATGCTGATATAAGATAGAAGAGAGATTAAACTCCACAGAGTGGAACAATGGAATAAATACTTTTGTGTAAAAAACATGAGACATGGAGAAGGAGAAAGGGGAAGAACTGTCAGGTAAATATTCTATGAAAATATCCTGGTGTTTTTAGACCAGTATCAGCTGTGAGCCAGTGACTGACAGAGATGCTGGTGCACTGGGTTAGTCCTGATGGATTGCTGAACTTGCACCAGGTCTCTGCATTTGCTCTTCCTGAATTCCACAAGATTTCTAGCAGCCCACCTGTGACTTCAGCACAGCTCAAGCTACAGTTCCTAAATTCCATCTATTCATGAAACACCAAGAAGAAGTTCCATGAAATTTCTCTTTATCACCAAACTTTGCTCTCTAAGGTGACTGTAGCAGGCTGTGCACAGCCAGAGCCGTTCTGGTGACATGAGGCAGTAGAAGAGTCAAAAGTTCATTAAAAAATTACAGCTTAGCCTCAAAGGTAGAAGCAGCTGATCTGCTGCTGGGGGTAGAACTCTGACAGTGCCACAAAGAAGAGTTCTAGTTCTAGTTCCAACACTCTAGTGTTACCACCTGGAAATCTTGCTCTGCACTGACAGACATGCACTCAGATGTTATCCCTATGTTATATGTATATACAGTTGCATGTTCTCATTGTTTTCTTTATCACTGCCTCTTTCTACCATACTTCAAAAGCAAATTGTTTTGTTAACTCCAGTTTATAATACATTTTGTAATTTACTGCTACAATGAACACTCAGGGAACATTAACACAATTTTGAATTCTAGAAGTGTTTTACTTTAAGTAGCAGCTTCCTGAATGAAACAAAAGAACCCCACTTTTGTTGAGGCTGTTTTCTTCAACAATTCACCTTGAGCCTGCTTTCAGTATTTTTACATAATTGCAGGTCATTTCCTTAAAATTATTAATCCTATTTCATGTAATGGTGTATTAAAACCCCCTGTATTTCTAATGACACCTCATTAAATTCTCGTTTCTTACTGAAATTCTGTATGTAATGTACCAAAATGTTTTCCCTTTTGGATAGAAGTCAAAGCATATTTCATTGGAGCAGATCAGATGGTTAGTAAGCAAAGTCCTTCCTAATGAACTTAGTGGGTCAGCTTAACACTGCTCAAGTGCATAATAATAATAATAATAAAATCATTATTTCATTGAAAACTGTACAACACTAAGTATATATTAAAGCACTTTTAAAACCTATTTGAGATGTTTGGTAATCTAAATTCCCATTGACTTGTTAATAGGGTTCAACATTCTTAAATGTGAAAGTGTTGAGAAAGCATCTACTATAAACTACACTGCTTCTACTAGCTCTGGGGAAATAGTTTACTCAAATATTACTCTGTTGTTTAAAATTATTTTTTTCCTCAAGTGATAACAAGACTGATACAGAAAACAGAGGTATTGTAGTATACTCTTAATGACCACAGAATAAAAGAAAGGCCCTGATCTGAAGACTATAACACAGCTTGTAGTAGTGAAGTCAGTGTTACACAGGGGAGACTGAGGTTCAGGTTCTAGTCCGTGGCCTTAGCAGCAAATGGTGTTAATGTTGTCCCAGTTCTTACTGGAACTGTTAGAAATCGAAGGAGTAATTTAATAAATGTGGTGAAATTCACATCTAATGCAAAACTATTGAATAGATTAACTAATCAACATTAATTTGCTTAACACATTCAGAAATTATCTTCACAAACAGATTCGTTAAAATCACTTGTGAAAATAAATGGTTTTCTGTTCCTCACTGAATAGTTTAGATAACAAGAGTAGTGGGAATTTTGATACACATATTTTGTAGATCACAGTCAGATCCTGCTCAGGCTACTTGTGAGAATTCACACAAGGAAGTGATTCCCCACATACACACGAACAGCAAATACAGAATTATTTTAAAGCACCGCACATGAATCAGTTTAAAAATCCAAATGAATGTTCACAGAAATAAACGGAGTGCTTTCCTCAACGCTTTGTTCCCAAAGACTTTGTGCACAGATGACTCTAACTAATATCAGTGTGCTGGCACAGAAAGTCAGTCCCTCCCTGCACTGCCGAGGGGAGCTGGGTGGGCTGTGTCATGTCCCCATCTTACACAATGCCTGAACATGTGAACTTGAGGCAGCTCTCACTGGTGTTTGGAGGCAGAATTCCCTGAAGGACTTGGGAGGCCTGGAAATGACCCTGGGAAGTGAATGCTGCTCTACGTTACAGATACAGTATAATTTTAGTGTGTTATGAAAAGACCCAACGATGTTCCTTCACCTACATCATCCTGAACTCGTTGCCAAGGCAGGAGCAATACTCCATTCTTCAGCACTTGTGCAGATGAAGAAGGTCCTGTTCCAGCCCATATCCAGGTGTCTGCTGGCTGGCAGCACCACCTTTACAGCTGGGCTACAGGAAACAGCAGCAGCCTTAGAACTGACTGAGACTGGTTCTTACTTGATGAGACCTGATGCAGTGACCTGGTGCACATGTAGGTGCCTGCATCCTATAGCCTGAGAAGTGAAAATTGCTACCTTCTTCAGCACGGTACTGCCAGAGAGGCACCATCCCAAATAAGAAGTTTTGGATCCAAGAATTCAAAACACTTTCTCACCTTCCTTCTATTAAATAGGGAGAAGTTTCTGAAAAACTCATTTGCATCAAAGTGTATAAGATTCATTTTATAGCATCCGGATAAAATGATAGGATTTCAAGATCTTGTGGTGGTTTCTTAGAAAGGGGATGAGGAAGGAGGAATAGATTGAATATTCTCAAGAATTAGAAAGTATAGCCATAGACTAGGATATTAAAAGCCTGTCTTGCAGAATTTATAGACTGCCATTAGGATTTAAATCTGTCAGTCTATCCTTGAAAAGACATTTGACTGGAATTATGGGTGGTGGATCTGCATGTAGGATTAAAAGCCTTCAGCTCTCTGGCAGCTCTGTCTCACTGCTGAGGTACTTGATGCTGAGGACTGATGACAGCAGACCATTATTTCCTCAGTGACAATTTCTGGATCACATGCTAGGAAGGTGCTAGGGCAGAGAAGAGTGTGCAAGAAAGCAAAACTGTAGGGAGGCTTCTCCCCTGGAAATCTCCTGGAATATTGCTCATGGTCTCAACACACGTAGAGAACGCTCATGTCACATACAGGGTACAGAGGCTGTACTGCAGAGGTCTTGCTAGTGCTGCCATTTCCCCTCTCATATTCCAGATGTTACTGTCAGCTCTGTATTGACTTGAAAGCAGCTCCAGGGACCATGACTGAATCTACCACAGCTAATCACAAAACGATGATATGGCTGAGTTCCAGGAAGTACATGATGATGTAAGTGAGCAGAAAACTAGGAAGAAAAGCACCCAACCAGTTCCCAAAATCTGAGCAGGTAGTTCAAATGGAAGACGGTTGTTTTCAGACATACAAGGGGCAATCCCTCTCTCTCCTTCTTTTCAGTTTCCCCTGTCCCTGCTGTCCCAATTTCTATGAAAATGACCTAGTCTCCAGTAATAATCAGAATGCCATGATGACTTTGGAGATCCCCTATGTACCCCTGAGAGCTTCTCAGAGCAACAACTCTGGAACACCTGACTTGTGCAAACAGACTTCAAGCAGACAGACTTTGGATTTTGATATACAACAGGTCACAATTCACAGTTTCAGAGCAAACTAGGTCCCAAGTATCTAAATATCTTGTTACACTAACAAAATACAGAGCAAAGGCAGATTCAAATAAAAGCCTGATGAAAAGCTTACCCAAAGTACAACTGAATACACCTTGTCCTTCCCCAAGAGCCATGAATGCACATGTCCAGATACAGCTTAAACCTCACAAGAGCAAATGAAGCATTGACAAAAGCTGTCAACCTCACCAATTACAGAAAACATAGAATGGGCATAAGCCTCAAATGCTGAGCTAATGGTTATCTTTGGTTTCAACATACCAGCTTTACTGCTTTTTCCTCTTCACTGCCAATACTTCAGGAGACACTATATATATATCCAGGCTAAGGCCACTGCAGAAGTACCTGAGAGGGAAATTGAAATGGAAACTGCTCAGTAGTGCTAATGGGTGACCAAAGAAATTACCTGGCCTGGCAGGCAGAAAGGGCCAACTGCAGCAGGGGAAAGCTGGCTGCAGACAGAAGTGCCAGAGGCAGCAGGATTACCTGCAGCAGAGTGAAGTTTCCCTTGCTGCCCAGATAAGGAAATTCCACAGATCTATTCTGGAGCAATCCTGGGAAACCATGCCCAGGGCCACCTTTCGGCAGCAGAGCTGGCACTGGGGATGCAAGGCACACTGGGCTGAGGCACCCCATGCCACTGCTCCCTACACTGGCACTGCCCCAAGTGTTTGTAAGGAACCAGATTGTGATGTGCCTTGGCAGACTCTGTGTACAACCACTAATGGGGATAGTACCCTGTCCAATGCATTTAAAAAATACATTTTAACACAAATACATGTTTAATTTGCCTCAAAGAGTACAATAAAAGTTCTCTATCATATTACTGAAATTAGGTTCCTACTGTGAGAGATTATTTTCAGATTGTGAATCTATTTGAACTTAGTTTGTTCTAACAAGAGATCTTAAATTACATAAAGTATTTTTTAAAACTCAAATGACTGTCCCCTTCTCCATCCCACAGTCACTCTCACCTGAGGCTGAATTGCTGCATTTACAAACTGACACCAAATGGGAACCAGATCTCTGTGATGCAAAGCATTCATCCTCCATGAAGCTCTGGAATAAATTATGATGGGCAGTGTTTAGTTATTAATATCTCCTTTTAAATGAAGCTGTAATAGCATGTGCCATATTTCCTGGACGTGGAATAAATGTTTCTGTGTGATTTGTTTACACCACTGAAAGCCTGGCATCAATAAACTCCATTCCCTCAGGAACAGTTCAAGATGAAACATGAGTGCTGTGTAGGGAGCACAGTAAAGTACTGCACAGAGTCTAGGAACCCCCAGGAAAATGAAATTACTATAAAATAAGCACTGGTCTCTATCCATATTATTTTCCTAAGACATCACCTTTTAATCTATGAAAACCACTGCAGTTCATGTCACCCCAAAGCAATGTGCAGAGCCAGGAGTTGGATGAACGAATTCTCTGCTGTAGCACATCCAGGCCTGTTTCCCAAGCACTGTGAACTGTGGGGTGCACACACCACCTGCCATCCTCTTCTTCAACTTGATTTATATCGACACTCCTTCTCCTTCACAATGTTGGTGATTTGTTTCTGAACAATCCTTTCTTTTCCCTGAAGTTCTAGCTCTCCTATGTTTTGCTGCTATGAGTCTCACTGGTAACAGTCTTGTCAGAAAGCTCCATGGAATTTTCTACCTTTATTTTATTATGACTTATAAATTATAGATTCTGATCTTGAGGAGAATAAACAAAAAATAAGTCCCTTCATTTCCTTTTCCCTCACACACCACTTCTAAAGACTATTATTGCTCTTTGGATTATCGTGACTTTCAGTGATCCACAAAGAGAGATTCAGACTGAAGCTGAGGGGTTTTTTTTAACAACTTGTTGGCAACAGCTTTATTTAAATTCAGCACAGGTCACACCCCTTGCACAACAGCTTCCACATCACAGCTGCAAGCTGCTGGATAAGCCACAGCAGATGTGACCAGGAGGTACAAGCTAGACTCAGGCATTGAAGCTGGAGTAGGATTTGACTCTTTCCTGGCTTTCCTGGCTCCTTCTACCAGTGTAACTGTGTTTGGCACTGAGACACTGGAGCAGGCAAGGACTGTTCTCAGCAACTCTCCTGTCCCATGGTCAAACAGGATCAACTTCCGCAGCTTGGGAACATCATTCATTTCATTCTATATGCAGAAATGGTAACTCTTACACAGATAAAGAGTGTGGCACTCATTGTAAGTCACCTCCAAATGGGAAATGCTTGCTAGCAGCCCTATGTAATTCTCATTAAGAATGATAATGCAGGCAGTGAAAAGAGTAAGTAAAGTGATTTTCTATAAGCCAAACTTTCTAATTAATACTGCATTGTGTCTACTGATGTAACTTTATCAATGTCAATGCTGATTTTGTCTGCTGACGGTCATTTAGCAAACACAATGTCCTGAAGATGTGGAAGGCCACCAGCATATGAACTGCCTGAATTTAAAAATTACAGGAAAAATATATTCCTAATAATAACTAAAATCTAGAAATCTTATTTGATTAATAAGAAGTGGGAGAACAGTTTCCTTCCTGGAATACTACTGTGTGATATAAAAAAGAATGCATATGGAACAAATGCTGAGTTTGGGAATTCCATTATTTCAGCCATGGAAACACACAGTACAGAATCCATCTGTCCATCGATCTATAAAGGCCATATATACTATACAGCCAGCAAGGCATTTCCTCAAGTCCAGCTTTATTTGCTTCTGGGAAGTGTGGGGGGATACAAAAGAATGATGCTCCTAGCAAGTCAGCTTCATCTCTTTCCTTAGGTGACACTGCCAGGTTCAGCAGTAACACCATCCAGTGTGGCTGCTGGAATGGATGTGCTCTTAGCATGGAGGTTTGGGCTACTGCAGCCACAGCAAGATAAATTACTCTTCCTCAACCAAAATTGACTTGTCCTGCATAGATTTTATGAGCCAGAACTTGTTTCCCAAGGATTCATAGCACAGAAATAATTTGGCATATCATAACAAACCTTGAGAGTGGCATACATTTTTTAAAGCCTTCAGCAGGTGTTTGAATAATTTACTTTAACAGTCAGACTTTCTGCTTGCTATCATTAGACTTTGATCAGAACCAGCCAGTGTAATTCTCTCATCATTCCTTAGATTTTTCACCTTTTCTCAACACAGAATGAGTGAGCACAAATCTAACAACTGAGTTAACTGCTCCACAGTTCAGCAGGTCATGCAGGAAGTGGAATGTGTTATTTGGACAGGGCAAAGCCCTGCTCTACAAGCCCAACTCCTTTCTTTGGGACAAAGCAAGAGGTGTCAGTACAGAGAATGGCCTGTTCAAGCTCTGACAGCAACACTTCCTCACCTGTGGGCTGCAGCTTGCCAGGCAAAAGGACCCAGCAGGACTGAGGGCTCGGAGGTGACTCGTGCTGTCACACTGAGCAAGGCCCTGTCACCTCTCTGCACCTTCTCCTGACCTTCACAGACACAACCCCCACATGCATTCCAGCAGAAAGACTCTCTAAAATCTAGTAGCAAAAACAGTGCTGTCATTTTATTTATTTGTAAGTACCTATTGCACTTAGAACACAGGGAAGCACTATGAGAAGCACTTAAAATCATCACACCAAACAGGTTTACTGCCACAGACTAAGTTTGAACAAATTTAGGAAGACAACTGTGAGGATTCACAGTAGATATTTTTCCTCTGCATAATGAGATATTTTTGATTGGCTACTTATTTTTAAACAGCCGTGACTAAATAGAAAACATCTTTATTTAAATTAGTTTCTAAATAATATCTATAGTATTTTCCTCCTCTGGAATTTTTTTCTTTGTAGAAATAAAGGATATACAAAACTAAGGCAACCATGCAATCCTTTCTTCACCTGCATCCTCACCTTTTAAACAAATCACTCAGGTAAGGGTGAACGATATCAATCAAAATGCATTTGGAACAAATTCACTTCGGTTACACATTTGGAAGACCCTGGAAAGTACTATTATATTGATCAAACTGCTGGAGGCAATGACATAGAAATTCTCTTGACACCCATACACCTGCAAAATCTTTAGAAAATGTAGTTCAGTTCTTAATAAAACTTCACAACCCAAGAAAAAAAAGAGACTGAGAAAAAGAGGAGGAGACTACTTGCATTAATTGCAGGTACTTTGTCATTGCTCTTAGAAGGTTTCCTGCTCTCATTCCTTAGCACTTTGAAAAGATCTCTCAAATCCTCTGCATTGACACACATGACTTCTGAGATGTGCCTGATTCATGCAGCATTATATCATCATCAATGTACAAATATCATGCCATTAATTCCAATAAATACCTCTCATCACTTCTAGGGTTTTTTTTTTTCTGTTTTGCTCCTTTTTCCTTGGTTCACTTTCTTTTAAAGTTGTCTTTAATTTCCCAACCCATATTGCTTAGCAATGCTACTGCTTAGCAGAGGTTTATTGCCAAGTATTTTTTAGCAAGTACCTATAATTAAACCTATAATTAAACTTGAAGTTGTTGGAATTACCTGCTGGATAAATACTGAGACAATGTAACCAGATCCATAGGAAACTGCCCTTCAGCATCTTACATGAATGACATCAGTAAACCACAAGCACCTTCTGCTAACTCAGAAGTCATATATAATCTTGATTTATCTACATTTTATTGATTCATGGCCACAGATCACATTAAAGGCAAAAAACTCAGGAAAGCACAATAATGCAATACAGCATGAAAAACCCAAACTCCTAAAAAAACAGCTTGAGCAGTCATTTGATGTACAATATAAGCCAACACAGAAGGCTTGAGGTGGCAATGAAAGGTGAAGGAACATTATGGAGTTATTACAGGCAAGCAGCTTGAGCTGTGCAACCTGGAATCCAAAGAACAGCATCCCTCTGCCTGCAAGAGCCCAGGAAGGTCTAGAAGACACTCCATAAAGGATAGGAATCCATTTACCAGTCTGGTTTTGCAAAATTTCACTGAGTATTTCAAACAGTCAGCTTCCTTTAACTAAAGAATGATATCCAGGACAGCCTGAGAAAATTCATCCATCTCCTGGTTTCTAATGCCCTTTCCACAACCACTCCTTACAGCTCTGACTGTACAGATAACAAAACAAATGAGAACTTTTCTGGTTTCATATGCACACAGGCTTAGAACATATTCTTCACCTAATGAAACCAATTAAGAACAGAAACAAAGTGGGAAATGTCTTCTGAACGCTTGACTGCAACCCCTTTACAGCCTTCTCCCAGGACTCACACCAGTTGTTATTGCTGGGTCTAAGAAGGTTAATGTTTAGAGATCCCAGGAGGTATCTGAGATGAGCTGAGAACACTGATGTAGGCACCTCTGTTTCTGACAGTAAACAGCCACCAAACCATCCCGGGACCCCTAAAAAGTTAGAGACTGCTAAATGTGGTGTCTGGAAGTCTCAGTGATGGGCTTAGGTACTTCATGATTTTTACAGGACTGACCCTTTACTTATTTAAAGCTAAACTAATGGCAAAATATCACATAAATTAGCTCAGGCTTAATCTTCACGTATTTGCACAAGGAAATCTTTGAGGGGCACTATCAACAACTGTGAGACTTGTATCTCATGCTGAACATCATTCTGACACAGCATGCTTTGAAGCAGTAAAAAACACTGTGTCTTTGAAGGATCAGGAGTTTTGCTTACTTGTGGCTGCCTGAGTTTTCTTTTGATTTTTCATCTCTTTCCTCTACTGTGAACAACACAGAGGAAAGAAAAACATTAAACTTGCCTCACAGGTTCAGTTTCTCAGACCTGTGATTTATACAGGAGATGATGGATAGGAGCCAAAAAGCAAGCCCAGAATGAAGTAAATATCCAGAATGCATATACTGTGAGAAGAGGGGATCTCTTTCCTTGCTGGATGCTGTCATTTAAAGCAGCTTTAAATTAATAGCCGGTTATTTAAAACAACAAGTCGATCCCTTCTGTTTCTCCAAAGATTTAAAATATTGGAAGAAACCTATTGCAGTTTCTGAAGTTACAGAGAAAAGATGCACCTACTAGCAGAGGAAAGGAGACAGGGTGGTTCCATAACCAGGCTATGCCACTACAATAGCAGGTAATTTTGCTTAAAACATCTTCCTCACCTTTCCATTTCCACTGTACTCCTATCCTCGGAGCACGTAAAGCTAGAGCAGCAATTGAAGTACAAAGATCCCTCTGACCTGGGTACACACTCCAGCTAACCTCAAAAGAGGAACAATGAGAATTCATCTCATCTCAGCCCCAGGGCTGGAGCACTTGTCCCGTCTGGGTTTACTCTCTGGGAGAAGAGGTACCTTCAGCCTCCCAGCACCTCCCAGCACCCCCTCGAGCTTTGAGCAAGAGGGAAAACACTTGCAAGAAGAGAAGGAAGAAGGGGCCTGAACATGTGGTGGGCTGAACCTCAGTCTCGGGAGAGGGGAGGGACAGTATTTCTCTAAGGGATAAATTGCTTGTCTTTTTCTCTCATTATACGGATCACTAATGTGATAATTGATAAAGGATTCGTGTCAATTATAAAAGTAGTGGGGTTTGTATAAACCAGAATACTCAGGTCTGAAATGAAGCATGGACATTAGGCAGAGAAAATATATATGATTAAATCACTTTGTTTAAATCCCCCTATTATGAATATTGTGGTTTTTGAGTAAATTGTATCTGATACCAGTTTGTAAAACGGGGGTTTCCCACAGCCTGGAAGATATTGCAAAATCAGATTTCCTGCCTTTGTAAAATCAAGTGCAGCCTGAAAGATTTTGCAGTAACAAATTTCCTGCCTTGGTGTAATCAATCCCAACTTATCTGTTAAGACCAGACCTCCCACGTCTACTGTTCCTTATCTACCAAGACCAAAGGACAAACTGTCCGGAGACTACAAGGAAAACCATCCTATAAAAAGGAGCTGCAAACCAAGGTTCGACAGAGCATGGAGTGGGCGGTGACCCCTCGCCTTCCCCAGCGCTGCTTGCTCCATCTATACCAAATAAAGCAATCTAAATTTCGCTAAATATCCAGACTTTATTTCTCATTTATAACAGTTTGGTGCCGAAACCCTGGACGTCCTCGGAGCCCTGAGAGGCTCTGCCATTTCGGGGAGGCGCCCCGGTTCCTCAGTGGTTCTCAGGACCCATGGACGTACCTCACGATATCGACTGAGCAAGGAAAGAAAGCTCCCCAGAAGACCATGGCAAAATCAGCTGCAATTCTTGTGCACGCAGACCCAGCCAGGAGCGTCGAAGCCGTAAGTGACTGTCTGGTTTGGTGGAGGTGACTGTGTGCTTGCTGAATGAGACGTGGATTTTCCCACGAACCGAGCGTGGAGTCCTTCTGTCCACAGTTCCAGTTTCCCACGAGGGCCTGGCTGGTGAAGGGACAAAGCGAGTGCTGCTTTTTCCCATCCTAGTCCAGGGAGAGGCGAGGTTCTTTTCCCATCCCAACCCAGGCAGAGGTGGGACTCGGGGGAGGAAAGGGCGGTGAGCAACACAGGAGTCACGGGGGAAGAGGGGAAAAGCTGCTTTTTCTCATTCCTAGCCCAGGTAGAGGCAGAATTCCTTCCCATCCGGACCCAAGGAGAGGCAGGATCCTGGCAGAATACAAGGGGGAGCACAAATACCTCAAGATAGTCCTCTGAGGTAAAGATGGGACAACAAAACAGTAAGGTTTTAAGTCCAAACGACCCACAAAGGGTTCAAAGTTCTTGGAAAAAAAAACAAAAGAGAAAAAAAAAAAAACAAACCATAGGTTGTCAGAAATACTACCAGGCAGCGCTTTGGGAATGACGTTGGGACACAAGGGAATTATACAAAAGAAAAAGTAAAGATAAAATGGATTTGCGGGGTATTAAACACAAATGTTACTTGTAAAGAACCATTTAACAGAGAGGAATGTGACTGTGCTGCTCTGTGGACAGAACAGCATAAACCATTCTTGGCATGTACTTTAAAGGAAAAAGAGGATGAGGATTGAAAAAAAAAAAAAGGTTACCTGGAAACCCCTGGATAATCTCCCACCTCCATATAATACAAAAAATACAGGAGACCCTCCCAACGTTTCGGCTCCCTCTCCTCCTGGTACTCCAATAGCTCTAAGGACTGGCTTGAGTCAAAGAAATACCAGGAGAGAGAGTATCAGCTGCGAGGAGGGAGATAATGACACAAAGGCTCCCCTTTACCCCCTGAGGGAAGTCCCATTAGCGGGACAACAGGCTAAACTAATTAAATTTATAAATGTTTCCTTGAACACAGGGGAGGTAAGAAACTTGAAAAAAAGAGATGAGAAAATTATTGGAAGATCCTATAGGGGTATTTGAGAGACTAAATCAATTCCTCGGACCAAGTATGTGTACTTGGATGGAATTACAATCTATATTAAGTATCCTATTCACCACGGAAGAAAGGGGGAGGGAAAACACGAAAACCCCACCGGAAACAAGGAAATGAGGCAGGAAATAATTCACTAAGTCAAACCTGCTTTTACTGTGACATGAAAGGTCATATAAAGAAAAATTGTAAAGAGAGGATAGGGGATGAAAAAATGTTCCAAAAGAACGAATAAGGGTGTCAGGGACTGTATGTATTGGGGACTATACCATCTAAAAAGACCTTGATGAAATTAAAAATCGGTCCCCATGGGGAGATGGTGGAAATTTAGTAGATACAGGAGCCGAAAAAATTCCACAATTAAACATCTACCAAAAGGGTGTAAACCTAGTAGAGAAACAGCACTCGTGGTTGGAGCAAAAGGTGAATCATTTTGGGTCACTATTATTAAAAATGTGCGTATTGAGACCCAGAGCAAAATTGAATTAAAAATATGCTGTTACTGCCAGAGGAAGAAAATAATTTATTGGGGAGGGATTTAATAATAGCATTGCATTTGAAAATTGAAGTATCCCAAGGGCAACTTAAAATTTTTGTCCTAACCCAAAAGGACAAGGAGCAAATATGTCCTGAGGTGTAGTATACCCCAGGGGAAATACAAAAGTTAAAACTGAAAACTATCAAAGTGAAAATCACTGATCCCCACTTACCTATATGAGTTCGTCAATATCCAATATCACTGCAAGGGACACGGGGCCTTAAGCCTGTCATAGAAAACCTTTTGCAACAAGGAGCTTTAGAGCTATGGATGTCCCCACATAATACTCCTATTTTGGTTGTCAAAAAGACAGATGGGAACTACAGATTGGTACAGGATTTGAGGGCTATAAATCAGCAAACTGTTACCAAATTTCCTGCAGTAGCAAACCCTTACACTCTTTTAAATCAGTTATCCCCTGACTACACTTGGTATAGCGTAATAGATCTAAAAGATGCCTTCTGGGCAAGCCCACTAGAAGAAAGTAGTAGAGATTATTTTGTCTTTGAATGGGAAGACCCTGATAAGGGCAGGAAACAACAACTGCAGTGGACAGTACTGCCTCAGGGCTTTACAGAATCCCCCAATCTCTTTGGACAAGCCCTAGAAGAATTAATGCACTCTTTTCAGCCACCAGAAGGGGTGAAATTGTTACAATATATAGATGACCTTTTAATAGCAGGAAAAGATGAGACATCTACTAGAAATGGGACTACAAAACTTTTAAACTTTTTGGGAAAACAGGGTTTGAAGGTATCCAAAGCTAAATTGCAGTTCACAGAATCAGAAGTAAAATATTTAGGACATTGGCTAAGTAAAGGGAAAAAGAAATTGGATCCTAATAGAGTATCTGGAATACTAAGCCTGGGACTACCAAAAACCAAAAAATAAGTGAGAAAAACTTTGGAATTGCTGGGATACTGTTGTCAAGAGATAGAGGGATTTAATGAAAAAGCAAAATTCCTATATGAAAAACTTACCACTGATTGCCTAAAATGGACAGAGGAAGATGATAAAAGTTTTGAAAAGATCAAACAGGCTTTAATTCAAGCCCCTGTACTAAGTCTCCTGGATTTAAAGAGACCATTTCAATTATTTGTAAATACCTCTGATCAAACAGCATATGGGGTATTCACTCAGGAATGGGAAAGCAGTCAAAAGCCAGTAAAATATTATTCTGAACTGCTAGACCCTGTCAGTTTGGGTTGGCCCACATGTCTACAGACCGTAGTGACCACAGCACTTGCGATTGAGGAAGCCCAAAAAGTCACCTTTGGGGCACCCCTAGTGGTACACACCCCTCATAATGTAAGGGGAATTCTGAATCAAAAAGCTGAGAAAAGGCTAACCGATGCCCGAATATTAAAATATGAAGCTGTTCTAATGACTTCCTCAGATTTAGAGCTAAAAGCAACAACTGCTCAATGTCCTGCACAATTCCTATATGGGGAACCGTGAGAAAATTTAAAACACAATTGTGTAGACATTATAGAATTGCAAACAAAAATTAGACTTGACTTTGGAGAAGTTAAACTAAAGGGTGGAGAAAAATTGTTTATAAACAGATCTTTCAGAGTAGTGGAAGGACAAGGTTGTTTAATTTGTCAGAAAATTAATAAAAAGTCTATGAGACAAGGTTCGTCAGGAGGATGGAAAACTGCTTACAGACCCTTTCAAAAAATACAAGTAGATTTTACAGAATTAACAAAAATAGGAAGGTGGCAATATCTACTAGTGATAGTAGATCAATTAACCCACTGGGTAGAGGCATACCCTGCAGCTGGAGCTACATCACAAGTGGTAGCCAAAATATTGATAAAACATATAATACCAAGGTATGGCCTGGTCTGAGCAATAGACTCAGACCAGGATACGCACTTTATATCAAAAGTGCTTAAGGTACTGACCTCGGCCCTAGGCATCAGCTGAGAGTATCATACACCCTGGCACCCTCAGAGTTAAAATGCCATAGACAAAGTGCTTCCCACTAGCCCTGTCTAATAGACGAACAATGGCAAATTCAGAAATGGGAATTTCACCATATGAAATGCTGTATGGTATGCCTTACCCTAAAGGAATACACCTTAATCTGACCTTAGTTCAGGACCCTTCTCTTCAAAATTACTAAGCCAAGACAGGTTGGACAGTGACATCCGAGCCCGGAGACCTCAAAGTGCAAATTCGGAGGACTTGACGTCGATACGGGATCAATTCGTCTCAAAGGTCTCCCAATCAGGACTGCAAGTCACCTGTCCTGAACCTGGGTGTGATTGTAGCCCATTCATCAAGAAAAGGTGTCCATATTGTACAGAGTTGTGGTGGTGTCATTCCTATGGCGGGTATCTCCCATTCACATTATGTATCCAATGCAGAAGAAATTAATATAAGGAAATTATTAAGGTACTTAATACCCTATCAGCATAAGGAGAAATCGAAATTGATGGTCACAACTGGTGGGAGTTATTTGAGAATGGAATGAGAAAAAAAAATGAAAGCCACAGCAGAGGTATTGGCAAAAGAGTGCTGGAAAGGGTTGGGTATACCACGCTGTTACTGCTGTACCTCGTACTGGGATGTTAAAGCTAAAAGCTGGAACAAAATTAAGAAACAACACCAGAAGAAAAGGACAAAGTGGGAGACCCCAGGACACAGTCCCTGCTGCTGAGAAGATGAAACAAGCCCCAGCTACTGGCAGCAACCCCATAGGCCTTGAGGGAGGCAGAGGGATGAAAACAGTCCTGGGAGTCATCCTATTGCTCACTGTGATGAAAGGAAATAGTGCTGATGCTTGTTCCAAGTGCTACCAGACAATCAGGTACAGTGGACACACGGTATCCACCCTTGCCTTCCACACACATATCTATTTGGCCTGCTATAATAAAGCACCACTTAGAAACTTGCACTATCATGGGAAAAAGTTACTGGGTAGCCACCAATTTGGGAAAAGGAGGGTGGGCTCCAAAGGCATACCAAAGTTGCCCAGTAGGAGAAGCATACCTCTGCTTCACAAAAGAATGTATGTGGGAATATTCAGATCAGAGAGGAGTACAGGATCACTGCAAGGAGGAATTAATAAAGAATATAACTAAAACGTTCAAGGGAACAAAAACAAACCATATGGGAAGTTTTAACTTGTACAAAAAATTGAAACAACAAGTCAGCAAACGGGATTTACCCACCTCGGGAAAGAATTTATTTGTGAAATTAATGAAAGAAATTACTACTGAACTGAACTTAACTCACTGTTGGATCTCTGGAGGAATGCAAATGTCCAAACAGTGGCCATGGAGGGGGGAGGGATTAAGCCCAAACAATGAAAGTAATAGCTAAACAACTTAGTTAAACTAAAGCAGCAGCATGTCAGAATTGACTAGCCCTGAACTATCTATTAGCTGAAGAAGGAAAAGTGTGTGGGAAGTTTAATAATTCTAAATGCTGCTTAGAGATTGATGATAATGGTGAAGTAATTACTAAAATTGCGGAAGAAGTAAAACAAATAGCTCATGTACCTGTACAAACCTGGAACTCTATGCTTAATGATAATTAGTGAAATAACCTGTTGGGGGGAGCTTGGTGGAAGAAATTAGGTTTTAAGTTAACATGTGCATTATTAGGACTACTGTTCATCCCTTGTCTTGTTCCATGCTTCATTTGACTACTCCAATCAGTGGTTCAAGGAATGCAAGTTGCTACAATACCAAGAGACCCTGAGATGGCATGTAAATTAATGGCAGTAAATGAATTAAATCTAGTGCAAGAAGTACTGACAAAATTTGAGGCTCAAACACGAATCAATGGGATAAAAAAAAAAAAGTGGGTAAATTGTGATAATTGATAAAAGATTTGTGTCATTCATAAAAGCAGTGGGGTTTGTATAAACCAGAATACTCAGGTCTGAAATGAAGCATGGACATTAGATAGAGAAAGATATATATGATTAAACCATTCTGTTTAAATCCCCCTATTATGAATATTGTGTTTTTTAGTAAATTGTATTCAATACCAGTTTGCAAAACAAGCATTTCCCACAGCCTGAAAGGTTTTGCAAAATCAGATTTCCTGCCTTTGTATAATCAATTGCAACCTATCTGCTCAGACCAGACTTCCCACTTCTGCTGTTCTTTATCTACCCAAACCAGATGGTTACTTGACAAATTGTCCAGAGATTTCACAAGCGGTCCCACGGATGTTTTTTTGACCACCACTGCTTACCTGGCAGAATTATGACAACAAAAAAATAACAGTTATTGATTAGTACAAGGAAAACCATCCTATAAAAAGGAGCTGCAAACCAAGGTTCGACAGAGCATGGAGTGGGCGCTGACCCCTCACGTTCCCCAGCGCTGCTTGCTCCTTCTATACCAAATAAAGCAACTTAAATTTCGCTAAATATCCAGACTTTGTTTCTCATTTATAACAACAGCAAAGGAAGCTTTCTCCCTAACAGGCCAAAGTATTCAGCCAGTGAATATGTAGCACCTGTCATACTTCTACCAATTTATTAATTAAATCCTCCTCTCTCTTCCCCACCCCCCCACCCATAATTAATACAAAATTTCAGGCCAGAATCAGAAGGATTCTATTAGTGCCTTCTAAATTACATCTAACAGAAAAAATACCTGGTGTATTAAAACAACCTTTACTGTACCTGCCACTCAGTCATTTCAGTGTCGTTCCCAGTCTTTCCTATTCTTACTATTTTCTTAGCTATTCCTACAATCTGGTGGTATGCTGAACTTCTAAAACTTGAATGTATTCCTTGTGTATTTGGTTTATTTGATAGCTTTAGCCACATGGCAATTTTCATTTCCACTGACAATGCTGGAGACAAGCAAATGATGATTTGAGTGAGCAAGCGCTTTAAGTGTTCTTTCGGTTATTTTTGGCTTGTAGGAATCTGGGACTTCCTTGTGGGTCCTGAAACCAAGGACATTTTCAGATACTGCTCTTTCCCTGTGGTTCCTGCAAAGAAGCAGTGAGAAAGTTATGGTAGCTGCAGTGGTGAGCAGAGACAGTTGAGAAAAGTAGGCAGTGTTGGAATGAATTGTTCATTTTTAGTTACCAGTACTTTTCTCCTTAGTTATAAGTAACAGTTATTGTATCTGCTGTGGTCATATTATCATAGTATTTTATTGTTTAACAACAAACCAAACAGTGGAATTACAAATGGAAGACAATTAATACCCTTCTTGAAAAGTGTAAGGCTGGTTGTTAGTCATGGTATGAACTTCAGCAGGGGACAGACACTGCAAGGGGGTAGGTTATTTCTGTGGGTGCACATCCCACTTTGACACCTACTTTTCTTGCTCCCCATTAACACTAATTGTTAAATTTACACTCTTGTATAATGAAATGTATTTGGCTTGCAAGTGCTGTGGGCAGGAAGGACTTGTTTTTTCTCAGTAAGCAGTTAAGTGATTTGTAACCATTTGAATAGTATACACAAATAAGAAGAAATAGCTCATATGTGTTTTTGCAAGGCCACTAGCAGGCATGTAAAACTTACTTTTGCATCAGCTTGTTCTGAATTCAGCAGTTATTTTTTGGGGAATTGTATAGGAGAGCATTTTAAATGGAAATAGAATGCTAATCTTAATTGAGGTTTTTTTTTTTAATCTGTTTTCAGTTATGGGATGTGCTACCCTACAGAGCTGGAAAGTGTACTGTAATGAAACCAGATATTTTATTGTAATAACTATGTCAAGATAGACACAACTGGCACCAACACCAGTCTTTTATTGACAACTTTTCATGCCTTCTTTCAGGCTGACTCCTTTCCTCGCAGGCAGCTCCCCACAGCACTGTGATTGCTCCTCTTCTCTCTGCAAGTTTCCTTCTTCCTTCTGTGTGACTGGCTAACCCCCAACCTGTCCCTTACCTTACCTAATCCTGTCTGTCCAGCACACAGCATCTTCTCACCTTGTGTGTCCCTTCCTCCTGACAGCACAGCCAGCACACTCCATCCCAAGCTCCAGCACACTCTGGATCTCAAACTCCACCTGTAAATGGTGTGCAGCTACCCCACTCTTTTATAACCTCCATGCTCCTTGGGCAGGCAAAGCTATTTTTTCACTCCTCGGCAATCAGTACAGCTGTAACTTATTGGGAAAGATTGCCTTCTGCACTGTCCTTAGAACCGATGTTCCCACATTTTAAACTTGGCTAGGAGCAGTATCATTGTGTGCTGCGTATTGGTAAAACAGCACTTAGTGCATAGGCATTACTCTGACAAAAGGAATTCCAGGGAGCTGCCCCCATGGGAAGCCTTTTTCCACATCATCAGCTCAGTCTCTGTGATGCTCTAACAGACAGTGGCTGACATAGATGAGAGCTTTGCCTTGAACAGAATTAAGAGCAGTTTTCTTATCAATACTGGAGGAACTGGCCAGTATGCTCTTGTCTCATTTGTGTTACAGAAATGCACCAAAAGTTCAGTGCATTTTGTTGTTTTGCAGGGAGTTCCAAGTTTTCCAGTAAATTATAAAACACTGAAGGACTTGCATACATTGTTTGGTGTAAATGCCTCTTTAAATCAAAGCTCCCAAACACACAAAGGAATGCAGATGTGCAGCTTGATCAAATGCATGGTGGACAGCTGTCTTATAATTAGAAGAAATGGTTGACTTCTGTGATGAGCAGCCCAGGTTTATTCATATTTCATTGGTCAGAAAGCACTCTGTAAAGCAAAATCAACAGAGTAAGGTGTCAGAAGAGAATTATAAATACATGGAATAATCAGGGCTTCTGGTGAAGGAAGGGTCACTGCCAAGGGCTGTGAAAGCAGTTACTGTGCAAGGGTGATGTCCATCCCTGACACAGCAGGGTCTCCTTCCCCTGGAGCCCCAGGGCTGAATTGCACATTCCTGTCTTTGGGTTCCTGCTTTTCATGGGTGAGGGCCATAAACCAAGAGAGCTCCGTGGGGGTTTGGTGCTGATGCATGAATCCAAGAGAAGGAGGAGACTGGGGTCAGGTGTTTGTGGTCTTAGGGCAGTAGGAAGAGGTGGATCCAGGGAAGGTGGTGAGAGGCAGTTTCAGCACCAAAAGGTGGCCATGTCTCCCACGCAGCATGTCAGTGAGTGGTGGAAACCTCATCAAAGAAGTGGTGGGTGCTACTGTTTGGATAAATTCAAGAAATTAATTAATGGAAGAGATGGCTGTGAAGGGATGCTAAATTTGTAGAAATACCATCCTAGTCATGACATTCCTAGGCCAAAAATAGTTGACAGTTAGAAGAGTTTTACCTTTGAAGTGTTTATTGCCACTCTTGGAGGCAGGATGACCTTCATCTGATAGAGTGCTGCTCTTCTGGTGGTAAAGTTCTATTCTCATTTTGCAACTTGTACTGTCAGAGGAGTTTGAGCCACTTCTGTAGCCCAGCTTATGTAAGATTTATTACAAAAGCAATTCACTCAGCGGCCCCAGGGCTTGAAATACCAGTCCAAAAATGAGGGAACTCTCTGCAATGTTTTTTTTTTGAACAGATATGTTGTGATCTTGCTTGTTGGCATATTGCAGCCTTACCCACTCAACTGACCTGTTTAAAATGCACACCGAGTTTCTGTTGAACTGTAGGAACTTGGAATATCTTGACAGAACTCTCAGTGTTTTTACACAGTTAAGTGGAAATTAGAAATCTGTAGTTTGCTACTGAAGAAATTGCTCTGAATTGCAGGACTATATTAAGCCTTTTCTGCAAAGGTCTAGCTGCATCCACGACCTGAAAGTTTTTCACAAGAATATGCTTCAGAATCTGTAGTTTTTCTTAGGCATTGCTTTCACTGCTTTATTTCTGTCTCCTCGGTCCCTTTTGTAAGAAAGTAAAATAATCAATTTATTTTACCAGCAAGTTGCTCATAGGTGCTCTGATATCCACCAGGTCTGAGTTTGGGTTGTGTCTTAAGAGCAATTTGCTTTAGAAGTTGGATGGCTTTGGTGTTCTGTGCATATTTGGTTTAGGGGGTGAGCATTCAGGTCAGGGCCTTGTGCTTAAACAGAGCATGTCCTGCTTTCACACTGGGGTTATTCAGGAGCATCCCTGGCTCTCTCTCCCCAGGGTAATGGAGTGCTTCCCTGAAAGGTTTGTGAAATCCTCCTCACACAGCTGAGCTGTGACAGGAGCCCTGGCTGTACGTTCTGAGCCACAGGACATGCAGGTTAAACAGGTCACACAGCACTTGTGGGGCAGGCCTGGGAGCTTTGGGTTGCCAGGGGAACTGCAGAGTCTTACATTCAGTGCTGAGCATCTCATATGTAAATGTTACAGAATGCAGTTAATTTACCTGAAACTGTTCTGATTAAAAATACCAGATTTCCCAGTTAAATACTCCGTGTAAACCAATAGGGACAAGGCTTCTTAATATCCAGAAAAAACAAAAATTTGTTATCTGCTTCTTTCTAGTTTAAAATTAATCTTGTAAAGGAGAAAGCAGAGTTGCTTTCCATCCCCTCGTATTTACTCTGCCCAAACACTGTAGGTAGGGATGCTGAAGGATGTCTTAACAAGGCATCATCTTTGCCTGTTCTTTTTCTCCTATCTTCAGATAATTTCTTGAACTCTCATTCAGTAGAACTAAAAAAACCTCTTCAGTTTACTGCATCCCTAAACCTCCTACTGTTTGAGTTTCAAGAAATCATGGACTCCGAGTGTGTTTGATGGTGCTTTCCATTCCCATCTCTGTAGGACAAAGCCATTTTGGGACAGGCTCAACCTTTTCATTTCTAGGGCAGAAAGGCCACCCAGCTGAGCAGGCTCAGAGGCTGCTGCACTGAACTACAGGACCAGAGAAAACACTTCCTGCAAAATAATATGGAAAATTTCTGCATTCTCAGAAGTAGGGGTATTCCAGTAAGAGAGAGGAAGGCAAATTTATTTTAGAGGAATAGGTAAAAAATACAGATAATTCATGCAGTGGGTTACTGTGACACATTTATGCCTTCATTCATTCTAAGAATGTAATTAAATCATCCTCTCTTTGTTCAGTTTTGTTGCTTTTTATTTATAAAATTTTTTCATTCTCTTAATGTTTGCTCTTTTGTCTCACTCTTTCCTTGTCACACTTGCTCATTTTAATTTTAGGGGTTGAAGATTTTTTTTTATTGTCTGCTCTCTGATCAGATCAGTTTCTCAGATTGTTGCTGCAGGATACTTAAGGAATGAGACTTTATCTGCAATAACTGGTACATTGCATCAGTTTGTGGTAGACAGAGAAAGGAATAATGCAAGTTTATATGGCACAATATTTTGGAGTGCAAAGATGTCTTTGCTGAGTACTCCCTTAGCTATTTTGTGTTACAACTGATACAGCTGTACTTCCTAGAATGTATCTGGGATCCACCAGAGCTTCAGACTGCCTCCTTGGCTTGCTCACATCGATGAATGGCTTGCATTCAACACAACATCAAAGCATTCTTCAGGTGCTGCAGTTTCATAACCTTCCCTCTGCTTGTCCCCAGTCCCAAATAAAGAGTAGATTTCAGTGGCCAAAAAAGAGGAGGCCCACTGAATTTAATGAGGCTGTGAAGGAATGTGAATTGAGCTAATTGCTTAAATACATTTCTGGATGCATACCTAATGTCCTGGTTTGAAAGACAGGTGTTTGCTAAGGAAAGCAGAAGCCTCCCTTTGAACTGAAAAATGTGATCCTTCCTTCCTACAAATTATGATGATTTTGAAATTAAGGGAGCTCTCAGGCAAAGATATGGGGGTAGGAATAACAGTTCTTTACTAGTATATCTAACAAGACAAACAAGAACAACAACAGCTATGAAATTAGCCACAAACAGAACAGTAACTCAGTCCCAGTCCCTTTCTGGCTGCAGGCACCTTTTCCCTGAGCTGCAGTTCCCGGTGCTGGGGGCGGGCAGGTCCCGCAGAGCTGCAGGAGGGCTGGGGGTGATGGCAGAGCTGTCCCAGGGGGAGAGAGAGATGGAGAGAGAGCCCTCTGCTCACGGTGTGGGTCCTGGTGCTCAGCAGAGTGCTGGATGGTGGCAGGTTACAGTGAGAAGGCAGCAGGGCAGGCTCTGACAGCAGTGAGGATGGCTCCTGGTGCTGGGATGGCAGGGATGGGGCTGAGGCAGAGATCGTCCTTCTCGTCTGAACTCCAAGGGGGAAATGGGACCGAGCCAGAGCCTTCTGCTTCCTCTTCTGGATGTTTGAATATCAAGGGGTTTCCCTTTTTTTTCTCCTCCCCCTTGTCACCAGGGCCCAGCCAACAGGCATCTTAGCATGACAATGGAGAAAATTCCACAGAGGGAAAAGGGAAAGAACCAACCCCCAACACCTAACTAGATAAAGGACTGTATTAATAGATCATAAAGAAGCAATTAATTTACTGTTTTTTTCTTCTCACCTTGAGACTTTTGATTGTGACAGCATGTTATTACTTTATACTTTCTCTTGGGACTCTTGCTGTATGTGATGTCCTCTCCTGCCTCCATTGTTACACTGGCATGTAAAACAAGGTGTTTAATTTGGCTTTGCTGGAGCTATGCCAGATCCTGATGGAAACGAGGTTAAAACTTAGGTCCAGTATAAATAAATGGAAAGCCATGCTAAGAATAGCTAAAACTCAGATAAATTAGTACTCTAACAAGGTTGTCCATAAATGTTAACCGGAATTCACAGCTGGGATTGTGCTTGTTCTAAGTACCTCATACAATTCTGATATGGATGGATGTAATGAATTAAAAACAGCCTTGGAAAGCCACTAGTAATGAAGGAAATATGGGCTGGTCTGGGATATCCCTTGTGTCTCTTGCGGTCAGCTGTCCTGCTGTGTCCCCTCCCAGCTCCCTGTGCCCCCCAGGCTCGTCAGAGCTCCTCTGGGAATGTGCACAGGCAGTGCACGTTCCATATTGTGTGTACCATGGGCCGTAGCTCGGCTGGGCACTGGTGTTGCTCACTCTGGGTGTGTGAGGTCACAGGCTTCCTCTGCGACCCTCTGATGGTCTTATCTGTGCTGTCCTCACAGCACAGGGGACAGAATGTACCAGCTCCCCATTTCCTGGGTATCTTTCCTGTTGGAGAGGCACTCCGGTTATTCTCACTTCCAGCATAACAACTTTGATTAAGTTCCACACCATAGCTTGTCTGAGAGTGATAGAAAACCCATTTCAAGCATTGTCAGCCATAGCCAATCATGAGTCAAAGGCTTTAGTGAAGTCAACAAACAAGATGATTACTGAAATGTTTGAACATGACTGATGGGGCTCTTAAGGGTTGTTCCTTGTTCCTTGTCCAAGTGTATGTCATATCAATCCACATTCATATTCGGACTTGTTTTTTTAATCTTTGCATCCTTTTCAGAATAACGACTTTGTTTTCATGCAGTATCAGTGAGATTGATTTCTAGTTGTATGTTCCTTTTAGTACTCTTTCTCAAGCCCTGGAATGTACATGGATCTTTTCCAGGAGCCTGGCTGCCCTCCAGTTTCTCCCAGCTTCATGACCACAGAAATCAGCTTTGCCACTGTTACTGTTCAGGAAGCTGTACTGGTGCATCATCCTGTCTTTGAACTCTGCTCTTCATTCTTCCAGCAGCCTGTGCTGCTTTGCAGTGTTCTGTGCTGGTTCTGTGTTACGTGCTCAGGGGATGCCATTCATCTGTTCCTCACCCTTCCACAGTCTCTGGCAATGTTCTTCCTGTCTGCCACTGCTCACCCCTCTTCTCCCCACCTTTCATGCTCTCACCTGTCACTGGGAACCCCTGACAGGAGCTTATCAGTGACACTGCTCAAAATACCTTCAGTCAAATGTTACATCAACTTCTCATTATTGGTATGCCTTTTGATCTCCTCATTGCAGTTTTTTCAAAGCTTTGCTGAATTAGTACACATTAATCTTCAATTATATATATTTTGGTATCCTAAATAACACTTAGTAGCTTATCTAGGAGACAGCCGCGTTTCTTAGAAATGTTCCAATGTCAGGTTTTTAAAGAAAATTTAGTAATATGTCTTCCTAAAATTAGTTCCAGTATTTTGTTTGGATCTTGCTTTCAGTTTTAACAGTGCTTGAAAACAAGGTTCAGTATCTGCAGTCTGTGTTGTGTGACATACACAAAGTTGAAACTGAGCTTGTCAGGAACTTCTTTTCCTGCTACATTCTGACTCTGGTGTCCAGCTGATGAGTCACAACCTGCACCAGGTTTGGCAGTGTCAAGTGTTTTGCTTGGACAGGCTTTCAGTACAGAATTCCATCAGTTACTAGCCTTTCGTTTTAATTTTCTTTCATTCTTGACTTTTTTCTTTCATCTTTCCCAACTTTGGTATTCATCTAGGTAAAATACTCAGAGCCTCTCCCTTTGAAAATGCAGCTATTTAACTCATTCATTCATTCATTCATTCATTCATTCATTCATTCATTCATTCCTAATGCACAAGTAGCCATGGCTGTGCTTCCCTGCTGTGGTGTGTAAGACCACTGTGTTCCTTGCCAAAGTGTTCAAATTATTTTGATGTGACTCATGGCCAAAATTACCAGCATAACTGCTGATTTTAGTTGTAATTCATTTACAGGTGATGCAGTTACTGCTGTGCAAGATGCATAGAAATTGCACCCCCAAATGCATTTTCTTAAATGTTGTTGATTCTGATATTTGCACTCAGTAGCCACTGTATCTGAATTTGGTCAAGTTGCTGTATCATAAAAATGGTTTCTCAAAGTCTAGCCCTTATCTTTCATGATAAACCTACCGATTTCCTATTCTGATGAAAGCAGGAGAGGATTGAAGGGAGTCTCAGTGATTTCTGCATTAACTTGAGTCTGTCAGGTAAAGTAGTTCAGCTTGGCCTAACAGAAAATGAATTGCCCTTGGAATTGGAAATGCCCTGGCATTGGAAAAGGTGAAGACCTGGCTTCTGTTTCTGTTGAGGAATCAGAAATTATTTTTCCTCTTCATAGGTCTGTTTGGTGACAGGATTTTTCCTCCATTAAGAGGAGGAAATACCCAGTACTGTTGTACTCGGAAGGGATTGAGGTTTTTGGGTGTTTTTCAGCTTTTAGAAGTAAGGTTTGTTGTAAATGCTTAAAAGAATGCAGTTCTTTCCCTGATGTCATGAATGATGGTGCTGACAGTCTCACCACAATTCAGTGCACACATTCAGCATGGTGAGACTTTCATAGTCTTCTGGCTCTTCTCATTTTAACACCAGAAGACTGTACATGGAGGCTACACAAACTGAAGTTTTAAGCAGTAGCTTCTCTAATAGCAACAGTGGCAATAAAATTATGCCTTTAGTGTATTAAAATGGAAAATACATTCTAAAAGTCTCAGATCTCTTTAAACCAGCTGAATTAAATCTCGGGCATTCTGAGAAGAATAATTTTGGTTTGGGGCTGTGTATATGAAAGATTAAGTTTAAAAGAAATTATTTTGAGACCAACTTGATGAGATGATGGAAAATATTTTAAAGCTCTATTGATAGCTTTGCTAGAATTAGTATGTACATACAAATAGGTATATACACATTGACTTCCCAGTCTTTTCTGTACTTCATTCTGCAGCCTTACAGTCATGGGTAGTCCTGTTTTTCTAAAAGAAAATGTCCTTTAATGAATATAATTATTTTCTCTTGAAAAATACTTATTTCTCATGTGAATGCAAGGGGTGAAAAGTTTTAAATACTGCAATCTAGTTCTATTTCCTGGGTTTTCTATTTCTGAGTGACCACTGTTGTGCATTAGATGCACTGTTGTGCATTAGAATTGAGGCAGTGTTCTGAGCAGCACATGTGTGGAGCAAAGCAGCAGTGTGGGATTTGGCTTTCCTCAGGCACAAGGACAGAAATGAGAAGTGAAAGAGATGGAAGAGTGGAAGATCCCTTCTCCCTGGTGCTGGCATCCCAGATTGCAGCAGGTCAGGGGAGAAGGGAGCTGGTGTGTCCTCAGTGAGGAGCTGCCATCTGCCTGCTCTGGCACCCAGATGTCACATTCCTCACCAGTCACAGAGTGCAACAACTCTTCCAGGCTCCTCGCCTTGCAGGGAGGAGGCAGATGTGGAGTACACATAAAGATTTTGGAAAGTAATTAGAAAAGATTGGATATTCTGTTTTATACTCTTCAGAGGTTTGTTCCACCTGGTTTACTGTTATTACAAATCTTGGGAATATCCTTGAAATGTCAAATACGACAAAAAATGTTTATGCCTTTTTACTATATGTGCAAAGTGTTTGGGTAAAGGCTTTTGAATGCTTTGTTTTTGATGCAGCTGTTTTCCACAGAACTGAAAACTCTGTTGTTACTAAAGCACTACTTTAATAGTGTGCTTTAATTTTAGAGGGTATTTGCAAAAGAAGTGTTCGCTGAGTTATTGATCTCAATATAATAATTAATTGTAACCAGCATCTAAGGACTAAAATTGGTATTACTCAGCAAAAAATACTTGTTCTAGATGAGGAGGAAGTTGTGTGCATTACACAGAATTCATTGTACATCAGAATGTGCCCTACCTACAACAGAGAAAAAAGAAAAAAAAATCATATCCAGTTAGAATGCCGAAAAAGTGGTGCTTAAATAATTATGTATAACTAACTGATGCTTTTTATCTACCCCATGGCTCTGTTCTGTAACAGAAATCAAATTTGGATAGGGTTCACAGCTGCTTTTGAAGTCCAAATAAATTTAATTTCAGCAGTAGAGGGATCATGATGGCAGTTGTGAGGCAGCATTGCAGTCTGGAGGGAGAAGCATGCATTTGCCTTCAGTCAGCCTGGGGCTAAACCTGAAGGCATCCCACCATCACTCTCATTGACCCCAGAAATCTTCTTTCAAGTTCTTGTTTGTATGCATGTCACACTTGGGAGCATCCAGGCCAGAACTTTGGATTCCATAAATTTTCACTTCACTGGAATGCTCAGCACTGCTGCTTAGCCTCCACCCTGTGCAGCATTTGATCACCAAATGGGGAGCAAACACCCCACAACTTCTCTGCTGCTGGTTCAGCTGCACCTTGGTTACTATACAGCATATATTTCGCATGGCAGCTGAGTGTAATTGCTGAGTCCTGCATTAGGTTGTACAGGTGTGAGGATTGCTGCTGTTTATTGCTGGGTCAAGGCAGGCCTACTGTGCCACGGCTGTGTGGTCAGTGTGGCACAATCCCTGTTGTCCCAGGGGCTGTGCACTCAGTGTGGGACTATCCCTGTGGTCCCAGGCCTGTGTGCTCAGTGTGGCACTGGCCCTGCTCTCCCAGGGTTGTGTGCTCAATATGGAACTGGCTGTCCTGTACAAGGTCTGTGTGCTCAGTGTGGCAGTATCCCTGCTGTCCCAGGGCAGTGTCCTCAGTGTGGCAGTATTCCTGCTATCCCAGGATGGACTGCTCATTGTGGCACTGGCCCTGCTGTACCTGGGCTGTGTGCTCAGTGTCGATCTATGCCTGCTCTCCCAGGGCTGTGTGCTCAGTGTGGCACAATCCCTGCTGTTCCAAGTCTGTTTGCTCAGTGTGGCACTATCCCTCCTGTCCCAGGTCTGTGTGCTCAGTGTGGTACTGGCCCTGCTGTTACAGGTGTCTGTGCTCAGTGTGGCACTATCCATGCTGTCCTAAGGGCTGTGTGCTCACTGTGGCACCATCCCTGCTCTCCCAGGTCTGTGTGTTCAATGTGCCACTGGCTCTACTGTCCCAGGTCTGTGTGCTCAGTGTGGAACTATCTCTGCTGTCGCGGAGCTGAGTGCTCAGTTTGACACTATCCCTGCTGTCCCAGGGCTGTGTGCTCAGTGTGGCACTGGCCCTGGCTAGGAGCTGTGTCCCTTGATGTGCCCCTGGAAGCTGTGGTGGCTCTGCTGGGGCAAAGAGTGCTGCTGGACAGGGATCTCTGCAGCTTCCAGCCCAGGGCATGCCAGCATTGGAGAGAGCCTCAGGAAATTGCAGAGGGCTTTGCAGACGCCTGCATTTTCACAAATCGTATGCAGATTTTTTAAGCAGATTTGTCTGTCTACATTTCAGAAAAACAGATTGGATTTTGCACACTTGCCGCCAACTCTCTTACCTTTTTATTTGTAAAAATGCACTGCTCCAAGGTCTTAATTTTGTTGTCGCTGCATCTTTGCCTTCTCCTGTTTTAGGGAATGCTTTTGTGAGAGTGTCCTATAGGATGGTCAGCACTGAAACCTTTGGTTCCTAAAACTCCAAAGGAACTTTTAGAGTTTTTCTGCATTCTAGTAAGAACAGAATGTAGGAAAACATTGGAGACATTTTTATGTGAAAAAACTGATGTGTGGGGTAGCAGTTTTCATCCATAATCCCTGTTTTCCAAAAGGAGATTGGTTTGTCTCTTGCAGCTTGTAGGATGTTTACAACTGCATGGTTTCCATCTCTTTATATAGAAAAAACAAAACAAAAAAACCCAAAACAGGGTCCTGCCTTTTTGTCAGCTCATTGCTTCAACAAGCTTCAGTTCTTACATGCATAAGATGACAAGGCATGAAGATTTTGCCTGATGCAGCTAAGCAGCTTTATGAAATAAGAATTCCTGTAACTCCCTGTTGGCTGCTAGGGGGTCCCTAGCAGGGGGTCCCTGGCGATCCAGTGCTCCAGACCCAGGAAGCCGCCAACCTTCCCAGAGAAAGGGTCCCACAAGGAACTGCCTTCTAGGGGGTCTTCTGGCTGATCTCCCAGCCACCGGATAAGCCTCAGCAAGCGGTGGCCATGGCCACAAGCGACCAGCTCTGATCAGTGATTTCATCTCAGTGATTCCAGCTCTGCTTGCGAGGCTATCCCAGGCCAACTTGGGGACAGAGAGGTGGGAAGCATCGTATGGCAAATTCCACAGAGATTCCTTTATTATCCAGCAGCTCTGTGAGGGGGGCCAGCAACGACTGCTCCCTTCCGAACTGGGTGAAATACTTGGGTTTTTATGGGGGGGAGCAAGGGTGGTACCAAGGGGGAAAGACCAATGGGTTACAAAGGATTAACATGGGTACTAGGGCATGGTGGGATAACAGAAGCTATTCAGGGATAGCTCACCATGATAAGAAAAGGTGTGCCAACCTAAGAAGCATCCTTCCAGGAGGCTTGAGATAAGCTAATCACAGCCCACTCAAAGGACATCCCTCCTGGGCAAGGCCCTTGGGCCTCCACAACTCCCCTGTAAGGGTGGTTACACAGCCAGTCTTAAGTGGCATTAGTGAGTTCCAGCTGGTAACTGGTGTGCTGCCTTCTAAGAATGGGAAAATTCTAGTGAAAGACACATTTTTGTTCAGTTTTGGAAGCTAAGCCACATCTATGAGAAATGTCATTTTTTGTGATCCCTTCTTGGCTTGTTTTATAATGCAGTTTTTAAAAAACTGATTGGTTTGCCCTGTGACCTTCCCTATCCCAGCAAGACCTTTGCCTCTGGCTGCATATGAATCTGAAAACCTGGGTTTATTATCCCATACTGACCAGTGTCAATTTAAAAGTGACTGCAAGATTATTATGTGAAATTAGGCACTGCATATTTATTTATAAAGTAATATGTAAACATGTTCTTGCAGTGGAGATACACTTAATGAAAAACAGAAGCACTGTACCAACTCTCCACTGAGCAATTTTTGATCTATGACAGATGGTGTTTCACCAGTTGAGTTGTTTGTTTACTTTAATTTTGTGTGAGATGAAGAGACACAAAGAAAATTACTGGGCACACTTGACATGCAGAAGCCAGTACATGTACAAAGCCAGCTTGTGACCTTTTGGTTCCAGTGTTCTTCAGCGGGTTTCCTAGAAAGTTCAGATCGAGATCACATCAACAAACATCAATTTCAAGTAAATGCTTTCCTACTTCTAAGTATATGTCATTGCTTGGATAGAGCAGTCAGTGAAATCTGGATGGATCCAGGGCACCAGAACTGCTAGAAAGGAGAGGTCCTGACACTGCAAACAGTGTTCCAGTGTTCCAGAAAGGAGACCAGTGGTGGTTTTTTCTATTCACACATCTGCCAACTTCATATCCCTAGTAGAAACTGCTTTAATTAATTGGTATTTCCTTTATTTGATGGGACATAAAGCAGAATAGCTCCCATGACATAAATACATGGTTAGAGGATTTTTTAAATGCTCATTTTGTACCATAACTATTCAGACCTTTTGGGAATCTTGTTGAACATAGTTCATGGTTTGGAATTTTACTTTAAAATGGCATTGACAGGAATAATTTTTATTAATGTCTCTACTAATAGGTAGAGCCTTGGAAGGGTGGAAGTTGCACCTGAGTTTCCATAATTTGACCCAGTGGTTGTATTTTTCATGTTATTTTCATTTTGATTTTTTTTTTAAACAAATAGTTGAAAAGCATGAGCTATCCACTTTGTGCAATGGCCAAAAATTACCTGTTAGGAAGAAAGAGACACTGATGAATATGCTTTGGAGACAGCTGAGAAATACATTAGCCAGCCTGGCCACTGATTCAGCTTGGTACCAAGTTCTGTGGCTCCAGAGTAGCATTTCACCTGATTTCTCTGAGGCTGTTGGTGTCATTGAGAGTAGGCTGGCTTTGACACCAGACAAATTCCCATTGCCTTCTGTAGCAGTGGAACATCTTCAGGGACAGTGGTGATCTCCATACTCTTCCAAACACAGCAGCCTTAGGTGGAAGTACTGGTGATGTTCAGGCATTTTCTTCTGAGTGTTTGACCCATGTCCCTCATGGGAAGAACACTGATCAGAAAGCTCTCTGCCAGGAGGACATTTTATAGCCCTAGTTTATGCTCCCAGGCAAGAGGCCTGTGAGAGGCAGGAAGAGGTTTTGTGCTGTTCCTACGTCATAGTTATTTTGTTTAACTGTAGAGATCTGAATAGTGAGAGTGAGTGCAGCCCCCTTTTGGTTACAGCTTTGTGGCAGGAACCCATGGTCATGTGTGTGAGCAGCAGCACTTGAGTGTGGGGGAAATTAAGGAGTCACAAGAGTTTAAAGCTGGCTTCAGACTGATGAGGGAAAACAGGGAAAAGTGCCCATTGAGAATGTGTAATGGAAGTTCCCTTTAGGGTATGTCCTGCCATTAGAAGTCACAAAGGTTATAACAATTTTGCCTTTTAGGGATTACTTTTAATACCTCTTGGCTGCTGCTGGGGGAGAAAGAGTATTGGGCCAGAGAGAAAAGTCTAAGTTATGTAAGAGGAACAGCTCTTGCTATCATGACTTAGACTTCAGTTTTAGGATATTTAATAAGCTCCTAGGCTGAGTTATGACCAAGACAAATTAAATTCTTTAGCTGAATATATAACCAGCCAACAAAGTTAGCTTATTGTTACCATTTGTGTTTAAAAGTTTGATTAGTCATGGTATTAATCCTTTGAGCTAATTAATTTCATTTAATTCATACAACACTGAGACTAACTTATTGGTGTATTAATTTGACCATTATTTGATTTGGGTACTGAATTTTTTAAGATTTTAAGAACCTCCAGTATAATTAGATAGCATTTACTGACATGACTTCCACATGCATTGCCTAGGAATATTGCAGGTAGTTATCTGCAGTAATTCCCCCCCTTTCTCCTCTTGTAGGAAAAGCCACACAAAGCCACACCAGGGGAGCACAAAATGACACTTCCTTGGCTGCTTTCAGAGCAGTGTCCTGGCTGTGGCCCCAGGGACACCCTTGGTGCCACCCAGGGCACAGGGCAGGAGCAGCTGTGCTCCTTCAGGAGCACGGGATGTTGTTTGGGAGGCCAGAGGGCTTTGGGGGATGCAATTCCCAGTGTTTGTACCCTCTCCCAGCACAGCTCACCCTGACTGGAGTTGCTGGACATTGTTGTTCAATCCTGAAAACCTCCATGTTTGGCTCTGACTGCAGAGAGGGTTCTCTGGCTCACCACCTGTGAGATTGCAGTAGCAAATTCAGAGGGGATTTGTGTAGGAGCAGGACACAGGGATTCTTTGCTGGAAGGTGGGAAGGTATCCCCAAAAGATGTGACTTCTGGATGAGACACCCAGTCTTTTAATCTGTGAGACAATCCATTCTCCATTAGAATTGCTCCTTTTTAACCCACTCACATTTTTGGTTACCACTACAATTTGAGGCTGTGAACTCCAACATTATATGCTGAAAAAGAACCCTTCACTTTCTTCATTTTGAACCTGTCACTTGGCAAGGTTACAGCAAAATATTTTTCTAAATATTCTATCATGCTATAATAAATGCAAGCAGAGCTTTTGAAATAGAGATATCCAAAGTTAGATACCTAATTTAATCTTGAAAACAACTGAAATTTCTTTCAGAAGTGCCTACATTAATGTTGCAAACTTCAAGTTAAGTGTTTATTTCCACTTCTAAAATTACATGTAACAAAATTAATGTAATTTGAATTTTATTAAGTGGAAAATTCGTTTTCACTCTCTTCTTCACCAACAAGAAGTATTATTTCTGAAGTTTGGTATGCCCATTTCCTATGCATTAATTTTGATGGGAAAAATACAAATGAAGCATTTAATTTAAATGATGCTTCATCTTCTAATGTTATTTCTCCCAATTTTCAATAGTTAATGCCAGTGTTAATGCAACTTGATTTCTGAGCAATGACACAACACATTTCATGCTGGCAAAATGATTAATTAGGACCCTTTGTTGGCAAGCCAGAGTAACAGCTAGCACTGTGTGTGCATGTGTGGGTTGAAAATTCAGGTGCAATTCTGTACTTGTGTTAAATTCTCAGGCTGGACACTAAATGGCAGAACTACAAAAGCATTTAAAGCAAAGGTGGCCGCAGGTGAGATGTTTATTGCCAGCTGAAAGATGATCATGGCACAAAGAACATCTCTCCAGAACTGCATCACTTGCTGCCAGTGTTGTTTGGGATGCTGCCTCTCAGCTGAGTGGAGCTGCTCTGCTCCAGCACAGGCTGGAATTTGAGACTGGCAGTCTGTGTGGGGTTAACACTTGAGTAATTGTTCCTTCTTGTCCCAGATAGCAGTGTTTTATTTTGCCTTTTCAATCCCTTCCATTCTTTCTTTGGAAGTGCTGCTTTCTCTAATGGAATGAGAAGAAATTGAATTCTTTTCCTGAATCATGTCACTGATGTTCATCCTCTGTTACTCATGTTGCTATTTAGGTCCCTAATCAATGGCTCAGAAGTCAGTCTGTCTGTCTTCTTTCTAATGCCTAATCTTTTTCCTGCAGTTCCTTTTGACTCTTCTCCGTGCAGCTTTGTGACTTCGTGTGTTCCTGCCTTTCCTGGCAGCTGCCCAGCCATTCCCTGCAGAGCCTCCCTCCATTGTGATGTGCAGTCCAGCTCTTGAGTTCCTTGTGGTTTGCTGGGGGGGGGGGTTCTGTTTGGGGCTTTGGTTTGTTTTCTTCCTAATGTTTCCTTTGCGGGGACTCACAACCTACAGGCTGCTCCTGGGGGTTTATGAGTCATGGTTTTCACCTGATGCCTTTGATTTCTATTTTTATTTCCTGTACTTAAGGTGCATTGAATGTGCTGTGTTTAGTGGGTGGTGCTTCCACAATCCATTGAATTTTTCAAATGCACATGTAATTATGTGCATTATTTCTGGCTTTCTGCAAATACATTTCTGCTTTGCTCTGTGCTACCAATTATTTAATATACCATGAAATGTTGCAGGAAAACCTGATGCAAGCATTCTGTGACTTCACTGCTGATGTATTCATTCTGAGATATATAAATCTGTTCTACAAGCACTACGAGCTTTCCAAAGAAATTTGGCTTTCAGATTTCTTTAGGTTTAGGCATTTAAAAAGGAGGTTTTCCCAGGTGAGCTGATCTGAATATACAGTAAGAGGCTCTGATTCCTGTGCTGCTTTACTGCCTCAGAAGAAATTTCAGTTATTTAACTTATGGTTATGAAGTTTTGTTCTTAACTACAGACCGCAGTAAAACAAAAACAAAAACCAAAAACAAAACAAAACAAAAAAGCAACATCTTGAATATCTGCTCTCATTTCTAAAGAACACAGAATCTTTCTCAGTTTGATGTAGCTCAGTAGCTGGCCATTCCAATTTGTAATTCCATAAGGTCACTGTAGAACATCAGTAGTGCTGAAGTATTGCAATGAGTACTGGGGAGAAATGCCTCTGCTAAGACTTGCTTTATGAAGGAAATGAGGAGTAGTGTATTTGTAAGGAGCTGCAGTCATGGGCGTATGTAACCAGAGGCAAATTAATTCCATTTCCTTTCCTAAATAAGATTAAAGTTGAAACTTTTTATTCGACCTGCCGAGATTCTTTAAATTAAGTTTAAAGGGTAATGGATCATAAAGATGTTGAAAAAAATCTTGTTTTCTCTGGAGTGTTTCTGAAGAAATGCTGATGAGTGAGGAGTCACCTCAACAGACAACAACACTCATCCACAGGGAGCATGCAAGGCTACATTAGGGTTAGGGACACTTGAGGGTTACATCTTTTCTTTTGCTGTCTGCAGTCACCTTCTAAAATCTGCAGATCAACTCTGATATTGCCTAGCTCTGCTTGTGCCACTATTTCTCTATTCAGTCTTTATTCAATAAATAACATAACAATACTGGCTGTAGGACATGGGTTTTAATAGAGGGTAATTACAGGCTGGCTGTAATTAGGTAGTTCTAGAATAGTACATTTTTCTTAATCAAGTCTCCTTAGTCCATTTACAGGCCTTGCAAAAGTCACTGTTTTATAATCCATGCAACCTGTGCTTTTGTTGTCTGAGTCTCCCATCTTACATGCTGATCTGTGGAATCTGCTCCACTTCCCACAGTAAAATGCATGTACTTAGAGCCCTCAGAGGAAAAGACTGTAAATAGGAGCACAGTCCATAGGTATAAAGATTACAAGTCATGCTCCTGTCATGGTGTTTAGTTGGTTTGTTTGTTTGAACTCACTATGGGACAGCTTTGAGAAAACAGAGAGTGTTTGTCAGTGCGAATCAGAGGAGAGCTGTGTCCTATGTTCTGGAGCAGTCTTGGGACTGGAAGATCTGGAGGCTGTGAAAGTCCCTGCTGTTGCAGTGACACCCATGGGCAGGTCCAGGCTGGAAGCTGGAAACCGGGTAAAATAAGTCTGCTGTGCTTCATACCCATCTTTTCTAGTCACATTGAAATAAAGGGAACACTCTGTGTTTGGGTTTTGTTCTTTTATTTAGACTGGCATGAATAGAATTTGCAGTGTTGATTCCTATACTTGATTATTTATTTCCATTAGATTTCTCATTGAAGTTCTGTGCTTATAAAGACAGTTTGGAGTTACTTGTTACTTTCAGTGTGTGAAAGTGCAAGAAAATAATCTATTTTTTTGTTTCATAATACTTGAAAGCATTGCAATCATCTGATTTTTTAATCATAACTTCAACATACAAATTTCTTTATTAAATATTTCTTATAGTCAGTCTTGAACTTCTGAGGAACAGTTCTCAGCTGCAAGTACTGTATCAATGCAGGACAAAATAAATAAATATATAAATATTTCTGCAAAAAAGTAAATCTTTCTCTAGAGTTATAAATCTGCCTTCAGTACTTCCTCTATCTTCTCTCATACGTAGCAACCAAATTCAGCTGGTTAAGGGCTGCTGGCATATGAGAGCTTCCCTTTACAAGATTCTGTTTCAGTGTTTCCCTCCATAGAGAAGACTGGTATTATCTGGCCCTCTGAACCAGCAATTCTGTTTTCTGAAGCAGAAAATTAAGTTTTCTCTTTTTCACTGTGAGGAAGCCAGTGTGTGTCTCATATTCACGCTAGACTGTCCTGACATACCAGCAGCAGCAAATGTGAAAATAGTGTGTCCAAGCACCTAGGACAGCAGAACACAATTTTCTAGCAGAATCTCTGTCAGGTGCAGGTTCTGGTTCTTATTCCTATTGAGATACCTTTTAATTGCTCTGGGAGTGCCAGGAGATGTCCCGAGGTAGAAGGGGTAATCTGAACTCTGTGAAACTCAGAACACCCAGCCCCTTGCACTGGAATTCCCCCTCAGTGGAAGGGCTTCATCTTCAGAGCCCTGACCATGGGTTTTTCATGTTCTGCTGCTTTGCATGATCAGCTGAACATCTTGTCTTAGTGCTGTTGTTAGTACTCCTCTAGGTCCCAAATCTCTATGGGCAGATCAGGACCATTTATTACACAGGGTAAAATACTGGGTCACTGAAGTTTTTCTTGGGGTACTTCTTAAAGCTGTACTGCCAAATGCCCAGGAATGTAATCTTTTTGCTGTTGAATGTTACTTTGCTTTCTCTGTCATTTAGGTTGGAATAAGAGGTGGAGAATAGTGCCTTGAACCTGGGATTTGGGCTGCCAGGTGGAGTGTTTGTCCCATGAATGGCACAGGTTAGCTGTAAAATTTACTCCAATGCATTGTGTCCTGGTTTGCTTTTCAAGAGGTGACACAGCCCACGGCCTTTCTTGTGTCTTAGCTGAAGGAAATAAAAGTAACTGACTGGAGTGTTGGTCGTATGGAATCTTTCACAAATACAATATTTGTTAAATACTGAAGAAAATTCAGCCTCTTTCTAAACACTAAGTACTTTGGCTTCCTGCCATCTCCCTCTGGTCTCTCTTCCCCTCTCCAAAACAGGCCAGTTTAATTTTTTTTATTGCAATGTGTTCTCCTGTCTTGCTCAGAATTTACTGTTAGCTGTAAGAGCATTTCCCTTTTCTCCAGCCATCAGTGAATCACCAGTGTGTGGCCCTGACACATCACATTAAGCTTGTGTCACCTTAGGAGGGATTTCATCTAAGGGCTTAGATTATATGTTGCTGTTCTTCAGCTGAAATAACTTCCCTGTGGCTTTCTTTTCTTTTGTTGTTTCTGTGCATGTGAAACAGGGTACCTAGTAAACTTCATTATGGGGAGAGTCAGAAAAATGAGTATGGTGATGATAGAATTTCCTGGGCCTTAGTTACAGTAGGGAACAGTTATCACAGCAATGGTGGGGTGAATGCAAACTTCCACAAGGAACTATGGAGGGCAAAACAGCTTGCTATGTAAAGGCAGGGAAAATGAAACTTGCTTTCTAAGGTATATGGAGTAAAATAAAAACTGGTTGCCGTGGCAAACTCAGTTTTGCCTTAGCCTTTATATCAATTTTGAATGGCTTTACAGAAGTGAATTACATGCATTTTTTAATTACACCACTTGTGTTGCTTTATAAGAAGTCTCAGGCCAAGTAACTTTCCCAAGATCATACATAAAAAAAGCTGAGAGAAGAGTCTTAAATTGTACCACATACTCTGGACAGCAAACAAACTTCAGCACAAAGTTTTGGTACATAATAAAAGATTGTTAAAATGTGTGCATGTTAAAAATCATAAAGTCATACAATATTTTAACCACAGAATGTGCCATAGTTGTGGTTATTCTCTGTACAGTGTAATGAACATGAAAATAAGTGAATGTGGCCAGAACATATGGACACAGACTCATTCACTCCATTCATGTCCAGTCTCCCTCCTCCAACAGTAGGAAACACAATAGGGTGAATAAAAGTGGTACTTTTGCTACTGTACTGCAATGCTAGTACAAAAATCAATTTCTTTTGCTTTGGAGATGCTAGGTGCCTTCTGAATGTGCTCTTTAGTGATCCTGCAGAGATAGTGGAAAAAGTGAAAGGGATATCAAAAGAAAATCCATCTGTAGAGGAAAAATCAATGTTTTTAATTCCTTTCAATTTCTCATTTTACAAACTTCATTACATCCAATTCTATTATAAAAATCCACTCTCTCAATATAGGATATAATTGGAAGAAGAAAGTTCAACTGGATTAGATAATTAATTTATCTAAGTCTAAAAATGTTTCTGTTTTTTTTCAATCAGATATAACAAAATTACAGAAGCTCATGTTATCAATCCAGATACAGTCTTGTGCACAAAAGATTTATCCAAATAAGTAATTCTGGTCTGTACGTGTTATAAATTCATCCTGAAGTGATGAATTACACAACACAGGGATTTCCATGTTGGCAGGAGTTGACAGAGGTGGTGTGCTGCTGGGCTGGCTGTTTCTGGTCATCTCCCTTGCTGGAGTAATGCGGGCTGCACCTGGGCAGCAAGGCATGGCCCAGCACATCAGGGGAGATGGTTAATTTGGAATTGAGTGGGTAAACACTGGCTTAGTGCAATTAATACCAGTCTTTGTTAAGGCTGCTCTCCTGCACAAGAATGCCCACAGCTGTCCAGTGAATGTTCAGTGACTCTGTTCCTGCGGGCAGTACCAGGTTAGGCAGGTGTGTGTGCTGCTGGGGACACAGCCCTGGCTGCTCCTGCTTCTGGGGGGGCTTGCAGGGGCTCCAGCCTGGGCCAGTCCCGGGGCTGCAGGGCGGGCTGCTGTGCACGATGGGCTCCTGCCATGGCCTGCCTGGGCCGTCTCAGCGCCTTCCCCGCAGGGTACATCTCACAGAATTGCCTGCATCCTGCTGCCATTGTCATGGGGAGCAGTAGGCACTGCTTCCTGCAACTTCCCTGCAGGATTGTGTACCTGTTACCTCCTTACCTACCAGCTAAGAGAGGAATAAAATGGCTCCCTCCGAGATTCGGAATTAAAATGCAAGCATAAACATGATGGTTGCTGTTCTTCTGGGGAGTGCTTGTCCTAGTTTGAAAGCCAGGTATTTGCTAAGAAAGGCAGAAGCCTCCCTCTGAAATGAGGAGTGTGAGCCTTCCTTCCTACAGATTATTATGATTTTGAAATTAAGGGAGCTCTCAGGCAAAGATATGGGGGTAGGAATAACAGTTCTTTACTAGTATATCTAACAAGACAAACAAGAACAACAACAGCTATGAAATTACCCACAAACAGAACAGTAACTCAGTCCCAGTCCCTTTCTGGCTGCAGGCACCTTTTCCCTGAGCTGCAGTTCCCGGTGCTGGGGGCGGGCAGGTCCCGCAGAGCTGCAGGAGGGCTGGGGGTGATGGCAGCGCTGTCCCAGGGGGAGAGAGAGATGGAGAGAGAGCCCTCTGCTCACGGTGTGGGTCCTGGTGCTCAGCAGAGTGCTGGATGGTGGCAGGTTACAGTGAGAAGGCAGCAGGGCAGGCTCTGACAGCAGTGAGGATGGCTCCTGGTGCTGGGATGGCAGGGATGGGGCTGAGGCAGAGATCGTCCTTCTCGTCTGAACTCCAAGGGGGAAATGGGCCGAGCCAGAGCCTTCTGCTTCCTCTTCTGGATGTTTGAATATCGAGGGGTTTCCCTCCTCTCTCCCCTTTCCCCTTGCCACCAGGGCCCAGTCAACAGGTATCTTAGCATGACAATGGGGAAAATTCCACAGAGGGAAAAGGGAAAGAACCAACCCCCAACAGTGCTAAACTCAGAGATCCAAGTACTGAAAGCAGTGTCTCCAAAACTCAGAGACAACAGCACAGCAGTAGTAAGCAGTGACAAAGAGGTGGCTGAGGTCTTTAAAACACTTCTGATGATCCCATTTGTTACTATAGTTCTCAGGAGAGATTGTACTGCAGTGGCTTCAGGAGTCTAGTGAATGATTCTGGGTTTTAAAGGAGAAATCTTGTTTTCTAATCTCTTTCTAAAAGTCCTGTTTTCTTTTATGACACATGCTTTGCCATCTGTTCTCAGAGCACAGAAGTTTAAGGATGGGAAATTGGAAAAAATAGCCATTTTCTAAACAAGGAAATACTATTGCTGCTGCCAAAGCAGAAGATCGGAGGGGAAGCCTTTGGCCCCTGCAGTTAAGGTTGTTACTTTGTAGATGGAGCCTGCTCTGTTTGCAGGCTAAGGTTTTGGGTGCTTTCTAAGCTCTTCTGCATGAGCTGCTTCAATTCTTTAGTGCTTTGGAACTAAATCCCTGTTTTACCCTCCCTTTAGGTATCAGAATCTTTAGGCATGACAGTGCAGTTTCAGCCTCAATTTTCTGCTTTTGAATAATCTGATGGAAAAAAATGGCTGCATCTTATGGCAAAAGTATAGCAACTACATCTAGACAGTCAAAAAGCAAACTGGAACTTAAGCCCCCAGCAATTAAAAATAAGCACAAAACAATTATGTCTGCAAACCTTTGAAGAGTTTGAATAGGATATTCATACTTATTATACTATAAAAAGAAAGGGAAATGAGACAACTTTTTGGCTTAGGATGAGCTCTATTATCACTGAAATAATTTTTGTCTAGCTGCAAGCATTACACCAGCCAATATAATTTCAAAACAAGCAGTTATGTTAACAAGAATGACTAAGATGCTTCACTTTCCCCAGCATCCTGTCTTTCAACTACTCCTCCCTATTCCCCCCCTGGATGAACCTCTTGTTCTCTGGAATGAATTCAGCATATACAAATGTACTAATATTTGAGTGACTGTATCCATCCCAGAGATTCCATCTGAAGCACTTACTGTGAATTAAACCCATAATCTTGACTAAAAATAAACTGAGTGTAGACAACCCTGTCACTGGAATGAAATTCAAGACTCAAACCTGCCAAACTATTCTGTGTTCACTCTTCTTGTCTCAGGCCTTCTCTATTCTCTTTTGCTTTTTCAGCTTGCATGCAAGACACTGCCTAAACTGGCTAGTCCCAGATACAGATCTCACAATAAAATGGCTTCAGTCTGTGACCAAAACAGAAGTTTAGTGTTTTGAAAATCCAGTCACAAAGCAAAAAATCCAGTCAGAAGCCAAACTCTGTTGTTCCTCCTGCCCTGTTCCAGTGCCTGTAACAATTCCAGCTGCTGTGCCCCTTTCCCAGTGCCCTGCTCACAGCTGCCCCCAGGCCTTCCCAGCTGTGCCCACTCTCTCCTTGGCACCTTCACCCCAAGTGTGGAGCCTGTAGGCTGCCAGAGCAGTGTGTGCCAGCGCAGTGCAGGTGAAACATTCATGTACTTCTGTGTACGTGCTATGAATTGTAACAACTTTAGTTTATTGGTAACAAAATGTTATGGAATTATATAAATACATTTAACTAGAAATATATCTGTATATTTAATTATATTAAAATAATTGCATTATGTTACTCGAATTTTATGATGCTATAATAGTCATTACTAATGTGTGTTGTGATAGATCTAAAATACATAATAGGTAAATTATATAATTGTATAAATAGTTAAATAAAAGAGGGTTATTTTTCTGCCAGCCAAGGGCAAAGATGGCCCAAGCACTGAGGTGACCACACTAGGGGCAGATGTTTGCAGAGTGTGTTGGGGCTGCCTTTCTATGTGTTTGCTGTTTCTGTCTGCTTTCGGAGGTCTGTGGCACCTGTACAATCCATAGAGACTCACACAATGTGTGGGGGTTAGACTGGACCTTGAGGACCATCTTGTCCAACACTTGCCACTATCCCAGGTGGCTCCAAGCCCTGTCCAGCCTGGCCTTGGACACCTCCAAGGATCCAGGGGCATCACAGCCTCCCTGGGCATCCTGTGCCACGGCCTCCCCACCCACCCTCACAGTAAAGAATTCCTTCCCCATATCTAACCTACATTTCCCCTCTTGGAATTTGTACCCAAGGTGTAAAGTAGCAAAGCTCTAATCCTCTCTTTTCTGCCCTCAACTTGCTCCTAAGTGCAGATGAACTAAATATAAATTTTGCAATGTGCACCCAGAGGTTCTCTTAGAGATAGTGATGCAAACCTTCCTGGCAGAAAGTTGCACTGGTTGTTTTATTGACTTATATTCGTTTGAGGTTCTAAGGACCAAGTCCTCAGGAAGCTGCAAAGCTCCAACCCTAAGTGGTGTCCGATAGGACTAGACTGACTTTGCAGAGGAATGGAAGGCAGAATAGAGAGAGCTTTTTGCTGTTTTCTCCTCCTTGGAAAGAGGAAGGGGTGGGGTGTTAGCAGCTGCTGAGTTATGTGCTGCCTTCTGTGAAGGAAACCGAGAACTGCAGCAAAAAAGCCAACAGCTCTAAAATGACCAGGCTGGTGAAAGATTGGAGGGTCGAGAGGAAGCATCATCCTGCACAGGGCATCTCTGTGCTCTCCAGCCTGCTTTAGCACGGTCATTTTCACCATCAGGAAGTAGAATGTGAATATTTCCTATCCTGTAAAAAGCTCCTTAAAACATAAAACTGTTAGATCCACCTCTTGCAGTGCAAGCTTTCATCTTAGCTATTGCTTTTAGGCGGGAGCCAAAAAATTAGTTCCTCAGCTTCCAGTTCCTTGGACCACAGCAGCACATTGCTCCTGTTGATGAGAGACATCAAGGGCTTTAAAATATTTTCATGGTTTGTTTGCCATTTCTGCTTTGGATGTATTTTGTTTTTCTTTATGCCAAGAAAGTTTCCAGTGAGTTGTGGTTTATTTGAAAGGTGTTATTTTTCAGTGCAGCACCACTTCCAGTGCACAAGACCAAATTCATGGCTTGTTAATTAACACTGCAGTGCATTTTCTTCCCCTGAAGAAGCAGTTGTGCAAAAACCAAGCCCACTGATGACCTTGGGGGGAGAGAGAGTGAAGCCAGTTCTAATGATCTCCCAGGGAAAACAAAAGTATGTAGCATCATCAGCTTGATCTTTAACGATTATTTAATTACTCTACTCATATGCTAAATAGCCCCTGTGGGACAGTACCAGAGGAGTGCTTTGTTCTATTGTCTCTCTTTTCCCAGCCCCCAGGGGCATTAGGGTGTTCTTTACCTGTTGTGTAGAACCGGGCAGAGCTCCCTCAGCATTCCAGGCTCGAGTTCTGTGGGGGAAGACAGGAGGTGGGAGGGCTGGGGAGGGTCCCTGTGGCCCCGGCTGTCCAAGCGCTGCTTTTGCCGGTGGTTGGGGCTGCAGGGCTGGGCTGCAGGAGCAGCAGCACCCTCAGGTACCGCTCAGGTACCACGGGGAGAGCCCAGCGCTGCTCCTACTCCGTGCCCTGTGGCAGCGGTGCCACCCTGTTCCCATCCTGGCCATGCTCACTCACATCCTGCCTGCCTCTTCGAGCACTGGGCATTTGTTCTGCTCTGGCTTTCAATCCAGCCTGAGGCAACAGGGATTTATTTATCTATCTCATTTCCTGAGCCTCATACACTGCAAGTCCCCAGAGTTCAACCAGGAGCAACACACAAGGGATTAGTAATATCTGGAAGCAAAAATAGGTTTTACGTAGAATTTTATTATCTACTGCTGATAAAGACTTAATTTTTTTATTTTTCATCAAAAAGAAAACTCATGGAAGAACTTGCTATATAAACATACTTTTCTCAAATGCTTCACTTGTGGACTTAGAGAAAATAAGAACACAAGCCTTTCAAAAAGCGCTGCAGGACTTTGGAAACGCCATGCCAGGCCTGATGTCAGGCTCTTAGTTGTGTTCTTTAGTGGAGATGCAGTTGTAGAGCTTCCCTAGTGGTACCAGGCTATGTTGGGAGAAAAAGTACATTGGCTGTTTATTAAAAAAATAAAAAGTCAACAGCCATGGTATTTATGGAAATGATACACACCTGTCCTTTCAACCTAATGGGCTTCAGCAATGGGACTCTCACTTTTTAGTGCTCTAGTGAGACTTTTTAATGCAAAATTGCCTTCAATCATCCATCTCACTTTGCTCCCTAATGTGGTAATGGGGAGAGGCCAAGGCAGGCTAATGAAATAGTGTGAGCTGCTGAGGTGAGAAATCTGCAGCTCTGCCAGGCTGGGAGCAGCTGAGGGAACCATGTGAGGGGCAGACACAAACTGGGGCGAAGTTCTGCTCTGCAAGCTGGGCCGGCAGGTAATGAGGAGATTGCAGGGTGAATGAGGAGCTGCTTGGAATAAAAGTTCCTGAGCAGTTCATCCTCCAGGATTGTCCCCTGTGGCAGGGTAGTGGTGATTCCCTGCTCCCCAAATTGGCTGAGGGGTAATGAGCTGGACTTTTTGCAACTCCAGGACTCTGCCTCCTTAGACAGGAATCAACTTTTGACCGAAGATAAATTTAGTGTAGATTTAATTCTTGTTTCTTTGGCTCTTCTCAACAATCTGCAGTGGGTTTTAAATGCCTTGTTCATTTAGAGGGTGTTTTTTGTGTAATAAATTGCTGTGTTGAGATCGAAGTGGCCACTGAGCATGGCCAGGGTAAGGGCAGAGACTGGCAGTGCAGAAGAAGCAGGAAACAAAGCACACGGTGTGCTGTAGTGATGACACTGAGGCTGCAAGACCTCTCCCGTGGAGCAGCTCATGGAGCACACACGGTGCTGGAAGGAAGGCTGGGGCTCTGTGAACACACCTGGCAGGCCTGGAACTTCAGACACACCGCAAAAACCCCACAACACTGACGGCAGCGTGTCACGGTGTAATGCTTGTTTATTAACAATGTGATACCAAGGCACTGGTTACAAATGTCTGACACCAAGGTGACTGGGATCAAAGGTGAACCTGGAGACAGGAGGGTTTCAGGGCAGCTCATAGGGTTGTGCCAGCTCCCCTCCTGCCTCTGGAGCCCTAGGAGGAGCAGCAAAGCCAGCAGACACGAGTAGCATCTTGATACAAACATGATGGAGGGAGCTGCAGTTACAAAAAGGTGATTTTCTTCCCAACCTCCCCATTTGTTCCATTTAACTGGTTGCAGCATTAGGGAGGGTGGAAGAATGGTCTGTAGAGTTTTTAATTCATAGCTAAATAAAAGTTTTAATTAATAGCACTACAGTTTCAAAGGGTTTCATAACAAACAGGCTAGAAATTACCCTGGCCCAGTGTCCTGAGCTTACAGACAGAGCAGCCCCAGAGGAATGGCACAGTTCAGGGTTATTCTAGCTGCCTACACAGAGCTAGGTCAGGCACTGCTGTGCAAACATGGTAATTAATGACCTGGAGCAGTGGCCCAGAGTGTGGAGCCATCCCATAATGGCAGGCAGTGACACACAGCAGCTCTGTTTTTGAGGGAGCCCTTTCACCTTAGCAAGTGCAGAAGGCCATGACAAAGGAGCTACTGAACAACCAAGCAAAGACATCTTGAGTAATAAATGGAGTCTGGGGAAAATTCATGACATGGCAAAAAGGCAAATTAGAAAAAAAATTAGTTCCAAGTGGATTCAAAAAAAATTAGTCCAAGTGGATTTCAGATTCAAAAGTATTTAGAAAAAAAGCTAGTTTTTCTTAAGTACATTGCAGAGGCCTAGCAGGATTTACCTTCATTACACACTTGGAGTGCAGCCATTCAGCGCTCACCAGCCCAGTACTGCATTTAGGGCTCATCTGTCAGAAGTAACTTCATTCCCTACAGCTGCCTTGGAAAAGTCTCCCCATTCCTAAGAGTCAAGATAGGCGTATTTCACACACTAGTCTCAGAATAACGATTTATTTCAAAGTTCTTATTTGGTGCAGCAATTAGGAAAGGATTTTATTATTAATGCCTGATTTACCTGAACTGCCAAAGGTAACAGGCAGCAGATTTATTAGGGCTCACAGAAGAGAGCAGGGAGCAGAACACAAATTCCTGTTCATGTTTCCAGAGGCCTTCTAAAGAGCTGTCATCTCTGCTGGCTTGCACTCAGTGCTTTTTTTATTACATTATTGCATCCATGTTGTTCCAACACTTAGTGTGTTTCATTGAACATTTTCAAGCTGACATTTCCGAGGCATGGTCTTGGCCAAGGACAGATGTTTGGATGCTCAGTCTGGACCTAGGTTTAGGGCCCAGACTCTGGGCTCAGCTGAAGAGCCCTGTTGCTCTGGTCAGGGGTGAGCTGGCCCAGCAGCAGCAGTGAAACCCTGTGTGTCACAGAACAGAGCCACTGCAGTGGGGACCACACACCCCTGCTGAGGGAGCTCCTAAGGCCTGGGGAATGCAGCAGGATGGCTTTGGGCACTTGGCACATGGCTCCTTCCCAGTGTGCAGAGACATCAGAGTGTGTCACTGCAGGAGAAGCAGTATTCTGTTCAACTGTGCACTTCTAATTCATCCAGCAGCATTTTCTAATAATATAGGCAAGTGTTATCTTACAGATTTAGAGCAACATGTTGAAATATAGAATTATTAAATAGGTGGGGGAAAAGATGAAAAATCATAGGAAATTCAAGATAGGAGGACACAGTGGCAAAATATTAGACTACTTCTCTGCCTCTGAATTCACTCATGACTTGCACAGGATGGATTCTCTTCTTTGCAGAACCTTTTCTGACAGCAGCATAGATTTCTTCTGGCTTCTCTCTCTTAACCAGGGGCTTCTTCTCTGGAGCCTTCATTCTCCACATCACAACTGGATGTCGTGGGCCAGTAGGACTCTGAATCTTGATAATCTTTGTGGATGCAATATAGGACATCTTCACTGTCTGCACCACAGAATTCATTAAATTTTTGGCGGCCTGAATTAGTGAAGTGACGCTGTCCAGCTGTAATAGGAAACAGAAACAGCAGTCTAGAAGTCAGCATACATTTAATCACATTAGGCACAGGAGTAAATAAACAAGTTAGATTACCAGAGACTAAACCATAATTTCGTATTTTCCCTTTGTGTGTTTGATCACTGTACTCCTGGTATGCTGCTCAGATTTACTGTGACGTACAGAAATTCGTGCCAGTGGAATATATAAATGCTTTGGGAGATAATGCTAATGTTTTGTTTCTTTAACAGGAATTTAAGATGCTTGTCTGCAGGGTCCTATTGCAATTACTACTGATGGGTAATGAAACAAACTTGAAGAAGAGCTGTGAAAATGTGACCCCTTGCTTCCACTGGAGCACTAGGTAAGGCTTCCAGCTGCTCCTGTCATATTCCAGGTCCCACAGGTGCTCAGGAGCAGTCCTGGGATACTCTGAAGGTACTGGCAGAGATGCTGAACCTGTTCTCAGCAGCCAGGATTTGTATGGGATACTAAAAGTAGGATATCCCACAGAAATCCCAGTGACTGTGTGGCCTCTCCAGCTGCATGGGGAGTGCCACCCAAGGGCAGAATGAAGAACAAACACAGCCCTCACCTTCCCCAGCAGCCAGCACAGCCACAGCAGTGCCACAGCAGGGGCATCTGCTGTCACTGCTCATGGACACTGAACAGCAACACTGAGGAACCTCTCTGGCTGAGATGGAGAAATAGCAGGAGGACTCTTCCAAACAGGAGAGCCTTTACACTTCACCTTCTAAACATCCCCTTTGCCGAAGCATTTGTGTAAAAGCACTGAGGCTGGTTCTCTGTAGGGCTGTCTGTGGGTTTAGTGGCAGAGTGATCCTGTCCTTTGCCATCCAGCCCAACCCCAGAGCCCTGGGCAAGGTACAGATTTACAGATGGGGTTATTAGGAAAGGTTCGAGGACCTCTCCCTATGCCAGATCAAACAAATTGATCAGGTGAGAGAGGTGTGTTATTATTGTCTGTCTTCATTCTGATTGTGTAACACAAATGCAAATAAGGCAGAAATAAACAATGCAGCCAAGAGACTGCATTTAGTTGCAATTTGGAAATGCCTCTGAACTGGCAGAAAAATCTTCCAGTTAATACAACACACACTGCTGCTCTCTGGAAATGCAGAAGGAAAAAATAGTAATATGTCTGGTTGAATGCACACTGTGTGATGGCAAACTGAAATTATCTCAATTCCCCAAGAAAAGGTGCAAAATCTACCAGATGGTCTCTAAAGTTCACTCCCTGCTGCAGCATGTGAAATTCCTAGAAGGGGCTGCCAGTCTGTAGCAGCCCCATGGCATTTGCAGGGCACTGCTGCCATTAGAGGGTAGGTAGGTAAGTCTGGGGACTGTGATGTGTGACCTGAACCAGCCCTTGGAAGCCTTGGCCCTGCAGCACAGCTTATGTCACACACTCCAATGCGAACTTCAAAGCACATGCTGATCCCCAAATTTAAAACAGTTCTTTATACATATAACACATTTGAAACAAAGCACCTCCTAAAGCTGCAGGCTGTGGAGAAGGTTTTGCTCAGAGTTCCTGTCCCACACTCCTAACACCTCTGCAGCACACCCCTTTCCCCAGGGACGCTGCCTGGGGCTGCAGCCCTAGCTCAGGGCAGCTGAGGGGAGGCCTGGCCACACCTCACTGCTGGATGCTGCCACATGGTGAGACATAGCTCCATGGAAACGGCTTCTTTTTCTGCTCACCTGAGGACACACCTCTGCAGGCACTCACACACATGAAATTCCAGTTATCTCTTGTTATCTAGAACAGCTGACACCACCATAATCCTGACAGCTTCTTCAGAGCTTTGAATAACCTGACACCTCACCCCCCCCCCCGCCACAGTCCCTTTTCCATCACTGGCATAGTAGTAACACCACTATGAAGCTGCTGGGACAAAGGAAAGGGTGGTTTTGGTTCTGTGGCAGATGGTGAATGGAATTCAGGGAAAGTGTTTTCCCTGAAGTTTCCCAGTGGCTGCAGTGTGTGTAATTCCTCCACCTTTTTACAGTTTAAAAGCTGGATGATTAGAGGCATGCAAGGAGGGGGTGGCTGGTTTGGCAGCAGATAAATTCCTGTTTGCTTGGCAGGGAAAAGGCTTCTAGAAGAAACTGGTAGCATCCACGCAGGATGCTACAAAACTGTTGTTCTTTACACAGCTGTTCTTTATTGTGACTTCAGTGTGTACTGTGGAACATGGAAAATGTTGAGGTGAGCACTAGAACTTAGCTGGCCTTTCCTCTCCTGTGGAAACAGAATAGTCATCTCTTCCTTCTGCCCCCTGCAGCTTCCACAAACAGGCTGTAGAGCAGTCCAAGGCTCCTTCACCCTACCACTTGTATCAAGAAAACCGTGTTTTTATTGTTTTCTAAACTACAATCATAGGTATCTACTGTAAGCAGCAAAACAACTTGAGGGGTCCTTAGTTGTGCTGAGGTAGTAACTGAGAACCAGTGTTCAGCCACATCAGCCTTGTACTCTTGACGGGCTCTAGGAGGGGACATCTGCCAACTGTAGCACTGTCAATACTAAAGAGCCAAAGCCTGACTCCAAACCCAGCTGTAGAGCTGTTCCACGTGCCAGTTCCCCTGTCCCTCGGCCGCCCGAGGAACTGAACCTCTGCCATAGCATTAGAGCTCTACAAAGGATGCCCTGAGGCTCAAGGAGCCTGCAGACAGCTGGTCCCAGGCTGTGAGGAACAGCTCTGCGTGTGCCCTGCTAAAAGGCAGTGACCCAGAGCTCACCATGTGTTTGACCTGGCTGGGCTGAGTCAGGACAGGCACTGAGGGGCAGGGACACTCAAGTCAATGCTGCCCTTTAGGCTGTCTGCCCATAGCACCGGCTGTGTCCCCTCAGCTCTCTGATGCATCCATCTCACATCTGCCTTCTCAAGAGGCAGGTTGTGTTGGTGTGGGGTATTAACTGCATTCCCAGTTCTGGAGAAGCTTTTAAATGTTGTTACATGTGTACTACAGATGGTAACAATCAGGCCATACATTTAATCTCCTTTTTTGGCTTTAGAGAGCAGCTGTTTTCTATCGCAGTGCCAGTAACACTGTACAGTTTGGTGGAAATCTGTTCTATAAAACTGATGTACTCAAGAACTTTCTTCATTTGGATGTTTTTATCTCAGATATTCAGCAGGCTCTTCAAGGTCTCATATCCAGAAAACTGAAGAAATGAAACTTGGCATAAATGAAAGACTGATGAAATATTCATTGAGTGTTTAAGTTCATTTCACTTAGAGAGATGTAGCTGCAAACTCTTCAGTGCACAGCAAGCGGTACATAAAGATTCACTAGCAAAACAAACAAACAAACCAACCAACCCCACACTAAAAGCTGTTTTATTCTTGCCTAACTTCACTTCTGCACTTTCAGCACTTTCCATGGAGATGCCATGTCCCAGCCTCCTGATTTTACAGCTCTGACTCTGTGAGTTAAGACAGCAATTCATTTTTCCCCATTCAGAGTAGTGTTAATTTCTTTTTAGTGCAGTGGAGATCTTAGTCCAGCAGTGGCAGAAGCTGGGTGTCCAGGAAAGCACACCAGAGTTGGAACTGGAAGCACTTGGTTCCCTGCGCTATGTGCTCATGAGCTGCCAGGTGACACACAGAACCTGCCACAGCCTGAGCCCCAGTACAGCCTGGATGGGAACTGAGCCAAAGAGACCCCTGCCATTGTGAGTCTTTTCTCTGGAACTGTTACCTCAGTGTTCTGCTCAACTCTGCTTTGCCATGATCTCCCTCTGGAATACCGCACAGATCTCATCCCCATGGACGTGGCCTCAGGAACTCGGCTTTACTGCTTTGAGTTTCTTTCCAAGGAAATTAGTTTTCCTAAAAGCGTGGCTGTTCCACTGGCTATCGATGTCTGTGTGTCCCTCCAGTGATTGCGTTCAACACCTCAGGGGTGTCTGGGGCTTCCTCTATGTTTTACCCGTTTTTCAGGTGCAGAAATTGAATCTAATGGACTAGAAATTAACCATTACCAGAGTCTGCTTCAGGCTAAGCAGGATTCAAAGAACTGAAACTTTCTATAATTAGCCGAGGTCTGTGTCCAAGTTAAATGATAAACAACTTATATTAAGGGCTGTGAAATTGTTCCTGTGCAACACCATAATGGAGCAGATGCTTAGGCAGGCAAATAGCTCAGTCCCTCCCCAGTACTGCTGCTATCACTTCCAGGGAGGATTTTAAAAAAGGAATCTAATTTTTTACAAACAGGCCCTTGTGAAAAAGAGAACAGTGGCTTAATATAAATCCTTTCCTTGCTGTTGAGGAAGAAATCGACTGTTTGTTGCAATCATCTTTTATAGACACTGAGGCTAAGAACTAGAAGACACATCCTGATTTTGCTAATTACCAGAGTAATTATTACTAGGAAAAGTTAGCTGTCCTTTAATATACATGACCAGAACTTAGTTGCCTACAAGTATTTGCTACTCTTTTTCTCACTGGATGCAGTTTAGGAAGCAATAGTAACTGAGCTCTCTGTAAGGAAAATCTATCCCTTGCTTTGCTTCCAAAGGCCAGGATTTCTATATCCACACACCTGCCAGTGTACACTAGGCAAGAGCAAGAAAGGTCTAGCAGTACTAGATTAAAAAACCCAGAGTGAAACATTTCTGTCAACTCTCAGCAGAAGAAAATTTGTGTCCGCTCTTGGGGGTTAATGTCAGCTTTTAGAAATTGAGCAGTTCAGTATTTTCGGAGTCAAATACTGAAATAAGTAATTTCATGCATGATGTGAGGTCCTACAGGTGACCTCCCCTGTCCATTCAAACAGGATTAAGAGTTCTCAGGAAGTGCCAAGGACAAACACCAGGACCAGCAAAGCGGCTGAGCACAGAGCAGGAGCTGTGCCCTGGTGCTTCACTGGATGTGAAGCAAGGAAAAAGGGATGCTGTGGCACCAAAGTGCACACAGCAGTGAGAGCAGAGGAACCAAGCACGTACCTGTAGTGACTCACCTGGGCTGTCCCTGTTCCAGAGTCATTCCCAGCTGGCTGCTTTTAGCCCTGTGTTCCTTTCCTCCAGTCCTGCCAGGGCCACAGTAAGGCTGCTCTGTCCATCTCACTACTCTTGCAGGAGGAAAGCACAGCCAGACCCCAAAAGGAGTCTGCAAAAGGGAACTGCACTGCTCCCAGCTCCTGTCCTGCCAGAGGGGCAGCTCCTGAAGCCCTTGCAGTGTGGCAAAGACGTGGGGCCGTTTACCAGCTGCCACAGCAGTACACAGTGGCCAAAGCAGCCTTTTCCTGGGATGTGGATATCCAGGGACTTGGGCTGTGTCAGCCAGAGGCCTGGGGCTGTGTCAGCCAGAGGCCTGGGGCTGAGAGCCTTCCTTGCATTTTTCAAACTCCTGGCTTGTAACTTTGCCTCTATGTTTTCACAAGTGGTTCAGCCTCCAAAACTGGAACACATTCATTGCAGTGTCGTGCTGGAAACTTGTGATTTGACAGGCCCAGGAACTTGTCTAGGGAAACTGATACTTCAGGCCACCCTTGGAACATGAAGTTAGACACATTAAAGCACCTCCATTATGCACAAAAGCAGCCTGACATCAGTGTGTAAGTGTACTGGTTTGAAAAGCAAAACCAGTGAGACTTCAAGGCAGTAATACAATTTTTAATAGGGAAGAGAAAAAGGAAAAACAAAATACATGCAATAATAAAAAATAAAACCACTGACAGAGTCAGAATACAACCTGATACCCTGTCAGTCAGGGTGCTGGTGCAGTTTTCCTCCAAAGGGTCCAGCGATAATGTGAATAAAAGCCTGGTTCTTCCTCAGGAATCCAGTGGAAAAAGGCTGCCTTTGGCGTTCTAAACTTCAGTTTTTATCTAGGTAAGAAAGGTTTGGCTCGTCCTCCTGGCTGGAGCATCTCCCAATGGGATGATGTAATCTTATCAGTTCTACAGTAGGACTCAATGGCCCATTAACAGAAGATACTTCTCACAGAGATAAGGATGATCACCCTTCTCAGATGGTAATAGAATATATATCTTGTATTGTAAACCAGGACAGTAAGTTAAAAGTCTGGCTCCTGAGATACCAGGGGCAAGAGCTGAAGATAAATGAGACATCTGCAGGAACAGCAGAGTGAAACTGCCCTCAGTGCACAGGTAAGCTGGCCAACCTGGGGGGGGTGGGGAGGGGGGCTTGTGTGCCAGTTAGCAAATTCGGGGATACTGGGACTCTTGAGAATTTGCTCTTCCACACCCTTCCTTTTTAAGGCAAAAAAGCTTTGTCTTTCCTACCAAGTGAGATATAAAATGAAACACCACATAATGACTGTAAGTAGCACTAAACAGAATTGCCTGGCAAAAGTCATGGAGTACAGAATTGATATATGTAAAATATGATCATTTTCTGCCCTGTGATACAATTCTCTCTAGTTAAAGCCATTGTTGGAGAAAGAGCGAACTCGCACGGTAAGGTGCAAGCCTGTGCAGTGCTTGTAAGTGAAGAATCAGCTTATCTGCATAAGTGAATGCAATTACTGTCAATCTGCATACCGCAAATGTTACCCCATTATTTTGTGCCTGAAGAGGCGCCAATTTAATTAATAGAAGGAAATATCCCTTTCCTATTTAATCACTCCTAATGAAGACTTGGTAAATCCTCATCCTTTGTACTTCTGCAGCTTAGAACCTGGCAATGCAGCAGCAGTAGTACTCACAGTATTGGATGGGTCTACGAAAGACTAAATAGTGAGCAAGGAATTTTTAATGAATGACAATACCAAAACTGCAGTGAATGGAGAATGAGAACATGATGATCCACATCTCTTCCTCTCCTTTTCTGTACAGGACCCCTTCTAAGCTCCATAATGGAGGGCTGACTAGGAAGAGAGTACTGGAGCTTGGGGACAGACAGTGAGAAAGGCAGACTACAAGAGTGTGGAGCCTCAAGTATAAAAGCCACTTAAACAAGGAGAGCAGTCAGAAGAGCTGTCAGCAGGTGGAAGTCCACAAAGCATCTATGCTGGTTTTACCCTGAGGGGAGGGCACACTAGGAAGTTTTTTCTCCATAAGAAGTTCCTCTGTGAATTGCTAGGACCAATTGGAGGCAGGTTTAGTTGCTGACAGCCTGAAAAACCAATTGGAAAAGTCGGTTCGCGCCGTGAATCACGTTTGAAGCAAGTAAACCCCGGGAAAGCTCTGTTTAATTTCCGGCCTTTTACAAAGTATCCTGACCTGGGCAGGGCCCGCTTGCAATGCGGCCCGGGCCGGGCAAGGTTGGGCTCCGGAGGCTGCCGGGCCCCGTTTTAACCAGGGGCCCCAGTGGCCAAGGGGAGCAGAGCCCATGGCTGGATTCTCGCCTTTTCCCGCTGTGGCCGTGGCTCGGGGGGCCCTGCCCTGCCGCCCTCACGGCCTGGGGGGAGGCAGCCGGGCCCGGTTCGGGGAGCCCCCCAGGGCTTTGTGTGCTGGGCAGGGCAGAGGGAGAACCCCCGGGCTGCGGCTGGAGCTGGGGGCGGGCAGTGCTGGAAGAAAGCCGTGGAGCCAGGGCCTTGGCACCCATTTCTCCTCTGGATGGACTTTGCGGTTTTCGTCCTGCCCCTCCAGCGTGGCCTGGGCGGCCTGAGATCCTGACACAGCTCCAGCATGGCCTGGCCCGGCCCCTGCAACCTCTGTGTGAAATTTTAGTTTTTTTTTTTTTTTATAATGCTCAGGTAAGACTTACAGACTTTCATCTCTCCTTGGGTGAGAGGGAGAAGAACAGAAAGGATACACCAAAGTCAATGAAGCAAAAGCTAAGTTTCTAGATGGAAGGAGAATGAGGAGATGCCATGAAGGCTGGTTGAAATATCTTCTTGTAAGTTATAAGGGTGGGCTGTACGACACAAAAAAATTCCTTTAAACCATGAAAAAAAGAGAGACATGGGGGGGGTGGAGCAAGGTGTAAAGTGTTTGAAGAATCCTTTTGCCCGGAGGGAAAAAAAGGGGATCTCTCTTCCTGGAAATGAAGTATGAAAAGAGAGAAGTGAGCTAAAGAGAACTTTTGCCTTCAAGTAGCTCATCCTTAAAAGTAATACCCCATGACTTTTTAACATGACCTGCAACTCAGCTCTGGGAAGGCTGTGAAGTGCGAGGAAATTCATGATAGCACATCCCGGGCGGCAGTTAATCATGAAAAAAGTGGAGTCAGGAGAAAACTGAGAAAACTTTCCTCTCTTGATGAAAGATCCTTATAGCTAAAGAAGAAGAAACTCCTCTCCCTAAAGTGAACTGAAAAATATTATTTAAGTAAGGAATTGACTGAAGTGTCTCTATGTTGTTAAGCTGTGACAAAGGGAAAAGAGGGAGTAGTCTGAAGATCTATTCTGAAATTATTATTCTTTGTGTTGTTAATAAAGTTTTTCTTTATTCCCTTTTAAGTTTTAGGCCTGCTTTACTTTTACTTCTAATTCTATTTCACAACAAAAGGTAAATATATTGCAGCTGGCAAATCCAAAGTATTACAGCACCCCAGCTGCCCCAGGGAACCTGACCTAATTAATCCACACTAATGATATGGCCGGCCGAGTATGAACTGTAGGTAAGAATCCTTCCAGGACAGACAGGGGCACAGGGCACACAGTTCCAAAAGAGCTGAAGAGGACTGAGCCGTGTTTATGGATTTCAGCATAGTTTTTCATATGCATAATGCTCTTTGTTTTCACGGAGTAAGTGCCAAACTGAGCTGTGCTGGCAGCCAGCAGCCCCTCCTCCAGAGCAGGTCCCCATGGAGGTGAGAACACACTCTGCTGCTATCAGAGACACAGCTGCCCCTGTGCCATGGCCCTGCCACCCACTGCTCCAGGGCACCACCCAAGGTTCACCTGGAACTCCAGGGCTCCTTTGCTTGCTCCACACCACAGCATCATCCAGGGACTGTGGCTGCTGTGTTTCAAGAGACAGTTCTTTCTTTTGCAGATCTGCAAATACGTGACACTACATCTTCTGCTCTTCATCCCTCTCTTCCTCTCACTTGGTCTTTAGGCTTCAGGAGGGGCTGGTTTGGGTTATTTTTTAATGAACCACTACTCTTGTGAGAAGGAATTTTCCTTGAAGGTGATGGAAATGCAAGATGCTTGTGCACAGTTTTAATGGTTGGAGAAGGGAGGTGTGGGGTGGATGTCAGAGCCATCTCAAAGCAGTGATTTTATGTGTGTATTCCACCAGCTGGTACTCAGAGTGGGTTTGTCCCTGTGGAAGTTGGTACTGACCCGTGTGAATGTGGGCATGTGTCATTTCTCACAGGAGAGGAGCCTCCCCCTCTCAGCTCCTGAAGGAGGTGGCAGATGAGGGAGGGACTTCGAGGAGCCAGTGCCAGCCAGAGGAGGGGAGGGGATGGCCAAAACCAGGGAGGTCATTCCTGGCACACACCTACATGGGTGCAGGAGGGACTTGAGTATGATCATTTCCTAATGCTCTTTCTGGAAGATTTCTTTTCCTGTAACAGGTCTTTACAAACTAGAGGATAGATTCAGTTTCAGCTATTTGGAGACTCACAAGTTTTTTACTTAATGCACAATAAAACCTTTACTAGCTGCTAGGGCAGGGCCTCTTGTTTTTTTCCTTAATCATCTTGCTGTGTCCTTTTCAGAGAAGATCAGGACTGGGGAGAATATAAAATACAAACCTATTCCAGTTACATTTCTGACTCTTGTATTTTGTAGTGGAGTTCTAGTACTTCTAGGGAGGGAGAGAGTGGGAAGGGGGAGAAGACTCCCTTTCTCACACAGAACTTGGGTTTCTCACTTTTTTCAAGACCAGCTAACCCTAGGAATGTGATTGATTTCTAAAGCCCTCATATGCACTTTCAGAGCTAGAACTTGGTCCAGCTTTTAAGAAAAACAGTTCAATAATGAGCCATTTTATACCACTAGTGCATTTCTGTCTCTCTCAACTGAGTAATTTCTGTGTGCAATGTAAATCTTGCTGTTCTTCTAAAACTGAAGCAATTATAAAGAGGTAAATCAATACAATAGGCGATCACTGGTTGGTTGGGCTGCAGTTTCACATAACCACAATTTTAACTGAAGGGTGAGCACAGTCAGTCATGAATGGTCTCCCCTTCCCAAGGGGACACCAGGGAGACTTTACCATTTTGTACAAATTTTTCATAACTGAGACCAACCAGCCATGTCTCCTCTGTCTTTAAAAGGCTTGGGGTGAGAGCACAGGTCTCTTCTGACACTGGCTGGAAATATGGCTCTTTCCTATGCAGCACCCATATTATTTAAAAAGAACAAACACAACCACGTAGTCATTGTTGGAGCATTTTCCAGGATTATTTAAGAGAGTAGTAACTCACCTTGATTTCACAGAACATTCCCAAAGCCATTCAGGCCTCTAAGCATGTTCTTCATTTCCACTGACTCTTGAACTAAGCACATACTTAGCTGTGTTTATTGAACTGGAAGGGAGTTGAGTATTTATCTGAACAAGCAGTTGACTTTCTCAGGTTTCTGGACAAGTTCTCACCCTCCTTCTTTGAAGTAGGGTTAGGATCTATGGTCATCCCTTCAGGATTATCAATGAAGATACATTTGGGGTTTCATTTTTAGAACTTAAAAATTTTGCACTGTTGACAGGAGTAACACAGCAAAAAAAGGTAAAGAAAACAATGTGAATATTCTACAGCAGGAGGCAGAAATAGCAAGAACCAATCTTGGTCCCAATATTTGCCTTTACCATAACCCACACTGGTCACAGAACTGCATGTGAAAAAAAACAGGTGAGGGAAGAGAAACTGTTCATGTGTAGCCCAAGTTTGGCTTCAGAAATTACACATTCAATTAAAATTAATCAACTGTGTGTTCCAGAGGTTCAAAGGTGGTGTCTAAATTACCATTTGAATAGCCAGCACAAGTATCCTATAGAAATGAGTATTTCACATCTCACCTCAGTAACAAAGGCTTCATTTCTGATTAGTTTGTAAACCACATAATATGTACCAGTTTTAGTGAGAGAAGGAGAGGTAAATATGGAGAGGTAGGCCTAGAGAGAGGCAGAAATAAACATGTACAGATATCGAGGGGTAGAGACTGGGACAGAGAGGATGACACAGGTAGAGACAGCTCTGTGGAGAGGTTTGGATAGAAACAGGTGCAGACAGGGACAGACATGGATAGGGAGAGACAGACTGACAGATGTGGATGGACAGAGAGAGGTCCCGACACATTTTGACAGGCAGACAAAGATATAGACAGGTACAAATAGATCCTCACAGATTCTGTTAGATTTTGACAGATTTTGCCAGAATCTAACAGATTCTGTAAGATTTTAGCTGGTTCTGACACATTATGACAAATTCTCCTAGATTCTGACAGGTTCTGACAAAGATACAGCAGTGATGGAGACAGAACTTGGACAGATTTTGTCAGATATTGACAGGTACAGAGAGGGAGATACATACAAGCACAGAGAGGGACAAGTATGGACAGGTGGAGTAAGTGTAGGTAGATAGAACCACGTATAGATAACTAGTGATAGGTACAGAGATACAGGTAGAGATGTGTAGATAGAGAGGTGTAGAGCTATGGCTATGTACAGACAGATGAGTTTAGACAGGCAGAGCTAAATATTGACAGGTATAGAGAGGTACTGACAGGTAAGTGTTGGCAGCTGCAGACAGGCAGAGATAGGTGTGGTTTGATAAAGACACATAGGGGTAAGTGTAGCAGATATAGATAAATAGAGAGCTGTAGATAGGTCTAGACACAGAGAGCAGGTATATAGCTAGGTAGAGGTAGATGCAGAGAGGAACAGACAGGGACGAGTAACCTGAGATAGGTACAGGTAGATACAGACAGAGACAGGAATGTATTAATACAGATAGGTACAGGCAGATAGAGACAGGTATAGATGGATGCAGATAGGTGTCGATACAGACAGGTACAGATCAGGACACACAGAGAGTCAGTGATGGGTACAGACAGAGACAGAGAGAGCATCCCAAACTGTGTGCATGTGAAGTTCCCTTCAATACAGTGCCAGGTGTGCAAAGGGCAGAATGTGCCTGGTGGGAAGGGTGTCTTACCTAGTTTTGGTGCCATTTAGTAGATTTATGCCTTGGAACCATCATCCTATGTGCTCCAGGTAGCAACACATCACAGAATATGGAAATGTGAAGGTATTTTATGGATGGCTGTGCTGAGGCCAAGTGCATAAAAGTTCCATAAAATCACAAAATTTATTTTCCATGACTAATGATACTTGACTGTAAAGGAGCTAAAACCTCTTAAATTAAAGCAAAATCGAGAACTTCACTCAAGAATCAAGTCACCTTGTACTTCCTTTTGTTTATTTCTATAGACCTGTAAGAATGCCCTGCAGCATTTATTTCTGGGCTGGAACTACACCCCTGGAGTATTTTTATTGTGTTCAGACACACACGAATATATTCCCATGTGTGTAAGCCAATGCACCAGCACTGTCAGGTAGGCTACTGTTCTTCAAACCAAACTACTTCACAGTAACAGTGGTAACACAATGTGCTGGGAGAATCTAAAAAGAAAAGGTGATTGTTACTCCTTTAAAGGCAGAAGTCTTATACTTCACTGCAGTAGATTCTCACTGTTAAGCAGGTGTTAGAAAAGAAAACAGGATTTGGAGTGCCAGTGGAATAGGCTGCAAGCACAGAAAGCCCAACTCCAATGTAACACTAAGTCTAACGGAGTACTCCATGCCATTTTTCTACTTACTGCAGACATGATGAGCTCTCCACCGAGATTCTGGATTTCTGCTTTCACCTGACTGCAGATCTTGAGCTGATGGGAGTACAGCTTAATCTGTTCTAGGTAAGCCAGTAAATCCTGTTTGCATGACTGGTCTGGGCACTGAAAAGAACAATAAATAAAGCATTTCAGTAACTGCTGATTCCAAAGGATCTCTCAGGAATCACATTAAAACTTCACTGAGGAGTATTCCAGTTGCAGACTGCTGGAGCCTTGCTTTTCACTGCAGTTGTTTCAGGCTACAAAGTTCATTCCTCTTGGGAAGCTTTTTAATCCTATAGTTGGAAGCTCATATTAAACCTAAAATTCTCCATATGCACTCTGTATTTAACATTGCTGTGCTTGCCTTAGCAGTATTTCTAAACATGTGCCTCAGTATATGGAGCAATCACTTAAATTCCTAAGATGATCTCTGAGAAAATACCTCCATTAACAGTGATAAGGACATTCCAGACAGATTTTGTGGGCAATGTAACCATACATGCAGAGACATGGTAACATCTGTATATTGTGCTTTATCTTTTAATATGATCTATGGGGTATTTTTGTGTTCCATACAGAGTGTATTGAACTCCATCTGCAGATCTTCTCTAGCAGTGGGAACAGCAGAATTACAATGTCTTATGGAAAATTCACTGGTTTCATTATTTTTAACAATACAGGTTTACATTATAGAAATAAAAACAGGATTGTTGTAACCTATTTTTTTCCCCACAATACATGGAGTACTTGGAGTGCAGTGTTGCTCTGTGGGTACCAGGCCAGCCATGAAAGGCTGGGTATGAATTTGTTCTAAGGCTGATTTTCATTGCTGTGGCAGAATAAAGGGATTTAAGGGGAATAGTGAGCCCCTGTTGTGCGCGAGATCCCCGCAGATTTGAAGACCTGGTTTTAGCCAGGGTGTGGTCCTTCTTTTTGACAGGAAACCCTGCTCAGCTTTGCATGCTGAAAAAGCAAAGATACATCCCCACCAACTGCACATCTGCAACTATCACCTGTGGTTTTACTGAACTCTGGTCAGTGCATTTAAACCCAAAACCAGAGCCAGAAAAAGCACCAATTCTACTGAACTCCAAAAATATTTCAGCTCCTGGCTCTACTGAAGCAACAGTGTCTGTTCAAAGGGCTGGTGTGACAATGCTGCTCCTTATGGCTGTGCAATGGTGTTTGGTTAAGCAAGTTCATGCTTTAGACCTAGCAAAAGGTAAGAGCAAACAAGAGAAGTCAGAGTGTACAATTTTAAATTAATTAATATGACTTTACATCAGTCCTTACCTCATGTTCTGCAACATCCATTATTGCTTCCTGTTTACAACAAAACCAAACACTTCCTTGACATGTTCTCTTTCATGTGTGATGTTTTCAAAATGCTAGCACATTATGGAAAACTGCCCTAAATTAAGTCTTTATTTCTTCCTTGTTAAGCACTGCTTTAAAGACTGCCCAAATCAGTATTTATGGTATGTCAATGTTTGGAAAGCTGAAAAACTCACTGTTTATTTAATGTAATTAATACAAAATTATACTTCCCAGTAAAATACAATGCACTCCCTTAGAGCATCACAACTCATAATACAAAGGTGGTGTGTATTCCTGGAATGAGATTCTTCCTCCTCCATTTTTCCCTTTTCTTAGTTACGCTTGGATTCTTTATCCCTTGGCCTTATCCTTTCATCCTTTTGGCCAGAAAAACTCAAAAGAAAGGTGTACTGGATGTCACTTCAAGCAGTGACGACACCAGTTACAGAAGCTCAGAGACAAGAATGATTATTATATAATACTCTTTTATATAAGAATAGTGTCAGGCTAGTCAAAGGTACTGTGTCCTTTATACAACATTACAGAAGAAATGTGTGCCATTTTAGGAATGATACACAGCAAAGGCCATGAAACTGCACTCAAGAACAAGACCTTGAGGTTCTCTGGAAACATTTTCAGTGCCAGAAACACTCAAAACAGCAAATGCAGGGCATCTGATAAGAAAATTCTCCTGCAATGTAATTATGGAACTGTACAAGTCTGTGGCATATCCACAGCTTCACTACCCAAGTGGATGAAGTACATCTTTCCCTCCACAGGCCACACCAAGGCCCAGACAGAGAGGAAGGTTGGAGTGAATCCTGGCACTCCTCAATTACAAAACCTAGGGCCCCCAAGAAGTGACTCCCAGGAGTGCAAACCAAAGGACATGGGTTTTGGTACATTAAAATTTTAGAGGTAAAAGAAGTTACTGGACAAAGGAATGGAAAAATGTCAAGGACTATTTGACATGTCAAGTGTATCAGAAATAGGTTTGGTTATTTTAATTCTGGCATGGCTGCTGGAGGCTGGGACCACCGTGGCAATTATAATGGATCTATAATGCACTTGTGATTCATGTGCATAGGTTGCTGTTGATGCTGTAACTGTGATGATTTTCACCCTTGTTAATCAGAGCCATCCTAGAAATCCTTATGAGTGTGGACTGAAATACTGCTAATTGTACCACACTGTATCCCTTTCCTTCAAACACAGCAACAGGGAGCTATAAAAATCATTCCAATCCTTTTTTCCCCTGTAATAGAAATTCCACATAATCTAGTTGTTCGTAAAAGGCAAGATGTGAAATACTCCACTAAAAAGTGTCAATGCTGCTCAGGAAGGCACTTACTGGCATTCATGTTCTGCTCTGGGCACCAAATTCCTGAGGGGCTTATCCAGTTTGGCACAAATTCAGAGAATAGTTATTTGGTAGCCCAGAGGAATGTAAAGTTTATTTTATTTTAAGATCCCAGGAGTGCAGGGCACAGGAAACCTGGCAAAGTAACAGCTGAGAAAAGGAATTTGAAAATACCTTTGAGATAAAAAAGTACCACAATGAGAAAAGATATTTTTCTAAGACAAAAAATAACTTTGCACAGCCAAAAAAGGTTACAGAAGTTAAAAGATCTCTAGCCAAGCAAGGAAGGAGAGCATCACACCAAGATTATCAGTAATAGGAGGAATAAAGCAAGATTCTCTTTTTTACTGAGTTTGACACCTATCTAGCAATACTTGCAATCATATTCACCAACACTTGAAGGGCTGCCTTGGTTCATATTTTGATTTGTGTTTGGGTTTTCCTGGTTTTAATGCATATAATGTAATGTAAAAAGTGCTTCTAAAAGCCAAGCAACACCCGTAAGCAAGGAGTGTCCTTCAGATGCACAGAACAAATCCCAGGGGTCAGGTGGCTCCTGGGTGTCAGCTGTGTGCAAGCTCTGAGCCAGGACAAAGGCAAAGAGTTGGAGTGAATTCAGTAAAAGGGCTACGATAACCTGAATTATGTCACATTTCCCAGCAGCTCTGAGGGGCCACACTAGTTATCACCATTAATGGTTCATTAATACATTTTCCTCACACTGATTTGTTCATAGTTCTGGAGTTGCTGTAGTAATACACCTGAAATCTTTCCTAAAAGAAATATTTCAGTGAGAGTGGATTCCCTGTCCTAAAACCAGCAAGAATTTACGACCCTTACACACCATTGGCTTTGCTATCTCATAATTTTCTGCTATGTATCAGTGACAGGTTTGAATTTTAATCTGCAATAGATAAAATCTTGAAAGCAGCTGTTGTCCAGTGCTGGAAAAATGTGTGTCAAGATCAGGACTGGGAAATCCAGACATTTTACCAATTTCTTCCATAAATCTGATCACAACTGTATAGAGGCAAAATAGAAATTCTTTTTTATCTGGAACTCAGGGAGACACATGACAATCATAAGAGACTGGTGCTGCTTCCTAGACAGCAGGAAAGCAAGCACTGAGTATGAAAATAAAGAGTAAAGGGAGAGAGCACACGTGGGTGTGGGAATAGTGAGTGAGTGTCCTGCACTGCCCGGCACTGGAAGGCAGCCACACAGTAAGGAACGCTTCAGATGTGAGCCTCGCACATTTTCTGCACTCTTCTATTGGTGTTGAACAGCCCTGGAGTGACCCAGCCAGCCTGGTGAGGAGGCTACAGGTGTGCCCAGGTGTCACAAGGCTGCAGGTGTGCTCAGGTGCCACAGCAGTTCCCTCAGGCAGGCTCTTGAGTTACCCTGCTCCTGCTGAGCCATCTGCCTATCTAAAAATCCAGCAGCAATAAAGCACACCTTCCAGCTCTAACACTGCATTTCGTAGTGATAACTACTTCTGAGAGTTTCTTGAAATAACTATAAATAAAAATTAAATGCAAAACCAAAAATCACCTTCAAGCTGCAGATCTGCAGAGGGCAAAACAGCCAGTGTTAGGGGTGAGGGGCAGAGAAGGACAATACAGCAAAAGCATGGATTCTCTGACTCTGCAGTGGGTGGAGAACAAATCATTCTGGAGCCAGACAAGTCTGTCCTTACTAAGCTGGTGCTGAGACCAAGCATCTGCCCAGAGCAGCAGAGCTTTGTGCCAGTGGCACCATGCTGTGTTCCCCAGCTCAGATGGAGCAGCTCCCAGTGCTGCCTGAACATCTGGCCTGCTGTGCTGGGTCAGTATGGAAGGGAGGATGGCACACAAGGACCTCTCAGTGTTCCCTTCTGCCAGTGAGCAGTGCACAGGCAGCTGGGCCAGTGAGGTCAGGACAGGTGAGCTGAGCTGGCCAAGGGCTGATCCATACCAATTCCATGGAGTGTATGCCCAGTATGGGGGAATTACCTGGAAGGGGCCGACTGCTGTCCAGGGACAGGCTGGGGAATTGTGCTGGCCATCTTGTTTCTCTCTGCTCTCAGTCCTCTCTTCCCCTCTCTTTCACCATCAATATTAGTACTACTGCTACTACTATTATATTTTAAATCATTAAACTTTTTATACCCACCCATGAGGTTTCCTTTTTATTCCAGTTCCAGGAGTAGGTGACTGCTGCATTATACTCAGTTGCCAGCTGGGGTTAAACCAGGACAACAGCTTTTTATACAACTATTTATATACTAACATATACCTTAATATGTCCTTGGTAGTAATATATATATGTTAAAGCAGCCATGAGTATGTATATTTTAAATGTGCACACATATACATGTTCATATATACTGTATGTGTAAAATGTTGCATTCATAGCTTAAGGAGCTCACAAATACTCTCACACATGTATAAATACACGTGCAGACTGACATGCGTACCCAGATGTGTGTGATGGACATACACATCCATCTCAGGGTGTGCATGAACAGACCACTGATGCAAACGGAGAGGAGACCCCCCCCAGGGGTTCAGAGAAGGTCTGTGCACCCAGTGCCCCAGAAATGCTCCGAGTGTCACGGGAGCAGGAGTGCAGGAGTGTGCCAGGGGTGTGGCTGAGCAAGGGCAGGGTCCCCACAGCACCCCTGTGACTCACCTGGTCGGCGATGAGCCGTGCCAGGATGTCCATGCGCGAGCCCGACTCCGAGATCATCTTAGCAGCATTGATGACATCGCAAGTGTGCTTCAGTGGGCCTCTCCCCCTTCAGAGAAATACACTCACCGTAAATCACAGCCAAGCAAACCAGCTGCACAACTCCATTAAACAGAGCAACTAATCCACAAACAAGTAACAGTAATTAAACCCCCCAACTGTTTTCATATCCCACCAGTTTGTATTGTTTGGCATCAATGGGATGCAGAAGTACCAGAAGGATGTCAGATTCTTCATATTGATAGTACAACCCACACCAAATCCTGATTTTGAGAGATTTCTTGGGCAGTTTGCTGTTCCCCAGGGTTATATGAAGTTCCTTTCCCTTCCATGAATTTTCCAGTAATGTGAACTTCCAAGGAAGTTCAGCTCAGTGTATTCTGAGAGTCATTATGGATATCTGGTCAGAAAAATAGTGTGGTTGATTTGGTTGGGGTTTTTAGAATTGAGTTGGTGCACCCAAACACAGAGATATATGAACAGGGCTGCAAATCATGCCACTCAGATATGCCATATTGGAAAAATACTTCCCAAACAATTACAGAATTTCTTCAGAATTTCAGTCTAGGATAACAGCCAAATTCTTGTGAGCACTCCTTTTCTGCATGCCCCCCTCCCAAACCCAAAAAGCTGTTTTAATTACAGGAGAAGGTTTCTAAGTAAAAAGTGAGTACTTAAGGCACCCTTCTCTTCACATTTGTTTGGCCTCAGCCTCTTAAATGCTGAAGCACTTCACCTACACTAAAATCAACACTTAACTGTACTTCATGCATGTATGAAGTGAGCAATGCTGCTGAACTCAGCTTTGCCTTCCAGCATCTGACAGGAATACTTCTAGTTTTATACTATGTATTTAATTTCTGAGGGCCCCAAGTCAATTTACAAGTTCTGCACTGGACAAAGGAAGTAGACAACATCAAAAAATTAATGTAGTTCTTCTTGAAATAAATGTTAAATATTTAGGATTGCCTCAGTCTTGTGTTAAAACGTGCTGAAACCCCAGCACATTAAGGTACAGGCACAAAGAAAGCTCCTTTGCTACGCAACCAAGAATTATCTGTGCTCTCTTTTTTTACCTTCATGTAAAGTCCAGTGTTGCACACAGGTAGAGGTATTACAAAAGCAAGGCCTTATAAAATATGGTTTAGGCCCTGCTAGTCTAGCTAAGCTAGCAGCCAGCTTGTAACTTCCTGTGTGAAAAAATCACATGAAAGTCAGTGAAGAACACAACAATCTCTTCTGGACACAGAATCACTGATACCTGCAAAAACAAGGAATCTGTGCCATGAGAATTAGTGAAGAAAAAATGCAAACTGACCAAAAATAGAGAGGTTTGATGGATATGCAAAATGCCATTAACTGACCAATGAACTGAGTGTCAGTGCACTATTATCCAGTAAGATCTAACACAGTGCCTTCTGATACTTCCTATAAATACAAGCTATGGGAATCAAGAATTGGGTTTTTCTGCATGAAGAAACAGAGTTCTGCCTGCTTATTGCTGCAACCATCCAGAGCCCCTGACATAAGGCACAGGCTTAGCTGCCTTAGGGTATGGCATAATAAGCCATTAGTTCCAGTTCATGATGTTGGGAAATTCTGAGCACTTTGAAAAGAATACTTGGGAAAGTACTCCAGATCTGCTGAATCACTGCCTGAATGGAAGAAACTGAAAGAAAAACCAAACAACCCCAAACAGGATGCTAGTTCAAGTGCAAACGCTGAATCTGGACATAAAGACAGTCCCTGCAGCATTCCTGTACAAAGCCAGAGGGACTGTTTGAGTGGTCAGTCTGAGCAGGAGTCCCAGAGGCAGAGCTGCTGTGGAAACAGCAGACAGCACACCAAGGTGTACACACAGGTAATATCCTACAAAAAGCTTTCCTGCATCTTCCCCTGTTCTGGTAAGACTGCAGCTGCAGGTCTGTGGGGGTTTCCATGAAGGAAGCTTGGGCACAGTGGGAAGCTGTGCAAAAAGGATGATCACATGTCAAAATCTGGAGTGGGGCGCAGACAGAATGGTGAGCAGGAGAGGCTGTGGGACACTTTAGGGCTGTGCTGCCTGGGGAGGAGGTTCGGAGCTCACCTGGAGCAGCAGGCTCAGGGAGGGGCAGAGCAGAGCAGCCCTGCCAATGGATAGACCAGACAGGTGCCAGTGCTGAGGGCTCTCATAGGCAGACTTATATTTCATTGTCTGAAATTCAACAAAGGACTTCCATGGCTTTTGGTGAATAACTACCAGGTTCAATGCATGCTGCCTTCTAATGGAACCAGTGCAGCTGTGTATTTTGTGAGTTCCCACTAGCACAAAATCAGTAGATTCAGAATGCCACGAACTCACATTAACTCACTCAATCCAGATGTTACAGACACAAAGTCTATTAAATCACCTAGGTTGTTTTCCCCAGCCACTGCACAGATTCCTACCAGTTTTATATGTGCTTGCATTTTTTTCTGGAAAGTCTGAAGTATGAAAAAACACTTTGCTTGAAAGGCAATGTTTCCCTGGGCTATCTATCTCACTCTCTGGAATGCTTTTCCAGATATTTAGGTCTTTCTCTGTATCACCATAACAGCATCCCTTTCCTCCTACTGACCCACTCCCTGATTCTTCACCACATGCTGAAGCATCCCAAATTACGGTGGATAGTGCAGACCTGCACTCAATAGCTCATGCACCTACCACTGTTCAAGAAACAAATATAAAAAAGCCTTTTCACCAAATACTGTATCCTGGTCAACAACAACACAAAATTTCTCCATTGTGGAGCTTCTCACCTCTTCCCCTAAAGAAATTCTGATCTCTCCTATGGAAACCATATAATAGCTAATATTTTTTTCCAAGTCAGCTTTAATGTTACTGTTTTTTCCTTGCTTCCAGTCTCTAAGGCCAAACTTCACCTCACACGTCCAGTTTACTGAAGGTCATCCCCAGAGATTTCACTGAGTTCATAACCTACAACAGTAGACTCTGGATTCATTGTATGGAAGATCTAATACATCTATTTTCCTCACACCTCACTATTTCCAAGCATAAAGCCTTACAAGGCTGAACAAGCTGATAATACATTCAAGATTATGAAAAACAAAGACAAGACATGAAGTGCTTTATTTACAAGCAATTATATCTCCCCAGGGTAGTGATGGATTGTTACTAGAGCTCAAATAAACTGCTCTATCCAACAGCAAAAACAGGAATAGACCATAAATAATACATAAACACCCAGCTAAGTCTAACAAGAAAGAAAATTGGACTATGTACAAAGAAAGCAGTCTGGAGTACGTCCACAAAGATATAAGGGAAAAAACCCCAAAACTTCACCTCAGTATTTGTTGAAAGGTACAATCACAGGAGGAAAGAAGTCTCCCCTCCATGCTGTGCTCCCCTCAGCGAATGCCAGGCAGCAGAGGCAGCCTGAGGCAGCTGCAGCGAGCAGGGGCTGAGGAATTCACACCTCACAGCCCAGCACACAGGCACGTTTCACAGCACTCCAGCGTGTGAGCTGAAAGCTTCACCATCAGCTCCAACCCACAGCCCCCATGGTCACAGCCACTCTCCAGAACCGAGCTCCAGGCTCTGACCATTCTGCCATCAGGCCTAGTCTGAGCTCAGCAGGTCTTGCCAGCTCCCAGTCTCACTGCAGCTTTGCCAGGGGCACTGCAGAAGAGGCACAACTACAAACCAGCCCTACCCCAGCAATGTATCTCTCTGGCTGTTCAAGCCTAAGCTCAGGAAAGGATCAGGTCTGGCAATGCTGCCCAAAGCCAGGCCACTGTCCACCTGAGCAGCTCCAGTCTGGACCGTCTGTGAGGGCTGAAGGAGGTGGAGTGGGCTGGGACATTTTCTGAGGTGAGGAAGGTCAGAGCTCCCATCCAGGTGACCGAAGTGCTACTTCAGGTACACATCTGTCCTGAGAAAGTGCATTACTTACACTGCTGTGCAATTGTGCAAGGTACAGCCGTTGCCTTATTCACAGAAAGATACTCCTACAAATAGCAATTGCCTTTTATAGACACTGTTGTGGTTAGTTAATTCAGGCATCACCACATTCCAAGGTACCGTTTGAACCTCCTGCAGTTCTTCCCCAAACACTCCATGTGCTTTTCCTTCTTGCTGCCTCCCACAGCTGCTCTGCAAAGTACTTTAGTACTGGCACGGTAGAAATCTGGATTCCAGGCTCACATTCTGATCTGAAGTTTGCTATTTGTTTTATTAACCTGGTGTCTGTGTGCAGTCCTGTGAGCAGGGATGAGGAAGCAGGATTCACACCTCGCTCATTACAAATGCTCTAAACTTACTGAGTGAATCACTTTTTCCTGCAGATCACTTTGCCTGCCCCTCCCAGCTGAACGAGCAGTTTTAGATGAAATCTGTGAAGGACTTGGTGTTCAAGGAGGAAGAAGTATGCTTTTTCGAATCGTGGCTGTAAACAAAGATCCCTTTTATGACACCTGGCTGCACATCTCTATCACTTATACCTACACAAAGAAGAGGCAGCAGAGCTCCTCAGGAAATCCACAGAGGAAGAGGTAATTGGAGATTGTACAGGTGGATCCCAGGGCTGACCTCTGCCAGTTCATTACAGCTGTAGACACAAGAGCAAGATTTTGTTGTCATGCATTTTCTGTCACTGTCTGGGTGTACCGATTTGGAAATTACAAAAGAACTCTTAATGGAAAAACTAAGTAACTGAATTAAGGCCAAATCCCCACTCAACATTTACAGGTGCAATGGCTGAAACAGGTCTATTCCTTAACAAAATCAATGTAACATTATTCCTTAATAAAAATAATGTAAATTTAAGTGTAGCCAGATGAGAAAAGGGCAGAGTGAAAAAAAACATTAAAAGACATGAAGTTACCAACCATAAACTCAATGTAATAAATTACGTATTTTGCAGGTTGAAATACCTTTTGTGAGTAAAGGAATTTAAGACTTACAAAAATACCTGTATTCTGTAGACCCAAGCATGGGACAGTGGAGTTCCAGGCAATGTGAACAGAGCATATATGTCTGTCTATTCTGTAATTCTGGAAGTGAAAATGGGTTTAATACAGGAGTTTCTCTTCCCTCCCTCCTGCACTGGTAATACACTGGTCTGCATCTCCCTTCAAGAGCAGTAAGGGAGAAGGACCAGCTTTGTACAGCAGGAATGAGGTGATAACACAAACCCAACCTGAGCATTTTGTAAAGGAGTGTTTGTAAAGGCTGTGCTGGGTTGACACCTTTCTGACTGTGCAGAAGCCAACCCTGGTGCCCTTCCAAACCTCTTGGCAGCAATGCCAGCAGAGCAGCTGCCCCAGCTGTCTGTCAGCTCCAAATGGTGTCTGCTGAGGGCAAATAAATCCTATCAATTTGTAATCCAACAAACAAGAATCAGGCAGAATATAACAGGGACAAGTAACAGCCCACATGGTTTTTCAGGCATAAATACTGTCTGGCTAATGGAAAACAAGCTTTTATGGCTTCTGGGAAGATCAGAACCTGTAAATACAATGTCTCTTCAGGCAAGGTCTGAAACCTTCTCCTGTTGTGTTTTCAGGATCTGCCTAAACAATACATAGAAAATAGATGAAGTCACTGCTAACTTGGAAGAGCACACTCCAAGAGGGACTGGTTATCAAAGGCCACTGCCACAGTGGAGGGCACAACAGAAGCAACCTGGTTTCTCTGGGATCTGCCTCAGTGTTGGAGCTGCTCAGTTCTTTATTCATGGCTTGAATAAAGAGAATGCTTGATGCACCTACATTTGATACTGATGTGGAAGAAGGAACTAGGCTAGGAGGCCAGATCTGTAATTAAGAATTACCTGAGATAAGCAGGAAGAAAAAGTGGATGCAATGGAAAAAAGGGTATGTTCTCTCGGGGAGGAGAATCAAACACAGAGATACACGTGGAAAGTCAGTCCCTACACAACAGGAGAGTGAGAGACACTGAGTGTGTTTGAGTTTCAGTGGATCACAAATCCATCAGGAGTCAGCCACTAGCATGCTGCAGAAGAGGAGGCAATGGGAAAGAATACAGAGGAGAAATAAACACTTCTAGTCTTTCTTACAGTAATGAGGTCCGTGTAGGAGAATTCCTGGAAAGATGTAAGACTTTGTTCAGGAAAGAGAAGACTGAGTGCCAACAGAATGGATTAGGTTTAAGTTTGCTTCTAAGCTTCAGCTTATTCCAGTGGAATAGGCACAGCTGTGGCACTCAGACACCAGCCCCAGTGATACAGCCACTGCCTGGTGCTGTCCCACAGGCATCGTCCTGTCCAAGTGGCCACCCTGCTCCTGGGTGCTGCACTTCCATACTCTCCCTTTCCCCAAGGTAGAACGATAATGCAACTCTGGCTAAAAAGATAGTGAAAATGAAGGCCAGTGCAAAAATCCATGGGATTAGTTAAAGGCTTTACACCTCTGTGGCAGTGAAATTGGAATTGAAAATTACTGCTATTTACAGCAATTCTTTTAGATCAATACAACTTTCCATCAGTCTTATGATTCTTTTTCCGCTCTACTTTGTGAACTCACATTGGCAGTTTTCTTATCTGGGTCATCCTTCTCTCCCCAAGTCCCCTGTGCTTTCACCAGCTCTACAAAATAAAGCCAAGCTCTTCTTTAGAAGGCTTTGCTCTATGAGGGATCCAGTAATTTATTTTTGTTGCTCTTACTTGCCGTATTGTGCAATCCAAGACCAAAATACAGCTACCAAAAACTTTCTCACCACTTCTCACAATACAGAAGCAGCTTTTTCAAAGGCCTTCAGTGACTATCAACTTCAATTCTGATGGCCATGTTGAGAATTCCCTGAATGTCACTAAAACCAGGATCACTTGTGGTCTCTGAGGAAAACCTGAGGGCTGTGGTAACTTCACAAAGCACCTGACAGACCCTGTGGCACAGCTGTAGCTCATCTCCAGTGCCATACCAATGTAGCAGGGTACTGTGGGCCCTGCCTCCCCATGCACCCCAGATGCTACCAAGGACATGGTCCCTGGTTCTATGTCTACTACAGCCTTTAGGTCCATCCTCACTCCTGCTCTGAGCTGTCCATGCTTTTCCCAGAGCCAGCCACCTCTCACCTGTAACAGACAGCAGGACTGCACCATGACAAACAATGCCCTTCATCTACAGCACTGCTTGGACAATGTATCTGAGGATACAGAAACACAGAAGGGACCTTTTCCTAACAGTCCTAGAGCTCTCCCTCTCTGCTCGGATAAATAAAGTCCCAATCCAGCTCTCTGAACATGACAAGGATAAACAGGTTTATTTCTAAGCTCCCATGCTCTGTTTTGTCAGCTGGATAAACCTTGTTAGAGCAATCCAGGCACACTAGGCTGCATGGTCAAAAGTGAGCACTGCAAAACTGTCACTAGGAGTATTTCTGGTCCCCAGTTTTAAAAAGCATAAAACCAGAAAGGAATTCCTGCTTCAGAATGCAGTCCCATATAGCAGAGCGCTGCTTTACCATCCTGATCATGTCATTTGTGGAACTGAAAAATCTTGATATAATTCAGAGGGAAAAATGCTGGTATTACTTGAGTAGTTGCTGATAATAATGTTACCTATCAGGGATGCTTCACAATTTGGAACTGCCTCTTAAAATAACACAGAAGAGAACACAAAGCAGCAGTGAGGTGAGAGGAGAGGAAGGAATGTCAGTAAAGAAGCTGTACCTACAGCCTGGGAGGCAGAAAAGCAGCTGAAGTTCTGACTGTAAGTTATTAAATCCCAATTCTGACAAAACTCATCACAACAACAACAGAACGTGGGAAGCAAAGTATCAAAGGGGTATGTTTGTACAAGTCTGACTGATGCACTGAATATTCATGTGTGCACCAACCACACACAGCAGTGTCCGATGTTTACATACACTATTTATAGAGATGAAAATCAAAGAATTGTAGCATCTTCCCACACTTACACTTGTGCACATACAGACAACCTTTCCCTTCACTTCTAGATCCCAATGTCCAAATCTTCTCTATGACATTTGCAGTTTTCCTGCAACCCGGATGAAATGTGTTAATGAAAACGTGTAATTTCTGCTCAGTTAAGACCAGCTGCAGGAGGCACATATATTAAATAAACAAACAGAACATCATAATTAAATATTTTTACCTATATATAAAAAAAAACATTATTAAATTCTCACTGTGACCTAAAGAAGAAAAGCAAAGCTCATTGTTGCTGCCGAACTATTTAATTAGTGGATTTTACACTGAAAAAAAAAAAAAGCAAGCCTGTAGTGATGAAAAAAGTGGAAAGAGAGGAAGCTGCGGTCCTGCAGCAGGTCACAGCTGGGTTTAAACTGGACTTTTATCATGCATCTTACCACAGACTGCAAGAGAATTCCAAATATCCAAGGGTGCCATTTGTGTGCACAAATCAAATTATTGTATGTCTTGGATTTTCAGCTCTGCAAGCACATATTAACATACAAATACTTCTATGTTTGGTACTACTTTGTTAGAAAGAGATTAAATTATAATAAAAGCAGTGATTTGTACAAGACAGTGCACCTGATTATGCCTTTTGTAGGCAGATGGCATCCATGAAGCTCAAGTTTAGAATCAGAAGAAATGATTTACAGCTGTAGAAACTGGTTTCCCCAGTGTGCAATTTCCCAGCCACTTTTTCCTGTGCCACCAGAACCGTCGCAGATTCCCTGTGATCTGTCTGCCACAGCCTTTCACAAACACCATTAGTGCAGAGGGAGAGAACACCACATATCAGGTGTTCTGCCATCTCAACCAGGCATCAACTGTGCCTGCTTCTCACCTCTTTACGCTCATCATTGCTCAGATGCTTCTCCATCTTCTGCTTCTAGACCCAGCTTTTCAAAGGACACTTTCATTTCCAGTCACTGAGGTCAGCCGACCTTACCAGCCATGCACTTTAATTTGGCTGCCTGTCATTTTAATCACTACGTTACATACCCACAGATACTGTTTCCGTGACTGCAGGAAAAGTCTCTGATACTGGCCTCATCAATGGAACAGAAATTATCCGGAGATTTTAACCTCTCTAATCGAGGAAACCATCCAAGAGCCTCACAGACTGTGTTTCAGGAACTTCTGGGCTCTGTGAGCAGTAACATTAAACCTGTATGCATATACTGGACTGTGAGTGCACAGCTCCCCTGCACCCTGAGCTGAGCTGGCCAGGCAGGGGACAATGCAAGGACACCTCAAGGCTGGTCCTTGCCCAGCAGGCCAGGACTGCCCCTGGTAGCCCTGGGCACTGCCAGCCTGGCAGCAAGGGGCACCCTCAGCTGGCACAGCAGCACCGAGGTGTTTGCTGTGTGCAGGGTGTCTCCAACTGACCAAGTGCAGCTGCACACCTGCACCCGCCCAAAGCACACAGGTGAGCTACAGCCCAGGCAGCTCTCAGGAATCCCTCTGCACAGAGCCCCACGGGCTGAACTTTCAACAGCAGTTAGAACCTCCTCTAGAAAAATCGTGGCCTAGCAGACTGCAAGGAGAGGAAGCGGCACAGGAGGGGTACTAATGAAACAAAACAGGGGTGGGAGCAGTACAGGGCAAAAATAGAACAACGCCTCTTAAGAAAGTCAGTATCACCTTCTAACATCCTCTGGATATGCTGTAACCTTTGAAAACTGAAACATTCTCCTTGCTTTTACAAAAGTCTATCTTTTCAGTTCTTCAATAACAACAAAGAAATAGATTGTCCTGAAAATCACTATTAATGTATTTTCTTTAAAGTAATCCAGCCACATCTACATCCAGAGTACTTCCTTGTCCTTTCAGAGCATGCCCTGCTCAAAGCAAGACTTGTTCAGCAACTTAAACTCAGTGAATCCCAAAAGGTAGACTTTATGCCTTTATGACTGCTGTACTATCATTTTTAGGGTATTTAATCCTCACTTATGTAATTTTAAAAAATTACATTAAAGGCAGATGATGCTACCTTTTGAAATTTCCCATCAGAGCACAGACACTCATGAACCAAGAGACAAAACTGAGTGACAGGAGCATGGCTTATGCTGTTGAAGAACTTCTAAGGGATTTTTACATTTTTCAACAGCTAACAAAGAAGACAATAAACTGATTATCCACAAATAAGCACTGAAAACCCTAGACTCGGAGTTCAGAGAGCTCTTTTTCATGAACTCCAGAGACACAAAAGGAGTGCCATGAACAAGAGCCACAGCAGGAGAGCTCTGGTTTAGTAACACAGGGTCGCAGTGCCAGCTGCTGGATACGCCCAAACAGCTGTAACTGCATTTCTAGGCACTCTGTGACCAAGGTGTCTTTTTGCAGTTCACACTTTTGATCTACTTTTTCCTCTAATCCAACTGACCACAATCCCACTGATCATTTGACAGAAGAAACTGCAAATGAAAGTAGATTAATTATTTTAGTTTGCTCTCAGATGCCACAATTCACATCATTAACCACCATTTCTGTTTAGTGGCAAGAGAGAACAAACCTTGTACAGCAACTCTCAACATGGAGACCCCCCTGCAAGTAAAGATCCTGGATATAGACTTCAGTATACCAGCCAAGCAAACTGCAAACTCTGGGAAACCTAGCTTAGGCACAGTGCTGGGGGTGTGAACACAGCTGCTGAGAGGCCTTTTAACACAACTAAGCTAAGAGCTGTATCAACAATGCAGTTTTAACTCTGCTGATCTCAAATTTTCTCATTCCCCCCAATTATCTCTTCAACCACAGTAACTAATAAAAATGTCATCCAGATCTCAGAAACCACAGAACCGTCCAAGAAATTGTGCAGTTTGGATTACCTGGGGGGAAGGGGGCATTTCTGACGCTCAAGACTGCACACTGGTCATGTCTCCAGGCGTTTAATCATGAAAGCCCAAACCATTTTACTGTCCAATCAAGGTTACTGAACTGCCAGACTGCAGTCACTGGGGACGCCTCTGCAAGAACTGACGACACAAAGTCTTCCCAAGTGAAGCAGAGGTTTGAGGCTCCCCTACCATAGTTCTTCAGAAGCTGTCATTACAGGAAAAAAGAAATTTGTATTCCTAGATGCAGCAGAGAACTGGGAGAAGTAGCCAAAGTGCTAAACAGCAGCAGTATCACGGGCTAGAGGGAGCCCTCGCTATGTCCACGTCTGTCTCGGGCACCTGGAGCTCTGCCAGGGAGCCTCTGCACTCCCTTCTCCCCTTCCCTGACATCCTTGGATTCTCCGCACTGACTCACAGCCGCTCCCTTCCCTCTCTCAGGGCAGCCCGTCCTGCTTGCAGTACCGGCCTGCAGGCTTTGCCCCAGCCCTGCAAGGATCCCAGGCCGCTCTTCCCCGGGCCTTTAAGCCCTGGGCCAGCCCGTGCTCTGGCCGCCATGGCCAGCTCCTTCTGCCGTGAACTCGGGCTGTTAACAACCCTACTTCCCAACACGGGTGCCCACGCGCTGCTCATTAACAGCTTCTCAACACCTCTTGAAAGGACAAGTGCAATCGTTACAAATTAACTACCCAGAACAAAGTCTCAACAAAGGAATCAGTCTGCAGAAAAAACCCCGGAAAAATACATGTTGATACCATAGTCTGATTAAAGAACTCACCTGGGCTACCAGTAAACCATTAACATTCTTGCTCAAAAAGATGCATTTGACTAAAGGGATATTACATTATGGCAAAACTGTCTTTCAGAGTGCCCATCTTTTGTTTGGCAAAGAAAAAGACCACAACGACAAAAGATTTTGTAACTACGATAAATGCTTTTTAAATTGCATGAAGTTTAGGATGTGTAACATGGGAATGGAAGATTTTTTTTGGAGTCAGAGAATCAATTTTCTGGTAGTTAAACTACTGTATCTTTATTCTACTGCTATATCTGCATTTATCTAGTTTTCAAGTTTCATCCCCAGGAAACAATGGCAATTTTTGCCAGACTGGGACACTTCCCAAGGGGAGTCATGAAGCTGAGCCCTCTGCACGTCATTCATTATAAACTCAGCAGCAACTGGAATTAAGGGGGCTACTGAATCCAGAGAGGAACCAAACCAGGACCAACAGAAACAAAATGCTGCCCCAAGCCTGTAATGAATGACAGGCTCTGGCATTGGAACAGTAAAACTCACCTTTCAAAATCACTTCATTCCACTAGCAGAGTCATAGTTTAGAATTTATCAGAAAACTGTCTTCACCTCATTTTTTTTTAAATGCACTTTCAGTGTTGCAAACTGAAACTAATGGCATGATCTATAATGTAATTAAAACATTTTGCAGTAAAAAAGAACAAAGTACTCATAAAAAATGCACATTTTATGTTATATATGTACCTAGCACATCTGCTATGCCACAGGGACAGATGTTTATTAATATGGATATTGGATCATATTGCTAGACTGCTAATGGCTCAGTAATCAATCTTCTAAATACCACACAAGTTCCTGATTATATGCAGAACAAATATCAAAATATTTCCTAAAAAATCCTGCTTTACTTCGGCCCATGAAAAGCACCATTTGGTGCAGCTTGGTTTCAATGACAGAGTATAATAGTTACAGTATGTTGTGTTTATAATAAGTATGGTGTATGAAAGACTTGGAGAGAGACACTCCCTCTAATATGGCAAATTAGACAAAACTTCAAACTCTCAGGATCAGAGCTCCCCTCTTCTTGCCACAGTACTACAGACCATGCTCTAACCTGTATTACTGGCTTGTGGTCAGAGTTTAGTTAGAGACAATTCAGTTAATTATGGAAACATTGGGCTTCAGCTGAGCATCACTGCTTTAAGGTTTCACAAACTGTCTAAATAATGATGATTAAATTAAAGATCGTAATATCCTTTTCATTTATGTCAGCACTTAACTACTGATGCCCACTACACATTTACCCTCACCCTCACTGTGGATTATTCTCTCACCAACTCTTCTCCTAATTTCTAAGGCCTCATGAAGGTACAGATAAAGTTTACTTCATTTCAAATTCACTAAAGAGGAAAAAGTACCTTCCTGTAACATGCAAAGAGGAAACTACTTTCAGAATAAAAATATATTCTTTGCATAATGACAAAGAACAGCCTTAGACTGAAATGCATTTTCTCTGTACTTCATCAATTTGATATGTGCCTTGCTCACACTTTGGGAAAAACAGTGAATGGTTGGCTCGAGTTCGCAACAGCCCTGCAGTACCACAGGAAAAGGGTTATGATGTTCCCATCCTCCCACATGTCCCCCCTTTTTTCATGGGGGGCTCTCCTCATTGCTCTGCTAACATAAACACAGTGTAACATAGAGACTGTGAATGAAACTTGTATTGTCAGGCCCTAGCACTCAACAATCATGAGTCAGGCTCCAAAATATCACAGAACTGGAATAAACACCACCAGAATTGAAATTAAACATCTGCAGTTCTTTGTATTTGCTTTCTCTTTTCCAAGCCTTCAGGGGTCCCATTTTCAGGATTTGCTCAGCAACCATGAAACTTAATTAAAAAATGCTGGGGGGTAGGTGAGTTTCTCGTACAATAACGTATCTCCAGTGCCAAGATACAAAATAATACACATAAATATTTTTAATAATGTTCTGAGTTAGAAGAACTGATGTGTAAGTCTAAAAAAAGAGCAGTTAAAACACGTAAGGTCTTAACTTCTGTCTGCTCATCAAATGGCAGTGAGGAAGCTCTCTTGCAGCCACAGAGTGGTGAGAGATAAGTGGGAATACGGCAGGAGAACATGGGCACTGGATAGAATCTACCACTGATGCCAAAAAAAAAAAAAAAAAAAAAAAAAAAAGAGAGAACTCAGAGCAAAGATTTGAGAAAAATTCTTAACATGGGTGATGTTTGCTAGAATAGCTTTTGGCAGGCTGTCCTGTCTCTTATAGTGCTGTTCAAAGCTTAACTTACTTTGCTCTACTCTCTACCATTTTAAGAATAAGGAATTTGCTACAGAGTGCCAATTACAGAGTATCCATTATTCCTGCGGCAGAACACCAGGGTGAGGAAGGGATTTCCTTCCCCACAGCCATGGAAGAACGCACCTGCTGAAAGGCCTGCTTGAGAGCCTGCACACTGCAGCCAGGATCTGGGGCTTACAGAGATCATTCCTTACTGGTTTGGACTGCCTGTGCAACCTCAGCAAGACAGGCCATTCCTGATTACGTTAATTAGGTACTCACAGGTTTTCTTAATGACAAAGAAAGCAGGAGACTTTCCTGAAGGGACACGCAGTTTCTGCAGAAGATTGTATTAACACAAGTGACACAATTCAGCCAGGCAGGTAACTTGACATCAGCATCGGTGTCACTTTGCTGTGTTGAGACAAAGCATTTGAAAATATGCTTGGCACAGGCTCCCCAGTGAATAAAACTTTTTTCTTGTATCATGGTAGGTAAAATTTCCTAGGATGGAAAGGGAATATTTAAGTTGAAAAAAACATGCCTAAAAACAGTGTGGTAGTCCTGAACAAAAATACCACTTAATCTGATTTTTCTATCAGTGTTAAACTGCACCTTTTTCTAAGGCCTAAAACTATAGCAGCAGCTTGTTTCCTTAAACCTACAGGATTTAAAATTGAAGAGAACTTCTGGAGTAAGTTACTGTCTTGGCAAGGAATGCAGTACAACAGCTGCTTGTTCACTGAAATCCTGACAAAATCTTGAGGGTTTCTGCTGCTGAGACAGCAAAGATGTGAAGAATGGCCCTGAGTAACTTAGTGAGGACTTCCCTCTACAACATCCCCATCATCATTCCTCCTCCACCCTCCTCCCGGTTGGTTTGCCTACTGCCAGAAGGCAGGGTGAAGATGTTATCTGAGTGGTTCTCCTTTGGGAATGTGGGATGTGCATTCCCAACACCAGCAATGGGCTGTTGATCAAACACCAGGCAGACAGCACCAGACAGCTCTGCCATCCTGGCACCTTCGGCCTGCCACACAGTGGGCAGCAACTGCTCGGGCAGGAGTCTTATGGACAGGCCTAGAATTGCCCTTTGAGGAAAAAAAAATAAAAACAAGTCCCACAGCTAGTTTAAAAAGGTATAGGAAATGGAAGAGAAGTAACTCATTGACTCTCCTATTAATCCAGACTGAACTGCTAGTTCCAAATGCAGATATGGCTTGTGCAGAAAAAAAGCTACAACCCTTGTGGAAATTAGCACATTCTTGACACAGATAAACTGCAGTGATTGATCTGGACAGGAGCTGCCCACATATAGCCCTGGATGCTTGGAAATGCGAACAAGTTTCAGGCATAAATGCAAAATGAAAGGCAGTACTGAGTGGATGCTCGCCATGCTCCTTCCAGCAGCAGTAACTCCCTTGGCAGCAACTGCTTCCTGCCATATCCTGTGTTTCCCACACCATGCCAAAGCCTTGGTGTAACACAGCACTGAGCTCTCACAGTTCCTGCTAACAGATGTCTGGTGTCTGCAGCTCCTGCCTTCCTGTGCAAGCACTGAGAACCCTTGAAGGAAACCACTTTTAGAATATTCATGTTGTCCTCATCTGCTACCTCTGACTGGCTCACTTGAAAAGCAGAACCAACAGAGAGCAGGCAGCAATAATGAAGACATGTCACAGAGAGAAACAGAATCATGCATAATCCAGTACAGAAATCTTGAAGCACTAAATTAACTGGGATTCATTATCTGTTTATAACTACTTAGCAAAAGAAGTTACTGAAGAGTAACTTATTGCTATATATCTAGCAATTACCACAGGCCCATATGTACCAAAGAGGCTTCTCAGCCTTTACCCACTGAATATGCTTCTCTGTGTAAATGATTTGGCCAACAGGAAAAGGATGTTTAAACCAATTAACAAAACTGAAAATAAATCACTGCTTAATGCTAAAAGTAAGCCAAAGCTGTTAGTGTAAGTGGCCAAGTCTTAATTTTACACCTAGCTTTCACAGTTTGCCTTCAGCTCTAGGGAGACACAGACTCCCATCAGGACAGCAATCAGTGATCAAGTCATGCAGGTGGAAGCGGGAAGCTGATCTGAATGTTGAAAAGCAGTAACTATACTCCTGTTTCTTCCTTCTCTGACACAGCACTGCTCAGAAGCACACTTTCTCCACAAAAGCACTCATTCCTGGGGCAGGCCTGCAGGAAGAATTGTGCTCACAACACCTCTCCCCTCCTCATTTCCAGCTCTGGTTGTATTTTATTTATTTTCATTCTTGGTATACTGAAGACCTGTGGCCCTTCCAACAGCCTAAAGAAGACCTCAACAGTGTCAACTACTTAATTATAAGGGAACAGTAGAGGTGCCTGTGTAGGAATGATCTTAGTGGTCTATGGCAGAAATATGACTACAGCAGAGATCTTTAAAGCAGCTCTTCGATAGGTTTACCATGAGATGAAGTGACCCTACTGAACTCTCAAACTCCTTCCATTAGTTCTCACCCACCCCAAGCATACTGAACAGTGTCACTCCTTCCCTCTGCCACCACAGTGCACCCCAAACAGTGGGGTGATGTGATCCACTACTTCCGAGCAGGAAGTACAGCTCTTGGGTGACCTCAACAGTGCAGGATTGAGACAGTTTTGAGAAGACACAGGGAAACAACACCTTATGTCTGCAATCTGCCATGCACACCCCTCCACACTTCTGCCTCTAGCCATCTTCTTACCAGCCCAGGACTTGGGCTGGAGGCTCGCAGAGGGCATCCTCTTGGTGCCCTCCAGTGCTGTGCCCCAGCCTGGCAATGTGGCGGGAGGATGGAGAGGCAAATCCCTTTGCTAACCTTTACAAACAGCAGTACTCCAGCTGAACCTCAGTTCATGAGTGATGTTGAATGCCACTGCCAGTGCCACCTTAAGGAGAAAGACACAGTTTTGATTCCCAAAAGTACCAAAACAGCAGCTGCCAAAGGCATGTATTGAAAAACACATGTTAAAAAAGGCCATATAGTTTTGGAAGAAGGAAGTGTGAAAACCACTGGCAGGCTACAAAAACCGAGAAAGGTCCTGGTTTAATTAAAAAAGGTTGGAACAGACTCCAGCCAAAATTTCAGCAGAAAACGGCAGTTCAGCACTGTTTCTTTTGTTCACTCTACTTCCAAGGTGAGCATTTGTGCATAGTTTTTCCCAGAAGTATGCACACTCCAGGAAGAAAACTAAACTAAAACACTACTAAATAAAATTAATTATATAGGAAATACAGTAAGAGTGCTTGCAACCCTGCAGCTTCTGGGAACAGTTGCATTTTATTAGATGGCAATTCAATCCTAGCCTGACTCTTGGTCATAAAGAAACCAAAGGTTCTTTCCTGTGGGTTGATCACTTGGAAAGAAGTCAGACATCTGATAGGGTGAAGAGAGAGATGAGAAATAATACAGGAGAAGTGATACTGGAAAAACAAAAGCCTTAGCTCTCAGAAATAACCATGCCTTCATCTGCACAAAAAAAGGGTGACTACAGCAAGTGCTGCAGTTCTCAGAATGGGACAGAGGGGAAAGCAGTAATAAAATCATAATTTAGGAATGACTGAAACAATATTCTTCAATAGAGGAAATTCTAACTGTATTTCTTCTCCCCAGCTTAGAATGTACTTCTGGTATCCCAAACATGCAAAGCCAGACACAGCATCTGGGGAGCCTGGAGCTGATTTGGATACAGCTGAGTACCACATCACCCTGGTTTTCAGGGTATGCTGTGCCTTCACCTCACCTACACACCAGACATATCCAGAACACAGTGACAAAACCTGGTTTTCTCCAATACTTATGAACTTATTGCCCATGTGAATGTAAAAGAAAATAGTTTGTGTTATAAAATCTCTTTGCTTTGGAAAATATGACTCAAGGCCTCCATTTTCCCCATTTTATATTCTAGTAGAGAAACCTTGATAGACAAAGTTGATAGTTTTGCTTAGGGAAAAGAGGCAGGGGGAAGATGGCAAGAAGTCCCTGTCCCTCATTTCCTTCTCTGGACTGCCCAGTTGCCTTACTGCAGAGATCAGAGATGCAGTCAGACAACAACACCCCTTTACCGAATTCATCTCAGCCCATAGACACAAGCAACCCCCTGAGGGTATCAGCAAATTGTCGTCACCAGCTCTGCAAAGCCTATCCAGACTCAAAAGCAATTCCCACTGATCTGTTTCCGTTCTATTCCAGTATCTGCAACTACTACTCATTTTTATGTACCCCCATTAGGTGCTATCTGCATTATCAAGCTCACAAACTCTGCAGTGACAACTCCAGAGTTCTGTTTCACCAGCCAGGTCAACAGTGCAGTAACTGCCATCCATCCATCCTCAGACAATAAATTGTCAAGAGAAATGTGGGTCTTACATTTACATCTTACTCTAACATATTGGATCTCTTGTAAGCAAAACTTCCATTTGAATCAGCATTAAATTCACAGGGGGAAAAAAAGTAACTAATATTTTATGTCAAATTTCTGGTTGGAATTAATTCACTGCTGTGCCTACCCTTCCAATGAAGGGGGCTGTTAACTGCAAAAGTTTCCAGTCTTATTTCCTGGAAGCCCTCCAAAGGTTTAGGCTTCTAACTTCTGCTAACTAATTCAGGAGGAACCTGAACATATGGTGTTAGAGCCAAAAATATATAGCACATACAAAATATAGCAAATAAATCCCATAAAAATAGGCCTATATTTTAAAGGGTAAAAAGCTGGGAGAGGTGCTTTGCCTTTTTAATGACTGCTTCTTTATTTTTCTAGGAGACATTGGTGAGTGCTCTCACCCAAGAACAGCTTGAACAAAACAAACATAAAAACAAGATTTGCGCAAGACACCGAAGCTCAAAAGTCAGGTTCCACGCCGCGCCTTTGGAGAACGCTCCAAAACGTCACGGTTGTGACTTCCCCGAACACCGACATGACAGCAGAATTCCAGCTCCTCGCTGATCACCAGCAGTATCCCAGTGATCTTGGCTCCCCGTTCTGGGCCCGAGCCAGGGAAACGGCCAGAGAACGGGCACTGCCGTGCCCAGTGCCACAGCCCCGGGCACCAGCGAGCCCCAGCGGTGCTGCCCAGGAGCCCCGGTGCAGCTCTGCCCCGCAGCCAGCCCAGCCCTGGCTCACAGGTACAGCTGTCCCAGCCCAGCCGGCCCTGCCCTGGCAGCAGCTTCTCCCCTGGGCAGGCTCAGGGACTGCAGGGCCACAGCCCGGCTCCGCTCCCCTCAGGGCCACGGAGCCGTCCCCTGCTGCCCCTGGCTGGGACTGCCGGGGCTGTCAGCGCCCCGGGCTGCTCGTACTCGCCGGTGCTGCCGCACAGAGCGCTGCTCAGGCTAAGCCGTGCCTGCACTGGCGTTACTGGGAGGAGCTCCCAGTCCCGGCACCACGCTCCTGCTGCCCCCAGGTCAAGGATGAAGGTGCTGAGGGATGGCGGTGCAGCAGCCCAGAGCTCAAAGGCTCCTGCTGCCCTGCTGGGGGCTGAGCCCACCTCTGCCCAGCCCTGTGAATTGCCGAGCACGCCCTGAATGCCGCAGGGCAGCCCCGGCTGTGGGCTGGGCCCGGCGCCGCTCGCACGGGCACTGGTCTGGTTCTGCCTCACTCTGCTGTGCCCGACGAAGGAGCTGTCCCACCTCTGCCCTCCCAGCTGCCTAGAAATCTGCCCTGGAAGTGTCCAGTTGTTGCTGAACTCCTTGCACTCCTGATGCCTCTGCCCACAGCAGCTGATAGTCCAGAGTCCTGAATCCCTTTTCCTCTGACTGCAGTAGACCCTACAGATGAAGGGCAGAAGATGGCTCTTCCTGGCACAAGACATACAGCTTGCTCACTAAAACAGGGTCGCATTTGCTGTAATGTACACTGTGATTTGTAGTTGAATTGCTTCTGGTCTTGGATGGATTCCTGCCAGAGGCTACATTGATCTGTTTGTCTGCCTGATTTGTGATTTTACAAGATTTGAGTATGTCTCCATTTTGTTAATTTGTTTCTGACTACACATATGAGGCACAGACAATAGCTACTCATGATCCTCTTTGCCCAACCAACAAACATCTCAATCTCTTCTCTTTTTTCCCCTCAACTTTTATGCTAAGGGTTGTAGCACTAGATACTCTGAAATAACTGTTACACTAATTGTAATATACATAAGAATACAAAGAATTCACTGAAATTTTACCATACAGGACTACAGCACAAGTGCAAAACAAGCAACAACTTGTACCCTCTGATTATTTTGAGGATCCCCATCTTCAAGTAAGTACCGTTCCCACTTGGACACGGAGCCAAGGGAGGTTGTGTCAGCACTGCTTTACCCTGTGCTTACCCACACATGAGGTGTGACTAACACATCAGCACAAACCAGGGATTTCTACACAAACAGCACAATTAAGAGCCTTACTGTTTAAAATGGAACACATTTTCTTGGACTTCCATTTATAAAATTCTTTTAGGATGTGGAGCATGTAATTGCTCTAATCAGAGGAATTAATCTTCACAGCTTCCATGACTACAAGGGCATCCTACAGCAAGCAAGAAATGATTCACAAGTGGCTTCACACAATCCAGCAGTAAGTCAACTAAACATACCACACAAGTAAACCACGAGCAGAATTTTTAAGCTGAAAAGTTTTACACAGGACTTTTAACCAGATGACTGGGAGAGCTCTCTTTGTGAGAATGTGCCCGGATTTCTAACTGTGCACATGAAATTTAGGAGTCATTTCCCATTTTAGCTGCAAATGACTGTTTGTTTAAAATCAATTAAAACATAAGTAACTTTCATGCGCACATTAAAAAGGCTCCATTCATAAAAAGGGTGCAATTTCTGAACCCTGCTACTTGTATCAATAATGTGGTTTTCTTGCAGGAAAATAAGAATTTTTAAAAAATTGTTTGCAAGCACTGGCAATATAAAATGTTAAACTAGAAAGGTCTAATGCCAAGCTAAAATATTTTTTGTCACCTTTCTATCAAAAGTCTGACTGTAACTTTTAAGCTCAATAAAACCACGGTATTATGTCCACTTTCATTTCTGTTCCAAGAAAATGGAAGTTGCATAAGTAAAGTACCTTTTTTAAAAACAGTTTTTAAATGAAAGAACAAACTGTGAATGTCTCACCCTTCCAAGGAAAAAGGCAACAGACAAACCGTGAAATTATTACACGTGCTTATAATATAGAAAAAAATCCACAATGTAATTATGTCACTGGGAGAAGGAAGAAAGAAATAATAACAGAACCTCTTTCTGTCCGGACATTTGCTTAAGAGCTTTTATTTTCCTAGACATACCAAGAATAATTTCAGGGACTCAGAAGTCTCTGCTGGGTGTACCAGAGCATTGTGAACCTCATGTGCTGCCTGCAGTCAGCACTCAGAGATGAGAGTAAACGTGTGTTTGGCTTTGGCGGCAAAGGCACAGGACAGAGGTGCCTAAAACAGTTGTGGTTAAGGAACAACAGGTGACACAAAAAAACAGAAGCCTGCAAAAACAAAGCTGTTGCACACAGGCCTGTCCTCTTCCTACTGTGATGCTGACAGGCAGCTCCAGTTTATCCTTTCCCTTTAGTATCTCTACTCCAGTTATGAGTAACAGCAAAACCCGTTTCCTGGCTGCAGCTGCACTTTGCCACAGAAATGCTGCAGAGGAAAGGACCAAATGTTGTGCCCATTTTGGCCGTTAGCTGTTCACTGCATTGGCTTGCAAGTATTTAATGTGCTTTGTTAATGTGCAAAGAGCAGCCACGTGCGGGGGGCGTGTGTGCCTCTGATCCCCCACATCCTCTGCAGCTGCACACTGCCACCAGCAGAACCTGTGGCACTGAGGCAATTCTGACTGCTTAATCCCCAACAGAAGGATCAAAATCTGATTGTGCATTCATGATCTGCTGTGTTTGTGTAATAATACTACTATTGATGGTAATTGTGCCTACTTCAGGAAAACAAATCCACTTAGCTTGTAGGCAAATTGGATATATAAATACTTGGACTAACGTTAAGTAACATATTAGGATTTTATAATTTTTTTAAATTTTACTATTGAAGTATGAATAATTAGCATTTAATTATTAGAACTATATTGACTGGTAACTGCAAAATCACATTAAATATTTGCTGGTGTATATATTTAAGAATCTTCTGAAATTATTTCTACTATAAAAGTGGCAGAAGCATCCACCAAAGTATCATATGAAATATCACATTCTAGGCAAATATCATCAATAAAGACACAGTAGTAGTGTAATGAAATTCAGACTCAGTCACAAGCTTTTGGGATGGGCAGGAGGACATAGATACTGGATTTCTGCCTTCAAAATCCTGACACATTTCCATAAATATTAGAAGCTCTGTGACATCCAGGCAGAAGGAGCAGTATCAACTGATGGTTTAATGTGACACCCCTCAAGGATCCATCACAGACCAGAGAGCCCACGTTTATTTGAGAGCAACAGCTGCCCAAAGCCAGTGCTGGCAGGGCAGCAGGACCCTCGACCACTGCAATCCCTCCAGCAGCACTGCAGCCCATGCAATGCTGCTGCTCATTTTACCAGCAAAATGTACCCACTTAATCTACCCTGCTGGAATGAGGAAACCCTACTGGCTCTGCTCCACAAGGCAGGGATGATAAAACACATCAAGTGTGCACACATAGCTGAGCCGTTTTTGCTCAGGAAACTCATTTACCCTAAAGAACGTCTCCACGTAAGTAACACAAGTAGAAGCTGCTTCTAACACAGAACCCAAAGGACAGGTTCACCTGCTTTGCCCAAAGTTATCTTCAAAATAACTGTCCCTTCTGATAACTCAGCTGGAAAGCACCTCTGATGACAAAACTTCTACAACCTTTAATGTTTAAGTGGTTTATGATGAAATAATTTGAAGCAGAAGTTTTTTGTTCTCATATACAACTTCTGGCACAAACACAGTAGCTATGGACTTTCAAAAGCATCCCAGACTGATTAATGGAACAGTGCTGAGCACTGAATGCCCTGAGATAAACAGGGAAGGGCGGGACAGGGCAAATTCTAACACGTGTCTCAAGCTGAACTGTGACTGCAATGACACTCAGTTCAGGGGGTGAGTAATAAAGGTACCATTACCTTTTGGGGCTCTGACAAAGCAGGCTGGTGACAGGGACAAGACTGTGGAGAGCTGGGACATAGGATTTCCACATGGATGAGAGGAGCTGATACAAATCTGAGGGCTAGAAGGGCCAGAAAAAGGCAAGGAAGGCATCAGATTTCAGGGTGCAATGAAAAAGCTACACAGAATTTCAAAAGCATCTGGTTGCTCGATGGGAAATAGGAGGATCATAAGTAATGCTGAAGTGGGAAGGGACACCAGGGAAAGTAAATCCAATAGTGAGGTTTGGTGAGGAGTTTCATGGAAGGCCTTGACTAGGAATGGAACCCTCTTCTGTCCTCTTTGTCATCTATGTGTGTTTTGGTCTCTTTAAGTCCAGTACCTCAGAACTGCCAATTTTGCTTTCCCAAGCAAAGACTGGAAGCCCAGATGAATTGGGCTGAGGACTATGGCTACTACCAGGTGAGGAGCCCTGCTCCACGAGGCAGCTGCGCCTGGTAGTAACCAGCAGTACTACAGAGAGGAAAGTTTAGCCAAGCTGAAATCCTTGAAGTACTAGGGAACTGCATTTAGTCTTATTACAAGGATAAAAGGGACAGGTTTTGCAGAATGACTTTGCTAGATTTTTTTTTCTAGTCTTGTTAATTTGTTTTGCTATTTTCACTATGTTTCTCATATTAACTCCAATATTGGTGCCATTTTAGAAACAAATGTCAAGTAGCAAGAACAAATATGAGACACTTTCTGAGCAGCTTGCTGAGAGCTGCACTCTTTTGTCTGGAGAAAGTGTTCATTCCCAGCTGGAATCTAACAACTTACAGAATGGGTAAGGGGTAAAAGCCCAGCAATTCTTGTTTACTGTTTACACCACAGAGAAGCGAGAGGGATGGTCCCAGAGCCTTCAACAGGCACTGTTGAATTCTGAACCCATAGCTGCGTGCTGTCAGGACAGGCTGCAGAAGAGCCCAGCCAGGTCAATTAGCAGCACTGGTCTCTCTGCGATGCATCTACAAAATCACCTCTGACACTGCAGCAAGCTCTACCTGGTATCCCAGTCTTACCTGAGCCCTGGTGATACCTCTCCTATCATCAAAGTGCTGTGAAAATCCTGCACAGAGACATCCTGCAGTTCTGTGTTTGAAAGAACTTTTCCTGGTGCACAGGACTCAAACAGCAAGACTATTTGCAAAAACCTCCCAGCAGAGCTCCCTTTATGCCTAAACCACTGACCCTTCCTTGCTCCTTTCTCAACAGGAATTACAAGTTCCAGTGTTGCGATCCAAAGCACTGCTTGAATTAGAAACACATTCCCTTACATGAGCAAAAGGGACTTGGCATGTTTATTGGCAAGTATGGTTTTAACTGTAGGTCTGCTTTGGCAATGGGAAACAAAAATCCTGCTCCATTTACACATTAAGCTTAGGGAAAAACAGAACAAACCAATGCAGTCCTGGGATTTTTCTTGTACATTTTTAGCCTATCAGGAGAAAAATTAGAATATTTCCACTAAAATAGTTTTAAAACTGCTATAGCAGGTCAGGGCATTTTTACATCTACAGAAGGCAGAGCAAAAAACTCAAAACTCTGAAAACTACTGAAATCATTGAGATTAAATAACAATGAATGCAAGGCAATGCCATATGAAGAACAACAGCAATTAGCTTATGTAATGAGCAACTCAAATACATAAATTTACTATTTGTCCGAGTAGCTTCTGATGTAACAAATACAAAATGTCAGGATCTTTTATCTCTTCCATGCTCAAGAACTTGGGAGTTACAGAGTAGAGAGCTCAGACCCTAAGGTGAGCTGGTGCTTGCTGTGCCTTCTGCAATATTCATGCCCTTGGTGTCCAGAGAAGGGCAAAGGAGGTGGGCCAGGGTCTGAAGCAGCTCAGGGAGCTGGGATAAAGGGGCTCAGCCTGAAGAAAAGAGGCTCAGGAATGATCTTCTGGCTCTGCACAACTCCCTGACAGGAGGGGGCAGAGCCAGGGGTTTCAGGCTCTGCTCCCAGGGAACAAGGGACAGGATGAGAGAATGGGCTTCAAGCTGCACCATGGGAGGTGGGTGTTTGATACTAAAGAAAAACTCTCCACTGAAAGGGCGGTCCAGCTTTGGAATAGGCTATCCAGGGAGTGATGGAATCACCATCCCTGAAACTGTTCAAAATCATGTGGATATGGCACTTTGGGACACAGTTTAGCAGTCAACATGGCAGTGCTGGGTTAATGGATGGACTCAATGAACTTAAGGATCTTTTCCAACCTAAACAAGTCTATGATCTGTTCCCAGATTTCTACAGAGCAGCAAGTGAAGTGCCAGCTGTGCTTCTCAGCACATACAACTGCAATCTTTGATAAGCAACAATAAGAGAAAGAGCTTATGAGAGTTCACCTATAACTCAGATACTAATCTTCCTTTTACCACACTTTGTTATTAAAGAAGAAACACAACTTCTTACTGAAGGAGATATTTAAAACCAGTTTAATAACAGATCACAGACTTCTCCATGCAAGTCTTTACCCTTCTCCCACCTGCAGGTGGATGTGGAAAGTGCCAGTGTGATAAAATGCAACAGCTGCCTTCCCCAGAAAGAGCCTGCACCAGTGCCCAGCTGTGTCACAGCTGCTGCAGCCCTTCTCACCGACACCCACCAAGATACAAAGAGATTGTTCTGTGTCTCTTGCACGAAAGGGCTGATTTTTATGAGGCAGTAAGTGTCCTGCAAGAGTGGCTGTGTTAGGGCTTCACCTCTCAGCAACTATTTTACTGCTAACTAGACTGAAGGGGGGGGGGGGGGGGGGGAAGAAGAAAGGACAGACACTAACACCACCACCTTCCTTTGTTATAATCAATTTGATGAGATTTATGCAACGTTTAATTCAGAGTATGGCAGAAAATGCACTGCCATGCACTTAAACTTGTTTCCTGTTGTAAGAACATCACTGAACGCATACTGGCAGCAGAAAAAAATACCAGCTTTGAGAGCTATTGCTGTGGTACTCTTCATTCTTTAAACTACATCTAGCAGCACAAGAGTTCTGATGAAAGCAACAGCAATAATGGGATATAAAATATGCATGAGTCTGAATGTGTACTGTCACACTTGGGCTCTGTACAGCGTGTTTCATGCTTGACAGCATTCTCTGATACAAGCAGACAGAACAACAGATGAGACAATTCTACAGCTTAAAATCGAGATTATTTTGTTACTCTTTCCCTTTCACTGAGAACAGAAGTGGAGTGCTATAAAACACACACAAAAAACCCTACCTAACAAATTAAGAGACATCAAAGGCAAAAAACTAGGGGTGAGCATAGTTCAAAACATGAAATCCCCCAACACTTCAGTGCTCCTACCTGATATGCTGCATTAGTTGAGCCACTCAATTTTACAGAGACACTGTGAGCTGACATTATAAACCTCTGTACTTTGCTGCTCTAACAGTGTGACAATGGCCTCCAGCATTTCTAAGTATCCAAGAACCTTTTTTATGCCATTACCTTGTGAAATCAGTCATCTCCATCATAATCACACACATCCTCTTGGCCAGAACAATTATGTCATTGCTGGTATCATCCCAGATTTCAATCTCTGCATCCAGCTTACTCTTGACTTTTTTGAAGTCAGCCACTTGCTCAGCTATCTTTTCCTTCTCAGCTTCTGGCAGTTGAGTCATCTTGGCCTAAAACAGAGTAATTTGATTTGTAAAACATCTATGTCAGAGCATTTTCTTTTTTTAAACAAAACCACTGCACATTAATAAATACATAGTTTAAATACATTATGGCCTGAGCCAACTGTTTGAGTTTGAGCACTTCTAAATTTCAACATCTGTATGTTGTCACTGGGTTGGGTCAAGTAAATAATCTCAGTGTAATGGGGAGAGTGGTGTTCCTGAAACCATTAATTTTAACATAGTGAGAGAAAGAAGATTAAATTATTCCAAAGAGTCTTTATGAAAGATGACTGATAATTTTTTCTATTTCTCAGGGATAAGGGAGCTTATGTAGTTTTAAGTATGATACATGTTAAAGTTACAAAATGCAGCATTGATTCAGGTAAGAAATAATAATCAATGAAAAGGGTTAATTGTCCTGAAACACTCAGGTATGTTGCTTCTCTCTTCTGAGAAGGTTCTATATTATTATTATTATTATTATTATTATTATTAGAACTGAAAAAGATTTAATTGTTCAAATACACATCTTCTGTCTTTGCAGAAGATGAACAGATGAACGTATCAGAAACCAGGATGTAAATAAGATTACCAAAAACTCCTGAACATGTAGCATGGTGAGAGAAATATTTTTGCCTAATGTTCTCCATGAGCAAGACGGCCAGGCTGCTGCAGCCATGGGTCAGCCAGCCCTGCTGTGTCAGAAACAGGCCAGGGAGCAGCCAGGACTAGGGTATGACATGGCCACATGGAGCTCTGGCCCTTCATCACACCTCCTGCCCCAGGGACAGCAGCTAAGCTGGTCCTTATGGCTCTGCTGCCATGCTGGTTCTAACCTCATACCTTCCCTTCAGGCACAGGAACTCACAACTACACACAGCAATTATTAACACACTGTCATTACTCTGTTAAATGTTTTGTGACTTATTCTGGTTTAGAAAACATTATCTACTACCAATAAAATGGAAAGTGAAGGCCATGGCTTCACATCACAGTTGTTTATAATTAATAAAATGGGTAATCAGCTCTCTACATAATGTGTATGTTTTTCAAGCCATGCCTTTTCAGAGATTTTATTTATGCCAGAATCACTGTCACAGGATTAGCTTGCTCCCTTACACAAATTACTGAAAATTACAGGTTTCCCAGCACGTACCTGTCATTGCAGCCACAAAAATCACACGGAATCACAGAATGGCTAAGGGTGGAAGGAACCATCTTAGTGGCCAGAATTACCCTACAGTCATAGAATTAGAAAGCACAACCATTTTGAGGCTACTTCTCCCATGTTGTTAAAATCCCTGAAATGGGTTACAGAGGGAAGAGAACTTCTCTGATCTTGTACATGCTTGCTGATGGGTGGGTGTCTGTGATATTTCCTAATCCCCATCTTCAACACTGGTTTGAGTCCAAGATCACAGGCCCGGATCTTGAAACCACAGGAAAGATGACATTTTAATGAGAAAACTGTGACATATAGCATCCTACTATCTACCAACAATAATGAGCTTCAGGTGCAATGAGACATTATCCACTGGAACAAAGAGCAAAGGAAATTATAAATCTGACCTTGTCTTTTCTCTCCTTTCCCTCATACTGCTTTAAAACCTTGTCCAACAAAATAAAGCAACTGTATACAGAGCCTTTTAAGCACAGATTAACTTTGCATGGAAATATGCAACAAAACAGTAATTGTAAAATAAAGATCTAAGTTTAATGACTATTACATGAGTGCAGGTTTATTTAGTCCAGCAGAAGAAAATTTTTTTTTCACTACTTCTAAGACAAAATGTTATTATTGCAGTAGCAGATAACAGAGTTAGGACTAGGTGAGAGGAAAAGTTACATCTGTGGTATTTCCTTCCTACAGATTTTTTTCTTAAATTTCCCCAACTTAACTGTTCTGAAGGCTGCTTGTCCCTGGTAGCTGGAGTCTCCAAAACTGGAGTCTTATTTGTGATACATTAACACTCATATATTACATATATATATACACACACATATATTATATATTAACACTCATATATATATTCAGTTATATACTAACACTCTTAGAACTGGAGTGTTATTTGAATTGTCCCATTTGCAATCTGACTTATCCTGTGAGATAGGTGTTTCCTTCCGTTACCTTCCCATGCTTCAGTCAGTTTTCCACCAAAGAAACTGAACTTTTAAGGCCATCAAAGAACACATGGGGGGTAACTAAGTGAAGATTTTGACTCTTCTCTCCCTGGTATATTACTGGCCAATGACATCCCAACCCTAAGAAGTGGCCTTTTGCCTACCTTTGTCTCCAGCTGCTCTCCAAGAATTTGACTTTCACATAAACTTTGAGTATGCTCTTAAAATTTCAGACTGACATACATTTTTTCTTTCCTGACCCCTAACACCAAATGACTGGCCAGATCCACACCAGCACCACTACTGCCACTTAGAGGAACCAGGAAGGAAGGAAAGGAAACAGAAAGGAGCACAATTCATTCAAACAAAAGCAAAGAATCTCTCTTGAAAATTATTTAACATTTCCAGCTTTGTAGGCTGCAATATGTCATGTAACTACAGAGAAGAAAACACTGTTTTTCTGCAATTTTGTAGGTTACAAGGAAATAAACCCCAGTTTCCCAGATGACCACAAGAAACTTCTCAGAGCGTTTACAAGCAAGAACACAATCTGCTCCTCAATTAGTGTAGTTATAAGATAATGGCAGAGATCCCAGAAGAATGGGCTAGTGTCCCTACATTGTTTTCAGAGCTGAGGCTTTCATTCCACCAGAGCCCCAGTAGCCATGAGAAGCCCTCTGGTCTGTTCCTGCCCTCCTGCTGCAGTCAGCTGAACATTTGGTGAAAAAGAACAGGACCCCTGCAAATCACTCCAAGTACAGCAATATATTTTAATCATGCTCTTTCACAACTGTTCCAATCATGAACTTTACCTCTGTTTTTCTTGAACAAACTTTGCAGAACTCTGTCGTGAAATTCATACGTGATCTGAGCCCTAAGCAGATGAGTGGCATCTCTGCCGTGGAACTAGATGAACTTTGAGCCATCATTCCCTGAGTCTGCTCCTGTTTGAGTGCCAGTGTGTTCATAAGTGAATTCACAGAGACAAAAGGGATTCTGCTACAATGAGTAAGATGTGTCCACTACCTTTTACTACTACTTTTCCTTCTGAGGGAATAACTTTGTGAGTTTGGATAGAGGTGACAGATGATGTTTGATATCATCATCCACAGCTAAATGAATCCACGCCCCCAGAAATGAACTGTGTGGGTGTGAGATGCTGACAGTTGGGAGAAGAAGCTGTATTTCTTTTGATGCTTCCCTATCTGCTGTCACCAGCTGCCTTCCCCCAGTTTCATGAATTGCAGTGAGCCTGCTGAAGTGCAGCATTCCTCAAACAAGTTCAGAGAGCCTCATTTGTTCTGCCATGACAGTTCAGCTGTATTTTTAGATGCAATATAATTGGATAAACCGGATAAAGAGGTAGAACTATTGGGAGATAGCAAACTAAGTGTTTAATGCCATATTTTTATCAGCCTTCACTAAGAAGGTTGGCTTAGATGATGCAACTATGGCATATTAAATGCAATTTCTCTTTGTCTTGGAGCCATAGGCCTATAGATAAAAAAAAGCATAATGTCCTAAGTTTGGGCTTCTCCAGAGCTTTGCCACTGGATCTCATGTCATCCTTACAAATAACCTGGATAAATAAGGTCTAGGTGTAATCCCCAGTGGGTGGATGCAATACTGGTTAGAAAACTGCTGGCAGAACACTTACCTAGACCACACAGCAAGCCAAGGGACCCATCAGGAAGAGCTGTGAAGGGAGCTGCCCTGATGCTGGCACTAGTCAGTATTTCCACAGAACCAGGAGTACACACTGCACACTGGCAGTGCAAGAGTGTGCTTTACACCCCAATGTGAACTTGGGAACTGAGCTGGAAACATCACAGGGTGTGCTGCAGGTGAGATAAGGACAGGCTTTACCCCTAAGAAAAACCACCAGCACACACAGAACTGACACAGAACCGAGACAGACCCAGGCACGGGCAATTGTGTGGGTGCACATTTGTGGTTCATAAAAGGTTGTGCTCTTGGCAGAAAGGCAAACCTCCTACAAAGCTCCATCTGAACTCTGCACACAGCAGGAAATAGTGCAAACCTCACACTTGTGCTGTGCACATCACAGGCGGCTTCACACATTTTTCAATATAAATAGTCTGGACACAAAATTCAAGGACTCATTAGCCAGCTGCAGAGCACCCAGAGGACAGAGAGACTAAAAGGAAATGCTGCTTTGAAGAGTAAATCAAGGTCACTGAAGTTATTCAACCTGGAGTCTCCAAAAGAGACAGGCCATAGAAAAAGGATCTACAAGTACATTGAAAAAAATAAAGGAACCTCACATTCTCTGTGTCCACTGCAGATGACTGCTAATATGTTAATTACAACATATGAGGTATAACAACAAAAACTTTCCAATAAACCATCTATTCCAGTAATGAGCTAAGCAGAGAGAGCAATGTAATTGATCCTATGCATGTGTGTGTCAAGAAGTGTATTTATTCTGCCCGGGGTCAAATAGCTGGACTAGCTGAGTTCTTGAGGTCCTTCCCAGCTCTACTTTGTAGAAGTACACAATATTCTGCTACAACCTTGAGTATTTCAGTAACTTAATTTCTTCCCTTTACAGAAATTGGGTTAAAAATTGGCAAGAAAAATCAAATGCTTTCTACAGATCATAACTCCTGAAAGGGAATCTCTTGCTATGCATCAAGTGTCAAAATTACTATCTATAGAAACTATTCAAAATTACAGTAGTTATTTTCATTACTCTTGAATTCTTACCGGTATTTCATGCTTGTGTAGGGCTTTGATAAAAATCAAACTTAAAAAAAAATCTAAAATTGGCTTTTTTATTAACAAAATAGCACATGCTTCCTGTTAACATACATCAGTATTTCATTTAGTGTAGGAACTTAAATGTACAGTATTTGCTACTTGAATAAAAATTGCTAATTAATCTGATGGCAAACTTCCCTTCTAACTACTTTTTATCCAAGTATCAACAGTTGTCCTTGGTCTTTGCTCCAGGCTCTCTTCTTAGAGTTTAGTAGAGTTTAGAGCTACATAATTGACCGCTGTATTTAAAATGCAACACAAATAAAACAATGAAATTACTTAGCCTGGAGTTTCTTATTTAAAAAAGACACTGAATCAACTTTTTATCAGCCCAGTATTGTTGCACAAACACTGTGTGCAATAAAATTGTATAAAAAATTATCTTAATCTCAGACATTTTTGTCCATGCATTTACAAAACTGTCTGCAGTACCTTGAGGAAAAAAAATGTGGGGGTGTGGCTGCCTGAAAGAGTTCTGCTCTTGCCTCTCTTAAGTGGATTAACTTGTGAGGTAAAGCATTTTGCCTCTTCCTCAAGATGATCATCTTAACCTGCAGCAGCAACTTTGACATTAAGATAAGCTGTTCTCATCACTAATTTAGTAACTTCAAACACTTAAAATAATTTTTCCTGATAATTAACATGTACATTGCCTTCTAAGCTGTAAATGAACTGGGCAAAATCTCAGTCACCCCCTCTCTCCAATACAGACTGTCACAGTAGCAAGCCACTGCCTCCTTCAGTGGAATTACACTGCTCATGATGGCATTAATTAGTCTGTGATACGCCTCCAGAGCTGACTACACAAATTACACACAACCACCAGAGGAAGAGCTTCCTTCCAGCTGGGAAAAAATGGCATTAGTCCTTGAATCCATGTGCAGTACCTGTTGTGATCCTAAGGAGCCTCCCCTTTGAGGATGTAAAATCACCCTACAAATAACCATTGGTGTTTTTATCCAGTTTAAGCACAGAGAGATCTCACAGCACATTGCCTCAGTTGCCCTGAATCCCCCAGCGTGGGATGGTGCCACAGGCACTATCATATTCATCTCAGAAATAGGAAATATCTGAGAGAAAAGATCAATGCAGTAGTAACATATTCAAGAGGAGTCAGGAAGATAAATATGAGGTCAAATCTCAGTCCTACTATCTCACCATTAACCTCTACTCTCTTGTTATGGAGATAGAGTCTGAAGGTGTGATTAATAATACATGAGTTTTCCGACATAAGGGAAACAGGATTTGCTAGTTAAGACGTAGCCTTCATTCTGAGTGGCATACACACATTACATCTGGTTTTATATGTTGTGATAAAAACAGAAAGAAAAAAGGCACCAGTTCTCCATTGGAGCAGTGAGAGATGTGACATGGAAGAAATTACAACACTCTGAACAAAGCAAGAGGAACCAAGAGTGCTCCTATGCAGAATGAATATGGAGCCAGATATGTATGAACAAAACTGAATTATTACAGCTGAAATGCCCAAGAGAAAGAACTCAAGGAGGAAAAAAGGCTGCTCTGCAATCTTGCCAAAGAACTTCTGGAACACAGGCATTCCTGGTGCCAACACTCCACACAACAGCCTCCCAACAGGACACAAAGCTGCTACACCACACAGAACCACACACTGCCTAAACCTTAACATCAACCTTCCCTACGCAGATTCCTCATATGCTAAACAGCTTCTCGGTATAAATCTTCAACTATCAATATCAAATAGCACTCCAAACAAAGAGGCTTTAAATCGCTGTTCTTGTTTGCTGCTGCAGTAGCAGATTTGTTAAGACATCTTTTTAAAAAAGTGTGTGCAAGTGTCTGTCAATATGATACTTAAGACTAAGCACATATGTATATAATTTAGTCAAAGCTATAATTTTCTGTTGCTTTTGGGGTATAATTGCCATTTATGGCCTCAATAGCAGGATCTGAAATCTAGGAAAATTGTTTCTAAACTACACATTCAGACTTTAAGCCATGACCTCTCTCTAGATGCCACAAAAAGGAACATTCACAGTAAGTGTATTATTTTAGGGAGAAATGGAAAAAATAGAAACGTCCATACTATAATGTTAAAGTACTGGGGGGTTTTAGCTGTATTAAGCAGTCTGTGTATAAAATCCCTTCCACCTCACAAGGAGAAGCACATCCCAGAGACATCTCCCCACAGCACCAACCTGTGCTTCTGACTGCTGACAGTCAGCTCCCTAGCTGCCACTGTCTTCAGCATCCACTTCTTGCTTTGTGCAAAAAGTATGCATTCCCATGTCTCCCAAGTATGTGTTATTTATGATTTTCTTTTCAAAGAAAAGCATTCCCTTTAAAGAAGTACTCTTCTTCAGCTGAGAAGTGAAGACCATGCATGAAAATGTGATCTTTGAAAGCTTTAGTGGATCTTTTCTTATTAGGTGGTGATAGTAACTATCCATAAATTACTGCTTGTGTTTTGCTAGTAGGACCACTTCAACAGCCAGGTGACTTGGCAGAAGACAACCCAGCAGCACATCCCCTGCTCCCAGTGCTCCTCCATCTCCTGGTCACACATACCCGGTCAGTCTTGCCCTCGGTCTGGATGCTGGTACGGCTGCGCGCATCGTGCTCATCCTCCAGGTCAGACACATCCTCCAGCTCCTCGGGGGTCTGGGGAAAGGAGCAAAGGGTTACCCTGTGTGGGCAGCAAAGGGTTACCCTGTGTGCCTCTGGGGAACCTGGGTGCTTATTCAAACACATTGCACTGGGTCTAAGACCAGCTCTGACAAACACCAAGCAGCCCTGCTCTGGCCCTTACTTAACTCTGGGTTTCAATTGCTGCTGCTGCTGCTAGCAAAGGTGTCTAACAAGAAACCTTAACATGACAAGAATGGATTATGAATGTGCCACTTATCACTTCCATTAAGCAGCACAAGTTACTGCACTACCAGAAAAAATAAGTGCCCTTAATTTGCTATTTTTATGCATGGCATTATTTCATATGCCACTGCCTGTTCCTTCTAGTCACATCAACTGCCACTTGATTCTGTGATTCTGTTTCATTTACATGACATTTTCTGTACAATCCAGGTCTTCAAATTTATTTACTGCTTCCTTTTTGCCAAAATATTATCAAAAGAAAAGGGGTTTCATGCAGAAGTTCTGAATTTTACCATAAATAACATAGCAAAAACCCACAATGAACATGACTTTATAAAGGACACTAAATAAAACATTAAAAGCAAGGGGTTTTTTTCCCAGCAAAAAACAGCACAATGAAGCATACAAGGTTTTTTGGGATTACAAACAACTTAAAAAATAATATTGGTTCTGCCAATGCAACAGGGCACTCAAGAAATTTTCCTTTATGGAGTAAATTCACATTTTTAAGAAGCAAAAATATATAGAATATATAGAATCAAGCTCTACAAAGCTCATGACAGATCTACCACCACCTTGACATCTAGAGTTCCAGTTAGAGGGAAATCTTGATGTTCTGAGTCCCCCAAAAGCCTGACATTCCAAGAGACACATAACAAGACCAGGACTATCAGATAATCTTAGTGGAAGACAGGCAGGAAGAAATCCAGCCATTACTTTTACCCAATTTTCAATCAAGTCAAGTATAATGTTTTTAATCCATCTGTGTATTCTCACCTTCAAGTTTTTACTCTCAAGGCATACAAAGAGTATCTGTTGAGAGGGACACTGCAGGGCTCTGTAATTTTCCTTCTAGGTTCCTGGCATGGTAATGACCCTGCAATAACCTGAATTAATCCACCTGCATGCAGTCGTGTCCTGTGGTACAGAACCTCTGTGGTTCATAAAACCAGTACATAAACCACCAGCAGCAGCCTTGAAACAAGGCTCCAATAGCACTCCATTGTTTCAGCAGCACACAGACAATTTCACTCACTGAAAAAATAATAATTTCTCTGAGGTAACACTGCAAGAAATAACTCAGTGTTGGGGCACAAGTTGGCAGAAATAGAACACTGGGGGTGATAAATACTCCTGAACTTCCTCAAGAAAACAGACAATCAATTTTTGGGACAAAGATAAGCCTAACACTACACTGCCCAAGTGGGGGAAAGGAACATCTGATTTTCAGGGAAAGACTAACATTGTGATGAAGTTTGAGTTTTAATACTGGAATTAGACCTAGTAAGAATTCCACAGTAGCCACAGGCTGTTCCCATACAAAAGTTGTTGGAAAAAACTGCAGTATGAAAGCAAAATGAAATTTTTGGTGGTGGCAGATATTCCTGCAATTAAAAAAAAATCACAAACTCACTTTAATTGAAACATTTAGGGACATTCTTATTAGAGGACCAATAACATAAAGGATATTAAAATAGAGGAACTTCAGCTTCTCGGGACTACACTGATTCCCTCAGGCAGGTAAGAGCCTTGATGAAGTTTACAGAAAAAAAGAAATAATTTTCCTTTTAAAGTTAATCTGTACTTGGGTTATTCATACAATTTTAAAAACTACATTGCAATTCTTGGGTTTCAATAAAATTAGTTTGGAATTTTTTCCCCCAGTGATCATAAAGCTGGATTCATTGCAGCAGAGCACCCAGAGCACTGGGTGAAGAGGCACTTGAGAATCCCACACTTCCAATACAGGGTTTCTTTCTTCTATAAAACATGGAATTCAAAGTGGTATGACAGGGCAGAACAGTTAATAACTTTAAGGCAGTCACATTATACATAGGTGAATTTTAGGTAATGTGTTAAAGAGTGTTATACCATTATTATCCCACAACAAACTGTATATATTTATGAAATGGTTATTTTAGGCCCATCAAGACAATTTTTTAGCATTCCACTGATACTGTTTTTCTGTGAAGTCAAGCTATGTAAATATTACCAGCCTCAACATGGAAACATTAGCAAAGGGGTCAGCAAAAGGACAGCAGGATAAGACACCTCTCAATGGCAGTCTCAGGTAAGCTTTCCAATGATGAAACCATCATTTTATTTATCTGATGTGGCACTTTACAAAGTGCAACGTGTAGAACAGAGATCCCCTTCCAGCTGCACTGGCACAGGGATTCCCTCTCCAGAACATTGACTCAGGCCCTAAGTGTTACTCACCTGAACCCCTCGTGGGCTCAATGCTGTCAGAAACCAAAGCCCAGACCTGCCACCTTCTGAATTGTTGGTGCCACAGAATTCAGAAAAACAATCCAAACCTGTCCACTACTTACTAAATCCCTGAGACACACCAGTATCTGCTCATATGAATATTCCATGTGCCAACACATGGCTATTGAGAAGGAATGTTTGACGACTGCTTGGTCAAACTGGTATGAACATGAGGGCCTGCAACACAAAGTAGCGTTGCATCAATAAACAGAAACTGCACAGGGAGAACAGCACCGCTGCAGCTCTGGAGTGAGAAGCCTGGATGGAAGCTGAAAGCATGGTTCAAGACTCCTAACAGGTGTCTTATCAACTGCAAGCGACAGAAGAAGGAGGGATTTGAGTACTGTGGTCAGTGACACAACGAATACAAGACATAAATGGCAAATTCACTGTGAGGCATACAAAGTACGGAATTTCCAGTAAACGTAAGGAAGAATGCTGAGGGGTAAAATGAAGCACAAGACTGGTCAGCAACAACCTGCAGACTTGTGTAACACAATGGTAAATGGAGTTTAGAAACAAATTTGAACAGAAAAAAGTCAGTTTCCAGTGGCCACAGGAGCAGAACTCTTGAACAGTCTCCCTCAGAGGTGCTGGAAGACAGGAGAATTCATTCCTAGATGAAGCCTGAGCAGCCTGCGCGCCAAACAAGGGGATGGAGCAGGCTGGTACTACGAGCAAGGCACGACGGTGCCCAGGACACCTGCCCCAGCCCTAGCTCAGGGCTTCAGGAGATTCCTGTCCTTTGTGAAAAGCCTCTGCTGATCCTGACAAAAATGCATTCAAGTGTATTCCTGCACATCCATTCTAGGCTGCAATTCCATTATGGTGGCTGACAAGCTCCACAAGTATCATGTACTCCCCTTCACATTACAATGATTGTAATAAATCTGCATTCTCAGAGGGCTTGCCACTGAAGACTTGGGCTGAGGACTCAAAGTCATATTTACAGTGAAGTCTAATACTGATGGATTTGACACCTTGCTGGTACTCGACTCCAAGCCACAACAGTAACTCATTAGTATTGCACCCAGGTGATTTCAAGATATGAATTACCATTTCATCTATGAAATGAAAACCACCCTCTGATGACAAACCTTTTAATTTGCTTTTCTACAAGGATTTTAAAGAGAATAATTAATAAAACCAGGGTCTGGCCCTAGTCTTTATATCTCTGCCAGCTTTTCTAAACTGGTTGCAAATGGGCTTTTCGGTTCATCTCGTTTTTAATCCAAGCTTTGTAGAACAATTTATTTGGCTAAGTCTTACAGCACCTTCTCCAACACCAAGTTTTTTATGCAAACCCTACTTCAAAGTGATTATCCAAAGACCTTTATCGCTATCATTTGCTTGTAAAGGTCACATACAACCCATGGAACCATCAATCCTGCCAATAAGGGGTCTCAGCTGCTAGAACATAATGCAGAGTAAGGTCCAAAATCTCAAGATATACTATGTAAATGGACAAACAGGCACCATGGTGTGAAAGGAAGCTATCTCCTCTTATCTAACATTCCATTAAATGTTGCCATTCACACTGTCATCATATGCTCTTATGCTTTCTCTTATCTTGGTGTCTACAGCCCCACCAGTCATTCTTTGTCACAGATCAATATTAAAATGCAGAGCAGGCTAACACCTGAACAGAAGCTAAGTTCATGAGTGACATCTCTATTTTACTACTGCAAACCCAGTTATTTGTGCTATGTAAATCCAACAGCCCAGCAGCAATGCCTGTGTGCACTCCAAGAGGATCAGAGTTTGTCTATTATGTCCTTCAGTGAGCACACAATGGCTTTACAGAGATTATCTATTCTACTGTGGATATTTTGAACACTTCATACTGTCAGGCTGCATGTCACTCAGTGTAACAAACCACACTACATGTGCCACAAATGCAAAAATATCCTGCTCTGCAAATATTTACCTGCTGACTGAGATTTTTGTGTATTAGTCACATCATCATTATCTCACACTTAATTCTGCCAGATGACACACTGCCAGAGCAAGAGTTTTGATGCACTAGAATGAGAAGAAACTGCAAGCATTGTTTATCTTTTCTTACTAGCTGAGTAAGAGCCTCACATAATTGTTGCTATCTAGTCATTTAAAGTACTTATCATGTTTTTGCTAAAAGCAGCTGAGTGTTGAGAACAATAAACCCCACATCATGAAAGTCAAATTAAAATACTGCGTTCTTAATCTGTCAATATTGTGACATCTCAATACTATGGTAAATACCATCCCCTCTGTTAAAGACAATCACATGTCTATTCTTGGAATCTATTACTGGCAGTTCCCTTAAAATGGTATATTTAGAATACCACATTACTGTGGATGCTGTTATCAAAAAAACAACAAATGATTAATTTAAAGAGCAGAATTTTGTCTTTGATAACAGTACTGTCACCAAGCCCTGGCAAGGAATTTGTCATCAAACAATAGCAAAATCATTATCCTGCCATGGTCCACACACATTTTCATTTTCTAATGTAGGTACTAAACATTTCTTGTTACTAAAGAGAAAATTCTGGAAAATACTTTTTTGGATAATAAAGTTGCAATTCCCATTAAGATCAGTGTAAATATAAACTTTGGTGAAGAACAAAGAATTTAATTATGAGAATTAAGTGATGACCTTTGACACTGAAAGATGAAACTATTTTCAATAATAAAAGATGTTATAGGATAAAGAGTAGAAGTTTAAAAACTAAGAAATGCTGTAAACCCTAAGGAAACCCTAAGGAACACAGCACAGCTAAGGAAACTGGCACTGAGAGTTTCAGCACCTGTTTTCTGTCCTAAGCTACATGTTCTGTGCTGGGAAATGCATGTTTTCATGGCTTCCTCTTTCCCTTCCACAGCAGTACTTTGTCTGTATGCCACTCTCATATAATGCCTACAGCAACTAAAGAGATTTACTCCTAGAAATACTGACCTAGTTATGATGCACAAAAACTCTGAACACATCTTTAACTCTAAAAAGTTGGGGGAAACTTGACAGCAGCCTGAAAATCCCATCCAGTAATGGTATTGCAGCCAAAAGGGTTGAAAGAGAGCAGGGTAGGATTTACAAACAAGGTAACAGTTTTATAAAACCAACAGCATGACCAGAAAAGAAGCTAAGATTTCAGGGGTGCAAATCCTTCACCAGGTTACCTGAGGACTCACTTAAGAACCTGGAAGCCATACTTTTTTCTAGTTATTTTATTTAAAGGAAGCACTTTTTTGGGTGTAACTTTTAAAAAATAATTTCAAATGCCTAAGAACAAAGCATGACCAAACATAGGTATTACAATCACACAACTCTGCTGTAACCCAAGCCCCTGCCTTGATTCCACAGGAGCCATGACAACTGATACACAGCTTCATGGAAAGCACAGCCTTTACTTATGTTTATTAAGTAGGAAAAATCACCATATGGCTTAGAAGCTTCCATTTTAAACTCAGAAAACTAGTAATTAACAAGAATAGAACAGTAGGTTTTAATATAAGAGATTTGTTCTTCAGCAATCTAAAACATAATCCCTGTTTCTTCTGCTGGGTTGACATACATTTGCTCCATCTAGTGGGAAGCTAATTAAGACATTTCATTTATAATGGAAATAGTTGTTAAGCTGTTTAAAAATGGATCATGATAACTAATTAAGCTATTGTTCTTTGACTAGTAATCTTCATAAAGCTAATCATATATGGCCTTATAATTGATTTTTGAAATGTTTGAAATAGATTTCTAAACATCACCTCAACATTTGAAAATGAGAAGAGATCAGTCCTTGTTTTCTCTCTCTCAACTGCATATACTAAAGATAAAATAAAACACCTTGACTGTCAGCCTGGCTAACCTCAAAGGCAACCAGAGAGTTGCTCTGCATTTTGCCCCTGTGAGAATTCATAGTGGTTCCCACTTTTAATAAAGGCCAGAGGAACAAACTGGCCAAGCACAGGCTGCTCACCCTCCTATCAGTGCCTGCATTGTCATGGCCTGAGTGTCCCTGAGAAGCTCCACACAGCATCTCCCAGGTGCTGTCAGCAAGCTGGGCCACGAGCCTTTGGTGTTGGGCTCAGAGGGCAGTGCTGCCTGAGCTGTGCCCACCTGGGACCAAGAGGAGCACCCCAGGGGTGTTTGTGAGCAAAGGGCTGCAGGACACCCTTGCCAAGGGCTGTGGGAGCTGCTGGAGCACATTCCTGGCACCATTCCTTGCCACCAGGCTGGAACTGCCAGTGGGCTCAGGGCTAGGGCTGCCATCCACACGGACTGATGGACTCTGGGCTGACAGGAGCCTTCTCAAACTCACCCAGGGAAAATGCAAATGCTGGCACCTAGGAAGGCAGAGACTACAGATTAAACAAGCTGGGGCTGCCTGACTTTGGAGCAGACCAGCTCCAAAGGATCTCAGACTCAAGCACAAAGAACTGGGCAGGAGCCAGCAGCGTTCCTTGGCTGCAACACACAGCATCCAGGGATGGAGTGAGGTGTGGCAAGATAAATCCACTTCTGAGAACCAGACCGTTGAAATTATACTTTAAAACGACATGACAGAGTCTGCCTTCCTGCAGAATCTCCCTTTCCTCTCCAGAAGCCTCCATTTTTTATGGAGAAGAGCATATCCCAAAGCCAAAACAAAACCATTGTTTCTAGGCAGAAGAAATGCAGAAATAAACTGCTTTTGGAATACATCAATATATTGAAGGAAAAAAAAGGTGCAGTTTTTAAGACTGTCTTAAAAACATTTCAGGGCTCAGAAAGGACAAGAAACAAGAGACAAAAAGAGACAGTTCAGAATTCCACAAGAAATGTAGATTTATCAGATGAATAAAGCCTAAGCAATGGCAGCCCCCTCAGCAAAGATTCCTAACATGTCAAATCAATCTGTTTCTGTTACATGAATTATGCTAAATGATCATACTAAAAATAAAAAATCCCTTGGTTAGATTAATATATTCCTCAGCAAAAGGCTGCCAATGATAAGTGCATTTCTCAAACTGGAGTAGATGAAATTATTAACTACAACCTCAGCATCTGCTTGAGCCTCTTCAGTCTCCACTGACTCTCTGTATATCTGAGCTGCAAGTAAAACAGATCTCCTTTAGAAAAGATACAAGGAGTAAGCCTGTCCATCACAAGCTCATGCCTCACTGAAAAATGCACACTGTAATGCACAGCCGGCTTCTCAAATGCAGGTACCACAGCTGTCATCCCTCCCACACACTCCTACCCAGGACATGACAATTGTTGAGCACAAATTTTTGCTTTAGGTGCTATTCCTCCCAGACACTCAGACAATGGAAATAAAACCACCCTAGCCATGAATCCTGTGTCCATCACTTTCATTCCTGCTTTTAGTTATTAAGATGCCCAGAACACGCATCCACCCACCCTCAGTCATTCAGCAGCCAATAATGTTCAAGTGAGCGATCAGTGCCAGCTGACGTGGAACTAAGGAACCCATTAATGCCATCTCTGTGCAAACCAGCCTTCATGTCCCAAATCACTAATTTCATTTTGCTTTGGGAGGCTGAGAGCCTTCATTACCACATAGGCTCTCCAAGCAAAGTGGAATTAAATACACACAATCCCCCACAACTGCCCCTCAAAGAACACTCATTTGGGTCTAGCTTCTGAAAAAAATTACATATTACATGATTTTATTAGAATTTTGTAGATGCTAAAATTCCTGTTTGTACATGAAATGAATTCTTCCATTTGGGAAGGTTTCATGACCAGGTTCTGTGAAAGGCAGTACAGAATATTCCCCTCTAAGACACCAAATGAGAAAGTTATTCAGATCAGTACTTTGTACGTTTTTTCACAATATGCAGCTTTGACAGTCTCTCCTGCTCAGTGAAACAGGAGAGAATCAACACAACTCTATCATCTGCTAACAGACCAATAGAGATAAAACTGGCACCAAGTCAAGCACCAGAGCCTCTGATATATATATGAAAATTGAGCAAAATCACATATGAAATTTGGTTTACTTCATGTTCAAACTGAATCTTCCCCTTGTAGTCAGAGTTTATTCTCTTTGTATGCATTATGAATATGTAACACAGATTTTCTCCAGTCGTGTGCAGTAACATTTTACATCAATGGAAACAGCTACCCCATCTTCCCTTCTCTCTCCTTTGGCTCTCTGTTCCCTGGACTAATTAGGATTAACACATTTGGTGTTTTTCTCATAGGTCACAATTTATAATGCTCTGGTTGTTGTAGCTGCAATAAACCAGAGTGCACTTGCTTAAGCAACTAGGAAATTTTGGAGATTCTCACTGTTCATTTTGGGGCATAAATCCCCACTTCTTGTATTTTTAATTATGGTGCCTACAAAGCTGAATAACTGCAACCAACCATAACTCAGCAGAGCCTTGCTTCATTGCATGGGCTGAAATTAGTTTTTCAGACATCTCCAGTATTATCTGACTTGAACAGTAAGTGAACAGCAAGAACTAATAAATCTAAACAAATTAACCATAAGCAGCCTAAATTTAATCAGTAACTGGCACTGATAGAAATATTTTTATCTCATGGCAATAGATTTTAAAAAGTCTTTCTTACAACAACAGAACAGAATACAGGATTCTTTTTTTAATGCAAAGAGAAAAACACACATGATAAATACTTGCTAGAAAAGCACCAGGAATTACAGGGGAACACAGGCTAAAGAGGATGCAGCAGCATCACATTCCTGAAAGTAAAGGCAAGCAGACTGTTTTAAGTACCTGAAGGCACAAAGACAGCAAACCTTTATGAAATGTGGAAATATGAAAAATGAAACCTCCCTTCAACTGAGAGCTGAGCCTCCACTGCAAGTACTGGATCAAGTGCTGGGCACTGCACCTCCAAAAGGAAGGACACAGCTGGAGAGCAGGATCCAACAAGCATCAGCATGGTGTGAAAAATAAAACAACAGAAACAAACCCAGGCTTTAAGTGTGCAGGAAACAAGGAGAAGGAGATCATCCATCCTTGATGGAAGTGCTTTAAGGTGCCATAAGGACATGTGAGGAGTGGATTTAAGGAAGAACTAAAGAATTCTAAAGGGAATGGAGTGGGATTGACTGCTTGAAGGCACCCTCCAGCTGCCAGCTGTGGATGTTTCCAAGAACAGTCAGAAAAAATGAACACTGGGAATTATTTGAAGTTAATCCTGAGCTGCACAGGAGACAGTATTGACAGAGTTACTTCAGTATCTTTAGAGAACATATTTGATTGCTGTAGTTATCTTAGGTCAGATAAAAATCAGAATTTATGTATTAGTTACCCTTTTCCAAAGAGACTGGCACCCTGTGGGGAGGCCAGCTTTCAGGCTTTCCAGAAGACAATTCCTACACTACCTTAGTATGAGGCATGAGAAGAGAAACATAAACAACACAAGACAAACTCTAAGGTAAGAGGAGAAAATACAGAGCAGCTATGAAAAAAGGAGGAGAAGGAAAAGAAATGAAGAGGATACAAAGAAACAGCACCGTGTGAGGCAGGACAATGCTCAGCTATGCCTGTGATGCAGCACCATGAGTCCTCTAAGAATACTGTGCTACATCTTTGTGGTAAACTGTTCCTGTGGGGTGCTGAATGGCCCCTGACAGGAATTTCAATTGATCCTCTTACCTTCTCTTTGTATTGAACAATGGTGTATTTTGGGAATTAATACTGCTCACACTTTTTTCCTTCCCCAGGCAGTAGATAAATCTCAGAGCTCATCAACATACCCAAGAATAAACAAAAAGAAGCAGAAATGTATCACAGCCTAAACCCAAACCCTGCCAGGTAGAAGCTGCCAAAGCCCTGAGCTATCTGGCAGTCCCACAGGCTGAGTAAGACTGAACCATTCCATCTCTAAAGAGACAGGCTGCAGGCAATACTTGCTGCTGAGCTTTCTGGAAGAGAAATACTAGGAGAAAAAGCAGCTTTTTACTGATGAACTAAACACAACCTAAAATTTAATCTCAGTTTACTCCACCAGGTGAGAAATGTGATCATTTTAGAGGAAGAAAACAGTCCTGTGAGTTATAAATTCAGTATGTTCTACAAATGCATGGTGCAATTTAATATGCCATTTAATAACCCAAACATGGGAACAAGACCAACAATACAGTAACAACACTATCAGACAGGATGATCTTTTCATTCAGGAAAAAATAACTCCCTTTCTGCAGTTAAAGGACAAGCAGGGCGTGTCACCTACTTTCTGACCTGTGAATTCCCTATAAACTGCACGAGCAACTCAAGCAGCCCAGTCTGAGATGGAAGAAACTGGAAGATGCAAGTTTAAGGCTGCATTAATGGAATGGAACCACCAAGTGGAAAAAAAAGCCTAAGTTCAGGCAGACACAATTTCAGGCTTCATCTCTCTTGGAGCCTGGGCTCCATTTCAGCAGTAAGTGATTAACTGCAAACCCCAGCACTGGTAAATTAATTCACAATTAACACTGATGTTGCTGTGCTTAAAATCTGGGTAAGTTCTGCTTCAGGCTTCATTTACCAAGGTGACAAGTAGATGTATTATTGGTTGCCATCTGAGCAGCCAGACTGAGCTGCACACTCCCAGGCATTCAGGGCACCGATGTGACCTCACACCACTTCAAGCATTACCAGGTACTCTGATGGCTTTACCTTTGTTTGCTGTGTTTAGCACTCCCTCACTAAAAGAGCAACAATTATTCACTTCTGTTCTTCATTTGCTGATTGTTAATTCAGTCACATGCTTGTTTCTTGACACATTTGGAATGCAGCTTTCCCAAATCTACAAACATTTCAGAATGTATCTGACAAGGCCTGCCTCTGGGGCCAGCCAAGCTCCCAGCCATGCATGTCCTGCACAGATGCGATGTCAGACTGGTTTCTCACTAGGGCAGGAGGGTCCAATCCCGGTTCTGAGAACACACCAGCAACAAACATACAGCTGACATGTACTGATGTGATCTCCTCCATGCAAGATCCCCACACGGATCATGAAGTAGGCAAAAGGCAGGAGAGGTATGACTGATACAAAATCCATAGGCAGAACAAATATAGATGCCAGCCCACGGTAGATATGACAATTAGTGTAGCCAAGAATGTGCCGGCCCTGCAGGACCACAGCCAGCCAGAGAGCTTGGGGACACCACCCCTCGTGCCAGACAGCTGTGCCCATACAATAACAGGGACACCACCCCTGGTGCCAGTGAGCTGTGTCCATACAATAACAGGGACACCATCCCTGGTGCCAGTGAGCTGTGTCCATACAATAACAGGGACACCACCCCTGGTGCCAGTGAGCTGTGTCCATACAATAACAGGGACACCACCCCTGGTGCCAGTGAGCTGTGTCCATACAATAACAGGACACCATCCCTGGTGCCAGTGAGCTGTGTCCATACAATAACAGGGACACCATCCCTGGTGCCAGTGAGCTGTGTCCATACAATAACAGGACACCATCCCTCATGCCAGTGAGCTGTGTCCATACAATAACAGGGACACCACCCCTGGTGCCAGTGAGCTGTGTCCATACAATAACAGGACACCATCCCTGGTGCCAGTGAGCTGTGTCCATACAATAACAGGACACCACCCCTGGTGCCAGTGAGCTGTGTCCATACAATAACAGGACACCATCCCTGGTGCCAGTGAGCTGTGTCCATACAATAACAGGACACCACCCCTGGTGCCAGTGAGCTGTGTCCATACAATAACAGGACACCATCCCTGGTGCCAGTGAGCTGTGTCCATACAATAACAGGACACCATCCCTCATGCCAGTGAGCTGTGTCCATACAATAACAGGGACACCACCCCTGGTGCCAGTGAGCTGTGTCCATACAATAACAGGGACACCATCCCTGGTGCCAGTGAGCTGTGTCCATACAATAACAGGGACACCCCCCCTGGTGCCAGTGAGCTGTGTCCATACAATAACAGGGACACCACCCCTGGTGCCAGTGAGCTGTGTCCATACAATAACAGGGACACCACCCCTGGTGCCAGTGAGCTGTGTCCATACAATAACAGGACACCATCCCTCATGCCAGTGAGCTGTGTCCATACAATAACAGGTCAGTCCCCCATGTGCTGGCCAGCAGCCCACGGAGGAAGCCCAGCACGCTGCAGGAAGGGATGGGATTGCTGTTCTGGGTGCAGGGAATGGCTGGGGCAGGGGTCAGGTGACATACCCACTCTCAGGGACACACAGCTGTAGCTGTGTGCATCCCCAGGTTGCCATGGCCTCACTCCAGGGGCTTTCCAGCAGCTCTTTATCCCTCACGTAGACATGCTCTGCCATACCCTCACATGGAATTGTGACTCCTTCCTTCTGGGGGTGGATTTAACACTGTAGCAGATTCCAGGAGATTTCAAAGGCTGATCACACTGGCCCATATGATACTTTCTTGTGTGCTATTTCATGCTGGACCATGTTCAGCAAAAAGGAAGGCTTCTACTTTCCAAAAGAATTATTTTCAGCTTGCTAAATAATCAGGTTTTCTTCTATTTTCTGTAATTCTATGGAGACTACTTCATGAAGACCAGGATCACAAGGCACTCAGAGTAACAAACTAATTTTAAATTAATATTATTGCTCCAATTTCCTAATAATTTAAGTACCTGGTACAGCAATTAACTTGGAGGCCCTCTTGTTGTTACTAGGCTACACTGGAGGAATGCTGCAGTAAAACAGCAATTTCAACCCAATCCTTGTGCTAGAGGATGCACAGCACTCCCCTGCTGCACCACACTTCCCTTCAGTACTCATATACACTGATTTTTGTTGATAATATCATGAAGCAACTCCTTTGTCTCTATTTTAAGAATATACTGTAAGTCCCAGGGTTTCTCAGGAAATTAAGCAGCATCAGCTCTGTCAACCTCTACAGAACCTTTTCAGGTAAAAAGGACTCACTAATACCATCTTCCACCTGTCAGGCTCAGTGAAGGGTTTTGGGGTTTTTTTTCCCCCAATTCCCCAAAGATTTTTTTACAAAGGTTTTTTGTATGGTTTGTTTATTTTTGTTTAGTTTTTGGTGTTTTTTCTTTGTTTGTTTTTTGTTGCCTTTTTTGTTTGTTTGGTTTGTTTTTTTTCTGTGACTCAGTTTCCCTGTTATCACACTGTCTCCTTATGTCCACCTCCCTTCACCAACTGCATTGCAACCCTGAGCACACTTTCAAGGAAACAACCTGGTGTGATTCAAGTGGACAAGCAATGTTTCTTTAAAAAAACCCAAACCAAAAGGAAGGAAGCTGTCATCAAAAGCAAAACCTGAACTCAAATATACCCATGGAATACTAAGGAATTCTAAGAACAGAAACCAAAAGAACTCAGGGAAGCAATAAAGAACCAATTAATCCCAAACATCTTCCATTGTCACACTGCTTTATCAGCAAGGACATGCAGGACAAGAGGAGAGACTTGACACTGTTCCACCAAAGTCAAAGCACAGAATGACACAGACCCAGCACTGCTCCCCTATCCTTGTGCTAGCAGAACTCAGATCACAATCTAACACATGTCATTATCATTACTTTTTGAAGTCCAGTGACATTCTGAACACATTTGTGATGTACCTCATAGCTTTTCTGTACCACACTAAAAAGATCCATCCTAGCAGATAAAAAGTTCCACAGTGCTAATGGCAAGTGAGAAATTCCAACAAAGCCATGGACCTTACCGATCACTGTGATCAGTGGTGAAGGAAATATGGCCTGATCTAGCCAGAGCAACAAAGATCTCTGAAGCAGAACTGCACCAGCACTGACAGGGCTGACTGCAGCATCACAACTCTAGCCTGAGCTCTTAGTGCTGCTGAGAGCTGCAGTCTCCATTCCCAGGCTTGCCTTGCTCCCACTCCAGTGAGCCATGTGGCAGGAGGCATATTTTAATAGAGTATCTATGATTTGTTACACTTTACTGTGATTCCCAGTTTTGGTTCCAGTAATTCAGTCCTTCCCTTTTAACAGCATAATATTCATTCCATTTCTCTGGGAATATAATTTATATTAGACAGTAAGCACCAAATGGCAAGGAAGGAATACACATCACTTTTTCTTGCTCTAAGAAAAAAAAACCCTCAGCAAAGATTTTAATGTTCCAGAAAATATACTGTTATGTGCTTAAGTTTCCAATGAGCCACTAAACCAGAGCTATCAAATAACTCTAGAAGATTCTGTCTTTCTGAAAGAGAAGGGTAATTTTGTGAACAATTAAAAGCATAATCATGTGTAACACTTGCAGTGTAATTTAATCCCTACACTGGCAAGATCTGACATTTAAAGTAGTATGTAAGTGAAAACTGTTTATGCCATCCATAAGCATATTGACTCCTGTGTGTGACCCAGATATCTCAGCACTAGGAGATTTCCATGGAAAGCCATGCAGCAATTTGCTGCTGAGGAGCTCTTCTTTCACAGCCCTTCATGATGCCTATGGCTGTGTAGTTTGGGCAGAAGACAACCCCGATTTCCCAGGATGGATAACTGCACATGGATCTTACAATGTATACAGTAAGCAGTTGACACCACCACTACTATCATTGTATCAGCATTTCTGAAATAATTTATTATTATTTTTGTCTGTATGTACCCATGAAGCTTTCCCCCCTTTTTTTTTTCCTTAAACAAAACACAACACATCATCCTTTCCATTAGCTGACACTTAAACTGGAAACCTAATGCAGGCTAAAGAAAACTCCATTTTCACCTGGAAAAGATGGGTGGTACATTCCCGTGCTGAATGTAAATAACGAGGCATAAACACAGAAGAATAACAAAAGTTTTAGAGACTAGCAGCAGCATGCAGTGCAGCAAGCAGCTTCCTTTTATAAGGAAGTTTAATCCACACTATAGCTTTGTCTGACCCATCAATTCCCCATTACAGTTCTAACAGATAACATTAAAAAGCAAACAGTCAAGTCAGAGGTGTCTTGAGGTGGCCCTGGATAAGACTCCACTTTCAGGTTGGACCTGCTGATCTCCTGAGGGCCCTTCCCTCTGTGAGCCTCTGTGCACACTTCTGTCCTTCCCCTCATAGAGAACAGAGTGACACAAGTGACATGTGTGATAGGGAAAAATAAGATGGGGGCTCAAAAGATACTGCACTATTTCTGCCTTAAAAAGAAGGCTCCATTAGCCATAATATTTAGATAAAAATGTAAAACAGCCAAGTAGTATTAAAAGAATTTAAAGCAAAAAAACAAACAGGTGTTAACATACAGAAACTGCAGGTTTGAACATGGTGCTATCCCAGTGGTGAGCTCCTGGTACTGCTCTAAATACCCACTTCCATTTACTTTCTGGAGTCACCAGGGTGCTGCATGGGAGCTGCTGCTTGGCAGAGGAAAACATCTTCCCCAACAAGACTGGCCTGACAACATCGAGTGCTTTTTCACAAGCTTATTACAGCTGCAATTAGAGTCTGCTCCTCTAGCACATACATAAAACAACACAGCAGTTCTACATCCAGCTCCTCACAAGAGGGGCAGCTGCTTTTGACATTCCTCTACTACTGCATGATTCTCTGTGCTGAAATAACAGAACATATGGATGTGACAGGACCATTTTGCAATTGCACACAGCAGGATAAAGGGGGCACCTATTTTTCTAGTCAGTGTTCATTTTGTATGTCAAAAATAACCCAGAATCTAAAATCAGCCATCTGCCTGTAAAGCCTGAGCAAATACCTGGAGACTGGGAATGGGGCAGCAGTCAGAAAGATGTACAAAGAACCAAAAAGTTAAAACCTGTTAATCACAAAGTGCAGAAATGCAGAAGCACACAAAAGCAGGCAATTTCTTGTCTTTTATTAACAAAAAAAAAAAAATCCACCATTTCCCAACTTCCCTGTAGATGGACTCTACTTCAATGTTTAAGCAAAGGGGACCTGAAGAAGGGGGAGGAGGGGGACCACCCATCCTTGAGTGAAATAGTATTTTATCTGTGTTCTGGCTTCCACTCCTGTCTCCCAGATGGGAAGGCTAAGCACGTGTGTTTTTCCTCTTCTGTCTCTCTCCCCTCTACCCGAGATGTAAATATACAGTTTTTAAAATCAACAAACTATCTGTATTTCTACTATTTTTTTCCCTTGTGGAAACACCTCAGCTTTTAAGAGGTGCTTAACAGGGAACAACAACAACAACAATGGCAACAGGGGCAACTCCAACCTAAAGCTATTTCTCAGGGTAACATCCTGCCCACATGTAAAGACAATGGATGCAACTTTCAAGGAAAAAAACAAGAGCTGCTTATTATCTACAGATATACTACTGAGCAGCTTTTTGCTCTGTAAAGCAATCAAGTCAGCAATACTATCACACTGAGAAGCAGAAGTCATCTGATTTGCTGAAGAGACTAAATGCCCTAAACTAATGAAACTTTGAGAGTTTGTTACATGGTGCAAAAACATGAAATAGAAGCAAATTGATATGTGTAGCTGTTTGCCAGAAAAGAGGGATTTATTTGGGAAGACAAATTCCTGATACTAAATAGAGATCAGCATTTTTTAAAATGTCGTCATGTTACATTGGAATGTATGCTGAGCGTGCTCCAAAACTGTTCAGTACAGAGCACTTTGATAAGATATCTGCAAGGCAGAGTCATAATAATAATAATAATAATGACTCTATGATGCTAATACTGATCTAAATTATAACAAGTATTTGCACATTATGAGAAGGCTTCCCAGGTATACTGTAAAGAACACAGACATTTGTAGAAAATATGTGTGTAGGTGAATTAAGATATGAAAGATAACCCATGTGGGATAGCACTTTAGGTTTTCCCACAATGGTACTTCAAGGTTGGTGATGGTGACCTGAAATGAAAGCCAAGTAATATGGCAGGGACAAGCAGCTGTCAGAAGCTTTTACTTGCAGGTATGCACAGTGGATTGTGGCACTCTTAAACACTTAACTCACCTCTGATTTGGGTTCTACAGCACAAACTAACATTTTTCTTTTATGAGACTCAAGACAAAAACCTGAAAAAGGAAGAGGTGTCCCACTATCCTTAGCAGACATCAGTGTTTCTTCTGCACTCTTTTTCAAGACATCCCATGAATACATTCTTTTACAGTCACACTTGATCCAGATGTATCAATCTTTGGGTGACAGGACTGAAGCTGAAAAGGAGTGAGGAAGGAAAGGTCCTGACCTACTAAGGTCATAAACAACCAGAAAGTGCTGAGAGGTGCAGGAGTGGCTACCTACTGCTGCAAAGGTTCTGCCTCTTATGCAGTTGGTGTAGGATAGAGAAACATGAAGAAAAAGGTTTTTATCAAACTTCTCAACGTGAGTTTGTAATGGATTAGCATCACTCCTGTATTTCAGGCCAACAACAATGAAGTTTAACAAGGCTGTATGAACTGTTCCTCGTCTGTCCATTCCATGAGGTCTCAAGGCCCTCTTAGAAAAACAAACAACAGGAGCGCAGTAAATGTTTGCCTTTCTCATATGTTTCCCTGTTTTGCTTTGCTTTCTTCAGCTTTTAAACAGAGGTTCAATTCACGCCTGTTACTGCCTACATTGGACAGGATCTAACTCCCTTGAACTACCAAAATAAAAACAGGCAGAAAACTCTGCATGTGTAGGATAATTGCGTCCTTAGTAAGAGCCATGGTAGAATTTAAACTAGGCACTCATTAACTGCTGAAAGGTTTTCACCACTTGCTACCTTCCTGTCCTAGAGTTCTAAAAATTCCTGTAACACTGCTGGGTGTAAGATAATTAATTCTGCTGTGATGTCTCCTACTGAGAGAAATCAACTGTACTGAAGAACTCACACACTTGGTTAAGGATGAATTCTTACATTTCTTGAAAACAGAATGAAAAACCACACCAGATTTGCAACAAACAAAAGTAAAAAGGGAACTCATCCCAATGGTATTCTGAGAAAGCCAAAATATACAGAAAAGCATTTATGATGTAGACTCCTGAATGTGTAACTGAACTGAGTTAGACTTTCCAAAGGAAGCTACAACACACAGTAAAAGACTGGTAGCTAAAGAGACATGAATATGAGGAACTGATTGAAGATGCAGGGAGGATCTAGTTGAAATAAGAGTATCTAGGTAAGACAGGAAAGGAAAACGAATGCTTTGCTTCAGTTTCCAGGAGGGGCTGGGGAATGGTGCAGAGAAATCAAAGAACAATGTGCAAAATAAACTCAAAAAGCCTAATACCATAAACTCTTGAGGGAACCTATGGTCTCCATGCCAGAATCCTGAGAGAATCAGCACAGAAAATACCCATTCAGCAGAAAGGATTTTTAATAAATGCTTTAGTGTTAAGAACAGCAATCTCAATGCACATTCTCCACTACAAAATTAGGGAACATGTGTTCCTAAACACTGCTTCCATGAACATGAGAATAGTAAAAATATTTTGCATAGAGTACATGAACCCTTTGCCCTCTTCTTTGTCTCTGTAAAACCTGAACAGCTGCTCACTTGTTTATCCTCCAAAAAGAACAAAGTATCCTGTGAAACTTTTCACTTGGTGACTTTTTTCCACTGTTCTTGGTATAATTGTTAGGATGACTGATAATGCTTCAGCTACCAGTAGTTATTATTCTTTTGATGTAATTTATTTCCACTGAGTTTATACCCTAATGGGATATTGCTAGCTGTTACTTCAATCCCGTTGTCTCATTTTTCAACTAAAAAACCTTCATATAGAGGTTTTTTAAAAAGTTCTACCATTAATCTTAACATTCTGCAGCATTTAATGTGTATTGTCTCAAAAACCATCAACCTATTTCCTTTGACTTTTCTACATCTTTCATATGACAGAATTGCCATTAATTGCACTATCTAATCTATTTTTGCAACATCAATATTCTGATTAAAATGTTATCCAGATAATGTACAAATGGTCTGTGCAAGATCAAGCCCACAAAATCTCTAAAACACAACAAAAATTAGATGCTTAGAGTCAAAAAATGAGAAATGTGGATACTCCCTGAGTCAACTATCTAGTTATTTCAAATTGACAGCTACCACTGCATTAAGCAGTCCTGGCAAGTGAGCAATGAAAAGCATCTTAAGGGGAGGAGCCTCCTGATGCTCCAGAGGGACTTCTATTACAGCTCAGCAGGACAGCACACCCAGCACTATGGAGCTGCTCTCCAGCAGTACATTATACCCTGCAGGACTGCAATGAATGCCTTATGCATCTTTGGTTAAGCTTGGACATTGAAATGTACAGCTGATAATTTGCATTAACAATAGTATTGGGCAGCATTTTACAGCTGGGAACTCTATTTTTAAAAACATTCTCTCTGTGTAATTACATGTTTGAAATGCTTCCTGAGAAACTGATCTGGAGAATTTCTGCTTTTACAGCCATGTTGAAAAATTGCCCCCTGTGAATGAGTGGCCTCAATTATTTTTTTGATCAACAAGTTCTTAGCCTGGTTGAGCCTTGCAATCAATCCCCTGTAATCAGCGAGGTGCCATTCTCTGGCACTATCAGCACTTTGACCACAGAACATTTTATTGCCTCACCTTGGCTTCTACACTAACAGTGTCCCTCTGAGTAACCACCAGACTTACTGAAGCCTCTTCCAGGAAACTGGCATTGTCTGGAAAGTATCTAACTAGGAATGCAAATACATTCTGACTCAGAAAATGAATGCCAGGGTTTCCTCAGCACTTTCTGTGATGGCTATCACTATCTCTAAGGGCTGCTGGAGTAGGTGACTAATTAATATTTTACCAAACTTCAAAAAAACCTTCCCATGACTGTGGCTGAGCAATAGCATTCATTAAGTAGAAAGCTTAAGTCCTTTCTAACAGTTGTTTTAAAATCTCCTGAGCTCTCATCAAGACTTGCAAAACAGCACTGGAAGATGGCCCTGACAGAACCCATTCTGTTATTATTGTCCACGCAGGTGTTGTGCAGTGACTCATGATTTTATGGGTGCACAGTGCATGTACTGCACACCGGGCACTTCCCAACCCTTGGGACTATTACAGTTTCTTCACATCTGAGATTTTTCCCTCATATTCCCTTTCTGAGTGACTGTCCACATACATACACCCACCACAGAGCACTCTAAGAAAATAAAGTTTCCTGCAGAGCTGTGTTTGCCTCTTCACAGAAACTGACTGAAGTTGTGTTTTACACTCCTCAGTGCGTTTCCCAATTCCCCAGAAACGCAAAACTCCAGAAAGAAATGCTCAGCCATGATCTTGGAATTCAAGCCTAAGAGGACTGGACATACAGAAGACTCAGATCACCCTGAGAAACATAAGCAACTTTGTAATCTTAGAAGACCTAAGAGCCCCCCAGACACTAAAGGAAAGGAGGGATGAACAGTACAGGCACTAAATGAAGCTTACCTGGAAAAAACCAAGATGCCCTAATGCAAACTTCCTAGGAACACTAGTTCCTGTGTTCACTGACACAGGAACTGATCAGAGACCCAACAGAGCACCACTCACAATCTGGTTTGTTTGGTCTGGACCTACATCCAGCTCACAAACTCTTACTGCTGTGGGATATGTGTTGGATGTTTCAGGGCCTCTCTTCAATATACAAACAGCTTTTTAATGACAACTGCAATAAGGATAAGACATTTTAATCACTTTCCACATTTGGATTCCTACTTTAACTTGCACACTACAGTATGTTAAGACTAATGTTCTTCACATTAGAACGGTTTTGGTTGGCAGGGACCTTCAAAGGCCACCTAGTCCAACCTCCCTGCAATGAGCACATCAGTTTGCTCAGAGCCCCCTGGAGCCTGGCCTTGAATGCTTCCAGGGGTGGGGCCTCTGTCATCTCCCTGGGCAACCTGAGCCAGTGTTCCACCGCTCACATCCTAACAAATTCTTTCCTTGGATGGAGCTAAATCTCTCCTCTTTCTGTTTGAAACCACTGCCCTTGACCTACTGCAACAGGTCCAAGTGAAAAGTCTGTTCTCATCTGATTTATGAGACCCCTATAAGTACCCAAGGGCTACAGTATGGCCTCCACAGAGACTTCTCCAGCCTCAACAGCCCCAACTGTCCCAGCCATTCCTCATGGGAGAGCTGCTCCACCCTGCGATCATTTCTGTGCCTCCTCTGGACCCACTCCAGCAGCTCCCTCTCCTTCCTGTGCTGGGACCCCAGAGCTGGAGGCAGCTCTGCAGGTGGGGTCTCACCAAAATGGAGCTTAAGGGCAGACTCACCTTCCATGACCTGTTGGTCAGGCTGGGCTGTAATGGGTTTCTATTCACAAGAAAAGGAATCTCTTTCTTACCATGTTCTCAACTGGAAAGTCAATGGAGAAGAAAAAGTTGCTTTGAAAAATCTATCTATATTGGTATTAATGTTTAATCTTATTTTTAAAACACAATTGCTGAACACAGGCATTGCAGCTCAGTTGTTAACCATTATTTATGAAGATACTTGGGGGAAATTCTGCATCTGACAGAATTCTGGTTTGAATTTTAAAAATAAGCTGTTCTGATTCAGTTTCTGGACTTCAGGCAAAACTCACTGGTGACCACAATGATCATAATTGTGTAAGACTGGAAGAAACCAGGTTAAGTCTTCTGGTGTAAGGCTGAGAGAACTTGATATGGGATTATCAGAATCACCTGGAAATACTCTCTCCTACATACCACAGGTTAAAGCTGAAGAACTACAAGAAGATTTGGTCTTGTACCTGCAAGTTAGTAATTACTGAAGTGAACAAAGATCTTTACCAAGATCTTCATATATAACTACATATTATAAAAGAAGAAAAGACATTTTTGTGCAACATTCTGATGTGGTACTCAATGCAATGCTAGACTTCTGGAGTCCCAGTCACACATGTTTTGCTGTAACCCAGATTCCCCAGGTCAGCTCAACCTGGATATGAGCTTGGGGGCACTTATCACACACACAGTCCTGAATGCTCCTGAAAATGCCCTCCCATCCTGACCCATCTCAGATACCAGGATGAAAAGAACAAATGACAAACTTACCCGAATCATCATGACTGAGCACCTGATGTTATGAATCGTATCATACACCTTCTTGGAAATGTCCACAAACTGGTTGTCATCAAACAGATGCCCTGTGCTCTTGCTTAAGCTCTCCAACGCAATATTTACTTGATTAATAAACTCTGGAATCACTGTTAAAAATAAAAAATAAGAACAAAACAAAATTCATTGAGTATAAAAAGGATAGAACACACAGTATTTTTTCTTTTTGGCAAAAACAGCTAGTCATTGATAAAAACTTTATTTTCTAAAAAGCATTACAGTAATAGTGCAATTACTTTTAAGCAAGAATACATTTGTAGTTTTTATCACAGTTATAAAAATGCCCACGGTGAGCATGTAAGCTGAAGGTGGTTGTACAGTACTACAAAGAAGAAATAAGTTTTAAAAGGGGAGCTGGGGAAGCAGTTGTAAAAATTTGTTGCTGATTTCAATAGCAATTTTACCCAAAGAATCAGGATGAATAACCTGGCTTAAAGCTGGAAGCACTGCTGAACATACTCCCACTATTTCAGAATCTGCTTTCAGTCTGAATGGAGATGTAACTAGCTGAAGATTGATGCTTATTCTTCAACTGAGAAGTCCCACAACTGCAACCTGAATTTACCAGGGCAATTCATCTTGCTTGATCGAACCAAACAAGCTGCATTTTGAGGCAGTTTGATATGAACCTGTGCTTTACCCAGAACAGTCTGGGCATTTGCTTCTGACACTCCAGGGCCCTATTCTGCACAGTGCCCTGGCAGCACTGCATCTCCCTCAACCCTTCATACCAACCTGAAAGCAAAGGAAACCCAGCACAGAGTATGGAGGGAATGCAGATGGAAAATCCATCATACACAGAAGGACCTCAAAAAAACCCAGAACAAACTTGGTGTCTGAGGACACAGAACAAACAAATGCAGAAGGATAAAACTCGTGTAATACTCAATATGAATAACAAACCTCGTGGTACTAAAGCTCTCTCTGGCAATGTGTTGGTTTCAAACACTAATATTGTTTGTGTTCCACCCTTCTATCTGCAATTGCACAGTGTGCAATTCACAAATTCTTAACACATGAAAGCAATACTACTAACACAATAAATGTGGAACATTTCAGGCAAATTTTGAAGTATAGAATAAATTTGTAGGCAGGCAAAGCTTCAGCTGAAGACAACTGGGTTTCTCAATTAGAAAACCTGGCAACTTAATACTTTTAAGTAATAGGAAAGGTGCTCCAATAATGCTTTCCCCCAACTTTAATGAGGAGACCCACATAACCCTTGGTGACACTTAAATTCGTTCTCAAATGATAGTAACCTCACTATCTTTGAGCCAAATAGTATTTACCACCTAATTTGCAAAACAGGGTATTTAAACTCAGTGCTACCCTCTTCAGATTATCACTGGAACTGTCTCACCTTCAAAAAGGTCAGTGGAAAGATTTGTAATGGTACAGAAAAGAAGACAAGGTACATTTTTCATTTGAATTAAGGAGAACAAATACCTATGCATTGTTATAAAAAAAATTTCCAAGGACCACCACTGAGTGAGAACTTTCCATCGTTTAGTAAGTTTTTTTTTCCAGTTAAAAGATTTTTGGCTCCTAGACTATCAAAATAATTTTAAGTGGAGCAATGCAGGCTGCACTTGGGTACACAACCACCACACCACCTCAGGGTCTTCCTCTGGCACCATTTCAGATGGGGCTTTGCAGCAACAGCACTTTTACACAGATAATTAAAACAAAAACTCTACTGTAATTCTAAAATATGTTCACACCCATCTGCTAATGAAGTGTGAAAATACACTTAGGCTATCAAACAGGCCTTATTTCCTACTCATTTCCCCTGTAAACAACAGATTAACTCCCTCAAATCCAAGACTACTGGGATTCATTTCAGTCTGGAGCTCCCAGCCAATAACTTTAAAAAAATCACCAAAAAAACAAACAAAAAACAAACCACAAAACAGCAACAAGATAAAGTATGAACTCTTAGCCATGGATAACTGACATCCAAAATGCTTCATAGACCTCTAATGGACAGGCAACCCTCTGAAATACCACATTAAGTGGACCTGAATTACATCAATAACACGCACCTTTCCTGTATTTGGCTTTGTTTTTCTAGGCAGCCTAAATATAGTGGAGCAGTGGATGCAACAGGAAACAGGCAGAAATTATTCATTATTTCAGTCTTTCAAAAGCAAAACTGAACAAGTAAAAAGGGCAAGTGTTAGACAACTGAGAAGTACTAAATTTTTATGGGGATTTGTTTTTTGCATTTGTACATTTTATTTCTGTTTTCTTTAGGTTCTGTTTTGTTTCTCCTGTAACAACAATCAAAAGCAAAATTCAATATGAGCATCTATAATTCTGCTTTCCCTGAGGGGGAAGGTGCAGAAAGGAGGATATTCATAAGCATAATATTCAAAGTCCCTAAAGTGATTAAAGATTTCACACTATCAAAAACACGTTCTTGAAATTACCCTAATTTGTTTTAAATTTCATCAAGTGTTCCCTAATTGCTTTGGTTTTTAAAATAATACTATTAATATTTTCTTGTAGGCATGTCTTCTTAGTCCTCTAATATTTTTGCTTGATTTTGTCATCTTCAATCAAAAGTAAATAATGAACCCAGTCTGTAGTTTAATAGCTGTCAGGGCCCAGCTCTTCATAGAAAACTCAACTTCAGCAACCCCTTGACTCTGTGCCTGTTATTTTTAACATTAAAATTATCAGGAAAACAGATTCTCAGCTTTGCAGGAGCCACTGTGCTCGTACCTTTTAACTGGACTGTGTTAAGTGATGAACACCACTTCAGCCACTATCAAAGCAGCTTGGTAGTGAAGAAGAAACAGTGTCCAAAGCTAAACTGTCCACATGTGTCCTAAAGAATGTCTTAACAAAACAAACATATCTGAACAGTCACCACCGCCTAGAACTGACCAGGAAAAAAAAAAAAACTGCTCCTATTTTTAATTCAAAATGCTTATGTTTTTAAACTCAAAGAAAAAAGGGAAGAAACCAGCAAAGTCACAGTTTATCTCAAGAAAAAGCATTTGTGGTAAATAAGCGAAGTCTCCCTTCAGTGTTCATGCGCACGTACAAAGACCGGTGCCAGCAGCCTGGGAAAAGGCTGCAGAGCTCCCACAAAGACTGAAGAACTAGTCCTTCAGAGGCAGCTTTGAAATGGAAGTGAGAGCACAGGCAGGGACTGAAGCTCTCTGTGGCACAGCTTCAGAGCTCAGCTACACACACTGCAGCCCTGCCACTGCTTTGGCTAAACTCAGATCCAGTGGTTTTCAACACAGGAGACAACTCTCCTGGGCATTCAGCCACCTGCAGACATCTTCTGTGCCCCAACAAAAGTAATTTAAAAAAGATCATTTAAAAAAAATACATGTGGGCAAGTTGGAGTGAAAATATGGTTTTCCTTCTGAAGATAAGAAAATCAGGGTAAGTAATTACTTATGAATTAGGACTCTAAGAGAAGGAAAACTTCCAAAAAAACACCTGAAGACAGAAGTACGGTCAAGTAAGGCCTGAAGAGCTACTGGATAAGTTTCATATGAAACTACCATGATAGCAGAACACTGAAATAAAGCAGATGTGCAGGCAGGCAAGCTAAGATGTGTGTGCAACCCAGACCTACATCAAGGCACAGGTGGTGGCAGCATGAGAAGTGACTTGACATAAGAGTTGTGCATCTCAAATGTTTTATTATTCACCCATAACATGATCACCTAGCATGAAACTCGGTGTGATGGGTATGTACAGGCTGCTTCCAGAGGATTTCAGCAGTTTTCCAGTTGCAAGGATTCAATGGAAGTGAAGAAAAGCATGGTTGTAAAGATTAAAAACACAGCCATCTCTTAAATACAAGGTAATACTACAGAAAGTAAGAAATCTAGTTAACAGCCACACAGCCTTTTTTCAGTTCTTCCTTATTTAATTACACTCTTTGAGATCAAGTAATAGTTTGCACTTCTTGTGATTAACAAATAAGCATTTGTAAATTTCTTCTGGAAAGGTACTTAAGAATTCCAGATGGTAAGAACGTTGCCTATTGCTATTCCAATTTTACTGCTATGTATTATGTCTACTCCTAATGCCACTTCAACCCAGAATGGTATAGAAAGAATTAAAAAAAAAACCAAAACAAAACATCTGAGGCAACTGTGCTGACTAAAGGACACCACGTGAAATAAAAGGGATCTGCTGGCAGCAGCCTGAGTCCCAGCACCCAACATGCAATTCAGAAGGGAACACACTGTTTCAGTGACTGATGGAGACAGCTTCATCAGAGGTGATCCAAAATACATTGCAATACTAATGGAATTACTGCAAAAAAGAGTACCCTGCACTCACTGCAAAAGGTTGAGCTGACTAACACAAACGTTTTGAAACTCCAACCACTTGTGACCCTTATAAATCCACATAATGTAATCCTAATAATGCAGATCTGGCTGCTTCTGAAGCTAATTTCACTATGGTACAGACCCTTAACTCCAGCCTCTATTTCTGTGCTACAGTGTTATATTAGTAACTTTTTATTTTGGTACTGTATCCAATGGCTTTCCAAGAGATACACTTACATACACATCTATAAATGTATATGAATATGAGAGAAGCAGAAGAACTTTGTATGCATTTGATATATCCCTTATATTAGCATTCATATTCAATCACCTTATTTGGTAACAGGCGCATAGGGTGTTAGGCAGGAAAAGAGATTAACTACCTGTGGAACTTCCATAAATTCAGCTGAAAAAGCTCATATTCCTCTGGCAGTCTCAATCCTAGGCCAGTGTATGAGAGGCACCATCTCAGCATCCCCCATTATGCCCACTCCCCTCCTTGCCTATTTAAAGCTAAAGATCTATAAATTATCTCAATAGAATTTAGTCTTTCATGCTAAAGTTTCTGCATCATGACCGGGTAATACAACATGAAGTAGCCCAGACAGAGGTCTGATGCACATCGAAAGTTTTCTAATGAAAGCAAGTTGTATTCAGTGCCTGCTTCTCTCACTCAGACCTGTGCCAGCTGCAGCTGTGCAGAGGCATTTTGCAGCTTGCAAGGCTGGCAGACTGCTGGCAGACCTACAAGCACAGAGCTAAGGGTGTGCACATACAACTATATAAGCATATAGAGAATTACCTAGCTATTTACAAATGCAAGTTATGAGTATTTTTGTATGTGTGTTTACAGACATATTTATGCATAAACCACACTGAACACAACAGCAGTTTCACGGTACTAGATCTACATAGCTGACAAGGGTAAGATTTTTAGGAGTTAAATGTTCTGAATGTAAGAAAATATTGACAGTGAGTGAGACCTAGTTATTGGCAGTGCATGTAATTAATGAATGCCAATCCAGTAAATAGTTTTTTTTTTTTTTTAATTTAATTTATTCCTCCCCATAACACACCCATGACAGTGATTCAGCTTCCTACCTGGAACACAGAGTTATTCTTTGCACCAGGGCAGTTCTGATGTACACACCAGTCCCTGCTCGCTGTAATGTAGGGGCACAGGGGATTACTTTGGAATCCCTGGACTTTCCCCCACACAGGCAGCCTCTCCCCAGCCTGGCATATGCAGGAACACTGCACCTGGGAATTAAAAGCAGTGCCGTGCACCTGCACATCACACTTCAAGGCTTCAGTAGGATCCCTCACAGGACCTTCAAAAGAGTTCTTTGTGGGAATGCTTTTGAGGCAATAGATGAGTTTCCCTCTATGAGGAGCCCATTAGAGACAGGTCACAGCACCCAAAAGAGCAGAAAGATAACTTAAATCATTTACATAATCCTCCTTTTTTTGAATCCTGCTACTTAATACATTTTGCTGCTGTGCTCAAGGACAGACTGACCACAAGATCCCAGATGAGAATGACATTTCCCCCTAAGACAGATGAGAGGAATTTCAGAATTGATTTCTCTTTCCTTAGCAGACAATGTGGGCCATGTGGGCCTGTCTTGTCTCATCATTCCTGTGTTACAGCAGGGGATCCTTGAGCTGTAGAAACGAGCACTGCTCCTCACTTCAGTTCACTGCCCAGGACATGCCCTGCCTTCCTTCATGAGCAGTCCATGTGTTTCATTTAGAGACATCTGCACTACATGGAATGGCACACAGATACACAGAAGCCAAGACTAGTAAATACCCAAAGTCTGTACCTAAAGAAACCCCAAACACAGCCAAAGCAAGAGCAAGGAGACAATTAACATATCAGGCAATTTCTACAGGCTGCTGACCAAACACTCCCAAACTGGCATTTTCCAAATGGACTGAGCAGGACACAAAAAAGGCCATAAAAAGGAAATTAAGAGGAAATTGAGGTCCTTATGGGTGAGTGACTTCATTGTACATAAGAGACTATCTGAGCAGAGAGCAGCTTTTTAGTAGTTGAAGTGGGAATGCAAAGTCCTGAGAGTTTAATAAAAAATGAAATTACAACCATCGTGACTCCGTCTCTGTGGACCTTGTCTGGTTGCACTGTAGAAGCACTGTGCTATAAACCACCTAAGCTAGAGAATGGTGTTAATTCACAAAAACCTGACAGTGACCCTGTAAGGGAGAAAGGTGGAAAGAAGCAACAGCACAGCAGTGGCGCTGAACTTGGGCAGTGCTTGGGACAGGCTGCTTTTCATGTACTGCAGTAACTTTTCAGGAGACATCAGTGGAGTTTCAGAAGCTCAGAACATGTAGCTGAGCCATATTTTTCCCAAATGTAACTATGCTGACAATGAGCTGGTCTTCAAAACATTAACAGCAGACAACAACTGAAACATTTAATTTTGAAATGCAGCCAGTTGTTGCAGTAGATTACTAGAAACATTGTCTTTTTAGAAATCTTGTTCCCAGTGGGTATAGCATCAACCTAGAAAACCTGAAAGTAATTGAATTAGCCACAAAGAATAAAACTGCACAAGATTCCAAGGTTTTTTTGGCCCAAAGACAAAAAAAAATTGTATATCCCACTGGGAAACATCAGAAAATCAATACAGCTTTTTAGGCAGAGTCAGATACTGTGTTTTTGACATATGTTAGCAAACAACAAAAACATACAACCCAAAATATCCTTGGACAAAACATATTTGGGGAAAGGGTCACTACATTTCAGTTCTATGTCTACTACAACAGTAACTTGGAATAATTGAAATAATTTCATAAAGAAGAATTATTTTTCATGGAAGACTGCTGACATTTAAAAAGCAAGCACAAGAAAAATACATCTTGATAGTCAAAAATCCTCAAATACTTAATTACAGTGAAACACCAACAAATGCTGTTAACTGCAGAAAAGATATTTTTCTGAATGGCGCCAGGAAAATACTGTCTCTAAATTTAATATTCAGAGCTGATTCAGAATGATTCAGATAACAGTGAGTCATGACAGACTAACTCTGTGTGTGCTTCCTGCCTTTGCTGCAGCCCCTCAGAGCAGTGGGATCAGAAACACTGACCAGGCAGAAGGAACAGGACCCAAGGGCTGCACAACAACCACAGGGGTCAGTGGCAATCATTGCAATGGATTTGGAATTAGGTTTTAATTGCTGAAGCCCACCATGTAAGCTTTCATTATTAGAACACAATACACTGAAAATACACTGAAATGGATTGGAATCAACAGTGATAAAGGGATGCTGGTACATTTAATGAGAATGTTCAATTGTAGCATATAATTGTTTGAGAGCAATAAACCTGCTAGTTGCAGAAGGTGAAATAGCATGGGCAGCTTGTTTGTAGCCAAGGTGACAAACTCAAGTGGCTCTCTATAAGGGCTCAGAGCAGGAACCTGAAGGGGCTGCTGGCACTCGGTATGCTGACCCTAACTGCACACTGCACTACACATTCTGCCCTACAAAGAAACCTCGTCTTGCCCAACTGCCTACCAATAACATTCCAAAGAACCTTCTTCAGTATTTACCTGAAATCTCTCCATCAGCTGGTGTTTAAATTAATTAGCAACGTTTATGGCTATTAGTGCTAACGCTACTGCCATCAGCAGGGACAAGTTCCTCAGCCAAAGAAAGTTCTATCCAGGAACATAAAGGAACAGCTGGAGGATCACTTGTTACAGGTACTGACCATTCTGTTCAGGCACAGACACTCAGGGGGAACTCCAACTGCAGTGGACTGCTGACACACAAGAGAGGGACTGCCAATTACATTTCCTGCTGCATCCAATTATGTAGAGAGACCATGGAAAGGCTGAAGAGGTTCCCAAGATGTTTTGTTCTTTACTTGTAAACTCTTTAGGATTTACGAAGACTGACTACAAGAAAGCTTCCTCCCAACCTGCAATGCAGACGTAATAATTTTCCTCCAAGATACAGAACAGCAGATTATTAAAGATCCAAGAAAGACCGTTATCAGCTCACAAACAATGGTTAGAATGGAATAAAACCACTCCAAATAAAACTAGAATTATCAGAAAGTGAGTAAAACGATACTGAACAAAACTAGCATTGCTTCTAACACTGTTAAGATACAAACTCTAAAGGCATTTTTTTTTTGGGTGTAGGTTCTTACTTGCCTTACTTATCTCACAGAATAAAATACAAGCCAGACAAGTGAACAAATTAAATAAACACAAGAGGACTATATTGCTATTTGAAAGAAATCTGAAGCACTGCCGAGATTTCTACTATTAGCTCTGAGGAAAAGAAAGTAATTACGACAGTTTGAAAAGAGCACACTGAAGAGTAAACAAACACTTTGAAAAACAGCACCTATATGTTTTAAATGCTTCTTTGCCTATTTGGAAACGGATCAGACTAAATCACATAGATGGATTGCACCCATTTGCAATATTTCTATGCTTGACCACCATTTAATACATAATACCTCATGTAAGAGGGTCTGCATTATTTGCAGATTTTGAATGAAGCATATGCAAGCATTTTTACACTCCAAGTCCTTCTCAATAGTAAAAGTATGTGCTTTTATTAACAAACAAATCACTAAGCAGAGAAAGAACTCTTCTCTAAGAACTCGAGATTACTACAGCAGAGCATGAATGCCCACATTAAAACTTTTAATTACCCACAAATGATGGCTCCTATGTGAATGCAACTGGTGTCCAACACGGAAAAAATCCTACATACATCATTTGAAAAGGATTATGCCTATCACCTCCATAGGCATGAGACCAACACAACATCAGGCCAGTCCCAGCTTTGTCCAGCTAAGTCTGGAAAACCTCCAGCGACAGTAATGTCCGTGGACCTCTGTTCTAGTGCTGCACTACAGTAAATAAATGCCCCACTCAACCCACACTCTCCCTGGTTTTCTCTGCTGCAGCTTGTGGCCACTGCCCTCAGCTGTGGCACCCATCCCTACAAGAGTGAGGGGCACCAGAGTCATTGCAACTCCCTCGGGAAGCTGCAGGTTTCCATCCATTGTCCCTTGGCTGCTACCTCCCCACATTCACCTCTCGGTCTCTCTCCTCCTTCTCACAAGCCACCCACACCTGAGGATGGCCCAGCCCATCCTCAGCATCCTCTGTTCTCCAGCAAGCTTTTCCCCAATGGTCTGAGTTTGGCAAGGCCTACTTTGGAAAGTGTACAGTGAGTACCATCCTCTTTCCAAGGGTCATGTTCTTAGATCTTTCTCATCTTATTTTGGCACTCCTGTTATAATTCATGTATCAACTTTGATATTTGGTATACTATTATTAAACATTGTTTATTTTACCATGAATGCCTCCTCAGAGATCTGCTTCATGGCATTTCCTGAAATCTAGCCTCCCGTTCCTAAAAAATATGCAATTCAAACCCAACAGTATGCTGGTATCATATAAAATTGTTCACTAAACACTTCTGACTTCAGAGCCAGGAAATCAGTTTTATGCAAGTATTTTAAGCCTCATTCAACACCAAAAATAAGGTTCCTGGATAAGACTAACGTTCTGGGTACAAGGAATACTACTGGAAGCTTCAGGTCAGGAAAGAAATTACAAAATTGAAACATAATGGCAAAAAAACAAAAAACAAAACAAACAAAAAAAAACCCCAAACAAACAAAAAAACCCAACAACAACAACAAAAAAACCCCACAACTAAACAAGCTGCTGAAACATCTATGGGTTTTCCCCTAACATTCCTGATGATTAGGAGGGTCATCAACAGTTTACTGCCTAACCTGGCTGCTAAGGCCCAATATTCCATGAGCAAAGCATGGCTGCTACTTTATGGGGCCTGGGAAGGGTGAGGAATTCTGCAACAGTTTTTTTTGCACAATACCCAAGATACAGACCTTCCCGTCTGAAGCTGTCTACCTGTGAATCTTTAATGCCTGACAACAATCAAGAAGGAATGTGAGTGACAGACAGGTGTACATTCCTGCATAGAACTCCATAGCAAATGCTTCAGTTCTGATGGATGTATTCCTTACACTTTGTCTGCTACCTACTGCATTATTCCAAACAACTGCAGCTGTTTAACTGCACTGGGTAAACTGAGGAGGTGGCTAGGTGTTCTTATCGACTGCAACACAGAACAAAGCCAGCAGCAAACAAATCCTGCTTCAGAGATGACCTTGCCCAGTAGTGGTACTCTGCTAGAAAACAGAGTACAGTCCCCAGAAAGCCAGGAGATGCCCTATTAACAGAAATTTATTTGGCATATAATGCATTCAGTGACACTTCTCCAAATACCGCCATGAATGGCGGTGACAGATGTACTGAGACAAGGTGAACAAAATGAAGACAAGATTATCATTTATGATTTCAGCAAGAATCAATTTTACTACCTTAACAGATTTATAATCCAAACATACATATACAGGCATATATAAATCCTACTGAATTATGCATATGCTCCCCCCACCAAGAGCTACTGCATCACTTCCAGATCTAAAAGTTCATGGTTTTTAAGGAAGGAAGCACAAAGAGCTGAGGGCATGTTGCCAGAAAGGAATCTTCAACAGACTGGAGTTAGATGTATGTAGCTGAAAATATTGGAAGGGGGTAGAGCAATCATAATTTTATAATTATGATCAGGCATATCACAAAATTATGACTTTTACTATAAAACACAAAAATGTATTCCATGCAAAAATGAAAACTGTGAAAGATGCTTTTTATAAATTCTGATTAGGTAATGATCTCTATGAAGAACTTAAGAGAGCTACAGCTGAAGAACAAAAAGTTACTGCAATTTTTCAGGTCTAAGGAAATCCTTACTGAGACTGGATTCATAGTCACCATTTAAACCAAAACAGTCCTCACAGATACTATGGAATAGGCAATGAACTCTTAAGCACTGATGATTTATGAAATCAAGTTACTCAGTTCACAATCCTGCTTAGGAGGCAAATCGTGCTCTGACATGCAAACGTTACAAAAGAAAATGGAGAGAAGAGTGGTAAATTCCAGAGCATTGCAATGACTTTAGTCCATACTGGGAAAACCCAGCAGGTAGATCTGAACAGCTGGGTCTAGGGTGCATCAGATGAAGCCAGAGTTGCTCATTAAGAACTAAAATGCTCCGACTGCAAAAATCTTGTAAAATAGACAAAAACTTCAGCTTCTCTAAGAAAGATGCCATCTCCAACATATTACACTGTTCTAAAAGACAACAGGATGAAAGGATTCTCTGAATGTGGAATGACAAAGGAAATAAATAATCAGCTGGTGCCTGAGATACAGCAAGTTAACCATGGCCAAGTGCAACAGACACAGCATGCTGTAATTCCCAAAAAATGCAAAGTAACAATAGCACCAGGCTTTATAGTTGCAAGACAGCAAGATAAACATTGTAACAACAGTAATGAGGCAAAAGGGTGTCCCAGAGGCTCTGAAAAACGCATTCCAAATAACTGGAAAGGATACAGAGCTGGAAGTGAATGAAATGTCCTTTACATTACAGAGGTCAAGGCACTTAAGAGCTTGTGCAAGAAAGTCACAGGTGAAATGAAGGTAATGGTTTTGATATGAGCATAGAGATAACCTTGTATAAGTTTAAGAGCATGCCTCAGTTAAAAATTCACAGTAAAAGGAACAGCAGGAGTTCCCTAGTCTTACCAGCTTAGGGAAGGGCTGGCATTAAGGAAGGGACTCTACTGAACCAGACCAGTCTCGTGGTCCTTAAGATCTAAAAGGGTGAAATGTATTAAGAGGAATATATTACAGTTAGACAGATATTGGAAAGTCACAAGTCACTTCTTAATGTAGCTCCAAGTGAGGGAAGATTTATCCCAAAATATCACATACAACAACTACAGAAGGGCACAATTCTTCTTGAAAAAAAAGCCAACAAACCAACCAACGGCCCAGGCCACAAAACACAGGAGAGAGAGAGAGAGAAAAAAAAGTCATTACTGCCCATTAGTGCACTGCCATTCTCACCCCCCTGTAAGGCCTGTGGAAATTGCAGAAGCAAAAACAACATTGCTGTTCAGTGGCATCTCACTTTAAGGAAGGCTACCCCAAGTGTCCTCTGCTCCAAAATCAGACTGCAGGTAAACCAGACTTCACCAAACCAGCCAATTCATTACCATGGTAGCAAGATTTTGAATTCACCCAACATCCTCACTTTTCCAATTCTTCCACCAATGCCACTCAAACTGTCATCTCCCTCCCTCTCCCCATGTAACTTAGATGGAGCAAGAGCACATGTGCCAAATCCACGGCAGGTAACAGAAAGGTACTTACGATCCTAATCCAGGAAAATGACCTAGCAACCAAAAAAGCATCAAAACTCAGTTGAACATCACAAAAACAAAGTTATTCCCTTCAGAAGCACACATTTATTTTATAACAATGCTGCATTTTAAATGCTGCTCTAACTAAGATTTCTCTTGAGGAGGAAAACTCTTGGAGACTCTGAGCGTGTTCAAGGACTGCCCTGAACAGTGCTGTGCTGGGCACTCTGCAGCTGTCACTGAGCACAACCTGGGGGAGCAGTGCACTCAAGAGCAGTTTCCTCTCATGCTTTAAATGATCCACAAGTGCAACAGCATTTTTAAGAAGCAGATGTGTAAAGGCACCTGAACATCCACACAGTGCCTATAATCAACATGGGCATTGCACTTTTATTAACAGTGAAGCAAAGATACTTTTGAGCTAGAGGAAAGGAAGAAAAGATTGGCAAAAAGATAATTTCTATGTTCAGGGTCATTTTTTCATTGCCTGGAACACAAAAAATGTTGGTATTTTCCCCTATTTTTCAGAACATTCTTACATCAGAAGCAAAATCCCATTTTAAAAGCCAACATTTTTAGCAGAATTTCACAGAAGGATAAGAAAAGAGTCCTAAAAAAAAGCCTCACTGCAGACTCCACAAAATGGAGTTTATTAACTCTTTAATGGAGTAACAGCCACAAGAATGAATGAACTCAAGGTATAGCCTTGCAGTAATAATGTAAAAAACCACATATTTTAGGCTACATCATACAAATATCCTCAGTGCTTTCCTTGCCCCTTTTTTTTTCCTTTTAGCTCTTGCAATAATTCTGCTGAATAGTTTCTTGTAACCTGTTTCTTGTCTGGGTTGCATACTAATTTCACATGCTCACCAATTCCATACACTTGCTTGTCCAAGCCTCTCTCCTTCAAATATTTTGGGGACTTTTTTTTTTTTGGTATTTTGAAGTGACAAGAGTCAATCATCTTCTCCAGCAGTCTTTGGGTTTCATAAGCAAAGGTAAAAATCACTGAATACTAAACAGACTTGAACAGCAAGTATTCTCTTTTTGATCTCATTCTGTCAGGGATTAGCAACTGATGAAAAATATTCTTTCATTAAAAACTTGTCCTTCTAAATTAATAAAAACTTATGATTTTCTGTGTGCCCCACAGAATGAGTAAGGTCCATTCACCTCATTTTACCCACCCCTAAGTAAGTAATTTAGAATAAAGTTGGTCATATTGATATCTTTTGTTCTACAACAAGAGGTAAGGACCTTCAACAGCCTATTCATTCCCTCTAAGGATCCCATCTGAAGATACATCTTCAGAAAAGCCAGCGAAGTCTCTGGAGGTGCTCCTCTCTTCCCATGCTGGCTCATGCGGTTTTGCCAAAAGATGACAAAGTAAGTACTGAGTGTCAGTGCAGGCAGGAGAAAACAGACAGCCCCCTCTTGCATTACCTCTCTGGAGGGTGTCTTTTGGGGGAAGGAGTCACATTTATGAAGAACAGACAATCCCTCCTGCAGAAGACTCAAGGCAGGGGACAAAGGAAACAGACAGTCATTTCACTTAAGCTGCTATGACAAACCTGTAAACTGGAATTGAAAAAGGCAAGTAAAGCAGCCAGGAAAACACAAGCCATTTAGCTTGTGCACATAGGCTTGCAAGAAATGGAAAACCTGAACAAAAAGCCCAAGATGGAAGGAGGCTTGGATCATGAAAACACCACTGTCTTTTTATGGCTAAGATAAATCACCTTTTCCCAGAGAAAAGCAACACAGTAGATTTAATCTACCCTGGATAATCAATTAATAAAGTACTGTACAGCAGAGCTCAGTTTCAGGTGTAGTAGATTGCTGTTAATATAGGGCTGTGCAAGTACCCAAGCTGAAAGGGCTGTGAAGGGAAAGGGGAGACTGGAAGGTGAGCAAAACAGCAATCTTGGGACCACTAAATAAATAAATAAATAAATAAATAAATAAATTAGTGTAAATAAATAAATTCACTTACATTGACATGTAACACCATGTTAAAATATGCTCCAAAAAAGTAACTGAAGCCTCTAAAGGTTTTGAAGAAAATCACTCAACACAAACCCAAGCACTCCAGAAGAGGTCTAAAAGCATGTCTTTGGCCCACTGCTGACTTGAGGCAGCTAAAATACTTCTCATCTTTGTCTCCACTCTTTTCCTTGCTTCTTTAAAAGATCTGTAGACACCTAAGTATCTAAAGAATTTATATATGTATTTACACATATATGTATATCATTATACTTTGGCATTAAAGCCGAACTGCAGACCAAATTTATAATACAGACTTTTTATTGTATCAACAGATATATGCCATAATATAAATTGTTGACTTAAATTTAACTGCTGCAGACTGTGGCAGGCAATAAAATAACAGAGGAGACTGGTATTTAAAAGTACAGAACAAGATCACCCTTAGGATTTTATAAACAGAGTTCCTAAAGGTTTCATTTTGCTTTGATACAACAGTACACAAACCCTACCAAAATGCAACAATCTGTGTATTTCAATCTACCAAACAGTGGGAACGCCAGAGGCACCAGTAGCAAAGTTCTCACAGCCTTAACCATACCAGAACAGCTCAACTTCTTTACCCCTGTACAGCTAAACAGGTGCTGCTGGGTAAACCCACTGCCTCCCCAGAACACACCCCCCCCAAGGCTGAACACTTTTCTCCAGGAGCCCCAAAGCTTCACACACGCCTTGGTCCACAGCACTCAAGGCTGACTTCCAGCCATCTGCACTGGGGCCTTGGCCAGACTGCTGTGCCACTCTTTGCTACTCAACCCTCCAAGCTGCTCCCACAGAAGCCTGGGAGCAGGGGACCAGAGAAGGGCATAGTGTCACTGTGGTGTAGAACAGGGGCACAGCCAGCACAGAGCTCCCTCACAGCAGGAGCTGAGGAGCATCTCTGCACCCCCTAAGGACTGGGCAGCAGCAGGAACTCTGCACAGGCTCTGGCAGTGCAACTACAGAGTCACAGAACCATTATGGCCCACAAAGACCAGGATCATCAAGTGCCTCTAAACTATGTCAAACATGAGACCATATATTCTCTTCCCACAGTCCTGTGCTTCATGGTGTCCTAGATTGAGCCTGTGGACAGCAGCCTTCTCTAATGGGTGACCCTGGCACGTGCTCATGCAGTGACCTGCACAAAGCAGCTGTTTGGTAGCACAGCTGGGTATGATCACATAACCACCACGTCCTAATGCATGTCATGCACACACAGAGGGCACATCAAGGGATATCAAGGCTGCAAAGACAACTTCAGCTCTGGTATTATTTAACTTCTAGAAGCTCAACTCCACACCACAGATGGGGCTTTTACAGAGCCTTGTTGTTAGTTTTCTTGGGGTTTTCCTTCTTGTTCAGGGAAATGGAAGGGGTAAAACAGAGGAACAGGATAAATAAGCCTGAGAAAGCAGTCACTTCATTGTACAATGCTGTAGAGGTGCACTTGGCTGCCAACAGCTCCTATGTGCACCAGACTACAACAGAGCTAAGAAATTTAGCTCCAGTTTTTAATACTCATTTTGTGACAGTATTAAGATACTACTGTTAAATAGCTCACCTAATCTTAAATATGTTTGATGTCTTCTAGCTGAAGAGATAGATTGTGTGATCTCTGCTCTTTCCTTGCATACTGCAATGCAGAGAATTGAACATATTTCTTTTCTTATAAATTACCTCATCATATATTTTACAATTTAACCTTGATCCTTGTTTTAACAAACAGTAAATATATCTGCTCCTCTTCATGCACATTTTCTCCCTTATGTTACCTCCAATTTGCATCCTTCCTATTTCTTCTCCCATTCACTCTTCCATTTTTGTTTTTAGTTCTCTGCTATTTCCATGTATGCTCCTTGTCTGTAATTTTGTTTTCACTAATTCTATACTCCACCTACAATAATTTCTCATCAGTAACACCATACCTCTTCCTTAGGCATAAAGGATGCCCTGCACTGCCCGAGGTTATTTGTGCAAGGTAACTGAGGAGGTTAGGACAGCATACATACAGAGTTCTCTCCTGGTGAAGTGTCCTCTTGCCATCCTCTTGACTTGAAAGCGCCAGCTGGATAGAATGGTTCCAGTTACACCCATGGGCTGCAACCTACCTGCATTTCACCTGTAAGCTGAAGAAGTTATATAAAACAAAACCAAGAGCCCTCTCACAGTTCAGTATCTGTTCATTGCAGATCATACAAATACAGGTGAAAATGAGAAATGTCTTTTTTCCACTCCTACTGAACAACATACAGACAGTGAATTCTTTGAAGTACTGCAAAGTCATCTGAGATGTGACCATGCCTGATGTTCCTTGAAACAAGCAAACATTCCAACCACCACCAGTTTTATGCCTCTGTCTTCTGCAGACAGACAGGTTTAGGTGTATATTATATATATTACTGTCAAAGCACAGCAAGAGAACAGAAATTAATGTCAACTCCTAATGTCTTTAAACACTATCAGTTTCAAGAAAAGCAGGCTCAGCTTATACATGAGAATCAAAACTACGCTTTTCTATGCTACTTCCCTCTCAGTATTTGTGACAGTACTTCCAGAAATCATGAAGAAAGGAGTGCAATGGTGAAATTTTTTTGATTTTCTCATCAAAATATCAGAAAGCAAGATAAAACCAGGCAAGTCTACTTAACCTCTTCCCACTGCTCTCTTCTGCCACTTCAGTGCAATGTCAATTTACTCGTGTTCACATGAAGACAGTTCTGCCCTGGACATATTTGAACATTTTAAGAAGGAGCTCAAACAAATTTCCTGTCTTTTCTTGTGGTAAAAATGAAGCAAATGTCAGTTAAATGTAAGGTACCAGGCATTTGTTTAGACTGACAGAGCAAGGAATTAAACTTCTGAGTTCAGGAAGCCAAATCCTATATTCCAGAAAATCTCTTGGGAGCAGTTCAACCATCCCAACTATTAGACTTGCAACCATTTAAAACATGGAAGTACTGGGAACTCCATAGATTTTTATTTTTTTTCCCAATGAAGTATACATTATGAATGAATCCAGAGAGTCATTTATGGAAAACACAGGAATCACTTATAGAGTAGTGCAGTTACACCCCCTGTAGCTAGTACAGGCATTTTCCAATGTAGGATGCCCTCTTTTATAATATTATGGAAATGCAAAGGAGCCTGCTAAGCATTTTACAAAGTTCCAAATTTGTTTTGCAAAACTGAAGACTTTTCGTACATCTAATTACTGCTTAACAGTCTTTAAAGTGGAAGCACACACAAACCAGGCACCTGCTTCTCTGAGTTTGCCTTTCATCTGCTTAGAGCAGGGGTGGTGAGGCCAGTGCAACAAAGTGGGAAGCTGCTCCTTCATTAATTACAAGTCTCCAATCAATGTTACATGCATTAAGTACCCCAGTAGCAGTCTTCCGTAACTCAAGTAACCTTACAGAGATCACGTAATTCAAATAAAATTTTAAAACTTACTTTTGAACTGCCTGGTCTCATCCTAACTCAACAGCATGCTAAAGGGAGGAGAGCCCTGTGAGGGACTCATCAGGATGCAGAGGATTCACCACAAAGGCAGTGTGTGAAGGAAAGGAAGCACTCAGCCTTACCAGCCCTGGTGAGGTGCTGCACGTGCATCATGACGCCCCGGGTGTAAGCTCCTGGCTCGTAGCCGTCCATCTCCCCCGCCACGATGTGCGCGACCCTGGCGGCGCGGCCACGCGCGGCACCTACAGCACGGTCCAGGCCCTCGGCGTCCCGCTCCCGCAGCGCCACGATGCAGCGGTTCACGTCCTCCAGGATGTGGCTCTCTGCAAGCACAAGGGCACCGCTCGAACACCGGCCCTTAGGCACTCACGCACCAGCACAGCTGGGCTGCGCAACTTACTGGGGCAAACCCGCGCCCAACCGCCTCGCAGTTCTCCGAACAAATAACTAACTCCTACAGTCCAAAGGCACTGTAATGCTCTCCTATAGGCAAAAGCAACAGTACAATAATGAGTCTGAAAGTTATAAAATATGAAAACACAAAACCTTCCAAAGTAAATATTTGCAAAATAAAGAAAAAGTTATTAAAGCTGCTACTTTATTGTTGAAACCTTCTTCAGCCACTGTGACAACTTTCTCCATAATGAGATGAGCCTCCAGTGACAAACAACTGCCCAACAACTAAATTAACTTTTTACATAGATGACTTAGGATGCTCATGCTAAACCGAACCCAAAAGTAAATTATCACCCCCCCATCTTTCTATATATAAATTTTTCAACTGGCAATAGTAAAGTTGTATTTGTGCTTACCAAACCATTCTTTGATACTTAAATATGCAGAAATGGGGAGAAAAACATCAGCAAGAAGGACAAAGATGAAGGAGAAAAGGGGAAAATACTGGCACTAAAGATTGATCCTAAACCAAAGCATAACAAGCACAAATAGGGATTCAAATCAAGTTAGAAGACACTAATTTCAAGAACTACAGAGAGAACAGTTATGTGATATGTTAATATTTCCATCTATACAACCAATATTGAAGATCATACTCTGTTGTTTTTTCATGCAAAGTCATACAAATACAAAATTAAATTTATGGCACAAAGTAGCATCATAAAATACATCTTTAAATTATAGCACATTTACTGCTTTACAGCTTAAACACTTCCTAAAAACTTCCCTATTAGCACTGGTATTTAATTTCCTTTCCTGCACAGATCTACAATCTGCTCTCTGTCTCAAGAGAATGTACTACAAGAACATTAGAAGTGCACTTTGTGAAGGCAACAGATCTGCTCCATCTTCAGAAGGTACCAGGGAAGCTTCCCTTGCACTAAGCTATTAATTAATTCAGAGCTTACAGGTTTCTTGTTAATTCAGATGACTGCCATTCAGTACATGAGTATTAAATTGTTTCATGTTATCCAATGAGTTAGACAATCACAGTAACTTGGACAGATAAAAGACACCATTAGGTAATCCTGAACTACTAACTGGGTCTGGCACAACTATCTTGGGAACCTGCCGATGCAAAAACCTAGGAATTCTGGCTCTGTTTATGAAATGGCTGTATCACAGAATGTCTCTGTAAAGACAAAACATCCTTATCCTTTTCAGATCCATGCCAACACCTCCACGGTGTGCAGGAGGAGTTTAGCAGCGCTGATTCGTCAGCACTGTGTGTTCATGCGTGTGCAGTGCATGTCTGGTAGCTGCCCCCATGGACTGACAGCTCCACGCAAACAGGGCACTCAGAGCACTGGCAGCTACCTCAGTTACTGCAGTGTCAAACAGAACATGTCCAGCTGGAAAGAAGGGCCCAAATGAGCAGGTGCACAAAGATGTTCCAGGCTCTAACCTGTGCTGTACAGGTAGTATCTCACCTTTCCTTTTCCAGGCACCTCTTCCTGTGTGCTTCCACAGGGGAAGGCTTCCAAACAAACCAGTCTGTCAATGTGTACAACCATAGAGAGAGAGGTCTGACATGCACAGAATGCAGGAGAAGTGACTAAAAAAACCCATTTCTGCTGCCATGGCCATGTCCAAAATGAAGCAGTATGGGCCACCACTGTATTAATTTCAGTACTGTCCATGTGTTAACAGAGACAATGACAGAATGGACAACCACCACTTCAAGGGCCTTGCTGTGAAGCATACACTGCTTTTTACTGTCCAGCACAGACAGCCATTAAAGGGATTCATCCTGTGTAAACAAAGGTAGGGCTCTTCTGAGACCTACCGAGCAAAATCTCCACAATGGAAAAACACAGTTACCTCATTATTCCATATGATACGAATCCCAGGGGCATTAAAAAATAAAACTGCATGTGGCCTCATGGACATACTGTATGAATGGAACACATGGTGGAAAGCTCCCAGTTTCCCAACCTTTCTAAGGGATGTCACAAACAACACTCTAGTGGAACAGCACACTTGAGAACAGATGCTCAACAGAGATGCAACTAGACCTGTATGTTGTAAGCCTGAGACTGCCATCAGCAGCTTCCTTCCAAACTGGCAATACTACTTTTAAGCCATTTTAGAACTGGATATAAATTAGACTGATGTACGCTCTCAGATACCGTGTTTCAAAGGTCGCAAAGAAGGACACCGATTTTCTTAATTTTGTATTGTCCAACCACCTGGTACTAGAAGAACAGGTTTGCTTGCTCCATTCATTCATGGGCACATGTCAGGGGTCACAGGGAATCTGCCCAATGCCATCCACCTGTGTATCACACACTCTGAAGCCCTTGGCAGCAGCACAGCACGACATGCCATCTGCACACCCAAAAACCCCAAGTGAGCTTGTCCCCAGCATGGGCACTGCCCAGCAGCATGTGCTGAATGACCACAGCCAACAGACAGCCTTTCACAATGCTCTGAATTCTTCCCAGAAGAGTTAATTCACAATCAATAAATTTGCTAAACTTCATTTTCCCGAGGTACAATTTGCCAGAAAGGAAAAGGGGGGAAAAAAAAGGGAAAGGGGGGAAAAAAAGGGAAAGGGGGGAAAAAAAGGGAAAGGGGGGAAAAAAAGGGAAAGGGGGGAAAAAAAGGGAAAGGGGGGAAAAAAAGGGAAAGGGGGGAAAAAAAGGGAAAGGGGGGGAAAAAAGGGAAAGGGGGGAAAAAAAGGGAAAGGGGGGAAAAAAAGGGAAAGGGGGGAAAAAAAGGGAAAGGGGGGGAAAAAAGGGAAAGGGGGGGAAAAAAAGGGAAAGGGGGGGAAAAAAGGGAAAGGGGGGGAAAAAAAGGGAAAGGGGGGAAAAAAAGGGAAAGGGGGGAAAAAAAGGGAAAGGGGGGAAAAAAAGGGAAAGGGGGGGAAAAAAAGGGAAAGGGGGGGAAAAAAAGGGAAAGGGGGGGAAGAAAGGGAAAGGGGGGGAAAAAAGGGAAAGGGGGGGAAAAAAGGGAAAGGGGGGGAAAAAAAGGGAAAGGGGGGGAAAAAAAGGGAAAGGGGGGGAAAAAAAGGGAAAGGGGGGGAAAAAAAGGGAAAGGGGGGGAAAAAAAGGGGAAAGGGGGGGAAAAAAAGGGAAAGGGGGGGAAAAAAAGGGAAAGGGGGGGAAAAAAAGGGAAAGGGGGGGAAAAAAAGGGAAAGGGGGGGAAAAAAAGGGAAAGGGGGGGAAAAAAAGGGAAAGGGGGGGAAAAAGGGAGGGAGGGAAAGGGGGGAAAAAAGGGAAAGGGGGGAAAAAAAGGGAAAGGGAGGAAAAAAAGGGAAAGGGAGGAAAAAAAGGGAAAGGGAGGAAAAAAAGGGAAAGGGGGGGAAAAAAAGGGAAAGGGGGAAAAAAAGGGAAAGGGGGAAAAAAAGGGAAAGGGGGAAAAAAAGGGAAAGGGGGAAAAAAAGGGAAAGGGGGAAAAAAAGGGAAAGGGGGAAAAAAAGGGAAAGGGGGAAAAAAAGGGAAAGGGGGGAAAAAAAGGGAAAGGGGGGAAAAAAAGGGAAAGGGGGGAAAAAAAGGAAAAGGGGGGAAAAAAAGGAAAAGGGGGGAAAAAAAGGAAAAGGGGGGAAAAAAAGGAAAAGGGGGGAAAAAAAGGAAAAGGGGGGAAAAAAAGGAAAAGGGGGGAAAAAAAGGAAAAGGGGGGAAAAAAAGGAAAAGGGGGGAAAAAAAGGAAAAGGGGGGAAAAAAAGGAAAAGGGGGGAAAAAAAGGAAAAGGGGGGAAAAAAAGGAAAAGGGGGGAAAAAAAGGAAAAGGGGGGAAAAAAAGGAAAAGGGGGGAAAAAAAGGAAAAGGGGGAAAAAAAAGGAAAAGGGGGAAAAAAAAGGAAAAGGGGGAAAAAAAGGAAAAGGGGAAAAAAAAGGAAAAGGGGAAAAAAAAGGAAAAGGGGAAAAAAAAGGAAAAGAAACAAAAAAGAAAAGAAAAAAAAGGAAAAGAAAAAAAGGAAAAGAAAAAAAAGGAAAAGAAAAAAAAGGAAAAGAAAAAAAAGGAAAAGAAAAAAAAGGAAAAGAAAAAAAAGGAAAAGAAAAAAAAGGAAAAGAAAAAAAGGAAAAGAAAAAAAAGGAAAAGAAAAAAAGGAAAAGAAAAAAAGGAAAAGAAAAAAAGAAAAGAAAAAAAGAAAAGAAAAAGGAAAAGAAAAAAAGAAAAAAAGGAAAAGAAAAAAAAAGAAAAAAGGAAAAGAAAAAAAGGAAAAGAAAAAAGGAAAAGAAAAAAAGGAAAAGAAAAAAGGAAAAGAAAAAAAAGGAAAAGAAAAAAAAAGGAAAAGAAAAAAAAGGAAAAAAAAAGGAAAAGAAAAAAAAAAGGAAAAGAAAATAAAAAAGGAAAAGAAAATAAAAAAGGAAAAGGGAAAAGGGAAGAAACAGCACTGATCACAGTCCAGCTGAGATTGTTTAAAGCTCTGTCTTTCTCACAGATATCTCCTCCTCCTCTACGAAATGCATTAGGTCAACTTTTGATTTTTGGCCAAGTGCAGTAAAGGAAGATTAGGATGATGGACCATCTCTTTGTCATGAGTCAATGTCTAGCAGAAGAGTCAACTGTAACAGTGGACTGATAGATGTTTAAGGAAATTGTCAGGTTGCCACAGCAATTATCACGAGCAGTGCACTGCACCTTCTGCTTTCCCTCTGGGATTTTGGTGTTAGCCAAAAATGCCCAAAAATCATATCTCAGCTGAGCTAACCAATGACTAATAAAGGTGTCTGACAAAGCCATGACTCAGACTGTCTCTGGGACAAAATCTATAGCTCTTCCTCTGTATGTCATCTAAGAAAAAGACAGGTGATGGCCTTCCACTCCACTTGGCACTGATAACACCTCACTTGAAGCACTTTAATTAAAGTTTCTCTGCTCAGCTGGAAAAAAAATTGTGAACTAAATGGAGACATTATGAAAAAAAAGAAAAGAAAAATAATTACTAGAAATTTAAATAATTTAGTACATGAAAAGGCATTATAAAACTCAATTTGGTCTCCTGAAGACAAGACAGAAAAATAAAACATTCTTTTCTGCAAGCCCTAAATCATAAAATTAGGAATGTATGCAGTGATAGTCTAGCCAAAAAATGATTCCTATCTTTTCTCATCTGTTAGCATGATAAAATGAAAGTATAGAAACTTTGTACAAAAAGTCAGCTTCCTTTCAGAAAACTCCTATTCCCTGGGCAGGGTATCTCAGAGGTGCTCATCAGGAAAGGATTCCAGGTTTTCCAATAATGGCACTATTTAGTATGGCAAAAGACATGCTCCCAGAGACTCAATGCTTTGATGAACTCCAGAAAGATATCTGACATCAAATAAATAGTAAGAACATCCATACCTAGATTTAGCAAGTTTTAGTGCCAAAGTTAAGAGAACAAAGCAACCAAGTGGAAAGTACAAGTCCCAGTAAACAACTCCCTGTTCTTTCTCTATTCAGATAGAAAAAGAACCCAAATGAACAAAACAAAAAAAACCAAAAAACCAACATCAAACAAAAAAAAAATCCAACCCCGAGTTAATCTAATTCTGACCTTTTTGCTACATACTGAAATTCACACAATGCTCAAGGCTGAATCTCCATCAGCAATTTTATGAAATAACATTTCCTCAGCACTTGCAGATATGGTTATAAAGTATCTATATTCTACAAGCAAGACAGTGTCTTAGTCACTATTCAGAAATAAAATCACTGGTAATCACTTAATGTCCAAAGTTCCTGGCAATTTCAATAGAAGAATTTCTGAATTAATAGAAAAGTGCAGAAAAATAATTAGTTACAACATGGAAATTACACATCCTTTCTTCTCTAACTGTATTAACTAAACATTCTTCATCTGCCAAATCTAAGAAACTAAATGGTAATTTCTAATACTGTTTGTTGCTAATCTCTCTGCCAACACCGTGATTCTGCCTCATACCAAGGGTGGTGCAACAGGCAGGGTTCCCAATTATCTGGTATTTAGCCAAATGCACTCACACCTCTGAAATGCTCCAGTTTGGACACACAGAGCCATAACATAAGAAGCACTGAAGTGTCTATTGTCCAGTTTAAAAGGCAAGGAGCATCCAGAAAGCCATGGGCAAAAGCTTCACCTCAGTTCCTGTAAAAATTATGGAGCAAGACCTCGAGGAAAACATTTCCAGGCACCAGAAGGACAAGAAGATTATTAGGAACAAACTACTGATTAACAGCTCTGGGTAAATCAAGCATGGCCAAACGGATCGGTTTCAGAGATGGAGTGGCTCTGGGGGCGGGTCAGTGCTCTGGCTATCCCTGACCTGAAGGACACTTGTGCCAGCGTCCCCAGGCTCCCCAAGGGCGGTGAGGGAGGCACTGCCTGGGCAGGGGAAGAGCCGCAGAAGGAGTCAGCCCCGCAGGCTCACGGAGGAGCAGGCGGCACACAAAGATGAACAGCACATTAGGACAGCTGCTCCTCAGGAAGGGGGAGGAGGAGCTGGGAGCATTTAAGGTCAGACACAGAGCACTCCGCAGGCGACACGGCCAGGCAGCCCACCGGGCTCATAGTCCAGAGGACAAGGGCTGACACCCACACCAACCCCAACAAGCTGGACAAATGCACCAACAGGCAACTGCTCTGCAGGAAACCACAGGAAACTTCAGACTTGATGTAAGGGGGGGGGGAAATAGTTTCTCCATTTTGAGCATGGGGAAGAATTTGAGCACATCACCTGTTATCTTGGTTTAGGGCAAATTTGAGAGGACACCTTCAAACTGGGTCCCTCTAGGAAACAAATTCAGGCACCACCCCCCCCCCCCCCCCCTTCTGGTTCAGGAAAATATTTCCTGTGAGAGAAGTGGAAAAAGCCTGTTTATTTAATGGGCAAAGCACTTCCTAGCACAAAAATGAACAATACTAAACAGCAAAACCTCTCGCCGTTCCAAAGAGATGACAAATTCAGCAGAGTCCCTCCCGTGGGTTGCAGCCTGGCTCACTCAGGCTGTTCTCAGTCCCTCTGGCACTGGGAAATGCTGCAGCCCAGGCCAGGCCTGGAGGGCCACAGGTGTGAGCTCCCGGTGCTCTTCTGGGTTTTCAGTCCAGAGCAGGTTTGAACACAGTCCAGGGAACTTCTCTGCCTTAGCTAGTCAGAAACTAAGAGCAAAGGAGAGCTCTCCCCTGCTGTCCGCTGTGGACAGCACAGTCTGTGTGAAGGATTCCAGGGAGCAAGTGCACTTTCTGATAAACTCTGCACCTCTTCTCTCCCTCTTCCCTCTCAGAACCAGCATTAAAGCTGCAGAACTCAATATCCAATACAAACAGAACAGACAATTGAGCATACAAACATCCTAAGTGTCGAGATTGCTATGGGTTAGGTCTTCCAAGAGGCAAGAGCAGCTGTTGGTTGGTGTAAAGTTGTTTACTTGTAGAGACACATCAGTCTCAAAGACAGAGTCCCAAGTGTTATAGTCTGTGCTAAAAGCTTTCTGGTATAGGGTCCTGAACAGAAGCAGGAGCTGCAGCCTGGTACCAAATCCTGAGCAGAGGTTGAAGCTGCAGCCTGCTACAGTCTTGAGAAGAGGCAGAAGCTCCCTGGTCTTTCTTCTTCTGTTCTTCTCTTCTTGTGGTGGTAGTGATGATGGTGGAGAAGGAAGAGAGGGCGTGAGCACTCTCACTCCAGTACATGGATTTTTATTTACAAATTTCCCAATGAGCTACAAACACAAACCTGAAGCATTTCTAATAAACATATTAGAACTCCAGCTCTATAGTACAAAAGTGGTGTTAATCCTTACACAATTCATGCAAACAGCATAGCTATTTACACAAGTGGTTCTATCTTGTTCTAGCTAAAAATGCAAGCAAGGTTTTTACTATGTTTCCATTATGTCTAGAACTAAGTTTCTGAATTCTCACCAAAGCTTGCTCCTTACACTACTTTCTAGGCTTTTTACTTTCTTAAGGCACTTAAACCATATCCTTTCTTACTTAAAACTAAGACTTCTACTTCTCCTTCATATCTATACAACTTAATATTTCTACTTACCTAAAGCTAAAGCTTACACTTCTTCTACATGTCTGTGTGGCTTAATGTACGTTAATTTTTTTAAAGATTTTAGTTCAAAGCCTGTGATCTGTTCTGAGGGACTGAGAGAGGCCTCTGTTTTTCACACTCCAACACAAAGTCACCCCAGGACACCGGTGAAGACGAGAAATTAATTGATGCAGACAAGTGGGTGCAAACGCTGTAGTTTCTAGGTGCTAGAGAAAATGAATTTATTTTTCCTTTTGTAGCAACCTTTTTCAGCACTGTAACTACAACCTCCCTGTGAAAGGGGAATTGTGACACCAAGAAAGATCAAACCCATCCATGAGAAGCCTCCGGAGTTAACCTGTGTGCCTCTTGTTAATGGGATAGATTTTCCTGAAGGAACATGTCCACAAAATTTGCCAGAGTGGTCCAGGAAACAATAGGTTAACTTGAGAAAAAGGTAAAATCTGAGTTTCCAGGACCATGGGACACAAGACAGAAATATGGTGTCTGTCTCTAACAGTAAGCTGGAGGCTGCAAGCTAAAAGCTAGAAGACAACAGAAAAAAAAGGATGGAAGATGACTGTGAGGAGAGAAAAGAGGGAATAGCATAAAGGTACCCCTCTAGGCAATGTTCTTCAGGATCTATCATTATCTGTGCAAGTCCCTGCAGATGATTTTTGAGGGAAAAGTGACAGAATACTTCATTTTTTTAGAAACTTCAACCTGTCATCTGAAATACTGGCTTCAGTTCTGTTCCAGGAAAATACTAACTGAGGTGCGTATTTCTTCCAAATTTTACCTTAGGGTGAACAAAGCATTGGCTGAGTTGGCAGCTTCTCCTTAAAGTTCATTTTCATTCATATATATGCATGAATGAATCTAAAATGCCAGTATCTAAACTCATGGTAAGCTAGGAAAACAAACAAACAAACAAACAACAACAAAAAAAACAACAACAACAACAAAAACTCTCATTAAAAACCCCATCAAGAAAAACAACGCAATCCACACAGTAAAATCAAACCCACCCAAAATTCTCTGCCACACCACCCACAAAACAGAAAAAGTGCAAGAATATGTCTCAAAGAAGTACCTACTAATTACAGAGTTGGCAGCCCAAAATTATCAGTTTAACTAGCTGAGAAAGGTTTCAGATTACAGAAAATTTCTCTCCCTGCATGAGTGAGAATGCTACAGTAATATTAATCCTTTGCAGAATTTAATTTCTTACCCTCATTCCTTTCAACATGATACAATAAGACTTGGTTGGTTTGAGATGCTAACTGCTTCAATCAATGCCCTCTATTTTGTGGGCACAAAAGTCACCTACAGACAGGTTTCTGGATTGTCAGCTTCCCCATTCAGCATCCAGGTGTATTCCAGGACCTTTCTGAAATGAAGGAAGCACCAGCTTAGACTCTCAGCATCCCTGAGTGCCTCGCCTCTCCTAAAGTTGTACACAAGCCAAGCTCAGAGAGCTCTGAAAACAGGGAAGTTCTCTGTAGAAGCCCACAAGCCAACCTGGAGCTAGGTAAGGATCTGGAGAGAGCACAGACAAGAAGCAGACAAGAAGCATGAACACTGGGATAGGACAGGGGGAAAGGGAAGCCAGAAGAAGCAAAAATGTCAACCTATCTAGCTGGGCAGGGGTCACTTGTCCATCTCCAGATTTCAGCTGTCCCCTGGGCTGCAAGCCCAAGGCAGAAACACGCAGGGGTGACACGCACTCACAGAGCTTCACCCCAGCCCCTTCATTTGGCCCAGTCCTCTTCAATCCTTCTTGTGTCAGCTGAAGACACAGGGACAACCTCGTATCTTGGGACAATCCACCTCATCCTCCACATACACATGTAAAGGTCTGCAAGGACCTGGGCCTCAGAAGTGCCCGTTCCTCTTCTCTGGCTACAATCACCTAAGAATGCTTAGCTCAGTTTTCATTCTGAACTTAACAGGGGATGGTTCATACTATCCCTTGAAAATGTACAGAGGCAACATAAAGTTTTTTATGTATTAATGCTTTGCAACCTGCTGCTTACTCCGTAGGACCAGAAGGGAAAAACAAGGAACTGGAAATGGTAGCAGGGCAGGAAAGAGGAGACAATGGACAGTAAATAAAATAGACCATTCTTGTTTAATCCTTACAAATCACTGTAACCACAAGCTGCATTGCAATATGTCCTCCTGCTCCTTTTCAACTGTTAAGGAATTCCAGAATGAACATCACAGATTTTCCAGACTAGACATGTCTCAGCTATGAACCTAGGTAACTGTAATGTTGATAACCCAGATAATCATGATGTTAATAACAACTGTCTCCTAGAAGAGCATTCTCTTCACCAAAGTAGCTACGACCCAAACCAGCAAATTTCTTCCAAGATGATTTACCTTCTTAACAAATTCATTAACTTCAACTTCTTGAAGTACAATGGAATAAACCCCTTCAACCTTCATTTGACCACATTAACCCCTGATAACAACGACCAGAATGCTATTTGGCCAACATAAGGCAGCAAATCTTCTTCTAGGAAAACTAGACTAGGAAACCTTTTTCTGTCTCAAATTCAATGTGCAGTTATTTACATTAGAATTCTGATGCTACATTTGCAACCTGCTCTAGCTGACAGTGCCCCTGCCTGAGGTAGGGGCCTGGAACTAGATGGGTTTCAAGGTCCCTTCCAGCCCAGAACCCCTCTATGATTCTATAATCTCCTAAATCTGCTCACAAATGTGAGGACTGACAAGTAGTCCCCCATTTCCTCTTCCATAACAAGTCCTACTTCAACTAACCTGCTTTATACCCCCAGCTTTGTTAAATTGCTCCAAAAAGTAGTTAATATTAGTATTAGGTAGAAATACTTTAAATAAAGCGCTTCCAGACAGATCCAAGAAGTCATGAAGTAATCAGCAACACTCCTCTGACAACACTAAATTTTAGTGAATGCAGAATACTGAAAAAGCATTGCCACGTAACCTTAATTCTGCATTAACGAGTTAATTGACTCTGGTTTTTCACTTTTTAAGTAGGAGGCTGGCAAATGAGCAGTAACAGTCAAAATGAAGCTGCTGAGGACTGGGCAGGAGAGATGGGGAATCTCTGCAGGGATAATGGGATTCCCTGGAATAAAGAACTCCTCTTGGCTATTCTTGGTCTGAATACAATACAGATGCAGCTGTGAGCAGCAGGACAGACCAGACCTTCGTATCCATTCCAACCACAATGGTTTTAGGATAATGTGAGAGAAAGGGAAGAACAACAAGAACAGCCAGCCAAAAAGGACATGGGCAGACCAGGCTCCCCAGATGAGTGGAACACGCCTCCTGCACGTCAGCAAGGACTTTTACAGACTGACATACAATTGTTCAGAACATTTGCCACCGACTGGCAGCCTTAACTTAGACTTTTCTTTTGAGCTTGTTATCTCAGACGTAATCATCACTTTTCACTCTTCATTTTAGCTACTGGATAAAGGAGAATTATTTGCCTTACAAAATCCTGTCACACTTTCCTTTAGTATGTGGCAGCCAGTTCAAAAAATACAGAGGATAACCATTTTCTTTATAGTCAGTCCGGGCCTGTTCCCTTCATTTCCACCACACTGCACAGCCACAGCACTCAGTGTTCTCCTCAGAGCACTCCCTCACAAAAAGTACAGGAGACAGTTCCCCTTTCCACCACTTCTATAAACCTCAGGTAAAAATTCTGGGAGGCTGCTCCTTCCAGGAATGAACTAGAGGTGGGAGACTTTTCCTGGCAATGTGCTCCTTTATTTTGTCATTGTCATTAGTTTTGCAGCAGCCTGCTGGAAGCATTTGTGGGAGAGTTCTGAAATACACGAGAGCATTCTCCTTCAGCATAGAAGCAGAGGACTGTGTCACATAAAAAAAAATGATCCACAAGCCTTTGCTTGGTCTTTTGTGCCTCACCTGCCTGCCCAGTTTCCACACAGAGCTGCTTAAACACTCAATTAACTAAAGCAGAAAGAAGTTGCAAAAAAAAAAAAAAAAAAAGGGAAAAAAAAGAAAAAATAAACTGTATTCTCAGCACCACAGAAGCTGAGATTCAATTTTCCATATCGTGCTCTGCCAAAAGAGAAGAACTAAAGCCTGTACCTTTATTGTCCTAGGTGAAATATGAACTGGCCCTAAGCAGGTCATAAATAAATTTGTTTTCTGCCCTTCTACAGCTGGGAAATGGAAAATTTATTGTTGCTTTCTAAATTCTGCATTCAGAATCCAAATCTAGCTAAAAGACTGCCTAATTTCATGAAGATATCTCCTAAAAACCCAGAAAGGCCTTGATAAATCATATATCTTTAAGTCTAAAATGGCAAAAGCAATGTTCTCTGAGTAAGGGATTAACAGAAGGAATTAGTTTATGCCAGGAATTACACTGACACTTATCTCATTGGAAACGAAAAGTCTTTGGAACAGTAGCCAGATTACAGGGAAATAGTTCATAGCACTTATCTTAGAAATCAATGCGTAGCTGATAACCTAGCTCAATTTCAGGGCAGATGCTACAGAATGAAGAGCTAGCAATCCTCCCAGTTTGGGCCAAAAAAACATAAGAAGAAATTGTAATTACTGAGAAATATTCAATGTCTATCTTTGCATCAGCTGGAAGGTTTGGATAATTTGTCCCCTTCAAAAGACTTCATTTCCTCTGGAGGGGAGAGGGGAGAATTAACAAACATGATAATATATCATCTATTTCCTTCTGCAAAATCAGGGGTGTAAAACTGGAGAGCTTTGGTGTTACCTGTTTCACAGTGTGTGCAACAAAGCAGACTATTATGTTAAATGTTGGCTAGTTCATTGGTCTATAAAATATTGTTAAAAGATAATTGCTATCTGCCACTCTTAGGTAATTGCTCAGGTGAAAATACTGACTTTATCATAATACTCTGTTGTTGCAGCTTTGTACCTTCTACAGTAAGCATGTGCTCAACACCTAATAATACTTCTTACACAACAACCCATGCACAGAGGGGCAAGTGTTAACAGAAAACATTTCACTGACAAGAAATAATTGGGCTAGGAAACTCCCAAGTCTCCCTACAAAAATGGTAACTTTTAAGCTGTGACAAACTTGTCAGTTTTCCTGGTGAATACTCCTTTACAAATTGTGTTGCTTGCTGTTGAAAAGTTACCTCTCCCTTACAGAGAAAAGCTGCCTCTTCATTAGCTCAGTTCTCCCACTGAAATCTAAGCTGGTGACATTCTTACTCTTGGTGAAAAACAGATGCTGCCGGTTTGTTTTCAACTTTTTTTGCGTTTCAGAGTTTGGGAGGTGTGGTTGGTTTTAAGCTTTATTACACTACCATCCACCAAATCTGTGGGACCAAATCTGAGGCATCAGATTTATGGGCAACAGAAGCCAAGGCATAAGTCAGACTTGTGTACCCCACATACTCAGCTAGCACTCTCTTTGATTTCACACTTGCTTTTTCCCCCCCCAGAGTGCTAAGGGTTCCCAGCGTTGTAGCAAACAAGCACATGTGGAGGTTCCAAAGGTAGGCTGCCTTTGGATTATCAAGAAAACCTCACTGATATACTACTGCTTGAAACAGGCTCACAAAAGGGGACCTTCAGGGAGCACGTCACATTCAACAGTCAGCTTTTGCTCATCTTGTACACATAGGCAAGTCTGTTTTCTCATGCTCCATTTTGAAAGAACAGACAGATCTGACATGCTGCCTCCCACAATAAAAGCACGCTCCGGTTTCAGAACTACAGCACAACTGGAACCTGCTATCCCAGATAAAGATTTTGTATCTCATCCTTGAAAGATAGCTCCAATTCTGCACCACAGCAGGATTGTCACCTTAAACTCTTAATGCCACTGACCAAAATCTTCCCTTACCATTTGGTTGTGCTTATTTTCATACCAGGTCTGGGGACCCTTGTGTATGTTTCATGTAGGCTTCATTACAAAAAGCAAGCAAATCGATTCCTACAAAGCTGCACAAAACCACTAAAAGCTACTGCCACAGCTGCAGCTGGAAAGCCATCAGCAAGCAGCCTGTTAGGAAATAAACACACAAAAAATTAATCCAAATATGCATCAAACCCATGCATTTTAGAGCATCCTTCAAAGGCTGCCAAATCTCAGCTCAGCCAGATCCCGTACAAAATTAATTCCAAAAGCATAAGGCTTTCAAAACTTCAGAGGAAGATGCCAGTAGTTTGCAAAGCTTGTGATGAGAAACAAATGTTGGAGCTAACAAATAGCAACAACCTACCAAAATTCAGTAAGAACAGAGCAGGAATTCAATATGAAATTTCAGTTTCTGAACAGAAACCTCAAGTCATCTAAATGCCAAGTCCACTGCTGAACTGCACTACCCAGCTCCCTAGTCCTGCCTACTCACTCAGTGACTTCACACATCCGATTCACTCTTACCCTCTACAGCTCCCCAAAAGTTCACCACTAAAATGTTCCTATAACCTCACCAGCAAGGGCAGAAAACCTTGATTCAGAACATACTAATTTCAAACAGCAGGTTTTCATGGGACAGAGTGGTTCCCAAAATCAGCCTGTGACACATGGTCAGATCTGGTGGCTAGGACATGACACCCATAACCAATGAGTCCCTAAGAACACACCCACTGCCTAACAAGTTTAACACACTGTGAAAACATTTGCCCTGAAGTCTATGCCAGGAGTGCTGCAAGAACAATTTGCATTTAAAGCAGTGTATCAGGACTGTAAACTACTTCTGAGGCAAGAATACAGGTATGGACATCCAAGGCATGCAGGAGACAATGCAACATTTTCAATCAAAACAAAATGGATACCATGACATCAACAAATCTCCAGGAAGAAGACATTCCTCTAAAGAAAACTGAAAATGACTCGACGAGCTATTCATTGTGACATGCAGCCTATCAAGATCTATTTATCTTAATAACAGAGTAAAAACAAACGGATTACCATGGTGGTAACTTTGGAGGCGGCTGGGATGAATCAGGGAAATCAGAAAGATCTATGTTATAAATGCGAAACAAAAAACCTTGATATTTAGCAAAATTTAGATTGCTTTATTTGATATAAGTGGAGCAAGCAGCGCTGGGGAACATTAGGGGTCACTGCCCACTCCACGCTCTGTTGAACCTTGGTTTGCAGCCTCTTCCTATACTATGGTCTCTCATTGTAATCAATAATTTTTGCTTTTTTTGCTGTCATAACTTTGCCAGGTAAGCAGTGGCGGTCGAAAAAGGACCCATAAAGTCTCTGGGTGTTAGTCTCATAGATAACCAGCAAAAGTCAGCAAGTCTGGTCTTTGTAGATAGGCAGCAAGGATCAACTGAAGGCAGGAAGTCTGATTTTGCAAAATCTATCAGACTATCAGAAAGTCTGATTTTGCAAACTGGTAGTAGATACAAGTTATTTAGCATAACAGGGGTATTTAAAACAGAATGATTTAATAATATATTTTTCTCTATCTAATGTCCCTGCTTCACTTCAGACCTTAGTATTCTGCTTTATAGAAACCCCAATACTTTTATGATTAACACAAATCTTTTATAAATTATCACAGTGTATATAGTATTTCTGATGGCAAACTGGTATAAACTACTGTATAAAGGAATACCAAATAATTAAGAAGAGTCCAAGTAGCTCTGTAGTAGAGTAGCAAGATGTGTATCACAAACTGGAGGCACCAGTGAAGAGTGAGCTAAGCACTGCAGCTGGTAAGTGTACACTAGATTTCCAAAAGCCTTTCAACTGCTATTCCCGGAGAGCTCTGAGATGGCATAGGATAAATGACATATTTACTGGTGTTACTTCTTACAAAAGATAAAACAAGGGGCAGGAACAAGCAGACAGTCTTCCCAACTCTGTAAGCCAGCATTTCCACAGGGATCAGCTCTGAAATAGTGTAATTCAATGCTTTCAAAAGTAATATAAAAGGAGAGTATTAAAGTCATAAAGGAGGATATTTTCTTGTCTTTTCTCATTCCAGGCAGTCAAAGCTGACAACAAAAAACTGAAGATGGTATCACAGCACGAAATGATCAGTGAATTAAGCAAACCAGTTAAATGTCAATGAACTCAAATTTGTAGTGAAAAAAAAAAAAACCCTAAGCCTATACTGACCTAGAAACAGGTTACTATGGGTGAGCACAGAAATTTCTGAAGTCAATTAAGAAAACACTAGAAGCACACTAGTTCAACAGTAATTAAAGGCAAATAATGCTGTGTTTTCCCAAAGAATACCTCATAGTAAGTAAAGATGTATCTAAATTGCTGCAAATAGTTCTTGCCCTTACTTCCATTTAAAAATACCCATTTTAGTAAGCAGCACAACTAAACCTCCTACTCCTCCACAAGATACATCCCTACACTGCTGAAATGTCAACTACCATAATGTTATGGAAGAAAAAGAGTCTAAAAGAAAGAGCAGGGAAAAGTAGAGGGCTGTCCCAGTGAGGGCAAAGCAGTATGATGGTTTTGACAGAATTTCCAGGTGGGTCATTAACAGATAAGAGTTGCACCAGCAAAAACAAACTTTGCGTGCTCAGTGAGACAGATCCAGCTCTTACTCTTGACAAAAAGGGGAAAACTTCAAGGCCATTTACTTACAAACGAGGTGACAATAACAAAGAGGGATCTTCACCACTTTAATTTTGGCAAATTCATATTTATCCTGAAGCAAACCTGATATAAAAGTTATTTAAATCCACAGTGTAACCTACCTTCCTGTTGGAACTGTAATTAAGTGCATACATCTCTACTTAGATTATTATGTTTATTCTCCTACAAAAAGCAAGGCATGGTATTTTGCTACTGCAGGTGCCAAAAGGCCAGCATGAAAACATTAAATTTAATCTTAAGTCTCTGAATAGTGTCTTGTTGGTTTGTGCTTTTTCCCCCACCATCTCCATAGCTATGCTAAGGGCCAATACGTAATTGGCAATTTCTGTGATGTTTTCATCTGCAAACATGCTACATGGACTGGAAAAGTGGTAATAAACTGAACCAGAACTTTAAACCATTGATGTAAAACAAATTATATCAAGAGAGATAAGACAGAAATCTGCATCATTCCATTACTCCTTGCCCAAGTATTTACTGTGCATTTTTCAGTTTCAGTGACTTCAACTGCCCAGATCACCATCTTAATGGCCAGAACTGTCCAAAGTGATGTGAAACAGAGCCTGGTCAAAAATCCAAAACTTAATGCTATCAATGCTTCCGTGCTGACACCTGGCCTTACCATACACAGAATTGCTACTCATCAAGTGCTGTTTTTTTAACATACTAAAAGATGTAGCAATGGGACAAAGTTAAAGGGAGGGTGATCTTGGCTCTACAAACAAGCCTTACTAGGGAGACCCTTAGCTCTTGACTCTCAGAGTCCAGACTAAGAGCATTTCAGTAGCCACAAAGATGAAAATTACTGCATTATTACATTACCTAATCTGATTAGCCCAGATTGCACCCAACACTTTGTATCTGACATGAGCAGAAGTGTGCATTTTGACAAAAAACAAGTGACCAGTAGAGCACATAAAGCTGTGGCAGTGCAGAACTGCAGTAACCTCAGACTACCACCTTCCATAATGCAAGCTTAGTGTAGCTGTTCTGCACAATGAACACTGAGATGCATTCCTGAATCACTGAATACAACCACAACACAATAAAGTGCATCCAAAAAAAAAAAAAAAAAAAAAAACAAAAACCAAAAAAAACCCAAAAAACAAAAGGCAGATGTGTCATACACCGCTTGCGAATGGTTCCCCTAAATTAGCAGACAAAGCATTAAAGTTTTATAGCCTTACGTTGCCATGTACTGGCATCTTGCAGAAGGCTTTTTCATTTGGTTTGAGTGAGAAAAGGAGGAAAGGACAGTTGAAGTTTTGGAACATAAATTTCAAAGGAAAGAAATTACAAGATGTTGGAGAGGGAGAGGAAGGAAACAAATTTTCAATGGAAATGCGCTCTACTAAAGAACCAAGCAAATTTAGGAATAAAATGAGGACGAATCACTTGTAAAATGGTTTCTAAACTTCAAAATGCTACCACACTGGATACAACCTTTCAGAACTTTTAACCTGAATTTCAGCAGTTGGCATTAAATAAATTTCTGAGCATATCTGAAACTTCCAGTGGAATATGAGAAGAACTAGTAGGAATAGACAGGCTTTTCCAGAGTAACTACCACTGTAGTTTATACACAGTTTGCTGATGTGTGAATATCAGTGGGAGCCATCAGACCCTAAAAGAAGCAGGACCACTGGTTAGTAGACACAATGAACGAAGGAGAAAATGTTAACCACCTCTGCTGCTCCGCACCCTCCTCTCTCAAAACATCAAATTAAGCTAAATTCAGCTATTTTTAGCTTGAAGTTTGCTGGTTTTGCTGCAAATCAGGAAAAGGGGTTTTATACTAAAACCCCAGAGCTTTCTCCTCCCTTCAACTGCAACAAAAAGATATTAACACCCCCTGCATATCTTGGCCTGTTTCCACCTTGCCTGCCTGCCTCCTACAGCAACTATAAATTATTCTTTCAGATTATCTGAGGTTCTGGGGGGAAAAAAAAGCCCAGCACTGGGAAGACTATGAAACAATCATGGATAAATTAATATGATGCCATTAACAGGACAGGCATCATCGAGAAAGTTATTTCTTAAGAATACCTTGACACAGCATGTTACACTGGATAATGAAGAACAGTTCAGCAGCACAGTAACTACCACAGGGCAGAGATAAGGAAGGCTGTGTGATAGTCTGAGACTATTATAAAACCTGGAAGAGTACTTGCATGTAATTGCATTTAGGGATATGAAAAGGCAGAGGAACTAAACAGACATAAGTTGGGGGTTTTTTTGGTTTTTTTAAGGACTGATGCAAAGTAATTTTGAAGAAATAGAGGAAAGGTCTGTCCCTACTGTACAAAACTAGATAATGCTACAGATCTGCTACATATTTGAAAAAACCTAACTACCAACAGGAAATACATCAGACTGGAAGATCAAGGGGAAAATTTATAACATTTTATATTAGTCTTATCTCAGCAAGAATTTTCTGTATTTAGGAGAGAATGACTGCATCATCCAGAACAAGCTGTGACACACTTCCAAAATGAGCCTCTCTGTCCACTGAGTACTGAAGAAAAACAAGGGTGACTAAGCTTAGGAAATGTGTATTCAGCTGGAGATGGGGGAAAAATGCTCATCAGATTTTGTAAAAATATAAAATTACCTATTTAAGAACTACTTTTCTTTATTTAAGAACTACTTTTCTTAAAGAAGTTATGATTCGTAACAAACACCATTTTGATACCAATGCAGAGAATTATATGAGAAGCCTGTAAATGTCTAACTTAAGGTCTCTTAAGGTGTGGTAAGACTGACAACTGCTCAGTGCAATCAGTGGTACCTGAGTCCAGGGGAATACGAGCAAGGAACTGCACAAACTTATGCCATCAATCACAAACAGATATTAACATAAAGCTCACAAAGAACACTAACAATATACACAGGAATAGAGCTGAGACACAAAAGTCCATCTTATGTAGCTCTTCCAAAGAGTGCAACAAAAACCAAAAATAACCCTTAAAGCCTGCAACAGCTTGAGGGTGAACATTACCAAACAGAAACTGACTTCCATGCAAACCAGCCAAGAATTAGTACAACAAATCAAGAGGTTTGTCAGGATCTTTTCTAAAACAAAAACTAACAGAAATAATGAAGCACTGGGTCCCCATTCTCCAAAAAAGTATCTTATGTAAACACACTTACATGAATCTATTCTTAATTGAAGTGATTCAGATGTACTTCATTCTTCTCTCAGCGATGCAACCAGGAGAAGGGGTTTGTCAAGCAGACATTTTTACATTCTATTGCAGTAACTTAATACTAGTTAAGTTTTGCATTGCTTAAGCTTTGTTGTTCAATAATAGCTAAGACCAAATTAAAACCAAGATTTGAACCACATATAACTGAAGAAGTTTCAAATTAAATTTTGTAGAAGTTGAAGTTTGACCTGGTCTGCACAAGATGCTTCAGTAGAGAATCTCCAGAGCTCTCTTCTAATCCGTGTTAATCTTTAATTCTGATCCTCTATTCTGCCATTTTGTGCTATCCCACACGGCCATCAAGTCCACCTGACCACTCTTACCTAATCACCTACTGAAGTCCTCTCCCAGCAGTACAACCTGCAGCAGCAGCTGAGGCTCCAGATCTGGAGCTATAGATGCTGGGGAAAGAAGTGAAGTCAGGTATTTGCTCCCTCTGTGCAATCAGTAAATTCCATCTTTAGAAATAGGCCTGTGGATAAAATACACAAGGTAGGTTCTTTTTTCCAAATTATTTTTGCTGGTGTTTAACCAATAAATCTTCACAGATATGAAACAAAAGCAGTCAAAAATACAGTCTCTTAGCTCTTGTTCTTTTTGACAGCCATAAGACTGTTTGCACCCACAAAAAGGATTTTCTCAACAGCTTTACTGTAACATTGAATATTTTGCTGCTTTCCTGGAATTATAAGTAGTTTCTGATGACACAGGTTTACATTAAAAGGCAATTTTTGTTCTAACATGGTGGCATCATACTGTTTCCCAGCATGCTCGGAAAAACTTAATTTTTAGATTGGAAAGGGAAAAGACTGGAAACAAATACCTAGCTTCCAGGATTTCAGACTTTTCAGCAATTCTCTGCACACTCCACATTTGGAGTGTAATCTTCTCTACTTCATTTGGTGGGAGCAATGTGCAAGGGATCCCAGGATGTGCTCTGAAAGTCTGCCCATCACCCCAGAACAAGAGTACCATAGGAAAGATGTCTCTTCTTCTTCTTGTCAGGAGTCACTGACTGGTCCCAATTCTTCAGTAAAAACATTATTCCCTTTTGCCTACTCAAGTTATCTTGAATGGTCCTTAATCCCATCACAGAACTTCCTCAGCAGTTTCTGAAGTGTTTGCCTGTTTCAGATCCCTCAGGCCACTTCCATTAAGGAGCTGAATTAGTGGGGCACCTGTGGATACATGATAAAATACTGTTCTGTTCACGAGACTAACAGTAGCAGACTCTTCAGATTCTACTGCTGATTGATTTGCCTGTATCAATTTGCACATTTCAATTCATTTTTGCCAGTATCAATTCAGCAGTGGAAACTGCATGGGGGATTTACACAAACCCTTTCCAGAGGCAGACATGTAGGTCACTGCACTTACTTTGACTTCTTCAGCTAAAGAGCAGCAAACAGAACTTCTGGTAGGGAAACAATAAACTGGACATCAGACAAAACCCCCTCAGTGTCTAATGACTTATTACCCATTATTTGGAATGCATTTACCTTAAATAAAAAGAATTCAATTAGAAGTGCTGATGCAATTACAAGGGACAAAATGCACTTTAGACAAGCTGTGTTTTGAGGTTATATGAAAGGGTGGAGAGCACAAGCTTCATTTTACACAACAGAAAAGGCTCTGTGTCATGTGGATTGTACTTGAAGACAGATTTACTCATACGTGAGGAGGAATGAGGAAAGAGATGGACAAGGAAATGTTTTTATGAAAACATGACACCTCCATTTTGGCAAAAGAGGAGCTACTATTAAAGAATTTAGGCATCATGGTATTTATAAATATGAAAGAGCAAAACCCAAGACAGCATAGGGAACACTGAAGAGAAGGCCCAGCTGATGAAATCATCTTAGTTTGGGCAAGGACATTAACAGAAGGACACAGAAGCAGCTCAGGGGTCTGTCATGCAAGCTCTTCAAGAAGACAACAAAAGAAAAAAAAAAAATCTCAGGTCCTGAGAATTCTGTATATATAAGCACACTTCAGATCTTAACTATACAGTCCTTGAAAAAGTTGAGGCAATTCTGTGACTAAAAGATCTAAGTCTCTTCTTACTGGTTTTCTAACACATAATAAAATTGAAATACTTCATAATTGCAATTAGGCTGTCATTGCAACTACACACCACTATCAGGCACAGAAAACACACATACAAAGGAAGGAAATACTGACATTTCAGATTTTCCACCTACAGCCACTAGGTTTACTAAGGCAATTTTAAATAAAAGAGTATTAAAATAACACAGAGGAATCAAGATTAGGAAACAAGCCTCAAACTCTTCAGTCTAATTGTATGAGGGAGAAGACACAAGAGTCAGTTTACAAGAGCAGAGCACTGAGGAGAAAACTCTGGATTTACCAACATGAATGGAATTACAAGCATAACAAAACTGCTTTCCTGGAAATTTGTGCATCAAATGCAACAGCACATTTTAATTTATGAGTCTGTAGACTTCATATCATCATGATAAATGGATGACAGTATTTTTTTAATTTAATGTCAGCAGGTTGTAAAGATTAACACCCACATTTGTTCCTTGCATAAATTAACTATCCAAAACAGATAGGCTGAGACTGATTCTCTGCTCTTAAAAGGCATTACAAATCTATGAACAACAGGATCATCACTTATAATGCTTCATAATCACAATGACTTTTTTTACACAAGTCATTAACTCTTGCATTCCTTTATAAGGAGCAGACCTTCACTTCAACTATTTTCAGTCAGACCTCTTTTTTCACTTGTAGAGAGACCTGATTTCATCCTTTTTGTTCTGTAGTGCTGTTTTCCTTTGAATACAGTACACATATATAAACAGCAAGAATAAAAAACTACCTGAAGTAGTTCCTGCTTTTACTTAGTGTCAAATATTGTCCACCATCCAACTGTGTTCAACCAAAGAAGGTAAATATACTAAAAAGCCAGGAGTCTTCTCTGAAATGAGCAGCTGCCCAGCAACAGATTTTTTTTTTACACAATTATTATTGGAATGCTTAATTTTATTCTTCAAGTCCAAGAAACTTTGGGGAAAAAAACCTAAAATGTGCCATTTCAATGAATCATAGCTGTATAGATAAAAGAATCGTTTAGCTCAATGAAAACGACAGAAGATTCTTAACCTACTATGAAATCTCCTGAGTTTTAAAGAGATTCATGTATTTTATTCATCAGCAATTGACTTATTTCATCTCTTTATTTAACACTTTTAGCAATACCTGCATAAATTTCAGGAAATTTCAGAAACAAGGAAGATTTGCACCATAAGCTAGAGGCAGGTTCATAAAGGCTCTCTTCCATCAAAGGCTAACTTACACAGAGAGAAAATAATTCTCAGGTTATGTTTCTCTGTACTAAGATACTGAGATACACACAGGAGAGTAACTATGAATAAGTAAGCCACAGTATTTGCAGTGACCTCATTCCTCTACTCACAGACTTAATTCACTTGCAGGTACACAAGCTGACCCTGTAAAGCAAGAATTTCCCCACCTGAGGAAAAGCCTGCACCCACATCAGCAGAGCCATGTCTGCTCACGCTGTCTGCACTGTAATACCCACACCCTGATCTAAGGAACAAACACCACTCAGCTACTGGGACTGCACTCCAGCAGCTGCCAGTCCCCACAGTGCTGACACCAAACAAGCTTTATGAATACTCAAACTCTGCCCCCCTTCCAGCAAGAGTCTGCCCTCATGTTTAATGAGCAAAGCCTAACTTGGGAATATGAACCTACTTGTGACATCATTTACAAGGTTTTAAACTACTGACCCCTTCAGATCTACTCGTGTTTCCTACTGCTGCCTGAACCAAATAGTCCTAACTATTGGAACTAAGCCCAAAGGACATGCCTAAAGAGAAGTGGGCAAGCACAGGGTCCACTGACCATAGAGACACACAGAAATTAAACTACATTTAAGGCATATGAGACAAACCTTTCCTTCCTTTCCACATCATTAAGATAACTCAAAAAAGTAGAATTATACAAATTTACATGTGCTTCACAATAGAAAGATTTCTAAACTATATATATTGAGGTGAATTTTAGCAGGAGCAACACAAAGAGCAGGCACTGTGCAACTGAAACGCTTCCGTTAAATACTTTTCCCCAGTGAAAGCAGAACTTTCCATCAGAACTGGCATCTTTAAACTGCAAAAAGTTAAGACAGTGTTTTCTGTCTTCTTTTTAAATGCTGAAGACACTCACTGCTTCAGCAAATACAATTTACTACCAAAGGCCTCTTCACTGAAGAGATTTGTAAAAGTACATTTTGTGTGACAAACATCTGTGAGACTGAAAATTCCAGAAATTCTACTGTGCATTCCACAGTAACTGGAACACAGGGCATCCCAAGAACCTCTTGTTTAAGGTGTATGCACTTCCTCTTCTTGGAGACTTCTCACAGCTGCAGAGAGGACTCGAAAGTGCAGAGGAAAATGAAGCCGTGGGTATGGATAAATGTACCCCTGCCACACCCTGGAACTTCTGCCCAGCTCTACACCATGCACAGCAGCAATATCCACTGAGTGGGGACATTTGAAATAGCAGCAATGGTTTCACAAATCATTATACAACCTCACCTTTCACTGGTTTCCTACTGAAAAGTGATGAAAAATTTTCAAAGCATATAAGAGAACAACTGGGTTCTAAAAAGTATCATACCTGACACAGCAAGGAAATCATCAATACTTGTTATGTCATCCACAGCTTCAGTAAGAACACGGATGTGATTCTCCCATGTACTCCTGTACATCTCCATGTTGCTTTTCACAACTTGACTTTTTGGCCTGGCAGCAAGAGCTAAAGCAGCATTAATAACCTGTACAAAAAAATAGACAAAACCAACTAATTATTTCTTCAGAAATCAAATCTTATGTTTTACTTAACATATCAAAGTAGCATTCCTGCTGTTCTCCAAACAAAAGCTTTCCTCAGCTTTTGGTTCAGTTCTCAAGAAGAAATATCAGATGTTGCTTAGGCCAACTTCCATCTCAGCTTCACAAATTAAGAAGCTGATGGAAGAGGACAGCAGAATCCCAATTTTGGTTTTAGTTGGAAAATCACACTCTTACAGTTTGCAAGATATCAAACACAAGGAGGTTTTTACTCTCACACACTGACCAGAACAGCAAACATGACTTCAGGTCTGAGTTTAAGCTCTTTAGCATCCAGAACTTGTTACTGAGTATCTCCACAGAGAGAATCAGCCTCTGCGATGTGGAAGTGGGAGGCCTAGCCAGAACAACAGATCTATCTTCCATGATCAGAAGAATGGGATATAACTCATACTACGTCTAGATAAACGCAGCAGACTGGTTGTGCTAAATCAGTTCAGACTAAAACCAGAACTTACATCCACATGAAGAGGGTAGATTTCCTCTCTTTCAGAAAAGACTAACTGAAGATGCAAACACTGGACCCCGAAGTGATTATTTCTATAGATACTTCAGTCAGTTAGCTAGAGAGGCTTTTCCCTAACATGGATGTTTATTGATGCTACATAAATAAACATTTTTAAATAAACTAACACATATGCTGGACAGAGGCTGAACATTAACCTTGCACTTCCCTTTTTTCCCTTCTGAACACTGCTTATTTATGAAAAAGGGGAATGGTTTCAAGACAACCAAACACCAAGCAAAACATGAGGAGAATTAAAACAACACACACTTGTACGGGAGAGAATCAAAAAGCGCAGGAAGAGCAGCAGGAAAAGAAGAAAGACAACATCACAAATGAAATATATTACAAGTTATCCTTCACTTTCTGGAAGGGGAAGAAACCATTCAAATTGCACACTGGCCCTGGAAAGAGTCATATAAAGACTTTGCAAGATACTTTAATAGGCCAGAATATGCTGGTGCAGTAACAATGAGAATTCTGCCTTCCCCATTTTGGTCAGCTGGGTTCCTGATGTGGTAACATACATTTGTTATAGCACAGGAAAAGAGCAGAAGCTCTGACACTGCCAGGAGCAAAAGGCATCAAGGCTGGCATCAAATAGGCACCACCTACATACTGGGGGACGTTTTTATAAAAGTGGGGTGCAAGTTTTAATTAATAATTTTTCCAATTCTAACTCTAAACATTTGAAAATGTTGGAAAGCAGGTTTCAAGTAGTCAGCAAATATATTTCTGTCCAAAGCATACATTTTGTTAGCATGCACAGCACACCCAAAAAATTAAGTGCCTGTCCCTGTACAGTTGCATAGAGGCTATCGCCTCCAGTTTCTCTATTTAAGTAGCAATATCCAAGATACATAACTCCCCACATTAAGTTCAACATATAAAAGTCCATTTCTGTTTGGCTCACAGCAGCTCTCCCAACACTTTTAAAAGTAAGAAATTTGCAAGAGTTGAGGCTTTAACTGTTTTCACTCCTGTCATGCTTGATCAAAATACACAGGATCAATTTTCTAAGCCAAGGGCTCAAAATTCCACCTCAATAATTCTTAGGTCACACTGGTCCTGTTTTGATTTACCACACTAACCAGTTTAGGTTTTAAAATGTGTCCATCAAGACTAAAATACTGAACAGGTAATTTCTAACTTTTCTATTTAAGTCCCTAATTAAATACTAACTGAAAGTCAAACTCTGTTCTGCTTGAATACAATGAAGTCTTCTTCTTACTGCATTTTCTTCTTTGTATTGGCAGATTTACCAGGTTGGCTCTGCTGAAAGTAACAAGACTGTGCAAAAAACTGTTTCAGTATCAGAACCAGCATCTTTTATCTTGCCAAAGATAAAAAGAACCAACATTTGTCTCACCACATGCAATAAAGAGGTGAACTGCTTGGGAAGATCACCAAAAGTATTAGAGAACATAGCCAACTTCATCAGATGGGTGCATTTAGAAATCCTGATGACTCCAGCTATCTCTGGAAGTGAAGTCCCAAAGCCTGCAGTAACTACAGCCCAGGCAGGTGGGCACCCTGCTCTGACAGCACAGATGCACTGCACATCTGATGGGCTGAGGCTGCACAAGGGCTGAAAACCATCACCTCTAACCACCTCAGCAACACAAACTAGAGCATTTACCTAAGGCTTCCCACAGGAAATTTACAGCTACAAGAAATCAGGTCCATCCCACAAAAAGGCAGCTAATCATGAGTTAAACATTAAAGGTGACACTGTTCCTTATGGCTCTCCTGGTAAATTAAACCCTTAATACCCTACTAGGAAAAGACTTAATTCCACTTTGGATTTCCACAAGTGTGGAAATAACTCACAGAAAAAAATACCATAGAACAATTTGGACTGCTAGCAATGAAACCAAAATCCTGTCATATTTAAACTGCAGAGCACACTACAGACCCCATGTCTTTGTCCTGCCTGGGACCCACATCAAGGTACAAGATTTAAGAGCCAAGCAAGGTTGCTGAAGTTCAGCTAAGCACAGACCTGGTGTGAGCTTTGTTCTATCTGGAACTTCCCCAAAGCCATGCATGTTTCAGACCGTGTACTCTCAATCTAGACTAACAAACGTGAAGATACGCATTATCACATGAGTAAAATGGAGACTATAAACACTCTTATCCCATAGAAAGAAGAAGAAAAAAAATCAAAAAAGAAAACTTCACATTGGGACATAGTCAGACTCACCCACAAGAGACCAAGTGGAAAACACCACTTTCTTAGGCTTCATGAAGTTTATTAGCTTTTCTACTTCACTCCAACTGTCATTCATGGTGCTGATTTATCATCTGAATTGGCCTCAAGAAACAATGAGAGCAAAACTGATCAGAAGTCCCTGTTTTACCACTGCTTCCTGATCTAAAATAAGGTTAACATTTGTTACTGGCTAATTGAATATAGCCTTATTCTGTAGTATTACAGCATTATTAGGCTGTTCAAATTCCATTATTACTTTTCCCCCATTTGTATTTCTGCACATAAATATCACAGTTCAGGTTACCATAAAGTTGCTACTACTCCTGCTCACTGCTGGGGCATTTCACTAGGAGCTAAATTACCAGTTTTTAAATAAATCCTTGGATTTATGAGCAGAACCTAGGTGAGGACAGCATCTGCTATTATTAGTTGCACAGCAGTAATATAATATGTTCTCATCAAGTACAGGATACATCACACTCTATACATTCTATCAAATGAAAATCAGTCTCTGAAGTTTAACTGCACAGTGATTACAGAAGTTGAGAGAAGCTTGAGGACACAGCAAAATGATGATAGTAATAAAATAATCCTGCTTTCTACTCACTTCTGAACAGCTGGCTGCTACATCAAAATACAGGTATGTTCAAATGAAATGTGAGGTGTGCACAGGATATGCAGCTTTCAGGGATGTACTCCTGTGTGCACAGTGGCTAAAACAGGGCATGTGGGGGCAGAAAAACAAAACACCAGGACCAAGACAGGCCCACAAGCCCACACCTGGACACTCTTCATGCAGTCAGCTTAAGACTGGCACAGCTACTCCTTTATTGCACAAGTAACAACTTAGGGACAACAGACATTCATCCTGCCACACCAGGCAGGGAAGCAGTGTTCAGTGAGATGGTACCTTTAGGGAAGGATGAATCATCCAGCCCAAGGTCAGGTAAAAGAAGACAACCCAAGAGTAAAAAGTGCAGATGCAGGGTTGGATTAGCATTACAAGAGCATACTTTTACAGTCTTTCAATTAAAAACAAGCAGGGAAAGAAACAATGGCTAATGTCTGTTATGGCAGAGACTACAGCAGAAGAAAACTAGAAATTGCTTAAAAATTAAGGATATTCTGAACACCAAAAACTGTTAGCCCCTCTAACCAAAACAAGAAAAATACCTTAATAGCTTTGGTTTGTTTGGTGATTATCTTACTTTTCAGATGAACAGGAGCTCACCACCCAGCTTTACATTCACTTGCAGACCCAGCAGATTATTTTCCAACAAAATGAGGTGGGCAAATACATCAACTTGACACAGTAACAGCAGAGGCAGGTTCAGTCAAGTATTTCTCAAATATGCCTGATAAATTTTACTTCCAAGAACAGAAGGATCACTTCTACCCTAGTGTAAGGTACTACAGCAAAGCTGGAAGAGCTCACCCCAGGGTAACACCATTTAGAACTTGACCAGAGTTTTGCTACTGTAAGGTGAAACAGCTCTGTATTTTATTGATGTAGGAAGTATAATAGGATGCTCATATTCAAGGTGAACAATACATCAATGTGCCATTTGAGCCTGGCATTTCTAGAGATCAGAATGAATGTCTTTGTTTAAAATCAAAACTATTCTGTGCATCTTACACTGATCCAAATTAATTTATGTAATGTGGCCAGTTTCTAAACATACTGAATAAGATTAATCAAGGGATGTACATGGATAACACAACAAAACACAGAAAACTGTTTCTGAGATTTCAGAAGGTGGATATTTTCCAAGCTGTTTAGTAAACTAAGTACCTCATGCTACATCACAGAAGAAATTGCACTGCTTGGGACTGTAAGGAAGAAAACTCATGTCCAGTTGGATTTGACAGAAGAGAACCTGAGGTTTTCCTTCCTTCTTTCAAAAATGATGACCTGAATGTCAAAAACCCAGCCGTACAGCTGGGGTGCAGTAACACACTCCTCGTGACACAGGGCAGTGGCCAGCTGGGGCACTTTTTTCAGTGGGCACTCTTTCACAGCTCTGCTGCGAAAGGAGCTGGCACCCTGCTCCGTGCCAGCAGCATTCCCAATGAAAGCCAACAGCGCTGCAAGCTCCAAGGGCATGGACACAGCACTGAGGAAGACGCTGCGTCACAGTCAGAAAACCGTGTCCATGTGCCCCCTTTCGGGCTCTCTGATACAACAGAGACAGCAATAAAAAAGGCACATTCAGCAGAAGGCCACCAAGAGGGATGTGGCCTGATGCTCTTACTCTGAAAGGAGGGAGAGAGAACTGAGCTTTTTCAGCCTGGGGAAAAGGGGGCTTCCGAGGGCCCCAAGGGTAGCCCTTCAACAGGCAGGAGATGACAAAAACAGCACAGACAGGCTTTGCACAGCCATGCACAGCAGAAGGGTATTCTGACAACAATCAGAGGGAGAAGCTGATGAGAGCACAGATTCACACAGGAGCAATTTCACACCAAGGTCAGTCAAGCAGTGAAACAAGTTGCCTGAATAGTTTGTGCAGTCTCTGCCCTTGGACTTTAAACACCTCTCCAATCAAACTTTAGAGAACAGTCAGAGCTGAGTTAGAAACTAAGCACTGAAAGAAACAGCTGTGAGCAAAAGGCTGCAGACATCCTAAAGTCCCTTCCAACCTGAAATACTGTTGCTCTGAAACACAGAAATTACAGAGTAATTCTATTATAAATATTGACAACGATTGCTTCTGGGGCAAGAACACTGAGACACTTCTCAGGGTAATCTAGGAAAGGTAATAGAAATGTAAACAATGCAACAACACCATGACAGGATTTCCTAGGTCACTACTAGGACACAATGGTTCTTTAATAGAATAGAAATAGAAATAGGTTTTAATAGAAACCAAGAAACATGCTGGCACTCCGCTGTTTTTGTTCTTTTAACACAAAATCACAGGGAACTTATTTCTGTCAAGCTGTGCCTTGTATTTCTCTTAGCACAGTGGGGGACCTTAAATATACAGATATACCCAAGCTCTGTAAAAAGAGTAACTATTTACTACTAAGTCAAAAACACAAACCTGAAAAAAAAAAAAACCACACCAAAACAAAACACTATAATGGCAAAAAGGTGCAAGGACATGTGACACTGCTGCTTTGGCATCTGGCCTGTAAAGCAATTGCAGTGACACAGATATGAAAAACCAGTAACAATTTAACAGTTTGGAAAGCTGAATATCTTCTGTACAACATACTTAATCATAAAACACATTTCAGTCAATAGAAATAAAAAAAATTGAGGTCATGTTGATAACAGCTCTAGACAATTCAGACACATTCCACCCAAGGGCTAAGTGCATTCCAAGAGTAAATAAATTACTGGCTCTCTTTGTTTATAAAACTGACTTGAATTGTTTTATAAATTCAAAAGGCAAACTCTAAACCCCACTGAAAACAGCTGAAAGTAGATGCAGAGTAAAGGGAGATTTTTTAATCATTGTATCAAAAGTGACATATCAAAACAAAGCAAGATTGTACTTCCATAGGAAACTTTCATTTATTTCTGAACATAGGAGAATTTCCATCCACAGCCCACTCCTCTCCTCATGACATCCCAGAAAAATGCTACCTCTGCAGCATTATCTAGTCCTGATAGTTATGAGGAGATAAGTGTATAGGTGGTACATGGCCATAAAGTTTCACATTATGTTCAAAATTAAGACACCTACTGTTTCAGAGAGAGACTCAAAGATCCAACGAGAAACAATGACAAAATAAGAACTCAGTAACCCCTAAAATGCTAAATGCAGTTGTGAAAACAAATAAGACAAATTAGGATCCAAGATAAAATTTCAAAGTCCTATTTGCAACCTCTACTTTGGCAGAACCAGTATTTTGAGAACTTAGTAAGATTCTTTCTCCTTTCCCACAATTTAAAAAGCAGGAAGGAGGGATCTCACTCAAGGAACATGGTTTAACAGTGAACATACTTAACTGTGTTTGGTAATGAGTTGGATAAGTTATATATGAGTTTACTCGTTCTGAGAATACGAAGCAACTTGAAGCTCTGCAAAAAGCATCAGTGGACAAAGAGTTATATTATCATTTTAAAATCTAGCAAAAGCCTTCTTGATACCAACTATTAAAGGAAGATAAAACTTTTATGTGCTTATTAGAAGCTACTGGTCAAGAAACTTGTGACTAAATTAGCAGCACACAGGTAAAGCAATCCCTCAAGAACAAACAGAACTGTGGGCAAGGGGGTAACCCAGCAATCCTACAAATATTATTGATCTGGTATACCAGGCAAGAAATCAGACTAAATTGTGCATGCCTTTGTCTCCTGGTGTCTGGGTCGTGGCTACCAGTGATACACAGAAATATGTTATTATTACACCAGGATATTTTTGCATTATTAAAACAAGCTGTGCAGTTTCACTCAAAAGCAAACCTTCCAACATAGTCTAGCCCTGCTGAGAGGCATGATGCACTCCTCAGGAACAAAATGGAATCAAACCTAAACACACCAAGCAGTCCTCTATAGCTCCTCCTACCCCCATACATATCTTTGTTTGGCTTTACAGAGGGACTAAATGCACACTTCTGAATAAATCTGGAACCCTTCCACAGAAAAGGCACACAAAGTTATATTTATTAAAAAAAAAATCTATTATTTTAGCTTAAAATGTCAGAAAAGAACAAAAGAACTGATGATACACTGAGGTATTCAGTATTTACATTTGGGTGAATAGTCACTCTGTTTTTTTGAGACAGACAACAGAATAGGCTGAACACTTACAGACTGATTCTTAAATGCATCTAACAGCACTTTCCTTCCAGAACTTACCCACTTGACCTGACAAGTCTCAGAAAGCCACAGAAGACTTCACCCAAGTTTATCAAGCCTTGGGCAATTCATTCTCAAAACTGATTTCAAGATAAGCATATTCTTAAAATGGAAAGTTAAAATACAACTCAAGACTTACTGATACATTGAGTAGGAAAAAGTATTCTGAGTTCTGCTTATAATGGTTTTGAGTACAAAATAACAAAACAAACATAGTGGAAGTCATATTCAGCAGGGCTCTGTCCAGATCTGGAGCTCAGCTACCTGCAGTTCACTATAAGTGTATTTACCTTTGTGTCCCAAGTCTCTTCATGCAGCAAAGCTTTTTAGAAATGTAAACCTTTCCTACATTTTCTTAGGCTGTGCAAATGCTCTATCACAGCACAGCAGCAGTACCCACTACATTGGGATAAAACTTCTTCCCACTGGGGACAGCTGTGTTTGCTGATCTAACTGGGACAAGCCATGCAGCCACCAGCACACATCACATGCCCACAGCTACGGTACAGCTTCCCAGCACGTGCAAGCATAAAGAAAACTCTCCAGGGAATTACATAGCCTAAGCACTAGATCTCAAAAGGTGTTAAACATAAAAAGCCCCTGTGTCCAAATACACCAGTAATTATCAATCAAATTAGCTGCAGACTAAAATTACAATGTAAAATTTATGCTTATGTCATTAACCTTCTGTTTATTGGATGGTATGTCCAAGTAAATCTTTAGTCCAGTTTATAATGTAATGCATATCAAACAGAAAAGTCCTTATGGACTATTCATTCATGTACCAAACTTTAGAGAGATGCAGTAAAACTGTAGTGGGACTGGAACAATTGCAGTGTAACTCACTACAGTTACAATCCTTGAATATTTGGTAAGATGAATGCACATATGGATTAAATTTATAAACTGGAGGGAAGGGTATCAGTAAAGCTCAACATGCATGACACAACTATTGTATCATACACATTTTTAAGTATATTATACAAAACCTCTACCAAAACAGCAACAAGAAAATACAAACACCCTACTAAATTAGTATTAATTAGTTCATCATTCCCTCTTGGGACTTCTAACAAAACCATCACCATTACAAATGCCAATGCCCTTAATTTCCTGCAACATCTATAAGCTGTGGTATGGTCAGAGCTGAAGAAAGGCAGAGCTGAAGCCAACAGCGAGCTTTCAGCTTCACACAAAAACAAGTTACTGGATAGACAGACCATAGAAAGCCCTAGAAGAGTTACAGAGACAGTTACAGGTACACAGAGGTTGAAAATCCATGATGTGCCTCTGGAAAGAACAGGCAGAAACAGTCCGGTGAAAAAGCGGGACTCACAGGCATCCTCAAGCATATTCCACGTCACTCACACAGTCAGACAAACTGCAATTTTTCACCTGTTTCTGCCACAGGCAAAGATCTAAGCAGCAGCACACACTATGATGCCCTTTCTGGTCCTGGAGGTTTTTGCTGCCCTCCTGAGGCCTCACTCCGTGCTCCTGGCCCCCACTGCAGGCTTCAAGGGCCTTGCTAAGGCTTTCCTTGCCACAGCCTACAAACACCCCGACCTTCCTGGGCTGCTCCTCCCTCCCAGTCCAACACAACACAACTGTGAACAGACAAATAAGCCAACACCCCATGAACACCAGATTCTTCCTGTAGCAGGATTGGTGCCAGAACAACTCTCAGGTGATGTGTTTGTCTTCGCTTGAAGCAGGACCAGCAATGGAAAGAGCCTGCCTGCATTAAGGACATTGAATACTTGCGGTATTAATTGCAGGCTGCAATTAAGCACAACACCTGAAGCCATGCACGCAAGCAAAGAAAACCAGGAATGCCCATCTTGAGGCACACATTCGGCCAACTGCAGGAAAACAGGGCTCCATCACTGGTTTTACACACAGGCATGTGTGCTTGTTCTGATGTTCTTCTTACAGCCACGTGGTCACTCTTCACATACATCCTCCTGCTGTCAGAGGTCAATAGAGCAAATGCTCCTGTGCAGGACAGCAACTACCATCCTGTTAGCCAGGTCTCATTTCAACTCCTGGGGATCAGAAGCCACATGGAATAACAGTTCAACATTCCAGGGAGTTACTGAAAGGGATAGTTAAAATCCAGAGTAAGGTTACAGCTTCCTAGCCAAACATACTGCCCACATCTTTTCCTGCTAGGATGCCAGTATCAGCACATGTGGGAAATAAAATGTGAAAACCTACACCTAAGGTTTTCATAGAGCTCCAAACAAACCCAAAATGATCTACAAGTACGCATCAAGTTGCCTCTGTAGCCCACAAAATCCTAAGAATAGTTTTGAGAGCACTACATTCCCATGATACACATAACGGCATGACTTTATCTGAAAACTGAAATTTAATTCCCATCAATTCATCATGTAAAGATATACTGGGGAGAAGTAAGCTTGGTAAACAACACCAGAAATTACTCTGTTTGCAATAGTAGCAAAAGCTTTATGATGTAAAGCTCTCTAACCTTTCTAACTCAGAATAGCAAATTAAGACTCCACCTTCATGTCAACTTTAATGCACAATCTTCTAAGCGACACAGGAAGGAAATAAACTGCTTGTGTACTTGCTACTTTTACTTTCAAAGCTGCTGTGACATTTCTTATTACCTTTAATTAGGAATTTAGTAAAGCAGATAAACTGCTAGATATGAATGCAAAACAGAACACAGAAAATCCCCCTGCACATCATGTTACCACTCTTTGCCACATTCAATGACATTATGACATTGTAGTTCACAGTCAGAAATCATGAGAACACAGGAAGGGCAGCCATCCATTGCCTTGAATTTGATTCTACTGCTATAAAACCATTTAAATGCTCTTTTTAAAATCCTGGAAGCTCAGAGACATGAAGGAACCAACATTTGTAAAGTTCACCCTTTCCCCCCCCTCCAGGTCAGATACTCCACAGACTGACGCAATGGCAGGGGCTGAAAGGGACTTCTGGAGGTCAGCCTGGTCCAACAGCCTGGCCAGGCAGGATCACCCAGAACAGCAGCACATCCACAGGATTCCTTTAACATCCTCCCACAGAGCTGTGTCAGAATTTCCCCAAATCACTGAAGTCTGACCCTGCCCAAAGGTCAAGGGAACAGAGTGCAGGGAAGAAAAATAAACTGCTGTGCCTTTGCATTCCAAGCTCCTGCAGAAGGCAGAAGAAAACTCCAGAAAGCTTGTTCCACAGATGCAGCTCATGGGACACACAGGCACACACAGGAACGTGGACCATGAGGCCATCCTGTCATCAGTGCAGCTCCACCAGACTTGTGTGTATATCATCTACTTCCCCAAGTGCTTCCATGTGCTCCTCATCTACATCCCCATGTGACTGCAGGGCACTGAGCACTCACAAGAATCCTGGTAACACTGCCAGTATTCCAGCTGAAAAACATCTCCAGGTTAGGTATAAAGCTGGTAACAGAGATGCACAGCAGAACAAATCCACATCAGATGGATCCATGGATCAGTGATTTTTGCTCCTTGCTTCAACAAGAGCAATGAATGCCCTTGTCAGCCTGTGCTATTTGTACCTCTCTATTACTGCATGCTGCAGCCATTTACACATTTGGCTCTTTATTGCTGTCCATCCCTCTCCACCAAAACCATGTAAAACTGCATCTCTTAACACTGGTATTACCTTGCTATCTTGAACTACTATAAGCTTTCCTACGATGCTCCCCAGGCTCACTAGGTATTTTTACCACAAGAAGTGTAATAATGACACTTTATTGCCATGCTTTCCCTTTCTAGCATTTTGCTGTAGGGCTGTCAGCAACAAAATCTCAAACTTATAAATTCAGAAAAAAAAAAAGATGAAGTTCAAAAGACTAAAAAAAAATATATCTTTCCAGGAAAAATACTTTCAAGTCCTGAAGGCAAAGGGAAAACCAAATATTGGGGGTTGATTCTTCCCTTTTCCCTCTGTGGAATTTTCCCCATTGTCATGCTAAGATACCTGTTGACTAAGACCTGGTGGCAAGGGGGAGGGGAGGGAAGAGGGAAACCCCTCGATATTGAAACAGCCAGAAGAGGAAACAGAAGGCTCTGGCTCGGCCCATTTCCCCCGCGGAGTTCGGATGAGAAGGACGATCTCTGCCTCAGCCCCATCCCTGCCATCCCAGCGCCAGGAGCCATCCTCACTGCTGTCAGAGCCTGCCCTGCTGCCTTCTCACTGTAACCTGCCACCATCCAGCACTCTGCTGAGCACCAGGACCCACACCGTGAGCAGAGGGCTCTCTCTCCATCTCTCTCTCCCCCGGGACAGCGCTGCCATCACCCCCAGCCCTCCTGCAGCTCTGCGGGACCTGCCCGCCCCCAGCACCGGGAACTGCAGCTCAGGGAAAAGGTGCCTGCAGCCAGAAAACACTGGGACTGAGTTACTGTTCTGTTTGTGGCTAATTTCATAGCTGTTGTTGTTCTTGTTTGTCTTGTTAGATATACTAGTAAAGAACTGTTATTCCTACCCCCATATCTTTGCCTGAGAGCTCCCTTAATTTCAAAATCATAATAATTGGAAGGATCACATTTTTCAGTTCAAAGGGAAGCTTCTGCTTTCCTTAGCAAACACCTGTCTTTCAAAGTAGGACACCAAATTGTTTATAAAACATTTATAGCACTTTGGTGCAATATGAATCTATAGCAAATGCCCTCTAGCAACTGTAAAAAAACTCAATCAGTCTCCACTGACCACAGCTTAGGCAAGAAGAGGATAAAACAGGACAGCTTCTGGATTGCTACGGAAGATGAGGCTACTCAGGGTTTGTATTTTTGTTTAATATTACAAAGTGAGAATTTGTTGAGCATTCTATTCTAACACAACAGATGCTGGAAGATGAAAGTTAAGACTGAAAACCCCAAGGCGTTTTGTAGTTAATTATTCTCTCTCCAAGTACCATCAGGAAAGAGCCAAGCAATCACAGCCAGCATGAGACTTTCAGGGGAAGCTAAGAGTAACAGCGGGAGGAGGTTTCCCCCCTTCCAACTGTTTATTAGAGAAGTTCAAGCCAAAGCAAACATCTTAGTCTATTTGTACAGAAGCATGAAGTACCGTGCCTTCCAACACATTTTGATGCTCTACAGCTTTAGGATTCACAGTATCCCAATAAGCTTGCTATGAGGTTTTGAAAATGACAAACCTCAATTTTCATAAACTGAGCAAGATAAGTGAATACTAGTGTCAGTACATTATGCTAGGGAATATAAGGAAGGCTTTTTCTTGCCCAACTTTCAGTCCCTGTCATATAGCCAGACAGCTGGTTGTGTACACAGCCCTTTAGTGCAGACTGCCCTTCACATGAACATTGCACTGCTGATGGTACAGATCACCATCCATCCAAACAGAGTCACACATCCTTGTGCCAACTGAGGACTGCACTAACAGCTTCCTCCACACGATGTCTGCTGGTAACCTGTAACAACAGCTCTCCACCCACGCTGGACACTGCCTTGTGTCACCAAAGCTGTGCCACTGCCAGCTCAAGCTGGCATCAGGCAGTCTGCAGTGCCACCAAAAGCAGATGCTGCTCCTTCTCTAGACTGCACTCCGTCCTTCCCTTGAGCCAGCAAGCCTGTTCAGGCATCCACATGGCAAACTACCCTGGGCAGCTGACCAGAAGCAAAACAACCTTCCTGCTTCCCTGCTGGATTCACAGCACCTTCCTACTCCAGACTACTGAGCAGCATGTGACTGCTGCTGCTACTCATGAGGGAAGGGGCAGAAATGAGGGCTTGGGAACAGGGAGGGAGGGAAGTCTCCAGCAGTACTGATGCTGTAAAAGCCAGACCAACAGCTTGTGGTACCAGGATGTATGAGAAGGAATTAAACATAGGAGTGCTCAAGAAATCTACCATAGATACCAAGGTTAATAACAAAATCCACATCTTCAGCAGCATTGTGTGCGAACTTTGCAACAGCATGAAAACCTACATACAAACCAACGTTTCACCAAAGCAACTTTCTTTTCAGAGATAGTATTAACTAAGGCACAATTAAACTCTCATTAATAAACTCATTAATTAAACTCTCCGCTGAAAGGCCAGAGATGATACCTAAGAAGTCCAATAATGTTGGATACTAACATCTGTTTCCTGTCTTTTAAAGCAGATGGTAGATAACTCACTGATTTACCATGTTCTCCCCCATTACTTCTGCCCTGTGTTTGAAGGAAATTATATTAAAACAGATAAAAGGAGATGCCACACAGATGGTTCAAGCAAGAAGATGAAACTGTGGTTATTAAAGTGATGTTGGTGAAGAGTCTTTATGAGGCTAAGAAAAAAATCTTCTTCAGTGTCCCCCACTATTTAACATGCCAGAGCAAATAATAGAATGGATGATTGCTTTTCTCTCATGAAAGAGCAAATATACAGTAAATGTGAATTGCTAACTTCAAAAATACACAGCAGCATAAGATGCATATTTAAACTCCAATACCTTAAAAATAAAACACATCAAAAGATCCTGTCCACTGATTAGCTATCAAGTCTCATTTTTGTGAGCAAGAATTTTCATGTTTGCTATTACCTACTTCCTAGAAAATTACACAGAAGGAAATAATATCCATTTGTCTGTATCAACAAAAAAGGGGTAGACAATTTAAGTGTAAATCTACACATAGCTCAAAGGAAGAGCTAAATTCATCAATTTTCATAACAAAGACACAAATACAACGTTTAATTTAGAGAAAAAATACAGGACATTCACAGGAAAGCTTGATCAAAACCTATAAAGCATTACAAAGTCACGATCACTTTCTAAGAAAGCAAGCATTGAACACACAAGTCCTGCTAGGGAAGCAGGGCTGCTCAAGTTGGATTTCTGTGTGTGGGCACAGTGCTGTCCCTGTTGGGCTGCTGAAAGCTTCCATGACACTTTGAACCAAACTACAGGCCATCAAGAGCAGAGAATGCAAGTGGCTATTGGAGTGGAATGGAGATGCTTTGCCTGGATCCCTTCTGCAGACACACACACACTCCAAAAAAACCCTCAAACCCTCAGCTCTTGGTTCTGTGGTGTTTCAGAATTTACTGATAAGCACAGACCATTTCACATGATGCTAAAAGACACGTCACAGGCTTAATATAGTCCACTAGCAAGGTAGGAAAGGAAGCATCACTACAACAGTGCTGAAATTATTAAAATGCAAAGAAAGGAAGGCCGCAGGGGCTGGTTTCTCGCAAAGCTTGGAGGTTTTTGCCCTTCTCCTCGTGCATGTACCACATGCAGGTACACACGTGTCCATAGAGAAACAGCTCTATAATACCAAAATACAGCAGTCAGTTCCAGACTGTCATGTTGGCATTGAAGAAACAGATTAATTATGCTGGACAAGCCAAAAACAAAATGCTCAAGACAGCTGTCAGATCAGTATTTCAATGGCCTGTAAGCACGACATGTACAAATATATTCCTGCTGATTAGCTCAGCATCTTGCTTACCCCAATACCTCTCTCCATGTTACCTGAACTACCACAGTGATTTATTTACAGGAACACCATAGCCAAAAAAATCACCTTCTATATTTACTGGTTTATCACATACCAGGCAGTATGAAAAACTAGCAGTATATTAAGTTCTAAGCAGCAAGAAAAGATGGCATTCAAAATTACAGCTGAATCCTTCACAACTGTGTCAAGTGTTAGATACTTTTCATTAGTTACACAGAATTGCTTCTCACCTCAGTTTATAACCAGATAGCTTCTATCTATCCCTCAATACTTCAGAAAAAAAAAAAACAGAGCTCACCAAAATACTAAGATCTAAAGTTCTGCTTATATCAGTGCTTATATCTCTGCTTTAAAATATCTGGTACAATATTCCATGAGATCAAATGACTTTCAAAAATTTCTTTATCATCATCTGAAGATTAAGCTAAACCATGAACATTTGTGTGTTTTTCTTGCATTTTCCTTCCTGTAATTACCCTGTACTGCTCTGGTAACTAGCAGCAAGCTCTTGTGAGAGCTCCCTTTCCAGGGAAGTGAGCCTAAAATTCACTATTTCAGATACAGTTCTTCTAAAATATCCCAACCCCCCTGTTCCTTACAGCTCTTCAGGGATCTTTATGCTAATAAAAAGGCTCTAAGTAGAGCCATCTGGCACACTGAAGATCATCTTAGCTGCTGCCATACCATCACCCACCTCTGACCTCCACTTTGACATGACTGTTTCAGGTTTAGGCTCAAGGTCATTCTTCTCAAAAGCAGCAACTCAGGATTTGAAAGTTGATTAACCATAAAAATGTAAAAAATGTATGAAGAATTCAGATAGAGAAGCCATATTCTCATCTAGTAATCTCTGGTTTCCCACAGGATAATTCTCCCTGTCTATGCTGACAGGTTTACCATTACCAGGTATTCCAAAGGACTGTTGGAGCAACCTCAGTCTTCCCCAAACACACCACTGAACTGAAGCACTGGGTAACAAACCCAAAATGGGCATTAGCAAAACAGCTCTACATATTTATAGCCTTGCTTTTAAAAACAACACCTTTGTTTGCTTCTGTTGGTTCCTTCCTTTCTCTTTTTTCCCCATGCACTCATTTGAAGTCAAGGTTTTGCTGGCACACCAGGACAGTCACATGGATTCCCAACACAAGTGACACTGGAGATCTTACTTGACATCACCGAATGCTCCCAACCAAAAGTGAGTTATACAAACAGAAACAATTCTTCGTCAAATCAAAAGCAACCAGTTCTTCAATTTTTTTCCCCTATTTTTAGTGACTTAACACTATATTAATTTCTCATGAAACATTCATAACATTTTAGGATCATTATGTGTTTTGCATTGGCTCTAATATAAACGCCCAGCTTATTTTATTTGTCAAATAGTCAAAACAGCTGATGATAATTTCACTTGGGAAAACAAAAACAGAGGCTTCAGAATCAACCCTCTACCTTTTATCTACAGCAGGGTATGATTAATGTAACAAAAGCTGTAAGACTTTCCTCCAGCACCGGCCAATTCTGTAGCTGCCTTTTCCTCTGTGCTCCATTGGAAGTTTTGCTGTCAAATCTGCAAAACTCCCCAGACTCCAAGGTGCTTTCTCTAAGTGCTAGAGGGCTTTTTTGGTTGGTACTTTTTGTGGCATTTGGGGTGGGGAAGCTGTATTTTATTTCTACTATATCAGATTTCAATCCATACCACGCTTCCCTTGAAGAAATATTTTGCAAAGCACATAGAATACCTTTCTTTTCACTCTGAAGATTTAGGAACACTGGGGAGTTCTGCATGTGAATTTGCCCATTCTGAACTCTTATATGCCTCACAGGAACTTAAGAGATAATTATTTTCCCTATTGAACATTTTTAAATGATACAGCACAATGTGATGTAGTAAAAAAATGCAAGAGGCTGAATCTGGTATTTCTTATTTAGGTAAGATGCGAATTGCATTCACAGGGCATATTCCTTATCCAAGAAAGCAGCAAATCCTACATAATGAACACACCATTACTAGTAACATAATCTTATCATGTGCATTCCACATTCTCTTTTTAGTCAGATCTATAATCATCAACCTATTCACTCCTTAAACCAAAAGGAAAGAAAGAAACCTAAGAAACTTTCATTTTACTATAGGAAATTAAAAGCCTAGAAACTTAAATGGCTGTGAAGAAAAATCAATATTTTAGTCAAAATTAGATTTTAGGGGTTTCTGGTATCAGATATGGAGGTTTCAATTTCAATTAAAAAGCTGCATCTGGATGCATGATAATGCATCATAAAAGTGCACCTGACCCCTGAAGAAACAAAGAAGCTGGAAGAAGCCTTCTTACAAACCCAGTAACACATTAAATCACATAGGAGTGTGATGTGAAACACAAAACTCAAGTTTTAAAAAACACTGAAACAGAATTATTCAAGAGAAAACACTGATTTGTGACATTTTCAGAACATCACACTTCCTTGACAGAATTTTTTTTCTCCAAGGCTTGCATTTATTCAACAGACATAAAATGGACTTCTCAAGCTTGCTATTGAACATATTAATATATGCTCTTCATCTTTTATTTCAACTACATTACCACAAAAGGTTAAGAATATTTATGTCACTGTGTAAACTACAGTGTTCTTCAAAGAACTAATGATCTTGAAATTATGCAGCCTCAAGGCTGCAACACAGATTCACAGAAATCAGTAAAATCTTTGCTCTAAAAGATTTAACTGCAGAAGTTTTTTCACCTCTGTAACTCTGAACATGACAAAGTGAACACATTGTTGGTACTTAATATCTCAGAAAAAGTCTATCTGTGGCTGTGCTTTTTTCCCATTAATTTCCTTAAGATGAAAGTTCAAGCTTTTAAATTGGTGATAATCAGAAGAATTCACTCTTTACTGTTCACTTACACAAAAGCCAAATCAAGAGGCGTCTTCCAAGTCAAAGGCCAGAGTAGGTACTGCTTTTTAAGAGTAAATTATTCCAAATTTTTCACATTACAATGCTCATTCAATCAGGTGCAATTTCACAAACAGAGCAGCAGATTTCTGCAATCACAGTTTTTAAGAACTCTGAACCAATACAGACTATTATCCATTCCTATGTTAACCACAGAGACCATGAACAGATTACCTAAGTACATGCATTTATCATTTGGTCTCCATTTGCTATGCTGAGCTGTGTAAGTGGAATGTGAACTTAGGCTAAAGGAACACAACTGAACATCTGCATTGTGTGACACCACCACAGTGCATGGTGAGCACACTGCAGTGGGAATGAAGTGAACAAGTCCTACCTGTGGGCACAAAGTCTCGATGTGATTAGCTGCCATTTGGACAATCTTCGTTCCATCTTCATTTGTTGACAATGAACAAGCAAGATTGGCAACCTCAAATAAAAATAAATAAACTTAAATAAGCAAACAGCCATGTAAGCAAGTGTTCCTGCTCAGACTTCAAAATTGCCAGAAAACATCTCTGCTAGAAAGCCTTCATTTTGGAGGAGAAATAGTTTGTTTTTGAACAAGGAAAGAAGCAGGAAAAAAGGGCTGTAACAAGAGGTGACAGTGATGAGAAATCTTACAACCTCACCCCAATTTAGGCTCACCAGGTAACAGCTGCAGACTGGTGTTTAGAAAATAGGAGGAAATTTCAAAGTAAGAACCTAAGGTTTCAGCAGGTTGCTTGTGATCTTGCCCCTTAATTTTTCAGAGCCCTTCAAATCATAACCAACTTTTACACTGTTCTTTTAAACTTACTTTTTAAGACCTTAAAGCTCAAATGACATTTATCTTGACTTGTTGTAATTAAACAAAGCAATTTCTGCCCTGAACTATCCACAGATCATTCTTTTAAATTAGCAGTATGGTTTTCAACCAAAATTATCATATCATATAGCATATAAAGTGCAACCAACAGTGACAATGTATATGGAAACGAACTCTGTGAAAGAAAAAAAATTATCTTCTATTATAATGTACACCGCAGAGATTCAGCTCCCTTTAAAGTAAGCATCTCTTCCACAACGCTCAAGTTTTAACAGGTGAGGGAAAAAGCATCTCACTGCAAGTGAATATCAACAGGCTGAAAGAGACAGGCTTGACAAAGGTACAAGAGAGGCTGGGACACTGGCATCCAGGGGATCTTTTCATCCTACTCCAGTAATACCAAGTCCTCCTGCAAACTACTCCATACTCATTCCCCATCACAGCCTCCCCCACAGCAGCTGCACTGCCTACAGCCACTCCAGTGTTAATGCAGACCAAAAACTGCCTGAGCAGCAGACCCCTGCAGTGCTGCAAATATGAACACAGTCACCACAGTTATTCTGGAGTTACCCAAAACTCATAAAACTACTTCTACAGTTCAGCTGCCATGAAATAAAAGCAAATCTTCCTTTTATCAACTTTTCAGGACACCACCACTAGTTCAATGCTGATCTACTACCAAAGGTTCTTATTATTCTTACTTATTTTTAAGAATTGTAGTAAGTAATTACAAGGCATTAGTGCATAGACAAATTAATTACTTTTCCTACTGAAAATTCAGACGAGATTAAGAAACACTTTCTGAAGGAGATGATTTAGAATGCGGGGCCTTCCACATACACCTGTGCCTACACAAAAATACTTCATACAGCCTTCCCTGGTTTTCCCATACAATTCACTGGTTCCCTTCGCGTGTGATATATTATCTTTTCCACATAAAAAAAATGGTTAAGACTGAAGAAATCCAGTTCTCATCAATGCACTGACACCATATTCTCTTTTATTTAAAGTAAACTGCCATGGGTTGGTTTTTAAAGCAGTATCTGAAAAAACTGGCTTCCTTCTATGCTTTCCCTCCTGACCCTTCAGTCTAAATTACCCACAAACTACTTTATATCGCCACAAAACAACCCTAGAAGAGGCTATTCCCTCAGAGCAACAAAAAATAAAGAAAAACTTAAAAGAAAATCAGTTATTTTTCTTTGGATTGAAGTTCAGGAGCTTTCACTACTGGTCCCAACAATTAATTCACATTGGCTTCAGTATTATTAATTCCTTTGCCCCAATCACTGAGGTGCTTGTGTATACAAACATCACTGATTTTAAAAACTTTTCTATGCCTAAAGCAGTATCATTTCAAAGGTAAAATAAAAAGGCAGTGCCAGCCATTCCACCTGGACAAAAAATCTCAGCAGCTTTTATTCTCTTTACCATAAGGTTCCTTCAGTTTTTCAAATTAATTTGGCAGTTTCCAGAAAAAACTTTACTTTCATTTCTTGGAATCCACTGCAAACACATGTGATACAGCGCTCCTGTTTATCAGGGAGGTACTGTTCTAAGCAGTTTTGTCCCTGTTTTGATGAGCAAGGCAGACACGGACAGTTCACAGCATCTTTTTATCCTGTTTCCTAGTTACACTGGCTCCAACACTTCAGTACTTGCATGTACATTGTGTCACAGAATAATAAAGTAGAATGAAAGGTTTCCAGAGATCATGTACTCCAACCCCCTGTTCAAAATATGAGAAAAAATTCAAAACCAACTGGTGCCAACAGCTCAATGTAACAGATCAGCAGATGGGGACAAATTCTGTGTGTGTTACCAGCCCATGTGGGAGACTGGAAGGGCAAAAGTGTGGCTCTTCTCTGACAAAGCATGCTTTGGCTGGGAAGGAGCTCTTCACTCACAAGTATTCCTTTTTATTTGAAGTCAACAGCAAAAAAGGGGGGTTTTTTGTTTGGTTGGGGTTTTTTAATATAAAAAGGAACAACTTCGTCATCTTATGTTCCCCATCCTGATTCTTCAGCTCTAAGCATTCCTTGGTGGTGGCCCAATTCAGAATAGTATTCTCAAAACACAAGCAGCAAACCAAGGACATAAGCACTAGGAATTTATGTCAGGCCATTTTACAACAGCAAACAGAGGTTTGTATTATTTACAAAAAAATTTTTACAAAATTCAGTTGAACAAAGTAGTATTGGCTACTCTGGAATAAATAAATGTTATATTTTGGATGTGTATCAGGAGTTCATACAACAGGGCAATGCCAGCAGCAAATTTAGACCTTCGCCCTCTATTTTGATCAATGTTAATAAGATTTCTATTTCCATGAGAAAAAGGGCAGAATTTTCTTCTCCTGGCACTGAAGCAGCACTTGTCCACATGTACGTCATGCATAAGTAAAAGGGCTCTCAGTCAGTCTCAGCAGTAAGTGATGAGGCTCACAGCTATTCCACCCAAAGACAACCCGGATCCCTGGAAGTCATTAGCATGGTCTCATTAGCCATCATTGTTGCTACTTCCCTCACCAGCTCCTAAAGAGATCTCCTTAACACAAATCCAAAACACAGTAATTCAAGTAAACCACACGGAAAGAGGCAAACACCTGTGTGCAAATTTTCCAGGCAGGAGGAAGGGCATGTGTGAACCTGAAGTCTCTTCTGAGGCTATAATGTTGCTAATAAGGACAACAAGCTCTTTCAACAAGAGTAAATGTCTACAGTGCATAAGGAAAAAAAAAAATCAAGACCTAACTCAGGTAAGACCTTATTGTCAGCAGTATAGTAGTCACCAGTAGTCCAGTAGTCACCAGTCTCTCCCCTAAGCAGTATAAACTACACAAACACATTAGATTTCTTTCATATTCTCTGGGAGAAACCAGCTTCCTTTAGAGGAACTTCAAACTCAAACACACTGCAACTTCAAAAATAAACTGCAAAATGAAAACCCAAGACTCCTCTCAGTCAGAAAATAATTGTCCTTCTGAAGAGCAAAGTTTGTCAGGACAAAGAATAAAAGCTTTCTTGTAGGCTGGTCTGATTGAAATCAAAATTCTACTGAAAAAAAAAAAATCACAATAATTTTCTCCAAACATTTTTAAGATACTAAGAAAGCAGTTACACAGCTTTTCTTTGAAAGCATAACAGAGAACAAACCACCCTTGATGAGGTTGAGCAACATCCATTAATACACTAATTAAGGTGCAGTGGGAAAGGAAGACATTGAACTGAGCATGTAAGTGCAGCACTGGCAGTAGATAATGCATTTCATTAGCCTGATGAATTTTTTGATTGTGAAGGCACTCAAGAGTGTTTTTTGTTGCCCACTCCCTGTACATACAAGATGTGTCAATGCAGATTCCTTTTATTCCTGCAGTTATTAAACAAGCTTCTTAAAAGCACTTCAACTGGTATTTTTACTATTGGGTGAGGGTCTAACTTTCTGTACTGAGGATGGGGTTCTTTTCTTTAGTATACAGTGACTCAACAACTTCTCAGGCTAGAAATTGCTGAAGAGTAAAATCTGTGTATAGCAGATTACATATGGTTTAAAAAATAATTTAACAAATCCTATTCCACTACTTGATCAAGACATTACATGGAACTTGTGTAATCTAGGAGAGAGCACATCTGAAATGTGTGTCCAGATGTTTTCAGTTCCTGCTCTTTACCAAACAACTGAAAGGCAAAGAAAGATGCACTGAGAGGCACCGAGAGATAAATCATACATGAACAAGATTGCTCAGCTGTCCCAACTTCCTTGGGATGGAAGGCTTTTTCCCTTGCCTACGCTCAAACAAGTGCATCACACTCTGGATCCCCTAGTGTTCTCTCCCCAAGCAGAGGGCAAAGGCTTTAAATCATCCTCAAGCTTCATTCAACCTCCAATTTCCCAATGCCTTCCACTGGGTATTAACGCAAACAGAAAATACATTTAGGAAAAACAACTTGGAGAGCCACTAATTACTTCCTGTGGATTTCCAGAAAGGTGTGGTAATCCTCAACCGCCAGCTCCCTGAAGCCACCAATTTTGGAAGTACCAGAGATAACCCAACACCCTTTCTGTAGACAAAAGGGATGTGCTCCCAAGCCCTTAAGAGCCTTGGGGAAGTTCACATGCTAAGTGACACTGCCTCTTCCCTGTGAGGGGTCTTCCGTTGATTCCGCTGGAAAGGAAGAGAAATCCTTGGGAGAGACAGTCCAACCATGACTTAAGGATGCAATATAGTGGTTCAGGAATGAATCCTGCTTCAGAGTTAACTCCAGGGTGAAAACAAAATGCAAAGTCAAATGCAAAAGTGAGATTCTTAAGTAGCAGAGAAGTAAATGATCACTGCACTGCCTCACCACCTGTCTCATTTGCAGTTGAGAACAGTTTTGCTGATCTATTGTCCACACCTCACAGCAAGAATTAAATGTACCCCCAAGGATTTTTTTCAGTCAAATTCACTCCATTAACTCCCAAAAATAAGTATTTGCTCAGGAACAGATTGTCTGCTAACTAGCTAAATTCTTCTTCTATAAATTGTACAAAATGAAGCAGCATGTTCTCTAGATGTGATCCCTTTTGCTCCACCAACACAAGCTCAGTTTCTTTTCATTATTTTACCCACAGTCCCAACTCACTTATACTGTAAATCACTAAGGATAACTCAGTCATTAATTCCATGAAAGCTTCTGTTTCCCCCTTCTCAGTGAAGATTTCTTTTTCTTCACATTAAATAGCTCCTTCCAAAGCTCTGCCCAGCCTAAAGTTGCTCATATCTTTCACTACACTGCAGGGTACACACGAAGTCTGTTCTTTGGAGATTTTTTTAGCCGAGCACGAAGAACCCTCTGGCAACCCAACCCCTCCCACCAATAACCCCACAGAAATTCTTAGCACCATGCTGGGAAAGTGTTACTAAAATAAAAATTGTCATGCTTCAAATTTCACAAAAAATGAACTTGCATGTCACAAGATTTTGAACACAGTCTTTAGGATGTTTAAAGTACTGGTCCTATCATTTTACCTCTTTTTTTTCTTTTTAACACATAGTAAATACTAGAACAGAAACTTACTGGCTTTCCACAAAACCAGGCAAAAGTATTTCTTATACACACCTCTAAGGAACACTAACCAGATACTGTGTCACTTCAACACTTATGTAAATCCTCCTTGGCAGTGGCAGGGAGTTCAAAAGGCCTAAAGGAGGACAGTGCACAAATGGACACAAAACCAGCCCAACAATTCATTGAGGTAGAGGTTAATCCTGAATAATCACACTTCAGACAATATTTCATTTGTAGGAGAGCAACTGAACACTGAGCTGAGGAATAACATTTGAATTCCAGCATTACACCAGTCAATATGGCTTTCAATACAAAATTATATACTCTGTGTAAATTGATTATAACTGTTAGCCTGCTCTCTTCAAACCACAAATGAAAAACACACTCATGTATTTTCTGCTTCTAATTTTGTGCTATATAGAAATATCTTCTGCACATTTTTATGCGTTCCAGTTTCTACCACTAGCTTTATTCATGAAGCCCTAAGAAGTCTTTTGAGGAAAATGACTGTTCACACAAAAAAAGAGCCATGAAAAAAATACAAAGGTCAACATTAAATAATGATTCTATACTTTTTCAAGGAAAATGCTACATTGATGTATGTATGTCTTCCAGTCATTGCTGCATTTTATATGCATTTATGATTACTATGTGCATTTTTATGGGCTTAATAAAACTTACACAGACTACACTATTTGGTTATAGTGAAAAAACACATTCCCGTGGAGTAAAAACCTACCTCCAATGGGCAATAAAGTAATATCATACTGTTGCTTGTTTTCCAATCCATTTTCTACCATAAAACTTAACTTCTTTACAGATCAAGTCAAGCAGTTATGCCTCAGGTGGAAAGTTACACTCTTACCTTTTATTAGCTTTTACTTTTGTGAAGAAAAAGTTACAAACTCTACTCAAACATGTATTATGATACTTTCCCTGCCTCTTTTAGCTCTTCACCTTCCCCTCTTCCAGAAAGACTCTTGAATCTACTAATTTAACTACAGTAGGGGACTACACACCTGTAAGCTTCTTCACTCACCTTTTGGTTTCCTACACACTTCTATTAATTTTGCCTGTCTCCATCTCCTTCCATTTTCTGCAGAGCTGAATTACCCAGTACTGCATTACTGCCTAACCCACTGCTGAGTTGACAAAATTAGCTGAACCTGCTACACCTGAGATTTATCACTGCCCCTCCAGGTGTTACCAATGACCTGGTTAAGATGGTTCAAAATCCTCAGGGTATTATGTAACTTCAACTGCCTCCTACCAGGCACGTCCAAGATTCTGCTTGTGCCATTAATAAAGCATATTTAAACACCCATGGATGGGATTGTTGAGTTCTGTTGCAGGTTTTTTTTTTTCTTAACAGCATAACTGCAACTGGTTTATTTCAAGTTCCATGTGCTCAGACAAGTCTTATCTCATACAAGTTCATCTAGGAGATTGCCTTGATGAATTGGACCCCAACCAAAAGGAAAACAGGTAATGCACACACTTTAAGACAAACTCAGCACACGTGGAAGGGAGAATTCTGTCCAGTAAAATTCCAGAAACCATTTCCTCGTCAATAAGGGTGTCAGGCATGATGCAGAGCCCCATAAAGCTTTCTCTCACTGCTTTAGGTCACATTTGAAGAGTTCAGGTAAGGATTCCCTCTCTAGACTCCAAGTTCTGGTTACAACCAAGAACAAATACTGTATTTGTATTATGTTCATCCTCTGGCAAGCTAGCTGAAGACTCCAGTAAAACAGAAACTGCCTACAGTTCTGACCTGTGTCTCACTAATGGTCTCTCCAAAAAACGTCCCATCTGCACCAGCCTTAATCCACTGCAGTAACTGTGAAGTGGCCTCTGATTCCTGAAGAAAGCTCCTTCCACAGGCTGAAGGTAACAGTAAGTAAAAGCTCTAACTGCTTGATGAAACCTCCCTGTCAGCACCATTTACTGGAGTATTACCAGCAGGGAGCCTTCCAGAAGTATGCTGTATATTAAAGCACAAGAAAGCAGGGTTCTCAAAAGGATAAAGTGGCTATTCCACTTCTGTAATCACATAACCTTCTCCTTATCTCAGCCTCAAAACAAGGCAAATAAGACAGCAGTTACCCATGGAGCAAGAGGATACCAGTCACATACAGAATTAGCCAATTCCTTAAAACAAGCAAGAAGAGTAATCACAGCTCTTGAAGGAATGAGGCACGCACAAGTGCTGATGAACAGATTAATTAACTGCCCCGTCTGCCAGGAGTAAGATATATCACCAGGGGAACTCAGTAAGGATCAGGATGGCTCAAACAGTTCTCAAACTTGCATGAAACGCTCCATTTCCTGCACTTCAGTGAGAAAGAGGAAAAAAACCACATGCAATGAACTTAATAGAATACCCAAATTTTCAGGCCTTTCTCGTCTATAAAGCACAGGCAAGATTCAAACACATGCATGAATGCATCCTTATGTTTTATTACTTGTTGGTCAAATGCCTGACATAAAAAAAAAGGAAAAAAATAAAAATAAAGACCATCCAACTTTCAATATTCTGCCAGTGGCAATATCTGAAACCTATCACCCTGAAAGCCTCCCCAGAGCAAGTAAAAGTCCATTTTCCTGTTTAAAAGAAATTAACTGGAGAAAGCAAGTCAGAGCCTAAAGCAGCTTATGCTATATAGAACCACCAAGCCCTCCCACCTCCCACAAGTACACACCATGGGTACTTAAAGAACTCTTTTAAACTAGCGACTTTTGAGAAAGAAAACCAACCCCACTTCCAAAGCTTATCAGAAGCCAATTCTCTCTTGCAGTACTCCTGGAATCTCTCTCCAACCCAAGTGACTCCCTCCAACCTTTGGAAAATACTTCAGTCTATTGTTGCCATGCGGCCACCCAAGAGGACTTGAAAAAGTGATAAACAGAGGATTACTGTAACACTCCATGCCCAGACAGCTTTAAAATCAAGGACCATGTGTAAAAACTAAGCTTCAATAGTGACCCAAACCACCCCACACCGGGCTGTTTGTCCCTCATCACTGCCAAGCCGCACTGCCTCACCCAAACACATGCCATTTTCTCTCCAGGAACTGAGGCTGAAAATCTTGTAACTCAAGGAAAAAAACCTCCTAAAATATTGTTATCTGATGTTACCTCACAGATTGCTATTATACAACTTAGCCTATAAAACACCAAGACCATGAAAGCTTGCCAGTTTTGAAAGAGAAAAAAAACATTTCCAAGTATACAATAAAGCAGAAAACCCATGGCTATGGGCAGTTTTAGAAACCTGCCATGCCTCATTGCACACAGCTGTGTATGTATGTGTCCCATCGCACACATCACTATATGTGTGTGTATGTGTGTGTCTCATTGCTCACAGTTTAGTGTGTATGTAACTGTTCGTGTGTGTGTGTGTCCCATTGCTCACAGCTCTGTGGGTATGTGTGAGTGTTAGTGACCCATTCCTCACAGCTCTATGTGTATGTAACTGTTCATGTGTCCCATCACACACAGCTCTGTATATGTGTGTGTAGGGGTGTGTGTGTCCCATTGCACACAGCTGTGTGTGTATGTATAACTGTGAGTGTCCCATTGCTTACAGCTCTGTGTGTATGTAACTGTTCATATGTGTGTGTCCCATCACACACAGCTCAGTGTGTGTGTAGGTGTGTGTGAGTGTCCCATTGCTCACAGCTGTGTGTGTGTCTATCACTGTGTGTGTGTGTGGGTGTGAATATCCCATCACACACATCTCTGTGTGTGTGAACGTCCCATCGCACACAGCTCTGTGTGTGTCTGAGAATGTCCCATCGCACACAGCTCTGTGTGTGTCTGTCTGTGTGTGTGTGTGAATATCCCATCGCACACAGCTCTGTGTGTGTCTGTCTGTGTGTGTGTGTGAATATCCCATCGCACACAGCTCTGTGTGTGTCTGTCTCTGTGTGTGCGTGAATGTCCCATCGCACACAGCTCTGTGTGTGTCTGTCTCTGTGTGTGTGTGAATGTCCCATCGCACACACCTCTGTGTGTGTCTGTCTCTGTGTGTGTGTGTGAATATCCCATCGCACACAGCTCTGTGTGTGTCTGTCTCTGTGTGTGTGTGTGAATGTCCCATCGCACAGAGCTCTGTGTGTGTCTGTCTCTGTGTGTGTGTGAATGTCCCATCGCACACAGCTCTGTGTGTGTCTGTCTCTGTGTGTGTGTGGGAATGTCCCATCGCACACAGCTCTGTGTGTGTCTGTCTCTGTGTGTGTGTGAATGTCCCATCGCACACACCTCTGTGTGTGTCTGTCTCTGTGTGTGTGTGGGAATGTCCCATCGCACACAGCTCTGTGTGTGTCTGTCTCTGTGTGTGTGAGAATATCCCATCGCACACAGCTGTGTGTGTGTCTGTCTGTGTGTGTGTGTGAATATCCCATCGCACACAGCTCTGTGTGTGTCTGTCTCTGTGTGTGTGTGAATGTCCCATCGCACACAGCTCTGTGTGTGTCTGTCTCTGTGTGTGTGTCAATGTCCCATCGCACACAGCTCTGTGTGTGTCTGTCTCTGTGTGTGTGTGTGGGAATGTCCCATCACACACAGCTCTGTGTGTGTCTGTCTCTGTGTGTGTGAGTGAATATCCCATCGCACACAGCTCTGTGTGTGTCTGTCTCTGTGTGTGTGTGTCAATGTCCCATCGCACACAGCTCTGTGTGTGTCTGTCTCTGTGTGTGTGTCAATGTCCCATCGCACACAGCTCTGTGTGTGTCTGTCTCTGTGTGTGTGTCAATGTCCCATCACACACAGCTCTGTGTGTGTCTGTCTCTGTGTGTGTGTGAATGTCCCATCGCACACAGCTCTGTGTGTGTCTGTCTCTGTGTGTGTGTGGGAATGTCCCATCGCACACAGCTCTGTGTGTGTCTGTCTCTGTGTGTGTGAGAATATCCCATCGCACACAGCTCTGTGTGTGTCTGTCTCTGTGTGTGTGTGGGAATATCCCATCGCACACAGCTCTGTGTGTGTCTGTCTCTGTGTGTGTGTCAATGTCCCATCGCACACAGCTCTGTGTGTGTCTGTCTCTGTGTGTGTGTCAATGTCCCATCGCACACAGCTCTGTGTGTGTCTGTCTCTGTGTGTGTGTATGTGTGAATATCCCATCACACACAGCTCTGTGTGTGTCTGTCTCTGTGTGTGTGTCAATGTCCCATCGCACACAGCTCTGTGTGTGTCTGTCTCTGTGTGTGTGGGAATGTCCCATCGCACACAGCTCTGTGTGTGTCTGTCTCTGTGTGTGTGTGTGAATGTCCCATCGCACACAGCTCTGTGTGTGTCTGTCTCTGTGTGTGTGTGTGAATGTCCCATCGCACAGAGCTCTGTGTTTGTCTGTCTCTGTGTGTGTGTGTGAATGTCCCATCGCACACAGCTCTGTGTGTGTCTGTCTCTGTGTGTGTGTGTGAATGTCCCATCGCACACAGCTCTGTGTGTGTCTGTCTCTGTGTGTGTGTGTGAATGTCCCATCGCACACAGCTCTGTGTGTGTCTGTCTCTGTGTGTGTGTCAATGTCCCATCACACACAGCTCTGTGTGTGTCTGTCTCTGTGTGTGTGTGAATGTCCCATCGCACACAGCTCTGTGTGTGTCTGTCTCTGTGTGTGTGTGGGAATGTCCCATCGCACACAGCTCTGTGTGTGTCTGTCTCTGTGTGTGTGAGAATATCCCATCGCACACAGCTCTGTGTGTGTCTGTCTCTGTGTGTGTGTGGGAATATCCCATCGCACACAGCTCTGTGTGTGTCTGTCTCTGTGTGTGTGTCAATGTCCCATCGCACACAGCTCTGTGTGTGTCTGTCTCTGTGTGTGTGTCAATGTCCCATCGCACACAGCTCTGTGTGTGTCTGTCTCTGTGTGTGTGTATGTGTGAATATCCCATCACACACAGCTCTGTGTGTGTCTGTCTCTGTGTGTGTGTCAATGTCCCATCGCACACAGCTCTGTGTGTGTCTGTCTCTGTGTGTGTGGGAATGTCCCATCGCACACAGCTCTGTGTGTGTCTGTCTCTGTGTGTGTGTGTGAATGTCCCATCGCACACAGCTCTGTGTGTGTCTGTCTCTGTGTGTGTGTGTGAATGTCCCATCGCACAGAGCTCTGTGTTTGTCTGTCTCTGTGTGTGTGTGTGAATGTCCCATCGCACACAGCTCTGTGTGTGTCTGTCTCTGTGTGTGTGTGTGAATGTCCCATCGCACACAGCTCTGTGTGTGTCTGTCTCTGTGTGTGTGTGTGAATGTCCCATCGCACACAGCTCTGTGTGTGTCTGTCTCTGTGTGTGTGTGAATATCCCATCACACACAGCTCTGTGTGTCTGTCTGTGTGTGTGTGTGGGAATGTCCCATCGCACACAGCTCTGTGTGTCTGTCTCTGTGTCTGTGTGTGAATGTCCCATCGCACAGAGCTCTGTGTGTGTCTGTCTCTGTGTGTGTGTGAATATCCCATCACACACAGCTCTGTGTGTGTCTGTCTCTGTGTGTGTGTGTGAATATCCCATCGCACACAGCTCTGTGTGTGTCTGTCTCTGTGTGTGTGAGAATATCCCATCGCACACAGCTCTGTGTGTGTCTGAGAATATCCCATCACACACAGCTCTGTGTGTGTCTGTCTCTGTGTGTGTGTGTGAATATCCCATCGCACACAGCTCTGTGTGTGTCTGTCTCTGTGTGTGTGTGTGAATATCCCATCGCACACAGCTCTGTGTGTGTCTGTCTCTGTGTGTGTGTGGGAATATCCCATCGCACACAGCTCTGTGTGTGTCTGTCTCTGTGTGTGTGTGGGAATGTCCCATCGCACACAGCTCTGTGTGTCTGTCTTTGTGTGTGTGTGTGAATATCCCATCACACACAGCTCTGTGTGTGTCTGTCTCTGTGTGTGTGAATGTCCCATCGCACACAGCTCTGTGTGTGTCTCTCTGTGTGTGTGTGTGCGTGAATGTCCCATCGCACACAGCTCTGTGTGTTTCTGTCTCTGTGTGTGTGTGTGTGTGAATATCCCATCACACACACGTCTGTCCTCCACACCGTAGGGAGCTGCCGCCTGCCTGTCCCCATGCACACACAGCACATTCATATATATTACATTACTGCTTTACACTGCGATTTATGCATTCACTATAGCCTACGTTTGAAATATCTTGTAAAATTGTAATTAGTCCTCTCATTCATTTTCACCCTTCCTTTATCCTTTAAATGAATCCGTAATTTTCTCAGGTTTATTAGTTTTTATTCTCCTCCTTGTAAATGGTGTCATGAAAGCCATGTACAAACAACCTATTCCAATTGCTAGCGGAGCTAGACGTAAGGTCATAGCAACTGTAGTTCATATGGAACACACCTTGTACTAACACAATCTTTCTGTGGCTCTGGAAGTCTGTATTCTGTTAGTGGAGTTTAAAGGTTAATAAAACATTTTATAACAAACTCTCGACTAATTTTTTGCGTGTGATGTCCGATCTAGGAAATGTGGAAGTCATCACAAAGAAAGCATTTTAAACTGTTCATAAGCCTTGCAACCAAAACTCACATAGAAAGCTGTCCAGACTGCAAAATGCAGATAACAGTGCAGTCTAAAGCATCGGTGTGGGCTCACCCAAATTGTGTGCACAGAATTCAAACAGCAGGAATGTGATCATACCGAGTTCACAGAAAAACTCCTAGGAGGTTTGATCTTGTTTACAGTACACAGGCCTTGAAAAGAGGCAAATGAATTGCCAACTGACAGTTACTCACTGCAAAGCCATGCCCGCAGGAGAAATGATCCTGGTGCGCAGCAGACACCTGTCCAACAGCAACCAAAGACATGCAGGAGTCACATGACAAAGGAAACAAATCTCTGTGCAAGAAGTCTAGAATTTAAATCTATAAACGACTCCTGGTTAATTAAACCGAATCTCAGAATATGCTGATCTCAACTCCCCATCACAAAAGTTCCTGGGATATATATGCCTGCTACTGTCCTCTCCCCTCAGTGCCTCAGCTGGGTAAAGGACAGTGGCAGTGTGACTGAGGACAGCTCAGACAGAGAAAGCATGTCTGCACAGTCTAGTTCTGTCCTGCTGAGCCTAGCAAGGAGGTTCCTTACAACTAACAAGACCAGCCTGTATTCTTCAAAAGGTTTTAGAATTTTCTCATGAACTCAGTATTTTGAGTACTAGGCTAACAGTTATTAAAAAGCAATTTAATACAATGATGTTAAAATGTGAGCCATGTGAATTCCTTGGAAGTAACTACACTGACATTATTGCATATTGCTCAAGTTTGATGTTCACATTCTTTTAAGAAACTTCTGCAGAAGATTAATAAAACCAAAGGGAAATACCAAGCAGGATGTTCCTTTTGTCTTAGCCAAGTCACAAGCAAAAATATATCCAACTTCCCTGATAAACAACCATTTGCCTTTCTTGTAATCAGAAATTCTAGTCCATGGCTTCCTACAGTGTTTTCTGATAAGTTCTTTACTTTTTTTTTCCCAGCCACTCATTAAAAAAAAATTATTTGTGCTGTTACACCTGTACTATAAAAGAATTTGCCCTACTTTTTGCTTTCTTGTCCCATATACAAGATATGACATAGCTCCTCTAGGTATTGCATACAAAGTGCATTTCAGAACAAAAACGTTTATCAGTTACTTCAATGTATCTAGAAATTCATGTTATGAAGTATAGTCTTGTAAAAAGTATCATGCAGGCAGTGGCAAAAAAGTACTGCTTCAAAAGCCATTTGCCAGTGGAAAAAAAATACCCAGAAAGACGTCTAGAGAGGTGGTTAAGTTGAGCAAGCCAAATTGTGGCCCAATCGTCAGGAAAATACTCTCAAAATCCTAGAATGCTTTGGGTTGAAAGGGACCATCCGGTGCCACCTCCCACCATGGGCAGGGACACCTCCCACCAGAGCAGGCTGCTCCAAGCCCCCTCCAGCCTGGCCTTGGACACTTCAGGGATGGGGCAGCTTCTCTGGGCACCCTGTGCCAGTTCCTCCTACTCTCACAGGGAACAATTTCCTCCTTCTTAATCTAAACTTACCTTCTTACAGTTTAAAACTGTGAAGAGTAAACCATCTCCTTTAAGAATTATCACAGCATTCATATTCCAAGGGGAAAAAAAAAAAAAAAACAAACGAGCCAGCAAACCCTAACAATTGAACAGAGAGACTTGTTTGGTATTTGAGAAGAACAAGCTTTAGTAAAATGATGTTAATATTTTGATGATGAGTGCCTTTTTTTGGTACCTTTGCAATTACTCTGTTACAGCTGACTGGCTCATTACAGATCAATGTATCAAAATGGTGAGACTTCTGGGGATATAATGGAATCACAATTAGCACAACTTTAATATTCTGAGGAACTTCTAAATCTGGTTTCTGCAGTAATAAAAGGCAAGAAGTCAGTGCCAATGCTTTTGTGTCAGCTCGCTGTACAGTATTACCACAGATGTTAACTGGGGAGTCACTTCCCCCTGGAGCTCCCCCAACTCCAGAACACTGCACGAGGTGCCTGACATTTTCCAGCTGCTGAAATACACCCCTCAGACACAGGAAGTCTGATAAATCTTTGGGTTATCTTTTGTTCTCTTGCTTCATACTTATGCAATAAAGGCTCTGGTTAAGAGGATTAATGAAAATGTCACCATTTATCACTTGAAGTTCAATCAGTAATAGAGAAGTTGGACCTTATTTGACTATACAGAAGTGCAAAAATCCTTACATTATTAATTCAGGACTTGCTGCAAAATGCTAGAACTCTATGAGGCCCTAAGCAGCAAGGTTCAAAGTCTTATAACTTACATACACTTAGAAGTACATGCCTGACTTCAACCAAATTCTATTGAATTAGTTTCCTTAATTCACTGTTTTGACCACATTAGCTCTCCATTAAGCATCCATCTACCAGCTCCAAACCATCACCAGAAACAAGTTACCTGTCTTTAAAGGCCTCCTTCCATCAGCCTGCTACCTCTCAATTACTATTGCCAGACTGTGGGAAGATAGGTTAAAAGCAAAGTACAGGAGGCAATCTCTCCCGATGAATTACAGCTGTACTGATTACTGAAGAGTGGAAACATCTGTGCCTGCCCAATGAGTTTTGGGGGTTATAAAAGCATGGCTTAGCTAGCCACCAACTCTATTTTGAGTTGGAGCTTGAGACCCAGAGTGTGCTGTAGTTTGGGATGGCATGTGGTGACTGTGCTGTCAGGAGTAAGGGACAGACAGGATTAGTGGGATGGCTAAGGGGCAGTTTGGAGCTCTGCTAGTCATGCAGAGAGGAGACAAGGAGTCAGTGCTGTGTGAAGCTGCTTGAGGGAAGGAGTCAGAGTTGCCTAAAAGAAGGCATAAAAAGTTTTCTAATAAAGGATTGTTGGTGATGCTAGTCCGGTCTGTCTTGACGTAACTGCAACACCAGACTGCTTCTATTAGAACATAATACATTTTTTTTGCATTTAAAGACTTTGTTCATCATCCCCTGCTGCCTTTAATTTTAGAAGTAATTCCATGCAACCCTCCCCCTCAAATGCCATTACCATCTTTAGGTAAACCACCTTCACCTGTTGTGGGCTCTCTGCAACACCCACCCGACTTGAGTAATGCTTGGCAGCTGGGGGTTTGTAGCTGCCCCAGAGCTCTCACACCCTCCTGCCAAGCCCGTCAGTTTGCTGAAGAACTCTGCAAACTCACTGAAGTGGGAAATCTGGGGCTTACACCCAACTCTTGGGCTTACAGGAACTGCATCTGTGTTTCTGACATTGAAAGTCTGATTTTTAAACAGCTGCAGGAAAAAAAGTATCTCTGAATAAAATGAGGTAGTGTTTTTTTGGGGTTTTTTTGTTGTTGTTGGTGGTGGTGGTGGTTTTTTTTGTTTGTTTTTGTTTTTTTGTAGTTTGACTAGTGCTGCTAATCACAGGCTTGCTGAAATTAGCAAAGTCAGCAGTGAGGTTACTCAAATGGGTCCAGAGAGGACTTTGGATTGAAGTGTCTCTCCTGGAAGTGAGAAAGTCAGGCAGCAACAAGTGGGAAATCCCAATCACAGAAACTGAGAATGCACAGACATTAGCAAACTATAGTTAGGTGTTTTTCCTCTCAAAAACAAAGCACGATCTTACTATATGAGAGTAAAAAAAATGATGTGTGATAAGAGAGGAGGGTTAGTTAGTACGATAATGTAATGAAACTCCACTTCCCATTCATAAATATTGATTGTGCTCAAAAGAGCTTATCTTATTTACAAAACTGACATCCCAATCTGCTGACAGATACATTTTATTCCAAAAATGCTGACTGCTGTTCTGCATCCACATCTCCATATGCTAACTGCTCCACAGTTTGATGCTCTCTGAGGCAGAAAGCCACACTGGAGTTCTGTGCCTGCATATCCCATTGTACAAAGGGACCCTGTATCCTCAGGACAGCTGCTGTGCATGCTTCTGTACGTGACTAACAGACAAACTGTACCACAAAAATAGGTATGAGTGTATAGTCAATAGCTTACAGTCTTCAGCTGCTATTTTGACATATATGATCATACCATTGGAAGTACATTATGGGTTAAAGAAGAACAGTAAGAGCGAAAGCAACTGCAAAAAAATGACAAGCCCTTGACTTGGATCTTACATCTGGGGATGAAAACCCTTAGCAGTGAACAACCTGAAACTAAAAACTTCCTCATAACAGGATTCATGCTTCGTGTCTTCTGGTTATACTCCAAAGGAGAATGATAAAAGATTCTGATCTCTTCTGATATTCTGAAAGTTGATGAAGATGTTCCAGTAATATGTTGGTTTGACCTCTACACATGCAGTTTTGAAATTTTGCTATTGTCAGAAGTAGTTTTGTTTTTCAGTAGCTCAGTAAAATCAATATTCAAAAAGAGGCAATAAAAGATTAAAATGTTATTTTTGTTTTATGTTTACCAGTCTGGGTTTAAAACCGATAGAAATAGGAGGAGTGCTGAGAATACTCAATTCCCAATTGTCTTTGAAGGTGGCAGAAATCAGTGTCTTCAACTGACAGGACTTGGTACATGCAGTACTTTGATATATAAGGCAAAATTAAAGGATTGCTAAATCCATTTTAGATCAAGCTGCTATCTGACAGGAAACGATGCCAGTGTATACTGCGTATCAAATCAGGGGGGTAGCTGGTTTTCAGAGTTCAAGTAGTTTTGTTTCCATGGACTTAGCTCCAAGTAAAAGCTGAGTAAGAATAAAGAATGCAGTCCTTAAGTATTGGATGTTAGGAGGTAAAAGTAACAGCTGTTACAGGCTGCTTCAAAGTTGGTTGTTGTTGTTGTTGCACATTCAAGGAAGTACAAGAGTGAAATGATTTGCTGAGGAGGTTTTTGTTGCATCTTCCAGACCTATGGAAAGTTCCTCTCAACCCAGTTTTCTGGGTCAATATATTTAAAATTTAATATAGAAAGATATAGCAAATTACATACAAAATCAGACAAGGTGGCGAATAAGAGGTATTATCTTTTGGATACATGCCAATAAAAGAGACTGAAGTGGGAGAGTTTTCCCATTGCATTTAAAGAGACATACTTATTGTTTGTGTAGAAAATAATAAGCAACCTGTTAGATTTTGCAGATTCCATGTTAAAACTGACTTTTGGCAGAGCTGTTTTCCACAAGAGGCAGACACAGCCAGCTTTAGTTCAAGAGTCAGGGGCTGTGTTTTGCCTTTTGGGAGAAAGGGTTTTCTTGAGCACGCTTATTAATTTAATATCAATATTACTTCTGGTTACCAGATACTTACTATTACTTCCACTGTCCTCAGTTTTGCAAACATTTTGTAAATGAACGGCAAATGCTGTAAGCATTTCATTTTACCATATGTAAGTTCTTCCACATTGTTTGTCAGAATGGCATTGTAATTCTAATAGCATTGAACAAAAAATCATTTAAAATGTATGTATATCTAAAACCTTGATTTCCTTACAGAAGTAGAAACAATATGCATTTTTGTAACTCAAGGGCTTTTCTCCTTTACAGCTTTTAACTTATTTTTTTTTAATGGTCTCTTAAGGAGAATTCACCTTCAACAGATATGCACTTTCTGCACTGGAAATCTTTGTATTAACTTGCAACCCGGATTTTGAACAACACTCAGCGTCCTGCACACCTCTGCTGCTCTGTATCTACACATCATAACACTAATGCACTTTAATATATGTGCTCTTTGTTATTGTCCTTGTTTGTAGTTCCAGAAGCCAGCACTGTCACACTGCAATACAGGCAAACCTGAAACACTGGCAAGAATCAGGCCACAGGCTAAATTGTCAAATGTATGTATCAGCAGATCTGAAGTCAGTATTAGATCAAAGGAAAGAAAAAGGTGTATTCATGTACCAGGAGAAGGGATGAAGAACACAAAGTTCACTTCATCATCGCCTCCGCTTCTATTAAATCTCTGCCTCTGCCTGTTGTAGCTGACCTTTAAACACCACAGTGGGAGATTTGCATCTGTGCCAAGAGAAAAGATAATCTGAGGATTCTTCCCTGCTCCCATCAAATTCCTTTTTTTTAATCTCCAGTCCAGGCAGCCTATCACTCCTCCTCTCAGGAAGCATCACATCTCAGTGTTGGATCAGCTAAGGAGAAGAGTCTTCCCCACACAAGAAATTGCCACTTGCACAGGGCCTGCCTTTCTCCTCTTGTGGATGTGACATTTCAACCCTCTTGGTACCTATGTTTTGTTCACTGATACATACTTGTTATCTCAATGGCAGAATTTGCTTTTGTCTTTGGTAGAGGTGAACCAGAGGCCAGAACACTCCAGTCACTAAAAACAGGTGTGTCTTACAGGGGACTAGAAAGTACACCTGGGTCCCTTAAAGCTTTTCATTATTATTTTGCCTTCATTTTCATAATTTAAAATAGTGTTTATATTCAGAGATTTTTGAAATGTCCTAGAAGACTCTTTGAAAATGTTTCCATACAAATATTTCCACTAGATTTGTAATTTAATCATAACACTTAAAATGAAAAGGTATTTCAAAGCAAAACCTAAATGTGTCAAATCTGAAAGTACTTAATCTTCATATTTTTGAAATACTTTTTCAAAATTGCTGCATTTTAATACGGAATTCCTATTAATTAAAAGCATTTTCTTAAAAAAAAAAAAACTTTGAAGATTTTTTTAGCCAAGACTCACAAAGACTTAGACTACAGAGAGAATCTTAACCCAAATCTTTTTTCATCCTTCAGTATATTCTAGGGGTTTTTTTTCAGTGTTACATAAACAATATTCAGACTTAGAAGGACTTGGTGCAGTATATGAGGAGCATAAGCACTGCAGCCTAAAATAACTTCCATCAGAAGAATGTGTAACGTGACCCTTGGTGCTCATCAAAATCCTTCAGCAGCTGAGTGTTCATTTCATATGTGGGAAGTGTCCAATATCATAGCTAAAGTGGGCAGTTAATGTGGTTTTGGGGCCTTTTTACTATGTAACTAGGACTATTCTGCTTCCTCCACATACCTGAATACACCATGCACATTTAAATCTGAGACTCTGGTGTGTGCAATTACTGTGCGGCCATGGCAGTACCAAGATGGTAACCATGGGATCTCAAATCCTTTGCCTTTGTCTAAGCTTTTCCAGGACTAGTGCTGGCCAAAAATCCCCAGCTGATGCTCCTGAGAAGTGTGGCTGACACCCTAAGCCTGGGCACTTTTTACCAGCCTGTAGAACCTTCAGGCTAAGAGCAGAGAGTAGCTAATGAACTCAGCAGAGAGAAAACCTAAGAACACAGGAAAGAAGATACTTAGTTGCTACTACCTCTGGAAATGTTACTGCCCCGGAGCTGGTATGGTGTTCAGGCTTTCCATCTCACTGATGTTTTGTACCTCACTGAATTTACATACATGCTTCTGAATTGTATTACTTTGCCATGTCTTAAATCAATTTCTGAAGGAAAGCCTGGAACTTCCAAATGCTAATTCGGAAGGAAGATTGGTAAGAGATCTCACTGCTCAAGCCGATTTACAGAGGTTACTGCCCTATGAGGATACTGTTTGTTTCTTAAATTCTAGTATGAGCAGTGAGTCAATGACACAGCAATTTAGCTTAGATCAATTAACAGTTCCTATTCAAAGCGGGAAAAAAGTATCTTCTTTCTCAAGACTTGTTATTTCTATTACAGAATTCTTCATTCTCCAATTAAAACAGAAACCACAGAAAATCTCTCTTGATGTTTTAAGCAGTACTTCTAATTTCCATACCAAATTCACTGTTGGATTAACCTTTGTGAGAAGATGAACTTCTGTTTTTATAATATCCAACTCAATCAACTGTGTTTATATACAAAACATTTCATAATCTACTCTTCAAGTATCCTTGATCTTTCAAAAACAGATTCAAAAACCACCCTCAAATACAGGATATGCCTGATTAAAACTGCTGTACAAAGCATAAGAAAATGCAACATAATGCATGTCTCAAAGCAGACTAGCAGTCAGCTCTCAAGGTACCGATCAAATCACTCCTGTCATCTAAAAATTAGGCATCCACACTAAATGAATAATTTAGTCAAAGAAGAAACAGGTACTTTATGTCATCAAGAGAAATCTTCAGAAAATCTTTATCTTGGGTTAAGACTCAATGGGGTAGATAAGGTTTTAAATTGAAAAAAGACCAACACAATAAAAGCTCAGAATAGCTGCTTGAATTTTTTAACTTTGAAAGAAGACAAAACATGCAAAACACTAAGGAGAAAGAAGTGATACTGGTGGGTGTGGAGTACAGGCCTGTATTATTAGTACAGGTTCTAAACTGAGTGCATAAAGAAACGCTTCAACTAGAAATAACACAAATGCCAACAGCTTGTTTTACTTAAAAATGGACTTCCAGCCTAGTCTGTAACATCAAAAGTCATTTTATTACTGTTACCACTGAACTTGCTGGCTGCAATAATAAAGTCCCTTCTTACGTGACTGCAGATCTGGCTATACAAGTACACAGGTTTTTGTGGTCCAGATTCAGAAACTTATTGCATAAACTTCTGCAATCAAGTGAAATATTGTGACAGGAAAGTTAAACACTGATGGTTTAATCAATATGGCAACAACAGCATACTTATCACTGAGCCATAGAACAACATTAACAAAGGATATATGAGAGTAGATAATACCATTATGCTGATTAAAATCATTGCTCACTGATTATTTTGAGAATGCAATATCATCTCTTTTGATATATTGTTCTGCCTTCACTTTCAAATGACTATTATCAAATTCAACTTTGGTGCAACACTAACATCATCAGCCCAGCTCAACAACTGCTCTGAAGCCTGCCAAGCATGTGGAACATGTTCAGCTGGAACACTTTGACAGGAGAGAGCTGAGACACTGCTTTTTATAGGAGGAGACTCACTGAAGCTGAACGTGTGATTGGAGTCAGGAAAACCTACATTTTTTAAATACACTTTTTCCTTAATTTGGAGAGAATTAGACTTCAGCATTCATTACACAGGTGATTTCACAGTATGTCTCTTCGAGTCAGCAAGTTACCTTTATAAAATGAAATGGAAATTAAAAGGAAATAGTCATAAATCTTCCTTATGCCATAAATGTCTCTTAGAAAAGCAATGTTAAAATAAGCAGGAATGGACACCCCTGCTTTCATACATGAAAGCACAAGGAAGAATGAAAGATCTGGACTACTGATTCTACTGTGTGTGAGATCCAGGCATGTGATGCCAGACTCCTCCAAGAATTCGGGTGGCTGAGTAACCAGTAAATTCCCTGGTTATTCAGACAGATTAGTATCACTTGTTTCAGCCTCAGGAACAAATCAGAAAATTGTGAGAAAGCTGTGAACCAGAAATTTCCTTGTGGTTGCAGTGTCTGCATTACCTTTTTATAGATTTTGTTTACGTATGTTTTAACAAGTTATTTGGAGCAGTAAATAAAATTATTAATGAATATTTGCAAAAGGATGTCATGGTACTAGATGACTAAATGGTAACAGAGATGAAAGTCAGTCTAAAGAGATTAATAGTGAGTCATTTTGTGAGGAAATAACCAATAGTTTCTGAGATTCTATGAAATATCCTGACTGTATTGATTACCATGCACCATTCTGTGCTCCCACCTCATGGGCTGCAAAGTGCTGGAAAAGGTACAGGGAAGGGAGCAAGCTGATCTTTTTGTGGTTTGCAAATAAGGAAATTTTTTAAAAGACCAGAAATACTTTGAAAACAATTTTGCAAAATGAAAGAATAAGTGGTATGGAGAAGGAAAATAGGGACCGGTGCTCATTTTCTCTTCTGATACCAGAATTCAGAGATCAAAAGAAAAGATCTTGTGGGGGTTTCACAGCCATGTCCCTACACAACACATAGGCTGTGTAAGTCTTTAGCACAGGATGCTTGAGATGTCAAAGGTTTGCAGTGGGCTCAGACCCACACCTGTACTGCTCCACAGACAGAAACAGAGCACACTGAGAATGCAAATGGGATTTTTCCTTAGCTTTTGTTCCCCTAGTCAAAACCTAGGGGTTGCCAGCATCTGAGATGGTTTTCACTTCTCAAAGCTTACTACAGCTCCACTGTGTGCATGCCCCACATGTCCCACAAAGGCTACTTGCAGCTGACTAAAGAAAAAAACCCCTTTTTTAATCTGCTAAACAAGGTACTGTGTATTTAACAATATGGGCATTCTTGCTTGCATCACTGGCCTTTGCTCTACCATCAGTGCCTACATGCCACCCAACTCCCTGGATGTCACAACTACACCTAGATGGTAAAAACTGCTCTCATAGTCTTATTTCAAAAGCTTGGTGTCTCATCTCCCTCACCACCAGCCTTCTCTGCTACAGTTACTGTTCTGTGCCTTTTTTTTACTACGTTTTTCTTAGTTCTTTAGCTTTTAAAACAATTGAATTACACCTGTTGTCTCTTAGTATTCCATAGCCAAGTACATGGCACCCATGGTCTTGGATTTCACTACTTAAAATTATTTTCAGTAGCAGAGATGAAGACCATTTCTCCAATAGCACGCATGACTGGCTTTTGGAGTTGTATTCCACAACTTCAAAGGGAAATTGTTTGTTGGCTCTTGTATCACTGCAGGAGATCAACAACAAAGGGAAGAACGTGAGGCCTCCCCTGCAAACAATGCAGATCATACCTCGCACTGAAGAACTCCCCATAGAAATACAATCACAATTTTAACCAGGATTGCATCTTGAATTAACCCATCATCCAACCCCAAATCTTACAGAGAGCAGACAACCACGCTATGGAACACTTCCCTGGCTAAAGGCTGGGCACCTGTCCCAAACAGGACAAGAGATATATTAGAATTTTCACTGAGAAACATAAATTCTGGGATAAATAAAGGGATAATAGAAATAGCAAGGATCCAAAGGCAACTCATCTGCTTTTATCTGTCCTGTCCTTCTGACAGAATCAGGCTTCCTGCTTTGGGTAGCACTTTTAGCTAACCTGATTTCTACAGCACATGCAATATCCATGACCCCATGTTCAGCTCCAAGACTATTTGCCACGTCTCAGTTCTGAAGTATGTGTACGTTGAAGTACATATGATTCTGAAAACCACAACTAGTCAGATCCAAGTCTGTCTATACCATTTTCCTTGAGAAATTAAAGAAAGAGTGCAGTGTTCCATTATAGCAATTTAAAAATACATCTATTCTCTAGTTTAACATGGTTTAGGCCACTAAAACCCATATATGCTTCCAGTTGGAACTACTGTAGTAACTACTCTAATGTATTTAAAAGCTATTACATCTACATAAATTTAATTGGTATTAAACATTCCCCAAAACAGGTGCCATATTTCTCTCTCTTACATGATACCTTTGGAAATGATTGAATTTTTCTTAAAAATGAGATAAATCTATTTATCTCCACAAATCTCCTTTGTGGCCACTTGCTTAGCTGTTAATGTTTTTTTTTTTTCATTTTTGTTTTGTTTCGTCTCAGATGGGCTCACAGTTGATGTATGCAGTGCAATTACCACCTAATTAATTTGTTGGAGAGTTCAGCAGTTGACAATACAGTTTATCAAAAAGCCTGGTAAGGGCATTACACCAATGCAAGCATTTTTTAAACAAGACACTTAGTTCTACTAGATATCCAGAAAATAACATGAAGTAAAAGTTTGAAGTTACTGAAGTTAATTTTCAATAGCAGCCCACGACATAACCCCCAGTAAAGTGACATTTGGAACAACTAATTCAACAATAGGAGGTGGCACTGTGTACAGTCTTTCTTTAGTAGTAAGTTTTCTTCACTGTAGGCAGCACACTGAGTCACAGCATAAATATTTATATATACATATATAAATATAAATATGTATTCACACATGCAGCAAGATCAGTCTGTGGATTTTCCAGGCAGTGAATCTGTGCAGCCATCAGTCTCTCCAGTCACATACCCACACTCATGGCAGGCTAGTCCTTGCATTTGGGGCACAAATTCACACCCATGAAAGGAAACGAATACTGGATTTCAAGTTTATCTCTTCTAAAATGAATCATGATTTGGGTATTTCAGCTAGGCTAAGAATTCAGTCAAGTTATTTGATCCTCAGTGATCACCTGTTCTTTCGAAAAATGAAGGCACTTCAGGATGGTTGAGCTTCAGTATTAAAAATCAGAAAAGTTTGCAACTTGGAGTTTGTGTTTCAGCTGTCAATTGATTTTGCAGCACAGTAAAAATCAGATACTCTTGTAAAACAAAGAGTAACAACTGTTCATAATCTGTAATCCCATGACCATGAAGAGAAATGGGAATGCAATACTACTTTTACTTTAATTTTTTATCTATTTTTCTTTCATTATCTCTAGATCACTCAAGATTAATTATTAATTTTGAGCCAAATAGTTTTCCTAAGTGTCCTAGTTTGAAAGACAGGTGTTTGCTAAGGAAAGCAGAAGCCTCCCTTTGAACTGAAAAATGTGATCCTTCCTTCCTACAGATTATTATAATTTTGAAATTAAGGGAGCTCTCAGGCAAAGATATGGGGGTAGGAATAACAGTTCTTTACTAGTATATCTAACAAGACAAGCAAGAACAACAACAGCTATGAAATTAGCCACAAACAGAACAGTAACTCAGTCCCAGTCCCTTTCTGGCTGCAGGCACCTTTTCCCTGAGCTGCAGTTCCCGGTGCTGGGGGCGGGCAGGTCCCGCAGAGCTGCAGGAGGGCTGGGGGTGATGGCAGCGCTGTCCCAGGGGGAGAGAGAGATGGAGAGAGAGCCCTCTGCTCACGGTGTGGGTCCTGGTGCTCAGCAGAGTGCTGGATGGTGGCAGGTTACAGTGAGAAGGCAGCAGGGCAGGCTCTGACAGCAGTGAGGATGGCTCCTGGTGCTGGGATGGCAGGGATGGGGCTGAGGCAGAGATCGTCCTTCTTGTCTGAACTCCAAGGGGGAAATGGGCTGAGCCAGAGCCTTCCACTTCCTCTTCTGGATGTTTGAATCTCATGGGGTTTCCCTCTTCTCTTCCCTCTGCCTTGCCACCAAGGCCCAGTCAACAGGTATCTTAGCATGCCAATGGGGAAAATTCCACAGAGGGAAAAGGGAAAGAACCAACCCCCAATACTAAGTAATTTTCAGCTGCATAATTAATTCACTGATTTTTTTCCCCATTTTTGTATTACTGCACACAAAAGAACCAAAAGCTAAAAAACCCCAGAAACATCACTAAAGCCTTCCTTCCAGACACTTGACATAATATTGCTGTGAATTCTTAACTTTAGTATTCCATCAGAGCTCCAAGCTGCAGTTCAAATGAGTTTAGGTCAGTGCATATTTAGTCATGTTTGCAGGACTGAGTGTCCAAGATGGGAAAGTCTCCTCCCAGACGTACTTGCAGATCTCTTAGAGCTGAAGAATCATTCATAAATACTAAGGAAGTTCATCCTTTAGAAATGAATCCCAGTCTCCAGTGTATGCAGTGGGTTCATTCAGTATACAGGCACAAGCTGGGCTCCTGATGCTTGTGGGTCCTTTCCAACTGGGAATGTTAAATGATTCTGCCAGGGCTCCTGGCTCCAGGCTATGTCAGAGCCCCACTGCCCCTCATCAGATCACTGCACAGCTCACAGACTTCCCAAGGGACAAAGCTGGCAAACAACTGGCACTGACACGGGGGCTCCTGGACTTTGGGCAGCTGGATCCTGAGCACTGCGAACTAACACTCCCAGAAGCACACACTTAGTCCAGTTCCCACTGAACACCTTTATGGAAAGGCTTACACTGATTTCTCAAATTACATTTCCACACCATCTAATTTTGATGCGATGAAATGCTATACCAGCACAAAGCCTTATTACATATTATTACAGGAAAACAGAGTACATTTACAATCACCAAAAGCCACTTATTTGTTCTTTCCTGAAATGCCAACCTTAAACATTTTTTTGATATCTGCCAGCAAAGGGAATGTTCAGTGGCAAGTCACACCATATATTCCAGAAAAAGTGCAATTCCATCAAACATACCTCCACAAGCCTGCTGGTATGTTCTCGAAATACAGCAGCATATTCCTTTATTTCTTTCTCTCTTCCATTTTTAGCAGCTTCAATGAGAACTAGCAGAGGAACAGTGGTGTCTAAGAAGGAGTCTGAGATGTGATCTATAATGGCTTTCCGGAGCTGCAAAACAAAGCAGTACATCAGTACCTGCTAACTGGAGTATTCATTAAAGCCTGCCTGTAATTACTGTCCATTCCTATTTATAACATAAACACATACACACTGTATTCCTGCATTATTTGCACCGTAGGTCTGAAACATATAGCAGCTACAATTTATGTATTACACAGAAAATTAATTTTAAGGACAACTTTAATATGCCACTGGGTAAATATGCCTGTCTGTAAGTGTTTGTACAGATACATAAAACACTACAACATGTACTGGTTCTCTTGAAGTCAAGGGAGCCAAACAAATATTCCCCTTCCTCGATAAACAGGCTACTTAAGTTATTGCACAAGTGAAAAATTATTTAGCCAAGACCTCATATCTCCTGGGTATTCTCCCTTATAATTCAAATGTCAAGGGAGAAGGCTATTTAATTTTACAAAGAAAATATTAATTTAATCATGTTTGTGCTCACAAAATAGCTACATCCCATGATTTCATAATTGCAAAATTACCCAAGTATTCTCTTCCTGGGAAATCCACAGACACGGTCTGGCTTGCAGAATGGCAGCCTTCATGATAATTATGTCAATGACATTACTGAATGTGCCACCTAATAATGTATTAATAGAGCAAGAAGATCTATAAATGAGGCTGGAGTTCAATTTTCTCTGCTTAAATTAATTGTTCTTGAACTTCTTACTTAAATTATTAAAGAAGCATAACATTATGCTGTAAATTACCTGTTTCAAATTAGGCCTCACAGAAGCTTGTAACCAATCACTGGGACATGACTTCACTACAGAGGTTATTTTACAAGTTACCTACACATGACAGCTGTTCATTTAGAGCATGCAGCACTACAGCAAACATGCCAAGTGGAACAATACATGAAATGCAACTTAATGATGGAATGCTCTGAACTGCCTACTGCAAATCCAGTATTTCTACAATATATAGAAAAGATACTGACTGGAACAGAGAAGGACACTCAGTGTTTTTAAGCTCATCACGCTGTTGCTGAAATAGTTTTCACTTGGTATTTTGCTCCAATGTATCTGTGTGAAACTCAGTACAAGTAAAGACTCCTACCATGAGAAAAACAGAAAAAAGCACACTTTTGAATGCTGCTTGTTGGGGGTTGGTTCTTTCCCTTTTACCTCTCTGGAGTTTTCCCCATTGTCATGCTAAGATACCTGTTGACTGGGCCCTGGTGACAAGGGGAAAGGGGAGAGAGGAGGGAATGCCCTCGATATTCAAACATCCAGAAGAGGAAGCAGAAGGCTCTGGCTTGGCCCATTTCCCCCCCGGAGTTCGGATGAGAAGGACGATCTCTGCCTCAGCCCCATCCCTGCCATCCCAGCGCCAGGAGCCATCCTCACTGCTGTCAGAGCCTGCCCTGCTGCCTTCTCACTGTAACCTGCCACCATCCAGCACTCTGCTGAGCACCAGGACCCACACCGTGAGCAGAGGGCTCTCTCTCCATCTCTCTCTCCCCCTGGCACAGCGCTGCCATCACCCCCAGCCCTCCTGCAGCTCTGCGGGACCTGCCCGCCCCCAGCACCGGGAACTGCAGCTCAGGGAAAAGGTGCCTGCAGCCAGAAAGGGACTGGGACTGAGTTACTGTTCTGTTTGTGGCTAATTTCATAGCTGTTGTTGTTCTTGCTTGTCTTGTTAGATATACTAGTAAAGAACTGTTATTCCTACCCCCATATCTTTGCCTGAGAGCTCCCTTAATTTCAAAATCACAATAATCTGTAGGAAGGAAGGATCACATTTTTCAGTTCAAAGGGAGGCTTCTGCTTTCCTTAGCAAACACCTGTCTTTCAAACCAGGACACTGCTGTGTTTGTAAGTAGGGCAGTGACCATGCACACAGAAAGAACAGTGTAGGAATCTGCTGGTTATCAGACAAGATCTGGATGTGAATTTCACCACTAGCTTTTGGACAGCCTCACCACCTGAAGTCAGGTGTCCTTGATTCACCCTTCCAAACAAACACAGGCAATTTATGTCTGGAATGGTTTCTTTGTCTTCTAACCTGCTGTAGCCTATCACATTAGGATACAATGTCTGGGTACACTGTATGTTCTGCAAAGTAATTTACAAAGACAGAGACTGTGGGATTCCAAAACAAAATTGGGTTTCCTACATTCTCAAGCTGGAATAAAAAAAATAAACAAACACACAAAAAACCAAACCAACTATTGAAAAATTTCACTACCAGAAATAAAATACATCGAACCTCCAGTCCTGCCAAGTTACCTGCTATGATTTCTCTGCTCTCTGTTGTAAAGGCTCCACTAAAGAAAACAGATATTCTTCCTGTTTAAAATTAAGTACATGAATGTGACCTTGAAGAGTCACAGTTTAAAGATTTCAATTTACAAAAAACAACAGCAAGTTGTGCAACCATCATATCAATGGCAATGATTCATTGTCTCCAACAGAAATATTTTGTAATTCTGTACAGCCCAGATTGCAGGACTTTCACACCTTAGCTTGGTGTCGCTACAATAACCTCAGCCACATTTGTGCTGAGCTTGAGATACCCAATTGCAAACCAGCAGCCTAATTTTATCTCTCACTGCATAATTCTTTTCTATAGCTTTTCACTGGTTTTCTTGGCTTAAATAACCTTTCACACTGAAATTATCATTACTATTTCTTTCTAAGAAATGCTCTATCCTGCAATTATGCAGCAAATCCCATCTTCTTAAAAAAAAAAATAATGCTGTGTCTTTGCTGAACACAAACAAGTTAGAAATTATGTTCCTATTGCAGCTCTGCGAAGGAATACATGAGGCTGAGAGGATGGTTTGTGTAGCATTAAAGAGCGAAGAAATACAACACAGAAAAAGAAGGAAAATACAAAAGAAAAAAGGATTATCTGAAGCAATATCTATTTATTTTCATGCTAATCCTAATGAGCATTTCTTCCATGACTCAGTAAGTCTGTTTGACTCTGGCCACCTGTAGAGCAAAATGCTAAAAGCTGAGTAGCCAGAAGGGAGGTGTATGAACAAAGGACAGCACCAGTAGTGCCAGCACACAATGCTAGGGAAGTTACAGTGCTATAACTAAACTTTTTCTCATATTTTTAAGTGAAAGAAACACCATCAGAAGAGGGAAAGGAGCAGGAGGGAATGTCTGACAAACTGTTTTCTTCTTAAGATGCAACGTCTTACCCTTTGAGCAGACTGCTACAGGAGCATGGAGAATTTTTGTTTTGATATCAAAATGCATTAAAAAATAACACAGGAGCATGTTGTTTATAAAGCATGGGGCATAAGGTTGTCAAAAAACAGTGGAGGGTAGAGAAAAAATATGTCAGCAGCTGTTTGCCACACTATTCAACATCAGTACTGATAAGCAGAGAAAACTCCCTCTGCCTCTGCTTGCGTCTTGCTTTACCAGACTACACTGGCAGAAGTCCTGGACAAACCTCAGTGCAATTATTCCTGAGGGATCTCCCTTTCCCTTCCAAAGGGGAGCCAGGAAAGCCAACTCCTTTGTGTCCAGAAACAGCTACCCATTATCAAGAAGTTACATAAAAATGTAAGAATATCACCAGGAATAACATTTATTAAAATAACCAACCGGCCAGAACTGCAGAACAACTACAGGAGAAACTGCTGTGCAGTCCATTCATGCTGCAATGGGAAAGAACTGGGAGGCAAGAACTGAGTTTGGTAATTTCACGTAATTACAAATTGGAATGAATGGGCAATTCCTTCCTAAATATTGGTCCAGCTCTCCTTGGCAGGGAAGCAGTGATGCAGGTAAAACTGCACACACAGAAATGGCAGGTACATCTCCAGCACAATACAAGCCAAAATCAAAACAAAGCAGAAAGTTTCAAATCACCAGAAGTACTGGCCAAGCTCCTGAAATGAATGCAAGTCACTTTCCTTGAAAAAGCCTGAGAGTTTTTACAGGTCCCAGAACACCCTGATCTGGGGACAGCTACTTCTGCCTTCAGTCTTGCCAGACACAAGCCCTGCCTCCACTGCACACTGTGGTGTGCAAATGGGTTCCAAAGGGGCCATGGCATAACCTACAGCCAGGGTGCCAAATGGGACAGCACCTCCCTGATGGTTTGGTTTATTGGGTACTACTGAAGAGACTTCAAAAATACAGCTTTATAAGGTTTTATCTTTAACCCCAGTTTTGCATGACTGAAAGCAGAGTACACTGCACACCACAGCCCTGAATCCACCGAGAGCACCTGAAGCAATACCACCAAAGGCACACAGTATCATTAAAAAATAGTGTTATAAAAGCTGTAAGAGTAGAGCAAACAACAGTTTTTGTGTTTCTTGTAAAATTGCTGGGAGACAGAATAACAAATGTTCCTAAGTGAAAGCAAGTAAGATTCTACTGCAGTATCTGTAGACACAAAACTCACAACTTCATGTCTCCCAGATCAGAAATTAGGCATGCAGTAAAGCACTCTTCCTAAAACAATTCTTATGCAATTCATATATATGAACACAGAATCGGAGGAAATAGATAAAACATTTCTTACAAATACTTGCCAATGGAAAAGAATGTCAAGAAGCACTGTGCTGTTCTGGTAAGAGAAAATTACTGGTTCTAGATTGATTATAAATTGAGCATGATTACACTCAGGCTGAACATTTTCCAAAGGTTTACAGACACAAATTTAATTAGTTAACAGCTTTTAACCACTGTAACAGAGTCAATAAAGTGTTTTAAGCTGGAGTTTAATTAACTCATGGAAGGAAATGAATGGAAGGGTTCCTAGACAAACTGAGCTGGTGATGCAGGTCTCTGCACTGAACACATTTTGGACAGAATATAAGCAGAAACTGAATAGCTACTTAGCTGTAAACACTGCATCTGTATGATCTTGTTCTCATTTTTCAGGGCTTCCCCTGGCTGATTATGGGAGCAGGAAGGAATTTATTCCTCATCTTGAAGCACAGGCTGGCTTGCAAGACAAGACTGAACACAAAGTTGGGAGGGCTAGTCTTCCACCAGGGAGTTGATGAACAGCCCGAGCTGGAGACAGGATGAAAGAGTTGTGCTCATATTCTGTGAAGCTGTAAATCATCATGCATTTGGTTGGGGCAGCCTGGCTGAAAGAACTACTGACTTTCTAGGGGTTTTCTTTCTGAAAGGGCACACTGTACACTTCCAGCATAATCTGCAGTTTTCTCAAAGATATTTATTGCAGAGAAGGGGGGTAAACACGACTGATGTCTACTGCTAACCTTGTGCCCTTCACTGAAGTTGTGGGTTCTGGTCCGTGCCTCACATTAGTTTTAGGACTAGCTTTAGGGATGTAAAATGGGGGGTACACTGTGCACTGGGCATTCCAAAGACCCTCCATTGTGGTAAGAGTTCTCTCAACTGTAAAGACCCACACACACTGACTCAGTAGTTCCTTCAAGGTGTCTGTTCCAACAACCAGTAATAATTCAAGCTTACTGAAAATTAAACAAATCTGGATGGCCAGATTTATACCTACAGCAAATATATTTAGACATTCATATGTCCAAATATATATTCAGCCAGTATCATTTGGCAGGGTTTTCTCCCAGAGTTTTGAAAACTGATATGTAAATATTCTGTGGAATGGTGCAAGTGGTATAAATAAATTTTTATTAGGGGAAAAAACCTTGTTTTCAAAATACATAAACTGAAAATAGCAGATTGGAAAAGAATCCCTCAAGACTTTTTGTACCTTTCCTTTGCCTGGGTGCTCACCTGTCTGCGGAGGTCTCTGGTCTTCTTGCACATAGCGTCTATGGCAACATTCAAGGCATTGCTTCTCTCTGCCTTGTCAGTCTGCAAAGGGACAGAAAACAATCAGTGTTTGTCTGGGATCCCTCATCCAGCACATTCTTTGTGTCCCCGGTGCATCAGAACATTTGGTCAATCATACATGCTGAAGGACTTTTCAAATTTTTCATACATTTCAAGAGCCAGTACCACAATATCCACAGAATGCCAATTTGTGATGTTAAGCATAATTTGCTGAATCAAAACGTGCTTTAGAAGCTGTATACAGGAACAAAATAAACACTTAACTTCTGAATTGCTGTTATACTCTCAGTGTAATCAGCAACATGAATAGAACTATGATGATAGTGGCGATGGTGATGATGATGATGGTGATGATGATTAACAACAGTAACAACAACAACAACAATATTGATGGCAATCCATTAATACCCTATTCACGTGACAAACAATGCTCTCTCTCTGCAAACAATGTATAAATTCAGGTGCCCACAATGCAGTTTGGTTATGCTTTTGTCCGCAGTGTTCATTATTTCCTTCTGTAAAACAGAATGGTGAGTTTCAAAAGGGCCAAGATGTTGCAATGCAAACACTGTCCATGAAATGGCAATGTCTTCATTCTGCAGCACATTCATCCACAGCATCTAGAAGACTGAAGCTTTACTTTCTAAACAATTTTAATCTTTTTATTTCCTTTTATTTGCTTTTTATTTTTTAGCAAAGTGCTTCTACCATCATTACCTATTTGAAAAATGTACTTCACTGGAGCACTAGCCTTGTTCCCCTACAATATTACCATTATACTTCTGTGTCTACTGGTTGGTTTGAATTCTTTTTGTCCTGTTAGCACAGACACTACATGAAGATCCAAAATGCCTGATGAACTTTGCTCACCTAAAGCAAGTAATCATTGCTCACGACCTTGGACTGCCCTGGTCTAAAGGAAGGAACTACAAATAGTGGTGCTTTACACAAAGTCAGCACACATGACATTTACAGCACAAAGAACCAGACTCTCAGAAATGCTAAGCAGTATCTATGTATGCTGACCACAGGATTTGGACTTCATTTACCAAATACCAGGAAGTCTTTATTATGAACACGACTGTCTCATTTTATAAATAACATCAAAATTAATATGAAAGTGGCAATGTCTTGATAGGCACCCAGGAGTATAAGCTTGTTATCTATGTATCATACTTAATCAGAGTTATTTCCTTACTATAGAAACCTGTTAACAGCACAATATGCTTAATATTAAAACAAAGAATAGAGGTGGCAAGAAAGAATTCTTACATTAAACTTAATTGTACAATGTCATAAATGCCTTGAAATTATTAGCCCATTCTCACATTAGCACATCAATGAAACGAAAAACTACTTTAAAAATTGAGCTTGTACTTTCAGGAGATTTAGAAAGTCTCCTATAACCTTCTATCTCAGAAGCTGCCTATAGTCTCTGCAGAGAACAAATAATCAAAACCAGGTCTTGGAGAAAGGTCTGAACTTCACCTTAAAACCTTCAAGGAATCCCTGGAGGTGGACACTCACTTTTGTTCCTCAGCAATGCCATCATTTCTTGTACTAAGGCTTGCACAGGAACCAAAGTAAATAATCACTCCTCTATGATGCTTTGCAAGTCTTGTCAACCTTGACAACAAAATGATCCCTTCTGAACTGCCAGGTAAACAGGGCCAGGAAAAACTCTGTGAATGCAACTCAGCTTATCCCTTTGCATTTTCAGACTACAAGAATGCACTGGCATATCCTTTGAAAGCTCTATATTTAGAGGCTATTTTTCTACAAAGACAAAATCATTGTAAAATAATGGGATATTTTTCAAATTCTCTGGTAATCTATAACTTCAAAGGTTGCTACTAATGATACAACTGGCTCTAAGCTAACCTAAATCTTTGAAGCAGCTAATATGAAATAACCTCATGCAGCAAGTGGCATAAAATATTGAACAGTGAACAAAAAAAAATGAGGCAGTTGAGCCTTTCAGTTATCCTGCATTCACCTACTGTTTTTTCCTATAAAATATATGCAGTAACAGCTACATGGCTCCCTCCTGAAGATCCTAAAAGCAATATCCAGTTCCTATTTCAATGCTTTTTTAGCATTTGAAACATTTTACAAGCACTAAGTCACAGCGTTATTAATATTCCACTGAGTGAACGTTAAGTATTTTTAATTAACACTGGACACCCTCAAGATAAATGCTAGGTACTGCAAATAATACAGGCCCATCTATTTCACACACACTGGCAAACAACATTAGTTGAATGTCTCAAAAACCACATGTGCAGCAAATCTTCCCTGCTGGATTTTGATGGAGTTCATTTACAGCATCAGGGGATTGTGACCTTCCCAGGCACTCCAGACCCTCATGCACCCCAAGGTACACAGGTGCAATCCATGACATCTGCACAGCCTTGCTGGACTCAGCAACAAGCCTCCAGCCAAGCCTCTGTAGGAACATGCCAACACAGAGTGCAGGAATAGCACAAGCTCCAGACTTTGTTCTTAGACAAAGGACTACACAGATACTCTGAGAAGGGTTTTAGTTTCACTTTCTTGATATTCCTGAAGGCCCACAGATGTTTACCTGACAGCTGCACTGATCAGTAGATTATAAGGAAGATATGGGCAGAACTACCTAAGTGATCATCTAATCTCTTCTAGTACTTAGGCTAATATTCCCATATTTAAAGGTCTGTGGCCATAAATTAGGCACGTGTTTTGTTTCATGTGATGTGTCTGTTCCCAAACTGTCATTGCACAATCTTGGGAGAAATAAATAGAAAAAGAAAATCCAATCATGATTTTCTTTGTTTATCCCACAATGACAGAATGGTTTGGGTTGGAAAATCTCACCTCGTTCCAAACCCCTGCCATGGGCAGGAACACCTTCCACGGTCCCAGGTGGCTCCAAACCCTGTCCAGCCTGGCCTTGGGCACTGCCAGGGATCCAGGGGCAGCCACAGCTTCTCTGGGCACCCTCCCAGTGAACAATTCCTTCCCCATCTGATCTAAACCTGCCCTCTGTCAACTGTCTCCAGCAGCTGCACCACAAGTCTGTGATGAACAGCCTTTGATAGAGTTCTGTGTATCCAAGAACAGTTTCAGTAAAAAAAAAAGACTAGCACATTTATCAAAATCAGTAGTCTATGGAAATACTAGAAAAGAAGCCAAGCTAAAAAGTAAACATCAATCAATACTAAAATAATTTAATAAATGTCAGAGTTTTAATTAAATGGCTGACTGTTTCAGCCTGTGTACTGAAAATAATCCTATGCTCAGCAATTAGAGGATCACGTACATTGCACTTTAATTCAAAAAAAACCAAAAAACAAACTCTCACACAACTTACGTAGTTCATTAAAGCAAAGTCACAGCCTCTACAGAGACACCAAGCATTCTATATCTGCTGTTAAAATCTAGCACATAACATATGATTTTTTTTGCATATAGAATTTAAAAATGGTTCTTCTTTTGATTTATAAAGTCACTGTGAACACTGATCAAAACCATAAGATTATAAGAAAAATTGTATAAAAAGCAATTTTACTATTTATCTTGCATGATGAAAAAATTTTGTCATTACTTGGGACATTTTCCACACCTCAAGTTTTTGTGCAATGGCAAGAATTTTTTTTTCATACGCAGCTTATAGAAACCCTGATCTTTTAAATCCTGTTGTGGAACTCAACAAAGTAAAGACATCTACAAGCATCTGTCTCAAAAAGCCCCAAAGAAGCCCAGAAGCCTTTATAAGGGAAGATCCAGTTCAAACCTGTTGGAGCCTTCATTTATCCCAGCTGGTTCAGGGCTGCCAGAATTAGTTAACACCGTGCTTCAGCCATCAGCAACTAAATAAAACTAATACCCCTTCCTACATTCTTTGCTAGGAGGGGACAAAGGATTTGTCACCTTGAAGGTCACACAGAGAGAAAACAATCCAAGATGACTATTTGTGAGAAATGCTAAGTGTGGGGCAGAACCTCCCTGTATTCCTTTGTACCAGTCTGGATACCACTAGGCCCTGGGATTTGTCCCTTACACATAGAATTAATTTAAATATTATTTTACCCTTCAGTTTTTCAGCTTGTTCCTCAAAGTGCAATGCCCAAGTGAAAACCAAGACTGCTTGTTGGAGGTGCCACGTCTGTTAAATACACCAGAACAAAACAACGTTGGGCTGGAACTCAGAAATGAACCGTTTGATTACAGTTCTTCTTTCCAAATACATCTCATGCTTCCAAACAAAATGTTTTAAAGGCCTCTTGGTTCCCCATCCTGGGAACTCCTTGAGCACAAGCAACCTCATTGGAACATTTAGAGGCATGAACAATTATATGCACAGCATTCACTGCCTGAGAAACCTCTTACATGAACATTTCAGAAGTCATTCGAGGAGTCCTCTGACAAGGCAGTTAAGGCAGAACCTGACATTTCTGACATTTTTCCTTTGAAAAGGTAAAATCTCCCAGGCCTTTCCATAGAGCATTTCAAAGCCTATTTTTACAGTAAATCAAAAGCCTGGAAAGGGAAATTAATGTAGAAGTACATTTACTACCTTTTTTTTAATATGGGAAACAAAAATGAATAACCCACAAGCACTTTAGGTTGAAAATCACTACCTCCACTCAGTGACAGATTCCCTACTCCAACACACCCACCCCAGTGTGACTTTTTTTTAGACACCTGGCTCAAGAAAACTTATTTCTGTGACAAACAGGTAAGCATATATTTTTAAAAGGGGTATGGAAAATCATATGCAAGCGAGCAAATAAGGACTCTTTCATGTGGAACTGTTTCTCATTACAGACAGGGTTTTTTTCCCAGCAGCTTCAATATGAAATTGTCATTTTCCTCCTCTTCAAGCCCTCATGGAATACTCCCTATGGATGTAATGCTGTGAGATGTGAAGTACCTCATAAGAAATTAATTACCTCAACCTCCACTGCTACAACTGGAGAACTAAGGGCTCTCCTTCCTGTGTCAATTACCCTCTTCCAATCAATATGCAGGAACAGCCTGGAATTTAAAGCCTCTCAGCATAACCCTTTTTTGGCATTCAGTTACATATAGTTTGTAATATTGCAAAACAAATTTCAAATTTCATTCTAGACAAGCACACATCAAACAGCCTAAAAAATCCAGAATTTAGAATGTATAACCCTTTAATTATTAGAAAAAACACTGAAACTTGCAGATCCAAATTAATCCTAAAATCTCAGAAAGAATTATGTTGCTGGAATATGCATAATATCGCATCTTTTAATCCACTCTCCAAAACACTGGTGTCAGTCAGCTGAAAGTGTGCAGGGTGGCCACGTTGTCTCAAAGGACAGAGCTGGGATCTTTATCCCTGGGATAATAAATTCTCTTGAAAGTGACTGGGATCCAGTCATAAGAGAAGATGAGGAACCTACACTATTCTAAATTGTTATTGTTTCTTCCTGATACATAAGAAAATTATCTCCTTAAGTCAGTTCTTCTCCTACTTTGTCATAGGGGGAATATTAGAAAAGTTCAGCTTGACCCCAAGGTGATCCTGAAAATCCACCCGTATTTTTGTAGTACTTGTCTGGGGAGAAGTGTCCTGAGAAGTGCATGTGCCATAGCCAGTGTGCTGCAGAGCAAATACAACCATCACTTACCAACAACCATCATTACTACTTCTAATGCAAAAACCAAGCACCACAGACACTTCATATTTGAATATGACAGCCTTCAAACTTGGCACAGAAACCCTGAAGGCCAGTAGTACTTTATTTTGGTTTGTATTTCAACTCCAGGCCTATCAGAGGAATCAGCCAGGAGTAAAAACAACATTAAATTTCTTTTAATCAGATGTTAGTGTCATTCACAGATGTTGCAGGAAGGAAAGGCAAACGTAAGTAGAAATAGAGCAATACTATTGCACTGACAGCAAGAAGTATATTTGAGGGTAATCTGCCTTTTACTAAGAAGCAATTTTCTAAGTTTCTAGTACCAAAGTTTTTAATTGAATATCCATCTACCTTTCACCAAAGTGTTCTGGCAGTTTTACAGCAGGAAAATAGAAAATTAGCTGGAGAAAATCTCATTCTACTGCAGCAGCATAAGACTTTCTTTTGATGAAATATCATATAAATCGCTTGAAGATTATATGCTGCTATGAGAAAGAGGAAGGGGAAGGAGGGAAAAGAAAATTCAAAATAAAATACAGTAGAGTTGCTGAGACAGTCCTTCTCATCCACCTAGTTTAAAAGCCTTAGCTATACTCTAAATCTGAAAGTTATGGTCTTAAACAGCAGTCATAAATAGGGAAAAATGTCCAGCACCAAGCTGCTCATGTTCTGCCATACCTAGGGACAGACTGAGTTAGTGCAGGTTCCAAAGTGGCACAGCAAAGGCACATCCTGCATTTTTCAGGGAATCAAACACAAGCTTACTGTGGCTTCTGAGGTGGTATTTTAATGCACAATGTGTTACACAAATAGATTCCTGTAGACTTAAGAGGTGTGTAACAGCACTCCAATCAAACAGCATTATAAATACATATGACACATATTTTAAAATATACAGGATAACTAAAAAATTGTATTTCTAAAAAAAAAAAAAAAAAATTCCAAGTCCTCAGAGCCAGGCAGAGCTTGGTAATTTCAAATAACACACGTTATGGATGTGGCTCTGTTCAAAACTGTATTTCTAAATAAAAGTTAAGTGCTGAAACCCCAAACAGACCAAAAGCTCTAATTCCATTTAATTATGTATTAATTGTATTAGTTAATCCCCTTCTAATCCAGAGTAATTAATTTAATTTAACACCATGCTGTGATGCAATATGTGAATCTAGGAGGCTGGGAGGCACTTCAGCATGTGCAGTGAATGAAAGTCCAGCTTTTAGGGAGTGGACTAAGTTCTCAAATATACACATTTCAGCTGAACACTCTCCAGCACCCTGTGCATACAGTGAGCCCAGATTTTGTGAATCCCTGTATACTTGCCCAGTCTGTAGAGGACTATAAGGCAAGAGGGAAGACACACAGGAGGTTTGGGGGATCATCACAGCAAATGGCAGTTGATGCCATCACCTCACTGAGTGAATTCAGTCACTCCTCAACAAAACATACCCCTGTTCAACAGCAACACAATGAAACTAGAAGCTCATGAGTAAATGTTTCAAATACTCAACTTTTATTTAAAAATTCACTATTGTCAGATAGAGAAGATCTACTCTAGTTCAGAAAGTTTCTGTTGTTAGCACTTGTGGGGGAATGAACACAAAAGATTGGTAGAAGAGCACCTGAATGATGCTTTTACACTGAAAGGGGCCCTTGCAGAGCCATTTACTCAGCAGATGGATTTGGAGAGTGAGGAATCAGTGCATTACTTTGGCCCTTGGATTAGATTCTTGAAGATCCTGGGGTCCTGTGCTACAAGAGAGAAAAAAGCCCCAATTTGTTCAAAGTAGCAGCTACTAAATGGAACAAGAGATGTTATATGTGATGACATGCAGGGAAGACAACTAGAAATTACAGCGTCCCGTAGGGCTGGGATCTGCAGAATCCTGCCTGAGACCAGGAGAGTCTGCTATTCAGGGCATATTCCTCTGCAGTCCTATGCAGAAATCCCCCGGGCGTCTTCCCTATTTATTTTTACATGGAAAAAAGCCAAATATACTTGTGGAAATATTCAAACTCAGCATGCAATATTTCTGACATCCCAACACAGCAATCATACTTCATGCGGGAAGTTCATTTTCTGCAGGACTTTCACCTTAAATGTTGTAGAGAATTTCTGTCTAAACTAAAAATGTGAAGTTTAGTGTTTAATTTTTTAACTATTCACATCTCCAATTAGCCAAGGAATTAATTTTATTATAAATGAGTCTAAGCTTTCATGTAATTGTCATCAGCTCTATGGAAGAATATAGCAAAAAAAGGAAAGGACTCCTGGACGTAACTAGAACAGAATCAGTAGAAAAGTCACTAGCAACTGTGTTGGGTAAAGCAAAAATATTATAGGTAAAGCAAAAATATTATAAATCTCAAAGACCTTTTTCCTTTAAGATTTATATTAAATCCTTCAACTTTCAATGAAATAAATTAAATACTTGGCTGAAATCTAATGAGTAACTTGTTCTTGCTGTAAATGTGTGCTACTGAATTTCATGTGAAGGTTAAGAAACTTTAAAAATATAGTCAGAAGATGAAAAGCAAAAGGTTAAGTAGGATCTTCTTAAATATGGTTCCCTAGTTGCAATGTACATGAAAATTCAAAGATTTATAGTTTGCATTTCTATAAAAATGCATATAAGATCTATTTATATTAATGAAATATTCACGTTGTGTGGACTTGTAATCAAGGTCTTAAAAGACCTGCTGTTTGCATACCCTAGAAGTGGGCACATTCCATACCCCAGTGCGTAAGGTATTTCTATATTTTATATATTCTGTATCTCTTACAGACTGGGATATTCTATACCCCAGGGTATAAGATAATTCCATACCCCAGTGTGTAAGATTTGAGACGTTTCTTTAGGAGAAGCAGCACGTGCCTGCTTTGGGATGTCCCTCCCTGCTCCTCAGCACCCTGCGAGGTCAGATCAGCTGCCAGCACTGCACAACTCTCACCGCTCCATGGGTGCTGGAGCAGGAGTCACAAAGGGTAGCTCGGAGGCACAGCCCGCCCACACTGCCAGCTTCCAGAACAGGTTACTGCTGAGGAAGCCTCCTTTATTCTTTGCAAGTGCTTGTGCTGGTTCTAGCAGGGGCAGCCACTTAGCGCTTTCATTCATTAGCTGGCAGCCAGTTTTGCATTTCCTCATGTCATTACTGATGAAGTGCCAGCCTGCCAAAAGCCACAGCACCCCCTGGTTCTTGCCAGGGGCCGCACACTGAATGGCAGCGCCGGTGGAGCTGCACCGTGCAGAGCGGCAGCCCCGGATGCCGGGGACGGAGGGCTGTGTACCAGGCTGTGGCTGGGGCAGGACAGCCCCTGCCAGCTCAGCAGGCTCCGCTTGCGATGCCTGCAGTTCTGTCAGGAGCCGTGGGCCAGAGCAGCCCGGGAAGCTCTCCGGCCAGAAGCGTTCATTGACACTGCAGCAGCGCTCCTGGGAGAACGCGTTCCACGGGGCTGCTGTGCGTCCTGCTGGGACACAACCGCTGGGAAGAACCCTCGTGATTCCACCGTGTTCCTGCTGCTCCAAGAGCTGCTGCTCTTGCTGTACATGGATCTGTACGTTCAGATACATTCTTCTAACACGTCACACGTACAGATGCAAAAATAAATACAGCTGAGTACGTCAGACTGTATTTAGGCTTACATTATAAACCCTCTTTGCACTGAAAGAGCTGCCAAAACTGCAGGCTGATCTGATGAGAGGCTCAGAACAGCAAGTGCACAAAACTCTCAATTTACCACATTTGAGAGCCATGTTTAAGCACTACAAATCAAAGAAAAGCCAATTTTATATTAATTTGATATGTAAATACTGTTAGTAAGTTCCTTTAAAAGCGACTTTAGCATACAGTAAAATGTGGAGCAAGATTCTGAGAATGAAGATAATATGAAACCTATTAGATATATTTATTTATTTATTTATTTATTTATTTTACTTCAGACTTCCATGAATAAAACACTTGCTGTCATACTAGGAACAGTACAGCAGAAGGGAAGGCGTCTTCTGTAACCCCTCCACTCCTGTTTCACCAAGATATCCTGACCTCCCTATTCTAAAATCACAAAGAGAATTGTATGTCGGTTTGTGAGGGAGAAAAAAGTGGAATCACTTCAAATATCAATAGTTTACAAAAGTATAAAACACATTAAAAGGCCCAGTGCTGAAAGTGTAAAATCAATTTGGCATCATCTTCTGTATGTAAATAAATACACTTTCAAATGCACTCGCTGTATGTAATAGACTTCAGGTTGCCACACTTCCAGAGTGCCACCTGTCCTGGTTTGAAAGACAGGTGTTTGCTAAGGAAAGCAGAAGCCTCCCTTTGAACTGAAAAATGTGATCCTTCCTTCCTACAGATTATTGTGATTTTGAAATTGAGGGAGCTCTCAGGCAAAGATATGGGGATAGGAATAACAGTTCTTTACTAGTATATCTAACAAGACAAACAAGAACAACAACAGCTATGAAATTAGCCACAAACAGAACAGTAACTCAGTCCCAGTCCCTTTCTGGCTGCAGGCACCTTTTCCCTGAGCTGCAGTTCCCGGTGCTGGGGGCGGGCAGGTCCCGCAGAGCTGCAGGAGGGCTGGGGGTGATGGCAGAGCTGTCCCAGGGGGAGAGAGAGATGGAGAGAGAGCCCTCTGCTCACGGTGTGGGTCCTGGTGCTCAGCAGAGTGCTGGATGGTGGCAGGTTACAGTGAGAAGGCAGCAGGGCAGGCTCTGACAGCAGTGAGGATGGCTCACTGAGGCAGAGATCGTCCTTCTTGTCTGAACTCCAAGGGGGAAATGGGCTGAGCCAGAGCCTTCTGCTTCCTCTTCTGGCTGTTTGAATATCAAGGGGTTTCCCTCTTCTCTCTCCCCTTTCCCCTTGTCACCAGGGCCCAGTCAACAGGTATCTTAGCATGACAATGGGGAAAATTCCACAGAGGGAAAAGGGAAAGAACCAACCTCCAACACCACCACAAGCACTGCCTGAAAACAAAGGCTGGAAATGTCCTTTATTAACTCACTAAACTTTTCACACGGAAAGGATACATTTAAACACCTGTTTTTCAGGGATCTTCAAGAGTGCCATATGTTTACTTTGAATTGGAGTATGTGTTCCAAAGTAGACAAAATACCTCTTCAATCACATGACATTATTATATATTAAAAACAAATAAAAATAATAACTGAACAAAACTACATTAATGGGATCCACAAAAACACAAGAGCAATTGTACATGAAAAGGCTTTATATCAGATTGTGCTTATAGCCTAAGAGAAAATGGATGCTGTAGTAAACCATAATACTTAAAGCACAATGCTGATGTGACACTGTGCCTGCACAGTATGTTAGTAAGAGCAAAATCAAAATCATAAAAAATGAGAATGGGAAAGCTAAGCAGAAAAGGCAAAGCAAATATTCCAGGCAAGGTCTATTCTGTAATTACAAAAAAGAAATTAAATTATGAATTATGGAAGAGTTGTTTCCTACTCGGAAGGCATGAGAGAGAAGGATACATGGAACTAAAATGAGTTTACAGAACCAGGGCTTAGTTTTGCTTGCTTAAGACCATCAAATTCCAGCTCATGATTTTTTTAAGGTTACTGATACACTTCTAGACTCATCCATAACAACGGCAAATTAAATAAAGCACATGTTTTTGCTACACTCAGGAAACCTCAGGTGGGCACTAACACCTAAGAGCTGCTGCAGGCACACAGTGACACAACTAAACCCAAGGGACTGAGCTGCAGAAACCAAACCCAGTGCTCAGTCTCCACAGCCACAAAGCTGAAGGCTCGTCCATCTCAGTGCACCACTGAGCCATGCTGAGTGAGACACCTTGGCTCAAAGAGCCTCAGTGCTTCCAGATGGTCTTTCTGATAATCCAGGCTAAGAAGCACCTGGCTCCTCACACACCACCCAGCGGAACTCTGACAGTTTAACAAAGCCAGAAGATACCAAGAACTGGACATGCCACAATTCCTGCCCAGTACTTCTCCCTGCTTAAAGACATTAAGCCTATGTTAGCAGAGCAGGTGCCAACTAAAAGGTTCTCTGGCTTTGGAGGAATCCCATCAAAACTCTCAGCACAACTGCTTGTGCCTTGAGTGATCAGGAGAGGAGAACAGCAGACAGAGCTGCAGGGCACTGGAGCTATGTCTGATTTAAACCACCCTGAGAAAAGGAGAAAGGAACTTTGTGTTGTAAATTACTCAGCCAAAAAGGATCACTTCATGTACCCCATACCGACCAAGTCCAAACCCAAAAGCTGACAGATGTCCAACAGAGTATACTTTCATTAAACCATCACGGTAATCCCTTGGCAATTGTAAGCGTGTGAAAAACAAAGCCTTGTCTCTCTTAAAATAGTCAAATTTTAGGCAATCCTGGTATATAGAGGCTCTATGGAGCAGGACAAACTAGCTTTTAAAACACGTCAGTTAAATTCACCATAAGCAGTGCAACAGCAGTGCTCTGAGAAGTCCCTGACAATGGATGGGCAGTGTGTACTGGAAACCTCTGGGCTCTTCTCCATATTCCAAGAAATTCTGAGAGAGAAGAAGGTTACTGTAGTGCCTGCAAAAACTCAAAGTGCAAGTTTTGTTTAGAACACCTGAGTGCATACATACTCTGCAGAAGCTCAACAAATGATGCTTCTAGCTCTGTTCACTTTGTGACTGCTTTTGCAGCAAGCAGCCAACACTATCTGAGTGCCAGCAGAAATTATGTGCATGGGGGAGATCAAATAGGCTGAAGGAAATACACTATAACATCCACTTAGTCTTCACAAGATAGAAAGATAAAGATCCCATGTTATATAAAATATCTTTAACTACTTGTCATGCTGTATATTAAGTATGGAATTTACTGAAAATGTTGCACTTTTAATTTGGCATTCTGAACAGTTTTAAAAGTAGTTGGGTAGCAACCACAAGGTTGGGAAATGTGCAGCATAAAAGTAAGTGCTATGCTTTTAACAGATTTCATCTACTGAAAAATGACCCAACCTAATGCCATCCAATATCATTTTGAAAGATAAATATACTCAAATTTTACCTGTAACCTGAGCCTAAATAAACCAAGACAATGAAAATGAAAGGTTCAATGCATTAGTTGAAAGAGCAGGTAAACCTCAATACACTGTACACAACTTTGCTGAAAAAGCTAAAGAAAGAGGAAATAAGAACAAGCTTCTAAGCAGCACAAACAACACTTTGCTTTCATTTTCATACATAACTGAAATATCAAAGAGAAGCACACTCAGGGGCTCTAAATGATACATGATGGAAATCAGTGATGAAACAAAAATCAAGAGATTTTTGTTCTCTGGCAGAGAATGATAGGAACTTCCAGTTCTTGCTAAGTTTAAATTTTGGAGGTTGTTCCATACAATGCTGCCATTTCTGAACTTATAAAGAACTAATGAGAATTTAAAACCACATTATCATTGAGAATCAAGTGCCTTGTCCATTTCAAGCCTACTAGGAAGAGACACTGCCATAAAATGAAGGCACTGACTGACTGAGCCTGGGGCAGAAAATGAACAGCTTCCCACCTTGGGAGTAAGTTTAGTAGTGGACAATGGAGAGCTGAGCAGGAATGAGCCAGATGACAGAATGGCATCTTGGAAAGGAGCTCTGAAGACAGTATCTGTAATTGTCAATGGCTTTATTTGTTGGCATAATAGAGAGCAATGTAGACGTGTAAAGCAGGGTGTTACCAAGCAGTTTTTCTCCAATATTTTGGAATAAAAACTGAAGTTCAAGAAACAAAATCTTTGTTAAAAATATGTTTCTGCTGTTGCAGAGGCAGTGAGCATCCCCTACAGCTAGCAATAGTTAGTCCCCTCTCATCAGCCATTAGTGTCCTGTGACTCCCACCCACTACAACACAGCTTCCACAAAACATGGGTCATGCTCCTTGCTGTATAATAGTACATACATTGTTGAAACAGGTAAAGTGTAAGAAAAGACTGATCCAATTTTTAATGCATACTTAAATGAGACAAATTTCTGATTCACTGCACTGACTAATAAGCCAGAAATACCCTAAATTGTATGTGTGCACAACATACACCCATTTATAGCACAAGCAACACTGGTACCACTTCTGGAATTTGTATTTGAATTAATAGGAAATGTTGCCAAACAGAAAAATGCCTCTTATTTAACTCCCTCTTTAGCACCGTGTACTGTAAAGTGACAGAAGCCAGCACAGACTAAGATTGAAACTCTAAAAGCTGGTGATTCCTACAAAGGATGCTAAGTACCATCTGTGACCTCATGAAGAATTCACCTCCACAAGTTTTGAGACTCTTCACATTTCTAACACACTCTAAAAAGCTCTCCAGTTTCTGGACACATGCCAGAACAAAATTCAAACCTTTCTTACTTTGTTTTGCTAACAAGAGTCTCATTCACCAAAGACTCAATGAAGACAACTTGATTCAATTACAAATCAAGATAATGGAGTTTTGTAAAATACATTTCTTATCTGCAGACTACAAAACACTGTGCTAAACAATACCTAAGTCCCACTTCAGTTTAACAATACAAAATGGACAAACATTTGCAGATTCTGCTCAAGACTGTGTTTAGATTCCCTCCCCTTTATTTATACCTTAAATAGAACTGGTAAGTCAAACGCTTTTGAAAACTACACCTTGTCATCAATTACTGAGTCTCTCGTTAACATATATCTCACATGACATGGCCCTAGTACAGCGATGCCTGTTGTCTGTGCCATGCCAGCTAATGATTCTTTGCCACATTTAAGGGAGCTCTCGATAACGGAATGCCGAAGAACAGCTACCCCTAGTGATCAGCGAGGCAGGAGATGAACTTCAAAGTCCTTCTCTGTTAACAGCCATTTCTCAGGTTCCTCAACGAGCTTGTCACCAGCCACAGAGCACTGAGCAAAGACAGTACTCAGTATCCAAACGCAGATCTGCATTGCAAATCATTCTACCGGGAAGAGCTTTGTGAATAGGTCTGTGTCACATGGTTATACCACAGTCTGAACTCCAGCTTCAAACACTAATAAACCCTCATCTAAAGAGTTAAAGCCCAATTTCAATCACTCTGCTCTGCCTCCTGCCACACAGAATTGCAAACAAATCCTTCTCAGGGTCTCTGCAGTACCAGGATTCCTCCAAGCCACGCAGTCCAAGAGAGAGGACATTGGTGTGCTCAGACTGAGGCTGGCAGAGTCACAGATAACATCAAGCAGATCTAGAGCCTGGCACGGGAGAAATACGGAATCACTGAAATGTTTGTTTAGCTTGGAAAACACCTCTCAGATCATCAAGTCCAAACATTTAATCAGCACTACCAAGCTCACCACTAACCCATGTCCCCAAGTGCCGCATACATGCACGTCTTTTGAACCTTTAGGGACAGTGACTGCCCAGATGCCCTTAGCCTTTTTGCCCCCCTGGGCACACCTGGGCTCATGTTCAGCCTCAGTCACCAGCACCCCCAGGGTCTCTCCTGCTGCCTTCCAGCGCCTCTGCCCAGCCTGGAGCTGCAGGGGCTTGATGTGAGCCAAGGACAGGACCTGACATTTACCCTGCACACACACAACACCCACAGCCTTCCCCTCGTGCTCTAAGGCTGTCAGCTGGGTACAGGAGTTCAGGTTGTTCATACTTTCATACACTCAGGCCAGGTCTGATCCTCTGGTTGTCCTCTTTCCATACAGATGGAAAAAATTAATGTGACTGTTCAGTAGTGCAAGAATGTTCTTCAGCAGAAAATTAGGAAATGTCTACAGCAAGCAGCAATCTTCTTGACTTGTCTCCCATGAGTGAACACACAGCATGTGGTCAATCCAGCTAAACACTGAGAAGGCACTCCTGATGGATAATTTAGTACCAGCAACATAGACTATTTGAAGATGGTTTTACCTGGAGCCTTCTGACCTCTATATGGGCTCTTTACTTAATCCCAAGGTTACTTTCAAATATGCATAATATACTCTTTATACCCATGAAAAGATGGGTATAGGACTAGGAAAACAATTTTTACAAAGATGCTAAGAAAAAAATTAGTATAAAGAATATTCATATGGCAGGAAATTTAAAACATGCAAGCTGCAACAGCAAAAAGAGATAAGAGTAAGGAAGAAATCATACACTCTCCATTTACCTGAAATAAAGGAGAAAGATGTTTGAGAGCCCTAGTAGAAAAAGTCTCTCACTGACCTTAGTATCATACCACTGAAAAAATTATGAAATGTCTCTCCCTTTTAAAGTAAGTATTTTTGCAAATTATTTTCTATTAGATTAAAACACCCTTTCTCTTTTGGAAAGGGAAACTGGACAAAGTGTGCTTAGCCATTTAAAAAAGGGAAGTATGTTTTCATCTCTGTCTCTTAAAGGAAAATAAGAAATAATTTTAAAGCGTGATTCCCTGTACATTATTCACCAGCAGGTATTAATCAGGCTTATCCCCACATGAAAAACACAATACATGGAGACACTCTTACAAGTTCACCTTGGGTGGCAAACAGTTGGTATCAAGGAATATTACTTCTAGGGCCAGGGAAATGTGTCTGCCAGGAAATAAAAGCAAGGTCAAGCCACAGGTAGGATCACAAAAATAATGCCATTCAGATGTAAGACTGTAAGTAATTTGGAGCTGACAGAGGTAAACACAGAACAGACAAGTGCAATTACCAGCCTGCCTTCATCTGCAGGACCATGTCCTTTCTGAAGCTTCTGTGCTATTGTGGCAAGCAAATTTTGCTGCAGAGTATTATCAAGCCCAGTGATAAAGCAGAGTCACAGTCAATGCAACAAAGAGCTGGCACTGTTCTGGTAAGACAGATCAGCTGTCACATGAATCATGCCATGACACTGTGTCTCTAATGCTCACCTGGGTGCATTATAAACTCTGAAAACCTTTTTCCATCTCCTTACACGCAATGCACTAGGATGAGGTCCCTGTTGGAAACAAGTAAGCGCACTGAAGACAATCCTCATTACAGTAATGGAGGACCAGTATCAACCTTCTCATCAACCTTCACCACAGTGCTTAATGCTCTGAGATTTTCACATGTTCATCTTTAGTCTACTGTCAAATAAGAATTATAACACTTATTGAAAACAGCGAACACTAGACCAGAAAACAGTACATCTACAACTTGCAATACCTTCAAAAAGTAGTTCTTTACTGACATACCAAATATGTTGTAATAACATGAGTAACACCGTACCCTACGTACTAGGCTTACTTTGAAATATTTACACTTCAGCATCACAGACAGGTATTTATTCATAACAGTACACTGAAATGGTTTCACAGGCTACACTACAAGTGGCTTTATGTTAACTGGTAGAAAAGAATATTTATATATTCCAACTGTATTTAGCAAGCTCTTTTGCATCCATGAAAATTTGACTGGGTAATATTGGAATGAGGAGACAGGCCACCAAAATTCAGTGGGGCAATTTGTTGAACACATGACCAAATGTGACAATTGTAATACCAGCAATAATAATAATAATAATAATAATAATAATAATAATAACAACAGCATACAACTATAAATGTATTCATAGATTTGGTCTCAACAATTTTGATAGCACAGGAGTCTCTGAGAGCAAAAGAGCAAACAGGATTTGAAGCCACATCACACGGAAAAGTCCAACTGTCTAATCATATAAAGCAGTATGCCATGGATGGAGCTCGCCTGTTTTGTGTCTCACATCCTTGTTTACCAGTGAACAAGACTGTCACTAAAACTCTGCAGATAAACATCTCTAGTGCCTCGATGCTGTTTATCACCTGGTACTACAAGTTAACACGACAGCTGTAGGAACAGACAGCAGCAGTGCTCTAGCACAGAGGCACAGCTTAGCTGGAGTCTGGCAATCACCTTTAGTAGCAGGAAGATTACAGGGGTTTGAAGATTTATTGCTTTTTCAGTCTGACAGTTTTTCTGTGATTTCCTTGCCTCTGCTTCATGAGGATGACCTCTGATGTCCATTGTAGAAGTGGGAGCAAGAATCCTACTGTTTCCTAATGAACACAGATGAATTTCACTCTTGAAAATATTTCAGTCATTTCTGGCTCACCTTCTATGCAATTATTGCAAGCTTTTATGCATGCCTTAGTTTTAAAGTCACTGTGATTTAACTTTTTATTTTGTATTCACATTCACACAATTGTTCAGTGGTTTAAACTTTCCGAGGCTATTTCAAAGTCTTCTCTGACAGGTTCTATGAAGGTGCTCTTGGCCTCAAACCTTCTCCATATTTTGAAGAGTTCACTTGTAACTGACTTTTTTAGTTTCATTCTCTTGTTTCTTTTAATTCCTCTGTTCCAAATCAAGCACTAGCACCCCAGATGTTTTTACTTTTGCTGTTTCTGAAAAGGAGGTAAATTCACACATCTCTACCTGTCTGCTCTGGCACTTCATTTTTGTAGTCATTGTGGAAAACATGTGTCTGTGTGCTGAAACTGGCTCTTCTCTTCCATTTTATTTTCCTTTTTTATTTTTTCCAAAATAAGTGTTCCCAGGACTCATTCATATTGTAGCACTTGTACATTAATCACCTGCCAAATGTTCACGGTTCATTAAAGAACTCTATGTTAAAGGAAGCCAATGGAAGTTGCTCATGAAGGAGTAATTCAACTTCTGCTCATAGCCTTTTATCATGTGGCTTGTTTGTTGAAATTCTCAATCAGTGTCTAATTTAGAAGTTTTCTAACGTGAGTATGGCAGCTGATTCCTGATCATTGAACATGCAATTAACAAAAAAAAATTACACACATAGAAAGGTGTTACAATTAGCAACTGTTAATTCCATTTTAAAGATATAATTGGCTTTTTCAAGTATATTTGTTATAGACAATTTTGGAGCATTAATTTAAAGGAAAAATATTTTAAAAGGCAAAAAGCAAAAATCCTGGGTACTTTGAGATTCAGAGACAATTCTATGAACTTTCTGATTTTGTCTAGGCCATTCTTTACAAGGAGAAAACAAAATAAAGGTGCATGTTATTACTCAAAGACAAACCTCTCTTTGAGATGGAAACAAATCACACAACACACATTTGTTCAGAGATGACAAAACATGCAGGTACCAGTTGCTACTTAACTGCCCAGCTGTACCAACCAGGCAAACTGAAATTTAAAGCAGCTTAGTCTCATATAACAGCAGACCACTGTAGCTCTGAAGTCTGGAATCAAAAGGGGACGCTCAGATGTACAGCACACCACCTCAAAAATACTGCAGGGAGACACACATAAAATTTTAATGTTGCTGTTAGAACTCACTCATTTAAACCTCTGTAAACACAGAAATAATAAAACCTTATTGCCTTGCTCCTGCTTCTCCAAAGCAAATAATCAACTTGAGGAGAATGACACTACATAGGTGTTCAGTAGCATGAGATCCACAGTAGCTTTCCTCCAACCATGTATTCTGTTCCTTTAAGTACAGAATTGAGACAATTTTAAGCACTTGCCTTTCTACAGACTGAATGAGCAGTGCCCTGAACTTCTCAGTGAACCCAGCACAGAGAGCCCACAGCTCAGGGTTTACAAAATGCAGAGACACTCCTGAGACATACCTGGAGCTCAGCCACTCGTCCATTACTCTATTGTTTCATTTACTCTTCCTGCAAAAGAATCGGGTCTACAGCCAAAAGTTCTTCTGTGACTTGAGGGACACACACTCACCCATCAGTTTGTGCACTTGGTTATTATGTCAATAGGATCAGTCTAATGTCACCTAGCATCCACATAACTGTAAAACACAACAGCAAGAGTCAGCTCTTCCACTAAGATTTTCTCAAAGTGTTGTTCAAGGAAAGCAAGTACTCCTCTCTGATTTCCCCATGAGAAAACTGAGGAACAGAATGGTGATGTTATGTGGCTATTGCCACCTTCAGGCCAATAGCAAAGCCAGAGATAGAAAATAAAACTTTAAAAAGCATTTAATTCAAAGGGGTCACACATGAAAACACAACTGAACACATACATGGGGTAAATAGCAGTACAGCCAATGCAACAAACTAAAGAAAATAATCTGGGTTTCTTGAGACAAGACTGGCAGTGCAAGTCAGGATTTCACAGCACAGACTCAGTATCCACTGACACAGTTGTCACTGTAACTTGCTGCCTCGAGGAAATCACATAAACATCTGCCAATATCCAGCTAACAATCCTACACTGACAAGGCAGGCATGGGAAACTGGATAGACAGCATCCATTTACCAAAAGCTGAACCATTTCACCCCAGTCTCCCTGCTTTTCTGTTTACGAAGTTATGTCTGCATCTTCTAAACATTTTCCCCTTCAAACAACAGATGGGTCCATCTTCTACTTTTGCCAGTCTGACTTGCTGAGTAATGGAAAATTTAGCCATCAGCCCAAGACAAGGTTAAGAGGAATGGGAATGCCAACTTCCCTTGGTTTTTCCAGGCAAAAATCAATCTAGGACAACAATCAGAACAAATCTATCATATTTCCTGGCAGAAAAAAAAAAAAAAAACAAAAAAACCCCACCATGCTATAGCAGGATAACTGTGATAAGAATGAACATTTTGTTGAAGAACAAAATCATCTGCAGCTCATGGAAACTAGAACAATTAGAATCCATTTATTCTACTTAACCTGGATCTTACTCTGTGCAGCACTCACCCTAAGAAGGACACAGAAATTAGATGCATTTGCCTGAATAAGTCCCTACAAATTCCAGACATGTATTCTGCAAACTTTACAGAGTCGCAGCTATAGAAAGTACCTGAGTTGGCCAGACTGCTGATGCACATTACAAAGACACAAATTAAATATTACAGCAAAAGCTTAAATCAATCACTTCCAAGATAAAGGAGTCCCTGCAAGTGTTTTCAGTGTACATCATATAACCTTATAGGGAGTGTCATCCCTCTGTCTTGGTCATCGTTAAACAAGCAGCAGTGAAAAACACTTTCTTTTATTGTTTCGTTCTGTGGATTTAGGGACGGATGAATCTTATTTAAGTTCTCTAAAGTGACAGTTGAGAGTGTTTTGCATGAACTGTTCTTTGTTTAGCTATGAAACTACAGTCAAAAGGCATGTCAGAGCATACCAAGCTATTATTCATGATTTCCTCTTCTCTCACATTAGGAAATAACTCTCAGAATGAAAGTCATTCATTTTACGCATCCACACAGTGCTTACTTTTGGGGTTAAGGTAATAAACAAAGATGCCAGTAAATAAAAGTAAGCACTACCCTTTTGACTGCAGTTGATAGACCTTTTTTCAGCAGAACAAACACAACTGCATGTTTTGAAGTTTGCCTCCTATTTTTTAAGGACACAGAACACAACCCCAGAAGCCGTCTTCCTCATCCCTCACGTTCTCAGGTACTGTTGTTCTGGCGCATCTACAGGGCACTGCTGAACCTCCATTGTGAAAATACATGTGTATGCTGAGGTCTGTTTCTCCAAAAGGACAAAGGGTGCCCGTGCCTCCCAGAGCACAGCCAAAGACAAACTGTCTCTGTCCTTGCAAGCTCTCCCCACATGGACTGCACAGAGAAGCTTTATGATGGGCAGTTCCCCCCAGGACTGTCCCCAGAGGCTGCCCCAGCACCAGCCTCCATCCTACAGGGAACAAGCAGGACACACTCACAGCAGTCACAGATAACAAAAGTGTGGTTGGAGGGGAGGGGGCAGAGGTCTCCCAGTAGTCTCTTGGGGAAAAGAGAACAATGGAGCTTTAAAACTCTCCACTCTCAGAGGGCTTAGAACTCAACAGGACACCATCAATACAACAGCTGTCTGACAGGGAATAGTGAGGCACTTTGTACCTCAGAGTGACTGATGAGAAGTTAACGCAGGACGCATGGAGTATAAAATCCTATCCAGTCAAAAGATGAAGGATGGAAGAGCCAGAAACATCCAGCCCAGACTGAGAAAGCAGCCACTTGTGCACATCTTTTACCTATCACAATAGCCAATTTGGACAGATTATGAATTGATGTTTTATGAACTCCAAACTATGATCATTGCTGCACGTGGACCAGTGTTGAACCTTCACACAGCAGGCATTTGTTGGTCACTATTAACTTGAGATTCAAGCTACATCTACAAGAGAGTGGTAAAAAAATCCCCAAGAACTGTACTGTCAATCCCTTCTTTAATTGAAAACATTTCATCAGGTGGAATATTCAGCACAATGACACCTCCTCTTCTGCTACAGATCACGTGGCAAATGCAAATCCATTACGACAGGACCAAAACTGGGGTTTGCAGCTTGAGTGTAGAGTGGCTTGGGGAATGTCTGTAGTCACAGGCGGCCATGGGGATCCAGACGTGGAGCCAAAACCCTGCCAAGTCTTCATTTTCCAGTGAAGAGGCTGAGTATGCAGGCTGTATAACCTGCTGTCATCTCAAGGCTGTAGAAGAGCCAGCCAGAGCTGCTTTACAGGCCTGACAACAGGGATGCCATTCCACCTGTGGCTCTCCAGCTCCACTGCTCCACAGAGGGGCTTGGCCACACAGGACTCCAACCACAGAGTTAATAAGCCAACTTTTACTGCATTTAGCCATGACAAATACTCTGCACTAAAAGGCTGTTACTATTACCCAGTTTGCAAAGTGTACTTTGCAGTTATGAAATGTTTACGACCAGCCAAGCCTCCATTAATTACTCAGCAGGATGATCCTATAATGTGTAGCACCTTATATAATGGGAAAGGCAAAGTCTCAGTGCTATTCATATTTTGCTCCTTCATTATTTACAGGAGACATGCACATGAAATAGTGTTTACCACCATTACAGGAACACAACTATTTGCTACACAGAGAGAAATGTCTGTGGACAAGAATTTGACTGGCTTCAGCACAGGAAATTAAAAAAAAAGGATTCTCAGACACCTAAAATCAATTACTTCAGAAGCAGTAGCTATGACAATTTAAAAAAAAAGTACTATCAAACTGTACAGATTGACAGAAGTACAAGACCAATTCAGTACTGATATAAGGCTAGTGGAAATTTACTCATCTGCACGTCAAGTAGATTTGCTTAAAGTAAGTAATTATTAAGAATCAGAAATATTTGTATAGTTTACTTGCAGTATCACATAGAATAGGGTTTTTTTAAAAAAGCCTTTTTAGGGTCTTTTTTATTGTTCCTATAAAATGGACTCAACATTACAATTGCATTACACTTCACTATGATACAGTACCTTTATTATGGCCAAATTCCCTTTAATTTTCTCAGCCTTTAAGACACCAATCTTATAGTGCTGCATTGTGGTTATTTATTTCTTTTATTTGTTCTGTTTCTACGCTGGCATTTATTTTTCTCCGCAGAGCCATTTCCATTTGGTGAAGAAGAAAACCCCAAGCCTTCCCAATTCATCACCTGACCACCACAAAACTTTTTTTTTTTTGTTCTTTTGACTTTAAAATTATTTGTGTAGTGTTTAGGATTTACACCCAAATGGGCCCAGCTCACCGATACAGTCATAGATCTTAGAAATATCAATTCCCTCTGAATGGATTAAAAGCTGCACGGAATGTAAAACAGAAGGGGAACAGATCCTGGCTGGACACCTAGCATCACATTCAGAACTGCAAATTCAGCTTTCTAAAACAACCTGTATTGTTTAGGATAGTCTCAAACAAGTCCCGCCTACTCTCCAGCTAGTTTAGGAGGTCTCAGAATTTCTTGTTTGCATTATATTGACATTATGTTGACAAGTGTTTGGCAGCTGGATGGGAGGAAGGAGGAATGCATAGGAATTTATACTTCTGATCTTAAAGGTTAGTTATCCTCTGAATTCTGTTGCAGCCTCTTGTATTTTGATGAACCTCACTGATCTTTAACAGCACAAAACTAACAGACTGGGAGTACTGATCCATTCTAGTTACCATTATTCAATAGTCAAAGGGCCCTAGCGTATCAAATGTTTCCTACTTTTCAATTTCAAGTCCCTGTTTTTAATATCTGGGTGCATCAATTTGTCAGTGCTTGGCAACACAACGATGAGGAAAGTCACATACTGAATGCAGCAAAACTCACTCACCTCAAAGCATCCAACTTTCATATCTCCACTACTGATAGCCACGCCTGAGAGAGCCACACTGACATCGCTCTGTGCCAGTGGAGAGAGAACCAACAGAGACAATGGAGTCACTGCCAGCTCAGGATATTCTGTGATTCTAAACTCAGCCTAAACTTGGCCTTTATAGCTGCTCAGGCTGTGGCCTCCACTGACTGTCCTGACTCATCCCCCAGCACTGGGATGGGAAACTCGTCAGCTGGGCTGGGTGGAGATGACTGCACTGCAGAAACAGAAATGTAAGCAACATGAGTTCCACTCTCAGTGTCCAAAAAAAGCACAGAGCCCTTTATTTTTTATAAGGGTTTGATGATGTCACTAAGAAAGTTATTTTCACTGCGTAACTGTAAATTAAACACCTGGATATTTTCTGTTTTGGTGTTTTGGGTTTTTCATTTTTAAAAAACCCAACCAAACAAAAAAATCCATAAAAGCTTTTTTTAAAACCCCCTGAGTCAGGCAAAATTTTTACAATTTCTTTAGTCACTAAATTAGAACACTTGAAATTGGCTACTGGGAGAGCTGGATGAAAATACAAAGATCATACAAAAAATACTTCACAAATGTGATAGAAAACATAGAAGAGAATACTGCATCCACTGAAGGCAGCAGGAACACTACCACCTGTCCAAATGGAAGCAGAACTGAATTTTTTTTCACAAGAAAGCTTTGAACTATTAGAACCTAAAACATCTATTTTCAAAAAATGTGTATTTTGTAGAATTATACACTCCAGTTAACTACATTTTCCTGAGATGATTTTCATTTCAAAAACTCCAAAGAATTTATAAAGCAAAAACACAACTGAATTTTCCCTATATAAAAGTCAACATATTCTCTTCCAGCAGTCCGAGGAAAACCGAAAGATTTGAGAGAGTTCTATGTGAAGTCAGCACACAAAAAGCCCAACATATCCTCTTTCCAGTGCATTCAGGCAACCCACAGCTCCTCGCCCTTCCCACAGCAGCCCCCTAAGCAGACCTGGCCTTCAGCTCACTCACAAGATGAAATGTGCTTTTTTCATTCCCAAAGGGAAAGTCCTTCCATCCCAGCCAGAAACGCTACAACAAAAGGCAATGTTAGCACTGCTGTAGTCATCGCTGTCATAAGTGCAGCTGCTTTTCAAAGCAACCACAGGTACAGTCTGTAGCCGCAGCCAAAAATGTACAGGACAACAGAAAGCAAGTATAAGCTCAGGGAAAACAGAAAATAACATTTACCTGATAAAAAGGCAAAGATGGGTAAACAGGACAGAGGCTGATGCTTCATCTAATGCTTAAATTCTGCTCACAAAGCTAATTATAATTTTATTCTCTATCATAAATGCATTAGCTTTAAATCTCCAGTACTGCCTGTCATTTATTTAGACACACAAGATTTGTTTAGCCAAAGAAAAGCCCATATTATACACTGGACCAAGTCTACACTAGACATTTTAGCAATGTACAGGTACCCAATTGGATGTGTGCATTTTAATAACATTTTACTGTTTTAGTGCAAAAAAACTGGGAGAAGTTTGGGTTTAACTTCATTCAAAGACCTAATTTAATGTTCATTCTCTTTTGTAGTTATAGCTAAATTCTCTACAATATATCTTACAGTATTTTTAATAGACATTACCCTGATTAGTGTAGCTTAATGTAGAGCAGCTGGTCTAGATCATTAGAGCTACCTGATCCACTGAATGACAGAAACTGAGTCTCTGTGTCTGCAAATACATCCAAATTTTCATCTCCTGGTTTTCACTGCTCCTAATTTTTGTTTTGCCCCAGCAAAACATGCTAAAGAGCTTGGATTTTCACTACAATTAAAAACGTGGAATTAAAATATATCTTAATATGATGACAAATTATTTACCCTACTCTTCAGAATCAGCCTGGTTCTATATCCTGATTTTTTTAAAATTAAACTCCCGATCTAAAACTTCTTTTTGCCTAGATTTGGCTCTTCAGCTGTTTCAGATACAGTGTCTGAGAGACAGACAAAGGACCTGACTGCCCAAGTACCCTCCTCACATCACAGAGCAAGCTCCACTCACATCCCCAGCAATAGGAGTGAGGATACAGGGGAGCCAAAGGCATTTCCCTAGAGCTGAAGACAGACAGGCAGACAGAGCTCAGTGCTCTGGGCATGGCAGAAATGCAACCACCTGCACACATATGGCTGTTGGTGGCCAACAAGATACAACAGGACATTTCCCTTGAGGCCTTAGGTGGATTGTTCTAAGCAGCATACATAACATGTTTTTCTACACAATTAAGTTAATTTTGCTTATTATTCAGAGCAAGAGGCTGGTGTATGCCGTAAGTCACTCATGTACAACCCCTCCACTGAACAATCTGAAGGAGGGTGTACATATTTATGTAGTGAGTATAAAATGGGGAATACTGTACCATGATAGCATGTGCAGCCTTTGTTTACAATACATTTTACATTGATGGATTTTAAACAAACTAGCTATCACTTCCCCCTCCCCGGAATAAAGGCAAATGGCACATTCCAGAGAAATGCTATCTCCAAACAGCAGCTGCATGAGTACTTTGGCGATGGATGGAGCTGGCACAGAGCCTCGGCAGCGCTGCCGTTTCTGTCATTCCCAAAAGGGAATCAATGCCTGATTACATTTAGCGTGGCCTCTCTTTTGCTACCTTCATTACATCTGCTATGAAATCACAATTCTCTATTTTCCTTTCTTTGTCCCTGAATTCCTCTTATCTGATTATTTATCCCCTGCTCACAGACTTTGTATCTTTGAAGAGCCAGAGCCCACCCTGGAGGTCTTTCATTTTAAGTTTTCCCCCTCTAAATGTATCACCTCCCCTCCATCTCAGAAGCTGCAGAAGATCTCAGAGCCCACAGTTTGGGGTCATTCCACTGCCTTAAGACTGTCACATGTGAAAAAGGACAACAGAAATGTACTGTCCTGCCTTCACCCCTCATTCTCAGAGGTCTGCAATCTCAGCAGTCCCTGCATATCCTCTGTGAAGGAGCTGAATGAGCCCTACAAATCTGGGGATCCTAATGCTGTTGGTGACTTCGGGGACAACTCAGCAGTAGTTTCCTGTCACCCAAAATGCCTCTTCAGGGTATGTGACAAACTCTGCTCATGCAAAGCCACTATAGATGCATCACTGTCATTGCAAAGAGTCTCAGATGGACCTCTGGCATGCCATTAAGGGTGAGAATTAGGTAGGCTATCAGGTTTTACTAGTTCTGTATCAAAACATTCACCCTCCCTCGCCCCACTTCCCTTCCCTCTGAAGCCAAAAGCTGTAGCCCTGCAGTGGAAGGAGCACGACCAGGCCTCACAACAGTCCTGTCATGTCACTGAGGTGAGGGCAGAGGGTGTCTGCCGCTTACACTGACTCCATTGAAGGTAGCAGGAAGAGATTCAGAGCATGTGAAAGGAGGAGAGCAGCACACTCCTCCAGGTGCAGTGTGCTCCCAAATCCATCCCCTTACCTCTGGGATTACGGCCCGGCTGACTGGTGTTTTATCATCACTGACAATGCTGCAGTTAACGGCCAAGGACCCCGTGTTGACTGCAGACAAACCATCACCACATGTATCCTGTGAGGTTTTTGGAATGTCCTCAAGACTCACCTACTAATCCTCCATTAACAGATTGACAATTACAAGAATGTTCCTCACATTATTGTCAGAGGGTTTTTTTCTTACTATCGTATTTTGCAGAGTAAGATACGAATAAAGCCCCAGGAGACAACGTAACACAATGTGAAATTCAAAACCTACCAAGAGTAAAACCAAGTCGTATTTAGTACACACAATCTTACAACGATGTGTAAGAGTGTACAGGCCTCTGAGAACTGAGCAGAGCCTGCCCACAGTGGGACTTGCTGGGGACATGTATCACAGGGGGCCCACAGTCAGTCAGCCTCATCTTCCTAAGAAACCAAGCCAAATAGCAGTTATTTTGTAAAAGCCTCAAGCCAAGAAAATACACCAAGTAAGTTTCCAATATGAAGTGTGAAGAAATCCAATCAAATAAGCAGAAGCATAGCAGAGGGGGTTCGAGTGCAGTCAGCTTTGCAGACCAGCAAAAAGAGATTCCTCACACTGGCCTCACCTTCTTGCAGCAGCAAGTGAAGCCAGCACTAGAAACCAGAGGGACAGAACTAATGAGCTCATGTCAGTTCCTGTGCTGTGCTGATTTTGTACTCATCTCGTCTTTAGAAGGTTTCTCTTAATTTTGTTTTAAGTACAGATATTTTGCAACCAAAACAATGTATACTGTGTTGTTGTAGCAGTCATTCTAATCTACATACATATAATTTTCATCTGAAGCTCTAACAAAATTTCAAGATGTGGAAAAACTGGTTTTGAAAGAGCTTTTTTATTGATGATATAACCACTAAAATATGGATTTACATTGCTCAATAACAGTAGCTAGAGTTGTGTTGATGGTATTGCCTACAAGAATACACTATAAAATGCAAAGAGTAGCATATAAAAAATACCAATTACTTATAACACATATTAATAGATAAACAAATTCAATGTGCCATTAAAATGATGTTGTATTTTTAGTATACTTTTCCCTCTTTTTCCTCACAGTTTTAAACACTAATAGAAAATCTACCGTCATGCAGACAAGTTAACATTTGTGTACAGGTCTGGATTATATACATATATAAATACATCCTGCATTAATAATGGACTGCAGAAATAGACTGGTGTGAGAAAGCCCTTAACAAGAGGGAGAATAAAGAAGAATAAATAGGAAAGATTCAAATGAATAAATACCATATCTTTAGTATGTTGTTGTACCTAAGTTTTGTTCTTTCTATTCAGCTATGCCAAACAATACTGAAAATCACTAAAAATACAAATTATTATCATTCCCTACTTCCCAAACTTCCCAGTCACTGAATTTTCATATTACTTTCTCTCTGCTACCATACAGGTCCAAAAAGAACCACTCACATAGTTTACGATAGTAAAGTGAACAAAAAATAGTATTTGCCATAATTCAGCAGAACAATCCACCTGACACAAAAGCAAACCATAAAATGACCCCATGTATGATGTCTGTGCTCACATGCAATGCTTTTTCAGATCTCCTAAAGATCAGTCCCAGTTAATTTATTGCTATCTTAAACCCAACCACATCTAAAAAAGATACACACACAAGCATTTGGGATTTCATAAAAACACAGGAACAAACCAGGCCACAGGTCCTCACTGCTCAGGATCCTGTCTCTAACAGTAATCAGCCAGAAATGTTAGGAAAAGTATGTAGGACAGAAAAAATACAGAGTGGTAATTTCCAAATTATATGCTCCCACCTATTGGCAATGTGCAGCACAACCTGCTGACCTTGGGCCTTGGTGAGCCAGGGCTGGCATCCACCTCCTCCTACAAATCCACAGCTGCAGTGAATAAAACTGTGTCTCACTGCTACCTACACATAATTCATTACTCTTCAGTCACTGAACCTCAAAGGAGAAACAATACTCTGTGACCTGGGTGAGCAACTGCACACCATCAACAATAAATTGCAAATAATTCAAGCAAACAGTTTATGCCCAAGGGCTAACATTTGTTCACAAACTATGTCAACATTAATAATATATAAGTGAAGAGGAATGTTTGCTCATGAACGATTCACAAACAAATGCTGCTTAGCCAGATAATTTGTTTGTGAAAATCTGTGTAGCCAAATCCTGTGCTTGGAGAGCTGATAATTTTTGGTGTTCTCCCCTTCTCTTCACCCCTCCAGGTCTCATCAAGGATGAAGGGCTGGGGACTGCAAGGTTGCCTGAGCTCCATCTCTTCTGACTCCTTTACTTCCCTCAGTGCGGGGCAAACAGGAATCAGCCAGGACCACAGCTCCACTGTTTTCCATGAACTATAACTATTTCAGACTCTTCTCTTTTCCCTCTTTCCCTTCCCTCCAATTGAAGATGCTACCTAACAAAAAGCAAAAACACATGTCATGTGCGAGACACACAGTGACATGTGTCTCCCAGAATTCCTGATGACATTTCAATGCTACTACCTGAAAGAAAAGCAGACTACCAGAAAGTGTCTGCTAAAAAACACACTACCTATAGCTCACACTCATGCTGATTACATAGCAAACAATGGAAGCCTCTTCTGAATGTTTGTCCCAAATTCCATGTACATCTTGTTAATCCCCTTCAATCTGCAGCATTTTCAAACCACATTTCAAAACAGCTAGAGGGTTTAAACTAAGAATCTGTACTGAGTGGAGGCACAGCTGAATTAATCCTTAAATGCAGTACCCCCTCCTGTACTGGAAATTTCAGGCTGGATGCAGGCACCCAACGTGAATTTCTCCAAGTAACTTCAATGCACAAAACTGCAGGCCATCTAGAGATAGCACTCTACATTCTACAATCAATCAATAGGGAGAAGACAGCCAGTTCCCAGAGGGTAGTTCAGAAAATGATCCACAAAAGGAACAGCTACCCAGAGGCTGTTAGTGGAAAGTAACAGTGCATCCAATTCCCCTCCTCAGTCAGAGATCAGACACCTGTCTCAGGATATCACACCACTCGGCCTGACACGGGTTCAGCCTGTGCCTCTTGCTGCCAGGTCTCACACAGAATAGGTCAGGTAGGGCAGTGTCTCGTCCCTAAACAAAGCTAAAACTCCCTTTTCTTGGTTTTGTTTGTGGGAGGTGTCACATATGCTGTTAGATGATTAAAAATACAAGAGGAGGAAGAATTGGTCCAATATTATTCCAGTTAACCAAATAAACTCTGTGATGATAACAAGCCTTAGCTACTAGCTTTGTCATCACAGTCCATACACTGCGTTTCCGAACCACTTGCACTGCTTTGAAAATTTCATATTGAAATACTGAAGAGTCCTACAAAAGTCTTCTCTTCTTTTAAACTAAACAATAACTAGCACTAACTAAAATATATGTTTAAATAAAATAATCCATAGTAAATGAAGCCAGAGAAACAGTGTATTTCCAACAGCTATGCCAGTTACTAAAGAAATTATACAGATATTTTCATTCTTCTGGATCTTTTCCTCCAAAATAAACTTAGTAGGTTATCCTCTTCACAGTTCATAAAATGCATGTCACTGCAGAAGTATTCAGTGTACACATCACTATTTTCAGTCTTTGCCATGTGAATTCATGAGTGTCAGCAGAAAGCACGTGTTTCTAGCTGCCACTTGAGTATGTCTTAATAACAAGCTTAATAACAAGTTCTCTCACACATCAGAATTCCTCGTTGTTTTGAACAGCAACGAAGACAAAATCTACCAGTGCTAAAGACTTTGCCATCACACCAACCACATTATGCCAGGCACTCTGAAAAATACATTTTCTTTGTCCTTCAAAGTGCAACTACAGATGTGTGTGAAACAAGCAGCTTAAAAAGGTATTTTTTTCACTAATAACTGAAATACCCAAGTGTGAATCTAAATGTTTCTGTAACCCAAGCAGGGTTACAGATGCACATGCAGTTTGCTGTGCCTGCCTAGTGCATTTCCTGACAAAGAGAAGTCCTCAGTAAAGCCAATACTGGCCTAGAGATACTGCACTATAATCAAATCAGGAGGTGGGAATTGTGAGGGAGCAGAAGAGCCCTATTTCTGAAGCTCAGCATCTCAGATCAAACTATTAGCAACATTCCTGCAACTTAGATTTCAGGTTTTAACCCTGGGATGGCAATGTGGAAGACTTGCAATATTTCTGGGATTTTTGTTTTGTTGAGGTTTTTTTGTTTTTCTTTTTTTTTTTTTGCCCATCAAAGTTAATGCTAAACACAAAAGCTAATATTTTCAAATATTTCAAATACTTTACAAAATGCAATTACAAGATTATTTCTATTAAATTATTGGTTTTTCCCTATCATTTACCTTCCAGCCCCTAGGGTAAGAATCACACATTCAAAAAAGCTCTGGCTACTTTAGAAGTTTCCAGGCTACACAGCAATAGAGCTGGATACAGTTAAAACATCTATAGAAGTGACTGAGGAATGGAGACTTGAAATCTGGCATCTTAAACCTCATTAAGTTCTCTTCACTGTAGAGAACTGCAACTATTTCTACTAAAACCTGACTTTGGCCCCGAGTGGGGAATCAGCACTGGAGAGCTGGGCTGGCCAACCAAAGGATCACAGCCAATGCCCTCTGGCTCCCAGAGGACTGAAGGAATACAGCTCACTGAAGCGACACAGATTTCTCACAGCATCTTGGCTTATGTTGTACAAAATACAAAGTTTCATTTCTGTGGCTACTGGAGGAAATCGGGTGGGTTAGTTATTCAATCAATGTTAACTTGTCAAACCAGTAAAAAAAAAATGCACTTCTATCACAGCAGAAAAAAATATAAATTATTTAATTCCATTTAAATTTGTAAAAATATTTTTAATTTAAAAAATTAAATCACTGGTGATATTTAAAGCTGTATTTTTATCATAAATAAGTTAATATGATTTATATTAATACAATCTTCCATGAAAGAAAAATAAACCTCTCAGTACAGAACCTCTTCTAAAGCATCCTCCCTCACTTCAGCATCAAACCATTTAGCTGTTATTAACTCAGTCACACTAAGGCAGATGAGGAATTTACCAATAAAATCTAGGAACACGGTTCCTCACCTCTGATTTCTGGAATCTAAACAAAACAATAAAATCACTGGTTTCTTTTATTGTTGCCAGCGTATCTTATTTTGCAATAATATTGAGCTCCTTGCAGTCTCAGGGGATGTATGTATTCAAACATTATATATATTTTAAAATTAAATGTCATCTAAAAGTGCTACTGCAATGTGTGTAATCAATTAAGACTGTTTTGTAAATGCATTAGTTTTTATTAATTCTGTGTTTATTAGGTATTAGTTAAATCCAGTTTCCCAGTTTTTAAAGTAAATACCTTTCCATATTCTGAGGAATGAATTGCCTTTTGCTGCAATAGCAAAACCCTGTAACTAAATTTTTTCTAACAGAACTTTCCTAATTATTTCTATTCAAATACCTTCCACTGTGGGAGGCAATTTGGCTGTGGTCTGAGAGTTCTACCACCACAATTGTCCAAAGATATCACTTTAATACACACTCAGAAAGGAACAAATCCTGTTTATACAAGGTGTCATTCCCACAGAGACCAGACTGGCAGGCAAGTCTATGTTCTTATAATTCCATTCTTCCTCAGGGAACAATTTCTGCCATAAAAGTTTTATTCCCATCGAACAATTTTACCTTCCCTCAAAGAGAAGAACCTTTTCTTGCTGCAGGATAAACAGAATTTTAAAGATTCAGGACTGAAGTTTAACTCATTCAATGCAGCCGGATGATTTGATTTCTCTTGCTGGAGCCTATCCACCATGCCTTTCTGTCTCCCAAGTTGTCTACTGCCATAACCCCAACTAGGGGGGAAGAAAACCACTGTGATGGAGGGTAGGACCCTAGGGGATGTGCAGTCCCAGAGATGAGCATTCTATACCAATAAAAGAAACAGGCTCACATCCTTAGGTACTACCATAAAGTAAAACAGTGAAGATGGACAGAGAAATACTCACTTCATTCCATAAATAGTTATAGCTCTGAAAAGAGAATCAGTAATAAAACACTACTAAATATTTAGTGATTCCAAAAAAATCTCTCAAAAATCTACCATCCCAGAATATGGGACACACCAAGTACTGAGATCCAAAGTACCTGGATCCAAAGCAGTTAGGTTTCCCTCTTCCGCTAATTGTCTGTAGGCTGTCAAATATTCTATCTGTGCTAAAGCCAACCTTCAGGTAGAACTGGCAGGCTCCCCGATTGATCAGGGTATAAAATGCTGTGAAAGTGAAGCATTACAATTCTAGCAGCACTGAAGCTGCCGTATGTGCTTTCTGTCTGTTGTAATAGCTTCAAAGCACTAATTAAACAGTGGCAGCAACTACTCTGAACTTCACAATGAAATCAATATGGATCAGTGATGTCAAACCATCAAGCTCTACAGAAGGTCGGTCTATGAGCAGTTCTGAAAAGAACTACCATATCTGTCACTCTTGGTGTGTTATCTTTTGATAACATCTGTCATGTCTTTTTCTCAGTGATACCATGAACTCATAGGGCTGTGATTAACCCTTTCTGTATACTGTCCACTGACTCTGCTCCAGCTAATGATTTCTGCACTAAAGACCTAAACAGAACTTGTGTTACCATCTGAAGGTATGCTTGCAAGTGCTGAAGACTGATAAAACCAGAATCACTTAATCCCTGAACACTCCCCATTCAGTGGTCCTCAACATAGACAGCCAGCTACTCTTCCTTAAACAGCATTTCATTCTCTATTTCATGATCCTGATCCATGATGAGTAGCCAAGCCTAATACTTAATACCTAGCTGAACAGAGTATTAAGCCAGAGACTCTGAAATCAAGTATTATACTTCACCTTTTGAATTTTGTTCCAATCAATACCTCAAAAATTGATTTTCTCTTATTCAGTATACCCAAATGGTTTCATTAAACTGAAAGATTACATGAGCTCCCAACAGGGAAAGGCCACCAGAACCCATTCTCTAGTCTGTGTTATATGAAAGCCCTAATCAACAGCCAGTGAGTATCTGAGAATACCGAACACATCCACCTCAATCATTATACAACAATCATACCAGCAGTGGTGTTCAGTGGAAATTATGACAAGAATAATAAACTATCAAATGTTTAGACTTGGTTCAATGTCTGGCAGCAGACCACAGCTGGATTTGACCTGCATAGAAGTGCAACATCAGCCATTGACAGTTCATTGTAGCAACAATGGGAGAACATTTCCTGAACCAGATGCATCCAAGGACTCCCATGCACCAACTCCCTGGGAAGTGACAACTTCCCCCAAGTGCACTTTTAACCTACAAAAAATGATTCAAGCACATTACTGTGGCTATTAGCATCAGTTTGTAAATGCTTTACTCCTAAGAGGTGGTAAGGTCCAAAGGATAAACCCCAGGTCCCTTCCTACCAGGCAGCCTCCCAGCCACTCTGCCCCCAGCCTGTTGGGGTGCATGGGGTCACTGTGTCCCAAGGACAGCACCTGGCACTGATACCTTTGTACTACCTGGATCCTGGCACGACTCTAACAAATGGAGAGTCCTTTTATTAAAGTATCAGAGAGCCTGTGGACATATGTAAAATACAAAGAGAATGAGGAATGGCCTTGAGCCTTTCTGCAGTGTGCAAACAGCCTTTTGTTTGTGTCACCTGAAAACAGGGTCTCGATGTAAGTTGACCAGACAATATTTTTTGAGATCTTACCCTTTACTCAAACCCATTTGTTTTGTACAAACTCTTTGCTTCAATTCAATACCACAACCTTCTCCACAGCTCTCACTCTTCCTGGAGGTGTCTATTCCAGAAAATTCATTACAATATTACAATTCTAATTCATGCAATAATTTTCCCCTTATACTGCAAGCCCTGTCTGACAGAGCTCCCTCCTAATCTTCTGCCCTAAACTGTCTCAGTTTCTCATTTTCAAGAACCAGGCTTTTACATTAAAGCTGATTACAATTAAAGCAATCATGACTTCTTGGTGCTAAATAGGTGGATTTCTGTTTTTACTACCAGAGATGCTGCTTTTGCTTTCCTCTAAAAAATACTCTTTTAGATCCAGCAGTCTCCTTTCTCTTTCCTTCCTCCTATGCTTTTGCCTTTGTAGCATCTGGATTTATGTCTTTCTACACTAATTCCACAAAGCCTACAATCCAGAACTCTTTTATGCCAGTCACTCTCCTTTGATCCCTCTCAGTCCAGCTGCTCTTTCTCTACTCTGTGCCTGTTCTTCACCCCAGCTAAGGTAATTAGGGCTCTTAGGGTAAGGTTCTCTGAAGGAGCAGAATGAAACAACAGCTTTAAAAAAACTACCCAAGACAGAAAAAAATCAAACCTGAGGAGAGGAGCATTGCATGGTAGATGCCTTGAGCATTCATTAAAGCTCAATACCAAATACATTCCTTTGCCTGCTGTCTACCAAAAAAACCACCAACATTTTTGAAACTTGCATTTCTTTCAATAAAATTATGTGTAGAAAATACGAGGATTAGCCCAGTGAAAAAAAAGTCCATTTTTTCCCAACAGCCCTCAAAATACCAAGCATAGAAAAATAACAAGCAGAAATTTTAAAAGTGCAGTTTAACAAATGTTTGATCTCAATGAATCATCAAGTCAAAGGAGGGAAAAAACCCAACAAAACAAATTTATTGCATGGCAACACTGAAGAAGTGGGAGTTTTATCTGGCAGAGATGAAATAAGAGAAGGAAGGTTAACCATTTAGTGCCTTAAATCAAAGCTCTTATCTTTTTTTCCCCTTTGTTCATTCCAAACACGTTTGTCTAATTATAAACTCTGGGAGAGCCCAGCTACGAAAGCAGAGGTTGTAACACAAGGGACCCAGCCCTGTTCTTGTTGAGCCTCACACCTGCCAGGCCTGTAGCTTCCCGGATGCTCCCTCCAGCCCTTCTCAGGTGTCCCACTGGCCAAGCTCCAGTCGCCTGCAACCTGCCCAGTCAGCCAGCACTGCTGGGAAGTGATAGAAAGGGGCTTGGGCAGCACCTCAGTACACCTGGGTGGGTCCCATCTGCCCCCATGGACTTGTGTCAGAAGCATCCATTGTTGTTTCAGCTACAACTAAATGGGAATGTCAGGGATTGTCATGGATAAAAGGATTATTGCATTTCCCTTGTAATCTTTCTCCAGAGCAATAACATTTTGCAACAATCTTCCAAAAATCAAAACATGTCCCTTGTCTGCTAGAGTAAAACTCCTGTATTAAACATAGTGTGGATGTTTAATTACTTCTTTGTGCATCAGAAGGGGATTCAGCTTGGATTTATATACTGATTGACAGACAGAGCAGGCAGAAAGAAAACCCCTCAAATCCCAGAGCACCACTGACACGAGGCCGTGAGGAACATGAGGGCTGGTCCCTGACAGCTGGTACCGGTACCACAGGAACTACACACACCCCGTGCAATGTGGGTGAACATGCACAGCTTCCACTGAGCTGTAACTGTGGGCCAAGAACGGGCTGAGAGGGGTGAAACATGCCATCCTGTATTCTCATCCACTCTGCAGAAATGAACCTTGCAAACAAGAGTTTTTACCCTCTCCGTCTCTTCCCCCACGGAGTACTAATGCAGAATAATGGGCTCCCCTTTAGAATATCATTAAGTTACCTGCTTCAGTTCCAAGTTAATTGAGATGCAAATTGGAGACACAGTGTTGGAGCCTGTCCCCCTAACCCTACAGGAAGACATTCAAAAGCATGAGGGACAGCTACAAGAGAAGAACATCTTTCATGCCAGCATGTTTAGACTAAACAGTACACACACCTCATGGTACCAGAGCCAAGAACATTCCAGTTGTGTGGTGTTTTCATGGCTCCTGACTTCAGCAGGCAGACTGCATTTAACAGAAGAGTCATACTGCTTTTTCATCACATAAAATAATTCCCTTCCATGGGAAAGTAAAGAGAATGAGAATCCAGAACAGCTGCCTGATGGATGTCAAAACCTATTCCATTAAATAAAGGTAATGGTAAAACTCAGGAGACGCAGCAGCACTTTACAGTGAGTTCCCATTTATTAATTTTGTTTCAAAGCCAACAACAAACTCCTATCGTCTTAGACTCCAAGAAAACAGAATATTTGCATTTCAGATTTTATCAGTTTCCTAAAGACACTACCTACAGCACACACAAGCATGTCTAATACAGACTCACAAGCTGTTAGGGAATTATTATGCTCAAATTCAAAATGCATGAATGGAATCAGTATAAAATGTGACACATGAATCACCCTGAATATCAGGAGTAAACTTACCCAAATGTGACTACATGGAAGATCTACCTCTGACCTCTGTTCTGATCATGTAAAGTACAAATCAGAGACGAGCAGAGACAGCAATTAATTCCACAAGGAAGAAAAATCAGCAAAACATAGGCACAGTAACTGTTATGTTAAACCATTAAACTTGATCAGTAAGTTCCTACTAATGACCTCTGACAGCCATATCCATAGGTGCTGGAGGACACTGCTGCTCTGCCATCCACGTCCCTGTCCAACCCACTGCTATTCCTGTTCATCAGCACTCCTGGGAAGTGCTGAAAAATAGTACATCACTCCATATAATGGTGTATACAGGTCTCCATAATTTTTAAATTCTTTTGTATTTGAGAACATGAGAAACTCTCTAATGAATTCATAAATGCTTTCCTATGTGGTTTCTGCCTTTCCTGAATTATAACAATGGAAAGAATGGGAACTGAAACAGAGCAGATTCCTTTGCTGTTGCTGCTGGCTGCTCCTGCATTAAAGTGTGGCAAGTAAAATAAGGCAGCACAGACACACACGACACTTGGAGCCAGCCTCTGACAAGGCAGCAGTGTGTGGCACCAAGCCAATTGTGCAGAAAGCAAAAGACAAACAGCAGCAGAACGTGGCAGAGGCTGCTGACTTGTAAAACACTAAAAACATTTACTCTTTTTCAAATACATTCTAGGCACAGTGGGACATAAGGCATTTCATACATTTCTGCTGCGAGTAGTCTAAAGTAAAAAATACCAGGTAAGTGGCAACCTAAGCAGAGGATACAAATGTCCTAGAGAAGCACTTGAAAACAAAACAAAAAAATAGTTGTAAAGTATTTCCAGAGCTAAGAAAAAGAACACCAACAGAAGAAAGGTCACTGGCATACCTTTCAAATTAGATGCTGAACATTAAAAAGGCTAATTTTGACATACTTAAAAAGATCAGCAACTCTCCAGCTCTTGATCTTTGCATGTAACATATTGTATTAGCTCATAATATGATCTGAGATTTATTACTCAAAAAGAGAGAAAAATATACCAATGAAGAATCCCCTCCCATTGTAAAATTCTGCAACTGAACCACACTCACATGATAATTAATTCTGTCAGCAATTAAGTCATTTGACAGAAAAAAAAAACCCTACAGAGTAGGAATTTTCTCATTCTCTGCATCCTTGATGTAAGTTACAACAGCCTTTTTCAAGCAGAAGATCCATGTTTGAAGCTTCTCAGTACTATGGCAATTCCCACCACATTAGGAATGGGCAATGACAGAAAGAGTCTGCTACAGTTCTCACTGAAGTTACAAAAACCATCCCAAGCAGATTTGGACTTTGTGAATAACCCCAGTAGTAACAGTTATTGGAAACCTTTTCTAAAGCTGGATTTGGGTAAAAGTTTGTTTCATCAAAATTAAGAATTCTGCAGCTCAACTGTTACAGAGGCTGGCACTCACCATTTCTCTCATGTTTCTGTGTTTATGAAAGGGTGAAATATTAAATATTGGTCTTTTCTATGAACATATGAATTACTATCTTCTTTAAAATGTTAATCTTTTGATCAGCAAGTATCTGATACAGAATTCCAAATACCACGGTATTTATGTAAGGAGCAAATACATTCAAGGACATTTTAGGTTTTCTTTTTGGAAATGCTCTGGGGCAGTGGTGTTCCAATACAACTCCAAGACTTTCATCCATTTACAAATATCTCAATTCCAACAGCGTATTTCTATTAGACTTTAAATCACACTGAGAAGAACATTGAAATTGCTATGTCAGATAAGAGCATTGGATCTCTTCCAGCTGTCTCAGAGCAGCAAGTCCTGGGTATTTTAAAGGAAACTGCGAAGTTCTTCATAAGACACAGCTCTTAATCAGTAACGTGGCCATACCTAAGGTACCTTGGTTTTTGCTTTTCCTACAACACATTAGTTACTTTCTGTTAGTTTTACATTGAAACACAAGACTTTTATGTCTTTTAGCTTTTACTAAATACCCCGTGTGAACTCTTAATGCAGTTCAACAGCACCAGGGCACATGAACTGCACTGTGGGGTTCAAATATCACAGTACGAACTAAACAATACAGCTGAAATGAGACACACTGGTGACACAAAGGAAAAAACAAAGGTGTATTTGGCTTTCCCTGAAAAGTTCTTCTTTCCTACTTCTCTTATGAATTTCAAAGTAAATAACATTGTAGCACGACTCTATTTACAGCTGCTCTGTATATTAGATTTGTACACAGTTATCTTGAGATTTGGGCTCTTTTTAGTCCTGCATTGACAGAATAAAGCACATTTGTTTCCTAGAAGTTTACAGAATTACGAAGAAACACAGGAAACTGCTCAACCCAGAGCAGAAGAAACGGCCCCAGGCAGCATTTTTTATCTGTCAATTATATTGGCACATGTCTATTGCTGCTCTGGATTTCAACCTGGTCAATCTGTCTAAATCACAAATAAACGGCGACACAAACATCTGCAGGAAGACCAAAGCAAGCAGCTACTCCCTGTCCCTATAACACACACACAGATTTTCCTGTCCTGTACCTGTGACAGAAGGGGCTTCCTGTAAGAACACATGGATGGAGGTGCCCCTGCTTTCTGTCTGCCTGGAGGCAAAATGGTTTTAAAACCGGGTCCATGCTTCTGAGTGTTTCTGTTTTCTCCCAGTTCCTGTTACCATTCAGGGACACAGAATGAAGCTGTTGACTGGGTGGGCCTGGGTGCAGGCTCAGCTCTCCTGTGTCTCCACCACATGGGCTGGCCACAGTCTCTACCTGGTTATCAACTGCAGCATGTCTTGCTTGCTAACCACTACTGTAGGCAACTAAGCTGCAAGAAAAGGTGCTTTTAAGCCTCTTACCTACTTAGGAGACACAGAATGCTGGATAGAATTATTTACAAAATACAAAAATACAACATGCCTATCCTAATATTCTTCCAAGAAAGAGAAGGAAGAGTGAAAATTCAATTCTTCTCTTCATGTCAGCTTCCTTTCCTCTACCCTTCAGCACTGTGTCCATCAGCAATTAACAGTTTACAGATATTTACTGTTTTACACACGTATTGAGTCACTTTGAGTTGGTTTGTCATTTGTTTGCTGTCCTGTACATTGGGTGAAAGACAGTTCTAATGAAAAGTAAAGTACATTGTCATAGAACCTAAAATAAATATGCATGAACCCTGTTGTTTTTTATTTATTTATTAATTATATGGGAGTCTGTTGCATTTTCTTTTAAATCACCCAAACATGCTGGGGTTTGGTCCTATGGGTTTATTTTGATTTAGTCACATTTAATTTAAGACAATTATCTTGGGTAGACATGAGAAGATGAGCTAATAGATCATTTAAATCACATGTGGTTTCTTCAGAACTCCTAATGGGAAAAGACAGAGATGATGGCAAATACAGAATGGAACAGTCAAAACATACCTGCATGTGTTTTATTTTCTTTTAAATCATAAAGTTCTATCCCACTACACCATTACTGGCATGGATGAGTGACCCCTGCCCAAGCAGCAGCTGACGACAGGTTGGTTAACTAAGACTATCAGGACAATTGTTGGGGGTTGGTTCTTTCCCTTTTGCCTCTGTGGAATTTTCCCCATTGTCATGCTAAGATACCTGTTGGCTGGGCCCTGGTGGCAAAGGGGGGGGGGGGGGGGGGGGGGGGGGGGGGGGAAGAGAGAAGAGGGAAACCCCTCGATATTGAAACAGCCAGAAGAGGAAGTGGAAGGCTCTGGCTCGGCCCATTTCCCCCTTGGAGTTCAGACAAGAAGGACGATCTCTGCCTCAGCCCCATCCCTGCCATCCCAGCACCAGGAGCCATCCTCACTGCTGTCAGAGCCTGCCCTGCTGCCTTCTCACTGTAACCTGCCACCATCCAGCACTCTGCTGAGCACCAGGACCCACACCGTGAGCAGAGGGCTCTCTCTCCATCTCTCTCTCCCCCTGGGACAGCTCTGCCATCACCCCCAGCCCTCCTGCAGCTCTGCGGGACCTGCCCGCCCCCAGCACCGGGAACTGCAGCTCAGGGAAAAGTTGCCTGCAGCCAGAAAGGGACTGGGACTGAGTTACTGTTCTGTTTGTGGCTAATTTCATAGCTGTTGTTGTTCTTGTTTGTCTTGTTAGATATACTAGTAAAGAACTGTTATTCCTACCCCCATATCTTTGCCTGAGAGCTCCCTTAATTTCAAAATCATAATAATTGGAAGGATCACATTTTTCAGTCCAAAGGGAAGCTTCTGCTTTCTTTAGCAAACACCTGTCTTTCAAACCAGGACAGATTTAATATTCTGAGCCTCCTCAGGAACACCAGGCTGCCAAAGCTGGAATACCTACACAATGCCCCAACTTGCTTCACTGAAAAAGACTTGACTGAATTACTAGAAGCTGAAAAATCTGAAACTTTTGTTAAAAAGAGAACAAACTTCTTTATGCAGCAAAATGGCAGTTAACAGCACTGGGCTGAAGCCAGGGAGGGAAGTGACTAAGCACTCAACTGCAGCCACTTGGAATAAATCATTGCAAAGCTAGTCATGGTGGGAATGAGCACAATTATATGCTTCTTAACTTTGTTCATGTTTTTCTCTTTCAGCTGCAAATCTGCTCAACTGTCATGTTTAGTTTTCTCTTCAAAATATTACTAATGCTGTCTAATAACACATCATTCTGACTGTCTCAGGCTGGAAATCACAGCCTCAGAACACCACCTCGAAGTCCAAGCCAGAGTCCTAACAGAGGAAAACTGGAATGCTTTTTCTCTGTAGAGCTTTTCATGCATAAGCAAGTGAAAGGAGAGATTGGGAATTATTTTAGAACATTTCAACATGTCAAATGAAATCATTCTACTCTGCTCTCCTGTATGCCTGCTAATGTTAAGAGCAGCAAGACTAGGAAGTACACCAATGAACGCCTTCCACTAATTCAGGTCTGATCCTAAGAAATACTGCTACATATACCTTTTGTTTCAAGAAGCTAAAAATGCGTCCACTGCAATTTTTATATTAAAGGAAAATTAAAGGTAATAGTCAGCAAGTACTGAAGTCTTTTTCAAAATGGTACTCTTCTAACATTAGAAAGGTTCTGTAAGTGAACAGACACTGGCAAACATAATAACCACAGATTTAAGATAATTCTGCATTTTTAAACAGAAGTCTGTGTTTCTATATTTGACAACTACACTGCCCTCACATGGAATTCTGATATTTGGCCACTTGAGCTCAAAAAAAGGCATCAAAATAAATGATACCCATAACAAGCAATAAAAATTACAGTAGATACAGAATAACCTGTGCTGGAATTCCAAAAAGGAACAGACAGCTTAAGTGATAGAAAGGGTATGAATTTGATGGGTTTGGACATAACTAGTGTCAGACAAAAGGTCAAGCAAATAATCTGTTATACTGATAAGCTTATAGAATAATTACATGCCACTATTGATCTCTTGTAAGTGAAGATACTGAGATCCCAAAAATTTAGAAAAAAAGCTCAGGTTTGGAAAACAAGTTTCAGTGGTTTCTGATATGATGTGGATGTCATGGTTTTCCTATAATGAAAGTTCTTGCCAGCTGCCTTCCTCCAGCAGTCAAGGAGCCACTGCAGCCAACAGATATTCCAGGGCTGAGCTGACAGAATAATTAATTCGACAGCCTCAGCAGATACTGAGCTATCAAAGCAGCCCCATCTGGAGCCCCACAGAGTTAAATGCATGGCAGGGCACAGGTCTGAAACTCCTAAGAAATGTGTGAACATGCATCATCTATGTGTGCTCCATGCTGTGCAAATGTCAAACACTAATCCCTCAGAGATGTACAAAAAGGGTAGGAGTATAAAAGGAGCAGGTATAGGCAAAGGCATGAGGGCAGAGGGAATAGCTGAGGGGGCAAGGCCAGCCCTGAGGGTAAATTTTAACAACACATACACATGGAACACTGAAAAGGTCTTTAGTTTGGTGACAACAAAACTGTGCAAATGGCCACAGGGCTGGCACTACCACGTCTTTAGTAGAACATTTCTGTTCCGGTTCTTACCAACACGACAGCACACACTCAGAGCTCGCTCCTTTCCCTCTGGCCAGAACCAGACACATCAGCATTATTGGTTTTTCCGGAAACCAGGCCACAGCTCTGCTTGGATTCAGTTATGCAATGCCTCTACACGATGTCCCAGCCCTTGCAGACTTTTCCACGAACAAAACTGGTCTGTGAGACAGCCATGTAAATCTGGCTGCACGGGAAGTTCGTTCCCCTTGCCATCCCTCACACTCCGCCCCTGAAGCACGTGCAAGGCACAAGCAGACACCGCAGGAGACTGTGGTGGCTCTGGGTTTTTCAGTGAATCTTCTCCCATTTGTTACCTGCAAAAAAGACGCCGTGAGGAGACTGACCTTCGGGAGATGAATAATCGGCAATTCCGATACAGAAGAACTGGCCAATGGTTCTAGCATTTCACTGAAATCTTCCAGGAAGGAGACAAGGGGTGTTGGGCACTCGCTTAGCTGAGGGGGAACACGCTGGCAGTGCGAGGCAGCTCGAGCGGCGTCTGCTGCTGGCCTTGTCCTACTGAGGGGTTCGGTGCTGCTGCGGAGCTCTCCTTGCTGCCGGTGTCCGCTGCCGTCTGACTGGGGCTTTTCGCACCGCCAGCGCCGGGAGCCCCCCACCATCTCCTGTGTGCTGGTGTTTCACGGTACAACGGGCCCGCACCTGCTCCGTGTCTCGGGAGACTGTAACGCCGGCGACTTCCATTGCCGGGGTACTCACACCGTGAACATAAAGCGCCGGGGGAAAGAGAACTCCAGGCCTCCTCTGTCTTCCCGGGATCCGCACTGGCTGCTCCCGAGGCTCTGAGTGAGGCACCGCCGTTCCTGTCCCCCGAGCCGTGAGGGAGGCTCTGCGCCAACAGCGCCCCCTGCCGGCTGGGCCGCAGGGAAGGACTGAACGGGAGGGAAAAGGCTGTGACTGGGGCTCTTGGGTTTTATCTTTTTATAGTTCTTATTGTTGTTGATCTTCTCGTTACATATACGTGTGTGTATATATATTCTAGTAAAGAATTGTTATTCCTTTTTCGCGTACTGGTGCTTTTGCCTGTAAGCACCATAATTTTCAAAGGGAGGGGTCACCTTTCCATTCCAGGAAGGTTTCCACCTTCCCTGGCATATATTTTTCTTTTAAACCAAGACACAGATAAATCGTTCTTCCACACAAGCACGCTTCATGGTGATACCTAAGGATCTCTCAGTACTCAGCCACACAAACCCTGGCAGTGCTGTCTGGACAATCAGACAGTCGGCATTCTTCCAGCAATGGCATCCTGGCCCATGGAAGAGCAGGTTTATAAAAACCCAACAAGGCTGGGTTTATTCTGAGCTAATCTCTCTAGCACCTTCACAGGGACTGCAGGCACAATCTCAACAGGGCCTTGCATACCACCCCTACACATCTCCAGGGCACTTATGCTGGGGATCATTCACGCTCTGCAGGTTGAAGCAGTATGCAGAAGATGTCATTTATTTTTACTTCCGTGATGATCGTTCATCCTCAGCACCTTCTGCTGCTTCTACATATTATAACTTTTCAGGAAGATGCTGGAGGATAAGCCTGAATGGATCGACACTAAATCCACTGAAACAGAAGTGGTCGTACCAATTTCAGAGAGTAAGTAAAATGATAGCTTTGATAACTTTGCATCTCATGTTGTGTCTCTGGAGGACGAGAATGAAGCACAGGCTGCTTGCCCTTGTCAGGAAAATTAATCCACAAACACCAGAGGTTTATGTCCAAAAAGGACACAATTACTTTACTTTATTCAAAAGTTCATTATTACTTTATTCAAATAAAGAGAGAGGCTGTGGGGCATTTCCTCTGGGCTCTCTCAAATTTTTGGAGGATGCAGCCTCCTTTTATCCTCATTTCCCAGCCCTCTCTTTTTCCCCACTGGCTGAGATACTTGAGAGGTCCAGACTTCCCAAAAGTATAATACCTAAGACCCCCTTCTAATGTATAACCCCCCTCTTTTTCTTTTCCTTGTGTCAGTCAGTGGAATTCCTATGGGATTTATGGCTCTTCCCATTGTTTCTTTCATCTCTCAGTATCCAATTTTATTTATCAGCAGACTGATAAAGACAAATCTCTCTCATTCCATTTATCAATGAGTGGAATCCTTCCCATTGTTTCTCTTACCTCTCAGTGCCAGTTTTATCTCCTAGCAGACCCACAGCTTGTTTGTAAAGACAAGTCCCTCATTCCTGTCACCCTCAAACAGCTTCAAAATCAGGACAAAAAGCCAGTTGGGAACAGTTACATGTCCAGTGCCTCATTAAGGCTGAAGGACTTTGGATGCCATGAACAAAGGTTTGTGTGCAGCCTCGCCTCCCCCAGGGCAGTGAAGAGGCCCCCTGTGATCTGTTCACCATGCTAAGGCTTAATCAGAAATGCCCAGCTGGAAAAGCCTCCTTACCCAACAGTGTGTACCTGTGAGTGAGGGAAGCACTAGCCAGAGTGGCCCGTGATGAGGCCCTGCCTGAGGAGACCCTCTGGGCACACACACTGACAGACACAATGTCCCTGCTGTCCTCTGCAAGCCATCCCACATTACAGACTCCCAGAGTGGAGCATGGCTCCTACACTCCTCAGCTTCTTGGAGTGTGTCACATGGGGTCCTTTCACTCTCAAAGAGGCTGGGGGAGACCTCGCAAAATGATAGGTCCTAGCAGAAGAGCAAGAGAGGATTTTAATTTATCCATCTCCATCACCTACCACTGACCACTACAGTCCTTTAGGGCAGTACAGACCAACCCCTGGGATAAAATCCTCTCTACTCTCAATCCTCTTTCTCTACGTCTTCCAAACATTTTCTGTTCGATTTCCCTTGCCTGCATGTTCCTTGAACCTGTCTTTCTCACAGTTCCCTTTCCTTCTGTCTGCCTTCAGCCAACACTGCATCCTGAGCTTCCCTCTGTCGTCCCACGCTCTGGCTCTGATATTTACACTGGGAGTTACACGCCCCCAGCTCTAATCTGATCCTCATGGAACAGCAGGTTCATTTAATCACTGGCTCAAAAATTGCAGACACATTTTATTAGACTTATCTCTCCTAACGATACAGTGATAGCACAATACAGTACCATTTAGAGCAAGCTAATACTGCTAACCCAGCTGATTCCTGGTTCTTTGTAGGGGAATAAAGTCAAGGGAACAACACACAGTGTCACTTCATAAACCCAAAAAAGAACACAGTGCGGCACTTGCTAACTACAGGTCCCCAAAGGGACGTGTGATTCGCACATAAAGGCACTCCCAGACCCAAGAGCTCTGAGCAGAAAAGTGCTGTATGCTCATCTAGTCTCAATTCCTAAGTTTGTGCCCTGTGTCTAGAAAAGCTCGGACTGCGTTCCTGAATGTACTTCTCACAGGAGTAACAGAAACCTCTTAATTTTTTTTTCTCTGTAACATCATCATTAAATGGATTTTAAAGAGTAAGCATGGAATATCCTGGGGAAGGCTAAGGTGAACCATGTGACAGAACAGGGGAAGGCTTTTAACTGATTTGCACAGAATCCCACTAGCACCTGGATTCTTACACTCTGGGAAGTTTACATCCCTTCCCTGCCCCCTCACCCCTGTTCTACTGACGCCTGATAATTCTGTCACCTCCCCTTTACAAACTTACTTAGCAAACAGATGTAATACCTGGTTATTACAGGTGCCTTCTCATAATCCTAAAAAAGTGCACAATTTGCTCATTCCTCTTTTCTCTCTGAAAAGTTTCATTTCCAAATCAGCTCTGTAGAGGAACAGGCTTTCACAGTGAATGCCCCCTTTTGTTTCACCATTCACTATTTTGGCAGCAGTTCATACTAAGATTTCCATAGGGAAATTGCATCTAGGTACAGAGAACTCAGCCAGACTGAATGGAAAAAGAAAACACTGTAATTTAAGCAGGTAAGAAAACCCAAAACCAAACATTAAATTAATTGCAGCAAATTAATGCAAAATCAGATAGCAGTGAAATCCATCTAGAACAACATCCAGATAGAAAACCTACTGAAAGTTTAGCACCAAGAGAAAAATCTGGAATATCACTACCTTAGCACAGTGCCTAATTTCCAAACAACTCTGAATTTCTCTGTCATGTAGATGAAGAAAACTACATGTTCATCACAGGCTCTGCCCAACACATCTCTTTTCATCTGGATGGATGTCAAGGCATATCTAGTAAAACATTAGCCCCTGTACTTCCTGATCTATGCCATCTTCCCCTCAGAAAAAGCCCAGGAAAAAAAATAGTGATCATGGAGTCATAAAACTCAAAACTTACAAGTATCTCAAGTTCTGTGGTATCTCTTTACGTTTGAGGCTGAAGCCCCAAAACACAGACTTGAACTTTGTGTTCAAGACTACAGAAATAAAATATTTTTCGTAAGAGATTTTTCTTTGCAGAATTGGCTAAAATACTTTTCTGTCGGGCAGATGGAATAATGTTGATCCTGAGCACTGATGTTCAGTCAGCATGAAGTCACCGAGCCTTGGGTCACTTGCACCTTCTGGCTCGTGCTCCTGACTGGGAAGTGCTGTTCTAGGACAGGACAGCAGGCAGGGCTGTCTGCAGTGATACAGAGGTGAGCTCACAATGCCCTGTGCCTACAGCAGCTGTCCTGCAGGATGAATGCACAGAGCTCACACGGAGCACGAGCTAAACTCACACTGAGGGGCCAGCAAACTCCCGGCTTTTGGGCACTCAGGAGTTATGGCATTAGTTCTAATGGAAACTATTCTTAGTTAACCCATAAGAGAAGCAACCACTTGGGCCTCCCAGTTCTATGAGCTGAATGGTGACCCAGTGGGGGTGCACCAATAGACAAGGTGTGGCTGAAACAGGGCAAAGATATCTTATGTAAAACACATCTTTAACTTAATTCTCTACTTGTCATAGTTTATATGGCCAGATCAGTCTGAAATTTTATAAGAAAAGTTTCATACAGGGAGCTTTATTTCCACAACTGGAGAAGAACTTATTCTGCTATATAAAGATAGAGAAATGCAATTTTAAAAATCTGTTTATCAGACTCTGGCACTTTTCCTGCTTGTGTAATTCAAAAAGGATCTCAGTAAAAAAAATTCAATTTGGCAATCCATTAACATAGATTTGATGCTCTCTCTGTTCATGTCTTGATGTCTCACCCCTTTCAGAAAAATGAAAATAACTCTTGGTAAAGAGTGGCTGTTCTCTCTTATTAGTCCAGTATATTGGCAGTTATTAAAACCGTAGGAAAGCTGCTGAAGCTCTGCTGACTCATGGTGGCCAAGAAGTTACTTGTTAACTCCATAACCAAAGTAGAGGAGGGAGAGAAGCAAAAAAAGGAAAGGCCAGAGAATGGGCAAAGTTTGGGAAGAGGGCTGGGTGCCAGCTGTACACTAAGTTGCACCAATTCTTCAGGAGAAAGGATCTGGATGTTATTGGAAGTTTTACATGCTGTCTTTGAACCAGGTCAAGAGTCAGACCTAATTTCAGGCCATTTAAGTTTAGGAAGCTAAAAGAGTAATTTCAATAAAGAGTTTACTTCTCACAGACATCTACTGTCAACAGAGGAAGAGCAGCAGCTCCAAAAGACAAATTGACTTACCAAGGTCTGAACTGTCTTCTTCCTGCTCCATCAAGAACAGAGACACCTCAAGGCAGTGATGGGAAGCCTATACCAGGACACAGGCTGGCATGTGGCACTGCTGTCAGCAGAACAGCTCAGTTCCCAGTGCACTCCGCTGTTTGTCATTGGCTCCTTGACCCTACAGACCAGACTGCAGAGCCCCAAAGAAGCTGTAGCAGAGCATGGGAGATAGTTACACTGACAGAGGTTAATGGAGCAATTAACCCTTTCCCTCTCCAATCTGTGCCAAAGAGAAGAATTCTCACAGAATGTGCCGTGAGGCAGGAATACACTTCTGACATGAAAGATGTCCCTAGCTGTTAGCCAGGAATGACTGCACTCCTCATTTGAGGACTCTGGTTTGGTGCATTAATGCTAGCTACTGTAAACCTGAGGTCATTCACAGCCTAAATACTAGCAAAGGTGTCACTTTAATGCCTGGGGAATTCTACCTTTCACCTCATTTGAAGTTATTCTATTCTCTCAGCAGTGAATAATTAGGGAAAAGCCAGAGCACGTTACTCCAAGGGTAAGGATTTTCCCTCAGAAAAGTAAAGCAGTTCTCAGCACTGTCTGGCTGCACTTGAGGACTGCACTCCACACTCCTAAGGAGCAGTACACTTCTCTTCAGCTTCCTGCCCATTCTTGCACCAGAAAATGCCAGGACTTCCCACTTGGCCATCATCATGTGTGATCACACACATGTGAGTGATCACATGTGTGATGTGTGATGAAATCACATATTTCTCAGTGAAGGAGGACTGTCGGCGTGGTCTATTTGCTGTAACACCATCTTACCCTTGCTCAGCCCAGATGAGAGGATGTGTTCTTTCCCTGCAGCATACAGTGAAGAAGGCAAAACTAAGGAAAGACAAGGAGGTTCTCTCGGTGATATATGAGGCCTGTAGAGCATCACACATATAGAAAGCTCAGCATTACTGTACCTTCACATAAAATCCTGTCCATGTCCTAAGTGACAGCAAAACAATTCACCTCATTAAGGTACTACCCCAAGCTGCTTAATCGCTGTGTTCTAAAGGTTCTGGAAGCCTATGGCTGAAGTGCTACTGTTGTGAAACAAAGTGACAGCAAGTTGGGAAATAAATGAGCACAGTACTCTCTTCTAACCTCCTGGCACTGAGCCTTTAACAGAGAAGAAGAAAGCAAAAAGGCAATATATCATCCCCAAGAACATTTTTCATGTTGTAAAAAACAGTGTCCACACTAAAGCACTTGATAAGAGACACGCTGAGGGGGCTGATACTTCACTGAAAAACAGCGATTACAAAAAGGTTATGTGAACACGTCTAATGTAGTAAGAAAATAAAATCCAACTAAAAATTTCTAACTATATCCTACAAATGTCACGTCAGACCTTGAGACGAAAGTCTCAGCAGCTGCTGCTGAGCTCTTAAGCTCAGGGATGCAGGGTAGCTCTCGCAAGCACGCAGGGAGGGTCAGGGCAGTCCGGCATCCCCCGGCAGCGTACACGGAGCTGCCCCTGCGCAGCGAGCAGCGCCCGCTCTCCCGGGAGCGCTCGCTCATTTGCAAGGGAAGGCAGGCACTGCACATGCCCACGGTGCTGCTGCCGCTGGGGGCAGCTTTACATAAGGCTGCGCCCGGCGCCAGCCCGCCACAGCCGGCCGGAGCTCTCGGCATGCGAGCGCGGCAGCACCGGAGCCGCGTCCCGGGTCGGGCTCCTCTCACCCGCACCTGCCCGGATCTCCGCACCTGCCCGGATCTCCGCACCTGCCGAGCTCCCCGCACCTGCCGAGCTCCCCGCACCTGCCGGGCACACCCGCACCTGCCGGGCACACCCGCACCTGCCCGGATCCCCGCACCTGCCCGGATCCCCGCACCTGCCGGGCACACCCGCACCTGCCCGGATCCCCGCACCTGCCGGGCTCCCCGCACCTGCACCTGCCGGGCTCCCCGCACCTGCACCTGCCGGGCTCCCCGCACCTGCCCGGATCCCCGCACCTGCCGGCATCGAGCCGCGAGCTCATGGGGCACGGCGCTGGCAGCTCCCGGGGCTGAGCTGCGGGCAGCACCGACCGACATGCTCTGCTACAAAGCAACGTTTTAAAAGCCGGGTTCCTAACTAGAAAGATGCAAAAGCGTAATATCCATGAAGATCCCATTACCTAGGAAGAATTTAACATTTTGCTGCAAATGCTGTGTTTGGATTGATTTATTCTTGGAGTGTTCTGCACTGCTGGCAAAGAATAATGTTCCAAAATCGGTCCATTTCCCAAGGGGTCCAGGTTTTCTTCCTGGGTGTCAGCGAGCCCTGACTCACTACAGTGCAGCTGACAAGGGCTGCCATGCTTGTGGCACACTAAGCAAAAAACAAAAGACCTAAGGACGACCTTTGAACAACACAAAGGATGGGTATGTTTTTCATGTTATCTTTTAAATGTATAGTTAATAGTTACTGCATAGCCTGTGCTTTAATTACTCCATAGACTTGTGATTTGTTATTATACTTAAACGTCTTAGGGATTACTGTTTTTCAGTACTTATATCAAGGTATTCTTAAAATGGAAAAAAAAAAGCTGACTTTAAAAAAAAACAACGTGAAAAGTAGTCGTGGAGCTAGCGCTTTGTAAATGATTGCTAAGTACAAGATTTTAGCATGATTGAAAGAAATGACTGATGTGTGGGGGGATAACTTTTCTAAGTTGTTTTTATTTCCAGGTTTCAATGTAATTAGGCTACTGAGCGGATCAGCTGTAGCTCTGGTAATAGCCCCTACTGTATTACTGACAATGCTTTCTTCTGCTGAACGAGGATGCCCTAAGGGCTGTAGGTGTGAAGGCAAAATGGTATATTGTGAATCTCAGAAATTGCAGGAGATTCCCTCAAGTATATCTGCTGGTTGTTTAGGTTTGTCCCTTCGCTATAACAGCCTCCAAAAACTAAAATACAATCAATTTAAAGGTCTTAATCAACTCACCTGGCTCTATTTAGACCATAACCACATCAGCAATATTGACGAAAATGCTTTCAGTGGAATACGCAGACTAAAAGAGTTGATCTTGAGTTCCAACAGAATCTCCTATTTTCTTAATAATACCTTCAGACCTGTGACAAATCTCCGGAATTTGGATCTGTCATACAATCAGCTGCAGTCTCTGGGATCTGAACAGTTCAGGGGCTTAAGGAAGCTGCTGAGTTTACATTTGCGGTCCAATTCCCTGAGAACCATCCCTGTTCGCATATTTCAAGACTGTAGGAACCTTGAACTGTTGGATCTGGGTTATAATCGCATCCGAAGTTTAGCAAGGAATGTCTTTGCAGGTATGATCAGACTGAAAGAGCTTCATCTGGAGCACAATCAATTTTCTAAGCTCAACCTGGCACTTTTTCCAAGGCTAGTCAGCCTTCAAAACCTTTATTTACAGTGGAATAAAATCAGTGTGATTGGACAAACTATGTCCTGGACCTGGAGCTCATTACAAAGACTCGATTTATCTGGCAATGAAATAGAAGCTTTCAGTGGACCCAGTGTTTTTCAGTGTGTGCCCAATTTACAGCGCCTCAACCTGGATTCAAACAAGCTCACATTTATTGGCCAAGAGATTTTGGATTCTTGGATATCTCTCAATGACATCAGCCTTGCCGGGAATATATGGGAATGCAGCAGAAACATTTGCTCTCTGGTAAACTGGCTTAAAAGTTTCAAAGGGCTGAGGGAAAATACAATTATTTGTGCCAGCCCCAAAGAGCTGCAAGGGGTGAACGTTATTGATGCAGTGAAAAACTACAGCATCTGTGGCAAGAGTACCACAGAAAGGTTTGAACTAGCACGAGCTCTCCCAAAGCCAACGTTTAAACCAAAACTCACCAGGCCCAAACACGACAGCAAGCCCCCTCTGCCCCCAACTATGGGAGCCACAGAGTCGAGCTCCGAGCCCGAGCACGACACAGAACACATCTCCTTCCATAAAATCATAGCAGGCAGCGTGGCTCTTTTCCTGTCGGTGCTGGTGATCCTGCTGGTGATCTACGTGTCATGGAAGCGTTACCCTGCCAGCATGAAGCAGCTGCAGCAGCGCTCTCTCATGCGAAGGCACAGGAAAAAGAAAAGACAGTCGCTGAAGCAAATGACTCCAAGCACACAGGAATTTTATGTAGATTACAAACCTACCAACACTGAGACCAGTGAGATGCTGCTGAATGGAACAGGACCCTGCACGTATAACAAATCAGGCTCCAGGGAATGCGAGGTATGAACCATTGTGATAAAAGAGCTTTTAAAAGCTGGGAAATAGTGGTGCTTTATTGAACTCTAGGGACTATAAAGGGAACGTTTTTCTCACTTTTCTGGCACAGCTCTTCCATGTCCCTTTTCTGTACATTCATAATACTGGTCGTTTTACTCTCATACATAATCAACTCATTGAAATTTAAATACCGTAATCAATGTGAAGCCTGAGCTCTGGTTTAATACAATACCTGTTGTGCAAACCCTCTGCTGATTTCATTAAAGTCTCTCTTGTTTTTAAATAGAAAACTTCTTTCATAAGTAATCCACTGCACCTGCACCAACTGTGCCTCTGGTTAGGGAGAAAAATTACGACAATGAAAAAAAAAGAAAATCAAACTCAGTGTGGCCCCCTCTGCCTCCCAAACCCCAGTCCTTGCTCTAAAATTCGCTTTTTGAGCCCAGAAGGAAGTCAAGACCCAGGTACTGTAGCTTCATATGAATTGTGAGTTGTCTGAGGATAGAGATGGTGCAGGAACAGCTCTGAAAAAATGCCTGATTGCTGCCCAACACAAGAGAGACTAAAAATCACCCTTAGGTATCACAGCAGGGGCAGAGCAGAGGGAAACCTAGCCTTAATAAAAAAAATAAAAAGGTACAGTGGGATTTACTGTACTACATTATAACACAGTGTTTCTAGGGCTGATAGCTAGCAATTGAAACCTGTTTTATGTGACTTCATACAAAAGGTGCCAGTGTTTATCCCTACATCCAGTTGCCTTTCAGAAAGTAGTCAAAAGGCATTCATTAGACGAGGAGCAGAAATTCCTTATTGATGCAATTAGAGGAACTCAAATGTGCAGCAGCAAAAGCAAGACCACTTCCTGCACACATTTGTTTCAGCTCTCATTAGGAATTCTCTTTTCAAGACTGTCAAAGGCATTAATGTAGCTGAGGAAATCATTGGATTTCGTCATTTTCTTCTATTTCTGTTTATTTGCAGGGCTAGGCTTGCTAAGGTTGTGGGTTATGTTTTGCACAGTGTCCCTCTAATAACTAAATAAAGCTTCATCACTTCAAATGCCAGACACTGCATTTTAGACATACTACAGCTGCAAAGAGCTTTCAGAGAAAACTGGTTACTCGCTGATGTGAGAGGAGTACAGCCAAAAATGCTTTTACATAAATCAGTGACAAATCATTTTTCTCTCTTACCAAAACCCTAATGACGTTATTCATAGATACTCGGTTTTAATGTCTAGTCATACACCAGTGGTTCTGGGCAAAAACCAGATTTGTAACCCAGCTATTCCCTGTCTACCTTCTGCCAAAATCATGTATTTTGCTGGCTGCAGAAGAATATAATACCACCCCCCTCCACCCCCCCTTATTTGCAAATAAATTGTACCTCCTATTTTGATTATGAGGAAGGGAGGGTATGAAATAACACAGCAGCACCTTTATAGAAGTCAGTAATTCAATTATCTCTATTTTGCAACTTGATTTGGCTTTGTAAACTGCACATCTTCAATCACTTGGGAAGGAATATTTTTACAGGGCAGTTTCACTGCAGCAGATCAGAAAAAGCAAAACCTTAACAGAAGGTTCTCCTGAACTGTTACTGGAAAAAAAACAATCACAACCAATCACCTTGAAACATGCTCAATACAATGAAAACAAAGCTAGAAAGACATCTTAAAAGGAATAATACACTGGAAGGGGTTTGGGCTGGGACTTTTTCATGGAATGAAACCATTCTCATTTTCAAGGACTGTAGTGAGGAAATAGCTGAGGGTGAAGCTTGAGACTGTACTGAGCCCTGCAAGACAGACCCCATTTCCTTGAGTACAAGGAGCCACACCATTAACAGTGCAAGTGCTTGAGACACTTCAGCAGCACAGAGCTGTGCCTGATCTGTACCTTGGAAGTTGCTATTAAAAAGTCAATACACATTTAATTATCTTAGCTACTATAGGATTCTGTTTTCTACCAGCACATCTTGGTTATTTCTGTACTGAACCATTAGAGTTTGCAGGAAACTTCATGTTAAGAACCCTCCCTGTACTTCAGAGGTTTACATCTCTGCAGTGGTGACTAACATTAGGCACAGCCAAAACACAAGAGATTTGCCCCAAAACACATAGATGTTCATATAGACACACATACGTGTGTGTACAAATATAAATACATATAAAAATAAAATTAATTTTTTATATTTAGTTTTAGGAGTGCTAACTGCCATCAGAAAATAATTTCATACCATTACTTTAGAATTTTTGTTATTAAAAATATTCAATACATCTTTTAAAACTTTTTAATGGACTGTGATTGTGAGAGTTGTCTATAATTGGGTTGGACTTTATATGCTTTGTTTTGTGTTTCTTTAATGCTTTGTTCTAAACATAACTACCCAGATAGAACCAATCCACAACCTCCTTCAGAAGGTACCTGTAGAATCAACACTAGGTCCCTTTGAAAAATACTCAATTATAGGCATGAAAAAGAAAATAAGGCCAGTCTGCCATGAATCATGGGTGGATAATAAAAATATAGTGAAAATCCAGCATCTGTATTCATGCACAGACATGCTTAGATGAACTAACTCATTCATTGCCTGAAAACTCCAGCTGCAGGTATTTCCAAACCCACGGGGTCAATGTGTAATTGCTGCCATTGTCATTGATAATGCAGCCACTGTCTGACTACACAAAAAACACCCCGGTGTGACTCTGAACCTTCCTGCACAGCCCAAGGCCTGTGAGCCAAGGGTTTAAATGCCACTCCAGTGCCTATGGCTTAGCAAACATTTTAAACCAGCTCCACAGCACCTTAAAACACATTATGAGTTCCATGTTTTCATGTAGGCAAAACCCACATGAACTCAGCTAAACTGAGCCTCACCACTGTCAAATGAAACACTCCAGAAGTGACTTGGTTTGGGTGGCAAGGCCACCAGAGTCACAACTTCTAATAATCTTGTGGGAATGACTTTGTCTTAGCTGAGCCACTTTCAGTCCCTGTGAAAGGCTGCCCCTCTCCTGAATACAAATGAAGTGCTGAAGCCCCAAGGGTTCCAGCACAGAAATTGCTCCTTTGCTTCTCTCCAGTATCTAAAATCTTAATCCCACTTTGTCTTGGTTTTTGGATGGTTTGGTGCCAGTCTCTCACAAAACTGTTAAAACCTTGCTGGGCTGATGCCAAGCAATCCTCAGAGGATGTCAAAGTAAGAGCCACAGCAGCTATGATGCCCTTCACAAACCTGTGAGCCTTCACACAAGCAGTTTAGGCATGAAGTTGAGGAAGGAGATGTGACCAAGTGCCTCCAATGAGCTGGCTGCTCCTTAATGGAGCTGATGCCACCTACATATTCCAATTTTAGGAGAGCAGCAATGGGTTTTGAAGATGTTTGTATTTTTTTTCCTGTATGTTTTTTGGGATTTTTAGTCATTTACTATTCCTTTTCCTGAGACATGTATGGTGCTCTGGGGCTGCCACTGAAGACAAGGGCTTTTCAAGCTGCAGATAAAGTGCAGGATTCTTCCATGGCTGTTGTAATTTTCGTTGGGTTTCCATCTACATGTATTTAGACAATGTTGAGACAAATGTTAGATGGAATCACCAGACTGCTTATTTTTATTGTAGCACCCCAAAAACATTAAGGGCAGTGGGTGCTTTCTCTGTGAGACACAGAGAGACCATGGCAAACAGACGTGAGAAATTTGGGGTAATCTGCTGGATCTCACAGCAGCTGAGTACTGCAAGTGTAGTCCAGTGTCCTCACCAGTGGATTGCTTGGCCTCTCAGCCACCCAGCTCTTGGAATATTCAAGAGCTATTTCAGAGTAATACACCACACAGAATGCACATCTTTGGGAAAAGAAAATAACTAATGTACTAAGCAAATTTGAGGAGACTGGTAATGTTCATTGGCTGTGTTGAGATCACCTCCAGCAAGTGCAGAGTAAGAGAATAATAATGAGAACAAGTGGCTTGAGTATAATGACTGCAAGCTTCTCTGCTGGCTGGTGTTCATGACTCACTATCTGCACTTCCAGAGTCATCACAGCTGAAGGTTTGGCAATGCTCTCTTTTCTTATTACTATGAAATGGTGAACCTTGATATAAAATTCAATTTCAAAATGAACATAAATGGACAATATTTCTGCAAATACAATTAGAAATTTTCAGTCTGCTGCAAGCAAATGGTCCTTGCTGTTAGCCCTCAATGCTAGATAAATATTCCATGGATGAATTTCTGTGGAACAATAGTGACATCCAGTGGGTAGGGAGCTTAATCACAGGTATCTCCTGCATAAATCAATTCACAGAGAGACGTGTTTGCCTTTTCCCTTTGCATCCTTCTGCATCACATGGCAGAAGCATCAAACCCTTGCAGCGACAGTGACTACTCAACTGGATCTGTGTACAGGAGCCATAGCCTGCATGGAGTGAATACATGGAGAAAATAAGAGTAGATGAAAGCTGGCAGGAAATTGTTTATCCAGTGTGCAAGTCACTACAGCCAGCAAAAGGCTAGGTGTATACAAGGCAGCAAGGGTAGCAGCTCTAACAGGTTTGTGGCCACTGGTTTAGAACTTATTATTTATGGAACACCACTTTACTAGTCTAGGAAATAACCTCAGGCCACAGACAACTCATTCAACTTCCTAACAAAAGAAGACTAAAAAAAAAAATTCTTCTAGTTTATTTTTATAATAGTGAGAGAAAAATATTACTAAACATTAACAGAAAGGCAATTCAATACATGGGGAAAAAGTGAAAGAAAGAACTTCCTCTCAAAAACACAAGTGTGCAAAGAGACAAGAAGGAAACAGCGCAAGATCAAATTCACAAACAATACCAAAGTCATCCAATGGCAAACATGACATGAATCTGCAGCATATGTGCTTGGGCAAAACCTCTGGAATGTTTTGCTGTAACTGCACTAGGTCTCAGTAACTGTGCCAATGTTATTGCTATGATCCTGAACCACAGTGAAGGAGTCAGGATTACAGCTCTGTTGAAAAGACTCAGGTTTCCCTGCCCCTAAGGAGGTGCACAGGAACTCATTTCACTCCACACTGGAGGAAATGCAGTTGTAGTTCTAACTTTTGATGTCTTCAGGTGCATTGGGGGGGGGTCACCTATTGGTCCTGGTGCTTTGCTTTTTATTCCTAGTGAGGCTTTTGAGAGTGGGATCATCCCAGTGGGACAGAATGTGATTGTGCTGTGATTCTCAGGGTTACAGCCAAACCCTTCCCTGGCATCACACAACAGAACACAGCAGGGCACACAAGCAGTGAAACGGGACTGAGCTCAACAGCTATGAACACATCACCAAGGAGGTGATAACGTAACAAAAAGGATTTTAACCAAGACCCTCAGGGACAATTAGCTGTGAGCTGATGGCCAGTATATTACCAGCCAGAGAACCTGCAAATCTCACTTGGAATAAGCATAAACACCATAAAAGCAAGAATGAAAGAAGATTTGCAAGTAGGTAGTATCTTTTTATTCAACCAATCCATCATAGAAATCACATCTCCCTGTGAGTCCTGTCTTGCTCATGCTGTTATACTATAATGACCACAGCACTGGTATTTCAATGTAAGAATAAGCATTGTTTACTGAGAAGGGATAAAATCCTAGTTAATTCTTATTTATTAACTTATTCCTAAAGAGCTAAATGACCTACTGATGGTATTACAGGAAATATTAGATATTCATGTGAAAAAACAAAATATTCTTCATCACTGAAATCAGCCAAACTCTTTAACAAAGCAAAATATTCTTTACTTACTGTTTGTTACTGTTTCCTACAAACTCTTTTGTTTGCCAAAAAGCAACTGAATGATTGGAGGTGTAATCTTGAACAAACATCCTCCAAAAACCTTTCATGTGTCATCTTAACCACTAAAGCCATTCCCTTCCTGTGCTCATGACCAACACATTGCCCGTGTGTCCTGGTTTACCCTCCTGCCTGAAGGCTGAATTTCTGCTTTTCCAACACCAGCACTGAGACCATGTATGACTTCATAATTACACTTTAACCTTGCTAATTTTCCCAGTGTTTTGTGACAGCCTACTAAAGTCTACTAATACATCACAAGGACACATGACAGACAAAATATCTTAATTACTCACCTGCTTACCCACCAAACCAGGAGAGAAATGCATTACAAGGTTTAGTGCTTCACTACAGCACTGAGAGGAAATGCCCTGCTCAGTTCTGTGTGCAAATCCTTTTCCTCCCCAGACTTACAAACCCACTACCTAGGTAGGTCAGTCTCTCAGGACCCTAATTCCTTAATACCAAAAGAAAGCAAACCTAACTGCAGTGACAGTGATAGCAGCCTGCAGAAGCTGCACCATGAAGTCAGCCTTTATTATTTATTAGTTATTTGCACCTGAAATCCAGCAGTACCCCCTACACTTGCCAAGGGTTATACTGGCACTCTACCCCATAGTGTGGTACACTAACTGTAAGAAAACACTGCATTTTCATGGGCACCTCTGTTCATGTCCATAATTATACTGAGAGATGGAAAAAGAAAAAAAACTCAGGGAAAGGACTGCATGTGGCTTACAGCACTAGTAAAAAGTCAGGAAGGGTCACTCAGCTTCTCCAGAACTTAAAAAAACTGGATTTAAAAGATACAAAATGATAGATAGATAGATAGATAGATAGATAGATAGATAGATAGATAGATAGATATAGATAGATAGACAGACAAAAATGGAATGTCAAAGAAATATTTCTGCATCTCTAGGAAGTATTTTAAACTCTTTTTTTGTTTGTTTTAAGTTGCTGATGTCAGATTCTGGGCATCTTTAGACATCAAACAAAAAAACTTCTCTTTTCTTTCATACCTTACTAAATGAAAGGAAGAAAATACCTTCCTATAATGTAAGACATTCTTTCCAAAGCTGTGGGACTGAGCTGGTATTGGAAAAAATCTAAATATATTCCATCTTACTTTTGTTGTTTCTTTTGTGATTATTTCCAACACCTGTAGAAATGGGAAGCTACTGCTAGCAGGGAACATGTACATTATTCTAGCTAAGCACATCCTCCTGGCATTTATTTTGTGCTTCATGGCAAATCCTAGGTTGTGCTGTTGGCTCTTACATGTAACCTTTGTGGTCAGAAGAACTTACTGAAAGCACAACCATCATGAACGGATCCCTTGTTCCAAAAATACATCCTTCATAATGTATATTCTAGCATACACACTGGCTCTTGTTGGCTTTTCTCTGTTAAAATGCATTGTTTAATGTTGCAGAAGCATCTATTTGGCCTACGCCGAGTTGTGCTGCAGGTGATAAAAGCAGAGAAAGGGAACACAGTTTACAAAAGACAGACTGGAGTCAAACAGAAAAACACTTCAGACTTCATCTTAATTAGTGTGCTGTAACTCTGTTTTCAGTCTCCTACAGATTATCCTGTTTATTTTAAAACAGACTGCAGCAAAGGTTTTCAAACCTGCAAGTGGGAATTTAAACACCCAAATCTCACCCATTTGTAGCACCAGAGGAGCATTTAACCTCTGTTACAAAATATTACCTCCTCTCCCATTTTCTCCCCAGAACTGGACATTTGAACAAGGGTCTGCAAAGTGCTCTAGCCAGCTCCATGAAGCTACTCTAAAAAATTATTTCCGCAGAGATTTTGGCAAATTCTCAGGCAAGGGAAAGGTTGTGGTTGTACTTCAGTGAGGTGCAGATGGGGCATCTTATCTCAGTAACACTGGGAGGGCTGCATATTGGAGAAGGGTGTTACCTGGGGAACTGCCTTCTGACCTACTGCAAGAAGGACTGACACTAATTCCTGGCAGGCAGTTACAGGGAACTCACATCAGAAAATAATCAACTATGGTTCATTTTAAAAAACAGCTACAGATTCTCAAGTCTGGGTTTTTTAGCCAGAAGAGTTTATTCCCCACGTGCCTCGCTAATAACTATCATAGTAATCTTACACAAAAACACTTAGTCAAAGTATGAGAAAAGGATCCACTTTTCCTCTTCAAAAAAGAGCAACATCAAATAAACCATTCCAGCACATGAGAGTTTTGTTAGCAGTGCACTATCACATGTAATGTGGCACTTTCAGATGCCAGCATTAGCCTTGCAGCTCTTTGTGATATGAGTCATATCCTCAGAGCAGTGCAGCTTCATCCTACCCTCCTCTGGAGCACCCTGAGCTTCCCAAACACATCCAGGGTGCACATCACAGCAATTTCCAATTGGGAAATCCATCCCATGTGCTCTCATGGCTGTGACACACAGTATGATCTGCTCACTATCCTCCTTCCAGCACAGGATCTCTCCACACCAGGATGGAATCCTATGTCCAGGAACTCCTCCTAAGGCTGCTTGTACCTAGCACAGAGAGGCTCTCCGCTCTGGGGACTAAATGTTCAGTTGTGCTTACTTTAATTTATCTTCAACAACAGTTTCCAGGTTACATTACTGATACAAAATGCAGGCCTGCAGCAAAACCCAGCAATATTGGTTTGTTAGTTCAGGAGCTCCAGCTACCAGACAGAAAGCTGTCCTTCATTAAAGACCAGATTTACTTCACACACACCAAACTGGACAATACCTTCCACCCATCCCTGCTGATGCTGGCAGCACAAACAAGGGTTTCATCTTCCCAGTGAGCAAGTGGCAATTGCAGAAAATATGAGGAAAAACATTGCATATGAGTACCCTGAGCACTGAGTCAGGCTGAGCAGAAAGCAGTGACATTGCAGGGAAAAGGGACTGGGGGTGCAGCTGCCCTCAGTTTGCATGTGCTGAAGCCCAGCAGTTTGCATGGAGGTCTGCTTTGATGGAAGTTTAGTGAAGCACAGGAACTTAGGCAGTTATGCACATTTCCTTGTCACCCAGAGGATAGTTGGTCTGTAGCCATAGCACATAATGTAAGCTCTGATGTGCAACACAGAATAGAATATGCAGTATAGAAAAGAATAGCAATATAGAATAATTTGAAATCATAACATAATGGATTGCACTGTCAAATCTGAAAGCACATTGAATTTGGACTGTATCAGTATCATAAATTAAAAATATCTACATACCAGTAATACTAATAAAATGCATTTTTCCAAAGCCACAGAACTACTGATATGTATGCTTTGGCTTCATGTATAAACTGACATGGCAAATTCTAAATTTAACAAGCTAATTTATTTTAAAGCCTCATCACACTAATTGCATCCATCAAGTGTGTAAAATACATTTTGTCAGCTAAGAACAGAAGACTTAAATTAAAAGTAAATCCTTACTCAGCACTTTAAGCTGTTAATAGCTGTAAGTCATTAATGAGATGATGAAAAGAAAATGCTCCTGCAGACTCTGTAGTGAGAAATTATTACAAGTACTCATTACTTCCACCCAGTGCATATTCTGAAAGTGTCCCCCATTTATGTCAGCACCCCAGTATCAACAGAGAAAGATATCCAAGTTATCTTGTTTGCTTCTAAATATGCTCATGAACGTAAGTGGGGCTTGACAGGCATCTCCAAGAGGGATGGATGATCCAAGAGGGATGGATACCCTTCTTCCCCAACCCAGAGGCTCCCAGAAGAGTTGGTGAAAAGGCCTGAAGTAGGGGACACTGTCACAATGGTATTTCACCTTAACTTTCTGGCATTTTAATTCATCAAACAGTATGAACACTGATGGCTGACTGCACAGCACGCCTGGGCTTATGTGTTTTAATAATGAATTTTGATAGATCCCCTATTAGAATTAGCTCAGAAGAGCACTGGAAAGAGATTTACAGAACTATGGGGTAGGACATGAGAGCTAAAGGAATATATATCCCTGTTATCCAAAACTTGCAAATTTAATTTCAATTTAGTAATTTGATTGAGGATTTATGAATTTTTGTCCTTTTCACAGGCTACAGGATTTCTGTCTCTGCCTCTCACCTTAGGGAGGGTTAATTAAGGGAATTCCCCAATGGCAGAAAACCCCTGGATCAGGCTTAGTTCTCACTGAAAGGAAAAATATCATTATTTGATTTTTCTCTTAGATTTCTCTCTCCCAGTCTAGTCCCTTTCTTTCCTTCAGTCTGAGCTCCTCTCCCTCCCTTGATAGCTCTTTCACAGAAAGAAAAAGAAAATTCAAGAGCTACATTTAAATGTACCAGATGCCCTTGAATTTCTACCGAGTTGTGCCCCTGTGAAGCCTTGTTTACAACTTCAGCTCCAGCAGCAAGTGAACTTCCAGGAACACAGAAATGTTAGAGACATTTTCACGATAGTTTTAAATTGCTTCCCCCAGTAGAGAAGGCTCATTGATCAAGTAAATAAAATGAGGTACAGGGAAGTGATTCATGCTCAAATACAATGGAAAAAAAAAAGAAAAAGCAGTCTGGAATATTTGTATCCTCTGCAGGAACCCTATCCCATCAACTTTTAGCGAAAATTAACATAATGTTCAAAAATTATTATGCATGAGAAAACAAAAGCTATCTCAAATGATGGCCCTGCTGTAACAGGATGCTGATCAGCTACAGAGAACTGAATTTTTGGTATCAGTGCTTTATCGGGTCGCTATATGGATATGACAGACAAGACACTTCCATACACTGCAAAAAGGAAGCAGATTTGCCTAAGATTAATTCCACACTAGCTTAATTATTAATTAATCTCTCCCAAATGGATTTTTTAAATGTCCTTAACAAGGGCTATGCAAATAGAAGTGCTCTGTGTATTGATGGGACAGTTTTGCAGGCAGGCAGGGATACTGCAGTGTATAGCCAGCATTCCTTGGGCTGATGGCTTCATTAAAATGCATGGTTATAACAGGCTCTTAGAATTGCAGCTGGATAACCCATGATCCCTTTTCCTCAGTACCACAGAACATTTCGTGTCTATTTAATAGGGCTGTTTCAGGATTTAATCAAAGATTTACAATCTACACCCTGGCACAAGGAATTTTCCCCTTTTAAAAAGGCTTCAAATAAAACAGTCTTTTTTTTTTTTTTTTAGAGATTCTTTCTGAATATCTGTAGCCTGTGCCCCTAACCTGCACCTTCTTTCAATTTAATGCCTATTTTATACAGTTTAATGCTTCCTCTTCCACTTCTCTGCGTCCCTGACACAAAGAAAACACAGAGGCTGTCACATGCTCTTTGCAGCATAAATCTGTAAGTCCAACTTTACTGAATGAATTAACAGCTTTGAAGGGAGAGAGTAAGCAGTGAAATGTAGGAGCTGATGGAAACCTGTGCAGGCAGTAGATGAAGCAGGACTGAAATTCTGTGGAAATCCAGCTGCTATGGAACATTTGCTAAAACACTGCAGTGGTGCTGCATGCTAATGACAGTTAGAGGAAGAGGGGGTCTGCAAATTGTGAAGATTTACAGGCATTAAACTGTTTGGAAAACAGCCTGGAAGAAAGGAATTCCTCAGAGTCAACCAGTCAGAATTACTTGAAAACAAGTACTCAATTACTTGAAAACACAGCCCCTCCCTATTTCTGTTACACATTATAAAAATCGCTGTGATAATTATAAAGCTCATTTAGCCAACAATAGCAAAACATGTGGACTGACACTTGAAACTCCATCGCCTCCAGTTCAGTTTCAGCTCTGGCTGTATCTGAGTCAGTTCCTTCCCACCTGGGAGCAGCTAGTCATCCCCCAGATAATTTTTGACAGGACTCTGAAATGACCCTCTATTTCCAGGCCAGGCTGGATAGGGCTGTGAGCAATCTGGTTCAGTGGAAGGCGTCCCTGCCCATGGCAGGGGGGTGGAAAGAGATGGTTTATAGGCCTTTCCACCCAACCCATCCTGTGATTCTCTGATTTATAACCCTAACTCAAGAGTTCTAGTCAAATACCTTCATTAGGTTGGCCTGCGCATCTTTTCCAAGCAGTACTGGGAGTCTCCAGTAAGCTGCTAACTCCTGCATCCTTCTGAAAAAGGTTACACATTAACCTGCTTTACCTCTACGTGTCCAATGTCTCCTCCCAAAATGCATGAAAAGAAGCTGCTGTCTAAAGCCAGATTTTCCTTTCCAGTGGGCAAATTCATTAGAGCTCCTCTTGCATCTTGCAAAAGGGTACTGGCAGAACCCTACTGAAGGGGTGTTGAGGGCAGTCTGACAACCTCAGCAAACACCTTTACATTCTTCGCATGCCCCTGAAGCAACACAGGTCAGTGAAGAACCACGACACATGCCCTTTCTGCTGGTTTCATGCTGTTTCAGAGTGTGTAACAGACAAAGCAGTGCTTGTCCCAGGGTCTCCAAGAGCAGCTTTTCCAGGGTAACTGTCAGTGCAGGTGTGTTATATTTTAGGAAATGTTATTTTGCTTGACAGTACTAACACTGCAAGAACAACAATATATAACTGCCCAAAGCCTTCCTGTTCTGTTAGTGTTCCAAATATCGAAGCTTGCAGAGCCTGTGGGAAAGAAGCCAGTGACCATTAACCTTCACTTTATTTTATGCTTTTATAATTTCAGGAGTTTAGCTTCAGGCTTGCAGCCTTCAGGGCTGCAGAGCTGAGACTGGAGTAAAATATACAAAGCAGCCAATGTTTAGCATAAGTTAAAAGAGTTTTTCCTGAGTCCCCCATGTCATTTCTCCCAACACTAATGCAAAATTTATTTCAAGGGATTGAACAGGTTTTTTTATCGAGTGGAACCAAGTGCACCAGAGATGCTTTGTGCTTTTGTAACAGAGAAATACCTCCTGGATTGATAGTGGCCAGTTCAGTAAGTTCCCAAAAAGTCACACTGAGTAGGCAACACCTGACTGTATTTCAAACCCTGAATTTGTCAGTGGATAAGATGAATCAAGGCTGGAGGGATGGCTAGGGCAGCACATTCACATCTTTGTTTCTACCACCCATATGAATCCAGCAGAAATCCCTCTTGTATCTTCTCCCGTATGCTCCCCTTTTCTTCAACTCAGACCGGTCCACCAAAACTCAAGAAAAAATCTGAGTTTTCCAAAGGGTGAGTTTGTCACAAAATCCCAAGACAAAGCTTAATGAGAACCCACTGGCCCGAGGACTCTGGGGATATGGTTACCATGAAGTCACAAGGGTGTTTCAGAAAGTTTACCCTTCACACATCATTCATATAGCAGAGCATTCCCAAAGGTGAGCTGAATTCCACAGGCTCCCATAGCCGCAGTTTGTAAATCACTGGCATGAAAGTAGGACAGTGGTGTCATGCTGACGAGAGTCCTTAGCATTTAACGATTTGCTCGCTAAAAAAGCTTGACTTGTGGTGACTAGAGCAAATGCAGTCCCCCCAGCACGAGCTTTCCAGCACAGCCCTGCCCTGGCAGCACAGAGACGATCGTGGCCTCCCTGCAGAGCCCACCCCACTCGGAGCAGCACCAGCGCCTGCCTGCAGGAGCTGGCACACAGCGCTTCTGCTGCTGAAGGCTGCCCAGGAGCACAAAGAGCTGCACTTCCCTCACACCCTCACAGACATGCACTACACTGAGCAGATTGCAGCACTGCTCCTGGTAAAGCTGTGGTGCCTTAGCCAGCTTACAGAATCATTTCGTTTAAGAGTTTTAAAATTTAAAGACTGTGCAAGGTAAGGCAGCACTGCAGAGAAGGATGGTTTCATCATAAGCAGCCCTTTCTGCATTCTGTTTTTCAGAGGCTTGACTGACTAAATAGTAGCCACTAGTTCCTGTTACACAGCAGAGCTGCACCAGAGAGCCAGCAGGCCAGTCTGCAGTAGGAAGGAAGTGGCACCATTGATTCTTTACATCTCCTACAGACCAGGGGCAGGGAGTTCAGGCCATCTCGACCTGTAGGTGAAAAATACATAATAATACACTTCACGTCTTGTGACAGATTCTCCTCAGGGAAAAGAGCCTTGAGCCAGCACACAGTGTCAAAAGTTGGGTTTTTCTGACTTTTGCAGGCTGCTGGCTCCCAGTAATGAATTCTGTAAGCCTGCACTGACATTCCTGTGCTGCCTGCTCCAGGTGGGAAGGCCTGGCAAAGGATGCAGGCACTGTTCCCACATGCTGCAGTGTGCCCACCCCCTCCTCCCAAACCAAAGGAGGCCAAAAAACACCAAATTCTTTTCACTTTTCCAAGTCAAGTCAGTCCCCCAGTGAGCCAAATATCTATTGTGAACTTTGCTAGCCTTCAATTTGTTTAAGTTCTCAGAACTTAGTACATAGTGACATAAAGATTTTTTCCAATTTATATCCTCTTTAGGAATTCTACATCTCTTTCATTGCTTTGCTTGGTGAATGCAGGAATCAAAGCCATCAACTTGGAAAATATTTTCCTTACTTGAAGTTTTAGTATCAAATATGGGGAAAAAATAATAATTTTCCTGTAATTCCAAACTGGAAATAAACAGCTCATCAAGTCAGTTATCTATCAAATAATAAATTAAAGATTATAAAATTTCTCCTCAACTGCTTCATCAATAATATTAATTAGTTCTATTGTATCCTTAAAGTATCTTAACATCAAAAATGTTGATGCACCTTTCATTAGAGTCTCCAAACACTTTGCAAGACATTAATTATTTCTCCAGAGCAGACACCTGATGTGGGGTCCTTTTCAGGCCATGGCAGCACTGGGAGCAGGTGCTCAGCCTCCCACTGCCATCATTTTACTGATTGTTTTCTTACTCACAAGGAAAGTGGAAGTTGGGTGGGAGATACGAGTCAGGTGAAGTGAGAGCGCAGCATTACACAGCAGCAAGGGAGCAACCCCAGACACCTCCACCCAAATTTAGAAAGGTACAGAATTTCCTCGACTAAAATATAACCTTAATCCCCTAACAGCACACTTGCACAAATGTTGTTTGAAACCTCTAGCCTGTCAAGCCATAAAATACAATTACTCAGTACTTTTAATCACCCCATAGCCTGTTGTGGTTTGGCAGGCTCTCCTTCTCCAGTGTCAAATGTAAAACAGATGATGGTGGCCTGCAGAACTTTGGGGAAACATCATGTCTGACAGCAGAACAATGCTGCATGGAGAAGCATTGTATCACCTCCAACAAAATCAACAAGCCAGAACTCTCACAAGATTCATACCAGCAATCATCACTACCATAATAAATAGAGGGTTTCATTTTACTAGCTTTAAAATACTTATTCCACTTGGTGAATTATGGCTGTTTTTTCTAAAGTGGCTCCTAATCTGATTGCTCGGAGATTTATGTACAGTCACAAGGTTGGGAAATTATTATTGGGAATGTCTATTCAGATGAGAACTCTCTGAAAATTGAGATAGGGACTAAAATCAGATTTTATACTGCTCATTTAACAATCTAGTATTAATAAGCCTTTTAATTGATGCCAGTGGAAATAATAACTTTGTATTCATAGTGCCAGACAAAATTCAGTTTCATTGCTTAACCATATTTGTCCTTCTCAAGATGACTTAGGAAAAGCATACTGGTGCTGTGGTAATCATTCAAAAAAACAAAACCCACTTTTACACCAGTGTTTGTATCAGCACCAGCAAGCAGTTCTGACCAGGCCCGTCTATGAAGAACTGCTGAAATCCAGATGAAATGCAAATAAGCACTGATCCACCTGGTAATGACACATCACCACTGCACTCCACCACTACTAACACTTGTGGAAATGAAAGATGTGTCTAAAGCTGGACTACACCAAAAATGTTCTACCCCACCCTGCCCCCTACATCCTCCACAGCAGCAGCAGCAGCTCGGGAGAGCTCTCCTGCATTCCCCCAGATGGGCTCAAACTGCCAAAAGCTGCCTTTCCCCATGATGGCATGTGAGGAGGGGGTGTAAACTCTGTTTTACACAAAATTCTGCTCCAACTTCTGGTGACCCCATTAGCATCACAAAGGAGTTGGAATACTAATGAGAGGTGGCCCTGGAGAAACTCAGATGCAAACCAGAACAGATGCCAACAGGAAAATTGTTTTTATTCCATTGTGCCTCTGTTTAAACAGCTCAGATCATGATCATACACGATACAATAACCTGCCTCGACTGCAAGGATGTATTTGCATCAGCACAGACAATTGCAGCACCTCACAAAGGAAGGAATTCATACACAGGCCATTGAACTGTGTGTGCTTTCTCCTGAACCAAGGATATCACCATCATAGTAGGAAATGTCATATCAGATATGCCTAGCAGGCTTTCTAACGGGGAGCAACCTGCATATAACAAGTAGAAACAAATACTTACTAAAAAAAAAAAAAAAAAAAAAAAAAAAAGACAACTTACAATAGCAAGAAAATTATGTCTTAGCCCTTAACATACTAGCTTCAGAAATGTGGATCACGGATTATACTTCAAATAACATACTTGTAAGTGCTGTCATTATACACTTAGAAATGAAATCTTGTTATACAGAATTTCCACTACAACCTTACCATCAATGAGGTCTGGCAGCAAGTTCTATAGATGAATTATGGACTGTGAATAAAAGTATTTTAATAAGACATTTTAAAATCAATTCCCTGTCCCTTGAATCAAGTGCTTCTAAACATTTTCCTCAGCAAACTCCATATCATTTCTGTTTCAACTGATCTTCCTTGATAATAGGTAATTAGAATAAACCACAGACTCCAGAATAAAAGGCAAAATATTTACACCAAGGCATTATTAATGTACTCTTAACAAGCCTTTTGGACTGTGTCCAGAAGGACACAACACACTCTTTTTTCATTGCTAACACTTTGTTAAATACTAACAGCAGATGCCTGTAGTTAAAATCATTCCTACCACTGCCAGCAGGCAATAATTCACATTTGTGGATTGATTCTGCTTGGTATACTCGTGCTCGTTCACGTAGCTTTGCTGAGTTCTGGAAGGTCCTGCTTGCATCCCTAGATTTGGCTGACCAAATAATTTATATTACCTGCACGTTTTGCCATTTTCCCTTTCAGAGAGACTTCAACTTGTAGCACACAAATCTAACCTGAATACCTGAGGGCTCCCTGCTGTTAACCTTTTGCCATGTGGAAAATTGACACCTCATTCCTGCTCTGTTTTCTGTCTCCAGACAGTTCCTACCACAGAAGAGTAGCTCCCCTTTCACTTCAGCAATGTTTAGCTTCCCAAATAGCCTCTTATGATGAACACTAGCAAAGGCTGTATGAGTCCAATAAATCCTGTCAGTGTGTTCTTCTTTATCCTGGCAGCCAGTACTGATTAGCTGTTGTGGTACAGCTGCCCTGCGAAGAAAGTATTTTCTTGGCTGGTGCTACTTGAAAGCACCTGAGACAGCAGTAGTTACCACCCCCCATTCACCAGAGCCCCTTGGAATGACATTTAGGGGACTGATGAACAGCAGCTTTCTGCAGCAGTTCAGTTATAATTATCTGCTGTACCATCTCCCAGGAAACACAACTGGACTTCCAGCAGTGGTTCAGAATTTCTATGGCCAGTTCAGGCAGTTCCCATGGTGTTAGCCTTAATTTAGCTGTTTCCTCATTTAACTTGGCTTAGTGCTACTTTATAACAGCACAGGCTTCTATCAGCCTAGACATACTACAGAGCACTGGGGCTCTGCAGGGTGTAAAGATCCAGCTGTTCTCTTGGGCCACACTTCAGCGCTGCTGAATCTCACAGGGTTTCTCACAAAGCTGTCATTGCACAGGCAGAATGCAGCCAGCAGCTCTTCCACTCACTTCCCCTTCAGAAAGCAGTGAGATGAGTATGAAAATGGAGACTTATTATGCTAAAAACTATCATTCGGTAATGGGTATAGAATTAAATTTGATTATCGTCTTACTGATGTACAGTGCAAAAGTGTGTAAATGGCAAAAATTAAAACCTATTTTGCAGTTGGCAAATGGAAGTGTGGTAATACTAGGCACAAACAGCATGCAGGTTTACAAGCATAGCAAATGTTCAGATAAAGGCAGAGTTACTTCAAGTAATTTCTGTTATTCTAACAATCTATGCATGACTGCCTCCAGAGTAAACCAAAAAGAGAAGAAAAACAACATTATGTAAAATATTTGGTTATAAAACACGTATGAAATCTGTCATATTTTTTGTTTATCTTACTAAAACACCATCTAATGAAAACTAATACAGTCTGATCTGAGCTATTTTTCCCTAAAAAGACAAATGGCCTCTTTATCCCACAAATAAATACACCACAGGTTAATATACTAAGTAAACCCAGGAGCCACTGCTTATTAACCACAATAATTAAATACCATTCAATGGCATTCCCAGGTATCTCCCTGGCACTACAATCCAGAGAGAACTTCTTTGGAATGCTGCTCCCCATAAAAAGACACAGACCAGTGTGCTCAGCTACCAAATCCTGTGCTGGTCACTGTCTGTGCTATTCCAGAGGCACGGGGGTGAGGGGGAGCAGGACTGGCAGCCACACTAACACTCATGGCAACAAACTCTGTCCCAAATCATGAAGGGTCTGCTGAAGAGTCTGCTGTCATCCACTCCTACAAATCCTCCAGTGAGACACAGCATCATCCCAGTGCATGAACAGTCCTGCTTCATTCCATCAAGCTGAAAGAGGTGATGGATGTTCTTGAAGTCAAATTTAGATGGTTTGTTTGCTTGGTCGGTTTTGGTTTTATTTTTTATTTTTAAATTTAAGATTCAGGTTTCCATTGGCAATTTGCCTTTAGGTTGCCAGAACAGGGGTTTAGAAGGTCAGCTCTGGATTGAACATTGCTCATAGATGTTTTCCCTTCCCAGTTCCATAGTGTTCATTCTTATTGTACTTCATTATCTGTAGATGTAGATTTGGAACAGGTATACCCTTCCAGCATACAAAGTTATTATACCTGTTGAGAGAAGCTTCTGAAAATTGCCTGATGTACAAAGGCAGAAATACAGCAATTTTCCCAGTAATAAAATGCAGGCCTTTATTTACAAAGAAATAGAGCAATATCTATCTTGGAGGTGCTATCAGAGCAGGGGTTATTTTTACTTTCTGTAATAAACTTAAGCAAACAAAATTTAAATGAAAAACCATTTGCAACTAGGTTACAGAAATTTTAATGTAATATGGAATATTGTGAGTTCATTGCCTGCTATTATCAGACCAGGATCAGGTGTATTTGTGCTAAGGCTGTCCTTACAGCCCTGTGGAAGGTTTAATATTCTTTCATTTCTGTAATAAATCAGCTGTCCTCTTCTTGCACATAAAATGTTACATACTTGTAAAACAGCATCTGGTGTAGAGAGAAAGGAGGGGATGTGATTGACATAGGAGTCCAAAATCCGCTGTTGCTCAAAATCCCATTTTATTATACAGCTCTAGGCATCCACTGCAAAAGCAAGACTGAAGATTTGCTTGCATTATTCTCTCCATGGTACATTATTGACAGTAAGAGTTACCATTATTTTGGGAAGTGATTTGAACAAGCTTCCAGTGGAAAGCAGCATGGAAAAACATTTTACCCTAACTGTTTGGGGCTTTTCCTTCACTAGCCAGGAAAGCATTCTCTTTCCTCACAAAAAATACTGCAGTTCCCACTTGTCCTTGTATCACTTGCTTTGTATTTCTAAAGTGAAACCAGAACAGTACCAACAAATTTATTAAATGCTCTCAACAAACAGCATTCTCCACAAGGGCCATGGCCTTTCATGAGTTTAAGGGCAAGTCTTCAGCCTCAGGATCTGCAGCTAAACTCAAAATCCATCACAAAAAATATTAACTAATACTGACTCAAGCAGATTTAAGCTGCCGAGAGAAATTCATTAATTTGAGTCACCCACTCCCATAACATAAACCCATAATAAAGCACAGACACTCATCAGTCTGCCTGCCAAATTCATCTGAATATTAACACTTGCAAAACAAGCTGAGAACCCCCAGAGAAAGAGACACTCGTGGGGAGACTTGATGTCTCCTTTTCCTCATCTATCTACAGGCCCAAGGGTAGAAAGTGCTCTGGCCAAAGTCAAAGGTGAAGCTGTGTTTTCCAAAAGAGGCAGAAGACAAAAAAACCCTAACCAAATATTTATGTAAGTATGTTTTGAATAATATCAAACACTTGGAGGAAAGAGATAATTATTGGTACTTCACTATCTAGACAAAGGATAAAAAACAAAATACAGTAACTCATGTCAGTACAGGAATCATGTCACGAAATCGTATCACAAATATCTTAGAATCGTATCAGAGCTTGGTGAAATGTACCAACAAGTAAAACAGAATCTCTGTGAAACGCTAAGTCCATGTTCAAATACAAGAAAAATACATTATTAAGGACAATCTAATCTTTTTCATTTGAGAAGAGCAACCCTGTTGTGCTCAGAGAAACTGGAATGATTGCTAGCACAGGAGAACAGCAGTAATGGTGGGGTTCAGTTATTTCAGACATGCTGTGTGACAAATCTGATCTGTGGATTGTACTTCAGGGAGTGAGTGACTAGATAGGGGACCCACTACAAAAAGCCACCTTGAGACAAAGTCACAGCAGTATTAAGGTCCTCATCAAGGATATTATTACCAAAAAGGCAGTCTGTAAGAGACCCTGATACAGTAAGATTCAATATCTCCAAAGCAAACAAAAGTTTAAAACAAGTTCCACTCGATTTTAAAAAGGTGATGTAATGAGAAGTGAAAGCTTGTTAAAATAAACAAAATTTCAAAAGTTTTGTATTGGCAAGTATGTGAAGGTTGTGTAAGCACAGCATACTAGAAGGTGAGTATACAGCATTCACCTCAAAGAACCCTGCTGAAAGGCTAACTGCAGAACAGCCCCTGTGCTGAAAAGGCAGGCTAGGAGAGGGTATTAGCAACAACAGCATCTAAAAAGATCATGGCATATGCATGTAACAGAAAGGAACACAAACCATGGCAGGTTAGCTGTAAGAAACACAGTATGACAGGCCACAAAAGACTTTAGGGACAAAATTGCAGCATTACAATAATCTTTACCACACCTCCATCATTATGTCGGAAGCAGGATGGCTGCCAAAGTCTGTGGGATCGAGCTGGGCTATCCACAGAAAACACAGTGACTGTACAAAGACCAGATGGATCTTTTTGCACATTTAGTACAGAAAATTGCTGGGAGGTTTCCATAGATGAAAGGGTGATGTAGCTGAAAATGTGACCAGAAATGAACTGACATTTTACTGCAGAATAAATTGAAATAGTAAACTGTAAGAACTCACTAGGACCAGCCACAATTCACCCAGCAATTCAAAAGCAATTCACAAATAAAATCATAACCTAATCACTATAATATACATTCTAACACTTTGAAACCTCACCAGTATCAAAAGAACAAAAGGCAACACAAATGACAGCTTCTTATTAAGATGCCTTGACCACAAGGACCAGTACAGATAACATCCATCTAATGTGGATTGCTAGGTAGGAGCAATAATAAAGGACCAAAGAAATAGGCAAATGACCAAGTACTGTGTCAATTATACTGGACAAAGGGTTAGGGAGAGTTTATAAAAGAAAATTCGTACCTCACGAAGCTATTGAAACGTTATGTAGGACTCCAATAACAGCTGGGAGAGCTTTACAACTAGTTCTTAATTAAAAGATCTAGAAACCTATTAAAATTATATCTGTGGAGAGACTGACTTGTAAAGTCAAAATTGGTACACACAGAGAATAGAATCCAGCTTTTTGGACTCTTAATCCCATCTGTCTCACCTGGGATTTTCAAAGGTTAAGAGAACTGGGCACCAGTGGGTAATTCTTTAAATACTGGAATTGAACATTTTCTGATGTGGTTCTGTGACAGAGTTAGCTCCAGCCGTTCCACTAACAACTTCCCCCAAGTCACTTTGACTATTTCAAGGAAAATTGATTCCTAGAGTGGTGTTACTTTTGTGCTTAAACACTGTAATTATACAAATCCAAATTGCTATTCAAGTTTAAAACAGACACATTGTTTTTCTTTTGCCACTGCTGCTTCCCTACCTTCAAACCCCCTCCAGCCCTGATTTATGCCAGTCCCACAGGTATTTGACAGCTGACACTAGGACAGACACCTCACACAAATACACTTTTAAACTACAACATGAAGGAAAGGCTCCAGGCAAGGAGGGTGTATGACCTGTCCCTTTTCCCAAGCAGAGGGAAGCCTGTATGTGAGCGGTACCCCCAAGGAAGGCTGAAGCAGGACTCGCCAAAGGAGGAAGGAGATGGGTGGGGGGACACCGTGTTAAAAAGCTCCCTGGAAGCTCTGCTTCTATTTCTCACTGCCCCTCTCCCTCCACAGCCTGTGGCCCATCCACAGCTCTTTTCCTTCTCCCCTTAACGCTTCCCCATCAACCCCAACAAGGTCCAGGACCTGAAAGCAACCTTCTGGGTCTGTACAGATGGCCCTGGGAGCTCTGAAGGTACACTGAAGGAAAGAATACAGTCAAGAGTCTGGGAAGAAAGCAGGGATTAAGTGGAAAAGTAGGATAATGAAGAGGGGAAGCCAAGCACTTCTGGAGACATAAGGGAGTTAGAAGAACCAGATGACTGCAGCTGTGCAGCTGAACACAACAGCAGTGTGAAATACTGCACTGAAACAAGGCATGGTGGCTGCTGCTGCTTCTGCCTTGCAGCAGTTTCTCCTTGGGAAGGGCACTAATCATCAAGATCAGGCACAAAAGCCTTAGAGACTCACTAAAGTCCTGCAGTTTTATAAATCTAAACAAAAGTGCGTGCTGTGTCCTGCATACACTTCAAAGGAAAAAAGAAATTACAAATGGATCTTTAAATCTGTGCTAAAACCCAAGAGTGCAGAAAACAAGTCATACACTCACTCTTTCCAAAACCAACTCTCCACAGCCACCATCTCCATTTCAATCACTATTTCCTGAAACAGACCCTTAGGGGAAATGAAACAAAGTGATTTAGGCTCCTTCTCAAGCTCCCCCCTCAATGCCTGCAAGCCTTGGAGAAGTGGCCTATGTCCCCTGTGTGAGCACATGCCCTGTCTCACCACAGCCAGCTCTGCTGTCACCGCCTCAGCAGGCAGGACAGGGACACCTGGACACTCCTCCTGTTCATGCTGCCCACTCTTCATCCTTGAACACAGCCCTGGGACCAGATGTGCCTCCACTGTTGGAGGCTGTTCAGGGCACTGAAGGCACGGCAGGCAGTGCAGCCATTTCCTCCCCAGGCACGTTGGGCAGCTCACAGGTAAACCTTCTGCTGCAAAGCTTTGGAATATTTTTCTATTAACTTCTACAAGACAGTTTTTGAGCAGCACTACTTACAGACTACCATTGTGATTTCCAGAAGAAACATTAATTTAAAATGCTATGACAGTACTTCTCTTATAACAGCAAGAGCAAAGAAAAAACTTTATAATGCAGGATTTAGCAATTAAACTTTCATTTGTATTTCATTTAGCAATATGAGAATTCTGCCAACATCTTCAGAAGGCTTTTAATATATCTGCATTAATGCACAGTCCATAAGCCAGCAGTGCTTTCATTTACCAAGCACTCCAATGCAGTTGCTATCAGCTGGTGCATGGGGAAAACATTCCCTTGGTTTGGCTGGATTCTGCAGTCAGCTTCTGGGAAATAAAACAAAAGCAGCTCCAAATGCCAGCTTCAGAAGAGTTGGAGTACATGACACTCGCTCCCAATCAGAAGCAGATGATCCTTCAAACCCACATTCAGTGACCCAACATTACTGTTCAGAGAAGTGAAAGTAGAACATGAAGCAATTTCTATGTGCAAACAAGAGCCTTTCAAAATAGAGGGATGACTGTAGCCCATCTATTTTTTATGCTTTAAAAATTACTTGGAATGGAAAAAGGAATGATGCAGTGTTCCCTTTAAAGCAGAAAGGAACAATGACAGTTCTATTAGTCAGCTACACAAAGGGCCCCATGTCCAGAGTCTCTGAGAAAGCTAAACCATTAAGTTTAAAAAAAAATCTGAGGGAAGTTTTGCTCCAAAAAATGCTTACAAGATCTGTAGTGCCTCATTATACAAATGTAAATTCAAGGATGCACAATATGGAGATTAGCTCAAAGTACACGTTCCCTGTCAGCAGTGCAATAGAAATGCATCCTGCCTGCAGAGACCAGAACAAACCTGCTGTACAGGAGCTCTGCACACAGACACATCTGCATTTTCTTGTCATAATTAGCACTGCCCAATCATGCAGATCTTCCAGAACAGCCTCTTAAAACTGATTCCTTATTACCAACCCCTCTTCTGTCAGCTTCCCATACATTTATAAGTGATAATGCTTTCCTGGTCTGAGTCACAAACTTAGTCTTTTAAAACATTTTACATCTGTATGCAAGCCAAACTGGCTATCTTCTATAGCAGTCAGGAAACTTGAGTTCTCCCACATGACTTACCCAGATAAGACTAATATGATAACATCCTTTGTTTGTTTGTTTGTTTTTATTTGGAATTAAACATCAAGACAGAGCAATTATTTTATTGATCATCAATACTGAAAACAATCATGCAAATTAAAATTTTATTTATTTGGCATTAGAATCCATCCTCCCAACTTCGCAAGATCAGCAATTACAGGACAGAGCCAATTATTTGTTGTGAAGAGTTTCCCACATCTAGAGTTAGTTGGGGCTCATGTTTCCTTCAAATGTGTCATAAGTTGTTATAAAGAATAAAAAGCTTCAGTGGCAGACCGTTATCCCCTCACTTAGATTGACTAATGATAACCAGTGGTGCTTCCCTGAACTCCTGTGAGCACTTGTGTCCACAGGAGCTAAGGACACCATTGTCTGAGTCTGAAAACACAGAAGACTGGGAATAGAAATGGAAATGGAAATTAGAACAGAACAGAACAGAGTAGCATAGCATAGAATAGCATAGCACAGCATAGCACAGCATAACACAGCATAACACAGCATAGCACAGCATAGAATAGAATAGAATAGAATAGAATAGAATAGAATAGAATAGAATAGAATAGAATAGAATAGAATAGAATAGAATAGAATAGAATAGAATAGAATAGAATAGAATACCCTTTTAGGAGAAACCAAGCTTGTGCACATCCAAGTCTCAAGTCTCTCCTCCTGCCTGGAGAGCACAGTCTAAGGAAGAGCATTTCAGGGAAGGAACCAGCAGCACCTGTGCTGGGACAGCACAGACCCCCAGGAGATGTACAAAGATGTGGCACTTTAAAAGGGTTCTCTCAGGGAATGCTTTGGGATCTGCCATGTACCTGTGAGCACTGCTAATGATTCCCTTCTCCAGAGGGAATTTGTGCTTAGTCTGACAAAGCACCAAGGAGGCTTTGCTGCCCTTTTTGTTCTAGGAAAAGATGAAAACTCTTTAGCTATTTTCCCTGTGCCTGGGACACTGTTCTAGAAATATATTTTAGAAAATCAGCTCTTAAGTCCTGGGCTGTGCCCTTAGATAGGCAGCTAGAGAGAGACTGACTGTTGGGTGGCTCTGATGCAGTGTTTTTTTACAAAATCTGTTCTTTTCAGAGCAGGTACAGCTATAATTTAAAGTTTATCACCACTGTTCCAACACTGTCTTAACCTACCGAGCCACCCACTCTCTTTTCCAAATAATTTAGCTCATTTCATCCATCTGATGAAATGTTTCATTTTCAGCCTAACAAAAAGTAACCACATTTCTCTGTGCCTTTGGTTTCCTTTTTTGTTCCAACTCAGTTGGCTTTCAAAAGCAGCTGCAGTGCAAAGCTCCTCTCTAAGGCTCCTGATAATGCTTCTGGCTGCAAACCCCAGCAGCAGTGAGACCCAGGCACAAATCCTGAGGAGCAGCAGGGCAGCTGCCAGGGTCAGCAAGGCAGGGGGAAGGTGAGAAGGAGCAGTGCCAGGAGCCCCAGAGCATCAGGGCAAGTTCCAGGGAATGAGGTCTGAGCCTTCAGCCAGGCCCTGCTGCTGACACAAGGCCATCAAATGTTTATGTACTGTCTCCAAGGCCTTCAGGAAAATTAGCAGAGTAGATAATGAGAGAGAAGCTCTTACCAAGGATTTACTGATCGTTTCCACTCCAGGCTGCAGCTTCACAGTTACTTTAAAATGACCTAATTACAGACTGTTGAAGACACTGTCTGGATTTTCTCTCTCTCCCTTGCTAGACCTGGTCCTGAGCACATGGAGCAGGATTTGGGGTTTCACAGACGGTCATGATTCACTGGAAAAGTAATTTTTCTGGTTTTTAAAATCCTTAATGAGTTACTGCTAGGCTGGATCAGCTCCTTCCTTTGTCTCAGCCCAAAGGAAGAACAAGGGAACATTAGATAAAACAAGGTATGAAACCCCATCTGGAGGAGAACTCAGCTCCACCTAGAGAGCCAGAAACACCCTCAGTCCTGGGCAGGCTCCACCTTTACAGCAGCTCCCTGTGGTCCTTAGCAAGTCCCACCCTCTGCTGCTGTCCAAGCACTTCCATCCTGCTCAGCATTCTCCCACAGGAAGGCCCTTCGTGCCCCCCAGACTGGAAATAAGCAGTTCCAACACAGCCATGTGTAGTGATGACACATCTCAGGCTTCCAGGAACATGGCAGAGCTTAGCAGGATGTCAGGAAGGAACATTCAGCTATCAGTATTCCATATACAGCCAATCTGAAAAAAGCTGCTCGAGTTCTAGAAATCTGTCATTTTCTATTTTCAATTCTTTATCTCATTGCTTCATAAAAATGTTCAGAAGAGACTTCATACTTCTAAGATGCAAAATGGATTGTCTTTGTGGTTTTGGGCTAGAAGACCACATGCTTCACAGATACAAATGGTCAGAAATTAATCTGTGTGATAAATGAAAAGAGGAATCAAATGGCAGAAGCTCCAGTTCTGCAAATCAATTAGTAATCATTCAAAAAAAATTTATAAGCAGAACTACCATCTTCACTTGTCTCCAAATAAGCAATTTACTTATTATCAGCACCTGCTCAGACAAGCCATCTTTGAAGCATCTCCTTGGTGTTTCTCAATGACACCAAACAGACCCAAAAATTGCTTTTGGCAATTCTCTAGGCCCTTGCCCTTGCTTAGCTACTCAAAAGCCACTCTTTCCTTGGGAAGGAATCCTCCCCTGGGAGGGTGGGCAGGCCCTGGCACAGGGAGCCCAGAGCAGCTGTGGCTGCCCCTGGATCCCTGGCAGTGCCCAAGGCCTTGGAGCCACCTGAGGCAGTGGAAGGTGTCCCTGTGGATGTACCACTGAATACTGAGAGCTCATCCCTGCAGAGAAAGATTCAGGAACTTAGGGCCAGTTTTGAAGAGTTTATCTAGTCATTTCCTGAGCCATAATTCTGACAACTTATTGCCTTTACTTGTATTTGCCAAGAACACTGAAATAACTGAAAATATTTCAGCATTTTCTTGGATCGTTGTTGCCATGAATCTACCACACTATTCAGGTACACTCAAATCAAGTTTGGGCTCCTCAGTACTCTCACAATTTATTTAAAGCAAGAGAATGTACTTTATCCTGTAGGTATAGAACACTTATAGACAAGGCTTGTATGGAAGATGATTCTTCACTTTGTGAATTCCAGTACAATTTACTGCAGGATGATGAATAATAGAAGTAATTATAGCACACGTCTTAATCTCATCTAAACCAGCTTCTTGGGCTTCACAGAGAACAAACAAAAAAAGTTACAGAAGATCATTTAACAAAACAGTTTTTGAGATTGACAAGACACAGTCCCTAACATAGCTGCTTTTACTGAAAAGTGGAATCAGATTACTCTCAAGAGAAGAAAAAGTAGTATTTTCCCATATTTCTTAACCACCAGGAAATGTCCTTCCCCTTTTCATTTCCCATTAAAATAAAGGTGAAGTTAGTGACTCAAAGAAAACTAATGCTGTAAATTATTGACCTCCATAGGTCTGAAATGATGGCTGGTCCCACTGAATCCTTGAAACATGGTTGGAAGAAGTAAGTGGAAAAGTTTTCTACACTACTGTAGAATTTTCTAGTGGTGTGTGCACCTTGTGAAGTCTTAAATATCTGCCTGACAGTATAGACAGAAGTGATTTAAAACAATGAAGTTCTGTTTAAAAGTAGCTTGCACTGAGCTGACTGATCGCCATTCAACATGATGACTTAGCTATGAATTAAAATTAGAACTCTCTGCCTTTTCAATGTGAAACTCAATTTATCTCAGATTTTCTTTTATACTTGACAAAAAATGAAAAGATAATTTCTGGTTTTTTATGTAATATAACCACAGTTAACACATATTTGCTGCAGTATTTCATTACCTAGGTTAACATGCAGCATGGAATATCCTAGCAGTATGTTTATAGAAAACAGAACTTTTTAAATGTCATTGAGTTGAAAGAGACAATTGGAATAAGATGAGTGAAAAATTCATTTGTTCCTTCTCCCCGAGGACAAAGCCATTGTTTCCTTCAGTGGGGAATGAGGAAAGCAGGGAAACAGCTTTGCAAACAAGGATGCCTAGAGGCCTAATTTACAAAAAAAATAAAGCAGAACAGTTAATTCCATTAACCTCTGCCAAAAAGCAGCTTAGGTAGGATTCTTACAAATCCTGAGCTTCACAGCAATGGAGCTTCTGAGCAGGCTGGATGAGAAGGCTGGACTGCTGGTAAGCACTGCATTCCCCAGAGCTCTCAGCAGCCTGAACACCCCTGGGGAGCCTGGTCTGGACTGTGCTGCTGCCAGGGGCTCCTGACCAAACACAGGAGCACCATGGGCACGTCGCACTTCTCCCGCTCAAGGATTCTGTGCTGTCTTATTGCCCAATTAGTGAGCAAATGAGCACACGGTGTCATCTCCCCGTGCAGAGATGAGAGCAGAGCACTAACACCTATTTGTGTGGAAGGCAGGCACACGCTCACCGTGCTGTCCAAATTCACACAATTCTTACACCACCACAAGGGAAAGGCCAGCAAAATGAACCCCAGAAACGTGACTGAAAAGGGCTTCGCATTTATCATGTAAGCAAGCCTTTCGTTCATGCAAAAAGAATTAAGACTTTTTAACTTTAAAATATTACTAGGTTGAAGCAGTGCATGCCTGCCTGCCTAACGTTACGAGGTATTTATTGATAATATGCTGATTAATCCTCAACCAGAAAAAGATCCCCGTGCTTGTAACACACTACAATAAATATACCTGATGTCAGCAGGAATGCTGGATAAAATCTAATACAGCATGGAGTTCAAGCTGCAAGCCTAAAGAAATAGTCTTCATGCTATTTAATTGAGAAAACTGGTGTCACTTTGAAATAACTTCCATGAAAGTTAATGCAGATTTGCCAGTGCCTTGCCATGGGAACTGGATGGTGCCTGAGCTTTGTTTCACTGTCTGAGGCCATCTGTCCCCTCTCCTGTTCTCCAATGCACCAGGGAAGGCAGCAGGCAAAGGAGAGAAAAGGATTCAGGTTACCCAAACAAAACAACTGTCTGAGAAGCTGGTTCCCATAACAAGTATTTCTGAAATTCTATGATCCCCACTAATAATTCACCCTGAAGAATTTAAAAATTATCTGAGAACAGGTCAGAATAAGGGTTAGGGATGTCAAAACTACCTAATCCACAGTGCATGACTATTATGGGTATGGGTTATTAAAATTTTTACGCACGAGACATTGTAATCTTTGTTACTTAACTACATTTCAGTAGAACTGTGGATGAATGGGAGGATCTTTAAAATTCTGCCCCACCATTCTAATTAGCACACTTATACTTAGGAGGAAAACAAAATTCAAGAAAACCTGAAAATAATGCTGATGGGAATGATTATATAAAAAATGGAATTGGGAGAGGAAAGAACAGAGACCAGAGTTACCTTCAAGTTGGATAAGCAATTAATATTGGCTCCAGGATATTTTATATAAAGCACAAGAGGTATAGCAGAATTATTTCATTTAACCGCTGTGAGCTGATACCCTGCACTCAGCTGCAGATACTGCACTTGACAAAAAAAGAAAAAGATAAAATAATTTAGAGAAAAGAAAATGGGAAGAATTTTTGTTTAAAATTACCTATGACGTGTTGAATCAGTTGCAGTTAGAAAAGATTGACAGAAACCACACAACAATCCCGCATTTGACAAAAATCTTTGGAAAAAGGAGTAATAATCAACATTATCAATAACAAATAGGGGGAAAGACAAAAAAACACAAGGGAAAAAAATCTAGTTGTTTGCAATCAAGATTAGGCTGGGTGGCAAAAAGTACTTCTTCAAAGTCCACCCGCAGTTTTGTCACCCAGAGCAGCCCTTAGTGCCTGCCCTCCCCAGGGCAGACAGGCTGGGGTGTAGAATGACCCCTGTGTACAAACACACTGCAGCAAACACAGGCTGCAGCTCAGAGCCACTTCCATTCACTTCCACCCAAGCTCCCGAGCTGCCAGATGTTGGCAAAGAATACATAAGCTTCTTACAAGCCTCAAATAAATCTCGCAATTTATCCGAGCTTCTATCCAACTTTATTACTTCCTACATTAGGCTATCAAAAATACCAAGTGGTCTTAGGCTAAAGCAATGCAATGGATTACAAATTTGTCAGTGTAAGTAGAAAACCAGGCTTTAAAAAGCCCCACACAGATTAGCACATGACACAAATGGTTTGCTGTACAAATGATGCATACAGAGGAAGGCGGGGGAATGCCAACAGATGAGCACATGAGCTGAACAATGAGGTTCCAGCACCAAGGAATGACAACATGTCCTAGAAGTTTCTCTCCTCTGGATCAAACAGTGAAACCAACACTTATTTCAGGAAAAAGAGATTCTAAACCACTAAATATAGGAACTACAAATCACAGATTCAGCACAATGAGTAATAAAGATGCCTCAGAAATACAGGAAAAACAGAAGTCACCAGATATGATGTCATGGAGCTCATTTAAAATCTACCTAAGGCTAATTACAACAGGCCAGGCTCAAGCACCTTTCAGGATAAATCAAGTCTGTGTGCTCATTGCAGGGTAAAGAAACATGGTGAAGGGATAATACAGATTACTAATTCCTTACATGTCACTGAAAGTGGGAACAAATTCAGCTTTTTCAGGCACATCCTTGTCTCCAGAAATGGCAGTAGTGTATTCCAAGGCAGCTCAGTTCAGCTGCTGGTATGGCATGGACTTGGGCAGCAACGAGTGAACACACTTCCAAGGGCTTTAGGCATGCAGAGCTGTGACCTTCAATCTTGTGTAAATACATACAGTTGGGAGGTATTCAGCTTCTGGAGGCCACAAAAGGATACCATTTAGGATAAGTGATGTGTATGGCACTTAGTTGTGGAGTCCAGTTGGATAGCTCATGTGTTAAAGAAAAAGGGAAAAAGCCAAACCAAAAAATTGGTTAGCTCAGCAGGGAGTTCTGAACTACAGAACAAGCTTTGCATGAAGGGACTAAAACTTAAAATAACCTTGCCTTTTTAGCATGTCTGCCCTCAGATCCCAAAAGCAAATGGAATCAGATTGCCTCTCATGTCCCCAGTGTACAGCACAGGCTCCAGCCGTACTGGGCAGATCCAAAAACTGATGCTTACAATAAAAACGGAGTTAAGGACTGCCATTTAACAAAACCTTTCTGAGGTTCTCACCTTCCTTCTACCTACTGTCAGTCAAATTAATTCAGCAAGCAGATTGTGCAAAGGCAACAGATTATATGAGTTTAGTTTTCCTCCCCTGTGCCATGTACTATTTCCACTACCAGCTGGTTGGAAATGCCACCTAGGCAGTCCTGGTGAAATCATGGCTCTTGACAGCACTTTGGAATTCAAAAGTTGCAAAACATGAATATAAAATATGATTAGAAATATTGAAACTGTGAAAGAAAATACAGATGGATTTCCAGAACAGGAGACTTATACAAGTCTGTCTGATGAAAGGAAATGTGAATAGTCAGTATTTGTCTGAATCAAACACAGCCCTGCAGCACATGGCCAGGACAGCCCATCTCATCCAAGGGACCTGGACAGTTCTTAGCTCATTCCAGCAGCATTCCACCTTGCTCTTCCACAGCCCAAAGGTGGAAGAAATGCTCTGAGAACAGTCTTAGTTGTAGTGCATGTATGTAGATCCTACAATGCCTAATAGCTGCTCTTTGCCTGGACAATTAGGCAGATAGGACAAGTAATTTGGGAGAACTCCAGTTCTCCACTTGACTATACCATGAGGCACAAAAACTGCTATAAATGTCTTATTATAGTGACTGAATAGTTCTGCTTCTTGATCTTTACTTAAATTCTCACTTCAAAAGCCAGCAGCCATAGGTCTTGCTACAACGAAACTGTTTCATGTACTAGAGGAAATAAAATGGAGTACAGAACTGACCTTTATCAGTCCTGCAGGTCTCTGTCCTGCACCTAAACCAGGAGAAAAGGGTAGGTCTGACCAATCCCAGCTGAGCTGCAGCTGAGACTGCCCCATCTCCAGGAGAAGCTGCCACTGGAAAGCTCACATCCCACAGAAGGGCACTGTGTCTGTGAAGCTTCCCAGCCAGAGTACAAGCTGATAGAGCAGCCAGGCTATGCCTGAATGAAACACTGCCAATTAAAGCAGCAGCAGCAAACCTAAATGCCAGCCAGAGCAGCTCTTGGATCAAAACCCTAGACCTGACCAGCAGCTTGAACTTTGGAATGTCTCAGTGCTGGACAGTCCTCCTAAGAAATATGTTGCAAGCTTTGTTATCTCCCTCTGCTGAGAGGGCTGCTGGGATGAGCTCGGCAAGAGTAATGCATCCCCATGGGGAGGTGAAGCCACCCCTTTGTGAGGGATTTGTCAGAGCCAGTGGATGAACAGCTGTGTGCCAGGGTACCAGAGGGACTGACAAATGAGGTGTTTACACAGCACAGTGGGTACCAAGGTTTTCTGCAAGAGACAAAGCACCTGCACCTCTTCTCTTCATATTTGTTCCCAGATGTTCTCAGGGCCCTGTCCCAAGAGGTGAGAAAGACAGGTATGACAGGTATGAATGATAATGTGTCTGCAGCACTGAGACCATATTAAGCCAGTCTGTGAGCAGATCTGCACCAAAGAATGCTGGCACAGATTTTACAAGCCAGGAAACCAAGCAGTGTCAGTCAGGGTGTTCCATGTGCAGGGAATGAGTGCAGAAAGAGCACAGAAGAACACACAGCGTCCTGAGAACCTTTCCCCTATGTTTGACATGCTCTTGTACCTTCAGACACTGAAAGCCCCAAACAAAACTTCTCTACAGCCTCCAAAGGTGTTCTCTTCTTCCCAAATGCAATTTAAAAGCATACTGAAAGCACCTCATTCTTGTGACAGCATTATTTACCCCAAACACCAAGACTGATCTATCTTGGAATTACACAGTTGCCCTCTTTCTAACTTTATCAGACATTTATCAGATTTTTAGCTGAAGCTTACTTAGGAAAGGCCTTATTCTGCTGCCATTACTACTGTGAAGTAGTTCAATCAAATTTAATGGCATGATTTGTTAAATGGGATACTACCCAACATGAGAAAGAAAGGATAAATCCAGCTCCCTGTCAGGTTTCTGTCTCATCCCAGCTGGAATTGTGTTTCTGCTAACCACACAGACGTTACATGCTAATTTTCTCCCATCCTTCCCCTGTGCTAGCTTTTCAAGTGGTTCTTAATTAGCTCTGGTTTATTTATGAAAGCATATTTTGCTAGACTTTCCCCAAGAGCTTTAGTAAACAGCTATATTAAGCTTGTATTTACTTATCACATCTCCTGTAATGCTTCCAAAAAGGAGGCAGGGAGGGGAGATCGTTTAGAGGGGCAGAGCTGTGGTTGGGCTCTGAAGGCTACTGCTGCTTTTAGTCCATCTCTTCAGCCAAATTCCCTTTGGAAATCGTGCTTTCCCAAGCATGTCTAGGTGCAAATGTCCATTTGTCTCCTTTCTCGTGGGTTTTTAGCCAAGTAGCCTATTTTGGCCTCATTCAGTGGAAGGCAGAGCTCTTAAAAATACAAAATTCTTATGAATTCTATGAACAAAATATGAGAGAGCACCTGTATGAGCATTCCAACAAACACCAAACATCTGGTAATGCTTCTTTTTGGATCCTTCTGTGTCCATTTGTCTGCTTTCCTGTCACTTTTAAGCCACTGACCTGTTCTGGCTCACTTTGACCTCTGTCTTTTAGCTAATTTTTATTTTGGAAAGATAGAAGGTGGCACGATTTGTGTCATTTAAACTGTGAGTTCTACAGGATAGGCAAATGAACATGAAACTTAAAAACTTGAAATTTTTACAATGCTTGCCATTAAAGGACTTCGAAATTAAATGAAACTAAATTGATCAAAAAATTGAGCTGCAAAAATAATTTCACTTTTTTTTAGATCTAGTCAGGACTAGAAGTAGGCTAAAAGTTAAAAAAATTAAAATACTATTCAATATTTCCCAATTTTAAAAACTTTTTGGTTTTTTTATTGAACAAAGATGTTAATGAAAATATTTTTTTAAAGAAAAACATGTTGTTTAAAATATAATTTTAAATCAACACGTTAAAAAAGGGTCGTATAATTAGATGGCATTTCTACTTCACAGTGCCAATATTCTGTTTAACTGAATGGAGTAAATAAGCTTCCTCCTATTTTTCTGACCTTCTATGAGTTGTCTTCCATGAATAAAACATATTTCTGATAGACACTAGGGTTTTCTAAACAAATACCAATGTTTTCCACTTCTGTCTCCCTGGCAGAATCCCCACTGCTTCAAAAGAAACCTCCTGCATCTGTAGCCTTCAGTTGTATTTTTGTTTCAGCATACAGAAAGTTAGACACTATGGCCAGACACAGAAGGAAATAAAATAAATGTGTATTTTTAAATTAAAATCCTACAAATGCAGCCTCCAAGATTTTCATTTGGGTTCACTGAAGTCAATGGAAAAAAGCCAACAGCACTGAATCAAGCAGGACTCCACCCACATGGTCACATTACTGGAGGCTGGTGGCTGGAAGCTTTTAGAAGACTTTTTGTGTCTCTCATAGAACCACTGGACATCTCTTAGAACCACTTCAATAGCTCATGTTTACATTAAGCACCATTTAGGGACATTTTCCCTAAGTTTTCAAACTGTCAGCTTACAAGTTTCTCAATAATGTCCCAGAGCAGTCATTTGCCTGCTCTAGTCAGCAGCCCTGTGCCAGCCACTGCATCCTGTCCAGTGCTGGCACACCGAAACAGTGGCACAGACACAGAAGCCTTGCAGGGAAAGAAGGGATACATAGCCTAGGCACAGGCTTGAAATGCACTCCCATGGCTCTTCCCTAAGTCCTGAGAAAGTCAGCTAACTCCTTTCCTTCAACTTCACCCTCTATAAAAAGGGAATATTAACATTTAACGACTTTGAAGGATATGATGACCATTAAGGCTCACTTGTAAACTGCTTGAAGACTAAAAATGCTACCTAAAGGCTAAGTATCATCCTCACCATCAGAAATTCACGGTGTATCCTTTCCTCCTCCATGTATATGAAGGCAGGAAATTATCTTACCAAGGAGATTGATGGCACCTGGAAATTGTAGGCAGCCACCCTCCAAATTACTGTGCATGAGTCACTTGAAAGTATTACAGTTCTTCCCTCAGTGGGACTGTATTGGCTCGAGCATATATTGTCAGAAACTGATTCTGGAGATGTTTGTGAGAGAGAAATCATTCCTGAAGATGACCTTCAGCCTGTACACAAAGCACCTGGGGTGAACTTTCCAGCAAGGGAAGAGCTGCTGGCTGTATTTCAGGATCCCCATCCCAAAACATGCATTTCAGATCACATCAGAGAGAAGTTGTGCTGATGTATTACACCACCTGCAGCACCAGCAAAGCTGGATCCAGCTCTAAATTCAGATCTGTAACTCTCTGCTGCTGCATCTCTCCATTCCTTTTTTCCCCATGGAGATCATTACCTCTGCACACCCTTGTGGGGGAAAAAAAAAAAAGGTCAAGAAACACAACTTATACTGAAAGTACCATAGCACATCAGGCAGGGAACTACCCAGACAAAAGATACTTTAATCAAAAGCAACTTCAGAATAAGAATTCTTTCTGACTCTTTCCAACGATTCACAGCAAGTCTGAATTCCGATCATTTCTTTGATGTTAGGGATGCTCTGCTGCTGAGCAAGGGGTGAAGATCAGTGATTTAAACTCTTAAGAAATAACTAAAGCAACACCTGAGATATCTGTAGGTGAAATGCCACTGAAATTTCTTTCATAGCTTCATCTTTTGATGTATCTGTCAGTCTTTGCAGGAAGCAGCTTCCCTCTGTTATTCTGTCACAGCCACAGTATAATGCTGGAGCCCTTTGGGTTTAGTCTTGTGCAAGTGAAATAATATTGAGTGACATTCTATGGAGCAGGTTCACTGAATTTTAAAAAAAGTATATCAGCATCCTTGAGGCATCTGGATACCCACCCTATGTGCCCAAACTCTCATTCATTATTCTGGAATCCACCATGAGACAACCAAAGGTTTGCTCAAAGACCAAGGACCTTGAGTTAAAAATATTTGTCATTCACAACCTCAAAATGTAGTTGTATGCATCTCAAGAGCAGAATACTAAAAAGGAAACAACAAAATCCAGAATAGTTTTTCTTACCTCATCTCGTAAGGCTGCAAAGTGTCTCAGATTCTGGTTTTAGACTTTAATTCTGGCACTTTGATTTCAATTTCAACTGCTAGGATATATCACCATCTGAAGGCACTGAGCAAGTTCAACACAATTTTATGGACTGAAAAACTCTTCTATTCACTTTTCATGTTACTGCTTCTAGACTTAGCAAGACCAACTCTTTCAATCCTTCCTCATGGGTAGTATCATCTAGGACTTATTTCTCCAATGTGTTTACATCCTAACAGTGCTGCCCAAACCCAACACAATGTATTTTGTTTCCATAACTAAGGAGTATCCAAACTGACATGTCCTAAGCAGGAGTATTATAAATTATTCATCAATATCTGTTACCGTTGTAAAAATAGATATGAGCCTCCCATCTCCTGAGATTTTGATGTGTGTACAAAATGGTGAGAAAAGTGAATTATATGTCACTACATTAAAAATAATCCAAATCTTGCGCTCTTGACTGTGAGGAAAAGACAGAAAATCTGAAATGAGCAGACTCCAAAATTGAGGTGGAAAATAAAAATAACTTTTAAACACATTTAGTTACTTTAAAATTCCTCATCTCCATTTTCCAAACCTTATACTCTGATTTTGGACAGTCCTGTTCATGACTTTTGACCATTTGTGAAAAATTGCCAGAGCTTCATGTAAGAATCAAAGCAAAAGGCACCCCTGAAAATTCTTTCCTCTGCTGCATTTAGAGTAACAAGATGTCTACTGAGCTGGTGTTCTCCCAGCACTGGAGTAATGGAAATCATAAGTAACTCAATCCCTCCTATGAATTTTATAACTTGATTCTTAACATCACTTTGCATTTCCCATTTGCAAAGAAAAATTAATACTGTCATGCATGGCTCATTAAGAAGTGTGCTAGGCCGCTTTACACATCATGATTGATGCTGGGAAGAATACTCTGGAAAAACTGAAGCTGGAAATCTCATTTGGATTAAGTTCTTTCACATGATCTCTGAAAATGAAAAATGGTTTAAGGCCAGAGAAAGCAATTTCCACAAGTATTTTCACTGTGCACAAAAGACAGGTGAAGTTCTGTCTTCGGTAGATGCAATTCTTCAATTTAACGTTGATTTTGACTTGACAGTTTTAGAGGTGACATGAGAAAAGTAATGTAAGAAAGTAGACACACATGGAATCATGCCAGTAGAAGTTAAAGGCTCAAAACACTTCTCGAGAGCACAAGGTTAAGAAAACCTTTCTATTCATCTTATTTAACACTACACAGAAAGAGGTGCCAATTTATTCCTAGCAAGCTTTTTTCTTCAGTTGTGCTTGTTTCCACAGGCGAGAAAAATCAAATATATTTTAAACCAACCATCAACACAGCATAAAAAGACTGCAAAAAAGGTGAGGAGCCACTTAATTCTCAACCTGTCATAGACAAGCGTAAGTTTTATTTCTAACAGGAAAAAAGAAAAAGCAAAATGTTGCTGAAGGAATGGTAAAGTACCCATTCACCTTTTATGTTCACCATTGTATTCCAGTGCTTTGGAGGGAGTCTTAAGCTGTCAGCACTCCTTCCCACGCAGCTTTGTTATGCCATAAGAGAGACTCTGGTGTTTGTCATAGGAGACTAGCACAGCTCATGCTGGAGATCAATAACCAGCCTGCCAGGCTGTTCTGTGTGCTGCAAAACAAAGAGCAGAACTCAAACACTCCAGGCACTGACCTTGCCCACTGAGAGCCTGGCTCCAAGCACATCACATCTTAGATATACCTACACCTGGGACATTTTTCCAACTGTTCTCATTCCAGCTGGCTCTTCATTTCACTGGAGCAGGACAACCACCTCAGCACACTACCCTTCTGCTGTGCCTCTTTCACAGCAATGTTCACGTTCTGTTCCTGGCCCTGCCACTTGTGCTGTACACATCAGCTTTGGGGTCTCAGTGCATGAGAATACATCAGCCCAAAATCCCCTGTCAGGACTGAGCTCCAGAGCAGTTTTATAAAGATGTGGCTGGGCATGAATAACTAATGACTGCTAACAACCCTCAGATCATCAGTAAATCAAAGAGCACTGTCCAAAGGTCAGTGTTAACATCTGTAATCAAGAGATAAGCAACCTGAGCTCCAGAAAGGTAAGTCCCAGAGATGACCAAGCCACTGGCAGAGGCAGATGACAGGAGCCAGGCTTTCTGCATCTCATACTCTGCACTGGACAAAAGTCAGAAATCCCCAGGTTTACTGACCCTCTCTAAACCCAGGCAATGGTGTTAAAAAGGAAATGTGTTAATTCAAGAAAACTGTTCACTGTTCAGGATAATCAACTAGAAATAGTCACCTGTGCTGCTGCTGTCTTTGGTTAGTTGAGATGTTACAGCTAAATTTCAGGACTATGTAGTTACAACATAGTATGTCATATCAATCATTAAACACAAAACCAGCTTCCTGGCAATAATGCCACCTTTGAAGTGAGAGTTTAAAAGAATCAGTACTAGAAGCATGTCTCTAGTAGAAGCACAGCTTTGGTACAGAGCAAATGTGGACATAAAGCATGCTCTTTATGAAACTCCAGCATTGATACTAATGCAGAAGGGCAGGCAGGTCTCGTTCACAGATCCCCACAAAGCTCTGGGAACGCTCAGGAGTCCCAAACTCTGATGTTGTGCCATGTGCTTTCCAAGAGTGCTTGGATCTTAAATGTTTCACCATGCGTAAATAAATTCCTACTGTTCATGATGTTCCCTTAGACTGCTGCCGACCTAGGAAAATTAAAATGGAAGAGAATTGCAGGAGACTATTTCAGTCCAGTAGAGCTGCCAGACTTTTGTAAGCACCTTTCAGGGCCAACAGGAGGATGTGCATGTCAGGAGCATTAACTCCAATTAAACCTCTCTATTCATTTAGTCCATCTGGCAACACTGCTTTTTCTCCCTTTCAAAGAGCACCTGAAATTGAGGATGTTTCAACAGCTGAAGCAACCTTTACACTTGGAGACTGGTCTCAGCTCAGTCTGCCTGCAGTTAAAGCAGTCAGTGCCTTGCTGACAACCACAGGTTTCAAAGGTGTTAGATTTATGAATACAACAAGAGACAGATAAAGAGGTGCTGCTGTCTGCCTTTACCAGATAATTCCATAACCCAGCTCTCCAGTAAATAACCTATGACTACAGCCAAGCTAGTGCTTGCAGCAAACTCTAAGATTAAGTGATGATAAAACAAAATACAGTTTCTGTAATGACTTTTTTTTCCTTCTGGAAACAGTTACTTGCATTTAGAATTATTCTTTCCTTGACCACTGCAAAAATGCAGTGTAACCCAACAGAATGCAAAAAAAAATGTGAAGCAGAAATGCTGGAAACTCAAAAGACAGAAAGTCTTTTCTGCCTAAAGACAATACCAGGTAAAATACTTTATTTGCTATACTGTAAGCAGAATTAGCATAATTTCCAAAGTCATCCATTTTATCCAGCATGCCACAGTTTTTAGCACTGCTCTGTTTCAGATGTTTAGGAAGCTGTCTGGATTAGGACAGTAGTCCATTAATACTTAACATTCCCACTGATCTGTCTTCTTTATGACCTGAGAACATCAGAAATTCTGAAAGCATTGGTGTGTACCACTGACTTCAGGTTCTTGCCTGGATTTTACCAGTCACCAGTCTCTCTGCTCACCCAATGCTTCTCTCATACAGCAATCACTAGTTTTCAGTGATTTTAATTCTGTGATTGAATAGGTATCTACCAGCATTTTCTTAAAATAAAATACTGTAATTGGGTGTCTTAGTCTCTTAAATTATTTATAGCGTCAATACAAGGAATTAATCCTAATGAACTCTCTAGTAATGGGCCAAATCTTTGGATGCTCTAAATGTCATCAGTGCAATTTTTACACTGGCAGTAAATTTGGCCCTACAGATTCAATAATGCATCAGCAGACACTTTTCAGCATTTTTAGAGGCACAAATCGGAACTTACCAGGCTTCTGCCTAATGGAAGTAGCTAAGAGCCAAGAAACTCATCAGGAGTATTTGAAAATTAACTTTACTCATCCCCCTCCATGCATTCTTGGCGTATTGCCTTCTCCTCCAGCTGCTGAGGTCATACTTTTGTGGGGGACACAGAAACCAGGGGAACAAGGGAATGGCTAAGCCAGGATTCATTTAGCATGACAGTGTGTTAAAAGCTGAGCCTTATGACACATTTCTCACTAATGTCTCAATAGTTATAGAGCAAGGATAGGTTTGATATGTCAAAATGTTACACAACTTGTCTGCGCTCCCACTGCACTGTTCACTTTATTTAAAGTGAACTTCTAAAAGGATAAACTACAGTGTTAGCAATTTTTTTCAGATTCTTACTATCCTATTCACATCTAAACTGCACTGGCTCTATTTAATAAGCATAATCAGATTCACAGCTCCATCCGCTCATTTTGGTAACAAATGTTATGGAATAAGCTTAGACTTCCAATACGAAGTTTCTCACCACCTGTGTAAGTGTAGGAAGAGCAGAAGACAAAAAGCAGCAGGTTCAGCTCATGGCCACCTGGTGTGATCTGACTGGGAACTGCACAAGCTTCCAGACTGAGACAGCCTCAGGAATAAAAAGATGCATCACTTCTTGATGCTCTGTTAATAATTCTAATCCAACTACTTCTAACTACTTAAATACTTAAGAGTTTAGAAGAGTCTGAATACAGTTAAGGCACTTAGGCCTGGTTTAACAATACAGCATCAAAGACAAGAGAGCAGTGTAAGTCAGTCAGCAGCAACAAATTCATTGCATTTTTCAAGAGAAGCAGCGGCTCTGATTCCTTAATTCTGCCACTTTAGGACAAATAATGTATTTTCAGTTTGATTTCATACAGGAGGTATCAGGTAGTAGTGAAGTATTTGGCAAAGCACAATTGCCAAAGCATCATTCATCACCAAACTTCATCAGTTAGTCTAAAGATGCAAAGCTGTCTCCTGAATCAAAGGAAATGGAAATCAGTTTTGCATGAAAAGTATATTCCCTGTGTGTCAGCTGATTCCCTTTTTGAGGGACTGTGTTAGTCCCTTGCCCCACACTCACAGCATAAGCATCTTTAATTTCTTCTAAAATCTTACCTGGGTCTGTCAAACTGACCATGTTATCAGCCTGCTCTGGCAACACTGCTGCCTTGTCATGTGCCACAATTACCATCCTATTTTCTGACCCTCAACCTTGTGAAGGACTGCTACTCACCATTTCTACATCCCAGCTCTGAAACTTCTTCTCCTCTAAGATAACCATTTTGATAAACCAAAAAAACTGCTAGTTTTGATGAAGAGACGGCAACTAGCAATGAGAATTCTATGGTGGATAAACTTCAAAGATAAAGTTTAAGAAGAAGCAAAAATTCAGTTTTTGAATAAAGAGAAAAAAGCCTGGTTGAGAGATTGCAAGATCATTAATTAGCGAAGTAATTTAACAAAAAAAGTAAACTTATACTAATGACATTTGATGATACACAAAGTTATGCAGTATCATCAGCACGGGGCACAGAACTATTATGCTGAAACAGGGAGATGTCACAGAACAGTGCAGTAGAAAGGAAAATATTAAAATTGATGGGAAATAATACAGTCATGCATTTAGAGATAATTTTTTTCCCTGTAAACAATGGGCCTATTCACTGGAGATAGCAGCAGGGGAAAAAAATATGAATGTATTCATCAATTCCAACCTTAATATGAAGGCATTTTCCAGTACGGCTTGGAAAAAGGTGAACCCGATTCTAAACACATCAACTGAGTAATTTTCAGTAAAGAAAGAGGTGTTAACATTCTTATGAGAGGTACAAGTAACTTCTCCTGGATAATGCATCAGGCTGTTCAGCTGTATTTGAGAAAGGGATTCAAAATGAATCTCTGATGGAGAGAACAACAAAGACAATTGCTAGGATGGATGAAAGGAAATTAACAGCTTGGATTTTTATTATACAAAAATTAAGGACAAAGGAGAAAATTAGGTATATGTCAGTAAATAAATTCCAGAGAAAAGGCAGGTTAGTTTAAACTGGAATCCAGCGAAATGTCTTTATATTGACCCTATTACAGCGTAATCAGAAACTGAAGAATTTCTAAAACAGGAGGACAAGATCCCGAAAAAATTTGCAAAGTAACTGAGAAGGGAAGAAACACGAGTTTCAAGAATGAACTAAAGCAGCAAACACACAAAAAAGAGGAACGTGCAGATGAATGTTGAGTTCATCCCACAGTCCCAGGCTGTGTGGAAGCCTTGCTGAGAGGTGCCTGGTGGGGCTCTGTGTCAGCTCAGCCTTGCCAGGACTGCACAGGGGCTCAGGGGATATGGCAGGAATGGGGACTGCTCTGTCAGCAGCTGCTCACCTTGGGTGTGCAGGAACACGGGATTCAGGCAGCAGATGAGGAGGACATCTCAGGAACACCAGCTCATCCCAGCACACTGCTAGGCTGAAGGAACCCTAGGAGCTATCAGTGTAGCTCCCTGAGTTGGCAGGAAGTAGTTTTAGAGCCCTTTGTGAGCAAATCAAAAGCTGGATTCAGCAAAGTGACATTCCACAAGTCTTTGTCCTCAGGTTGAGTATTTTTCCCACAGGTTATGTCTGACAGTAGCTTGCATTTGGATTAACCACACAGGATTTTAGGCTGACTTAACTCCCCTAGGTTCTCTTGACTAACTTCATGTTCATCCCAAGCAGCATCTCTGGTTTACATGCTCTGCATTCTGGGAAGCCTCCAAGCTCTGACAACTGCTGTGCCAAACTGAGCTTCCATACATACAAGAAATATTTACTGAGCTATTTTTAAGGCGTCTCCTAAGATTTCAGATGCAGAGTTCTCTGACCATCATAAGATTTAATCAGACAAGTACCAACAGGTAGCTACACTGACCTTTCTCTTGTCCCCAAGAGGTCCCCTTTAAACACAAATGAAAATTACTACCAAAAGGAGCAGAGCTAACTGCAGAGCCTGTAGTTTGTTCCAGTCCTCCAGTGAGCCACGACCTTTTGACAAACATGTTATACATTCCCTTTTGCACACAGAATGCTTAAGGTCACCACTGTGGTTTCTACAGTGAATCCTCAAATGTGAGAAGAGTCAGAACAGGTTCTGATGGCACTACTCCATTCATTTACCAAATTCCTTAAAGATGAAATTTGCCCCAGGTGCTTTCTTGACTGTGTTCTTCCAGAAGTTATACTGGTATAAAATTTGGTTTCATTCTCAGGGATTTGAGATAATGAATGACAAGCCTTAGCCCTTAAATATTCCTGAGGCAACGTGGATGCCAAATATCCCACTCTGTAATTCTTTAATACTCCTCCAGAGAACTTCAGGATTATAATAAAACCCAAAAGCAGGGGAATTGATGACTTTCCTGAATTCACTGACTTTTAAACTCTCTTGTTTACAGAAGGTGGTGTAGTTTTCAGACAGATCATAGTAAATGCTCAAGGCCCTTAAAGCACTTGCATTTGAAAACACCAATGGCAATGCAGGAGCCACAGGAATCATGGGGTTTATTAGCAGGAACATAGTCCCTACCACCTGTCATCTGTGCTGACCCTACATCTGCTGAGAGGTATTGTCCACTACTGCAGCTGTGGAGTACTGCACTGGTTGAAGAAAAATTATTTCAGTACATTTGACAAAACCCACATTTTAAATGGTTGGGAATTTGCACATTACCCATCTGAACACGCGTGTCCCAGAGCACTGACGGGCATGTTGTGTGTCCCAGAGCACTGACAGGCACTTTAGGAGCTTTTCTCTTTAGGGCTAGCTTTGTCTAGGGGTCTCAAAGCAAGCCACATTCCTTCTGCAGCCAGCTGAATCAGAGGATGTCCTTCAGGAATGTTCCAACTGCTTGGGAGTGCTCCCTCCACAAGAGCAGACAAGGTCTGGTGCAGGCAGTGCAGACTCCTGGTGCTCCTCAGCAGCTGCTTCACACATCCTGTGGCTGCACTGGCTAATCCAGGTGTGCCCATGGGGTGCCCAGAACTCCTTTAACAACTGCAATACCAGCCCGAAACTTTGCCCAGTAGCTCTGGCAGATCTTGCAACAGTGGAAGCTGAGGGAAGTCAATAATTAGCCATATCTCTTTCTGCCTAATGAAAGATAGAAATAATAGTAATTTAACCTGGTACCAGACCATGAGCTCCTGTAAAGCAGAGGAGACCCTAGAACAAGATTAAAGAGTACAAAGCAAGAGGTCATTTTCTCTCAGAGGCACCATCCTGAAACTCAGAGCCACTGTCCCCACAAAACAACTCTGAACATTCAAACTACCCTGTGCACAGTAGGCCATCTTATATAAGCAACGTCCCTATTTTCAATTCTTTAACCTGTTCCACAGCAGCTGTGATGACTACAAAGTATGAGAGGCTACAAAACCAGGCCACATTAATCTTCCAGTAAAATCTGACATTTGAATCAACCACATTAAATGCTTTGAGTCATAGCATCAACAAAGGTGCATAAAACCAGCTAATTGCAATTTCCAAAACTTTTATTTGACAGAATAAGGAATGCTTTGTCCTTCATGTCACATCGATTTCAGACTTGGTTTATAACAAAAATTAAATCTACATCAATATGCAGATGCACAGACTATCTACCACTACTATAGAAATTTCCAAAAACAATTATTTCACTGGTCATTTTCTTTGTAAAACATTGCCTCTGCAGTAAAAGAAAACTCTTCATATGCTCTGGATAAAATAATTCCTCTGCAACATTTCTAGTCCGACTAGTTTCAGGCTGGTGTCAGTGGAAGCCACGGGTGGTACAGCTGCAGCAGGCAATGGAGATCCAGAGGGAGTGCTGTCCTATGGGCACATGACATCACTGCCAGCCTGAGGAGGTGACTTCAGAGCAGTCACTGCCATCTGAGTCTTTGGGGATGGCACTGTGACGGCAGCACCCCACTGCAGGCATAGTGAAGTCATAATACTCTGAAAATTTAATTGGATTGCTTGGCATCTCAGTAAATTACTCACACAGGCCCAGCTGGAAACTAATCAAGCATTGACTCAGCACCACTTACTCACCAGTGCCATCGAATGATAAATAGTGACTTTCAAAGACAATGAGGTGTGAGAAGAAGGGAAAGGTAAGGTAATAAGCAAATCACTTTGTACACAACTGCTGGGAGAGACCTCCCAAACCAACAGATTCTGCATTCATCACAATTACAAACAGGCACAACCCAAAAGTATGTTTATTTTGTTGGCATCATATGCATATCCCAAGCACAACAACACTAATTATGTCTCCCAGAACTCTGAGAAAAAAGATATTAGGAGCTGGATGCAAATTTTCCAAATCAAGTCTATTTCTGCAAATATGAAATACATCTTCAAATTTCCTAAAGCCACAATATCCAGCTACCCATCTAATGGGGGGCAGGGGAAGTAAGAAAGAAAGAAAGAAAAAGAGAGGAGCTAATCAGGTAGCCATATTTGCCTTCTAAAAATACAAAACCCTTCAAGTCAGGATTTACCTTGTTCTTACTTACAGAGTGCACAAATTCTGTTTTCCAACCCTTCTGGTGACAGTAATATGACGTAAATTTTTATGTATTTGTGAAATTGAGAAAAACACTACACCACCAAGATGTTTTGCAAGTGCCAAAGAGGATTTGATAAACAGAGGCAGTGGAAGGGGAGAAATCTCTGTCTGAGGCTATTACAGATCTGACAGCAGGTATGGACAACCCTTCCTGCTTTGCCCTTTCACCATTCCCACGATGCTGCAAGTCCCTGCTTGAGATTAACTGCCAACAGCAATAGCCTAGATAAACAGGATTTTGGTGTGATGTATGATTCAGGGATGTGTGATAACTCTTATTGTTGGAGCCTTTTAAACTCACTCTCTCCCCAAAAGGCATGTGATGTTTCACTCCTAAAAGCTCACTTGGTAATTATTTGAAAATGCTTTTTCTAGATTTTTTTATTGCTTTATTTTTGTGTTAGACTTCACAGGGTTGGTCCTTGCCTCCTTTAAAACAGAAATGCAAAATCCTTATATAAGAAATATATATAAGAAATGCTTATAAGTGCACATACTCAGAACATAAACTCCCAGCCATGAGTTTGCAGCTCTAGTTTAATAAAACATGTGTGACATGAATGACATCTGTCACTCCTGTATTCAGATGGTTCCTGTCTCTCAGTTTCTTTTATATGGGCTGATTAGATTTTAGCTCAATATTTATTGAACAGCTCCTGTGTTAGATGGGACATACAATATAAAACTTATGCTGAATACTAACTTTATAATAAAAGCAAGTATTTTCCATTGGTGTTTAAGCCAATAACTTGGAAAAGCCCCATTCCCCCCTCATGTAAACCTTCATTTTAACACTGAAAAAAAATTTAAATATGCCATGCAGAAGGTAAACTTATGGAAGTCCATATGAATTTAAAATTAAATTTGACTATCTCTTTCCCTTTTTTCATCCTTTTTACAGTCATTTCAGTCCAACCTTGATATCTGATAAAAGTGATTTTTCAAATACCTGCTGCATATTCTCCAAGTAATACACATTTAAGAGGGAAAAATGTGGCACAATTTAAAGAAGCACAAACCTTTCTGTTATGCCTAAATGCTACATATTTCAGAATATGGAAAATATTAAAAAAAAAGAGTGATAAATCCTTTAACTCAAGGCTATTCTTATTAGATTAGCTTTTCTCTGAATAAATGGAGTCTTAATGAAAACTGTCACTAGAAAATGGAATGCAATCATTAGATAAACTACTGAATTACAAATTCCACCCACATCTGAATGGGTACATAAAGTTTTACAGTATTATAAGACTATATTTCTGCACCAAGATTATTAAGGAGCAGAGCTAAATGATTTTTCCTTCCAAACAGTTTATTCACCACAAAAAGTAAGAAAAATGTCCTAAAATTATTTGGCAAATAAAATTTGAATCTACTTTTTTTTTTTTTTTTGCCAAAACACTAAAAAATGGAGCGGGGGTGGCTATCAACAATTCTAATGTAACTCAAACTTTTTTTCCCTTTTTTAGATTTTCCAACTTTTCCCATAGTTAGCTAGAACTGCTGAGGAAAGTTTAAGGGTGGATTTCAGAAAGCACAGTAAAAAATTGCACTGACAGGCAGCAGTTTAATACACTTACAACTTACTCATACATCAGTTGTCCTAATTACCACTACTGAAAAATTGTACTCCTACAAAGTGGCCAAAAATGTCAAAACCTATGCTGAATAAGGAGCAACAGCCTTGATGTTGATTATGCCATCATCTCTGCTTATTTCTTTGCAAAATTCCGTTGCAAATTCTGGCAAGTATAGTTTTACTCCAGGACATAATGAGCAGCCGTCTGTGTGCCTCAGACTGAGGAACAGAACAAGTGTTAACTATTCAAAATCACAAATTTATCTTTTTTTTAGTAAATGTATGAGACTTCAATCTTCTTGTCCTGAATGACTTTAGATTTATCTTATTCGTACTTCAGCTGAAATAAAAAACATCTGCTTATGAAGATATTGGTGTGACTTCTATTCACATTTAATTTACTGTATTGCTGTAACTCTATCATAAACACAGCCATGCATGAGATTAAATGCACTTTATGAAATAAGAACGTCACTTGTTTAAATTTGTTTCAAGTAATTCAGCCCTAGTGCATTTAACAAGATAAGTAAGTTAGCACTAGTGCTGTTCTCTACTGCATTGTGTCAAGAAGTGCTGCACTTAAACCTACATCAAGGTCACCTTCCCCCATAACTCTCATAATCCCAAATCACCACACAATAAAAAACCTGCTGTCAGTGACTGAGCAGATTGGTATTATTTTTAATGGCCTAACAGAATCAAAGAGTCGTGCCACCTCGAAGAGAAGCCAGATTTTCAGGTACTAGGCACATAGGGATATCACACACGTACTTCAAATGAATTACGACACTTCCCACATTCCATAAAAGTCAGCTTCCTCCAAGGCTCCTCCAGACCTTTAGAACTGCACAAAGCCTTGCTGGGAAAAGAAGAGAAATTCCTCATTACACTAAAGTACCTCAACTAAATGGATTTCCTTACATTTATTTTAATACTGTCAGAGGGTATTTCCGAGGTGCTGTGATGCTCTGAATAGCAGCACAGTGGCAAGGCAAGTTCTGTGTGTATCAAACAGGGCAGGTTCTAACACTGCAATTAGCTTCCCACTGCTCCATTAGCAGGCCTGCAGAGGCCTCTCTCAAGCAGTTAAGATCCAAAATGACTCTGTGGCTAGCACATCAAATTTCATTATAGAGGACATTTTCTAATTTCCTAGCTTGCACTTCCAGTATATATATGGCATAGATGGAAATACATGCATGGAAAACAATTGTACTTATTTCCCTTAAATTGGCTTCTGTTAGATTTTAAAAGACTGTAAAATTATCAGGATCACAGAACGGGATTTGCTGCATTAAAGGTCACAGTCCCAAAGATTTTCTCTGTCCTCATCAATCTTCATCCAACCCTGTCCCACTCTGGGGCCTAAATTATACTTTCAAGCCTTGATTCCTTGAATTAAGGCTTACAGAAACAATATATTCTAAGAAGGGTACCAGGGCATTTTCCTCCACCCAGATTTTTCAGACTAGCTAATTAAAAGCATCTATTCCTGCCGGCTGTATTTGTACCTCCCCAAGAACTCCCAGTCTGTGCACTCTTGGCTACTCAGATCTCAGCCCACAAAACACTGTGCTGCTCCTGAGCTCTTCCTGCTGCAGAGCCCTGCTGGCAAGATCAGCCAGAGGTTCCACAAATAACAGCTCTCCACTTCACAGGAAAAAATAATAAATCATAATATGAAATAGGGAGACTTGTACAGATCCCACTACATTTCACTCTTTCATTCCCCAAGTTGGTCACAAAGGTAAATGTAAGCTATTAAGTAATATTTTTACTAACTTGGCATTTCTGTAGCTTACTATGCAGGACAGCAGTCTCCACAAACTGCCAACTTGAATAAATCATAAAGAGCACAATCTTTTTGCTGTACAAGTTCATTTTTTTTCTCTGTACGATTAGTATAGAAAGGCAGGAAGACAAATCCTTTGATCCAGAAGGATAATACTTTAGAGAAGACCAAATTATATTTTTCTGCATTCCATCACTGGGCAAGAAAGATTGACTTAATCACTCTGGATTTCTGGAACTATTCCATTTCTGCTTTTCTTTTGATCAAGCTATATGTGTAAAGATGCAGTATCTCCAGGCAGGCCAAATTTATGCGCCAGCTTCTTTGAACTTCAAACAAGCTTGCTGGACCCTTTAAATTCAATTTTATCTGCAACTCAATTACAGAGAAGTTGTTCTCTCTCCTCTGCCTAAGAAAGACTATTTCCATTTGCAGCATCTCATAATTTCATATAATCTCCTGTGGAATCCTATTTCCCTTGTCAAGTACGATCAGCTTCCCTAGGAAAGTTATAGACTGGAGTTAGCAAAGTATTTATTCACAAAGCTTTAGGTAGTCTTTGCTCCAGCAAAGATGATTTCAACATTTAAAGTAACTCCATTTTTGTCATACATGAAAAACTGAAAATGTACCACCCGAGTTTTGTGCAACAATCAGTTTAGCTGTCCCTGGGATCTTGTAGGAAGATCAGCTGTTTCAGACATGAAATGCTTTGTTATAACTGACATGCCAGAGATACGTGAGCAGGCAATCGTGGGAGGAAACTCCTTGAGACAAAGGCTGGAGTCCATCGTTCAGCTGCGTGTGAGGACAGGGGTGGGACCTGACCCCTGAGTGGGCACAGCCCTGGAGAGCCCATGGACAGGGGACAGCTGAGCACAGAGCTGCTGCTCCATGGGGAGGCAGTGCAAGCAAAACACCAAAAATACCTACAGGGCTGCCTCTGGACACAGCTGCAATCCTGCTACAACCCCCAGCTTGTTCCTGGTGGAGGCCAAGATGGCAAACCCCGTTTTACTGCAGCACGCAACGCTGCTGCCAAGTCACTCTCAGCCTCAGGACACAGCTCCTAATCCCTCTGGCATATCTAGAAGGTGCCTCCTGACAAGAAAACCTCACCTGCCCCACACAAACTGCTCCAACGTTTTGGTACTGTTGGTATGAAACCAAACGAAGCTGCTGCTGCTTGCCCTAGCAATCTGAGCCCAGGAAAGCACACCCCTTCCCCCAAACCCATAGTTGGGGTGTGCTACCCCCAGGACTGCTATCAGATCCTACAGTTTCAGTTAAGAGTGTTGCTGATGAGAGGAACAGAGATGGGAACTTCCTACATCTTGTGCTTGGAGAGGCAACTGAAAGTAGCTGTGCTGCACACAGGCTGTACCTCCACGCTGTTCTCTTGCACATCGTGCTCTGCCATTCAGGCACACTGATGAGGCCAAAACTGTGAATCTGCTCCATTTCATTAGCTGGATTACAAAGAAACAATCAATCTTTCCCAATAAAACTCCACTGTCTTTGCCAATAACTTGGTTCTCTAAAAGCCTGGGCGAAACTGTTACAGAGAGATGAAGATAAATCTTGAGGCCAATTAACAGCTCCTGAATTTCAAGCTGAATATTCGCAATTGTATGGACCTGAACTCTCAGGAGAAAGTACACAGAATAGACAGCAATTACAGACACTCCCCACTGTTTTATATGCAATTACAGATATCCCCCAGCAACTGAATAATTTTCTTTACAAATAAATTTGGCAGTGAGAACTTTTTAATCCTTTCTGAATTTGTCCTTAAGCAAGTAGCCTGTGCCAGCTCTACACTGCTTCCACACTCATTCTGCCCCAGCACTGCAGCACATTGAGTCCATTGCCATTTGCAGAAGAAAACAGGGCCTGGCTGAAACACAGGGCAGGAACTGAGGTTTCTGAAAGGTGCACCAGCCAGGAGATGCCCAGCTTCCCAGGAACAACTCAGTGCCTTAGAGGTACACATTTAGTTTTGTAAATAACCCAAAAGTTATTCTGACAACTGTTGTGAATTTATCAAGCCCCAACGAAATATAACAACATATTAACCCCTGATTTCCTTTTACATCTACTGTGCTATTGGCATAAACCCAGTTAGATCAGTTTTGATTTACGATCCTGAAAGTAGGAGAACAATTAAATCCATTAGCCAACTCTCCTAGAAATAAACTGTGAGATATATATATATATATATATATATATATATATATATATATATATAAATTCTAAGTGGCTTGTTGAGGAGGAAAAGATTCCATCTAGCCCAAATCCTCTGTAATTCAAACATGAAAGTCCCCGTGCTGTTCATTCTACGTGACTCTCTCTCCCAATTACTGCTACCACTTTCATCCTCTTTCTTCAGGATAGGGGAAAAAAGAAACTCTATTAAAATTTCTACAGAGAGCACACAGAAATCAGATAGATTTCTGAGCAGACATCTATTCTGAGCAAAATACTCCTCATCCAAACCAGTTCAAGATAAAACAGAAATAAGCTCTTCCACTAGGAGTGCCTCTCTCAAGAGGCAACATTCTCCCACTGCTCCAGTGAGCCAGCAACAACCAACACACCGAAATATTCCTTGGGGCCATGCGCAGGGTGCTGGGGTCAGGTGCAGAATTTCCAGTGTTACGAGCTCGCTCCGGGTGCCACTCTCGGTCACGCAGCCTCTGAAGACATTCCCAGGCTACCCAGGGTTTCCTTCTGACAGAGTGGTCCCGTGCACTGTAAGCTACATGACAGCAACAGAGGATTCAGACCTCAGTTTTCAGGCTCATCTTTTCCCTTAACTTCTGTTGTGGTGGAACTCTTAATTTTTCACAGTTTAAGTCAAGGAGGAACACCACAGGTGTGATTAAAACACACACTAACACACAGACTTTGCCATGAGTCCCAAATACACAGTTTCACAGTCAGTTACAAAAACCCTGGGAGTGGGGTTGTTATCTCTGCCCAGAACAGCACGCATTCCTTTACTTGCTCCCCATTTGCTGAAGATGGTTTCTTGGGCTTTCCTAAACTAGATTATTCCTGGTGATTTTACCAGTAGTGAAACATCTCCATTTCTGAAAGTGAAAACTCAGTTGCTCTTTGTGATTCCTGCATTTGAGAGACAACCAGCACGACTTCAGCACTTCAGTCAGACAGTAATGTCTGCATTTGGAGTGCAAGCACAACAGAGAGGTGAGAAGAAAACAGAGCTGAAGAAAAACTGAACAGATGGGACTTTGGAAAGAATGTCTCAGATCCCACACAAAACACAGCTATCTCCAAATTCTCTTTTAACCTGCTTGTTGCTCTATTTCTCTTACAAGGACTATCCTTATTCAAAAGTGTATTTCTTTCATCTACACCTTCTAATTCTGGGAGCAATCAATATCACGTTCTAAGCTAGGAACTTTTCAAGACTAAAAAGTGTTTTTTTTTCTTTTTTGGAGGGTTGGGGAGTGGAGGGCATGGAATGCCAATGCTAAATTCCAACAACAAAAAGTCTTCTATCTAGAAGCTTACTGAGAAAATGTTCAATCCAAATGAGACTTGAGAAACATGCAAGAGAAATTCCAATTCAAAGTGTCATTGAAAACTGGTGTTTTAAAGTGGGGCTGAGAGGAGTTGGGGAGATCATCTTTTCCATCACTTGCCCCAGCAGCAATGGCCACAATGCATTCTTGACAGAAGCCTGGCTAATCTGTTTGTGGCTTGCTTCCTGTGAAGTACACTTCTGTATTTCCTCTGGCAGCTATTACAGTTATTACTTAATTATCCCTAACAGGAGAAGTTTAATCCAATCTAACCCTATTTTAGACCTGCTTCTTGTTTTACCCACCATTATGATGGAGAACAGATCTTCCCTTCTTTGCAGCAGAACTGTTCTTATCTGAAGGGCTTTATCACATATTACTTCATGCTCTCTTGACTGAAGACTCCACATCATTCTTCTAAGTCATCATTTCCAGATTCCAATTTCTCCCCATGCTGTCCTTCAGGAAATCTCTGATTATTTTGTAGCTTTATTGACACAGCTCAATAGCGGTATTTATTCCTCTCCAGCCAAGGCCTCACCAGTGCTGGCCAGAGTAAAACAATGCCAAGACATGCCCTGTGATTGAAGTACCTCATGCACCACATCATTTTTGTATCAGCATGCTGATGGTGTTGCATTTCTCCTCACCCAGTTGTTCCCCCCACCATGGGGGCACAGCTGCCCACTCCCACACGAGGCAAAACCAGGCTCCCCATCTTTGCAAGTCACCTCTCCCAGTTGCCAATCCAAAGTCTAGTTCTGTCTTACCCCATGCCCGCAGTCCCCTCCTGCAGTTTTAATCCTCAGCTCCACTAAGGTGCTGCCTTATGACCTACACATCTAGGAGAGGTTTGTGCGACCTTCATTTGCTCTTCCCCTGACCTGAGAGTGAAACCACACAGCTCAGTTGTCACAAAGCTTCTGCCATGCCCTCACTCACATTTCAGCACATACTAAGTTCACCATCCAGTTCCCACTCCCTACCATGCTCTCCTTCATGGCCAGGTTATCCTGTAGCACCTCAGTCAAATTTCACACAAGAACAGATACGTACAGTACCCATTTTATCACAGGTTTTTTTAATTTAGGTCTACACAGTGGCTAAAAAGACAGCCAATATTACAAACACATCAAATCCCTGCTTTCTAAACACACCATAAAATACACAAAAAAGCCATTCAGATTTCTTCCCCATTGTTTGCAGCTTCTCTGGCTCCCAGACATAAAACTGTGATGCTGACCCTGTGTCCCATAGGTGCCACAAGCAGCCTGGAACACCAGGATATTCAGGTGTTCTGGCACCTGCCCCAGGCAGTTCCCAGATCAGGTATGTCCCACCCTGTGCTCAACACCTCGTGGGGCCCCCTGTACACCCTGTGCTCTGCTCTTTTCCTGTGCAGCTCAGGACACACCTCACAGGGAAGGTTCATACAGCACGTTTCAAATCCTCTCTCTCCCATTTTAATATACTTAAGTTTGAGAATTCACACAAGAACATGCAGAAATCAAACAGAAAAGAAAAGCCATTGTGATTATAATAAAAGCTAATTTACTTACCATGCATTTGTCTACAGCTGCTGTGAAAATTGCTTTAACCAGTCCTAGCTGTGGGCTGAGAATGAAATACACTCTTTTGAAAGCTCATCAGAAGAAATAGACATTAACGAAACACTTTGATTTTTTAAGTAAATAAGAAAATTGGAAATTAAAGTTCCCAAAGCAATTAGAAGTCTGTCATATTGTATGTGTGTATTGAAGTGAAAAATTAAAATACACATATGCACAATGGAAAGACTTAGAGAAGTGCCATGGAAGAGTGTAACAGCAAAGTACTTCTTCAGGGGCAGGATTAAAGAGATTTATGTTTAGCTCCCACCTGGAAAAACAGTAGACCCCAAAAGAACTGGGACATGGGTCCAGAAACACAAAGGATTTCCTTGACAATCAGCAAGAGTCTAAGGACTTTTCGCCTAGACAGGTTTGAAATCTCCATTAGTACTGCTATCCTGGCCAAACTTTTCCAGAGGAAAAGCTCTTCACAACCAGACCAATTCCTGTACTAATGACTGTCTGATTCAGCTTAAAGTGCTCCGCTTGATGAAGAGTGGCATCAATCCTGACAGGAGCAGATGTTTTTTCTAATATCATCACCACCCACTAACAACAACTTCACAGGCAGGCTGTTATCCAACCAACCCTCAGAGTAACTCACCATGCTCCTGCAGAGCTGTAACTTGCAGCTGAGAGTCAAATGCAGCTGTGCAGGGGGCCCAGGGGATGTTGGAAATGACAGCCAGTGCACAACCTGACTATGGCTTTTAAAAATTCCTGCCAATAACCAGATGACCAGTGTCATGTATCACACTGAGGTTTTGTACTGATACCCCACTGTCACCTATTGAGCCCCCATGTCACAATTAATTGGGAGATCTCTGAGAGGACACCAAATTACATACTTTTCCAGTACTCTGAAATCTTGATTTAGTAAATCCTCTCACCCTGATTTATAATAAGTGAGTGATGATCCAAAGCCTGGATTTGTGGGATTATGCAAGGACTAACAGTATATTGTCAATAAGAGTAAATATGTATCTGTCAATTCAGGAGTCAGTTGAAAATATTATTTGATCCATAATGCTTCAAAGGCCAGTAACAGTTCAGATACAACAGAGATGAGACATCAACCTTCAATTCTTACCATGACTTTGAACAGAGATATAGTAATGTATCACATTTAAGTAGGCGCCACAAAAATGGGAAATATCTGTGAAACTGGTAAGATACTAGCAATGTTTTACAGTGACTAGTTTAAAGATCCCCATTCTATACTTTCAGCAAGATAATTTGGCAATAAGCAGCCAGTACCATTAGGAATAAATATGTATATAGTTCTCTGTTCTAAACAGTCTTTTTTGATCAAAAAGTCTACTTGTGTATACTATAGACAACACAAGCAACTGGTTAAGCTTCAGCCATAAACCCAAAAAATGTGTAGCAGGAAAACCGTTATGCTAAAATCTTTCTGCAAAAAGGTTTTCACTTAAAAAAAAAAAGAAAAGATAAAAGAATGTAAATTAAATGGAATTTCTATTATTCAGTCCAGGTTTATCTGCCAACAAGCTGACAGTTCCTTAGTTGAGGCTACAAATGCTGAACACTACTGAAGGATTCAATTCCCCCTTTGGTGGCAATCAACATTAGATTTGCTGTGAACAAAGCACTTCGGGATCCCTTTTCAGATTATCTGGTAACAAACCTCTTTGCATACCCTATTAACTGCTACATGAGAAAAGTACTTTGCCCAGAAAAACAGAGATGTTATTTTATAGTATAAATGTATCAGACTTATTTTGTATTTGTCACATCTACATAAACTGTGTGGTAATAGTAGCACAGCATTTTTTCTAAGTGGGTCACCATAAATACTTGGAATTATATTGCATTTCTCAAGCCTGAAAACTGGGACTCACCCTGCCAGTTGTGCCTCTTGGCACATCTACCTTAGACTTGTATCAAATACTTCTGCAAATTTGGAAGAGCCAAAACTAGAGATTTTACCATAACCTACAGAGCAACAGGTTTCCAGAGCCTGGAGTACCTTAGAGTTATGACACCTTTGTGATTGACAGGGCTCTCCCATGGGCACTGGAGCACTGTCTGCTAAGGTGATGGAGGAGTCCACCTGTCTCACTGGAAATACTGACTCTATCAGTCAGTACCCAGGAGCTCAACAATGGCTTATGGGTCAAAACCTCCTAAAAATGAGCTACTGACATGAGGTAAGGAGGACAGTACAAAGCCTCTCTCCTTGTGCCCCTCTTCACTTGGTGTTTCAGTCACATGCAAGTCAAGCAATCTTTCATACCCTGGCTTTGAAGTCCCTGAGTTGACACCGTTTTGCAATGGAAAGGTGGAACCACATGCTTGAGTTGGGGTTTTTCCCCTGAAACAAGAAAAGATTTGTATCATCAAAAGAAATGTAGGAAAACCAGGAAAAGCAGATCCCATCCAGATTTATGGCACCTTAATATCACAACATATCCAAGAAAAGTTTGCGTGATCCAGATGAAATAGGGTTAACGTTGTAGATGTGCTTTACTTTACTGTTGCACATTCTGTCCAGAGTGGTGGTGCAATGCTGAGCAAGGGAAAAGATGGCTGGCAGGGGCACTGTGAGTTGTTTAATTAAAAGAAGCTATGTCCTGGCCAAGGCTTTATGTTAAACAATTTGCTGTTTAAGCAACCACCTGTTCCTTCAAGTTAGACTTGGCTCTGATTGAGGAAAAACATTCAGAAACGAAGCTGAGAAGTATTCGTAATTCTCCAACACTAAAAAAAAATAAAAAATTTGAAAGGACATACAGTTCTATCTATCAAAGCAGAAGATTCCATAAAATCACTATAAAACACATTTGCTGAATGTATTTTAAATGTTAGAAAATCCACTGAGCAAGCACATTGCTGATTACAGAATAAAATGAAAGCAGATAAAGACTGCCAATCCTCATTCTATCACATCCATATAACAGAGCTCTCAGGAGTAAGTGCTGAGCTGAGCCATGCATACACAGAGGGATGCCCAGCCAGCCACCAGCTATGTCAGCAGCAGGGCTAAGCCACCCCAGCTAAAGGAGACAAGGAAATGGAAAAGCAGCTGTCCCACCAGCTCCCCTGATGCTGCACAGCACCCAGTGGGTGACAAAGGAGCCCCGGCCCAGGGGAGCAACACTGGAGAGGTACATCAATAATTTATACTATGGCAGAGATTGCCACAACTCTGACACCAGCACTGAGGCCCCCAAACACTCCTGCTCTCACTGCATTGTTTTTTTTTTCCAATCAGACACCTAGACAAGCTTAGATTCTTAAAACCTTCTTACAACTCGTGCACTTGTGCTGCTTTTCAGTGGAGGTCCTGTCCCAGCAATATCATCATGCTTCTCATCTTTTGGCTGAGCTACAGTTTCCTTACCTTCCTTAATTCATCCAAACAAGCTGCAGGAGATTAAGATTGCCTTGCCCTCGCCCTGAGATCTCTGTACAGCTCACCCAGGCTTTACTCCTGGGCTGTGGGCATCAGCAATGCCCCTCAGAGCTGGGGCAGCACAGCAGGGGCAGTGCAGGAGGCACAGGAAATGCAGCACCAGTAACAAGCTGGCTGCTCAGGAGCAGTACAGATCCTGATCAGGAGACTCTGACCGCTGCAGGGAAGCCAAGAGGTGATACCAAACAGCTCAAACCTCTCCAGGAGTGCAAAGGAACACAAAGGACAGGTAGATTAAGGATTGAGCCTAGAATGCTTTCAGGATTAGTATGTGAAAACACCACATACTGACTGAATAAAAATCAGAAAGTAAAGAATGTCAGAAACTGAAAATCCATTAGGCTATATGTCTTGCTCATAAAGAATAAAAGGTAATTTGTTAATGAAGAAGAAATGAACGCATCAACAATTCAATGCAAATCATCAGCCCAAGCAAATGCATTAGCTTCTCTGAATGGCAAACTACTTTTACTCTCCTCATTTTTGCTCTTTAAAGCTTTTTTTCTTTAAACAAACAAAAAAAAGTGTGTTATTTATTCAAACCACATAACTATTTCTCAGAAAATGAATTTATTACAGTGTTTTGAAAGCTCTACTGCAATTTTTACATTTACTCCAGAAAGCAAATGATGGCATGTACTGAAAAAGCTGGCTATCTAGGATGCTAAGTGGTTTGTCTTACAGATACAATCCAAGCTTAAAATTAATTATTCCTCCTTTCTTTGCTGCATTCTTCTCAAGTCACCACCTTACCTCTGGAGTAGTTCATTAGGAAATTATTTTCATCCCCTTTCTCAGGAACATCAAGATGAGGGTTACTCTGAGTACAGTGTTCTTCCTAATTGTACTTTCTTTTAAACCATTAGTGATTATTTCTATATGAGCCAACTTCAAAGTATCCCCGTTATGAGATTTGAAAGACAATCTACACTGTAAAAACAGAGAAAATAAATCCAGCCGTGCCTGAGCAAAGGCAATGGCTGTGGGCAGACATGGCACACAGAACTCGTGGGACCAGTGGGATATGAGGGACAGCACCACAGCACAGGGTCAGGTGCAGAACTGCCTCAGAGCCCTGCCAGAGCTCTGCAGGCCAGGAGTGACCTCCTTACACAGAGCACTTTGCACAGTGTTCTCAGTTATTTCCTTGCAGAGAGCACTTTGAACAGTGATCTCAGAGTTATTTCCTTGCACAGAGCACTTTGCACAGTGTTCTCAGATATCCAGAGCCCAACCTGTGCAAGACCAGGAACACCATCCTCAGATGCGACCTGTCTGACACCCTAAGGAAGGGTAAAAACAGTCATAGAGGAAATTCAATGTATGAGCTTAAATGGCAGGAAAGCCACAAAGGACTGCCTTGTGCTGACCGTGAAGCAAGCACATTTGCTGGGGCAATCACTGCAGCATTAATCAATCTATTTGCCAATTTGCTTTAAAGCAGCTTCCTTCTCAAGCCAGCCCTCACTTACTACAGAAATTCATAGAAGCGAAATAAGTGCTTCAACAATCAGTAATTTGGCTGTCTTTCCTAAATCATGACACTCAAATAATTATTTTATCACCTTTCTCTTCCAACACTCTGCCAAATCCCATGTTTCCACCAAGTCCTCAAATAATCCTAGGCAAAAGCAATCTTTTCTGGGCAGCACTTGGCCTTCCCCAGACCATTTCCTATCACTGCCAGATGCAGAGTGCAAAAACAATCAAAAAACTTGGTGGAAGGCAAATTCTAAGTGAGGCCCAGCCTGTGTGGCTGGGACACAAAGCCCCTGCAGAGGCACAGTCTTTCCATGAACTTCTGGGGGACCAAAGGCAGCAGCCTGACTCAGGAGCAGTGCCACAGACCCAGTGCGTAATGGGGAGAAGTCAGCAGCACTGAAATCTTTATAAGCTTCCCTTTTATAAACCCCTGTGCTTGCAAAATCAAGTAGGAGTTACAAAATGTGTTGCTAATGCTCATGAGGTCAGAGAATTGTTTTCTGTACAACTGTAAAATTCATTGCAAAGAAACACACGTGACCCATTCTTCCAGCTTTGGGGTAAAAGACCTTTCATAGGGAATTTTCCTATATAAATTTGAGACTGGCAGATTTCTGCACCAGCCACCTGCATCTTTGGGTAGCTCAGCTGAATAGTTTTCTGTTCATCTACTTTCAATGTGCAAAGCACATTACCAAAAGGAACAAAATGATAAATAGCAAACTATTCTTTAAAAGGGCAGAAAACATCTCTGTCACATGAAATTCTATCGAGTATTTCTCTCTTATTCTAAAATCCCCCAAGAGAACTTCTGCACAAGTATTTAAAAATTTGGTTTCTAAATTAGATGTGATCTCTGTTCAACATCTGATTGTGAAATTTGGTCAGATTTTTCAGCCCACCTGCTGTGCATATTAAACCGCACAAAACCAGATTTTGAAAAAAGCAGTACTAGAAATTAATTTTACTTTCATCATTCTCATGCAAATTCTTGTGGTCAAAGTTTTACACAAAGATTTTCAAAGCCAATGGCTTTAGAGATGGGTTTGTGAGACGTGAAGTTAGCTGAGAGAATTCTCTGTGGAGTCATGCAGTGGTGTCTCCAGAGAGCTTGGCCCATCCAGCAGCTGTACTGGCCCTCCTGCAGGTCTGTGCAGCTCTAGACACCAGTGCTGCAGGCAAACACCTGCCTGCTATTCCTGCAGGGCTGCAGGGTGTGCACAGCACTTGGAACATGCAGCACGTTCCCAGGGAACAGCGCCAATGCTGCCAGCAGCCCCTGACTGAAGAGCAAGTTTTCATAAGAGCACTCCATGGTGACCCAGCAAATGCAGAAATCCAGCTCTTCCCCCGGCCACAGAAGCCACTGGAGATGGGAAGGGCAGTCCAGCACTGTGTGAGTGAGCTGTCACTGCTCCTGTGCCAGCAGTCCTGGGCAGAGAGCAGCACTCCTCAGCAGCAACACATCCTGACCTTGCAGTGCTTTATGGCCACCAGGCATTCAAAGAGAACTGATGACTGCAGAGTCACTCCTGCTACTCAGAGCCACTTCTGCCTTCAAACTCCTGACACTCTGCAGGTGCCACCAGAGCCCTACACATGGGACAAGTCACAGTCTGCACCTGTTTTCTGGTTGCTATATTCAGAGAGGATGCAGAAATGCCTCAGGAAACTGGAAGGAGAAACAAGGGCCCCACACCACATCCTGATGCATGACACACACCGGACACTGATCTGTCCCAGCAGCCAGATGATAACAATCAACTGACATAGGGATTATCTACATTCTGTCCTGACAACTTAATTAAGTCATTTAATTAGTAACAGCCACCAAGTATTGCACTGGCACTGTTACTAACTCCATCTGTTGTTGCTAGATTACCTTTTTAGTCTGCGTTTAATGTCTGAGACGAGATGTGATGGTACTTGTGGCCACCATCCTGCTAATGGTATGGTTGGGCCCAAGCAAAGGAACCAATCCCTGAAATTATCCTCAAGGTACTCAGAATTGGTCAAAATTGGAGGGATTTTTTTTCAACAGAAAATTGCAATTAATGAAATTGATTTTAAATAGAAAAATATATACACAATATCTCACTAAAAAGTCTGGAACATTCGGATTAGACTACAATGTTCTCATTACAATTTTAATACACTATTGCCATCTTACAGATTTAATCAACATTTCAAAAATCAATTTTGATAATACATATTGTTGAAGGTTTAATTACTAAGACAGCATGTGACAAAAACATTTAGAACAAAATATTCTAATTCAAAATACAATTTTGACGTATTTTCAAAGAAAATATGTCAAAAATCTGGAAAGTCCTTAATTCTTTTTTTCATTCTAATTCACAGCAACATCTCTCAGATTCTTGAACTTCCATCTAAGTGGAAGTTCATGTTTCATCATCAGGATCTGCTAGAGATGGTGAACGTGGTGCATGAGGCCTCAGAGTATGAATTCTGCAAAGCAGCACTATTTTATTACCTTTAACATGCACAGACCCATTAACACAGGTGGCTCACAAATGATCTGATTCTTCCCAAACACAGATGGAAATTCTTTATTACCAGCACAGACTTCCCCATCTTGCACCTGCAGGCAGGAAACACCAATCCAGGCCACGCACAAGAAACATCCCGTGCACCTGCACTTCCTTTTTCCTTGCACAGAGCTGGGTCTGGCTCTTGAGCCCTCCACGTTTGTCCTGTTTTCCACACAATTCCCTCGCTCATTCAAAGAGCAAATAAGCCCTCTGAACAGAAACACATCCTGTCTTGTAAATTCTGTGCAAGTTTCCCTACAGAATGACATAAACCAAATGTATTTACTGCATTGTCTGTACCACTGTCATTCCTTCCAAAAATATTCAGACTCCATTCTTCTTCTCTAGAGCAGCGGTGCTAGAGGCACTGCCAGTGCTGATCCCCCCCTTTTGGTGGTTCCCCAAAGTCCTGTGTGCTCTTGCTAGACCTGGGGGGATAAATACTGTTTAACATCTCAGGCTGCATGAAGAGAACCATCCTCTGCCTACTCACTGTATCAAAAATACCCAAGCAGCTTCTTTTACCACGCAGCAATTTGTATTTTGACCTGAGGGAAACATGCTGACCCAAAGCAGCCATGCAGCAAGGGCTATACTCCCTGCACAGCTGAAGTAAGAAAATAAACATATTTGTACGGGCTCTAGCAAAGATCAAAGGGACTGCTAGAAGCTGGCTCTAAAGAAATATCCCAGCCAGTGGGCCTTTTCCCTCACTGCTCAGGATTTCTTGAAATTAATTCATTATTAAATTGCCCAAGTAATGATTTCCTGCCCTGAAACATTTGTGCTCCTAAACTGAAGAATTGTTTAGTTTTGGACAAGTCAATACACAAACAGCCAGCCTGAGTGTGACACAAATGTCATAGCAGCAGTGTGCTAATATGCATGACAGAAATATTTTAACAAGTGCAAATAGTAATGCATCTTCGAAATAAAGAAGTTCTAGCATGTACTGATACGGTGCTTGGGAACGTTACAGAGCTACTTCCCTCATAGGAAGGCCACTCAGAGAAGGAAAGAGGTTTTTTAAAGAAATTTTTTCATTAGCATAAATATCAATGTATGGACAGGAAGTGATGGCTAAGGAAAAGAAAGAATCTATTATTACTTCTGTCACATCAGAAAATAACTGGTTTTTATCAGTCAGGTATATACAGTAATCTTTTTAGGAATCTTTACTAAGAACTGAATGATCAATATATCCCATGCTCCCCATCCATGAAATTTATTAATGATATTAAGCCCTGCTCTTGCCTTTCAAGCTGTGTCTGGTATTAGTCCTCTGCTGTAGTATCATTCAATTTTTAATCAACATCTTTCTTTAATTTACTTAAATAATTACACAGAGCCATTCAGTAATGTAATCGGAAATACTTCACTCAGAAGAGTTTTATGAAATTATACTATTCTGCAGAAATAAACAAAACAAACACTGCTCATTCCATGTTAAAGTCCAAGAACCAAGGCTGATAAAGCAGTATTTCATTTAAACATTAAATATTAAATATAAATTTCACTCTTCTTTTAGATATATTCTTCTCTATTAATTTTTTAAATTTTCAATTAGAAAATTTTGGTTTAAATTATTGTGTGTTTAGAGTCGTTTCTCCTAATACCCCTTAGGAAGTCTCTTCCCCCTGTGTGAACATATAATTTCTCCTACCTCTAACAAAGAATGAGGACTTGATCCCAGGAGAGCCTCTGCCAAAACTGCAGTAGCATTTTGGCATCATTCAAAGGGGTTTTTTAAGATATATGAAAATTCTCTTGTTCCAACAATTAGAAAATATCACTATGCTAGTTATTCAACCAAAGTGCAATGGTAGCTATATGACAAATTGGTCTTTTGCCTATTTTAATTATTCTTTGAAGAGATTATCATCCACTCCTCTTTGAGCAACACAAACCCACGTCATAGAACAAAGGAAGGAAGGACAAAAAAAGCAAGAAGAAAGCCTGGAATTCTGTGCAGTATGTATTTAATTTTCAATGAGAACAGCTGAATTACAAAGCGCAAAATTGATTTCAAATGGAACTTCCTGCAATAAACAAAACATTTTAGTTTTATCAAATTATTAAATCCCAAGGGAATCTGTCTGTATCCTTCACCTAATTTAAAGATTTACATGCAAAACTCAGCATGTGGGGCACATCTGGATTTGAGTCAGGTACTTCAAGGGACTTTGAGACCGTAAAAGTCAGCAAATGGATTAAAGCAGTCTCAGCATAGGCCTTCGATCTCTTGTGGAGGACAGGTATGCCTGGATTAGTCACTGGAATAATATTACTCGTATTTGAAGCTGATACAGGCTGTGAATGTTGGATTTTTCAGTAATTTGAGTACACTGTGCACAATGCGACACCACTCCATAGAAACAAATCAGCTGAAATGGAAAGAGGAATTTCTACTGCAACACGCCTGGGACAGAAAACAAAACCCCATGATTAACATCCTCATTGCTCATGAGCAGCCTCCTGTGCCCAAAGAGGCACTTGGATGTTATGCTTTTACATGATGTGCACACACCACACAGCTCAAGGTGTGCTTTGCTCAGCACAGCACCACAAAATGCAGCAGGACACAGAGAAGGGGAGCTGAGGGATGAGAGGGAGTGGTATTATTTGTGTTTTTAAACTCTTCTTACACACTTCCTAAGGCTTTGGCACTTGAGATTACATGTCCCTGATGCTGTATCACTGACCACCGATTGCCTCAAAGTCCCTGGCAGCCAGCTGGGAGTGCTGTAATAGCAGCAGAGCAACGTGACTGCAGCCCCTGGCTGAAGAATGTCCTGCCTGACACACGCCAAGCTAATAAAATTAAGCATGGCTGCATCTGCAGGAAGGGCTTTGCCAGCACACCTCTACTGAGCCAGTGCTGTGGCTTTCAGCGACCAGAACACTGTGGACAGGATTCTGTCAGCAGCAGATGTGTCAGGAAAATCTGTCCTCCAGAAAAATCAGGAGAAAAACATGGAAAACATCATCTTTTGGTTGGTTTTTGTGGGTTTTAGAATTGGTACCCCATTTTAATCTTGAGGTATCTGTAATAAAGAATACAAATGAAATACATAGTTTGCCTTCAACTCAGTTTCTACACACTAAATTTTGGGAAAATCAAGCTAGCAGAGTAAATAAGGCCTCCTCCTTGCTCTCAGACGCAACACAAGTCCCTCTTCCCTGCAGATCTATAAAACCTGTGGCCCTGGCTTATGATATCCCAGGGAAGTCCACTTTATCCAAACATGTGCAGGTGTCATTGGCTCATTCCATGAAGCAAGCCAGGGTTCATGCAGCACTTGGCAGGACCAGCCTTTGGACAGCCCTGAGCCACAATCACAGTCCATGCAGCAGCCGAACTGTTTCAGGATCAAGGGCTGACAACTAACACTCAAAATTCAGAACCACACAGCATGGTTTCACTGTTTGCCTCAGCACCACCAGACTCTTCTGTATCTGAAAGCCTATTTTGGGATATAGCACTTAAGGGAAGAGAGCATTAGGCCATCTCAGTGAAAAGCAGCCAAGAGAGCATGGACTGCAAAGAACAGCAAAGGTGAATGAGATAATAGATTGATGGCAGCCAACATCAATGTAACTGGAAGATAGAAAGCTTACACAAATTATTAATATGGCCAGTAATAAGAAGGATTCTTCCTTCCCAAGATAGAAATAAGAGGGAAAACAACAAAACAAAGCAAGTAAGGTTAAAATTTGGAAGGTAAGAGAGAAAAAAGGCATCAGTTTATCAAGTTCCTTGGTATTTTCTAAACTCCCTCTTACTGGGGTTTTAGTAACTTCAGCTTGCACTAAACTTAGAACTTAGCCTTCATAGGGGGATACATAAATTATATAAAATTTCCCTACTGTTCACACACTGAAAAGTAAAGAACTAGCTAAAGATTTATCAATAAAAACACCTTCCTTTTCTTAAGGTAAACTCATGATCTGTGGAGTTTGAGTTGTGGTTCTGAATACTCAGAGTAGGTAATACTTCAGCTTCTGGTTCATTCAGTGTTGTTTATTCTGCTGTTGCTTTATTTCTCTGTAAACAAGCCTGATGAAAAGTAATGAGATTGCCTGTTACAGTACTTAGGGGATATGAAAATTATCCGTTACATTAAAATAATCAGAGAAGAAAATAAGATCATATTAAATGCACTCTACTGAAGCCTACCCAAGGCATGTGAACCCATACTCTGAGGAATACAAATAATTCTACTTAGAGCCTGCCAACGGCCCAAAAAGTTCAACTATCCACCAACACAGGAACATTCAATAAAAATCGCTGAGGATAACTGCAGTTGGTGTTGGAAATGATTGGATATTGCTCTGGCAGTCTTCAGTGGGTTTTGCTCATTATTGCTTATTACCATGCACAGACCTTGCCCTCCAAAACACAAAGTGTGCCCCTGGGTTTGTGGAAGCCTTGCTGCACGACCAGGCCCCAGGCTCTTTAACTAAACAAGGCCCCCTGATGTTCAACTAAGCTGTCCTGGACAAATTAAGAAGAACTTTAATTCAGTGTTTGTTCTACTTCGTGATACAAGAGGTTTTGATTTAGGGGAGACAGACCTCCTCTAACCATGAAACAAATCTATCATGTACATCCAATTAATTTCACTGGTTTTCTTCTTTGCATTCTAGAACTTTCAGAGGAGAAGGGAACGAGATGCACTGACCTCTTCCAGGGCTTGTCCACATGACTTAACAAGTGTGTATGTACAATATACACACATTACCTACATATGGCTTAAACACACATTCTCTGACACATCTCTACAAATTCACTCTTCAAAGATGTCTTTTTTAATGTGCTTTCATTCATACAGATCCCTCATATTTTAAGATAATCTGTTGACTGCTAAATAGAGAATTGTAACTAAGAGACAGTATGATGCTCAGGTTCTCCAAGCTCCCACAAACATTACCAAGACAAAAGATAGCTCCCTTTTTCTACATGCAACAAAAGCTTGCTAGGCAGCACTTTGATTTGAGTCCATCATTTATCCAGCATCTAAAGTAGAAGCTGTTATCAGCGCTGATTCGCTTTTAGTCTCATGAAGTTCAGCGCTGTTGTTTTTTAATGATACCTTGGGTAATTATGCCTTCAGAGCCTATCTAATAAACACCAAGTTTTGCATACAAATTAAAAACAAATGAGAAGCCTAAAAAGGTTAGTGTTCAGTTAGATACGGATCTAATTATAATAACATTTCAGAGCTACTTTAGTATAATGAACACTCTATTAAATATTATGAACCATATTTCAAGCAACTGAATGGATTAATTTTTATTTAGTCACACACTCCCATACCTACTTCTTTAATTCACTTTACTACATTACAACTTGAAGGACTGCTATTAAAAAGAAAGAAAAATACAAAACTGCAGGTTGTTCATATTAAAAACAAAACAAAATCAGACCAACCAACAAATAACCCACAAAACCAAAGGAATCCACACAGACAAATAACATTTGAAAAAATTTAAGTAAATTTAAAAAATCAAGGAGATATTTTCTTTGTCAGACAGAACAGTATTTATAACTTGTTCATTTTTCTAACATTACTAGAAGGCAGAAGTGTCTAACTGAAAAAAATGTAATATATACTCCTTTCAGAGTCAAGCACGCAATTAGAGCTAATCAAGACACAAGTTGTTCTCATCTTACAAATGTCACATTCTTTGCAGGAAGGAAAGATCTTAAGTAAATATCACCCTGTTCAAATTTTAAGAAAATTAACAACATGCAAGACAAAATGTCCAGCAACCATGGCTCATTATGTCTTAGCCTGAACCACAGTGAACTGCATCAGTGAAATACATAACCTTTTCCTCCTGCTTTCTCCTCTTCCCTATTATCTTCTTAAAATTAAGCAGAAAGGGTTTAGCAGCTGTTAGCAGCTGTTCATTCTGGCATTTCAAAAACTGTTAAAGGTGACTGTCAAAATTAGTATATGGAAATTGCTGAAAATATATCTTCAATTCCTTCTACTTTAAGATATCAAATCTACATTGATATAACCAAATAAAAAAAAAAAAAAAAAGCAGCCTGTTTTTTTTCCATGGAACCTATCAGGGTTTGAATACTCTCTGACTCTCTTCCAACCCTCAGAAAGTATCAGTTTACTATTCGAGTGTCCAGCATTCAAAGCAAAGCTTCAGAAGTTCTGGTCTTTGTTTGTCACGGTGATTTTTACTTTTTAATGCCACCCTCCCTTTCCCAGGGAATGTGCTGCATCATAAATTACTAAGAAGTCATGTTGAACACTGAACAGGAAATATTACTATTACAGATGGACTACAATTCTAATCATGCACTTAGTAAAGATTTTTTTAGTATCAGCATAAGCCTAGGGCATTCAGGCACTGAAACAACTCAAGTCCAGGCACAGCAGCTACTTCAGTAAGGGATTATTTTGTTTATACTGCCATGGAGACAATGGGCCCTCCCCTTGAGAGTATTTCAAATGATGGTTTAAAAGACCTTAAAGGATTTCAGGTTCCTCACCTGCCCTTTGCTTCCTCACTCTGGTCTTTCTCTGCCAGGAATGTGCATTTTAGTCTGACATAGCAGTGAAGGTTGGGCACAAAACACCTGTTTTGAGTCAGTTGCATTGTTTCTCACAATGTGGGACCCCAAGTGAACCACAGATGAACATGTTAGAATAGAAAAACTGCCAAAGCCAAGCAGGGCACATGAAACATTTCACAACTGTGTAGCAGAAAAAAAGCAAGAGTTCCTCAGTACTGAAAATTCGTACACCTGGACAGGTGTGTGCCCTTTGAAGAGAAAACACAATTCTCCCTCACCAAGAGGGCATTAGCATTTGTGTGAAGAGCTATTTTGCTGTTCAGTGAATGCTATTCTTGCTGTTTACACTTCTGGTAGGTTTTTAATTACAGCCTGAACTGAATAGAAAATGAGTTTGAGAGAAGCAGGAAAAAGCCTGAAAAAAATCTTTCCCTTGCATTGAACTCCTTGGTGCTACTGCCAAGGAAAACTGGCTGGGTTGATACCTGTCCTTGGGACATCTCATGCTGAATCTCTCACCAGCTCATCCAACAACACCCTGCCCCTTACCAGGCCTTCAGAATTTGGACTTGGAAAGGTGGAAATATGTAAACACCAAAGAGCACCTAAGAATTGAGAAGTCTGGAGGAAAATGGAGATCTTTAAGAGTGACTAGAGATTCCTGTAGCCATCTTTTTCCAGCACTTTCAAGGGACAACAATTCAACCCCAGGCACTAGCGGCCTTACAGCATGGCCTCCTCACAGTGTATGCAAATTACCACAAAAAGTATCTTCTGGTAACTTCAGCTCACAGCTGAATGATGTCTTGGTAGGGAATCAGGAGGATCTGAACGCTAAATCCATGACCATCACAAATTGGCTGCAACAGATTTATCTGCTCCTTTACCAGAAATTGAATTATCTCCCTTGTTTCACAGCACAACAGTTTTAAGTGCTTGAAGAAGCAGACAATGAAACAAAAGGGACAAGATGATAATCAGATAGGTATTTGCTGTTCATAACTGGCTATCAGACAGCTCTAGGGCATTCTAGAGAGAAATCAAGGGACTTTTTTACATGCAAGATCTGCCTAAATCACAGGGAGAACTTAAATGCAGGGGTACTGAGGCAGGAGATGTAAATGCAGGTACAAAACATTATAGCCCTGTCCTAAGACTCCTTAAGAAAAAAAAAGTCACACAGCCAAACCGATGGATGGTGAAGTACCAGGTTTGTTTTGAGGTCCATTTGAAATACAAGAATCTTCCCGTGGCCACAAATAAAGCATTTCATTTTGATTTGAATCCATAGAAGCTGTATAGCTCCCTGGTATCTATATCTATTACAAGGGCTTGCTCCTTTTTTTTTAGTTGAAGGCAACAGCAAAACTTGTATATGAAATAGATGAAACTGTCACATATTGACCATATTCTGATATAACACATTCCCATGGCTATTCTGCATATGACATTGTCATTACACTGTAATTCTGTATATTTTCAGAATGACACATCACAGCATCACTTCCATCCTTTAGCTCATTTTATTCTCCTCTTTCAGCGTGGTTTACTTGTTTTCAGCCCTCCTCTTCATGATCATGTTTTTCAGCTCTGTCATCTGCATGGAAAATATTCCATAACCTGGTCATAATTTCCCATCATAACATTCTCAAGCCACTCCAGATCTGTGGCTGTCCCCTTATGCCTTTATTTTCCAAGTTTTCATTCTCAGGATTTTGTGGCAGAGTCTTGAAATCACCCCAAGAGGTTTGACCACCCCATGTCCATGAAATTCAACAAAATTCCAAAATCCTAAGGCTAAAAATACAGCCTCTAATTCTAAATACAATACATTCAGAAAAAATGCAATTTTGTGTCTTATGAAAGCTCAGCCAAGGTCAAGCAATCAGATAAGAACACAACAGGTATTCTTATCAGAACAATCAGATAAGGCACAACAGCAGAAGTTTAATAAATGCTGTAAAGGCCTCTGCAAGAACTTTTCCCATCTTTGCTGACTGCCTAGATATTCACCTGGAGCATTGCTCTCCGCAGCCACTTCCCATCTGTTTACAAGTAAATACACTTCTGCAGGCTGGAGAAAATAACCCATTTCCTGCAGATCCCTGTAATTGCTACATAGAGACCAGACCCAAATTATCTGCCTCTTTTTTTTAAAAGGAGAAAAAAAAAAAGCCACCTTCTTTTCAGTCTGTGGTAACTTTTCAACTGCCATTGATGATCAAAAGAGAAACAAACAAACAAAAAATTCCAAATACAGGACTACATTCTTTTCAGGACTGAACAGACTTTTTTTTTTTTTTTAATTCTGGTTTGCCATACACTTTTGTAGTACAAACTTTTAGCTGCACCTTCTACATAAAGTAAGTCCAGAGCTTCACACTTCCTGACTGAAAAGATAGAGGGTTGCTGGAACATGCCCCTAACTGCACAGAAATGTAACACTATGCAGTGAAATTCAGCTTGCAGAACATATGCTTCCTTGAACAGAAACTGCAATTTTTAGGCTTCTGAACGGTAAATCTAAGATAAACTGGGGTGTTCTGATGCTCATCTGCACCTGAACTCCAAACAACATCAAGCTCACATATCACTGGTAATTAAACACCGTGCTGGGTTTTTTTACTCTAGAACTGCTGTCAGAGATGAGAACTAACCATTACAATTGCTGTGGTATTATTAGATTATTTATTAACTTCGAAGAACAAGAGGTTCTTGATAACTAGAAACTTCACTGAGACACATCCTACACGAAATGAAAACAGGAAGGAAAGGTGTAAAGGAGGAGATACAAATAGGGATGTTCCCTGCTTAGTTCCAGTGCCAGGAGGGCTGAGGTCTCCTTCCCCAAGCACTTCAACAGTAGGAGCCTTCTCACCTGTATTTCCAAGCAATCACACTCACTGACAAATTCAAGCCACTCACTTGGAAAAGCACGCACATTTCATCTGCAATATTCCCTGATGGAGTGATTACAGCCGAGGTTAATTACATTCTAAAGATAATTTAACTTGAAGCACAACTTAATCTTCTCAAACACACGCATAGAAGATGCAAGGTGTTGGAGGCCAGGGTTAAAACACCCCGGTGCTTTAACAGAGCAGGGGTTGGGTGGAGAGGAGTGGGCAGAGGGATGCAGAGAGAAGACAGTCTGGTTTCTCAACACGAACTTCAGGCGAGAACCCTTTGGCTGCGTCATTCGGTAACTGGCTGCTTTCCCTTTGCCTCTGCCCTAGATCCCACTGTCCATGAACGTGTCGACGTTCCTGGCCTACGAGCAGCCCACGCTGAGCTACTGCGGGGTGCACCACGAGCTGCTGGCACACAAGGCCTACGAGTCCAGCAGCCAGGAGGAGGCAGTGGGCACAGCCCTGGAGGCAGAGCTGGACCTGAGCACAATCACCACGGCAGCACGGAGCCAGCAGCTGCCTTAGGGCTGCTGCCTCCGGGGGGTCCTGCAGCAGAGGCTGCAGCCAAATCCTATGTGATGCTTTGGACACGAGTGAGAACACAGTTCTGTGGAGTCTGGGATCCCTGTGCAAATTAAAAGCGAATCACAAAGATTAATTGTTTCCAGTCTACAATTTGTAATTAGTTCAGTTGTGCAGCATTTTTTTGACTTCAGAGTATGACCCTTGAAGTGAATCTTTTTCAAAACTCATCCTACCTACCTGTATAAACTGTACAGATGTAATGTATTTTTCATATTGTAAAGTTTCAATTACCAAGAACAACTGGTATGTACAGTACCATAATTTAATTACATCTTACTTTACAAGCTTCAGTTTCTAAAGCTTCAAATTAACAAAAGTTATTTCCTGTGTTATTAAGTTACTCTGTTTTGTAGGGATCATTTTGTTACTGCCTTTGTGCCCAGACAACTTTAATCTAAAATTCTGTCCTTTGCAGAATATGCACCATTTTTACTGTGTTTAATGTGTAGAATTTTATCTACTGGTTCCAGAGGGAGGGTTTAACTATTCAAACTTCTAAGAAATTACTGAAATATATAGCCAAGTTTTCCTAGAAATGAAAAACTTAAAAAAAAATTAATTCTCCTCAAACTTACCTGTTGCCTTGAAATACAGCCTGATTTTTAACAACAAAGCTTGGTTATGCAACTGTTAATCAAGGCTGGTGATATTTTATTAAGTCTCACTGTTTTGCAAGATAGTACAGGGCAGGAGACTTCAACAGGCAGCTACAAAATCTGCTGTGAAAGTCTGCCAAATCAGGCATTTTTATTTCTGCTTAAAGATAAAACCTACTTCTGTCACAGACAGCTGCTGACAGAAGTGGCAACAGAAACAAGTCCTTATAAGACTCCTAGAATGTAAAATGTTACTCAAAAGAAACGTCCCCTTGCTAAAATATGTAGTAATTTGGAACAAATGGTAAAAGTTTACAGTCCTTTAACATTACAATAAAGCAAACAAAGAAAAGAAAACCCCAAAACCTTTAAAGAAAAAGGAAATTCATGTAGTATTAAGTCTTTAACAATTACTACATTGCTTATTTGTCTATCATTTAATATCTGGATCGAAGCACTTACATCCCATTCTTTGGTTTTAAATCCTCAAGACTTCTCAATACTGTATGAGAGTAACTTTTTATGCCACTACCCACTACCCTGTAATCATGAAAGATTACAGAAATTAGGAAGACATTATATCATGCTGACTCTGTGAAAAACAAAATGGGAACACGAGCCTTCCAAAATATAGGAAAAAAAATTTCATATGGTGAAGCAACTTTTTTATAATAAAGAGAAATTATATAACCACAAATCTATTTTTCTGGATCTTTATCCCACCATATTTTCATGTAGCTTCAAAGAAAAGACTGAATTTTAAAATTACAGGGCAATTGCACAAAACAAGGTGAATAGAATGAAAATTAACTTCAAAAATTGGTAACAAATCAATCTGCATTCAGTACGTGTTAAGTGGAAACAAGTTGTCAAAAGAGAATGCATTGTACTGCTTATTTATTAGCCTTTAGATTTTGTAATATATTTTGCATAAATTATTTCCTCTTTAAAATATTGTCTTTTTAAGACACCTCTTAAACCTGCATACTTCAGTTTTGTATTTCTTCACTATACTGGTTCTTGAATTTGTGGTCACCTTCCGCAGTGCTGTAATTTTCCTTCAAACACGTAGTCTGAAAATATCTTTTGCCAATTGTCCACTGCCAACAACCACACAGGAGTGACTCTGGAGCCCAGTGGCTTTTGGGCTGCAGGAAGAAGTTACCTGAATAACTCCACAGCTGGTTTTGAGCTTTAATGTTTTGGCATTCTGGCTACTGCAGCAGGCCTGAGCTGGAAGGAGCAAATGCCAGCCTCCCAAAAGGTCATTTCAGTTGTTCTTACTCTGTCCTGCTTGTTCTGTACTTCCATCCACTGCCCTCAAGTGTTTGTAGTGTGTGAACAAAGTCCTGGCACTAATGGAGCTATTCCAAGTGCCCAGGTGTTCCAAGGTTCCATGCAGTTTATGGAGAGCTGCACACCATGAGCATTCCCAGTGCTGGACACCAGGGAGTGTAAACTGGGGAACACGAGAGAATACTTCCTTATGTGGAGACACAACACATTTTTGATGTATCTGCTTAAAGAGGCACAGCTGGGGAGATAGTCACATACACACCAAAATTTCCCCTTTTGTCTTCCTCAGTCATGAATCAAGGACTCCCAGCTCCAGAGCCACATGGCACAGGACAAACAGCAGATGCAGCCACAGAATTAGTCCCTCACATTCTCACAATCACTTCCCAGGCTCTCTGTAACTCCAGCAGGCCACTCCAGTGCTCTCCAGGATGGATCCAACATCCCAGGGCCCAGAGCAGCACAGGGTGCATGCTCACCCCAATCCCAGACTGTTAAAACATGCCCTTCTGCAAATATTCACTGGACACCCTTTTTGTCTGGACTACATCAGCCTGAAACTTGTGATTCTCAGTAAGATGGATGTCTTCAGGAAGAGTAGACAGCAGGTAGGTACCTTCTCTAAAAGACCCTCATCATGAAAAAAGGAGGTTGGGCTAACCCAGAAAAAGACTCACTGCTGAATTCTGACCTTAGCCTGTGTACCCCTGCTTGCCTGTAACAGATTGTTGCCAGCTGTGATCTGACTGTGGCTACGCAGGAACAGTAAATGCTTTTGTTCCATAGACAAAACAAAACAAAACAGTATCCCTAATCCAGCCCTCTAGCTAAGTTAGCTAGAAGAAAGGAGTTTGTGGTACAAGTATTCACTAAGAGAGGGTCACTGTCATGGATCATTTCTCTTTGCAATAGGAGGCACACACCAGGAACAGAAGTAGCCAAAGGCATCCACCTCTGTCTCAGTTAAGTGACACCACCAGACCCTGGCAGGTGCTTTCACCAAGAAAAGGCTGGGGGAAGTCATTATGCTTGCAAAATACAGACTGAGAGACAATACAACCTCTAGTAATGAAAAACCCCAGACAATTTTAAAAACAAATCTAGCTCCAGGCAACAATTCCCACCATCATCCATCAGTGCATCATGTTTGTACAGCTATGCACACGGCTGAAACACCCATTAGCAAAGCAAGCCCAAGCATCTGACTGGAGATCCTGTCTCCAGAAAGATTAATGACTAATTTGACTAATTTCTGCATGTATCTCAAGACAGTAAATTTTAAAAATTACAAACACCATCCAGACAAGAAAGCAAATGACTGCTTCAATTAAAAAGTTAAGAAAATTTGCAGTACAAACTACTCTCAAGGGATCTGAGAGCTGACATAAAAAACCCCTAAAATATACACGGTTTTCAGATATACATCATAAAAATCAGACTTCTTTTGGCAGCACACAACAAATGGAAAATGCCAGCCTCAGAAGCTGTGTACTACTAGGCTTGCTCTACTCAGAGTTCCTCCATTTCTCTCTTTCTCTCTCAAGTTATGTTTTATTAGTTCCAATCCTCAGACTGGACATGAGAACAGAAACTGTGCAAACACTGCAACATGAAGGCTAAAGAAAAACCAACATAGAGGTGCAAGGGCAACACCATGACCTGAGAAACGAGCCAGGATTCCAGTGTCAATGAACTGTAATAAATTCTGGATATTGCTACACTAGCAACGAAGGTCCTCAAAGATGGTGAATGTAATTAAAGATGTGATTATGTACAGTGTAGCAAGAATGGTCTGGTGAAAAAGTACAGCTTAACTCATGTCTTGCAGCCTGATCCTGCTCTGTTGAGAGAAATGTCTTTCTGCTCCAGTTTTGCATAGGTCTCAGGGGGCTGGGCTTCCTGAAGGCAAACGTAGCCAGCAAAGGCCGAGTATAACAACGGCTTCACTTGGTCACATCCTGGGCACAGCCAGCCTCCATCATCAGCCTGGCACAGCAGCTGAGAGCTGAAACCCCAGGAAGAACTGAAGACTGGGGCGAGCACACAGCTGTCTTTCCCTGGAAAGCCCCCAGATCCCAACGCTCTGTAGGTCAGCGGCTTCCTGAGGCCGGCATGGCCTCTTACCAGTCCCTCTCTGAACGTGCCCACAGCTTCTCCAAACCACAGCACTTGGTAACATTTACCACTGCTGCAGCAAGGACGTCTTTGACATGAAGGGCTTGTTCTGGTGGCAGTGAATGATTTACATTTTTGATACAGAAACACGACTATTGTGTAATTAATAATGACACTGCCAGCTTCCAGGGAGCATGATTAACATCCACTCAGTCACCTCTCCAGGGCAAGGCTTCACCTGGGATTTCTCATAGGAAGAGTGGGGGAGTGTGCATCATATAATCAAGATTAAGCTAACCAGAAAGGAAAAATGCTTTTTCCCAGGTTTCTCAAGTCCATCACAATACTAAACAAACAATAAACCTGCTTGTCAGAAGCACTGCAAACATTTTTCATCACAGAAAGATACTTAGGAAGCTGTAATAGATAAAAGTTTGACCATATTGATCCATACTTAAAAGCAGATGTTCCTTCAATTCCTAAAAAAAACCTAACATTTGACTGAATTAATAGCTCTATTATAAAATAACAAGGCCAGGTTCCATTTTATTGTTCTATCTAATTACAGAACCTGATTAATTTCAGTTATAAAGTTTCAGAATAAGGTGAACATAATCAGAGCTCATGATTAATGTTATTCTAACGAGCCCCCAAGAAATGAACGTTGTACCGTTAGAACTTTGCCAAGAATTTGTACGTAACCTGAAGTGCAGCGTGTACAAGTCCCCCATGGCACAGACTTTCTATTCTAGTTGATGGCCATCAATTTGGTATGCAAATAACCCACTCGGAGCTGCCTCGTTGGATGGCAACCACAAAGGAGCAGCAGCACAAAGCAGCGTCTGCTGGGGACAGCACATGAGCCGGTGGCACACAGCTCAGCACGCCCAGCCTCTGACAGCAAAGCTCCCGCATTCCTGACACACTCCTGACACACTCCTGACAGGGGACACTTCAAAGTCCCATCTGACAGACAGATGTAACGCTAATAATAGACAATGAGCGTTAATTAGTGCTGCATTAGTACAGCATCGCTTTGGATTAACAGCAATGTGTGATGATTGCCTTATTAACTGCCTTAGGTCAGCTGATGTGAGCAGGATGGGTGGTCTCTAATAAACACCACAAGAATTCAGAGTATGTTCCTGCCAGATTTTATAAAGTATTTCCCACTTTGTATTCCCTAAGAAACAGACTTTTAAGGTGGATGCATTTCAGCAACAGTTCTATCTGCAACTTGATCAAGGAATGCTTCAATGAAACATATTTCAAAGTCCAATAATTTAAACGTTGTTACACACTAATTCTACATTTCTTAGAGAGCAAAACCTAATCAGCTTTTGCTGAGAACACTCATTAAAAGAAAATGATGTGTCTCTGCAGTACTGTGCACTCCAGTAATTCCAGTAGTTTTATACAAGAGTGTGTCATAAATGAGGCATGGAAAGCCATTAACTGAACAATTCATAATAAATAGTTTGTTGTAATTTATGCTTTCAAAAGAAATAATGAAAGTGATTTATTTTTCTAGTAATAATGATGCACCTCCCTTTTATGTCTTGCTGTTGGTAACTTTATTCTTAAAGAACCTGCAAACTTGCACAATTAGTCCAGCCTCCACTGCCCAAAAGCCTTATCCTCACGGTCAGGAAAATATACAGAAAAAATACAGCTATCAATGATGTATCTGAATATGTAAATAGGATTTGTGAACAAGATTTATTTTTGTCTTCTGCTTCACTGTTACCTAGACAGTTCCTACTTGTCTTTGCCTTCTGCAACCTAGCTCTTTCTCCAAAGTCTAGCTGTCACAACTGAGACTGCCAGCAGTAGAAGAGAACTGTTCCAACTGAGGTCCTGGAGGGAGATGCCTCTCAGGTATTGTCACCTCCAGAGCTGAGCAGCTTTGCTGCCAACCGAGCACATGCTGCAGCTTGTCTGACTCCTTTTCTTCATCACTAGCTCTTGCAAACATAGATGCCTAAATGAAATCATGCTAGAATGTGTTAATAAAAATCATCCTTTTTGTTTTCATTCTACCACTACACAAGGTGATGTAAAGTTTTGGGTTTTTTATCATTTCTTCGCACACTACAGCTGTGAAGAGATATGATTAACAAATGTCACTGTGAACTGCCCTAATCCCACTTTCATCAAGTGATTACAACAGAAACTTTCCAAGTTTCTGGAAAGGATGAACACGATGCCCTCCCCACCTCAAAGCACAAACAACTGTGTAGGTGTGTCCCGTGTATAGGTGTGTACAGCTTTTACACTGCTCCTGTAAAAGCAGAAGCGGGGGAGGGTGCGAAATCCGAGAACTGTTTATTGATATTAAAAAAAAAAAAAAAAGTAAGTGTTCCTACTAAAGGGGGATAGGAAAAGGCACAGAGAGGGAAAAGGGGGGGGGGGGGGGGAAGGAGCAGAAAAAGAAGCAGAAGGCGTTAAAGGGCCAGCACAAGAACCCCAGCTCGCTGTCAGCATCAGCTTAGTGCTGCAAACCAGGCACGGCTGCCGTGGAGGGCTGAGCGCGATTTTAGGCGGCGGCGGCGGCAGCAGCGGCGGCAGCAGCAGCAACAGCGGCAGCAGCAGCACCAGCAGCAGCGGCAGCAGACGCAGCAGCAGCAGCACCAGCAGCAGCGGCAGCAGACGCAGCAGCAGCAGCAGCAGCAGCAGCGGCAGCAGACGCAGCAGCAGCGGCAGCAGACGCAGCAGCACCAGCAGCAGCGGCAGCAGACGCAGCAGCAGCAGCAGCAGCAGCAGCAGCAGCACCAGCAGCAGCGGCAGCAGACGCAGCAGCAGCAGCAGCAGCAGCAGCACCAGCAGCAGCGGCAGCAGACGCAGCAGCAGCGGCAGCAGCAGCAGCAGCAGCAGCAGCAGCAGCAGCAGCAGCAGCACCAGCAGCAGCGGCAGCAGACGCAGCAGCAGCGGCAGCAGCAGCAGCAGCGGCAGCAGCGGCAGCAGCGGCAGCGGCAGCAGCAGCAGCAGCAGCAGCAGCAGCAGCAGCAGCAGCAGCAGCAGCGGCAGCACCAGCAGCGGCAGCAGCAGCAGCAGCAGCAGCAGCAGCAGCAGCAGCAGCAGCAGCAGCAGCAGCAGCAGCGGCAGCGGCAGCAGCAGCAGCGTGCTCCTCCCCGAGGGCAGTCGGGTCGCGGCTCGCTGCTCCGTGTGCTGAGCTTCCTCCCACAGCTGCATCTCCCAGGCAGCCGCCCCACCAGCAAGCGTCCGACCTGACCCCCGAGGCTTTCTCTGCCCTGAGCCGCTGCCGGGTGAAGCCTCTCCGGGGACGGGGATGCCAGCACAGTCCTTTCAAGACTCTTTCACCTCATGTGTGACAGATCTAGAGGCATAAATAAAAAGTGGATTGGTCCCTGTCACGGTGCTTCTCTAACTTCTTAAAACCCTGGGAACAAGGTATCTGCATCAATGGGATGGAATTCGTGAACCTGAGTGGGAATAAACATCACTGATAAAATTTGCTTTGTAATCCTGTCTCGTGCCTGGCTTAAATAGTCACTTCAATGCTACCTTCTTCCTGAAACTTTCTTCCATTTCTTTATTTCTCCGAGTAACTCCCGGAATCCTCAAGCAGCCTCACTGAAGCTGCCCAGAGGGGCAGAAAGACCTGCCTGTGTTCTGCAGTGCAGAATCCATCTCGTGGTTCCAGTGTGAGGAGCTGCCAGCCTCCTCCCCCACGCTCACACACCTTGGCACTCCTTCACTCCTTCCCTCCCCACCTGCATGCATTGTGCCCCAGGAACCTTGAGGCTCCACCTTTACTTTCACAAAGAAATTAGAATACCCACTCATTTATACTGCTAAATTACATTCTAAGGTTGCTTCCTGTAACATGCAGGTAATCTTACTATAAACCAAAACTATTCTTTGAAAAAGTTGGGGGTTTTGCTTCCCAGAAATAAGCATTAATAGCCTGTTTTGAGAGATTGTGTGTAAGTTTTTCTTTTACAAAATAAGGAGGGAGGAGGGGAATTTATGCAGAGGCATTATTAATGACACAGAAGTACAACAGCTACCAAAAAAAAGAGTCACATTGCTAGCTAAAACTTGAAGATTTAAATGCAGAAATAATTCAGCATTACTCCTGAGAGAGGTTGCAAAGAAAGGGGCTGTAAATACCACAGATGCAAGTAAGTTATGCTGCAGAAACAACAAAAACAAAAAAAGTATTTTCAAAATTCATACGGACCTCGAAGAGAAGATATTTAAGGCTGTTTTTTAAAAGGAGGCACAGGCTAATAAGGCACAAGATAAAACTGAAGATGAGAAGGATTAAATTTAAGTCTCAAGTGGATATACACAGGCAAACCACTTGAGAATGGGATCCACCTTTCCCAAAGTGAAAACCATTTCCATTTTCTTTCATACCAAGTATCTCCTGTACATAGTAGTAGTAGTAGTAGTAGTCAGTAGGATAGAATCTGAATGTCAGTCTGTAACAGGGATAAAAAAGTTGGCCTGACACACATGAAGTAAAAGTAACAGACCCCAGAAAGCAAGAAACAGACCCGGAAAACTGCAAAACAGCTCAGGGAGGCATATCAATGTAATGAGGCTCTAATAGATCCATATTAGACTCAATCAAGTGCTTTTATGTTAAAAATAGCATTGCTAATCACCTCTCACCTAAGAGGACTTCATAGAAACCAAGTGGAAAAGTAAATCAAAGGTGGAATTATTAATAAATAATAATATATACAAAGACACCAAAGGATTGCCCATATGAATATTAAATAAATGAGATGGGGCAGTAAAGACATAAAATGCTGCCCATCAAGAGCTGATCATTGGTCTGCTTCAGTGGTGGATTTTTTCCATTAGCATCACAGTTTTCTGGACTATCAGTTAATAAAGGTAACATTGGAAAACCATTTAAAAATAAGCAAGCATTATAATTACAAATCTTTATTACAGATATTGTAGCATCAATGGTTAACTAAGCTGAAATAGCAGGAGCTGCTTTGTAAGTTCAGTGTCTGACTGAAGGGGTTAAACAGGTCAGCAATGAAACATGAGGGGAAATGGGGGAACCCCATAATAAACTTTGGGAAGCTCACAGTTACCTCTCACCCAAAGCCAGCACCTCCATTAGAGCTGTCCAAAAATAAAGCGGCATTTCACTGAAAAACACCTTCAGGAAAAACACCTAAGAAGGAAAACAAATTCATTCTAGCTAAGCAGGAGAAGGGACAGATGTGTAAAATGGAAAGAAAGGAAGGAAAACCATAGTGATGCAGATGGAAAAAGAAGAACCCAATGATTCAGTGAAGAAGGACTTGACAAAACTGTAACTGTTCATCATGGTAATGGATTAAGGTAAGGAAGGAAACAGGAAGGAATGAAAATGGGAGGGCACAAATCCAGTTGCCCCTTCCCAATGGTTAGTTGGAAAACAAATGGAATCCCCTGGGGCAGGCGAGTGAACAAACAACATCAGCATCCGAGGAGCTGCCCACCTCACTCGCCAGGGCTCTAAAATAAGGGATTTGTTACATCAGGACAGCACAGTGACAACAGAGAGCACCTTTCAAATGGAGGTCATCACTTCAGCTTGAATACTTCCTTCTCTCTGGACACCTCAAGGTAGAGCCATTATTTTCCTTCTGTCTAAAAGAGCTTTTAATTTGCAGCCAAAAAAAATAGGTTTAAAGAACGCAGTTCTTGCCTCTAGTAAAAGCACACCAAACTCCATAAAATATTCTGCTCCCAAAATTGTTATAAAAGTAAGAGCTTTGCAAACAGGTATATGTGATTTAAAGATAATGAAGCAGGTTTTATGGGCTGCAGAATATTACAAATCTTTCCTGATTTCTTTCAGGGTAGTGGGAAAAGGGGAATTGTTGAAGGAAAAGATGATAGGTCACATCTGCCTGTGGGTAATAAGGCTTCCTATAAGCAGAAATGGCATACTCTGAATAATTACATGCAGTCTGAGGCCAAAAGAGACAGAGTCTAGTCCTGGTCAGAAATTTCAGCTGCCACAAAATACTTGTAAAAACTGTGTGAGGAAAATAGGATGAATTCTCACTGAATTATCAATAGTTTTTCTTTTGTTAATTTGCTCAGCTTCAACACTAGGTCAAACCATCATTTCACTGCTTTGCAGAAATTCTTCCATTTTGCATCACAAAAGTCGGCAGAAGCATCAAAACCGTGGTACAATTCAAAGAAAGAAAAAAAACGAGGAGATATAACCAAGACTGCATCTTAACAAAAATACTAGGCATATTTTTCAAATGAAGTTTGTAAGACACTGCAATAAAGCAGAGTGTCAGGCAACATAGGCAAAACTGAAAAAGAACAGCATAAATCATTCAATAGAGACCACACTCTTTTAAAAAGTAGTAAGATCCCCAAGAGCTGAGGTTAACTCCTTAAAACTGGGTGATGCTCGGGCTCCATTAAAGCCAGCTGCAGTTCCACCACTGGCTTCAGAGGATTTGATATTTCCAAGCATTAGGATTTTTGCACCTGTACAGGAGATAAATAGGAGTCAGCATTGGAGATAAGAACCAGAGCTTTATGCAGCACAGCTGGACACAGGCAATAGCCACAACACCCTCATCATTAAATGCTCACCTGCAGCTTTTTGGAGTATTCCCTGTGCTCCCATGAGTATTTGATTAGAGGGTTTCTCCTTCCTTCTCACACTGAAGAAACCAACTCATCTATGTAGTGATACAGGGATTTAAATTTTGTGTCACGGAGAAGTGGCTGTGGGGAGTCTCCCAGAGAGTGCCACCCTCCACCACCTTGTCCTTGAGAGAATCAAAAAGCCACTGAACCAGAGCTGTGCTTTATTACAACACAGTTCTGAGAGACTGACACAGCTGTCCTGATGGACAGCAGAAACTGCAAATCAAAGGGTTGCTCAGCCAACCCCTCTCCTGCTCATCATGGACCTGTCCTTTCCTACAAACCTGTTCTCAGACTAAATTCTCAGCAAGGCTTTTGAGACACCATAACTTTATAGAACTCTTTCAGGAGCCACAGAAATACTCCCCTCTTTCTCCACCAAAGAGAGACCAGTCCCCACCTTAGGAAGCACCAGAAGTTTCTCTCAAATGAGCATTTTCAGCTGTTCCCAATGAAAATGCCTTCTCCCTTCCTTCCAAAAAAGCTCTACCTGAGCAAGGGCTGCAGCGGCCAACAAGGAAATTAAGTGACCTTTCTCCTTGCCTCTGAGCCAAAATATAATGCACTGTAACATTCAGTAAAGAGTAAACAATTTAATAACAAAAATTATGCTATCAATCACACCATCCCAGAACATCAAAAGTCACATTTTATATCACAGTTCATAGCTCAAAAGCACCAGAATAACTTATATTTTTCCTCTTTCTAGTTTCAGGAACTTCAGGCTATTTTCTAGGTTGCCATATGTATGACTTCAGCACAAGCTAATGATATATTGAGTGAGAAATCATTAGCAGCTGGTCAAGTAAAACCACTCCATCAATCATTTTCATTTCCTTAATGTCAACAATTCTAATTTCAACTCTGGGAAAAAATTGTATTTTAAACTGAGAAATACATCATATAAAACAGTGACATTTGATAGTATGCTTCTAGATTCTCAAGTTTATTGTGAAAAAGTCAGTTCAACCATAATGAAGTCATTCTTGCTTTACAACCACCAAACCCAATTGTAGCGAGGAAAAAAAAGCTGCTCCATCTAGATAAGGCAAACAAACTACCATCTATTCCAGAATAAATCCATCATTTTCTGTCTAAAGCACCAGTAAAAATTCTGGAAGAACAGCAAAGCTGTATTGTGTCCTCTGTTTACAAAGACACATTTTAGGCTGTTCTTGTATTCCAGTCAGTGAAACCAAGCCATGACTACCGAAGGACCTTTGAGGAGACAGCTTCAACCCCATGCTCTGCTCAGTTTGCCTGGTGCTGATTTTTGCAGACACACCTCTGTGAACAGCTCTCCTACAAGAACTCTCCCTGCTGTTTGGCAGAGGCTCCTGAGGAGTGGAGCACTGCAATCAGTCCCACAAAATCCCATCACGACTGCCACCCTTCTGTGCTTGGGCTGAGGTAAAAGGCTCCTGGGGAGACACAGGACCAGCTTTTCCTTTTGGGTGTCTGGAGCAGAGGAACCCTCCATCTCTAAAGCTGGGCTTGCTGCAGCTTTCTGATTATTAGAACAGGAAGTCTCTGTGGAACACTGCAACTTTCTGAGAAAGAAACTTCAGATGGCCAAGTGACTCCAGTGACTGTGCCCCCCTGGTCTCTATCCTGACATGAGCAGGTTACTCCTTCCTTGCCTCCCCGTCCAACACCTTGCAGCAGCACCCAGCTTTGCATCAGTCCTGGAGAGCCTCCTCTAGAACCTTAGCAAAATTTCCTCCATACAAGCTTTAGGCAAGGCCCACTCCTATGGACATGCCAGCCTGGGGCAGCCTCCTGCCTCCCAGGTGTGCCCCAGGCAGCTTCCTCACCTGGTTTCATTCTAACACTACAATGAAACACAGCATTTACTGGGGATTCCTGCCATACTACCAAGTCATAGAAGGGGTTGGTTGAATGGGTTTTTTATATAGTGCATATCCATTCTCCTCAGGAAAACATGTTAGTATGAGAGAACAGCTCACATATTACATTACACAAATGCAATTTGGTTACTGGAGTTTTAATCTTGTAGAGCAAAATTCCTATTTTCTATTTCTTGTATTTAAGTTCCAGTTTATGAACAGATTATAGGATGCAAAATGCTTAGGTAGATCCTGAAATATTAAATTTAGATAAATCCTTCTAATGTAGTTATAAATTTGTCAGGATACAAAAACTCCTGCTGGTATGATAAGCTGAATCATTGTTAAGTGTACTATTTTCATGCAAATAGCTCATGAGAAAATAAACTCCTAGTATGCCTACAACTATTAATAGCTTCTTTTATTAACCAGCCTTCCTCAGATGCTTGAACACAGAATTATAGAAAGGACAGATTATTATCTGTAGATGGCCTGGAAATCTAAAAACCCCACCAAATTTCACTCTAGTTTTGATCACTGCATAGAAAAAGCATTCACTGTTACAAACCTAGACTAATCTGTGGGGGAAAAGCAATTTGCAGTAAGAAAAATGCAGTATGAAGGCTGGGAATATTAGTTTTATGAAACTGTAAACCAATAAATGAGTTTGGCTAAGAGGGAGCTCGTGGTCACTTTGTGCGCCCTGAACACTCCAAAGCAGCCCAGGTGTACCTAGAGCTCCCAGCAGGTGCTGGGCAGCCCAGGCAGTCTCACCTGTGTGCACAACCAACTCCCCATGGCCTCCCAAGGGAACTGTTCCAGTGCTTGTTCATTGACAGGGTTGGGTTTTTTTACCCAATACTGCACCAATTCTGCATTTTGCCAATTACATTTGTCTTTCTCTGAACAGACACAGAGAATAACTTAACAGCATAAACCTTATAAAAACCTCTTCCATATCTGAAAATATCAGCATGTTCCTCTTCTCCTCCACCTCTTCCTAAGTTACACAGACTCAGTTCAGTCAGCTGCTTCCTACTTTTTATAAGTTCTAAAATCCTTGCATCTTTTTGTTCCTCTTATCAGTCCTTGTTGTTCTTAAGCTGTGATGCCCAGAATTTCCTACTGAGCTGAGCCCTACTGACAGTTCATTTCATTTCTGATTTTCATATGGCACTGGGATCTGTAGAGCCGTACTGCTGTGAAGCCACAAGTGATGCATTTTTTTATGTATACAGTGAACTTCGTCCCAAGGGTAATTGTTTGCACTTATCATTTCAATCTGCAGATTTCAGACCATTTCTCCAAACTTTAAAAATAGATAATTAAAAGAGGGGTAATCTTTTTATTGACCTATACAATCCTTTGAAGTTTAACTAGAGTAGCATCATTCAAATTCTCAATTATTTCCACTCTTCATTCCCTTAGCCATTTATCTACTTTTATTTCATTCATTACAAATGAAAGTACACCATACACGTGGGTCCCAGACCAGTCCTTGCAGAAGCACACTTCATTAAGCTATCCCAAACTGATCTGCAATGGATTAAATGCCAATTCACTAGGAATATCATTTTTCAGTAACCTGTATGAGGGAACCTCATAACACAATAACTGCCCTTCTCAAGTTTGCTTATGAAAGCATCCTCTCAGTGTGCAACATTATGTCATTTTACAGCTTTCCTTTTAATCCCCAGCCAGCTATTCTGTCAAAGAACTACATGTATTTGACAAAACATATATTGAAAATAGATGGTTGTGGCTCAGAACTATCTTCTTATCCTGAGCAATTTTAGGAAATTATTATATAAGGATTTCCTGCAGCTTCTTCACGGTTATCCAAGTTAGAGGGACTGACCTATAAATCTCATAGATATGGGAATTTATCTGTTAAGATAAATTTGGCTTTTTTGTTACTTGGAAATACTCATTCCTCACAGATTTTTACAGCCAAGGCCAATGGTTCACAAACTCCTTTCTTAAATATTCCTGAACACTTTCTGGTATATATTCACTTTCCCTTATTAACTACATTAGTTTTTCCCATCTAACTATCTACAGGAATCCTGAAGCAGGTAGGAAAGACAGAGTATTTTTGAGTTCCTGTCCCTCATTTAGGAAGATCTTTACTTTCCCTATTATTATTTCCTTCTAAATTACTTCCAGTGCTCAGATTCCCACACTTTCCTTCACTATTAAATCTGCAGGTTCTAATGGAGCAAAGAAGCCTTTGGTGCTGATCAGACTATTGATCAGACGATGCCTTGCTGCATCATTCTTGTCTCAGAATGTGTTATTTGGGCAAAGGAGCAAAGAGCAATTCTGGCATGGAAACCACCTAAAAAAATCTGTGTCTCTGCAGAAGCCAGTCCCCACAGGCCTGAGGGGAAGGCATGGCATTCCCAGCACGGCATTCCCCAGGAGCCCCACAGGAGCAGTGTTACAGAACAATCCCAGGACACTGCTCAATTTTACTCCACTTCATTTACCTCCTCAGCCACAGGGAATACGAGGACAGCATCACACTCCAGCTGTTTGCCAGCAATGGATGATTCCAGATTTACAGACTGCCCTACAGATCTGTATCACAGATATACACAGACTCTTCTCTACAAGAATAAGCTAGAGGACAAAACAAATAAAACTCCATTCCTTAATTAGTGGTCAGAACAAAAATCTAAATCCATTCCTCCTGGTCATTTTTTCAGCCTCCCTATTTTACTTAAGTTGTGATAGCTATTTAGGTCTGTAATAATACTTAACCAGATCTACATCTGAATAAATGCCAAGCAAATAATTTTAATATCTGACCTTTGCCAATCACATTTCATCCAGAAATGGAATGAGAAATACTATTTGCTTATAATTCTATGAGACATTTAAAATGGCGTTGACAATGCTACAGACTAACTGAAAAACATAGCAAGAACTAAAGCACAACACCAGAAATCAGGAATACAGCTGGAGATTCTCCAGAGGACTCTTTCTTCTATTAAATTTTCCCAATTTATCAAAAGCAGAATCTTCCATGGAAACAGAAAGAGCACAATAGATCGCCTGACAAAACACAGGCATATGCCCTGCCAGCTCTGTAAGACAGCCTTGGGACCAAACTGAAAATTTCAGATCTGCTGTTCCCAGTCTTTCTGGGAAGGACTTGGAGGTACCAGTCCCTGAGCAGTCTTGCTCTACAGAAATTCCATTCTTATAGCTGAGAGAGGCAGGTGTTCCAAGGATCACAATAAACGAGGAGCCAAACAGCCTCAGGAGATGGCAGCCTTACCCTGATTTTGCATGCTCACTCATATGCAACAGCACTTTGCTTTCCCGTTGGGATCCAGGGTAATTCTTCATCTGAACAATCTGATCAGCTGTTCCCCAGCTGGACAGGAGAGGACAGGTAAGAACCTGGTAACAGCCCTGGCAGTATCTGTCAGCATCACCTGACGTCCCAGTGCATTTAATTTCAAACTCTTGCTTTAATGTACACTTGCATAGTGGAGCAGCAGGTGGCTGACAGAACTCAAAAGATTATTAGGCCTCTTGTACTTCAAATTAGAATCAAGTTTCTCTGATTACTTAAAAGCTAAGCAATAAAACCTCCATTTCCTTGCCAGCTGTAGGACACATCATAAGTGCCATTGTGACCTTACCTCCTTAACAAACAGCTACAAGCTGTCACACAGCATTCCACACTTCCTTTACCGATTCATTGTTTGGACTCCTTTAGCTGACACTTTCTACAGGAACTTTGCAAAGTTGTCCCATATTTCACTTCCTTATTACTGCAAGCAGTTGACTGGAAATAGCATTATAAAACCAAAATGGTTCTGGCTTATGTGCAGCTGCTCTCTCCTGTGTGCACGTGCACAGTCAGTAAAGGCACTTTAATAATCCAGTGCTCTTTCGCTGTATTGAGCAGAAAAGAAGAACCCAGAGAAGAGATTTACCTTGGGCTCCAGTTTTGTTTTCCTTTAACTGCTGCCAGGGGGTATGTAATTATTGTATTTCTTATTTTCTCTTATTTACATGGAATAAAATTTGATTATTATTCTTCGTTTCTCCTGCAAAGAGCTAAATATATTCAAGAAAATGAAGGGAGGGATTCCTTTACCACTTATCTTCTTTTACAGGCTGATAATTCCTCCTGTACAATATTAGGGTTTAGAAAAAATTAGAAGCATCACCACTTGATAGAAAAGATAATCCTAGATTATTCCTGAGTACAGCTCCAAGTCAAGTAGCTGACTTATCATCTCTTTCCATCTTTGTATAAATTTACTTTGATTTTTCTCCTGATAATGAAACAATGGTTAAAAACAATTAGAATAACTCAAGATAGCAAGGATTTTCCAGTAGATACAGCAATTAGAATCATTTATTTAATGTGTTCTACTAAGCACCGCAGCTGTCTGATTTAAGACACTTATTTTCTTTGCATACTCAAAGGGAAAGAAAATGTGCCAACTGGCAACACAGGCTTAGCAAACAACCACAAGAAGCAGTTCTTGAGAAGAGCTGATCTTGAAAAGACTAAAGCACATCTTTTTTAGTAATATCATGGGGGGATGGTTCAATTGTTTACTTTGCCAGCCTTCTGATCATAGACATCTATCAGAAACGCAATTATACAAAATTATATTCTTCCTTTTTCTTTTACTTAATTAAGGAAAGAAGAGTAGCACATCTGACAGCAAAAACAAACAACTGGAAATCAATCCGCTCAAAGGAAAATGCCAATAAATGCTGTTTGTGACCACAGATAATAGTTTTGTTTTTTAAGCCTTGTTTTGGTTTTCTTTTCAGAAAGAAGATGGAAATGTGGAATTGAGATTCAGATCTTCAAGTTCTCAATCTCCTTTGAGTAACTGTTTTGAGATCTGGCTGAACAATTAAGACCAAGAATTACAATTTTTCTGCAATAAAAGTACTGATACAGTACTGTTTCCATGAAAAGTGACCATGAGCTATTTCACATAAAACTCCATTGTTCACTCCTCATAAAAAAGATCAAGAGAAGCTATGCAAGAAATTAAGTTCAGAAGTCAGCTGACAACGATGCAGGTATCTCCATTTATATCAAAGAGAGGTCACTTCTGGTACTACAAATGAAGAAGTACAGCATCTCCTAGGTTGCTGGTATACAATATCCTAAATCCTACTAACTATAGGAAAAGCATTTGGTTTTAGCCATGCAATAGATCTCAACAGTCATGTGATGAAATTCTTAGGGAGAGCTTTTAATCAACCACTTCCCAAATGACTTCTAGAAGGTATTTTTTAACAGAGATTATCCATTAAAACAGAATTTAACACAGTAACTACTCTTCTTCCATCATCTGAAAATTACCAGAGATTATGAAATGAAAGAAACTTTCCTTTTACTACTTTATGTAATTTCTTATCCTGGCTTCATTACCAGAGTATCTTTCAATCCTCCATTAGTAAATAATGGGATTTACTGTATACTAAAAGGAGCTGGCAGGGTCATCCAGAACGCTGCACAAGCATTGGGATTTATTCAAATGTTTAGCATCAGACTGCACAGATTGAAGACAGCAGCAATGTCTGGACATTATGCAATGCAACCCATTCCTTAAAGCAAGGTCAACTCCAGCCAGGTTAGTTTGGGTTTTGGCTGGGCCTACACCATCAACCTTCTGAGAAGACCTATCCAATTATGATTGCTCTTTTTTATTACAACTGTTATATAAACAAAAAGTAACTTTCAACCTGAAACAGAATGAAATTTAGAAATATATCTGGAAAACAAGAATCAGCTGCATTATACCAGAGGATGAAAAACCAAGATAAATGCATCTGAAACAGCAGACTTCAGTAGCATTCCTAGAAACCCCACCCTGACATTTCAGAAAATTACAAGTCTAACATCCTCTATAAAAACTGGTTGAGACAGGAAACTGGTTGAGAAAAATCTTAGTAGTAACAACCATTTTCAATAAACTCTAAAAATAGGAAAATTCTTGTAAACTAAACAGCTGGGTAGATGCTGAGTTAACAAATACTTGATTATTTTTAATGCTTGCTTATTACCACAATCAAGGATTTATTTCATCTTTGGAAGAGCAAATGCTTCTTTACTGAAGGTTTCTTGAAAAAAAATTAGTCTTCAGCAACCTAATATATTTTCAGTGCTGCCAGGTATACTAAACACAAATTACTGACTCTTGTAGTGAATCATCCTCCACAGAGCCATGAGTTGCTCCTCACGCTACGTTACCCCAGTGCAAGCCTCAAGTTGAGATATGATTAATCCTGAAATAACTCAGCTCAGAACTGTTCAATGAAAAGCAAGGCTTAAGGAGACAAAAGCTTTCATTATCTTTCTCCAGCTCATGTGCTGAGGTCCTAGATTACTGAAGAGTCTGTAAGAGCATATACAATCAGGTACATTTAACTGCAGCTTATTTTTCAGCTATAAATCTATTTGGGGAATTCACTAGACTACTTCTCTCTTTTAAGTACACTTAAGATCCTCCTCCTTAACAATTCATATCTAACTTCCCCATAAAACAAAATGTTCACTGCAAGTTAACATTTAGAAAAATTATTCTGAATTACACATACTGTGTATAAAATGGAAGAAAATCTGTAGGAGTGTTCAAAGTCTACTCAATCAACCACTCAGGCAATGTGAGCAACAGTATCATGCAAACTACTTTTTTTGCATAAATGCCAGCATAATATACCATATAGGCATACCAATTTTGCTGGAATTCATCCTTTTTGAAAAACATAATACTCAAGTCATAAAAAACTCCACCATGAATAAGAGAAGAACTGAGTGACACACTTCCCACCCACACATCAAAATTCTTCTAGTTTACATTTTGACATACCTCAATTTCCTAAAATGTTTGAGTATAAAGTGGAATGTAAATTAAGAGCATTCAAATACACTCCTTGTAAAAAGTGGTTTTTATTAGTTCAAAAGTAAAAAAGAAAGGATTTAAAAACAAGGATTTCAGGAAATCACTTATTTCAACCCCTTCCATGAATAACCAACAGCTATTCTGCTCTTGAAGATTTTAACAAGGAATTTCTTCAAACTCCCTGTTAGTCAAGTCTACCAAGTTCGGACTCAGCTCTTCAGAGAGCAGCTACACAGAACTTTGAGAGTTACACATCTGTGAAGGAAAGTGGAAATAACCACAAAATACAAGTCAAACTGATCAAGTCCCCTGGTTTTTACCTCCTCCGGTGTCACTGGCAACCCAGGAAAGTGTTAAAAGTCTTCATTGGGCAACCATGAAGTACAAGTAACCTCAAGTTGAGATATCAGTATGCTTGAGGTATCTGTACATCCCTCCACTCCCCAAGAATAAGAATGGCAATAAAATATCACCAAAAAAATTATCAATCACAGTTTCCGCATCCAGACAGTTGGTCAGACCTAAAGCTCTTGCTGAAGAATACTCAATACAGAAGTAGAGCAAGGCATTAGCTCCACAGCAATCAAATTTAAGAGCTGAGACAAAGATTGAGGCCCAGAACCACACCACCAATAAATAAAAACTCCTGGTTTTCCACCCATTTTCTGGTTTTGAATTTGCAGGGCTCAGGGTCCAGTAAGTGAACAGTCAGTGCTCTAGAGACACAACAGCCCAAGTCCCAGCCACCCACTGTGTCCCCTTTCCCACAACTGGACCTTCCCCATGGTAGAGGAAGCTCTGCACTGCCCACCCTTTCCTTAAGGGCTCACCCAGTCCAGCTCACTCCCCGTCCCAGTTACCCCTCTGCTTTTAGGGTTCCTGGCTCCTCATCTCATCCTCACAGCAATTCAGCAGATGTGCTCAGACCCAAACAGGTCTCACAGCCAGAAGTTGTGGGTGCAATCTGGTGGAGAAGGATGAGGCTTTGGAGCCTTGTCGGAAGCCAGTTTCATGAAGCTCCAGGAGTTGCATTCCCAACAAGGCTCAGGTATGTCCTACACACAGTACAGGGCATACCTGATCATTCCTGAGCTCTGCCTGATCATACAGGGCATAGCTGATCACTCCTCTTCAGCCTCAGCTGGCCTGCCCCTAGGCTACATGGATGGCCAGGGCTTGATTAGCAGTAATATAAACATGTACAAGGTGGGCAACTTCAGTTCACTTCCTCATGTGCCTCAAGGCAAAATGTATCATTATTCTCCTCACACTTTTTAATGGATGCATGCTGGTGTGAGAAGGGCTGGTTTGGCTCTGCTCCCTGTCACACACAAAGCACAGCTGTGGGAGAGCAGGACACAGCAGCTGCCACCACTTATGGCACAAGAGCCACAGGCACACCCAGACTAAATTACCCATGCCTGGCCCAAAAATTTAGGTAATTGTGACATAAAAACCCAGTTAAGTTATTCCATTTTTGGAATACACAAGAAGGAAGTGAAATCAGAACTGATCAGAAAAATACACTGACACACATACATATACACACACACATAGGTATCTCCTATAGCCAGAATAAGCTGAGAAACTGTGAACTAAAACTAATGAAACTCAAATAGCATGAAACAACATTTAAACAGTAAGGGGATTTCAGATTTTAAGAAAGCAGCTCATATTAACAGTGTATCTGACGTTTCTTTATTGAAAGCCAGAGGAGGATGCAGAATAATTTTCACGTCCCTATTTAATGATGGCAGAGGCAGCAGCACTTAGTGCTGCTCACAAAAGCTACTTCCATTCACACAATCACAACTGCATTATCCCTTCTGAAGGGAAGGGAAGGGAAGGGAAGGGAAGGGAAGGGAAGGGAAGGGAAGGGAAGGGAAGGGAAGGGAAGGGAAGGGAAGGGAAGGGAAGGGAAGGGAAGGGAAGGGAAGGGAAGGGAAGGGAAGGGAAGGGAAGGGAAGGGAAGGGAAGGGAAGGGAAGGGAAGGGAAGGGAAGGGAAGGGAAGGGAAGGGAAGGGAAGGGAAGGGAAGGGAAGGGAAGGGAAGGGAAGGGAAGGGAAGGGAATGTCCTTACTGCGACTGAGTAAAAGCACAACTCAGGAAACATGGGAGCTCATATTGCTGCACCCCACGGAGTTCAGGAACTTCTCACTGGAAAGGATGAAGAGACAAGAATTTGGCATTGGGGAAAGAGCAAGTGCTCATTACTAGAACAACATGATTGCTCCAGTGGATACATTATTCCATTATTATCCACACTATAGTATGATTCTGCCATTGAGAAGATATCCAAACCGATAATAGTAATTCCTGTTACTGGATGTCCTAAAATGCAAATATATCCCCCAACAATGTATGTGTATGAGTAAAATACAGAAAGGATAACAAGTGTACACAAATAATTTCAAAGAATTTTTGAAACCATTAAGAAGAAAAACTGCTACCTTTCAGAGGAATTATAAATGCATTTTCAATTTACTGTGTCTGAATTATTCCGTGAACAGAAAATCTTAGAGGTTGTTGTGGAGAGCATTTTGCTTCACCTTCCATTATACCATTCACTGTGATAAAACCTCTGTGACAAACAGACACTCATATAAAAGCAAGTATCTTCTGAGACGATGTTTCTCCCAGCTTTCATTAAAAAACTCTTAAGAAATATTTTTAAAAATTTGTCACTGACACCAACAAGCTCTTAATCTTCGATGCCCTTGAGGCTCATTAGACTTTAAAGAATTCAGGTAAAAATTAATAAATAAATTTAGGAACCACACAAGCTATACTCCTTATATTTTTCAAAAATTAGGGCTAATAAACCCTAAGTTCCTGTACAGTTTGTCAGGAAAATTAATCCACAAACACCAGAGGTTTATGTCCAAAAAGGACACAGAGTCCCATTACTTTATTCAAATAAAGAGAGAGGCTGTGGGACATTTCCTCTGGGCTCTCTCAAATTTTTGGAGGATGCAGCCTCCTTTTATCCTCATTTCCCAGCCCTCTCTTTTTCCCCACTGGCTGAGGTACTTGAGAGGTCCAGACTTCCCAAAAGTATAATACCTAAGACCCCCTTCTAATGTATAACCCCCCTCTTTTTCTTTTCCTTGTGTCAGTCAGTGGAATTCCTATGGGATTTATGGCTCTTCCCATTGTTTCTTTCATCTCTCAGTATCCAATTTTATTTATCAGCAGACTGATAAAGACAAATCTCTCTCATTCCATTTATCAATGAGTGGAATCCTTCCCATTGTTTCTCTTACCTCTCAGTGCCAGTTTTATCTCCTAGCAGACCCACAGCTTGTTTGTAAAGACAAGTCCCTCATTCCTGTCAAGTTCAAGCACTGAGACCTAGTTTCAAAAGACCAGACAATGCAGAACTGACACAGAGTTCAGGCACCCAAGTCCTTGGCAATAACCCTGTTTAAGCTCAACGTTCACCTAGCAGGGCACGTCCACCATCAGCACCAGAGCCAGAGAGACCCTGGATGTTACCAGGGCAGCTTCCTGGCAAAGCAGGTGCTGGAGGAGGACCTGTGGAGGTGGCACTTACTGGGTGAGGTGTCTCTGAGGCAATGCAGCTCCACTGGCAACACTCACACAGTAAGAAGCCGTAAGGTGAGTGATCAAGCCAATGTGCCAGCAAGAAACAGGAGACCCATTTGCAGAAAAACAAACCCTTGGAGCAGCTGACTGGCACAGCTCGTGAGAGGGGGTGCAGAGAGCAGAAATGGCAGTGGGGAGCCACACAGCAGGAGCACACAGCCAGAGCAAAGCACACCCTGGATGCACTGTGGGCAAGGAAAAGTTTCCAGTTTCACATACAAGCTGTGGCACAGGGGCTCTGGAGCTCACTCAGCACAGGGCACAGGCAGGAGGGCACACACATAAACACCCATGAAGTATCCACAGACAGAACACTTGCCTGTGGAGTACAACAGTGTTCCCAAGGAGAGGAAAATTAAATTGTGCTATGGTAACAAATAGCTGTCATCATCTTTACAGCTCATTCAATTCCCAGGCCTGGCTTATTGAAACTACTAATAGAAGAGCCAAAAAGACACTGATAAATCAGCAGTGTTTCCTGGATCTATCATCTCCTCTTCAGCGAGTTAGAGCTGTGAAATAAAGTAAATGACATCTGATAATCTTCTCACTGAAAAACTTATTTAATTTAGCGAGTGTTTCCATTCAGCAATAATTGTATAAAAAGAACTCTAAAAGAAACTAAAAACTTTCAATTCCATCCTGTTATGTAACCTCATACATTTACATCTCCTGTATTTTTTCCTTTCTGCTTGCTTGTCTTTGCCACCTTGTGCAGTCACTGTGTTCTACAGCAAATTATAGGACACTTTCCCTTACTGTCATATTTCAATAGCTGCTTTCCGACTCTCAACTCAGTGGGGCAGGTTACGTTTTATTCTTTTCCACCTATTGTACATTACGTACCCCTAAACCCATGATTATTTCTGAAGTACAAAAGATGATCACGATTTTGTTCCACGAGTCTAAGCATTTAAGACCACTTGACTTGAAACCTTGTAGCTTCACACCAGAGATACATAGTAAAGCATCCTTGGAACAAACCCACAGCAATCTTTTGGACTAATACAGGGTGCTGTTCATCTGCCACATGCTCTGGGTAGAATCATTTATACAAGACAAGCCCTTCAAGATCATTAAGTCCAACCAATCCATTAAAGGTGGATGCCTTCCTGTATAAAGCTTTCAGCCAATTAACAGCAAACCCTTCCCCATGCTAGAAGAGACAATTCAAGAGAAATCTGCCACAACAACATACCAAAGATTTACATTCCAAGATAACCAAGGCTGAAGAAATCTCACTATCTAACTCATGTGTAAAGCACTTCCAGAGAGATTAAAGCATCAAGGCTGCATTCAACAGCATTTTGAATAAAACTTTTATAGCACCTTGCTCTGGTATAAGGCCCGAAAGCACAACTTGACTTTAATAAACTATCTGTAAACACCCAATAAGTAGAGGAATATCAGAAAGTACAGCATCTGTGAGATGAAAAGGAATTTGATATGCATAGATTATTTTAGTCCCTACACTACATTATCCTAAGGACAATAAAATAAGACAAAGCAAACAGCCTCATTAGAACAGCTTTAGACTGTGTTGTTAACTGCTGACTTACAGAACAGAAAGGAATTTCAGCTTCCCAAAAAGGGAGCAAGTATCTGTATCACACAATTGTTCTCTCAATGTGCTTGCTTGATGAATCATCCTGAGGTATCTTCAGAAAAGAACATATGCCTACAGAAACTGTTTACAGATGAAAAGCATGAGATTAACATTGTGTACCCATATTAACAGTATTGAGTCTCCACTGTTTCAACATTTACCTGCCAGATGTAACAAGTGTCAAATCCATTCTTCAAATCCAAAAGAAAAATCTGTGTTGTTTTAAAATGCAAACTACATTCCTATTCTAATTCACAGCTAAAAGCATGTCAGACAACCAGATTTCTGGATTTACCCAACACTCCTGTCTTCCCAGTATAACACTTTAGTCATTCTAACCTTGTCAACTGGTGCTCTTCTCTTCTGGTGTCAAAATCATACTTGAAAACAATAACAGATTGGTTACCTTTTAAGAAATTATTATTTAAATTGTTGCATTCTACAGGAACAGAGATTACCTTTTCAAACTCTAGTCTAGGAAGTGGCATTATAAAGAAATTCTTGTTTCTGGTATATGAAGGACTGTCTGTTCTGAACCAGTGACAGTTCACAACAAGCGTAAAATAACCTAAACGTGTACATTTTATCTGTGGTATGGCATTTTCCATAGCCTTTATATACACAGTATAATACAATTCACACTCATTCTGGGAATGTGTATTTAGGTTTTGCTTCCATTTCTGGACAAAAACATCCCTTTCAACCTTTTAAAGAGCATGTTGTGAAATGCAGGTTAAACTGTCCATTAATTCTTGGTTAAATGCTAAGCACCCTGAGCAGGAGGCACTGAGGCAGCCCCAAGTGGGGCCCCATGTTACTGAGCAGCCCAGCATTACTCAGCTGTCCCATGGTACTCAGTCGCCCAGTACTACTCAGTGGCCCTGTGTTGTGTTACTCAGGTGCCTGGGGTTACTCAGTGGCCCCATGTTGCCTTCAGTGGCCCTGCATTAGTCAGTGGCCCAGTGTTGCATCACTCAGTTGCCCTGTATTGTGTTACTCAGTTTCCTGGTGTTACTCAGTTGCCCTGTGTTGCATTACCCCATTGCCCAGTGTTACTTACTCAGCTGCCCAGTGTTACTCAGTGGTCCCGCGTTACTTTACTCAGCAGCCCAGTCATGTTACTCAGGTGCCCGGTGTTACTCAGCGGCCCTGTGCTGCGTTACTCAGGTGCCCGGTGTTACTCAGCGGCCCTGTGCTGCGTTACTCAGGTGCCCGGTGTTACTCAGCGGCCCTGTGCTGCGTTACTCAGGTGCCCGGTGTTACTCAGCGGCCCTGTGCTGCGTTACTCAGGTGCCTGGTGTTACTCAGCGGCCCTGTGCTGCGTTACTCAGGTGCCTGGTGTTACTCAGCGGCCCTGTGCTGTGTTACTCAGGTGCTTGGTGTTACTCAGCGGCCCTGTGCTGTGTTACTCAGCAGCCCCGTGCTGCGCTACTCAGCGGCCCCGCAGTACTCACGGAGCGGAGGTACTCGGCCAGCAGGTCCTGCAGGGCCTGGCGGATGGCGCTGCACTCGGCGATGATGCGCTCACGGTGCGAGTCCCGCGTGCACGAGGAGTCCGCCAGCAGCGCTGCCCCGCTGATGATCGCCTCCAGCCGCTGCTCCAGCGACGGCCTCACCTTCTCCTCATTCGCTACCAGGGGATCCTGGACTATCAAATTCTGGACAAAACCAGGAGTGCAGGTAAGAACAGTCAGTTCAACAAAGCTGCTGCCTTACTTTTTACTTGCAGGAACTGCCGTGACATCATGCTTCCCAGATGTGCTTTCCACTGGAAGCCTCCAAAATACTTTTGACCATGGCACATTCCCTTTTCCCTAGTGGGGCTACGCACACAGAGGTCATCTGCAGACAAACCCAGGTTTTCTCTGCCATTGAGAGACTTGAAACAGGGCTTCAATGCCTATTTAGTCTTTTAGAGATCAGGAGAACCTCTGGATTTAACTCAAAGCCATCAGGGCTAGCTCACAGCTGAGGAAGTTAAGTCAGATTACATGAGGAGTCTAATTCTGCTGATTTTTAGTCTAATCAATCCCACACTGTGGCAGAAAGTCACTGCTGCCACTTTTAACAGGCTGGATATGGGCAAAGCTAAAAACTGCAGCTTTTGTTTAATGATTATTTTTCCAAAGGACATAGATAAAAGTGCTCTTTTGCTTTTCAGTAGGTAGGGTAAACAAAAGCAGACAACTCTTTTTGGCTTGATAAAATTAATTACATTTGTGTGGTAAGCAAATATTCTGAAGAGAAAGAAAAGGAGAATATGAGATTTTCATGAAATGTGAAAGTAAGTATATTTGAGCTTCAGCATTTGGAGAATTTTGAACCAGTAACTGCTAATGTGACTGAACATCTGAAACTGTGTTACTGTGGTCCTGAATTCCAAACCTACATCCCACATACACCCGTTCACCTCCTAAATCACATCCATAGGTGGTTTCACGCTTTCAGAAGAAATATTAAACAAGAAAACTATGCCAGATACCCTGGCATGGAATTTCAGTAAATCAGAACTTATCTGTGCTTATCCAGTATGTGCCGGACTGACTGTAAACTGCAGGATTTTAATTATTCTTTTCAATTTAGATTTAACAGGACAATTTCTTGGACTGTTTAGCTTAAGCTAGAAATGTAAGTTTTATATTAGAACACCATAAGATAAGAGCCTTAACAGTGAGGCAAGGAGACTTGAGTCACAAGATGGTGTTAGAGATTTGAAACTCCGCCTCCCTCATTCCCATTAGAGCCCTGAACACCAAGGTGCTCTGGGGTAGCTCACATGTTCTCAAGCTGTGCCACATGGCCACACTTCACTGCAGCAGCAGCTCCCCCTCAAGCTCCTGTATCTCAAGCAGCCCCCTCAATGCCCAGCTGTACACACACTGTCCATTGGAATCCAAAACACGCCTGGCAGGTACAATACTGAAGTGCTGCTGCAGAAGAAACGGCTTCACTGACTGGGGAACACTAAGACATACCTGACAGCCACAGCCAATGAGCCAATTAGCTGGGAAAATGACTGCCTTCAAATCTTATCTGACCCAAAACAGAAATGTCCTCCTTTGGGAGACAGTTTGGAGAAAGTTTACACCAATATGGACAAATAGCACTGGCCAAAAAGCTACTATGGTTCATCTCTGAATAAAAAAATCTAGGCAATAACAGCCAGAAAAAGAAGAGTTCAGGCTTTGCCTTACAGATAAAATTCTCCAAATCATTTCATTACTTATTGATAATCAGTACATCTACACAAGAAAGAGTCAATGAGAAGACATCAGACACACAAGAAGCAGTCTCTGATTTAACAGGCTCAGCAGTGGTCAGCTACCTAACTCTTAGGCAGCTTAAAGACTCAAGCATAAGAAAGCATTTAAGAGGAGTGATTAGACCTCTGTTTTCTCCCTCACTAGTGTGATCCAGAAGAAAAAGAGGGCCCAGGGATATGCAGAAACTGAGGTATTTGGTGCTCTGCAGTGACTTACAGCCTTTTGGCATCTCACATGTCACTCCTCAGCTGGATGGCCACAGTCAGTCAAGGACCACAGAGCAGCTGAACACGCCCACAAAGACTCAGGCATGCAGGACCTGCAGCATTTTGTGAGAAATCTCTTTGCATTCACAAGATGAAAGACCAGAGAAAGGCATTAGCTAACCTGCACCCACACGCTCTTTTCACAGATCTTAATATGCAATTAAATTTTAAAGTTACAATTTTGTGTCTATTTACAAATTACACAGTAGTTATAGGGATTTTAAGAGGAATTGTTGAGAATCTACTGATTTAGGAGTTAGCTGCTCTAATTTTACTGGTGGTTTCCTCACCTATAAATCTTTAATAACTTTCACAGTGCCAGCACTGGCAAAGGAAGAATGATATTGCAAACCATCTAGATGCTAGATTGTTGGGTAAGCTCTGAGATACATTTCCACACTATAAACATTTAATGAGATTTGTTCCCACCAGTCTATTTACTGCATCAATCTATTTCATGACACCGTGTTTGCAACAAGAAGATGGAGCAAAGGTTATTTCAGGTCCTTAGCCAATAGAACTTTCTGTAAAGGGAGAAAAGTGTAACCATCTAACTCATAAAAACATTTCAGAAGTTAAATGCTCTATAAATTGTGCTTTATCTAACTCACACAGCTTCAATTCCCATTTGTGCTACCTAGGTAAAAATATATTTACAACTTGATGAACAACAGCTTTTTACAACTTTCAGACTTCTATCTTCTTACACTTCCAAGTAAAAACAAATCCAATCCAAAATACAATTTTTTTCCATTTTGTGATTATCACAAATTTCAAATTTAAAACAATAATAAATTTTACTGCATTTTTAAACAGTACTGCTTACATAGAGTCAAGACAAATTCATCTGCAGTAAACAAATGCAACCCCTTTGACACTTCTTTTTTTAAAGTTTTTAAGTAATCTGGGTAAATAGTGGGTCTCATATTAGGGATCTCATTTGTCATTCACAGTTACACTGTAACAACTTATGTATTAGTTTTAGGTGTTTCTTTTCCCTTCCATTTATTAGGAAAATAGATTAGGAGCTGTAATTTTAAAACCTGTTGTGAGAAGCAAGAATGGATGGCACGTACGGTGCAATTGTAGCTTGCTCCTTTGGGGGAAAACCTTGTCTGATTTGACTTTGAGCATGACTGAGAGGTCTGCTTTGATCAATAAACTGCCACTGTTTTGATCAATAAACTGCCATATTTCAATGTATTTCTTTAATCTTCCATTGAAAACTTTAGATAAAAATCTACTACCATCAGTCCTAACATCAATTTTCCTGAAAATGTATCACAGTCTTAGCACTGGAATGCTGAGATCTGCTAAGTTCAAGAATTCACAATCCAAACCACCCATAATTGCAAATGTGTTTAGAAACATTCATTCCTTTTGTTGATCTGGGCCTACATCAGTTACACGCCATGAAGATCATGGTCTGTAGTCTCACCTACAGGAGATCTTTTACCATTCGTGGCAGGACAATGGAAAATGGCACTGCTGAGAGCCAGAGCAGCCATGAGAAAAAGGAAAAACTCCATAGAAAAGCTTCGGATGAGGTCAGGAATAGAGAAAGTGCTGCCTTCTCCCAGGTATTTGCTTCAACAATGGAAGCAGAAATGTAGAAGTGGTGAAAGCGTATTTGCTATGTCATTTTGCTTAATGATAAGCAGCAAATATAATGAGGTTTCTGAATGGCTCAATTATACAAATTCCAGAATGGTCCCACTGATACATTCTGGAGACAAGGACTTCAGCTTGCATGGTGGCAGCTGAAATGCAGCCAAGGCACTGTGAGCTGAGAATCACTTCTGAGCAAACTGAACTCCTGGGCTCTGCCCGCTTACTGCAATGTCTGTCTCCAGCAGCAGTGGCACAACTGGAGCTGACTCTGCCCTCTGTTCCAAGGGAGCCAAATACTGAACACACATGAAGCCTTCATTCCAAACTCCTCTGAAGAAAAAGATCCCTCTCAATGAAATCATTTAGACCAGGACTAAGCAGAGCAACAATCTTTAATGCCTTTAGGCTCATCATTTATAATGTCAACAGTTATTAGGAAAATTAATAAACCTTTTTTCCAAATATATTGTAATCTCACATGTTTACGTACCTCAAGCTCTTCAAGTGCACTTCCAAGAGTAGCTGCGTGAGATGCAGGTTGCTCCATTTTATTTCCAACTCCTTGGGAAACATTAGAAATTACATTGAGAGCATTCTCTATTTCATTGCAAATTGAATCCTTGCTGACTGTAAGGGATGCAACATCAGAATGTTCCAAACAAGCTGAACATATTGAATGTAGGAAAGCAGAATTTTCCTTCAGGGATGCACGAGCTGCAGCAATTTCATCTCGCTGATTGCTAGATTTCAAATCCTGTCAGCAAAAGAACATGGTGTTTATTTCCAAAAGCACTCCAAAACTGACACGTATAAACATTTTTTCATTTCTATCTCTATTCCGCTTAAGGAAACATAAAGTTAAATTCATCAAAGTTTGTGAAAATGGACTGCAACAATAGTTACAATTGAATCATCATTACCTCACAAGAAATGAACAAAGTATGCGTAAAATAACCACATTTTTTAGTGCGTCTTACAACCAGCACCATGAACTGTCTGTGCTTTGGCTGGTTTTAAGCAGTTTTCCTCAGAGAAAACTCCCCTGGAAATTAGCTGTCTTTCCTCCTAGCCATGTCTTCCTCTGGTGGCAACAGAGAATGACAGAGGTGCACACAGAGTTAAGGCATTCTGTAATTGTTGCATCTGAACAAATTTCCCTGCCCTAGCAGCCTGTCTCAAGCACACTGCAGAAAGGAACAGCTAGTCAGAGGTAACAATCCTGCAGTCCCATGAAAGGGGAAGCATGGAAGGTGTGGAAATGCAAAACGTGATTGAGAGAAGCCACCTTGAGGTGCCACTGCCTGCTTCCCCTCCGTCCCTGCTGTGCACACACTTAAAGCATTCAGGAATCTTACCACACCCATCTTGGTCCTCCCTTCTCCACCCAGACCTTCTGGAAACCCTACAGCCTCCCACCAACAGAAACAATGGACACCCAGCTTGCCAGAAGTCCCCAGCCCAATTTAATTGGTTCCAGGAACCAATTGTGGGCACTGTTATTTGGACAGCTGAACCTTATGGACTTAGGAGCAACCACACAGACAACATCAGGCTGTACAGAGCCTCCTGCCTCATCTTATTTTATTATAAACATTGTCCCCTGCTTCTTCTGCATCACGTCCCTTTGAACAGAAAACTAACAGATACTTCTGAAATGGATTGGGTGAAGGAGACAGTTAAATTCAGGGGAAAAATAAAAAAGGAAAAATAGCACATCTGAGCCTGTGGCACCAGATTCAAATGATGAGAAGAGGCACAATGAAGAATGAACAAGCAAATGCATACAAAACTTCTCATAGCCTGTCCATGGGCAATCTGAAGTCTAATTATTTTCCTTTACATTGCATCAGGCTCTATATGCATTATTTACAAAAGCATCACAGTATCCACTTCTCACTGCATGAAGATTTTAAGTTTACGGCTGAAAAGCATTTGATATTAAATGAACCAGCCCTGTATTTTTAAAATCTCATTTACTCCAAGATATGCATTGGACATAGGATTGCATCTTACTTCCTCAGGTTAATTTGGAAATCTCAGGGATACAGTAACAAAAAAAAAAAAAAAAAACCAAAAATAAACAAAATGGAAGAGATGTAGTCTTAAACCGGAGTAGACAATAGTTTAACCAACTGATCATCTGAATCAGAAAACTGTGTTTTCTTGAGTGTATGTAAAAATACATAACATATTTTTAAATTTTTAATAAATATGCAAATGAATCACCACTGTGCAAGAATGATTTTATTGCCCAGTGTGTTCAAATCCAAATACTACAGCATCTCCAAACTCAGTAAAGCAGCTGCAATTTATCCAGTGCACTGGACTTGTTCAGAAAAGAAGTGTTATTTAAACACCGACTCTGGCTCTAATTAGTGAATCTATATTTCCAGCAATTATTGCAAGACAGCACACCGCCCTCTTTTCTCCTGCAGTACAAAGAAGCCAAAGACCTAGAGATACAATGGAAAGAAAATGCAACACTTCAGCCTAACTGGCTTCTATTATTAACCATTTCTTACCTTGCCACATCATATGCAAACAATCAAACCCAAAAGCCTTTAAAAATTACTTTTTCCCTCTATAACAGAACTGTCTAACCAGGATTGAGATGTTAATAAGAAAACCAAAACTGGTTAAGCCAGTAGCACAAAGCCAGTAACAGCAGTCAGTAATAATGCCTGGAAAGGTTCAGTAAGTTTAAGTTTTTGTTTCACATGATACTGTAGAGAGATACAGAGTCACAGCATCGAAGAGTCCCAATTTTGTTCAGTAACATATTAAAATGAAAAAACAAACAAAATAAAACAAAACAAAAAAACAAACAAACAAACAAAAAACCTCAGACCCATGAAATTCATCACTACTTTGTTGTTTAGCTGTGACCTTGGAGAGTCCCCGAAGAAGCTCTACAACTGTTATTCCTTTCCATATTGAGGAAGAATTTATTCCTTGAGATTTTTTGTGTGAAAAAGAAGAAACATCTGATCTTAGGCTGATTTTTTCCATAAATTGACCAAAAATAAGTGGACCTAAGATTGAGTGAATTCACTATTGAAGCTCTGCATATGTGGATTAGCAGAATAATGAACCAGTTCTTTGAAGGAAGAAGTTAGTTTCTACAAATATCTGCAGTTCGCCCAGCTACTTTACTGCACTTCAGGCTATTTTATTTTTTCTTCATGGTTTAGCACATTTTTCTCATTCCACCTTTTTTTTAGAAGTCTTCTTTTAGTCTACTATATGTTTATCCACACTAAATCAGTTATGCCATGTGAGACCGGCTGAGATTAAAGATAATCCCATCTCCAACCACTGCCAAACCAAGAGGCCCATGATAGTAACATCTCCCTAGACTGCTGTTCCAGTCCTTCTAGGACATACTTCTATGTCTTCCTTTTATCTGGTTGTCCATGACAAGAATGGAAAATTAATGGATAATCAGAGATTCCCAGCTATGGATTGTTCCAGCTAAACCCAGTGAGTGGACAAGAAGACTTTTAAGAACTTGAAAACCACCTTCACTGTTAAGATTTGATTGCACTACTTCAATAAGGAGAAAAAAAGGAGGGACCCACCCCGCCCCCCCTCCCCGTTCTTTATGCCACATAATACATCTAAGGTTTGACAGCTCAATACACCAGGAAGCCAGCTCCTGTTCACTGAGCACTCCCATCAGCACAACTCACAGGGGCTGGGATCACCATGGGTACAAATCACGCTGCTGTATTCTGCACCAGTTGTAGCTTCTAAGTGCACTGCAGTACCCAGCCTGCTCTCTAGAGAGACAGATGTCACTGAACCAAATTCTGTATCCAGGAAAGACACATGCTACAAACCTCCACTATTTCATACTACTATAGAAAGAGAAGACAAAAGCATTAATTTTTATCACATCTTAAACCTGGGCCTTAGGATTCAGCTTTCAGTCAGAAGTGACTGACAAATCGTGCACAATTGTTGATTCAAAGATCATAATAAAGCTCAAACTCTTCCAAGATTACATATTTCATTAGTATTGTGTTGTCCTTTCCAGTGCAAGGAAGTGTCTCAGCGACAAAAGCAAGTGAAGAAGATCCGGGGGCGACACTGACCAGAGATCTCCCTGAGCTGTGTCACTTCTGCCAGGGAACGCTGTTTACGCAGGGGTTAGGGCTCACACCCCCCAGGGCTCTGCATCCCACAGGAGCTTTTTCAGATAAGCATTTACCATCAGCAGGAATCACCTGCTATCAGCTCCACCATAAACCTGACCCTGCCTGCTCTTCAAAATACTCAATTTGCCAAGCTGCAAACATGATTGTTCACTTAAATGGCATATCAATCACATAGACAAGTGATTGCAACCACACAAAAAAGAGACATAAATAAACACTGGGGAAAACTCCTGGCAGGATAAAGGCTTTGTTAGCACAAGTGAAACACCACTAGATGATAGAGCTGTGCTACACTGATCACCAAGGGTTCCCTTACATGCATTCACAGCGAGTTAAACACCACTCGGCCTATCCTTACCAAGCATCATCACAGTATGTGCTTGACTGTGAGGAATTCCAAGCCAACTTTCTAATAAAAAAGTCTTACCTGGCCTCTAGACTCATTTCTTCTGACCTGAGAAATCATCAGCAGTTTTCAGTGTCTTGTGGTATCATTATACTACAGCACAGAAATGGAGCACAGAAACACCACATACACAAAATACAGACTTTGTACAGACAAAACTGTAGGCAGAGTTTGTTTGCATCACATGCATGAATACACAAAATATCAAGTGTTACAGTACAAAGGCATATCAATGTTAGCCTAAGCCTTAGTAATACCCTCTGTCTCTCTCAGCAGCCTTTATAAAACTGGATCTTTGAGTCAACTGAGAGCAAGCAGGGAAGGGATTCCCAGGACTGAGGCTCCCAGCAGAACCTGCTCTCTGTATCAATACCTATCTACTATTCATCACACAGGTGTGATAGAGATCCCACAGAGCAGCAAAGCCATGACTGGTTAACATCCCTGCTCTTGCAATTTATTGAAGTCTTCCAGGAATTCATTGCTCAGACAGGGAAGGATGCAATTCTCTTGACGATTTGATTGCATCAGATTGCAACTACTGCACAATATTCTGTCTCCCCCATGCTCTGGCAAATTCCAGCCCAGTTACTGATTATGGAGCAATCCTTGCTGTCACTTCTCTATCTGCTGTTGCAGGATCTGGTCCCTGCACTCCAACACCCTGCTGTTAACTTGCAGACTCCTAGATGAAGTAGCTGATTTGGAAAGGTGGCAAAGCAATTTTCTCCCTGTAAGAATTAATACATTAGCTCACAAAGGTTTTCACCTAGTGCAGCTACAGTCACATTTGTCACCAATGAGCTTGCCTAGAACTAGGACACGAACCATTCATCAAGGAGAGGGCTCAGAAGATAGGAACCTCCAGAAGATCTTATCTCATCTGGAAGTTTTAACTAAGCTGTTAAAGCTTTCAGGAAATGTTCTGGCCTGGACTTTTTTCAATGGAAGATGACTCACTGAGAAATGCAGCAGAACAGATGAATGCATATTCATCCACAACTACTTTTGCCCACGGTTTTATTAAACTCTCATAATATAAACTCTTATATGTGATTATTTTACTTGCTTTTTTCTGACGTTTTTAAACCAGAAGAGATTCGGGTATGTTTATTGGATTGAAAACTTGTTTCATTCTCTGCCTTAGTGATATTAGGCTACTTACAAACAGCCTAAGTAAATAATTTTTGCTGGCAGATCCCTTCATACAGGACCCAGGAGCACTTTAGCTGATACAGTTTAACAGGCAGCAAACAATTCTTTTGCATTTAGCCTGTTCAAGTCACCTTTTCATATAAGTGATGATGCCAGAACATACTACATCTGCCACAAGAGTTCAGGATCTCTTCCCCAGCAAATCAGCTCAGGCTCCCCCAGGTACAAGTTTCTCCTCATTTCAAGCAGAACATAGTTCAGTTTTCCTAGATTTATCATCTTACTATGAAAGATGGGAAATCATCAATAATAAACAGGTACAGGACTCATATCACACAGTCTGTTCCACCTGCTCTTTCCTAACAGATTATATACTCAACAAATCTTCATGGCTTTTGCCCCTATTGTTCTGTCAAACTCCAGGTACAGTTTAACTCTTTTTAATATTAATTACGAATGCTTCAAAAATATTTCAAATAATGTACTTCCATTGTTTTGAATTTTAAAAACCCCACACCTAAAACAAGCTGAATCCAGTAAATCAGTGACAGCCCCCTACAGCCTGAGAGGCACCCAAACCAAAGTGCAGGGAATATTAAGTTTCTCTAACTTGCAGACACGTCCGATTGACGTCTGTAAAGAGCATCATTCAGGCGAACAGGACTGAAGTGCTAATCCATCAAAACAAGCTTATTAGCATTACCAATTCCTGCAATGCTAACAGCAGGGTTTGTTTTCACTGCTCAGCTGAAATTGCAAAATGAGCTGGGTTCAAGTATTAATCATGGACAATCCCCTTTTTTTCCCCTGTATATCAGTTTAGGTTTTTAAATTTTGTTTTCTGCATACCTTGCAAACACAGAAACTCAGAGCAAGAAAGAAGCAGCCATAAGCCCTTGAGCTCTGAACTGAATGTTAATGCATTATATGTGATAGATTTAATACAGAACTGAGAATAAATGACTTCCAGCAGCTGCACTCTAGACCTATAAATTGCTGTGAGTACTACAAAATCCATACAGAGGAAGAACAACTGTATAATTTATAGCATCAGTATCTGTCAAGAAATGCTGCAAATACAGAACCTGACTTCTTCCTTTTAACATTCCTATTAAAATTAAAAATTATCCTTACATAGATTCCATTCAGATTAGTAACTTTATTTATCTTCCCTGGTAGCACATCAATGCAGAACACCATTTAATTCCTACCCCCGTTAAACTAAATTCAAAAAGCATGAACACCAAAAGAGTTTGATAAACCAAACATGTAACAAGCTAAGTTTTGCACAGCAAATGCTTTGAGAAGATGAGAAAAGGGCAGTACTCTGATGAGATTATTTATACTAGACAGCAGGCATATGCCACACAAATACACAGCAGCAAATCTTAGGGGAAAAGGTTTACATGGCTGGATTTTCCTCAAACTGCATCCCTACCAACAGTAGAAAGTACCAAATGTCTTTTTCCAGACAACAGACACTGTAACAGTTATTTTTATTAAAACAAACGAACACACACAACAATCTCTTCTAACATCCTTATTAACACAAGTAATTTCAAAATCCACAAAGCCAAAAAGGATTCTGTTTTGCTGGAGACATAACAAACGTGCTCCAGGACTGGGAACAGTATGGGACTGCATTGCCTGGCACATTTATTACCTTAAGAGACTGTTAACAGTGGTTTAAACCTCCAATTTAAATTACAAGTAAGCTTCAAACTTTTATAGTTGAACTGACCCAACTTTTACTGTTTAATTGACTCAATGACTTCCAGGTCTCCCCAAAGTGCATTTTTTATGCAGCAGTAAAGTTGGCAAATGCTGTTCTCTTGATCTCTAAATAGGTTAGAAACAAGGTGTTCAAGTCCCATGAAAAAATCCAGCTGAAGTAAACTGGTCTGAAATAAGGCATTTTGCTACAATTTTTGTTGCATAAAGCCTGAAGTTTCAATACAAAATTTCCATTTTCCTAAGCTGAATGTCCTATCAGAGGTTCAGGCACATGAAAGCCCTTCAAACTGGTCAGAACTCAGCCTTACCACTGTGTCAGAAACACAACACTAAAAACAAACCAGGAAGCCTATTTTAAGTATTATCTCACATGGCATTATTTTAATAGACCTCTCCTCCATCCCTTCTCCACATAGAACTTCAAATTCCAGTTAAGTGTGGAGAAACTTATTAAAGAAAAAATTGCAGGTGAGAAATTAAGTCTGAGAAAAAAACTGGCTTACTTTGCACTGGCTTGTATAACATTTCCATTACAAAACCCCTTTCACCTGTTCCTAATTTGGACGAATTATTAGGTTGGGCTAAAACTTCTCACATCAGATCTTTGAAGAGGGTTGTTGATTTTTCCTTATTTGATGGGGCATTTTGTTCAGAGAAAATATGGGTTGAAGCACTTTCTGGTTAACAGCTAAGGAAAGCATTCTCCCCATGCTAATAAAGCCTGAGCAGTATTTTCTGGAGAAAATACACTATTCGTGGATTTTTTTGAACAACTGATTTAAGATTTGCTTCCCTTAATAGCAGATAAAGTTGAAATAGCAACAATAAATACCAAGCACAAAACACTACAGAGTAATGGGCAGAGAGAAGGAAACTCAGGATCCCAGGTCCTGGGAGCACTGACAAGGTGCACGAGGTGAAGGAGCAGAAACAGCATCCCCAGCTTTTCCATATTTGCTTTGTCCAACTGAGAACACTTTTTAACTTCAACTCTGTCACAAACTCAATGTGAAAAAGCAATTCTCTCTAAATTGGTTTTAAAAACTCTTCTTTAAGAAAGTATGTTATTCCTCCCTACTAATTATAAGCCATGGTATTGAAGCAATCACATACTATTCTTCCAATTAGTCACTTAGTGCAAAGCTTGGTTATTTCACACAGAATTACAGCAAAATTGTAAAGAATCAAAGCAATTTCTGTAATTGCCCTGGTAAGTCTTTGAAGGCCTGACGGTTTGCTGTCTGTAGGCTCTTTTAATTTTTTTTCTGTCTGCATCCCACCAAAGACTACCTATTCACCATCAGCAGGCACATTTCTTACCCCTCACCTGATGCTTTAGAGTCTTTACATCCCAATCACATTAGAGGAAGCAAAAACTGAGGGGAAAAGTTGTAGGGAAGAGACTAAGGAGGAGAAGAACACAGATTAAAAGTTAGAGAGTGGAATGCTAAACGAAAGAAAGAAGTAGGGGATTTTTTGAAGCAGAAGGAACAGCAGGTATGGCGGAGCAGTACACATGGCCATCATGTCTTGGGCAGCCTGAGATCTTCTCAGGGCATGGATTTGACAGGTGAGCACAGCAGCCCCTCCTGACCACGAGGAGAAAGGCATTCCAACATCCTCAAGTTGCAGAACACACAAAGCTCAGTTTCTCTGTCCCACCTCCCTCTGCACGACTCTTTTTGTCTCTCCAGCTGTGTGTCAAAGAAGAAAATAACATTGGGTAGATGGGAACAGAGGACAGTACCCAGCACTAGAACTACTCCCAGAGAATAACCTTGTAGTTTAGATTTCATCTAGGAAGGCCCCACATAAGCAAAATCAGGCTAAGAAAATCAGTCTGTGCAGTACCAGATTCCCCAAGACCAAATAATTTCTCCCACACAGGACTTCAATACTTTTTTTTTTTTTCACATTTCATACAGAAACTCAGCTTCATGTGCCCACCAAGGGCTGGATGCTCAAGCACCAGAACTTTGTGCTACTGCGAGCTTCTCACGAGCAGACACTCCTCTGAGATGAATCCCAAGTTAGCAATGATCCCATGGTTTTCCAGTGTCACTTATAATTTGATTAAACGCAGATTAGATCAAAAATCTTCTCAAACCAAGTGAGAAGTACTGCATGAGCCTTTGCAAAAAATGTGAACAAATGACCACAACAAAGTATCAACAGTCTTCTTTTATAAGGATCTGCTCTTCTAAGAGTTGACTTAGACATTTCTTTCACTGACTAGCTAAGTATAGCCCAATTAGTTGATATGTAATTACTTTTCTCTCATTACAATATAAAGTCTTTGGTTTGCAGCACACTCACAAATTCTAAGGCTTACAAGTATCTATAGGGCTTTCCACATACAATTCTGGATGAGTGTTGTGATTTCCTGGGTTGCTGAGACAAATCATCTTATAGTTTCAAGACTGTGAACTCCATTTATATAAGAACTGCAGTAGAGTTCTTCTGTCTTGGAAAGTTTATTTAACATGAAAATATCCTTTTTGAAATGTTTCCTTTCTTCTAGATCGTTCTTGTGACATATTAATGCAGTATTAAAACTTTTTTCATAAGACAATACCTCACTGTTAAAATGATAAATCACACTCAATGACTATCTAATCAATTTACTTTTCAGATTATTATTAGAACATGGTTTCTGAAAAGTGAACAGAATTTTTAAAAAGTGTAATCCTTCAGAGACCTGATCTTCAAAACTAAGAAGCATAACTGCCAACCGAAAGGGAACAAATCTTTTGTATTTCATTATAATAGTCAATTTTTGCACAATATTGAAGATATTACTCTTGCTCAGGGAAAATGTTCCAACATTTCTAATATAAATTTCTTTCGGCAGGAATGGGAGACGAGTTGTGTATCTGTATATTTTAAAAGGAAGTTTCCTGGATGTCCTCCCACAGTGGATGTGAAGTCTGCGGCCGGCTCAGAGCTAACACTGCAGAACCAGAGGAAGAGCAGAGGCAAAGGACGGCTGTGGGACCGAGCAGCAGCCAGGAGCAGAGCCACAGCACACAGGCTGGAAGCCAGCAGGAGGGACACAGGCTGGCAGCGCGGCTCGTGCGCTCCCCAGGGAAGGGGAGCACGGGCGGGAGCACACCCCGGCAGCAGAGGGAACCGGCATCCCCGCCCCACGTTCTGCTCCTTGTTCCCACCGTCCGGCCAGGGCGAGAAAGGAAGGGAACGGGAGGAAGCGGGAGGTGGCTGGGGCTGCAGCCATCTTCGGAAGGCTTGAGAAACACTCCTACCTCATTCTAAACCATGTGTATTCCCTGGCTTTGGGGGGTCCTTCTGCACCGTTTTGTTTTGGTTTTAAGAGAGTTTTTTTGTTCTGCTTGAGGCTTTGCTGTCATTTTCGTTGGGGTGCTTGGGTTTTTTTGGAATCATTCTCTGAAACCAAGGAAATTTGTTTCAAAATCGCCCAAGTCTTCAACATAATTTTAATGTTCTTCATCACACATGCTCTCTACAGAATTATTACCAAACTGGAAATTTGATTAGGAAAGTGTAGCATGGAAAACATTCTCCTCATAAACTGGGAGTCATATACTAACAGCAACAACAAGGAAAAAAAAAAACCCACCCAAAAAAAAGCTATTTAAGCAAGTGCATACACCTGCATTCTGTATACTTACTCATCTTACAACACCCACACAGCAGCTGTGGCATGTCTGTTATTAACTGTTTTCCCTGCTTTTTAGACACTCTTCTTCCAACTTAGACAAAAATAATTTGTCCTTGTTAAGCAGTCACAGAATGACAACTTCTAGATTTAAAATTAGTCTCATCAATCACTTCAGCACAGAAAAATGCCCCAAAATCAAAACATTTGAAATTCTATTGAGCAGTATATTAAACAGCTAGCCCTGAAAACTCAGGTTTGTGAAAATCACTTAAGTGTGTTTACATCTGCTGCTGATTCAGCCTGCTAATGCCACAGTAATAGGAAACTGCCAAAAAGCCAACCACATAATAACAGTTGCCCTGGAAAACAATTTTGGTAATTACAGACTTCTCAGATAATCAAGTAAAAAGCAATTTACAATCTCTATAAGATGATTTTTTTCTAACATAACAAAATTATTTCCATATAGCACTTGGATATTGCATTCAATGGGTGCTACATTGCAAGGCAACTTCCTGATCATTCATGACCATTTACAGTAATTACACAATAAGCAGCAAAACAAAAATACACATTTTATCTGACCCAGCTAAACTTGCAGTTTCAGTAAGTTACAAGAATAGTGGTGTAAATGGATCTACATGCCAAAGAGAAGGCAATCAACATGAGAAAACTACATAGCAAACTAGCCACATATTATATGTTAAGGGGAACATATAATGTTTCCCTTATCATAAAAATCTCTGTTCACTCTTATAAAACAAGAGAAAATAGGAACTTCAGAGGATAAATCAATAAAATAAGTTTTAGCTACTTTTGATCTGGGGAAAAAAAAAACTGCTTCAAAAATGCAGTAATTCACTTCTTAAAGAGAACAAACCCAAAAGATGGATATGACTACTCTGCTCTTTGTGAGAGCTCCTTATCAATACATAAACCAATGGCCTGGCCTATTGGTCCCTGTCAAGCTTATCCTCAACTCCCACACACCAATCCAGGGCACTAATCCAGGAGAAACTGAAGAGGGTCACTAAGCTTTTAATCACTGAGCTGGAAACAATACCAGACAGAGCATCACGTTCAAATGAGGATTACTTTATCTTCAAAGGACTGACCCAAACTTTACCATTAGGTTAAGTAATAATTTATTCAGCAGTTCCTCTCCAGAGAAAGGTACAGAATTTTCCCATACACTATCTATCTATGCATTAAGATTGGGGAAAACTTTTCCAAAGCCATTAAAACTCATTCTTTTTTTCTGCAAGGAGCATTTTTTAGAAATAACTGCTCTAAGATAACAAAGGGACTTGATTCATGAGGTGCTTTGTGCCTACTCACTACTGAGATCATTCTCTTACTCAGGCTCTGATTCAGCAAAGGCCCACAGAAGTGTCTCTGAAAACACCAGTGACACCACCAGCCTCCGTGGGACTAGAGACATACCTGCTGTTTCATTCAAAATAATTATGATGTGGGAGTTGGTAGACTAATAAATGGACAGGCTGTCATAGGACAGAACAGCTGTTATGTGTCATCTCGGATCATCATAAAAAAGCCAGATTTGAACCTCTGGACTTCAAACAAAGGCCCCATACACTGGTATCAAATCCTTGGACTGTACAGTTCATCAAATACCATATGTCAAAAATCAAATACTTTAATCAAGTCTTCCTAGTCAGTAATGAAAACTATAAGAAAATTCATTCTACCACTTAGATGGATTTCTCAGAATTTTCCAGATTTTTCTATTTTAGAAAAGGTTAAAGATTCAATTTTTTAAAAGGAATGCAAGGCTTCAAATTAATAGTTTGTCAAAATTAACCACAAGGCAAACAGCTCATTAGAAATACCACAGGTAACAAGTTTATCACCTTTCTGTTGTCCAGTCAATAAAGAAAACCAGACATTTAACTGAAATGAGGGCATTTGCTTTTCATGAGTAGACAATTCATGATATCAGTTATGAGAAAGCCAAGAATCAAATGATCACAATATGGTGTGGTTAATACAGCCAACAAACCAAAGTAGCCTGTCTTGTATATAAAAAAAACCCAAAACCAGTCAAAATTCATTTTCCACTTTCCACACGAGTGCTCTAAATGTCCAGTTCTTACAGCCAGAGATACCATTTTTGTCAGGATTACAGCTGTGTATACTCACACCAATATATGAACTTCTGTATCACTCAATAAACCTTTTTGAAACCTCTTGGCTTGCAGGTTCTTGGTGAAACATCCAGTTAAAGAAGGACAGGAGTGTTAGAATAATAGTTATACATAACTACTTCCCTATATATGTCATCTGCAGGTCTCTAAATCACATGATGTGTGCTTTGAAGAATATTATACTTTTGCAGTTTACTATCACAGTAAAGGTCAAATGCAGAAGTTACAGTTGACTAAATTACATTATGCTACTGTTTCATTAAGAAGTTCTACACACAGTCATGTTGTAATGAATTACTCACAATATTTAAATCATTAAAGAAAAAAAAAAACCTTACCATACTCAGAAATACTCCAGTGGGTAACAAGCTGAAAAAAACCAGATGCAGTAACTAATTTAATCTTCCTTCTAAGTTAGAGAATTTCTGAACAGTTCCATTTTGTCAGCTTCATGATCAAAAACACTTGCTAAGGACAGTCAGCAAAAGTATTTCATTAGCTGCAGCAGCTTCAATGCGAAGCAAAACCACACATGAATGAATAAACAGGTTAAGTCCCACAGAAGAGCAGTTAGGCTAAGTCCAAATAACACAGCTACTACCTCCAGGAGACATGAACACTGGGTTATATAAAGATGCCTTTGGATTCACACATTTTACCCTGCTGTGGTACAGTTTTGGTTAGTTTTCTCCTTCAGCAAAATAAAAAGGATGGCCTTGAAGAAAGATGACTTGGGCAAACACAGAGTGAGTGACCTATGACAAACAGTCACACATGAAGGTAGCCTATTCAAAACAGAAACTCTGTCAGATACTAGAATGAAATATAAAAGAGTAAGTCAAACACATAAAGGACAAAAATTAATACTAGCAAAACATTTTAAAAAATGAATTAGCCAGGAATACCAAACACTGCAAGAAAAATTCTGGAAACATTGATAGAATAGGAAGAAGTTGAAGCAAATGCTGGAGCGCTAAAGAGAAATCTCTAGAGTTAGATTCTTCTTTGAAAGTTAAAAAGTTCACTGATGTTATTTTCTTTTTTCCCCAGACATTACTTCAAAGATCAGTTGCAATCATAACTTAGAAACAAAAAAGAATAATAGATTTCAGATTAATACTGGAAAAGAGCACACTGAAGAATTAAGACAACATGATATCCGTTTAGTTTCATCCCATCTTACTCTGAGCAAGCCTGAGAGTCATAAGTGATTTTAACTCCCTGCTGGAGTACTGATGAGGTAATTAGCAAACTAGAGAAAAATAATATCTCCTTGAAATGAGGATTCCACAAAAAAAGGAAAACAAGGAAGAGCAATGGAACAGAAGTCTAAATGCAATTACAGAAAAATAAAACTGAAAGTAAGTTACATTCATTTGGGCTGGCCCAAGCAATCTCCTTTCTTTCTCTAACAGGACCAGGGGGATGTGATAAAAGAAGATGGCAATAATGTATGTCATTTCTCCAGCATGGCTTTTAACCCCTTGACAAATGAGGTTCAGGAAGCAGGTCCAAAGAACATGCTCTAAATGAAATTAGTGTAAGGATTGTACAAAAAAATCATAAGGGAAAACATCCTGGAACACACAATGAAGGACCACAATCAAATGGAAATATGTATTTAATTAAGGTTCATCAGAACTTTTCTCTGCAACTGGAAAAAATCCCTAAATATTCTCAACCAAGGTAATGTAAAATAAAGTAAGCTTAAAGAGCAAACAAAATTACAAAGGGTAAGATAAAAACTGAAATATTCTCTATAACTAGCATAAGCAGACCTACACCTAAAAGCAATTTAAAAACACACATTTCAATATGCACAAATGTCTATACTCAAATTGGAAAGAACAAACTGCTGGCTATATTGCAGTCCTACGAAAAAAAATTCCAACAGGGAATTCATATATTAATGCAATGGAAACTTGCTGCCCTGTTGTAAATCCATCTCCAATTCTGCCTGAAACAAACAATATTGAAGAGAAGTGAATTAATAGATTGTAGCCTGTAGAAACATCTGGTTACCTTTCATCATCTTTTACAATGATAAATCCACAGCTGAAGTGATGTTTCATAGTTGTGAGCACTAAAAACCCTGCTCTCTGCCCCCCTCAAAAACTCCTTCCAGAACAAGAGGGGAGGAGAGCACTGGACATGCACAAGAGTCCTCAAAAAAAGAGCACTTGGATTTAGAGAAATGAGGAAACTGAGGCTGCAAAGAAAAAAACTGCAAAAATTGTGGGTCATTTTCAAGTACATAAAAAGGAATTGCATTATCTGTTCTCTGTGGACAGGAGAGAAGAAAAAAACATAAACATGTAAATGGAAGGAAGAAAAACAAATAAAAGGGGAAACAGTTTAACAAGAAGGATAGTGAAATACCAGTACAGATAGCACTGAGGGGTTGCAGCACAGATAAGGACAGACATTCCACAGAAAAAATCCCAACAGTTGGAAGTGCTCCCATATATATAGTTCTGGTTTGGGATGCATGGATTCCAGAAGACCTCCTGTACTCCTTTCACACCTACTTTTCTGATTCTATGAACACACATTTAGAAACATAGCAAATATCACAACTCTCCAACAGATTAAGCAAAGAGAGATTTCACAACCAGTACAGAAGAAAACGTGTCTGACTAACAGAAGACAGTTACAAAGGCATAAAGAGGTTTTCATTATGGGTCACTAAACTGATCTCAGTTATTTTGGTCATGACCAAAATAACTGTATTGTACAGACTTGTGTAAAAATATCAGGCAAGTTGTCAGAAGAAGACAGAAGCACACAGGCTCTGTGCTTTGTGTTTCTGCTCTGCTGTGCAGACACACAGAGTTTTGGGCTAAACAGACCTCAGCATGAGAGCTGTGCTCAATGCAGCAGCTTACACAGCACTAAATTAAATGCTACAAAACACAGCAACTGTAACTGACCTAATGAGTAAGCTGCAGGTGATGTACAATAATCTAAAAGGAAGACATTAAAAACAACCAGTTAGCAAACATGCATGTTCTCTTCATTCACTGTGCCTGAGCAAGCTCCTAATCTGCAGTACAAACTAACACAGTTTGTGGTGCCTGGGCTTTGGTTCCAGGCTTTAGGTAGCCTCATTTCAGCAGTGTTCACATCTCAAATCTGTTTACCAAGTAGATTTGAAATTATGCCACAGAGCACCTGAAATGCTTCTGACAGCAGCTGGAAAGTGTTCCTGAGAAGCCTGAGCACTCATCCTGTGCAGTGCAACAGTGCAGAGATAGCTGCACTAGCACTGATCCAAGGGAATGCAGCTCCACAGCACAGAGACGCAGGCAGAGAGCACTGCTCCTCCCTGCAGAGCGAGCTCCGACACTCGGTACAGCGCTGTGCCGTGCCAGCGCTTGTCCAGAATAAGCCCTGCACGCACAGAGGACTCGCACGTCGGGCAGCCTTACCAAGATCAGCAGGCCAGGGACAGGAAATTCAATTGTATTAGCCTTGTGCTGATGCAGCTGGACAGCTCTGGGATTCTTGACCATCTCTGTACAGCTGTACACACATATGATAGTTTGAATTATCATTCCCTTGGGGGTCTGCCAAACACTCTCCTTTGCTTAGCTGTAGTTAAATCTCTGATTTCCTCCCTACATGTGGAGACCATTCCATACGCTTCGTGCCCCTGAAATATGCCACAATTTTTACCAAAATATATGCAACAGTGTTTGCTGAGAGATACATGTATTTTTTCTCACAGAACCTGTGAAAAATAATTAATTACTCATAGTCATATTTATTTTATTATTAATAGTAATCATTTAGTTATGCGTCTTCCAACCTTTCACATAAACTGCTCAAAACTATTACTCATATTCTGGAAGCTGTAATATTACAGTTCTCAAGGCTAGCTCCAAACACTCTATCATGGTAAGAGCTTCTCAAACATTCCAGAACATCTCAAGCCTTGTAACTGAAAACACTGCTTCCAACAGTTCCATGAATCAGGGGCATATCCTGGCACAGCTTTGCACACCACTAATCCATAGCATCTTTACACGTCATTGGAGTGCTGTAATTAGTGCTAAACAAACTGCAAAGCAGCAGACAGGCCCAGTTAAACATCAGCAGGGAAATGATTTTGCTAAATGTTAAAGGTTGCATAGAATTCAACAGGCATCCATCCCCATCAAGTGGTGCCTTTTCTCCCTCACTGATTTAAATCATGTGCCTCTGATGAGCCTCTGCCATCATCACCTGCCATCACCCTTCCTCTCCAATTTCCTCATCTAAGGCCCCTTTCTTTGCTCGCTTTATTGGTCTTGTGAGCAAGCAGGTGAATTACAGACACTGCATTAATCTGTTCTAAGGGCAATGCAGGTCTCACAGCCCTGTCCCTAACACACAATGTTTACAAACATCTGTTATTATCCCTTTTGACGACCCTGGGTCTTTTTTAACAACACCAAACCACTAATCACCCTGAAATATCTCCTCTCACAGCATGTTTAGGTCATACCCAGGGCAGCTTTGCCTTTAGTGATTGTGACATCTCTCATAATTGGTTTCTTGCAAACAGAGCCATTCTCCATGGGTTTAGGCTCAGGAAGTGCTTTACTGACACTGACGAGCCTCCCAGACACAGCTTTGATAGCCAGCAGCAAGGAGCAGGGCCTGCTTTGGAAGAGAAAGTGATCCCTGGAGGTCTGTGCTTCCAGGGCACCCAGAGGTGTGTACAGCACAGCCCAGACAAGCCCAGCAGTCAGTGTTCATGGCTGAGGAGAGAAAGAGCATCCCTCCATAAAAGCAATGCCCTGATCAACTCTTTCCATTCACACCCCAGCACACGAGGGAACTAAGAATCATGCTTTGTTTTACACAATTACTCACCTTAGTCTATACCAGCTCTATTTTAAAACAAGTTTTTGCACACCCCAGTCATAATTCATGACACCTTCTAATACTCAAATACAACATTTTTCAAGCATCTTCCTGCTCCCCAATTTTCCACCATAAAAGCCATAAAGCCATATCAATCCATATGTCTCCCATTTTCCATCACCACAGCGGTTTGAAAGAAGACAAAGGGGAGGACAGTTAAATCACTTAACATGCATTTCTTCACAACGTGTCTGAATAAATCAGCATGAGAATATAAAAATGACTGCTTCTTCAAAATGACATGTGGAAGGATAAAGGGCTAAGACTCAAAGCATTTAATATATTTTGTTTTCAATTTCATGTTTACAGTGAATGAGTCACCTTCCATTTTCATTTCTTGGAAACTCTGGGTAGGTTACTAAATTGACAAAAATACTGACATACTTTTTGCACTAAGATCTGAAGAGCTGTTATACTCTTTTTCTCCTTATTTGGTTGTATAGCGATTGATTTTGTAAATCCTATGCTAAATGTGAAAACCTGTGCCCTTAATTTGAACATCTCAGACTCCTGAACTGAACTGATTTTCAGACAGCTTCTCCCAGTTTGGGAGTCAGCTGCCCAGGCTCAGATTTCCATGGCACAGCCTCTCTCCATCCACTTGAACTCTGCCTTCTGTTTCCCCTCTCCAGTGCAGCACAGCAGATGTCTGCTGAGCTCATATGAAATGCTCAGTGGCTGACCATGGGGGGACAGTTGTGTTTCTCTGCAGGTGTCCATCTGCTTCACTGCAGCACTCATAAAATATGGTGAAGCAGAAGACAGAAACATCAAATCCAGTCTTGATGGACACCCAACTCTTCAATACCCCAGCTCTGCCTTCCACACAAGAATCAGAGTTCATATAAAGCCCCTGAAGTTATCCTTACTTTGGCACACAACCCACAGCCTACCAGAAAGCAGGAAAGAACTTTGCAGAAAAGGCAAGACTGGCTGCGATATCAAAACCATTTTCACCTATATTTTGTTTTTATAGTCCCTATGCTTAGTGACCTCAACATTGAGAGCTGAAAACCCTAAAATTAAAGCTCCAAAAAAGTTATTGTTGTAATTGTGAAAATTTTGATACAAATTTTGAGCTGAGAAGCAACAAGCCTTCACACATCTCTACACATTTCATAAACAACAGTCACTGCTCAGCAGCCTGTCACTAGCAGTCTTACTTTATTATTATTATTTAAAAAAATATTTCCTTAATTTTCTTAACACCCCCCTGCAGAGATAGAGAAAAACTTTAAAGGAATACATGCAAAATACTTGTGCTGGAACCCTGGCCCCATTAGAGCTTCAGCAGTGACTTAAATGAAAAATGTACTTCAAATGTCATTTGTAAAGGAAAATACTAGTTGGTCACAAGGACATTTTGCAAAAGAAAAGAAGGCGGCCAAGATCACTTTCTTCTCCCTGACCGTAAGAAAGAAATTCCAGCGTTTGTGAACCCTGACCAGTTAAACAAAAAGCAGAAATATCTGCAGCACTATTGAGCCAGCATTTAAACTTAAAAAATTACTCCTACAAATACCATAACATCAAAAGACCCTATAGAAAATAATGATTCCAGTGAAGCCACACACAGTTTCAGTACAACCTCTACAATTATGACACAACACAGTTTAAAATCCCTCAAACAGCCTTACTTTGATAAAACACCTCAAGCCAAAATCCATGTTACTGCAGCAGAATGAACATTACATTCCATCATGAATGCTAAGATTGAGAATTAGAAAAAGAAATAGACGTTTTTTAACATTGTTTTGGAAATCTTCCAGCAAATAATGGAGAATATACCTACTAATTACTTTACTGAATGTTAGATTCCTTGAAAACTTGGTTAATATTATAAAAAGGTATGTTCAGTAAGGTAACCAGAAAGGTCTATTTAGTAAGGACACATTCTTTGATAAGCTGCAAAGCTAAGCAATTTTTGACCATTATAAAATTATTAAGGTTAAAATATGTCTTACTGAACATCCAGATAAGCAAGTATTTCTGAAATCCAGTGAGTGACAGATAATAACCATTGCACAAGGGATTCCTCCTGAAGAGCTATGTCAGAAATACGCCCTGTCAGCACACAGCATGTCCATTCTTTAGGAAGTACTCAGAACGTTTAGGGAGGAGTGCAGACTCCAGCTCTGGAATTTACAAACATTTTAAATTAGACATGCCAGAATTCTCCAGGAGATCCATGCTCCTGAAAGGCATTCCTACACACCAAGCAGTTTCTTCATGGTGCAGTGTAAGTGCATTCCTCTTCTCCTGGAGTCCTGTTTTCTCCTCCTCTACCCTCGATGGACCATTCAGCAGCTCCGAGGGGGGAAGAAAAGGGAAGCAGCTGTGGTTTTTAGTACGAGCTGGGGAGATTCACTTGTAGGGACAAAGAACAATGCTGGCAGTCCCAGTGGCGAGAGCTGGAAACTATCAGGAGTCCCTGAGCAGCCACACGAGCGACAGCTGAGCTTTCTCTCCAGTCTCCAAGGGTATCGTACACTATCTCCAGCTGCTGCACCAAGGAGTAAACAAGGAATCCGGGCTACAGGGCACACAATCCACCTTTCATTTCTACTCGTGCTCACAGCTGCACTGGAAGAAGGGAAGCTTGACACATCTCCATCCCCAGCCTGCATCCTGCAGCCAGACCAAGGGAGGCAGCAGGGTCAGCACACCCTGCCCACAGCACTCCCTAAAGAACAGAGCAGCCAGGGAGGATGCCTGTGAAAACACCCAGTGCTCCTCTCGGAGCGGAAGAAATAATCAGGCATTTAAGATTCAAACATTTATGTACTTACATAAATAAATTCCAAATTTATTTATGTAAAACAAACTCTAGGAAAGGCACAGTTGTGCCACTTTACCTAAATAAATCATGCATACAAAAAGGACTGTTGAAAAAGAAACAAACAGATTTCATCAAAGCGTGCATTACCTTTTATGGTCATATTAATTTAACAAAAGAAATAGAAACATATATATCAATATATATATATCAATGCTAAAAAGAGCTTGTGTTATTTCACAAAGCCAAGAAAAAAACCTTAGAGATTATTCACCAGAATTTAAATCCATGTTTCTATTTGATTCATAAAATCATCTATGATATTCATGAAAATGCTTCTATGAAAATGCTTCAGAAACTTTAAAAATACGTGACCTCACAAGAGATCTATAAATACATCTAAATACTACAAACACCAAGCTACATAATAAATTTGGAACAAAAATTTTAAGTATGCTCTATTCTTCCAATGTTTAGACTTCACCTAAATCTGCAGGTCAAAGATGTTAAAGATGTTAACGCTCAGAACATCACTGCTCATCATCCTTTTTATTTTCAGTTTGTCATTGAAAACAACCTGGTACAATGTTGCCTCACTAGCTTTTTGTTCCCAGATTCTATAACCTTACCTCCCAAATGGCTGCTGTGATCAACCAAGTGAAAATTATTGCAGCAAATGTTGAAATTGGAAAAAAAAAAAAAAGATTAATTGTGGTTGCACCAGAAGGGATATGTAAAGCATATCACACTGCTCAGTTTTAAATAGGTCACGAGCTAGAAGGGAAATGAACACCTCTCATACACCAGGGAGCTGGGTAATGTTAAAAATCTTACATTTTCTTTGACACCCTAGAATGAACAGGAATCTACTGACTTCTGTCCTACTGTAACAGTACTGAAGCAGTTTCATTTCAATAAAATTTATTCATTTAAAAATTAAACGCTACAAAAGCAGAAATTCTTTCTCCTTAACAAAATGGATGGCAGCCTCACCCCATGGCACCCAGGAACAGCCAGACTTCTATTCACATAGAACCAGATACTGTGTGACTCTACTCTGTGACTTTGCACCCTGGATTTCATCTGAAGCCCTGCAAGATTTATACCCACTGCATATCTAGTATTGACTGAATGGCTCTCATTTGCTTTTTGAGAATGCTTTGGAAAGAACTGGTTATATTCCAGCTCTTCTTTTCACAAACTTCTAACAAGCCGGCCATAAGGATTCAGGCCAGCACAAGCAGGCATGCTGGCAACTTTGTGATAAACCCTGTTTGAGCCAAACCCCAACAGACAGAGCCTTCTCTGAGAGCATCACATTCTGCATTAGTCCCATAGCTGCCCCTATTTTTGCATTTTTCATGCACGTTTTCACATGCAGTCATTTAACAGTAAATAGGCTTTTGAGAGAAGGTCAAAGGTCCTAATGTTTATAAATCTCTGGAATCTCTTCTCTTTGTAGAGAACGATCATGTAACTACATCATCTGGCATCTGTCCTAGGGTGACTTTATGATGCTGTATCCCCAGTTGTCCTGCTTATGCTGGATATTGAGTTCTGTGCTTTTAAAACTACATCTGAGAACCAAAAAGGGGAAGAAGGAAAATTGGTGGAATGTATGAGGCGACTGTACTCAAAAACATAAAAATAAGAACTTCAGCTCTCACTCTCTCTCACAGACTGTGCTGTCTGCTGCACAGACAACAAAAAAGAGCTCTCCTTTAATTAATTTTTTAACTAATTGAAACAGAAAAGTTCCCTGAACTACAACTTTTCTTCTTCTTGAAACTGATCAACCTGCTCTAGACCAAAAACCCAAAAAAAGCATCAAAAGCTCATGCCTGTGGCCCACCAGGGCCCAGGACGCCGCGTTTTCCAGCACAGGAGGGACTGACAAAAAACTAAATGAGCCAAACTGCACCCCACATAAAGAACTCTCTCTCTACATTTGCCATCTCTTCAAAACAGTGAAAAATTTCACTGTTTAATATTATTCTTTTTTTATGCTTGTAAATGCTTCACTTGTTTAATAAACAGGTTTATTCCATTTTTCTTTAAAAAAATTACCTCCTGAACTAGTTGGGAGAGGGGCCACTTGAACTTGCTTTCTAAAAAAATCAACTTCAAAAATTTCCTCCCAAGATTTGCCATGAGCCAAAACAAATACAGCATCATACTGAGTTCTCTCTTCACTGATTACTGAATTTTTGCCAGGATATGCCATTCCCTTCATTTTTCATCATCACATGACCACCAAAAGCATTAGAATCAGTTCTTAAAAAGAATAAATGTGGTTATAACTTTTTCATCACAGATGCCAGCCCTTTCCCACACTTCTACACTCTGTTATTCCAAACAGGTTTAGCTTTATTCATGGGTACTAAGAACTACTGCAATTCCTGAGTAAACTCCTATGAAGCTGTGAAATACTTTCATAAGCAAGAACAATTTCTTCTTCAAAATTGTTGTCACAAGTCAGCACATCCTTCAAACCATTGAAACAATTCGTGCCAGCACTGAACAGAATCTGTGTTCCTAGATCTAGGATCTTATTTCAATCTGACCCCAGCTGTCACATCTATTTTAAATGCAAAAGATTCCTTCCAACCCAAACCATTCTGTGATTCAATGATTCTGTGATCATTAGCTGAGGACCTACCCCAGAAAAAATGCTGTAAAAACAATGAAGAGAGTTTATAGAGATTGAGAAATACCCTTACATCATATGTCACTAAAAGAACGCTACTCCGGTTCTCAATCTAAACTACTTTCCTAAAAAAACACTTTGAGTACAAAAGTAAAGAGGAAGTATCATTATCTCAACTCTTTTATCTATTTTATCTAGAGAAAACTAAGCTTTCTGCCTTCATGTCTTTGATGTCTATCACCAACAAAGGAAGACAATTAAGGCTTCAAGGAGAGGCATGTTCACCCTACAGAGAACACAGTGGAGCTGCAGCAAAACCCTGTCCAATTCCTGCAACAGTGAGAGACCAGACAAACCTCATGTAGTTACTGGGATGGCTGAAATATCTCTGCCTGAAGGACACACCCAGAAAGCTGCAATTGCTGCAGGGCAGCACAAGATCTGGATGTCTCAAGGTCACACAGAAGCAGTGGCTCTAAAATTTTTTCCAGTAGTACTGATTTATCAAGGCCCTGGAGGGCTACCAATCAAAATCACAGTAAATTTCATATATATTCTCTTCTGGATACTGTTTCAGGAATCAAAACTCCAGGAGATCAAGAACAGCTCGATGTGTGTGGTAAGAGACAATGACCACTTAGACTAGGAATCATAAATTACTGCAATTAGAAACGTTACCAAACACATTCCATTTTACCTGAGTAAAACTGAACAAGTAAAGGAAATATTTATTCATATGTTTCAAATATGCCTGGAGATAAAATGTCTGGATTACTTCTTACATTTCACATGCTGTTCCAAAAGCTTTGGGTTACAACACCTGAAGCAATCTCTCAATGAAAAAGGTGGGTACTGACAAAGTAGAGCTGCATTATTTTCACCTGATTGTTTATTCTTTAATTGGAAGTGATGAAGTAGAATCTGCAGCAGTTTGTTTGCTGTTACCTATTTTCAGACATAAAGTGACTCTAGATAGGCACCACACAATCTTCTGCAGGAAGATTATTTGGTAATTCCCTTTCCTTTGTATGTGAGCACTCATTTTGTCTCCACACCACTCCTGGGAGAGAGTGGCAGATGGAAAACATCACAACTACTCAGTGCTGTCTTATCTCCCTGATCATAGTGAGAAGTGATTCTGGTGTGAGAAGCATTAACAGATATCTGAGTAGCAGGTCAGGATCAGGCAGCAGTGATGAGTGTAGTATGTGATGGAGTATTAAAGAGAACTGCTACAGTATCTGCAGTCTTGGTCGGCCAGAAATAACACAAGAAATAACAAGTAACACAAGAAGTAGGATGTAAGGGAATAAAAATTCTGTCTCAGTTCAAATTCTGTCTCCACACTGCTAGTCCCAATGTTGCACAGCTACATGGCAATGGACTTGCAGAATACCTTTTCAGAGCCACACGGTGCTAAAGCTGAAACTTGAATGGTGTTCTTTTGTCTAAACCAGAAATGGTTGGTCAATGCTTGGATTTTATTGTACAGAAGAAAACAACCCCTTAAATCCAAAATATAAATTCAGTTCACAAGTCTTACCGTCAGCCAAAACTTACTGCATTTTGCTGCAGCTTTAACATCGCTAATAAAGTTTCTGCTGATTTCACTAACAAGCCAGAAACTAAAGAACCATGTAGAATCAAAGCTTTGGGTTTCATAGTCTGCAGGCTGTTTTAAATTTGCATCTATTTGAAACATCCAGATTTCTTATTGCAACTTTTCAGTAATTGCAAGTAGGCCAGCACATCAAAAGTAGGCAGACCAGCTACACGTGTCGATGTCCACTACTGCTGCCCTATACGAGAAAGAGCTGCACAACAGGTCCCCAGGGATGAAAAATCATCTTATTGCAAACTTGCAGAGCAAAGCATTACAATTGGCACCATGGATAACTCCTTTCAACAGTTATCTTCATGCAGACGTCGCTCAGCACTGCTTTGTAAAAACCACTTTAAAAAATCCCACATTCCGCAGCACAGCTCTAAGTTCTGTAAGTATGTTTTCACCAAATCTTCTTCTTCTACCACTTATTTTTTTGCTCATTACTTCATCACCCTTTCCCACTCCTTCAGTTCTGTGGAAAGGGGGGGAAAAATGAGGGTTTTTTTTTCCTTCTGCACCTCCTGCCCTCTGCCCCTTAGCTTTGCACAGACATGGCCTACAACAGCAAAGCTGTATAGGACATGATTTAGGAATCAGCTGGAATACCTGTCTGTGGTCATAGGCTCATTCAGGACTCCAGCAGTTTCAAAAAACAAACATTAACAGGAGTCTCCACATCGCTGGGTTGTAAAGATAAATAATGAGCCCTTTTTTAGCTTTGGGGAAGTTTACTTAAAAGGGAAACAATCTGCCTGTCTGCAGCAGCTGCTGTGAGAAAAACACCAGCATTACAGGAATCAGTCAAGAGGGAAAACTGGAGCAGGCAATTCTTTTAAAAAAAGTTACCTTAAAATTATGCCTGAATGTGGATGTTACGGTTCCTTAAGAATTCAGGGATTGGTAAAAATCCTATCAGAAAGAGTAATACAGACTTGCAAGGTATGTACTGTCTGCCATTTTGAAAAGAAACTTTAACCCTAAAAGCACCAAAGCAAATATCGAGGCTCTGGACTGAGTGTGGGACATACCCAAAGCTAACTTCTAAAAATCTCACATAGATTAAATTTCTGTCTTCCCTATAACTTTATGAATAAAGGGACTAGACAGTGGGGTTTTAGTCTTCATTCAAAAATAAGTTCACCTTTGAGAACAGGTCATCCATGAAAAATTTCAGCCTTAAGGAAGAATATTTTGAAAGCTCTGAGCATCTAAAATAGAATGCCGAAAGAAAAATAGCATTTCAACTCAAACCACGGACCGGCATTTTGAACCAGCAAGCTTCGAATGAGAATTATCTTCCACTGCTACTGCAAGTTTTCTCTTTCCTTGCTAAAAATAGTGACTGAAAATAAATTCTCTCAACAAACCACTCGTTTTGGAAAATACAATATTTTTGTTTCAATAATTGTATCAAGGACACATTAATTCCCCTCTTAGATATTACTGCGTGCAATAAGGGAAAATATCTGTATAGCTATTACTGAATTTATTTACAGAACCAATATGAATAGCTTGTAGGTAGCTTTTTCCCCCACAGAGAATTATGAGTTACATCCCTGTCTGTTTAGCACTTTTTTTTAAACAACCCCCAGCAATGACCAGAGAATCTTTTTCTCACACTTTACATTCTAAAGATTATAGCCTGAAAGGTCATTTTGTATGAGGAAATAAACTGAAAAAACTAGAGTGTCATTTTATTTATCTATTTAGTTAGACCCTTTTTGTACCATTTCAGGATTACTATCTCCCATTCCAATGGTGAAATTAAATGAACCAAAATCTTCCAGCTAATTAAAGCTGTAGTTTCTCAACTACAAAGTCAGTGTACACAGTAACCTATGTACATTTTCCTTATATATGTTTTCAGTGTCACTGCTGGTGGTAAATAAAACACAAGCACAACATATACATCAAAAGCAAAAACACGGTAAAAACTCTTTCTACTCAGGCCCTTTCAGGAATGATCTCCAGAAAGAGAAGATCAAAAGACCACATTCATTTCAGTGTGCATTTTAAACACACCATTTGCTCACTGCTTGCACTGGCAAGTGCTAACCAACTTGGTCCTTATAAAAATGCATATATAATTAAATGCATGGATAGATTTTACCAAACACAGGTCTTTACTGTATCTTGTATCTTCAAAAATACTTTCAGACACAAGCCAAACTGCAGCGCATGGAGCGCAGCCCCTGGCTAGAGGGAACACCCCTATTTCTAAACATCACCTTTTCCCGACGACTCTTCTTGCAAGAAGAGTTCTGCCAGAGACAGCCTTCCATTTCAGAGCTGGACTCATTGCCAGCCACCAGAATTGCACCTTCTGGAATTCCTCTGAACCCAATGAATGCTGTGCCCAAAGGCTTTCAGAGCCCTTTGCAGCAGAGGAGGAAGGAAAAAGAGAATGAACCAACACCTCTGTGTGAGCTGTTCTCCTCAGCATATTCATGGTCCAGGTACAGGTAGCAAAACAAAACCAATCTGATTCTTGAGATATAAGTTTGGAGTTTCTGCTTACTGACTCACTATTCATTGGTTTTATAACAACGTGTAATTCCTACAGATTAAAACTGGTCTGTTGCACTGTGGTGCAATTTATTATTGTGAACATCTAAAGGACCAAGTTCCAACCAAATGCCAGTTTTAAGACAGAAGATTATTTTGGTGAATTTTCTAGTTCTGCAGTAATATTCAGTGCAGAAGCTAGAGACAAATGTACACCTGTACAGTTCCATTGTTATTAAATAATTTTTCACAGAACCACACTGTATGATTTAGCTCCTTTCCAGAGTAGCCTGACAGCTCAAATCAAAATGGCATCCTACGATAAAAACACACAAGTGCTCTAAAGAACAACATCAGGTACTTGTCACAGTTTATAAACTTTAAAAAGAAAACACCAAACAAAAACCATGCTGTTGAGGGTTAGTTCTTTCTTTTTTTTTCCCTCTGTGGAATTTTCCCCATTGTCATGCTAAGATACCTGTTGACTGGGCCCTGGTGACAAGGGGGAGGGGACGGAAGAAGCAAGCCCCACGAGATTCAAACATCCAGAAGAGGAAGCGGAAGGCTGGGTCTCGGCCCATTTCCCCCGCGGAGTTCGGACGAGAAGGACGATCGCCGTCTGTGTCCCATCCCAGCGTCGGGAAACCACCATCGGACCCTGCCCGGCTGTCTTCTCGCTGTGAACTACCACCATCCAGCACTCTGCTGAGCATCAGGACCCACACCGTGAGCAGAGGGCTCTCTCCATCTCTCTCTCCCCCTGGGACAGCGCTGCCATCACCCCCAGCCCTCCTGCAGCTCTGCGGGACCTGCCCGCCCCCAGCACCGGGAACTGCAGCTCAGGAAAAAGGTGCCTGCAGCCAAAAAACACTGGGACTGGGTTACTGTTCTGTTTGTGGCTAATTTCATAGCTGTTGTTGTTCTTGTTTGTCTTGTTAAATATACTAGTAAAGAACTGTTATTCCTACCCCCATATCTTTGCCTGAGAGCTCTCTCAATTCCAAAATTATAATAATCAGAAGAATCACATTTTCTTTCAGTCCAAGGGGAAGCTTCTGCTTTCCTTGGCAAACACCTGTCCTTCAAACCAGGACAGATTTTGGCGCCCAACATGGGGCCCGAGGACATTGAGAAAAAAAGGTGAAAAAGAAATAACAGTTCTTGAGTTACCTCAGTTTTGTGTTAGGTAGCATCATGTTGTCCAGCTTACCGTGGTTTGGGCTTCATGTGGCCACAGCTTTATCTCTCCCATTTGCAATCCCTTACTTGAATATGGGTCCTATAACTCAGGCTGCTGTAACTATTATCCAGTTCCTTTTGTGGGCTGATAACATGAGAAATTAATGGATTTTTAACTTCCTCTGGAAGGTGGGCACATGGATTCGAAGCTATCACACTCTAACTGTATGTTTTTGGGGCTACTTTAATAATGGTACATACTGTGAGGATATGACACCAGAAAAAATTTTGTCCCAACCCCTTACACAGTTTTTTGGGTCTGCTCCACCAGCTTTTGAAGGGTTCAAATCTCTTCTAAGTAGTAATGATATCATACAGTGGCTGACATTGCTAATAGGCCTTGTAAACCTGTTCTATTTAACATTCCGAGATGAGGGGAGATTGACTTGGATGACAACCCTGATACATCCCCCAAGGAATAGGGATTCTGCCCCAGAGCCTGGCTCTGCCCCAGAGACTAAGGATTCTCCCCCAGAGACTAAGGATTCTGTCCCAGAGCCTAACTCTGCCCCTGCCCCAGAGACTAAAAATTCTGCCCCAAAAACTAAGGATTCTGCCCCAAAAGTTAAGGATGTTGCCCCTGAGCCTGATTCTGCCCCAGAACTCACCTCAAAAAGAAACCATCCAAAGTGGGTGGAGTTTCTAGTGAAGGAAATAGGCCAAATGCTGAAGGAGTACCTTTCCCCAGCTCTTGAAAAACTCTCCCTCTGCCTTAAAGAGGGAGAACCTAATGGTACAGCAGTGGAACCCACAAATGTTACATCTCTCCAGGCTCCAGCTGAACTGCAAGGGCACTCACAGCCAGCAGCAGTTGCCCCCGTGGAAACTAGAAAGTCTAAGGTGAAAACAAAGCACCTAGATAATAATGATCAGAAAGCAGGGCCCTCACAACCAGCAGGGGAGCCAGAGGTTGAGATCGTCACAGAGTCCCTGTCGTACGAGAGTCTCCGTAATCTGCGTAAAGATGTTGTACGAAGGGGCCGTGAGGCTTTTACAACGTGGTTACTGCGGGTCTGGGACCTTATGGGTACAGGTGTGCAGCTGGATGGTACTGAGGCAAGGAATTTGGGACCCCTAACCCAGAACTCAGGTGTGGATCACATATTCGTAAGGGAACGAGGCCCCCTTTCCCTCTGGGAGCGGCTTTTAATGAGTGTAAGAGAGAGGTTTGTCCATAGAGAGAGAATGCAGGAGCACCACCATAGAATGTGCTGAAAAACCGCTGAAGAAAGGATCCAACAGCTGAAAAAAGTAGCAATACTGAAAGTACTCTTTGGGAGGGGTGGACAACATGACAATGACCCCGACAAGGTCAGGTGCACAGGGCAGATGTTGTGGAATCTGGCACACCTGGGGCCATCTGAATACACCACATTCATTGCAGCCATTAATGCTGACACCAACCACGAGACAGTGGGTTCTGTTGCCGATAAGCTCAGAAATTTTGAGAGTATAATGAATGGCCCAATGCAGGCTCAGGTCTCTGCCGTGATTAGGGAACTCAGAAAGGAGTTCAAGGAGGAGATAAGAGGGGTGAGGGAGGAAATGAGAAAGGTCAATGCAGCACCAGTGCAAGTCACAGATCCCAGAGTTAGAGCCCAACGTCCCCCAGCTAAGGAGAAAGAATACACCCCACGAGCTGACCTGTGGTTCTTTCTGCGTGACCATGGGAAAAACATAAGGAGGTAAGATGGGAAACCCACTTCTGCCCTGGCAGCGCGGGTGCATCAACTCAAGGAGGAAAACACTAACCAAGGGAGCTCCACTAAAGTGAAGGTAGCCTCAACTTCCCATAACCAAGATGCAGGGTATTACAAAAGGGAGGATGATTTGTCAGATCCCCTTGAGAGAACCTCCAACATGTATACCCAAGAAGAAAATAATAACCAGTGCTAGAGGGGCCCTGCCTCTAGCCAGGAAGAGGCACAGAAAAACCGGGTCTTTTAGACGGTGTGAATCCAATGGCCTGGCACATCAGAGCCACAAAAACATAGGGCATTAGTTGACACTGGTTCACAGGTCACCCTAATACCATCAGAACATGTGGGGGAAGAACCTGTTTCTATTGCTGGGGTGACAGGGGGATCACAGGAATTGACTTTGCTGGAGGCTGAGGTAAGCCTAACTGGAAAAGAGTGGCAGAAGCATCCAATTGTGACTGGCCCAGAGGCACCGTGTATTCTAGGCATAGACTTCCTAAGAAATGACTATTACAAAAACCCAAAGGGACTCAGGTGGGCTTTTGGAATAGCTGCTGTAGAGGCAGAAGGCATTAAGCAATTGAACACCTTGCTTGGACTGTCAGAGAACCCATCTGTAGTGGGACTCCCGAAGGTGAAGGAGCAGCAAGTGCCAATTGCCACCTGCACAGTGCACCACCGGCAGTACAGGACAAATCGAGATGCCGTGATCCCCATCCACAAGATAATCCGTAAACTGGAAGGCCAAGGGGTGGTCAGCAGAACCCACTCACCCTTCAACAGCCCCATCTGGCCTGTGCGCAAGTCTGAAGGAGAATGGAGATTGACTGTGGACTATCGTGCATTGAATGAAGTGACTCCACCGCTGAGCGCTGCCGTGCCGGACATGCTGGAACTCCAGTACGAGCTGGAGTCCAAGGCAGCAAAGTGGTACACCACCATTGACATTGCCAATGCATTTTTCTCCATTTCTCTAGCAGCAGAGTGCAGGCCTCAGTTTGCTTTCACCTGGAGGGGCGTGCAGTACACCTGGAACCGACTGCCCCAGGAGTAGAAACACAGCCCCACCATCTGCCACGGACTGATCCAAGCTGCACTGGAAAAAGGTGAAGCTCCAGAACATCTGCAATACATTAATGACATCATTGTGTAGGGGAACACAACAATGAAAGGATTTGAAAAAGAAAAAAAAATCATCCAAATTCTGCTGGAAGCCGGTTTTGCCATCAAAAAAAGCAAAGTCAAAAGTCCTACCCGAGAAATCCAGTTCCTGGGAGTAAAGTGACAAGACAGGCGGCGCCAAATCCCCACTAAGGTCATCAGTAAGATCACCGCAATGTCTCCACCAACCAACAAAAAGAAAACACAAACTTTCCTAAGTGCCATAGGCTTTTGGAGAATGCACATTCCTAAGTACAGCCAGATCATGAGCCCTCTCTACCTGGTCACCCAAAAAAAAGAACGAATTCCACTGGGGCCCTGAGCAGCAGCAAGCCTTTGCCCGGTTCAAGCAGGAGATCGCTCATGCTGTAGCCCTCGGCCCAGTCAAAACGGGACCAGAGATAAAAAATGTGCTCTACTCTGCAGCCGAAAACAAGGGCTTGTCCTAAAGCCTTTAGCAGAAAGTACCTAGTAAGACCCAAGGCCGACCTCTGAAATTCTGGAACCGAAGTTACAGAGAGTCTGAAGCCAACTACACCCCAACAGAGAAAAAGATCTTGGCTGCTTATGAAGGAGTTCAAGCTGCCTCAAAAGTGATTGGCACAAAAGCACAGCTCCTCCTGGCACCCCGACTACCAGTGCTGGGGTGGATGTTTAAAGAGAAAGTCCCCTCTACCCACCACGCCACCGATGCCACATGGAGCAAGTAAATTGCCCTCATCACACAGCGCGCCCATATCAGAAACCCAAATCGCCCTAAAATTTTGAAAATAATTACAAACTGGCCAAAAGGTGAAAATTTTGGTCTTGCCGATGAAGAGGAGCAAGAACAAGTGACCCGGGCTGATGAAGCCCCACCATACAACCAACTGCCAGCAGATGAAACTCGCTACGCTCTTTTCACTGACGGTTCCTGTCGCATCGTGGGGATGAACCGGAAGTGGAAAGCAGCCGTATGGAGCCCCACACGACAGGTTGCACAAGCTACTGAAGAAGAAAGTAGATCAAGTCAACTTGCTGAACTCAAAGCCGTTCAGCTGGCCCTAAACATTGCTGAAAAAAAAAAGTGGCCAAAGCTTTACCTTTACACTAATTCATGAATGGTAGCCAATGCTCTGTAGGGCTGGCTGAAAAGATGGAAAAAAGCTAACTGATAACGTAGGGAAAAACCAATCTGGGCTGCTGATGAGTGAAAAAACATTGCCAGTCAGGTAGAGAAGCTACCCGTAAAAGTCCGTCATGTAAATGCCCATGTCCCCAAGAGTCAGGCTAATAAAGAGCACCAACACAATAAGCAAGTAAATCAGGCTGCAAGGATAAAGGTGTCACAAACAGACTTAAACTAGCAACACAAGAGAAAGTTGTTCCTGGCTCAATGGGCCCATGATGCCTCAAGTCACCAAAGCAAAAATGCTACCTATAAGTGGGCACGAGACCGAGAGGTGGATCTCACCATGGACAATATTTCCCAGGTTATCCATGACTGTGAGACGTGTGCTGCCATCAAGCAAGCCAAGCGAGTGAAGCCCCTCTGGTATGGGGGGCGGTGGTCCAAATATAAGTATGGGGAGGCCTGGCAGATTGACTACATCACACTGCCTCAAACACGCCAAGGCAAGCGCTACGTGCTAACCATAATAAAAGCCACCACTAGATGGTTGAAAACCTACCCTGTGCCTCATGCCACTGCCCACAACACCATCCTGGGCCTGAAAAAACAAGTCCTTTGAAAACATAGTACCCCTAAGAGAATTAAGTCAAACAATAAAACTCATTTCAAGAACAACCTCATAAGCACCTGGGCCAAAGAACACGGCATCGAGTGGGTGTACCACATTCCTTATCACGCACCAGCGGCTGGGAAAGTGAAACAGTGCAATGAGCTGCTTAAAACCACCTTAAAAGCACTGGGTAAGGAGACTTTCAAAAACTAGAAAATTAATCTACCAAAGGCCACATAGTGAACACCCGAGGTTCCACTAATCGAACAGGCCCTACCCAGTCTAAGCCCTTAAAAACACCAAATGAAAACAAGGTTCCAGTGGTGCATATGAGAGGTATGCTAGGAAAAACTGTTTGGGTAAACCCTGCCTCCAACAAAGACAATCCAATTCGGGGGGTGGTTTTTGCTCAAAGGCCAGGGTGTACCTGGTGGATCATGCAAAAGAATGGAAAGACCAGATGCATACCCCAAGGAAACCTTGTTTTAGGGTGAACCACCTACAATACTGTGCCTGTATCTGTAACTGTATGAATGTCTATAATTTAAAAATTTTTAATTTGATTTCGCATGATGGTAAGAGAAAATTCGGGGTGGATAATGTTGAGGGTTAGTTCTTTCTTTTTTTTTCCCTCTGTGAAATTTTCCCCATTGTCATGCTAAAATACCTGTTAACTGAGCCCTGATAACAAGGGGGAAGGGACGGGAGAAAAAAGCAAGCCCCGCGAGATTCAAACAGCCAGAAGAGGAAGTGGAAGGCTGGGTCTCGGCCCATTTTTTCCCCGCAGAATTCAAACGAAAAGGACGATCGCCGTCTGTGTCCCATCCTTGCGTCGGGAAACCACCATTGGACCCTGCCCGGCTGTCTTCTCGCTGTGAACTACCACCATCCAGCACTCTGCTGATCACCGGGACCGACACCGTGAGCGGAGAGCTCTCTCTCCATCTCTCTCTCCCCCTGGGACAGCTCTGCCATCACCCCCAGCCCTCCTGCAGCTCTGTGGGACCTGCCCGCCCCCAGCACCGGGAACTGCAGCTCAGGGAAAAGGTGCCTGCAGCCAGAAAGGGACTGGGACTGAGTTAATGTTCTGTTTGTGGCTAATTTCATAACTGTTGTTGTTCTTGTTTATCTTGTTAAATATACTAGTAAAGAACTGTTATTCCTACCCCCATATCTTTGCCTAAAAGCTCTCTTAATTCCAAAATTATAATAATCGGAAAAATCACATTTTCTTTCAGTCCAAGGGGAAGCTTCTGCTTTCCTTAGCAAACACCTGTCTTTCAAACCAGGACACACGCACAAAACCTATAAGCACTACACACCTCTGAAGTAGTGCTACAATCATTTGCTCTAACAATAAAAAATACTGCCAATATCACTGCATTTCTATCACTTGCAACCTGACATTCTTTCATTTGTTAGAAGCAAGTGTAGCAAATCTAACAGCTGCTGTAACCTCTATTTACTCCATCTAACCAAGTGTCAACGTAGGGCTTTGTTTGTCTGACTAAATACACAAGTGCACTGCATTTCCCTGTTTCCCATAATGGAAGATTTTAATAGTTTGAAAGAATTTTCTCAGTTGTCACTCTGTCCATGCATGTGTACTGACAGTATTAATTTCCTACTAAACTTACTAATATTACAGGAGCTCTTTCGGACCATATAATGGAGATGCTTTGATGGGTCATTGGAGGCAGGGTCACTGGGAGGACTTTGCAGCAGGGTTCAACCACCAAGGGACAGGTGCATGGGTATAAGAGGTAGACTATTTTGTTTGTTTATCACTTGGTGGACATTAACAGAGAAGGAAAATGCTTTGAGCACAGCACATGCAAGGCAGGAGATGCAATATTGTCTGTGTCACTACTCCTTGTTGCCAGAAGTATCATGGAAGAACAAATATAATTTTGCAATGCCATTTCAAAAATCTCTTTCTTGTTCTATTTCCTAGAAATAATTCTGATTTTTTTCTGTTTTCTTCTATTGTTAATCTTTACATAAACAATTAGGATGCTTTAAACAAAAACACTCTTGAAAATGAAGGTCCAAAATGCTTTTACTTGTCTAGAATCTCAAGCTGTGTTGTGAACCTGACTTCCACAAATTGTTGATACCATTGGAAGGATTAGTTGGACTTGTTTTTATCTTACAGACTAATCAGTCAACGTGGTTGTCAGCATTTACTGTTCATTACTGTGATTTTATTATTTATCATTTATTTAAGTACCACAATCTCCACTTTTTCTGTTCCCCTTTGTTTCAAAGATGAGGTATCCAGACAGATCATGAAGTGACCCAGCAAATCCCTAAGTCCACATAAGTCCAATCCGCTTCCAGTGCATAAAATAAAGAATATCAAGAGCATTTAAGATCACAGAATCCCTGTGAATGTCAGGAAGGACTTTGGAAGAAATCTTGTTTTGAACAGCTGACTGTGGTCTTGTTCAGTAAATGACTGAGCTGTGCTGAACAGACCTTTCAAACTTGCTGCAGTTGATTAACATTACCTTGACAACAAGCATCAAAATGCAGCAATTCTACCTGGTCAAAACTCTTCCCTTCTCCTCCCCTGCTGTTCTTTTTTTCCCCTTTTCTAAAAAGTTCCTCAGAAGCAAGCTGTTAACAAAATTTAAATTATGTTGTGCAAACTACTTTCAATGGAAACACACTTTTAAAAACAAAAATTACGTTCCAGATTTTTTCAAGGTACAAACAAATCATAAACTTCTAGAGAGCTCCTGCACCACTCCATGCATGTCAATCTCCGTACCCATTTAAACAGCTTTTCTGGATTATGGCCATGAAGACTGATGCTTTAAGTCTCTGTACACAGGAGTCTCATTTGACTCAACAGGATATTTATTCACTAAAAAACTGCAGAACAAAAGCCATATGGCCTTTTGGCTTGGATTACAGAATCATAAGAATATTGTCTTTTCACTCTCCCAAGGGTGAATTAACACAGTCATGGAACATGACCCTAAGGAAATATCTGTGCCCAAAAGCACAAGCCAACTCTTTAAAAGCACAAAGCCTGTTCTTTCACAAGTGTTCCTGAAGTAAAGCACTGGACTTCAGTCCAATAGTAAAAACTGTTAAAAATGGTTAAATAATTTACAATATCAATATATAATGTATTTATACCGGTTTGGTTTGTGTTTGTTATCACAGAATCATAGAATGTCCCATGTTGGAAGGGACCCACAAGGACCATCCAACTCCAACTCAACACCAACGAATCTAAACAGGGACATGAAGAAAACCTCTTGCTTCAAGTAACCAGTTTGGAGGTCAGCTCTTCCACAGTGCTGAGGTAACTTAACTCAGGACCCCAGTAAGGCTGTTTGTGTGACTAATGCTTTAACAAACCCTTAACAGCACACAGGCTTCAGAGACAGAGAGGAATGGAAGTAACAGTTCATATTTCTAAGCTGGTGATCTTACATCTGTCATAAATAAATCCAAATCATTTATATGCCCACTAATATTCAACTCTATAAAAGCCCCACAATTCACTCACACACCAGCCTTCCCCAGTGCCCCATACTTCAGTGTTAATATGACTGCCCTGTTACAACACAGTGGTTCTTCCAGTTTTCATCACTGAATTTCTTAGAATGAAGATGAATGTTGACTTGTGTAAACCTCCTGCTGCTCTGTACACCTGCAGACTGCCTTATGCAGCTCCCCTATAGCCCAGAGCATCTGCTCATATTTTACCTTCAAAATGTACTGCTTCTTCACATTTTGATTTCTCCTACAACTCCTTAATAAAATCTTTGTAGAGTCAAATGATGAAAAATTGTAAGCCCGGCAAACTGCCTTTTTTCAATGGCAGACTTTGTAGTACCTGAAAAACTTCATCCCCTTGGAACACTGGCGTTTTTGTTTATTAATACTGTCTAATGCAATTAGGGGCCAATGAAACAACTTATTTCCCAGATGTAGAGGACATAATCTGAAAATACAGAACACTTACCATCTAAGATTTATTCTGCCACTATCTTCTAATTCCTTTCTGTATTTCTTACAACAGTACCATCCATATAATTAAATTCCCAAGAACATATAAGCCATTAAAATATGATTACAAGAATTTGTAACCTGCTAAATAGTCACAGTAAATTCTGTTGAGTTTTACCAGTATTGCAAAAAAATATAAGTCATTAAATGGTCACTTGAACCAAGTTTATCCTACTGAAATTAATCCATAAAAAAACCAGTCTCTTCCAGATAAAAATGTGTCAGTAGCAGCACTCTATATTCAGCACAGCTGACCCAGGGCTAAGGAGTTTGCTATGAAAATTAAGTATTTTCTAACCATTCACACTGAAGAAAGACCCTAATCTTAAGGAAGAAGGCCTACAGGTAAATAGTTAAAATATCATGTGCCACAAAGCAGGTTAAAGGAACAGTACATACTTAGCATTTATGCAATATCATTGCACTATGCACTGTATTTGACAACAGTTAACACAACAGAATGCTTTTGTAGGGTTGGGGAGAGGATGTGCGTGCTGGTTTTCAACAGTGACACCCAACATATCCAACAAGCTTTTAAAGACCAGGCTCTGCAGGAAATTTCACGAGGTTTACGGTTTCCTGTTGTACTCCCAGCCCTTAAACTTCAGCAACATTACACAGCCAAGTGAGGCTGCTGAAATGAAACAGCCAGGACAGTTTGCTCACTCACATGATGGAAAAGGGGACTGCCCCAGCCTGGTCAGGCAGCCTCCTGGAAACAACTGGTGTTTACACACACCAGCTACCAACAGAGCGGGCCCCAGGACTCACACAGCTCCACCTCAGCATTACAAATATTCAGATGAACAGAATCAGACATGAGAAGCAAACAGAAGAGTGACAATTTCATCATAAGGAGGACTGAAAGACAGGGGATTGCTTCCCTAGGCTGCCTGATCCAAAGTATGAGCATTCTGCTCATAGAAGCAGACCAGTGTTAGACGGGAATCCTTAGATTAGAAGTCTTAACCTGGTCCAGTTACATAGTTACATATCCTTTTTTTAATAGTTTGCATTTGAAGAGGCCTGTCTATGGGATCAGAATTATTGAATACCACAAAAACAAACCTAACAGTAATGTACAGAACAGGCAGCATAAGACAAAACAGAAAAGGTACACATTTCTTTGTATTGCCTCTGTCTTTAAATTCAGAATTAACAGCATGTGTACATCACACAGCACCTGTCTCTCACAAAAAGTAGTAATTGTAAAAATGTACTCAACAATGTCATTTCACTAAGCCACTGTCCAGTCCATGGAGTACAAAGCTTATAGATAACAGGTGCTATGAACTATTAGAACTGTCCCAAAATCCTATTCATAAACCACATCTAAAATTTCTGATTTCTTCTTTAGAAACTGTACTAAAATAAGAACAGTGAGATTTCTAAGATTCTCTGTATCAGGGAGATTACTGCCATTCATTCTTCTGTTACAGTGCAGCAGCCGCATTTGTCTGTTCCTGTCATGACAGCATTGCACTGAATGGACATGATATGAAAGTACAATTTTATATTCTCTACTACAAAAATAACTTTTCCACTGTGCCACATTGAAATTCACATCAATGTCTAAATGAATTACAGCATACAGGTAAAACCTGGCAATTAAAAAACTTCTTGAAGTCTCTACCCACCATCAACGGAAAGATTTAATAGTGGAGGTGGCAGAAATTCTGTCATGACAATTCCATTACTTCCACAAGGTATGTATTAGTGCAGTGTGAACAGATCTACAACTACATAGCTATGAGTTCTACAGTTCTTTCAAACTATACTAATCTACTCTATATTCAAAATACCTATGACAACTGATTCTACCACTTTTAAGTCATTTGGTCTGCCACTGCTGCACGTAACAAAAAGAAAAGCAATGCACATGCAGAAGAAAGTTTCCTCAGGTGTAAAAAAGATACAAAAAGCAGTTTTGTGATACTGCCTTTAACAAGCCCTGAACCATAAATATATCCAGAGAACAGAATTTATCAAGTCTATGCACTGTACTTTATTTAAAAGCATCTTGCACAGGAGAGATGTGGAACAAGATAAGAGTTGAGGCCTGCACAGCATTGCATGGTAGCAGAACAAGACACAACAGGCATAAAATGAAAAAGAAAGCTACAGGTTAGCTAAAAGCAAAATCTTATTCCCTGGAAGACACCCCAACAGTGGAGCAGGCTGCTCAGAGGGGCTGAGCAGTCTGATCCTCAGAAAATTTCAAGGCATGCCTGAATAAAGCCCTGAATAACCTCATCTAACCCCTGAGCTGATCCAAACTGAGCAGGAGGTTGTACCAGGACCCTCATGTGGTCTCTTCCAAACGAGATTATCCTGTAATTCTCTAATTACAAAGAAAAAGCAAAAGGAACTGATAACCATAAATAAATCATTGCGACATTTTTGTGACATATAAAATAATATTGCAGCAAAATTATTATGCAAGGGCATGAAGTCTTTATATGAAGGTCCATAAACCATTCTTATAGCATGCATAAACACAGTAAAATTTATGTGCATGGTAAAAAAGTCTAATTTAAAACTTTTGTAAGATTTAACTGGTTACATTTTATTAGCATTACTTTTTTCCAAAAAAAGAGGATTAAATATTACAATTAAGTAAATCTTGCTAAGAGGCAACTACGCATTTTATTATTTAAGTGATGTACATGCTTCAGCTTTTAACTTTGATTTTCTAACTAAATAAATTTTGTATATGCCAGAGCATTTTACAGAACTATTCCCACCAGTGCTAGCACTGCCTCTACAGAACTCACACTATCAATCTCAAAGGAAGCTCTAAGTCAAACTACATTCTTTGACTAGGAGCATTTTCCATTTTGCTCCCTATGTCCATCATTCTAATTGAACTACCAGAACAGCAAACGTGCTGCAATGACCTGAAACCTTGTTTAATTAAAGGCTAACCTCAATTCACCTAGACCCAACAGAAGAGGGGTGTTTTGTTGTGTGATTTTTGTGGTTTGGATTTTTTGTTTGGATTCTGTTCTTACTTTATTAAATGGTGTGAGTTGTGCCTTAAATGTTTTCATACCCGACTATGGAGAACATGGGTCAGTTCCATCCCCAAGACAGCTTTTTGAGAGCACGCAGTCATGTTCACACATTTATTTCCTACCTGTCAAATCTGTATCAGAAAAGACTGGGAACAAGATGATCTTGGCAGAGCACTTCAGTTTCACATGACACATGCACAATGCAACATCCATAAAGGAAAAAAAATAATAATAACCTATATGGATCAGACTAAATGGATATTCAGTAAAGCATCTTCGAAGGATGGAACATCTCCCCTGTAGGCCCCACAAGAAAGACCAACATTTTAGCAGGGCCTGTTGCAATAAGACAATGGGTAATCGTTTTAAACTATAAGGGGGTAAATTTCAGAGTAGATAGAAGGATGAAATTTTGTAGGAAGAGGGTGAAACACCAGCACAGGTTGCCCAAAGAGGCAGCAGATGGCAATCCCTGGAAACAGTCATGGTAAGGCTGGCCAGGGCTCTGAGCAACCTCATGTAGCTGAAGCTGTCCCTGCTCACTGCAGGGGAGTTGGACTAGATGGCCTTTACAGGTCCCTTCCAACCCAAAACCTTCTGTGATTCCATGACTACACCTCTCTCACGTGAACAGGAGCAGGTCAATCACAGCTGCCTCCACGAGTAAGGCTGAATGCACCAGGGTCAGGCCTTTCAGCCTGAGGTTTTAGAGTATCTGCTAACGCAGAACTGGGGCAATCAGTGGTGCAGGCTGGAGGAGCAGGTGTGTGAGCAGTAACTCTGCAGGTCACTCCACAATGGCACCCAGGGCACACTGGCTCACCAGGACCCCACACTGCACAGTCTGTGGGTGACTGCTGGCCCCAGCTCTGCTGCCTCTGTGGGTCCTGCTCTTCCCACTGGGAGGGAAGGGGTACCAGCACTCAGTGGAAAGGTGACAGCCCCCTGCAGAAATGCTTCAAGTGCCATCTCTAACAACATTTGTTAGAATCTCATTCCTAGTAACACCCCTCGAAAGACTCCTGTAAGATAGGTTAAGGCTTATCTGTACTTACAAAGACTTTAAGAGCTGTTTTACTGACATACTAAAAGCAGTGAAGAACGACAGACCTACTAAAGGCAGTGAATAAAGGATATAGAGAGAATTTATTCACGTTACTTTGAATTATCTTAAAATACTTCTCTTCTGCATCTCCTTTGGAGGACTCCAGTATTGTTCACAGCTTTTTTTACATTATTATTGTCTATATTTTATTTTCAGAATTGTTTTCTTCTCTCCCTCCCTTGGTAACTCTCTTAATTTTGTAACTATGTCAAAAGCATTTTGTCATTTCTCCCCTAAACTATTAAAGACACTTAGGATGGGAGCACACTGCCTTCCTAGACTATCCTTACTACTGACAGTAAGGGATGGAAAAAGATTAGGCAAGATTCACAAAGCTTGCAGGCACAGGTATACACAATTCTTTAAATTCAGCTTCATTTGTTCTAACCTTTTCAAGATTCTTAACAGCTTCTCAGCTAGCTCTTTGCAATTCTAATGAACCATTTTCCAAAGCAAATAAAAAACTTCCCATTTCATTTCCACTAAGACAAGAAGGTGGCCAAGGCCAGCATCAAGAGCTCTTTAGCATGCCTTCAATTACTGTTCTCCCTAACTCCCTTCCCTGAGTGCCCAGGTTCAGCTCTCTTCACAGCACAGCAGGGAATACACCCACCCACCCTTCCATGAAGAAATGCAGTTCAGTCCTCCCACAGACCCTCCCACTGGGTTCACAGGGGAAACGCTCAAGTGAAGAAGGAAACTCAGCTACCATTTTACTTGTGTTTAAAAAATATAACCTACCTGTAAAATTGGAGGGGCAGGAAATAGAGAAGTAATATTCCTCCTCATATTGTCTTTGTACCTATCCTCTCTAATCCTATCTATTAATTTAGCAATAAAATATCACCAGAATCTCTAAGCTTTTGGTTTGCAATCAAATTTTAGTTACATGGAGTTTAGCTCTCCATTTCGGTTCAGATCCTTGACATACAAAGTACTGCTCTAAGAATGCTGGCTTTTAGTGAAAATGTCACTTTTGCAATTAATAATCAGTAATAAACTTTAACATAAGGCTGCATAATCTTTTCAGATCATGAAATAATTTATTGACCTCTACTAACTTAGCAGAAGAGGCAAAATGCTGCAGTATTTTCTGAAGATAATCAAAAAGACTCTGGACTTCAGACACATCTTCTGCAGGAACTTCTCAGACACCTCCTTCTCAGCTCCCAGAAATCAAAGAGGGAATCATCACTCGGACATCACAGCCTCCAGTACTCTTTACCCAAAAAGATATGCAACTGTACTCTTGGACTCTGTGGTCTCTTAACCTTTTCCACCTTAGTGAATCCAGTGCTGAATTTCATAACTGCAAATAACGTAAGTTGATACATGCACTTTTTTGGATTTTTTGCAACCATTTGTGATCTAGTTAAACTACATAAAATTGTCCTGTTGTACAGTTTGTACTTCTCCCTCCCACAAACCAAAAAGGATCATCTTTCCTCCGGTGCTAACCAATCAAGTTTCAGCTAAAATTAGTATAATTGTTGTTTCATGTATAAATCTTGACTAAAGTAAGACTTTGTTGCTTACTATCTCTTGTTCTTGTAAAGTTAGATTGATGGTTAAATTAATGCAGAAAAATCTCAAACGTTCTTACTCAAGGAAATAAATTAAATTGGATGTAGGAAAGTTTTCACTGTCCCACCACCAGCAGAATTTATTGATATGAGCTATAAAAGCACTGTTACTAGTGTGAAAATCTTACCTACAAAGAAAGTTTTGTTCCATAATGATCTCTAAAGGCCCAATTTCACTAAATCACATAAGGGCAAACTTCAACATAGATCAGCTGAGTAATAGCCACTGGTAGCTGAAAAGTAACCAGCTGTAGCACTCTCAAAACATGAAGAACTTACAATACAGACTCATGTTCTAAAAAAAGCTAGGTAGCAAATAAAGGAAAATGTTAGAGCCTGGTGAGCTCCATCAAGAAAGGCCAAGGTCTGAATGCTGTCCCAAGTCCCTGATGAGAAAGAGAGCCAGTGCTGACAGGTTTATGTATCACAGACAATCAGATGCATTTTGGCTGGGCTGCGACAATGACCTGGAATTCTACAGGGATGGAAAAGAGGAAGTCAAGGTCAGGAATGCCAAAATTAAGTTTGGGCAGTGCCCCCTGTCATGACCCACCCTCTGCCCTCCCTCCTGCATGTACAATGTCCCTGTGACCTGTCTGCCCACACATGCACACTATCCACCTCTTCCTGGTGATTCTTCAAACCCTACACTAACACCTTCCCAAGAACATGGGGCTGTCAGGACAGGAAAACAGGAGACAGCATCTGTGGGGGTGGGATTGTTATGTTTGTTTGAATCCAATGTGATTAGCACCTTTCTGTGAGCAAAATGAATGAGTCAATACTTTAGAATGCACAACAGAAATGAGGTGTGGATGACAGATGACAAAGGCTTGGAGGAAGGAAGAGGCAAAGTAAGCAAAAAGTGATTCAGAGCAACTGGAAAAGAAATTTAAGTGCGAAATGACTAGAGTGAGTTTTAGAGGGAAACTGCATATGGGATTATGCAAACGCAAAATACAGAATGCAATTTGATGCAGAATATGCAGGACAAGGGGCAGGGATGTGTACAGGAGAAACAATGCAAAAAGACTGACTAAATGGCCAACTTGACAAGGTCACGCAGACTACAAAGTAGGAATATTGTCTTGGACTCGAGACAAGACTAATAAATAATTGGTCAGGGTGTGTAACAGTGATTTCTCTCTTTAGTTTCCAGCTTAGGCAGAACAGCCAGAATCCAAAGGCTGAATGATTACCAAGGGTCAGAATCCTCATAAACAGAGCTAACAAGTTCTTCCCTCAAAGCAAGGTTGTGAGCCAGGGAAAAGCTAAGAAATTGCCCTGGTACAAAATCCTAACTAGTACAGAACTTGAGTTTCACAGGAGACACAGAGACCCCCACATCTGCCTCCTAACCTGCTACCACGTGAGAAAAAAACCCCTACATAGTGCACAAAATTCAAGTTTTTTATTTGCTATGTTAATGTTCCATCTACTAAAGCACTGAAGAATGGTCAAGTACTATGGCCACAGTAGCAGCACCACAAGCTCAGCCTTCAGCTAAAGACAGCAAGACACAATTGCTCCTGGCAGAGTCAGCTTTGGCTGCTGCCTGCTATGAGTTCCTGGAGCAGACATGTCAGAAACAGTGCTCCTGCAGGATTTGTCTATCATTCCCAAGCATTATGTTCTCAAACCGTTTTCCATTCACAGCCCAGTCATTTTACAGGCTTTGCATTTTATCTAATCTGATTTTTACCAAGTGCCAAAGCAGAGAAACATTTTATATGAGAATCTATTTTTCCGTGAGAAGCTGGTGTATGTCTGTCAGGCTGGGATCAATACAGTATAACATTCCCCTCAAATAACTCTCTCACAAACTACCATTACTGTCATTTTCACCAGGACATAACATCATTCATTAGCCACTCTTTTGTAATCAGAGCTCTGCATTCCAAACTGTTATTGCACTTCTAACTTGTATCCTTTCAGCATCTAAATAGCAGTTTTTCTCATACTAGGGAAAAAAAGGCACCAAAAAAAAAAACCCCAATCCCCAAACCAAAAAAACCTCCCACCACAAACAAAAAAAGTAGCTCAGACTATATGCTACATGCTGCCTCTGAGCCTGTAAAAATGACAGTTGTCCTCAGACTGAACTTTTACCTAGTCTGACATAAATCTGCCATAGCCTGATAAAAGGAACTTCAAATATCCACATAACTTAGCAGCAAGTCCTTATACACTCATAAATCTTTAACTCTTGGATTGAAGCATTTAGTGATGTCCTCCAGTGGATTTGGAGGCTTGCTAAGGTCACACAAGATAGCTGGGAGAAAGCAAATTTGAAAATGTTTACAGGATGTTTATATACATATCTCCCACTTCTCTTTTTGTCCTTTATGATTCAGTAAAGATTTTTTTATAGTCACCACTCCCTACTGCTCCAAGCCATTTCATTAAAAAAAAGGAAAGAAAAGAATGTCAAATCAGAATACATACATCATTTTTATAGTGTTCAGCAAAGGCAGCATCCTCTCTAAATCTCACTTTTTCTGTAGAATATGCAGATATGTTACTTCCCAGAAAATTAGGGAATATATTTTCTCTTTCAATTATAGCTAAGAATCGTATATCCCTTTACTAGGTGATGATTTCAACACATAAAAATATACAAAGCTGTAGATCTAGGGGAGGCACAAAGAAAGCACAGCCTTTGAAAATAACATTCCTTAATTATTTCCAGAGATAGGAAGTCAGCATTTAGACCTCGTCTAAACATAAATATTGCTTCTCACACACAATTATGGAAGTGTTACACTTTATAACATTGATAAGATTTGATTGTAATGAAGGAGGAGGAGCTATGTGAAATTCTGAAAGCCATTGCAGTTGAAGGCTGGCTCTCTTGGAGAGGCTGAATGAAGCCATCCGGCGATGACAGAGAACCCATGGGCCGATGACAAAGGTACTGAACACTCCTTGCTCAGTGATCCAGTGTGAAAGAATGGAGATCTGCATGACAGCAGCAGACTGAAAGGAAGCAAACCTGACTAGTCCTTTCTCAAAGGCAGAAACTAAGCAATTAATTCGGTCAGGTACACTTCGATTCCTGAGGAAAAACAATTACAGCAAATAATGAAAGGCACCGTTTTCTTCCGCTAGAAATAAATCCAGGAAGGGGTAATAGCCACCACAGGTTTGTCCAGATCAAGACTTGCCAAACGAGTCTGGGTCTATAGTCACAGGATTAGTAGCAAATATCTCATGACTAGAGCCTGACAGTGTCACAGGACTTTCACATAAATAAATGGGAAAAATTGATTAAATTTCTCTGCAATCAATGGAGATTTCTTCAGAAGAGTTACCAACGATTCTCTGCAACTACAGAAATGCATTAAATCATTTTCTGCAGGGGTCTGTTTTGGTTGCCTCACTATGGAGTATAACTTGGATAAGGAAAGAAAATAGAAAGGGATTTCCTGAGGGAGAGGGAGGACAAGGAATCATTAGTGCACTGTAGGGCAGGATTTGAAATCACAGTAATGTTCATAAATAGGCGCGCTGCTCTCAGAAAGGATACATTAAGGATGAGCAAAAGTCATCATATGTAGGCAGGAACAGTCAGCTGCACAATGTATGATTTGAAGCAACCAAACAGGCAAGGAAATTTCACAGGAAAGTGAGAAGGCTCACCTCACTCCTGCTGTATAAAACTGCAGTTTTGTTTTTTCCCTTGAGACGCATCTGCCTAACAGAATCATAAAATCAGTTATCACTGCTTCATTAAGAACCATTCTCCTTGGACTCTGACCCAATGTATTCCCCAAATTCTGGTTTTATCCCACGTTACCATAAACACATCACCTGAAGTATCATTCTTTTTCATTAGGAAGAAAAAAAAAAATTGGTTTCCAGCCTACTGAAAGAGTATAGTTCTAATCTTAGCCACTAATTACCACTGAGATAAACCACCCAACACATGAAATTTCATATAGGAGACATACATGGTACCATACCAAATGTTCATGTACAAAATCAGTGGTGTTTCCAAGTCCCCCATGGAATGCACTCAAAATTCTCTACAGCTTTGAAGGTCATACACTTTTAGCATTACTTAGTTGCCTCTGTAATTTAATTTCTACCTGAAGATCTCATTTCCTTCCCACTGTAACACTCAATTTTGTATTGTTTGTTTGTTGTTAAATTACCTGGGGACTTCTTGGTTGAACGTAAAGCATCATCCATCCTTGGCTCCCAAGACATTTCAGCTACATTTATCAGCGACAAGACTAGACTAGAATCTTTTATTCAAACTGAAGACATCTCGGGCACAGCCAAAACAATTTCATAATTCAGTTTCATAGAAACAGCAACACTCTGAGCTTTGGAAAGATGAGGGGAGACATGACTTTTTCCTCAGAGATTTAGGATCCAAGGAAAGACAGAAAAATCACATGCGTGGAGATACAAATTGAAATCATTGAAGCCAGGAACTGACAGACAAAAATCCAACTGAACAAGGGAGTTGGAAAAACTGGCACAGACTGGGGCAATGTTGATGGGGGAAAGTTTGCCCCCTACCGCTCTGAATACTATAATTATAAATGAATAATTATAAAAAATTATAAACACAGGGAATATGAGCACTTTCAGGTGAGCAGGGAAAAGGAAAACTTCTTCAGCCATTAAGCAAGCCACAGAGATACACAGGACAGACAGAAGCAAGGACCAAATGACAGAGCTATAATCATGGAATTACTAAAACAAGTCAGGTGGCTGAGAACAGAATTGTCACAGTTTTTCACTCTCTTAGCTACCGAGACTAATTGGTTGTTTGCTTTTTTAAAAAATGAATGCATAAATCAACTATTTTAATTACACAACAACATGATAGATGTTGTTCCTATGTCAAGGGGAGATAAGCAGCTAGAATACTGGAAATATAACCTATAGTCTCATTTCATTATCAATACTCTGTGACTACATATTAAAGGAGAAAACAAAAGAAGGCATTTTCAGAGATCTGATGGGAATCAAACGCCTTTATGTCCTTAAAATTACTCTGAAGTAAAGTACAAGGTTTCTTTGAAAATGCCTAAACAAGATCTCAACACATCCAACCCTAAAATCTAAAAGATTAAACAGTGGTAGAGTGGAAAATACAGAAGTGAATAATTTCACCCATTTATTAATCCAGGATGGCAATTCAAATGACATAAATCTGCCTTTACCCTACAACAAACAACAAAATGTACTGTCATTCTTAAGTCTGGAGGGAAAAAAAAGTGAATTCTCATTCAAATTCGTTCAATAGCACAAGCCATAAAAAGATCCATAAGATTCCTGCCCTTTAATTTGCATCTCAGTTATTTCACAAGTTTTCAAAAAGCATGGATAATGGACAGAAAAGCTACAAGCAGTGATTAATGTACTGTACCACTTAACTAAGCCCCCTCGGTAGTTAATTGTCAAAAATGTTCATTTGTTTTCTGGTTTGAACTTGTCTGACTTCCATCCATTGGCTCTTTTCTTATTTCTTCTCATACTAGAATATAGATCTAGTTAAGTATCTTTATTTCTGACATTTCTACGCCGTAACCTTTTCCAGGTAACTTAAGGAGCTCAGTCATGCAGCTTTCTATCATCATGCTTGTCTTCTTGACAAGAAACAATTCACCCTGAACTCCCTTCAATTTTCAGCATACTTTTAAAGGGTTTGCCACAAAAGAAACCTGCTAGTTGATAAGTAATAATCTCTTTCAAAAATTTGTCTCCAGCTGCTGGAGTGGAGCACTTCACAGAACAAATCTCATACTCTGCTGGTTTTGGCTGGGGTATAGTTAATTTTCTTCACACCAGTCTGGGCTGTGCTTTGGATTTGTGCTGGAAGCAGTGCTGGTAACACTGGGATGTTTTGGTCATGGCTGAGCAGAGCTTACACAGAGCCAAGGCCTCCTCTGACCCTCACCCGACCCCACCAGGGAGGGACTGGGGGCACGAGGGGTTGGGAGGGGACACAGCCAGGACAGCTGAGCCCAAGTGACCCAGGGGATGTCCCAGAGCATGTGGGGCCATGCTCAGCACAGAGCTGGGGGAGGAGAAGGAAGAACCTTCAGGGTGATGGAGTTTGTCTTCTCTTGTCACCATCACACAGGATGGGCCCTGCTCTCCTGGGGATGGATGAACACCTGCCCAGCCATGGGAACTGGGGAATCAATTCCTTGTTCTGCTCTCCTTGCATGCACTGCTTTTGCTTTATGCGTTAAAATGACTTTATCAACCCACAGGTTCCCACTTCCATTCCTCTGACTCTCTCCTGCCAATGTGAGCAATCAAAGGTGAACAATAAAAGTGCATTTAATCCATTTTAAGAAAAGGAAGCTCCATTTGACTGAAGAAGCAAGTCTTCATTCAAAATTAGAACTTTCAAAATGCGAGTTTGACCTGTAGGATCATGAAGCCAGCTGCAGCACTGGTAACAAGGGACTCTGTGAAACAGAACACGGAATGGCTCTGCTCCATCTTCTGGAAGCACTGTTTCCCATGAGGGAAGTAAATTACTGCGTGCCTCATAAATATCTTTGATACAGCCCCTAACTCCTTCAGCTTCCAACACAACTTTATAATACATTCCTAAATATAACAAACATCAGAAAGAAATCCTAAAAATATTTTTAAGTGGATTAACCAAAATGATTTCCCATAGACTCGGTCCTTTAACATACAATTTCCTTGAGGGCATGTAATCAACATCAAACAAGCAAACCTTAAATGAGAATACTTTACAACACAACTGCTTTTGTGTGTGCACATACTAAAGTCCTGCTGTCAACTATGAGATGACCACAATGATGGAGGCTTCTAGTCAGAAACTGAGTGTCTTTGGATTACAGCCAGCACTGCTACAGACTTCCTAAAGGCACTGGTAGCACTAAGAACAGCAGCAAAGGTGGCAATTTTTCAGTTTGACAGGTGCTAAATACCACTGAACTTCATTATAAGTCCATTTTAATTGCAGCTATTGCCCAACACTCCTTAAATGACCTTACAGTAAGGTAATTATAATAAACAGCCTTAAACCAGTGCCATTCCAGCTGAATGATACATGGACAACTTCCCTTCCATAGCAACAAAGGCCCACATAAGAGAAAAGGAAGCATGCACCTACTATAGCATCCCAAGAGCAGAGCTGGGATCTATCACTGAGCCCCATCTTATCCCCAAGTGATTTACCATTTTGTCCTCTCATTTCCCTGAAAACATTCATATTGCAAAGGTGTTAATATTTAGGTTGATACAGACCAATGTAAGCTTTACTTTGCTTTTATTGAAAAACTGCCTGAAGTCACAGAGCAAGAGAACAAGTTTTAATACTCATTGTGGCATGTAGCTATTGTTTTTTGTCAAATTTCAGAGATGTGACACTATGAAGGAAATTAAAAACTTGTTTCAACTCAAAGGAATTGCCAGACTATCTCCTGGACAAGAAAGAAAATCTACATTTCCCAGAAACAGATGTCTCCCAGCACATTTCAAAATGGCAGCCTGGCCATTTATAAATAGAGTCTATTTATAAATAGAGACTCTCAACCCAAAGGAATTCCTCTAGTGGATGCAGCCCAACCATCACCCCAAACAAGTTTGCCACTTGTATACTGCTACCACTCGTAGAATTTTATCTATATAATTTATTAATCAGAGTCAATGTGGGACATTTTGAACATACTTTAAAAAGCATAGCTTTGGTTTCCTATCTGTCCTGTAAACTTTGCCACTGAAGAAGTATACAGAAGTATATTGCACTTCAAGGCTCATGTCTGAAGAAAAAGGTACAGAAGCAGGTAACTATATTTCTTTCAAAACCAACATTCACTTCTTTCAGCAGATAAACCACTTATTTTACCACCAATGGATTCATACTCAGATCATATACAAACATTTGTCTCCAAACAGATGCAGTTACTCAGTATTCTGCCAGAGGGACTAGGAATATGCCCCTAACCTAACACAAGTGCATATAAACTGTTATCAATTAAATGTGCACACCTCACAAACACATCCCAAACTTACACCTGCTTCACTCCCAAATCAGGTCAGTGATTTTTGCACAGCAATCCAACCAATTCTCAATCTTTTCACAAAAATATTGCTAAAGCAGGACAAAATTCAAAGCATCTTCTACACTAAATACATACGTGCACTTTTCAAATCCCTCACTGCAGATTCTCCAGTGTTCTACTAAAATGAAAATCTCAGTATCAACCAGCAGGTAAAACACTCCTCACCATAACCACATAACTACTGCTCAGATAAACAACACAAATTAACTAAGACACAGGTAATCTAATCAATTACCCGACATAAACAGCTGCAAGTGATCTGCCCCAAGTACATGAACTGTTTGACAACACTGACACCAAGTGACAGAATTCAGGAAAACACAAACCACAACAACCTCCACATAAAAATGTTGCCGCTTTTTACCCTGTGCTCTGGAAGAGATAAAGTCTTATTTTATCATCAAGAGAAAAACATAGTGAATACCCATAATGAGCGCTGATATTTTCACATAAGCTATGTATAAGTGACAGAATATCCGACATTAAACACTTGTTAACAATTCAATGTAACCTTGATCTTGCAAACACAACTCAAAGACCATGTGCACTTTCAAGTTTGATGCATATTAACCTCATAAATTAATTTCTAAAGAAGAAAAAATTAGTGGTTTGCATGCACAGGAAGTATTGGATTCCATTAACTTATGTGAGTTTGGTTAACTTTTCAAGTAAAAGATTGCAAATAGTACTTCTATACACTTCCATTTAGGAAATTCCTGTTAGTGCAACTTCTAATGTCTGCTGAATCTCACTTACTTGTCTTTCCTGTGCTCCCCTCTGCTGAGGAGATGCTGCAGCCCAGCATCACATGCACTAAGTAGACCTGTCCCCCCAACCTGCTGCCTTACCTGGCACTGCAGAGAGCACAAAACCCAACTGACAGAACCGTAACTCCATCAAACACAGCAGCTTCACCACCCACCCTGGTGATGCCCAGCATTCTGCCTTCTTACAAGCTCCCGTGGTCTTACCTGCTGACGTTTGTATGCCAAGTAATCAAGATTTTCCAGATCTTTTTGAAACTTTTGGTAGGTTTTCTGTAGATCAGATTTACTGGATACATTTCTTAAAGATTCAAATGTTCTTTGAAACTGTGAGGGGAAATTAAAAAAAATTAAAAAATAATTTAGAAAAATTATCATTCATACAGTTCCTGTGTCTCACTCTGTATTACAATTATTTTCTACTAAATGCTAAGGCTATTGAGTTTTGTCACCTCTAACCTTCCACATTAAATGAAGTCCTCTAATTTCATGCATCAGACAAAACACAGGCAATCAATCTCTAAAGGCGAGTTCTTTTTCTATGCCAAGTTCCAGGAAGTAATATATTCACATAGATTTAAATATCTTCTTTTCAACTAAGAAAAGTGTATGCAACTTTATACAGGCCATGAACTCGTTCTATCAAGCTTAACAGTAGAACTTAGAAATCACAGGGTGCTTCCTACCAAGTTAATTTACTTAAGAGTAATTTAAGACCGGATAATCACCTTGGGCAATGTGCTCACATTCTGCATGAAAACTGTGAAAACTTCAATTATACTTCATTATAGACCTTACTTTTCAATTTAGAACTTCTTTCATGCATACACTATCATTAAAAATAGGACTGGTATTTTTCAGAGATGCACAACACCAGCCCAGCTGTAGGAACTGTAACAGAAAGGTTAAAATTTGTGTCAGAGAACTGGAGGTCCAGATTCCAATTGCTACCTTCAGGAAATCATGAGCCTTCTCCTCTGACCTGCTGTTTTCCCAGCTGGAAATGTTCTTCTTCCCCCACTGAGCATGTGGCTGCTGCAAAGCTGCAGGTAGCTCAGTCGTATTTTGTTATCACTGTGATCACCATCAGAAGCAAGTCTATAAACATGTATTTACACTGATATAATCAGGAAGAACTACATGCTTGTAAATCCTTCCAAAATATTGACTTAGCCTACTGCAGTTCCAGAGTCTGTAGGTGAAGCTCACCTGTGGAACCAGTGCCCAGGGAATGAGGCAATGGCCTGCTTTCCAGTCAGTTCTGGAAAACCAAGCACTTCTGTAGTATCTACAGCCCACATTCCTCTATACCTTTGCTTAAACTACAGCCACTGAATTGGAATAATGAACCACAGGAGTAGAAGGAAAAAAATAAAAATTAAAAAAAAATAAAAATAAAGCCAAACCTTCCACTCATCTTGTGTCCCTCTTTAAGAAGCTGACAACACAACTGACAGCCAGTGCTGATCAAGGACATGGAGTGCTCCAGAGCCCCATTCCTGAACATGTGACTGAGCTCAAGCCCAAGCTGTACCTGATGCTGAACAGCCCCCAGGCACTTCTCCCTGGGGATAATAAGCAGCAGCAGTGGATTTCCACTGAAAATTTACTACAACATGCCTGGAACCTTCAGGCAAGTTCTTGTTTGCCACTCTGCAGCCTTTATTTCAGTCTCACTGCTCTCACAACCAAGAGGCAGGTCAAGGCAGTGTTTTTACCTATTTGTAATTTATCTTACTCTACCTCATTCAGCATTACTAGAGATTAGCTGGAGATTTTCTTGTTGCATTTAAAATGTTTGTGAGCAAAAAATAAAATAAAACTTTCTCACCCAAAGTATATGTTCCTGAATTCTGTACTGACATGGCTGACAGAACACACATGCTAAGACATGCAGTATTCTCCATTTTTTTCTGTTTGACTTCATTATCTTCCAATTTTTGTAAGATTTGTTGTTTTCAGATTTTATCTCTGTTCCAGAGCTGATCTGAAAGCCTTGTATTTGCAGTATTTGCTTTCATCAATTCCCACTCCTGGCTAATAACCCCTCATCTGGAAGGAACTTAATTACAATATTTGCAAACAAGACCTAAGTTCAGCTTAAGGTGACCAAAAGCACTCCACAGTCCTTGCTTTTTTTCAAGTGTGTAAGAAACTGCTCAGAATGCCTCTGGCAAGTTCATCATGCACCTTCTGCTTCAAACCATGACATATTTTTCCACAACTTAGCCCAGAGCTGTTGCATCCTGCTGTGGAATTGAATAATACAGGGTAAGGTCTCCAATGATTCCCAAACTCACTAAATAAATAAATAAATAAATAAATAAATAAACAAACAAACATCAGGTAGTCTTTTCTTGAGGCATCTTTTTTGGGGGGCGTTTTTTTTTTTTAGCTAATCATCGACATGTTAGACTACAATAGAGTTGTAGGATTGGCATAATTCTTTAAAGGATGTACTTAATCCCACAGCTTCAGTTCTTCATTAGCAGGAGCTCTGCTAGCAACTTCACTCAGTTTCCTTATGTCCTGCAGCAATCCAAACATCAATAATGCATTTGGCTCTCTGGAAAGATATGTAAGAAGCAGCATGAGAGCATGAGCAAATACAAACTAAATGTATAAGGGCAACATGCTTCAATAAAATTGATGGATAACTGCCAGAACATCCACATCTGTATTTAGATGCAAGGGAGAAACACTTTTTAAAAATGTGACTTAAAATATATCAAAAACAAACCAAGCAATTTTAAGAAAGCATAGATATGGTCTTTCCACTGCCTTGAGCAGGTAATCAGAAAACTGTGCCTTGGACATACAAAAGTTATCAGCACATGTGTTGAACTTAAAATTACATCTGGATCTTTCTGCATTGTACTTCTACCAGTGTAAACCAGCATTTTGGGGTTAGTGGTATAAAAACCCTCTCTCATCTCTCCTGTCTAGAGGCAAAAAGAAGTATAAGAATTGCTGACTTTTTTTTTCTCTTATCAATAGCCAAATATAAATAATCATAAGAGATTCACAGAAGCTTTCTGCCTGTCATGTTTTCAAAGTACTTTGAACAGTTTCTGGAATCTGAGAAGTAGCATTCCTTTACTATTTCTGGTCTCAGTGGCACTGCTAGGTAGCTAACTGGACTGATTTTTGCCCCTGTGATAAAATCCTATCTATGATTTTTATCAGAGCTGCTCCTGTTTTTTCAAGTTACCACAGATAACTTCAGAGCAGACAGTGCATGGACAATTTTGTACCTTAAAGAGAAGAGCATGACTTCATTGCACTAATATCACAGTATTCCTTTCACAGGAAATCCCAAACCCACCAGATGCAGAACCACAGCCCAGCATCCTGGCCCTAAAATGCAAGGTGGATAACACAGCAGCCCCAGTGTCCTGAGCAGGCACCATCAAGACATGACAGAATGAAAGCTCTGTGCTCATCTGATTGGAAATCAATACACAGAGAATGCTTCAACTAAGTGAAGCAACTCCCTGTCCCATTTTAGGTATCACAAAACAAATACCATCAGAACTCTGAAAGTGATGAGGATCACAAATGTGGGCAGGCCAGAAGGGTGTTACAACACAGCTTCCTTGGAAGTATGATGTTCCAGATTAGTGCAAGGTAAAGTGCTGCAGCCTCCCCTCCGATACTGACCATGGTTTATATGATCAGTAAATATGACTGTAATTCCTGTGGTCTCACATCTTAAACACTGAAATGTCAAAGGTAAGAGGTGAGCTCTGGCTCAAATTCCTCCTGCAGTAAAGCATATCAACAGCTGAGAATCCTCTGCTGTCTTTATGAACTCTTGACATAGCATTTTTGAGAGTTTACTCCACTATCCTCTACCCACTTTCACGAGCCTTGGAACTTCTGCTCTGCTGTCATACCTAACAAAAAGGCAATGAGATCAAAGAAAAGAGGCTGAGACAGAGTGGATGTACATTTCAAAAGGAAATAATATTAAACTAACTAATCATACTACAATTTTAATACTGCTTAAGCCAAAATTTACTATGTTTCATCTTCAATACAAGCCCTGAAAATTAACACCTTAACAGCTAAGCAGGAGGCCAGGACACAGAATTATGAGATTATAAACATGCAGTGCAAAGTGCTTCACTGCTTTTAATTCAGAAATGCAGGAAGTGACATCATTAAATACAGAGTACAAAGCCATATTCCTGGTAACCACCTTACAATCTCCCTATAAACAGGAAGGAAGATGGGGACAGCAGATCCTGCTTCTCCAATTTGTGCATGATGCTACTGGACAGACCACACTCCTTTAATGTCACTTGCCTGGGAGTCCAACTCCACAAAGATGATGTGAGCAGAAGGCCTGCTGCAGTTCCTTTATGTAGTTTCCTTCTACACAGCTGGTTCAGATTTAGGGCCTGTGATACAAAAAGCCACTCTTTTATTCATGAATTAGGAGAAGTGTCTCTTTTTCATTCATCTAGAGCTGCATAAGTCAAAGAGGATTTGTATTTCAGAGTACCAATATTATCATGTTCCACTGCATAGGGCAGTACAGTAGCACTGAACTATTTTTTCCATTGGTAAAATATTTATCTTATTTTCAAATGGATTAATATGAGTTGAATTAAGGAAAGGAAGCAAATTTTACTCCCATTTTGACATAAGGAATATATCCTCTGAAAAAAAAGTACCTTCTTGTTTTTATAAGGTACTAGCTCTTTAAAAGACTAAATTATACTAAATGTACTATTTAAATTTTCCAGAGATATGGTTGGAAAAAAAACCATTCACAACCTCTCTTAAATTCCAATTACTGAAAACACACACTTAAGAGGAAAAAACTGCTCTTCTCATATTTTGCTGTAATGGAATGGGCAATGTGCCTCTTTTGGAGAGGTTTATGAGAGCAGCTCAACAGATTTTTCCATTCAGAATATATCAGATGATTTTGCTGTCATTTTAAGAAGGTCTGAAGACGTACACTTCAATGATAAAGCAGATACTGTTTGTTTTGCATGCATTTCCTCATTTCTGCCTCTCAAAGCACAAATGAGTTATGAAATAAATTTCTCTAGATCAGAATGATCTCTGCATGCTTGAATTGTTGATCAGACAAGCTGTTCTACATTATACCAATTTTGTTGCTATACTACCAATAAATAATGTGCCAGGGAAAGATAATTTCCCCAAGATTACTTTCCCAGCCTAGAATTTGCCTTCCCATATTAGCACTCCAGAGAAGGAAATTTCAGGACATCACTTTCATGTTATTCTCCTATAAGCACAGCACTTGAGTGGTAAGTGTGTGCTGCTGTGGAGGCCAAACACAGTACCAGGCACTCCTAAGGGAAGTCTTTAGCAATGTCCTTTCCCTGACAGGTTCAAAGAGGGTCAACTGCAATGGAACCCTGGTCACTGACTGGAGCAGGCAGGCATCTGCACAGTCCAAACAATTATTTCAAACAGGCCTCTGCTTTTCTAATATCCCACCTTCCAACTTCATCACCAGAGACAATATGGATTTCTCACACTCAGTTGTACTTCTGATGACTTCAAGCATTGTACTAACCTCTGCTACAAGCCACCTTTATGTTACAGATCTCCCCAAGTTTGTGTTTACAACTTAACAGTCCAATAAGGAATTTATCATCTCACAGCTTGACAATTACTTACTTTTATAAGTTACAAAGGAACAGTCAAGAGGATCCAGATTCCTGCTGCACTCAAAAGGATGCTCACTTTGAAAAAGCCAACTCATAAGAGCAATTCTTTGGAAGCTGCTTTTCCTCTGCTATTTACTGCACAGCACAGAGTGCCACATAATGTGCAGAGTGTGATGACAAACACTGTAGCCCTGATTCCAGACAGCTGCATACCACGTACCACAGACAAACCTCTGATTGGTAGCAGGAATCTCTGTTTCATGAGAAAATAAATGGGAGTATGAACCATCTTCTCTCAAAGACTCCTGTCACCTTCTCAATACTCCCTATGCTCCAGAAGTTCCCCTGCCATGGGAGTGACCCATGCCCAACAAAGGAAGGTGTCAAGAAGTCTGAATTTCATCTGGATAGTGCTGTAAAAAAACAAGGTTTCTATAAACACATTACGAACAAGTGGAGGGCTAAGGACAATCTCCATCCTTTACCAGATGCTGGGGAAACAGTGACAAAGAGGAAAAGTCTAAGGTCCTTTTCTGTCTCAGTCTTCAGGAGCAGGACCAGCTCTTTTCCAGGTACCCAACCACCTGAAGCTGGGCACAGGGATGGGGAGCAGAACACATCCCCCCAATCCAAAATGAAATGTTTAGTGACCAGCTACACCACCTAAGACTCACACAAGTCCACATGCCAAAATTATCTGCCAGAGGGTAGGAAGGCTCCACACAGGGATCTGGATCTTAAATTAAGCACAGTTCTGGGAGTAGAACCAAGCCCCTAAACCTGAAGCACAGGGCAGCCCAAGATGGCTTTCCTCTTTCATTCTATGTAACCCTACTGAGTTCTTGCTCAGAACATTTTTAATGCTGATGAATACTCTGCAGAAAAGGGAGGAACAGACACCACTACGCTCACAGGGCCCAATTTCACAAGTTGCTCATCTCTAGCTGTTCTCTTTTTCTTTCCCTGGCAGGAGTTTTAAATAATTCTAAGTAAGCATTTTGTAAAGACCACGGTGTCCGAGGCATTCATGACAAATAAGGAGACTTACACAGTAAATCTACAAGCATGACATGAAGGGGAAAAAGGCAGATAAAACATGTTGGCTCAGCATGATCTGAAACATTAGAGAAAGACAGACGGCCAATGCTCTTTGAATGAAATTCTACATACTTGTTACTTTCCTGCTGTTCTCTTCTGATCAATAAATTTAAGCAATTCCATTAGTATGTTAATTCACTTAATTAAATAATATTGAGCATTACTAACCATAACGGATGAGCTGCTAACACAGCTCTGAATCAGAGTGCAAAACACAAGACAGCCCTTTGTCTGACCACGTTTCTCTCAACTTAGCTGTTTCTTTATTGACTTCTCAGACACAGATAGCTACTTATTTAAATTCTTACCTTTTATAAAAAATTTTAAGAGAAGATGTTTAAACAAGGAAAACCTTTCTTTTTAGTGTGATATACTTTATTTTTTTTCAGTAAATTCTAAAAGGATCTTCCTGTTGGCACTGCACCCTCACAGTCTAATAGGACTGTGAATTCCACAAGTGTCCAGAAGTGTTCTGTGCCAGAATGTGATCAGTCACTGAGAGTTTGTATTGGCATCTAGTATGCATTATTTACACACACATTTATTCACTCTTTGCTTAGTGAAGATCTGACAGAATTCATTAAACAACCAAAATTCTCTCCACTTCACTAGCAAATCTTCTAGAAAAGCTAATATCCTCTTCGCAAAGCTAAGGGTTTTGAACATTCGGTTTGAAATCCCTGCCAGGATTATCTAATCCTTTCAAACTCACCTGTTACTTCTAGTTTTGAAACATGTTCCAGTGGTTTTGTGACAAAAAATATCCAATATTTTCAGTGTTACATACTGCTTAATATGAAGACTTTATTACACAGAATTCAAAACCACTCCTAAGTCTAAGCAAAATGTACAAATACCAATATTGTTGGAGCCTACCTAAACTGGAAGGAGATAGCTTAGGTTCATGCTTTTCTCCTAGATATACATCATCAGGCAGATGTGACAGGTAACAGTAGATGAGGCTTTCTATGACGGCCAGTCACATTGTCTTTGTTTTCTTGCTATTTTTATTCCCAAGTTACTGAGGAAATTAAAGTTTAATGATCCAGAGTGTATTCTGTCAGTAAAAAAAGGTATAGTTTTAAATGTCAGTGTGGGAATTAACTAATTTTAGTGAGTGACCGAGACCAAAAACTCTCAGCACTCTTTGATAAATGGGTTTGAGAAATATTAGATACTTAAATTCCCCATTAAATATTTACATATTGAGCAAGAACTCACTAATACTGTACAGAGTTCTTTGATGATGTTGAACCAAATTCTTTCATTTCATACATGCAAATAAAGAAAGGATCCTTGATTAGAATTTTTATGTCTTTTATTCTACTATTACTTTCATTTAATTTTTCAAATTAATTTTGGGTCAGTCCTTTCTAATGTCTTCATTCTACCCCATGAAAATCATAGTGCTCAGAGACATAAAGAGCAATGACATTTCCCATCTCTTAAATGACAACAGCTGTAACACCCATGTCTGAAGAAGAGGATAATATGGTAGAAGCATTAAGGTTTTAGAACTAGTGCAAAGAAAAACAGCTAATAACTTTAAAGGAGTTGATTTTCAAGGCATATGAACTTGCAAAACCCAAGAATATTACAGCTGATACAGCAAAGACAAGGTCTACCTTGACACTGCGTGAATACAATGTCTTTTTGTGGGAGCAAGTCTGTATTGAAGAAAAATTGAATTACTAGGAGAGTTTTAAAGTATAATTATTTCAGTTAAACACTTAGAATAGAGCCAAGTTGCAATTCATCAAAATATTTAACCATATTTAAATCTGGTTCAGTCAGCTGTGACCAAAAGTTGTTCAAAACTGAGGGATGTTCAATAGCATATGTTGAAATTACATTAAGTCAATTTCCTGATTAGATGCCAACATAAAAAGACACCATTACAGCTAATACCACTGTTGGCAAGTTCAACAGCCAGAGCAGAGACTAAATAAATATGCACAATGTAACCCTCTCCTCTAAGAGCTAGGGCAAGTCTTTTTGCATAGGCATTACTGAGAATGTTATACCACACTAATTTATTCTAAGGGTTCATTTACAAATTCAGTTCTCCCTACTATGAAGAGGGAGTATGGAAGAAGATGACAAATTAATGGCACTCTTTGCAATGCTGGAGTTTTTCCTGAATGATACTCTGCATTCTTTCACCATTTTCAGTTCTATTTTGTTTTCATTTTCAGATGGAAAACATGAAGTAAATTAGATATCTGTTTAGAAATACTGAAACTCTAGTAAGGAACACCACCTAATTTTAGATCTCTCATGTAAGACATACTCAATACATCTAAGAAGAGAGCATCTATGATTATGAAAATAAAAATGTAAGATACTGCCATGAAAAATATAATAATCTAATAAAATTTTCCACAAACAGTACAAAAGACATATGCCGTTCCTATTACAGCTGACAAATTTAAACATATAGAACAGAGAAGCTTCTGCAGGTCAGTGCTCATTTAGCCTGTAGAATATCTCTAGCATTTTGTCAGTGGCAGACCTTTCAAGCCCAGTATTGAAACCCACACAACATTGTTTTATTATTAAATACTTTTCCTACTCTGATTTGGAGCCAAATTTTCACTCTGTCATCCACACCAAATCGAACATGCTTCAACATGGTCCTCTAAGTCACTGTGCTCTCTTGTGGCATGAGGCACTGTGAGAGGTGCCACCGATTATTCACCTCTGCCCTGAATATTAGCAAGTCAACAGAAATTTGTGCTTTTATCAGTCTCTCATAAATTACTGAAAGTACTAGTGGGAAGAAAGGAACCAAAAATAGATCAAGTATGCTGAACTTCAGTAGATGAGGTTTTTTGGTCCATTTACAAATCCCATCTAGAATCCACACACGCCCAGGCGTTACGTGCATGAGACCTGCAAGGCTCAAGTGCAGAAAGAGTTTTCCACGGCGGAGGAGCCCTGAGCAGACACAGCTGTGGCTCAGAGGAACCTGAGGGGAGCACAGCCTTACTCACCGCAGCCAGGTGCTGCAGCAGATAGGCCACGTCCTCCATGTCGGCCAGGATGAGGAGCCTGGTGACAGCGGCCAGCAGGGAGCGAGCTGCAGGGACAACAGCCTGCCTCCTGGGCAGGGAGCAGGGATCGCTGGTGAACGCCTCTGCTGACACCTGCAAGGCCTGACCTGCAAAAGGAACACAAATTCCCTTAGGCTGGATCACAACATCCAGAGGAAAGGAAGCCATCAAAGCTCTGTCAGTTGTTTGGCAAGTCACAAGTATTGCCAATAAATCTGGGATCTCTCTTCTGCCCTAATGCCTTGAAATGAAGGTCAATTATTACAGATCGTGCAGGTTAATGTTCCACATCTTCCATGATGCTCCCTTTCTGTTGTACAGCATCATTTAATTCTGAAATAATTCCCCTGGCCTTCACACTATTACTCTTTAACTGTACACAACAAAGCCAGGGGCTTTGTTAAATCTTTCTAGTCACTACTTGTTATATTACTATGTACTTTGGTGTCCTTGCTATTAAATAATTCCTGGTCACAGAAGGGAATGAAATATTGCTCTTCTCATTACAAATATAAGTTAATGGAATGAAAACCTCATACACTCAAACATCTGACTGTCATAAAGTGAAATCTATGCCATGGAGCTAGTGACTGCCAGTAGACAGCAATGTACTGCTCTGCATTGTGAGGTTTGGTAAATGAAATTCAACAATATGGACAACAGTGACAAACATCATAAATACTTGAAGGGAGGTGAAAAGGCAGTGGAGCCAGACTGTCCTCAGTGGTGCCCAGCAACAGGGGGAGAAGCAATGGGCACAAAGTGACACATAGGAGATTCCATGTAAGCATCAGAAAATGTTTCTTCACTGCTGAGAGTGACTCAGCAGTGGCACAGGCTTACCAGGAAAGCTGTGGAGTCTCCATCCTGGGAGATGTTAAAAACCCTACTGGACATGGTCCTGGGCAGACTGCTGGCCCTGCCTGACCTGGGGCACTGGCTCAGACAGCCCTCAAAGGCCCCTTCCACTCCTGAACATTTTGCAATTCTGCGAGCAAACACAAGTCAGTAGGGTCTGAATATGATCAAGCCCTTAGAAATGAGTGTGACATAAGCTGGGATGGCCAGATGAACACATAAAATCATCACCCTAAAATAGAGCCATGAGATGCAAGCTAGACAGACAGGAGCTACAAGTACAAACAGCAGAAAACGACAGCTCCAACAACAACATGATGTTAAAACTTTCTTAAATTGTAGTAGACAGCATGACAGTCTGATGCAATTTAATCTATTTTTATTTTAATTCTCATCAAGTGGATATTCTTCCATAATTACATTTGTCACAAACAATGAAACACAAAAAATATCTTTAGTGGCACAAACAGGAATTCACAGAAACAGCAGTATTCATAGCATTTCATTTATTTTAGACAATCAAACAAAAAGCAATTCAAAGAACCAAAGCCAGGATCCATCATTATTGCACAATTACTGTCAGGCAGATATTCCCAAGACTCTGTTCAACACACCCAGATAGATGACTCCCAAAGTAAATGCTGCTCTATCATCAGCTGATCAGCTACTGACAGCTACTGCTGTGTCAAATGACTGTTACTTACAGGTGCCTACAAAAATCTGCTTAGGCACAGGGAAATGTAAAAACACTCCTCAGCCACACGTAAGTTTTTAAAAAGTTAGAGGATTCACACACTTTATCCAGCACCAAAAATAAAAATTTACATGAAAAGCCTCTAAAAACAAGTGAACTGATTGCCTATTGGCAATCAGCTGAGAGCTCCTGCCAGGCTGTGCATGTACAGAGACTGCAGCCATGCCACCGACTGCAGGCAGTGAGCACCCCTCAGAGACAGTGCCCAGCATCACACTGCCAGCAGCCAAGTGCTCTGCACTGCTTTAGGAAACATCAACAAAATTACGCTTTCTTCTTTTATTTCTTTGATTTTCTTCCTCCTTTTGAAATCTCATCCAAGCATCACATGTTTCTCTCTTCTATTTGTATTTACAACCGGCTTTCTCCTCTAGTTGTTTAATTTTAACTGCAGAAGTGCGAAGCACATGGAATGCAGTGAATTTTATGGCATACTTATGTCCTCCCACAAGGAGGTACTGCTGCCAAGAAAGTCCTGTCACCCACTCCCGAACTGCACTATTAGAGGCCGATGGCCTTACAGCTCCAGAGAAACACAGTTGACAATAGTAGGAGCTCATTTACTAAGGGGGGTGGGACAGACATACCAAAGTAGAAAGAACTTCCAACATTTCAGTCTCAAACTTGAGAGAACAAATACAAACAAACAAGAAAAAACCCACAATGGTTTACAATACAGAATCCTAGAATTCTTTGGGTTGGAAGGGACCTCGAAGATCAGCTAGTTTCAGTCCCCTTTCCACTATCCCAGGCGGCTCCAAACCACATCCAACCTGGCCTTGGACACTTCCAGGGATGGAGCAGCCACAGCTCCTCTGGCACCCTGTGCCAGCGCCTCAGCATTTTCACAGTGAAGAATTTCTTCCTAGCATCTAATCCAAAACACCCTCGGTCAGTTTAAAGCCTTTCCCACTTGTAGAAGGTCCCTCTCCAGATCTCTTGTAGGTCCCCCTTGGGTTCTGAGAGGCTCTGGTAATGTCTCCCCAGAGCCTTGTCCACAGGCTGAACAAGCCCAGCTCTCCCAACCTGCCTTTAAGAGGAGAGGTGCTCAATTCCACTGATCATCTTCATGGCCTCCTCTGGACTGGCTCCAACAGGTCCACGCCCTCCTTACACTGAGGGCCCCAGAGCTGAATACAGTATTAATGCAGTATTCCACATGGGGTGTCACCAATAACAGAGCACTTATAAGCTCTTACTTACACTAGCACGTGCAGCCTCAAATTCTGCAGGCATGAACTAACACATTAAGCAGAATAAGTACCAGAGAAGGTTGGGAGTCAAGGTCACATCACAGCACAGATCAACCTACCCTTTCTAAAAAGATTGAACAATACAAGTCACCAGCGCAATCACCTGTTCTGTTCCCACAAATACCAGCTCCATCTGCTTCAGCAAATAAAAGGATTCTGCTTCAGCCAGCCAGCTGCAGTGACACTATCAGTGTCAGGGCACAGCAGATCAATACCTCCTGCATGTTCCTAATATTCAACACTGTGATAACTCAGATTCTCACAATAGCTTTCTGGAGCTGTTACAGGACATTTCTCTCCTGCCACACAGTCTCTTATTCCACTCAGATACCACTGGATTCTGTTGCATTGCAACTATTTCACCACTGCATATTAGGAAGTTCCACTTCCCCATCTCATCCAGTTCTTCCTAGCATGCAATCAGAGCCACCACACATCCCCAGCATGCCTTAAATCCACCTCTTCATTCTACTTTCCCACTCAGGGGCACCTGATCCAGTGATGCTGATGTCAAAAGCTATTCTGCAGAGGATCTGCTCTTGGTTTGATCAAACGAGTGTACAGCACAGATTATTTTAAGCCATTTAAGTTCTGCCTCCCAGAACAGAAGCCATGTAGGAGGAGAAAGTTAAGTTTACTTTTAAGATGAGGGGAGGGACAAATAAGAACATGGTAAAATACAAAAGATCCCTATATCCTTCCTTTAGTAAATGCCCTTTCAAGTAAGCTCCATTTCTTGCCAGCAAATGGTAGTGTTTTCCCTGCCATCAAACTCTTGCCTCCCCTGTTAAATATCAAAAGACATTCCATTTGGCTATTCAAAACATCAAAGTATAGGTCAGAATTTCCTTTTGAAGAGTAACTTAAGGCTCAACATGTAACTCCAGCAAGTAACTTGCTTCCAATTCACTGCTCTGTGTGATGACAGGCTTATCTAGGAACACACTTGAGCATGATAACTGCTAAACACAAGAAACACTGACACTGCAAAAGATAGAAACAAGGCAGACAACAACTGTTGTCTTTGTGACTATATATAGTCAGTCAGCAATAGCAGTAAATACCAAACATTTCAGTTATGCCCAGGCAACTGTTTGAGAACTGTAAGTCATCACACCTTGACATAAATGCAAAACCTCATCATCCTAAGGATAATGCTAGACTTCAATTCAGATTTCTACAACAATATTTCACCACATGGACAGCATCACTGTTTTGCCTTAAAACTGATTAAATCTCAGAATCAGGACATGAATTCAAGGCTGATACTATTCCATGTCAGAAGCATTTCAGGGTTGAACAATGCTCCTTACACCCTTTGCATAGCAGTCAGCTATTCCCCAGAACACTGAATTAGAGGACAATCTTTTGAAATGCTGCATGCACATGAAATCTCTCAGTGAGAGTCTTTCAGTATATTAACTTTGGGGTTTATTACATTAGTTTAGAATAAAACTGTGGACATAAGTAGCCTCTAACAAAGCTTCACCAAATCAGATCAACAGGAAATCATGGCAGTTCTTCAGTTATTAGGCCAGCGGATTTCTGGCTGATGCATACAGCCCACCACCCACACACCTTCCTGCTGACCCATTCTGCAGAGTTCCAGAAAATGTATCCAGATGTGGATAGGCCTTAAAAAGTACTTGCTTGAGAGGAAACAGAGAAAAGTGTGGAGAATCTCTATTAAAATTATTGGCTCCAAGCCTATAAATCTTTGGTAAAACTTTGCAGATGTTAAAGGAAGCAGACACTGCATTTATCCAGGTTAACATGCCTGTCATCCCTTATAGAAACACCTTCTTTCAAAGGTCACTAACAGAATTCAACTGAATTTGAGACCCCAAAATATCATCTACTGACAATGCCAAGAGCAAGCTGTAGTCAGCAAAGCCATACCCATGTTGTGACTTCAGAAGATCATTAATCACATACAGATGAATTAAATACACCAAACATTACCCCTACTCTTCATTTTTATCCCATTCATTTGCTCCTTTACTCTCCAAAGCATTATTATGAATAGGACTATCAGAAGCAGACTGAAAAAAGTCTATTACTCGTTTAAAAGGAGCCCCAAGTTAATGAGCTCCAAAAGTAACGAAGGAGCATTTTCACACTGGCAATTGACATTCAAAAGGACTAAGTGTTTAATGCTCATGCTGCATCCCCAGCTGAACAAGTTCAGCAAGTGACACAAGGTAAAACACAAGAGGAGGTGAGACAGTATTTATTCTTTCCAGATCTCACTGTACAAATGTGAGCTTAGTTGATGTGAGTGAAATTATCTGAAACATTTTTTCAAAATTCCATTATCCAGGAAATACAAGCTGTATCCACATGCAAAGCTTCCTAATTAACTTAAGACTGCATTACTGCAAGTACCTGCCAGTCACCACAGGAAATAATGCCCACAGAAAATTAAATACTGTATGCTATGACATGCATGGCAGGTGACCGCATGCAGTCACGGCTGTTGAGCCACATCCCTTCAAAGAGTTTGAAGTAAATAACAGGAGATGTTTAACAGCAGCAGAATGTGCCCTGAGTAACAGGCAATGAAGTTACATAAGATGTAGCATACTACAAATTGAAAATAGCGTACAGCTTCAAAGGTTAAAAATACCTGCAATATTAAGAAACTGCTGCCTTTTTTTAAATTGTTTCAACATTTCTTAAAACTAACCTGTGCAGTTTGGCAAATCCTTGAAGGGCAATGGACTGTAACCACTCACTACATCATTGCATAATGATAGGTGATAACATGGACTTAACTTTCTTTTAGAATGTATGAGGTATACATAATCTACTTTATGTATAATTTATTTTTGTAGTTACCTCTGGTCTTGGCTGAGAATCAATAAGTAATATAAAAATATTTCACATTTTCAAGTTCTCTATGTATAAAAATCAATATAAAACTATATATTTTATTCTTACCTTGTGTTATCAGTCTGTAATGGATGAGCTGACATTGGAAGAGTACTCCAAAATGAATGATTTTGCAAGAGCCTCAGCTGCTCCATGTGACAGATAACAGTGATACTTGCTGGTCATAACGCTTTTAATCACAAAGGACCTCAAGGTATCTCAGATACCATATGCATAGATCAAACTCTAAACCACAGCCATCTCTGGCTTCAGAGGAAGCCAAAAGCAAGTAATCACTGTCCTGAACAACAGCAGTGACTCAGAAACCATCTCAGCTGCATGTGCAAGATGATCAAATAAAATAAATTTACATTTAAAGAAAAACCTGATTAAGTTCCATCTTTAGTAAGGGCAGGATGATATCATTAAAATATACATGAACTTTAACTTGTGATTTCTGCAGGAACACATTCTGGATGTTGGTCATGTGACTCATGGCCTTCATGCTCACCCAAATATTCCCAGTTTCCATGGGGAAAAGCAAAACTCAAGAAAACAAGAGAGAGCTTGAAAGAAAATGGCTACAACATTCTCTGCAGATCACAAAAACTAGCCCAGTCCTGGGAATCAGGTTCAAAATGGAGAGATAAAGTCAGGAGGACACAGAATATGACACAACTCACCTGAGAGGAGCTCCTCTATCAGGAAGGGATGACTCTTACAGAAGGTGAAAGGATCCATCTTCCCCCTACTCTCAAAACATAGCTCCACATTGGACTATTATACCTTCCCAAATTAAATCCTTACTAATGCACAAAAGAGGCAAGATTTTAGGTTTTAAATTTTTAACCAAAAGGCCTTAATCTGAGATTCAGGTAAACAGTTCTTTTCAAGAAGTTAAAATATACATTAAGTTTTAGTTGTGCTTAACAGCCACTAAAATTATCAAAAAGGCATTCTGTCCTCATAAAAAGAAAAGAAAAAAAAAAGAAAACAACACATTCCAAACAACAAAACTTCCACTGATATACATATTTTTCCCCAATGGGGCCCAGCTTGCACACTTCACCTCCTAACAAGTGGTATGCCAGAACAGAAGATTAGACAGCCCCAAGTTCAGACATTTGCACAGCACAATGCATTTCCCAATGCCAGCTTCACTTGGACACCAGGCAAGGTTAAACCAATTCCTCGTGGTGCCTGCGTTGTTTGCCATGTACTTACTCTCTTTCCGCACATCAGCAAGAGCTGCATGAAGTTCCTCTTTAAACACAGCTGCTTCCTTGGCAATTTTTTCTCCCTTGTCCAACAGATTCCAAGTGGCTTCTTCCACAGAAGCAAGCAAGACACGAGCTCTTTTGGAACGGCCCTTTTTCTTACCAGAAGGATTCTGTGGACAGTTCACTAACGTTGTAACCTACATTTAAAAGAAACAAAAGAGACAATAATGGTTTAAGTTCAACAAGTGAATTTATATTGTTCTTAAAAATAGAATATAATTAAAAATAAGCAGAGATTCCCTCTGCTTTAGAGACAGGTAAGCACAGCATAAACATCAAGAATAGGCAAAAGTACTGAATTCAATCTGGTGCAGTTTTACTCAATATGTGCCATCTTTGTTTCCTTCCTTCGGTAGTATCAAAGCAAAGTTAACAGAAATGTCACTGTTCTATTAACCCTGATGCCAACTCCTACCACTGACTGCTTTAAAACCTGCTTGTAATACAATAAAAAAATACCAGTGCTATCTGAGGAGGCTTCAGCAAGGCAGGAATCATGGAACCATTAAGGTAGGAAAAGACCTCCAAAATCATCAGGTCCAGCTGTCAAGCAATCAATGCCAAGTGCACCAGTAAAGTATGTCCCTAAAACCACCACATCCACGTGCCTTTTGAATACTTCCTGAGAGAACGACTCCACCATGTCCTTTGGCAGCCTGTTCCAATGCCTGACACTCCTTTCAGGGAAAGAACTTTTCTTAATACCCAATCTCATCTTTCCTTGGTGCCACTTGCGACCATTTCCTCTTCTCCTAGCACTTGTTACTTGGGAGAAGAGACTGACCCCACAGCCTCATGGCAGGGAGTTGCACAGAGTGAGAAGTTACTCCTGAGCCCCCTGTTCTCCAAGCTGAGTCCCCTCAGCTGCTCTTCCTAAGTCCTGTGCTCCAGCCCCTTTGCCCTTCTCTGGACAGGCTCCAGCACCTCAATGTCCTTCCTGTCATGAGGGGCCCAAAATTGAACACAGAACTCAAGTTGTGGCCTCAGCACTGCACAATCACTGCCCTGGTCCTGCTGGCCACACCATTTCTGATACAAGCCAGGCTCCCACTGGCCTTCTTGAGCACCTGGGCACACGCTGCCTCACGTTCAGCTGCTGTCAGCCAGCACCCACAGGTTCTTTGTCCCCAGAAGTGCTGGGTCTTCCCATACTTCCAGCATAAGGCTTGCAAGTATCCCAGAACAAATACCCAAAATGAGTACAGACCCCTTTCAAAATGTTTTCTCTTCTTACCAAAGGGGTATCTCAGTGGCCAAGCTCAACATCTCCAAATTCTTCAGGGTGCTCTCAACATTAAAGCTGTACATCAATTTGCCCAGAATTTAGATTTACTACAGCTTAGTCCAAACTGTTTTTTTACCAATGCACTTCATCATCCATAAAGAACTTATTTTTATAGACCATCCCACTCTACACTCCTCATAATCTGAATACAGCCTCCACATCCCAAGAGAATATTTCTGAAACCCTATTCTCTAAGGCACTGCTTCAGCTGTAATACTAAAGAAAGATTCCCAAAACATTATTCCACAGTGTTACTTGAAAGTACATCTTATTTTCATGAAGTTCACTGATGCTTTTTAATCCTCCTATCCTGTTCTCTCTGCCAGAACATGAGTAGTACAGTGCTACATCTGCCTCAGCTCACCTTCAGATCTTGTCCATGAATTCATGCACTTGAGTGCTTTTCATGAATCATTACTTCTGAACAGAGCTGGAATATCCTCTGGGGAACATTTCTATAAACGCATCTGTGAAACTTAAAAGCCCTGACCCCTGCACCATTCATGTGCAATCTGAGTGAGAAAGGACCATCCACTTGACATCAACTGCTTTGGCACGTCACACAGGATAGAGCAACATAAATAACTCGGGCTCAGATTGTTCAAGATAAAGAAGGCTTGGGTATTTTTCTGACTGTGGCTCAAAGGAAGAAAACAGAATTATTTATTGCACATAAATCAGCCAGCTGGTAGAGAATGCACTGGGAATAAAAATCTTTATCTTTTATTTTTACAAACTCTCCAATGTCAGTTTTACAATATTTAAGACAGTTTCAATGACCATATCTTTAAAATGAGTTAGAGATTACAGGCTAATACTTCCAATAAGAAAGGCATAAAACACCATCAAAAATCAGAAGTGACCAAAAAAAAATCAAATAAAAGGTATTTTTTAAATTTTAACAATTTAATCACTATTTCACTAGAAAATAATGTATTCTACTTTGCAGGTTTTTACTGTAGTTTTTTTTTTACATAAAATATCACTCTATATATACTGTTCATTGATATGTTGAGGAAGAAAGGAAATAAAACAAATGAAAAAGCATAAAAAAAATAATCATTCCTGCAGGTGAAAACCCTTGACTGTAAGACCCTACATCTTCAGCATCACTGTCAGGAAATACTGGAGGCAGCAGCTGACCTCAAATCCAAGTCAAAATCTGATAGATATCTCTGCTCATGGAGATGATGGAAAACAGAAAAACTACTCTGAATTTCTCTAACACAGAACCCCAATGAGGAATGTGAAACCTTAATACAATCTTGCCAGAAAGAACTGAACCACAGACTAATACCGTGTGCCACTGTCAACAGAGCTTGTGTTGTAGTGGCAGAATACACAGCCACTGATAACACTATAATAGAAAAGCATTTCCCCATGAATCCTGCTCATGGATTTCCCATCTGTGAACACCTTCTTGCTGCCACGCACAGCAGGTTGTCCACTCCAACCCTGGTAGGAGCAGCACAGTTGTGCTAAAGGCACAAGGGGTTTCTAAGCCATTTTCTAGCCATGTGCCACCACACTTACAAAGCTGAAATGTGCTGCTGTTGCCTGTTATTGCCATTACTCATAGGCTGAAGGGATGGGGTTTATTGTGGGGCCACGGTTATGCCAAATACTGAGTTTCTAGGAAACTGAAGCAGTTCTTCCAATGCTATATTCAGTTATGGACAGCACTTAAGAGACAATCTCTTAATAATGCAGTAGTTCAGGAAGCAGTGTCTTGGTACCTTAAGCACCATAATATTTGGCTCACCTTTGTCTTAATATAAAAAGTATTTTTAAGCATCACTCATAGAACAGGTTTTGTTAACAATGTAGTTCATTGTAACTAAATGTCAATCTCTAGACATTTCAGAAAACCAAGACATGAACATTAGTGACCTAATGACAACATCAGAACTCCTGCCCACTGTTTCAAATCCCAAGTATTGCCCATACAAACAAGGAGTGGGTAATCCCACCCAGTGAGCAGAAGGCAAACTCACCACATGCAAAACTAAAGGCAACGATGTGTTTTCCCCGTGAGAAAACGTCTGGTGTGGATGACAGGTGGGAACACAAGCCTTTCGACTTGCCTGTGTTCATCAGTAACCCAAGAGACTCCAAAACTCAGGGCTTTTTCTACACATTGTGTCAGTTGAACCACGCTAACTTTGGCAACTGCCTTTTTTAATATGCCAAATGTGCTGATTGAGAATTAGACTGAGAAGCCTTCCTTTCAAAACTAACACCCTCAAAATACCTGGAACCAAATAAAGGCCAGAGTCAGAGGGAAACCACCAGGGCAATTTAGGGACACTGTTTTATTCCAAGGATGGAGAAGTTGCTGATTCACAGAGGGCTTTACACCAAACAGTTGCTTTAGGCTATTTTCAGGGTTTCATAGTAATCACCACTGCCAATTGCACAGCAGGGAAGAGGGGCAATTAATGCATTTGCTGCTATTTCCACAACTACTCCTTAGTTACTTCTCAGGCTGGTTTTGCCTCGATATTTTCCTATACTGAAGCTGTTAATGTAATGACTGCCCTAACACTCAGCAGAACTGGCTAAGACAGACTTCAGAGAATCTCAAGCACCTCCATTGTTTCTTTCCTGTCACAGTATTACAAGACTATTAAATAAATAAATTACAACAGAAATCTCAAAGTTAAACTGCATTCCAAGCAGCAGTTCCTGAAGTCAATCTGGCAAGAACATCATTTTTATCTGTGATTCTCTTTTTTATCACAGATTAATTCTCATTTATTACCTTTCCAGCCTCTCAATCACCCCTCATTGAGTATGAGCATTAATTCCTATTTTTATATTTTCAACATTTTCTTTCAAAGAATCCACTCAAAACCTAAGTTTTCCTTCCACAGGTCTGAAACAAGCAAAACATTAAGCTTAAGAAAGGGAAAAGAGTCAAAATTTTCCCTTAGAACCAAAGTATTTCCAATTTGAAAGCCTCAAGATTTTCAATGGTTGAGAAGAGCTGGGAGAAAAAAAAAATGGATGGTTTTTTTGTTTTATTCTGGAACTGCACTTTCTTTGTTTTGTCAGGTTTCTTCCATCCTGCAAAACTCCACCCAAAATTTACTTTTCTTTGCCTTCTCTAAAAACATGCAGAGTGTTGCAGCTGCCTGAGCACAGTCTGACCTACTGATCTCCAAGAGGTTTTTAAATTCATGTATGAAGACATCTATTCTTTCTACTTTGAAGCCAATTTTATAACCCATTCACATATCCTTGACAATTTCCACAAACCACTGACCTCCTAACTGAGGGTTTTTACACCATCAATCACATCCAGGCAAAAATAAATAAACAAAGGCAGATAAAATGAGAGAGAGGTAGCTCAATTAATAATAGCTGGACATGAAGTCATGATAGAAAAGAAAAGGTTACTTTCTTAAAGTAACTACCTTCCAGAAGGGAAACATGAGAAAGAGTGGAAAATAAAAAAAAAAAATCAAATATGACAACAAATAATTAATAAAAGAAAATAGATGAGTAACGGAGAGGCAAAGTTTCAAATGGGGAAAATACAACTTTATTTTTAAAGAATTGGTTATTTCATTACACTGCCAATGGATTCCCAGTGCATTCTACATTTAAGCATCTCCCAGATACCACTGTGCAGGAGACCAGCCAGAACACACAGCATGTACTATGACAGACGGGATGGCAACATTGGAAGTGACCAAACGAATGACAAATCTGGAAGGCAGAGCCCTGGAGAGCTCCTGAACCAGGGTAAAGTGCAAGTGCAGAAGAGCTGTGGGAGTGACTTTCAGAATAACATCCTTAGCCCAAGTTCTTCTTATTCCCTTCCCTCTATGCTTTTCCAGCTTACTTTCTGCAACTCTAAAATACCTGAATTATCAGTGGCTCCAGTAATTTCTCCACAGTAAATGTCTGGATCTGCAGATTCTGAGGATCAATTTTCAGTTTAATGTTCGGCACTTTGGCTGACATTTCACCTGGGTACAAAACAAGAGAAGTGCAATAAGCCAATTAACCATGACTACAAGCCTCACTGCCTTCTGTCAGAGCCCAGAGACTGCCTATGTCAGTATGAACTTGCTTCACATCAGGTTTAGGATTTCAAGACATACAATTAACTTTTCCAATTCTCCATTTCTAAATTGTGAAAAAAATATATTGATACTAAACTACTGTAAAATAATAGACTTAAATAATAAACTTAATAGACTTAATAGACTTAAACAATAAACTGTAAAATCATAGACTTAACGTACATATAAATCCCTATATTCACTCACAGATTTCTACATTGACTACATGTTAAAAAAATACCAAAAGGATAACTGAATTAGAATACCACTGAACAGAAGTCCTCCACTAGTCTAAAAAGGAGCTTCAAAGCAAAAATATGAAATTCCATAACTGAATTTATCACAAAACAAAAACGTTAATACCATGTGCACGACATCTGTATCTTACCCCATGTGCCAAATTACAGGGGTTATAATAAGCACCTTAAGAATATTAAGCACATACAGCAGCACTTTAAATTTCTGGAAATTAACAGCAGGAAAGAGTGCAACATTTTGTTATTTTATACCCTGCAATAACAAGTATTTTTTAAGTGTCAAGACAGATTAAGTTGAGAAAGCCTATTAATGAAATCAATAAGATGGAAGTAAAGCTAAGTAAGGTCTTTAAAGTGAAAAAATCATTAATTAGGAACTTGATGCAGAATCTACTTATGTGAATTAATAGTTTTCACCAAGTTCACTGGGCCATGGCTCAGGCCATTAGCCTGAAATGTGTGTGTGTGTCAACAAAGAATTATAACTGCTTTAGTTGGATTGCAGCTGATTATCACCCCAAAATAGAAGACATTTTAAATTTTGCAGTAACATAACTTCCCATAAAACACAGCTTGGCAAAGCCTTTTTAGCCAAGAAAGACTTCAAATACACAAATAATGGATATCTGTCCTTTTTAAGCAAGACTTATTACAACCATTGCTGCTGTAAAATAAAGTAATAAGGTACTGCAATTGTGCAGGCTGAAGAGATATATTGTCACCTTCCAGTGAACCTAGCACTGATTTAATACAACACAGTAGGTTTGGGGTTTCTATAGCAAGTGGGGGGAAAATTAATCTGGAGAGCTACCCACATTTCACTTACAAGCAAAGATAACATAAGCATTAATTTAAGAATTAAGGTATAAAGCATATAAAGAATATTCCATTCTTATTAAAGGTGACACAAGTGCCAAGTTTTTCTTTAATTACAAACTATACTAGTAGCAGACCTAAGCTCCCACAAATTCAGCTGCATCCAGCCAGGTGACAGCACATGGAATGAACTGATTTTTCAGCTTTAATTCTGAGCCAAAAGACAAAGTAAAAAGAAACTTGAGATAAGACTGACCAGAAAAAAACAAAACAAAACAAAAAGTTTCCTTCCACAGATATGAATGGAAAGGGAACTCTAGAAATGTCCATCACAACAGTTGCAAGCAGATGGTGTCAACTGTGCTGTGAATTCTTTTCTGGCCAAACAGACATCAGTGACAAGGGGACAGGTAAACAGGATGGAGGCAGCACTTGGTGCTTCTACTGGCACCTAAAGAAACCACTGGCTGACCCAGGTTATTTTTTTGCAGACACACTCATGCTTTAACCTTGCAGTGGCTTCCCCACAACTCCTTCATAGAAGGGGGTCAGCACCTTCTTCACTCAAAACAGAAATTAAACCTTTCTGCTGCTTGCTCTCCATTCTCACAGCACCATCTCCTCTGCTACACGTTATCTGCAACAATCAGGTCTTTTCTAAACTTTGGCAGATGAATATGTAGCTGCAATTAAAATCAATTCCTCTTGCTAGAGGATCACCATGCTCCAGAATACCACCACAGAGCACTCTCAAACTTGGCAAGTATTACAAATCCAATCCCCACTTTTGCAGGTCAGAAAAAATGTGAATCCATGTGTCATGACTTTGCCTCTTCTGGGTTGTTCTGTGTTTTTTGCTTGTTTGTTTCTTACTCTCAGCATATTGTCTAACATCAGCATTTTTATTCTTTGCTTGAGCTCTGAGTTCAAAAGCCAGTTAAGCCAATAATAGCTTTTAGCCTTGAGTCAGGCCCATAACAAAACATCAACTGAAAGTCAATTGCAAAAACTATTGTCTCTGAAAATTTCAATTATATTCTAAGATATAAATAACTCACTTAAGGGCTCACCTGCTGATTCCAGCAATATTTAAGTAAAATTCTAATGCTTCCTGAAGCTTCCTTAAAGCAGAAAGATAGAAACAGTTTTGCAAGCCAATGCAGCAAAAACTACAAGATCTTAAATTATTTTGATAATGTGACTACTTTTTTTTAGCTTACTAGGCTCTCCTTAATGTTATATACCATACTGGCTAATCAATATTTAAATTGGATTCTTTAATTCCTTTTTTTAATTAAGGCCAAGATAAGAGATGGTAGAAACAAAAATATACAGCCAGTAATGATCTTCCTGGGATTTTCTCTGGCATTTCCACTTACTAAGTGAACCTCTGTCCTTCCATATCATATTCTTTAAGATGACAAAATCTGATGTTTGCCTCAGGAAAAAAAAAATGAAAAATCAACATCCTGCCTTCTATTTTTTTTTTTTAATGTGTTTGTCTGCTCCAATATAACACCCCCCTAAGTACAGCAGGGGCTTTAACTGTGAGATATTTTGGTAAAAGGCTGTATAACCTCACACTCAGTTATATTAACCTTTCCAGGAGGCAATCTCAGCCCTGTACACCAGCAGCTCTTACAACACTTAGGATGTTAAGCATGTGTCACAAGATACAGTTGTGTTCCAGAACAACCAGAAAAGCAACCACCTGCACACTCCTACCAAGTTCTGCCAACCTCAAGATAAGGAAAATTTTGTCTTTCTATCAGATGTCAAAATTATTGAGTCTTTTGGTGTCAGAAGAAAAAGACACTGGAAAAACAGCCGAAGTCTATATCCATCCGCAATGCAAAGTGAACACAGCACCTGCAGCTTTTTTTTAGAATATGTAAGTACATTGTATACAGACATAAACTAGTAAGTGTCAGAAAGCAGAGCCAAAGACATTCTGCATGAATTAGAAAACCTTTACTTCAGAATCCATTTCCTGTTAGATTGTTAGAAAGCCAACAGTGTATCACTCACCTATCCTAGAAAACATATGGTCCATATTCAGCACTAAAGCAACTGTCTATGTAATTTCCTTGCGTTAGGAACTTCAGTGCAACTGCCTTGGCTCACCATTGGGCTCCCGAGGCATCTGCAAGGCACTGCCTGACAAGCTCCCCAGTGTATTTCAGGATGAGTGACAGCACACAGCGGCTGCTGGAGGGCTGGCAGGGGGATGGGCATCCTTAAAGCTGTACAGCAGAGCCTAAGGGTGGCAAAGAAGCTTAGAGCCGAAAAGGTTTTGAACAGTTAGATGGCACGAAGCAAGAAATTACTTGTACTTCCAGTGATTGTTCTTGGAATCTTCAGCACAGCAACTGCTTCACCATGCATTCTGACTTGTGCCTACTGCAGTCTGGAGGCAATGACTCTCAGACTCCTGAACTGGACAGCAAAGGGATTCATAAAGCTCTCGCCCAGCAACTTGGCACCAAATTTGTTTTCTCTGTTGTTTTTTTCTATTGTATGGCACTCTACAATGATACACAACACATTATCCTAGCAATTTCAGAAAATGCAAAGGCCTGCTGCCTTCTAAAAAATGAAGAAAAGTTAAAACAAAGTAGTCAGAATTTGTATTTTTTACCAAGATGCATGTGGACAGGGCACCTGAGGATTTTCAAGATATGAAACATTGCTAAGAATACGGAATAGAATTGTTTTGCTATCTGTTCCTAATTTCAGTATTTCCTATACAGCTTCATTAATTGTTACCAATAGCATCCTGGGAATAAAATTTGTTAGCCTTTTTGCTACAGTCAGTACAGTGAGTGCAAATCAGACTTCACAGAAGCCACAAAAACAATTACTTTGTTTCCCTTTAATCCTCTAGCTCACAGACAAAACAAGATATTCAGGATGCCAAAATCTTCTAGTTGAGTCTCAGAAAAGTCCATGCTGTTGTACTGCAAAGAGAAGACCTCTTGTACTCCGTAGGCCAGACCATGCTCTGGAATGGAGCAGTATCTCTGACACCAGGGAAGGATCTGGCCCATTTAACACCAGGTAAAACCAATAAAGCACCTGCTAAATTATTTAAATTTCCAGACAAAGCTGTTAGGCTACTCTCTAACCATCTCAGATTTCACCATTTCTTACCATTAGCAAAAAGAAACATGTCTATTAATGCAGACACCACAAAGGAGACCTGGAGAAGGTGGCAAGATTAAGACCCATTAATAACATTTATTCACTGAAAACTACTGTATTTAAAGAGGCTTTGCATTTATGTGTAGGCTGGCAACGAAGTAACTGGAAGATTTTTTTAATCTTAGCCCAAAAACTTAAAACCAAGTAATCACAGCACTTCTTTTTGCATTTCTTTTCAATTCTGCCTGTGTTTACTTTCTCCCTAAAGCACTTTTTGCAATCCACATCTGAAGAGCAGTTAAAATTCACAAGAACATAAGATTTCCACCAAGTTCTTCAACATAGCTCTCAGTATAAGTAATGTCATCATACCTTACAATCAATCTACTAAGAAAAAGAAAACAGCCTAAGCCTAGTTCTTTATGGATACTGGAGAATCCCCATGGCAAGCACTGGTTCATGACTGACCTAATGGCATTAAAAGGTTCAATTAAGGTTTATGGGGGGGGCAAAAAAAAAAACAAAACTTCTGAGGTGGGATAAAGCATCACACCTCAGTGAACTTGTCTCATGAAAACTTCCTTATATCTAGTGAGATAAAGATTTGAGATTTTTTTTTTCCCAGGTTTATAACACTCAGAATAAGCTCTCTTTTCCTTGTTTAGTAATCATGTTCCCTCCTCCTGCAGTGCTATCTATCAAAGCACTGTTTCAAGCAGAGGTTGTGTCCCAGTATCACATAAGGAAAGAGAATCACAGAGGAAAAATTATTTACTCAAGATCAGAGAAAATGCCAGTGGCAGAGTACTGGAATAAAACCATAATAACACTGAAGCACCTTACCCACACGTTCTGTAACTGAGGCCAAAAAGCAGGCTGAGGAAAGTAAAGTATTTTAAGAAACAATTTACACTATAAATCTATAAAACATAAACTCTCTTCCACAGTCCTATGTTAAGGTTACTCTGATACTGGTATTGCTTATTCCCAGGAAGGTCAGGAATCATCTCCCTTGAACATCCTATCAGAATCCTTCCTTTGGTGAATGCACACTCTCAAGCCAGCTAAGACTCCAACAAATTCCAGGAGGTGTTCCAGCAGAACTGTGAACCCTGCAGCCTGAGCAGCTCCACAGCCTTTGGCTTTGTACTGCCATTCTGGACTGTTTCTCAACCAACAGCTATCCAAAAAATGTGTTACTGCCCTGAGCCTACAGCCACTGCAAGAAAAATCTCCCCACTGAAGTATAACATGGAAGCTTGGGAACCTGACAGTATCTCACTATTATTAAACCAAATAATTTCACTCATCACTGGAGTTCCTCTGGATATGCCCCACTGTGGGTGACGGCAGAATTAAATTAATACTGCTTAGGCTAGAAATACTTTAGTAATCTAATAGTTTATAACATTCCTTCCATGTACATTTTTGCAGGTACTCAAGGTTTTGGTTTGAAAACCAGAGTTCCAGAGTTCTAATATTTAAGGAAGTGATAAAGTATTTGCTAAAAAAAAAAGAAAAAGAAAATAAAAAGAAAATAAAAAGAAAATAAAAAGAAAAAAGGTGGTATGACATCAGATGGCAGCATTTCATTAAAGAAAGTTAATATTTTTCGGACCTATTTTAAATTCTTAAATAAAAACCCCAAATCCTTCCACACAAGTCTCAGTGCTGTGTCCTCTATTTAAGTGGCACACAGTTCTCCCATGGATAGTTATCTGAGCACCTAACAATAGGTTAAGGAGGTCTGGCTCCAAGCCCTCCCTTTTGTTATCACATTTAAAGTGTTCCTATCTATGTTCAGAACCAGAGACCCCGTTCAAATAAAGTTCAGGTTGACCTTCCACTAAAAATAGGATATTGTTCAACTCATTAAAATAATAGACAATAGAAATTCCATGAGGTGCTACTAAAAGGTTTCAAGTGTTATGTATTGTAAACACAATTCTTCATTTCCCCTTATTGCTATTTGCTGACAGTTATCTATTACAACATTACACTCTGCTGTTCTGCTTAAGAAATGTGTCTCAACTGCAAAGAGGTAAAAAAAACCAGGGTTTTTTTGTAGAGTTGCTACTGATTTTGCCAACAGATTTGGTTGTTTCCTACCCATGCCCTACCCCAGGATGCTTCACCATCATGTACCATTTCATGTAGCTGTTTTCTGATAAGAAGGTTTGCATTATTTGTTTGATCCAGTGACCTAAACCATGTTTTAGTATTCTAGAATAGTACTGTTCTTCCCCGCTGCTTACAGACATGCCCAAAACCCCCAAAATTAAGGGCAGCAAATGTGACTGATACTTGTTATATAGAGAGAAAAAAAACAACCAAACTTTGTTCCAAGGTGAATTAATTTCCCAACATTCCCTAGTTCAATGGATTTGAACTAGGAGAAAGCAGTTCATTATGGTTTCTTTAACAATTCATTATGGTTTCTTCATAAATGCCTGTCACGAGGCCTAATTTTTGCTGTTGGACAGCTCTGGGGCTTCATTAGGTCTGAACACAACTCTTGTCTTCAATTTTACCTTACAGAAAAGTGTGCCCATAAGGGTTTTGAAATATGCACCATGTTACACCGAATATAACAGTCCTCCTTTAGCCGTCTGTTATAATAAATACTTTTTAATATTTCAAAATTTTAAAGAAATTATATAAAACTGTGCAGAAACTCATTACTTTCACACTGAGGTGTGAGCAACATACATTTACACAAGCCTCCCTTCAATTAGGTGCAAGATCCAGCAAAGTGCCAGGAGGCAAGCTAAACTTTTTAAAATAATGGCATCCATACAACATTTTATTCTTCCTTTTCCAGTATTCCAAAATGGCTTCTCATATTTGGAAAACACACAAGCACACTGCACAACTTCAGCTCCTGGCTTGAAGTGACAAGACCACGATGATTAAAACATTTAGAATATTCAGATTAATTTTTTAAAATCATGTTTAAAAGTTCATTTTTTTTAGAAAGCTGGCTGAGAAATCCAGCCTTCAAACTTTTTTAAACTCTTGGAGTGATTATTTTATAAAGCAGCTATAGTTCCATTTGTAGCTTCATGTACTACTTGCACTAAGAGGCAAATTACCTACATTATTCTTCAATCTTACCTTCTGAATCAAGACTGCAACAAAAGGAGCTCCTAGAAACTGTGAAGAACTCACTCGATGCAGCTGGACTCCACGGACATCCACAGCGAGGCTGCGAATGATTGCCTGTCAGCCCCAGTTCGGAAGAAACAAAATGGGAGGGCAGCACTCCACTGGAACTCCTCCCAAAATGGTAGTGCCCAACATCACCGACAAGTTGCTACTGCAAACACCGCTTAGAGACAGCCAAGCTCAGTCCCAGCCTCGCAAACCAGGCCTGACACGGGGCTTTCAGATCCTAAATCAGACACCAGGAAAGGCAGTGGTAAAGCCCCCTCAAAAATCCACGAGCGTTAGGCTGAACACGTGAAGGGAAAGAAGGAGAGCAAAGGCCACTACTATAAATCCACACTCAAATATAAATGCAATGTACGTCTCCTTCATTCACCTTCACAAAACAGTCAAAATACACTTCCAGATCAATAATCCCTCATTTTTAAGATTTTCCCCGGAGGCAGCCATTTAAAAAATAGGTATGAGTGAAGTCTGGTAATCTGGTAACAGCAAAATAGAGTACCCTGAAGGGCAGCTTACAATACACATGGAGCAAGAAAACCCTCCTAAAACTCCTGAAAGGCAGAGGCTGCCCAATATTTACATCTGTTCTGCTGGAGACTGAAAGTATTAAGTTATTCAGTCTGAAAATTTGTATGAGGTCCACACATCAGGCTGAATTTTCGTTTTGGAAAATTTCAACCAAAGCAGTTTGGTTTTTTTGGGTGATTTAGAGGTAAAAAGGGCACAGACGGCCTCAAGGTTGAGTAACCTGACACTACCTAACAGCACTGGGGAGACCCAACAAGGAATGACAGGAAAAACCCCCAAACCTAAGGAAGGAGGAGCACATGTTGTGACTACACAGAAGGGGAAAGAAAAAAAAAAAAGAAAACAACTTGGACATACATAAGAGGCAGTACTGAAACTGTTGCAAAGAATGGAGGGGGGGGAATCAATCACATTTAAGGCCTGTCAATGGCCAACTGATTTCAAAAGTGTCTTCTGCACTTTGAGATGCATAGAAGAAATGCAGCAGAAAGGATTATGTATGCAAAAGCATCAAATGTTATTTATATAAACTAAGCAGACTTTCATAGATTATATAATAATTTATTATAGGGAAATGCACTTGGTATTACCATAATAAGCTTACAATTTTCTCCATCATTCATTCCTCTCAGGTTCATATTTGAAGCTTAAACCCTGGGGGGAAAAAATCATTCTTTTCTCACCTGCAACTCATGAATTTAGAAGACATGAACAACAAGAGAGAGATAAGAAAACTGCTGGAGTAAGATTTAATTTTCCAAGTACTGTATTAAAATTATATCATGCAATGCAAGTAAGTATAAATCTCACCACCTGCAGTTAGTATTTCTCAGCATTTTTAGGTCTCTCATTTACTTCATGGATGTTACTTAAAAGTTAAAAACAAAAACGCAATTCACTTCACTGCAAAGGTTAATATACATAAGTGCATTTATGTAAATGATCTCTATTACACTTTTTTAATCGTTAGATCCTTGTAACTGCATCAGTGTTTTATTTATGAAGCAAATTATTCAAGAGGTGCACAGCAACCCTCTTTGTTTTGATAACTCGCTAATGAGAGGTGTGAAAATGCTGATTTTAACTATTTTTGACCCATCATTTTGAGTTATCAAACAAGACATAGGATTCAGCTGCTTAAGGCAAGCACCTAGAACCATTTTAGATACTGTAGGATCCATCAGAAAAGCCTCTCAGACCCTCCAGGTCTCCCACAGACTTCAACCACACATGCAAGGGCTGCATGCAGGGATGCTTTAAAAGACCGAAAGTGTCTAAAATGGCGCTGGCCACCTAAGTTCAGACACCTCTCCAACTGGAGAGGCAAATTCCCAGTGCTTCTTAAGAGGATTACTTCAAAAGCTGTGGTAACTTCAGGGCAGCAGTCAGAACTGGCAGGGTTTAGACAAGGTTCTTGCCGTCCCAGACCAATAAAAATAAGCACCTTCTTACAAAAGACTCTGAAAGCATCTTCAAATGCTGCCGAGGCAGCTGCTGCCAAGGCTGAGGGGAGTATTTGTACTAATACACCAAAAGTGGGGCAGCACAGACAACTATATTCATTTCCCTGAAAGACAAATAAAAGCAAAAGCCACGATACTAAAAGAGACCTCCCAAAACCCCTGTATAAAACATATTTTTGCCTACTTACATACCATTCATGAAAACTGAGCAACAGGCAGCCAGGTCCAGGACGCACCAGAGTATCCAGAATCGCCTCTCTGAGCCACATTCTCTCCTCACTAAGGGGGGATATTAATATGCCTCCTTAGCCCAAAACCCTCCCCAGTTTCTACACTGAGGGGGCTGTCTGTCTCATCAGCCTCCTGAAGATTCGGGCACCTGCTTTCCAACATGCCCAGCTCCGTTTCCACTTCCCTTCACCCCTTCTCTTCCCACAGTGCACAGGGTGCCCTTCCCTCGTTCCTGGAGGCGGCCGCCGCAACACACCCAGGCCAGGGGGGAAAAGGGAGCGATGCTGAGGGGACACGAGGCACCCGATCTGAGGAGAAAAGGGAGCGATCCTGAGGGGACACGAGGCACCCGATCTGAGGAGAAAAGGGAGCGATGCTGAGGGGACACGAGGCACCCGATCTGAGGAGAAAAGGGAGCGATGCTGAGGGGACCAGGAGGATTTGACCTGAGGGGAAATGGGCGCGAACCCGAGGGAACTCGAGGGTTTGAGCTGCGGGGAGGCTCCTGAGCTGAGGGGAGAGCGCGGAACGGAGCGGCCGTCTGGCCTGAGGGGCTCTGCCCTGCGGGGACCGAGACGGATCTGACTCGGCAGGAGGGGTCGGAGCTGAGGCGAAAAGGCAGGTAGTTCACAGAGGGAACCTGTGCACTGAGCCCGTTTGTTGGGGGTGATTTAAAATAACTTTATGCCAGCGTTCAGGTATCCTCCCTTCTGGCGTACGCTTTTTTCAGGTACTAAGTTGTTCCAGTCCCCTATGATTGCCCCTCCAGTTTGATTCACCAGACGAGGTTCTGCTTTTTTATCTTCTGCTGTAAGATTCTGGGTAGGATTTCACAGCTGTGGATGAGAGCTACGCCTATTGAGACACTGCACTTCTGGCAAACACGTCGAACACTTAATCAATCAAATAAGGTACCCATGAAAACAAAGTAAACTTTAAATCAAATAAAGTATTTGTACCTGCGAATCTTTGGCAACCTGGCCTATTCACAATTCTGCATCTCGTACCTGGATTTCATTCCCACAGAAGGCAAATGAAAAATTCCTAACTGGCGAGTGGCTAAATGTACCCCCAGAATGGCAGCAGGGCATGGATAGATTGTCCAGACACACGACCTTAGACATAGCCCTGTGCCCACCAGTATAGATGTCATTATATTTTCTAAAATTATATAAATCCAGCTAGGCCAAAGAAAATGTTATAATCAGATTCTTTAACAAAATTTCATGCTTCTGCAATAACTTTTGATGTTAGCTGTCCCTTGAAACAGTTCTGAAATAAATTATTTGTTTTAGAGAGCACATTCCAATAATCTGACTTTACATTTGCCTTCAGTTACTACCTGTAAGTAAATTCAGTAATTAGCGTTTTCTTTCTATTTTCAGTTGTTTACACATTTATTTAGTTCTAATGGAAGCACTGAGTTAATGTATTTCATATTTGTACATTATTATTTAATCAACCTTGTCAGAATGATATTGAATCCCTAAGACATAATTTTATACAAATAATAAATAATATTATCTAAAGAGATGACGCTTGAAAAACAGCCTGCTTTCAAGGCACTAATTCCCATTCCTGCTGAGAAACAGTGGAGTATGAAATTACTAGTTTGGGAGTTTAAATTGCCAAATCAATCATATCACCATAAGTGTCAGAAATTAAATAGCAATGACTGAAATTCCTAAACCTTGTGTAAATCTCAAGACCTCCATTGCTCAAGTTTTGTTTTTTCACACTATCTTTTGGAATTTTCACCAGGAATATTTTTCTTGCATAGGAAACATAGGCTATTCAGGTGAGAATAACCAAAGACTAAAAAGGATTATTCATGAAGAGCCCAAGGTTCTCACACAACTCAACAAAAGCACATTATCTGTGGGTTTTTTCATCTGAGTCTTTTTACTGTTTCTTTACATGCAGCCCATCAGTGACAGAAACCAGCAGCAGTATTGATCTATAAATCAAACTTTCAACCGTGAGTGCTAATACTGTACACCACAGATTTCTGCACAAGTACAATGCTAACAGGAGGGGTGCAATTAGTACATCTTTAATAGTGTAAAATAACCTACCTGTAATAGCTTGATTTGAAAAAATGGGACATTGAGCTGAAAGACCCATGGTGAATTGCCTCTAAAGCATAATTAAAGTTGGTTTTATTCTATTTGTTACTGAGTTTTAGCTTCCCTTCATTCAAAGTCTTGCAATTCAAAATGTACAAAGTATTTGATTTTTAAGGTTTTTTGCTATGATCTATCTCTGAGGCATTTACCCAGGATAGTTGCAACCAGCCAACACTAAAAACAGATTTAAAGTTTAGGCACAAATGTGGCTAAGCCAACCACTAACCAAGAGGGAGATTTTCTGATGAAGGTTTTTTTTTCATAACTGACCACTGTCTGATTTCATTTCTAAAGCTTCTGCTAATCTGGAGGTACTAACACAAGGTGCATCTGCTGGTACTACCCAATATCGTAATTCCTCTCCGTAGTGACAATGTGAAAAACAGCCTGTAAAACTCAGCAAAATAACTCATCTTAATCACAACTATTTTTAAAACAGACTGCAGATATTGTTTATATTGGGGGGGAGGAAAACCTCCAACAAACTGGAAAATAACGATTAAATGAAAAATAAAAAGTCGTGTATTTTAAGATGCGAAGCATACAAAAGGTGAGTAAATCAGGGTCTCCATCTGTGCTCAGAATGGGGACAAAAGTCAAGCAGTACAGAATGGGAGCCAAAAGCCTATTTTACTTTCACACAGGTGGGAAGAACCTTACTCTTTGTGGTGTTGCAGATGCATTATGAAAGCCAAGTTTTATTAATAAACCTACCACAAGGGTGGTTTTGGCCCAGAGTAGCATTTCCTATGATATTCAACGTAGTCAGATTTTGAAAGGATATCCATTTACCTTGTTTTCATAAAAATGTAGGAAATGTACGGATAAACCAGTTGCAAATAGGAACATGCTTCTTGTTCAAAACCCAGTAGATCTGGTAAAGATGCATTAAGGAGAAAGGTTCCACTCCAGTAGCACACATGTGCCCAAATTTGCTAAGATAATGTATTAAAAATAAGACTACAACAAAGCATTTGGCTGCATCGACACCTACAACAACATTCAGTGATATAATTTGATAATCTTGTGACACTGAGCCTGTGATTTCATTAAAATTTAAGTGGAATTTATAGCATTTCTCCAAAAACCATCCATTACTGAGCATATGAGAGGATTAGAGGCAAGAGCAGATTCTACACTCTGCCAACTTCAGCAGCAGACTTATTGTTCTTTTAAACAATATTTATAAAAAATACCATGGAATACCAATTAATTCAAGGGAAGCTGCCCAGCAGCCATTGTATCACAACAAATTTTGCCGTTGTTGACAAACAAACATGGAAAAGTTAGACATGCCCTAACTAAAGGAATAAAGCCACTTTTGATTCTCTACCTGAAACTTGTCCCCACATCCATCCTTAGGCAGTCACAGAACGTGAAATTTTAGCCATATAGAATTTTCCATAGTAAATTCTTATTTTCATTGTCTGTGTGGTTTCAGCTTTGTTAAATGATCCACAAAGCTAACAGACAGAATAGGAGGAATATAGAATAAATATTCTTCAGTATGCAGCATTAGTTTTCCTACTGTTATTAGTTTCTTCAGGGAGAAAACGTGAAATTCTGTAGTCTTGTGGTACAAGCATTATCTGTTGTAAAACACAGTTTATGTTGGAGTAATTATTTCGTTCACATTCTCCAAGGGAGATGTAATATTTACTCTTGAATATTCGAACTTACACATAAGCACAAAGTTGATCTTCTGCCACCATTGCTGTAAATATTTGTTAACTTGGGCAGAATCTAACCTATTTTTTCTGTTGGAAACCTCACAGATTTCTAACAGGAAGAAATGTTCAAACTATTGAACTTGCAAAGCTGATAGAGACTGATTAAATTAAAGAGCAAGTGGTGGAGAAGGGATGGAACAAGCATTACAAAACTGACATTGCACTTAAGGTCAACAAAGACCTGAAGGATTGAGGTGTTTGGGGCTCAGTGCCTGTATTTCTAAAGAAACCACTTGTGCATTTCTGATACTGGTTGGTTAATCTGTAGATTTTTCAGTATCCGTCCTCTTTACTTGAAGAAATTAAAACCATGAAAAAATGCAGGCAATTCTATCCCAGCACCATTATTTCATACAACAGTGCTAAGCCAGACTTTTTACCTGTCACCTATTCCGATGTCAAGATCTTGCTACTTTTAAGTGACTGAGACATAAAACTTCTGAGGTCGCCTTGGGAGGTAAATTGATTTTTTAAATACATTTATTCAGGTAGCACTCTGCGTGTGTCCCTAAGCCCTCTTGTCCCTGCTGCTGGGCAAGGATTGGTACCGGAGGGAGCTGAAAGCTGCTCTGCGCTTGCAGCTCGAGCTGGGAACACTGGAGGTCACTGCAGCACCGCTCCGCTTCCTCCAGAGACAGAACCCGAGCTTCTCCGTGTTCGGCCGACCGGAGCTGCTGAAACACGACTCGCTGCGTGCCACGGCATTTATTATGTTTTACTGAAATTCACAACACCGACACTGCAAATGGTGAGACAGAAGGATCACTGAGCCTGTTGTGTGCGGAATGAAAAATCAGGTTAAATTATTCCTTTTACCCATTGCAACACAGGTAGAAAGTCAAATCAAATTTAATTTCCATTGTAGTACTGCTGGCACAATTAACTGTTGCGAGCGTAAAAAAAAAATTATCCATAGGGAATTAAATTACATATAAAGGTCGTATGATAGAGACCTTTCGAGATTTTGTAATAACTGAAAGAAATCGTAAAACCATGAAAGATACTAACGCCACTGAAAGCTAATGCAACAGCTAATGACTGCTGTCTCCCGTAGCATTCCTGGCTGCCTGCTCCCGCGGACTCAGGCGCGCAGGTGCCCCTCACAGGAGCGGACACAAGCTCCGCGCTCCCGCCCCAACCGGCGCTGTTCCCTCCGCCGCCGCTCCCGCGGGGCCGCGCCCGCCATTGCAGTGGAGGCGGGGCCGGCACCGGCGGCGCTCATTGGCCGAGCGGGCTGGGGGCAGGGCCTGCGCGGGCGGAACGCCCTATAAGGGTGCAGCCCGGGGCCCGGAGCGGTATCAGCAGCGATGGCCGAGTGGTTAAGGCGTTGGACTTGAAATCCAATGGGGTCTCCCCGCGCAGGTTCGAACCCTGCTCGCTGCGGCCCGGATGGGCTTAGCTTTTTTTTTTTTTTTATTCTTTCCTGGCCCTTTGTTAATCCCCGCCGCGTGCAAGTTTTACTGCTCACGTCTCCTGTCTCGGCTAAAAGCCCCTGCAGCAAGCACAGCGATCATCTGGGATGGCACAGAGCGGGGCAGCTCGGAGGGGACACAGCGGCTGACCGATCGCAGGGCGATCCCAGGGGACACGGCAGGGCCCTGTCCAGCCGGCTCTGGAATAGCGCCCCGAGGGAGGCTCTACAGCCTCGCTGTCAGTCTGTGCCAGGGCCCATTCACAGCACAGGAAAGCAGCTCTTCCTCAGCTGGAAGCTCCTGTGCAGCAGTTCCCGGTCCCATTGTTCGGCCCCACCTTCTCCACACTCCCCTTTGGATATTTATGCACATTACAGAGGTTCCCCCCTCAGCCATCTCTCTGACACTGAATAGGCCCGGCTCCTTCAGCCTTTCCTCATGAGGGAAGATCCAGTCCCCTCATCATCTTTGTTGCCTGTGATATTTATCCTACTGCAGCTCATCAGGCCGTACCTACCTGCTCCTCCCTTAGCCCTGGCAGAAAGAACAGCAGCACCGAAGGTGTAGCAAGGTCCCAGGGCAAGCATCTGGCATTGCATCTACCAGCAGGGACAAGAGCCCTCGAGGGAGGTAAGAGAAGGGCACCTGGGGCTCAGTGCTCTTTCAACAGCTCACCTTCCAGGCCCTGTACACAGGGCAGGCAGTGTCCAGCTCCAAAGCTCGGCATTCACCCACACAAACAGTCCCCTGACTCACCCAAAGCTCTATTGTTCTGCCACATGTCCTACAGCTGATACTAAACAAATTAAATCTTGTCAGCAGGAGGCTTCTCTCTAAGGAATGGACTTGATCCATCAAACCTTGCCTTTCCTGAAGGAAGCTGCCCGATTCCTCCTGGACCTTGAATGAGGGGGGGGGGCCTCAAATCCTCTTTTCCTGCCTTTTATGACCTTCTGCACATGCATGATGCACATACACACAACATGGAGTTGGGGGGGGGAGGAACCCACAGAAGTTATTTTGCCAATTATAACCAGGAAAAACAAAACAAGGCAGCATTCCCCGATCGTCTCTGATTGGCTTACACTGAGCTCTCCCCACTCAGATGTGTCAGCCTCCTCCCCAGCACCGGTGAAGGGCTGACAAATTGGCAACTCTGCCAACAGCAGGGGGAGCGTGAGCTCTGGGCTGCAATAAAAACACCCAGCATCAACTAACTGATAATCATCTGCCCGTCTGACAGTGACACAGCCCAACAACCTACCGAGTGGCTTTATCTTTTGCTGTGTAATTTCATCAGCTTTACAACAGCCTCACTGCTTACACTTTCATATCCTGAAATGAGAGATGAGCCTGCTGGGAAGGTAAGATAGCAATGTCCACGCTCAGGAAATTAAAGATACTCAGTATCTCTTCATAATCAGGATACTTGCTTCTATTATAGAACATATAAATTGCCTTTCTTTAAAAATCTCATTTAAAGAGGAAAACAAACAATCAAGAAGCGACCTTACCTATCATTCAGCATTACTCAGCCTGAGATTTTAAATCATATACTGTCTGCACTCATCATCCAATCTAACTCTTACACTGTCACTTGACAATTGCTTGCAAAGTAACTTGGCAAATACTAGCAAAACAAAAAGGTTCAGAATGTTTTAGTTCTTCACAATCTTACATGCTCTGCACTTACACAAGTATAACAGCAGCAAATAAAGATATAATAATTCTATATAAGTCCAGAATCCTCCCCACACTATTCAGCTTCACTGTAAACAATTTGCTAAATAATTGCTTAATTTCTGTTTGAAATAGTTTCAAAGACCTAGAAACACAGCATTGAATAATGTGCCCTAATCTCTGTATTTTATCATCATTACTATATACACCTGCACCCCATCTGCTGTCTCATAACTTCCAGGTGAAAACTGCTCAGTTTTCCTGTTTACAAGTCCAGTAATGGTCAGGTTTTATCAACACTTGACTGGACTCCAGAGGATCAGGGCTCACCTCACAGTTCTGTTTATTTTCATACCAAATCACTCAGAGCTATAACACAGCACAGTAAGCCAGAGCCCTCACATACCCAAAACATTCAGGACCCTTTTCTGCCCACCTAAGCAACTCACACGGGGAGCTAGAGAAGAAAATAGGAGCTTACCATATCTTGCAGAGAGCTGCCCTCCTCCAACCTGAAACTCCCAGCCCCTAATCTAATAAATAGTGTCTGGGTTTGTTGCTGCTGCTCCCCACCCGGACAGACAACCCCTCGCAAAGAGAGTTAATAATCTCAGTGGGCCCTGAGAACCATGAACACCTGACTCTGTTTGCCTTAATCACACCTTCACAGAGCCTGAGATCCACCTCACCCCTCCTTCCCCAGTTAAAGTTTCAGAAAGTGAATTCTGTTTGGTGCTCACCAGTGCAGGGGCAAAGCACCACATAATTGCTGATGAAATGTCAGGTGGGACATTCTCTGGATCTTTTCATGCTACTAGCAAAAATAAAGCCTTCTAAAAATACTATATATTTTAAAGAAACAGAGAAGTAATTTATTCTTGGCGTGTGGACCCTGAATGATCCAACACTGACTAATCTGTCAGATGCTTCTTTCTTTACTTTCTAACGTGAGGGAAAACTGGGCTGCCCACTCATTCCAGTTAACTGTTGTTACTGGCCAACAGGTCAGGTTGCACCTGGTTTTGGGGAATAAAAAGCAAAACAAGCTGCACAGGCTACTCTTGTTTTCCAAAACTCTGGGTTTGCTCTGCTAGGAATAGATTAATTCAACTCAAGAAATGCAGAAAAATGGACCAGCTCAAGTTTAACACGTACAGAGGAAAAAAAAAAAAAAAGAGTCTGTATTGGTGGCATTGCTGTACTGGAGCACCAGTCAGAACCTGACCTCCTCGTGAGTGCAAAATTACAGGACACAAATTACAGGACTGATCTTCAGCAGGCTGTTGCAAAACACTTTTGCCATGAGCTTTCACTGGCCTAAGAGCCTTCCAAATATCTGCAATTATTCATCCAGAACAAACATCCAAAGGTTCTTTGCCAAAACCAACCACGCAATAATTGGCTGATAATGACATAGGTTTTAATGACACAAACTCTTAGTTTGCTGTTCAAAGGTCTATTATACGTTCACTTCTCAAGGGAAACCAGCTCATTAGGTGCTAAATCACCCATCCAACCACCCCCTTTTACCCTTAGCAGCAAGTGCAACGGGCACAGGAGAATCTGGGCTGTGTCTGATTCAAAGTACTCCAGCTGGCTGCATTCTCATCTCTTTGTTAGAGGGAAAACTGTTCCCTATTACTTAGTATCCTTCACATACAGTAAGAGTTTCTTCTGTTAATACTGTCTGACAATGTTTACAGTCCCTCAACATAAATCAAAATCTTTCTTGAGCAAATGTCTTTGTATGAAGTAAAGCGGCAAATGCACTGAAAAAAAAAAACAGTAACAAAACAATGTTAGAGAAAATTATTAATCTCATCTCTATAATGCCTTCAGCTGCAAAATATGCAAGAGAAAAGCATGTAAAAGTAAAGGTGATGTGCTATAAAACTGGCTCTTGGTACCAGTGCCATCCACCCCAGGGTCAGCATGGTTGTATCAGCACAGCACCAGCACTCAGCTTTTCCAAACTGGGACCAGCACAAGCAGCATTAAGAGTGGTAGCAGCCCCTGTGAGCGTTTCCAAACTGGGACCAAGCAGCAGCACTGACACAGGTAGCAGCCCCAGTGGAGCAGGCTGGCTCCAGGACACAGCTGGCCATGAGGTCAGTAGGATGCACCCTTCACTGGGTTCCAGTAACAGCACCGGGGTCCCAGTCTGTGGCTAACAGGCCCAAGTAACTCAGGCAGCGCAGCCCAGCCAAGCCACACAGGTCCCTGAAGGGAGAGACAGACATCAGATTGTTTCCATGTGGGGACAACACTGGGCCTTCCAGGTTACACTTTCCATTGCACTGCTAGGATTCCTACCCAGACTCCTTAAGCTTTTCTCTACTGAGATAACAAATAACAGGAAATTCCAAAGGAATCTCTGTGGTGGGTGGAAGATTTAATTAAAAAGATGAAAGCAACCCCTTGACTGCATGCATGAAGTTTTATTTGCTGCTGATGGAATTATCTGCCTGCACAAAACCACAATGAAAGTACCTGACATATTAGCTAAGTTTTCAAAGAAGAAAACAAACACAAAATAAATAAACAACAATGTAGAATTTGAAAAGTTGCCCAAATTATCAAAATTTTTTCATGTGAGATTTTGTACACATTAGTGCTGACTAGTTTGATTTTTCATTCTTCACCATACAAAACCCTGTCTAGCACACCTGAGCAGGGAGGGAAAGTGCTGTGAAGCCACAGGACAATGCTGGCACACATACAGGGGATCAGTTTTCCACCAATACATCTTAACACAAAAATTGTTATCTGGAGAGGTAAAGTTCTGGAACTGTCTTCCAAAACAAATAGCTGGTACAAAAGGTGTGTAAGGTATAAGATGAGTGACTTTTAGGAGTGCTTGATCTGTCACAGTGACCCTGGATAACAAAAACATTCTTATTTCGTGTATAAGATCACAACTCTCCTACAAGTTAAGATTGCAATGAGTACATTATAAATCACTGCAGCGAGTACCATGCAATGCAGAAGTGAAGCAGAGCACAGAGTTGAGAGATAAGCACAGTTCTGTTTACAGTTTGTTGTCTTCAAGCTTTTGGAAGATCTTTGCTGAGTAGGATACTCTGGAGCCCAAGGTTCTACTGAGAGTATGTTTTTCATAACATCACTCTATTGAGAGAAATATTATTCACTGCATAACATTTGAGAATACAAGAAACAGTATGTAAGATGTTAGATAACTTCACAAAATCACTGTGTGTTAATACTGAAAAGGGCTTTGCTTACTGAACAGAAAAACCTCCATCTGTAATGCTCACAGCCATGTGTGATAAATCAGTATTCAGACATTGACTGGAACAACACGTTACAATGAAAGAATACAAAATACAAATAACTTATAACTGCTGGCAAAAGAAAAAATACTGAACTGTTGAACAGATGATCTCATGCTCCTGCATGTTCCTCATTTTAGATCTCATAGTTTCTGAATTTCCTCAGAAGGTCTGATGGAGCATCGCCTGACCAGCGGAAGCGCAAGTGCCAGTAATTCCCCTCCGAAAATCCTGAGGGGAAAAAAGAGAGAGACAACTAAATTATGATAAACATGCATAAAATTACATTTTCTGAAATAATACCTGACAGCCTTCCCAAAAAAAAAGAAAGCAGAGAAGTGGTGACTTCCAGTGCTCTTGACGAGCAGTGACAAATACGAGCGCTGGAACAAGAACTCCAACACCAACCTTCAGGACAGAGATCAGCTGGGAAGGTCCAAAGGAGAACAGCAAGGGCCCCGGCAGTCCCTAGAGAGAGCTCACAAAGGAAAACTGAACACACTGCATTGGCTTAATCTAGGGAAGATGATGGGGATGGTGATGTGATAAATCTGCAAGTACCTGATCTGGGGCCTTTTAATACTAAAATGTGACCTTCCTTTTATAGCAAACTGAATCCTATGAGCAGAATTAGTGTTCAAATCTCTTGTTTGAGCTGAAATAGCCATGAAGGTGGTAGTCAAGAATTCATCCAGGCCAGCAGACAGGAATACACAATGCTAAGTTTCTAAGTGGAACACAATATATAAATTTTTGCTGGACCAAAACAAAAACACTCAACATCCTAGCATCGGGTATAAACACAAAAGTGCATACACACCCTGTCAAATATATGACAATATTAACATTTATTAATGTAAATATATGACACTGGATAAATGAAGTCGGCACTTGATGAGCTTGCTGTTTTCCCCATTCAAATACCTGGAAATTAAATCAAAACTTAAAAAAAATCGAGAAAGAAGATGCCTGAAAAGAAAATTCACCATTAAAGGAACAAGATGATGTTTTCTTTCCTTCAAAATTTTACTGTTCAACAAAGGATACAGTGATGATTTAATTACCAAATAAAAAGAGTAAATAGTATGAAGTTATAGAGCATAATTTGTCAAAATCAAGTTTTCAGTTAGGCCTGGCATACACTTCTTTGTAGGATGTTCTGATCTATTTTCTGCATTCTGCAAATGTTTGGGATTTCATTCAGTTTTGCTACCCTCACAATTCACCCTGATTTCCTGTTTGATCAAACTGGGAGAAATGACAGGGCTTTGTTTAACAGCGGTTCTCTGCTTAGATGGGCCTGGGATTATGAAACTCCTGAAGGATCAGGCAGCACAGAGGGTGCCCATGGTGCTAAGGAAGCTCTGATCAGGCACAGTGACCTAAACCACAACCAGGAAGTGCTGACTGGTAGGTGACACTTCTGAAACACACATTGATTCTGGTGCATACACTGCTTAGAAAAAACAAAACTGTTTGAAATACAAAAGAAGCCTCCAAGTCTCGAATTTTAGACCTCATTAACTCAGCAGAGGCAAACTGTGCAAAAGTACTGAAAGGTAGATAAAAAAATCCCCAAACCTAAACATTTTACTTCAGTTTTAAAATATATTTTTAAAAATCACAGACTATAACTGCCTTTCCTTTTTATTTTGCATTTTTATATATCAGAAAAACTAAACTTTCTATTTTGGTCGAAGCATTTTTTTCTCCTTCTCCAGCTGCTGTTTTTACTAGCAAACAAACAAGAAAACTTGGAATAGGGAGGAAGGAGCATCTGAAAAGTTCAAAATTAAGTAATCAAAAGCATAAACCCCAAACTGAAATCCCAACCCAAAACCACTTTTAAAAAGCTACAAGTTGAACACACTGCTCTGGAGAAGACTTTCTCATGGCTGAAAGCCACCATTTCAGGCCAATCCGTGGATACTGCAATTTTCTGTTTTCACTTACTTGGGGAGTCTGCATTCTTTGAAGACTGTGGTTTCACATCAGGAATTGCAACATCTTCTTGCTCCCTGCTCCCTTCCAACAATCCATCTCCACTGTTTTCTGTCTGTTGGGTCCATATCTCAGTAGTTATGCTGTTGGTATTACCAAAGTCAGGAGCTTCCAGCATTTGGTCCTTCTTACTTTGGACAGCCCAGTGCATTGACTACAGGAATGCAAACATAACAAAGAACTAGGCCTTATGCTTTAATGGGCTTTTAATCACTTTTTCTTTCTTGTATTGCTGCAATAAGTGGTCAAACAAAGCAGATTGAGAAGCCTGTAGGTCAATAGTTCAGGTCAAAGCATGGTTACATGTCACAAACAGCACTGCAGAGGACACTTTGTGTCATGTTGGGATGAAGAACAAAATGTACAACTAGATCAGAATTTTAAGGGCCTTTTGTCCAGCTTCTTATGTCATGAATTCAGACATTTTTTAAGAGGGCTTGAGTGACTTCAGAAATGTTAATTTTCAAAGATGCCTTTGACTTCAAAGTACCCTTTGAAGGCAAGGCAATTTGAAAAGATTTAATATTAAAGTCTGTGGAATAACATCCGTTTGGAAATTAACTAAGCTTAGTTGGAAACGTCCAGCAAACATTTAAGCTCAGGCTTAATGCTCTAGTTGAAGTGTCTCAAACTTCTCTCCTAAGCAGAACTGAGATGGGCAGAATTGACACATGAAACATTTATTCAAGAGCCTGAAAATACGACCACGTAGCCCTGTAACTAATTCACTCTTGTAGGGCAGGGAAAAAAATAGTCCAGTATTATGGAATTGAGCTCTACTAGGGACATGCTACCAAATCTTCTCAATAGCATGATCAGGAGGGAAATCATCCAAAAAACTCCTGCCTCTGTCCAGGTCACCCCACCAGCCTAGCAGGGCCCCTCCAAAGCTCTATGGGAAGCCCCGGGTTCCAAGGAACGACATTCTAGATTTTTTCAATGAGATCTTAATTTAATCAGCATGAAAACCTATCTAATAAGCAATATAACAAGAAGAGAATATATTATAAAAAGGTCCCAGCTTTAACTTAACTTTGAAAAGAAAGTTTCCTACAAAAGCAAAGTGAGCTGAAGCTTTTGAAAACAGCCCTTAAGTTATTTAAACCTCCTATAAAAGCAGCAAATCAATAAATTCACTCTAAAACTATGTGAATGGGCTTCTGAAGCCCTCCAATTTTTCCTGAATTTCCTTAACATCCCCAGCGTAGGAATCTCTCTGCACCATTCCCATCCCCACTGCAGCAGAACTCATAACTCTAACTCATCCCCTCACTCTGCAATTTTTTTTGTCGGGGCCAGCCCCACCTGCCCCAGCTGCCGAGGGCCCAAAGCCAGGCAGCACCCACTGACCGTTCTCACGGAGCTGCTCAGCGCCTCCCACTGCTGGAACGGGATGCTGACTTTGCTCCGGCGCCAGTAATCGTAACGCGCCCGGCTCTCCTCGTTCGTCAGAGTCTCCTTGGCTTGCTGCAGCTTCTGGAAATTCTCCACTGCCACACACACAAAGGACACTAAAGACAATGTTTGTTCGGCACAGGAATGAATTCAGGTGCAAAAGGGGACCTGCCAGCAGCGGCACAGAGTAAAGTAGAGGAGAAGGCAGGAGGAGGAGCAAGTGACCAAGGGAAGTGCTTCCGATTCCAGCTCTCACTGCTCTGGCTGGCTTTAGGATCACAGCATCTTTGGTGGACTGATACCCTTGCAAATCAGAATCGAAATGTTCCTTTGTCTACCAACTTCAGAAGCGCCTAAATTGAAGTTCAGAGAAATTTACAGAGCACTGAGGTGAAAGGCACAAGTCAGGCCCTGCAGACCACCTTAAAAAGGAAAATTAGAGCAACACTGCTTAGAAGGAGCAAACAGATCTACAGCAGCACAGGAGGCTACAGAGCACAGCAACAAGAACCATGACCAGGGAGGAAAAAAAAGATGAGCAGGAACTAACAAACAAGAAGAATAATCTAAGTATAGTTCAGATTAATTAACTTGTGCATGTTATTAGGTATGTTTTCTACATATGCTAAAATGTATATCCAGTGCATGAGTGAGAGCTCTCACCTTTCCCTACAGGGCAATTTTCCACTGAATTGTTACTAAGGATGCAGCTGCATGTTACTATTTGTGGAAGGGTTATTAAGATGTAGACTTTATCTATGACTCACCTATGTTGCAGCGATCTATCATTATTACTATTATTCATTTATTCCAGTTTACAAATTAGAGAGTTCTTTTGAAATACACTACACCCAAATACTAATCAAAATTGATAACTGTAAATCAAACAAGAAACAACAGGCTAAGGGAACAATTGTACTAGGTTTCCTTATTCCAGTGTTACTAGTTTTCAACAAATAAAAGGTCTACTTTAATTACTCTTCATTAAGCTTTAAGCTGATGAAATAAAATAAAAAACATAAAGTAAACTCTCACTAGTACAGTAAAAAGGTATTTAAAGTAAATAAGGCATGTTTAGGTAAAGAGAGAATATAACATTTTTTCAGGACAAGCAAAGCTGCTCTGCTATTTGGCACTTGGCTGCTCTTTTTTGTAGCTCAGCCTTGGTGAGCTCTGCTCTGGCCTCTCTGTGGCAATGAATGAGTAAAGACTGGCTCCAAATAAATAACTCAGGTGCTGCTCAGCCCTCCCAGCTCTGAGGAGCTGCTCCCTCTCACCAACACAAATGTCAGCTGCTGTTCTGCAAACAGAGGCTTACCGTAGGGCCAGCTTCTCTTCACTTCCCATCATTAAATTACATTAAAAGAAACTAAAGCACATTTTATATGTTCCTCACAGGCTTGTTCCTGGCAGTAAATTAACTGATGGACACAAGTGTGGCACCTGAAGGCCACTGACCAGCTCCATAGGTCTAGAAAGGGACCACCCCAGAAATAAATTCTGAATTAAAAGATGATCTGCTGTAGGAAGAAAAAAAGTTCAAGGTCCTAGAAATTAGAGAAAAAAAAACAAAACAAAACAAACAAAAAAAACAAAACCAAAACAAACAACCCCCCCCGCAAAAAAAGCAAAAAAACCCCTAAAAAAACAAACTACAACAAGTGTCTTCCTGCTTTATCACAGAGGAGTGTGCAAGTCTTAGAAGGAATATCACAAGCTTGCTATTTAAACAGAACGTGCTCAATGCACACAAGGATTGAAACATTTTAAGGGGAAATAAAGTTTTAACGCTGAATTTAGTATCTTGGCCATGCTAGTAGAATAAAAAAAAAAAAAAAAGATCGTTTTTAGACAGGAAAGAATACATACCTGCTTTGGGGTTTCCAGGATGCTTATCAGGATGACATTCAAGGGCTTTAATCTTATATTCGGCAAGAATCTGTTCAGCCTAAATAAAATATTGAGATAAAGTGAGTAAACACAGAAAAGATTTGCAAATTTTCTTTTTTTAAAGAGGCTGGGAACATTAAAGAAGGCTGAAAGATTTTGTTCTATTCAGTTTTATAAGCTTAAGCACAAGCAAAGTAGGTAAAAACAACCTCCTGCCAGTGACACTGCTTATTTAATCTTATTACCATGCACTTATCCTTGGTCTTGTTTTTTGTGAGGCTCATCCAACATGGCTCTAGAAAAATGTGCAAAGACATTTGACCACAGAGGCAAAATGCATCCCTTGAGCTGCTGTTTACTTTGTTTAATTGACTCTAACTTTCAACAGTCTCATGTCAGGAAGCAAAGGCTCTCTGTATTGCTGAAGATCAATTTGTGGGTTTAGGTGGCTTCCTATTCATAGGAAATTCAGCCTGCACCCCAGGAGGTTTCCATCTTGGATACTCCAAGATAACTTGCTCGATAACCAGAAATTCACATCCTATCTTCAAGTTAATCTTCCATGTAAAAAGGTTGGCTTGGAGTATAATAGATTTATAATCAACATTAGAATTGGCATGTATTAGTTTATCAGTTACTTGCAAATTCCCACACAGTTTGGCATATCATAAAGTATTACAACCCCTGGAAAAACTAAGACATGTTAACAGTTAAAATACAGGATGCCACTGGAGTGGGCACCAGCTTAGGTTTTCAAATGTTTAGTGCTTCTCCAAGTATCTTGCTGGTTCTTATAACTCAGAAGCCAAAACTTCTTTTTACATCATTGCAGTTCAGCTTAAGCTTTTACAATTCGCCCTAAGGTACCAAATAATTACCATTCTTTCCCATACAACAAAGGCTATTCATACAAATTCCTCATTTGTCAAACCATGACAGCCACATACAATTTAAATTACTTCCTTCAAAATTAAGTCTCATAGCACTTTTAATTTAGAATAAAATTACAGTTTGCTCAACTAGCTGGACAAATCTTACTGGCATATTCTGGGAAAAAATGTGGTCTACAGTAGTATCTTAAGAATTCTGCACTTCTCACTCTGCTCAGTAGCTCCTTCCAGAGGAACAGATCTAATGTAGTGTATGTGCAGTCAGTAAGACACTTTAAAACACATACAGTGTACAGAGAACTCTTCGAGACTGGTTACTGTATAGCCAGCTACCATCTCCAAAACTTAGTTACTGAAAGGGGAACTTTGAAGTTAAAATGTGTACACAGGGACAAAATGTAGCCGAAGGGTAGCATGGAAGTCTTCAGCTTAGAAAAAAATCAGTAGAAAATAAAGTTGATACATTAAATAAATATAAAATACATAGTGAGGTGTTTTACCAAGAAACATATCCTATACCCACTATACACGAATAGCATTGTTCTTGAAGAAGGATTGAGATTAAATCTCCCCTCTTCCTGTCACATCTCAAGATGAAGTAGGTGGCTGTGAGCTCAATTCTACCAGAAGCCAAGAACGAACTTGGTTTTTGTTTCCTTGAATACAGAAAAAAATCTGTAGAAACAGAGTATTTCTGCTTAAATTTCACCAGGTCCAACCAAGAGCAGGATATTCTGCAGCTGGGAGTGTGCTGTGTATGCCCAAAGGAGCCTGTCCCAAATGTCTGACTCCTGGACAAAACAGTGAGGCTGTAAAATCCCTCCAGATTCCTGTGAGACCCCAGAAGAGCTGTGCAGGGTCCTGAGGGGAGGAAAGGCCATCCTGGGGCTCAGTCAGCCTGGATCTCCCATATCAAAAACAGTGCAGCAACATCTGCTGCTTCTCAGAACAAATAGTACCTGACAGCTTGTTTTTCAGGACCTATTAGCATTTATTCCAGCTTTTTAATTTCATTTTCAAGCAATTGGAAAAATAATTATCATATGTACTTGAACTGTTCATTAATTGCTAAGCCCTTAAGGAATTAGTGTGAGGTAAAAAATGAGAAACAGCATCTGCAAAACCAGCCTGTGTGGAGACTTGAGCACTGCCCTTTGCTGGGACCACTGCTAGGAGTGTCCTCAGGAGAAGCTTTGCAATTCCCTCTGGGACACACCGAAGATGTTTACTCCTGGGCTTTATACTTCACCACTAGGACAGCTGAGACTGTCTGACTAAATTTACTGAGCAAAAGACAGCTTCTACCCCCACTGAATACATCCCTCATTGCAGCAGAGTAATCAAAACTCCTTTTCCAAACCAGAAACACAATTCCAGTTAATATAACAGCTAAATTAAAAAAAAAAAAAAAAAAAAAAAACAAAACCCAGCATGCTAGATTAGCCAACAAAAAGTTGTATGGACACCTTTAGCTGCACATTACTTGAAAACAACTTAGCTAAATCTTATTATAAAACATGTTATCTGCTATCAAAACAAATTAGTAAAACTAGTATTTGAATTTAAAACAGCATTTCAAAAGCACTACTATGGTAAAAGATAGAGATATTAGTTTTGTTTTCACCCGAACCAGTGAATACATTTTAAAAAATATTATGCTATGCGTAAAGCCCAAGAAACTGAGCATTATTGGTGTCCTAAGGCTATGAACTTTCATTGTATTACTTGTACATAAATAGCTCCTTTTCAGCTTTCAAAACCAATAACATATATTCCAAACTATTATTTGGATGCTGTCAAGCACATGCAGTTGGCTCTCTCCATAGTTCAGTCCTGTTCTACATGACATTTTCAACCGAAGCCTTCCTCCAGGTTCTTAACGTTGGAGAAAACACAGGAGAGAAAAACTGAGCTCTCCAAGGGAGATCCTACGAGGGGTGAGAAAGAAGGAAGAAGGTGCACAAGGCATTTCAAATACTCCCAGATGCAAATTCCCTGCAGGCAACGAGCACGTTCAAACTGCCGGCGGGGAGGGAGAAGCTCTTACCGTCGATAGCTCATCACATCCCAGCAAGTTGTAGTAATCCTCCAGGTCCTCCGGGTTGCAGCTCAGGATCGCATCCATCGGCACTGCTCCAGCGGGCTTTTCCCAGCCGTCAGGGAGGCTGCGGAATACAGAACACAAGCCGGAGCTCAGACACGAATCTGAAGTAGCTCAGGGCAACAGGCGGCTGCCAGCCCGGAGCGAGCTCGGTGAGGCGCTTTTGAACGCTGGCAGCTGACACGCACGGAGCTGGGCAGGTCCCCGCTGCCATTGGCCCCGCACGGAGCTGCTCTCGGCAACGCTCCCTGGGATCTGTAGTTGTCAGAGCCACTCCAAGGTGAAACTGTGGCTCCCGTCCAGACCGCGGAGCTCTGGACACTGAAAGGCGGCAGAGACTTCTCTCCGGCCATCATCTGTGCAGCCACTGCAAGCCAGGCACACACCGAGAGGCTGTCCTGCACCTCAGCCATTTTCTGTTCAATTTCTATTTGCAACTTTTGCCACCACCTTCGACCAGATGATCAGATGGGTAATTACAGAAAAGAGTAAAGATTACTCCCAAAACAACAATTACAGGGTGCAAACTTTGGAGAACAAAGCACCGACCTTGCCAAAGTCTCAAGTCAGAGGTCTGCCAGTCAGCTCAACAAAAAGGGGGCAACCTTCACTGTCTGAAGGCTTCCTTGAGTACCCAGACACTGCTCCTCAAAAACAAACAGCAACTGCACAGCAGTCACGTCCCACAAATTAGAAGTACCCGAGGACATGAAACACTCAGTATCTGCTATCAAATTAAATACTTTCTCATGCTAAATTACTTTCACACTGTGGCTCGAGGGTCTGTACTGTGTGCAAAGCACGTTCCTTGTGACGCTCATTTTACAATGAGGTGAAATACCTTAATTTTAAACTATGGTTAATGACCAAGACCTCAGCCCAACAGAAACTCTGGACACGTTTGGTGTCAGCCATGATATGTTGATTTCAAAATATCACTTCCTAAGCGTAATATAACCACAGGCTGAAGGCTTTCCCCTGGAGCCTTAGGAGTTCTGGTTTTACATTTCCCACATCTGCAAGAGCTCTGCAACTCAAGATGTTTTGTGACATTAAATCCTGATGTTTCCTTAGCACTCACAAACAGATGCTGTGAGCAGTTATTCAGTTCTAGATGCAGTGACCTTGTAGGAGAGCAGATGCCCAGGATGTGACCAAGGATGGAACAGCCCCTGTGTGAACCAACAAAGGACCCAGTGGCCGTTCAGAACTATCTATGAATAACAAATACATAATTTTTGCATCCACGAGTGCTTTAATATCTGCATTAATATTGTTCTGTGATGACATTTAATATTAATCTTCCACCATTTTCTATTCAAGGTTGAATTGTCTGAAATGTTCTGTTTTTACTATATGTTCAGACAGCCTACTAAGATTATAAAATACACAAAGTAACTAAAAGCAATAATATTAAAAGAAAAAGCATAAAATCCTTGGTGAACCCATTTAAATGTGATAAAAAATTCTACCAACATATTTCTCTGAGTAAACAGAACAACAGAAATCTTTTTTCAATGTCGCTACAAGTGGAAGAATTAGCAATTACAAATCCCTCCATCTCCACCGTTCATAAACTTAATAACCAGAAAAGTACAGGAAAGAAAGTCTTTTAACAATAGAACATGTCAATATTTAAATAGGTTGTACTCTGTGGGAGGACAAAAAAACCGAACAGCTGTCCCTACTCCCAACAGCATTCTTGACATCCCTTTCTTTTCCAAGTATTCCTTTAGGTAAGGTGGAAGGGAAGCTCTTTAACCCTTTTCCCCTCCAGCTGTCAGTGGCTATTTCTGTTCTGCCGGGTCAGTGACAACCTGGGGACGCGCCAGGTGTGCGCTCCCAGGGAACGCGCTCCCCGAAGCCTCAGCCCCGCCTCTACTCACTCCTGCGGCCGCACACAGCGCGGTGTGTGCAGGTGTGTGCGGCAAACGCCGCAGTGCCCGTGCTCCTGCCCCTCCAGATCCACGGGGCTTGGGGCACAAAGGCTCCCACAGCACAGCTGCAGGTTCGTGTCTGGAGAACACGAAATACACTGAACAGCGACTCAGCCTTTAACTACTCCTACTGACTTCTGTGGGGCAACTCCCAAAGCATCATCAGAGAGCAAGAGCAGCCACATGTATTACACAAAAACCCCACAAAGATTAGCCCCAGGACATAAAGTTCATTTAAAAGGGAATTGCAGAGCAGGAGAGGGCATAGACTATTGCTTACACATGCCATGGGTAGTGTTGCTCAGGATGTACAAATTGTTCTGGAAGTGAGGAAATCTCGTATTTGTTCTCTGTACCCAGCCACCAATAAAAGGTGCCTCTCAGTCCTAACACATATTGACAATTCTGTTTGTTCAGAGCCCGGAACGAATCTAAATTCTGCTTCAATGTAACAGGAGACATTTGCCAACAACTCGTAAAAGTCATAAACAGCCCTTTAAATAAGGCAGTAAGATCTGGAAATCTCTATTTGAATCTCAGATCCTACATCTGCACCACTGGTATTATTTCTTCCTTAGAGCTGTCTTCACACAAATAACCACCAAACCAGTCTTAAAGCCCCACCTCCCCTCTATATGCTGATGAAATCAGCTTGCAGGCACTTTTTAAGAAATATGAATCTTGCCTCAGCCTCAAGAGGCAAGAAGGAAAAAGAACACTTGCATACAAAGTTGCACAGAATAACAAAAGCTTCCTGATCTGGTCACTCGGCAGCTTGGTTTGAGAAGCAGCTAGTGTGAAAAGAAGTATATATGTATTTTTCACTGCTGTTAATACCTGAAAGAACCAGGGGAAAAAATAAAACAAACCCAAAAAACAACCAAACTTCCGTCCCCCTACAAAGATCACGTATAAAGTTAATTATCCATGAAGTAATCCCTTTTGAAGCCATATGTAAAAAAAAAAAAATAAATAAAATAACCCCGAATATTTTAAAAGCTGTTGGTTATCAAGGCCTGCAAGGGGAAAATTCTACCTGTCTAACCTGGGTATTGCCACTAAATTTAGAAATGCCATTCTATTAGATCCACTAATAGCTCATGATGTTGAACAGTAACACCAAACCGATATTTAAATTAACATCCATGAAGTTTAGACTATGTTGGTGGCAGCCCCGGGGAAAAGGCCGAGTTCTATCCAGTCCAAGCTCCCAGGTGGAAAGAAAACACAAGGAAGTTGGGTCCCTTATTAGAACAAATCCCATCTCTCGCCGCTTACTGTCCGGTCTCTCCTACACCACGCAGTCTCCATTCCTAAAGCAGCAGTGGTTTAGAGATGCTGACCCCCCCCAAAAAAAAGCTCCTGTATCCCGGGAGCTCGAGTACCGCGATGAAGAATCCCAGGTGGGGCTAATGTGTTATCCCGGAAGGTAAGGGGAAATACCTTAGAACATCCCTGCCAAGAGCCCGCGGTGCCGGTCGCTGCCTTGGCAGGCAGGCAGCGGCCGTGCCCTGGGAACGGCCTCACCCTCGGCTCCGTGCGCTCAGAGCCCGCTCCGAGCCCCCGGCCCCGCTCTGGAACGGACTCAGGGCCGGCCCTGCCCGGCAGGTTCCCCCTGGCCGGGTGCTGCACGGCCCAGCAAAGGGCTCAGCAGCGGGGAGCTCGCTCCGGGGAAGGGACACTGTCTGACCGACACCCTGAGGGAGAGCGAGCCCTAAGGGCTTCTCACGCTGCAGGCGAGGAGCGAACGGCGGAGCCGCCATTTGCCGGGAGCCGCCGACCGGGGAGCGCAGAGGAGCGGCGCACGGTCAGCGCTCGGCAGCGGGCGGGCCGCGAGCGGCACACGGCAGGGACAGGACGGAAAGGGAGGGCACGGAGACGGCCGGGACAGGCCGGGCAGGTCGCGCCCCTCAGCTCTCCCTCAGGCTCTTGGAGCCGCCATCGCGGGGCCCCCTGAGGGGAGCGGGGGCGGGCGCGAGGCGGCACGAGCACCACGTGACGCCGGCGGCACCCCCGGTCACGTGCCTCGGTTTGTTGTTGCCGGGTCACGTGCCGCGGTCACGTGCGGCGGCGCTGCCCGCGGCGGGCGGGGGCGCCGGGCGCGAGGGGGGCGGCGGCTGCGGCGGCGCCAAGATGGCGGACGGGGACGCTGCGCCGCTCCGCCCGCGCGGCCCCGCCGGCTCCGGCAGCGACGGCGCCGAGCCCGCGGCCAAGCGCCACCGCCGCGGATCGGGGAGCGCCGCGCCCGCGGCGCGCCCTGACCGCGCCGCGGGGCCGCCGCCCGCGCTCGCCGCCGCCGTGCCCGCGGAGCCGCCGGGGGAGGCGGCGGCGGCGGCCGCGGCCGATGGCGGCCGGGCGGAGCGAGAGGACGGCGGCGAGGCGGCCGGGCGGAGCGGCGCGGACAGCGGCGCCGGGCTGCGGGGCCTGCCCCGGGCGGAGCCGCCTCCGCGACGGGACCAGGGGGAGGGCGCGGAGGCGGCGCCCGGCGAAGACGCGGCGGAGGCGGCCCCGGGCTGCGGGCGGGCGCAGTGTTCGAACGGGGCGGCCGCGGCGCCGGCCCCGCATCCCGGTGAGGACCGACCCCTCCCTTGTCCCCTCCCTCTCCTCCCCGCGCAGCGCCGGCCCCGGCTGTCGCTCGGGCGCGGTGTCGCTCGGCCCCGGGCAGGGAGCGAACTGCGGGGCAGCTCCGGGCCGGCCCTGCCAAGGCCTCCTGCGCGCAGGGACAGCGCCCGCCTCTCAGCCCTGCGAGCATTTATTCCGCTGTGTTGCTTGCTACAAGTTATTAAAAATGGAAAATCATAAGCCCGGTTTTCTTTTCATGATCTCTGCCGTGTTAATTATTTTATTTCTGATCCTTAGAAACTCGTGCATAAGCTCAGAAGCAGCGGTCTTGACCAGTTCTTTAAAGAACTGCCAGTGACAGTCTTGGCTAAAGTTTCATTGACTGCAGCACAAAACTAAGCTAATCTTTCTAAAAAGTTTCTTTCAGATCATATTTGAAATGTACTGGTGGGCAGCATCACTATGAAAGTACCTCACGGTACAAACAGATCCGGTTTGAGCTGTTTCGTGTTGGAATTTATGGAAACATTTATTTAGAATGTTTCCTGCTGTTAATTTTAGCGCTTTTAAAAAAAAAAAAAAAAAAAAAAAAAAAGCAGTGCTTTGGAAAGATTTATTAGAATGTATGAGGCACTGCATTCTGCCAGTACAGTCTTTACATTTTACCTTGGAATGCAGTTAAAGATACTTCATTTTTATAGTAAAACTCCACAGAAAATTTCTGTCTGTGCAAAAGCAATCCAAAAGGAACAGGTATAGGATAAACCTGGAACAGCCTCAGTATTTAAAACCTCCATTGGAACAGCTCAGAGCAAAGCTAATGCTCTCTTACCAGTGCCTTAGATGAAGCTTTTCGCTCAGGTCCCTCCGTGCTTCGGGCTTGTTTTGCTGTGGCTGCCTTAGTTCTGACCAGCATTTCCCTGTCTGGTCCATTGAGGAGTACACGGGGAGTGTTACAGTTTAAATTGTTACTTTATCCTGCTTGTGTGTGTCACTGTTTCTTAAATCCCAGGGGCTGGGATGTGAGGAATCTCACAATGTAAGCTTTGGTTCTTGATACAGAAGCCATAAAGATCCCTTAGGTTAAACTTTCACCTCGTGGTTACTGATGTGTACTAATGCACTTCTTCCTTCTCCAAAATTCTCAGTATGTTCACTGACTTCATGCATAATGAGACAGAGCTGAAATCTGTAAATATATAGATTAATAGGACATAGTAATGTCTACGAGCACCTGTGGCCTCAGAAGAACAAGAACGGCAAGAACCAAAACCAAATTTCTCTCCTTGACCTCTTTCAGTTCTAATCAAAAATAAAGTATTTACACCAACAAGGGAAAGGACAACACAACCTCTGAATAAAAAAGGTGTTTTGTGGTGTTCTTTATTTGAGAATCAAGTGGAATAACAGCTGAAGTAGTGCAGGCAGTTCTTCAGATGGAGACTGAGAATTACTGTAGTGATTCTTTGCTTTACAGCACTCGACCGAAATTTGTTATTTGTGCATATCTTAGATTTTCAATAAATGAAGTTACAGGTGCTGAGGCTGTTTCTTGTAAAGCCAGTAAAAAAGGTTGAGTGCTCTGAGTTCTAATAAGCTGCTCAGGTTGGAATTTAGATGTCCCCTTCAGTGTAAGCTCAGTAACACGAGCTACTGAGTTGTTATGAGTTGTTCTGCCCTGGGCTCGTTCATCGAGGTCTGAGATGAAGTGAGGTTGATTTACTCTGGCTTAAGGCCACGGGCTGAGCCGAGGTAACTCTGGCACTCTGAGCCAAACGCAGCTGCAGGGACAAATGGACAAGAGAAACTTCGTGAGGGTGGTTCAAGGGAGTGTGCCACAGCTGAAATACCATAAATGGTTTATGTGGTCAGCAATACAGCTCAGCTGCAAGGTAACACCCTCACAAAATCCTGGGAATTTGTTGTAGTGAACGTGCACTTGTGGGTGTCTTTCAAAATACTGTTAAAATGCTCTTAAAACCTAGTCAAAGATGTGTCTGCAATGGTGGCATGTTTTAATTTTACTCAGTTTTTTAATGAGCTGAATGCAGTGAGAATTGGCAGGGAAGGACATTTTTAATTATACTTTTAAAACATTTGGATTTTTCCTATGGTGAAATACTCATAATGCCCAACACTTCAAAGAATGAGGTTTCACCAAGGTCACCATCCAGCCCCCTGAAGCCCAGCATTAAGGTAGCAAACCCTGCAGTAAATCCACCGACAGCTTGAAAGCATATCTAGGAATGTGAAAACAAAAGAGACATTTTCTGTGCCTAAGTGACAAAACTGCTGATTGAGCATGTGATTTTTGTTTTTGTGATCTATTTGAAGATACACTGTGCCCTTGGGCTGGAGTGTAACCCCCTGATGGTGCTGTCTTGCAGATAACTTCCTTCTCAGCGATGAAATCATAGCCAATGGCTTTCACTCCTGTGACAGTGATGAAGAAGACAGAGCCTCACATGCAAGTTCCAGTGACTGGACCCCAAGACCACGTATAGGTAGAAGCCTGGAGCATGTTCTTAGATGCTCTTTGCCTTTGAACAGTCACTTAGTCCTTCTCAGTATTCAAATTAGCTTTCCTGTTGCAAAAACATTGGCAATTAGTGCTTTTAATTAGCTTAGAGGTGTTGGCTTTATTCTGTATGGTATGTAAGGAGTTTAAAAATGAACCCCTTGAAACTTGCTGTATTTTGATTAAAATTGTCAATGTCTTCTTTTTTTCTTGAATAGAAATCCTGCCACGAACCCTATTAAAAGCATAGACACAGACTCACTAAATTAAACAAATTTATGGCATATTTCCATAGCCTGCCTATTTTGTATTAATTCTTTAAGGAACAAGATGATCCCTGTATGATTTTAGGACAGTGAGCCCTCATCTCACGTGTTTCTGGAAAGATTTATTTAATGGCTTGAGGAGGTCATGTCTGAAATAATTTGTGTTAGATGACCCAAAAACAACAAAAACCCATGGATTGCTAGGCTCCATGTGTCTGCTTAGAGTGATGGTTTATAATGCCACAGGAAAGCATATGTATGTTGCCTTTTCAGCTTATTCCTGTAAATATCAAATGCTGGGAAAATACAGATGGAGACACATGGTGAAACTCCTGTTGCACCTCTGAAAGAGGTTTTAAGTTTGCTGTGAACTGGGATTTGTACTTGACTGACTTTCTATGAAATCCTTCATGGGTTAACATAAAACAATGATATAAATAAATGAAATGCCCAGCTCTCACTTCAGAGTTTAGACCAGAATACAGGGCACTTGATGAATGGAGCATTAAATTGGATTCATGAAACTGTACTATCAAGCATTAATAAATGGAACAATGACCATGATCATCTGCAGTACTTGACTCTGATTTAAATATCTGTATTTTTTAATTTTCCCAGGTCCCTACACTTTTGTTCAGCAGCATCTCATGTTAGGTACAGACCCACGGACAATTCTGAAGGACCTGCTGCCAGAAACGATCCCCCCTCCTGAACTGGATGACATGACTCTGTGGCAAATCGTGATAAACATCCTTTCAGAGCCACCAAAAAGGAAGAAGAGGAAAGATATTAACACCATTGATGATGCTGTGAAACTCTTGCAGGAGTGTAAGAAGATCATGGTCTTGACTGGAGCTGGGGTAGGTATTGCTGCAGTGACTGTGACAATATGGAGACAGGTTGGCTCAGCACTTCAGTACAGCTTGCAGGGATGGCAGCAAGTCACTGTGCTGGGGGAAGAGCCCAGTCCACTGCAAGGACTGGAGCTCCCGTTGGAAATTCCACCATCTCTCTTCTCAGAACAAAATCATCTTAGACACAGAAACTTATAAACAGCTGCTTCCATGCAAAATAGTTACGGAATAAGAACATTTTCTATTCTAGTCTTCAGATAAAGGGGATGACTTTTTTTGAACAAAATCTCAGTGGCCCAGATGGAGCCTGAGGGACTAGAAGAATAGGATTTGGAAAGAAAAGAAAAGAGTTGGGGAGGATGATCGTAAGAACAAGTTTGATCAGATTTCAGCAGACTCAGTGTTACTTTGAGCACGTGCTGCTCTGTGATGGTGATGAAGCTACTCACTGTTTGACTAAAGAACTTTTCTGAAGTGCTGCACATTTGCAGCTCTGTACCTGTGCACCAGATCATTTCTTGCTTCTGTTGTTCACACACAGATGGTGTGACACGATTCAGAGCAGACGAGTCGTTCAATTCAGCTTTTAGAAGAGCACTGCTACTCCCGATCTTGCTCTTTGCATACTTCCATACACCTGTTTCTCCTCCTCTCCCCATGCTATTTTGGGGTAGTCTGGGACAATGATTTCAGTCCTTATTGACTACTACAATGCTTTGATAAGCAATATTTATCAGTAAACAACTTTTATCAAAAGGGGTTTATTCTTCAAAAGTAAGAATATATTTTTCAAAAGCAAGACTACTCTTACTGTCTGTGTTAGCATGTAAAAGAAAATTTGAAATATCAACCACCATATCTAAACATGAGTTGGCAGATCAGTGAACAATTGCTAATTAAATTTACTGCAATAATGCTCTCAATTTTTGTTCACATCTTACAAAACTGCCAGTGGTAAAAGCAAGTTCTGGTATCCTGTTACTGCCTGTGCAGACTGTGCTAAACGGTTTTCTGTCCACCTGTGAAATTTTGTTTCTGTGCTGACTGTCATTTGGGAATCGTTATATTGGACCAAAAAAAATATACATATATATAGAGAGAGAGAGAGAGAAAGAGAGAACCCAGACTGGTTTTGTTCTTAATGTTTCTGAGCACTGAGCATACAGAAATGTGGTTTCCCAGAGCAACACTTTATAGTCCAATATGTAGTTTCACTTATTTCAGATTGCAAAATTATATTTCAGGTGTCAGTGTCTTGTGGAATACCTGACTTTAGATCCAGAGATGGCATCTATGCACGCCTTGCTGTAGACTTCCCAGACCTTCCAGATCCTCAAGCAATGTTTGATATAGAATACTTCAGAAAGGATCCCAGGCCATTTTTTAAATTTGCAAAGGTATGGCTTTCCAACAGTTTTGTCTTAGTCAGTAAAGACAGATGACAGCATTAAAATGCATAACTCAGATAAAAACCAGAAATGTTCAGCAACATTCTCTTTTCTAAGCTTATTTACTGTTGCTGTTGTAAGTTCATGGTATATCATGGTTGAGATATACACAACCATTTCAGATGGTTGAAAAGATCTCAGTGGTGATAAACAGTTTCAAAAGCAGTGATTTCATCTCTTAGACAAGAAGGAATTGTAAAAGCTGTAGACATATGGAGAAACAAAAAGAAAACCCAATTGCATTTAGTCTTCGATTTCCTTGGGACCAAAAGAAAATCAAACCCAAGATATAAGAATTTCTGTAGGACCAGTAAGGACTTGGGAAAATCAGTCATCACTGGTTGTGCTCATTCTTTCTTCCATTTGCTCACAATTCATCCTACTGCTCTGTCAAGTTACAAAGGGTGGAAAAGAAAACCCAGTGCATTCTTTCTCTGCCTGGCTTTCTCTGAAAGCCTCCTATCCAGATACTAACAAATTTTGATGCTTATCAGTATAGTCGGTTCCTTTGGGTTTTAATATTAAAAACCATCACCCCCCACAAACAAAAACCCAGCCCAAACCAAAAAACCACCACAGCAAACAAAACAAAAAAATTTAAAAATCAACTTACTGGAAACCTGTCTACACACAGGTTTTACCAGAAAAGTCCAAATCCAATTTGGCTGATACCTTTTAATTTTTACTTTTTCACTCCTCCTTTTCTGTCCATCAGAATACATGTTTCTAGTAACAAATACTGAGGTCACTTGACACTTACAAAGGAGAGAAAGCTTTCCTGTTTCGTAATTGTCAAAACCAGAAAAAGATCTAAGTGTTGCTTTTATGCTGTGTAAAGAACAAAATCCCAGCTTGCACAGAGCAGTTCTGAGGAGCTGAGTGCTGGGAAGAGGAGCCGGGTGCCAGAGCAGTGGCAAAGGGCACAGGGAGGGACCTCTGGGGACAGTGTCCAGCTCAGGTAAAGATTCTGCATCCTTTCCCACTGTCTAATGTGCTTCTGAATTCCCTAGGAAATCTACCCGGGACAATTCCAGCCGTCTCTCTGCCACAGGTTCATCGCTTTGATGGATAAAGAAGGAAAACTCCTTCGCAACTATACTCAGAACATAGACACACTAGAACAGGTGGCAGGAATCCAAAGGATAATACAGTGTCATGGTTAGTGGCTTTAGTTTCACTTCTTTTCCCTCTGGGAATTCTTACTGGTTCATGTGACAAGGTAATCGCTGTTGAAATTAAACTTTTCTTTCCTTGAATTCCTGTCTCTTGCCAACAAATATTCTGATTTTGAAATGTTGAAATTTTGTTTTAGTCAGCTTAGATATTTAAATCAGAAGTGTTTCAAGTAGAAATAACTCCTTTCAGGACTTGAGCTTGATGAAGTGTCTGTGTATCAGTGAAGATCTAGAGCCTGTTGGCATAAGCTTAGGCTGTAACTTCTAAACCGCTTTTGGTGCTTCTTGATCTGTGTGAGAACGTAACGTGGAAATCAGTCTTGTCATAGGTCCCTCTCACTGCCATGAATGGAATGGGAGTCTGGGTGTTATCTGACTCTTCATTTAGGTTATATTCCACTGAAATCTTAACAAATCCTGACACTTCAGTGACTCCACCTCATGTATAAAACATTGAGGATTAATCACCAGTTCAGTTGAACTGAAGATCATCTTGTTAACACCTTCAATGTCATACATACACATTCTGTAATTATGAGGCTTAATTAAGTGGAATTGCTTTAATTGATTAATATCTTTTCCATGTCCAAGGACTTGCATATGTCAAGCTGAAAGTCCAAGGATTAATTTTCAAGAAAAGCATGCAGAAAATTAGTTCTTAAATGCATGTTTGAATCATTTAGTAAACTTCAGACAAATAAATCATCTAAAAGCAGCACTGGCATGTTTGTAAGGTCCATCCATCTAATTGCACCTCTGCCAGGGGCCAAACTCACGTGGTTTCCATACCTACAGAGCTTAGCTCAGTGCCAGATCCGTGGGTTTTGTTTCTCCAGGCAGAGCAGTGCTCTGAATGATGCCCAAGCAGCACAGAGTAGCATCTGCCTGTCAGCTTCCCAGCCCCAGTGCTCGTTCCCATCTGTGATTAGTGTGTCACACGTTTTCTTTTGGTTGGCATTTCATCTGAGGCATTTATCACAAACCTCTTACATGGCTGGGTTTTTGTGCATCACTGCTGTGCTCAAGCTCCCATTTTTTCAGTTGCACACTCCAGGGATGGGATCATCTTTAGTGTGTCCTGTTTAAAGTGATTCTGAATTAAACAGATTGTTTAAAAACATGCTGTGCACTTGGAGATTTTGAGGCCTTTGGAAATTAGCAAAGGTGGTTTTTGAGCACATCAAGCTTCATCTGACCTGGCAGCTGCTGCTCTTTACCAAATGGCTGATGCCTAATTGGTGGAGGCTGAAGAGAAACTAAAACTCTTCTGTGGGGTTCACACTCCTCTATTTATTCTACTTTTTCCTCTGGCTGGGGCAATGGCAAGTTAATCACGAGCAGTTAATAAATAACCTTGCAGTGATTTGGGGAGTTCTTATGTGAACCCTCAGACCCATCTGTCACTGCAGACCTACAGTAAAGCTCCTCCTGTGAAAACTCTGGTGTCTGAGATGCATTCTGCTGCATTTAAAATGGCTCTTGCATTCAACCATGGATTCCATCTCGAATTAGATTGTGTTCCTTGCCATTGCTGGAGCTGAGTGAGCAGAGGCTGTGGCCTGCTGGCTGGGAATGGCTTCATGCATGGCCGCCAGAATTCTGATGTTGAAAAATAATTCACATGATAGAGTTGGCAGGCAGGTAGCAGCAGATGCCTCTGAGCTGGGTCTGTGAGCCTGACAGACGTGTCCCTACCGTGCTGTAGGGACATGCATGAAGCTCTGAATTATCATTATCAGCTAATTAGAATGAGCAAATAGCTGTCATACATCCCATAGTCCTTGGAATCCCCTCATGCTGGGGAAGCTGCAATGCTGAGCAAGGTTTCAGCAGCTGTGCAGTTTGCAGGCCTGCAGTGATCAGCAGACCTGAGCTACCAGTTGCTCATAAATGATCTGCTCCAGGTTTTTCTGTGCTTTCACTCTTTTTGTCTTACCCAGATACAATACCCTGAAAACATATTGTCTTTACTAATGCATTTTCTTAGTTATTCTGTGCTAGTTTGTGGAGTTGCTGTGGGTTCATGTGCTGCTGATGCTGTTTGCAGCACCACTGTTGTGTAAGGAGAAGGGCAGCTTCTGTTCTCTGCTCCTTGTTTGTGCTTGCACAGGTCAGGGCAACGAGAGGACACAGAATCATTTGTGTTGGCATGCATGTGGTATATGGCTACTCCTAAAACAAGATTTCTGCTGACTAACACCTTGAAGAACAACAACTTCTAGTATTGCAAGAATCTCCTCTTAATTTTACATTGCCTTTTTTAATGCCTGATTTCTGTAGCACCTCAACAAAACAGCCTTTTTGTCAAAACAGCTTGGGCATAAGACCAAATCTGAATGACTGAAAATCCTGATGCTACCATATGGGTTTTTCCCCTCAGGTTCCTTTGCAACAGCTTCCTGCCTGATCTGTAAATACAAAGTTGATTGTGAAGTTGTTCGAGGCGATATCTTCAATCAGGTAAAAAATCTAATTTAGCTCACTGCAGCTTTCTAATAAGCAATTCTCTCAAAAAAACCCCAAACCAAACCCTGAACCACCACACCGGGATTGCTTGCAAGATCTGCTTTTAAAAGCCTCCATATCTTTGCATGTATTTCATAAAAGTGCCTCTCTGTATTTTAGCATTTCCTCTGGTATTTAAAAGTATACTCAAATACTGTACTGCAAAAATTAGGTAATGGCAAAAATCAGAACAAAACCTTAAGAGTCCATTTTTAATGGCTCCTCTGATAAAAAGTAGAGGTTATATGGTAAGCAGAAAGTTGGATTTATACCTGGTTTGTGTTGATCTGAATTTTAGAGTCACACTGAGAAAGCATTCTTAGCCATTTATAACATTGGCTGCTCTTTAAGCATTTACCTGTATAAAAAAATGTGTTTCAAACAGCAGCTGATACATGGAGAAATTGCTGTTCACAGAGCAGGCTCTAAGCAAGGCTCAAATGGGATGTTGGTGTTGCTTTCTAGGACTCCTGACCATGTTCATTTGGAACATGACTCCATGTTCCAAACTCCCCCTGCCTGGGTGTCAAGTGACCAAGGCAGGAGTTGGTTCTGCTGTGTCACAGCAAAGGAACCTTTGACTTGGAGAGACCCTCTCTGCCTTTGCCCTTCTTCCCCTTCTTTTGAAGCAACAGAGGTGATGATTCTGTGATCAAAAAGATCTTGTTTATGCAGATGAAAGGGGACTCTTTCTGCAGGCTCATTGGGTTTTTTTTGATAAATGCCTCAGAGTCCACAGTTGCAATTTCAGATGAGAAACATATAAGGGATGTAAATCCTTCAGGCATTACATTTGAAATGGGAGGAGAGGAGAGAGGAGAGGAGAGGAGAGGAGAGGAGAGGAGAGGAGAGGAGAGGAGAGGAGAGGAGAGGAGAGGAGAGGAGAGGAGAGGAGAGGAGAGGAGAGGAGAGGAGAGGAGAGGAGAGGAGAGGAGAGGAGAGGAGAGGAGAGGAGAGGAGAGGAGAGGAGAGGAGAGGCTCCAGGTAAAGTTCTAGAAAAGACTCTTGGATTAGGACAGAGCTTGTATCAAATCCTCAGCTGGGACCTGACAGTGAAATCTAAATTTTTGCTCTGATTAAAGCAAGAAAATCCATTCCTGTCAAATGGGAGGAGTGCTCAGTTGGTGTTGAGCATGACTGCTGGACTTGGGCTTGTGACACAAACCTGCCTGGTTTCCCCCTCTTAATTCCTGCTGTAGCTTTATTTCCCTGAGCAGTTGCTGCAGGCAGGAGTAAGAAGTGTAGCTGCCTGTACATGCACAGAACAACGAAATGAGGAAATAGCACTGAAACTTCCCTGCCTCTGCCGGAACCGGTGCCTGTGAGCCACGAGGTGTGGGTTTTGAGGAGGCCCAGGCGTGCAGTGCAGTAACAGTGGCTGTTGTGTGCAGGTGGTGCCCCGCTGTCCCCGCTGTCCCCCCGAGGAGCCGCTGGCTATCATGAAGCCGGACATTGTGTTCTTCGGGGAGAACCTGCCCGAGCAGTTCCACCGTGCCATGAAGTACGACAAAAATGAGGTGGATCTCCTCATTGTCATTGGGTCTTCACTCAAAGTAAGACCAGTAGCATTGATCCCAAGTAAGTGACTGTTTCTGGTAATACTTTCTTTAAAACATTTGGATGAGAAGTGGAATTCTCAGTTAAGAAACTCCAAGCTCTTAAAAACACCTCTGGCTCAACTTGGTGAGCATGATTTGTAAGATGAAAGCTGCTTGCCTATGTAAAGCTGAAAAGCAAAATGGAGAAAGTAACAAATTCTAAGTGCTTTTTCTACACTCCAGGTAGATCTCAAGGTAATTAAATGATTATCTGAAAAACTACTGTCTTAAACCTGAATGACTTTGTTCTAAGATTCTTTTCTCTCCCTGCTTGCGATATGCTTTAGAAAGGAAGCATTTCAAGAGGAGTATATTCCTCATGTGTACTTAATATATAAAACAAATGCACAGAGTCAACATAATTTGAAGAGTTTATAGTACTGATTTTATCTTTATAATACTATGTATTAAATGTATTTTTAATATTACTGTAGCCAGCATTTCTGTGCATATGTTTCTCAGTGACTGAGGAATGCTTTTAACAGAAAAAAATGGGGGGAAAAAAACTCATCTAACCAGGCTACAGTAGGCATAGCCCCTCAAACCACCATTGCTAAATTTGGGACTGCCTTGCCTCTTCTTCCTGACCTGGCTGGTTTTATCTTGTTGCAAGTGAAGGCATGAAGAGAAGCTTGAGCTTTCTCACTAGGTCTCTGCTGGAAGTAAAACCCAGGTGACTACCTCTGAATTCTCTTTTCTGTCTCTAGGTTCCATCCCCCATGAAGTGCCTCAGATCCTAATTAATAGGGAGCCTTTGCCTCATCTACACTTTGACGTGGAGCTTCTTGGAGACTGTGACGTTATAATTAATGAATTGTGTCAGAGGTTAGGTAGTGAATACACAAAACTTTGCTGCAACTCAGTAAAACTTTCAGAAATCACAGAAAAGCCTCCACGGCCGCACAAGGAGCTCGAAGCGCTCTCGGCTGAGCTCCCACCAACCCCTCTGAACATTTCAGAAGGCTCCAGTTCACCAGAAAGGATGAGCCCACCTGATAGTGAGGTGGTGTCACAACACCCACCTGAATGTAAGGTAGAAAACTATGAGCCTGCCTCAGAAACTAAAGGGATCTGCTCTGAGGAGAACCTTCAGGACACACAGGTGTTGTCAGAAAACCCTGAAAATCCAGCTAGTGAGCTAATGAACTCTGAAACAATGAAGGAAAATGGATCTAACGATGGAGAAAATAAACAAAAGAGTGAAATATTGAAGAAGTGTTGGGTAAACAGATCTGCAAAAGAACAGATTAGCAAAAGGCTGGATGGTAAGTGCAAATGCTTTTCAGTATTTTGCTTCCTTTTTGGCTGACACGTTTAGGCTAGACTAACTTTAAAGTGATAAATCAGTTACTCTTGAGACAATCAGTAGGTTTTGGTGGCTAGTTTTGTTCAGACAAGTGTCTACATAACTCTCATCGAAGCATTTATTTCTTTCGGAGAAGCCAGTAGGAAATATTTTTTGTATTTCAAAATAGGTTTTAAAATCATTGATTACATCCTCACCTAAAAGATCAAAGTTTAGGAGGCTGAAGGTAGGTATCAAAAAATAAATCCCTCTGTAACCTTTTCAAACGCCTTTTCAGAAAAGTTAGTAGGAGCTGGTCAGAATAGAGGTTTGGTATTGCAGTAGAGCTGGAAGACAAAGTCATGACAGGACTTAAAAATCTTACAGCTGGAGTGAGGGATGTTTTTAAGGAAAGTTTAGACTTTCCAAGGAAGCCCTCCAGTGTGCAGTCTGGTAACAGATGCAAGGAGTCAGGAATTCAGGTGTAACTTTGCAGAGGAAAGGCTGGGTTTAGACTTGGCTGATGCTCCATGCAGGGGCTCCCATTCTGTCACAGGTAGAGGAATTCTAGCTGGGAATGTGTTCCCATGAAAAAAGCTGCTGACCAATCAGCATAAATTCTCTTTGGTGTCAGAGGGAGGGGGAGAAGGAAGGCTGAGCTTTCCAGTGAAGCATTTATGTCCTTCATAATCAATACATACACATGGACATAAATGCATTTCCATGCCATCTGATTTGTCAGTTAGGAGTCACTGTTGAAAACAGATCTGTGTGGGTGTCTGCCAGCTCCTGCATCAGCCATTACCTTCAGCCTGTCACTGACTGTTCCAATCCTGTTGCAGGTACTCAGTATCTGTTTTTGCCACCCAGTCGCTATATATTCCATGGTGCTGAGGTGTACTCGGATTCTGAAGACGACATCATATCTTCTAGCTCTTGTGGCAGCAGCAGTGAGAGCGGCTCGTGCCGCAGTCAGAGCTTAGATGTGGAGGATGAGAGCGAGATGGAGGAGTTCTACAATGGCATAGAGGATGAGGATGCTCCCGAGAGGGAAGAGGAGCCTGAATTCGGGGAGGATGGAGCCGAACAGGAGGAATTGGCAGCTGAGGAATCAGCTGAGACAGACGAAGCTGCAGGGACAGAACACCCGAGCAATGCGCTGTGAAGTGATGGCTGACTGGTTACAGGAACTTCCCACCAGCATTAGGAGCTTTGGCATGTCAGAATGAATGTTTACGTCTGAACTTAGAGCAACAAAACCATACGGATGTAGTGTTTATAAATTACTAAAACAGATTTTCATGCTTAGTTTTCTACCTTTTTCAATAAAAATCTATTCCTGCGCACTCAACACTAACTCATCTTTTTTTTTTTAAGGTACTAGGATTGTCTAAACAACTGTCACTATGTTCACTTTTAAGTTCATCTGTCTGATCAGGCACCCATGTATATAATACATATTTTTGCTTAATAAATTTCAGCTTATATTATTTTTAAACAGTTTTGAAAAAGCCATTGGAATGTTAAACTAATATAAAGGGAACAGCTAATTTAGACCAAAGAATGGTATTTTCACACCTCTTGCTTTGTAACACTTTGGTTTATTTAAAATCTTCTTATGCTTCTGCTAAACCTTTCATTCACACCTAGTCTGTCATTAAACATTGGCATTTTCTAAGACCTACTGTGGCAGCTAATTTTTTTTGCTTTAACATTACTTTGTATGTTTGAGACATAATTGTGAGCAGATAGGGAGGTGGAAACAAGACAGCAGCACTTGAGGAATCCAATGGTTTTTAGCTGGATCAAGAAGTGCTGTGGAAAGGCTTCGACTGCTGAGTGCATGACTTCCCGTGGACGTGAAGCGTTGTTGACATTGGCTCCTTAACAATTAGAATCCTGCATTTTAAGCTGAAAGGATCCCCCCCAGTAAGAGTCTGTCAGGCTGTATGCAGTGGTTACATCTAGAGCAGCTTCCTTTATAAACAGCATTTGAGGAACTGCCAAGGCTCCCGTGTGGAAGCAGAGCTCAGGAGAGCATTCCTCCCAGCGTGACAAGGTGCAGAAGCAAAGCTCTTCCTTTGTGCTTGTTGATGCACTGAGCCCAGGAGAGACTGACTCCAGTGCTGGGACCCTCCAAGGAGCTCCACACGAATTAAGGACCTGCTGGCCTGAGGTCCTGGCTCAGCTGGGAAACCTCCTCCCAGCTGCCAGCTCTACCTTGGATGCAGAAGGCAAAGTGGCTTCTCCCACGCTGCCATCTCAAGTGCTAGGCTGCCTTAAACCTGGATGTTGCAAATGCTCAAGTGCAGATTGTTTCCAAGCCTTTAGAACTATTTTGTACAATTGCACAGTGCAGTAGTCAGTGAAACAGCATTTTTCTATCAACCACTTTTTCAACATTGGCCCAAATGAACTCTACGATGTAGATTATTCATATACTTTGCTTTAATATTTATTACATTTTGGAAGATGTATAGTAGCTGTTCTTTGAACATAATACAACAGTTAATGAATATTTAAGAACAGCCTCCTGTATTCATCGGGAAATGTTGGCATGTTGTCTCATTGTCCAAATGTAATACAGCTCTTATTTGGCTACATTAAAGAATGCAATATGTTTAGTTTTCACTTGCATGTCACAATGTATTAGTTTGTGCTATAGGAGATATTTTAAATTGAAATACTTTGTTTTAAATTATTTTTACAGTGAGGATTGTTTTCTGCTCTTTTATATTGTATATAGTGTCTTTTATGTAATCTACTGGCATATGTTTTGTAGAAGACTGTTTAAAATGACTGGCTATCTTCCTGCAACTTTTGAAATACAAACCCAGTGTTTTATACTCGTACACTCTGTTCTAAAGTCTATTAAAATTGTCATTTGATTTCTGGTTTCCTTTAATTTCTAGCTGTTCCTTACAGACTTACCAAAGATGAAATGCATTAAATTTGTCTGGAAGCATGGCAGAGCATGTCCAGGTCCAGCTGTAATTTGTACAATCTCAAAAAAGATATCTTATGTTTCTGATAATATACATAACTACCCTATGAAAGCATCTTCGCCCTATTAATATCGAATACATGCACAGAAAAAAAGCAAAATACAAGCATTTGTTTGCCATTCCCCAGCCACCTTCCAGCCTATTCTGGTACATTAGACACAATGATGACCTTGCAAAAGTATTTAAAGAAGCACATATTTAAACATCGTGTCATAATTTCTTCTTAATGGCCATGCATTTTCTATGGATCTGGCTTGAATTCAGTGCATTTTTAATTAGTGTTTCTGATTATGGAAAACAAGTGCCCTCTGACCATGGGACTGTTATTTTCACTCTCACGGAGCAAGAGAAACTGTGTTTCCCTGCAAAAGCCACTCCCATGTGCCCAGGCTCCTGCACCAGGATCACCCGGGATGGAGCCTTGGACAAAGCAACCACGCGAACTACAAATTGTTTTGAAAGCCACAAAGAAACACAAACTCAAAAAAGACCTTAGAAAAAAATCACAAACACCTTTTGGTGGAATTTAGTTGTTCGGCCACAGGTTTTTAACTCTGTACAATTATTGCTCACCACCCTTTCCAATGGCTTCTGCTCCCAAGTCCAACCCTCGTCTGAGGGGGACCCTCCTTCCCCCAGCGGGTGGGTGCCTCACAGGGAGCCCGGGATCCTACAGAAGCTCCTGGCAGTGCTCTCCACAGAGACCACCCTAGTAATGCTGAATCTCTGGAGAACTGGCCTTAGACCCCGCGGAGGGAGCATCGCTACCCTCCTGCTCCATCCCTGCAGGGCCTGACCTCTGCATTAACACCTCTGCCTGTAGGGCTGCTCCAGCTGCTTCCTCATCTAAAGATACTGCAGATCTTGCTTATCTCAATCCCCCTCCCCCTCTGCTTAGTCCTAATGGAATCCTGGCACCTCGTTAGGATCCCTTGTCAGCGGACAGCCTCCAATTCCTGGAGATGCTGCACCCCGGAGTGCTCAAACACTGCTGCTAGCAGGTGCACCCACAGAGACTTTGTGCAGGATTAGACCACAAAATATTACCTCGGTTTTACCTTTGAAATTCTTCAAAATACATGGCAGATACAATTTCCACTGGAAGCTGTTGTTTAGCTACAGTCTGCCAACTCTGTTCCTTCTCCTGGGCACACTGCTGTATTTGCTCGAAACAGGGAAGGAAACTTGACTTTTACACTCTATTCAAACTGGAGTCTTCATGTTACATTAATCTTTTGTTTCCTCAAGTAATCAGGCACATGGAGGGAAGCAGTGAACACCTGCAGACACATTCACTGCACAGGTGAGGATTCATGACCAGCTGGTGTGACCAGCCTGGAGCATTGGTGAGAAGAAGATCCCCACCAGCACAGTGCTGAAGTTACTAACCCGGTAGCTCCCGTGTGGAATGAGATTCCCAAACCTCGCTTTCCTAAACTACAACTGAGGCGCACTTGGCTGGAGAAAAACAATGATGCCGAGTGCTGTCAGGGGGTTCTGATGACACTCATGGCACACCTTATTTTGTTGCTTTGTAAAGTCAGTAGTTGTGTTCAGACCCAGGGGATACGCAGGAACTCAGACTGTTTAGACCACCAGGGCTGTAGGTGTGGTATTTCAGCACAGTTCTAGTGTGCCTGTTATTGTCAGTTTGGTTTAGGTGCTTCCCTCCCATCCAGCTGCCTTGTGGTTAGAAGACAACACATCTTTCTCATGCACCACTTCTGCAGAAATGGGCAGGCAAAGGTCTGCAGTTCCAGAGTTTTAACATACAAAAAGGGAGTCAGTGTAAGAGCTAGTAGCCCAGAGAAAAATTCTATGTATAGGCACAAACAGGCTCCCTTCCCCAAGAAAATAAAAAAGCCCTGAGGACTCAGTCACAGGATCAGGGAACTCAAGTGTACAGAAATGATGGCCGGTGGAGTTACTTTGTTGATTAATTGTGCACACAGAGCAGGCAGTCCAGCGGATTCCCTGGGGCTCTAAGGTGCTGTATTAATCTGGTGATGGCAGATGACAGCAGATGCTTTACACCTTTCAAGCTCTAGCTAAGGGTTTTGAAGTCATTGTTCCAGACCTGACCAACACAAACACGAACAGCAGATTGAAGGACCAGAACGGTAGGCTGATAATTAGTGCACTTAAACCCCACTCTGACCCGGCAAATTAGAAATATCCACTTGGTAAGCAATGGGACCCTGATACTTGTCAGGGGAAATAAATATTTTGGTTTTCCTCTTCTTTTTTCTCCCCTGCAAAAACCAAGTAAGGTAATTCCTCATAGTATATACAAGTACATAGATCTGGTTGCACACAGAGAACCAACACAGCCACTCTTGAGAGGTTCAACTCTCTACCAGTGCTGAAAACTGTTCTATTAAATTAAAGCTTTTATCTGCATTTACCTTAACTGCAGAACCTCGGGTGCCTTTAAGAAGCTCTTTTTAATAGTGATTTACATTCGATTACATTAAGCTTCATTTTATTACTGATAAATCAAGTTTATTGCAGCAGAGAGCAGTGCAATGAATTAAAACCCTCTTCAGAGTGGTTTATAAACACTCTTAAAGGGAATACCACAGCTTGAAGCTCTATGATCAGTAACAGCCTCATTAATAGCAACTGCCACAAAATGCCAAAGGAGACAAATCATTATGCTTAAGGCTCACTGCTTTAACAGTTCTACACTGTGTTCTTAGCTTTGCCCTGGAAAATGAGGGACAAACATCTGCTGTACCTGTAGTTCAAGAAGCCTTGATAGTTCTGCCATGCAAATTCAGTCTTCATCCCTGTACAAATGTGACAGGTGCAATAAATCCAGTCCATGACTCCACTGCTCTGGCAATAGCAAGCCTCCTTCAGTATCTCCTTCAATCTCTCCTTCAGTTACCATGGAGATGGATACAAGTCTGACATGCAACTGGTCTCCTCCAGTGAGAATTCCGAATCCTTATCAAATGCTAATCTAATTATCAAATAAAAATACTTGGAAGTTTTTAATTATTGTAAAGTGCTCCCAGTGAAGCCCAAACTACTGTCATTCCCCAGTTGTTTGCACTACCCTTTTAAACAGTGGTACCCAAGGTTTCCTGAATAACTAAAGGTTTGAGGAAAAGGAAGGCTCTAGGCTTTCTTCACTAACATCATGGCTATTTCAGCTACACATAAAATGTTTTTTTCCCCCTTTCTTACTTGCTGCAGAGCATCAAATATTGCCTGCAAAATAATACTTGATCCGAGCAAGATCAAGCACTTCCTGCTGCCCACTCCTCTGGGCACAGCTTCAGCAGAGCTGCTTCCCAGGGCTGCTGTGACTGTCACACGAACTGAGGGCAACACAAGCAGTGCACAAAGCCTTAAACTGCTGGACACAAGTAATGCCATGACTATTAAGTGTTCTAGCATTGCCCAGAAGTCCTTCACCTTGTTACACAGACAACTGTTAGAGCTGGGCACTGCCCCCCTGCACAGAATGAACTAAGACCTGTGAGATTATCAGGAGCATTCAGCACTGTATGACCCAGCTCCATTTCCAGCTGCAGAAGTGAGCAAAACCAAGGCCAGAGCTGCAGAGAGAATTCTCAAGTGAATGCTGTCCTAAGGAAAATGGCTCTAGCCCTGCTCTGCCAGTGGGCTCTCAAGGTGATGCCAAGCCAACCATTCCAGCAGCACCACACTCTTCCCAACGCTTACTCATGTCCACTCATGCTCCAAGAGAGTAAGAAATGTGTCTGCCTCATGCTGGAGACACTTCTGCAGCAACACAGAGCACCTGCCACAGCTGTTTAGTCAGCAAGAACTGCACACCAGAAATGAAGGACATCATAGATGTCTAGTGCATCCTAAATTGGGCACCAAAAATGGGCAAAGTGAATTACAGCTTGGATTCTCCTTCTGAGCCCTCCTCTAGAGAATGAGGCTCTTTAGTTATCCTTCAGGTTAATACTGACATCGACTGAAAATTCAATACAGTGAAAACCAGGGAATGTCTTAAAGGGCAATGAAATACATACAGTACCATGGGGTTTGGATGATATGCACTAAATCACACTTGGACTTTCACAACTGCACATTAAGACCCTCAAAGTCAGTGAACACCAACTGTGTGCATCAAATGAAACATGACCCCCATGGGAAAAAAAACCAGCACTTGGACATGCAATAATGCACAAGGGAAAAAGGAAGAAGACAGTTTTACGTTACCTACTTCCTAATTTTTGAATATCTACCTTTGCAATCTTGGTGCTTCATAATTAAAAATGGTGTTTTAGTATTACCTGCAAAAACGACTGCAAAATAGCTTGTTTTTCCCCCTTTTTCCTTCTTGCATGTTGTGCTGGTTTTACCCTGGGGGGAGGGCACACTAGGAAGTTTTTTCTCCATGAGAAGTTCCTCTGTGAATTGCTAGGACCAATTGGAGGCAGGTTTAGTTGCTGACAGCCTGAAAAACCAATTGGAAAAGTCGGTTCGCGCCGTGAATCACGTTTGAAGCAAGTAAACCCCGGGAAAGCTCTGTTTAATTTCCGGCCTTTTACAAAGTATCCTGACCTGGGCAGGGCCCGCTTGCAATGCGGCCCGGGCCGGGCAAGGTTGGGCTCCGGAGGCTGCCGGGCCCCGTTTTAACCAGGGGCCCCAGTGGCCAAGGGGAGCAGAGCCCATGGCTGGATTCTCGCCTTTTCCCGCTGTGGCCGTGGCTCGGGGGGCCCTGCCCTGCCGCCCTCACGGCCTGGGGGGAGGCAGCCGGGCCCGGTTCGGGGAGCCCCCCAGGGCTTTGTGTGCTGGGCAGGGCAGAGGGAGAACCCCCGGGCTGCGGCTGGAGCTGGGGGCGGGCAGTGCTGGAAGAAAGCCGTGGAGCCAGGGCCTTGGCACCCATTTCTCCTCTGGATGGACTTTGCGGTTTTCGTCCTGCCCCTCCAGCGTGGCCTGGGCGGCCTGAGATCCTGACACAGCTCCAGCATGGCCTGGCCCGGCCCCTGCAACCTCTGTGTGAAATTTTAGGGTTTTTTTTTTTTTATAATGCTCAGGTAAGACTTGCAGACTTTCATCTCTCCTTGGGTGAGAGGGAGAAGAACAGAAAGGATACACCAAAGTCAATGAAGCAAAAGCTAAGTTTCTAGATGGAAGGAGAATGAGGAGATGCCATGAAGGCTGGTTGAAATATCTTCTTGTAAGTTATAAGGGTGGGCTGTACGACACAAAAAAATTCCTTTAAACCATGAAAAAAAGAGAGACATGGGGGGGTGGAGCAAGGTGTAAAGTGTTTGAAGAATCCTTTTGCCCGGAGGGAAAAAAAGGGGATCTCTCTTCCTGGAAATGAAGTATGAAAAGAGAGAAGTGAGCTAAAGAGAACTTTTGCCTTCAAGTAGCTCATCCTTAAAAGTAATACCCCATGACTTTTTAACATGACCTGCAACTCAGCTCTGGGAAGGCTGTGAAGTGCGAGGAAATTCATGATAGCACATCCCGGGCGGCAGTTAATCATGAAAAAAGTGGAGTCAGGAGAAAACTGAGAAAACTTTCCTCTCTTGATGAAAGATCCTTATAGCTAAAGAAGAAGAAACTCCTCTCCCTAAAGTGAACTGAAAAATATTATTTAAGTAAGGAATTGACTGAAGTGTCACTGTATGTTGTTAAGCTGTGACAAAGGGAAAAGAGGAACTGGTCTGAAAATCTTTCTGAATTTATTATTATTATTCTTTGTGTTGTTAATAAAGTTTTTTTTTCTTTATTCCCTTTTTAAGTTTTAGGCTTGCTTTACTTTTACTCCTATTTCACAACAAAAGATAAATATATTACAATTGGCAAACCTTAAACCATTACATATCTACAGTAAGCTGCTTTAGCATTTGCTGGTTTCTTGTTTCTTGCAAGAGGGAGAATTTCCGAGCCAGGTAACAAATGTCGGAAAAGATGGAATATGGGCTGCATACAAAGAAATTACTAAGAGATTACATGGTGTGAGAAAGCTGCAAAAACAGTGTTAAGGAAACAGACTGGTTTCAACTGTACTGACCTTTCTATTGGTATTATCTCAGTATGTACTGCCAGCAGAGAAACTGGATGTTACATAGTTTATTATAATGACAGCATTTCCCTGCTTTTCCTAGCTGTACTCTCCAGTTTAATGCACTGGAAGTTGCTCTCCACTTGAGAACTCTGCGTGCCGCAAGCGTCCATACACATCAGCCAACAAAGGTTTTCATTCAAGTCTTTTATTACAGCTTGAATTTTTTCACTGCATTTAAAAATCTAAAAAAAATAAATATTTGTTTCACAGCTGCAAGTCACATATGCATTAACACCACAAAATCTGGCATTTAACCAGAGAAGGAAAAGTCAAATCCGAAAGTGTCCAGCTAAGCACAATCGTTTCAGGGCAATTATACTAAAAATAAAATCTTAAGAAAAAGGGAGAGGGGTGTTAAAGGTTATTTCAAATGCGTTTATCTGGAAAAAAGTGAAAATTCTATTAGAAACCATAAACTACGCTTTCAGCATTTAAAAATAAATGTTTAACCTCTTGACAGCAACAATTGGCTGGTGCATCTTTTTCTTCTAAGCTGTATTCTTGACACATGACTGCAGAGGCTTCAAATGATAAGTTAACCTCTCTTATAATCGTGTCCACTTAATTACAGAATCAGTCCTTAAAAATAAAACAGTGTCTTAAGTCAGCTTTGTCCATCCACATATTAAAAATGCCATTGGATGTGGTTTTTTATCGGCACTAAGTGACTGCTTCATGGATTGTACATTGTGAAGATGAATGTCTCTTAAACAATCACTTTTATTATTAAGGTTCTTAAAACAAACCAGAAAAATAGATATCTTCAGAAATCAGAGTAGTCACTTTTTTTGTTAAAAGCCATAAAATAAGCTCATATTCAATTACAAGCAATAGAAACCATACTGCTATTGGAACAGAATTATTTTATCACAAAAATTTATTATTTACAAAATGAGAAGTTACCAAGTGAATTTATCAGGGAAAAAGTTAAATGTTTCTACTAAGTGATTTGAAAAACTGAAGCAAGTCTCTCATGCACTCACACGCCAAATTGTTTGCATAAGGTGAAATGTTAATTCTTGTTAGTGAAACTTGACTCCCATTCACAATACTCTGTTTTTTATTGTAAGATGGCAAAATCCACATGGCTCTGTACAAGAAGGTATGTATTAAGACAGTTCTTCAGTTTTGGAAATGTATTTTTTTTGGCTCCCATGAATATCCATACCACTGAACATTTTTTGCAAATAATCAGTTATATTATCAACTGCATCACTGAATCCACTGAATTTACCACCACAAGAAAGACACAAAAACTTAATGATCCCACGTTACACAGAACTTCCATTTCTCAAGTTATACTAAACTGAAACCTTCATAGTGGTCTATAGCCTGAATCAACTTAGATTTCAGGGTTTCTTTATCTGTGTATTTTGGAAGATCAAGAAGGTTAAAGCAAGTGTGAGCTACCGGCAGATAATCTTCTCCTCCTCCTGTTGGCTGGATGACCAATTTCAGACACTTCATCCCAAGAATTGGAATCCGATCACTGCCCGTCAGAAACACTGCCAAGGAAAAACAAAGGCTTGCAACTAGCTGAAGACAAGCACTGTCTGTGTCACATATGCATTTCTAATCATTGCTGGCCTTTTTAATCATTCCAGCTTTTCACACGGAAGCTCTGAGAAGTCTGGAAAACGGGGAATAATGACTTAACCCTGTCTCCACCTTCCACATGTGAGCTCCTAACTGTAACACAAGTAATCCATAAAGGAAAGTATTTCATTTTAGCCTACGAAACCAGTCTTTAAAAAAACATTATAAAGTTTTTCATGCAACAGAACCTTCTAACTTAAAATCCACTGGTTGCATCTTTACTGAGCATTTCCATGAATCTCATAAACACAGAATTAGTTTATTAAAGAAGTCATTTATTTGAATTGGAAACTATTCTGTGATCTATTCTAACCAAATCCTCACTCACAGCAAATTTTGATTATTTTATTATCTGTACATTTCCACTTCTATCAGTACCTTGACAAATTTACAATCAGTAACAACTCCAAGTGAAAAACCTGGAGTATGTGAACTATATGTCAAAACATCCCAGTTACTAAACAAATGTCAGCAGGAGATTAGGTTGTTGGTGTTTTGGGGGGATGGCTTTTCTTTTTTCTCAGTGCTCCTCTGAGCTACTGCTATCTGTAACTACCCATCACTCAGAACGACTCGGGACACCCCCAAGAAAATCACAGACAAGCAATCAATTTCCTCTACTATGTGTTTGTTTTTTTTTTCCTAAATAATTAATCACATCATTACAGACAAATACTTACATCTGCCCTCTTACAGCAAGAGCCTGAAATCCCAGTGATCCTGTTCAGTTAGAAACTTCTGTGAAGTAGTTTCAAATACTTACACAAAAACTGTTTTTTCTTCTCCAAAGACAACTCGTGAAAAACCTCCCAGAATATTTTAATTGTAGGATGGTCTGCCCAGTACTCTCCTTTGTATTCTGTATTCTAAAATGAGCAGGAAATAGGGTTATGGCTCACCCTCAGAACAACACAGAACAGTTGGATAAGCTGACACTGCAGCAGAATGGATGCACTTTGTGTAAAGGGATGCAGCAAGTGACACATTACTGCTACCACCTTCCTCACTCCACTTTCTTCAGCAGTTCAGTCTGAATTTGATACAGGGACAGAAGCCTGTACTGCAAAGCATTTTCAATCCCAACAGAGACCAAATCTCACTGAGCTCTGCAATCAAGAATATTTACTTTTAATAACTGTGTGCAATCACTTCACTTTCTCATGTCTAACATGAAAGATTGTATAGCTGCCTCTGGGTTCTGTGGATTTTTCTGCCTCTCTCCTAAGTCTGATTTCCTCCAGAAATTAGATGGAAGAAGTTAAAGCAGGAAGGTAAATAATATTTTAGGATCTTCATTCACTGATGTTTTAAGATGTCAATAAATAACAGGAATCACGTTAATCAAAAAGGAGCTCAAGAGGACACCTAGTTGCTTTTGCACCCTGAAATTAGAATTATATGAAAACAATAGGTAACTAGGGTTCTTACCTTCTCCAGCTCTTTCCAGTCATAATTTGTGTTCCCAATCACCATTGCCTGCAACTCGCTGGGCTGGAAGAGCTGAAGAACTTTACCTCCACAAACTTTGTGGAAGCCTTCATGGAATGCACTGTATAAGGAAGCCACAGATCTATTGAAGATGTAATCCACATATGCATCTACGAAATCTTGCCTGCACAAAGAGAAAGAAAGAATTATGCTGAGGAAATAAGGAGGAAGCAGTACATGTCATCCTTCTACCAATAAAGCAGCAGCCATTTAGCCACTCCTGTGCAGAACAGAGCATAGAAAATGAAGCAACAAGAAGCCTAATATATTGGATTGTCTGCTTCATGTTACAACCCCAGTGAAGATCAAATGGCACATGAATGTATTTCCCCCACCACACCCCCAAAGGCAGAGTCTGCAACAGAAAAGCAGGAACATTTAATGTTACACACTTCAGGTACTACAAACATCTCCCTTATTTGTGTGCTTTGCAGTGAACTGGACTCACTGGCAGCAAGCTGAAAGCCTGAATTCCAGGGAGTGTCCTGAAAGCCACTGATCAAACTCACTGTTCTGTTTTGGTTTTTTTTAATTAAAAAGATTACCATATTCGCATTAAAACCGCAAATCAACTTCAAAAGGACATTTGAGTGGTACACAGGAGAAAGACCAGTGCCAAGGAGCTGGGATACAGAGGAACAGATGGTGTGATTTCTGTGCTTGGGTACAAGGAGTTCTCAGATCCTGCTGCAAACATCTTCGGCAGCGCTTAAGGGAGATCTACAATTTCTTGATGTGATACAGTACTTATGATAATTTTTTTTAAATCAGTGCCAGTGAACACTGTTTAGTTTCTGCACTGGCAGTGACCTCAGTTGTACATTATAGCTATCCTACCAACACATACTCACTATGGAAAGAGAATTCATTTCAACACCACCACCCCCAGTCTTTGAGTAATACCACCAGTAATTTACAGAATCACAGAAACACATTTACGCGACACGTGTACTGAAGGCGTTGCACTGAAAATGCTGGAGATGACCCAAGTGGTGATCCACACTCCTCCCCTTCAGCACTCCATGAGATCTCCCTCATCAGTGCCGTGTAATTGCAGAGGGGCAGGTAACCCGTGTAACACTAACAGTGCAAGTTAGGGAGAAGTCACAGCGATAAACTTCTTTCTATTATAAAATTAACTGAAGCATCATGGAATATTTGGAGCTTGAGAAAGAGGAATTCTTCATTGCTGCAAGACAATGTGTAGTACAATGCAGGAGGCATTCCACAGACACCTTGGAACTTTTTCCATAATTCAATTCCAATTTCACAGTCACTTAGTGACAGAACATCAAACCTACACAGAGAACTGCAAAGCTACGGTGTTTTCCATGTGCGTGCAGTTCTCATGGAGTGTGCTCTTTCCATTCAATTCTCCCTTTACCCTGGGAGAAGTACAAGCACAGAGAAATCATGAAGTTTAAAGAACAGACTGGAAAATTCTGTAAAAAGGGGACAAAAGCATCATCAGGTACTTTCTGCCTATCCTCCAGGAGCAGAAAGGGCACAAAGGGCAGGAAAGGCTGTTTTTATAAATAAAAGTTACAGAATCCTTGACTGAGGAAAAAACCCCTCCTGTCACACACTCTTCTGACAATAACACTGGATTAACTTATGCAATGTTATCTACTCTAAAATGGAAGACTTCACTGAAATAATATTCATGTATGAATGAGTAGTTGCAATATTGGCCCTTAAAGTTCTCATCATTACTCAATGAATTTCAATGACACGCAGCTTCCTGCAGCGATGCCTTAAGACTTTAGCTTTTATATTTTCAAATCCTATACTGCATTAGTGCATAGCTCTAAAGTCCATACAAAGTGTTAGTTAACTCTCTTCACATTTTGGACAAAACAATCCCTCTTGGCCTGTGATCCCAAGAACACCCTACAGCCTCAGGCCCCAAAAAGCATAAACAGTGAATTGTGGGGGGAGCAAACTGGGGGAATATGACTTCATTACCAGAAGCTGTAATTAACCCCTGGAGGATTCATCCCTGATATGCAATCAGACCAAACCTGTATCTGTCTGAAGAACTGGTGACCACTGTCCATACTGGGTGCAGCCTGTGCAAGGCTTTTGGCTGCCCAGGGTGTATCTACTGAAGGCCTTGCATAAATGCCCACTTTATTCTCTTAACTTTGTCTAGCCTCTCTCCTAGGTAGCCACTCCAAGGCATCAACAGAACCACAAACATTTTTAATCCTGTAAAATGTCTGTGACTGGGGTTGGAAGGGACCTCTGAAGATCTAGTCTGACTTCCTGCCATGGGCAGGGACATCTTCAACCACACCAGGTTGCTCCAAGCCCTGTCCAAGCCTGCCTTGAGCACTCCCAGGGATGGGGCAGCCACAGCTTGTCCGTGTCAGCACAAGGCAACAGCTATTTTAACAAGATATGTGAGAAGAGCTTGGGAAAACAGCCAAAGTAGTTTTGCCTCCAACAGCAAAGGGTATTTACAGCAGCCCACTAACACTCCCAAGGCAGACAGCAACACCAAATACCCTGTAACCCACAGAACTCACCTATTTTGTTTGACTACAGGAATGTCAGCACCTTTAGGAACAAGCTCCTTTATTTCTGTTGTACCAAAATTTTCCACAGTGATCTATTTGAAACAAACAACAGTATAAATCTTGTTTATTGATTAAAGTGCTTCTTCCCACCACTTAATTAAGAGCAACATGAATGGCAGACACAGGAGCTAAAACTCATGGGAATCAGCTGCTGATGCTTTTGTTCAAACACTCCATCAGAGGGAATTAAAACTGATGGTGTGAGTTTGGCAAGACATACTTCAAACACTATATAAAACTTACAGTAAAATTAAGACAAAATGCTTCTTCTATGTCATCCTCTGGATAGTCCAGTAGCTGTTGCATTCCCCTGCAAAATAAGTTACAAAATACTTGCACCAGGGGAAAGAAAGATGAATTTATTTTCCTGAAGTGTTCTTTATGCTTTGGTAATTCAAATTTAAGAAGTATCTTTCTACTGTTATTTCATTTATTATCTTATTGACTTGCACCTTGTGTAGTGCTGAGAAATTCCAAGCAATCATTTCCTTTTCATTATCCTGGTACAGTGAAGACAGAACATTCCTATCTTAAGATTTCAGCTAAGGGGTTCCCAAAGCAGAGGCAGTTGGTACTTAAAAATCACCGACTGTCTCCTTCATTAACATCTTTGATTTCTCCTAGAATCTATGAAAACTGTGGCATCCACAACACTAAGGCAATCAAGCATCCTTTCCTGCCCATCTGAGTCTCCTACCTGCTAGCACTATTCAAATCCCTAGTCCCTACAGTAAGTATTTGGAATGTATTTGCTCCTGAAATAAGCAAAAAATATCTTCTTGATGGATTTAATTCAGTACTGAAACTATGTTCACACTTAGACTTAAGTCTAATTGACGGCTAAAACTCAAGGGGTTTGAATTTCCAGGGTTTTTTTTCCCCTTAAAATTCTTGTAGGGCCATAGAACAGGAGGGACAATCACTAACACCAAGCACAGACACGAATGTTTAACAAGTGCCAAATGTATCAAATGACACGAGGGCTGCAATTTACTGTGAGCTGTTTACCCAGTTACTGTGGAAAAGAAATGTTATGTTCTTAAAGTTGTTGATTTCAAAACTAATTTCCAACAGCACACATTTTTCTTTCTTTCTTACCTGCCAACATCTGGCATCAATTCTTTTAAGTCATCCAGGGATGGTTTCTTATTCAATAGCTTTTTGTACAAAGCCAGAGGAAAATGAAGGTCTACAATAGTAAAATTATATATTGCTAGCCCACAGACAACACCAATCAAATGAAACAAGTCACTGTCTTCAAAGGTCTAAGAACAGAAAACAGACAAGATGGTTTAAAATAAAGAAGTTATTTTAACCTTGCAGAGTCCAGGAAGAAGCGTACAGTACAGTATAATCTGAGTGACTTTAATTAATATTTTCTTTAAATGTGTATGTATCTGTAAGTACCAAGGAAAACAGGATAAAGTTTAACTAGCTGAGACTGAAATCCAAGGGAAGAGAATCCTTTCTACCTAAAATTAAAAGGGCTGAACTGCAACATAATCTATGTTACAGGGGACCCATATTGCATTAAGATTCTGGTTTTGTCAGTGACTTCCTATTGCACTGTTCAGTGATTAAAGATAGCAGTTTTTAAAAAAAAAAAACTTTGGGGAGGAAGAGGGAGGAGTTCATTACTGACACCCTCAGAATTAATTACCAAGGTTTTAAACACACCTGTGGAAATGTAACCATTCAGGTATTTAGGATCCAGCCACCCCAGTCAGTGCTGCCTGAACAGGGACTGACAAGTCCTGTAAACTCCATGATCACCTATCACCCATAAATACAACTGCACACAGGAAGACCTGTTCAACAGCCCACTTCAAGAATTTGTCTCTGCCACCTTGATTTCCTGATTCTGCTCTTGGACTAAGTTTGTTCTGGCTACTTCTTCCTAAAAAACCTGGCTGGCTTGGGGACAACCAGTACGGAGTAAACAAGGAATGGGGAAAGGGGAACAGCAAGGAATGGAGCAAATTTTGACCTAACAATGACAAAAATACATTTCTCCTGAGAATACTTGCTTCAGCTCCTAGAGTACAATGTTCATACAATATTACTGTAATTACTGTAAGTTAAAATGACTGACTACAGATCAGAGCCTACCTTATCTGAGAACCAGATCAGCCTGGACTCCTCGTAATACCTGAACATTCCATACTTGGGATCTAGCAACTCCCTCATGATGAGCAAAAAAAACTCTTTGCGAACACCTCCAGCATCGACAGCTTCCTCCCCTACAAAAATAACCTGAAACACACAACTCAGTGAGCAAAGACTGCAAAGAGACTGTAAAGCAAGGTTTGCCCAAACACATCCTTAATCACTGAGAGCAGTATGTGCTGCAATACCTTGAGGGGCTTCTTGTAATCTACATTCTTTGTTTTCCTGAGGACCTCCACAGCATCCCCTACAATGTTGTCCCTCCGGACCATCAGTATCAGGCAGGGGTTGACAGATTCAAATACTGGCAGGAAGAGAGAAGACAAATTCTGCCTGTGGGCCTGATCGACAGCCATCTGCAGAAAAACGAAGTGAAAGTGTCAGTAGGTAGAAAAAATTCCTCTCAGTGTTAATTGTCCAGCACTCCTGGACAATCTTCTCTGCAAAAGTGCAAACGGGAATAACTAATTTGCCTCAATTTTCTTTGTATCCCTTTTATCTCAGGAAGTATATGATTTCATGAAGTGTTTTTCCTTTACTCATTGCTCTCACCAATACTAATGCTCAGGGGAAGTGTAAGAACCCAGGTTTTGACATTCCAGTCAAAATACCTTGGATAACAAAAGGAATCAAAAAGATCCTGCATTTCATCTAATGAAGCGCAAGCTGTTTAATAAAGAGTAAGCTGCTTTAATAAATATAGCATGAAAACAAACATACATTAAAAATTAATTCACAGCATGAAAAGCAATTTATTTAACTTGCATGATAATTTCTGTTTTAAAATTGTCTGAAAGAAAAATGCTGTTGCAAATATTCTGGATACAGCAGAGAGCTCTTGAGAATTTGTGTGTTTTAATACTATTTAATATTGTTACTGGAAACATTTAATGTGAACAGTTCCCTGAATCCATCAGATGTTGGTATTGACTGTGCATATACATTTTAAATACATGAAATAACATTTATTATTAATTACAAGAGCTAATTAGTATTTTCCTACATGAGTCCATTACTTGAGCAGGACTTGGATCATCTGGTTATTTCCAGACTCAGATCAACGACCCAGGTAATATTCCAAGCCTGCTCATATGGGAGGTGAGGTTGTTTGCTGTGGGGGGTGCTTGGGGTTTCAGTGTTTGTTTGTTTGGGTTGTGGGTTTGGGGTTTTTTATTACTGCTTGTTTGGGGGTTTTGCACTTGTACTGTGGGTTGATAGCACATAAAAAAAGCCATCTCACTACTGAAAAGAAATTCCTTGGAAATGTATGGCAACTACAGAACAGTCTAATTTCAATGTGATCCTGCTGCTCTCTATTATGTACATACCCTGAGATTAAAACTAGAGCCTTCATTTTTACAGAGGGAATACTACAAAGAGTAAAAAAAAAAAAAAAAAACCAAAAAAACCCCCAAAAACCAACAGGAACCCCCAAGGTCCCCAACTCAGGGAAAAAATAATGAATTTGTAACATAAAAAACTAAGCCTCCTACCTGCATCTGTATGATTGCATCTGTTTGCAAGAGAGTTGTCTTTGCCTGGGCATCAAATACAAATGGGTATGTGCAAATTATAACAGGAATATCTGTTAACTGGAATGAAAAGAATCATGTCATGCTCAGCTTATTTAAAAGTCACAATCGTGGTTAAAAAAGCTTTTGCAGTAGCACTCATTTAATATATCCATTTTACAGGAAAGAGAACTCAACCTTGACTTATCATCAATGCAGAACCAAAGCATCTTAGGAACATTAAGTGGATTTTTAATAGTTTAGTACTTCAGCCAAAAACAAACAAACAAAAAAATCAAACAAAACTCAATCAAGCCAAACCAAATCAAGCCAGGCACAAACGACACTCTCACTTAGCACATCTGAAATTCAGAACTGTTACTGCAGCTAGTGGGTACAAAAGTAGCCCTTTTTTTATCAACTGCTGTTCCCAATTTGCAATACAGACAATTACATCTTTTTGCACCACAAAGGTTTTTTTTCAGATTACAGCCATGGCTAATTTGAAGATTTACTCCCACAGAACACAGCAGACAATCCTTGACATTCACATTTCTGATTTCCTTACATTCTTCAAAAGAAATCAGATTGCAACCAATCTTACCTCAGTTAATCCATGGTTGACATCCTATGACAGCATTTGCACAAAGGTAGCAACAATTAAGATGAAAAAGCAGCATTAGTGTCTGCATTAATTACTCATCTCTGATGTAGAATTAAAAAAAAATTTATTCACTGCTTTCCCCCAAGAGAAGGTTTACTGTGAAATAAACATTAACCATAAACATTCCAATTAATTTATTAAACACCAGCTTGTCTTTAAACACCCTGTTTATCAGTCTTTAAAAACAGGGCTGTTAAAGTATCATGTTTGCTTGGATGAAAAAAGTTACACATTCAAAATGTTTACTTCCACATATTTATATTGATGACATCTGCTGGTACTGTTGCAAAGAAAAAAATATGGATGGCTAGAGAAAACTTATTAAATTACTTACAATCTTCTTTCAAAGCTGAAGTCAAGGAACTGTGCAAAAACCTATCCAACTCACTAATTCTCTGCACAGTCATTAATTTACTCCCACTTATCACTCTTCTGTTTACAGGTGCAGGAATTAATTATCTCAGTTGTGGCTGCTAAATCCCAAGTAGAAAATTCCATCAGTTACCTGCCCCTGTAGTTCCCTGCTACACTTCCTGACTCATTACCCAGGACAGCTGCAGCTTTCTCATTGCCTGGACCTGTCTAATACAGCAATTCTGATTATTCTGGATGTCCTCCTATTGTGGATTATTACATTCCTAGCTTTTTTTTGACATGGCAAGGCTCCAGTGACAGCATTCTACATTGCTTTTTAACTGACAGATTGAAATATTGAGCAGTGTCAGTCCTAGGAATGACACCCTAGAAGAAACACACCCTCTTAACAATTCTTCCTTAGCCAGTACCTGACTCGAGTCTGTTATGCAGTGGTCATCTGTGAAGGTATTTTTATGAAAAAAAAAGTGCCCAGACTTAGAGAATCTACAGATTTCTTTAAAGGGATAAAACAAACACAAAACATGAGAGGAAAACACCCACAAAAACCCAAATAAAAAAATCAACAGAACTTACCATTCCCAATACCTGCTGCTGGAACCAGTTGGCATAGTCATTTCTGATATCTATCAAATCTTGTATCTCATGAATGTAAAATCTGTCATACTGTATAACTTGTCCTCTTTCATTTACCTAAGGAAGTGCAATTTATTTTTTATTAGCTTTCAAAGGGTTATTTTCCATGTTTTTCAAGTATTTGATATGTCAGCCACAGATACCCAGCTAGCAAAAAAATTCTAGGAAAACAACAGTGCCTACAAGAAAGCAAAAAAACAATGTTAAAGACATTTGGATACATGGACTATTCAAAATCCCAAAGAGTGAAGGAGAGTACAATTAACTGCACATACAGTACTGCATAACAGGGCTGCCACTTTGAAACATCATGTGACCTCACAGGGACAGTGATAATACACATATTCACGTTCACAACGGAATAAAGACTTGTTCCTACAGCCACACAGGTTTAAGAGCTAGGATTCAGTACTCTAGTCTTAAGTTATAGCATGAACACTATTATTACCTGTGAGCAGAGGAACAGTTTCCATTTAAAAACATTAAGCTTAAAAATAAAGAGAGATGTGGGAAAAGTAACTTCGTATAGAGGCTCATCTCCACAGGACAATATTAATCCAGAAGCATCCACATTTTCCAAATACACACTTCTTTTCCCAGGGACTGCTAAGCACTGCTAACTGGCAAGCAACACTTAGAAAGATCTTGCCTTTATAACCAGATAATATAAGCCCAATTTTCACAAATACCTCCCACATGCCCCACCAAACTACCAAGTACTCAATCTCTGGGAAATATCCCAGAGCTGCTGCCCCATTTTCCCCCTCACTTTAATCCATAACCTTGAGGATGAAAATGACTGGGTGACTCTGTGTTCCCAAAAACCAGTTAATTCCATCCCAGAATGCCGATGATTCACAGGTCCAGATGGACCAACCACAGATTATTTCTGTAGATGCAATTCTGATCTTTCAAACTGATCAGTACCTCAGCTTCTAACAACAGCCCAGCACAGAGATGCTGACAAAGCCAAGCAGACAAGGAACTGTTTAGAAATGCCACAAACGTACTCTGTGCAGTATTTCCAGAACTCTGAAGGATGTGTGTAGGAAATTGGTGAGTATTCTTCTGTCAGAAGGTGGAAGGCCCATCTTGCAGAGCTTCAAAAGGTGCACTACAACATCCTTGTAGAGTTCCACTATCTTGAGGAACAAGGGAGGTTCAAGTACAGACCACCAATTTTCTGTCAACACATGGTGAACATGTAAATTCAGTACCTGTAACTGCCACACTATGTCATGTTATCCTTTTAACTAAGAAACACGTCTGGCCAGAAGACATAAGCTTCAGTTACTACAGACCCTGAAAAAAACAGCTGCAACATAACAAATGTGCTATTGTTACACATTGAATCTGAGTCCCTTGAAGTCTGCCCAGCCAGACTAAGCAAAAGTATCACAAAGTAACAGTTGATAAAAAGAGATGGCTCAAAACCTGCAATATTAAGCAAACAGTACTGAGAGCAACAGAAAATTATGGAAAAGCATCTAGGGTTCAAAAAGCTTTTCAGTTTGCTTTTCTTTATTCTCACCAAAAACTACTGAGAAAACCAAAGAGAGATTACAGGGCAAAGCATAAGTGAGGAAAATGAAAGTACCCTCTCAAAAAGAAACCAGTTAAAAGCAAACTATTCCAGAAAGAATTCTTCAAGCTGAATTTCAGCCGACAGGGGTCACAACAAGAAAGTGTAAAGGAGTAGAGCTAAAAAACCAGAGCTACTCTCAGTTGTGTATTTGAAGACCACATCTTGGCATCAGCAAGAAAAGATCAACTGCCTCAGAAGCTCAGAACAGGTGCTGTAGTCACAACCAAGACAATTCAACATCTGCTCTGCAACACTTCTGTAAATTGCTTAGAGCTTGTTAGCTGTCTGACCACATAATTTTCACTTTAAAGAGCAAAGACACGTATCAATTACACTGAACTACACGGTTTAATTCCTCCCAAATGGCATCAGTCCAAAAAACTACAATACCAGATGAATTTACAGGGATGGCCTGTTAACTCACCCTGAAGCAACAGAATAAATGTTTCCTTACACCAAGCAATGTTAAGCCTTAACTTTCTCACTGGGGAATTGTACAGAACTGTAAATACACAGCAGGTGCTGCCAAGGCCAGGTCTTCACTGATGGAATTTCTGTACGTTTTCATCTGCAGAGCCTTAGTTTTAACAGCAAAAATTCAGTTTCTTACCAAGAACTTTCAGAGGAGCTTTTTCTAGGTTCAGAATAGCTGCTCCAAAGGGAATAGCTAACGTCGTGAAATTGTTTTCATCACTCATCAGTGGGCACTCTGGTAGAGTGAGATACAGCCTCAAAGCTTCAACATCTGGCAAGGAGCTGGTCAGTTTGGGAATAAGGTTCTTTTCCAAGCTAGCTGCCACCTACAGCACATCAGAAAATCCTGTTTATTTCAATACAATTGAGATTTTAAACAAATGCCCATGTATATGAAAACTGATCTAGAAAACAATAATTAGGAGCTTCAGTGAAAACTATTATACATTTAGAAAATGACAGTAAATATTAAAATAGAATATGCTGATGTGTCACCTAATTGTCACAACAAAATATGGTTTCACACATTTGCAGCCAATATATTACTGAATAAATAAACCTATTTACAGGGTTGGATCAAGCACAACAGTAGTATTTCTGGAGAGCTGTAACCCAGAAAGATAATCCCAAACATAAGGGAAATACCCAGAACAAACCTGTTGTGATATGTGAGTATGTTCAGGCTGTATGAGTTTGTGAAAGAGCAGTCTAGCAGCATTCATATCAACCCCTGAGAATCTAGTGCTGGTTTTGTAATGATCATCATTGCTGCAGGAAGGAAAAAAACAGGCAGACTAAATCCTGTGTTCTCAGCAACTCAAGATTTTTACCCCTTGAATTTTAAACCTACTGACTAAGGATTTAAAATATATCAGACTTTGATTTTTTTATATGGCCTTAGAAACAACTGGAAAAAAATCTTCTCTAACTGCAAGAAAATAATGCAAAAACACTAGGATGTAAAATAAACTCCCCTTGAATTACAAGCAACCCGTGGCTGACAAATGCCATGAGCTTTGCTGGCTCACATGGCAGCAGCCAAGACAGGCTGGAGCCATTCTCACTGGGGCAGCTGACAAACACAGGGCAGGAAAGGAGCAGGACTTTCAAGGGAGGATATCAGAGCACCAGCGAGACGAGGAAACCCTGGCAAGGTGTCCCAGCTCTGGTGACACAAGGGACCCCAGGAAAGCAGCCACCACTAATGCTGTGCACAGAAAGGCTTGTTAAAAACCTGCTTACCTCAATGCCAAAAAGCTCCCATTCAGGCACCCAGCTGAGGAGAACGTTCCATCGATTTCACTGAAATGAGTCACGTGAAATGTTACATTTGGCTTTCCTTTTAAAAATTAGCATTTGCAATAAAAAAAGCCTGCATTTAATCCCTAATAAATTACGCTGTGCAAAGGATGGGACTCTGACTCAAATGAGATGAAACAATACTAGAGAAAACCTCCACTCAAGACTCAACACTTAAGACAGCTCAAATCACAGCCAGTCTTGCAGTTTAATTGCTTTGGACACTCTCTTATTAAAATAGAAGCAATAATCTTTGAGTTGTTCTCATATTCCTTTACGTGAATTGCTCTGTTTCAGTGTGCAATTAGATACTTAATTTCATCTCGCATAGTCATCTAAACTGGAGCAGAGATGACACAGTCTCAAGGATCTAAACTACTCAACCAGCATGACAATGAAATCACAGCAAGAGCTCTGCACCTCATAAAATCAGTAATTAAAAACAGCTCTGCTATGTATGCCCAAAGCCCCATTAATGCTTAGTTCAGAAGCAGAATCACCAGAGACTTCTTTCCCTTACATCACTTACTTAGCTATCTCTACAGGAAGTCTTCCAGATGGGAAACTCAGCAATCTTTGAATAAACGTTTCATTCACAGTCCAGATCTGCTTCAGAAGGTCAGGATACCTAAAATCATCTGGTGGCACCATGTTCTAAAGAAATTTTAAAGAAAGCACAAAGAATGAGGCACACAAAATTGATTTCCAGAAAAAACAGCCATCTAGTTGAGCTGTCTGAGCTGACAATTTGCCTACCCAGACTACAGCTGTGAAATGCTGTGTTTAACAGTTCTGAATCCCTGTGAAAGCACAGCATAGACTAAAACCATCTCGATTAGGTGTTAATTCACACACCTTTCTTAAAGACCAACTCCTTTTACATCACTGGTCTCTGTGATGAACACTAACCAAGCTTTAGATGCGAGCAGCAAGCATCTCCTCTCCAGCCACCAGGAGCCACTTAGCTCCCTGCCAAGCTGTGAGCACACAGAAAAGGAGCCATTCAATTATCAGACAGATGTTCTTCCACCCCACTTCCATCAGGCTCTCTGAAAATGAATCATGCTTCTGTGAACATGTCCTGCATCATCAGAGGAGCTGCATTTGGAAGTGCTGCTCATATAAAATGAATTCCACTAAGAGCTGTAATAGTAAAGAGGAGGAGAAACGAGATCATTGCTTTCAGCAGGAGCATTGGTTCAAAAAGAGATGGCAAATAACACCAAAAAAAAGATAAAACATTCCTCCTGAGGGTGCCATTTGAGAACACTGAGTTGACTCAGCATGACAGTGACTGCCAAAAATCAGCACTTCTGATCCCATCCTACAGCATCAGGACTCAGGAGGAGCACTTTTGCCATTTCCCTTCTATCCAGCCAAAGAAAATAACTCAGGGAACTGAACTGCCCAAAAACTGACTTGAGATAACTGATTTTGGCTGTGCCCCCTTAACTGGCAGGGACACACAGCCCCCAGGGGTAGAGTACACACAGAACTTTGGAAGAATTCAACACAAATTACCAAATTCAAGAGTACTAAAAGGGATACTTCTGCAGCATCAAAGTTCATCTATTGCTAATACTTTTTGTACAGAACAGGCCACAATAACTGCATTCATACAGTCTCCAGTTCACCTCAATTAGTCTGTCAGAAACTCCTCCAATAATTATGAAAATTGCACATAAAGTTTAAGGAAATTTTAATAGGCAAGTTTTAAGTCTCTATTACAAGCAATTTTCCAGTTTACACCTGATAAGCAAATTTCTCTCAAATACAGCAATAGTTAAAACTCTATCAGAGTTCAAAAAAAGAACCCAACAAGTCAATCCTAGAAAAACTGCTGATTCTGTATAACCAGAACAGGCTCTGAGCACAAAGCACTGCTGCAAGTCTGACCTGTACTCAGTTTTTCTTCATAAACATTCTTCCCCACTGAAATCCATTTTCCCTTGTGTCCAAATTAGTTTTTCACCCTACATACTCAACTCTTGATGCTTCATTAATCCCCATGGTCTAATATCTGCTGAACTGTACTGGAAGCAAACCCACGAATCTTCATCTTGTTTTTTTTTTTTTTTTTTTAATCTCCCAACTCACCCTCCAATAGCATTTTCTTCCCATCACACTTCCACATTGTCATTTTTACTGCAAAGCCTTACCAGACTCTTTTACACAAGAGAATTTCAACATATCAATTCTTGTTATTTTAAAACTTAAGTTTTAAGACTATGATAAAACTGTAACACAAACTATGTCACCACCAGTAATCTTTAGCAAAAAGCTCCATTTGTTTCCTTACCACTTTAAAATGGCTACAGAGCAGAAGACATCCAAGCTGCTGCTTGGAGGACTGGGCAAGAAGCAAAGAGCTCAAATATTCAATTAATTCTTCCCTTATGACATGAAAAGAAGTGCATTCATCCATCAAGAAAAAAGATTAAACCAAAAAGTTTTAAGAGCTTCCTGACAGCTAACACACACTACCTAGATCCAAGTCCTCCAGCTGCTACCATGACTTAGTGTCTTTTACTTCCACACTGCTCTGACAAACTTTACAATATAGTCATATGCACCTTCAACATCAAAATCCTTTAAAATGCATCAAAAAACCTAAAATCCAACTTTCACAAGCTTTGGAACCAAATGACACTTAATTTGTTACCTGTGGATAAAAGTAGTGTGCAAAACTTTGGTCCCCACCAGAGAAAATTCTCTTTACACAGTAGTACTCCTCAGTGTCTGCAATAGGAATAAAAAACAGGCTGCTGTGAAAATATGAAATTGAAAATGATGAAGATGCTACAGTCAACACCCGATTACAAAAAGGTTCTGTTGTGATAGAACCTCACTGATACAACAGTTAAGACCATCTTTCTCTGAGGTAAGTTCCAGGTCTAGCGCTACCCCACCAGCACAGGCATGTCATTACTACAGCAGGAACACAGAACACAGTGGAATCAAACTGTTGGGAAGAAGTTATTACAGCCTATATTTAGTTAAAATCTCGAGAATTTTGAGTACTCCACTATAAAGGAAAAGACAACCAAGAAGTAAACCCACCAGCAGGTGCTTACCTGTGCTCATTGGGCACTGAGTGCTATAGGGAATCCAGCTTCCTTTCACTGTAAAGGGACTTTTCCTGTTACTGGTGGTCCCTGTACCTAACTGCCCGTTGCCTCCGAGCCCAAAAGAGTAAATTCTTCCAGAAGAAGGGACAAATGCAGTGGTGTGCTGCCTAGGGCAAAGAGAATTCAGTAACACAAACCTAAGCACTGGAACGTGCTTTGTGCAGGCCTGGCTAGGAATTGTGCTGAACAGTGTGTTAAAGCTCCTGTCATACCCAACACTCCACTGCTCTCCTGCAATGCCCTGCCACTGGCAATATTCCATTTATACTCCAACAGGCAATCCTCTTTTTTTATGGAAAGGTTCCCAGGATGGAGCTGCTAGTGCTTAGCCCCTGTGTGACCTTTAGAGCATACCAGAAATGAATGCCTAGAGACTGCCTGTATCTCCTTTCCCTTCCCATCCTGCTCAACTCCAGATGCCCCCTCTCTAGCACAGGCCTGTGAGGAACCAGTTGGGAATTTGGGCAACCTATTCTGTACTTTCCCAAACACACTTCTTCAACAGGAAATGAAGTGACAGCAACAAATACTTTCACACCTCACACTGTTGCTCACACTGCCAGTTTAGAAAAATCACAGCCTCTCAAATATACAACTTCCTTCAGCTCTTCTATGAATGCTTTTAGAATCCCCAAAACATCACTAAGTATCTTTTGTTAGGGGTCATACTGTCTTCCCTGACCACAAAGGGCAAGAAAATCCCCACTTCAACAGACATGAACTTTTATACAAAACAAGTTATCTGTAAGATTCACAGGGTTAGCACAGAATAGACCTTACCTGCCACAGGTGATTTGTGTGACAACGCTTCCCATAAGCTCAAAAACTTTCCTTGGATTTATCTCATGGCTGGTAGAGTTATGACCCAACTGACCATAGCCTCCAGCTCCAAATGTAAAAACCCCACCTTCCTAAACAAATAAATTTTTTTACATTAAGATGATTGCAAATCTTAGAACAAGGAACTTCACAGAAATTGGGGTTGAATAAACCTTTTCTGATGAACTTGGCACTGCAGGGAAAGGACAGAAAATACACAGGGCACAACAGGCTCCTGATACAAACAAGTTAACTGGAGTTATGAAAACATGGCACAGCTATTAAATATTACCTTACTTGTGTTAAATCCACTCATCTAATTTCTTTACTATCATTAATTTATGTAATTTATAGATCCTAATCCTCATTTTTCCTATTTTCCAGTTTTCTTGATGAACTTCACCCATATACAAACTCCCACTACTAAAAAGTATACTTTGGTTTTGAAACTCCGAATACCATTTCTGAAGTGATTAGCAAACACGAAGCTGCCCTGCTCAGCAGATGGCACACAGCCTGACTGAAACAACCTCATTTTTTTAAAGCATAAGAAACCAGAAATTTCAACACTGTTGTAAGGCAAGTACTTTTTTTAAGTGTTTTTGACCAACCAAGAAATTAACCAAACCCTTCAATGTTTAAACCAGAAACATTTCCAGAAGTTATATACCTTACCTCACAACAACTCTGAAACTCTGCTGTTTTCTGATGCTTTGAAATTGTGAATCTGTTTCTTTCAACTCTACTCTGCATCAGCCAAGCCCTCAGCTGGAAACCATCACCAAAACTGCAGCATCCACTGAGAAAACCCAACAGCTTCAGGCACTGAGCCAGGACAGCAAACAGTGCCAGGTTTTTCTGAACTTCACAAGGACTTGGAGAATGCTCACACACATGCACAGTACTGCCTGCAAAAGGTCAGCCAGCCCCTGGCTCTGCAGGGGACGCTGCAGCCATGCACAGGGGTGACAATCTCTACAAACATTCACAGTACATTCAGAATCTCAACCACGCCCATCAGCTTTAAAGCAAGTTTGAAGTTAACCTCTATTCATGAAAAAGGAAAATAAGCATTTAGAACACAAGCCTTCTTGCATTTGGTAATTTTTTTCAAATATTTAACCATTCTTCCAATATCTCCTCAACATAATCGCATATATTTAGAAGAAATTTTATTCAGAATTTAGTTTATTATTTCCTGTTCAGGTAGCATCTTCTCTTGGAAACATGTAAAAAATTGGAGCATGAACCTATCTTTAAGTTCTGTACCTTTGTAAGGGCAGCAGTATGATCTTCTCCACAACATATATGAACAATCTTCTGACTTCTCAGGGACTTCAGCAGTGTAGGAACATACCTGTCTGAAAGGTTCAATCAAGAAAGGTCACTTATTTTGACAATAAAAATCAAAACCCAAATAGTTCTGCTCATTTATTCTAATATGGTTCTAGTTAAACAAGCACTTTAACTTTGTTAGCATAATGCAATCACCATGACTGAGTTTATGGATTTTGGAGATGGAAGTGTTACTACAGAAAAAAACAGGGACTACTACACTGAAAAAATTTGTAGCCCATGCTCTCAATTTTCACTAGCCCAGAGCCACATGTCAATACAAAGACCACTAAATATGGAACATTACACTAGACTTGGCACTGCCCATGAGGAAAGAAAATAAATGATCATTGTTTTGAATTGTTGATGTGTTCCATGTTTTCAAAGTGTTCCTGTGAGTTGGTGTTGATGCCTTTTCCTTGGTGTTAACAATTAAGAGCCAGACATGGTTAAGAGGTTTCTACCTCAGTATTAAGAGTATTGAGGATACATAAAAGGGATATTAAAAAAAAAAGGCAAAAAAAACTATCTCGGCATCAGTATCAGTTTGGCTTCTTTGGAAAGTATATTTATACATGTAGTTTAATGCTATTAACTGTGTAACAGAATGGAGCACTGGACAAACCTGAAGCAAACCTAACTTCCCTCCATCGCTAGGATAAGCCAACACTGCACAAAGGCATTTTTTTAAAATGTTAGCGCTGAAGTTTTAAAACCAGTCAGGGATGCTAACATGTCTGCAAGAAACTCTATGAAGACATTTAAAAGGGATTTTATTGAGAAGCGATGCTACATAAAAACCTGATGTTACACACATTCCAAAGAATATGTTAGAAGCAACTGAAGTCCCCTATGATTTCTGAAAAATAATTGTAATATTCTTATTACATCAATGTGACGATTTTAAGGCATTCAGATGGGCATTTTATTTTCAGCCCATTTTTTCTATTTTAAATGGTCATGACAACAATGAACCAGGAAGAAAATCTGAACTCAGGAAACTATCTACTATCTATTACTAAACTGTGCATTACAGGACCCTGGCAGCAAACACTGCCATCCTGGAGCCCTGTGAGCAGATACTGTGCACGTAACACAACACAACCAACAAAGAAACAATTTGTTGTCTAATCTAACCACTTGCTAAAAACCATTGAGTGTCATCCACCTATAAGAGGAAATTTTGGAAATGGTTAGCCAAAAATGGTGAATGATTATCAAAAGTGGCCTGAGAAAGGAATGTAAAAGTAAATGGCAATTAAAAAAATGAAGATGGCTTAAATGTGACTAATAAGGACAACCAATTAGTTTTGAGAGATTACTGCTTTTGCCAAGCAATTTCATCCACATAAAATTCAGTTCAAACTGTAACTACTGCACAGTATTTTAATTCAATCCCCTTAAGCCACAGGAAAATGTAGAACAGGGAAAGAATACAAGTGAAGCAGGCAACATTTTCAATATAACACTGTCAGCATTCTCACTAGAAAAGAGCTGAGGAAAACACCTCTGTGCCTTCTTCATGCAATTCTTCTTCTTTGGATTCACAGCCCAAAGCCTTCAGCATGGAAGTCTCCTGAAGCAATGCTTACTTACCATTATCATCATTTAGACCCAGCTGCCCAAATTTGTTGCGTCCCCATCCAAAGATGGCTCCGGAAAGAGTGAGTACAAAACTATGAGCTCCTCCTGCTGCAATCTGTGCAAAAGGGATTCCCAGCAGAGATTTAATAATTTGTGGTGAGGTTTGTTTTTTATACTCATAACCTAAGCCCAGCTGGCCATATTTGTTTTGTCCCCAGGAAAACACTTCACTTCCTGTTAGAAGGGAAAAATAAACAACCAAGAAATACAATCAGTATAGTTTAATAATACAGCGTTTATCCACTGTAAGCAAAGCTAGTATCCACTGTAAGCAAAGCTAGTATCCACTGTAAGCAAAGCTAGTATCCACTGTAAGAAAAGCTAGTATCCACTGTAAGAAAAGCTAGAAGTTACACTGTCACTCTTCAAATATTTTTGAGTTTGAAAATGCATACAAATTACTGACTTCTGAAGCTAAGCATCCTTGTGCAATTTGCAGGCATTCAACTCAAGCATTTAATCAGACTACAAGTACTTAAATTGCATTCAAACCCCTCAAAACTGCTCTTAACATTCCTCTTTCAACAGGGCTAGATCAACTGAGTTTGTTTATTACAAAGCAAGACACTGCTCCATGGGAAGTTTCTCTATTGCACAGATGTCTATGCAGAGATCTGCTAAAGCTGCACCCTGGACATGGAAAATTTTCTGGTTTCCAATCAAAAGCCTTATTTAAGGTTTTCTAAAGTAAGACATGAATTTTCACACACAATTTAAGAAATGTAATTTTTTAAATACTGTCTTCATTATACGATCAATGAAGCACAAGGTTTATAATGTCATTTGACAGCTTAAAAAGAAAAATATTTTGAAGAATAACAATCAAAGACCTATTTATGTTAAGACTGCTTCTAAAATAAAATATTCTCTAGAACAACCAAGGTTTTCCCAAGGTATTTACTATCCTAAAGATTAACACCCAAACACAAAATAATTTACATTTGGTGACATGATAGGTTTGCAAGAGCAAAATGCTTCCTATATGTCTCCCACCTCCACCTTTACAGTAACAGTTTTATCAAGATGGGGAAACAATGAAACCCATCCCCTGGAGTACTGGTCCATCATATTTTATTTATTTACATTAACAACTAAACCCAGAAAACCCTATAGAGCACGTCAAGAACAGAAATGGAGCTCCAAATCCTCAAACTGGCAAAAAAATAGTGATGCTGTACTTGAAGCCTGTAACTATTTAAAACACAAATTCCTGTGACATTCCTGTACCTCTGACCAACAGAACACTTGACAACACACCTCTGCTAGTCCCCACTTTCTACTGCAGATCTTAACTCAGGCAGAGGGTTACTCCTAAAGCTCTGCCTGCCTGCCCTGAAAACAAAGGGTTCTTTGGGTTGTAATGATAGTTACACCTGGGAATACATAATGGCACAGGAAATGCTCAATATGAGGCCACGAAGAGTCATATACAGAATCCAGGCACATAGAACCAGTATAAACTATTGTATTTAAAGAAAAAAAAAACATTCAGCATACAATTAACACCTGTCTCCCCACAGTTATTTGGTTCATATTTTAAGCACACCGTTGTTAAGAAACACTGACAAACTACAATCTTTCTGGAATTTTATTTTGAGTTGGTAAGTCTCTACTAACCCTTTACAGCAGCCACTTCTTCCAAGTGGAAGTTTTGGCCCCAACTCTCCTATCTCGTGATGAGACAAGCAACAAACAAATTTAAATTAATTTGTGTTTCTGGAGAGCTGCACTAATTAGACATGTAGTACAAGTGAGGCCAAATAAGTATGAGCTCACAGGCCCAGCAAAAATCTGAAAACAGGTATTTAAACTTTCAAAAGGTGGATTGTCTGAGACATGGCATTTTAACTATGGAAGCACCAAAAACCATAGACTTTGCCATAATAAAGCACACATGGAAGTCACTCCTGCAAGCCTCAGTACCTTGAGGTTACAGGTTAAAACAGACCAGGGACAGAGCAGCGTGACAGCAGGATGAGAAAGATTTGGGACCAATGAAAAGAAACAAAATAAACAGGAAGTTACACAAAAGCCAGATGATAAAATAAAGGAAATAAACATAAACACACACTGTGAAGAAATAAAGTCTCAACATCTTTTTGTACATTTGTTTTTCAAATTCAAGCTTCCACTGTAAAATTACACAGCCCCTACCAACTTGAATTCCCATCTAAGTGGTAGCATGTTTATTAAAAACACATTTCCTTTTTAAAAAAAGGAAAAAAATAGAGGTAAAATAAATGTTGAAAACTTCTGAATTCCCTGTAAGAAAGTACACAAAACTTCAGGAGAATTTGGCTTACCTTTTGAGAGTGCTAGCGAGTGATAATAACCACAAGCAACTTGAACAATCTGGATCTCTGATAAGCTCTTAATATTTCTATTGGGGTAAGAAAACAGAGAAAGAATGAAGCTACCAGATCATGGCATGAAATAAAGGGTAATATTAAAATGTGAACCCTTTTCACATTTTGTATATTAAACATCCCAACTTTAATTAGAGTCTATTTACTAAAATCTGAAGTCAAGGCTGCTTCTTTTCTAAACCTGTTAAGGTTAGGTTCTGTCTCATTTTCAAATAGATAAAGTCTGTAAAAATCCATAATAAAGAATTAGGGAGGTATGTGTGCTGGGAAGGCAATTTCACACAGCTGAACGGAGGAATGAAACAGAAACAAGAAACTCATTCCTACTTTTTAGTTTCCAAAACTTCAGTTTACAGAGATAATAGATATTGCACAATATCATAAAGAAGTTGCAAATACACTCACATGTGCACTAAAACTAATAATGCTTTCAACTTTGGATGAGAAAAAAGTTTCTAAAGGGCCTGTGGGCTTTTAAATTTGATGCAGACAGAACACTTTTAATATTACAGTCATGAATTACTAAGGTTCCAAGGAATTGGTACTTTTTTGTGTGAACTTCAGGTAGCTGGAATGCTTATGGCATTCTGAAAACAAGCCTGTGACCCTGGCTAGCATGATTTTTTTTTTTAACTAGAAGGTGTTTTATTTGATGACAGTTGAAAAGCCTTGGGGTGAAAACTGAAGTATGAAGATCAGACAGCAAATGTACCTTCTTCAAATTGAAAGTTTAACACTCTACTTCTCTTTCAACTTCTCTTAAATAGCATTCATACTCTTAAAATACCCATCCTCCTTTTCCAATGCAAGTCTCATTGTTAGTGGAGGACTAGCAAAAAAAAAAAAAACCAAACAAAAACACCCCAAAAAGCAACAAAACCAAACCAAGCACACCTGTAACACATTTCTCACATGCTATGACTTCTTGAGAAAGGAAACTGTCTACACAGAGCAGTCAAGTATCACAGCTGACATAGATTTTCTATATTTATATGGTTTTACCTGTGACAGCAGAATAGCTAACCAATGTGATTTAAGCACATTATTTTTAAAAAAGGCAACTTATTATGTACTATTTTTAACCTGGGCACTCTGACGCATTCCTCTGTTCCTGGCAAGCCAAGCTGTCCATCAGTAGCCAGACCCCAAGCATATACCTGACCTTTGTCATTTAATGCAAGAGTGTGGGCTTCTCCACATGACACAGCTACAATATTTTGGGCATCCAGTGCACCAACATGCTCTAAAAAAAGAAATAAATAAAATTAGTTGGTTTTAAAAAAAAAAGTTACTAACAAGCTAGGCTTGTTCCAAACAGTTTACACAGTACTAAGACATCAACTGGCATGACACTCAACTAATTCAGTCCCTAAGTTCTGCTGAAGCACCCTTTATTTAAAATTATAAACACGTGATTCTAGGAGAAATAAGTTAAATTTGACAGCCCAAAGTAACTAAATAATGACTGTTTCTGGAGCAATACACAGAAGGGCACGAAACCTGCAGCTTGGTTATAATAGTTCCTTCTAACCTTGCCATCTGAAAACAAGCCCAGAAACTCAATTAACAGTAAGGTCAAATAGATTATTGTCAAATGACTACACGTGTGGACATTATGTAAGAGGAAAACATTCCACCACAGCAAATTAAATTCACCTATTCACTATTAAGAAAGAGCCTGCAAAACAAGGCAAGACAAATTACAGGCTAAAGCTACTGATTTTGCTATGAGCTACACAATGTCTTCTTTATAATGCAAAATACTGTAGAAACAGATCCTAAAGAATAATTTTTCTAGACATGCAGTGCATGCCTCTGAAAAGCACACACTGTGATTTTTTTTCTAGTAGCCTGCACCAATGCATTTGGAAACACTCAAAGCTTGTTTTCGGGCTTATGATTTGTGACCAGAAGTCTAAAACTGCCATTTCAGTAATAGGTAAAGCTGAGAAATATCATCAGGGCCTGTCATTAAGGCTGGAATTTTTAACAGTTCCTTTAAATAAGGGAGCGCTTGAACATTTTGCTCCCAGTTTTCGAACACAAATTCTATTCCAGCCTAAGAATGGCACACCACAGAAAAAGCCTGTGTATCATCAATGTTATGGACACACTGAACACAGCCCAAGTCAACGTCAAAACAGTAGCTCACATTATCTGCAGCATGACAGGCACTCAACTTCCAAAATAAACTACCACAGGCAGCAGATACAAGTTCATTTTATTACTAAAGAGGTTACCACCCCTATTCACCCATCAGAGCCTCCCACAGCTCTGCCAGTGGGAGAGGTCATGGAAGCAACTCTCCAGCTCAGGCACCAGCACACAGATTAGCTCAGGCAATCTCCCCCAGTTGCTGAACCAGCCAGCCTGACTCTGCTTAAAATGGATTAAGGAACAGTCATGCAGTCCCTATGGCAAGCAGAGCTCTAGAAGGAGGAAAGAGGAAAGGCACTGGGGACAAGAAGGTAGCAAAGACACACAGTCAGCAATAAAATTATCTTCAGTTGGCAGGAACACATTCAAAAGAGAGCATCCACCCATCTGTAAAGATACCAAGCCTCTTTGGACTGTGCAACTGAAGTTGTCCCAATCTCTGACTTCATACAACACTCAGCAGTCTTATCAGTAACCTCTGGGTGAAAGGAAATTTAGGGAGGGCATTACAATCCCCATGTGTCTGAGCATGTTAAAAAAAAAAAAATTATAGCAGGTCCATTACATATGAAAGGCCATGCAAATCAAAAGTCAGATACTTTCATTGTAACATTTAGTTTAAAAGACAAGTCACCATAATTTTCAAAGCAGGCAACAAGCAGAGTAAGTTGGACACACTCAGTTTCTCTTCATGTTCGTGGAGCAGATGTTTGCACAGAATTAAAGCTTATCAACTTTAATATCCACATACTGTTTCCCAACAGAAGTCCACACTAGTTTAAAAACATCTCAAAAAAAAAAAAAAAAAAAAAAATCTTTAATTGGAACCAAAACTGAAACTCTGTGTAAAAGAGAACTACAAAAATACCTCATGACACCTCATTTCCATTTGAAAAATTTGTGGGAAATATTGAGCCAAGCAAGTTGTAGAAGTGCTCTAGGAGTGATAAGAATGAAGTGCCAGGAAGCCCTTCCAGATGGTTACGCTGTGCTGTAAGCAGAGTGAGCAGCACTGCTCCCTGGCTCTCAGCACCAGCTATGACTCACATGCAAGCTCTGAAGGGAGCCCATGTGCACACTCCTCTGCAGTCCCTGCAAGATGTTTACCCACTTCTGCTCCAGAACTGCACTGGGAGGGAGCAGAAACACACACAGACACAGGTGGGAAGGAAAAAAGCCCAAAGAAGAGTTACACAGCATCCTTTAGGCTTTTCCAAATCCTCTCCCCATAGCGCTGCACATGCTGATAAGTCCTTTATCAAAAGTTTTATTTTTAGTTCTTAAAAAAAAAGAACATTACTTTAATCAGACCTGCTGTACATGACTAATTAGGCAACTAAAAACACTGCATGTTTCCCCGCTGTGATATGCCAAATAGTCATTTCCACCATACTCCAACAGCCAAACCCATACATAAAGTACAATGCCAACCCATGTACGGCAGCAGGTCCGCTCCCCTCGAGATTAAAGTCACTGAGTCTCCTATGGCTTGAAATAAAAAAATAGTGGCAGTGTCCAGCTGAACAGAATGCAAAAATATGGGGGACTGCCATGTTTCACAGCTGTTTGGTTCCAACTGTCACAAGAACCCATCCCAGCAAGGCAATGGTTTTCCAGTTAAAAACATGCCCATTCTTGGAAGAACTGCTGGGCATCAATTTGCCACGTGCACAGACACTAGCAATCTTGGCTTTGATGAAGAACAGTAAAATGAAAGCCACATACACCACCACACAGAATGCCCACAATTCAGCACTTCTATACTCACCGGGTCTTTTTCTGGCTTTTTCATGCCCTAGCTGTCCTAGATCGTTGCATCCACATGTATAAACAGTCCCATCATCCAGGACAAAAACAGTGTGTCTCAGTCCACATCCTACATCTCTGACCCTTTTATTTAGGAAAAAGTCACTTTTTCTTGGTTCTAAAACAATCTCTTCATCAATTCCACCCAATCCAAGCTGTCCAAAAGATGCATTGCCCCAGCACAACATGTTTACACTTCCTTTTATCCGAGATCTTCCAACTTCACTTTTCTAGAATATTCCTCCTGCGTAGCTGTTAGGAAAAAGGGAAAACATACATTTTTCAGTATTGCCCCCAACATTTACATTACTTTCTATACAACATGTAATCCATGAGCTCACTTTCTCTATACCAATGTATTAAAAGCCTGGACAGTTTTTTTAAGAGTGTGATTTGCTTTCTCAGACAGGATTTGCATTAACTCTGCAGTAAAATGCTTTCTTTCCCATTTCAGATACAAATTCTAAGATGTACAGGTCACTGGTTTCACATACATTCAAAAACTTAAAATATTCTTCCTGAAACTTCTTTAATCCCCAATCCTAACATATACAAACTCGCAGTTGCAAGGGACTCCAGCTGGTGGAAATTACTTCAAGTATCTCCCAAGGAGGCAGTACAGGCTACTTTCTTTACTTCAGGAGTTGCACGACTCCAGCATGCACTGTGTATGGCCTCAAGATCATCACCAAAAACAACCCTTGACTCACAGCTTGGAAAAAATTGGTCAGCTCTGATCAATCCACTTATGCAATACAAAGTACAATATGCTGTGTCAGTCACTGCATCTAAACAACTAGGGAGTCAACTGAACTTACAATTTAAAAGAAAATAAACAGCTGAAACTCAAGTCCCCAGTCTTGCACTGCAATCAGCACCAGCTACAGCTTCAGTTACTCTGCAGTCACAGGAGGCCATCCATATACATCAACTCCCCTAAGCAAGCCCACACCCCTAATCCCTAATTTACAATTATCAGTATTTGTGCTGACAGACTCTGTACCTTTTTGGAAAGGATTCAAATCTGCCCTTCTCTTTCACTTGCAACAGTGAATATGACAAAGAACTGGTGACAATGTTTTGACTACTACTTATACCACATTTCCATGATGGCAAGTTTCCCTGTATTTTCAGAGCAATTTAAAAGTCAATGTAATCTAACGTGAAATTACTACAAATTTTCACCTGTGACTATTATTTAGATGACATTCTGGGGGGTCATAACGTGTATCTAAACTACCTAAATTCCAAACTGCTCAAAGAAGCAAGCCAATGTTTAACATCTAAGCACTAAATAAACCAAAAAGCAGAATTCTTGCCAGCACAACAGGATAAAACTACTTTTCTCCGCAAAAGTCAAAACGCAGTAAACAAAACACTTATTTTTGTGACCGTACAAAAAAAAACGCAAAAGCAACGCTGAACCAAAACAGCCAAACAGCTTAAAATATATTGCATTCTGTTTACCTATCTCAGGAGGTGAGGCATGATCAAATATTTCCCTAGCTATGTCCTACCACATTCAGAAGTGGACATGGAAATGAAGACGTCGTCAGTTAAGACACAGCTACGCAACAGCACATGTCACATCTGGAACAGTGACTTGCTTCAACCTGAAACACACAAAATTAGAAAAGAGCTTTGGTAATAGTTCTGCGAGATTTCTATAGTTAAGATTTATCTCCGTCTCCAGCAGAGGAAGAAAAAAAAAAAAAAAAGGAAAAGTTTTCCTTTCTATTGAAATATAGATGCATTTCCACGGAAGGCGGGGTTGCGCTGTTTTGTTTTGTATCGTTTAAGAGTCAGTAGCCAAAGTTCTGTACTTTGATCTGAAATCACGGCACTCTTTCACCCCTGTGCGTGGTCACGAGAGCCAACTCGCGCCGTCAGCTGCTGGATACTCCCGCGCGTGACGTCGGGAGCGGCCCGGAGCCCGCAGAGCCAGCCCGGAGCGGGGCGAAGCAGCACCGCGCTCGCCCGGTGCCGCCGGGGCGGGAGGAGGCGGCAGGGGAGCACCTGGACGCTTCGCGCAGGCTGCGGCCGCTGCCGGAGCGCCGGCGCACGATCAGGCCGTGCCCCGGGAGGGGAGCCCGCCCGCCCCAGCCCCTTGTGTTCCCTCGGCGGGGCGCGGAGGGAGCGGCGGGCGCGGCCCCGCGGCGGAGAGGGGCGGCGGCCGGAGCCCTCCGTGCCCCGCGGCCGCTCAGCGGTGCCGCCCGGCCTGCTCCCAACCGCCCCGGCCCGCACCTGCCCCGCGGCACCGCCGCCCGGCCCGCCCCGCTCCCGGGCCCCGCCGCGGGGGCCCCGCGGCCCGAGCGCGGCCCCCGCCACTTTTCCGTCCGCCCCGCGGGGCCCGAGGGCGGCAGCGCTCGGCTCCGCTAAGGCCCGGCGGGACTCACCGGTGGTAGCGATGCGACGCGCTCCTCTCCGCTCCCTTCCGCAGCCCGCCCACCGCAGGCGCTCGCCGGCCACGGCCGGGGCGTGAGCAGCGTGAGCGGCCCCGGGCGCGGTGACAGGGCCCGGCCGCCGCTGCCGCGCAGGCGCCGGCTCGGCGGGCGGGACCGCGGCGCCCGCTGCACCGCCCGCCTCTCGCCGGCCCGGCCGCGTGGGCAGGGCCGCGGCTCGGCCGAGCTCCGAGAGAGACGTTGCGGTCGGAGGCACCGCGCGGCTCGGTTTCCGCTATTGGAGCCGACAGCAGAAATGAAGCTGAGGAGAGGCCCGAGGAGTGGGGAGCGCCGGAGTGACGCTCTCGTTCCCCTCTTGTGCTCGGGGAAGCGCAGGGCTGGGCGCGGAGCTCGGCTCTTCCCTCCGGTGCTGGCTGGAGTTGTACGCGTTCTCGGCATGGGAACGCCCGTGAGCGCGAAAATACAGAGCCGTCCTTGTGTTACATGACAGGTTTTATACTGAGAATTAAAAAAATTTGTGTAGGTTCTGGGGCAGATAGCTCCCCGAGGTCTTCGTATGGCGTGTCCTTGCAGAGTTCTTCAGACACTCGGACGCGTGTTGCTGTTCCTTATCCGTGATCTACGGAGATCTCAGAAGCCTCTGCTTGATTTCTGAGGGCACGAAAAGAATGAGATGAGTGAGTGGGAAGGAAATGGATCTGCCAGGGGGATGCAGGAACAAACTGTTCTTCATACTCCAGTTAGGCGTCAGTAAATTGTGGGAGCACGCAGTGGTTCCCCGCGGGTGACCGGCGGTGCTGCTGCCGCGGGAGGCAGCGCTCTCAACTCCGGCCCTCCGTGGCCTTCCTGCTCCGGGCAACGCCGTGGCTTTGGGGCTTTGCTCTGCCCCTCCCGCACAAAGAAATGCAGTTTTTCGAATTCTCCGGTCTGCTTCCAAGCTTTTTTCAGTGTTCATACCCAAGATGGGCATGGTAAAATGTCTTTTTTTTCCACTGAACACGTTATCTCTAGTGGAACCACTGAAGGAGAAGTATACATGCCAGACACATTTTTTTTCCTCCCCTGGTATTACGCCTGGTACTGGGAGGAAAATCCATTGCAATTTATGTAATTGGTAATACAAATGAGATTTCCTTATTTAGCAGCCTCTTTACAGAAGAATCCACATTTATGTAGGTCGGTAAGTGAAAAAAGGCCAGGACCAGGCATACTTGACATCAAGTGATTTTGCAAACTGTGGATGAGGAAAGTTCTGTGTTTGGTGTCCTTTTGCCCTTTTGTTAGATGGAAAACATTTAACAAAATCCCAATAAATGTGATGTCTTGGTCCACCCATTAAATGCTCCTTTGTATATGTATGTAGGTAAGATTCTATGGGACTTCTTGGGATTTGAGGTTGTAGATTTATCAGTAAAGATCCAAACCAACAATACAAAATTCATACCTAGAGAAAATGAGATTGCTGCATAGCTGACACAAGCTAAATGATGCAGCACTTTTCAGGGCAGCAAATTACCCGGTTTTGCTATTTAAAGGAGAAATGTGAGTGATTTGCCTTTTGCCGTTCTGCATCTAAGACTGGAAGGTTAGCAGGAGCTGTGACACACAGCAAATGAAAGAAAAAATTTCTTTTGTTATCTTCTAAACTTCCTTTCCCCTTTATCTGTGAGCCCAACGGAGTAGTAGCTGTGAATAACGACATTGTGAAATGGATTTTAAATACTGGCATTCATTGTGCAATGTGTCCTCTGACCAGCATGTGGGGATATGCCCAAGTACTTGAAGAGAACATTATATGCCCACTACAATTTTATACAAGGAAAAGTCACTTGGTATAACTGGCTTGACACATGAAATAAGAAATATATAAAGCATGAAACAACATACAATGTTGCACAAATCTCAACTTCCTTCTGTAATAGACATAGCTATTTTATTTTAAACAATTATTTTAATCCTAAAATCAGATTACAAGTATACAAGCCATATTTTTATTCTACTTATCACTTAACTTAGCAAATTTGCTTTTTTGTGCCAGAGAAGCCATAGCCTACCTACCATGCCTTATGGGATCCCCTTCTTGGGGCTGGAGACACACAGGCAGCGGGGAGAATATGTGCTGTGGTGCCACAGATGCAAAATCCAGTGAAAACAAGAAATGGAAATCTGCTTAGCTTCAGGGAAGGAATTTATTTCCTTGTAAGTGCCTTAGCACTGAGGGTTTCCTATTACCATTGCACAGTCTTCTTATTGATGGTCACAACAAGCAGGAAACTATTTTCAGTTCCCCTGCCATTATTAAAATAGCAATGCTGGGCTACTGCCTGGTGATAGCTGTCAGCACAATTGTGGCTTTTAAATTGTACCCCAGTTAATCCCCCACTAGATAATCCAAAAATGGGAAATAATAGTATCTAGGATTAACTAATATGTACTTCATGCTTAATTACTAGAAAACATCTTTCAGTTAATATACACGTTTTTGAAGGCTACAGCATTATGGCATAAAACTTTCTGTATAGTTAATAACAGACATGGACTCTGCTCTCCATTTTCTTGTGGAAACAGCCAGGACATCCTTTATAAACTTTAATTCCACATTTCAAACCCCTTTACTTTATACTTTGATGTGTCACAGACTACAGAAAATAGAAATGGGTATCCAGAACAGCTGATAACATGAAATTAGAGATGTCAGCATTTTGCTGTGAGAAATTACCAACTTTTGTGTGAAGCCTTTGTGTAGAATATTCTTGATTAAGACAAAGAAAAAGCTTTAGAATGCAAATAGCTTTACAAACAAGGGATGGTCAGACCCTTTTATGCCATTTCAGTTTTACATTTCATCTTTAGATTCTTCACCGTGTCCATGTAAAGAACTCACACATACACAGGGTATGTGTTTTATATGCTTTGCCACTTTATAGCTGAGTGTGTTGTAGTACTCTCTCTGCCCACCCTGCTCACAAACAGTTCTGCTTAGCTCAAATGCAAATGTGCTTACCAGTAAGGCACATTATTTATTAACTGGTGGCAATGTGCTGAAACAACCTGAACAGTTTTTGACCTGTTTGTGAACATAAATCGCTGTAGAAATACTAAACTGACAACATTGCAAGTCCTGTGGTTAACTCGAGGCATCTGATAAAGGGAGCTGGTTAAGGGAAAACTGAGGAGACACGTTCCAATTAAGATAAGCAAAACCATAAACCTGCAACCCGCCCCCCAACTCCCCTCATCCTCTCAGTCCACAAACTATAGCTGAAACAGCCAAAGGAAAGCTATTCATCATAGGATGACGAATGCAAAGGAAATGAAAAAGCAGTGAAGGGCGAGGATGAGCCCTGGGCATGAAGTCTGTAATGAAGGAAATGAGCTGCCCTTTGCGATAGGGATGAGACTCTTGCATTCACAAACCCTTGGGTGGATTCAGTGTCCCCAAGCCCACACCAGCTGGCCCTGAGTGACTCTCCTGTGCCCTGGCAGTATGGCAGAAGCCACACAAGTGCTGAGGCACCTGCAAGTTGGGGCTGAAGATGCTGAACATTTTTGAGCATCCTACACAGAGGGTTGGGAGTGCAGCCCCTTCCCACAAGTGGTACATTTTCTTCCTACTGAAGTGATATTTCACACTATTGCATGTATTTTTTCTGTTATAAATGGATCAGCAGGCAAAGTGCTAACTAAGCACCAGGAATTCCCATGTAATCTTTTGGGTTTTTTTTGGTTTAGGAGCTGGATGTTGAGACACCAGTTCCCATGTCATTAAACTGGGCTTTTGGTCAGGCCAAAACTGACCTTTGATTTTTAAGGTGCAATCCTACAGGAACACAACATCAATAATTGAGCGGGTTGTGCCCTGCAGAGACCAATTTGGTAACACGCTGAACCTCAGCTTATAAAATAGCTGCAAGTGGTGCCACATGCTGCTGATTCTGACATGACACTGTGTCTTTGCACGGCAGCATGATGAAGCACCCTAAAATTAGCCTTCTTACTATTTGGTAAAGAGCAGGCAGAAAGGTAGCAGCCTGCACTGAGGAGAACAAAGAGACTCAGGAGAGGACCACGACTGAGGCTCACACACAGCCTGGTCACAACACTTCATGGTGAGCGCTCTTGGCTTCTTTGCAAATTCCCATGTTGGATTGTTTAGTGTAATTTCTTATCCCAAGCACAGGCGGACCTGAATGTGAAGAAAGAAAGGTGCTCGTGTAAACAGAGGTGGGGAGGAGAGACCTGCTCTCTCAGGGGCATTGGGATCCAGCAGAAGGGAAAATTGTGAAAATTACATGGTCTCTTTTCTTAGGGGTGTGGTGGGAGCTGGCATTTAATTCACAGAACTAAGTTTGTTGTTACTGGAATATAACTGGGAATGGAAGAAAAAAATGGGCTGTTATGAAAATCAGAAACAACATGATAAATTCCCTTTCTATCAAGCCAGAAGCCAGACTGATTTTTTCCTGATACTCAGTTCTATCTCTACCCCACTTACTGCATGATAAAGTCCTTTGCTTTACAAGGAGTATGATTAGAGAAGAAAAAAGAAAAAGAAAAAGAAAGAAATCCAACTTCCAGGCAGTAGGAACAGAGGGCCATGGATATTTGTCTAGGGGAACAGAAATAGTGGAGGAAAAGATCCTAGACCAGAGTAAGGCTTGCAGATGAGGTGAGAAAACAAACTGTGAGGAAACATTTGAATATCAGAGGGAACAAGAGGCACACCACGAAAGAGATGTGAGCACTGATTGCTAGGAGGGAAGGAGGCACAGCACAGTCTCTGCGAAGCAGAGGAACCCCCCAGCAGCTGGGTGTGACAGCCTGTGGCCCCGTGCCTAAGCAATTGTCAGTACATGCTGTTTTCTCTATTCCTGGGGTGGCACTCTGCGAAGAATAGCTGGGAAGAAAATAACACTGGGGCATAAACTGGGACTGGTACATTCAAATTACATACAACTGTTTCTGCTATTAGTTATCACTCAGAAATATGGGACTGTTTTGCAACACAGATATTTTTGTTCAGTAAAGATTGGACAGTACTCTGCAGCTTTTTGTAATTTAATTTGGGTCAATATTCATGATTTCACATGTATTACCAAAACCCAGAGCAGCATGATTCTGTAAAATCTCTTCTGTGCTGTTAGCAACCAACAGATATTTGGTGAAGCATGGACTGCACATGTCAAAGTGGGACTGAATCTATGATCTTTGTATCAACTACACTACAGGACATCTCTGCTCATAAAGGGGATTAAATATTCACAGTGGTTGAAGAGTCTTGGCCAGATGGAAAATTAAATTTCTCTTGCAGATATTGTTAAGGAGTTCCAGAGAAATTGTATGTGAGCAGTCAGAGTTTGGAGTCCTTGAAGTACTCTAACTCTTAATTTCCTATAATGTAAGTCTCAATCTTGGCATTAGAATAAAAAATTAACAAAAACAATTTTGGAGACAGAAGGTGAGCTGTCTGAGCTGAGCAACCAAATCCTCATTACTGTGTGAAAAATGGAATCAGTGCTGCTCCCTACACACAATTCCTGTGTAGAGAAACCCAGTGACTTCTCATGCTCCCAGAGGTCTCCTAAATCAAGATTTACTTTATTTAGGAAAGAAAAATTGCCACAAATTTGTAATGTTTTGTTTCTGTTTACTGACACCGGAGTAGTACAAAGTGCTGCCAATTTTGTTGTTGATTTTTTAGTGTGAATGATTTGGATGCTCCTATTTCACTGCAGAAGACTTTGGGTCAACGTTTTTGGGATAATGTTTCTTTGTTTATTTGGTCTACCAGCACAGAACAAGCTGCTTCCATTTAAAACTTCAGGCTTGAAAGGGGAAGCCAAAGCAACTTGTGTATCTTTTGGAAGCAGAAACAGTAGAGCAGCCACTTGTGCCAAACCTCTTGCATTTAGCTGTGCTTTTTTCTTGGATAGGGAAGGAGGCAGCAGTGATTCATCACCCATGTCTGCCTGATGAAGGCTTTCTTGTCATTAATGTCAGCAAGTCACCAGGACACCACTAAATACTGCTCCCAGTCAGAAATTATAATTTCAGGGGCACTGGATACTCCCCACTTTACACGTACATACTTACTTTCATAGAACAATAATACAGAGCTAGTTTCAGCTCCTGGTTGAGGTTCTAGAGCAGCGAAGTTACTCCTAAACATACACAGACACGAATTTGAGAGTAGTGCTGGAGCTTGGGACCCTGGAGATTTAAGTGAGATTGTTCCTGAGTGTGACAGGAAAGCATTTCAAGAGTATCCAACTGACACAGCAGCTTCTGTTCGCCCCATGGCCCAGGGGAGACATCCAAAACCAGACAGATTACAGGACAGTCATCTTGGAACACCAATTTCCTCAGAAAACACTTACACATAATATTTCAGCTGGTAGACTTGTCAAAAAGTATTGTGCCCAAATATGATATAACATTCTGCAATGACAAACAATTCGATACAACCTATCAAAGCACTATTAGGTGCTTCTAGCTTGTAGCAAACTCAGCCAGGCAAACTGGCTTTTTAACAGACAGTTTGATTATAACTTCTTTCCTTTATCTTTTTAATAACATGAAGGAAAGGGATGCTTATTTGTCTCATGAGCAAGTGGTTACTTTGTAGCAAGCAGCATTAGGATTAAAAATGCCTTTTCTGAGAGGCGAATGCTGTGTTCTTTATCATTTCCCTGAGCTCTTGAGCTTCTAAATAGCTCATCACCATTTAAAACCTGTTTGTGTTGTCTTCTGTGTTTATAATAACCATAAGCATTAAAATAGTCTGTTCATAACTATAATGGTCCTGCAGAATTATAAGAGGCAAGAACCTAGAAATGTTCCATTTATAGCCATTACAAACAGTTGTAATTTCCAGGGCATTGTATCAGCAATGACCCCTCAAGAACTCAGTATTTGGGATTAAAGTGTCTGGAACTTTTCAAGTCAACTTTATGAACTTTGTTATTTTTGGCAAAGTTTTAGTTTAGGATAGTTAATAACAACACATACAGTTTTAAAACCTTCATTTTTTGGAAGCGTCCTACACCAGTATTTTTAGAGCTTATTTTGACTGGATACAGAACTATTTGCACAAGTAACAACAAAACAGATACTGTTATTATAATGATTTCTGATGTTTTCTAAAAAATCCACAGCAAGAAATAAGATACATACAAGAAATACCATTTTACAGTGTGTAATTAAATGGATTTTAAAATATAATTTAAGTGTAGGTATTTTGAAGTGCAATTTAAAAGCTCAAGGATTACCAAATAAATTTATATTTATAGGTGTATTTCAAGAAACTTGTAATTTTTTAAAATTAATTTTTGAGAAATTAAAGATTCAAATAGCATGCTTGACTCTGTTATAATTCCTTTGGACATATATTTATCAACATAAAGAGAATAAAACCAGAAACTAGTAATATATTCCTCATCAAATATTTTCTGAAGTAAACCTCTAGCCTCCTCAAATCCTGCATCTTAGGACCTAGACCAGAGAGATCTTCACATCTCTGCAAAAGATCCAGTAATAAACATTGTGATTGAGACTTTCTGAACCATGTCTATGTCTTCAAAACATGTACTGTCATTTTCAATAAATGCTGAGTGAAGATTTAGGTGACTGCTTCTAGTCATTTTAACATTAAACTCTTGGCCAATATGAGGTAAACACCTCAAATGGGAATATACAAGTAGATCTACACAGGCAAGTCCTTAGATTTTCAACAAAAATGTAATAAAATTTAAAGCTTACCTTTTTAACTATTTAATGAAAATATCGTCTTGGTCTTTATATCCTGTCTTTGACTTTCTAAATTAGTAAATATTTCTTCATAAAATAGATGTTTTCTTGATTTATCATGTTGTTCTGATTTAACATTAAGGGCATTATGTCTAAAATCTAATTCAAATGTTGAATGTCCACAGCCCCACATCACCAATTAAACATGCCAGAAAAGTTTTGTTGTACTTTAAAAGACATTTGCTAATCAGATTAAGTGAAAAAACACTTACCATATTTGCATTTTCTTTCTAAGTATCAGTCTGAAGTCTTCCAATATTCTTCCTTTTCTAAAGGAAAAAAAAAAAAGTGAGACATTTAAAAAAGGATTTCCAAAGGCACCCTAGCCAGAGAGAGAATTCCTTTCTCTAACTTGTGGCATAGCATAAGGCATTAATATATAACACTGATGTACCAGTTGGTCTAAACTTGGCTTGTAATATGCATGGCTTATCAGATCACTGTGTATTTTAAATCCTGCGATAGATCTTTTGACTCCTTCTGTTGAGTCAATCCTGTTCTGACTGGTATGATATTAGATGGTTCTGGAGACTGACGACTGAATACCACTGGCCTGGGAAAGTATTCATTGATATTTCTGATTACAAGGTGATTTACTTGAAATAAATTAGGGGTCTTATTTAAGGTCCTAAAAGAAAAGGCATATGCTTCTTTCTTTTTCTGAACCTCACTCTTTCTGTCTTACATACTTGTGAAAAAGTCACCTTTGGCATAATTTACCTGGCCAGTCAGAATGGCCAGTACTTCACACTACTGCTGCTCTGAGGGAATCTTCTGGGTCCTGCTCATGTAAGTGAGCTTACCTTACAATGCCATTTGTTCTTCAGCTAAACACAATGATTCTGATACTGATGGTGTTTCGTAAGCTGGTACCAACAATTTCTTTTAATTCGCATCTCTGTCGCTTCTGAAAGTTTGCTTGCGTTTTGACACTCAAGACCTTTTATTTAAAATTAAATCTATTAAACCTGTCAGTAAAGCTGTATCCCTAGAAGCCCCTGATGTTCTGAAGCTTCATCAGTATGTATAGATAAAATTTTGCAGTGCATGGTCATACACATTTTTACAGTTGATGTTATAACGCAAGATCAGTCAGTTTAGTGTTACAATGCAACATTTAAAGAAGGAAGGTGACTCGGTGGCCTGAGGGAAGGCGTTCCGGACACATGAGGCAGCAGAAGGGCCAGAGTGCCAGAACACCGGCGGCGCCGGTAAACTGATCTCCAGTGAAGCGCTGCGAAAACAGGAGCTCCAGCCATCTAACGGGAGTCACAGCTCGGGGATGATATCCTAGCTAGGTTTTCATATCCAAATGACTCAAAGCAGGAGCATTTTCAAAGCCCTAGGACTCCTGCCAAGGGCTTTTCCCCTGGTGAAAAGGGGCGGCGCAGTCAGAGGCAGGCAGGTCGCTGTGCACAGAGCACTCAGCAGAACTCTGGGTACGCGATGCCCGACCACCACGGGCCATTCCTAACTTTCAGTTGTTGGCACAAAGACTGCCACGCTTTTCTGCTGCCCCCACGTGTCGAGATGAGAGGTTTCCTGGAGGTGTGGATAGAATCTGGCTTGCCCGGCTCCGTCCCCTTCCCTCAGCTCACGCTGTTGCACCACTGCGACACGCTCTACAACAGACATGGCTCCTGTCATGTTTTAGCAAACTGGTATCAGACCATGCTCTCCTGACACCTGAGCCACGCGTTTCTATACAATCCACCCAACCAAGCTCTTATCTCCAGCCAGTTCTTCCAGTCACCTCAGTGAACAATCTTGTTGCTGTTCTCCAGACTGTTTATCCGAGGGTCCCTAGCTGAGGTGATTCCATGACTGCAGGTTCAGAAGAGGAGCTGATGAACACTGAAACTCCCACCTGAATGTGCCTGGAAAGCAAGAGGTCTCAAGGAATTATTTTTAAAATGTAGACTATCCATGAATGACCTCTCCTTATTTCCAGCTACCAACAACTTAAGACATTCTGATTAGGGGTGCATCTTGTGAAGTACAATTTTGACAGCTGAGTTATCGAATGTTTTGTCCTATTAAACATCTGATAGAGCTGGTATTTTGTACAGTTTTGCTTGTCTAGAATAGGTTCAAAAGCCTCTGGTGCTCAAAACACCAGCCATTCATTCTGGGCTCGGGCTCTAAAATCCTAAGGGCCCTCCCTGATATACCCTGCCACATGCTGAGCCGTCTCAGCCTCCTGCCACCTGCCCAGCCCTCTGGGGTTAATTTGCTGTGGGTCTCAGGTCCTCTAACACAGACCAAACAACACTGGAAAAACACTACCCTAAAGTAAATGACACATGCTGAAGATACCTATGTTATATATATATATAGGGTACATACACTCTTAGTCCAGACAGAAGTCAAGATTCTTTGAGCTTATTTTCCTCATTACCATGCAACTCACATTAATCGGATTTCCACAAATAATAGCCACCCTTTGTTTTGTTCTTTTATGTTAAAACTACTTGCAAATAGACTTTCAGTGAAATCCCTCTGTGGTTTGGGGATTTCTTTGCAAGGAGCCTGGGTTAAATTCGGCTCTCTGTTCTACATGTATGAAGCCATTTAAGTGATAAGAATACGGAGTGAACTGTAAATCTCTGTTTAACAAATGTATAATTGGAAATAGAGACTGTGGTTACAAAATATGCCTCTCTGGGATGACTCTTAATCCACTTTTAAAAATACAATTCACAACATGTTGTGTTAATCTCAACCCCAAGTCAAAAGCATTCATGTTCCTGTCTCTGGACAACAGTAAGTGTTAACAAAGGCAGACACTGTAAATGTCATATCTACTTAATGTCAACTTAATATCAACCACAGAAATAGCTACCAGGAGAAAAAAAATCAAACTTTTCTACAAGTAACAGAAGAAGTCCAAATAATCAAAATATGAAGTATATAATATGGTTTTCACTGCAGATTTCCTTTAGATTTAGTTAAGCAGATACTGCCATTCTTTGTACCAGCCGCTCTGACAATGTGCTCAGCTGGTATTAATTATGACTATGAATATCCCTATTCTATGTTTTGGAGATGTATGTAAAGAAGGGGAAAACAAATTGAAATTGGTGGGCCTGTGTTAGTGTCCTCTCTTATACTGAATCCCAGAAAAACAAGTGCATTGGTGTGTCAGCTCCAGCCAGATGTTGCACACCTATACCAGCATCAGGCTGAGGCAGTGCCAGCCAGGGCTGGCTCTGGTGGAGACCTGAAACAACACAGCAGAATTAACCTTGTGCGCTACACCAGGTTCCTATCAAAAACAAGAGAAGAAAAGATATGAAAGACAAGAAATAAAAGGATGAAGTAAAAGAAGACAGGGAAGGAGAGGGGTCAAAGTAGGAAGACAAATCTCACATCCCACAGTGTCCCAAATTAGGTGAAGACACTAGAACTGGCATTATTAGATCCCTTCTGTGGGCTGTTTGGTCTAATCATGCCTTGCAATCGGCACAGTGAAATCCTATCATGTCAAAATGGATCCCATAGCCTCTGGCGATGCTGGGAGCAGGACCCCTGACTGTAAATCTCACCCTTTTCAGTCAAGCTGGTTGTTTGGCATCAGTGTCAAATCAAGCTTCCTCCTGCTTCACTTGCCCAAAGAAAGTAATGAATGGAAGAGCACATACACAGTAATCAAACCCAGCTTCTGGGTAATTAGTTTTAATTACTACTTTCTGGTCTTGTGTTTCTGTCAATTACCAGACATAGTCTCCAAGACATTGAATCCTATAGATAGGAGTCCTCATTAGTTTTATCTCAATTTCTAAATATTTTTAAAAACCAATCTGATGTACAAGGTTGCATAAAACTTTTGTTTTCTGGGCCACTGCCAGTCTCTGTGTGTTTGTATTTGCTGTGTGCTCTGTGAATCATTGAGGTCTGAGGGTACTGGTGTGAGCCAAACTCTGCACCCAGACATGGTGCTTACTGCCAGGAGAGCCTACTCAGCCACATGAGCCTTTCCAGGGAGAGCTCATGCATGTTCTACTCGAACCAGAAGCGGAAACTACCTACTTTAAAATCTGAATGCTAGCAGCTTGTAAAATGTTGGTGAGATATCCCAACATTAAGGAAAAAAAAAAGTAATTTCCCTTAGAAAAGGAAGAATGTAGGAGAAGCTAATGAAATATTAACTGTACAGGAACAGCAAAATGCCTATGAACACTTTTTGCTAACTCTTTAGTATCACAGGCCGTTCTGAAAGGCTGATATTTATAAGATAATATTGTACAATAGCTAATAACAGACAGGAAAAAAATATTGTAATTTAAAATAAGGACATGGTGTTGTCCATCTTTTTTAGGCAGGGAATCTCCCTTAAAGAACCTGATGCTTTTAAAATTTGGTAGAAGCTTTTTGCAAGAAAAGGGATTTTACAAAAAAGCTTTTACAATTGCCACCCATAACATCAATTACTTCATGTTCTGGGGATCATCTATTTTTATAACATTTTTCAGCTCTACCTTGTCTACTACAACAAAGCAAACTATTGGTATATTTTAAACTATTGAATAAATATGAATGTAGATGGAACATTGGGGCACAAGAGATTGGGGTTCTGTGTGGATGACTGGAAGATTGCTTTCGTTACTGTATTTAAAACTTTCTGGAAAAGTCTTACTCCTCTCCCATTGATGATAGTGACAGAACAAACTGATTTCATTGGAAACAGGATTTCATCTAAATAGTGACTGAGACTGAAAAATTCTCTGGTAACACTTGGGCAATCCTCGGATGCAGGAAAGATTGAAGCTGCCCTGTGCAATGATAAAGGCTGGTTTGGGTTGGGTGCAAAAGAAATAGGCACTCAAGGAGTGCTTTAGCATTATTATTTGTACTTTCTATAGCAAAGAGGTACCATTTCTGTCATCCTTCTAATATGTCTCCACTTCTAAAATTAGAATCCAAATTAGGATTACACAATACCTGGCAGACACATGGTAAGAGATGTGCTGCATAGTGATAGGAATAGAAAATACCCAACTCATGTTACACAAGGTTTGTAAATCACTTGAAATAGCTTTTCCAGGAACATCCAGAAATTTGCTGTTAACACTTTTTTTACCAAAGGAATAATGACTTTAAGATAATTTATTGAAGTCTATAAAAGAGAAATAGGGCTTGCCAGTGCTGTTCAAATTACCCATCCTTTAACTGTAGTTACTAAAGCAGCAACAGTCACTAATGCTTCGAGAAAACACATCACTGCTCTTGCCCAAAGCTCCAGAGGTAAGGAGCAATTCACTGCCCTTAGAACAGCCCAGTCTAACAAAAGGCAAAGTGGGTATTTAATGAGCCAACATTCATACTTGCCCAGCAGAATGGTCACAGTCTGAGCCTCTCTTCTGCACGTACTCCTTCAGCCCATTAGAACAAACTTGGCTAACACACTGTTACACACTACCCATTTGAAAGAAATCATATCAGCCTTGGGAAGAGCAGGATCCGTGCTTGGTGGGATGCAAACCAGGAGTGGGCAGTAAACATTTGTTTCATGGGGTTCTGGAGAGATCTCTGCAAAATCACTGGAACTTGACTGCAAAGGCCCTTAAGGAAGAAGAAATGGCATGTCTCATTTCTCATTTAATGGTTCAGCACATGCCATTAATAGAATAGTATTAATTTCAGCCTAATAGCTTAAAAATCAAGAATTTTCCATTTATGATAAATCTGTAGGTTGACAAATAGAGTCAGATAATCCTACTGAGGAATAACAGCCAACAGCCATGTACAAAGTTCCATTTTAAATTCACTTCTTGTGAGTCTTGTTTGAGCTTGTGAAGGTAGATTGGGCTTTGACAGCCAAGATCTGGAGGGAAATAGTGTTCATGTGATTTATTCTAGGACACTATGCCTCATTCTTCTGCCAGCCAACAAAGACAAAAGGACATAAAGCTGGAGGTCATCATACTTTTTTAGCTGCTTTTTTTAGTGCTCACCAGGCAAAAGCCTGATTTCAATTTTTTCTGAAAATGCAGACAGAGGAGCCACAGTATTTTCATGGGCTTTAGACTGTTACTTACAAACCAGTGAATCTGAAATTCTCTGGGGTTGCTCTATCAAAATGCCAGCTCTGCAAGACCTGGCACATTCACTGTGTACACTCCAACATTTTGTGGTTCCTGAAATTTTTGGCCTTGTGCTATCTGCCATTACAATGATCTGTCTGCCACAGTAAAGGCTCATAACTTTTTGTGGTTTCTCAACGCTGTACTTTCTACTTAACCCAGATCTTATTTGTAGCTCAGATTATTCAATGATTTTGCAATTCTAGCATCTTAAACTCTTAAAGTGGAAATTTTTTGCAATTTTTTATCAGCTTGAATAATTTTACTTATCATGCACAAATAGCACAAGCAGCACACAAACAACAAGACTCCATGCTAATAACTGCATCTCAGCAGAACTCCCCACAGGTTTACAATTATTACCAGACATCAGAACTTCATTTTCAGGCTGCAGACTTTGTAGCCTAAACATCTACAGACACTGTCCAAACCACAGCAGCACAGTGTACAGTATCAAAAGGCAGTCCCTGCCAGCACTATATGGCTCACATCTACTACTACAGATACTATAAAGAATACCTTAGATCTCTACTCCAGGTATAAAATTACATCAGACATCACCCAACCCAGAAAATGCCTCACCTGTGCCCAAAAAAAGGGCTAACTTCACTACACACTACACTTTCCTTATCTGCACCACAAATTCATGCTCATAAGGTACTCTGAAAATGGTGTTTGTGCTGGTTTTTGCTGAGGCACAGTTAATTTTTTTCCACAGTAGCTGTGCTTTGGATTTGTGCTGGAAGCAGTGCTCGTAACACTGGGATATTTTGGTCATGGCTGAGCAGAGCTTACACAGAGCCAAGGCCTCCTCTGGCCCTCACCCGACCCCACCAGCGAGGGACTGGGGGCACGAGGGGCTGGGAGGGGACACAGCCAGGACAGCTGAGCCCAAGTGACCCAGGGGATGTCCCAGAGCATGTGGGGCCATGCTCAGCATAGAGCTGGGGGAGAAGGACATTCCAGGGACATTCAGAGTGATGGGAGTTTTGTCTTCCCTTGTCCCCATCACACGGGATGGTGTGATGGAGCAGGGATGGGCCCCTGCTCTCCTGGGGATGGATGAACACCTGCCCAGCCATGGGAACTGGGGAATGAAATAGGAATAGGCAGATCCATCAGGCCAATGCATGGCTCCAAGGTTGGTCTCAGTGGAAAAATTTGGGGGTTGTTGACCATGGGAAGATCCACTCTCAGCTGGTCTACTCTGACACTTGACTGGGTGCACCAATCTCGACATGGAAAAGGAGCTCTAGCACAGGAGCTAGCAGGCTCATTGACAGAGCTTTAAACCAGCCTGGAAAAGGGAAAGGCACAGAACCAGGCTCGCCAGTGCTGCGGGATGGGATGCTGTGCCAGAACTTGAGGAAAGGAGGACTTATAGATCCCTCAATCTGCTTCACTTTGTTGGCTACAAAGTACTTTTGTGGTAAATGCTATCCATTCCTGGTGAGAAATGCCACCCGCTCTTCTGTTTCTTTTATAAGTAACAGGAAAACAGAATTTTTTTGTGCTAAACTCCATTGGCTGTCTTGAGTTGCCTTTAATTTTGCTTGAGCCCAAATGTCGGGCTGTGAATCAGAGTTTTCTGTGTTGGAACTGCTGTCTTCCAAACAAGAAGTTCGATGATTGCAACAATTTCTGCGCTTTTTGGTCGTTTGTGTATTTAAAACCTTGGGTTGGTTGCATAGGATGGTTTGGCTACAGGGTAGCTGTGGTGTGGTAGGGGTGGAGGTGGTGTTTGCCGAGCCAGGAGGATGATGCATTGGAGGTTGGGGGGGTGATGGAAGCCTGATATGTGGTCAGAGGGGGAGGCGTGTGGAAGTGCCGCAGTGGCAGCGGAAATTCGGGGGTTTGTAGGGAAGGGATTTGTGGGGAGGGAAGCCACTAAGTGTGGGGGAAAGGTGGGTGCAGGCTGTCTTGGAGGAATAACGTGGGTTTGGGGAACATTAGGAAAGCTGGAAATCGAGATCAGAGCGGTTTCCGTGGAAACAGAGGCTTGATTTACGGCGGGAGTTGGGGGAAGTAAACTTTGGTGTGTATTGGGAACCGAGGGTACCGTGGAAGTAGAAACAGGGTGGGGGAACTGCGGAAACGGGGAAAGGTGGGCAGGGGGAGATGGTGAGGGTGCCGCGGGGTGAAAGGGTGTTGAAGGAACTGAGGGAAAAGGGTTCTGGGGAAATGCAAAAGATGTGGTCGGGAAGGCATTTGCTGTGGATGATGTATTGTAAGGTAAAACTTGTGAACCGGCGGGATGTGGATAATGCGGGGTCGGCGCAGTTTGTGAAGTGTCGTGGGAGATAGGGAAAGGCTGCACTGGGGGAGCGGTGGTTTGCGGGGCTGGTAGGGCAGTAAAAGCAGGGGCATTTGGGGAGGACACGAGAGGTATGGCTTGAGGAGCTGCGGGGACCGGCAAAGGTGCTGGGATATGGGGAGGGGAGGGCGTGGGTCGCTCGGTGCTGAGGGGGGTACGGAATCCGGTTTAGGGACAGGGGTGTGGGAGGGGAGCTGTGCTGGCTGAATGTGGGGGGTGCTGAGTGAGCGGGATGCCGGTGCGGGACGGGGAGCGGAGGTTGGCACGGTCACGGGGGTCTGGGAATGACAGGAGTTACCGCGGACAGGGGGGAGGAGGGACACGAAAGGCAGGGGATCGGGGATGGCTTGAGAAGCTGCAGGGGGAGGATGTGATTAGGAATCGTGGTCGGGGATGGTGGGGGTAGGAGAGGGGTTTTGTGTAGGAGCAGTAAGGTGGGGGATGGAAGTGTCTGCAGGGATCACTAGCGGGGGAGCGAGGGGGAGGGAGTGAAGGAAAACGGCTGGGACTGTGATTTGTCTTGTTTAGGTGGGGATTTAGGTGAAAGTTTAGGGGAGGATAAAGGTTTGCTTCTGTGTGCACGTACGATTTCTTGGAACAAAGGAATAAAACGTGTGATATGGAAAATGTTACGAGTTTGGAGAGTGTAAAGTTTTGTCCCGACAGCATCCCAAAAGGAAGTTATAGTTTTAAAGTCAGGAAATTCAGAGGAAAGCCATTTAGTGAATTTTTTTAGGTTAGTTTTAGAAAAATTACCTTTAGAAAAAGTAAAGTTATTAGAAGAAAGAAGAGCTAATAATTGGGAGTAAAGGTTTTTTTCTTTGGAGGGTAAAAAGGGGGATATGTTTGTTCCCCATACTGTATTTTGCAAACCAGCAGAAGAAAGAAAAAACAAGCAAACCAAAAAACCCCAAAGGATAACGTGCTGGTAAAAAGACTGAAAGAAACTCACATAAGATTTCAGTCGAAGGGTGAGGATTCTGCTGGTCCGAGTCTCAGGTCCAGATTCCTGAGGTTGTTGAATGGTCTTGGAGATGGTTATGTCTTTATAGAACAAAGAGATAACTTCCCAAGGTGTCGACGAGCCAAAATGGAACTGCTCAGGTGAGCGCCGTTTTCCAGATACGATGGGGGGGTCCAGACGATCTGTTCAGGCACCAACTGTAACTTTTTGTTGTGTCCCCTCTGCCCTGCTGTTGTTGTCGGGCAGGGGAAAGTTCCAGGGTTTGTGAGTGCTGGCCTTTCAGGCACTTAGCTTCTCACAGAAACCTGTAGTTTCCAGCCGGCATAAAAAGACTGGGAGAGCAGCTCAGACTTTTTCCACAGGCTTTATTATTGTCCGTGAAGGGGTCAGGCTACAAATCCAAAGATGGGGGATCAAACATGTACTTTTATAGGGTTTGGGGGGAATCACAAGTAAACCAACAAAAAACAGGGTTAACGCATTTTGGCCAACTACATTATCTTTCTTTCTTTGGGACAACCAATTAAAAAGAATCAAACCTAACCAATAATATTCTAAAAAGATAAGAGCTTACATTTCTTCTAGCATGAGTCATTCCAAGCAAGTAGTTTTTCTTATCTCAAAGAAAGTGCCAGCAGACCCTCACAGGGGTATCTGCAGAGGGATTCGTCTCCTCTACAAAGTACCACACCTAAAATGTTTCTACACTAATGAACACAGTACAAAACACAGGAAAAAACAAGAGTAGCTCCAGGCTTTGGCCCAGTCCCAGAGTTTGACATCACTGAACGAGTGAAACCTGGTGTGATGAGTCCTGTGCCTGGAAATCCCTGTGGGATGGTTACAGGCTCTTCAGGTGGGAGATGCAGGGCAGAAGACACAGAAGAGTGGCACTGTATGAAATAGAAGGGTTAGAATGTATGGAGCTCACAGCTGGCAAGGGCACAGTAGAGAGCCTCTGGATAAAATCCAGGGGCAAACAAGTAACACAGATGTCATTGTGGGAGTCTTCTGTAGGCCTCCTATGCAGGAAAATGACACTGACAAATTTTTCTTTGAGCATCTAAGGGACACTCCCAAGTCAACTGCCTGTCTCTTTATGGGGGACTTCTACTTGCCAGAAATTAACTGGTACAACCCAGGCCAGAAAATCCCTAAAAATCCTGGATGACAACTTTATGGAACAGATCCTAAGGAAGCCAACTCGGAAAGATGCCCTCATCGACCTGCTGCTTGTCAACAGAGAGGATCTCTGAGCAAAGTGGGGATTGGGGCTGTCTTGGCCACAGTGACCATGAAGAGATTGAGTTTAAAATCTCTGTTGACAGGAGGAGAAGTGCCAGCAGAACTTCAACCCTAAGCAGGAGGAGACCAGACTTCAGGCTGTTCAGGGAATTAGTAAACAAGGTCCCCTGGGAATATATCTTTGCAGGTGCTGGGGTCCATCAGTGCAGTCACTTTTTAAACATGATCTCCTAAGTGCACAGGAGCAGCAACTCCCAAATGCTGGAAGTGAGGCTGGTGAGGCAGAAGGCCAGCTTGGCTGAGCAGGAATCATCTCTTGGAAATAAGGCAAAAAAGGAAGGTGTATGCCCAGTGAAAGCAAGGCCAGGAGACATGGGAAGAACACAGGTATATTGCTAGCGACTGCGGGGATAAAATTCATGAGGCCAAAGCTCAGCTGGAGTTGAAGCTGACAGAACTGTAAGGGACAATAAAAAGGAGTTTTCTCAAATGTAATAATGGCAAGAGGCAGTGTAGAAATAGCACCAGCCTGTTCCAGGATGAGGATGGTCACCTCACAAACAGGGCCATGGACAAGGCAGAGCTGCTAAATGCATTCTTTGTCTTCAGCGTGGATGAGGGACCAATGGGGTCTCAGTGCCTTGAGCTGGAGGACCATGACTGAGAGAATGATCAATTCCCCGCTGACCCTGAAACTGTGCAGGATCTGCTGCTCCAGCTGCATCCCTGCAAATCCATGGGGCCTGATGGGATTCATCCAAGAATCCACAAAGAACTGATGATGCCATTGCAAAGCCTCTCTCTATGATTTTTGAGCTGTGTTGGAAATCCCTGCTAACTGGAAGCTGGCAAACGTTCCAGTTTTCAAGAAGGGCAAGAAAGAGGACCCTGGAAACTAAACCTGTCAGTGTCACTGCAGTGCCTGGCAGTGTTATGGAGAAGATTATTCTGGGAGGTATTGAAAAACACCTGAAAGAATGCAATCATTGGTCACAGCCAGCACAGCTTCATGAGAGAAGTCCTGCTTATCAAACCTGATTTCCTTTTATGACAAGGTAGCCCACCAAGGTGATCAAGGGAAGCCCGTTGATGGAATCTTTCTGGATTTCAATAAATCAGAATCTGAAATTTTGATACTGTCTCTCCCAGGATTATTCTGGACAAAATGTCCACCCCACAAGCACATTATAGGATGGGTGAACAACTGGCTCATGAGTCAGGTGCAAAGGGTGACAGTGACTGGGATAGGCATCAGAATGGTAACCTGTCACTAGTGGGGGTCCACAGGGCTCCATCCTCGGCCCTGTGTTCTTCAATATCTTCATCAATGACTCAGACAGAGGACTGGAAGGGATACTGAGCAAGTTTACAGCTGATACAAAGCTGGGAGGAGCTGCTGACTCTGTGGAAGGCAGAGAGGCCTTGCAGAGGGCTGGGCAGAGGACTGGGAAATCATCAACCACATGAAGTTCAACAGGGGAAAATGCTGGATTCTGAACCTGGGACAGGGCAACCATCTTTCCTCTGTGGTGACCAGTGATAGGACCTGGCAAATGGCCTGAAGCTGTGCCAGGGGAGGTTTACACTGGAATTTAGGAAAAGGGTCTTGACCCAGAAGATGGCTGGGCACTGGAACAGGCTCCCCAAGGAAGAGCCCCAAGCCTGACAGACCTCAGGAAGTGTTTGGACAATACTCTCAGGCACATGACTCTTGGAGATGGTCCTGTGCAGCACCAAGAGTTTGACTTGATGATCTTTATGGTTCCCTTCCAACCCAGCTTATTCCATGATTCTATGTGAAATCCTTGCTTCTATTTGCTTGTGTGCACAACTTTTGTTTCATTTATTAAACTGCCTTTATCTGAGTCCATAAGTTTCCCCACTTCACTCTTCTGATTCTCTCCCCCATCCTGCCAGAGGTTGGGAATGAGTGGCTGTGTGGGGCTTTGTTACCAGCTGAGGTAAAACCACGACAATATTTTACAAAAAGAGGGAAATATAAAAAAGTATCTGCAATGCACCAAGAACTTTTACATGAAAGAATTGTGCTTCCCTCTGACTTTTCATAGTGTTATGACTCCTAAAATAACTTTCTGAAGAACTACATTCCACAGATGAACTCCTTTTCTAGCACAGGTGCTCACTTGATAATATTTTGAGAGATCTGGGAGAAGGTCAAGAAGCCAGCTCTTACATCATTAGCTATGAAAAGGCTTATATATCAATTCTCCATCATAAATGTGTAATACTTTAGTAATCTTCTAAAATCAGAACTATGACAAGCATTTTTAATAAAATATCAACAATCGAGCAGCATGATAAACTGTTTAAAATTACAGAACACTTTTTGTTGCTGCTGTGTAGGAAGAATAGAAATGAAAGTCTTGTCTCTGTGTTTACCAAGTGATGTGGTAGGTTTTAGCCAGTCAAGGCTTTAAGCAATGAAACTCTGAAACTCTAAACAGTAACAGGGTTTCTCTATGTACTGGTTCAAGCGTGTTGAAGTTATTCCACCTATGTTTCTTTCTCATTTTTATTTACAGCTTAGTTTTGATTGTCTCTTTTAATTGCTTTTCCTCCAACAGTTCAATAACAAATTTAGAAGTTCTAGCTTTTTGAGTATCTGTAGTTACAGGTCATCCTGAAGGATTTCTGCACTGTTTCACTGGGTTTATTAAACTGAACACTCCAAAGAAGTCAGGAATATTTTACTATTCGAATCACACGTTTGCTGATTTTGCCTTTGGAGTTGCAAAACTTTTATGCTGTTACCAGTTGGGTTTCCTTTCCCTGTGACAGTAACCTTCGGGTTCTGATGGAAACGTAATGAAAGAGCAATAACGTAACTTGAAAAGGCTGAAGCGCAAAGCAGCTGCCGAGAGCGACACAATGCCACTACAGAACCTCTTGGATGAATCAGCAAAACCCACATATGCATCTATAGGGGCTGTTGCATGAGCGAGGAGAAGGCATTCTGTGCCCATAGGTGCAGTGGGAGCAGTGGATTCCCTGTCCAATGAGGTGGAATGCTCCGTGGGCACATGGTTTACGCTGCTCAAAATAACTTGGGACCTGCAAACTGACAAATGCTATTGCTCCGGTGGTGACAGGTTGTCCAGCTCCTTACAGCCATCCTCACAATAACGAAGGTTAACTTCCTTCACTCCATGGACTCCTAGCTGTTTGTGTTCCTGAGGACTTGAAGAATCCCCTGGCTTCCTTAACTTTAATCTCACACTTCTGGATAACTGTCAGCGCTACTCACTGCCAGGTTGGGCAGCAACATCTGGAGGAATTAAAAAAGGTAATCCCTCAATTTCAGATTGATCTACATTTTGATTTTGCAGAGTGTAGCAGAAGGGTTTGATAAGCATGTATATTTGAATGCTAATTTTAGCTGGTAAGGCATACACAGGGAACAAGTACTGTTTAAACTGACTTAGATTATGCTGAAGTATGTGCACTGCAGTGAAACACTGTTCTGCAGCCTTATGAAGGACCTGAATACCATTGGTGCGGTTCTCAAAATCCCTCGGAGCCAGTCTGACTCCTCTAAAGAGCCAACAAGATTCTAATGACCTGAAAAGTTCCTTGCTGGAACTCTTTCCTCTTCCTGCTCATCTTCCCTTCATGAAATAATAGAGGAGTGAAATATTTACATTCTTGTATTCAGCCTTAAACTGAGATGCCATAATTTGGAATTCCTTCTTAAGCAAAATCGAACCTAATTTAATGTGCCCCCCATAGTTAAATGCTTTCTACTTATTTAATTATTTATTCTGTCATGTAAAATGACCCCCGTGGCTATATTTAGTGCAGGGAGATCTGCTCTCTGGATTAATGTACACAACAGCTGCAGAAACAGTCCTGCTAGAAGGGCATAGCTCTCACCCTTGAGCTCTCACTATCTCCTTTGCTCTCTTTCTCTCTCTCAGAAAAGTATTTGACTGTCAGTAGCAAATGTTTGGCCCAATATATTGCAACATTAAGCAGTAATCAGAAGGCCATGTTAAGTTTTACCAAATAATACATCAACAATTGACAAGAGAACAGAGTAGTTCCTGAGCATATGTTAATAGAAAATTATACAAATCATTCTAAAGACACTGACGACTTTATCAGCAGTTTTGTTTCGGTCATGAGGTTTACATTTGTGAAGATGCTCTAGGGTTCAAGAGTGAAAACAAGATCAGCAAGCATTAATGGAACAATTTAATAAACTTCAACTCTGCTCTTCTCCCTCTCCTACACCTCCTGAAGGTTCCTAAGGTCAGGATATTTCTTTGCTTTTGTCTGTTTTTAATTTTTTTTTTTTTTTTTTTTTTACTTTCAGAAACAGCTAACAAAATTAAACAGCAATAGCAAGTGTGGTAGTTCCTGAGCAGAATAATATTTACATGTCAAAAAATATTTATAATCAATTCAGGAGTTAGGTCTTGTACATGGCAGAGTACCAAGCACAAAGGGGAACTGTGTGCTCTGTGCTGGTTTTTATTCCTGGCCATTCTTTAGAGATTTTACAGCAGGTCTTGCTATGGCACTGAAGGAATCTTTTTTTATCAATAGCTGATAACAATTAGTAGTCTAGGCATATTTGCACATAAATACAACATCTAGATAATTTGTTAAAAATGTACACAATACCATAAAGGCAATTGGGCAATGCAACCTCAGTTGTAACCTAAACCATGGGGTGGGGGGAAAGAAAAAAAAAAAAAATCAGTTTACTTTTCTGTTTAAAACTTAACTTTGGGTTAGTGCTTGTTTTCATAAAAAAGAATATTGTACAGGAATGGGCAAATCATTCCTGTAGAATATAAATCTCATTTAAACATTGCCATTTGAAAAGATGATTAAAATATTAAGGCTTTTATGTTACAATGTTCTCAGGGAAGACTGTTAAAAAAACACAATAAAAAACAGTGGACAAAAAGAAATGTAGTGGGACCATGAAAAAAGAAAGGTACTGAAAAACCTGAAGAGAAAAATGCAATCCAGACTTTCTTTGTGTCTAATTTACTGCTTTGTTGGAGTGTGTAAATCAGAGGCCTCTCTGAATTTTTCAGAGAGAGATCAGAGTGCAGGAACTGAATTAAAACCTTTGGCTGGATTGAAGTATATTAAGGCACTCATTCATTAAATAGAGGTGTAAGCTTAAGTTTTGGATAAGTAAGTAAGTAAATAAGTTTAAGTAAGTAAGAATATGTTTTAAGTGCCTTTAAGAGTAAAAGTCTTAGATACCAGTGTAGAAAACAAGTCTTATGGTAACAAAAATGTACAAAAAGCTGTAGTTTCAGTCTCAAGCTGAAACATTACAGTAGTCCTCAGCTACATGCATGTGTGGATTTCTGCACTGCTCACACATACTGCCAACACAAATGACCGAGTTTAAATAATTTGGCTCACAATCCAGGAAAATGGATTTGCAGTTTTAGCCATGAGAAAAGGTGTGCAGAGTGGTATGTTTGTGTTTGAACCAGGATAAATGAATATTATTGCCTCTCAGTTATATTTTCATTGAGCACTTCCGTACTGTGGATCTCTGCTGCAACTGTTTTGACCTTTCCTACAACTTTTTCTCATATGGGCAATGCTTGAGGGAAAGAGGACTATAAACATTACTTGAATCAATAAAAACTTGTCCTAGATTGAGAGCACTTGAAGTACACTGAGAAGTTGTCCTAAAAATCTGAGGCCTGGCTGCACAGGTCATTGGGAGAGAAGGATGGAGAAGCATCTCAGGCAGGACTCAAAGACAGCCATCACCTGTCTTCCTTTCTGAACTTCTAATTGAAAAATCAGCTGAAAATGTATTTGTTTCAATGAGATGTTGCTTCTTCAAGATATTTGCCTTGCAGTACAAGGAGATTCACTGAGGAGGAAAAGGAAACTTGAGACATGGGATAAAGGCTCTCAGTTCTCATTTCAAGAACTACTAAGGGGCAATATTAACTATGAAATAAGGAAGACATTTTGTGATCCGAGTGAAAAATAGAAGGTCTTTTTATTATATGAGAGTATAAGGGAAATGTTGAAAAAAGTAGAGAGCTCTTAATGTGCTTTTTCCTTTGAAGCAGTGTTGAGTATTTCCTCCTGCTTAGTGTGTCTAATACTGTAACAGTGAGGTCATGGGCCAGGGCACAACTCCAAGTGCACACAGGGCTTTTGCAGTCTGCTGCAGAACAGCTTGGAGAGAGGATTTACCCCATCACATTTTTGAGGCATTTTGTTTCCATGAGAAATTGTTACACTCCTGAGCCTAGAGATTCTCCATTTTCCATATTTAATTACATTACTTGGAACTGGGAGTTTAGTTGTCTGAATCATTACAGAGAATGGAAATCAAGGCCACCAAAGTGTCTAAACCAGAAAAGCAAACCACCCTCTTGTACACAGTTTTCTAAACACTATTTTAAAATATATCTCATAGGCACACCCCCAAACACACAGAAACGCTAACATTAGTCCTCTACTCCAGCCTAACCTTTAATGTGTTTGGAGTCTCAAGGCCTGTCTTGCAGCAGCCACAGCTTGTCAACAAGCAGCACCAGAAACTGTGACAATGGCAACTGCTAAGTGAGAATTCCTGCAAGCACACGAGAATGTGAGAGAATGTGACCGTGATCATCCAACGTCTGCAAGACACTTCACTTGTGTCAGCTCTTACCTTGTTTTCAGTTGGAACACCCCCATAAATGTTAAACTCTCCATGAGTAAATGCAATTCATGTGCATTAAATTAATCATGTAGATATAGCCTCTAATATTTGCTCCATTTTCCAGTTTCCATACTGAGGTGCTGGGTATGCAGAGTGCTGCTGTGTAAAGGCTCCAAAGGTGCCTCTGCAGTTTGCTTGCTGCTCTGATGTTGGGGTTTCGCACAAAAGCACTCCCAACAGAAACAATGGGAGCTGCAAAAACTAAGACAGGAACAACATGTACCGACTGGAATTTCTCCTTTTAGCTTCTGAAAGCCAAAGAAGATGTTTTTTTGCATATAACCTGTTTATTCTGACACAGAGAAGGAGAGTTTGAAAAATTATCTTCAGGGCATCAAGCATTAGAAGCTGTTCTCACCAAGTAAAACAGAGATATATCAGATATATCTGGGATTCCCTTCAGCTTGCTGAGATTTCACTAGTGCTGTTTTAGTAGGAAAAGCTCAGATTCTTTCAGTGGTGACTCAGGAATGAGTCTAAGAAAACTCAAGGAAGAAGAAATTGAAGTGTTTGGTGTCACGCTATGCAAGACTCCATGGTACACATTTCCTCCCTTCCACGTAAGGATTTTCAGGTCAAGCAGCACCAAAACAAACTGTGGAAAGTAATTCTACCTTTGTGACTATTTAATCCTAAAGATCACTTGGCTAATAAGAGAACATTGCCATAACCATAGGTTCTTGGAAACTCGAGGCTTGTTCAATTAGTTGCCTAATGGAAACTGAATTAGCAGAGTGAAGAAATTAATGGAGTCAGTTTTGTTGGTGGCATCCTCTGGTGCCTTTCAAGACAGCAGGTGCCTAAGGTCACTGCAGCTGGTGTCCCAGGAAAGCCAAAGATGCTGCCCTTGTGCTGTGGTTAGGTGCTGTAAGTAATGAGCCAGTCAAGAGGAGAGAAATGCAGGTTGCTGGTGCCAGTCACCCCATTTCCCCCTAAATAACACCAGTTCAGAGACATTACTTGTAACCAGCAATGCAATTCCTGCCCTTGATACAGGTATTATGACACTTTTCCAACTGGCAGAATTACTGGTGTTTTCATTGCCACCACAGATTGCTGCCTACAGTGTTTGTACTCATTTGTTCTTCTTACTGCCTGCTCAACACAGCTATCTGCACTTATCTGCTCAGCAGAGACATCAGCCATTACAATACAATTAGCACAGCTCTTTGGAAAAAAAAAAAACACAACAAATTGGACATCACTCAAGACATAAGCAAGGCAGAATTAATAACTGAAATGGGATTGCCCAGTAGCCTCACAGCAACATTCGCTGAAACTTTACATTTTCCATTCAATTAAAAATCCCAAATAATTCAAAATACTTTAAAACTTCAGTAGACAAGCATTGCCTCAAAGTGCTACATTTGACTAGAACCCAACTACTTCATTACTAAAAATAGAATAAAAAGTCATCTTCTACACCAGCTGAAAATAGAGAAGAGTTAGATATAAAATTCTGACCCTGGGTGAGCTCTAAAGAAAAGTGATGGCCCTCTAAGAATTAAGAATTTGGCATCGGATTCATTCTCATTAATATCTTGCTTCCCAACTCTAGAATGAGAACTCTGCTCCCTTCTACCTCTTCTGCTCCAATGGGCAGAAGGAAGGAAGTTGTTCCAGGTCCTTTGCTGGAGAACTCTTTGTTTTCCTCCCTTTGTTATCAAATTGTGGCTTCCTCATTAAGATTTTTCAAGGTGGAATCATAAAGCTATTTTGCCTAAACACATCTAAACAAATCTTAGAGAGCAGTTCCTTATGTTGCAGTAATACTCCTTAAACAAATTAGCAGAAATTACTTTTTTCATTTTTCAATTATTTCAATTCATTGAAAGAAGACATGCAAGAACAAAGTCTCAAATAACCATACTGAACACACAGTTGCTTTACTATGGTTTCCTGCAGAAAAGCTACACTGTGATTAACAACCTCTGTTGAAATGGATATAGCACTTATGCCTGTGCAACAGAGGAAAATGGAATTACCTCAGTCAGATAATTTTCATATACTCTTTAAATAAAACCATTATAGGAGTTCTTCAAGTTTATTTGACTTCAGGTTTTGATCACACAATATTCCTTCCCTACTTAAAGCGTCCAGTGTTCTCCAAAGATCTGCATCATCTTTTTTTCAGCTCTGATGACCTTTACAGACGCTGAGATGAAGATGTGCCATTCTGAAATGCTGCAGAAAGAGTGGCCAAGAAATACAGCAAGCTAAATTTTGCCACCTTGCAAAATACATACTTCTCCAGTAACAAATACAAAAATACAGCCTTCCACTGCATCCTGTAAAGCTACAAAGAGCTGGATGTTCTAATTCAGCCAGAGCCACACGTGGAGGGGTTCTGGGCGCTAGGACTGCAGTTCATTCAGGGGACAGGTCTGTCTCCCAGGCTGTAAACTCCTTATGTTAGAATGTATTTTAATTCTTGGAGCTGAAACTGTAGCTTTAGCTGTGACCTTTACAGCACATAGTCTGAGATCAGCACATAAACAAGCTAAGAAAGGCCCTGAAACACATTCAGCTTCACTAAGGTGGCACCGCTGCCCAAGAAGTTAAAGCTCAGAAAGCAAAACCAGTTTCCATTGAGCAGGAACTTAAAGCCTCATGGAGACCTCTTTGTACTCTTAAGAGGTTAAATTATAAACTCTGTCCAGTCATGAAACAGCTCACGATGTTATCTCATGTGGGCTTCCCAAACCAATGTTCTCTATGTGCCACAGCTTCACTGAAACACTGTGCCAGATAATGTAATGCCAAGTGTTCAGTTATCACAGACCCTGGCTCAGCTGCAGGGACTGGAAGGGGTGCTCAAAAGCCTACAATTTATATAGCATTTTATTTCTCATTCTTTGTACAGGTACAAAATTAGCAGTATTTTGATTGGGTGCCTTTGTAGTCTTAGTGATTTTCTTTGTTTCGTATTATGAAAATAAAGCAAAATCAATAAATCTAAAATGCCCAATATTTACATAAGGAAAAGGATTTCAGTATAAAAAAATGTGCCTCAAGAAGAGGGATTAAGGTCTCAAAATGCACATCAGATAATGACAGCTGTAAGTTCATTCATTGAAGAAGAATAGAAACAGTTTAAATTGAAACCTTCCCGGAATTTTTTGTAAATAAGGAGTAAAGGCTGACACTCACATTCCAGGAAGAAATACTGCAGCAGTATGAGACATTACCACTTCATTTATTTTTAACCAGCCCTTTTCCAGGGACAATTGTCCCACTATAAAAGCCCTAAGCCTTCCACAGCAGAGATACCTTTTTAGCTTTTCTTTCCCTGGTGACTTCAGCTGTTACATAAGGCTGTGAATGGAGATGGCCAATGCTAGGGCATGGACATTCTCGTCTCTTGATGCCACCACAGGAACAGAACCTTCTGAAGTGTGACAAACCAGACAGCTTGGGGTAGGAATACCTGAAACCATTGCAACAAGATTTGCCACACCATAAATGAAGTAGGAGGGGGATAATGAGCACTGCCTAGTCTGAGAGACAGATCCAGTAAATAGTCATGCACTTGTTTCAGGATCTGTGAGGAATCAGCTCTCTGAATGGGTAAAGAGCAGTTATCTTTCTTCATATTCAGAAGACCAGGGTGTTATCAGGGTGTCTGAATCCCTCTGCACTCACCATGGCTCTTGTATAAATAAAAGGGAGAACACCACACAGTTTTACTTGCTTAAGTATCAAAAGGGATGCTTTAGCTTTGCTCATCAGGCCTGCAGGTTAAGCATGTGCTTCCTGATATTCTCATCTCATGTGGTATATTTTTTCAGAATCAGGATGACCTATGAACATGGTTCTGAAAGCCCTCTAGTACAAATTAGGTTTGCATCAAATAATGACACAGTTCTCTACTTACTTTAAATTAATAATGACATAGTTCTCTACTTACTTTAAATAGCTTATTAGAATTAATGATGGATTTAAGAAGCTATGGAACATTTAGCACCATTATAGCTTCCTATAATGCATGAAAAATTGTCATTATAGATTGTTTTAGTTATTTCTCCCTCCTCCTCCTCCTCACATTCCTCTTATGATTTTGAGGGTTCATTTACTTACTACTTCAGTGCTTTTCAAGCTAAATTTATTTCACTTTAAAGTACTACTACTCTCAACAACTTTCAGTCCCTAATATCCAACACTTAATCTGTCTGATGAGATCGTTCCTTAGCTAAGAAACACATATCAGCCATGACGAGGATTTGACATTGAAACCAAATTAATATCTCTGTAGTTGAAGTTTTGCCTTGAACAGAGTAGAAAATACCACACTTGCAGTTACTTTATGTGCTGACAGTAGAAAGTGATGAAAGGTGAACTTTACTGGGTAAAGGCAAGTGTCTGGCAGGATGTGCAGAAGCAAGCTTTAACACAAGGCCATCCTTATGCTTCAAGTATTACAAGCACTTCCAAGCACTCAGCACACAGATGCAGTTTGAAAATGTTATGTTCTGCTTTTCAGAAGCCTGTTGTTGTGTTCAATCAAAAAATTGCTATTGATAAGGCGTGGTCCTATTTGTCCTTTTTGTTGGCAGCATGCAAGACGACAGTTTAGAAACTTCAACTTCAATATCTCAGCTTCTGAGAGAGAGTTATTTAGCAGAAACTAAGCGTCAAGGGAAGAGTGAAAGAAGCAGATCAGAGCCAGTTTCTCATAATTTCCATTATGGCAATGCCTCTGGTGATTCAGATGAGGTAGCTGCCCAAGATGATCTCCCAGATCTCTCTGCCTTTTTGAGCCAAGAAGAGCTTGATGAAAGTGTAAACCTGGCAAGACAAGCTATTGATCAGAATCCACTGGAAATCAAACAGGATGAGTTTCAGGCACATTCACAGCGCCCCCCAGACCAGCTGAACAACACAGGAAAACACAAACAAATGGCCCAGTCTACAGTTCTGAAAACATCAGACAATGGCCTGCACTCCAGCTTTTGTCAGGAACATGTCAGAAATACAAAGGGGTCCAAAGGGAGCTCTCAAGATCTAAAGAAACACCACTTCCCTTCTGAATCAGAATCCAAAAAGGAATTCCTAAATAAGGCGGCAGATTTCATTGAGGAGCTCTCGTCACTTTTCAAAGCTCACAACTCTGAAAGAATACGACCCCGAACATGCAAAAACTACAAGAGCAAAATTGATTCTAAGAACAAGTCTGCTCAAAAAGGTATTTCTAGCCTGTCTCTCACGTCAGAAAACAGAGAAAGGCTTTCCATTCCAACACCTCAAGACTCGGAAAACAAAGCAGAGAAAACTTTTCAACAAACAGATGATCAACAGGCAGCAACACTGGAATCTATGAGTCAATTAACAAGTGCAGAGCTGAAAACAGAGTCAGAATCTGCATCTGTATATTCTGATGAGCCCATTGGACAACCACCACGCTTTACTCAAAAACTGAAGAGCAGGGAAGTTCCTGAAGGATCCAAAGTGCAATTGGACTGCATTGTGGTAGGAATCCCAGCACCCGAAGTCAGGTAAACATATTCTGCACTTGTCATTTTGTATTTCTGTAATGGTAGGTGTGTGCAGGTGGGACATACCTTGTTTGGGAAGAGTACTATTTCCACTATGCTTCAGTCTAAACTTCCTGCTTTATTTAACAGTTTTGAAGTATTCCCTGGGTGGAGCTTATACCATTGCAAATGCTGTATTGTGTTCAGCTCTTAAACTCACAGAGCAGTCTGACTAAAAGAGAAAACAGTGCCAGAAATTTAGGGGTTTTTTAACAGAAAACAAACAGGAAATATCATCCCCTAGATATTTGCAACACTCTCTGAATACTTCTCTTGCTTATAAAGCAAGACTCTGAACACTTATCTTGCTTATTTCTCCAGGCATTTGCTTTGATAAATCCTTTGGACAATAAAAATGGCAGTAGGATCCCTGGAAGTGAGAAATCATTTTCCCCCCCTTTTATCATTCATAGCTTATAATGCAAAGACAGCAAGTGAAATAATCTTCTCTTATGTACTTGGACCTGTACACAAACTCACTTGGGCATTCTTTGTGTTCAGAACAGGTGAACACCGAATTGCTTGCTCCCAGACTGTACTCCAACACACAATGTTCAGTTCAGGTGTTTCTCCAGAAGGCCACAACACTGTCCTTGTACCAGCAGTCATGTTTGTGCTGTTGACATACATAAAAGTGACAAGGTGTCCATGTCATCCAAGTTTAGGTGTTTAGCAATCACCAGAATTAGAAGCTGACACTGTAAAGTCATGGAAGCTTCGCAAGGGCAGATTGGAGAAGCCAGAAACATCCTACAGTTATCCAGGGATGACCAGAATGCCTGTACACCCAATTCAAGATCCACTTGATTCCACAGAAATTAATGACTTATAATATCTTTACAACTTGGGTCCATTTTTGCCCCAGACAAAACTAAAGCTTTTAAATTGAAATTTCTATTTCAACATTTGATTTTGTTAATTTTGATTAATTAAATAAGCTACTTAATTGAATGCCATTCAATACAGGAGCTACTATATTTCTGTAGAATAAGTACCCATCAGATATAGGAAATTAGGGAGAGGGAGAAAGAAATCCCCTAGGGAGAGTTAGTCTTAGCTAAAGCTCAAGAAAAAGATCAGGCTCAGCTTTCAGTTCCACAATTTAAACTAAAACATAAAAGATAAGTTGCAAGGGGGAGAACTCAGAATTCTCTCTCCTTGTGTTTGTGTGTGTATGTACGTGCTATATTAATTAAGGAAGAAGCTGGAAATGTTAGCTCCTTGAACACTTTCCTGATCATAATTATTTATTAACAAAACTTTGTCATGTTCATCCAAGATTCTTTCAACTCCACCAATGTGCAGAAGTAACACTAAGAGAAGGTGTAAAAGTTGTCACTTGACTGAGTGATAAATATTCACATGCTTCCAGTGATCGTGGCCTTGTTAGTCACTGCTACAGCACAAGGAAATAATAAAACAGAAAAATGTACTTTGGGGTTTGCGTACCATTAATCGTGGGGACCAGAAGAACGCAGCATTTTCCTCCTAGAAATAGTGCTTATCTTTGATCTGCTGTGCAAAGCTTCCAAAAGAGTGAAGGAGGCAACTTGTTGATCATAGGTATGGAACTGTGAGCAGAACTGTGCTCAGAAATGCCAAATGTCTTGCTTGGAGGGTGAGAGTTTACCAAGGTTTATGGTGAGTTAGTTCAGCGTTTGTGGAGCTAGGCAAGGACAGAAGGATTCTAATAGATAGGTAAAATAAATAAAAAAATCAGCAGTCCCAGGAAAGGACCGACTGATAAGGTAGCAAATGAGAAAAGCAAGCTTAATGACCTTTGAATTAAAATGGACTTCTTAACCACTGAAAGGGATCCCAAGTGACTTATAATGCATGTATTAGATAAAATTACAAAGTGGAAGTCAGACTGTGGGAACCCAGAGCATTGTGAAACATGAACAGGATTCAGCAAGCTCTGTAATGTAGTTAATCAGTCAACACTTGGAGCAGTCTGATGGTTCAACTGATGTAATGGGGATTATAAGAGAGAAATTAGAGACAGGATATTTAGAAAGAAGCTGATCACAGGGGTAGAAAGGACTGGAAAATATGAAGGGCAGATACCACATCTGAAAGCAAGACAGTACTAAACCAATTTGATGTAAAAGATGGTGTAAATGACATTCATGATGGCTCAGGGTCAAAATACCATTTTGATTATTTATCAAATTACCAAACCATAGCAACGATAAAGCATTACAGGTGTGATACATAACTATTCAGCATGAGGGCTCACTGAGGGAAACTGGGTGGTGAAGCAAGAGAAGAAATGGGGAACTGATCTGAAACACCAGTATATGGAAAGCTAAGTCCTCTTGGCTGAATACAGAAAGATCTGCCTGAAGGTAATTCAGCCTTAATGTAACAAGCCCACAATTGAGAGGAAGCTGGTTTGGCCAGCCTATCTAGAGGTTAGTGTGAGAAGTTACCCATTTTTCAGTACCATCAGCTGAATGCAGTGTCACAGAAGAGACAAAGACTGATAGCACAGGATGTGTGCCTGCAGCTAGCTCAAACCTTAGCTCACAGTTAAAGAGCACTACTGCAGTTACTGCTGACTGCTGTACTCTGTACTGTGGGTTACATGCAAGCCTCTGAGAGAAATGTGCATTTCCAAAGTGTTCAATGACCTCCTTCTCATGCTCCCTTCTACAGCTCTGCTTCTCTATGAGTAATGGTAGGTGTGACATTTACTCCCCTCTGTGAGGAGAGCACTCCTTTTTTTCCCTCAGGTTCAGAGGTGTCTACATTTTTCCAAACTGTTTGGCACATCACTCCTAGGTTAATTTTACTGATGAATCACATTGCATGGTTTGGCATACACAGCTATCCTGGAAGTGTCATGAGGATTTAAGGTTCTAAAAACAGGCTGTATGTCATAAGGTTTCCATGAAAACATTCTTTAACATAGGCATAGAAATCTTAAAAGCTGCATTTTATGCTGCTTTGTTTGAGGAGACCAGACCTACAGCTAATCAGAGATTTTTAGAAACTCTGAAACCCAGCAAGATAGATTAAGATTTTTCTTCCTGGATGCCAAACAAAAGCATTTCTCTGTTTAAGTGCTCAAAGTCTAGAGCCAAGCTTCTCTTACATTCAACTCCAGTCAAGTCAATGGATTAAGATCTAGGCTGAATTTGGCACAGGGGATGACACTGCCTGTGCTTAATGTGAAGCTCCCTTGCATGAGGAAGCTACCGTTGCAATCCATGGCAGGAATGAAATGTCAGTGAGAGAGCACTGCTACTTCAGTCACGCCACGTATCCCAATGTCAGAACTCCTCCTGGAACTGACATTTCATTGCTACCACGTACCGTGTTTTCACGGTAAGTATAAAATCAAGCTAACGAGGAAGTAAGAGATACGGCCATACCAAAGTTTTCCATGAAGCTTAACTTCACAGGAGACCATTGTTTTTGATTTATAAGCATTACAAAAAGACAACATTCACATAACAAGCTCATTTTTCCAACTTAACCTCAAAATACTTGAACGTTACGCTGAAAAGTGTGACTACAGAACACACTGCATAGAGAACTAAACACAGGTTTGAAGCAGTAGTTTTAAGTCACTGATGCTGCAAATTTGGGATTAACCAAAGGATAATGTAACTGCAAAGAAAACAATTAACTCGATCCTGCTTCACTGTTTGAATCTACTAAAGGAATATAATACTTGTATACTAATGAAAGAAGTGTAAAAATTATCTTACATGGTGTTTTAAAATTTGCTTATAGGAAAATTGAATTGTGCCTCACAAAAGCATGTGATACAGACTTAATTCTGCACAAACACAAAACAGGTTAATTGGTAAAGCTGATCAGTAACACAATGAGTTCTGCCTCAATGACAATTATATCACAGCGTTTTGTGTAATGTGTTTTGCTCCATGTGCTACTTCAGTAAGGAAAAACATTTAAGTGGACACAAAAATATAGTATCACTGTACTATGCAAGTTCTTTTAACGTTCTGAAAAGATGCCCCTGAAAATGAAATCAAATTCTAGAACAAGGGCATTCTCTTTAATGCTTATTCATATCTGCTAGGGCTAACATGCTAAAACAAGGCTACAATACAACAAAGAGGCATGGGGTAGGTATATAAAAAGACATGAGTAAGTGCCATGACTCATGTCCCAAAGTACACAGTTCATGTGCCTACATGAATTACACACCTAAAAGGCAACTTGTACATTCATATACCAAATTTGTGCCTATAGTCAGACAACTGCATGAACCTTCTCTCCTGATAATGTGACCATTTTCAGTGATCACCAACTGCAGTTCTTGAGAACAACAGCAGAATAAACCATATTGCAGAGAGAATTTTAAAAAATTCTCCCTTCAGTCGCACAGGAATCCTGTATAATTCCAAGTCTGGAACTGGAAAAGGCACTAATAATTGCCAAAGGACATTTTCAATCGACCCTGTAATGCACATTACCGTATTTCTCCCTCGGGACTGCTGAACATTTCCTCTGCTTGCTCCTGGTAGAGTTGTTCACCTATCCCAGGCACTGAAGTTTGTGTTCTGGATGCCAACTACAAGCTATGGTGTCTGTACCTGCATGTGTGTAAGGACAGCACTGAACAGAAAACAAAATGTGATACTCAGTTCTGGGGAGCCAGTGAAAAAAAACCCCTTTGCATTCAAGTACTAGTGGGGAAAATTCCAGATTTGGGCAAGCATTTTGCAGACAAAGTTTAAAATAGATGTAGCTGCTCCTTCTCTTTGAAGAGGTTTTGTTTTAGAGAATCTGAGAGGACTATGACAGAATATGACCACTAAAAGTTGATCAGAAGAAGGTAGAAAGACAATTTTTTTAAAGGAAATGTATTTTGAATAGAAACACAGACTAATAGTTTCAAAATAAAGACAGCAGAAATAAAGATCAGTATTTTCAAAATAAATGTTTGCAAGGAACCATTCAATCTAATCTACTGGAAAATAATGCTAATGGTACTGTGATCATGAAATCCTTAAAGGGAGAGGTAGTTTATAAATAATGATTTTAAGACCAGTGATTTCACATTTTTAGAGCTATTTTTAAGTGCTGCTTCACACCTCAGGAAAGAAGTTAGAGAGAATGGTTGCACACTCCAGAGCATTAAGTGTACACACATGTGTATGTTCACTCTGCTCTTACACCTCCCCTCAGTGTCTGCTTTTGGCCACTGTCAGGAGAGTGTGCTGCCTTAGGTGGATCTGTAATCTGAGCCACAACACCCGGGGGGCTCTTCCTCATCCTTCCACATGTGCCAGCTCACCTGGCGTCCTTGGATTTGTGCTGCTGGTACTGCTCCCTCTTGGCTTGGACTGATGGGCACAAACAGGGCCTGGTCTTCCACTTAGCTGTAGAATCAGAATTTAAGTGCTAGATCTGTACTCCTTTGTACCTCAGAGACCCCTCGAGGCTCCTTCCTCAATTCCCTATTATACTTCTGGTATATTCTGGCCTTCTGCTGGTATGGACTGTTTAGAGATTTTTTTTTTCCAATACATTAATTTGGGGTTTTCTTCACGCCTAATTCGTAGCACAAACTTATTTAAAAGTTCTGCAATTGAGTGGTCAAATTTATTTATTCATGTTTTTCTAAAATATATGAGATGGAAATGTATCGAAGTACCTTATAGTGTAAGACAGGAGATATTAATTATTACAATTTCTTACTTAAAAACCTATCCTTATCCTTTCCACAACAATCTTATTTTCTGTAGTACCAGTCAAATGTTGACAGCTTCTTTTACCAAGTTCCCATAAAAGATGGATGAAACGATTACTAATTTTTTTAGAAGTCAATTGAATTAAAAATATTGCCAGTATGACAGCCCCCACCCTCACATGAAGAAGATTCATTAGCTAATTGCATGTGATTAAGAAAGTCAGAATAAGAAAATACAAATACTTTTGTGGCATTTTCTTTCCTTCTATCTATCTATCTATCTATCTATCTATCTATCTATCTATCTATCCATCCATCCATCCATCCATCCATCCATCCATCCATCTATCTATCTATATGAGAAAAGTTACAGTGAAGATGAATGCACTTAAGTTTGGCTTTTCAAATTGAGCTAGTTATCTATATTTACAGGTATTTCTGAGTATTATCTCAAGTATTATTTCACTCTGGATCTTGATACATAGCATATCTTCTTTATAAAGCCCAGATTCAATTGGAATCTGTTTCTGCAGACCCACCAACTTTTTGTGCTTCTGTTCTGCCTTGTAACCAGCATCCATCAGCCCTTCTGCCATCCTTCTGCCAGCTCAGAGTTACTGATTACTGATAGCATAGAGCTCTCTGTGAAGGTGCTGCTTTTCCTTCTGTGTGGATTCCTGCATTTTCCACTGAAACAACCCTTCTGAACACTGAGGGACTTAGGAATGCCTGAGATGAGAGTGTGAAAGCTCTAGAGGGCCCAACAGATTCTTGGATATGTAGCAGTGTTTAAAGAGGAGTACAGCAGTATCACGCAGAAAAGCACTCCAGGTGCAGCTGTTTCTGTATGGAAGTACCTCTGTATTGCAATAGATCAACTTCTTACCTTGGGATACACTCCTGCCATCTTTTATAAAAAGCAGATTGTGTTAAATATATGACAAAACAAATTTGGGTCACATTCTGAATTAACATGAACTTAAGAAACACAAGTTTGAGGGATATTTGTTAACTTAGGGTTCGTTTTGTTGCTGCACTTTAAGCCAGTACACAGATCTGATTTGCACCTCAAGAGAAATTCAGATCTGAATTGACAGTGTTCGAAATTCAGAGCTCTTTTACTCTTTATTGAATATTATTAAAATCATCACTATTTTATTCCTATGACTATTAAGTCAATACTCGCCTGCAGTACTCTGTCAGAATCTTCAGGCTAAACCCACTGATTTTATCATCAGGAAGACTTCAAACATTATCACCCTAGTTAACAACTTATTTGCGTTGAAACACAATTTCTTTTTGCTTTGCAGGTGGTACTGTGAAGGGAAGGAGCTTGAGAACTCACCAGACATTCAGATTATCCAGACAGGCGATCGCCACTCGCTGATTATTGTGGAAGCTTTTGAGGAGGACACAGGGCGTTACTCGTGCTTTGCTTCCAACATCTATGGAACAGACTCCACTTCTGCAGAGATTTACATAGAAGGTAATGTTCCAAGTGTTGCACAAACTGGTGCTTGAAACTGGTCATACAGGATTAAGATACAATTATGTATCGTTTGCTAACTGTGATGGTTTTGTCATAAAAAAACCAGCATGAGTCAACACTTTCCATCATTACTAATATCATTATTATTTTCCTGTAAAATATTCTTCGGACAAGGGACCAGCCCTTACATTTTATTGTGTTACTTCCCAGAGATTTTATATATCTCACTGCAAGATCCAAGTCTAAAAATATTCAGATTCTGAAACAACCTTGTATTTTTTGTCTGTGGAACTCTACAGAAGTATAAGAAACTAAACTTTGTGTCTAATTCTTATTTATCCCTTTTCCCTGCAGTCATGATTATAAATTGAATGTAGGACAGCTTCCTCTTAACTCTTTCTTGGGACCTTGTAACCAAAATAAATATGCCAGCAATTTGATATTCTACTTGCCCAGTAGATGCTGTAAATCAAACAGAATATATATATGCAGATTTAGGTGTCTTTTCTTTCTCCTTATGTTTTTACTATACCTAGTAGGCCTAAGAGTGGTATATTTATTAAATTTCTTTTTTACACTTTCTTGGGTAAGATTTGAGATTGAATCCATCATTGTGCTAGAAGGACTATACACTTAAACACATAGGAGTTTGTTTTTTTTCTTTTTCTCTCAGAGAAGCATACCATGAACAGAGGGGGACCGTTCATAAATTAAAGCACTGCCCTGAAAGTGAATTTCATTCTGCTGTTATTCTTTTTCCACGTCTCTAATTTGACAGTGAAAGGACAAATCCTTTTTTAGTATCTGCACTGCCCCTGACTTTGATGGGAGACGTCTGTGCTTGGCAGGGATTTACAAGTTCTCGAGACAGGGGCCAAGATCTGCTTTTACCCAGCTTGGTGGATGCTGGGTGGGAGCCATGGCTGATGGAGATGCTCACTGGCAGGAACTGCAGAGAAAATGCAAATTCCAAGCACAGTGAAGGCAGAATCAGAAGTGTAAAATGTCTCAGTAACTGGCAGCAGTTAGTAAACAGAGCTAGTATCTCCTTCACATCATGGTACAAGGCACTAGCTGGAGAATAACAGCTATGATTCCAGGTCTCTCTCTTTTTCCTTTTAATCTGGTAGTATCAGCTATCTGAGAGAAGAAAGATCTTACCTGATTCGCAACAAACATGGACTAAATCATAGTGGCATTTGGAAGAGAACCCCAGCAACAGCCAGGTATTCATTCACTCTGGGATGTTCTTACTTCAGATGCACCTCCTTCCAAATCTGCCTTATCTCAACAGGAGTTCTGGTTCACTTCTCCTTCAATGGGATCTTTTGTCTGGGCACAGCTTTATAATACATATCCATAGAGTCCTCTACAGGAAATCTGAGTAAAGGTTTGTATCATTCATAGAGAAACTTAAAAAACCCTCTGCTAAATAATTTCTATTTTTTCATAGGCATCTCTTCTTCTGACTCTGAAGGTGAAATCACCAAAGACGAAATGGATCAGTAAGTTTTAAATCAATTATATCTTCCATACTTCTTACAGTTAGAAACCCACAAGTGCAGGCATTTCAGCTTCCAACATATTATCATCCTGTTTAGGATTCATTTGGATTGGTTGGGTTGAATTTTGTTTGTGTGCTTGTTTGTTTGCTTTACAAATATTATAGAACAAATATTTGTTTGCTTTTGTGTTCTCAACTTTAGATTAAGAACTGAAATTTTAATATTAAATGTTAATATAAGAAGAAAGATGTCACCATAAAGATTGAAATTCCAAAATTAACTTACTAGACTACATTTGACTAGATCTAGCTTAAATGCTCATTTAAGAGTCTGACTTGGACAAAGAATGTAGTACAAATTCTCACATGAAAATACACAAAGTTTTTGGCAGAATATAGGGAGAGGCTGGTTATTTAGATTTAAGATAAATTAACAGACATGCTCTAGAGTGAACTGAAATGATGGTATAAAAGACTACTTAATTGTAAAAATAAAATATGTCAGATGTAATCTAAAATTTGGGAAATATTTATTTTTCGGAAATTAAATCCATCCCCTGATGATTTAGAATCTGATACAATGCTGTTAAAATTCTTTCAGAATCAAAGTCTTTCTGTTAACTAGAAAGGGAGTCAGACTGGTTGAAAACTAAAATAATTAGTCTTTTGTTTTGAACTCCTTTGTATGCACAAATTCAACATCAAAAGCAACACAGTGCTTGATAAAAGAGGCCTTAATCATATGGACTAATGCACCCTGTTGTTTTATTCCATCACTAAGGAGAATTACACTCACTACAAATGCCAGTGTTTAAAATGCAAAGAGAAGACATTTGCAGTGTATTTGACTGAAGACCTCAAGCTGACAGCAAATCCTGTTGTATGTGATTTAAGCTTCGAAGTCATAAAGTACTCCAGCTGGAATTATGGACTTCGATAAATGTTAGGGGTTTTATAAAACTTAAAGTTAACAAACTGTCAAACTTGGGATGTTCTGCTAATTGGTTTGGGAAGAATTGTGAAGTTTTCCATTCTAGCTCAGACTTGTCTAAATGTCAAAGGCTTTTTTTTCATATTCATCTCATGAGGTGTCAATGTAAGGTTGACCATGATCCTGATCACTTAATGGCATCTCTAAACCACTTACCTCATCACGTTTTGAGGTAGTTTTTTTCTCAATGCTGCTCTGACATCATAGTAGGATGTCCTCAAATGATCACATTATGAAAGACCAGGTTTGGGTACAATAAGAGTGTCTTCATTTTTGCTTAGCTTCCAGCTGTCACCACACAAATCTGAACACCTGTAACTAAAGGGAGTTAATGAGAACAGGAGCTAAAAGAAGTTCAAAAGAGAAATCAGTGATCACAACAGTTGTACCTTCACTCTGAGTAAAGCTTCCTCTGTTTTGAAGGCTACCTTTCAGGGGGGACCTCAAACTGAATAAAAATACCAGCTCTTCACTGTCTGCATTATTTCACCTAGCAATAAAATTTAAAAGGGTCAACTCTTGTATTTCCATATATAAACAACCACAAAGTGAAGAGGTATCAATCTGTACACTAGCAAAATTGATGATACGTTGGTCAGAAAGCATGTATCTTTTTTATTTTTCAGCAATTAATTATTGAATCTATATCCAAGCAAACCATGGTATTTTCATTAACTTAGAGGCCCAGCTCTTCACAAAATAGAAACTAGCAGTGTCCTCTGTGAAACCAGCATTCCTTACTCCTGCTGCTCTGAGCTGGTAACAGTCACAGTTGGGTTAATCCAGGACATTAACTGCACTTGGTGTGACTGAACCGAGTGGTCAGATATGCAGGCTGACCTACAAAACGCAGTTTTACCTGGGAGTACAGATCAGCTTAGATCAAGAGTAATTCAGTCCCACAAGTGAGGCTTGACATGTAACTGAGACAGACATAACTTAGGGGCACACACACAGCTCTAGCTTCGAGTTAGAGAACTTGTTCTTGGTTAATATTTCACAGCAAACCAAAGCCAGCCAGCACCTCTGTGAATGCAGCATCTCCTGCTGTCAGAACTGCAACCAAGCATCAAGAAACCTCCAAGGCCCCATCAGCTGTGGTCCAGCCTGTGTCTGTACCTGTCCAGACTGTGTCAACACCACCTAACCAGGTAGGGGGGACACCACGGTGAATTTCAAGGACTAAAAAACAAGCTCTCAATAAAGTGTTTCTCTTACTGTTTGTGACTGAGAACCCCAAATTTTCTAGCATTTGCTTTGCTGTTGAACTTCAGCTTTGAGCCTGGCAGCCATACAGTCCACAGAGGAGAGATCCTGCCTCCAAGGAAACCTAGAGCACCTGGCCAAGGGCAGGGCCCCTTTCTCCCCTGGCTGTAGAAGGAGCAGGTGACTTGGCCAGCACTGGGATCTAGGTGCATTCCAGCAGAGCTCAGGGGCTGCACAGGATCCAGGAGCGTTCCAGCAGAACTCAGGAACTGTGCAGGATCCAGGTGCATTCCATGATCTCAGGAAATGCACAGGATCCAGGTGCATTCCAGCAGAACTCAGGGGCTGCACATGATCCAGGTGCATTCCATGATCTCAGGAAATGCACAGGATCCAGGTGCATTCCAGCAGAACTCAGGGGCTGCACATGATCCAGGTGCATTCCATGATCTCAGGAAATGCACAGGATCCAGGTGCATTCCAGCAGCTCCGGGGCTGGAGGGGTACCTGGATGTGCAGGTCACCTTGCCGGCCTCTCCTCATTTCAGATGGCTCATCCACTTTCCAGCCTAGTATGTTCTCATTTGAAATCTTTTCCTCTCAGTTAAACTTCCTTTAAGCTGAATCGTTTCACTACTATGTTCACTTGGTATGTAGATAAGCTTGTTTGCTACACAACATTTTACTTTCCACATCAAAGGGTTTTTAATTAGCATCACCATGCATTTGCAGTCGCTTTTGTTGCAAACTGACAGCATGTTGAAGTTGTGAATTCTGTCCTGATAGGAAAGGACTCATTCTTACTTAAAACTGAAAAGTTCATGAGCTTCTGAGTTTCTGGTTTTTCAGTGCCTTTTCAAAGTTCACAGCCCAGAATCAGGTGGTGACCAATAAATAGACACTGAACAGGTACTGAACTAAGGCACGTTTATGTTTGATCACAATGAGAATAGAACTAAGCCTATGCCACACGGTTATAGTTACTTCAGAAGTCACTATTTTAAATTTTGTTGGCTTAAAAGGCACCATGTATATAATTTAGCTATTTCCTGAGATACTGAATCATTAATTCTGCTGTTCTGGAGCAACTCTTATTGCACTAAAATGAAAAACTGTATTAAATCCTCAACCTGTACAACGAAGTTTTCCAGGAGGAAAACAACTCCATTCTGTTTTCACTGAGTAGGATCAACAAGTTGATATCACACCTCTGTAAAAAGTTTGGTTTTGGCAAAAGAGAAGAATTATAGTAGCAGTCACATGTAACTTGATTTAACATTTTCCTATTAACATCAATAACTATTTTGTAAGTAGGAATTTTTAAAAGAACACTACGACCAAGCAGATAACATACATTTGCCTTACTGAAATGTGAAGAAAAGATGCTACAATACACTGTGCTATAGCATTTCTTGCCAGGGTTAACTGAGTAAGGCAACAAGTTAATAACAGCATTTTTGCTGTTATCCCATCCAGGAAGATCACGAGTAGTTGCCCCCAACAGAATTTCTGTTCATTACATTAGGTGTTTTGCTTTGGACTTCATCCACCAAAATCTCTTTTATGTCATTACAAAAGCACATTTCTCTTGTATACAAAAAAATAATGTCTGTACACCTAAACATCATCTTATGATGTTTTGTAATCTACAGGCTCGAAGCCCCACTAGCTATTTGCAAGGACTGGATGGAAGACCTATAATTGCTGCTCCTGTATTTACAAAGGTAATTTCTTCTGTGACATATTTGAGAAGTAGAGGTCAGGTAACTGTAAAGAGAGATAATTAAAAATTAGCTAAAAAAAAAAGATGCTTTTCCTAAGCCATTCAGGTGGCTTTACTAAAACTTACTGAAATCAGTATTACCTCCAGACCATTAAGACATTTACTGACTGTCTATTCATTCTCTCTATTAGATGTTACAGGATATTTCAGCTTCTGAGGGGCAGCTTGTTGTTTTTGAATGTCGGGTGAAAGGAGCTCCTTCCCCAAAGGTTGAATGGTATAGAGAAGGAACACTGATAGAAGACTCTCCAGATTTTAGGATATTACAGAAAAGTATGTTTCTTGTGTGAAAATATTGTGTCTAATAAAACATGGGCAAGCAACAAAATTGCTAACATAGCAACACTGTGAATTTCTTATTACAACTGTGATTTTAATTTTCAAATGCAGTCAGAACAGCTGCAATTTTCTCTAAGTCGCTGAAATGCTAAAATTGTGAAAATTCAACCACACTAAACTAAACCTAAGTGAAACAATGGTTCATCATATCTTGATTTAATGTGGGCCAGAGTTTCAGAAACTGTCTTCAAGACAAAATAAAATTCTGCCACTACTGAAATAAAACCTCAAAGCAGTATTGGAGAATTTATTTCCTAATCCCAAGTTCCCAACAGTGTTTGTAAGTATTCACATTGTTCAGTGGTTTTGACACACCATTGAGTAAAAGGCCTGGCTGTCTTCACTCCGCCTTTGACAGAAAACTGGATCAAAAAGAGTATTCCACAATATTTAGAAGGTCAAACTTTATATTTAGTGCTTAAGGAAAAAGAAATGTTGGCAAAAATAACTATATTCAATCTAATAATTCTGCTCTTTTTCCCTTTAGAACCACGATCTATGGCTGAACCAGGTGAGGATCATCAAAAAGCTCCTATTTTTTTCAATACATAAACGTGGTGATTTAACCTCACAAAATATTAATTATCAAAACTTCATTATTTAATTTACATAATTTCTTTTTTCTCCCACGTTCTATAGCTCCTAGGGACATAGATTTCACTGTAGACTGTTCCACAGGCGTGTAATTTGAATTAATTCAGTCTCTTTTGAGGAAAATGTTTCCACTCTGCTTTGACCCACTTTTAACTCAGGATCTAAGTGAGCTAAAGATTAATAAAATTAATGTATCAGGGTCCCCTGTACATGTGAGGTCCTGAAGTATATGAGATTAGGTAGACCTGAGCTATTTTTATCTAGTTTACCAGTTAGGGAACATTGCATCAGATGTTTAGCCATGTCAGCCATGCCCTGTGCTCCCTACCAGCGTAATGTGAGAGTACCACATCAGGTGTTCCACCCCTGATATCAGCAAATCCTCAAAATGTGGCTGGATCTCCTGCTATCAAGGAAAAGGGCAGAATGTGCACTACTTTGCACAGTTGGAGCAGAGGAGCCTTATAGCTTTGATTACTTCTCCACAAGAGATTCACTCTCCTCATTATGCTTTTTACCATTAAAAATATAAAGCTGCCCCTCTCAAGATGGAAAATTACCAAAGGAATATTAGCTCTTATGGAATAGAAACCTCTGTTTGAAACATTTTTACGCCGGAAAGAGTCTTGAAAGAAACTGCCTCTGAGATTTAGGAAGGAAAAAATGGAGCTTTGAGCAGAAGCCACCAACACTGTTCTGTTACTGTCCAGTGGCATCACTGCTGAGTAATGTGAAGCAGTTTTTAGGGGATAATCAGTTGGGTGCAGTTGTCACAGCCTCATCACCTGCTGCTCATTCAGAAGGAATCTGGATTTCCATGCATGCAGTGGCTGGCAGATCCCAGCACAATAAACTAGATACTATAATACCTTAAACTAGTTCTGTTATCATGCTACTATAATAAACTATTAGTCTCCTGTAGTTGATAGCAAACAAACTCTTTGTTGCTATTAGGTTTTCCTTGGTGATGACATGAAACAATCAAGCTTAACTGTGTTATGGCCTTCTGCAAAATTACTCATAGAATATTTATCCTGTAGGGTTTTAGGAAAGTTTATTGCAAAACTGTAGAAAAATCATCACTGAGTAGGCAAAGAAATTTTATCAGCCCACATTTCAATTCACTTTAGATGTTACTGTCCCTCCTCCTCCCAGCTACACAGCCAAACCAAGATTTCCAATCCCATCATGATAGGTATTTATTAGCTGGCACTGCTGCCCAGACACGTCAGATACTGGTCAGACAAGAATGTCAGAAACCCAGACTGACTTTTCTAGATGGAATATAATTTTTCCTAGTACAATTTTGCTAGCATATTTTGGTGCCCATTAGTCATCTTCACAAAGAAGTCAAAAGACAACTTTCTGTAAGCACAGTTAGCACAATCCCCTCTATCTGCACTGGTATTTTTGAAAACAACAGTCTATATGTATGTGTTTTATATTTCTCTCCCACTTGAATTGTTCCCAGTCAATTATAATTAATCTTTCAATCTGCAGAGATAAAAATACCTATATTTTAGTGAGTGGAGAGTGTGGAATACACTGTATATTCTCCCAAATTAAATTCTAAGTTTTTAAAGTCTGTACTTCATGTGTTAGGAAAACATTTTCTAATGTTTTCCACACACTGCTGACACCTGTTCTTTGCTTTCATTGGGCATGCTGGAGCACAGAGGGTACCAGTTGCTGCAGACAATGCTGATAACAGCTGCTGCACACAAAGGCTGCCAAAATTGATAATACTGATGGAACTAGAAACAAACTGAGCAAGGTGGAAGACCTTAAGGAAATCTCCCCAGAGGTAGTCAGGGTTCTGTGTGTTTGTTCACTGCAAGCTCACTTCAAGCACTAATACCGCTCTGATGCTTTGCAGAGGAGATTTGTACTCTTGTTATTGCTGAAGTATTTTCAGAAGATTCTGGCAGTTTCACCTGTACTGCAAGCAATAAATATGGCACAGTGTCCAGTATTGCTCATCTGACTGTCAAAGGTAAGAGTTAGTTTGGGTCCTTTGCTCCCTAGTAAATACAAGCAGAGCAGGCTGTGATTTATGCTGTGTACTGGTGACTCCAATGCAGCTCAAGTTTTGGCAGTGCTCTTCACAACTAAAAAGTGTGAGAATTCTCGGGGGGGGGGGGGGGGGGGGGAATGTTTGAATTTCAAAGACTGTGTAGTTAGTGGAATAATTCACTGGGGACATGGCTAAAGTAAAGACCACTGATTGATTTTCCAAACTGGAACAGCATCCCTTTTCCCTCTACCTTTACTACATTCCTTTTTCAAGGGAATTTGTTCTCAAACAAACAAGGTCAAACAACTCAGTGCAACAACTGAGATCAGAGTGAGTTTTTTGAAGTGTAACTTTGGTGATTTCATTTCACTATGATTTCTGGCATGGACATATCCCAAAGGTTTGACCTTTCATCTTTCAGCACCTGAAGACAGCAGTAATGCAGCTGCTCCTCACACGACAAGCTCCATCGACTTTGTCGCTACTGAGCACCAACCTCCCCCCACCACTCCTTCCAGCCATGGGGCAAATCAAACACCCAAACCCAAACTCGAAGGTGTTCTTGTGAACCACAACGAACCCAGGTCCAGTTCCAAGGCAGGGCTCCGTGTCCACTTCAAGCTGCCTGAAGATGAAAAAGGAAGCGAATCATCCTCAGAGGATGGACCTCGAGCCACAAACCAAATCAGACCCAACCATTTCCCAGAGAAGATAAATGGACAGCCAATGAAAATCCCAGAGCCAACATCACCATCCAAGGAACCTCCCCCAGTACTGGCTAAACCAAAGCTGTAAGTAAACACAAGTCTAATTCTCAGGAGCATCATTGATATTATTTAGCATATATTGACCATGACACTATTGCACTAGAGGAAAAAGTCAAATGCAGAATAAAAAGATTACATGGCAATGGCCTAACTAACCATAATCTTAAAAAACAAATTCTCCAGTGGTAGATTATTTTTTCTGTATATCCCTCTCGGAAAAAGTGATCTTCAATTTAAAAAGGAGAATGTTTTCCCTTTGAAACGTTATTAATTCCACAATGTTTTCTGCTGCAATCAGAAGGTGAAGAACACTGATCTTACACAGGCAAAATAAAAGCAGGTTCTTCAAACATATCTCACTCAATTCTAGGTAGGGAATATTGCCCACAGCAGACATATTCAGTCTTACACATGGTACAGACTGGCAACCAGCAGGCAACTGACATCCCAAAGGCCATGCCTCATGACCTGTGTGCCCAAAAACGTCATCTCCTCCTAAACAGATAAAATACTTGGAAATGCCTGATAATGTGAAACCACTTGAACTAAAAAGCACCTGTGTGATTGGTGCACTGAGAGCTCAAGGGGAAATCTGAAGAAGTAATGTTGTTTTCTTAGAGGATAATTTATGGAATTCACACTACAGTTTATTAAGAAAAGTATTTTCAGCATTTTTTCAACCTCCCACACATAGTTCAACAAAAAGCAGGCAAACATCTTCATTTCACTTCTTAAATAGGTAGAAGCTTTACCTAAGGGCTCAGGAAGGACTTCATAAACTAATTCACTGGCACTCTTAAGCAAGGATGTCATTTCATAGCATTAGCATTACAAGAAGAGGACAGAACTTACATTTCTTGTAGCAGAAGAAGAACTTGGAGCACAGGGTTTTAATTTGTGAAGCCTACACTCATTGCCCTACATACTTTCTGAGCTATAGGGAGTTTGTGGGGAGGCACAGAAGCAGTATTTAAGTACCCAATACTTGCATAAAGCAGAACTTCTCTCAGCTCCCCCTTCCCAAAAAAGCTGTGTTACAAAGGACTGCTTTACTATGCAGATGTATGTATGAAGGGCACAACATCAGGCCCACACATCTGCTAATTCTCTTACATTATAGTTTATGGAAGCTTGAAATGTCTATCTTTATCTGCCTTTAATATGGTTTTTGTTTAGTACATTGTAGAAACAAAGTCTTTTAATTAAAAGCAAATTATGTTGAGTATGTATTTGCTTTGTCAGCAGCAGTTGTGGTTGATCACTGCATCTACATTTTCCACTATTTAACAGTAGTTATTTAGTACTCCATAGTTTATTACACTATCATTTTCCATATCCTCTATGTCTTTTCTGGTTTTGGAAGGGAAAAAGCTCTCCTGTCTTTCATGTGCTGTATTTCCATATACATAATAACTAAATAAACTACTTGACAAGGCAAAACTACTTTCCTTAATCACAAAGTAAAAAAGCCCTGAAAAACTCTAGTAGACAGCATCTAGAAAAATAACAACTGTAGGGAATGCAAGTCCTCTCAGAATTACCCACTTCTGCCTGTCACTGAATGTCAACACCACCTAAACTATGTTGGTAATATCTCCTATGGTGGATTATTATAAAACTTTATCAGTCAAAGTGCTGGTTTCACAGCCCACTTCAGCAGGAGGTAAATAATGCAACCTGGCTTACAAACGCTCATTGAAATTACGATACACCAAATCTCACTCTTAGTTACACAAGCAAAGAGGTACTAAGGCGACTTTGACAATGCTATCCCTGAAATATCTTCGAGTAAGATTTATATTTATATTTCACATGCTAAAATGTAAGAATTACCTTCAGTCAAATAACTTGCAGAGAAAAAGCTTTGGTGCCTCTGGCAAAGAAGGGGAGATGAAGGGAAAGGTAACTGTAGTGACAAACTAATACAATGCTCTTCTCAGAGCATGGTAGAGAATATGTCATGTAGAACTTTCCTGTCTCTTCCTGTATCACAGGACATAGAATTTTTCTCTCTGAATTCATATACAGAAATGCAGCGAACCAGCTCATTCGGGGCTCATAACCAATTCTGTTCATCTTTATTTTCTGTGCAGTGATCAGAGCCAGTTAAAACAGCTCCACAACCAGGTCTTGCTTGAACAACAGCAGGTGCATCAGGCATCTATAAGAGAGCTGTCATTCAACAGCACTTTGGTGAATTCTGCTACTTCTCTGTACCAGCAGTCCACCTCGACCCTGTACAAGCAAAGCTCAGCCTCTGCTTCGCAAGCCTTGGGCTACAGCCGCCCCACGCAGCTCCTGGCACCACAAACGCCCCCACTGGGCAGCCCCTCTGCCAGCTCCTCAGCCACATTCAGCAGCATCCCTCAGGCAACTCAGAGAACAAATAACATGGAAAATTTCATAGGAAATCCTCCACCTGCCCCGTCGAGGCCCTCAGGAGGGTTTGCAAGCAGGAGTGAACAGTCTCTAGCAAGCCCTAAGGAACCTGTGGTGCCTCCAGTACCACTTTCTACATGCAGTGTAAAACAGTTCCAGCCACAGACTGTGACTTCTGCTCCCCTCTCCCCAACCGGCCGGATCCAGAACCCAGTAGCTTTCCTTAGTGCTGTTCTTCCTTCGCTTCCCACCGCCCCATCCACCAATGCCATGGGACTGCCCAGAAGTACACCAGCCATGTAAGTAGCAGAAAGCACGTGCACAGAAGCAGGGACAAATACTCCAAGGAAACTAGGATGTACTTCTGTTCACATGTTCAGTGGGGGAGACACTGAAATGCAAGCCTTTTGTAAAATAGAAAAGTGAGTTATTCATACATTCTGGTCATTTAATCTAACCCTTGCTTCCAGTAAAGAGAAGAAGGGATAATACCTCTGTAATAAGACAGAATTCACGACAGAGAAATGTGAATGTACAAACAGATTTACAGGAATGCGGGGGCTCAGAGATCCATAAGACTGTACTAATGTGAAAAAAGAGATTTCATGAGTTTGCAGGATAAGTCACTCCAAGACTCTTTGCCTACAACAGGTATAAAAACATTCATACCTAGTGTAAGCAACCAGTAATGTTTTAAAGGTACATTATACTGCAAGGTTTTTTTTTAGTCCAGGTGAATCTCATGTAAAGGTATTTTTCAGGCTGCAGTACTTTCTACATTTGAAGTCCCCCAGAAAATCTCAGGAGAGTTAGTGCACATAAATACTTTAATTAACAGCCAGCATGATTTCTATGACAAAATATCTACCATGGTACAAGCAAATAAGGATGATGATGTACTGGCCTTAAGAGTTTCTTCTTTACTGGTGAAGTTGAAGCAAATTTCCCTTTTGTGGACTACGTGAATTCTGTGTTAGCATGGCTAGCACCTGTACATTGGTACAACTATTCACCCACAGGACTCCAAATCCTGCACAAAGTAAGGAGCATTTTCCCCTTTGATCAATGGTACAGTTCAAGGCAGTGATAGCCATCATCAAGTCACAACCTCCTGACTATCCTGCTGATACTACATCAACCAATCTGTTATTACAACAGAAAAACGTGTCCCTGTGTCTGTAGCATTCACCACTCTGTGTGCCAAGAATCCTGCCTTCAAACCAGAACTGCACTGCTACTCACAGACCTCCCAGTTGCCCAGCACAGCCACATAATTGCCATCACCCCATGACATGTGCCTGGAAGTCTTCCCAGCCCCGGCATCCTGATCAGGCACACAGCATAAAGCTGTAAGGTCACAGTGAAGGTTTTCACTTGAGCCAGCTCAAGCCTTTGGTCTGCTTCCACAATGCTGCAAGAGCAAGCAAAAATCACTGCAGCTGTCACCAGTCCCCTTCCACCCCTTCAGAACTGGGGCACAAGTGCTCAAGGGCTGTTCTCTTTGCATTAATGACACTTAACCTCTGCAGTGTGCTTTGCTTTTCTCACTGCTGCACAGGCATGGCCACACAAGTCACCACAATATGCCTCCCAGGCAGACAGTTAATTAAATATGTTTTCTTCATTTCAGCCCAGAGCTGAATTCCACACAGCTAGTGCTCCTTTTGCTGAGATTCAGATCTTGACCTCTTCATGGGAGAGTCTTAGCAGAGCACAAAAGGTCAGGAAGGAACCTGAACAGTATTTGTGATAATCTGTAAATACCTATACTCTTTTTGGCAGTATCAATGATGGTAATTCTGGCTACAAAGGAGTGAGAGTTCAGTGTCTGCAGAACAGGACAAGGCTGATACCTTGCAAAGAAACCACCAGTTATGCCTTTACCTAGAGCTTGCTATCAAGATTCCAAAACCTGTTCTAGTAAACTACCAGAATACTACACACTCCCTTGTAGTGTCCTGCTGCTGTGCTCCAGCACGGCATTCTCACAGTTTCCTGGCGGTTTTATTTAAGAATTAAACTATTTTCAAACCTTACTAAAATGAAACATCCACAGTCCACATCTACAAAATAAAACAAAACCAAAAAATAACTGTTGATCTTAGGTGTCATAAAAGAGTGAGAGAAATTAAAGAAATTCATGGAAAGATAGGTGATATAAAGATCAATCAGAAAACGTATTAACTTTTAAATTATTACCTGAGAGCAGTCAAATGTACACACTGTACACCTAAAGTAACACCTACACTAATTTCTTTAGCATTTCCTGTGGCATCATTCTTGCAGGATAAATATAAATGGAGTCTAGATGCTCATTGTAACACTACAACTCTTATTTTCTTTAAGATGTGTGTTTTTAATTTCTACTGCATGGGAATGGGATACCCCATTGAGATAGTACCAAAACCAAATCATATCCTGTATTGTGCTTTGGCTTCTATGTAAGTAAATAATAGACTCCACTATAACATATCATATCATATATCGGTGACAAAATATATATATACTGTTTGCTGCATGTTAGTATCAGAATTTTCTTTTAATAGCCCAACCCAGGGATTAACAAAGAAAAACCTGAAGCCTCTGCCATTAGCGACAGAAGATTCTATTCGGGAAAACAAAGTCACGCTTGTAAAGGACCTGGAAAGAAAACTGCATTTCAGAGAGAATGCTAATCAACAAAGTGATCAGCAGGTAAGAAAATCGAGTGTTAAAATAAATTTCACTCATGAGCAAGAAATACATGATGATGATGATGATGTGGAAAAAAGCTGTCTGTGTGGGTGAGCTGCTACACTATTTTGTAGGGGGAGATTTCTGGTTTGGAATAGGAAACTGGAGCTTTAAACAAAGCATGAGGGATGCAGCTGTAGAAAATTTACTTTGTGACTGGGCAGCATTTTTAATTTCTGATCATCTCAAAGGCTGGTATGAATGTAAAACTTCTTTATTTTCATGGAAGCTTCTGGACACCGGCTTTTACTTTTTTGCTTTACAAGTTGCTCAATTCATTGCACACACACGTTCATACACTCTACCTTTTAAAACAGAGTGAAGTAACAAGACAGTTTAGGATAAGGTTTTTGTTTTTCTTTTGTTTGAACTAAAACAGGCTTTCAATTTTTTAGCATTAAATCCATTTTTCCAAATTTCCAAACTTAAATGAATTGACAGGGACTTCTTGGAGAACTCTGTAACACTAATTCAAGCAAAATAAAAAACTTCTTACAACGTTCAAGGAACAAAATATCAGCTCACTCTCAACTGGGATCAATACATGCACTGGATCTATGCACTGTCTATGAAACTAAAGAAGAAATTAAAAATGAGATGGTATTTAGAGGTTGAAATGACTGCAAACCAGGTCTTGGCACGCTCAAATCACAGCAGGACACACTAAGGACTGTTAAATAGCTGCTCTGCCTGCAGGTGCTTATTCTTCTCTCACCTTAGCTGCCCCACCATAGCTCAGGTTTAAGGAAGCAAATAAGGGTTTGGCCTCATCTGTTGTCAACCAAAGAACTTTTCCCAACATCCATCAGCTCTTCCGACAGAGAACATGCAGAGAGAAGCAAAACGCCACTGAGGCTCTGGAGCAAAGTCCCCTCTGTGGACAACTGCAGCATAATCCCTGGGGGTTTTTAATTTTGCTGCTGACCTTTCCTTCTGGCAGACCATGCTGCCAAAGCACTTTGAGTAAAACAACTGGCAAGCAGAACGTTTTGCAGATGAATCACAAGTGTTACAATTTGTACTTGCTATGCTAGTAAGACAAATTATTTAGAGAGCTACTGTGAAATACCAGTCAGTCTTTGGAGTTAACTGCATGATAACTCCTTTAGAAACAATGATCACTACTAGTGTCAAAGTCATCTGCTGACAGCAAAAGTTATTTATACACTTACTTGCTATTCTGTATGAGACCAAAGTGAAATCTTGATTCTCAAATTCCTCCAACACTGAAAAAAGTTCAAAGCTGGCACTTCCCTAATTGTTACATTAATCAGAATGCCAATGGCAATGCACTAAAATCAAGAAAAGTTTCCTCATTTTCCTCTCAATTCCCAGCTTTAATCCCTTCTCTCTTTTACTCTTCTCATCCAAGAAAAGGCTACACCAGCAAATTCAAGCCTGAGGCTTCTCCTCAATGAAGGCAGTGATTATTTCAACAGATGACAGGATGAAGAGTATTTTCCAAAATTCCTATTGCTTTACACTATATAGAACAATCATGAGAATGATATGCTGGAGTGCTGGATTCACACCCATGTATTTTGTCATGTTTTCTCCTCTCACAGTTAACACAGAATTAAAAAGGAGACATCTTCATTCCACACATAGAATATCTGTACTAAATCAATTATTGTAATGGTAGGGAAGGGCTTACTCTCTCATAAATACAAATGCAAGTCTCCTGTGTGCAAGATCTCTGCATAATTGAGTATCGCATCCAGTAAGAATCTCAAATGTTGGTTTTTTTGTATTGTCTACGTGCTATTTTAAAAATTCCTTCTCATGAAAGGTGTCCTCTGGTGTATTTTTATTTAGAGCTTTGTATTCTAAATGTACAATGTACTCATGTGTACTGGGACCCCACATTTCAACAGCAGAATTCATTCTCATTTACAATACCTGCAGAGCATGCAGGGATCATCCAGAACAAACAGCTGCAGATGACATGACAAGCCTGTGCCTTAAAGTCCTGGTATTGTCTTCTTTTTACATAAAGGGCAGTAATGAACAGGAGGGATTTGCATTCTGGTGCTCTATTTATTATCTAAAATTGACTTCCATATGAAAAATGCTTAGCTCACAAGATGAGATTTTCCTAAGTGTCAGCATTATGCACTCAGCATGATATCTGATAATCCAGATGTACTCCTTCTGTTTCATCCAGTACATCATTCATCACCAACAATAAAAAAATCCAGGATCAGAACATAGTTGGGAATTTTGCTGATGCTGCATGAGACAGAACAGATTAGTCTCTGGGCTTCTACAGCTCTGATGACCAGGAGGTGCTGAAAGAAATACAAATATGACTTTGCCAAGATTCTAACTGCAACTTTGACCAAGTACATGCAATAACAAGCTGTCATTTTTACCAGAAAAAGCCATCATACCCATCATTCCCGCAGATGGTGGCAAGCTCTAGTGCCAGGTGAAATTTTGTCACAATTAGGAGTGCTGAAAAAAAAATGTGATTGAGTTACACCCAAACATCTTCAGTCAGATTTGCTCAGTTCTATCAAAACAAAAGGTGCATCAATGGCTTTATTCCTAACAGGAAGATATTAAGACAAATCCCAGGATAGAGGAGACTTGACCCAGCGTCTTCTTTAGCTTGAAGACAATCAAATTCATAACGATGAACTCACATAAGGACATGCTTCACTCCTTGCCAGTGGGTACATGTGGTGCTGGTGCTGTCCCAGATTGTTCAAATAATTAAGCATTCTTTAACAGCAGGAGAAAAATCTGGAAATTCCATCTTTCAGGACAGCTTCTGTAACAGGTGACCTGAGCTAGAAAAGCTACAAAGCTACCTAGGTGGTAGAAAACCACCTTCTCCAGCTCCAAGGGTAAGACTTTCAGGCACCAAGAACAGGCCCTCACTTAGCAGGACATTTCAAAGAGCATTTCAGCTCAGTGATTAGGGTCCTCTGGGGAAGCTGAATTTTAGAATTTTTTCTTCCATATTGTAATGGAGAAAAGGAACAGAGAAATAAAAAGAGAATCACTCTAGTGCCCAGAAATGAGGCCAAAAATACACCTGCATTCTTGTCCTTGCTGTAGTGCATGTTTCAGTATTTCTGCCAAGTGAAAGAGAACAAGAAGGACAAAGAAGATCCCCATCCACTGCTCTCCACCCCCAGAATGTTTTATTGGCACAAAGCTTGAAGCTTTCTCTTGGAGACTGAGACTGAAATGCTGTGTGACCAAGCATCCAAGTCTCATAACCCCAGTGAGTGTCAGGCAACTACTGGAAATGAAAAGATGTGTGGGGAGGAAAGGAAAGAAAGAGACTTTGGGGAGACTTTGGCAAATGGAAAAATATTAATCTATAATGGAAATTAATTCTTCTCCCCTAATATTTGAAAGCATTCACAGGCTTCACCAGTATAAATAAATTTATAAATATTTCTTCTGTTAACAGAGGAAATTCAGCTTTACAGGCAAAACTTAGAAATTAATGACATTATCTCCTCAACTTTTTGTTATAGAAACAATTTAAAATAAAAAAATGAGGTAATTAAACCTCAAAATCCTGTAATAAAACTAAATTAATTACCCATGCAATAATAAAGGAAGGCAAAATTAAATAGTTAAATAGTTCATACATTTTGGTTATAAGAACTACAAACCATGCTCATATATCTTTGTCATTTACTATGAAGAATATCATGCGGCAATGCCGATTGGTTGTGTCATATGTAAGACTCAGATAGCAGCCTTATTTTTAGGACAAAGAAAAAACCTACAGCTGTTTAGAAACTTATGCACAGCCTTCACAGGAATATTCTTTACTTTTGCTAGAGAATACTTGATAAGAAATTTCAGACCAGAAGATATGTAGGGGTTTGTCCAAAAGCATTAGGTCACCAAAAGCCAAAGCCTTATGCAGATCCCAACTCATCACGCGGCCCTGACACCAGTAACATCACAGCACTGATCCCACAGAACCATCTCCTTGCAGTTCCCATAGTGAGCCCTCAGTCTCAGAAAGGCCCAGGGATCACCCAGAACTCTGTTCCCAGGGCACAAAAATCACACTTCATTTAATCACTCCAAAAATCTGGCTCAAAATCAAGCTTCACATCATCTCTCAAAAGTCAGCAAATGTAAGCAATTTCAGACTAAGGATGGGAATTTGACCACAAAGACTCCCATGGAAGCTTGTCTGCTCTGTACTAGAAATGAAAAATTATGTAAGAATCTGACCAAGACAAACTGATACTAATATGTATAAACTCCCTGTAATTGTGGCAATGAACTTGTGGCTGTCTTCTCAAGACTTGGATCTAATCAATAAGAAAGCACAGACAAGTTTTAATGGTAGGGATCCTGGCTGGCAGAGCTCATCACATTCGAGAGGGAAGCAGAGCTCTTCATGCTTGCACACACTCACTCCAGCTGCTAAATCTGGGAACTGGAGATGGCAACTCCATTTACTTTCTCCTCCATTTCCTTCTTGCTTCATCACTCTGAACTGTATTTTGAATATTGTCTAGCTAGACAATGACTTGCTACGCTCTTCATGGGTTTGTGTTTGGGTAAGCATGAGATTCATGCCTCGTTCTATGTAAGATGTCCCATATAATTAATCTGCAGGAAATAAATCACTCCAGTGGTACCTCTTCATAGGACATGCCAAGTGGAGCAAACCCTGTACAATGGATCTGCTCTTTTTGATTCCCACTGCTGAGAGGGAATAGGGAGAAGAGAGAGAACCCAAACTAATCAGGATATTTCAGTCAGACTAGCCTAGATTAGGCTGTGAAGTTAAGGAGTGTTACAGCTTGGAAACAGATGCTGAGATGCAATATATGCCACTTTCGTAGATAAACTGTTATATGGATATAGAATAATCTTGCCAAAATGGCAATCTAGTAAAAGTTACAAAACTGGGATTAAATTGGGAAATTTGTCTAGCACTGGCAACAGAATTGTTTTTATATAGTATATGAGAATCAACATTCCAGTAGAGCTTCCCTAGCCTTTCTGTTTGTGTTAATTTCCATGAGTTACTATGCTAGCATCAGGTTATTTTTATTCTACAAGTTTCTACTAACTGTTAGTATGTATATTCCCTAAGATCTGAATCCCGCTAAAGATAAATCTGAACTACAACGGATGCAGGATTTTAGAACTCATATTCATACACAAAGGTGCTTAGAATCTAACAGGAATTACTACACTCTATGCATTTCCCTTTTTTGCCAAAAATGTTCACAGATAGCAGAAAGGCCCAGGAGTTAAATTGCTTGACAAGATCTAAGAGACCATGATGCAGCTCTCTGCTCTGTCACAGATTTGTTGTGCTACCTTCAGCTTCTTTAGGCCTCAATTTCAGGTAAAATGCAGGCAACGGCCCTTCCCTGAAGGGTGCCGTGCTCTTGGATTGTTAAAAATGATGGTGATGGGGCCAAACATCCATCACAGAGACAAAATGATACAAACCTGTACCTTTGGCAAGGCTGGCATGGAGAGAAGATTTTGTTTGTTGTGCAGGACAAAGTACAGCCACCCACCAGCAGCCTACAACAACATTGCCAAGTCAGAGCAAAGGCAAGTAGAAGCAAAGCTGCATTTCCCTTCTCTATCTGCCACAAAGTTCCATTAGAACAGTACAAAACCACTTCGGATACATATTCAGCACATTTCCTGGCTCTGTTTTGGCCCGTTCAAAGTCTTTTACCTTTCAAACTATACTGTGACAATATTAATATAAGCATCACTTTTTGCATGCTGTGCACACTAAACAATGTGCATTAGATGTAGGAGAAATAGCCAGGTTTTCAAAACTGCAATCTACTCAGCCTATACAGATAAATATATACCATTAGAGATGCATTAAATACATTATACTTTGTACAGAGCATTACACCACTGAAGAGGAGCTTAAATTTTTAGCTGGTAGATATAATAATTTTAAATATCTGGCGACAGTATTGAACACGCGTATGAATTACTGCCTGTAAAAGTTTCGTGTTCTAGGAAAGCTGCCAAAAAAGGAGCTGCAATGCTACATTTTTGACTCCAAACCCAGACCTTGAACCTTCCTACTCTTTCCCTCAGCCTCCTCAGTATGCTGAACTGCAGCCTAGTTTTAACATTGCACCCCATGGCTCCATGGGCTTGTTCTTTGTGCGACACTTTACTAAACACTTGTCTGAACCACAACAACACTTTGCCCCACACCGCTTTTGTAATCACGTTCAGAAATAGGCTTATGGCTTCTGTGATAAAAACAGTTCTTCAGAAAGCCGTATTAACAACTCCTTTTTGTTCTTGCTAATCCTAAAAGAAAACCTACCAGACAAGCAAAAACCTCCAAGATTATACTCTGCATGCAAAAGGGTATTCTGACGTATTTCAGAGATTTCTGTTCTTTAAGAAGTTTGGTGTAGCACTTCGGCCTCTGAATGCTGGTGTTCAGATTTTCACAGCAAAGTTAACTTGGTCTTGATGGTTTGGTTGTAAATTTATACAAGCATGTATATGCACACAGAACAGGTTCAGAAAAGCAGAGACTGAAGTATGAGCGCAACACACAGGAAGCAGGAGCTATGGGAGCTCTGACTTTAATGTTTTCTAATTTAAAATGTATTTTTTAATGTAACTCCTTCAAAAGAGCAAACTCCTGCAGTCAGCCTGCACAGTTCCCTGCCACAGACCTGCCTTTGTACAAGGACACTTGGGGCTTCCATGGGCAGAGAAGCAGCTGCCAGCAATGGCAACCTGGTGCTGATGGTGCAGCAAAATGCTTTTGTTTTCACAAAGAGCTACTTTTATCCCTCTTTCTGTGTATGCACGTACATCCAGGGTCACATGCAAAGAAATGTGGGAGAAAACCTGTCCACGATTAACTTCAAAGGGTCCCATGAAATGCATTCCTTCCTCGATTGTATTTTCTGCTGCAAGCAGACATTTGAAAAGGAAGAAATGCCCATAATTCTTAATGAAGTAGTTTGTAGGAAGTTAATATCCTCAGCACATCAGCCAGGTAAAAAAATGATACACTGCACTCACAGAACAGATCTAAATCAGACACAAGGTTAATTTGGTTATGTACAACTTGAAAATAACTGCTCTAAGTTTTATTTATTTTAGTTGGTTAGATCACTTAAGACACATCTGCACTTTTGGAGTAGAGGAAAAAAATATGTTGTCTCTATCAGCATTATTTGATTTCATATGTAGGCCATCATGGCTACAGCAACCCTATGTTATTAATTTCTTATAACATACCATGACTTCTTTTAGACAACAATTACTCTAGAAAAAAAAATCCATATGAAAAACTGCTGACTAAACTCAGCTGTCTATAAACAGTACTGGACTGTGCCATCAGCTTGCAATATTTCAAAATTTGACTGTTCTGCAGTCAACACTTTCCACATTAAGGTGATGCCTTGAAAGCATCATGGCAACGCCCTTCTAGCCCCATTACTTCCCTCTGCTATAGCAGCCACTCCCTGATTCTTACATGATCCTGCCTTCCTAGAAGGCACAGGCTGTTCTCAGTATCAAGGGTAAAACACTGATTGCTTAACTCCCCCTTGGAACACTAGAAACAGTTCTTGCCACCTACATGGGTAAATGGTTTGTTTGGCAGGGGAGAAATCAGAGCAACTCCAGTTTTACACTGGCTTTAATGAGATGAGAATTTGATCCATAAAGCAATTTGCTGAGACCAGCTGCATGAGAGAAGAAAAGCTGAAGGAGATTAAACTCTATTGGGCTGTTTGGTGCTCCCCAGCCCTCTGAGGTGGTGGCTGGTACCACGCCTTGCCTGGATCCCAGCCTCTGGCACGGCTCACCCTGGCACAGAGCAGCCAGCTCAGAGCTCTGCTTGGCACAGCTGGGCTGGCAGGACAGTGCCAGAGAGCAGAGTGGCCACGCCACAGTGGGGGAAGGTGGTCAAGGTAAGGAAGGGATCTTGCAGGGAGGACTCAGCAACCTCAGCTCCCTGTGAATGCTCCTGAAACCTTGTAGCTCTCTGCTCTGCTTCGAAGCTGCATGGAATGAACAGCCCTGCAGCATCAGAGAACAAGGGACCAGTGCAAGGAGGTGCAACTTCCTTCAGCAAATTCCTTTCCTACCTACTCCTACCATAGCTAACCTTCAAACAACTTCCCCAGCACAGACATTTTCAATGAAAACACACATATCTACCACTACAGCTCCAAAATCAGATACTACCAGGGTGTTCATTCTACCACAGCAATTTCCAACTTTTTCTACTTCATGACTGCCACACTTTCCTCCTCTCACTCCCAAATCTTACAAACCCCTGTCTCCTCAAAACTCCGCTGTAATGTCTAAATTTATGGCCGCTTCTCTCTCCTTGGTCTCTTGAAGAGAGAGAAGAATGCAGAAGAGTTTGTCAGCTAAAATTTTTTACTGCCCCTCCATCTTTTCTCCCTATTATCTGGAAACTGTTGGTCAGGAGCATGATCAGCAGTAAGATGGAATGGCCAAATGATTAGAGATGTATTCACATTCAGAAACAGGCTTATGGCTTCTGTTACAAGAACAGTTCTTCAGAAAGCCATACTAACAACTCCTTTTTGTTCTTGATAATCCTAAAAGAAAACCTACCAGACAAGCAAAAACCTCCAAGATTATACTCTGCATACAGAAGTATATTCTCATTTATTCTCATATATTATACGCCAGTGTTTTGGCATATCTGCTGGTTCTTTAGTTAACTTACTGTAAGACAAGAGGCATTTTCTGAACCTTGTTTTTTCAGCAAAACTAATATATCTAAGGACTGGCTACACCCTTATTTACTACTTGTTGGTTTCTAAAATTCCATTTTCAATAGAAGCAGGAATGCAAACTCTAGACTTAAAATCTGCACAAACCCAGGTCTGAGCAAACTGATTTTTCTTCTACAGGTAACACAGGATTTTCCCCCAAAAAAAAGGCAGTTTGTAATGACTTAGAAGCAAGGAACTCTTGCAGGTGTGTTTGTCAGTGCAGGGGGCAGAGTGTGCTACCTGAGAAGTCCATCCAGGTGTAGCTGCAGTGCTCCACCATGCCCAGGACAAGCACTGGTTTGGAGGCACAAACTGATGCTGGCTCTTGGTCTGAGGCTTCACAAGCCACAGAAAGAGACATTTGGTCAAATGCCTCCTGGTCTAGACATGAGATTTCCTCATGTAAAACAGCTAAGTCATGAGACATTTCTAATTGAATTCAGGGGACCAGGAGAAAGTTCATAATCACGCTGAACTATCTGGAAATGTTCGTTTATGTAGGAATATGCTGGGTTTATTGCATCATCTGTTTAATCTTCTAAGAATTTCAATGTATTTTGCATTCTCAGCTACACCAGCTAGAAATCTGCCCAAGTTTAACCTGAAGTTAATTACTCTGAAAATAATTCCCTTTCTTCCTAATTTTCTATTTTAGTAGGTATAGTTTTCCTTATTTAATTATGAACTAAAATATACAGCATTCATTTCTATAATTAGCATGTGACTAATATTTGAACACAAAATCCTCAAAAATTTGGTATGTTTTAATAATTTATTTTGATCAACAGTGTGCAAGAGTATGTATTTTTTTTGACAGGGACTATAGGAATTACATGTTTGACTTATTCTGCTGTCTGTGAAAAAACTCAGTGTCATTACACTGTGCGGAGTCTGTGCCTGCAAACCAAATTCAGACTGTTTTGGGACATCCCAGGTTTACTTAGGCCTTTTTATTTTTGCATGTTGTAAATTAGTCTAAAAGTGCCAATGGCTGCAAATACCCAGGACATGACTGGTTTTGCTCAGACCTGTGCCTCTCTCACCCTGCAGGAATACAGAATTTCAAGCTTTGAGCAGAGGTTGATGAATGAAATCGAATTTCGCCTTGAGCGGACACCAGTGGATGAATCAGATGATGAAGTCCAACACGAGGAAATCCCTACAGGCAAATACATAGCTCCCATCTTTGATAAGAGACTCAAGCATTTTCGGGTAATGGAAGGATCCCCTATCACATTCACCTGCAAAATAGTTGGAATACCTGTTCCCAAGGTATGTCATTCTCGCTGTAACCGGGAAAGGAACAAAACCCATCTCCGTGCTGGTTTCTGTACATCCCTCCTGAGCACGTGGCTCTGTGGAGAGAGCTCCCAAATGAATCAGTTCCCCCACCCTTCTAAAAATAAGTATCTAAAGTATCTGTTCCTGAGCATGCATCAGGCCTTGAGGTGCAACCACCTGACTCCAGGAGATACAAAACTGCACACCCCCCAGAACTCCCAGGAAGATGAGAACTGATCTAACCAGTAATGTGCCTGGAGCCAAGAATAGAGAACCTGACAGGCCCAGCTAGGATATGCGACTTCCTGAGCTCAACTTGGGAAGCTCAATTCTGTCTCACATTATAACTGATCTGCAAAGTTTATAATACTCTAAAATTTTATTAGCTATCACTCATATCATTTTTCTAGTCACTGTTAAGTCATGGGGGCATGTCTGATCACTACAGGTCTACTGGTTCAAGGATGGCAAGCAGATTTCAAAGAAAAACACACATTTCAAAATGAACAGAGAAGAAGATGGAACATGTTCTTTACATATTGAAACGGCTACTAATGATGATGATGGCAACTATACGATTATGGCTGCAAACCCACAAGTAAGGTGTTTTATTTTACAAAAATGCTTGTTTAATCTTTTCCTAATATACATTATTAGGCCACGTACTTTGACATCGAGCGATGACTGTATCTCAAATAATGTGCTTCAGAGCATAGGAGAGGAAACCACATAAAGATGACTGATGAAACTACTCCCGTTACACAGTCAGTCAAAAGCACTACGGACATTTTGTCATGGTACTAACTCCTGCCCTATCTCCATCCCACTCTCACTTGCTGATAGGTACCTTTTGAGATGTGCTGACAAGACAGACATGACGTTTCAGGCAGAAAGAATAGAGCAGGAACAAGCAAATAGTTACAGCAAATTTGGAACTGTTACCAATCACAATTGTGTTCTTTATCCAGGATGCAAAGATGTGAATCTGCAAATAGTCCCACTCCCATACACCACTATTGACCCCATGTGCTAGCTTAGCTGTTTATTTAGAAGTACATTCATCAGGTAACTTTTTTCAGTTTAAATGTTTTTTTTTTTTTAAGATTATTTTTCTTTTCAGTTTCTATATGGCTACATTTTAAAGTATGCCAGTACAAAGGTACTAGCAGACAGTACCTGTGACATGAATACATAAGCAGGAACAGGCACCACTGCTAAATGCATTGCCACAGCGTGGAAGAGTTTGAGAAACCCCTGCCTCAACTGCAGGCAAACAACATTTGCTTCTGGGGAAGTGGTATTCTCACTATAGTTCAGCTACTTTATAAAAAATAATCCTAATGCACTGTAAGTGTTCAATATTTATCATTTAAAATTAAATAATCCATTAACCAACTATTAATTTTGTTTCCATTGTGAATTGCAGGGGAGGATCAGTTGTTCAGGACACCTGATGGTTCAGAGTGTCCCTTTTCGGGGACGAATATCAACAACTCAGCCTCACAGGTGAAAGAAAAAAGTCCTGCAGACCTTCTTTATGCTTTTTACTGAAGGCATCCAAAATAACCACTGCATTGAACTTCAGTTCTCAATCATAAAATGGAAATAACAGCAGCAGTTCCCTCCAACAGGTCACTTCTTTGTTTTTGAAGGTCATCTTCAAATAGAGGGAAGTTCAAGTACGACTTCATTTACTTGTGGTAGTGGAGCTAAAGGCAAGGGATGGATTAGCCAAATGAAATTTAGCCCAAAAAATGCAAAGAGAAGCAAAGGCTGGCTTGGGAATCTGAAGATACTACATGATAACTATTTCTAAATGGAAAATATGCAAGAATTAAATTACAATCAGTCCATTTCTTTCTGCCCTTTTATGTAACTCAAGCTATCTCTCCATCCTTTTCCTCAATATCTTCCTTTTTTTTAAAAGCATTAGGGAAAAAAACTTGACTTCCAAACACACGCCTGTGATTTTTGTGTTGCAGAACACGACCCCGGGTGCCAGAAGGAGACAAAGAGGCAGTTCAGGAACGCTTTTTCAGGCCATACTTCCTACAGGCTCCAGGTGACATGGTGGCACATGAAGGGAGACTCTGTAGGTTGGATTGTAAGGTATTAACTGGTTCCTCTGTTCACTCTCACTTTCCCTACCTCTGTACACGTAGTGCTGTGTGTTTTCATGTTCTTTGTTGCATGCATGAATGTTTTCCATTCAAGTTTTAATGCTTCATTTCTAAAACTATTTCTTAATGCCATTGTCTCTGAGCTGATTCCAGGCATTTCTTTTTGAACAAATATTCTGTGGGATGAAGAACACAGAAAACACAACCCAGACACAGAAGGCTCATTTACAAGGTTGTTCAAATTACTAGATATGCTCACTGTGTCCTTTACCAGTATGAACTCCAAAAGTGTTGCTCCATTATCAGATTCTTGAACATAATCCAGAATAGCACAGAACCATGAGAAAGAGAGGATGCAGCATGTTTCTTTGTGTTCAAACAAATGTTCCCATTGTATTGGACTGAATTACTGAAGATTAATACTCCCTGAAAAGCGGGAACTCAGCCCAGTTCATTTTATGCTTCCCCAGCATGCACAGAGGCAGAAATATCCCCATTTACTGATTGAAATCCTGGCATGAAAGAGTAGTCAGAGGTTAGAGTACACAAAGTGAACATCCTGTTGTAGAACACCTTTAGGAGAATCAGCTGCTCCAACATATTCTGGTAGCCCCTCCATGCCCTTGCAGTGCAGCAAAGGTGGCAGTGACCTCTACCCTGAAGAGAGTAGAAGCTCTGAGGCACAAGTTAATGCCCTGAAGATGAACAAGACTCATTACTACTTAATTTATGACGTAAAGTTTACGAGGAGCATGCCAAAGAATTTGGTTATTCCTAGCTCTGCTACCCTGGCAGAGCTTGTGAAGCCTTAAAGAATGTCTGGCATTGCACAGACCTGGGAGAGAGCAGTCCTCACTCAGGCAAGTTCTGCTTCCCTCTTGCTCTGCTTTGCAAAACGTTGTTTGGAAAGCAGTATTTTAGAAGAGAGTAAGAACTGCTCCCTATTGAAAAGGTTTTTGATACCACAATACAGTCTAATCTTCCAAAAAATACTTAGTTTGTAGTGTTCTAGAGTAGACAAGTTCAACAGCTATGAAGTATTATATAATTCTTCATCAAATTTTACAAAGTAATATGTATAGAATTTATTTTCATCTCTGTTAAACTCTAGCATTTTAGATTGAGGAATTTGATTTATATTCAGCACAAAAAAAGGAAAACTACCAGATTATTAAATCTTTTGTGAATCTCCTATTCTAATTTTATATTTCAAACTAAGTTTCTTCCTTACTGACTAAGAAAAACGTAGATATTTCATGTATTTTTAAAAATCTTTTTGTTTGTTTGCTTTCTTGTTTTCTCCCTTTTGGAAGTAGTAAGCAGAGATACAAAAATTGAGAAATTATATTAAAAAAAACCAATATATATATATTTCCAGTCTAGATTTTGTCATGATTCAGCTGGCATTTGTAAAAAGGCCTAGCTCTGAATTTCCTAACCTCTCTCTGTCAGTTGGCAGTGTCTTGAGCTGCTTCCCTGTCTCTTAGGTGAGTGGGTTACCAACTCCAGACCTGACGTGGCTCCTGAATGGCAAACCCGTGCTCCCAGATGCCAGACACAAGATGCTGGTCAGAGAGACTGGAGTGCACTCTCTGCTCATCGACCCTCTCTCCCAAAGTGATGCTGGAACTTATACCTGCCTTGCCAGTAACAAAACAGGACAAAATTCATTTAGTCTTGAGCTCACTGTTGTAGGTAAGAAGCACTGAAAAATTAATCTCAATTATTAAGTTATCTGTATGTATTTCTTCAAACTGACCTTACATAGTTTCCCTACAGTCAAGTACAGATAAATTGTTAATGCACTGAAAAAAGGAGAATCCAACAGCTGTAGATACAGATATGTAATTTTTATGTATAGATATATATTTCCCTCCTCAGCTGATGCAGAGAAATGCACCTGGTGCTCAGATGAGTGCACTCCTGTTACTAAGAGTGCCATAAGAACTCTGCCTCATTATCACCCTTCCTCTCTTGTCTGGGCAAAATGACATTCATAACTTTCTCCCAAGAAAATGCTTAGGGTTCGAATTCACAATATGTATGTTGAGCTATCCCAGATTTCAGCCCAAATTCTACTGGTTTAAAAATGTTTTAAAACATAATAATTTAATGTGAATACTGCTCTTCAATAAAGCCTTAAAAGATATGAGATATTGAAATTTACAGATGTGGCATTGATTTCCTGCAATGGTAGTAAGTTTAGACTCCGTAGACGTGCACTGATTCTTTTATGAACTTCAGTTCTGCCTATTATTTACTTTATGTCCCCCTACAGAGGGTATGTCATGGCATTTTGATTCCCTTCCAACATCCCATGAAAACTTCACAACCTATTTTGGTATCACAAGACAAGAACAATTTTGTGTTCTTCCATACTATTCAAAGAGAAACAAACAATAAAATATCTGTTGTTGGCTAATTCTTTTTCCAGCAAAGGAAGTAAAAAGAGCCCCCATGTTTCTGGAGAAGCTTCAGAACTGTGGTGTTCCAGAAGGCTACCCCGTAAGATTAGAGTGCAGAGTTGTGGGAATGCCACCTCCTGTATTTTACTGGAAGAAAGACAATGAGACTATCCCATCAAACAGAGAGAGGATGAGGTACTGTACCCTAACACCCGTGCCTGAAGTTTCTTGTGGCTGGACCAGCTGCTTCCATGAAAATCTCCGTGATAAGTGCAGATGGTGGTGCTTTACAACAACTCCTCTCACCCACATAAAGCTGTATAAATCTTGCTTCCCTGTGGGGTGAACAGTGGCTGTTTCCTTGGTTCAGAACAAAGGCACAATGCCCCACTGCCTAAGAGAGTGGGGACAGAGCCTGCAGGCCACAGGCCTGGCAGAGTGTATCAATCTCCTATCAAACATACTCTGCCATGGTAGTTTAATGAATTCATCTCCTATCAAACATACATTGATATGGTATTTTAATGAATTCAGCACCTTATTTTCTTTTAGCTATTTCTTCCCAGTTTAGCTCCAACAAGGTATGAGTTCAAACTCATAACAGTTTCAGTGCCCCAGAGCATGTGATAATAGAGAGTTTACCATGTCAGATAGAGAAACTTAACAACGTTGGCCACAAAGGCAAAGACTTTGATCCATGCTTACAAAATACAACAATGTTCAGGTTCAGCTCTTGCAGTCAAATGCATCACTATTTTTTAACTTTTGCAAAAGAAAAGCTGATGAAATAATGTGCCTGGCTGTAATTAATGATAAATTAGGTGCCTTTTAAAAAAAAATACTTCTGCTTTCTCACATATATATACACACACACACGTATATATGTATACATATATATATATACACACACATATCTGATTTAAAGTATTTTATTTCACTTGGTTCCAACTAACAACTTGATGCAGTCCCTGGATCTTTGAGATCAGCTTCAGGAAGCAGCAGCCCTTCACACACCTACCTGCAGGCTATCAGTACAGAAAGGTGGCTCTGCAGCAGCTCATGTTGGGGATGGACACCAATCACAAGGGAAAGAAAGCATTCTTGGAGAACTCCTCCAGTGGTCACCCTGTCCCCTCCCCAGACACTGCTGTCCCTCTCCAAAAACCCCACCTAACCCTGACCTTCTACAGCCTGTAGTGTATATGGTCTGGGCCCAGTCCTGTTTAATATCTTTATAGATAATCTGGAAGAGGGGATTGAGTCTGCCATTAGCAAATTCATGGATTACACCATATAGATGTTCCCATTTCATAGGGATTGTGGTTGTACACACGCACACACTGTAGTTACTGGAAAATGAACAACTGTCCTAAAATGCCACATTTCCAGTTGTTTCACAAAAGGTTAGAAAAGAAACATTTGCTTCAGCTCAGCAGAGGAATGGCTAAGGGAAACCTCCCACATCCCACAGTGCCAGGAGCAAGCTCTGGGGTTGTGACAGCTCTGCTATTTGAGCCAGTTGAGAGCAGAAACCCCAGAGTTCCAATGGCTCTGCGCAGACCCACGAGCAGCATCATCTTCGCATGTCCCTATCTGATCTCACTGTTGCCTTCCTGCCTGGAGCAGAGAGAGGTTTTTGGATCACAACAAGGACACGCCCAGCTCCTATACCCCAGCAGAAGGCAAGTTTTGTAGGGCAGGAAGCAAAGGGTGAATGTTCCCTTTTTTTATTAGAGCTGTTGGAAGCACAAAATGTCCAGTTGTCCTGCAAGTCCGTGGTTTCATTCCAGTTCATACAGAAACAAAATCTCAAATTTCAGAACATCCTGGAACTTCAAGTGTTCATCTCGCACCTCTTCCTTTATAACGAGAGAAACACTCGGGCTGATAAAAAAGACCAGCCCCAGCCTAGAGAGAAGAGGAGTCTCACTTCTGTTATGTCCTACTGAAAAGATTTCCCTGGAAATTGAAGCCACAAAGTCTTAGATCACTGGAGAGCAAAGGAAGTTAAGGGAACAATGAAGCAGGTTTCTTCAGAGTGCTGGCTAAACAAATCTTTCTGATTTTCCCTCTTGGTCATGTTCTCATGGAAAAGGGTACCCCAAAAAAGTTTCTGACTGGCTCGGGTTGCTGTCATGAAAAATATCACAACTTTGTACAAATGCTCTTGGCATTTTGTTATGTTCTTGCTCCAGCTTCTGAACTAGAAAAAAAATACAACAGGAGTGTGCAGCAGCTTTGCACAGGTTTAGCTCTCCAGTGTTCAACAAATAATGCTAATATTAATATATACAGAGTAACAGTTCAGCCCCCACAGTCACACCATGGCTGTGCACAACTGAGAGGAGCCAGAACAGATCTGAGATTTCCTGCTCATTCTTTGAGGCCATACTGAAAGCAAATCTATTGACTAGACTGCTACCTCTTTGTGAACAGAGATGACAACGTATCTGTTTCATATTTAATAGACATATTTTAAACTCTGAAAGTTGATGTGCTCTTGAGAAATACTGATTTGCAAACACTTGTCTTCCAGCATGCATCAAGATACAACAGGCTATGTCTGCCTCCTGATCCAGCCTGCCAAGAAAGCAGATGCTGGCTGGTATACCTTGTCTGCAAAGAATGAAGCTGGCATTGTTTCCTGCACTGCTCGACTTGACATATACGGTAGGTAGTGGCTGGGAAAGGAAACAACCCCTGACTAGTTCTTAGTCTGTGTTTAGCGTGGATTAGAAGTCAGTGTCACAGCATGGCCACAGCTTAATAAGGCCCCGGAAGAGAAACAATGATACAGCTAAACGGCCAAACCAGCTCTGCTGCATCGGTGTAAAGGAGGGGAAGGACAAAAAGCCAAAGCAGGAGTTTTGCACAATATTCTCTACTCCCATTTTCCACTTCCCAGAATCTCTAGACACATTAGCATATATTTTCAAACTGAACCTCAACTCCACTGCCTTTGACTTATCTGTGCTACAGCCCTGACCTGACAGAGCAATAAACTGCACACAAAGAAGCAGACCCCTTCCTCCACAGAGCACAGGGGCTGCAAACCAAACCTAACTGATGGGGGCTACTTCACATCCAATACATTTGTCTAGGACTCAGAAGGACCCAGCCCACTTCAAGAACTACAACACATCATTTAATGGTTATGTCTGCAAGACAGAATAGAAAAAGCAGAGTATCTTGATCACTTAAGCAGCATAATAAAACAGAAAGCATGTTCCACAAACTGGATTATACATATATATATATTCCATAAACTGGCTGGATTAGAATCAGCCTTAAAAGAAAAAAAAAAAACAAAGAGCCCACTATTTTCTATTCCGTATTTCTATTTTGTTTTTTAAACCTCACCTAATCATCAGAAGCCACCAGTGCATCTCTGTCAGCCTCCTGCCACCTTGTGGTGAAATGTGCAATAATAATGGAAGGCTCAAGAGAGGGCTAGGGGGAGGCTGGTTTAAGAAAGGTGGGACAAAATTTTAAAATTCCTTAGGTATCTAAATGTTGGAAGACATAAATTTTCAAAATAAGGATTCAAGGCACAAAAAAAGAAAAATATACAGAAATCAGTAAATGCTTCCCAGTTCTAGCCACATTTTCTAAGATACGAAACTCACACCCCAAAGTGAGTGACAGAAGTCATTTTTCTTTGTGCTATATTGAATGGGTGGGGTCGAGGGATTGGAGGTGTGGTCTGATATTTGCAATTCTGTACGCAAAGAAAAATAATAATGAGTAAATAATGAGTTCAAGTAGAAACAAATTGAGTGCTGCAAGAAAAAAAGGAGGCTCTTCTAAAAATAATTCCAGACAGGGTCAAAATTCAGCATGGAAAGATTTGGCATGAAAAGACATTTCCTATCAATGCCTAACGTGTGGACTGTTGTCTCCCACACCAAGTTACCTCAGAGCACTGGAGCCTGAACTTTACTTCCATTTTCATACCCTTTCATTTTAACTGCTGACAGACATATCCATAGGATTTGGGTGCAGACCCATATGGATAAACTCTGGCAAAGATAATATAATTTTCCCTTGTCTGAAGTGTTTTAGGGGTAAAAACTACTAGGTATTACATAATTTTACAAGATTTCTGCAGTATTTGTTCACATGTAGAATGCTACTTTTAAATTACTGAATATGTATCTTTGGATTACATTTCTTTCAGTAATTAGAAATATTTTAGGAAGTGTGTTAGTAGTTGTAACTACAACATGACAATAAAAATGGTAATCACTTCCCTGAAGAAAAGCCATCCAGGGGATGAAGCAGTACAGAATCAGAGCCCTGACCACTTTGTTCATCTCTGCTCCATGCTATGTATGTTTTTAGTTTTGATTGCAAAGGCTTTGGAGAAGGCTCCAAAGATTCAATCATTATATTCTGGACTTTATGAAATCCTTGCAAACATTGCCATTGAATTGAACCGGGATGAAATTTTATCTGTAGACTTCAATAGAATCACTGAGCATACAAACAATGGCAATGGTAATATCTGAAAGAGCAGACTCTCACCCAGAAAGAACAATGCTGTGCTGCCTTCAAGGATGCTGGAAGCAACTTTGCAGGTGTGTGTATTGATTCCCATTGTTTCTTTGTGACCCGAGCTAGAGGTTTACACCGCCCATTGTGTTTCTCTTGCTCCAGCTCAGTGGCACCGTCAAATTCCTCAAGCGCTCAAGCTCCGCCCTGGTGGCAGCCGCTACACGAACCTCAGCAGCCAAGGACTCGACATCTTCTCTGCCTTTCCAGCTCCCGAGAGCCCTATGCTGTTTGCATCCCCAACCCAAAAGCTGGTGGAGAGTGAAGAACTTTGAAAAACAAACACTTGTTCCAAGTTGCACCTGCGGAGATACTTAGAACTGTGAAAAAACTAAATAATAATAATAACAATAATTACAATAATAACAGTAATAACAATAATAACAATAATAACAATAATAATAATAATAATAATAATAATAAAAGGAGGTACAACTCACGATGCTCAAGGTTTACAAGCAACTTGTTTGTAATGAAGTGCTCTGCTGTTGCAAATGCTGCAAGTAATATATCATACAAGACTTTTGCATATGGTTTTAATGCAGGATAATTGTGGTATGGAGTGTTGTGCAATAAATTCAGTACTGTGCAGTTTGCTAAGAATTACATAGTAAACATAGTTTTCAGCACCTAAAAGCCAATACCACTTTTACTTCTTGAATTAGAGCTACTGCACAGTAGCTGCCAAGGTAAGGATTGAGGATGATTAGCTGGAATACTGCCAGTGAAAACACTGACATTACAGTAACACCAATCCTGAATGAGGGTAAACAACAAGACTTTGAATGTAATCTTAAAAACATGCTAAATGATCACAAAGCACAAGTTAAATGGAAAAGATGTAACTCATTTTTATATATTATTATTACGCCAGCCTATTCTAGAATTTTTGAACTCCAGACTAGATAAATATAGCATTTAATGTAGGTAGAGCTCTATACCCTAACTATTTATATCTGTGTGTGTGTACTCCATGAACTGTGTATTCTTGGTGTAAGGGTTCATAAAATAAGGTACAGGACATGTGCAAAAGGCACATAGGAAATGGAAATTTCTCTTGTCTGAAGCATGTTCTCTTGAGCCTGTAGCTGAAACTATTTTCCAGATGTGCTTCATACCTTTTCCTTCACCATGTCAGTGATCCTCTGACTTTAACACATGATACCAAACTTGTCACTCCGTGGCTTTTAAATATCAGTCTCTTTCTCCTAATTTTTAATGTGCATCTACCATCTAGCTCGTTTTGTAGCTAAATGGAAAGGAAATGTGACCTGGTAATTTTTCACCACCATTTAGGAAACAATCACAAGTGTGGTGTCTAATAGGAAGACAGCAAATTCTATTAATATACAAAAGTTAAGAAGTTAAGCAACAGTTACCTGCAAAAAGCTAAAAACCCCCAACAGTAGTAATAAGGCAAATTGGCATCTATACAGTTACATTAATACCCCCAGCTGTTAGCCTCTGTTAATGTTTAAGATGTTTTCCTGCATCTTTAAATTACTGCTAACCCTGTCCTCTGGACATTGGTTTCAAGCACTTCTCACTGCTTTCAATGTGGCTGCAGAATACAATGATGTCATGATCAAAGTCACAGAGATGAAAAAAAAATTAACAGATACTATCATTTTAGACTATGTTCAGGGTTTCCCCAAATTTAAAGTTTTAACTTTAAAAATTTCCAAAGAAAATTACAAAGAAAACAATAAAGAGCTATGTTAAGAGCAAAAGAATGTTGGATCTAGCCAGAGACTGAGAATGTCCTTCACTGAGCTTCCCACAAATACAGCTTCTGCTGTTCCTAACTGTTGATTCCCTCAGGATTTAAAGGAAGTGAATTTTTCATGTTGTTTTATTTCCCACCTGAGTGAACACCATAATACAAAACCATCATTCTAACTCATACTTTTTTGTTAGAAATCTCAGTCAACTCAACCCAGACTGGACAGACCAGAAAGCTAAAACACAGTCTTATCCTAAGAATTAAAACAAGGTGCAGGTATTTTCATGGGAAAGCAGATATTGCCCACCTTGTACCTATTCCCTGGCAAACAAAATAAAACTCATGGGTATTAAAAGTGATGCATTGAGTTAAGTGACTTGAGTAATGAGCTGCACAACTTAAGACATAGTGTGGGTCTAATCTTCTAGGATAGAGAACCTACTGCTCCTGTTACCTTCACTTGGTTTTTAGGCTGGTATAGAGATTCCAAAAGTACACCCAAAATTTTGTTTCCCATATTAGTTACTGCTCTTGGAAAAATAATCCCAGAAAAGTTACTGGATTTTGCTTGCTTAATTCAGTTCTGTTGGGAAATGGAAAGGTAGGAAATTAGGACACAAAAGACCAAACTCACATCTACAGCCCTGGTCTTCCCATCATTTCACAAACCAGAGAGTAGGTTTTGATCTCAAGTGTTCCAGGTTGCATAGTGGCCATCAGGCTTCATCCCTAAGCACAAGCTTAGTCTGCTTGTAAGTCCCCTGTGGCCCCTTTGCCTGGCTGAGAGTGAGGGGTTGGACCAGATGACCCTCTGAGTTTTCTTCAGACCTAAATCACTCTGTGCTCCCTAAATTATTTTATTTTCCACTGCCTGGCTGAATACCCTACCCAGATTAAGTTATCAGTCAGCTGAGTAGAAACTAAGAATTCAAGCAAGCACAAACTTTTCCTCTTTGCTAGAATCTAACCTATTAGGCAAATCCAGCTACAAGAGCTCTTCACACAGTGCAGAAGGAATGCTAGTACTCAGCACTGGCAAGTGCCTGCTTACCATTGCTGGAATCATACTGATTAGTCTTACAGCAGCAGTGGTTTTCACATTTTACAACATCAGACATTGCACCCAAAAGCTCAGTGCAAATTAAAAGACACAGTGTGCAGTGCAAACACGCAAACCACATCACTTCACCTTTTCTCTGCAGTATCAGTGGAGTGTCTTCAAACCCACACCATTATAACCCAAGCTGATAATGCTGACAATTAAGTGGTACAATGTTCCTTAAAACATACATTCGGTTCTTTGGAATTGGGAGAAGATGAAAGGCTTTTCCCAAACATCTGTGTAAAAAGGATTAATCCTTAGTCATTCAAGAAAAGACCCCAGAAATCTCAGTGAGAGTCAGGCTACAGAACGCAGGTGACCAAAAATGTGTTAGCTGAATTATGATATTCTCTCCTGAACAGTATTTCCTAGCAGAAAGATTGCTAGGAAACCTTCAAAACCCTTCACATTTCCCTACAGAATGCAGAAGCTGGCAATCTCAATTCCTTTCAGTAGCTCTGATCAAAACAAACCCATACTCTGATCCCAAATGGTCTGTAGTTGTTACATTTTGCTCCTTAACTGCTAACAGGACATTTCTCCTCTGCATATAGAGAGCCCATGAGCCTGCAAAGGCAGCTTGTGTGAATGGATGTCAATGCTGTTAAACAAGTACTATTGATGTGCTCATCACAAGGAGGAACTTGCAAGAAACGACACCAAAATTACATTTGTGTTGTTAAGTGGTGGAAAAGAAGGGGAAAAGGCCTATGGAAGAGAAGGACAGAAGGACAGTAGGAGAGCCCTGTATGTCAGGATGTGCTAGAGCCACTCTGCTCCCTCCTGAACTACCTGGCTGCTCATTGCTGGTCTTTACTGAATAATCAGTTCCACTTCACAGCTTTTCATTCTGGTATTCAGGGCAGGCTACTGCAGCACAAAAACATACACTGAAGTCACTATTAGTCATGAACTTCCAAAAGTCCATGAAACCACCACAATGCAGAGCATAATGCTGCACAAGTGTGACACAGAAACACTCAGCTTTGTAACCTCTCACCTGTTTACTGATTTACAGTCTTGAAGGTTTATTTAGTTTCCCATTTCCTCCTAGTCCTGGTTTTGTATGCAACCAGAGGCAGGGTATACTGCAAACTAGAGCAGAAATGACATCGTCTGTGATGCAATTCTAGACTTCAGAAAGTATTATTTCTGCTTTAAACTTTTGGTCCAGATTGATGCAAACCCAGCCTGCAGAAGCATTGCATATGGGTCTGCACTGATATCACTGGACCTCTTGCCTTAAAACCACTGGATTGAGTTCCTTGCTTCCACATGGAAGGTGGAGCAACCCTTCTGCAAGCCTTACATCTGCTAACACGAGGAGAGCACACACTGCAAAAAGGAAAATCCAGGTCTGCAGTTCTCATCTCAATATGTAAACAACTGCCAGTCCCAATTGTTTACAGTAATTGTAGGTACTTCAACCAATAAATCTGGAATACAGATTCCTTTGAAGACTGTGTGCTTAATGCCACCAGGTTTAAAAGTTCTGGTGAAATTTCTGAAAAATGTCTTTACAAAACCTAATGAAATATTTATACTGTTAATACTGGAGAAGTGATTCATTGATAATTGCCTTATTATTTCCAATACAAAGATGTTCACTTTCAGCCTTAAAACTCTAGTTAATATTTCTTCCTGATTAAAGTTGATTTTTTTCTCCAAAGTCATTCTCACTAGGAACAAAAATGCTCATGTCAGTTTTATGGTATATTTTAAGTGCTCATGAAAGGAAAAAAACACCTGTCTGTTCAGTAATGTATTTCACTTCATCTCATCTGAACTTAAATAAATGCTTCAGAGTTGCATATAAGACTGTGTCCTTCACATGTTCAAATAATTGTGAAAATGTGCAACAATGCCAGTTCTCAGAACTTTGCTGAGACAGCTGATTAATTAAGTCAGATGTTACATTATTTAGAAGAAAATCATAAATATTGTGAAGTTACATACTAGCCATGCTTCTAGCAGCTAGCTGTGAAATAAAGTTGTTGCTTTTTTAAACAATTCTTGGTGTCAGCTCCCATCGGTTTTAAAATACACTCCTACCTACAGCCTGCCATAGCTGAACTCTGTTGTGTCTCAAAAATTCATTCAGAGTCTACCTGTTCCATGGTCACCTGGCCCCCACCCTGCCCTGTTTGCTGCATCCAGTCCAGCACTGCTGCACAGGAGCCTGGCACAGATCACTGGTCTTCTCAACCCCGGCTGTGTATCCAGCACTTGAATAGGAAAAATCTGGATGAGGGCAAAGCAAACACACAAAACACACTGAAGTTCACTCTTCCCTACACATGCTTTCAACACGAAAAACTGAGCATCTTCTTTGTGTAAGGCCCATTAGTACATTTTGGAATGGGTTTTAAATAAGCTGCAGGTGCAAACCAAACATTTGAAGGAAGCTGGATCTCATAGCTCAGGTACAGACAGAGGAGAACAGGACCAAAAAAAGGATGAGTCCTCCCATGTAACCATGTTTCTCCATTCCCACCTGATTTATGTGTACTTCTGTGTCTACCAGGTCAAAGGAAATGCTCTTAAAATCATTTTAACTCAGCTACAGCTCCACGAGCTAAAGTGGCTCCTTCACATTTTATCATTTCCTCCAAGCAACAAAAGTTGCTTCTTTTAATGCCTTTATACATCAAGTCCACTATAAAGAACCATTTATTGCATAATCAAAAGAAATCTTGGTCCATATGTGTGTGAATTTAAGTGGAGTTCTCCATTTATACCAGTGGGAATTCTGTTCAGGAACTGACTGTCCATCACACAGTCTGTTGGCAACAGGAAACAGAGTTTTGTAAAGAAATGGAAAAAAACATTGAAGACAATCTGAAATGTTAGAGAAAAGTATTACTATGCACCCCAGACTGCAGGAAGCCAGTCAAAAATGAACATATTCCTTGGAGTCACTTATGCAGACACTTGAAGCAAATTTTGTAAGATGTATTTTGTATGCTAATTTCTGTACACATGAAAACTGAACTACAAACTAGGAAAAAAATAGTAGATAATATTAAATTGTACTCCAAAGTAGAAGAGACATCTAAATATTATACATGGGGTTGGTTAGGAGTTTTGAAGCCAGGTTTGCCTGAAATGTAATTAAAGTTTAAAATATAGAGCATTTTAAAAGAAGTCCACAAGTACCAGGTGAAATTATTGTTTGTTGTGAGATATCTGTGTAGAGGAAACACTGGACTGCTTCTTCCATGAATGAATAAACATGTCTTCATCCTCACTGCACTTGTTTTTTTTCCCCTGGATATTTTGTAGAAATAGAAGAGTTGAACATATTTAGAGCAAAAAGCAACTCTTCTGTGAATTATTTTTAAAATCTGGATAAATTTCACTCCTGAACTACAAAGAACTGCATCTAAATTGCTTAGCTCAAATATTTGGAATCCCAAGAGTAAGGGTACCTATGTTAAAGCAAAAGCTTCCTTTGGCAAACCAATTCCTTTGGCCTGGAAATAGCACTTTTTAAAAATTTGTTCCTAGTGAATCCCATCACAGGAGGGACCCCCACAAAGATTTTACAGTGAAAGTTTTACTTAACAAGGTAGAGGGAGTGAGCTAAATATTGAAATGCCTAATGATACTCATGCTTTCCCACAGCAGGAAGCTGCAGTGTCACTGACTTCACAAATGTAAAATGTAAGTGCATAGCTGAGGTCACATTTTTACTTTGAAGAATGGGTACTGTAGCACCATTTCACGATTCCAGTCAACAACTGAGACCTGCCCTGTGTGTATGCAGAGTACAAGATGGACTGTGCACTACATACCTTATAAATGCTGAGATGGAAGACAAAATCCTACAAATTTGGAATGAATGGAAGTTGAAAGACATGCTGATGATGAGGAAGAAAGCACTGACTTTTTATTATGAATATACGTTTTGGGAATGTGCTACCCTAATTCTGCTTTTAGCCACTGCAAAATCACTGCAGTAACAAATTCCACTCTAGTTCCAAGCTCAAAAATAACTGTGGGCATGTCAAAACAGGGTGATACCATTAAAATAATCATAGAAGCAGGGTATCTGTAGCTTCAAATAGAAAACCATGCAGAAAGTCCCTTCAGAAAAACATAGGTCAACTTCCCAAAAAGAGTTCATTAGAATTTCACACTGAGTTTCAACAGTGAAGCACATATCTGTATAGTATGCAAATCCTATTTAATGAAGCAAGCACTTGTCATCCCCAATGCTCTCACAATAATGTGGTTCTAGAATTACAGTGAGAACTGGACAGATGGATCAGATGTAGTACTGATACTACAAACAAAAGTATTTCAGGTTTGCACTGCTGTTCGGTGGGACAAAGATTTATGAGCGGACAAAACTCAGCCTCTAAGAACACACCAAGCTCTGAGCATCTAAGCTCCTGCTTATTTGGAGGCCTAATAGAAGCCATAATTATTTAAGGAGAGGGGGTATGAAATGCCCATACCTGCAAAGTCCAGTACAGAAGGGACAGCATCAAACAGTCAGTGGGGAACAAATATTCGGGAGCAATAATCAAACCCAAGTCAAACTGCCAAGTTTAAATTTCACAAACGTACCAGAACTATTCGTAAAGGAAAGTTATGAAAATAAATCAATGATTTACTAAATAGTTGTGTTTGAGAAGTCTCAACCAGCATGGATATGATCAGCTTTTCAAATTGCACTCAGCAAGAACTTTTAGTGATCAAACTTTTCCATCACCTCAGTTGAGTCCCCAAAAGGCTTTGACATATAATCAATAGACAGACAGCTTGTCTGTGCACTACATAAAATTTACTCTGCTGCCTTCACTACTACAGTAAACTGAAAATCTCAGCTTCCACACTGCATCCTCCCAAGAAACAAAACCAGTACAGCATTAGATAAAATCACCATTTTCCCAGCAGCAATATTACTAATTATAAATAAAGGTATCTATAAACATTCAGTCCCATTAGCACAACAAAATCTAAGAGAATGGGGATTACAGGGGATTATAACCTTAACCATATTGTTCAGCAGCAGACATTGATACCATGACCTGATTTGTAAATGTTCACTACCAATATACTGCACTGAAGTGCTTTGCAGGGCTTCAGTTTCAATTATTAACTTTTGGTTATTATGAGCCCATATATTTTATGGTTCATGTTGCTTTGTTCCTCTTTACGAGAGTTTCCTGCCATTTAATCATTCCCTGCATACTAATCCATTATTTTTAAACTATATCATCATATACAGTAGAAAAAGTACAGTGCTGCATGGAAGAAACAAAATTGGAAGAGAAATGGCTGTTAAATACTTTCATCTGAATTACTGCAATGTCACATCCCACATAAAAAAAATCATATGCCAGTAGCACAGAAGCATCAGTCGTGCTCTTGCACCCTACTCTGGCATTTATCCTTTTGTACTGTATTCCCCTTTGCACCTCAGCTTCAGGCAACCTTTCACTAACCCAAGCTTTCCATGTCACATGCTTTATTTGCATCCTATTCCTGTTTCAAAATGGAAAACCTATTGCTGTGTTAGCAGTGCAGGTGAGACAGTGTCTGCCTGAAGTTTACAGGTAATACACTGGGGTATGACAGCACATCATTTAATTAAGAACTGTATTCCTTGTCATTACATACATAAACTTGCCACTTAATGGTAAGTGAGAATCACACAGTATTAACTTGACTATACTGATAAGACAACAATTAATTCTACTGAGTAACATGACTTTACATCCCCGAGGCTGAATCCACTTTCTGCTTGCTCATAAAGATCTAAGGTAATTCCCACAAAGCAAAGGCCCACATTTTAATAATTAACACTATTCATTACCTTTAAAGAGGCTAAACATACATTTAAAAATCCATTCCTGAATGCCAGTGTTTAAATATACAGTGTGTTTAAGGCAGCCTGAATCCCAGCCTCCATGCCAGGCACCACCCAACTCCCAGGCCAGCAAATCTGGGAGCCTTAGCAGTGACCAAGGGCACGTCAGCAAGGGACAGACACACAGGGAGTCCCTCACCCCCTCAACACAGCTTAGTTCCTATTAATGCCTTTGTTCTTCTCTGAAAGCTGCTTAATTGTCAAAAATAACTCCTATCAAATCTATTCATTTGTCATTTGAAAGAATCCTAAAATATAAGGCATGGCAGCAGCCAGCAGGGAACCCGCAAGCCTTCCCTGCTGGAAATCCACCACCAGCTGTTGTGGGACAGCAGCTCCCTTTCTCCTTCCCTCTCTGGGCTAACACCAGGGAGGGCTTTCCTCTGGAATCTCCCCTCAGCAGCACCAGTAGAAGCACCCTTCAGCCCCACAGTCTGCTGCCACCACACCAGGCACTAAGAGCTGAGCCTTGCAGACTCTGCACCCTGCTACAAACACATCTGCTTCCCCAGCCACCCCCTCCCAATTTCTTCATCTTCCCTTTTCCCAACCTCCTTTTCTCCCTGGACCCCTCTATCCCTCACGAGTGAAAGCAGCAAGTAAACAAAAGGCCATTCAGCATATCACCAGGCCTGAAATGAATTTGCAAGAAAGCTCCATCATTTTTTCCCAAATTCGTACATAAAATACACTCCTTACTTCAGCTGGGAAGAAAACATCACTTGCTGGTTGGTTCTTCAGCACATTAAACTGCCAGGATTGTGATGGCAGTAGTGTAACATTTGGGGTAGAAAATCCACTAATAATTCCTAGGGTAGGAATTCCAGATATTTGGTGAGGACATAGCATAGAAAACACTTTATTTATGATTTACAAAATCTGTGATTGTTTCCAAGTAACATAAGATTAAAAAATAAAGTCCTGTCATTTAAAGCCTACAAAATTCTAGAAGCTTTGATTATTTTCACACGAGCATTCTCATTTAGGGTGTACAATCACACATGCTTTTACAACCACTGAAAAAAACACTCCTTCCAAGACTTGAAAACAGCTCTTTTTTGAGCATACAAGAGACACCATAAGTTGGATTAAAGCAAACCTACACAACTTTGGAACCCGTATGTCAAACTTACAAAGTTTAAGAAAGTTAGTTCTCTGAGGACTAGAACTCCAATACATTATGAAACTTTTTTCCATGTGAACCATTTATGTGAAAAGAACCTAAAGAACAACTTCAAAGCAGACATAAAAAGAAAAACATGGAATGAAGTTCATTTGTGGTGCTATTCCATTCCATTACACCATGGGTCAACTCATCCCGTGATCTGTAGAAATACTGTCATGATTCATCACAGTAAAAAAACATCAAAAGCTTATTTAACCATCAAATACACTAGATGAACTAGGAAACAGAAATATTTCAAATTAAAATTATAACTTCCACCAGCATTAAATAAATTCAATCATCCTAAATGCCTTTTGATTTTATGTTCTCAGAGCAAATTTATTTTGTCAAATTGCTGTAAGACGCAAACAAGAGTGAGCTATTATCGTGCCAATATTACCTTAGCCAAGCAGATTAACTCTTGCTAATTATTAAGTTACACATCTGGCCTGCTGCATATTCCCAGCTGGCAACAAGTTCTAGTTAGCTATTTGGAAGTGCTCGGGGTGGTAGCCGAGCACCCTCTGTGCGTAAGGATCGCTGTCCGCTGCGGGTTTCTGTGCCGGGTAGCGCTGGTAGCTGTCAGCATGGAAGTGCTCACAGTGCAGGCTAATCCACTCTCGCTCACTACTGTACCTTTCAGCTTCGGCCAGGATCCTGGTCAGAGCCATGATGTAGCTCAGAGCCATCTGCAGGGTCTCGTACTTGGACAGTTTCTTATCCTGCCCCCACTGCGGAACCACCTTTCTGAGGCGGTCGAAGGCCGTGTTCAGCCCCTGCATGCGCCTCCTCTCGCGGGCATTGGCAGCCAGTCTCCTCTTGGCAGCGTTCTCCATCCTCTCCGAGCTGCACTTCACAACGCAGCCTGCTCCACTTCTGCACTGCGTGTCTGGCTCCACACCTGCGTCCAGCTGACTGGATTTACAGGTTTTCATATTCGATGTGGCTTCACCGTCACACGCACAAAGATCGCCTAGCAAAAATTCCGTATCCAAAAAGTGGTAAGGAGAGCACTCATGGGGCAGCCTTTGTACCTCTGGAATCTGTTTCCCAATATCAATTACGGAGTATTTTTCTTGGCTTCTAAAAAAATAAATATAATAAAATAAAAGTTCTTCTGGTTCTTCTGGAAACGTCTGAAAATTGTTTCTTATCATTGAAGGAAAGAACGAAGCATTTTTTAATGTCTTATGCTTTTGTTCTTTTGATTTCTTTAATCTCAAAGAGAGAGAGAAAACAATGAAATCTCCATTCTCAAAATGTATGTTACCGAAGAAAATGGTCCCTTTAATCCAATAAGGTTCTTACTGGATTAAAGGCACGACAACTCCAAGTGGCTCTTGCAAATGAGAGAAGTTCTGGTTCAGTTTAGGAGAGTATTTTGCAATGATGAAGGGCTGGATCTGAAGACATAACTTCCTAAAAGAGATCTCTTTTTCCTTGGCTCCTGCCGGCCAGCAGCGATTGTGTCGAGTGGACAAGACGAGGCTTTATAGAAACTGCAAAAGCTGAACAGGTGGCAGCAGGTGGGCGGGCGGCAGGCTGCTGCCATCCCAGCACCTTCCCACCCTGGGAACTACAGGGGGAAAAAAAGCCAAACAGTAAAATCCCAACATTAAAGCCTTCAGCTGGTGAGAAGTCTTCCAAAGCCATTCTGTCCAGCCCTAACAACTTGCCATCTGGAGTAGTGTCTGTCTCGCCCCACAAGACTCTGGGCAGTTAAGCAAAAGATCCTTTCAATGGATAATCTGTTGCAACTCAGGGGGAAAAAAAAAAATCTCTGTGCATTGTAGTATTTGTACATTAAAACATGTGAAAATTCTAAGTATTGAGGCTAGAAGAAATAACTGCATTAATGAAGCAAGAAAAAGAACTAAAAGACACATGGCCAAGAATACCACTGTTTTGCACATATATACCAAATTAAGTCAACTCAAATTATTAGAAACCCTCCAGCATTCAAAATTTTAATGCTGTATAAAGTACACAACATTGCAACCAGAGCAGTATCTTGAGAAAAAAGGGGATTAATATTTGCTTGTCAGCAAACTCAGTCATTAAAATAATTTGAATATATTTAAACAGTTAAAATATAGCTATAGATTTATCTAATAATTGCAATAATATTTAGAGTGGTTATGATAGTTATACACAGAAACATGCAAGTATACAAATCACCTGAAAACTGTCCTTTTTGATACAGCCTATTAAAGTATGTATATGTATTTGACATGAATTAAAGGTGTCTTTTTAGTAATATCTCTGAATAAGTGCCAAGAATAAAAGAGGATGTGAAAATTAAATCTGCTTGCTAGCTGCAAGGGATCAACTCTGCTACCAACTGTAATGACAGAGGAGCCACAATATATACAAACACCATGCCCTGTAATTAATACATCTTTCTTCTACTGTACTTGTATGACTAAAATTATAACTACAAAAACTTAGAAGGAACTACCGTAAGATCTTTTTATGATGTACACAAAAGGGAAAAAAAAAACCTGCCACACAATGATTTATTATCTGTATTGATTTCAAACTTAATTAAATTGTTACCAGCATTCATAAATTAGCAACATTTTTCATTAGAGACTGAATACTGTATATTTATTTAGAACTATAGCTCAATTGTTTTCATCATGACTCCAAAACTTGGTGTAGTTGTAAACAGCTGATTAGTCCCTAGCAAAAGCAATGACAATGAAATGAGGTTGAATAATCCAAAAACAATGGGATGCAATTGAACACTAATGGACTCCAGCATGACAGATGTTGGACGTCGGCTGTTACGCCCAGTTGCTCTGCTCTTAATATTCCGCATCCTAATGATCATGAACAGAGATGATAGTTGGGGTAGGGAGCCTCCATTATTCCATTATCAAAGTGTATGCCACTTCTTCAATTTTTAAAGAAGTGCAACTTCATCACGTTTCATTAGAAATGTTCGACTTGGCTAGCTGTGTGCACTGACCTATTCTCCCCAACATAAAGAGCTCCCACCACACACTAAAACAACACTTTCTGAGAGACTATTTCTGATTATCTGTGTGAGAACAGCTCCCTTCACATACCCACAGAAACATATGTCTTTCCCAAAAGGATCAGCAATTAGAACTTGTGAGATTTCCGTTTCTGAAGATGCTCCATGGGAAGTACTGAATGTGCAGTAGAAAAGAAGATCCACAGCTGATCTTCGTGCTATTGCTAAAGCATGTTTTAGTGCTACTGCAGTCTTCCATCCCAAATGAGTTTGTTTTGTCTCTTACAATGAATGTCAAATGATTTTTCGTGTCAAAGAACACCAGAGAATTAAAGTGTTCTGCAAGTAAATAAACATTGTGTTCTCATGAAATAGCTGTTACTCAATTCAGGTAATTAATCACTCTTTGTCTTAAGAGTGCTACTAATGTCATGCCATAAATATGAAAAGCTCCCCTTTAAAATACAGTGCTGTATTTTTTCACTGGACAGCAGTTTTCTTTTTTCCTTAACTTCATATGTCCTGCCAGCATAAATTACAATGAAGACTTCAAATAAATTGAAAAACACAGTGCTTCAGAAACTCTGTGTTTTACTCCCCTAATGCACAGTAACACAGCACCCAGCAGTGCTGTTAATTTTCCCTTCCTAATTGATTCACCACCATTATCATGCTTTGACTAACATACTGCTGTAACCTCGAGAGAGAAGCTGTGATTTATCTCTCCTACGGAAGACACTGTAACTCCAGCTTAAATGATTTACTATCAAATCACAGGACAAGAACCCAGATCCATTTAGACTAATAACAAACTAAAAACCAGATTTTATACCTCACAGGCAAAACTAAAAAATTCTGGCTGATCAAAATACCTGCTTTTCATCACTTAAAGTTTGTAAAGTTCCTGCTTTATGAAAATGGAATGCAAAACTTATCAAGGTCTTATCCACACTGATCTAGTTCATTTGCACAGCCCCCTTGCATAGCCTCATGATGATGTTACCTTAAAATAAAAAATAATCTACTTTATTGCTCAGTGCATGAGAAAGTGTACCAGTTGGAATTTTCACGTTCCCCTCACTTTGTTTGATTTCCTCTATATTTCAGCTTGTCTCAATCAGTGCTTATGTAACCATATTCCCTTACTCCCTTCACTTTTAACAATTTCTCACCTGTTTCACTATTTGAAATATTTTTTAAATATCAATATTTGTATTATATATATTTTAAGAGCTATTACTATATCCTGATGTGATAAGCTGCTGTGGTGCTAAAGCCTCTTCCTAAATCCTAGCTTATATTAATTTCATGGGTTCTGTACATCAACCATTTCTCAAAAAATTCCCTTTCACTCCTTTTTTTTTTTCTTATAAAATAATCTCAAACCAGGTACCAATTCAGTGCTACTCCATGATGCTTGCAGCATTATTCCTCAGTCATATTTTAATTGCAAAACAGTATCATTAACTAAAATATTATGTTTTCCTCAGAGAAAACCAAAAGACAGATAAGAATGCTATTTCAGTCATAAACCAGATTATTTTAGCAACTTCAAGTCACCACCAATATTAGGAAAATAAAGGAGATTTTCAATACCTTAAAGAAAATAGCTAGTTTCAGGATTTGTGACTACATACACAAACCCATTAAAAACTGTCTGCTAGGTATCCAAGTTAAAAACTCAGATGCAATTAGTGTAGCACCCACTAAAGATGAACTCATTCCACCTGTACTACTATGGAAAACACAGTCTAATTACTTTCACTGAGGATTGACTGGGGCCAGATACTAAATTTAAAATGAAATGAAAGCAGTACTTCTGCTTAAAGTCTAATTCCTCCCTACTTGCTCTACCTGTATTTATAAAAATATACACAAGCAACATATCAAATCCAGAATCTTACCTCTCCCTTCTGGCCAGAACTACTTCCTCTCAGGTAGATCCTTTTTAAAAGCCTCAAGACTCCTTACCACTGTCTTTTACAGTGAGCAAAGCAGAAAGACTGGTATGCTGTAAGATGCCTAATTAAGAGCAGGTGGGTAACTACCAAACTATGACCACCCTTAAGGGCCCAATTTCTTGTAACATTTGACTCAGCTCACAAGACAGGCTAGAAATCTGTGGTATGCACAATCCCTTCTTTTCCTGCCTTGGTTATTTGCACTGTTTTCCTTGTCATAGCTATAGCATTATCCAAACCCAACCATTCACTAGAGAATGTTGTATCCTGAAGGGACACTTAGTGACTAATACTGGAAATGGAATAACAATCTACAGCTGCCGAAGTTTGCAGTCATTTCACCTGGGGCTTCCCACCCTGGTACTTACTGAACACCCTTTCCTTTGAAGTGCTTAGAACAGCTCACTTTCCTCTTCAGTCTCTCCAGGCTGAGCTATTGCTACTAGCAGCTCAAGTCACTGTTCCAGCTACACTTAAGGCTCTCCCTGCCATGCTGCCCTCCAGTCAGTACTTCTCAATTCACCCATTTATCTTTTGTTCCACGTTATCCTTCTCACCTCCCTCAGGTGAGGCTCAAAAAGCAGAGCTTTCCCCAGTGACCCTGCACAGAACACCCTTTCAACATAACTTTATTTGAAAGCGTGCTTTTATAACAGAAGGTCAGAAACCTCTTAAAAAAACGAAAAGGAGAAAGGAGTCCTTTTACCACCTTACTAGAGGAACATATTTTGAATGTTTAACTGTTTCTCTCCTACATTATACATTGATTTTGGTTACATTATGCACCTTTGCATACACACACCACAGATCATGAAAGAAGTTCCCACCTAGAATGATATTGCAACCCACTGCACCACTAGAGGAGCAAAAAAGCTCTGAAGTATTACAAAGCTAGTGAATTTTCCAAGTATCATATACATCTCATGTGTTTAAAAACAGTTATCTATCAAGGTCAACTGCACCTGCACATGCTCAGCAATTTGCAAAAGCTGTCCTGATGTTTTTCACAGGGGAACCTACAGACACGACACACCAGGGCAGGGCACACACTGGCACAATGTTCACTGCTTCAGCAGAACTGTGCCAGGAAGCTTGGCAGCTGCAGTACCACAGCTGTGGGAGCTTTGTTCCACAGTGAACCAACCAGTCTGGCTGAAATACTGACACTGCTCATCTTTCACCTGTGAATTAACTTGATCAGCACCATCTCCAGTACCACCAGGTAATATAAATTTTAAAAAAAGTGAAAAATATTTGTTAAGTATTACATAGGCATTCTGACACAAGCAAGAGCAGAACCCATTTATTTAAGATATAATTCTGTTTCTTTAAGCCTCTTTTATTTTCCTACATACTCAGTTTCAATGAGACAAGAGTCTTCCAGAAGAGACCTTCCATTTCTATATAGCTTGAGACTTGTTAAAAGCACTATGCATGCTCTGCACCATGAGACAGGTGTGGGAAGGAATCTACTTTATCCTCCTGATTCCAGACAGGAATTACTGTTTTTATGATCTCTGGTAGGTGCTTTCCTAACCTGTTCTATAAAACCTCTAACAGAGTAATCAGCAGCACAAGTGATAAAATATTATCTTTCCATAGATCAGATACCTCAAGATTAGAAAGTTGAAATAGATTGTCATACCACACTTCATCAGCTGATTTGACCACATTTCCTCACAGCAGAAGTATTTATAAACTCAGGACTCTTGTGTCCAGCACCAGATTCTGGAGGGAGCAATTCTCCAGAGCATATTTACCTCTTAGTGCTGAGGACCTTACTTTAGTCCTTCTCTCTTGGGGTCCCTCCCCTTTATCTAACTTTTTCAGGTGTCTCTCATCCAATTATCACCCTGCCCATTCCTCACACCTCACAGACACCTCTGTAAAATACAAGGGGATCTTTGAGGTTACAGGGATGGGATTGCCTGTGATTATCTCCTGTGTCCACTGCTATCCAAATACAATTGGTTGGTCCTTTTAGCCTCAAACCAGAGAGGTTTGTTCCAAATGGATTCTGCAGAGATGGCACCAGCCAAAGCCCAACCATTTAAGAACCTGCCTGTGTGAACTAGGATGTGTGCACTTGTTTTTAGAACTTCATATGTGTAGCTAAATTTAATGAGATTCTTGGCATGGAAGCAACACCACTGCCACAAATGAAACAAAACCAAAAATCCCAAATGTGCTGCAAAGAATGGATGAATCAAAATATTTTAAGAGCAAATCAGCTGTGTTCTTCCTTAACCAACAGACATAGTCAGACAACCTCAAGCAGAAGGTGTGATTTGTTATTACATTTGACCTGCTGACAAGTCAGCCTTTTGCTGCATCACGTGGTGTTTTGGCTTTCCTCTCCCTAAGAGCTGCTTTCTCCCAAACACCAGCATGGGCAACAACACAGCAGCCATAGGTTGAGTCAGTTCTCCACACCAACCTTGTGAAAAAGTAGTCTTTCCTTCCCTGTAGTATATTACTCTTAAATTACCTATTTGCTATGACATCAGAAGCACAAGAAACACATTATTGCAATCACTGCTAAAAAACCCCTCTATTTTATTTGCTTTACATTCCAAAAAAATACCAAGACCATTCACAAGTTAGCCTTTAAATTCTTTTTTTCCCTTTGGCATTGAGTAGAAAGCCCACAAAAAGTCCTAAAAATAGAAACTGAATGGGTAACTGTCCTGAGAGACAGTATGGAAATTCATCATGGAAGAAAATTATTTCCCTAGAACACTCTCCCTAGCTCTTGAAGACCATCAAATATCAAGGTGGGAAAACACAACCCCTTTTTATTTTCTGATAAATCTTGTAATATCTGGGGATTGTATTTGTGATACACAGGAGAACTAAATCCATTCATACAGTATTTACAGACGTCAGTATTGGTAATGAACTGACTTAATCACAGCCTATGGAAGAGAGAGCTGCTACAGGAGTGGAGCTTTCTGTTTACTCTTGAGGGGACAAAGGAGCAGAGAAAGGCAGATATGAAAGGTGTGTCATGGTATCAAAGGAGAAGAGTGTAAGAATGTGCTCCCACTGAGTTTCCTAAATACCTCATCAAAAAAGATCTTATTTACAATCAAGTAAACAAAAGAATTGCTTGCACATGCAGATTTTGGTCAAAGAGTTCAGTGTACTTCAAAATTAGGGAAAAAAATTGCAGCATTTTATTACTGAATCACATCCTATTTTATTAAAACTTTTCTGCATAATTTTAACTGTGAAAAAAATGCACTCCCTGAATAAAAGCACCGTTTTTCTCCCCAGACATGAACAGCTAGTCCATCTCACTTTTAGTGAGGTTTTTCCCTCACATGCCAACTGTCCACGGGACGGGACCAATGACAGCAACTCTGAATATTCAGCTTTTCATCCTTCCAGCAAGAACATTGATTTTCTCAATTAATTTGTACATTGAAAAGTCACAGCCTATTGTCTATTCTCTGTCAAGAGGCATAGAGACCTCAGGCTGAAGCTGACATCTTCCCTGCACTTGCTGCCACAAAACCCAAGGAGACATGAAAATGCTCCAATCCACTCATGGGGCACTATGACTAGTGTAGTTTCTATACCATAAAGACTTTGCAACCTGCTTCACTCCAAGTACAGAAAAATGAATGTGCAGAACAATACAAGGTAGTTTAAGGATGAAAATGAGTGTTGAAATTGTTGAAAACAGAAATACTTCTTGGTAAGTAAACAAAAAACAAAAGCGAGTAGAGAATGGTCTCCTTTCCGAGAAGCAGAAAAGCACACAAAGAAGAGGCTCTGTGTGGGATAAAATGTAGTATCTAATGCCATGAACCTCTAAAGAGCTGAGTGTATTTAATATTCAGCCCTAAGTAATCTCACAGAATTGAATGGCAGTCTCAATATTAGACACCACCACCGGGAATTTTAGGGAAAAGAGAAAAGTGATGAAAGGCATTGGGGAAAAACAAGGGCCACGGATGAGATATAAGCAGGAATGGAAAGTGACAGTAATAAAACATGGGAAGGTTTCAAGTGGACTGAGCTGCAAGAGTTTACAGTGGCAGGAACACGCAGTCCCAAAGATTAGGAACTGTCTTTGTTTTATTTCTTCTCAAGCCCTCTGACTGTCGGAACGTGGAGAAGAGAACGTAATGCACCTTGGGAATGAATCACAGTTATACACTGGCTCCTAGCCAGTTAGGAAGACTCTCAAAATTCCTCATCTCCCAAAAACCTAATTAATGCTACAGTTAATGCTGCTTGCTCAAAACAAAATCATGCATAGATTGTGCCATGGTTAGTTGACTAATAAATATACAGGAAGGAACAACGGAGAGAGTGAAGCCAAAGGATGCTGTAAAAGCTTTTTATAAAATCATTTTCATTTCAGGAGGAGTCATTTTCTTGTGTAAACAGGCATAAAATTACTACCCAGTACCCTGCTTCTCATTGATTTCTCCTTGGCACAGTTTGCCAGATGCTGTTTGGTCTGAGTGTTGCCTTGATCTCCACTGGTGACACTGGCCCCTTTCTCCTTTGTGGCGCAGTATTTTCCCAACAGGGAGGTCCCACCCCTCCAATAGTTCAGTTGCAACTTTTGCTAAAGGCTCAGAGGTTACACATATGTTGTAGTGGAGGGGCCAGCCTGGCTGGAATTAACTCAGGAGTGGCGTCCAGCTTTGTGGCTGGAGCTGGCCCAGAGGAGATTATAAATGCCCCAAAACTAATTAAATATTTTGTCTCCTGCTGGTAAACAAAAGCAAATGAGGGCAGAAATACAAAATGCCTGATTTAACTAGGATCTGTAAGTAGCTTGACAACAGCAACCCTGAAGTCAGTGATGCATGATTTAAAAGCCCCTAATGGGTCAAAGCTGTCACACAAATGAGACTTTTGTCGATTATCCTTCACTTTATATATTTGCAAAATTGTTACATAGAGGTACTTCCTATCAGCTTTCAGAGCACTTCACACCAGCATTTCTGGGGTAAGAGCCATGCAGTCCCAATATTTATTTGGAAGCTTCCTTAACTTACACATTTGCATTGAAGAAATACAGAAAGTGAATATAACCACCAAGGAAATAGTTACAAATAAGAAGCGACAGCATTTTCAGTAACATTTTCAAGGATCTGAACTGTCAAGTAAGTGTTGTTTCATAAAACTGACAGAGAAGAATCCTCTCAGTTAATAACAGATCTAGTAAAATTTTTTCAATTCAATATTCTCAGCTAAGTGCCTTCTTCTAGGCACTTCTATTTAAATATATATATAATACATATAGAATATATACCATCAGTTAAATAATTTAAATTAAGAATAATATGCATTAAATCAGTTATTTAAATAGTGGATCAAATGCTTTTGATATATGTAATTCAGATTTCATGTATTCAGTTGTGTAAATAAAAAATCCCCTCTCATGGCATTTTAAATATTGTATGTCTATAAGAGTATACTATATATTAAAATACACTGCAGCAGATTCAGTTTCTTTTCTTGGAGAAATATGCTAGAATTGTCACATAAATATTCCATGACAATGTTTTAGAAGGTTAAGTGATGAAAAGTTTCACAAAAATCCCATTATGAAAGAAAATGAGAATTCTAATTTGATGTTCTGTATACAAGTTTCCCATTCATGCTTAACTTCACATGTTTCTGTAATCCTTCTGCAGCTAAGGTGAGTAATTCAGTATCCAAAGGTAAAAATAGCCATAAGGTTTGGTTGTCCAGGACCCCAGTGCATAATGCTGTGAACTAGAAAGTGACTTGCAATGAAAGCAGAGCATTCACCTCATCTGGGAGGGCAGGTGTTCAATCTTTATATTTTTCATAAGCCCAGTTTAAAAAAAACCTTCACACTAAGGTTATCTTTATCTGCTGAAATTTGAAATGTACTCAAAAATGGCAAGGATCAAGTATATGAGTAAAAGAAAAGGAAACCTTACAACCAACTGGTATATGTATAAATATATATACATACACACACATATAAAATATACAAAATATATAGATCTCACTTCATTTTTATTGTACTTTACCAATAGATGTTTACTTTAGAATTTAACTGTCATGCAAATTAAGTAATCCTCAGTCAGTTTAAGTAAAAGTTTATACTAAGGGCTGATGTTGCAATTACTGCTTTCCAAATTAAGGAGGAACTCTTGCAGCTCTCTTGGTCTGCATCCTGCCCAGACAGCTGAGTGCCCACGCACACACTCATATTTCACATCTGCTCTTTTGTCTGGATGGACAGCAGGACGCCACAGAGGTTTCCCCACCAAAAGAAAGGCAATTCTAAAAGATTAAGATGTTCTAGTTAGGCACATGGTACCATTTGACATTTCAGATTTTCAGGTCTCCCAAGTGTCACATTTGCGAGCTCTAACGAATTGGATGTGACAGGTGTATTCTAAAAGCTACCGAGAAAGGCAGTTGTGAAGAAAGAAACACTTAATGTCGTGCCTGCTAAGAGATAATGCTGCCTCAGAATGCACAAAGGACAACATTTCCCATCCAGTACAACAGAATGAAGTGATAAGCCATGGCTAGGAGAAGAAAAAAAATCTCACTGCACTCAGCCAAAGGACTGAATATCTGATATCAAGAAGCTTGGTGTTTGTTGTCTTTTTTTTTTTTCCTCCCATGAAGCTAATTGTTTCTTTTAATTCCTTATTATTTCAGGATTTCAAGAGTCTTGAAAGTCAGCATTCTATAAGATTTCAGTGGAATTCCTTCTGAATTCTACAAACTCAAGGATGGGAAAGTTAATTATCTTAGTGGCACCTAATTATTATCACAGTGTAAATTTCAAATTAAGAGTTCTAATAATTTTTTACAGAAATATTTTCAGCCACTGCTGTTACACAAGTTTCCTTCTTCCCATAAAAAATAAATTACACAATTGTTCTTATTTAATTGCAGACATCATGGTTTATGTCAGCAACTACTCATGAACTAATTCCTGCAAAAAATGCAGGAAGGCAGCTCTATTTCTGTCTCAGCTGGCCTTAATCACATATAATTGAGAAGCAAAAGGGTATGTATTACTTTTTTTCCCCCCTTACAATTTAGAAAAAAAAGTGTGAGCACAGTTAATAATTATACGTATGTAGTTCAGACTAACTGGAAAATGTGCCTCTGATGAAAGTGCTATTGGTTTGAAGAATTAGGGATGTTTTTAAAGTCAAACACTAGGAATACTCTTGAGGAATATGAGTGACAAAACAGGAATGTATTTATGACTGGACATGGGACATGAGCTTGTCTCTCCTTTTTCCAGACAGGGTGTTAATGTTTTCTCCCCCAAAGCAAAAAGGTCTCAATATATTGCACAAGACCTTTGCACAGGCCCAGCTGGAAGAGGCATGCAAGAAAATTTCTCCTAGTTAAGAAAAGACAGGCATAATCAGTGTCAGGTCTCACTAAAAGAACAAGATGCCTGAAAATAGTCACGAGGAAACAAACACACAGAACTTAGGATACCTCCTGCTTTTCTTTGGCTGGCAGGGAAGGCTAACAGAAGTGATGAATTCATGTTGTAATGCTCTAAGGATCATGATCCCACTTTCTTATTGTTCATCTCGAAATCCCAGGGCATAGCACAACTTCATCCACACTCCCAATCAGCCAGGAATGTAGCAAAGACTTCACCTCCTACTGTACAATTCCCTTTGGAGCTCTTCCTGGAATGAGTTGTACTATTCTTCAGTCGGTGCTAGTGCTTGGTAAGACAATCAAATCCTTTGCTAAGAACTTCCAACATGAAACAGAAATACCAATTAACTGGTATTCTGTGTGGAACTAATTTTAATTCAAAGGTGTCTTCTAGTGCCTTGGGATATGGTGTGTTCTGCTCTGGAGAGAATCAATCCGTGAGAGATTGATGAAGGGGTGGTGAGGTCAGGTTTGCAAATACAGAACCATCTGCAGAGTCTCCTGGGTTGGTACCTGCAGCATAGTAATTTACAGGAGCAGGTGTTTCCTTTTAATCAACACTTTTTTTCTGCTGAAACTGTAACTTTACTGAATAAAGTGCCTCCAGTTTGTTGTTAAGAGGGTACTTTGTTCATTTTTGCTATTAACTAACTGCTGACAGGTTTTTGAAAGTTTTAATGCCCATAATCCTTAAAAATACAGTTAAGAAAAGAGGCTGCAATGCTAAATATGAAAGTCAACCAGATACATCTTCAGAAAGCTGCTACACGTAAACATAATAAAGCCCAACATCTGTTCTTAAAACAGAATTATACTGTTCAAAAATGAGCCATTTCTTCCCGAATAAGGTTGACTGAAATTATCCTAGTCGTTAAGATTACAATTTACTTTTGTTTACAGCTATGAAGAAAGGAAGCTTTCTGAAACAGAAAATAAAATCAAGAATTCCAGCTGGAATTTCCCACCTGAGTTGAGCTTGGCGGGATGGGCACTGATCAGTCCCCTTTGGTTTGGCTCCAAAGCACAGCAAAAGTTCAGTAAAGAATATATTTGAATTCAAACTCAGGTTCCTGGCTTTGCTGCACCTCACGGGCTGCTCCAGCTCTACCATAACCTACATTATCTCTTCTCTGGCCTAGCATCTCCCAAGCTGACTCCCACACCATCCAAACCATCTTTCCAAGGGTTTGAACAGCGCTCACATTCCAGTGTCCACACAGGCATGACACCTCCTGCTCCTCACACAACTCCTCCAAGCTCCTTAAAACCTCTGCCTCTTCACAATTCTACAAATGTTCTGCACAATTTTCCTTGGGTTTGCCTCGTGTATTTTACCTACCTGGAACTTACCAGGACAAAAATTACATACAGGAAAGTAGTTTCCTGGTTTGGGTGTATCACCAAAAAAGAACAGAACACTGCAATGTTAATAAAACTTGGGCCTACATGAATCACAGCATCAAAACCCAAGGAATATCCTTCTTTGCCATTCAGTGAGGCAAAACCCAAGTCAAAGCGCACCTCTCACTGAACAAACCAATAGAGTTAGAAATGTCTATTTTTTCATATTCTGCTTCAGACATTAAATCTAAATGTCTTAGTCTAAAACTGACTTCCTAGGGAAAAAAATCCTATCAACTATCTGGTCATATCCTGGGTTTTAATCTTTCACTTCCCTATGATTTGGAAATTTTTATTTATGGTTTGCAATAAACTTCAGGAAATAAAAGGACAGTGACTCAGCAACTGATAAAAATCCCTAGCTCTGTGTTTCTGTTTAAGTCTCTTAATTAATTTCAAGACAGATTTCCTCCTTGGGGGGAAAAAAATAGATGCAAGAATAAAATGTGCTTAATTGGCAGATTTTTCAGTTTTTAATTGAACTAATTTAATTTTTACCTGACCAAGCATCGCCCTTTATTTTAATGTAGGTTTTGGCATTTTTTTTTTTTACTTCTGGGAAGGTTCCCTCTGTTCCCGGCACATTTCCCTGTCACTCTGATGAACACTGAGACAAAGAAATCTTTCCTTTCCCAGAAATTACTGCCTCATCTGTTGCTAATTTCCCTTCCCATCCCTGGATGGAACACATGGCTCCTTTCTATGACCTCTTGCTTGTGTGCACATTCATGAAGCCCCTAATTTCCTCTTCTTGCAAAACTTTTCAAACCTAATAACTTTCAATGTATGTTGTCTGTCTATTCTCATCTAAATAATGCAAAAGAAACGCAAAGTACTTTCATGACACCTTTAAGCCTACCTGTTAAACTGTTCACTGAATAAAAGAATGGCTTCTTCCCATTTTCTTTACATCCCTTTTAGCTCTACATTAATTTCCACAGCAATAAAGTTGTATGGTTTCTGTTGCTCACTAATGTTTCTTGTTTTGCCTCCTTCCTCATGGCTACGTGCTTTCCTCCTGGTCCCTACATGAGCTGTGTCTCTGCAGAGGCACACACCAAAGAAGCAGAAGACCATTTAACTGTTCATGTCTGGGCTGCTGGATCTAGCCATGGATTTATTCCAGCCTCATATTGGCCTGAAGCTTGTGCTAGACACTCTCACAATAAATAAACCTCAAGTGCACAGGAATTTTTGGAATTGCATTTCCCTTCATGTAATTTGCTCTTGGTTCAACACATCTCTATGCCACCTGTCTTAATTAAGACAGCAGCACAAAACAGTTCTGCAAATCCTCTGCACTAGAAACACTAAACAAATCCTTTGCAAAAAAGATGTGAAACAAGGCCACACAAATTCTAAATAATCTTACCTTAAGTTTGCACAACCTATTTTTTTATTGGAAGACAGAATTTGTCACAACAACTAATTTCCTTTACTGTTAACTGAAAATGAGCAATAAATTAAAGTAAGTCTTAGTGAATAATCAGGGTCACCAGGTCAGCTACACAATATTTCATGAGAATAAAGTTGCTCCTCAGAAAATAAGTGCTCTTTTTCTTGCCACTCTCAGCAGCCTTACTTGTTTTGCATATGGTTGCATGTTTAATTAGCAATCTTTCTGTAAGTGTCCGCAATTAGACAATGATGATTAATAAAATAACTCCTTTAAAGCTCCATTTAGGCAGCAGAACTGCACAATCAGGTATAATTAATTCATCATTAATAAATCATGGCTGATTAACTAATATGTTGACTACAAACACATTACTGCATAGCCACCCATCTGAGCTCTGGTGATTTTTCTATCCTGAAAAGAAACAGAGACAAAGTAGTAGTAAACTATTTTAAAAAAATGCTTAAAGCAGCAAAGACATCAGTTTGGTCAGGAAACGTAGGTAACAAGTCTCTTTAAAAAGTATGGGCCTTGCTCATCATTGTTCCTCCTGAGTAAAAGAAATAATTGTACTGTCTATTTGTTAAATATGGATGGGTGAACAGTAACTGGTTCTTTAGATCATTTATACTCCTAAGGAAGGTGTTTTTTCCACAAGCATCTTTGATCATGGGCCAGATTCAGTCTTTGCCTAAGCCAGCAGAAAGAATTCAGTGCAGCACCACAAGTATGCAGCACTGACACTCCAGAAGGTCCCCTGCCAGCCAGGGAACAATCTGAGCTGGGGAGAGGAGGACAGGGCTAAAGCTGCCTCCACAGCTGTGATTTGCACCTGAGTCCATGCTTATAAATCATACTGCAGCTCCACCAACTTCAGCAAGACTGAGTACAGGAAGAGAATGTGCATTTCCATTTGGAGACTCCTTTTGCTTGCCACCTAGCCCCTGAGCTGAGTAGTGCATTTAAATCATGTTTGGTATGTTCTTTGTAGCTGCAGGAGAAAGAACTTTCTATTTAAATTAAGATTCTCACACTCTTACTTGTCCAGCTACTTGGACTTAAGTAAGATGTAAGTAACAAGTTCTGATGAAATTCAAAATAAATGGAAAAAAAGCAACTTGGCACAACTAAGTTCCTCATGATGTATAATGGGATGACATCCAATTGTTCCCATAAGATTAGAATCTTTCGAATTTTGAATCTTTTGAATTCAAAACATATCACCCTGAAATACTGTAAAGAACTAAAGCAAAGCTTAGGACAGAGGTGACATGAAAGGGAAAACAGTTTCAGCTAGAGTACCTGAAAGTTCCATATTCCTAATAAATCCAGTGAAAGACCACATCATGGTGATAAAATCTGAAGCATTATACTTCATGAAGATTATAGAAGAAACCTTCAGTTTAGAAAATCTTCAGGTTTTGAAAAATAACTGACACTGCTGTAACCAATAAAGTTTCCTTTTCAGATTTTAATCAGCTTTATGTGTATCACAAGGTCAATCTGTTAAATCTTTCTACTAAACCTTTAATTAAAAGTATTGATTAAGCAGCAGTGCTATAATCAAAGGCAATACCATTTGACTTTGAAAAATACTGTTCATAAAAGAAAACCACAAGGCATATTTCTAAACTATTTCTATTTTTTCATAATTTAATTCAAGTAAGTTAATGAACATGGCTGTCATTTCAATATACAGCTGAGGAAGTACCATTTTAAAAAAAAAACTAATTCAGATTTCATGGAAAATTATCTATAAGGGAAAAGCTCGAGTATCAAACAGATGCCTGCAGTTTAAGCCAGGAAGCAGTGAGGGCTTTTACCATGGAATTTGGAAATAAAGAGAAGAATAATTTAAAAGCAGAGAAACAAGATGGCTGTACTTGAACATTTTCATAGGTCAGTACACATCAGAAGTAGCAAGATGGAAGTGAAGAATACCAACGATCCTGAAGAGAAGAAGTGAGTACTTTCAAGCAATTTTTATATTTGGACAATTAGTAATCAAAAACTTTTGAGAACAGCAGTCATTCACTGCCTAGAGCTGAGATAAAATCAGCATAATCAGAGGAACACAAAGATTAGTGATTAGTGAGAGGAGAGGGAGATTAGTGCCAGCTCTTTCAGAAAGTCAGGTTTCCTCTTAACACAACAGCAGTTTGCCCTGCAATGTCAATTCTTCCATCACTGCGCACAGAAATCTTCAACTCTCCTCCGCGGCGGGAACATTGAAAAGCTAAACAGAAACAAGAGCCCAGAGTTAAAAAACTAGTGTGCATCACAAATTATTTAGAAATCCATGAAAACTCAGGGAAAGGAGGCTTCTGGCTCCAGAAAGCAAGCAGCACCAGGGCAAACAGTGCACCAGGGACACCCTGGATGAACTGCCTTTACGGATGAAGGTCAGCTGATGGTGTATTGCCAACTAGGCTTTGCCTATTGAGCCTGACAAAACTGCTACTTAATACAAACAGTGAGAGGGAGTTTGCTTTGTTGTAGCAAATGAAATTTCTTCTGTGCATCTAAGAAGTCTTCAAGTCTCCCTTCATGGGATACAGTTTTTGGAGGGAAGAAGGAAGAATGCCAAGCCTATCTGCATGACAATGAATAATGATTTTCCTGGCACTGAACACCCAAAGCTGATACTGCATTCAAAAAAAGTGCCTGGCTAAAGGGTCAATAAGCTCACAAAGGCAGTGGGAAAAGTCAACAAAGAAACATAGTCACAAATAGACACCAAATTCTTACACAGGCAGCAACAGATACTGATTTACAGAATCTTGAAGATATAATTTAATGCAGCTGGATAAACTTGAAGTAGAAGCAGCCTTCTGCTTGTAATTCTTAGAGAACTACGCTTTTGCCTGAACTGTTGAGCCGTACACAGGTGGGATGATGCTCACTTAGCACGTGGAGTCCCTAACTCATTTCAGCAGTCTCCTTTCAATTGCCTGACTTGACCAGAAAATTGTCTGGTTCAAGACAGCATTCAGAAAAGGTCTGAGTTTCCAGCAGTGTTTTGTGAAAGGTTCTAAATGGATGAAGAGACAATAATGTTCAGTCTCTATTCAGTGAAGTTCTGACTGCTCCAGAAGCTGTCCAGAGCTGAAGAGCACGTTTTTCCTCTCAAACCCACAGTTTATGAATTGGGTAGAGGTTGTATTCAGAACCCAACAGAACACGGGCTCTCTGATGGCATATATGCTATATGCTTTAAAACTATTTCTCAGCCACTGCTGCTAAGAAAGCTCTTCCTTGATCAGATTAGATTCTCAGACAAAGCAAGCACTCTGAAAGAGTGGAAACATGAGCTATTTAGAGATAGAGATAGATACCTTCTGTTCTTTTCCATTTGTAGAACCATGGGTTGTTTTCAACTTGTCAGAACACCATTTATGAACGGAGTTATACTTCAACTGAATATTTTAGACTCTTAAAAGATCCAGGCTAGCTAAAATTGATCAATTATTATTGCCAGGTATGGAGACACACCTAAGCTCTTCCACATTAGAGCAGGTTTAAATTAAAGAGATTAATTATTTCATCGCTCCAAAGGTTGGTTGGGCATGGGGTTTTTTTTTCTTTAAATGTTCAAACTCTAGTTCTTTCATGTAAGGATTACTGAGATTATTTTGAAATTGGTCCATTTTATTTTACTTTTAAAGAAATTCCCAAAGCAGAAGAAAAAGAAAAAATAACAAAAGAAACAAAAGAAACTTCTAGCCATGCTTATATGAAAATAACACTTGAACTGTTCCTTCTCTCACACAAAAGCACGGATATTCCATGCTATGTCCAAAAGTAGACAGGCCTGCACAGAACATTTCAATACCTAGAGGATTTCATTTAACAGCAGTACCTCTGGAGGCATTCAGGCAGCTCTGAAGTGCACTCACCTTTTAGATTACAAAGCTGTTGCATGCCTATTCCATGCCTGTATTTACCAGGAATACCTCATACTATACGTAGATTTTATATATATTTTCTATGAAAACAAGTATGTACAAGTGTACAAACATCTAACAGCTGAGCTCACAGTGCCCTGGGCTCCTCTGTGGTTGACCTGACACACAGGAAAGTTCAGGAGCAGCCACAAGGCCTGTGAGGTTGAGTATGCTGGTACCACAGTATGACATCCCTGCACTCATGTATCAGCTGGTGGCCTCCTATGAACACTACCCTGTTCTTTCAGAGCTTCTTACCAGCCTAGATGGAGATCAATGACCCCTGCTTAATGAATTTAAGGACTAATGTTTTTTCTTCATAGTGTCATCAGAATGACATCAACTCAGGAAGAAGTGACACTCTTGTAATAATATGTTTTAAGAAATCACAAGTATTTTGTTTGAATTTCTAAGCTCTATAGAGAAGGAAGCACCTGTTCCTTAACCTAAGTGAAGATCTCCAATACTTTTTTTTATTCTATGAAAGACAGTGGACAAGTCTGGTGATTGATGGAAGGAAATACCTCTCCTCTGAAGAAATGTTACACTTGTGCAAAAATCCAGTGTTGTCCATCTATGTGTTGAGGTTACTTGGAAAAGATGAAAGCTGAAATGAAAACGCCTGACTTCATGAGAATTCAATTAACAAAAACTTAAATATAGGTAGACTGATTGCACCTTAACAAAGCAACTTCTGCCTTTTTGTGTGTTTGGTTGCTTTTGGTAATGTTTGTGGTAACTTTTGTTTAGTTTCTGCCCCCAGAAAACAACCCTTAATTGCTATAAACCTGTTCTGTACTGGAAGGAATCAGAGAAGTTAAAGGCAGTAACAAGAAACGAACTTCTCCACAAATTACTACAGTTGTCCCAAGTAAACGGATACAGAAAGATACCCCTAGCTTAAACTGAGATAAAAATTGTCATGGATAAGCCCTTTCTCATCACCATAATTTGGGAAGTCCTCACTAATTTGTCTGGTTGTATAAAATTCCCTATGCATGTTTATAAATGTTACCTTAGTAACATTTATAAAATGACAGCAGTGTGAAAGGCTGGATACACAGACAATTGTTATACACTGCAATTCAATAGCAACTGTAGAAGTCTGTACACCTGAGAGATTATTATTTTTATACATTGCCAAGACTTCTCCAATGTAAGAAAGGCAAGGAATCATACAAAACCCTGATTGAACCAGCAGCTTAAATTCAAGGACACATACCCAGCTTTGAGAAAAGATCATAAAGTATTTCACTTTGTAAAAGCACTGGAAAATTCTCTTAGTAGTTGGTGGGGTAGTTGTTGTTTGACAATTTAGTCTATAAAAAGTAGGAAGAGAACCCAAACACAGGAAATTAAGTCTGATGCTTCAGCAGAGCTGTAGCTGGCCTCCTCCTAAAAGCCTCAATAGCCAGAGAGATCTGACAATAGATTTCATGTTCCTCCTTTTTATATTATTTTATATGTAATCTATTTGGGAACTGACAGATCCTTCATTTTATGCAAGAAATTCTTCTCTTATTCTTGCAATAAAAAGTATCGGATATTACAGAAGCCACCACAGAGGTTTCTAAGAAGTCCAAAGATGCTCTTATTTATTAGTATTTGGTAATATGGAATGTCCTTGAATACCAGCCTGTCTTCTCCAAATAATCTCGTTATTAGTAGAATTTGCCCAGTACCACCTGATACCTCTCAGACATGTAAGGAAAAGTTATTTTCTCTTAAACACACATCAACTTGTCCTATTTAAAACAGTTTTGCATGATTTCTACCACTGAAGTTTGAGGACATATATGCATGGAATGTGAATTTAAAAAAAAAAAAAAAAACCAAAAAAAAAAAACAAAAAAACAAGACAAGCCTATCTTGTGGACAGATAGGATTTTTTTGTGCTAAACATATTATAGAAGCTGATTACAGTATCAGTTGCCCTGGCTGCTTGAGCTAGTTTCTCTGAAAGCAGAATAGGGACAGTAGATACAAAATACATGAAAATGCAAAGCAGGTAGCAAGTGTCAATTTTAAGTACAGACAGAATTTCAGTCCATTTGAGCACTTGACGAAGCAGTGTCTATAGATGGTATGGCGAGTTTAAATTCCACATTAACATCCAAAAGCATCAAAATCTTCTGAGAAAATGTAAGGACACATCACCAGAGACAGTTTTTCATCTTTAGAAAATATGTTGAGATTCCTCCCCTCCACCCCCCATTTAAGCTATCACAGATACTGTGTGGTGTAAATGCAAATACGAGATCTTTGGGACAGAACGTTAAATTGTTCCTTCAGTCCATGATGGATAATCTCCTGTTCGTGGAGGATCCTTTAAGATTTACCATCCTCAAGAAAATTCATTTTGAGATTCATTTGACCAAATACAGAAAGGCTTATACTCAGAATAGCTGTTTGTTTGGAAAAGTATTTACTTTTATGGACAAAGAACCTTATTAGATCAAGTATCCAACCTCTGTTCTAAACTAAATGTAACCAAAGGTTTGTGAGCAGAATTGCCCATGTCCCCTCTTGGGGAACCAGGCAGGGGATAAGGGTATTTTGTATTGCTTCTCTTGTTCTTCTGTTCTCTGGCAAAGCACTAGAAACAGAAGAAGCAAGGAGACACCTCCTCATATAGCACTGTCATACGTTAAGAGTTTCTCTTGTTTTTTTTCCACCAGGTTCTCAAGTTTCTTGCTTAATAACAAAGATGTGATCTAATAAGCATACCTCACTGATTGAATCAAAATACACAAACAACACCTCCTGAGGTTCACCAAGCTTCAGTTATGATGAAAGGTCATGAGAACTAAAATCCAAAAGCCAAGATCAAAAACTGATTGCAGAGGGTTATGATCCAGAAACCAACACTTCAAACTCCCTGGGGTATGATGTGTCATGGTGGTAGATAGCAAAGAAAGCAGGTTCTCAAAGACTACCTTGCACACAAAATATGACATAATACTCTATTCATCTTGAGGAAATGGATAGGGAGTTATTGCTACAATTTGGATTACAGTAGTAATAAAACCTTTTTCTTTTCTAGTGAGTAGGTTTACATAAATGGACAGCTTTGCAATAAAACAGTTTCTCTTACCAAGCATTTCTTTCTTCCCCAGCTGCTCTGACCAGTAGCTGCTTAAAACAGCATGAGCAGATCCTTAAAACAAATTGGAAAACAGTACAGTATTAAATTACAATCACTACTTTACAGAGTAAGCATAGTCAAAATGTAAATATCATAAAACAAATGCCACACGTTTAGTGTAAAAAAAACAAAAACTAAGAGTTTGCACAGCAGACAGAACTAAAGGCTTAATAATTTCAATGTATGGTAAAGCAGTATTACTTCCACAAGAAGTAATAAAAAAGAAATACAACAACAGAAGAGGATATAAATTTCCACTGCAATACTCATCCAAGACTGAACTAGTCTGTCAGTTTTCTCTAATTGTAACACTTGAGGGAAAAGATCTGAAAAAGACACAAGAGTATCTGGCCTAATGACAGCAAGCAGCTGATTTGATTTTTTTGCGAATGAGTTGGGCCTCAGTAGGAAAAGTTTTTAGTTTAATGAGCATTCCTGCTATCTATATAAACCAGCAATTTATAAGACTCCAAAGTACAAAAACAGAATAATGAATTTTAATAAGAACCTTCTAATTGAACTGAAACAGAAGTAGGAGTTGCTTATCATGCAAACACATACCTGTAACAGGGTCTTCCAGAACTCCATACCAAGGTGCAAAATATCTGGAGTAAAAATCATGGCCTTTTCCACTGGAATCTCCCTTAACAGTGAGTATAAATCCTTTCACTTTTCCCGTCTTTTCAGCTGACAAAAAGTATTGTGCACTCACTTTCAATTCTTCCAACACAGGCCTTCAATATAATTATGAAATTTTAATAGCCCATATTCTTTATTTTACATGAACGTAAGTATTGAAAAGAAGAAAAAAGCTATTGAATCATCTTCTCTACAATTCAAAACCAGTCCTAAAATATTAGAGACAAGATTCCTAGCATTGTCTTCCCAATGGAAGACACTCTGAACGAGCAGAGGAAAAACCTCAAGCCATGCATTCCTTATTTATTTCTGAAAACAGAGCATCCTGAAATATTAGCCACCAAAAAAAAAAAATTACGTTTCGTTTCAACATTTTAATCATGGAAAGAATTACTGCCCCACTACAGAATGTACCAAGTGCTCCACCTCCTTTCAGAGCAGGAAAATAATTAACATCATTCAGGTTTTCACGGCATTCTAAAGCAGTCTACAACTGGCTGACACCTCCCTACAAAATAGTCTGAAAGAGTAAAATAATAAGTACTCAGCTGAGAATATTTCTTTTTTTCCCATCACCCCTGACTTTAACCACTAGTTAGGCCAAACTCCAAGTTTGTAATAATAGTAATTTGGCCTGATTGAAGAAGTTATGTTTCAGCAGTATATACCTAAATCATACTTGAATTAATAATGAAATCCAGATGAGATTAACAAATGCTTTGGAATAATTTGAATGGGAATTTCCTCTCTAAAGCTACTTATGGTGCTGTTAAGCATGTGTAAGCAGATTACAGTCCAATGGAAGTAAGAATCCCTGGCATTCTGTCAAACGTGCCCTGAACTGAAACAGGACTCCCAACTTTCTGCCAGGTTACTGGATCATCTTTAGACTCGGATGGGAAAAATACACCATCATTAAAACTATTTCCTCCTATTTTCCTCCTCCTCTTGAAGACAGATTTCAGAATGATCTTATTCAGCTCTGCGGCTTCAATAAGCTCATATTAAAAGATAAAATAACCACATTATACAGAAATTTAAATCAGAGGTTTTTAATCTCCACCTGATTTAAAACTAGATAAAAGATCCTAGTAGGTAAGGAATAGAGATTAAACAGGCCACCTCAATTTCAGCATTCTTGATGACAAAAATTAAAAGAGAGTAAGACACCTTTCATAAGTATCACTGAGGCGGACTAAGAGGTTCTTTGTGTCAGGAGAGTAACGGACATCTTGAACACTCAAATCACCAACAGCTGCCTGGTGGGAAAAGCAAAGGAGACAAAAAAACCCAACATCACTTGAATATAAAATATTATCCCCTGGGCATTTCTGTAGAGCACACTCCCTGCTAGAAGAAGGCTTATGCAAGGTCTTCCATGCAAACCAAGTACATGCAAGCAAGAAAAGCAAATGCACCAAGTGCATGAATGGATATGGGTGAGTTACAAGCCCCACGTATGTCAATTAGGGAAGAAATCCAGGACCTAGAGGAGCGCAAGGACACAGACTGCCCTCTTATGCAGACAAAAAGCTGAATATGCCATTGAAATGCTTCACTCAATGGTTATGGGAGACACAGGTTCAGCTGCAGTCTTCTGGAGAATTACATTCCCTGAGCTACTGACTCATTATTGAGAGCTTTGAAGTTTGGTGCTTCAAATTCAGGAGCATATCCAGCAGTCACCATTTTCAGCCATTTTAATATATAAAACTAAGCAAAGCAATTATGAATGGTTTTTTTTAAGACTACTGATAGATTCTTTTTCTTACCTTTATTAATTCTTCTACTTCCGTAAGTTCCTGAAAAAAAACACCACACTATAAAAAAACTGAATTTGTATTTATATGCCTATGCAACTATAGACAGACACATATATTGACATACACGTACTTTCCTTGAAAGTCTATCATGAATAAAATTTTGACTAACCTGAGGGTAGGCTGTGTAAAGTGGCAAGTCCAGGACAATATGATCTTTCACTTGTCTGGCTTTTAATTCCCCACTCAGTGTCACAAACGTGAGAACTGAATTTGTATTTTCTAGAGAGAGAACATTGCAACATAATCAAACATAAGAATTTCTACCTAAATTATAGCCCTGGGAGTAGCTCGTTATATTCAGAAAAAGTTAGTTGTGCAGCTCAAATATATCTAGAGTAACACTGTATTCTGGGCAAAATTCCCAACTAACTCAACAAATCTGCTGAGGCTAATAAACACAGCAACTGTCACAGAATCATTCCTGCATGTGCATAGAATGAATGGGAATGTCCTTTTAACAGAAAGAGCAATATTCCCTATTCACCAAATCCTACTGTACCTCTTCCAGATGACATTTGCATATTTAGCATCTTTCTTAAACAGGAGTAATAGCAGGGTATTGGACTCCGACCACAGCCTTGCAACTACAGAGCAGTAGTAAAAGGCAACGCCCACGGTATCTCCATTTGTGTTCTATAGATATTCTGAATGTTTCACTGCCTTTGTCTTAAAAAATAGAGGTTTTAATTAGAAGTAAATGTTCTAAAATGTTAAGAGTGATACATAGGTTGTAAACCTACTCTGTACATGAAATAACACAGCAGCTGATGCAAGAGTAGCATGACCACAGAGAGGAATTTCACTGGCTGGGGTGAACCATCTGAGCCCAAAGCAGGAACCTTGAAAAAATAAAAAAATATTTAGTGCTATTAAGTGGAAGAAGTCTATTTCTTCATTTTACCTCAACATATACAGAGTGATGATGCCTCAGTTAATGAAAGAGCATGTTACAATCAATTTTGGTCCTAAACACACTTTTAGGTACACTCTTGACATTGATTTTTCAAAATAGCTATCCCTTTTGATACAGGTCAGGTCAACAACCTTTGCATGCTGCACAGATTTTTTTCCTCCTAAACAAGTTTTATTTAGAACATAAATCCTCCACGCCCTTGTGCATTATGAAATCCTGCAAAGACATAGTCATGATCTGTATACACCTACAGGCCAGGTTACCATTTAGAGGTCATAGATGGTTTTGTTGGTAAAACAGAACCTGTACTGGGGTCAGCTCAGTTGTGAATTATTTTGCTTAAACCACCAGTCAAGTCTGGTACAAGTCTCTAATGCCTACTGACCCTTCATTTCACTAGAAATCATACTTCTATTTGCTCTTTACAAAATTTGGAACAGTCATCTATGATACTTGGCTTCCTGTAACTTTTGCACACGCATTTCAAGTGACTAATTACCATACAAACACAACTGAAAGTGGAAAGCAACAGTTTTGGTTTGTTTTGGTTTCTTTTTTAAATCCAAACCAGTCTTGTCATTGCTACTATGGAGAATTAGTGCATTAAAGTCAGTCCCCTCTAAAGAAAACAAACAGAACCCAAATAACACCTTGTGGTGGAACCTAATGGCCCCAGCCCACTAGTATCAAAAGTACTATAATGATAAAGAAGCTGGCATTTTGTATGCTATCAGATATAGAAGACTTGAAAATAAGTGTGTTAAACATATTGGCAAAGTGCTAACATGAAAAATGAAAAGTATTATCACTTCTTGCTCCAAGTGATTAGTCTAACCCTAATATAAACTCCAATTTATTAACAACAGGAGCAACCAATTATAGTTACTACTGTGCTTAATATTTTTAATTACAGAGACTGTACAAAATCCTAATCCCTGCACAATCCATCAAACAACAAAGATGATAAACACCTTAACGTGGAATCTAAGTCCAGAGTAGTGGATTTAGCCCAGCCCCTTGGCTCATGCCACCACACAACTGCTAAGTGAGCAGATTCAACAAACTGATTCAGCTGAAAATTAATCCACAGAGTGAGTCTGAATGAACTCTGCATTTGTCTGATGGTTTTTTTTGTAAATAGAACCACTAACTTTTGGTAAAGTCATCTCCAGGTTTCAGTTTTCTGATGAAAGCTGTTTCTGAAAGGTTCATTTCTGTTGCAATTTTTTGGTGCAAATCTTCACCCAAGTCCTAGGGATGAAATAAGAAATCCAATCAAGAGCAGGCCAAAACATGCAGAATCAAGCTTTCTGTCAAATGCAGTCATTTAATTTTTCTACTATAATAAGACACAGATTCAGTTTTAATTCAAAATACTCTCTGAGAGTAAAAAATAGTTTAAGTAGGACTATATGCTCCTCTATAAGAGCTGAGAAGAGACAAACTGGGGAGAAAAACAAAGCAAACTGCTGGAGCTCACTGAGTGCCTGTGATTCAATGCAGTGGACATTGATCCCAGGATACCCAAGCCCCAAGGATTGTATAACATTCTCCTTGGCTCAAGTCCCACTGCTCTTACCTCACAGTTATGCAGACTGGCCAGGTTTGAGAATCTGATCTTTAAAACACTGAAACTTGAAACAAAGTATGTAAGGGACCTGATCAGGGTCAGCCTCCAGGAGATAAAAATGTGCTCTTTTAACTCGAATTACTTCCTTTAATAACTAATCCTTTCCAGCCAATAATCCCATACTACAGCCACAAACCAATAACTGATGAGTGCACTACAGCTATGCTTCCAGAATGAATTCTGTACAGTCAAACAACATTCTAGCACTTTGCATTCCCTTTCTCCCAGGAAGAGTTCTGTCAGTTACTGTAAAGATCCCAGACCAGAACAAAGACCAGTAAAAATGTTATTAAAAATAGCTTCTTTTTTTTTTTTTTAATTACATGGAACTTTATTGAAATACTGCCATCCTGTGGCACCTCTGAAACTCAGCAAGGACTGGCATTGCCATTCTTGCATTTCTCCTGATTTTTTCTGTAAAGCATCTGCTGAGACTCTGGATGGAGCAGTGAACAGTTGTCTTGCATGGTTGCATCCCACTTTCTTCAATCTTAGAATAAAATGCTGAATTAGGATCTCAGCTTTAGCTGTCACACTAAAGCTTTACTTCCAGGAACTGTAGAATAAACTTTTTAAAAGCCTGCATTCCAAAGGCAGCATGCAAGTAAAGTGGTATCTTAACATAAGAAAGTAAAATTAAAACTAAAAATGCAATTGGAAGCTCATAATTTTAAAGCAGAGATAATTTGTAGAGTATGTAGATTTTATGGGGCCAAAAATCTCTCTGAAGAGAGATGCTCCCAGTCATATCTTTAGCTGAGTTGGTAAGTAGGCAACGTTATATGAGATTTTGACAGACTTAGGAACATCTAGAAAGGATTCATATTGTCATTGCAAGACACTGACTACTCAATGAATACCTTCATATTTACAATTTTTATCGGGAGTTACTATACAAACCTGGCAAGGTTACTATACAACCTTACAAGGCCTGTAAATTTCTAATCCTTCTTAATAATTATTTCTGTTAGAAATCAGTACCAATTATTACCAACTCCTCACAACACCCTGATGAGGAGAACTGCACCAAAACTACCATGCAACACTGAAGCAATAAAAACTGGTTGCTTAAACTTGGCTAAAGCTGAACCCAACACACTAAAGGTAAAATACTCGTATCCAGGTCTTTTTTTCTTTTCAGAGAAAGGAGAAATGAAAGAAAAAAAAGGCAGAAAACCCACACCAAAATCCAAAACCAAGCCCCACAGTTTAATCCTACTGAGTACTGTTCCATAGCTATACTTTTCAGATTTCACTCTGAAATCTTCTCAATCCTTCAGAAACTTTATTCTGAATCATTCTTGAAGAAATTAAGCCATTTCTCTTAACTCAAAATAAATCCAGTCTGTTCCTTAATAAAACATTTTTAACAGCCCACAAAAAATTCAAAGGTTGTCTTGTATGACATCGTTTTGAGGAAAAAAAAAAAAAAGAGCACCCCTCTGCTAATTTCCCTGTATTTGCCACAGCAAACAAGTCTGAAAAAGAAAAGTCTGATGCAGTGCAGAGTGCCCAGGCGAAGTACAGAGTGGCAATGTCACTGCAGTTACCTCAAAGAACACCTGGGTTTGTTGTTTGTTTTTTCTTTTTAACTTACATTTTCAAGCAGACAAACTGCCGCAGGATTTCCAGAAAATGGCCGGTTTGTAAATGCATCGACCGTAAAAACTGGAATGTGCATTGCTGTGTGCACCCGTCCAGCCGCAGGCTGAGCTCCGTAAGGTACGCCCTAAGCTCTTTACCCACACCGCCAGCACAACTCCAAGCTAATGTTTTCCTGACGACAGGCGGAGCCCCATCTCGTCACTTCCTAGCGCCGACACGGATTGAGACTCTTTCCCGCACCCCTAGCGCTCCGCACTGATTTTTTTTACTGTAGGTTTTTTAATTAAAGCATATATTTTAGCCTTCCTAGGCACCAGCCCCTGAGCGCCTCAACGCGTCCTTTCACCACAGCGCCCGGCCAAGTCTGCCCCGCTCTGAGGGAGGCGGGATCGGCAGGTTGAGCAGCCATTGCGTGCGCCCACACCAGGCAACCTTCCTCATCCTCCCTCCCTCCCTCCCTCCCAAAGCTGTGCCGAGGGAGCGGGACGCGCTGAGCGGGACATAAGCTCCGGAGCACGACTGGGCCACCGCCGCTGCCGCCGCGGGTCGTGAAGGTAATGGCGGCGTGAGGCGATCCCCGAGCACCCGCGCGCCGCCTCCCCCGCCGCGGGGGCCGCGCGCACGCGCGCTCCCGCGTGGCGCCAAAACGAGCGGCGGCGGCCACGCGATGGAGGGAGCAGCGCGCACGCGCACGGGCGGCCCCTCAGCGGCGGAGGTGGCGAAAGGAAAAGGCGGGAACGACCCCCCCCCCCTCCCCTACTCCGCATGAGCAGTCACTCCCTTTCACTGCACCTCCCCCCCGCGAGTCGCGCGTGCGCGGGAGCCGCCCAGCGGGTGTGAGGCGGCGCGCGGCGCGGGTATCGCGATAGTCGCGCGGCCCGGACGCTCCGCTGCCCGTGGGTGCTGCGCAGGTGTGGGCCCACCGAACGGCTCGGCTGTGAGGGAGGAGGCACGTCCTGCCTGCCGCGAACGACTGCCGGGGCACTGCCAGGGGTGCGCGAGAGGCTCGCGGTGAGCAGAGAGGGCGAGCGGGCGGAGCGAGTGGCGGTGGCGGCGGGGCCCGCCCGGCGGGTTCGGTGGCCGAACGGCGCCGACAGCGGCGGCTCGGGGCCCGCCCTGTGCCGGGTCGGGCCCGGCGCGCGCCCGTGGGCGGGGGAGGGGGGGAGGCGGTGCGGAGCCTCGTTCCCGCTCGTGGCCGCCATTTTGAGCGGCGGAGCTGAGGGCGGCGGCGGTCCCAGGAGAGCGGCGGGCGAGGGGGGATCCCGGGCGGTGAGGGGGCGCGGGCCGGGCGGCTCAGAGCAGCTCTTCCGAGGCCGGAGGTGGGCGGCGGGGCGCGGCGGGAGTGCGGCGGGCGAGTGGCGGGCGCCCCGGGTAGGCGCGGTAAATGGCGGCGGGGAGGGGAGCGGGCGGGGGGTCAGGGCCGCGCTCTCGGGAGGACGGCGGGAGGCGGGATCGCAGTGGCTCCGCGCCCGACGAGTCGGCGGTGGCGGCTCCCTTTGTGGGACGGTGGAGGTGCCCCCCTTCACAAGCCCCCGTCACACGCGCACCCCACTCCGCCCCCGACTGAGGGCAGACAAAGGAAGGCCTTGTGGTTCCAGCCCCTTAAGTGTCACGCTGCAAGGAAAGGAACAATTGAGAAAACAAAACCCTCAGAGCTTTACGGAGCGGATGTGAAACGTGCTCGGAGTAAAAGCCGAGTTTTATGTGCCCTGCCTGCCCACGTGCTGCCCGCCGTCCACGCGGTGCTCCCCGGCTGCAGCCCCAGTGGCGGGTTTACATTCCCCTGGTGAGGGGCTTAGATCCCCTCAGGGATGTCTTTGAATGCGCGATTTCAAACCCGGACCAGAAATAAAGCTGTCGATCTATCGTGCTGGTTATCTAAAAAAACCAAAACCTAACAGATTTCTTTTGAAGGGAGGGGCTCAGGCGTGGACAGAAACTCAGGGGTTTTTATTTCTGTTTTGTTGGGTTTTCTTTAGGATTTAAATAAAATAAAAGATGGACTGGACTGGAAAGCACAATGGGCCCAATGATACAACCAATGATGGAACAGTGGTACGACTCCGAGGCCTGCCATTTGGTTGCAGCAAAGAAGAGATTGTTCAGTTCTTCCAAGGTACCTCCAGTATAGCCGAAGTGTAGTGGGTTTCTTTAGAGGCTTTTTGTATCTTCTAAGAAATGCTTTGTACATGTTTAATAGCTGTTAATGGGGTGGGTGGGGAGGGATTGTGTTAAATTAGTTTGTGTTACGTTTAAGAGTTATGCCCTGTAAATGAAGCACAGATAACCACAGATGCAGTAGAGCACAAAATGTATCTGATTTTGTCGAGGTGGGAAACAATAGCGTGCATATTGGGGTAACCTGAATGCTAGCATTGGATCAGTTAAATTCCTTGATTGGTAGCTATATTTCTTCATGTAACTTAGGTGGTTGTATTTTTGTATAGTCTAAAGAGAAAAGAAGTATGGCTAAATCCATAAATGTTTAATGAAAGATCATGGGCTTTGTATTGTTGGGTGATGGGGGAAAAAGAGGTGGTTTTCTTTTTCGTTGTTGTTGTTTAGATATGCTTTAAGTATTTGCTACAGATGGGAATGTTTCAGCCTTTAACACTGTTCCCCTTGACGGGGTTATTTGTCCTTGGGTTAAAGGGTTGGAAATCGTGCCAAATGGGATAACATTGACGCTGGACTACCAGGGGAGAAGCACAGGGGAGGCCTTCGTGCAGTTTGCTTCAAAGGAGATAGCAGAAAATGCTCTGGGGAAACACAAGGAAAGAATAGGGCACAGGTGGGGATGGAGAGTTTGGGATGGTGTTAAATCTTTATTTTTTGGGGGTTGTGGGTCAGTAATGCTTTTGGGGGGTTGGGGACCATTGGGGAACTGGCTGTTTTTAAGAATTTTTATAACTGATCCTACGTTAACTTGGGAAATACAGTAGATTTGGGGGGTGGGGGAGACAGTATTGCGCTGGGTAGTTTGCTAAACTCAGAAAATTGTTTCAGTCATGCTTGTGTAGGGTAATTTGTGATAAATGCTGCTATAGCCAGACGCTGTTTTTCAACAGTATGTTTCTCATACTGGAAAGACATGTTTTAAGCTTAATTTGTACAGCTTGAATTTTCACATCATAATTTTTGCCACTGTAAAGTGGGGTTTTTTTAATACACTTAAGATTCTTAGAGTTTTGAGGAGAAGCTTTAAGTTTTATGGTATTTCTAGTCACTGCTATTGGCTTGTACGTTTAGTTCTAGAAAATGTAGTACGGCCTTTTGTAAAACTCAGACTGCTTCTGCCTGTGTTCTTACTAGTACCTTGAAAATGCTCTTTTATCAGATACATTGAAATCTTCAAAAGTAGTAAGAGCGAAATCAGAGGATTCTCTGACATGCCAAGAAGAATGATGGGACAACAGCGACCTGGACCATATGATAGACCATTAGGAGGAAGAGGGGGTTATTATGGAGCTGGGCGTGGAAGTATGTATGACAGAATGCGTCGAGGAGGTGGTGGATATGACGGTGGTATGTTCATCTAATGAACGCAGGTTCTCTTGGCAGTCTCATGTTTCTGACATACTTGTCAAGAAATAAGAAATGGCAGTAGCTGTAATATATCAAAACTTGTAATATATCAAAACAGTTGGCTTATTTAAGATGAACATTAATAACAAGGAAGCTATTTTCATTAGAATCAGATCTTACCATTTGCATGTTTCAGTCTTCTGTTAAATAAAAAAAAAAAACATACCTTTGTACCATGTTCAGAAGTCCAGGTTTGACAGTCTGCAGAGGTTGTTTGCAAAGTGCTGGGTGCCCAAAGACTGCAAAATTGAGTGTTGTGTGTGCATTGCTCGGTGATTTCTGAGCAGTCATGTAATCGCTCCTTTCCTTCTCTCCATTGCACAGGATATGGTGGCTTTGATGATTATGGTGGCTATAATAACTATGGCTATGGAAATGACGGCTATGACGACAGAATGCGGGATGGGAGAGGTAAAAGAAATTAATAGCTTGTCTAAAAAGGTTTTCCTGTTACTTGAGTTGTAAGACATAGTAATTCCAAGACCAAGATAATAGCTTCATTCTGCTGTTTGGTAAAGAAGGCTGTTAAAAAAGGGGAGGGGATTGGGGAATTGTAAGAAAAGGTAAATAGATGGCTTAGGAGGGCTTCTGGTTAAGGTTTGGGTTGATACATGGGAAGCATAAACACCGTGCATTCACTGAAGTAATTGAGTGCTTTCAGAAAAAGAGTAGTGATGACTTTCGGCTTTTCATGATCTTAGAGGTGTGTGGGTTTTTTTGGTTTGGGTTTTCCAATAGGCATGGGAGGACATGGCTATGGAGCTGGAGATGCAGGGTCGGGGTTCCATGGTGGCGGTCATTTTGTTCACATGAGAGGGCTACCTTTCCGAGCCACGGAAAACGATATTGCTAACGTAAGTACCACGGGGGAAAGGGCTTCCTCGTGCCAGCAGTGTGCCTGTCCCTGTCTGTCCCGGCCCAAGCTCGGGGAGCCTTCTCAAACAACTCACTGCTACATCTGCCAAAGTTAACGAGCTTTTGTAAAGCTACTGTCTGAGGTGGGATTACCAGAGAAGTCAGCAAAGCTCTAGTTATCATTAATCCTTGCGTTCTGCTCTCTCCGTGAGAGGTGTTTTCCAGAGACAGCCATTGCTGCAATCGGTATCCTCATTTTAAGGCCTTCAGGATTTGTTTAAGCTTATGTGATTCTGTGAAAATGACAAGATTTTAAACTTAAATGGCTGAGTTTGTATATTTGTTTGTTGACCTGAGACTTAGTCCAGGAGGGGCAGGGTGGGCAGGCTGTAGAGTTGTGATGGCTTGGAGAGGACTGTTCCTCTCTTGTAAGAAATCAGGGAAGGATCCGGCAGATAGAAGGGCATCCACAGGATTTTTGGGAGTGCATTCTTGTGTCAGTGCCCATGTGTTGCTGTCAGGGGAAAAAGCTTTCTTAGGCTACAAGGCCTGGTTTAAACAGCACATCTTGGAGAGGGGCTGTCCTGCCAGTTGTACCTATCCATTATATATGCAGAGCTCCATTCTTCAGTTTGTGCTTGTTTGCTTTTGTGGGTGGGTTAGTGTACTTAAATGGAGGTGTATTTTCTTGTGCCAGTTTGATTGTTTACTTTAGGGTAAAGACTGTGACAAGGACCAAAAGTCAGGCTTTGATCTGGAGCAGGGAGGAAGAGCAGTGTGATTGACAGGAAGCTTTTCTTGAATTCCACGAATGCATCCTTTGAGAAATCTGAAGAAGCAGAGCCAAATGAAAACTGATTATTTTCTTGTCCAGGGTGCCATCACATTTGACTGTGTTGCTCAAAGCAGTGTGTGTAGGCAGGAGTTGTTTGTATCTTTGCTTTCAGAGAAAGCTCCTCAGGCTCTGTAGCTGCAGCTCGCCAAGCTGTGTAGTAACAATGGGTTGTAAACCTGATGTTTAGTGTCCCACAACCACGAAGTACTACTTGAGAAATGAGTAGTTAAATTTGTGTGGTAGGGTGACATAGAATTAAAGCAGTGCACCACTAACCATGGGAATGGAAAAAAAGCACCTGGCTTGAATTCTTCATTAAGGTGATTCGTTTTTTAATTTGTTTTTACCTAGTTTTTCTCACCATTGAACCCTATAAGAGTTCACATTGATATTGGAGCAGATGGAAGAGCTACAGGAGAGGCAGATGTGGAATTTGTAACACATGAGGATGCAGTAGCTGCCATGTCCAAGGATAAGAATCACATGCGTGAGTGTCGTGTTCCCTGATGCTGCTGCTTGGCCAGGCTCTAGCAGGGCTGTGAGCAGCAGATTCATCCTAAGGTTTTCCCAATTTACCACATTGCAAACTTGCCCCTTTGTAGCCTTCTGTCTGTCTGTAAGGGGGGTGGGGGGGATTGCTTTGTATCTCTGCTTCTGGTCTGGGAAACAAACTGAGGCTTCTCCACTTCTTACAGAGCATCGATATATTGAGCTATTCCTGAATTCCACTGCTGGAGGTGGCTCTGGAATGGGAGGCTATGGCAGAGATGGAATGGGTATGCATCAATTGCACATTTAGCTGGTGCTTTGCCAAGTCTGAGGAGGTCCAGGCTTGTAATGTGGCACTTTTGGCTTTGCAGATCAAGGTTACGGCTCTGTTGGCAGGATGGGAATGGGTAGCAATTACAGCGGTGGATACGGAACTCCTGATGGCTTGGGCGGATACAGTAAGTACAGGTTCTCTTCTCAGTGTTCAGGGGAAAAGTGAAATGAATGTCGGTCTTCTGATAGAGAGGGGGCAAGGGTGCCAGGCCTTGGGCTGGAGAAGGGAAAGAGGGGTAGCGGTTCTTGGAAACAATCTCTGGGGGCTTTACACATTGTGCTACTGCAGCAGACTGCAGCTGGTTAAGAGCACTAATGCTGGACTGTTAGTGTAAGTTGCCATCTTCAACCAGTTGTTCTGTATTACCCATCCCATTTTTCCTTTTTTTAAGGTATGTATGCGTGACCTTGTGTCAATTGTTTGCAGGTCGTGGCAGTGGAAATAGTGGAGGATACTATGGGCAAGGAAGTATGGGTGGAGGAGGATGGCGTGGGATGTATTGAAGGGGATAGCCTTGTTTCTGCAAAACACCTTGGAAGAAACAGTCTCTGGTCTACTAGACTTTCTTACAAAATTTAATTTCTTTTGTATTTTAAGAACTTTATAATGACTGAAGGAATGTGTTTTCACAATATTATTTGGTAAGCAACAGATTGTGATGGGAAAATCTGTTTTCTGTAGGTTTTATTTGTTGCATACTCTGACTTTAAATAAATTTTTATATTCAAACCACTGATGTTGATACTTTTTATACTAGTTACTCCTAAGGATGTATTACATATTCAAGATACAGTCGGTTTAAAATGTTGTACTATGGTTCCATAAAGGTGGTTGTACTGTAACTCCTATGAACACTGATTCAGTTCTATGTAATCTTGGTCTAGTGAACAAATTTAAACATTCACTTGTTTAAGGGGAGATGGGTAGATGAATAGGTTAGTTTATTTGGTAATGGCTTTCCTAAACCCTTTTGATAAGTTGTATGTAATAACTGCAGCACAGCATAAAGCTGTGGAGGCTCAGTCATTGTCCTGGCTTCTTCCTGCTGCTGTCAGCACCCCCCAGCAAATGTACACCTCTGCAGAGGAGCAGCACCCTCCCTGTTCTTGCCTCCACCCCACCGAGCAGCCAGGTTCATTTCCACACCTTGCTGTAGTGCTCTAGAGCCTGCATTTCACACCTTACCTGCAAGTCTTAATGAAACACTAGCACAACTTTTAGCTAACATGGCATAGGTCAAATACTGTTCATTTGATGCTTTTTACTTAGTATTTTTTCCACAAACATGCTTTTAGGAAGAGTGAAGGAATTGGAAGGAAGTTACTTATTTTCTTTCTTGAATTTATTGTATTTCAGCATGGTTCAGCTTTTTTTTTCACTGCACAGAGCTGATTTGTCTGTATTTGTTCAAAGTTTGCCAAGCCATTCTACATAGGAGCTCATTAGAAGCGAAGATAGCTCTAAAATATCTATAGGCCCAATACTTCTTCAGTAACACACAACCCAAACACGTTGAGAAAACGTTTTGTGCATTGTGACCTGTAAGATATGTAAGAAACTTACTGTTTGAAGACACTTAACATACCTGATGTGTAATGGAAAAAGGTATTTATTCTTCTGAGCCAGTGTGATCTCCCAAATTAACTGCTTTGTCCTCAATGCCTCCCTTAAAATGTCAAATGTGATCTTGGGTATTGCAAGTCTGTCACCTGTTTTGCTAGTACTGTGTTATATCTGTAATAAATGTCTTCTTGTGGGAGAGAGGAGAATGGAATTTATTTCACTAGAGAATGTGTTTGGGTGTGAAAAGGGACTGGAAGAGCTGAAACGGGTAACTGGCACAGGAACCTTTCCAAGCACTGGAGCAGCGTTGGCTAGGAAGGGGAGGGAAAACGAGTTCTTAAACGTTTGACCCCCTGTTGCTCTGCAGAAACGGGAATATTTTCACGGCCGGTTACTGCAGCCTCGGCTGCGGCCGCTGAGCGCTGCGGGAAGGGCCGGGCGGTGCCTTGGCTCCCGGGCGGGGCAGGGCTCAGCCCGGAGCCCTGCGCGGGGAGGAGCAGCAGGAACGTCGGATTGGCGCTGGGGGGGCTGCTGTGCCCCCGGAGCAGGAAGGCAGGAGTCGCTTCAGCTCCCACAAGGAATAAAATGCTACTCTGATCCTGTCTGAACGGTTCCAGGTTCTCGTGGGTACCCCACAGCTCGCTGTCCTCTGTGAGGAGGATTTAGCAGCGAGAGCAAGGTTTCACAGACAGAGACAGCATCAGGCACAGTGCTGTCCAAAATCCTTAAAAGCTGGCCAGGTCTGTAGTGTGATGCAAAGGGAAATGAAATCATGTGGAACATCCAGCAATCATTTTGTTTGAGGCAGAAGTCTTACCTGCAGTCAGTAATAGCAATCTGCATAATTACATACTTTTCCTATGCAAATAGGACAGCACAGAGGGGAGGAAAAGATGGCAGTCAAGTAACAATTTATTGCACATTATGGAAATGCACTACTTTCTTATTTTAAAAGATTGCCTGTTTTAAATTATTTCTGTTTAGCTGCATCCCTTCTGACAAATTATTTATTAAAGCAGTGCAGATTAGCTTTATCCTACCATCTCTCTCCTGCATCAAACCCTGCTGCCTCCATGCCTGCCCCACGTAAAGCCCACCAGGAACCACTCTCAGGAAGCACATGAGCAGTACCTGATTGAGTATTTAGCAGAGTACCCCACTTCCCAACACAGGCAAAAGTTTTCTAAGCAACTCAGAATAAAATACTCTTGAGTTACAAATTTAAATTAAGTGACATTATTCTCAGATAACTTAAGTTTATTATTTTCCCCAAAAGATATTTACAGATTTACAAGTATGTGTGTGTTATTTTACAAAAAGTTACATCAGGTGATTTTTCAAACATCTTCCTTTACAAATGCTACAGAAGCAATTACACTGACGTGTGAAAAAGAACAGCTATGCTAGCTTTTAGGATATGGACAAAATCCTGACCCTCAGAGACAAAGCCAAGCTACACAAGGTGCAAGCAGTGCACTGAGGTCGAAGTGAGAACAATTTATCAAAGGCTATTATTTCTATTTGCCTACGGAAAGAACAAGGATGTTACATCCCAGCAAAAGTTACCATCAGTGACAAGACTGGTTAGACTAAGAAGGGCTCAAAAGTGCTCTGCAAAAAAAATGAAATTTAGGAACCAACCAACTCTGAAAGTTGGAGAAAGATGGTGACAAAATAAGGAAGAGCCTCCCTGTCGAACACAGAAAGGATGTGATCCCCAGTATGTAATCCCAGTCTTTCTAGAGCTACGCAGTGACTACATGTACAAGCATGACTTGCATGAAAATAATGCAGAGACTTGTTCAAGGTTACAGACAATGTCAGACCAGAGGTCTGCAGTCAACAGCTCTCTTCTAATGGAAACACATATATCAAATTAATAGTTCATGTGAAAATATCATTCAGCAAAACACGCCTTCCTTCAGTAAGTGCCCCGAGGCACTGTTTGTTCCCTGGCTGACCAAAGCTCCCCTTACACCTGGGACTGCACAGAACAGCTGCCAGTGCAATATTCTGGGATGTATCAAACCCTGCCCATGAAGAGGAAGTAAAGGAATACACGGTATTTGGCAATAACTTCTCACACCACTGCATTAATTGCCATACTTCTTTCCAGTACAATTTAAAACCAGCTACTGCATGGTTTTCTTCACAGCAGCCTCTCACAGGCACACTCTGGCAGAATTGGTTTGGACTTGTGGCACGTGATCCTGTAAGATTTTGGCCTTCCTCCAGATCATTTAACAACTAAAATACTCATCCAACACACATTAACACTGAGTCTCCTGTATAAACTGCCCTGCTGCCTCCCAAAAAAGCTGCTGAGCCATTTAGTAGACCAACATGCCCATCTGTTTTTTTTTTTTTTTCTTTTTCCATGTGCATTTTCTACATTTGGGTACCATCATCTCCATTTGTTTCAAAAGGAAGCAGAGAAGTAACTTGTCCACAGAGCCTTGAAACTGCAACTCTACACTGCTTACCTGAAATTAACCTGGAATTAACTGTTGTACATTCTTTAGTTGGTGGTGTGGTTTGTACAGGATGATCTAAACACCAGAATTAATAAATATCTTATGGCACGTTAGAAGAGCACCTCTGTATTAGTATTGCATGGCAGGAGTCACAGACCCGGACAGGCTTTGGTGAAGAGGGCAGAGGCAGCTCATTGTCAGAACAGGCATTGCAGAAGATCTCCCCACAGTTCCTACAGTGATGCTAAATCATGGGCAGAAGATCAAAAATTTAAATTTACAATGGAAATGTACCTGGTGATTTGATACCAACAAACAATACACACAGAGCAATCCAAAACAATTCCTTTCACTTCTTGAGTCTGAGCATGGAGTCAGTTTGCAAAAGAGATTTCATCTACACCCCAAACCATCATGCAATCCTACACAAATGGTGTTTGTCAAGGATTGCACCACAGACAGATACATAGTCCTTCTAGATATTTATAAATATATGTGTGTGCGCATATATATATGAAGATTTGAAGATTTTATTCAAAGCCTGGATTAAGAATGTATTCTGCTATAGGAAAAAGGAGCATAAACAATGATACCCAAAATAGTGGATGCTTCTGTCAGGTAGCTAACTGAGATTTAACATAAAAAGGTAAAGAAAACTTCCTGAACACATTAATAAAGCACAGAAATTAATGTCACATTTTACTTACAATTGCAATAAACTCATATTTTCTTACTCTAGTAGATAAAAAATGCCGTTAAAAGATTTCTACCGTGTCAAATTCTAACAGTGCCAGAGCTGATAAGAGTTTGAGATAACAATTCCACAAAGAAGTTAAATAATTTTTAACTGAGTTGCTTTGTGGAACTTCACCATGACACTGTTTCTTTAGAAATTAGGGCCCAGCTGCATTTTATGTATCAAAGAACTGGGAAAAATATCTCAAAAATAACTCTGCATTCACCTGATCACTGACATTTCATGCCACACCTTAAAAATAATTAATAACTACATCATACATGTAATAATAATTGCATTACATTTGTAAACAAGTTGGGAGAAATCTTGTTAAAGTTTTACCTTCCTTTTGGAAAGTGAAAATTCCTTTTCACATAGCTTGCAATGAGTGGCCTCTTTGTCCTTCAACCAAACCTGGCCCTGGAGAAAAAAATATCATAATTATATGTATGTGATGAAGTTAAAATTTGGGCTCCAGAGGACAAGACAAATCAAGAGCAGAACATTCACTGCCTGAATGCTCAGTGCCCTGGGACCCATGTAGTGTCACAAAGACACTCTAAAGCAGCACAGGACTGCTCCAAAACACTGCAAAACCTTAGGGGTCAAGACAGAGCACAGGTGCAGAGAGAACAGGCTCGAGGGGGTAAAGCTGGACAGTGGCTCAGCTGCAAGAGCAGAAAGGCATCCGAACCTCAGAGTGAAGCTTATGTCCCTGCTGATCACATGGGAACAGTCCTCAAGATACAGGGAAGCCAGGAAAAACAAAACAAAACAAAACAAAACAGGACGGTGCCAGGAATTGCCAATTTCCTTCTGTTCAAACCACTTAATAAACCCAGAAGTCTGCTCAGCTGTTTCAGACACTTTCACCTGGACTGCAGTAGTATGCCTGGTGACACACCAGATGATCAAACATGTGCAGACAAAATCTCTGCTCTCAGATGCTCCCTGGTGTTTTTAAGAAAGTCCCAAACCTGCTGACATTACACATCTTATTTTATCACCTTTGGTGCTACAAGTTTACTTAATTCCTAGGATGATCAAATATTATTGATCACTGAGAAGTACTATGCAATTTAAGCTCAGTTGGCTTCACATTCTGTCCCAGATACCCTTTGTAAATTATAGAAGGGTATGTACTTTTGCAAGAAAAAGGTCAAAATGCATCAAACAAGCTGTGCATCAAAGAAGGAAAATCAAAAGCAAATACATATTTTCAGGGGTTACAGGGACTCTGTGGTTCTCTCCCACTGGAGGAAATCACAGTGAGTCTCTCTGGAGTAGTTGCTGTTGGAGAGAAGTCCTCTCATGCTTATGAAAGAACAGTTAAAAAAATTATTTTCTCAAAATGCTACTGACCTGCAGTGCCTTGTTCGCTTCTTTTATATCTTCTATTTTCAGCTTTGATCTAAAGAATAAGATAATGCTACTTCAAACTTCTACATAGTCAGTTATGCTCTAACAACTTAAAAAGCTGTCTTAGGTACTTTAAAATTTTTAAGCCAAGTCCTGTGACCAAGAGTACAAGACCACAATATGTCACTTCAGAGGAAGCAGCCTCCAATGCCAACCCACTGAGAACTGAGTCACAGGAGACATGCACAAAGATATTCTACAGGGCATCAAAGGTCACATAAATCACAGCAGAACTACTGAGAAGACAGAGATCACTAAATGAAGCTTCAGCACCACATGATAAGCAGGGTGCTATTGGCCAGGTGACCCCTTCCATCCTCTGCAGTGGGCAGCTGTGCTGGGTGCAGCTCCTCTCCTTCCCAGGGGCTGTGGTTTGGAATTGTGCAGAACACAGGTTGATAACACAGAGATGTTGCTGTTATTGCTGAGCAGGGTTCACACAGAGCCAAGGCCTTTCCTGCTCCCTGCTGGGGAGGAGACTGGGGGTGATGGGAAGTGAGGGGACACAGCCAGGACAGGGGACCAAAGGGATCAAAGAGGTATTCCAGGCCATGTGGCTGATCATCATACTCAGTATCTGAGGTGTGGGAAAGAAGGAGGAAGGGTGGGGGGCGCTCCAAGGCTTGGCTGATGGAGTTTTGCCTTCCCAAGGCACCATTCCACGTGATGGGGCCCTGCTCTCCTGGGGGTGGTTGAACAGCTGCCCCACCATGGGCAGCCTTGAATTAATTCCTTGTTTTGCTTTGCTTGCATGTGTGGCTTTTCTTTTCCCTTTAAAACTGTCTTTATCTCAACCCTTAATGAGTGTTCCAGCTTCCACCTTTCCAGCTCTCTTCTCTCCCTGATCCCAGTGGTGGGGAAGTGACTGAGCAGCTGTGTGGGGCTTGGTGTCTGGCTGGGGCTCAAGAGGAGCAGCACTGCCCTGCTGGAGCCAGAGCTGTTACCTTCTCCTTGAGGTTCCTCTGGGAATGCCACAACTGGCAAACCAGGCAACTGTTCTCACTGCAGAACAAAGCCTAAAGCCCTTCAAACCAGGATTTTCTGTTCACAGCACTGTCATTACCCAGGAGCTCACAGCCACCCCACCAGTCAAAAATAAAAATTAACAGGCCTGACCTAACTAGACACATTGACTTCTGATAACTGGTTAGTTATCAAAATAATAATATTGTCATATACTGTCTAATATGCATTACCATTGTCCCACTGATTTTCTTAATTCAAGTGTATATGACAAAAATAATATGTATAAGTCATCATGAATAATGAAATTACTCGCTCAGCTTGGATGCCAGTTCTTGGAGAGCAGCTTCTTGGTCCTCACAAATGGTTTTCAGTTGCTTGTTCTTCTCCTGAACTTTAAGGAACTCCTTCAAACACAACAAAATAAAACTAAATGAGATTATTCTCAAATTGTGCTTGCCCTACTGCCTAGAAAGCTGCTCCTACTGAAGCTGATTTTGCTGAGAAAGCCAAGTGCGTGAGTGATTCCTCACACTCCCTCCAAATCCAACCTGGACAGCAACTGCTCAGGATTAAACTCTCCCGGACCCCAAGAGATAAAGGAAGATTTCTGCTTCTGTAGCCCACTCCAAGGAGAAAATAAATTCTGATGGACTGGAGAGCCCAAGAGCACCAGAGAGCCATGGGTCCAGCCTAAAGGGAGAAGACAGAGCCTTCAACACAACTGAGAAGGGAAAACAAGGATTTCATTCTTCCTAATCCAGAGTACCGAGTTCTCATCTGAGGACTAAATGGGGAGTAAAAAGCTCATTTTTTCCTCATTCTATTTGTGAGAATACATACATGTAATCTTTCTTATCTATTTGCAGAAATTATTTAAAATACCGTGTCTAAGTCCATAACTAACTTTGCAGTCAATTTCTAAACTACTGGTCAAAATTTGCTGCAGAATTTACTTTCTTAAGGTTAACTATTTGTTGGGTCTCTGTTCTCAGATGAGATACAGTTTCCTTTTCCTTTAGAAGATCATCCTCTAGGGTTTGCCGCCACTCTTTTTCTATCTTCAGATCTGTTTCCAGCTGAAGCCTAGAATGGGGAAAACAAAACAAAACAAAAATCACTGTGCACAACAGTATCACTTTTAAAAACAAAACTGAGTTTATTTATGGGTCCAATAGACTGTTACCATAATAAACTATTAATTTACATGTTTTCTAAACCAGAAGTAATGTGTCAATATCATGATAATTTTAGGTATTAGTGTCATAAATAAAGCACTGTCACTTAGAAAATGCTATGCAAAGTAAGTTTATTTAAAGGACCAGGAATATGGCATAATTTTGAAGAGCTCACCTTTGAAACAAATGAGTAAGAGAAGACTAACCACAAAATTCTCAAGTATTTTTAAAACATGCATAAGGCAAAGCCCCTTAACTTTATCCAGCTTGTTTCTAAAATAAACCAAACCAACCAGCCACAATGTCATTGGTGATGCAGACACTCACTGCAGGTATCTCTGACACCATAAAAGCTATTTAATTTTATACCCTTAGATGTGAATCTTCTATTTTAGACTAAGGTTTATGGCATTTTGAATAGAACTGAAAACAAAGGAGGAAGGACTTTAAATCACTATTTTTATTGAGCTTTCTCCACAGCTGAGGTTCAGCATAAAGAGGGATATAGATTCTATTGGCTTAGCTGAACTTCAGTTAAACGGGATGACAGAAGACCCATTCTAGCTGAAATTCTACTATTGGTTTCATGGAAGAGTTGGAGTTTAGAATGTTATGGAGAAACCAATGTGCTGGAAGCACACTGTTCAACCTTCTAGATCTAAACTGTGCCAACACAGGGAACGAGGGGAAAAAAAAATCTGAGAGTACTCATGCAAGGTCTTTCGATGGGAAACCTACATCCACATTAAGTTTCCTATTTTAAAACCAAACCCACTTTTAAAGGAAAGACTTACATTTTGGGACACTACCTCAGCATCTGGCTGGAAAAGAAGTGAACATGACCTGGAGGTTTCAGAATTGCAGAATTCTAAGGCTGGGGTCTGAACTGTTCTTTTGCCCAAATCTGCAGAGGTGACTGTGGTAGTAAAGTGAACATTTGTCATGACAGTTGAATGAGTGGATTGACATTCAGAATTTTGAGAGAAGCAGGGGAGGGCTAACAGCTGGATTGGAAATCACTGATTTTTAAGCCCCAGTCTTTGTGCCACAGATTCACTTAAAGAAGTGATGTTTTATCTTCCCAAAGAGGGAGAACACCTGTTCTTACAGGGAGCTTCTAACATTCTGTACTGATTTACATTAGTACTGAAGGATGGAACAGGAGAAAGACTAGAGGGTTGGCTTGTACATTAGCTTTTAACTTCTATGACTCCACTGGATTTTCACATTTTATTTCCTGTGCAGTTCAACCACTTCCACCTCATCCTTAAGATGGATCAATCAAACTACTGTTGTGCCATTTCTGTTTAAGTCTACACTATTCCAGACTCGTGGGCTTTGTTAAAAGTGTGTTTTACCACTGCTCTACTACATATTTTCCCCGCTTAGGATAATTTCCTCCTGAATTAAGCTGGCCCTTTTAGCCAAGAAATAATGCTGCTCTTCCCCTTCCTTTCAAGCTGTATGTCATTTTAGAGGCACCCAAAGCCAGCTTGGCTTCCTTGGAATGACATATTTTCTTCTGCCTTGCCAGTACCTGACACAAAGATCTTTAGTATTTACATCCTGTTCAAAGCCATTCAACAACAAGCAGCCTGTATGAGGACAGAAGACATATTGCAACGTAGAATGTTTACTGCCATGCATTTTTCCAAACAGGAATTAAATACTCACAGCTGTTTCTCCTTCTGGGAGAATTCGTTCTGCAGGCTTTCAGATTTATTCACATATTCCTGTTTAAGTTTCTCATCCACAGCCTCAGCCTCCATTTGAGCCTTCTCTGCTTGCTGCAATCTGGTGTAATTCAAATCAACTTTGGGTAAAACTGAAGCTAGAACTAGGGTGTAGAGGGTGAAGAAGACAAATAAAAGAAAAATGGGGAAATAGAAACATTTCTAAATAAAAACAAAGTTTGGGGAAAACTCACAAACTCAAACGAGAAATCCATACAATGCCTAGAGAACTTAGCTCCTGGGTTTGCATACAGTAAGAGAATAATCACTGTAAGTAATAATTGTTTTATTTTATGCTCATGAATAACAGGTGCCAAAGCATGATACATATTTTAGAATTGAAGCATTTAATTTGATGTTTTTCTTGTTCCTTTAGCAAACGTTCATGTCTTATTTCTGAAGCTTCTTCTTCCCCCAAGTAGTTTGTGTTAAAGTACTTGGCTTGCACTAATCACCCGTTAGGGCAGAGCATGTGTTATGCAAAAGCAGCTCAAAACAACTGAGGCATAAGATTGCATACAGAGCACTGCAATCAGACAGCAAAAACCTTGACAAGCTTAATACAACAAATACATCCTGACAAGTGCCACTATATTTATAGAATTACCTCAACTACATCATAATTAATTTAAATAGTCTGTATTAAAAATAATGCATTCTTACACTGGTTAAAATAGCTCCATACTATAGACAAATCAAAATGATTCACTGAGAAATGAGGGATTGTTATTTGATTTAAACTTTTCTTTCTGAGTTACAGGTTTGTTCAGCTGACACTGCTCTTGGAATGCATTAGCTCACTGCAGCTCCTCTCTGGTGGATGTGTTGTAATGAAAGGAAATTCACTAAAAGGACATTTGTGCTATGTCATGGTTACACCTGTCTGCAGAACAAAAGAGCCTGTAAACCCCCAGTCAATGTCCCCACCTGATGCACTGTGCTCTGCAAAACTGTCTCAAAGGTCTCTCAGGTAAGTGGTGGGAGAGATCATCGAGATGGTTGATTTCTCACTTCCCAGCAGCTCACTGAGCACAGAGCTGCTCCCAGGCCCCAGTGTCAGCTAAAAAGAAGATGTGTCAGCAATATGTCTGCATTTGTGCTTCTGCTGATGAAGTTGCACCAGAGGGAGTTTCCAAAAGCTGCTGGCAAACAAGTGAACAAGGCTAGAATCAAACTACCTTATCAAGGGTGCACTATCTCACACAACTATCCCAGGGGCTTGAAGAATGCACCCAGACACATTTGCAATGGGAGTGCACACAGGGCTAAGCCATGGGACGGAGAATATTGGGAAAAACCAAGTCACTCCCCTGTGCAGAAGTTGACTGAAGCCACACAAGACATCAACACCGAAAGTATATTAAACCCCTCCCTAAATCACAAAATCAACTGCAGAGTTGTTTCCACGAGCAAGGCAGAAAGGGAGCTTTCCACCCAAAAGCTGCAGCATCATCCCCAGCCCAGCAGCAGGGCTGGCTGCATTGCTGAAATCCAGGCAGATGCTGAGCTGGCTGCAGTTTGCAGCTGGATTTGGCATTCAGGTGATACTGTGGCAGATACTTGTTTGCATAGATGACAGTGAGGTGGATAAGGCTCCTATTTCTGCCATGGTCTTCCTGCTGTTCTATTCAGTGTTTCTGGCTTGGGTTTTCTTTGAAGATGGAAGATAAGTTATTTTTCAGTGGCCAGTTCATGTTATGGGCTCTTTCTGCCTGCAAACCAAGGAATAAGCTACTACATAACCGTGCATTAAAAACCTCTTCTGTATTGTTGCACCTTGTCCCCACTTTTTCAAGCACACCCCTTTCTGCTGCAAAACTCCAAGATCATTTTCCCAGTCAACTTCCACTACAAACTTCAGAGCAAACATCAGGGAGTGTATTAAGGGCAGTCAGCAGCCAAAACTCTTCTTTCTGCAGTGCAGGCAAGCAGCAGCTCATAGCAGAAATAGGAGCTGTAAAGGCTGCCTAATGATGGGTGGAGGAAAGGAAAAGGGTTTGGGCACAACCACAGGTGTTGATCTCGGTGCAGACACAGCCAGGCAAGATCCTCAGCTGACAAACAGGTTAGGCAGGTTCAGAATCTGGGCCCCAGTTGTAAATCCTACTCAGTGCTCCCCCTCCCAGGGCAGCTGTGCTAGGCAGGAGGCACAGCTACAGAATTTACTGGAGCACTCTGTCTCTAACTGGGCTCCCTCACCAACCAGACTCCAAACACGTTTTTGCTCCATGAGAGTGTCCTCTTCCATCGGGGAGATGGAACTGTGCTTTGGCTGTCCAAAGGCTGCCATTCCTTCCCTGCACACACAGAACAGGGATGTTGGCACCACCCCCTTTTCCTACATCCATCCTTCTGAGAGAGCTCAGCCCCCTCCCTCAAACTCCTGCCACTCTGTTCAAGAAAACAGTGCTAGTTACAACCACAAAGCCCAACAGAGAGCGTGCTTTTGGGATAAATACAGCCTAAAAGTGAAAGGAGTCAGCAGGGGAGAAGGAAGTATTAGCCAGTGGAGCTACTTTTTAAATCTCTTAGTACCAAGGAACTGGAAAAATCACTAATTAGAAACAAGTGTCATAAAAATGTACAGTCAAAGTAAAGACATCTAACCTCTTAAAATAAAATTTGACAAAGAAGTGATTCAATAGCATTAGAAAACTAGCTTATATCTGCTTAATAATAGTGCAGTAATTTATTTTTATTTTTTTTTTTTTTAGGAGTGGTAAAGTGAGATCGGAGATGATGTTCTTTCAGAACAGAAAACCAGAACCCAGCTACGATCAGTTACAGTGCAGGATTTCTAATACCACTTTCAAGTTTTAATTGGACAACTCTGAAGTCCTATTATATCAGCAATTATTTCAACATAAGAGATCTGGAGGAGCTTTCAGAATGATATATCCTTGACAAGTTTATACTGGTGCTGAGCCTCATTGCTGGCACATTTGACGAATGACATTGCAATAGTCCTAGTTTGAGTTAACAGATCTTTGTCACTTCATGAATGCAGTGGACAAAAATCAAAGACAGATGAAGGCAGCAAAACAGTAAAAAACAAAAATTGGGATAAAAGGATAAAAAGAAAAAGAAAAAAGAGGAAAAAGGATGTCAATAAAAGAATATTCATGTCGCTAATTTTTTTAATACATAAACATGTTTTTCATAATCAGATTTAAATGAAAAAAAAGACATGTCAAACACCAACATGACAGGGCTTATGGATATGTTATCTTTTACAATTAGAAAGATCAATGTTGCATATAAGGCCATCAGATTAAAACATGTGAATCACATCTTCATATTATGCAGTACATGCAGTGTAACCATCATGTAAATTTATATTCTGGAATTTTAGTCTTTCACTTTTCAACCTTTCAGCAGTGAAAACTCATTAAGTCATTGAAAATCATGGCACTTCCAAAGCAATGGACAACAATTATAACAACTTCAGCAAATAATCAGTGATCCTTGATGGCATTAATGTTTATATTAAGCATATGCTTAAGTATAAGCAAGATTAATGCTTCAGTTTCTATTGCATTTCATTCAGGTGGGGGAAAAAAGAAGTAGGCAATAAGGAATCAGAGCTTTGAAACAACTGAAAGAACAACTTTTCATATCAGCATAAAATCCTAGGACCAGAAGAAAAATGGTAGAGGAAGAAAACTGAAAGATTAAATTGGTATTTAAAGTGAGTGCATTTGTCAAACAGAAAAAAATAGTCCAACAGTAAAGCATTAATTAGATGCTTCAGGAAGGCTTGGTTTAAATGTTCTAGTTGGAAATTACATTTCAATGGCAACTGCAGGAATGCAGCAAGATGTAAGGGGGTGGAGTTGTGAATGAAGAGAAACAAAGATGGGGCTGTACCTTTGTTCTAGTTGTTTCATAGTTGCATTAATTTGATTGGTCTTATCCTCTAATCGACTAATTATTTCATTTTTTTCTTTCATAGCATCTTCAGAAACCTGTGTTACAAAAGAGGTTCAAACTGAAATTGGTATAATTGCACCATTACCTGGTGGGGGCTTTTTCTTCAGTGTCTAAAGGGGCAAATGGTAAAAATGGCTTCAAGTTTTGATTCTCTTTAAGGATTGCCTTCTGAAAACCCTTAAGGATCATATGTAAAATCTTATGCCAAGAAAATCTGTAGTTTTATACTTTGCAAGTGTAGATGCTATTCAGTATTTAATAAATATAAATGTTCCCCTTTGGTTTCCTTCCTTAGTTAATCACTTTTAGAAGTCAACTTAAATTCACTGACCAAGCAACCCATTAGAGCCTTACCAGTGAAGAGCAAAGAGCTTAGTCCAGAAAATCACCAAAGTTCTCCTACAAATCCCCCCCCACCAGATCCCGACACTGGAGAACATTCTCTTATTCTTCTTTCCACCTCTATTTGCATTGCTCATCCCCTGGTCCAGTTTCCTCACATTTGCAGATGGGAAAGTACAATCCTTTGTCCATCACTTCAATTCTCTCTCTCTCAGCATCCTAATTCATTTCCCCTCATTCTGACACAGGCTTTACTGGTTTCATGTGCTGGTTTTCACAATTTATTCTCTAAATCACATTCATGCTTTGCATAAATAATTTGCTGGTATTTGCTTATTTGTTAGCTGCATTTGGGGTCCCTGAGATCCATATTCTCCCAAAAAAGGCATTTCATTGTTAAGAGATTTTCTTAATTTGTTAACAGATTTAAAAATAAACCCAAAACTGTAATAAATTTCTTCCATTTAACTTATTCTTGTCTTCCTTTCCATACTTTGGAAAGTCAGGGCTTCTCTTCAACTCCTCACTATGTGCTTATATTCTTCTGTTTTGTATTCTACAACGCAGGCCAAAAAAAATGTCCTTGTTACAGAACACTATTACTTTATTCAACCTGGGATTGTTATTAGGCCATGATCTTATCCTTGTGCTCTTTTCTTCCTTAAACCCGACAAGTGACTGCCTTAAGAACTTGTATGTATGAAACCATGTTTACACAGGTAATGTTCCAAAATGTCAAGCTGACCTAAGAAGAACAAGGAAACCAAAACTCCACGGAACAACAGCATTCAGCTGACCAGAATGGCAAGAATGCATTTGTCTTTCTGTGATCCTTTCAGCAGTTTAACAGATTGTTCCTTTACCTGCAGCTTTTGGTACATTTCCACATTAATTGCTTTTACTTCATCAAGCTGCTGCCGCAGGCCAATGAGGGTGTCCTGCTTCTCATGGATATCCTTCTCCAGCAGCTTCATGGCAAGTTCTATCTCATGTTTCATGCTAACTTGAACCACTAGCTCATTCTCCATATCCTATAAAGTACAAGCACAATGCAACACAAAGGATTTAAATAGTTATGGAATTTTTTTTCTGGTTTGAAACTCTAACATAGCTGCAGCACCACCTATTTTACCACTTGAGAAACTGTGCCCCTCTTTACCTTTGCAAATTATCCATAAATATTACGTTAATATACTAACTGACCAATGGGAAATTTCACCTTTAGGAGAAGACAACTCACATTACCAGAAATTATGTTGAACAGAGTTGCCAAAGTATTAATTACAAAAATAGAACGGAAGTATTTGCATTTTCACAGGAAAGATTCAGCATCGAGAGTATAGCTAAAAGCTTATCTGAGAATTTATCAAAGAAAAACATGGTTGTTTTCTTAGGGTTATTCAGCAATATTGCTATAGAAACAGTGCTGCTGGGTTTAAAAAAAAAAATGTCCTGGCAGAGTGAATGTTCAGCAGAGGAGCAGTGCAGGGAACACTCACCTGCCGCAGCTGTGCCTCCTCCCGGAGCTGCCTGCGAGCCTCGTTGTACATCTCATCCAAGCCCTGCCTCGAGTGCTTGTACGTCTGCAGCTCTGCCTCCACATCCACTTTAGTTGCCTACAAACACAGAGGTTCTGTCTTTCTCCATTCTAAGTTTAATGGCATGGATTTAACACTCACAGGGAATATGAAGAAAAGCCTACAAACACATCCTCCAAGCACAGGACAAACACGGCAAGAGCTGTCTCTGCTCATTAGTTAATAAGAACTGAGTGAAACCAGCAAAATGAACATCTGTACTGCAGTACTGCCCTCCTTTGGTGTCACTTCAATACTCTATGTGTGCATATGGTTGTAAAACAATCTAGTGTCCTGGAATTTTAATTTACTTATGGCATTTAGAAAGCTCCACAGATGTAATAAGCCCTTCCCCTCATAAAAGTTGTTTCATATTTGGACAAGCTAAGCTTACTTGAAGCTGAGGTTTACAAACTTTTGAACCAAAATTAACCACATTATGTCACAACATTAAAAGTGGAAAAACTAACATACCTCTATATGATGCTGTGTTTTCATTAAAATCAGAGTATTTTCACTCCTCAATTGATGGTTTTCTTCCTGAAGTTTAATTATATTGTTTTTTGCTATTGCTAACTGAAAAGAAGCAAGAGAAAAGCACTGTGACCACTTTTGTAAATAGAAATAAAGGAAAAAATATTCTGATTAATGCAAGACCAAAACATTCTCTTCTCTGTTCTCCCTGTCTGCTGAACAGAGGATTAGTTGTTTTCAAAGAAAGCATGAAGCTCCTGGTTTTAATAATGAGTCACTTTCATTACACAGCAGCAGCATGTTCAGGATACTTCACTGTTTCATGTCTGGTTAAGAAAGTGCTTTCTTTTCATTGCTCCATTGTGACTTAAAGACACATTATAACTTAAAGACTCGCAATTCTCTTTCGTTGTCCTCAATCTTTTCTTTCCACTTGGCTTCAAGTTCATCCAGTTTTCATTTTCTTTTTTGGGCCTCTTAATGTATCATATGGAGCAGCTTATATAAGAAAGCCTCCCCCATATGAAAAACAAAAATATTTACAAAAGATGACACTTCATAACTGGGGTCTACAGTATATAGATTGATGTCACAATTATAAGCCAAAGGATCAAAATAGGTGGACAGTTGGGCTGAAGGCTTATAAAGGAACCAGAATACCCTGAGAATTAACACTCAGAAAAATGTTTTCACTCTGTCTTAATACATCTTCCCCAGAGTGAGTTAGCTGTCCCTTCAGCAGCTCAATTCAGAGTTTTCAATTTTCCACTTCATTAACTAAAAAAGGTGCACTCTTATAAAGCTAAAAATATTGGAAACTAGTCAAGCACCAAAAATAACCAGAAATATAGGCTATAAGCACAAACCCAGAACCAGACAAGCCTAAAAGCTGTATATAAGCATCCAGTAAACAAGCAAGAAACAATCCTTTGGCTAAATCTGAGAACTGGAACAGAAACAGTTCAGTGAACTACTTTCTGTCTCTTTGTAGCAATTGGTGTCATCCATTCTAGACTAGTCATCTGCACAAATCAGACTGACAGCTGGCATTAAGAAAGGATTCTCTTCTCATTTTGTCCAAAATTGGAAATTGCAGTGTTCTACAGATAGCGTGTACTGATGCTAGAGGCTACCTGGCAAGCTGACTTCAAATCCCTGCAGCCACTGCCCCTCTTCTTGAGGCCAAAATAAAGGTACCTGAATATATTATACAGAACTTCCATAGCTTAAAGTAATGTAAGTATATTTAGAAAAACAGTCCTTCAGAGATTATAATATGCTACACATTACTAAACCAAAAAAGTACCTCTTCAATCAGTTTAGTATTTGATTTCTCCAGTGAGTCAACTCTGGCATGTAGACTGCTAACTGTGCTACTGAAAGGGAAAAAGAAACAATGGTATTCCAGATTACATCAAAACTCATTCAACCAAACTCAAAAGCTTTAATGCAAGGTACAGTGATTAATGGTTAAAGAGCTGTGAGGTCTGTTCCCATTATTGGAGGTTTTCCTAAATATAAGAAAATGACTCTCCTTCGTTGAACATTTCTATGCCTCTTTCCAGTTCCCAATGTCACCCGTGTCGCTTAAACTCCTGGTTGGCTAAAACTTCCCATGCACTCTCCCTTTCCTTTATCCTCACAACCATATTGCATCCAAAACATAAATGAGGTCCCCCCTACAGAACAAAGCCATTCTCCAGATCCTCTTCCTCCAAAACATATTTCTTTCATAAAATCATTTGTTTCTCTGCATTTTTTTGAGATTTGTCCTTAAGCTATCTCTTTCTTGATGCTTCTTGACTTCATTTAGGAGTCTCACCAGAGTTTTATTGCCTTTTGGTACTCTGTTGCTTTGTATAGTATCAAACTACATCCAGGCCTTTTCCATAACCTGATTGCCTATTTCTGCAGGAAGCACCTTTTTTTCAGGCTGCACTTCACACACAGGGAAACAAAAAACCTATTATGTAACACCATTTGCTTTTTCACTTATTTCTCTGTGGTGTCCTCAGAAGTTGCCAGTTCATTAGGAACAGCAGGGCAGAGAGATTAATGCCTTTTAGGATGTCTAAACATAAACAGCTGAACTGAAATAAAAGAGGAGAGTGGCTGAATCCCTGATCTTGCAGGAAATTCTATGCATAATCCAGTGCACAAGAACACACAGAGGCTCACCTGGGTAATGACACTGCACAAACACCACTGCTCTCAATTGTGATAGCTCCTTTCTCCTCCTTTACTTCCATTTTGCTATTTGACGTGCTCAGCTTTTCTGTGCTGTTGAAGGTTTCTGCTCAGTGACACCATTTCAAAGCAGAATCCTTACTCAAAGCAATACCCTTACTCCAACAGGAGCCTTAAAGTAACCAATGATGCAGTTTACCAGCATTAAAAATTTTAAAAGATTATTACATTTCAAAAAGCATCTAGATCAGCTGTGCTACAGATTCTACAGAAGTTCTCTCTGGCTTAGTTGTTTCGTTTTGGTTTGTCGTGGTTCTTTTTACCTTTTTAGTTCCTCAGACTGTTTAATTTTGTACAATACTCCTCAGACAATTTAAATCACTGTTCTTCTATTTGCACAGTAACAAACACAGTGGTGGACTAGGTTTGTTCCATCCAGCAATGTAAGAGGAAAATGCTGCTTTCCTAAGAATTGCTTAAATGGGAACCTCCACCTACCACATATAAGCTTCTAGCAAGCAGTGAGCTTATTCAGTTTCAGTCCTAGTCATTAAAGCCACACACTACAATATTCTGAAAGGCAAAGAAATAAAAACATATGGATTCACCAGAACACTCAAAACCATTTTTGGCAGACTGTTAAATAGAACACAGTTAGAATCCAGCCCAAGCTTTTCATTCCTGTGAAGTTATGAACCATGAGGACCTTCATAGCTCTGGCCTGTTGGTTTTGTGTTTCTTTGAAGAATAAAGGTTTTGACCGTCCAAAAGCATGAAAACTGACTCTGAGCTCTCCAGGAGAGTGTCTTTTCCTACTTCACTAAATCTTCAGTCTAAAGAAGGAGAATTTGTAGCTTTTTCTCTGAAGTTCTTTCACAAAGCTGTGGTACAAAAGGCATTTACCTCTAAGCCTGGCCTGACACCCATACTTCAAAATAATACTTACTTCAGTTGCCTGTTTAGTTCCTCAACATAATTCTTTTGGTCCAATATGGCAGCAATCTGTACATTTCTAAAGCAAGCGCAAAATAAAATTAACGAAATTACATACTAAACTATGGACTGAAAGTAGACATATTTACCACATGCAAATGTCCATCTTAATTGTGTTTTTAAAAAGAAAGGAAGCAACTTCATCTCACACTCATGAAGGCAACAACACGAGTTGTTACACCAGTGAGACACAAAAAACTCCGATGCTTTAACTGCAAACATTTTCACTACATGAAACATAACATACACAGCCTGAGAAGGATAAAGATGTTTATTTACTCTGCTGTAACTCTGGTTCTTTGAAACTCTGACTAAATCCCAAGCTGAGGGCTTAAAGGTCTGCAGGCTCCTTTTTCACTGCCACCTGGCAAGCCTCCACTACTTGGAGGCAGGAGGTGATGCTGCTTCAGACTGCAAATATTCTTCCAGCTAACTAATAACACAGAACAACCCACTGGGTTACTTTTCTCAGGATCAGAAAATTTCATCTTTAGGGAACCTAACTTATTTCAAAAAGAACAGGACCCAGCCAAGAAATTGTTTTATTAACATGCAAAACAGGAGGCATTTTGTGAGGAGATACATACCTTTCTTTACCCCCAATGTCATCATCACTCTTCAAATACACAGAGAAATCAATCACCCCCACCTAGGGGAAAGCAAAGGTACAGTTTTGTATCATACAAATAAGTGCTGTTGATATTTACAGCCTTGTATTTATGCAATTGATAAAACCTCAGTTGCAGCATTTTTAAGATTCATCCAGTTTCAGCCATAAACTGAAAAACCTGAACTATAACAGTTTAAACAAGATTTTACAAAGTTTAATATTTACTTGGTTTATGCAATGCTCTCTGACGGGACCCTGTTTGTTCCTTCCATGTCTCTTCTAAAAAGTCTCTTCTCCAACAACTTTTGAAAAACACATTTTTCCTATTCAAGCAAAATACCATCTCCATTAAATAAGGTAAAATATTCTATCTATAAAAGTTACTTTATTTCAATTCACTACAGCTGCATAAACACATTTCACCACTGAGTAGCATTTTTTTAACATACCAAAACTATGCTCCTGACTGTGACTTCCATCAAGGTTCAGAAGTTTGCCTTTCTGCTCAATAAAACCTGCTGCTTCTGGCTTTTCTGAGAAGGCGCCTTCTTTACACTACTCTTCACAAACAGTATTATTCTGGACATTTTACAAATTGTGTCAAATTTGGACACAGTGCAATCAGAATCTCATCTGCACAGCCCCCATTAGATTCTCAAACTGAGTTTTCTCTCTCATGTAGCAAGGTCATCCAGTGAGAACAGAGGTGTAGCTAGCAACAGATTCTGTAGTCTATAATACACCTACTTAATTCTCAACACTAAGAGCAAGCTGATAAATTTTCTGGGATTACAGGCCTATTAGTATGATATCTGCTTGTACACAAGATCAGTGCCTGAAACTAACACTACACAGTAACTAGCACAAACAACTGAGGACAAGTTAACCACGTGATTCAAAATCCCACACCCAATTAGCTGAAACTTCTCTTTCCCAGAGGAACTGTTTTTTCATCAAATATATGAATATAGTAATAACCACTTAAGCTAACATGATTTTTTTCCACAAAGAAGCTGAAAAGAACCAATCAGGGCTGAACACAGTCTCCATCTATTTACAAATACCTGTGCATCTGCCTTTGAACAGAATCTGTTAATATTTTCTTGGAAAAGATCAGGGTTAAAAGTCAAAGCCCATTCAAAGCAGGAAGAATTCCAAGTCTTGCTTTGCAGAAACAAAGTAGTCACCCTCTTTTAAGAGAGTGCTTGTTTCAGGTCCCTGTATCATTCCTGCAATGTTCCAGAACAATAAATGAACCCAGCAGAGTAAACTGATTTTGTCCCACAGAGCAAAAAGATGGGTTGCACAAGTCAGATGGAAAGAACTCTGCCTTGCTGCAGCTGCTCCCAGCTGAGGACAAAGCACAAAACTTCACCCTTGCACTCTGACCACTATCTCCATTTCAAAGTCTGACCCTGCTGATAATGAGGTTAAGGCAACAGCCCCACAGATCCAGGAGCTAAACAGTCTCCAGTAGGATTTCCTAACAACTCACAACTCCAAAGTAACAAAATTCACAAACAAAAGGACAGAAAACTCTCAGGGATTGCATGTACATTCCTTTACCTGGATGGACTTACTTGTGAATCCAGGTCTTCTCCCTTCACACACAGGTTGGCATCGATCACATTTAGCCCAACTAACAGCCCAACAATAACTGCTCCTTCTTCCTCCATCATCAGGGCATGATACTCATAAAATTCACTGTGTTCAAGGAGAAAATTACATCTTACTGGGATATTCATTATATATACATGCGATAAATTAATCGTAAGTGGCATACACATCTTAAATTTCTCTTACTGTAGCCATACCACAACATCCTTAAAGTTGAACTGCTCATACTTAAAGAGACTGCCCATGCTTTCACCTCTTAAATATTTAAAAATTCAATGTGCATGTTTTGTCTCAGAGGCTATTAAAAACAAGCATACTGCCTTAGGCTCCAGATGGCTGGTACACTGTGGGGAGGGTGACAAGATTTACTTTGAAAAACAAACAAACAAACAAAAAACCAGAAAAGGCTCTTCCCTACACCTGCTGTTAGCCAGTTTGGAAGAGGACACTGCAACAATTGGATGTTTGGCCGCACCAAGTTGGACAACTCTTAAGTTGTTAAGAAGCACTGCAAGCAGTGCAGAAGAAAAATGGCAAAAGAATTACCTTTTGTGAAAAAATGCCTGGAATTTAGTGAATAAATCCTTGAAATTCAAGGACCCAAGGAAGAGATTAAATGGATAGAAGAGAAACATAAAGAGTTGAAATGCTAAAAAGGTTTTAAAAATATCATTACTTCACTAAACAAGAGAATATCATCACTTTCTTCTCCTTGCACTTTTTAAATAAAATTTTAGATTCTATGTAAAAAACTGTCTTTTCACTGGAAAAGTCCACGGCTGCTGAACACCGACAACATCCTGACATACCAGTGTTATCTAGGCACAAAGTCAGTCCTAAAAATATGTATGGCTTATAAAACTGAAATTAAGAAGTAACTTTCTCCATTTGTGCTTTAATTACTCTATCAGACAGGAGAAGTTATACTAGAAGAGAGCAATTCCAGTGTTAGAACTGTGGAAGCAAAGTCCAAAGCAAGAGCCATCCTTTCAATGGCAGCTCAGCAGAAGCCACAGGGATGAAGAAGGGTAGGGATGAAGTAACCTCCTCTCCAGTGCTTATTCTGCACAGTGGGGGAAGGCAGATTTTTTTTTTTTTGAGACTAAACCTCTAAAAAAATAACTTGCAAACAAAATCTAATGAACAGTTTTACCTGAGGAGGTCCCTCTGAATGATTAAGCAGCGAAGATAATCGGCCATTTTCTTCTGCATCAGCGCTAACCGCAACCAGGCCCGGGCACGGCCCAGAGGGGTCCTGAAACAAAGGGCATGGAGACAAAGAGTCCCAAATTAATTAAATCATGGTCTTTAACGCCTTATCAGTCTACTGGTGGAGAAACTGGTGTTTCTGAAGGGGTATTTTAAACTATTAGTTGAGTGTCACCATCTGGAAAGTCATAATGTTGAGGCTTTGACCTCAAGCTTTGGGATAACAGAAAGATTTCTAACTACTCAGCTGAGCTTGGGAGCAGACTCTGGGAAAACAGGAGTATAGAATACACAAGAGCCTGATAATCATGGAAGTCCTGTTTTCTGCTGAAGTAAAATATTTTGCAACAGTTTAGACTCCTTTCTGCAATTTGTTTATTAAGAGTTGAGGAGAATTGCAAGAAAATGAACCAAATGCCCATCACAGGCCACCATGGCAGCTTCCCTTCCCAATCCTACCCTCTGGCTCTAGCCAACACTTACTCAATTCTACCTTTAACTGTGTACAAATTCAGTGCTATCTTAGGAAGGGAATGCAAAAAAAAGATGAAGACATATGTAACTGGCAAACACTAATATCCAGCAAATTACACCTGGACCTTTATAACTTCCTCTTCTAGTGCTTGCATACTTAGAAATGGTAAGCACATAAAGGAAAAAGAAAAATCCTTCACAAGCTGTGTTGGAATAGTAAGGGAGTATCACACTTGGCAAGGGTTACTACTTCCTCTGGCCTGCCACAAGAGTAAATAATAATTTACAAGCCTGTGCTTTAGATAAGGTCTAAAGCTATAAATTAGAACCCTTATGCTGCCATGCATCTATCAGTGTAACCAAGCCCTTTTGGAATTTAGTGTGCAGCCAATTATAAAGCTAAATACAAAAGCACAGTGCAGTGAAACGGGAAGAGAACAAATTCACATCTGAGTAGGACTGAGCAGGCAAGACTCTCAAAAGCTGCCTAATTCTTTCCTCTTCAGAATGTAACCTTTTGGTTTGATACAGCCTTTGCTGACCACACTCATTAATATCTGCTGCAGTTCCAGACTGCAGAGTGGCTGATACACAACCAGCTCCTTTTTGCATCGTTGTTTTCCATCTCCCATTCACTTGTGCTCTCCCCCAACATCATGTGCTAGCTCTTCAAAGGCTTGATTAATGCCAAATGAAATCATGAGACACCTGCAGATTCTCAGGCAGGTCCTTTATTTTCCTGCTGCATTTTACCAACATTACTTACTTAAGGCCAGGCAAATCTCTGACACTTGCTGCTATTTCCTCAGCTTCTGGATATAATTTCTCCACAAGCTCCAGAGGACCCCAGATGGTTTTATTGTAACTTAGAAAGGATTTTCTTACTATGAAAAGAAAAACCAAGTAACTGAATTAATTTAAATTACTGCAGTGGCTTCCTTCACAATATCTGGGGAGTGAAAGGGTTAATTGCTGACTTCAGAATTCCAGGAAACTCTTAACTGAGACACTGGTCAATTCACCAGTATCCAAAGCCAAATTCCAAATTACTTTGCTGTGAATATAAAATTGATATGCTAGTAAAAAATTAATATAAAAAGGATGTGTAGCTAAAAATATACACTAGAGTTGGTAAACCCCGGACCCCTTACAACAAATGCTGTACAAATGGACAAGTTGGTAAATGTGGAAATATATGTGGTGAAGAATTAATAATTACACTATTCATTATAAAAGGTGTTCATGTGACCATTTCCTTCTTTTTTTTCCCAATTCTTTATGTAACATTACACATTTTTTTTAATCTACTTCCAGAAAAATGGCATATTTGGGATGAGAAATATGCAGCTAGACTTATTTCCACACCTTTCAGGCCATGCTTCAGGCAGTGCTCCATGACAACAAAGAACTGCTGCAAAGGTGGGTAGTCAGAATCCAGAGTGCGCCCAAAACTCAAGGCTGATTCAATGAGTCCTTTGATACTCAGTTTAGCCATGTTCAATAAATTTGCTCTTTCTACAGCTGTAGGGTCCTTTACAGCTAAGACAACAGAGGGGGGGAAAAAAAAAAGTTATGGTGTGTTCAAATTTTAGGAGTGACACAAAGAAATAAAGTGCTTCGTGACCACCTTGTTCAAAGAAAAACTTACCTTAACCTAATAAACTCATCAGAACAAATTCCCTAGGTGCTGTAAACCACCATGCCACAGAAAAGCATCCAACCCAACACACATTCTTAGTGTTCTAACAGGAGAATGAAACCTGAGGCTGGGAAATATCAGTTCTTAGGTACCACGGTGTCTCAGAAGCAGCCAGGTCACTGCAATAGAACACAGCACCTCTGCTGCACGGCACCAAAGCAGCCTTCCTATTAATTGATGGATTTATTTGGTGCATTACAGCCTACCTACAGAAGCAGACATCATACTTTTTATATATAATCACTTTCCACTGTAGCTATAGTTGCACAGTGATACAAACGCTTGCCTTCCTTCTCAGGCTCTAGAGAGTCTTTGCCACTAAACCAGGAGCATTTTCTGGAAAATAATGCATGCCAAAAATTCAGTTTCTCTTCTAGCCACCAAGTATTTTCTACACAGAAAATGTTAAGAATTTAAGGTTTTGCTTTAACTTGAAGTTTTTGGTAAACATTACAAAGTGTACGCTACAAAAATACATTTGAGGATTAAATATAATCAGTAAAAAATCCATAGCTTTTTACAATGATCTTAGTCTGACAGAATGGACAAGTTTCCTCTTCTCAGAAATTCTGCTACTGAGAACAGAGTGCTCAGGAAATTCTTAAGCTTATTTTCATTTATGATGAAGCAATTCAAACACTCAGGCCAGACCCTATTTTCTCAGAGACAAAACGAGCCTCTGTTTATTCATTATCATCAAAGTAACCTGGAAAGAAACAAAAGAGTTGATGATTTACTGTTTAATTAAATCAAATAAGTGAAGTAAAGAAAAAAAAAAACTTTTTTTTTTTAAAGACATTGAGGCACAGATGTCAAAACATCTAGAAAGACTTGCATCTGAGAAGAAAAAAGTGAGCCTGTTCCTTCCCAAATGTGAGTATTGGTATAGGACTGCATCTGTTTGCATGTGAGAAAGCACAAAGAGCCCAAATCATCATAACAGATGGATATTTTCTCAGTTCCTCAAGAGCAATGAAATGACTTGTCTCATTTCCTGCAGACTTTAGGGATTGGATATTAGAAACCCTGAAAACTACTTTCTCTAGTTGCCTGCCAAACACCCAACTAGCATACTGCCACGAAACATCATCTACCTCTGCTTTCTAGGGAAAACAATGACTGACATTATGTACCTTCAACAAACTTAAAAACTGCTTCTGTACCCAGAACTTCAACAGAAAACCCCAGAAGACATTAGAAAACAATCAGATAATGAGAGACACGGCTCTGGCCAAACTGTACCCAGTTAGCAGCCACAGCTCACTGCTTTGTCTCTTCCTTCCTTCCTGTTCAGCTGCTGGGGACTGACCAGCCCTGCCAGGAGCACAGCATCCCTGCCTGGGAGAGCCGGAGGCTTGCAACAACAGCAGCCTTTCTGCTGGCAAAGCACACGTCCTGCTTTTTTATTATTGTATTCTATTACTGCTTTCTACTGACAGGATTAAATACACGCGCTAGTGGAGGAAACGCCTTGCTCAACGCAGGCTTCAGGTGGGTAGCTCTCCCTCGCTACGTATCCCGTCTATTTCCCCAAAGGCATCGTGAAAATTCCTTTGTCAGGTGACCTCATTTGGACTTCTGGAGCTGATCCTCCTCAGACAGACTTCTGTGTCTGCTGTCCTTTTAATTATCAGCCTTCTTGTCTGTTCCTTCTGAGGCGAAATGCATTTTAGGTCTGCTTTAAAGTGTGGTCTACCTGCATGTTTTTCTTCACCTGCTTCTTAAAAAATATAAATAAATAAAATTTAAAATCAAGATTTAGAATTTAACATCGTGCGCAATTCTAGATCCTAGCTGCTGCTCGGGTACTGTATGGGCTATTACAGAACAAGCTCTGCAGGGCTCTCCCCCGCGAAGCAGCTGCCCCCTTAAAGGGCTTTTTGCGGGTCCCCGGCATCACCGGCTCCGAGGGCCGAGGTTCGGCCCAGGAGGCGACATCGCTGCCGGGCTGGACGAGCAGCCGAGCCCTGCCTTACGCCGCTCCGGCCCCGGCATCCCCGCGGCAGCCACGGCGGCTCCCCGGCCGCAGCCCGCGCACCGCGGCCCCGCCACCGCCCCGCTCCGCGCCCTCGGCCCCGCGGCCCCCGCGCCCATCGCGGCCCCGCTCACCCATGGCTGGAGAGGAGAGGAGAGGAGAGGAGCGCAGCGGAGCGGCCGCTCCCTGCGGGCCCGCGGCTCCTCCCGCCCCTCTCCGCCCGCCCGCTCCGTGCGGCGCCCCCGCCGGCGGGAGGACCCGCCCCCGGCCCTGCCGCCCTGTCGCGATAGCGCCCCCCGCCCCTATCGCGACAATCCCCCGCTGCCCGCCTGGACAGCGGCGTCGCCAACAGGGATGGGCAAGAGCGCCGGGGCAGCCCTGGGTACAGGAAACCTCGGACAGGAGCTAAGCACAATGTAGCAGCACAAAGTTGAAACCTCTCCACCCTTCTCTTGTGACAAAGCTTCGATCCCCAGCATTTATTCAAAATAATGACTCTGTAGCATTAGACAACGTGTATCAGAATAAATAATATTATTATAGAAAAATCTGTGAGTTTGGTACCTTCCAAGGTAACGTGCTGGGAATCAAAACCGGTATTAAAAAAAAAAAAACCAAAAACAAACATAATTTTTTGAGATTTAATTTTAAAAAGCCCTAGAATGTGAATCTGGCTATAAAACAACCAAAACACACTGAGGTGTTTATCACTAAGCATTTTTGTCACATCTGGACAGGATCTCAGTTGATGCTCACTGCACCCTAAGCACTACAGTATGCTTTGCTTAATAATTATTCTTTCCTCTCATCTTTTTGGGCAAGCTAATCCAGCAACCTGTAAAATAAAAAGGTGTTCTTTACCTTGCCCAGCTTCAGAGACTGCACAAAACAGCACGAAGGGTGTCACTGCCTGAGCCTGCAAGGAAGGACCAAAGGACAAGGGGAACACAGGGATGGACAGGACACAGCCCATGGTGACATGGATGCTGCTTATAGCCACTTCTTATATCCACTATTCCCACCTCTAATAAGGAGAAAGGAACCCACACATTTAAACATTAAACAATTCTAAAATAGCCACTAGCCACTGTGACCCTGCTAGTCCGGCACAAAACAACTCCCTTTTTTTTCCCATTTTTGGGAATCCCAGCGACACGTAACACAGTAGGCATGCATCTGCATGAGGAACCTGTTTTAAAGGCAGCACATAGAAAAAGAGATCTGTTACTGCTAGAAGATCCTCTACTGCTAGAAGATACTCACTTGCTATATTCATTGAAACACAGAGTAGTTTTAGAGAATTGCATCTCAGTTTTGTTTGAGACTACCCGAACAAAACATGGTTTCATCTGTAGACTGCTGCTCAGTCAAATTTTTACCATGACAAAGAAGAAAGGATGAATTTTTTAAGTGGATAAGGAAATGTTCTTGTGTTTGTTTCTCATGCAACTTCATGATGGGATGGCAATACTGTTAATTAATTTATTATGTTTTTAATAGCATGCAAACCATTTCCTGGATAAGCATTACTTGGTCTAAGAAAACAGATTAGTGAAATCTTAAGACCTTTCTACACGTAGATCTTAAACACAGAAAGAAAATCTCTTCTAAAAACATATTCTGATGTCACTACTACAAAAAAAGAGCATATTTTACCCTATTATTTTAATCTTTGAAAGACACAGAGCACAGGCACAGTTGATGAAGCATTTATTTTCACCTGAAAAAAAGAGGATATCCCATCAACTTTTCAAATTATTGTTGTACTGTTCTAAATATTTGCTTTGTATAAAGCGAAGTATTAACAAGGTATAAACAACTTTAACGAAACCAACAGCAAACCTTTATTATTTCAAACATAACAAAAATAAGGGAGCAGTTAAAAAGAGTGAAAATGCCCACATTTAACAAGTTTGTCTGCAACTGTATGCACACAGCTACTTGACATTGATCCAAGAGAAAACAAATGCTAATGATTCTGAAGAATCAAAAAAATTGATGTTTCCACCAGCAACCTTGGAAGGAAACTTCTCGGTCTTTTCAGTCTAAAATATGAGGTAGCATAAAGAAACAAACAGAGATCTCTCGAGTAAAACATGTTTTCTGTTGTTTATATGCCATCATCTTTAAAAAATAGAACCTAGGCATGTAGACTTCTTAGTCAGCAAGCTGCATGTCTGGTTTTGTTTCCTGGTAAAATTTTGCCTTGAAGACTACAGATCAGATAAACTGAAAAAAACAAGAGTTCTACTATGAAGCATTTCACTTCAGATTGATCTGCTGAACACATTAGTTAATAACAGAGAATTAAGTGAATTAGCATCACATTTCTCCCTGATGTATGCAAAATCAAGAGATTAGAAATGTCATCAAGGGATCTTCACATGAGAGATTAATTACATTACGTATATAAATATAAAAGACTTCAGCATTTTTAAAAGCAGGAGTAGACTTCAAAGGACAATGTGAGGCTTTGAAGAAGAGGAAGAAGTTTTTCCTATTTTTTTTTTCCAAGCAGCATAACACAGCACCTTAATTAGGAATTCTAACAAATGGAATTATTGCATGTAAACTACATTTTCAAGTTTTTAAAATCAAACTGAGCCCGGATTGGTTTACATTCCCTTCCTCTTCAAGTGTTTCCCCACTCACTTCTGCAGGTAACTCTTCATCAAGGTAAAACTCTTCAGTAGTGAAAGGAACAGAATGCTTTATATTTCTGGTTTGTCACAAGTAAGCTGGCTGCTTTAGTACTGTAACCATCAGCTTTTTCAAGAAATGTCTGTTATTCTACTGAAAGGAAACCTCCAAATAATTGAATGCTTCCTGTTTTAGCTGCCTCCAGACCACACAGTGCACATCAGTACTCACACCCCAATTACCAGTTATTTACATTAAACAACAGCAGAAGGAAAGATACAAAAATAAAACTTTCCATCTTCTCATTCATAAGATGCTACATTTGTGGATACTTTCGTGAGCCCCGACTGGAAGATTCAAGATGTAGCAAGTTAAGGAAGCATTTTGACAACATTTTGCTTTCACAAAACCTGTTTGAATATGCATTGGTGTTTGCAAAGAAAGCAGCTAACAGGGGTCTTTCCTGCTTAAATAGGAGACGGAAACAGCAATAGCTAAAGCTTTTTCAGTGCAATGCCAGAGGGAAAGAAAAAATCACCAAGTCATCTGCAAGTGACACTATTTTCCTTTCTTGCAAGATTATTCATGAAGCAGATGTGTTAAGTGGAAGAAAGCAATCACACTGATGTTAAGATGCCAAGAAACTAGAAATGATCACAGGAAAAAATGCAAAAGCATTAAAAATTAAAAATTCAGGCCTCAAAATCAAAAAAATGTCGAAGTTGACTTGCAAGTCAGCACTGATTTATTTTTTTTTTACTTTGAAGACAAAGAAGGTTCTAAACCCATCCACTAGCTTGATCTCAAGTACCCTTCTGGGAAATTTTATCAGCACATTTTGTGCTGTGTTGCCAATCACCGTTAAAAGTATAACCTAAAAAATCCAAGATTTTCCCATTCTTACCTCAAATCTCAGCAAGTCAATCTTACCTTTCCCCTTTCCCAAACTAGCATGCAGAAAAAGGATATCATTGCCTGGGACTGCAAATGGCAGAGGAGCTTCTCCAAGGGAGGATAGCAGCACAGGGACGGAACACAGCCCACCATGACCAGTTTGTGCTTGGCTCTCGTGATAGCAACATTCAGGCGGCGCCAGTCCTTCAGGAGGGTGCCAAGCTGCTAAATAAATGCCACTTGCTTTTATTTCTCCTGCTCAATGGACACAAACCACTCGTTTTCAAAGTGCATCTAAACTACTAAAACTGACTGGAACAAAGTCACTATGACCAACTTACATTTTCGTCGATACTGTTCCTAACAAAAGACACAATTATGATACTTTTGTCTCTTCCTTGGTATTTGTCAACCGTGTTAACTTCCACTCTGTTCTCCTTCCATTTTGCCATCAAATCAGTGATTGTTTTTAACTGATGTCTGTAGGGTGATATAATGCCAATGTCTGAGGGCTTACAGCCAGCCTGAATGAAGAAGAAACAGGAAAAAAATTCGTCACTGCAGTTGGCTTGGGAAAGTCAGTACAGCCAGAAAGATGCTTCTCATTAATTTATTTTTTTTAAACAATGCTGAAAGATATTGTATCTACACTAATGGAACTGTAGGTGTAACTAGTATTAACTAAAGAAGATAGAAAACATTAGTTACTGCGAGCTCCAAAGCTTTGTCTTAACTTAGCATGAAGACAGATATCCTTGAAATCCTCATTTTTCTTTCTTTAAACTGTGAGGTGAACACTCAGAGCTCCTGGTCTGTACTACACCTGAAGCTGACTGGACGAAATAAGGAATAAAGGCAAATCCTCTCCCCTCCCTCCCAAGAAATCCCTCCTCTCTTAAAAGTGTTTGGCATCCAGCTTTTGTTTTTGGCACCTGAGATCCAAGCAGGCAAGGGACAGGGAAAGAAATGCAGACCTCAGGCTCCCCACTACAGTGACATGAAGCCAATCTCCAATATATCTTTAAGGTTATCCCCACTACACGCAGTCACTGCTACCAAAGCAATATAAAATACTAGTTATAAAGCTCTCCCTCCAAACCATGTAATAAAGTAAAAGATACCTTAATAAATAATGATGTGAGGAAAAGCACTATTTTAGCTTCTGTCACATTGCTTATGCCACCCTTTTCTGCATGTTCTGGTGCTGGGACCTTTAAAAATTCAAACAGAAAATAATGACTTTTGCTGTCTGTAATATTCTGTCCCTCACTCACTGAGTCGTATTTGGATTTATACTAATGGTATTAATTAAAGAAATAAAGTTAAATGCTAAATCTTACTAAACAGAAGAGCCTGTACTGTGACTTCAGAATACTGCATTTGCAAAACAAATTAGAACAATCCCCAAAATGAGTTTCTAGCACTAGTCTGTCACCTTAAGAAACTGCCAAAGCTTAATCCTCTGAATTTACAGTTCAGCATTATACATCATAAATCAAAAAAAACAAAAATGGACATTGTTCTGATGATAAGGTTAAGAGAGCAAATTATATTTTACATAAAATTTAATTTCACTTTAGTGCTTTCCATACAACATTATTTACAGTGAATTTTCTTCATTCTGTGGCAGAAAGGATAATTTTTTAAATGTCTGAAAGCCTACATTTAAAGCTAAAGGAAAAACTATCCAAAATAGCAGTATTAAATAAAACTCCCAACCTTTAAATAGAGTATTCACTGAATTTACAATTTCTTAACTATTACCTCCCATTCTCTACATCATGCATGAATGAGGCCAAGAATGTAAACTCACAGGTTTGTAATTTTTTTCTCTTTGCTTGACTCTTGCCTTCTCTAAAGTTGAAGCAGCACCAATAGCAATGAACTCCATGTGCTCAAGTTCTCCTCCAGCACAAGAGCACTATTTTATTGCACAGGCAATTTCTGACCACACTGCCATTAGTGTAGCTAAAAACTACACAAAAATCATTTTAGGACAGAAGTTCTAAAAGCTGTGTCATGCTTATGGCAACACACGCTTACATTTATATTTCTCCTGTTCCTGTTTATATTTCTCCTTGGGCATAGAAATTCTCAGGAGACTTGCCCTAAATCAAGGATGTCATTTTTCAAACAGCCAGCCCCAAGCTGTCAGAGAAGTGCAGACTGACACCAGGGTTGGCAGAAAAGAAACAAATAGATTTCCAGTTGCTGTCACAAACCTGTTGCATTGTTAAGCAGGAAACAACAGAACCTTTTTCTTTTTAAAGCCAGCATAATAAATGTAAGCTTCCTGGTGGTGTCATGGTGCTTTTTCCTCTTCCTTCTCTCTGCTTGTATCCCTCTCCCCCAAGCCTACTTCTTCATAAGCATTGCTTGGTTACTCTATAAACAATATGGGGCGGGGAACTACTATGAAGTCAAAAGAAATAAATGTTTTTGTTTGTTGTCATGTTCAGTGGGTTTTTTTCCACTTTCTCCTCACGACTACCACAATACATGGAGTTCTGACAGGAAGTCCAAAAGGAGAAATTATATTACAGCCTTGTGTCCCAGCAATTCTAGGATATTTTGGAAATAAAAACTTTCCTCCTGGCTCTATCAAGAGGGCAGCTGTCTTACACTTGAGATGGGCTTGCTAGGGAAAAAAAATAAAATGGAACAGAAACTCTACTTTTGTCATTAGCAATTTTGCTATGATTACTAGACAAACAGTGTTTCAGCCAGATTCCTATTAACAGGCCTCTTCCCTGGGACCAGCTGACTGCTTTCCTGGGAAAGGGACTGCAGCTGTTGAGGCATTCCTGGAAAATGTCTCTGTTTAGTTTAGACATTTTTAGAAATTTCTCTAAGTCATCAAAGTAAACACTTCTTTTTAGGTCATTGAAGAAACTCTATCAGAATTGTTGTAAAAAAAATTAATCCTGTACAATGTCGTAGAGAGCAAGAGCACAGGTGAGTTCTAAGCATGGTCAGCATAGAAGATCAGCAGTTGATATAATTATTGACAAAATACAGTATTAATAGGAATCAACACAAAACCTGTTAAGGAGGAAGAAAAACTCAAATCATAATCCAATCACCAATTACAGTGACAAGTATTAGAGACCACAAACAGGTACTAACTCATTAATCTTTTTCCTCGTGCATTTAAACTTTTCCTCATTCTTCCTGCAAGTCAGTTTCTTTGGAGGATTTTTATCCACACTAGAATTTTACTTCCCCAGCAAGATTTTGAGTCTCCGTGACATGATACACCTAAACTAATTTATTCACCCCTTACACTTCAATGTATACAATGTTCTTCAAAACTCCATGGAGAACTGCAGTTTTTGCTGCCACTGGCACACAGCTTTGATACCAGTGACCCTCAGCTAATGGAAATAAGGTCACTCATTCCCTGGTTGTAAGGACATCCAGTACATCTACACACTTTGAGCTACACTTTACAGGAAACACAACGTTTATTTCTGAAAAAGCATTTAAATTCAAGTTTTCAGCTGTTCTCAGATGCAATGTCCAAGCAGCAGTTGTACCACCCCTGCTCAGCTCTGACAACAATAATACTAACAACGTTTTTGTGTGCTGCACACTTCACATGATCCTAGAAAAACACTTTTTGAAGTTCCCTGTTTTGCCCTACCTAAGCTAAAAGAAATTTTACATGTTGACTGTATGGAGAACTTGCCTCAAAATACAATGTCTGAAAACAGAGTAATGAACTTCACCTTCTCAGTGTTCAGAAAGCACACAGGTGTGTCTGGATCAAGGACTTCTTTCAGCCATGTCTTTGAAGCATCCCCAAGGTCCAATTTCAATTTCTTTAGGTTGGGCAAGTTAACAGTGGCATTTGACACCTTCTCTGAGCCACATTCCAGTTTGCCTTCGTATACCAGCATGTTACTCAATGACATAATCTTACTAAAGATTTAAAAAACAAGAAAAGGCATAAAAATCTCACCATTTCAACCCCATATTAATAACACAATTTAACAGATAAAAGTTAAAAGTACCTATTCATTCTGTATTGCACAGTTAATTGGACAACAGCATTTTGGTTTTGTTCCAGCCTTTTAAATAAGCTTTCACTCATGCCAAGATCTCTGTTATAACACAAAAACAAAAATTCAAAACGTGTCAATCAGAACACTGCAAGAGCCTTCCCAGAATTTGTGACTAGTAACTGTCCAGCAGCATTTTATCTTACCTTGCTTCTGCATTCAGCACAAGTGGAGGCAGCTGCTGGTGATCCCCCACCAGCACAAACCTTTTGGAGCAGAACAGTGGGCCCAGGCAGATGAGCTGGCTTATTTGGGAAGCTTCATCAACAATACAGAAGTCAAATTGCTTCCGAACAAAGATAGGGTGATTTACTCCCATGCAAGACGTTGCCACCACTGGCTGAAAATTGAGACACACTTCAAGGATAAGATGCATTTTACATCTTTTAGTACTATGTTCTCCATATTAAAAGAAAAAATATTTCCCATTAAATTGAACTAAACTGTAGAATCACAGAAATCAAATTATTTCCTCAAAATCAGATCAGCATCACTTAAGACGTTTATTGACCTGGCATATTCTTGCATCAATTTCAAGTGACAAACAAAACCAGCTTTAGAGCAGACTGTAGCAAACAGCTTGTTCCTGTCACGTGTTCAGAGTGATGCCAGGTTCTATTCATGGAGTGTGCTGAAATGACTACTGTGAAAAATCAGGTGGTTTGGTTTTTTTTGCTCAATACTGAAGAGAAGATAAAACAACAGCAGCACAGTTCTTCCCACTGCTGTGCTTCCACTGCAACAGAATGCAGTGCAAAATAACTAAAATAAGAAATGCTAAGTCATTCCCCTGCAATACTTATCAATAAAAACTAAGTGGCAGCTTTTGTGAAGTTGGCATTTACTCCAGCTACCATCAAACTTTATTTGTTCAGCAAATTTAATTTAAAGCTGCCTCTGACTCATATGACCCCCTTCCCATTATGGTTTGCATTAACATTCACACAGACAGCACTAATATTTCTGTCAGAAATAAGGGTTTGGCCAGTCAGCTCTACAGCATTCCACTTGCTCTTCCCCATCTGCTGCTTGTACTAATGGCACAAGGAGCACAAGTGGGAGGGAGAAGGCACAAACTGCAGCAGCATGTAAATAATGCTAAAGGAGGCTGCAGCAGCCCATTCACAAGATCTCAGAAAAAAAGCACTGGAGTTGGGACTTATTACTTACAATGATAATAAACTTTGTGTGGACATAAACAAAGTTTCTCAGCTTAGAGACTTAATGTAGGTCATTACTGGCCATAAAGAAATTGAAACAATGCAGAGGTTGAATATCTCAGCTCAGATTTCTCACAGCAGTACACACCCTTTCGATGGGTTCCTTCTCTGCAGCATCCAAACAAAATACTAATGTAATTACCTTTAATGATTCATAGGTCTAGCAAAAAAAACATTTTCCTTACCTGACTATTATAGACCTCTTCCAAATGTGTTACAGACTTAATTGATCTGGACCTGCAGATTTCTTCTTCTGTATATTTCTGAATATCTGGGTGAACCTTCTGAGCTCGTCCCAAGCGCAAGAAACCAACTTTGAATTTGGCCAACTTCAGCAGGACATTGTCTACAGCCGTGTGTGTAAAACTGGTCAGAAGGACACTGAAGCCACAAGCAGAAAGAATTCTCACCTAATGAGTGGCAAAGGGAAAGAAAATTACTTAGTTCATCTACAAGAATCAGCAATCCCAGGTTTGATAAGGTGAAGAACACAAGGGGTTTTGGAGGGAGACAGCAATAAGCATGACTTGGTCTGTATCAGTCTCCCTGGCCAGATGTTGGCCACTAACAATGTGGGCAATAATCCTGAGGGTTCCCATGGACAGCAGGCTCACAAGGCTGCTGCAAACAGCGAGAGCCAAGAACCTGGAAGTGCCCTCACAAGGAACTGCACCCCTAAGGTCCACACTGCAAGAACAAGCCATGCAGCCCACTACCACAGCACTGTTCTCCGTGGCAATTTAGCCACTACAGATTCAGGGGAATGGGCTGATCTGCAGATAGCAGCAGCTGTCTGCTCTCCAGCCTCCTCTCTTCCCCCACGAGCTGATGACAACTGGAAGCAGGGTAATACTGCTCTTCCATGAAAAACTCACTCAGCCCACAGCCTGAATCCAGCATGCTCCTACAGTCCTTTCCTGGGGAAAGGAGGGCCACAACTAGATGAGATGGTGCACATAGATTCAGCCCCACAAATGGACAAGTGACTGGCTTCTCAAGGAGTCCCTCTTTTGAGCTATAACTCAGGATTTGAAGACTTGCTGATATATGAAGCCGAAGAATTTTAACGCTAAAGCATCACAGAAATGATTAAATATCACACTTCAATCTCCTCCCTCCCACATATATTCCTACATAAGCAATAGACAATCCTACTCCACAAAATCCAATTTGAGTTCTACCAAATATAGGTTAAACAAAAAGAAGTGTGCTTTTTTCCTTGACATTATACAGATGCTGTTGGATTAAGTCATGACACTACACAGTTGGTTTAATTCTATCCTCTAAATCTCACCCAAAAATTAAAAATCAAGGTACATGATCTTACTAGAGCACATATTGTAGTAGTTTTTCCTGTTCCAGGCATACCCACAATAAGTGTGTAGTCTTGTGAAAGTAGCACTTGTTTCATTGCCTGTTTCTGAGGCTTATTTAGACCTTTCAGAAGAAAAAGCAAAATTTAATTACTTCACTTCATTGTAACTGTAAAGTCAGAGCAAAATGATAATTTCCTCCTTCGCTAAAGTCCTTAATAGAGACAAGAACTGAGCAAAGTCTGTAGGTTCTAATGAAGGTATGACATTAAATATATTACACAAGATAAGTAGTAAAGGGTCTGCAATATGGTCCTAGAAATAACTCACTGAAGACATTTTTATTTTTAGACCTTTTGTGGCTTTTTTTTTCTAATGTCTGAATTGATCACCTCCATATAGTGTGTCTAGGAATTTGTGTTTGATCATACCACTTTCACACAGCTCAGAGCAAGGGGTGAGTTGCACCTACAGCAGCATGTTGTTTAGGACAAACGTTCCAGCAGAGCTGGCTTGCCCCAGTCCGATGCAAACAAGCAGCACGTTTCAGCTACCTGGACTAAGCAAAATAAGACTTCAAGCTTAGTTTTTATAAAAAAAACTCAATTTGCTCTAAGAGAACTCAGTTAAATTTATGTTTTCACAGGCAACTCTGTCAGAGAACAAGGAAATTTTTCCACCAAATACAAGATACTGCCTCGTACCTAAACAAGTTTTGTTTTTAAGTATGACAAAGCATGACACCATAGAGCTGCTAACAAGTCAGCAAGAGTGATTTTACAAGTGAATACTTCCACCAAAGCCCATCTCCTTCCTCTCCCTCAAGGTCAGCTTCCTCCATCCCAAGAGCTCTCTCTGTTCATTCTTTCTGTAGAGCTTACAGAGGTAATGCTGCATGCTGCAGCTGCTAACAGAAGTAAAATAAAGTTGTGAACAAGTATCTGATCAGGTCTTCCTGTGATTAAATGAGTCTTCAGCTAGGTGGAAGACACACAAGGCAAGAACTTGGTTTTAATTTTTAAGCCGAAAACTATCATTGGACCCCAAAGTAGGAAAAACTCCTTATATTTATCATGATAAATATTCTGGCTACAGAGACATACTACTAAGCAGAGTATTTTGGGATAGTCATTCTGTACCCTTTAAAATATTAGCAACAGTTTCCTTTGCTTCAGGAGGAAGGACAGAGCTCAAGTGCTGAATAAAATGTGGTTTCTGGAAGTCAATGATCAAATTGCGGAGCCTTTCACTGTGGAAAAAATAAGACAAAAGTGAGTTACAATGAGAGTTACCAGTTGAGAAACTTCATCTGAAAACACTGAAAGTGAAACATTAATTAGATTTTTCATACCTGACTGGGGAATCTCTCATCAATTTAGAAAGATTTTCAAAAGGGACTCCTGTACCAACATCTCCTTCATCATGATCCAACCTAAATATGGTGTTCTTGGGGAGATTTGACAAATTCCTGAAGGATGACAACAACATGAATAAAATAACTTTGTTTACCAGCTGTATGTTGATTAAAGGCTTATTACTACATGTTAAATGATATCTTCCAGAGATCCCAGAGTGAAGCAATAGCTAATTGAAATACACTACTAACTGATCTAAAGAAAGTGTGATCCCAACAGGGGATAATAAAACATAAGCCAAATTTAAGGACAACATAGACTCAACAGTGAAAGTTACTATTAACACAGTAATCACTGTATCCATATAGATTCCTGCTAGAGATGTAAGTAAACAGAGTTTTTATTCAAACAACCTGGCTAAATAGACAGGCATATATACTGACCAAGTACTGCCAGTTTCAATCAAGACAAGAAGACGTCTGAAGGGTACTACTCCAAAGCCAGCCAGAAGAGCCAGGACATGGCACAGCTTTTTGGACACCTAGCAGCACTCTTCCTCAAGCCAGTGCCAGAGTGTTTGCAAACAGATACTTTTCTTTTCATCCTATTACCTGCCCAACAAACAGGAGACTTTTGTTGCACTGACTTCTCTAACATAGCCAGTAGCCAAACCAAGTAAACCCTTTTCCTCTCCACTCACAACCACTCGATCACCGACCAACAGGTTTGTTCCAGGTACGGCACCATTTCTACGCTGGAAAAAGTGTAGATACTGTCCCTCGGAAATTTCATGGACTTCATCAACTCTGATCATGTTTCCAACACAATCCCCAGCCTTCTCTCTGAAGATATTAAAAAAGGAATATTTTAATATTAAGATTCTCTCTGTAAGAGAACTATTAAAAAAAAAATCCCACAAGTTAAAAACCCATACCACCCACAACCAACCATCAAAATGAAAAAACAAAACAGGAAGGAAGGAAGGAAGGATTCCAGGAAGGAAGGAAGGATTCCAGGAAGGAAGGAAGCATCATTGGGCATGAGTTTAGAAATTATACCTTACCTTTCCAAAGAAGGCACCATCCATATATTTTTATATCCCTTTTTATGCTCTCCACTTTGCAGCTCCAAGGTTAACATCAGATACCAGAGGCTGAAATACTCCAAGTGGGAGGGTTTCAGGTGCTGGGTCTCTCTGTCAATGACAGGCACCATAGCAAGAGGAAAGGCCACACTGGCCATCTTCTGCTCCACAGCTCTAGGAATAGAACCAACCACAGGAAAGGCTCAGCCTGGACACTTTTTCACCTGCAAGTCCATATGTTATGTACATAACAACAATCCAAATACCTACTGTAACATACCAGACAGATTAATTTATCATTACTTGAATTAAGTCAAATCTGTATCCTTAGTTCAGATGCATAATCATACATGAGTAACTTCACATCATATCTATGATTTTGGAGGTCAAAGACCAAACAAAAGCATTTCAAATTTATGCATACATTTACAGAGACGACCTTTCAGTCCTTTCCCACTGTAACATACAAATTTTAATTCGATATTTAGCTAAGCAATGGGATTTAATAGTTAATACACAAGCGAACTTCAAAACTAAATATCAATAAACATTACACAAAACACAACCAGAGAGAGAAAAGCCTATTAAGTAAATAGCTACCCAGCTATAATCCTGCTGCTGAAACAACTGAGCATGAGAAGCAGGACTTTACAGAAACACAGAATGTATCCCCACAAAGCTCTCTCAACATATACTTTTACCCCTGGAATTTTAAAAATAATCAGGCATTCTATTTCCACCAGCCCAGCCCAAAGGCTCTCCTGTTCTAACACACCTCATTTGATCCCTTCCATATACAATTTTGGTTGTTTTTTGTGCAGCATAGTGACTAAAACTTGTGACAGTTGTTAAAACAATTCCGTAAATTTGTGTGAAATTTTATTAAATATTCTCTTTAACAAGAGATGCAACAACACTTCAGCAGAGTATTATCAATGTATTATTTGTGTCATACCCTGCAGGGAAACAATCTTCTACAGGGTGAACCCTAAACAGCAGTTCTCCAGCCAGAACTCAGGCCCAAAGACTGCCTCTTTAAGAGAGCTACAAGAACACAGCTTTTTAAACATATCTGTTATTGCCATCAAGTATTTTGTTGAGATTTATCTCAGATTTTGCCTTGCAGAAAGTGTAACTGAGCAAACATATTAAGTCTCTGTGAGATCAGAGGCTGAATAATAAAAGCTGTAGAGAAATCTGTGGAAGATTCTTTTGGGGTGGAAAAGTCCTCAATATATAAAAAACTGTCAACCACAAAAATGGAATTATTATCTCAAAAGATACAATTATTCAATCTCATTTAAAAACATTAGTTAGATTTTTTTTTACCTGCTGTAGAGAAAGCAGTTGTGCATTTGGGAGCAATATTTACATGCTTGGCTGTCATCAATCACAGGAGGCAAGGCAGCAAGCTGTGAATTCTGCCTTCCCACATCAGATTTATAGGTACTGTGTGTTAGGTAGAAGGCCAAGTGATTTCTTAACTTCATTAATTCTGTCAAGAAAAGAATAAACTAAGATGATGTTTTTGTTTGTAACAATTTCTACCTCAAAGGTAATTAGCTATCAACTTTTTAGTCAAGAACTGATTATTCTCTAATAATAATAATAATAATAATAATAATAATAATAATAATAATCAGATCAAATAGCAAAGTCCTTGCACTGTATTACCAAAACAACTGAATTTTTAACATAAGCTTAGTAACATTATAACATGGGAACAATCCCCAAGTACAGCTATTTTCACAAGAGTAAACTTTACGGTTAAAAAGTAAGATTTTAGTTATATTTAAGAGAGTTATGATTACCAGAGAAGGGGAACAACTTTACCTCTCCGGTCCATGCGAGCTCCAGAAACAGGATACATTGTACCAGTTTTTAGATAAAGAAGAAATCCAGCTTCAGGATCTACTCTCCGCTCTAAATTCAACAGTGTGTACAGAATAACCTGTAAACATTATACATAAACTTATCTGGAGATAGTTGTCATGGTTTAACCCGAAGCAGCAACCAAGTACCACTCCTCTGCTCACTCATTTCCCCACCCTTGTTGAGGGTTGAGATAAAGACAGTTTTAAAGGGAAAAGAAAAGCCACACATGCAAGCAAAGCAAAACAAGGAATTAATTCAAGGCTGCCCATGGTGGGGCAGCTGTTCAACCACCCCCAGGAGAGCAGGGCCCCATCACGTGGAATGGTGCCTTGGGAAGGCAAAACTCCATCAGCCAAGCCTTGGAGCGCCCCCCACCCTTCCTCCTTCTTTCCCACACCTCAGATACTGAGTATGATGATCAGCCACATGGCCTGGAATACCTCTTTGATCCCTTTGGTCCCCTGTCCTGGCTGTGTCCCCTCACTTCCCATCACCCCCAGTCTCCTCCCCAGCAGGGAGCAGGAAAGGCCTTGGCTCTGTGTGAACCCTGCTCAGCAATAACAGCAACATCTCTGTGTTATCAACCTGTGTTCTGCACAATTCCAAAACACAGCCCCCTGTGGTATCTGCTGGGAAGAAAACTATTGCTAACCCCAGTAAAAACCAGCACAGTATTAAAACCAAAATACATTCTAAACTATATTTAGTTCTTCCACAATTCATACGACTAAACAGCCATTATTATCACAAGTCTTCTAGAAGCTGCAAGTAGTAAGAACTTGATCAAGGATTTAAATTAAAAGGCATTTTTAAAACCTTATAGCAAGGCGACTACCTCTCTAAATCACGTCAGCTATATGGAAATATGTATAACACTAGCTCCTGAAACAGCTTGCTTCAACCTAATATTTGAATGTAGTAAGAAGAGATTAAAGAACAGATATTTCAGGATAAAACCCGTAAGTGTGTTTGAAAGTGGTAAATATCTATAGTTCTTTAACTATTCAGTTCATTTTCATTTTATACCAGCAGCTTTGGGCATGCTGGGATGAGCCATTCATGAATTTAGATTGTACTACATACAAAGTTGTTTCTTATTCATATGATAAACAGGTCACCTAACAGAAAAGTATACACAGCCAGTGACAGTGAAATCTCGTGTTTGTACCTGACTTCTGTGCTCTATGGAGTTTGATTCCTTGCCAGACTTGAGCTCTAAAGGCATTATCCGAGACTGTACTCCAGAATGGCCATGGATTTTCACCCTGGCTGTGACATCAATCTTTCCCTTCAGCCCAAACCTGGGAGACCAGATATTCTCTTCAATGTCCAAGATGTCTACAATCTCTACCTTAGAAGACACATCTTCTGTTTTTCCACCATTTGACCTAGGAAGAAAATTAAGCCAGAAGTTAACAGTTTCCCTTAATTATTAACATTTAAACATTAAAGTGTGTTGCAACTAAACATAGTATTTCTGCATTATAAGTGACCTTTAGGCACTAACTTTAGAAATAATATGCATTGAGTCTCATTCAAACTAATCTTCCCATTAACAGAGGAAGCAACATATCAGAAAGTAACTTCAGTTAGTTTCGCTGTTCACCTAAATTTCAAAGTTTAAATGAGACTTTAAAATGTTTTTAATAGTTTTTGGTCTTTCCTCAATAACCACACTCTACCACACTCTTGAAAGTAGCATACAGGCTTTTCTCAGACCTGCCATTTCACTGAAACTTGAACACCCTATGGTTATTACAAGTAACAGCAAGAAGTCACAGCAAGAAGAGCTCAGCAGCAGTTGAGTAAAATCACCATTTCATCAAAATGTTTTTCATTACTCAAGAATTCTATTTGATTAATAGTTTCACATTCTGATTTGAAATCCTGCTCATAACTACAGTAGCTCCTAGTTTAGTCAGCAGCTCAAATATCCTTGCTCTTCTACTCACAAAAAGCTCTGGTTTGCATCACGCTGCTCACAAGGATTTTAAGATTTGTGAGTCAGTTCACCCTCAGGCTTCATGTGTAGCCCAGAACTCACAATAGCAGCTAAACATGCAGCACAAGCTCAGCTCTGTTGTCAGTGAGTCAATTAGTTCCAAATCACCCAACAGATGCACCTAAGAAGTTCTAAAAATTTCAAGTGAACTAAACAAGGTATGCAGCATAGAATGGTTTAAACTTTTCATTCTGGATTCTTACAGTTTTAGTTGCATTTGGTTTCCTGGATTGTACATAAAGTCTTCTGCCCACTTAAAAAACGATGGCAAATATTCTTCTACTTCTTGCATTATCTGTGCTTGTTTCAGATTTAAGTGATACCTGAAAAAGAAAAAAAAAAAACGCGCATGTTAAGGAAACAAACAAATCTGCTGCTGGCACTAAAGAGATTTGCTTCCAGTAGCAACAAGATCATTGGAAGTAACTGTCAAGTTTTCATAAATACCTATAAACTGTAGATAACAACTGTATCATAGAGATTCAACTCAATTCATAAAACTACAAACTGAACATCTATCACAAGACAGATCATCACTGTACCAGCACATCCATTTCTGATGTAACCTTTGAAACAACAGGTACAGCACAGTGAGAGCATCAGCATGGCAGATGTGATGAAATAAAACTAACAGTTTGGCTGCAGGAAAGAAGTACCAGACTCATATATTTAAAAATGGCTATTCATACAATTCATGCAACATTGGGAAAAGAAAAAATTGAAAGACCATTTGCTTTTAGTCTAGATATCCTCATCTGCTCCTTACATGAATTTTGACAGAACATGACACAGAATCTAATCGTGTGGCATTAGATAATTCAGTGGAAATAATGTCATTATTCTACAGCAACAGAGAAACACAAGTGGATTTTGCACAAAAAGGTTCAAATAGGAGTGCAAATGACAACAGGGAGCAGACTTATGCAACTTATTTTTCAATCCCAACAAATAGTAGACTACATATGCGAAAAAGGAATTAAAAATTAACAGTTTCATGGAGGCCCAGAGGGACATAAAGGCCTTGAAGTAATCTTAGCAGCCACAATTCAAAATATTATCTTCATAACAGAACTAAAAGTAATAAATCTTGCCACTACAACTTTAACTTCCGAGTCATCTGGGGCTAACAGACACTGACATTGCCCAACATACAATTTAAAACAGCCTGGATATAATGATTTTTAATTTACATGAGTAGAACTGTATTTTAATCAAATCTGCAGTAAAATGTTAAAACTGACAGCCATTCATCTTCCCATTTTTCAATGGAAATATTAAGACTATTTTTTTGGCTAGCAGTTCTATAAGCTTTGCTGAGAAAAGAAGTTAAAGGTCTGCTAACAACTGAGTCTAAGTAACCTGCTAAAGATAGTAAATTATCAGATACTCAGTTCTTGGTCAGCCACAAGGTTCTAGGTTCATTGCTGAGGATCACAATTAACCATTTGTCCCATTCAAATCAGCTTTGGGAGATGCCTGGAAATCAAACACTGCAACCTGCTTGGGCTGAAAGTAAAAAAACCCCCGACACATACAGTTATTCCAGGAGACTAGTTCAGATGTATAGAAGTAGCTCAGCAGAGAAGGCAAATAAAATAAAGCTATCAAATGGGGATTTATCGTACTAAAAGATCCCCAATTTCCATTAAGCCAAGTCATTTGGCAGAATGATAATCTCTCCTGATACCAGTGCTACATTTTCTAAAGTATAACTTAATCTGCTAGTTCAAAGCGTTCCTGCCCTGTCTTCCAAACATAAAAGGCAGCTGTAATGCTACTTACATTTCTTTGAGATACTTTTGTCCATACACAATTTTGTTTGCTAGCTCTTGTACCTTTTCTTGAGTCAAGTTATTGGTCACTGATTGCTGGAAAATGTCATGAAGAATTGTACCAACAAGCATTTGGCGTGAACCCGACTCGGAGCCCTGCAACAGATGTGATGTACGTGAAGATTTATACCCACTTCATGCCAACTTTTCTGTAAAATTTCTGGATTTTATTTGCTGCACATCACAGCCTGCACTTAAGTTTAACTACAAGATCATGTCAGCTTTCACCTCACTAATGATTATCTAGTCAAACCTGCCTGTGAAAGCAGCTGGATTGAAACGGGTCTCTACTATTGCTTTATCTCTCACGTTTATCCCAGCCCTGACAATGTTAGGATACATAGGGATCTACGTGATTGGCAGGTGAGAAACAAAGGCACAGATTAAAATGAATTTGGGGAAAGTTTTGCCTTTGGGCATTTCCTAATGCAAGTACATACCTTTACAATCTTACACATATTTCTTGCATGAAGCAGTTCCCTGTCTGTTACCAGCTCACAGGAAAATCATTCCATGTATCACCAACATGCCTCAGAAACCCATCAGCAGGGCTGGGCTCTGTAGACTCACAAGAACTGAAAGTGGTAGTAAACGTCCATGAGTCACTACCAAACAGCTGGAAACCTAAACACTGTGGTATTACTGATCTCTTACAGACCAGGGACTTGTGGACTACACTCACAACAGGTGGATGGTGTTATTCCAGTCAGGACTCTGTGCATTATCCCAACAATTATTTTATCCCCCTCCTTACTCCTCTAATAAAGGGTTGAACACCATTTCATAGTCTTTATCTCCTGTACTCAAATTTCTTGTTCCAGTCAAAAGCTCCCAGCCAGGTTGTTTACCACTCCATTGAAACTTCCTTATTCATTTGGATTTATATTTCTATCATGTCTGGAAGCTTTCATCAGTTGAAACTGGCAGCTGTTGCTTCTCTATTTATCAGCATATCATATATCAGCAAGGATACTACCACAAGAAACTTCTCCTCTTTCCAGCTGGATTCAGATTCCAGAGTGAGCCCACACCAATTATTAACTGAATTTGCTAAATTTTTCAGAAGCCTTAAACTGGCCAGGCATGGTTGTTTTCATATGTATGGCAAGAGGCACATCCCTCGCAAAGGATTCATATCCATGCAAAATGTGGCAAGAGATTATCCAAAAAACTATCAGAATTATATGAGGAAAGACCAGTTCTTTAGCTCAGCAGCTGTATTAAGAGTACTGCATTATTTCAGGTGAAATTCTTGGGGGAAAAAAAAAAAAAAAAAGAAGCTCAACCCTCAACCAGAGACAGTTTCCACCCTAAACTCTTCTGTGTTATAAACACAATGAATTGCTAATAATGACATTTTGCAATACAGCCTCACAGCCGGATTTAACAGTGAGCTAAGCCACCAGTCTCAGTGGAACAGTAACTCTGTTACAGTAACAGGTGTGTTGTAATGCACATTTATGTTTTTGTGTTGCACTGAGGATGGTTTGTTCTGTTTCCCCTCTCGGTCTGTAGTGTGTTTCTCCCCTTCCCTTAACCCCTCCCTTTCCCCTGGCCAGCCAGGAGGGCTGTGACCCGGGGTTCCTCCACCCCTGAGCTGGGGTTGAAAATACCCTGCGTTTGCCATGCTCTCTCTCTTCTCCCTAGAACCCTTCAGGACAATAAACTTGGATCATCCCGGGAAGGAGAGCCTCCTCTAATCTTTTGCCTTTGTCCATGCCGGATAAAAAAATCCCCCATCTCTCTGACCCCGAGCTAGCTGAGGCAGGTCAGAGAGACCAAGAGGGGAGATCCGACAGAGGAGCAGCCTGGAATTAGCACTTACCCTGAAGCGCTCACTCAGCACGGCCCTTCTCATACAGCGAATACTGTTTGAGATCGTAGTGCCCGAGAGCAGCAGGTCTGGGTACAGCACCAGGTATCCACACTGGGCATTTATGACCCAGGTGCCGGAGTTGCACTCCCCTTCCAAATGAACAATGTCCCCTGGAACAACCGGGACAGACTCCCTGCAAGGGAATACACCCACACAGGCATTTGCAAAAGACAGACACAATGTATAAGAAATAACACATTAACAGAGCAGATTCCACATTCTTTGAGATGTTGGAGGGGTTTGTTTTTTTTTTAAGAAGTTGACCTAAAGAATTCCTGAAAAGGAATAAAGGCATTTTTATAATGACTAATTAGAACTGCAAGGTAGCAATACCCACTCAACACGTTACGTGACATCAGCTCTCCTAAAATGATATCCATTAAGTTAGCATACTGATAACATTACATTAAACAGAGATTGTTTCAGGATCCTGTATCACTTTTAAGACCATGAAACTCAACTCAAAGAGAAAACTGAGTTGATAATCCAGTATTTCACTCTCTTTTCAAACATCTACGAGTCTGTATGGATTACCAGCCATTCCTGAGAATGCACAGTTCTGTATCTTCCAGAGAGGGAGATGCTGTAATTGTCAAGTGTTTCTCAGGGTCACTTCCATTTCTCTGTATTACACTGACTTCCAACACACGATATCTGTTGTTCAGCCCATTCTTGAGGATTGTATCAGCCACTTTCTTCTGAAAACTGAAGTCACAGCTAATTACAAAGACAGGACACTGCATTACTTGAAAACAGCCAAGCTACATACAAAAAGAGGGAAAGTTTCAAATATAAACCAAATTCTACTCCCCTTTAATTTCTATAAATATTTTGTTAGGGTTTTTGTTTTGGCTTGGTTTTTTAGTTCTGTACAGGTAGAGTGTAGGAATTTTCTATAAATATTAAGCAGTTTGCTATTTATGACAGTTAATGCTTCATTTTTGTGTACACATATCCATAAGCACTTGCAAACTAATAACTGTGCTTGTGAGAAAGTTTGTATCTCCTGGCACGCAGGAACTCCCACAGCCACACAAACACCTCCAACACGGAGCGGTGAATTTTTACCCATTGCTTAACTAGGAAACCGATACTCAAGGTTCAGTTCCCAATAGCCAAAACACGAGATTAGAGCGGCCAAACCTGCGTGCTCTCCTGTCACCGAGCGATTCTTGGAGGAGCTGCAGGGCGGGCGGGGCAGAGCCCACGACAGACCCCACAGGGTGTCTGCGGGGTGGCCCTCGGCAGCGGCGGGTTCCCCTCACCGGTTATCCCCGAGGCAGGCCGGTGCCGCCGGGTCGGCCCTCAGAACCCCATAGCGCCTTCCCGCGCCCGGAGCCGCGAGCGGTTTACAAGTTCAAACCCCCGCGCTCCCGACCGTCTCCGCACAGCCGCGGTTCCCCGCGCTCGGTCCCGCTACCTTTCGGCCATGGGCAGGTCCGGCGCGGTGCTCGGCTGAGTTCAGTTCAGTTCAGTTCAGTTCAGTTCAGTTCAGTTCAGTTCAGTTCAGTTCAGTTCGGTTCGCCCCGGCCCGCCTCAGCGCCTCACTGTGCCCCACACCCCCACAGCGCTGCCGCGCGCTCCGTCAGCCCCGCCCAGCGCGCGCAGCGCGTCCAATGGGAGGCGGCCGAGGGGGCGGCACCCGCGCGCGCGAGCTGAAGGCGCGAAGCGGCGCGCGGCTCCGCCGGCTGGGGGGGGGCGGGGCCTGCGCAGTGAGGGGCCGTGAGGGGCCGTGAGGGGCCGTGAGGGGCCGTGAGGGGCCGTGAGGGGCCGTGAGGGGCCGTGAGGGGCCGTGAGGGGCCGTGAGGGGCCGTGAGGGGCCGCCACCTCGCTGTCAGCCGTGCCCGCTGCTAATTTCCACTTTGTCAAGCGCTGTCGCACCCCCCACCCCACTTCTGCTACTGGGGCGGTGGTACAAGGTAACATTAGACGTGCCTTCCAGTTCACTTATGGGCCAATCTGAGCCAGACAGTCGAACCCTTCCCCTCATGAGTAAGTGTGGCCGCTGGCTTTCTGACACGAGACTGAAGTTTCAGATACACAGGTTTCACTCTGCTGCAAAAAGGACAGTTTTGGCCCATGGTTAGACATTCCAGCAAACGGATAAAGTTCAAGTTGAGGAATTTTAAAAGGTGAGAACACTCTTAAGTTAGCCCTTTCAGTTTTGTGTGGCATAGTCGTGAAATATATGCATTAGACTACATTGTTGCTTCCCATTGTAACATTATTCTCTAAGAGAATCCTCATTATCATTTAATAATTGCTTGTTGATATTATGAAATGCAGCCATAATGTGGTGCAGTAGTTAAGATCACATAAATACACTTGGCAAACCTGTGTGTAGTCTCTTTCACATTGCCTATACATCTCCTGTACATCAAAAAAAAAAATCATCAGAATATGTTTATGAAGTATAAAATAGGCTTTAAGTATCTTTTTGAAGTTATTTAAAATGCAGCCAGTGGGGGGAATCTCTAGGCAGAAAAGTTGGACACAACTGTTCTGGCATCAGACGCTGTGGAAAATGTTTGCAATTTTCAGATACATCAGCATTCTCCAAGCATAACTGTGTAAATCCAATAATTAACATGAAAACACTTTCATATACTGTTAAATTTTATTTTGAAAAACTAATTCTGAAAATGCAACACAGTTTCATCACGTAGGTATGCTTTTCACATTCAATAACCAGACTCAAGTATTTAGGAGAGACTCTTTTTATGTTCTCTTCCTCTTAAGCATGAAGATACTGGGTTCTGCTTTATTCTGTGTAACAACTGCTTAACTTATCATGATGCTCCTGAAATATATCCCTGGTAGTAGAATGAAGATGTACTCTTAACTTAATAACCCCCAACAGTATTCACATGAAAAAGAACTGGCTTATTTGCTTACACAGCAAAACAAGATAAAGAAAAGAAAGGCACTTCAGTTTTCCTAATACAGTGGATTTACCTCTACTGCAAGAGCTTTAAAATGTAAAACTTCACTACGATATTGGCTAACTTTCTTCTCTGTGAAACTAAAGACCAGATGAAAATTCTCTTAATTAAGAATGACAAAAACATGAATATTTACCTATTAAGACTAGCACAGATCATTCCAGAAATACATATTCTTCCTGACTGTAACACACACAAATCAGACAAAGACATTAGTTCAAAAAATTTAATAAAATATATCCAGATACATTTCATTCTCAGTCCATAGCTACACTGTAAATTTCGAAGAAACACATTTTTTAAGAAATTAAAACTGAGCCCCAGGCATTGGTATTAAAGACATAACTGAAAACCCAGTTTGTTAAATTTGTCAAAATTAAGCAAAGCAGTCTTACCATCCACCACTTAACCACTGCCGATTCTTAGAAGATAAAATATTTACAATAAATAAATAACTTACATGAAGTAAATGCTTTACAGTTTCCTGAATGAAGTGATTAAAATCAAGAGTACCAATACAAATCATGTCTAAAATAACTCCTTTCAGAAAAGGAATTACAGGAGGAGGCAAACATGCAATACTCTGTTGCATCCCATAACTTCAGGAACAGTACATACACACACCTACAGATGCCAATACAGTCTTAATTTTCTTTTCCTCAGGAGGTTGGATGTGGTCCATAAGCCTAAACAAGTTAATGCATGCTGCTGCACTCTTCTTTGTCACCATGGTTTAGGGTAGGGAAAAACCTCTTTACCCCAGCTACTACTGGGAAGTAGGTAATACACACAGCCTTGAATAAACCAAATCAAGGACATCGAGCTCCACAGAAAAGCTTTCTAAGATTAGGCTCCTACTACCTGCCACAAGGAGATCATTTCTAACACTCATCCCTGTAAAATTTGCCCCTGCTTTTATTTGTGCAGTACAGTATCTCTTAGAACATATGCCAGGAAATTGGTTTCTGAATTGCAAGATTCCTAATGCTAATAAATACATCTGGCTGTTTTTCTAACTGAAATGGCTGAAGAGACGTTCCTGTGTAGCAGTCTGAAGACATATGCATTGTTCTTGCATACAGAGAACTTGTACGGAACAAGAATGAAAGGCTGCTTAAAGTGTGGTCTGCAAACTCAGCTTCTGCAGGCCTGGCAAGGATCTGAATGCCAAAATCATTGCATTATGTTCAAATCAGTTTATTCCATTTAATTTTCAAACAATAACAGATGCATAATTACTTGCTTAGAAAGCAGAACAATCAGCAGCATGTAACTCCTGGAATGGTGATAAAGCTAACTAACTAACAGCTTGGAACCCATATGAAACATGGTTGTCATCTCTAAAACTGTGTATTTGCTAAAACTCAACTAATGAACTCAAGAAGATCAGGCGCAAAAAATGTGTTTAGAGCTAGCTACCGTTTATTTCCATGTGTCACCCGGTTTTCACTCCAGGAAATCGACCACATTCTGGCAAATAAAGATGTCATCCAACAGCAGGTCCACAGTAACAGAAAGCTTTTTTTAAAACTTCAAGTAATTTATTCATCAATATAATTTCAGGATTGATAGTGTAGTTTTACAGAAAAAAAAGTCTTCTAAAAGAAATAAATCAGTTGAGGTGCAAGAATTGTTTCATAAGTTCATACGTGGTAAAAGCCACGGCCTGGGAAGGAATACAACGAATGTAATTCAAGGATAAACCACGGTACAGTCCTCTTCGTACTCCATGTTGCTGATACACATATTTCAGTGTCTTCACCATTGTACTGGGAAAATAAGAACTTGAATAATTAGGGGATACACATTCAACTATCAAAATCATTTTCTTTAAATACAAGACACTTTTTACTCAAGTTTTAAGAGACCCATGGAGAAAAACCCATGGCTTTCCACACAGCAAGGCCACATATGACTAAAAAATACAACCTGAGCTTCCACAAGACATGTGGGCCCAAGGGCTGGGACTTGGAAAGAGGATAGTGCAGTCCCAGCTAAACAAGTGTCAGTTTGAAAACACCTGCCTTACAAGACATATTAAGGTCTTTTAGACCAGAATGGCTCCACACATACTCTTGCCTAACTGGCAGGAAGGAGCTGAGACTAATCAATTCCTTTTACAAATAATAATCTGAGTATATAATATTTCACCTTATTAAAAGCTGAAATTGCACTGTATACACAAAGAGGACTTGTTTCTCATGCTTGTATTGAAACTAAGCAAACAGATGTGAAATGGTTGGTATTTCCATGCTATTGAAGACAAGTGCCCTTGGAGAGCATCTTCCATATGTTCCAAAGCTTCGAGACTTCCTGCTTGCTTTATCCTCTCATCCTCCAAAGATATACCTGTGTCTGTCCTTCAAGGCACAGCTCTCTATACAGTCACAATAAAATTGTCAAATTGGGAAGCCTGGTGTCTGTAAAAGTAGTCCTCACCAATGCAAAAATAAAACCCTGGGAACAATGAACACATTTTTATTTTAAAATTATCAGGAGTGGAAAATAGCCAAGCAAAAAAAAAAAAAAGCAACAGAACCTTCACAGCTAAGCACCATTCAGGTTGCTTGTGAAATGTCACAAAGGTTGCTCTTTGTAGGATCCAACTTTGCATGCAGGAGGCTCACAGTGAATTGCACTGGATTCAGACACATGCAATTCCACAAGATTGAAACTAACCAAGAGAAAACTGTCCCAGAATTGAATTTGAATGAGTTTGAAACGCAGAAAGTTTCTCAAGAGATGATTTAATACTACTATGATTTTTAAGTTATTATGGTGCTTCCACTTCTACTGGAAGAACATCAACAATGTGTGGGCTACAGCAAGAGATCACTGTAAGTCCAAAAAAATTGAATAAAACTGCATTATGCAAAATCATCTTATGGAACAGATTCTGCACCATTAAAATAAGGTCTGAAACTCATTTCAGTAGAAGCATTCCTTCTCTCTCTAGAGATCTTGCTGATAATGAAAGATAGCACAAGTTGCATTAAAATACAAAAAAACCCACCCTACTTTACTAATACAACTACAGGATTACTAACAGGGGTGCCATTGTTTTTTCAGGTATTTTTTTAATCCCAGATTGATAATGTCAGCTTTTGTCTGTGGGCAAACGCCTATTAAAAGCATGAAGAAATCAACAATGTATTAGTTCAGGGGTGGGGGTAGTTGTCTTCTTAATTTCCGAGTTTAAAATTAAGAGCTGAACTTAGACATCCAAGAACTCAATACAGATGCAAAGGAGATACTTACAGGCACTTTTCAGAGTCTGGGAGAACTGCTCCCAACTGCATTCGCCTACGAGTTACATCCAGGGGATACCTGCAGAGCAGATATTTAAACAGCAGCTCAAGCAGATGTTTGAGTATTGTTTAAACAAACAACACAAAGTAGTCCACGTGCAACCTCCAAGCACCCTTTTCAGTGAGTCAGGAATCCATCTTAGATTCTCAACACAGCTGGAAGCTCTCCAAAAAGGGAGACTCCCCTTACACAACCAAAACCAGCAAACCAGAGCTCTCAATACATTCCATTTGGCACTAGTAAGGAAGACACATGGAGATCAGATGAGAGTAAAAACAGTCTGTAAAACGCTGGAGGGAGAAGACACCTGCATTGAAAATAAAATTAACAGTTTAAGGATTAATAGGCAGTGATACTTGCGATGCAGTGATTTAGTGAAAAATCCATGCCATACAAGTCCATTAAATGAACTTACTTTATGGACAAAATTAAATAGAAGAAGGACAGGTTGAGAAAGAAAGAAACAAGCAAGGTAATAAAGATGCCAAATACAATATCTAAGGCTTGTTTGTTTTTTGTTTTTTTTTTTTTTAAATCCTATCACTTCACAGGTTAAGTAAATTGGAAAATAAAATTCTGAAAACTATGTTCAGGGTCAAAAGTTTTTATTTTTCCAAGCAAGCTGAGAAACAAGATTGTTACTAAAAAATATTCCAGTAGATTTTTAGGAGATTTGCCTGAATTTGTTTAATTGACTTACTGGATAAAGACCCTGAGGATTAAATAGCCATTTAGTAAGTGAAACAACAGGAAATATCTGAATTTCCACATTTGTTTAATTTAAAAACGTTACTAATAATGAGACTTAGGTAAAATTCTTAAGCATGAACAGCTATAGAGATGAAACCAGCCCCATACCCAAACTTACGATATCGTCTGAGCTATTGCTCCAGCTATGCCACCACACAGCAGATTTACATGTGTTTTCAAAACTAACACATCGGGGTTATCTAATGAAGGCCGTCCAAGCAAGTTAGGTGCTTGAGCAAGTCCAATGCTCTTTAAGGTACCAAAGGTAAAAAATGAAAAACCTAAAAGGAAATTTAATTTTATGTACTTTCATTAAAAAAAAAAAAAACAATTTCTTGATGTATCATCATAAATAGAAAGCTGTATTTACAAAATCAAGCTATCTTCCAGTTCTTGTGGAAGTTCTTTTTAAGCAGAAGAACAGATAAACAGTATTTTGAACTTCTACAGTAACTTCTGTCCAAATGAATTTCTGTTTATACGTAGTGCTATAAGAATACTTTAAATAAGCTAGACTGTGAGTTTTAAGTTACTGGAATGCTGTCAAGAATCTTTCCTCGCTCCTAAGATCTTTCTAACTGAAGAACATTTCTCAGCTTTTAAAAAGGAGTGCAGTTTAGCTGGGCTGTTCTGCTTCTCTGTGCCACATCACCACTGCTTTACACGCAGAAGTATTTACGGAAAAGCCACCAGGAGATGGAGCCAAACGAAGGCTCTGAGGCTCCATTTACCGAGCGCCTGCTCTCAAGGATCTGCCTGTTGGAGAGAAAACAGCCTCCATGTTTCCTTGGGGGAAAACTGGGAAGTACAACACAACCACTAGTTTGCCTTTCTCACTCCCAGCTCCAAATTGCACAAAAATTAGGCTTTGACTACTGAGGACGCTTTTTAAGGAGCATCACTGAAGACGATTTGGACAGAAGCTAATTAACTAGCTGTGCAAACATATTTAAACAAATTTAGTAGTGGACAGGACTGCTGAAGGACTGCCACGTTCTGGCTTTAACTTACCTGCATATGGTGCCATTCCCACCACAGTTGGCATCAGCCCTCTGTAGAATCCACTAAAACCACCTTCCTTAGAAAGAAAAACAGCAGCATTTGTGGCAAGAAATGCAAGTGCCTTGAGTTCCCTGACTGTTCATAGGGATTCCCATGACAGCAATGTGACTAGCACCACCTACCACTAAGGGGCTCATGTCACATTCTGCTTCCCGTGCCTGAAAAAATTAGAGGGACAACTGCCTGGCTCCATAGGAGATAAGCGAAAATGAAGGAGAAAAATCTACATCCAACATCATAACTGGAAATACCTATGCATTATACACAGCCCTCCTCCCCAAATCTTTTTGGTAACATTACTACTGTTCTTGAAAAGCAGCTTCTCTGCTGTTTCTGACCTCCCACTTACATGAGCCTCAGCTACAGCTCACCAGCCTAAGTCAAAAGCAGTATCCAAATAACTTTTATACGTTAAAAAAATTCCAAGTGGACACAATGAAGTCACGTTATTTTGCACTAAGCTATTTATTATATTCAATGCAGTGTAACATTATTTCAAAGAGCATACTTTGCTTGGACAGAGCTGAAGATTAAAAGAAAAAATACCTTTGTGTAAATCATCTTGAATGCATGGATAATTCCCATGTACTTGTGTTCCCCTTTTACTTGGAACGCCAGGCGAACTCTAACCATATCAAGAGGGTAAGTACAAATCACTGCTGTAATACCTTTATTAAAAACAAAAACAAGACAAGCAAACAAAACTCACCTACACCTTCTCTGACTCCAGGGTTATTTTGGAAAGTAGAACTTCCTTTTCTGGCAATGAATACAATAGCATATACAAACTATTTTGTTAAAGAAACACTTAAAGTCACTTACAATCAGTAAACGGGAACACTAACTCCAGCAACACACCAAGGATTTATGTTTGTACTTGGTGTTCACTGAAGCAGCACACCTAGGCCTAGATTTTCCAAGATTCATGGGCCTGACTACATTCACCTGAGCAATCTTATGGAAATTCACAGCTCCTAAGAATCAGGCTAGTCAAGTACATCAGCATTACTGGATTGCAACCATGAAACCTAATCCTACCATATTAAAAACATTCAAACCAGCAAATTTACATGTTTTATTCCAAAAAGATTCTGCAGAATTTGGTGTGATTACTGGGTATAGATACATGTATCTACTCTATCTGAAAATACTAAACATATTCTAATGACACGAAATTTATTCTAATTACATCTAAAATAGAGCCAGGCTCATACTGATGAGAAGTACTTAACTGTGTTGCATTACCACATTTTAATAGTTCATGTTACCTCAACACTTCTACTTTAAAACTGAGCAGAAAAGCTTTCTGGACTTAAGATGCAAAATATTAGGAAAAAAAAAAAACAAATCTTAGAACTCATCCAGTTAGTAGCTGCTTCAAAACAGCTTAAATGCTGACCAACCTGAAATTTTGGAAAAACAACTCGGCATAGAAAACAACAATTCTAACAGTTGCCTGAGTAACAAATTCTTTCCAACTGCCAGGTATTGAGGCAAAGCACTCAGTGGCTGACAAATTCTTTGGAGGGAATAGTTAAAACTGCTGTCTAACAACAGTGGTCATTTTCTGTTGGTACACCACAGTCACAACAAAAAAAAAAAAGCTGGGGAAAAGCAAAAAAGAAAGTAAAAATCTTTGTCATTGGCACTGTTTTCTAACAACTGCTCTGATTTAGCCAAATGTAACTTTTAAAAATTGGTCCTATAGAAGATAAGCACACTTTTTATGCTGCCAGGAAACTGTCACTCCCTCTTATGTTTTAATAGTCTCTTAATGACATCTCTTTTTGTAGCTGTTACATCTCTCCTCCTTCCACAAGGCCAAGAGAAATCCACAACAGAGGGAAGAAAAAAAGCAAACACAAACCAACAACAAAATGCAAACACAACTCCTGCAAACAAGCGCTTCGTAACTTTTACGCCTGCAGTTAAAAAAAAGACAAAAAAACATGACTCTGATAAACTGATTTATGTGAAAGGTATCAGGATTAGATGGTGAGAGAAAAAAAAAAAAAAACACTAAGTGAGCTATCCAAAAATCTAACACTGGTCAACTTGAATTGAGAGCCAAAGTTGTGGGATTCTGGATTATCCCACCAGTAATTCATTTTAGAAGACAAAAACACCTTTTTCAGAGATTTTGGACAAGTCCTCTAAACAAAAAGCAGACATCTGCAGTTTATTTCTGAAGTTGTCTCACCCAGAGAATTCAAAAGTTGGAAGCTGCAAAACACTAAAGCGACTTCAAGACTGTTTCCACTGACTTACATGAAATGAAATCCCTCAGTCTAGAGCTTTTTCCTAGTGAATTCCCTGAGATGTCCAGAAATACCATAAAATAGATTAATTCTAGCACATAAAAAAATTAAGAGGGGAGCAAAAGCACTTCTAAAGAGCTTAAGAGTGCACAGGAAAGTAATCCCATTACTTTATCCCATGTTACTGCTTTACTGTTCATACAAGGAAAATGTACGCACAAGGGATCATGATTTCTTTGGGAGCTCAAGAGAGACACTATCCCTTCCTAGAGGAATGGCAGCCAGCTGTGGGATACAGTCATTGTGGTGAAGTCTACAAAATTATTCCTCTCACCTCATACTATACTCATAACACACTGTGTTATGAGAAGGCAGACCACAGCAACTTAAGGCTCAGTCCCAGGATTGAAAAAGCCAAGTCTAACCCCATTAATGACAGCTAAGCCAAAAATCTCTCCTGGTGTAGGAGGTTAAACAGGACAGATTCAACAGTGTACCAACAGTTCAGAGATAGATACAGCAATGCCCACTATCTGATCTGAAATAATCATAAAAGGACCACGTAGCTCCTCCCTTCAAAGAGCCACTTCCTCAAGACCAGCAGACTTTTTCACTGCCTATGCTGACCCAGAAGCCAGGGAAAGACCATTCTTCACTTCCCATATTGTCCTCAAGCACCTTCTGACCACTCTTGGGGACAAGACACTGGGTTACACAGACTAAAGACTAGTGACAATGAAGCACATTAGACTGTCTCTGATTTAGGACAAGGCTGTGGGAGTTAACAATGAGATTAGCTCTACAGGGATTCATCTCCCAGTTTGCTTACTATCCTTCTGTTCTTAGCAATTTTCTTAATAAAATAAATAACTATCTGGAACAAGAAAAAAACCACAAGTAACATACATTTACATTGCAAACACAGCTGGTATGCAAGTTTTTATGATCTCTATCATGTTCTTTGTACTTTTATCAGTAGCTCCAGAGATCAAATTAAGCACTGCCAGGAGATTCCGAGGAATAAAGCTGCAAAAGTGATAAGCACAAGACATAGCCTTGAACTGCAGAAGATTTGCTCCTTAGCTAATATAAAGATTAATTTATCCAATTAGCATCTTCTGAACAGAACAAAGCTTCAGAAACTACATACAGAGAAATTGCTGATGACAAATATTTGTCAGGTTAAAGAATGCCTAATTTATCAGTCCTGATACTTCTTTATGTCCAGCATGTAACTGGCTCCCTCCAGAGCACATCTGAAGAGCTAGACCAGATTTTTTTTAAATGCTGACTGAAGTAGCTAGCTATTAATTACATACTATTTCAAACTGAGACAGCCAATATCCTCCTAGCTAGTACTAGGTTAGTACTATTTTCAATCACTTTTACTAAAAGCAAAAAAAGCTAAAATAAAAAACATACTTCCTGTATTGGTTTAATTGGACTTGCGTTTATTCTAGATAACATCTAGTATTTTTTGGCTTTGTTATTTTGAAGCTAATCAAGTGCAGAAGCAGAAATACACTTTTTTTGGTTTAATTTGGATTTTTCTACTAGAAAACCTGAAAAAATTAATTTGTAAAATCATCCTGTGATGTCTTATTTAATGTTGTTTGTTCATTTTTGTTGTTATTTGACGATTTCTTTCCTAAACCCCTCCAACCTCTATGATTTCTCTCCAGCTCTGTTTTTCCTTAAAAGAAACTATACACTGTTTATCTGTTAATGAAGTGTTACAGCTGAAATTTGAATCACACAAGACTCAGGAAATTCAGAGTTAAGAGTTTCCCCAGTAACTTTAACTTGGTCTCCTTAAACACATGCATTACAATAGGCTTTTCTTTTCTCTCCCTCTACTACCCCCATCCTCACTGCCCTGTTTTCCCCTGTGGATATGCTTTTGATCCTGTTTATCACTTTACAGGAGACACTTACATGTCTCCCACCACGCTGAAGCTGATTCAGGTCTGTTGACCACTAGTTATGTTGGGAACACTGATATAAACAAGATGTAAGTACAGTGGGTATAGAGAAGTGAAAGCAGGCAGCTGGCTGGCTAGATGGTGTAGAGGAGACAAAGACAAAGGAAATACAGGTTATCTATTATTATCTATTATCAACTTCTTAATACTGCATCCCATGCAACTGTGAAGACCCCTCTGTACCAACACTAGAGTCTGTGCAGCACATCATCTCCTTTAGTATTTAAGTGTGGACGAAACAGAAAAATATACTTTATTGGAGCCAGCACAGGAAGGAAAGCAAGAAATATTACCAGGTGCTTTCAAGTCTTTTTTTTGTTTGCAAACCTAGAAAACTTCTGTATCAGACTTCAAACTCTCTGCTCTTCTTAGTGCCTCCTTCCTCCCCTATATCTCCTTGATATACTTAAGATAAATCCTCTGCCTCTATTATCTAAAGATTATCCCAAGCAGGTAATGCCACCTAGTAAACAACTAGTGAGACACATGTCACACTATATATATACACATTACATATATATATATATATATATATATACACACACACACACACATATACATATATACACACACACACTTATACACACACTTGACTGCCAGGTTCATTTCACTCCCAAGTCAAGCTCAGTTCCTCACTTTTGGGGTTCTAAAAATGAAACTATTGAGTATATTGTACTTAAACACACCACACAAAGCAGATGGTGGCTGCCAGATAGCTCTGTATATTAATTTATTTCTGTTATTCTAACAACACAAACCAGATTTAACCAGTAAGGTGCTTACAACAATGCCAGATGCTATTCATTTATTTACAGGAAGAAATCCACCCCATCCAACACTGACTGGCTAAGCTGATTATTCAGTGTTGTCACAGCACTTCTGACACAGCTCCTGGAAAAGCTAATAATAACCTTTTTGGGGGAAAAGTGAATTGCAAAATGTTCCTTAGAATAGTTAAAGCCAGGGGAAAGGAAGAAAGGAATTTTTTAAAAAAATTCCATGGATCTAGAGGGTTTTTTGACCTTTCAGACAGAAAGCCAGCCAAGATCTGGAACATATCTTGGCAAACAGGTTTTGTCAGTTTTTAGGACTCTTCTCATTCTTTAATTTCCTTCTCTTTCCTCTGACACCACACAACACCAGAACATTTTAAGATCTTCCTAGTTTAACTGAAGGTAGTATTTTAAAAATCCAATTTTTTTTTCCAATAGAAACTAAATCTAAAAACCCATAACTATTTAAGGACTGTCACTAGACAGTACTAAGCCTATTTTATAAATTAAAAACATGTGAATCACTTCAATTAAACCTCAGTCCACCATTACTTACCTTCCCCCCTTTTTTTCTTAGCTACTTTTGACCAAATGACTAGTAAGAGGAAAACAAATATATAATCATACTATAACACTGGCAGTTTACTGTGTTTTTATGCTGCTATTGCACTAATAAGAGATTTTAACATTCACAAATTTGATCTAAAGAGCATCATGACAATCCTGCACTGGACATGGCAAAGTACAGACATTTCTGGCAAACCCAAAGAAACCACCCATTTAAGAAGCTGCAGTTCTCTCTATTTCTTTGGCCTTAAATCAACCTAGCAGCAGTGGCAGAGGGGCTGATGAGCTCATTCTAACAGAACCTGCAGCTTTATACTTGATATTGATGACATTGGTTTTTACACTCTTAAAATGTCATAAAAGACTATTTAAAAACTGTGCTTTGCAACACAGCGCAGCATTCACCACTTGCACAGATATTTTTTTTTTAAGAATACTCTCAGACAAACAGATTTCAATTAGGCAACCACATTAAATTAACCATTTACTAGTATATTTGCTTAATACAAATTTGCAGTTTGACCCAACACATCAAATCAGCCCCTGAATGAATATTAACTTCTCAGCAAAAGGCATGTCTGAAATCCAAGTACAAAACTATACCTGCCATGGATCCAGCCATTAATCGATGCACATGCCCAGAAATCCCAAGCTGTTTCTTTATTACCTGCACAATATGGATCATTTACAGTAGTCAGATATCAGAAAAGACAGGGAAACACGACACAAAGTTTATTAGCACATTAGTGCAAACTCCGCAGCAGTTCCCAAGAAATTTACAATGCTACAAATTCAATCCAGAACATTTCATTACTCTTAAAGAGTTTTTTTTAACATTGCTGCTGTTTGCAATTTCTTATTAAAAATATTGAAGTACTAAATTTCTACTAACAAAGCAAAACAATGAGTTGAAAGTATTTGTACTGTTCACCTCAGAAACTAGATTGTTTATTTAGTTATCAATAATGTGTGTTAAACAAGGCAAACTGAGTATGTAGAGAGCAAAGGACACTGAAAGAAGTTGTTTTCAACTTCTAAGAGTAAGAGTCAATTCTTCTTACATGCACATCATGTGAAACACTCCCATAAAAACTTTAACTGGATTAAAAGGAAAAAAAAAAAGAAAGAAAAAGGAAGAGAAAAACGACAACATTTCAGAGCAAGAACTTGCTAAGTTAATTATGGCCTGGAAGTTAGAAATTGGTTTCCAGGCTTTTATCAAATAACTGAGACTTTCACTTTCTGCTATTAAGATCATTTTTTATCTTCCTCCTTTAAGAGTTTTGTTGTTTTTCCTTTATATATCCATGCAAAATATTGTGCAGGTTTCTGGTCAATTAATAGGTAAAAGAAAGTGCTATGATGCTAACGGGGTTCTTGAAACTGCAGATTGATAAATCATTTCAATTACAAAGCATGGCATGCAGTCTTTTGTTCCACACAACATAAAACATGCAGAGATCAACAGCGTTCATGATTACAGCACAAAAAAATGAACCTACAAAACCCATTACAGTAACGTTTTTGTATCAGTCTCCTGAAATTTACTCTTAGGGAAGGGAATCTCAATTTCAATCCCATTGTCCTCGGTAAATATTGTACCCTTTACTCGGCTGGTTACTGAATCTATCTTTTCAGATATGAAATTTCTCCTCTCTAATAGCAAAATGGCATTTTTCACCACAAACAGCAATGTTTAAAAACACGTTCATGCTAACAACTGACTCACATGAGATGTTGCAAAGACTTATTATGAAAAGGTAAATGTAGGAAAACAGAAAAGAATGCAAAAATCCTGCAGAAACCTGAAATGAGCATTTTTATCTTCAAGGTCATTTTTATCTACTGCCTGACATCATAATTTGTCAGGTCAAATATAACAGTGATATCCAAACAGACTTTCAAATTTAAGTAACTTTATCCATGATGTACTAAGAATCCCAACATAAATACAATAAAGTTGCTTCATTCTATATTTTTGCCTACATTATTCACAAGGGACTATCTCATAGCAATACAAATAGCAGTAGACTTTATAAACTACCTTTTGTTTTCATGAAAATAAGGACTATTATTCGCAACAATACAAACATTGAAAAACTGTGAATTTTCTTTTATCTTGAGTAACATTGAAAAGATTCCCTGTTGCCCCGGTATTTTTGAGTAAACTACTAAAGTCTGATAAAATTAAGCAACCCCAGAAAAGATGTGCAGCTAATTAATAAGACATAGAAATTTCAGTGTTAGCTTCACACACTCAACCAGTCTGTAGTCACTGCAGGCAAATAAAAAAAAAAAAGAAAGAAAAATTCAGCTACCTTTTTATATTGGTCAAATGCCATAAACTGAATAGCACCATATGGAAAGATTCTAATCATCATCGCCCCATTTCCTTTATACAGCCCAAGGTAACCTTCCTTTTTAGGGACAGCACACAACGTAGAAAATACTCCTGCAGCAATACAAGAAAGGGTATTTAACACTGTGGGGAAGGAAAAAAAAAATCAAGGAAATGCTACTGTTAAAAAAGTAAGCATATAAAGCTAAGGCTGCATCAGGTTGCTCATGTAGCTGAGGCAAATTCACTTTCACTGCCCAAACACTGCTGGAAGAGAGAGCCTTAAGGTTAAATTCTATCAGTTTTCTCATTTCCCAGACTCAGTGAACCTCTGGACCCTGTGCAACTGCAGGTGCCATTACTCACCCACAGCAGCCTAATGCCAGCAACACAAAGGAGGAAACTGGCTGACTTACAATTCAGTCATTCTAAATAAATAAATAAAACTTTAAAATCTAAAACCACACCAGAACAATCTGATATTGCTACATGCTAAATTATAGGTTAAATGCCATCACTGAGGAAATCAAGTAAACACGTTGAAGACTCATTACTTACAACTTAAACAACTCACACTCTATCAGAGTTGCTGCAACAAGAAGCAATCCTACTTCCTTTTAATCAGTGGGAAATAATGCAAGATCACCCAAAGTTTGGGCAAAACCTACAGTTTTACTATAAAGATTAGCTATGCACAGTTGTTGTCAAATTCACTTTTTAGGTTGATTCTATACAAGAATTAACTGTGATAGCCAAACAGTTTTAATTCATATGCAACTACTACATAAAAGCAGAAAATGGAAGAGACATCTTGCTTTCAGGTAGGAAGAAAACAGTGGCTGACAGCCTTTCGTTTGAAATTTAAACAAAACAAGTATTTATTTGTTTCTGGGATTCTAAGAATACGAATAGATTAGTGTACCCTGTTACTGTATCATTGTATAGTACTATATTATTACATATTTAATAGTAAAATTACTTTTAAGATGTCATGCTTATTACATGCCTCTGAATTTTCTTATGCCAAGACAAGAATTTCTCTCTGCCCTGCAATGATGAGTTCCTGTTTATTTCATAGAACACACAGGAGACCCACATGGCACAAGCTCCACAATGCAAGGGTATAAAAACATACAGTGAGGACTTTGATGAACTGACCCATGGTGTCTCTGCACTTACAGGTACCTCAGCCATATAATTCTCCTTTTCTGCCTGCATGTAACATGGACACTCATTCAAGTCAAGACAGTTGAAATAATCAGCATCATATCTGACTCCCAAAATAGGGAAGAACATAAGATTCTACTTCCCAGCTATGGCACAGTACAAAGCAAATTGAAAACGAAGATTTAAAATATCAGTCAAACCAATTATTTTAACCTGCAATTCTTAGACTTGAGTGTATACTTACTTGTGTCTTTGTTACTAAAACACACTGCTTGTGTTTCCCTTTTTGCCACAGTGAACATATATAGCTACTGAATTTTCTGATTTAGTGATTATTTATTTTTCCAACTTTTAAAAAAAACATTTTCCTTAGTGTCTAAGTCAATAACAAGTTTCGTTACGTGCAAAATTAGCCAACTCAAAATATTTTTCCCCTGACAATTGCAACAATTTAATTTTTGGAGCAAAAGTTATGACGTGTTTCAGTAACATCGGACAAGTGGCTCAAATACTGTGCACAAGAGGGCAGTGTTACAGCCCACAGAGAACAGCTCTGGGCACGCGAGTTGGCTCTCTCACCATGAGGCAACACAGATGCCGAACACAGACCACCTGCGCCTCACACCAGGCACAAACCCTCTGCTCTCTCCAATTCCACCAGCCATGCCTCTGGCAGAAAAGCAGGCATCCCCATGGCATTCCCCCTGGGAACTGACAGCCACTGCAGCACAGTTTTCACTGAAATTATCCAAGCTTTGAAGTTATGACTACCGATCTCCTGCTGGCTTCTGCAAGCAGAGGATCAAGCCCAGCTCTTACATGCCTTATTGAGGATTATTCTGACATCTCAATCTCTAACACATCGGCTGAAACCACAACTTATACAGAGCTTTGTTTTCCTTCTCAAACAGTAACAAAACATGGCACACAGCCTGATCAGACAGCTACAACCTCCTGTCTGATGAGCAACTTTTATCAGCCTCATCACTGAGCAAACCAATATACCTAAACCGCACACATTTAAAAGCAAAAATTAGACACGTTGCAGCCGTCTTACCTAGATGTTTGTAATGGTGGTTATGAGCTTGCAGCAAAATCTTTACTCGATCCAGTGGTGCAGTAGTTGTTTTGGCACAACATCCTGCAACACCTTTCCAAGGGAGAAACAGAAAAATGACAGGATGAAAAAAAGCTCTTTAGGTTAGCACGTAAGCAAGGGATTTTTCTAATGTAGTTAACTCAGGAGCTAGAAAAAGCCCCGATGACAAGTAAGCAGTTTCTATTAGATGTTACAAAGCCCTTGAAGCCTCAGCGAAACATTAAAGCTACTTTTCCCGTTTACAAAAACCCAGGCCACTGTGTGTCTCAGCTGCTAAGGTCATTGCAGAAGAAACTTCCCTGAACTTGCTCAAGAGTTCTCCATCCTGTTTCCTCTTACCCTTTTGCGAGAAACAGCCTTTGCTGATCTTCCCAAGGAGGTGGGCATCTGCCGTGTACCCTGTGCTACTTCAGAGAGCGAGATCCAACAGCGAGTGCGGTATGATTTAAAAACTTGAAATAAACACCACCTTTTCCTACCCGCAACAAATCAGAGAGCTGAGACAACACTTTACAGGAAGAATAAATGGGCTTTTTCTCCGAGAGGTTACTGATGTGGCGTTATATCTCGCCCCTTCATCTTCTCAGTAGCAGCCTCAACAGCCTGGGGACAGGGATAGGAACCTGGGACCAGGCTCCTCACTGGCTCTGACACACGTGCGAATCACAGGCGTGCACCGCGCCAGCCGCGTTAGCCCATTAGGGGAAAACGGAAAAGCGAGCTCCCTGCTCGCCCAGGTGACGAGACCCGGCGGCAGTTTCACCGGGCACAGAGACACCGAAGTCCGCCCGACCGAGGCACCCACCTCCGGCGATGAAGGAGCGCAGCCAGTAGAAGTCTCGGCGCGCCGCGGCCGGGGGCAGCGCGGCGCCGGGCCCCGCCGCCGCCGGGGAAGCCATGGGGCAGGGCCGGGCCGGGCCGGGCCGGCTCCCTCAGGCGGCGAGCGCGGCCCCCGCGGTGCCTCCGCGCCGCAGGGGCGGAGCTGGGGGCGGCCCCGCCGAGCCGCGGCCGGGCACGCCTCGGCGCCTGCGGATCGCGTCAGCGCCCGGCCCGGCCCGGGCCGCCCCTCCGCTGCCTCCCCGCGGGAAGGGCCTGGCCAACCCCGCCGGAGCCGCTGCGGGGGCTGCTTCGCACCTTCGGCCTGCTCCGGGCACGGCGCGGAACCCGTTTGTTAGTGCCTCCGGGGATCCTGCTGCTCTTTAAAAACACTCACCCGGGCACTTCGCCAACAAATACCTGTTTTCAGACCCATGGGCGCACCAAAACCTAAAGAGCTCCAATTAAGACTGTACTGTAAAATACATCGATTGATTTTTAGCCATTTTAATAGCTACTTTGTGCTAGCACTTAAATCTTTCTTTTGTCTACAATTACTGTTTAATAGCCAGAAAAAAAATCAGTATGATTATTTATATACAAGTTTCCAAGTGCTTCGAAGGGGGAGACATCGAGAAAAAGGTCAGCGGTTTTAAAATCAGAAAGGTCAAACAGCATCTTTCTGCAGCAGTCAACATTTTTTAACAATTTTTTCGATTTTCTGAAATGTCTCTGTTGAATACAGTGTATAAGGCTTTTCAGGAAGCATTTGACCTTTTGTCTTCAGTTCTTGAAGAAAAAAAAAAAACCCACAAGTGCATGCTCTGAATGCTGGTGCATGGAGTTAGGAGAGAGCACACACCTGATGCCTGGAGACAGCTGGTGAGAAAGCTCATGCTGTCAGCTTTTCTATGATTTTTCTACAATTACTCACCTATTCCTCATATACTTCTTGCCCTATACATCCTGATTGGATTTCAAGTAGTGCACATACCATTATACCTTTTAAAAAGGTTAGTCTTCTAACACAAAGAAACCAGTCAAACAGATCTCACTGCTTGCACAAGTAAAAGGAACCACTTCGCAAAAAACTTCCAGAATATTTTTGCTTCCTGCTTGTATCAGATTGCCTTCAAGAGAAGCTACTCATTTTTCCCTTTAATAGATTATATTTCTTAAAATTAAGCATGTCTCAGAATCAAGAAAACTTTATTTTGCTCTGTTTGATCATTGCATCATTTATATATTTGAAAAATGGCTGTTATCATATTCCTTCTAATAACCAAAAATAGAGTTCTTCTACAAGTCATGAAGTAAGTCCTTATAGCAGAAAACACTCAAGCTTTTTAACCTTTTGTAATATACCTGCAAAATTTTTTTTCTTTGCTACTGTTGAAGTAATTCTTTGTAAGTCTGTAATGGAAAGGCAACTGTTCTGCAAGTTATTGAAGCAGGTTTTTAAGTCACTGTTGATGCCATTTTCTCCACCCAACTTGTATTCTTTTGTGTTTCTGCTCAGGAAAAGCCTCCTCTCACCACAGCAACCATACTGTGTTAACAGCTCCAGCTGTAGGAACCTAATTTACTGACTTCACACAGAAAAGCATTGCAACTGCACTAACAGCTGAAAGTCATCAAGTTCCTAGAGTTTCACTACGGACTAGAAAAATCAATAATCAGATAGACGGGCTGTTATTTCTCTTAGCTATGGGCAGGGTATTTCAAGAAGATACTTTGTCCACGCTCATAATTTAGGGAAGGGTGCCCCATGCGTGCATACTATTTAGGAAAGCAGCAAAAAACTTGCATTGCAAAACTAAACAGAACATCGTGCATAGATATACTAAGACACAAAGCAACTCAGCAACAAGCTTTATGTGCCTAGCTTTATTGGGCTTTTAAAAATACCTACTAGTATAGTGCTCTCAAGGTCTGTTTTCTTCATTAGCCCCTGTAGTTGTCACTTCATCTTTTTACCTTGAAATGTTTACACCTTTTACAGAATTTCTTTGGTGACATGTCTTGTATGACCCATTCTTAGAAGTCATCTGCAATTTTAATGCCATTTAGGTTACACCCATGTATGACACTACAGCATCCTTCCCCAGTTAATCAATAATCAGCAGGGGAGAACATTAAAACTACAATACTCCGGAGCAGAGCTACAAATTTGAAGAAAAAAAAAAAAATCAAACAGGAAGGTAATTTCATCAGTGATAGCTTCTTCCTGAGTTTTTTGGTGTTAAAGATGCCTGGTTTTCTAAACACATCTTAAATATATATCAATTAAAATAGACTGTCAAGGCTCTTGTTAGGTAAGCTGTCCTCATAGCAGTGGTTGCTGAAAAGATTATTTTCAGTGCTCTTAAAATACTGGTGCACACCAAGACCTATTTTGGGATACCTGTACAAATTACCATTAGGTGTCATGCTTTTGGGCTGTTAGCTTTCTAAGTCTTTAGACTTGCTCCTGTTCTTTAATAATTAATGATCTGACATAACATCTATCTCGTTGCCTGTTCATTTGCTCCAAGTCATATCAGACATACAGACATCAGAAGCACCCAACTTTGCCCACAAGAGAAACTATTTTTCTTCTACCACAAAAATCCCAGCTTGCAGATTACGACTACTCCAGCAAACTTCAGTTCCTTGGCACTGTGCTGTCTTGAACTGTCCTTACCCCTGTCAGCAAGCAGACAGAAATGCTTCTTCCTGAGGTGAGGTGACCAGGGAACCAAATACAACCACAGCACAGGAAGTACCTTCACCTACAAGGCACAGTCCTGCAGCAGGACAGGCAGAGCTAGCTGCCAAGGACAGGCTCTAGCCTCGGCCACAGGGAAGGCACAAAGCAGCTCTAGAGTACATCCAGAAAGGAACAGAAACTAAAGCCCAAAACAAAGCTAAAGAAAAACCTAAGGGCTGTCTGGAAACCAAACCCCAACAGTAGCCAAACCCAGAAACAACAGCCAAAACAAACACACCTACACCAGAGCTTAAACAGGAAGCAATTACCTACCTAGGCCTAAGTTTAAATGGAATTCCTGGCCCTACTAATCAGGTGTGTGGGTGGAGGCCCCAGGTGAGGCTGGTCAGGACCATCCATTAAGCCTTGGTGACACCCTCAGGACCCTGACAGACTCTGTCAGTGAGGTCTTTAATGAACAGAAGTATTTGACTGATCAGAGCTACTGAGTCTGCAAAATACAGTCTCTGGCTCAGCAGGACCCTTCCTTTCTGTCAGGTGCCAGGAAGAGATGTGCCCTCTGTAACCCCTGTATTGCATGGCTTACTGCAAGAGTGCAGTAGACTTGAAACATCCAAAGCTCTTGGGCCTGTACATGCACAATTAACCGTGTCTCACCAGATGTGGTGTTTATCAGCAGGGCACTACATAATCATTCTGCTGTCATGCTTTTTGTTACTTGTGCACAGTCATGCACTGAGGTAAGGGCCAAGATTTCCAATGAAAATAGAAACTGGCAGCAAACTGCTGTCCGCTGCAGGTCAGGAACATCTGTCAGGAAATACTTAGAATAAATGCAGTGGGCCTGTATAATGGGTATCAGAAGATGAAATCATTGTCTCTTCTGACCTTATTTCACATAAAATGGTGCTTGCGCTTAAAGTATCTGTGTTCAGTGTGCCTACAAATGTTAACCTGTTTTCAGTGCCAATCAGGCAGGTAGATACTATCTACAGAACCTGGGCCAAGAAAGAGTAAATGAGGAAGGGATTGTCAAAACCACAATTAGAATTCAAGAGTTTCTGCATTAAACTCATGTTGTTTAAGATTTTGCTCTTTCAGATAGTGCCAACTAATGATGCTGTGGGTGCTTTATCTGATCATCAGTATCACAAATCCAGAGGCATTAACAGTGTTTGATCTGTGTTCAGCTGGATTCACAGGCACAGCTCCACACACCAATGTGGCAGATAGGTCCCTAGGTCACATCTGGGCTGTGAGCAGGCTGGTCACTTTGTCATGCTGGAGTCTGAGCTAATAAATGGGAGGCAGGCTTTGACAGAAAGTGGAAGCTGTAATCCCTGTTTTGTAATCACACAAGCAAACAGTTTCAGTGTCATTTTTCCACTACAAGGGAAGCAGCAGCAGGTTAGATCAAGTCCATCCCTTAAAAAGCAGCTTAGGTGTCTTTGCAGTGTAATTCTCAGAGCTTTTGATTTGTGAAGGGCTAAAGTTCATAATCAATCTAACCTTTCTTAGCTTGGACTAATGTTGTGCCTGTTGCAGAGGTCTGAGCCAGATGACTGTGCAGGACTAATTTAGGGACAGCATACCTGAATAGTTGTGTTTCCAGGGTCAAGGCCCTGAGGACGCTAATAGGTCTTAATGGACCTGACCAGCTGATCTGGAGTCTCCACCCACGTCTTTTGCCATGGGCCCAGGAGCTCTGTTTAAGATCAACCCTGGCTAAGAAATTTGCCTTATTTACATCCTTAGTTTGGGCTTGGTCCTTTTTAGTCTGTGTGGACTCTGTTTAGTATTCGCTTGGCTTGTGTGCATTTTTCCTTATTCCATGGGTCTCCAGACCTGCTTACATCCTGTAGATTGAGTTCCTACTTGAATTTCTGACCTGCCACATCTTCTGGAAGTTGTTCTATTACCTGGCCTTGTGCCTGAATGCAGATGGTGCTCCTGAGCCTGTTCTGTTTACCCTATGTGTGTACAGTGGGGCTGGGCTCTGGCTGGTGAGGTCCTTGTCCTGCTGGCTGTTGTGTGGGGCTCCCTGTCCCTCAGGGAGCAGCTGCCCCTCATAACTCCCTCATGTTTACCACAGACTCAAATTTTGCCTGACCTGCTGCAATGTAGAGCTATTACAGGTTTGTGCACTTTATTGCTTTATACAATGTTGTTCAGTTTTATTCATTCAGTGAGTGGGTGTTAACTTGCATTTTATTCTGGAGGATAGCATAGGGATAGGAGCATTGTGTCAGACTAAAGATCCATCAGCTTGAAACCCTACCCAGAAAAATAGCCTGTAGTATATACACAGGGAAGGAGGCTTGGGTAGCACACAGGGCACTCAGTGTACTCTTTCAGTTTCAAGTAATGTATAGTTAAAATAGTACTTCTGTGTTGTGTGGTTTTGGTTAATTTTTCTTCTGTTATTTTTGCCTTAAAAAAAAAGCAACCAACCAAACAAAAAACCTCCCTGAAGTTTTTTGCCTCTTCAGCTGTGCTGTAGTAATGAGTTCTGTGGTTTGAAAACATGTTATATGAAGTTGCTGTCTATGTTCTGATTATATGTTTGATATATTGTTTTGATATCCTCTACTTTATGGAAAGGGTCATTGCATCTTTAAATGCACACTGAGTGAATGAGTATCTCTCCGATATTTCTTTCCAGGCTGTTTTGTTTTTTTTAGTATCTGGGTTGGGATTTCATGCAGATTGCTGCCTTTCTAGGGTGGAAATATTGGTGCATTTAGCTGCTCCATGTGCTTTTTGGTACACTTGCTATGTTTTTATGTGTTTTTTGAAGTTTCCCATTGTACCTTCTAAGCAAACCAGAACTGCATATTGTGTTTGAGATATAAGTGGAAAAGTGATCTGGGCTAAATAATAACGGTGTAGGGGTGTTTCCTGTTCATTTCTCCCATTCTTTAGTAATGATTGCTGACACTCCACTCGAGCACAGAGCACAGGTTCACAGCGGCACCTGTCACAGTACCAGGATCTCTATTTTGAATGGTAGGACTTAAGTCAGAGGCTGTGATTTTTTCCATGTTTCACTCGGTGTGCCTCACTTTGCATTTTAGTGAAAGGATTTAATCCACCGTATTATTGCCCCAGCAGTCATTACTGTGGGATCTTTTTTCAGACATTTATTCTCAGTTTGTGTTGCTGGGCCCAAGTATCTTACTGTTGCCATGTAAGACTGCAGTCTGGTGCTATTTGCTTCCCAGGATGGAAGACCTCAGACCATGAGCACATAAGTCTGTAGGTGGGAGAATGAACAATTGTTAATTCTTGTTTCCTAGCCTTTAGCATGTTTTTAATGGAGCTGTGATTGTGCATGTTGATGCTTGGGTGCTCCTGTTAACTTGCTTATTCTAAATAAACCTTAGCCCTCATTGTTTGTTGCTTTCCCCAAGTTACTAATTTCTTGCTCTGCATATTATTCAAGACCACAGCTTCTAACTTATTGCCATCTCCCCAAGAAACATATTCTGATTATGTGGGGTTTTATCAAAGTCCAGTTCCTTCAGCTTTGGCTGTGTGCAGCAGTTTGAGAGCAATAGTTCTGTTACCTATCAAATCACCTGGTATTAGCAGGACAATTACTTTGGAATTATATCAGTCTTGATATCCAGCCCTAAGGAGGAGGTGAACTGGTTGCACCCAGCGAAGAGAACCTGTGCATTGCTAAATTCCCTGCCACTGAGGGCAACTGTTCAAAATTCAGGTGTCTGTGGTGTAGGTTTAATCTTGCTTCAACTGAAGTGTCTATGAGCTTGGCTAAGATTCCCAGACTGAGTTCCTCTTTCACTGCAAGGATATGTAGGGCAGGTGAGAAGAGGGTATAGGTGCAAATTGGTGATGAGCTACGTACCCACTATCACTGAAGAGCAGCAGTGACAAGGAGTTGTGCAGATCTGTGCTACTGCTTTTCCTTTATCACGTGTCACTTCAACCAGCAGAACGTTGGCATTTAAAGCACCTCTAGGAATGGATGATGTGGACAGTACTGCTCACTTGTGTGCAGCAGAAAAATCTCTCTGCAGGCTCACGTGTGACTGGGCTGGTTCACACTTGAAGTGCTTTATATTGCAACAGCTACAGACTTAATAATAATGAAGCCTTTCTAAAAAAGGTACTGCTCGGGTATATTGTTTCACAGACCCCATTTCCAACATCTGTTTTTCAGTCTGAAGAGATGTTAGATTTGGTGACCTGCTTTTCACAAAAGGCTGTGGCGATAGAGGGTGGAAGAAGTCAGTGGACTCTTACCATAACATTTTACTCACCCGTTTCCCGCTGGGAAGAAGCAGCCGATATCATCAGCAGCTCTTAATGAATGAGGTGGGGGATGGTGAAAGAGCAAGTCTCATTATAGGAGGGAGAGGGAGGCTCAGCAGATCTTCCCTCTCAGCCAGCATCTTCCCCGTGCTCTGGGAGCGTTTGCTCCACGCGTGGGATGGCCGGGCCCTGCTGGACGCTGGTGTTGGAGGGTCATCCTGGAGGGCACACGTAAGGGGAAGGGGGTTTGTTCCCCGGTGAGCCCCTCGCCTGTCACAGCTGACTAGGCTTGCCCTCTTCCAGGCTGAAAAGGAATGATTTTATAGAGTGCCACCACCGTGGCTGACCGAGGGGTACGCGGCGTCAAACCACTGCCTCCGCAAGTGGCGGGATAATTTGCCTTTTTCTCTTATTACCGTCATTTAATTTTGTTGTTGTTAAATGACCCCCGGCGTCACCAGCCTGACACGCCGACGGCGGCTCTCGCGGGCATCCGCGGGGGCAGCGCCGGTACTGCCCCGTGCCCGGGGCCGTGCCGGGTCACCCCGGAGCGCGGGTGGGGTGCGGGGGGCGGCGAATCCCGCTCCAGCCGCGGGGATCCAGGGCGCGTTTTGCCGCCTGCCGGGAGGGCTCGGTGCGGAGAGCGCCCCGCCGAGCCGCCCCCTCCCCGCTCCCTCCCGGAGGGTCCGGCCAGGGGCGACGCCGCCGGAGCACGGAGCACGTTTCGCGGCCCGGGGCTGCTCTCCCCGCCTGGGCTCGTCGCGACATGGGAGCCGCCCGCCCGCGGGGGCCCGGGCCGTGACCCGCGCCTCGCCCTGCTCCGAGCCATGCCAGCATCGCCCCTTCCCGAGAGCTGCGGGCTGGCCGCGCCGCAGCCCTGGTAAGTGTGCGGGACGGGTCCTGGGACTGCTGCGGGCGGGGGTGGACGGCGGGGACCTCTGCTCGCGGAGCCCCACCTTTTTTATTTTATTTTATTTTTTGGGGGTTTTTTTTTAAATCCCTTTCTTTTTCTTCTCTTTCCCCTCTCGCTTGTCCCCTCGGCTAGTTGCAAAGTTGAGCTCCCGTAGAGTGGGGAGGGGGGAGGCAGGGGCGCCGCCGCGGCCAGGCTCGGAGCCCGGCGGCTCGGGCCGTTCCGAGGCGGGGAGGAAGGCAGGCTGGGGGTTATTCAAATGCAAAACGGAGTTTGTTGGCCGAAAAAGCGAAGAAGTCCGGTCTCCCTGGCTGTGCTGGAGCGTGTTGGAGCTGCAGCAGCCAGAGCCTGCCTGGAAAAACCCGCCAGGCAAGAGAAGCTGCCTGCAGCCTGCGTGGGGGACAGGGAACAATTAAAAGGGACCCTGCCCGGCCGCAGGGGCCCCCGGCCAGCCGGAAAAGCCCCGTAGCCCACTCTCGCCGCCCCTTAAAACCGGCGAGCGAGGGCTGTGCGGCATCAGCCTGTGAGGGTGCCGCTCCGCTGGTGTGCGGGGCTGGGGCAGCATCCCCGCGGGTGGCTCTCCGCCTTTGCCGCGGGAGAAGCCGGGCGCGTCCGGATGGGCGCTGCGGGTCCCCGGCGCCGCCGCTGGGGTCGGCCCCATTGTCTGCAGCCCCGGGGAGGGCTCCCGGAGTTGGGGGGGGCACGGCCAGCGGCGAGGCCGGGCCACGAGGAGCCGCTGCTTCCCCCCCAGGAGGGCCCTGCCTGCCCCTTCCTCCCTTGGGGTCCGCCTGCTTGCGCTAAAGGAACCAGAGCCCTGCAGGCTGTAGCCCGCGGGGCGCTCCTGAGTGCTTATCTAGCTGGTCTTGGAGCTGGGGGAGAAGAGGTGGTGGTCTTATGGCAACTGGAGGTTTGGTGCTGGCGGGAATGCTCCCTTGCCGTGCTCGTGAAAGAAGCAGGAGAGAAGGATGTGGTTCGCCGAATGGGTGAGAAGAGAGGCGGCCTGCTGGGAGTCAGGAGCAGCTAACCTTACAAAGGTATGGATGGCTGCTGGCGCTCGAGGAGCGAGCAGGGGGAACGGGCTAGGTTTGCGAAGGGACCAGGTGATAGTCAAAGGACACGCGCCAGTTTCGTGCCCAGCCTGTCCTACACACTCAGCCAGCCTATCCTGCTGCACCCCAAAGATATTTAAAGAGCGACGTAGTCCGCATCACTTGTGTCTCGGCCTACGTAGCAGCTTCCCAGCGTGGTGAGATTGCTACTCCTTTCAGGAGAGGGATATGTGGAGCAGGGCGTGAGCACACCAGTGTCAGTGGAGTGGGAGTAAACAAGCTGGCCAGGGTGGCTGCACCAGCGTGCATCTGGCTAAAGAGCTCTTACTCTAGAAATTGTCATACAATAATGGCAAGGCGGGCAAAGATCGTAGCATTAGGTATTTAAACATGACTGAGTGGATTTCTAAGGCAGAAGTGTTTAAATTTTCAAGACAATGGAAAAACGCGTGGAAACAATAAGTCATCTTCCAAATAATAATAGTTCTCCCCAGCTGTGCTCAGCGACTTTTGAGGTGCTCTTGTGGAAAGACAGAAAGCTATTCTGTGGTGTAATTACCCTGCTTTCATTATGTCACTCAGCGCGAATTAGGAAAACAAATTGGATTGGATAAATGTAGCATTTAGTCTTGGTCTGGGCAGGCAGTCTGGTCGACCCTAACTGTAAAGGAGGAGAAAGCTGGTTTATGCTTTTCTGAGGTAGTTGCTTTGCCAGCACAAGGGGTGGTGGTGCTTGCTCTTGGGCTGAGGGTCAGTCCCTCAAGATAAGAGGAGTTTGTTGTGCTTGGAGGAGACAAGGGCAGACTGGGTTGTGCAAAGCAGGTAACTGGGGTGAGATGTGCCAACGAACTTTGGTACTCAGTTTCTGTAAGACCTAGTTCTTCACTGTGTAGTAATTAAAAATCTTCACTAATCGTGTTTTATTATGACTGGCATGATACCCGTGGTTGTTGAAGCTGGCCTGAGTGCTTCCATCCTGTTTTCTGTTTTCAGATACTTAAAATTTCAAAACACCTTTCAGACTGAAATTTTCCAGGCTTAATCTTTGCCTGAAGGTTCTTCCCTCCACCTCCCCCTTCTTTTAGCTGAGTTTGAGATAAGGTGATTCAGTTAATGGTGGTGGGATTTTTTGTGGGTTTTTTGTCGTTGTTTTTAAGAAAAGGCAGCTCCCCAAAGAATGGAGTAATGTTATAAAAAAGAAATGCTGTGCTTTAAACAGCTATAAATGCAGAATTAGAGAAGCATATGATGAGCTAGGGAGTTCTGTTTGTTTGCTTGCTTTTTTTTTTGGTCTTCAAATATATCTGGAGTGTTCTGGTGGATGGTGTTTTTCTTTGATGAGCCTTAAGAAATTACTTGGTATATTTTTACTTTTTTAGCATTCCCCCTGGGAAGCAAGGTCCATGCTTGGCTGAAATGCACATAGGTTAAAGTAGGCCCGTGCTCCTGCCTGGCTGAAGGGAGGATACTTGTACATGTGGTGTGAGTCTTCACAACAGATTTTTGGTTCAAGTTGTTTGTCTGAAGCTTAATCTGGTTTGTGGTTTAGGCATGTGCGGTTCCTTGCCACGGTTCTGTTTTGGGTTTTTTTGGGGGGTGGGGGGGTTTTCCCCAATAGAGCTTTCTCTAAATTAGAAGGAGGATTTTTCTGTGGTATCTTTTTATCTGTGTGACTCACTGTGTAGGCTCCAAGGTGCATGAAGTCATGATACTGCCAAATGCTAACCATGGATGCGTCCTGCTGAATTAATGGAGTGAGCCTATTTCACAGCATCCTCCAGCTCCTTATGCATCAGGGTGGAAGCTCTGCCTTCTCCTCCAAATGTGGAGGTGGCCTTCTGGGCCAGCAAGGACGAAAATTTAGGATTAAGGCCTTTGGTGCTTGGTCTGCTTAGCATCATCCTGTGTTGCTGAGGAGTTAGTAAAGGGTTGTGTTTTATGTTTTTGTGAGAAACTGAGGTGGCATCCTGTGCCTGTCCCATATTTTAATGCTGCTGGAAAGTGTGGCCTTAAGTCAAAGTTTATTTTATGTGGATGAAATGTGTCTGGTTGCTTACGAGTGGCTTGGTCCTGTAACATAAAGCAGAAAATCTCTGTGGAGGAAAATGGAATGGGGAGGCCTCTGTGAATGAAGTAACTCATGGTACTGAGATGGCAGAGGAGATGTTCCATTTTTATTTTTACCCAAAGCCAAATGAATATTCAAGGATTAAAGAAGGGGGGGAAAGGAAAATTAAAACTGACTCTCCTTTCCTAACCCATTTCTCTTATTTTTCATATACGAAGTGTTCTACAGAGCCAAATTGGAAAGCAGGCTGGCTTTGGTGCATCTGGCAAGAAGATGCAGATGACAGGACATGCTTTTGCACCTGAGGGTCAGATTTCCTTTAGAATCTGTCTGCTCTGGTGTCTCTTGCATCATCTTCTAGAGCATTTGTTGCCAGAACAGGAGGTGCATTTCAATTCTAAATTGTGCACCTGTGCTTGTGTGACAGCTTAGTCACATAGTGGCCCTTATTGCTTGGGACCTTCATGTTATGGAGTGGCTTTTATGAAAGATTCCAGATTTATTTCTCCTAAGGGCAAATCTCAGGGGACTTTTTAAAGGTTACCTAAACACTGAAACAAAATGTATTTAAGTACACCTGACTGTAGTGAAACCAGGTGACTAGTGAAGCTAGTGACTGCTAGCTGTATTATTTTTTTCCCCTATACTGCTCTGTTTGTTCAGTGGTCACTTGCCATCTTTCACAACACTATAAAAAATTGCCACCATTTTTTATGAGGACACATCTTCTAATCTCTCTTTTTTTTTTTTTCCCTGCCATCTTCTGACAAGAGTCAAGTTATGTAACAGAATCTTGATTGACACTGTCTCTAGAATGGAAATTTGTTTTATCTTTTTTTTTTTTACCCTTCTGTGTAAAGTGAAACATTGTGGGTGGGTTTCTTTGGGGTTTTTTGTTTGGGGTAGAGTTTTTTTTTATTATTTTTATTTTTTTCTGGAGGTATTCTGACAGTATGGAGTTAAATTTCTTAATTACTTTGTAGATAGAATTCTCATTATAATTGTTTGGAATTTTGACCAAGACAGGACTAAAAGATATAGCCTTTGATTAGCTTTTTTAGCAGTATTTGTTGAGGATTATGGCAGTCAGTGGAATTGTTCCAGATTTATTGCCATGAATGAGCAAAACTAAAGCAACTGGCATTAAAACCAGCTTTCAGCTTTGCACATGGATTAGGAGAGATAAGCTGGGTGAAGTAACAGACAGCTTCAGGATGCACTGATATTATCTAGGGCAGTTCCCTGCAAAACCTGCTGTCACCTATTGTCACCTTTTACATCCTAGAGACATCTGTGCTCCCCTGCAAGGGAAGGTATGGCAGGTCTCACCTGGTTTGGCTTTCAGAAGAAAGCATTGAAGTAAGTTTGTTTCTCTCCAGGATGATAGAAAAATGGCAAGTTGTTATATTGGCCCATGAGGTTTATGTTTTATAGTCCTGTTGAATCCACATAGATGTTTTGGAAGTATAGTTAATTGCTTGTTGTAAAATATGACCAATGTGATAAAGCCATTTGTTGTCCTTAAGCAGGGGCATGAGATGATTTGCAACTGCTGTGGTTATCAACAGACCTTATCAGTGCTTTAAATGGAGAAGGGAAGGTAAAATATTTCCTAGTGTTACAGGAAACAAAACTTAAGTACCAACCTTGCAGCTACCTAATATTCTGGTCCTAACTGTGGAAGAGGAAAGAAAGAAATAGCAATATAACTTACAGGACAGGTTATTTAAAATGTCATACTGTTTTTAGGTAGCAGTTAAGGTGGTTTTGGATTAGTATTCAAGAATACGATTTTTTAAGGGTAGCAGAGATCTCTTGCTGACAAACCATTTTGCCCAAGAGTGTAAGGTCACCTTGCAGGTCAGATACAAATAGTAGTCCCATTACATATATAGTCAAAGTCCCATGCAAATATAACGAAAGTGAAGCATTAACTCCCTTATCCCCAGAAAAGTTTCTTTTGGGGGTCTATTCAGATCTCTTCTGAAAAACCTAAAGTTGCTTCAGTGAGAAAACTGAAACATAATGGTCAAAAGTGTTGCAGTTCTCCTGAACCTGTATTGTCATCTCTGAGTCAGACAAAGCCTTTGCCATCTTTTGTAGTGCAGCATTTAAAGCTAGGCAATTTCCTATCAATGTCAGCATTCTTTCTGTAGCAAAAAGAGGGGAAGTCTTGAACCAGTCTGTTCATAGCCTCTCTAATTTTGGCCCTGAAGAGAATCAATGCTTTGGCATTGATAGTTTTCTACATTCTTGCCAGACAGGTGAGTTTCTCTGTATTAAAAGATTAAAAAAAAAAAAAAAAAGACAAAACCAACCGAAGAACCCCAGGATGATCTTGCCTCTTCAGTCCTATTGAAACTATTTTGCAGTTTTCAAATCATACAGTCACAGAATGGTTTGAGTGGGAAGGGACCTTAAAGATCAACTCAACCAACCCCCTGCCATGGACAGAGACACCTTCCACTAAACCAGGTTGCTCCAAGTCCCAACCTGGCCTTGGACCCTTCCAGGGATCCAGGGGCAGCCTCAGCTGCTCTGGGTAACCTGTGCCAGGGCCTGCCCACCCTCACAGGGAACAAATTTCTTCCTTGTATCTGTTTTGAACTTGCCCTCCTTCAGCTGGAAGCTATCCCCCAGTGTCATATCACTGTCCAAATGCAAGTAAAGACATATTATGATGTAATTGTAGTAATGATTTAAAAAGCTAGCAAATTGTTATAAATTAAGCTTCTGATTGATAATTTTGGTGGTTGTGCTTCCTGAACTTTTACAGTAACAGTAACAACTACTTGTGTGGGCAAACAACATGAGCAAAACATCCTTCACATTCAGCATTCTGAAAAATCCAGTCACTTGTTTCCACTGTAGACCTCCTGTATTTTCTGGTCATTGTGTTTCTGTTTTAGGGCTGATAAAGAGAAAAGACTTCATCACCTCAGTCCGCCTCTTGATTGACACATTGCCATGGTGCCTGGTATTTGTTGCTGGCTTGCTTTCTTTCTTGCTGTCCTGGCTACAGGCTCTGAAAGTAGCTAGCATTTATTCTCCTGCCACTGTTACCTAGCTCCTCTGCTAATGGCTGCAGATGTGCCTGCTGCTTGCTTCCAGCTGGTTTTTCAGCCCTCCAGGCCATCCTTTGGAATGAGGATCCCAGTCTCTGTCACAGCCCCAAGAAAATGGGGAGGCTTTTAGCTGGCTGCCAACAACTATTTCATGGACCTGTTGATGTGATGCCCTCTTTGATTCATGCAGTGACTCCTAATGGCCCTGTCCCCCTTCCCCCAAGTGCCTCCAGAGAGGGGTAGGGGGAGGAGGGTACTTGGATTACCTTCAGTTTCAGTATTGTATTTGTTTTACTATTTTACTTCTGAACCAACTTTTATGGAGAGCTTCTGTGGGAGCTGTTCAGGTCTCTTCTGTGACCTTTGAAGCTTCAGCCATGACTATAAACAGCTGCACGTCTGCTTAGTCTCTCCAGGTTGGATGTGTTGCTGTGGAGGAGGGATGATATTTATTGAGCTTGTTTATTGTGTGTTTGGTGGGCACTGTTTTCTGAGCTGACATGAGAAGTGTGTTTAGCCTTGTCTTGTGCAGCACTGCTGGCTCTAAATGGTGTCTCTGTGTGTGAAAAACCTGCTCAGTAATGTTCAACTGATATGCAATATGAAGACGTGACACAAGACAATCACATCATGTTTAGATGAGATGGTTTGTATGTTGTACTACAGAGGATCAGTTGGCTTGCTACAGCTGAATAAATAAGAGCTGGGCTTCAAAATGCTTTAAATAAGCTACTCCAAAAGCGTTTGGGGAGTTACTATTAGCCTTGGTGGGTGCTGTGGCCACTGGGCAGCCTGCCCAGGGCTGTGACAATACAGGTGGCCAGAAACAGGCTGGCTGCCAGCGCTGCTTTGGGGAGCAGCAAGCTGTGGCCCACACAGAGGCCGTGTGAGCTTCTCTTGGGGCACTGCTGTTTGGGCTGCATTAGCAAAACTCTCCTCACCCTCAGCAGAGCTCAGGCCAGGATGTGGGGAAGTGCAGCCTTCTGTGAGATTGCCCTGTTGGCTTCAAGGTGGGGATTGAGGTCATAGGAGGAAGTGGTGATGTCAGTAACCTGTAACACTCTTCTTTCTATTTCCTTCAGAAGCCAAAATTCCATTTCTTGTACTTCCGTTTGAGGTCAGGATTTAAATATCATCCCCATACTTCTTGTTTTTCCTTTACTTGGCTTCTTCCCATCAATGAGAGGTGCAGAAAGCCTGGAGGTGACTTGAATTCAAGTTACCTACAGTAGTTTAAGAAATTCAAAGAAATGATGGTGAAGGGAAGGCACCTTGCTGCTGGAGACTAAAGAGCCTCTGGCTCTGCCTGTTCCCATTTTAAGGCTGCCCTTGTCTACTCATGTGATCTATTCAAACAGCTAAATAAAGCTTTAAAAGCCTTCTACAGGTACTTAATAAAAAGCACTATGTGCTTAAAAATAGGGACTTGTGAGAATTGCTTTACTTTAAAAAAACCAAACCCACCTTGAAGGAAATTGATTTGGAGCATGAGAAATTTGTTGTACCTTATTGATTCAGTTGTGTCTGGGGAGTTGGGAGACGTGTGCATTGCAGTTGTGTCTGGGGACAAAAGCTTGGGACAGATGTATGGTGTTTTTCTGAAGGTGAATTTATTAAGTTGTAGTGATGAAGCAGAGGCATCTGCCTTGCATAAAAAAATGTGTTGGAGGCAGGCAGTAGGGAATCAAGGGTTGGAATGTAATACAGTGTGCTGTGAATGTATTCAAGAAGATAACACTGGGAAAGACCAATTCTTCCCTGGTCCAGTTCCCCTGTAATTGCACAGATTAATCTCTTTAGGGAGCTAGTTGCTGCTCCCATTTTATCTGGAAATGTACCATGGTGGACTACCAATGGATGGTGAAAGAATGACAGATGCGCTGGTGATGATTTATTGAGTACACACAGAAAATGGACTCAGCTTTGTTCTTTTGTTCCCAAATGTCTTTACAGTGAGAAACATGAACTTCTTACTCAAGGGGAGTTTACTGGTTAATGAACTGTTAATAAAATTAAGAAAACGCCAACTTTTTAGTACTGACATAAAATAATAAATATGTAATGTTGCCTGGCCATTTGAGTTCAGTTTACTTCTTTGTTTGTATTGCAGGCCTTTAGGCAAGCTTTTTATTTTGTAGTATACCAATATTTTCAAAGCTTTTGTGCTAGCCGAACATAACACCCAATACTGCTATTTCTGATTCTACCTCTGTATTTTTAAATATTAAAAATGGTCAGCTGAATATATGTGCACCTTTTATTAATTAGAAGTATATTAATTCTGTTTTGTACATTTTTCTATTTCAGAGTTGACATTGTATGAGCACAGAAAGCAGCAATGGGAGTATGCAGTTTTCTACTGAAGAGGTCTCTCAAGAGCTCATGATTTTTTTCCATCTCTCCTCTTAACATTCCTCCTGCTCCGCAGACATGGCTCACCATGCGAGGCCTTCCAGATCAGCCAAAAAAGAAGAGCTAGGGAAAAGGAAAACTAACCAGAACAAAAAGGGATCTAGCCAAGTGAGAAAGAAACCCACAAAGACTTCCACAAAAGCTGTTAGTTCTGGGAAAGGTAAAAAGCCAGTGCAAGGAAAAGATGTTAAGAAAAAACAGCAAGAAAAGAAACCAGTCATGAGCTCTTCAGGTAGACTTCTCAGGAGCAGTGTAACCAGAACCTTGTCTGGAGCATCTTGGGTGAGTTTGGAGAAAGCTGACAATATTCTCTTTCACAACCAGGATTCTTTCAGCATCAATGGCTTTACAATGTCTCTCCGCAACCGGTCCTTCTCCCAAAGGTTGTCCCAAACTCTAGTAATTGCAAAACCCAGGAAAGCTGCAGTACAAAAAAGGCTAGAAACAAAGGAAAAAAAAGAACAAGAAGCCTTGGCAGTAGTAGAAGATAAAAATGATGAAACAGGTGAAATAGCTCTGAAACAAGATTTAGCTCAAAATGAGTTAGCAGCTCTGCCTGTAGAAGGCTGTCTGTGTAGTGCAGGTGAGGAGTCTGTTATCCTATGTGCCAATCAGGATGAGGAGGCAGAAATACCTGGAACAGGTGAGTCCATTCCAATCAGTCATGGAACTGATTGCGGTACAGAAGCTTCAGAGGTGAAATCTAAGCATGAAGACCTGCCCTGTGAGCAGATACCCAGTGATCTTGATACAGGTAGTTTGGCTGAAGCATTTGTTGAAGATGCTGTGCTGGTGCTTCCATCTTCTCCTTCTGACTCTGTAATTGCCTCTGAATCAAACTCAAAAGTGTATGCAGAGACCCCCTTCAATGTGGTACTTAACAGTACAGAACCTGACTCCAGCTCTGTTGATACCTCAGACCTCAGCTCAGCAGTTCTGATAGAGTCGGTCACGCTTGCCAAATTCCACATTGGAGCAGGGTTGGACATGGTGCTACCTAGGGAACAACAAGACTTGGATTCTCCATCTCTAGTTACCTCTGAGTTCAACTCACAAGAACATTTATTAGAAGATGCAAGGTCACTTGCAGATTCATGCTTGAAGGCAGGCTGGGGTTTGGAATCTGAGAATAAAGACATTGATTCAAATTCCAGTTCTGTAGCTGCCTCTGAATCAAATTTGCTTTTACATTTTGAAGGTTCAGGCTCACTTGCAGAATATCCTATGAAACTGGTTGTGGATTTTGTACCCATTCACAAAGAACTCGATTCAAATTCAGATTTGAGCTTTACAAAAGAGAATTCGGAATTTGACGCAAAAAACATATTTACAGTATGTGAACCAGTCTCCAATACCTCTCTAAACAATATTGAAGTAGAGGACATTGAACAGCTTGTTAAATGTATTGATGCAGAGACATTAATTTTGAATTCAGGATATGTCCCCACTTTATCTTCAGATTTAGGAAAAAGCACAGTTGATAAAATCTCTGCTGAAAGCTCTGGACAATTCTCTGCAGGTTTTGTTTCAGAGTTGCCTTCAAGCATGGAAATCTCTGCTCTTGCCTCAGAAAAAGCCATAAATGCAGATTTGCCAGCTGACTCAAGACTGCAGCATAATGATTATTCATCACAGCTGGGAAGTGTCGGAGTAAGCTTGAATTTGGTTCAGGACAACGTGAGCAACAGCACTGAAGCAGTTCAGGCCTCAGGGCCGTCCTCTCTTAAACATCCAGCTGGTGATTACCCTGTTCCATATTCATCTCTGCTCCCTATGCTGGAGAAAAAGAAACGAAGGCGTTGTGGAGTCTGTGAGCCCTGTCTGCGGAAAACAAATTGTGAGGAATGCAGCTGTTGCAGGAAGCGCAAAACCAGTCACCGGATATGTAAAAAGAGAAAATGTGAAGAACTGAAAAAGCCGCCACCACCAATCACGCTACCTTTTGAGGTAAGGCAAGGAAGTTGTAAATTAATTCACCCTTTTGAGGCTTGAGGTGCATTTTAAAATTCTGCAATGGGAAATGCTGCCCACCTTACAGCGAGTTCAGGGTTACTGTTGGCGCTAACAGGTTGTACAGTAACTTCCTCTTGTCATCTGCAAAAGTGTAGGTTAGAGTGAGCTGGAGTTAGTCTTGTTCCTCTTGTGTAAATCCATAAAATCAAAGGTAAATATGGCTTCAACTCTGTGTCCCAGATATTGGTACGTTGGCCAAAACAATGCATTAATTGGAGCGTGTGAAGAAATGAGAAAGAGTTAAGCACAGAATGTGGGGAGGAGGGAGACTGAGGGTAATCTTAGGAGACTGTGAATTACTAGGGGGGAGTGTTGGTATTTTAAAATGCTGAAGGCTAAAAGCAAAGGAAGGCAGGTTGTCTGTTTGGTTCAGTTAAAAACATTTGCTTGTGATGATAGATTTAGTGGAAATCAATTTATAAACTTCAGGACCAAGTTGTAGCTGCATTTTCCCCTTTCGCATCTCTCTGCCTTTCTAATTGTCTATTCTTCTGTTTCTCTTTTTTTACTTCTCTTTCCTCTCTCCCTTTGTCTTTTACCGCATTCCCCATACATTCTTTCTTTTTCTGTGTTTCTTACTCACTTTCCTGACCCATCAGCCTTTTATAACCCAGGTCATAACTTTTGGAACAAAGAGAAGGGGAAAAGACAGTCTGTATGCCCATGTGATAACAGCACTGACCTTCTGAGGGATTTCAGTTTCAAGATCAGGCTTTAAATCAGGTAAGTAGGGAGTTGAACATAGATTTCCCACATCCCTGGTTGTGAATTCCCTGACCTCTGAGCTTCTGTGAGACCCTGCACTGCCAGGTCCTGCTGGGAGTGTTACCATCATATGATCCAATAGTACCTGAACCACAGAGGGGGAGAGGCTGTCTTGGTGGTTAAATCACTGGGACATTTGCCTTGGGATGTGGGAAACTGAGGTTCAAATCTCTGCACCAGTGTGTACTCTGAGTGGAGCAGTTTACACTGGGGAGAATGTACCTGGAAAACTTTTCTCAAGAGCAATTTCATTAGAATCGTGTTCTTGCAGAAGGCAGAAATTCCCATCAGCTGCGGGGATGTCAGGAGAGCTCCTGTTCTCCCTGCTCTCTCCTGTGCTTACCAGGGTTGGCAGAGAAGTCCATTCTGGTTTTAAGGTAGGCAAGCAGAAAGAAGTCCTGTAGCAGTGAGTGGATATGATATATTCCCCTTTGTGGGGGAAGTATATTTTAAGGTACGATGTTTAGGGAAGTAGGCTTAAACAGTTTGGTTCAGAATTCATTCAAAAACCTCTTTTTGTCTCAACTGCTCCTTAATGCTCTTAAAAAATAAGTGAAGAGAGGGACAACTGTAATGTGACCATAGGTATTAAAGTAATAAAGGTGGTAGGGACTTATCCTGACTTTTTACAGCAAAAGACATTGTCCTTTTGCATATTTAGTCAGTGGGATTGAAGGAAAGTTCATGGGAGAGGATTTGTGGAGTTTTGAGATAGGAAGTGATGTAAAAGCCATGTTTTAAAAAGGGTTTTGTCAGGGTCAGTGAAGGAAGCACTCCAGCTTTTCTGTCAACCTTTGTATTCCAGGCTAAACATAGTTCTTGTTGCTCAGCCTGACCTTCTTGCAAATTAGCTTTGCCCCTTCACCTTTGTCCTCTCTGGATGCTCCTTTTACTTTCTTTATGAGATTCCTTGTTTTTATTCTTTTCTTTGGCGGCTTTTATTTTGATGGGCTTTTATTTCATTAGACTGATCACATTCTGTATGATGCATTTCAGAGCTGCACCGGAGGCCTCCTTCATTTCTTGCTAAATTTTGTATGAAATTTCAGGGTGCTGCATGGAGGAAATGAAGTATTCCTGGTATTTAAGAACATGTCAGATATTTTCTTATAATACTGTGTTTGAATGAAACCTGGTGCCTTTTCAGATGTTCCTAGAAAGAAGCCTTACTTAATTTTCCATCTCTAGAAACTGTGCTCTGAGGAAATGAGAATATATTTCTAGAATGCTACATCTGCTCTTTCAAGGTGTTGAGATACAGGGGAAGGTGCTGGGGGTTGGGGAATGCTATCATTCAATTTAGCAGCTATCCTTTAGGCAAGATTGAAGGGAATTCCATTGTTTTCCATAGGTAGTACTAGGACTTCTGAGTCAGTAATGTGTTTCAAATAGAAAGCAGCTGAGGAAAACCCAAAACTGTAGGTCTCTATCCATGGTATGGAAAGTGAACATAAATAATTAAAAGAAATGAGGTTAGCTTCCATGTGTTCCTTGTTCAGAAGAGTCATGCTTCTTTCTCTTATGTTGGAATGTAAGAATTTTTTGGAGGTGATTCACTGGGAGGAAGGGTGTAAGGGGATAGAGCAGGAGCATAATTTAAATGCTGGTGTTTTGCCTTAAAGGAATAATTTCTCCCCATTCTAACTAAAAAAATGCAGAAGTCCCAGTGAAGTCAGTGAGAGCTGTGTGTATTAAATGGCTGTACAGCCACTGTGGGGGTTGACACTCCATACGTGCTGCTTATGAAAGAAAAAGTGTTGGTTTTCTTTAAGAACTTCTGCGGATTTACAGGTACAGGGAGCAAGGCCTGGCTGGTGGGAGCCATGAATGTAAACTGAAATGCATATTCCAACACCCGTGCCCAAGTGTGCACAAGCACTCAACCCTTGGAGAATATCAGTTGCATGTTTGAAACTGGCATTGGTTAGGTTAATGTTATTTCTGTTAATTAATACATAATCCAGATAAAGATTTGAAAACTATGTTGGACTTGAAAAAGACCATTTAAAAATAACAGCCACATAAGCCTTCAGTGATACTGTACCTTCCTGAATGTAATGGGTTTTGCAGGGATGTGACATCATGAGAGTCTGCATAAGGCATTGTGGGCTGTAGTTCCCAGCCCCTGTGTGTAGCAATATTGTTGCATATAATGCCCCTCTTCCTGAGGAATTCACACTGTACCTGTTTGGTTTGGAGCTGGTAAAGAAGAATCCTAAAATATATAAGGGAAGACTTTTGTCTCACTTACTGAATTTTTGGAAAGAGCAGCCCAGTAAATAAAATGTAAGGAAACTTTCATAAGAAGAGGAAAAAGGCTTTATCTTGGGTTGCTGTCCCTGTCATAATGAATAATGCAGGAATATTTCACAGTGAAGGGTTTGAGAGGCTTACCCACACAGGATTATGATGCTGTCACATTTTTGTCTTGGCTTTAAACACCTGTAGTCAACAAACTGACCAAGAAAATGAGGTCACTGAGTGTTAGTTCACTTGGGCTGCCCAGGGTGTCTCAAGACATCTTATTTAATAGCTGTAATCTGAGTAACATGAAATATTAAATAACAATAAGGGCCTGCTTGTCTGTGGGTTTTTAACACGCTGCTGAAAAACCCCGACATATTAAAAAAGGATGCTGCAATTCAAGTTGGTTGGGATCTTTCCAGTAAGCCATTCCTTGAATGGAAAATGCTGAATGAACAGGAACCTTTCACAGCTACTATCTGTCTTAATTCAACTGTTTGTAGGGGAAGTTTCTCAAGGCTTGAGAAATGAAATTTCTGTTTAAAACTTAAAAAGGGGATGAGAATAATTAGAACATGGTGGTGGTAAAGGCTTTTTTGCCTGATGGAGTCCAGGGACTTGAATTTTGGTCTCCCACATCTCATCTGTTTCCTCTTGAATTTTTTGAAAGTTTTACTCTGCTTTGGAACAAAACCAAGTGCTAAAATCTCAAAAAAAAAAAAAAAAAAAAAAAAAAAAAAAAAAAAAAAAAAAGGAATTCTTGTTTTCCAGCCTGACCCAGCTATAATCAAGAAATTTAGGCTTTGTGGTATTTATTTCACAGTAGACTCCAGAAATATTTCAGCCAGTTGAATTTTAAAACGATTGCACATAAAAACACTCCTGAGCATGATACTTGAGAGTTTTGTAAGGGGACAGAACACAGGTAGAGGAGTTTGGTAATGTGTGTGATGAGCAAAGCTGCATCCAGCCTTCCCTACCCCACAGATACAGGGTGGGGAGTTGGAGTTGTGCAGTTTGCTCTTATTTTACACAGACACTCTGTGGGAGTGTAACATAATTACAACTCCCAGTACTTTGCCATTTCTCTGTGTTCCTGGGTGTGGACTATAAAGCAGCCTAGATTACAGTGAGACTGATTAGTTTGTGCTGTAGTTATTTTCAGAGGCTGCATTTAACAAGTTGCCTCTTCACTGCTCCCTATTTTCTGTGTTGGTTCTTAAAGCTTTTATGAGGAAATTATTTGAAGAGGTTTCTTTCCTCCCTTGTGTCTGAGGACCCCTAAAGTGAGGTTACAAGGAAGCCTGAAACTGCTGTCCAGTGCGTGCACCAGTCTAGGGACTAAATCAGAATATGGGGTCTTAGGTTTCTAAGCAAACAAAATACTGTTCCTTTTCCCCCCTGTATTGTAAAGCATCTTAAATAGCTGTCACTACGAAGAATCAGATCACTAAGCTTACGTGATTTCCACTCTCATTTTAATGTGCAAAAAGACCCTTGCAGACTTTGAGGTATTTTGGGGGAAAAAATATAAATCAGTATTTTAGTTTTACCTTATCCTAAATCCTGTTTCATACATCATTCTGCTGCAGCAAATGAAGGGCTTAGATACAAGGTAGTATCAAACAACAAAAAATGTGGAACAACTCTCTCTGATTTAACTGCTACACTGGGGAATGAGTTGTGTCCACGTCAGAGCATTTCTGCTATTTAACTGATTTACACCAGTAAGGGGACAGTAATTACAGCACAGCGTAGCGCTAGATAAGAAAACAGATTGCCATTTGTAGCTGGTGAAAACCTGTTCTTACGGGGTTTTATCCTTAGTGCATTAATCCATGGCCAACGTTCTGGTTTAGATGCCAGCTGCGAATTGTTTCAGTGGATGCTCCGGTGAGGGCGGTGTTAGAGACGTTGTTGTTTGTTTGTTGTCCCTAGTTAGCGAGTGTCTGTGCAGTGAATCCGTGAGGGCTCGCTGTGACACATGGTAGAGCTGCGAGCCCACCGTCCTCCCTCCCATAAGGATGAACGTTTTGAGCAGGGGGAGCTGTGGGAAAAGAATTGCACTTGATGTTCGTATGGTGGCCAGTTCCCATCGCGGCCCGTCGGCAGCGGATTCGTTCTGTTGGGTGCTTTAGCAATGGATGAAGACAGGAGTATCTTTCGCCGAGCCTGCGGTGGGAGGGCAGGGGCCGCCGGTGGCCGCTGGGCTCCTGGCCCCAGGCTGAGATTTTGGAGGGGGCTGCTGCCGCGTCGCGTCCCCTCGGCTCGGGGGAGAGCAGGTGAAGGCAGGCAGGCCCTGCGGCTGCGGCCTCCACCGGGTGAGCGGCGATCTCCGCTGTTTCCGGGACGATCCGCACCACGGCCGCCGCTTCTCGGCGACGCGACCCCGGCGCCGCTCACGGAGAGAGAGGGCGAGGGCTGTGCCGCCCGAGGCACGGCGCCGTGCGCACGCGTGCGGGTGCGCGGGGCCGTGTCCTCGCCTGACCCCGCTCTCATCGCGGCGGGAGCCGAGCCGGGCGACCCCGCCGCCGGCGCCCGGGCCGCGTGTCCCGCGTGTCTCGCGGCGCCCGGGCCGCGTGTCCCGGGCGCGGGGCGGCGGCGGCTCCGTGCCGGCTCTCGCGGGCGGCCGCGCCTTTGTTGGGCGGGAGGCCGCGGGGGGGCGCTGCGGGGCGCTGCGCGCGCCCGCCGCTGCGGCAGGAAGCAAAGATGGCGGGGCAGGGGCGCCGCCGCCGTGAGGGGGAACGCGGGGCTCCCGCGATGTGAGGGGCGCCGCGGGGGCGGCGGACGGGCCGCCGGGAGCCGCCGCCGGCCCGTGGAGGGGCCGCGTGTAAAGCACTCGGGGTATTGCAGAAATATCGCTGTACCGTAATAAAGATCCGAGGTGTCTGCCTGCCTTTGTGACCACAACTTACGTTCTGCAATTTGATGTTTTTTTAGGTTCTAACAGAAAACAAAAGGCCTCAGAGGAGGAAGCAAAGAGTTTTAAAGGTAACCGATGATTGCTTTGATATTTATCCCCTCCCGTTCTGAGCAGCGTTTTCTTGTCATCCAGCCCGGGAAGGCAAAGGGTTAAACGCTGGGTAGCGGCGCTTTCCAGCTATTAAGCAGATTAGCTAATTTTAAAAGCACGGAACATGTCCTTTCTTTCCTCTTTCTCTCCAGCATGTTGTAGACATATTGGAACCTCCCTGCCCAATCTGCAGCCCAAAAGTTTGCTTGCCCTTGCATTGAACGTTCCCTTTCATTTCTTCTGCTCCTAGTTTTGTACTTCCAAAGGTAACAGCTGAATGTTTTGAGCATACAGGTTTTATGGCAGCTGAAATTTCTTGTGAGAAGTCAACGATAAACTGCAGGCCAAGTTAACAAAAGTGGAATTTTTATACTTTGCTGGAGTTTTGATTTCTTCTCTTTCTTTAACCTTTAGCATACCTCAGCTGAAACTGAAAATCCTGTAAACTTTCAACTACCTTCAGTTTCAGTGGTAACATGTTCCTCCCACACTTTTTAAGATGGCTATCTTTCATGGTAACAAAAGATTGGTCTTTTAGATGCAAACGTCTTAGTTTTTATACAAATTCAGACTTGCTACACTCATAGCTAATGTTTTGGGGTTGTTTGTTTTGTTCTTTAAGTAACAGGTAGTATATTGATATTGCTTTATTGCTTCTCTCAGTTAATCTTTAGAATGTTGTGAATAGGAATAAGTCATTAATTCTGTTGGAAAATGGATGGGGCAAGTAAGATGCATGGTATGGGTAAGGGGAAGCTAGTGAAAATGCAAACAAAAAGTATGTTGTTAAACCTACTTTGCTAAACTATTCTCTTATACCAGCTAAATATAATAAGATAGCTTAGTATCGTTTCAGTATGCTAAAATTTCAGAAGTTATTGGACAACTGGATTTGATAAATGCTGACGGGTCTGTAGTGTTATTTTACTTGAAAGCATCCCAATTTCTTAACAGTTGTGTCATCAGTGTTACACAGAAATTTTGTTACAGAAACTTTGGTAAGGCAAACCAAAGTTAAGATTAAGTAAGGAGCAAATAACTTGTCCAACCTCATGGGTGTCTGTCTTTTCATGTGGAGTAGTTGTGCAAACCATTTACCTGTGTGCTTTTTTTACATTAAAATATTATTATTTTTGTTGTTCTGGGTATGATTTTAATTGCTCATTTTAATACTGCTGCTCTTTGTAATATACTACAGGGTTGTAGCTAAAACTTGAAGTTTTTTACTCATTCTGTCTGTTGTGCTCTTGACAGTAGCATGTAAAATACAGAGTGTTTGTGAAGGAGTCAGTTTATAATGTGTAATTGGTCTGAGGCAAAGTGTGGAAAATGTGGTTTTTTAGTCACAGACACATACCTTGTGTTGGGTGTCTGTCAGCAGTTGTGGCTCATGGTTGGTCTTGAGATTTTCCTCTTGAGTTCATTTTGCCACTGTTTGTGATTTGATGGCCCAGCAGGTTGCTATGTAATACGAGTCTGTCATTCCTGTCCTTTCCAAAAAGCCTTCTGAAGATTTTTTTTTTCCACCCCTGGCTCTTGAATGGAAAGGCTTGTGTGGTTCTGTGTGTGTGTGTGTAGTATCAGTGTCAATCACTGGACCTGGGCTGATCTCTAGTTTGACTTTTCCTTTGCTGAGCTGAATCTGTGGTATTTTCTCTTTGGTTTTAGGCACTGTTCTTAGTATTTTCTAGTATTTGTATTTGTTTTGTGGTGCTGAAGTGTAATTCCTAATAGTTTGTCCAATTGCATCCAGCAAAGAATGTGCAGTACCTCTGAAGCCATCTCATGGAATGCTGGGTTGTGGTTGGTGGAGTTGGCTTTTGGTTTTGGATGGGAGAAGGGAGGCTGGGCATCTTAAGTTACACTGCAGCTCTGTCAGCTGCAGTAAAAAACTTATAAAAAGCTGCCCAATTTGCAGACTTCTTTACTAGGGCATTTTTTAGACATGTGACATTGTTATATGACTAACCTGGCTTCTGTGTTGGTGGGACAGCTTTGTAAAGTGGTATTGTCTTACCTGTTGAATTATTACTTCAGTCATAATTGATTTCATGATTCATAGTGGCTGAGGGCATCTGACCATTGACGTTTTCAAAATTTCAACAGGATATGTCCTTTTTTCTTTGTATTTTCTTCAAGTAGTGTTCTTAAGTTTCTTAAAGGAGGATTTATAGTACTTTCTTCCAATAATACATGGAGTTTTGGTTTTTTTCCTAATTCTCCTAGGTTTTGATAGATACACATTTATTTACTTGGAGGGCTTGTGTTGTGTGCTGCTGAGAACCAAGGCATTCATAGATTCTGTACAGGGAAGATAAGCAGTGCTTTCCAGTTGGAAATGGGTTGGGCAGATATATATAAGACTAAAAGTGATGCACACTACTATACTGTACCTTTTGTGTACTATTTATAATTTAACATCCTCATGTCTTAATGCTTCTTTCTGGTCATTGGGCGACTCATTTAGGAAGTTCATCTATGTCATAAATACTGTATTAGGTTCTTCGTGTTTATTTGAAAGAACATCTGAAATATTAATCACTTCTAGCAAGCAAGTGCTCATTAAAGAACAGTAATGGATACAAGAGAAGGAGTATACTTAGTTTTCCTTAGGGTTTATATTGTGTTCTTTTTCCCAGTTAAGCAGACACTTCTTTAATTTTATTCCTGGTAATGGAAAAATCTATATAGATGGGATTCATACTCAAAAATTAATTTGCCTGTATTTCAAAAGTCACATTAGACACCCTGCTTCACTTCACATTATCCTTTTTAGCCACTTACTGGTGTTCTGGCTCAGCTTGGGCAATGCAGCGCGCCTCTTGCAAAGGACAGCAAAATGCTTGCAGTCACTTCCAAGTTCATTACCACAGAACTTAGAAGAATGGGGCAGTTGCACATGCCATGGCAATATGCCCTTAGCAGGTGTAGGCAGCAGTGGCCCCAGGGAGCAGCCCTCCCCACAGATCAGGATCCAGCTGGTGAAGCACAGTCTGTGCTTTCCTGGGGTTCTGGGGAGCCAGGGCTGCCTCTTGGATGGCTGCAGGCATTTGTTGCCCTGATGGAGATTAGAGAAACCCAAAATAACAACAAAACAAGAGGAAGATGAAAAAAAAGGGAGGGAATCATAGGGAAGAGACTGTGGGAGGAATCCAGGATGACACAGGCAGTGCTGAGTGAGTTTTGTGGCTGCCTGCAGGGCCTGTGTTCTCTGTTGTGTTTGTGTGTTTCTGCATAAACACTGCAATGGTGATGGTGCCTGCTCACACTCTGTAAAATCTCCTCATCCGAAGGCAAGCCAAGAGCTAGAGTTGACTCAGTATTTGGGACTTTGGGGTTGTTTATAAACGTCATATTAGGAACATGAGATTTTCATTTCCATCAAGGCTGCCAACAGCTGATTGAGCACCCTCTTAATTTTTCTCCATATATACAAAGCATAGTCTTGTTAAAGAAAAAAAAAATCTTTGAAACAAAGTTGGCTTGGCAGACCTGCTGTTGTCCTTTTTATGATGCAGTTTTCATTTTGCATCTCAAAGGAACTAAGAATACACTTTTTTGATCAAAGTCATACATGTGTTAACAAGGTTTAGGAAAGCAAGTGCTAAAGTTCCATGATAATGCTTGGAGTGAGCAAGGATTGAACTGATTTGGAACATTTATTCTAAATTATGGTGTATATTTTTAGTGCAGAATATCTGCCAAAATACTTAACTGGATGAAATTAAATTTTATTACTTTTTTCCCCTTTAAACTGGTATATGAGCAAGTCAATGGATGGAATTGCACTGCTGTGGAATTTTATAGGGAAAGAAGAAAGAATGGTACAATACAAGTTGGAAAGGATGTTGTCCAGAAAGGACTTACCGTATTTGTTGTGGGTTTTTTTTAAATAGATATTATCACCTTGGAGCATATGCCTTCAGTAAATACCAGTTAAAATTGCTTTGAGTACTAGTTGAAAGTTTCTGCCTGTTTTTTACTCCCTGACTTTTTGTTCCACCCCCCCCTTTTTTTTTTTGATAGGAAGACTTTACTTTTGGTGTCAGCATCCTACACAAACCAGTTAACTTCTATTTTAAAAAGTAAGATGATTAACTTAGCTGTTACCTGGATTTTTTTTCAACATTTTTTGAAATAAATGTTCTCATTTTCGCCTTTTTCAAGCCGAATGTGCATGTGCCTAAATGGGATTAAATCTTTAATTTTTTCCTTTTGGTAGACTCATGCAAACACTTGCTGTGAGCAGGCACGATTATGGTTGTAATTTAGCACAGGGCATTTGCCTGTGCAGCTTTCCCAGCACTTCCACATCAATGTACTCATGAACATGTGAAGCACTTGCCTGTTGTTTGTACAGGACTGCTCATGTATGAGGATGTTTTTGAATAGAGTTCTAACAAAGAAAGCCTTTGTAAGTGATCTGTAGATGATTAATCTTGCTCTAGTTACTTTCTAATCCGTAATTTTTCCAGTTTCTTGTGGAGTTTGTGATAATTGCTCCATCTATATCAAATAAAGCAATCTGAATTTTGCTGACTGTCGAGACTTTGTCTCTCATTTATAGCAAGTTGAAGCGTGTCCCTTGTGGACTCTCTGATGGGATGTGCAGAGATGCTGTGTTGCCTGTGCCTGCTGTTCCAGCTAGGGCTCCCTTATTTTCGTGCTGCTCTCTCGTGTCCCTGTGCTGCTCTTTGCCCCAAAACTCCCCAAAACGTTGAGGGAAGAAAGGCACACTGTCCTGGAGAAGAGACAGGGAGGAGCAGGATTTTCTGTTTTAACTCCTTGTTGCCTGTTGCACAGCACTTGTGAGAGATTCTCGGGGATTGGTGGGGGCAGGAACACACGGAGGCTGGGAAGTGTTGGGTAAGGCCAGGCTGAACCTCGTGATCACAGTAGTTTTGAAGGGGTTTGCATATCTTGAATCACTGTTTATTTGTAGATCTTGACTGTCATGGTACGTTTTAGTGTAGGCCCTTCCACTTTACTGTATTTAGAAGTGGAGCTTTGAAAAAGCTAGAAAATGTGTTTGTGATCAAAAATGTCAAAAATAGCCATTAAAAGCAGCATAGCTTGTGGAAAGGGAGGAATATGTACATGTGGAGATGAAGGTCAGTTGTGGAGGTATATTGAGTGATATCTTGTTTAGATGTTCTTAATGAAATATTACAAAATAAACACAGGGTTTCCCTTGCAGGTGTGTTGTTTTGTTGATATTATTTGCATTCACTACTGCATTATGAGCTTTATTCTGTACTTGTACTTGCTGTAAGTTATTCAGGAATTGAAATAACTGAGATGACTCTGCCAATTCCAGTAATCTGCTCTCACTGTGCTGCTGGCCATACAATTATTGACAAGTAATATCTTAAAAATGCTTTGGAAATGGGTGCTGCCTGTTTAGGATCTGATAACATATTGCTAAGCAAGTTTTATTGCTTTTAGCAATTGCTGTGGGAGAAAATCATTGAGAAGCCCTAAACTTACCTGAGTGGCAGCAGGTTTTTCATTGTCTGTAATCCTTTTTTCTTTCTGCCATGTTATACCAAGATTTTTTGGTGTTACTGATTATGGGAAAGTTAATTTAGTGTATACTACAACAACAGACTTTCCTATTGACATTAGTAGGAGCCTTGCCTTTGTAGAGACCAAGAGATCTGATTCATACTAAAATAAATTCTTAATTATAGGATTTCACTGGGGAGTTAAGAAGAATTCATGCTTTCTTTTTAGATGTTGAGAGCGTGAGACTTAAATGATGTGAAGAAGAAGGAAAACAGCATTTACATATAAGCAACTAACAATAATCTCTTTTCATCTATTTATGTAAAATTAGTGTATAGACTATATACAACAAGGCTGTCCTTGTTGCCCTGACAACTTTAATATTGAGCCTTCTAGAATATTAGGATTTTTTGAAGCTGACTTAATATAACTGAGTAGTTTGTATCTTGACTGAATTCCTTTCTCAATGTTTTGTTGTTGCTGTCTGTATTGCATTATAGTTTAATCAGTGCCCTACAGTAAAATGGAGCTCTACATTTAATTTTCCTAAAATAAGGGGTTTGCTGGACATGTGACTAAGAGGAAAAACTGCTCTGTGTTTATAAATGCAAAGCATTCATGTTTGTGACAGATGATCACTGCGTGAATTGTGCAGTGCAAACACCACTGTTGCAGTGCTGCTCCATAACAGCATTGCTGTTATTCCAGGATGGGAGTGGAAGCTGCTGGTCCTGTAAAGAGCAAGTGGGAGTTACAGTGCAAATTCTGCCTTGAGCTTTCCTTAAACCATAGGTGTGCAAGCTCTTAGACAGAAAAGGAAACATAATTTGCAGGTTTTTAGGCTTTTTTTCCTCATGAGAGTAAGCAAAACATAGACGAAGAATCCTGATTAGTGCTGCCTTGTAGCCTACTGCCTTAAGAGATCAGCATGACTATTTTTTTCTTTTTAGTCTGAATTAGGTGCCCTTCTGACATACCTATCACCAAATTTTCTATTTCTAAAGAGTGTTATTTACTCCCTTCTATCTTGTGGCCCCTTATCAGCTTTAAAACAAGGCTAAAATGGTGTTGTGTGTTCTTAGCAGTTCTGGTCTGAGAGCTGCTACCAACATGTAGTAAATTTTGTAAATAATATAATTGGTTATACAACAGGTGGTGGGGCTACATTAAGGAGTTGAATGTCTTCCTGGTTAGATTACAGGAACTGTGGAAAGTTATGTTGTTAGCTTAGCAGTTTGGATCTTTAATGCACTGAACCTGTAGAGAAATTAGCTCAGTTTGGTTCACATGTGGCAAACACAGGAAGGATCATTATGAACACTTGTTCCTGTGCTGGGAGGTTGTAAGACTGTATCCTTTTATTTGGCTTAGATATAATTTTTTTTTAATAGCTGAAAGACCTTTAATTTGAACATTCCCATGGATGAAAAGTGCATCCAAACACTTAACAAGATGTTTTTAAAAAATTCTTTGTTCTCTCTGTCTCATTGCAAAAATGTGCACCATAGCTCAAGGCCCGACTTCTCCAGCCTCGACTTAAAGTCATTGAGTCTTGTTACACTTTTGTCTACTAGAACAAGGAGCCCTCTGTTATCAGCATTCTTTTACACATAGACTGAGAAGGAGTTTGTGGCTTTTCAATTTTCTTTCTCTGGTAAATTGGAGAGAGTGAGTAGAGAGTGAACTTGAGGCTTTCACTTCAAGATGTTTCTATCCTTTGTCATTCTTGTGGTCCTCGGAGCCCTCTCCCAGCATATCAATGTCTGGCTTGAATTGGGGATGCCAGAACAGGATGCTTTATTCTGCTAGCAGGTGCAAAAGTGCCAAGTGCAGGAGTGAAAGTAACCAGTCTTTTCCTAATTACATTCTTACTTATGCACCCAGGAATCTAACTAACCCTTTCAGCCATAAAGTTGTACCAGGAGTTTCTATAGTTACTGTGCAGTTAATAATTGTCCGTGTTAATGTCCTCCTGGAACCCACTGCTTTCCAAGGTAGAAACCTGCCTTTTGTAAATGCAGTCCCATGCCTCTTGCTAAATAAAGAATTTCTCTTTAACTGTAATGAAATGGCTGGCTTGCCATCTTAATTTGCAAAGCATCGTGTCTGGTCTTTGGATTATTTGCTATTTTTGTAAGTATTAATTTACTGCTTTTTCAGGTTGTTGCTAAGAAGGTTGCACATGGCTGTGATTTGCTCCCTGGAGCCCCTGTTATGAACACTGTGATGATTCTTCATCAGCAGGGTAGGGCCAGGCTGTACTTCCTTAACACTGTACTGATGGTTTCATAAACCAGCAGACCACAAGAGACATTTGCTAGGGTGGGGGAATTCAGAGACTGAATTTCTTTCATCTCTGCTTTTGAGCTAAAGCACATTAGGGGAAAGTTCTTAGGGAATACATATTGCTGCTGATTGTATCATTTTTCTTTTCTTGCTTAATTGAGTGCTATATTTTCTAGTGCTGCCAGGGTCTGTTTCAGTGCTTGGTTTTAATGTTGAAGACAAATGATTGAGTAATTCAAAACACCAGTAAAAAACAAACCAAACTAAAGCCAAAACCCAAGGAAAACAAAAATGACCAGGCAAGATGCTTGTTTGTATTTGCTTCTGTGGCAGAAAAAGTACTTTAATGTTTGGAGTTTTTTCTTTCTTAACAAATCCACTTCTTGGATGCCTGTGTAGGAGAATGAGGTCTCCTTCACCCTCTGTTTTTTTCTTGCTCCTGTTCGTAGCTTTTACAAGATGGAGATAGGAGTTGATGGAAACAATAATTTGAGTTGGTGGCTGAGAGAACCTATTTCCAAGTAGTAATCCAATAAATACATTTCTGTGGGAGCCACCATTTGAAACCTTTGCAGTCAGAATATTTACTTTTGTTAGTAAGTGTATCCTTTAGGGTCTGACACTGTAGATCTTTATAAGCTGTCTCACTGAAGCTGTTGCCCAAGGTGGGTAGGAGGACTCTGCTCTTGTAGTGTGATGTAGGAGAGAAAAGGAAGAGAATAAAGGTGTAAAGACTGAGGCCATAGTGTACTAATTCCTCCTGGAAAGAGACAACAGAGAGCTTTTCTGGTGGGAAGGTTGGCTGGTGTTTGAAGAACATGGCAGAGGTTATAAACTGCAAATTAAATGAGCATGAAACTGAGAGCTAAGCTGTAGCTTGGAGAATGTTCTTTGCTGTTGTGGCTACAAATATGGGGGGAAAAATAGGCAACCAGCAGCTAGAGCAGACTTTTCAGCTGTAGTAAGATCCAGTGTGAAATGCTACCTGCTGTGGTGCTCAAGTTGGTGACTAGGTGGTTTGATACTCAGAGAAGTTGGAAGTGAGGGGAATACCTCCAGGAAAGCCTGTATATTGTGTCCCAGGTCAGGTTCCTTTCTCCAGATGTGCAGAACTTGTTCCTCTGAGTTTCTGTATAAACCAGCTTCTGTGGTAAAACTTGTCAACATAATTTTGCCAAGTCCTGTCCTGTCCCTTAATACCATCTGTGAATTCTGCTCTCTTGAGGAGCAAAACATCTTGTACATTCAGGACGTATTATGTTAACAATGGTCCCCAATCTGTTTCTGTTCATTAAGACCTATAGAAAATGTGCCTTAGCTGAGCTGCTGTAGGAGTGTGGTATCCTGAGAAACTCCTTCATGTCCACAGTTATGCAGTGTGCTGGTACCTGCTTTATGCCTGTGGTGAGATTGATGAGGAATAGGACCCAGCTTTCAGCTTGGCCCCTGCTCTGCTGTTCTGTCTTTTGGGAGCCTGCTTGGACACGCTGCTCAGGTTGCAGTCTTGGGCAGCAACCTGTAGCATGTATGCAGTGTTGCAGTGGTCAGACGTGTCATGTGGTTTGAAATAGAAGTTTATTCTTAGTTGTATTACTGTATCTGCCTTTAATGAGGGAAAAAAAAAATCCAAGAAGAAAACTTAGCTATATGCAAGAGATGACCTATAGCTTCCACAGCATCCCTCCTTATATGTGTCTCCGTTCTAACCAGTGCATGATTTCCTACATAGCACTTGCCATAAACAACTTTTTCTCCACCCCTGTGCTCTGTCTCCCTGATCCTATCCATGTCCTACCTTGTTATCCCTGTATGTTGGTCCTGTCCTGTGCAGGGCTTCGATTCTACTGAATTTCTGCATGTTCTGGGGAGCAGACAGTAGAGAGCAGGAATATATGACAGAAGAGGAAATTGCTGGTCAGCTGGTTTGTGCTTTCTTGTCTCTTGGTGAGGCAATAATGCCTGACAGTCAGACCCTGAACCAAACACTCTGTTTGAATGTTAGATGAAGAAGACTTGGGGTCTTCCCCAAACAGTTTTTCTGAAACAACACTTACGTTGTGGTTTTGGGTCTCTGAGGAGCTGCCAGCTCTGTCCCAGCTTGGAGGGACATGTGAGACTGGCTGTGTGCCTGCAGGCACTGCAGCAGGATCCAGGCTTACCCATGGCACTGCAGCTTGCAGGTGCTTCTCACTCATTCATCCTTTTGTGCTGATTAATGTTGTGACCCTGGAAGAGCTGTGTTTTGGGTCATCCCAGTTTTGGCACAAGCAGAGTGTGCAAGCATTATTTGTTCTGTTGGGCATTCTATTTGTATGGGACCTGAATCTTACAGGGAGGGCTGGTTAGGGGGTTTGGCATTAGTTGTTGTGTTACTCATCAGGACTTGTTTGTAGAGCCATTTTATCAGTAGTTGGACAGGCATCGTCTGTTATTTCTTGTTTATGAGAGTAATTGATCCTGGTGGTGTCCTTTAGTACAATATATGTTGTTACTACCTGTAGAGGTTTGAAATGAGAGACACAAATCGATGGCCTGCTCACTGCTCATGTGGATGTGGAAATATCTTTGGGGTAGCTTAAGCATTGCATTTGGATTGGGAGTTGGTGAATTCTGCATTACCTCAGGAGCGTCATGTGTTAAAGGAGAAGTTAATAGTAAGTCTGACTCTTCAGAATGTCAAGTGATTTGCTGTAACTGGCTGTGTGTGTGTGCTGGAAGCATTAGCTCACAGGGTGGATTCTTGTGTGTACATATATGAGATAGTATTTGGTTGAAGTTTCATACAGCAATGGCCACAGCAGGCTCTGTGGTTCCTGTCCTAATAGCACAAACTGCTGCAGAGCCTAAGCTTGAGCATGATTTGTTAGTGGCTTGTGTCTCCTGGCAGAGTAGAGCTCTCCTTAATGAGAGAGAGAGGAAATTACTAGTATTGATCTGCTTTATTCTTCAGTTTTTCATTGCATTTGTGTAAAAGCCTTGGGTACTGATCAGATCAGACTTCTGTGCTTAACTCCCATGAATGTTAACAATGTTGCTTGGGGTTGTGATATCCTTGTCTGTAGTTTTCTCTGGGTGCCTTACATGCAGATTCAGAACTTGAAGATGAATTGTTCCTAGGTTGAGGGGAAGAATCTAATGAGCTCCATCCCTGGTAGTGTTTCCGCATTTCTCTTTGTGGTGGGAAATATTAACTTCACACGCTAACAGACTATGCAGTGGCCTTTTCTGTTTGTGAGGGAAAAGAAAAGGTATCTTTTAGGATCCACTGCAGCTCAGTAATAGGAGATAAAGCAACACAGTGCTTGAAAGCCAGAGTTTGATTAAAACAATCACATCTGATTTTATGAAAATATTTTGTCTTCATGTGGAAAAATATGGTATGAACTAACTCATGCCAGTGATATAATTCATGTGGGATTTTTTTCTTCCTCATTGCATGTGGGCAGTTTCTAGTAATGGTAGTGGAAAATATGAATTATGAAGAATATTTTTTAAGGAATTCCACCTTTGTTGCTGGGGTCACTGGAGTTCTGTAGGGACACAGCACTGTACCTGTGCAGTACTGGTAGATTAGGGAATATCCTGAGTATTTTTGAGCATAGCAGTGCTTTTTGATCAGATAAAGTATTTTATTGAGGAAAAGTCTAGTTGGGAGCAATTCCAATTGCTCTCTTGTACTGAGTGCTGTCAGTAAATTTTGTGTCAGATCTTCTCATCTCTGCTAATTGTGGATGAAGCCTCTTCCTTCCCTGTGCCTCTTATCGCTCCCAAATTACCAGACTTTAGTTATTAGTTTTCTTAATGTGACCAATCCCTGTAACAATGAATGGAATACAAAATGCAGTGTTGTGTTGAAAATGTGCAATTGATGGGGAATTAGTTTTCATCTATTTGATTTTATGTCCTCAGCCTTCTAGTTGTCTGATTAAATATTTTTTAATGAAAATTTCACATGGTTGGGAATCTTTTGATTTGGTAGAGATATTAGATGTACTTTTGCCAAAGAAAAAACAACAGTTCTACTTACTTTTGAAGTTAAGGTAATTGAAATTCAGCTTTTGTGCTGGTATGGAATTGTGGGGTTTTACTCTTTTGTGGTGGACCCTGCTAGCAATAGAATGGTGGAACCTGCTCAGCTTTTGTGGAACCTTTAGAAAGTGCTCGGTGACCCCCCTGAGTTTGGGAATCATTACCTGAAAATCACCAGGATCCAGAAGAGCTCCAGCTCACTGACCATTAGTCAGGATCTGTGTGTAGTGAAGAGACATTAAATAGGGAATAATTTTGTGTACAGTATCTGGAGGCTTGACTTAGCCACACGTGTGCTGGACATGTTTTTATGTAACGTTTCCGTGAGAAGTTATGATGCCTCTCAGCATCAATCCATAGCATCTAGGACATGCTATGGGTTCCTGGGTTTGTGTTTTATCAGTTGCAAGGTGATGGCCGAGCACCAGATGGAGCTGCCTTGTTTCACCCGGGGGTTTGTGGCAATTCCATCTCTCTCGATGGTTATAATTAATCATTAATCTATTTTGTGTTTATTTTCCTGAGCTCTGTCACAAGTCCCCGCCCTTTGTTGGTATGAGCGCAGAACCATCTCTGAGTTAACTGAATGGTTCATACTGGGTGGGATTTTCTGGGCACTGCTGTGAGGTACTGGGCCTACGTAGGGTAATTAGCCCCTTGTGGTGCTGATACCTGGTTTGAAAAGCACTCCTGGTTTTCTTTTAAGTACAGCTTAAGGTCGCAGGGGATTGAAGAAGTCTGTTGCAATCAGATAAAGGAGCAGCACTATTTACTGTGATTTAAAATTATATTTAGAAGGAAATTGAATATAAATCAAATTTGAATAGCAAAAGGAAGAATGGATTCCTGCTTTGATTACTGTTTCTGCATAAATTTCTGCCTTCATTATTTTCCTTTTGCTTTGCATAACTCCTTACTTCGTATCCATAATACCATCTTAAGGCCTATATATATTCTTCCCAGTATATTCTGACTCTGTCTAGATTTTGGCATTGCTTCGACCAGATGAGCTGTATAATATCAGTGAAGATGAACAACATATTTAACAAAATACTAAAATGTAGCATTTACTAAAATACAGTTTTGAATAGTTTACGTGAGAGACTGTTGAGAAACCTGGGAGTTTCCATTTAAATACAGAATCTAAACAACTGTTTAAAGAGTAACTTCCAAGTGAGCTGATGTAAGCTGGCTTTCTATTAATTTCTGCTTAGGGTTTGTAATTATGTAAGGACTTGAAGCAAGAATGGCTGGTTTTCAGGCTTAGCTAGTGTCCAACCAAGTGGTATATTGGTTAAGCCAGTTTATTGGTCTAGCCAAATGAATGTAATTATGCCAAATTGCTGCTGAACTTTGTGGTACAATCCTTTGGATTTCAGTCTTGCTTTTAACACAAGTTTTTAAAGTTTTTTTTAGTTTGCTCCTGCAAATTAGTTGTTTAATTCAGAATTGAATCCTTCCATCTAATTCTAAATGTTCATGTCCTTTATCTGACTGTTCATTTCATTAGTCTCCCACCACCACATTTACCCAAATTCCCCTCAATGTCCCTCAACAGTAGGGGAAAAGAGCTGTAAATATGGATAGGGTCTTTAGCCTTCAGATTATTTTATAACTTTCTGTTTTGTTTCTTTTCCAATGTCTGTGCCTAATTAGGATATTCCTTGCATCTTTCAAAGTAAGGTTTAATTGCTGCAAATATGAAGCTTCTTATTTTTAATATGCTTGGAACAGCTGTCACAACAGGAGTTTTTTATTATTGTTTTATAGGCAAATCTAGAAAAAAAAGCAGTAAATGGCTGCAGACCAGAACTCATGGAATGCAGTATATGTGGTCATGGTGAAAAATACAGGGTGAAGACAAAACAAGCAGTACCCATTGAAAATGTGCAGTCTAAGGAGCAGGAGAGCATGACTGGCTTAGAAGTAGAGAAGTGGGCACACAACGAGAAGCCATCCTTTGGTGTCCATGTCAACGGTGACATCCACGGAGCTGTGACGGGCACCGGACACTTGAAACACCCTGACCACAGTGAAAGAGCAGCCTCTCCCAGTCACTTCACTGAGCCAACAAAATCCTTGGTGCACGCCATCAAAAATGGCATAAAAACCCTGCATTATTCACCACCAGAAGCAGTTGCTTCACTGAAAAATGTATCTGCAGAGGAAAGGACAGATCTGACAAGCAACTCCCACGTGCAATGGCCGAAGGGTAGCAATCTGAATAACATAATAAGCACTCAGACACATGGCACTGGCTGTGTTCACCCAGAAAACCAAGGGAATATTTTAATGAAAGATGAGAACTGCACCTGCAGCATCTCTGAGTATTCTGATAAGTCAGTTTTGCAGACAGGTTCCAGCTTGGATGTACAAGAAAGCTTGTGTTGTCCTCCGCTGCGTGAAGAGGAGCTGCAGGCAGGGAAGGATGGCTTTAGAGTACTGAATGTGGAGACACAGCCTGAGAATTCTGCACTCCAGCCCACTTTCTTGTCCCTGATTAAAACCAGAAATTTAACTCTGGAGCAGGTTGTAGCTATTGAAGCTTTGACACAGTTGTCTGAAGCTCCTTTAGAAACAACTTCACCAGCTAAAACTGAAAGTACTAAATGTACGGGAGAAGCAACTTCCAACTTGCTCTGTAGTTTTAAAAGGGATACTTCATCCTCCTTTACATCCTCTGCATTACAAGAAATCAAAGACACTTACTTACAGAATGAACAACAGCTCTTGGCTCACTGCGCTCACTCACAGAAGCAGCTCCCTAATAAGGCAGTGTTATACAATGGCCAAAGTTCAGTGTCTGAATTGTGTGATAAACCTGCCAATCCAGCTGGGGAGATGCATAAATTGCAGTTCTCCTCAAGAGATACCAAAACTTTGTCTGACTTAACATCGAATGCAGCATCATGTTCAGGATGTGATCCCAATGAAAGTTGTGCTCACGAGCCAGTCACCCTCACAGGGTACTGCAGTGCTTCATGTGATGTCCAGCAAATAAGGAACAACTTGGAAGCTCCTGGCCAGTTAGAGCAAAAGCCAACGTGTAATGATTTGAAATTGGAAGGTAGTTCTTTGATTAAAGAAGGAGCAATTCACAGCCAGGACGAAGAGGATGTAGCTGCACAGCTAACTCAACTAGCAGCACTGATTGAATCAAACCAGACAAATCTGGAGCACAAGAATGATATAAAGGCATCACTGCTTAATCTAATATCACACGAGAGGCAGCCAAAATATAACCAAGATCTGTTGCAGAAAAAAGAATCTGTATTGTTTAGTCATAATTATAATTCCTTACTATTAAAGCAAAAGCAGGCAACAAATAAGAAAGGTATGCCGTGGAAACCAAGACACAAAAAGAAGCCTCAAGAAGCACGCTATCAACAAAATAATCAAAACCAGCTAGAGCTGTTGTCATGCCAGCAAAGTGAATTGCAAGACATTTGGATATCATCAAAACTGCACAAGCTTGGTCAACCCATGCCACAGGACTCCAGGGCAGCTCCATCTGAAAAGAAATCTCCAAGAACCAAAGTACAGAGAGCGCTCAGTCAAAATACTTTAGCACCGCAAGAAAAAACGAGATTATTTCTCCCACAAGCACAGATAAAATTCCACAGGTGTTTACCTGAGGCACCGCAGGATAAGAAAAAAGACAGGTTGTTTGGCTGTGAAGTGGTGAATGAGCAAATGAAAACTGTGGGCTCCAGTGACCCATTAGGCACTGATCCACTGAAAAATGAAGTTGTTGCACGTAGCCAACACAGCGACCTGTCCTTCCGTAATCCTCTGGCTGGTTCACAGCTGAAAACAGCATCCTTGTTGAAAAGACCAACTGAAAACCTACAGATGTTTACAGAAAAATGTAATTCTCAGGTACAGCAAACATCAAATGTCAGTCAGGCACATCCTTTGCCACCAACTTTTAACCAGTCTAACCTGAGAGCTAATGGAATGTGTAGTGACAACAAAGGCTGTGTTCAGCAGGCCAAACAGCAGGTAGATCCGAAGTCACAGGTGCTGCCTGTTCCCTGTGCTGGGGCCCAGGTACCAGGTTCTGCTGAAGCTCTCAGGAATGTGGAGTGTGTGGGTGAGGTGACCGGTCTGACATCGACCAGTTTGGGTACTGAACATGCCCAGAGCGCCTGCGACTCAGGGTGTTCCCCAGCAAAAAACACGCTCAGCAGTTTCCTTGAATCACCTATGAAGTTTCTTGATACCCCTACCAAAAATTTAATAGACACACCTACCAAAAAAGGACAATCTGAATTGCCAACTTGTGACTGTGTTGGTAAGTGTTTTTGCTAACTTTTGCCTGTACCTTTCAAGTGGAGGTGTGCTCATGTTGCTTCCTTTATTGTGAGGAAGTGTATGTGACAGCTGTTGTACAAGAACCAGTGTTTCACCATTAGAAGACGGGAGGAAATTATCTTTTCCCTCTTTGTAGCTTTTGCTTGGTGTTCTTTGGGCCTGCAGAGCACAGCAGAATCGTGTTTTTTGCACTGCAGCTGTCAGGATAAAATCCTCCACTTCAATTTAACCCTGGAGGAAAGGGAGGTCAGAGCCTCACAACAAATTGTCTGCACGCAGATGGTTTTGCCTTGGTTTTTGTGTTCTGAACCAACAGAGTGCTTGTAAAGAGGCCTGGATTATGTTTTCTGTTCTGTAGAACAGAAGTTCACTGACTATCAGTGAATTTGTTTTATTGCCCTCAATTCCCCTTTGTCTAAAATGAATTAATAATGTTCCTACCAACAAGGTTATTGGGAATTTTACTTAGTTAATATATACCAGCTCCTCTTATGAAAGTTTTAAAGAATGAGAAATACCGCTATAATTAAGGTTTTACTTTATAACATTAAAAAAATGCTAGCAGAATCATCAGAGGAAATAAGCATAAAATAATTTCAAAGTGTCTGAAGAAATAAACCTGTCATACTCTTTATTCATGATATTTCAGGGTCAAACTTTGTGTTCTAATTTAATTTGGAAGGCATTTCCGTGAACTGTTTCTAAGTTTACTTTTAACGGGGCAAATAAATAAATTTTGGATGTGGCAACACAGTTTTTTTTACCTGTTTACAGAGCAAATTATAGAAAAAGATGAAGGGCCCTATTACACACACCTTGGGACAGGACCAAGTGTTGCTGCTGTGAGAGAAATTATGGAGAACAGGTGAGGAAAATTAAGCTTTTAATGTTCATTGTGTTTTTGACTGTTTTAACAGGGAAGAAGTAGAGCTCTGAGAAGTGGAGTGCTGTGTTCAGCTTTGTTTTGCCGAGCTTTTGTCAGTACTCATTTGTAAAGTGTTTTCTTGTTCAGATGTGCATGAGGTGAGCATGAGCACTTCAAGTCCAAAGTCATTTTTTCTGAGCCCTTACAACCTCAGGCTGGGGTTGAAATGCATTGTATTCTGAGGTACCCTTGAAGTCAATAGGAATGACAGAGATCAGCAGCTGACAGAATAAGGGTTTCTGGTGTCCTACCTGTGAAGAAGCTGTGGCAAGCTGGAAAGAAAAAGGTGATATTGGTGACTTACTGCAGTAGGATTTATATGCAGATAACATTTCCTTACCCAGATAACATTTCATTAGTGACAGTTTGTCAGAAGAGAGATGTCAAAAACTACTCTTGCAAGTAGGGTTTTTAATTACATGGAATTTTTTGCTTTAGAAATACTTAGTTTATCTTCTGTGCTCAGTAAAAATAAATTCATTAATCTTTTATTGAAAATGTTTCCTCTTTCAAAATGCTCTACAGTAGTTTGTTTACTCATGAACTTTTTTTTAATGCAGGTATGGAGCAAAAGGAAGCGCTGTAAGAATAGAGGTAGTGGTTTATACAGGAAAGGAAGGAAAGAGCTCTCAGGGGTGTCCAATTGCCAAGTGGGTAAGTTTTTGTATTAAATCATTGAAGTTGTTTTGTGTGGCTTCAAATGATGCGCAGTCCTTGACCTCAAAATCTTTAATGGAGATCTGATTTTTAGTTGTTTGAAAAGCCTGCCTGAATGATGAAGCTAAGGAAAACAATTTTTTGTTATCTTTTTTGTTTAAATTTAAGGTGTGGTGCAGCATCTTATGTGGTGTGGTTTGAGTGAGTGTGAAAGGGAAAGGCTTAACAGAGCTAGCAGAGGTGAACAAGGGCAGAAATATCCTGACAGTGTCTGAAAGTTTGGAGTGTTTTGTGAAATATGTCATTGGGTATTGTGAAAGAGAACTAAGAAGACATGGTGACTTGGGGGAGTTGCAAAACTATCTAGGAACGTTTTTAAAAACCCTTCTCAATTGCATGACCATTTGAAGAAAAGAGAGTTTTGGAGGAATTTCTGTCTCATAGGCCAAGGAGTTCATTACTATTTTTGGGGAACTGAAGTCAGTATTTGAAAATGTAAATGTTATGATGATAGTTTTCAAAAGTCTTGTCTCACTTCATAGGAGCCAGGAAATGAGGTAACAGACACAAGCTCCAGGAGAGAGCTTGGAAAGAATTGATTGTCCTTAATCTTTGCTGAAACCACTGAGGGAGGTAAAAAGTAGTCTGGAAATCTTGTAAACGGAGTTTTGGAAAATAATAAAAAACTTGGTTGTTAAAAGAAAAAAAATGTATTGCTGTATTTAGGAATTTCAGACTTGATTGAAAAAACTGTGAAGGTAACTGTACAGTTGGTAGGGTAGTGTTTGTAACTACCTGCCAAAAATAAGGTTATTGTATATTGTATGCAAGTGAATTTGCATGTTAAACATTTACTGCTTGTGCCTGGAACGGTCAAAATGTGTTTTTTATACTCGATGCATAAACTGTTTTTCAGAAGGGAATCACAGATGTGCTTGTGCTTCAGATAATATTTAGTAACAAATCCAGTATCCAAGAAAAAAAAGAATTTAAAACTAATTACATAAACAACTGACCCAAAAAGAATGGAAATGGAATTTTTCTCAGTGTTTCAGCTAAGTAAAGCACTTAGTTTTAGCAGAGGACAGGAGCTAAAAATCTTACCACAGAAGCAGTTGTGAGCAGCTAAAAGGAAGAAGGCATTTAAAACTGTTAACCTTGATTTTTCTTTTGACAGTATCAGCACGCTGTGTTTTGTGTAAGGCAGGAATGGCAGGATTTATGGTCTCTGGCATGGCTGTGTCCCACAGGAGTGTGCAGTGGGACAGTCAGAAGGCCCTGGGGTGCCTATGGAGAGGGCTGGTTTGAGGTATGGAGATCTGCTCTCCAGTTAGATTTTCACCTTTCTGTATGTAAAACATTTGTGAGACACAGCTTTAATGTCCATTTAACTGAAGTTCTAGGGAGCAGTGGCTTTCTTTTGTGTGAGCTCACACCTGAAGAGGAAGAATGTTTTTCTAAGGCTGCTGTTTCTGTGTGACTGTTCAGTACAAGAGAGGGAAGGGAAACCCTGTCGTCTCCCATAGAACTGTTTCATCCTGTGTAAAATCCACATTTTTGGGTTGATGTCCTTAATGCATTACATTAATTTTTCATGGACAGTGCTGCTTTTAATCCTTTTATGGGGCATATTTGGGTTTTGGCTATACCCAAAGTAACTGGATGGTGAGATTTGTTTGAAGGCGTCTGGAAGAGGTTTGCTGTGCTCTTTGATACTTGCAGCTATGAGCTCTTAGGTGCACAGGGACTTTCACTCACTTATTTCCAGTGTCCTTTGGAACGCACTAATTTCTGCTTTGGAGATGGATGTGCTCTTGCCCCTAGGGCTCCCCAGGGACTTGCTGCTGAGAGCACTGGGATGGAGCTGTGCTGAAGCAAACAGGATAGAAGAATGGAACTTATCTGTTGATCACATTGAACTGGTTTTTTTCCCAGTTTTTTCCCTATTTCCACTAGGTTTTTTTAACTTTTTGGTTTATTAGAAACATTGTAAAATTAAAGGAGGCATTCTGAATACCTGTGTCCGTACATTCTTCTTTTAGTGACTGCATTCCATAATACTGATTGTCTCCTAAGTTATTTTCTCTTAAGTGACTCCCACGATGCACCTGGTGCATTAAACATCGTCTGGGACAGACTTCTTCAGGTTGCCATAAACTTACAATTATTTCTCTTTCACACTTTTAATAATAAGCATCTCTTTTGTATTTTTTAATGTATTATATTTTAGGGTGATACTTTGCCCTTCTGGATATGAACAAGAATGCAGCTATTGGTTAAAGATTCTCAGTAAATACTGCCCAGGGTTGGAAACCTTGTACCTGTTCTATGTGAGGGTATCAGACTGACACCCACGTGAACTGGGGAGATGAGCTTGTGATTGTTTTCACTGCAGGAGGCAGCAGCAACATTGCTTGATCTCTGGGGATTTTTCTTCTCCCCATCAGATTGTGTCGTCTCATTCATTTGTCAAAACAGAATTCACAGAATTTTGAGATTCCCAGTGTGTGGATATCTGTGTAGGTGACAGGTGTGCTGTCAGAAAAATAACTTACCATTCTGGGACACTTGGGGTAAGTGTATTTGTAGATGCATTTATAAATTTACATTTGTAAGTGGGAATATTGTAGATGTATTCTTCCTTCTTTCCTGTTAGGATTTCTTTTGCTTTGTCCTAGTCACCATACTGTTTTGTAGTATGCTAAAGTAAAGAAAGCTTTGAAGTATGAAAAGCCTGCCCTGTCACTCTCAGAAGCCTGTTGGTGTAATGAAAGGTTTCATGTTACTGTGCATCCCTACAAGGAGCCAGTGGTGGTGGGAGTCACTGATCCCACTGTTTAATCAGAGCTTCAGCTGCTAACAGATGTTTTGTGGTTTGGTTTTCTCCTGCTCTGGATGGTGAAATTGCAGTTACCTCAGTTAATGTGAAAGGGTTGATAAATTTGTGAGTGGTTCATGAGTAGCTCACTGCAGGCATCATCCTGCAGCACTGAAGCCCAAGGCACATCACTGCTGACCTCAGAGAGGGTTGAGATTTGGATCTTGCTGGTTTTGGACTAAATCCACTTCCTGTGGGTTCCTTCTCCTGCTTTCAGTGGATGTTGACTTGGATCAGCTAAGGTATCGTTACCTTTTGCTTTCATATGGAATTGCAATGCAATTTTTAAGGCTCCAGCTCTCAAAAAAAAAAAAAAAAAAAAAAAAAGAGGGAGAAGAAATGACAAAACCTCCAGGTCAGGCCAAGCTTCTTTTTGCCAATGTTGTCTCTGTGGCTGATGAATAGCACTAAGGTGGAAGAGCAGGGCAGCTGCCTCCCAGAAGACTCACTTGGTTTGCAGTAATTCACAGCTTTTGCTTCCCTGAGCTGGAGGCAGTGTTTTTGTGTTCAGTTGCCTTTCATAAATGTCATTTTTTCCCTTTCCTTCCTGTTCCCTTATGCTGGAAGTTAAAATGCTGGCAATGACAATTTCAGCCCTGTGCTCCATTCCCAGTCCCAGTAATTCCTTGCAGTTGTTTTTGCTTTTTCACTGTTGCAGATCAGTGATTCAGTATTTCCACAGTGCATTCAATCATCATGCCAGATTCTCATTCCTGCATGGTAATGCCCATCTCTGAGTCCATCTCTGTCCAAAAACAGACCCACAGAAATGCTGAGCCATGATTTGAGAAGTTTGAGCCCTCCCCTGTGCATCAGCTTTCCTAGGTGATCCCTGCCTTGCCCACACAGACACCAGGCTGATGAAACCATGGCATTAGCTGAGTTCTTCCAGGGGCTTTTTACAGAGCTGGCTCCTCTTGGGAATCTCCAGGCCCTCTGATAATAATGTGTTAAAAATCAAGACAATGCACATCGCATTTAATGCTGCAGTTGTTTCATCCTTCAGTTTCTTTTGTGGCTAACATCTGAACTGGGCAAAGTCCTGCTCTTTGGGGGCAGAGAATGGGGGTTTGGGTTTTGTGTGTGTGTTTTGTTTTTTTTTTTTTACAGTTGTCCTCTAACCACTTCTGTCTGGGCTTTATTTAACTTCAGAAAAATTATTCTTGGGTGTCCCCTGTGAAGCTTTTCTGACATGGGAATCTTTCCAAACTTCTTATTTGTGAACATCTGAGCCTTAACTTCTCTGAATGCTTTTTTGGAGATTTTATTAATAGTTTGATGACCTGTTATCTTGGTGGTAGACCTAATTTCTTTGAAAATACATGGCTGTGGTGCTTTTATGTCTTTTGGAAATTGTTTCCTAAACTATTTCACTTTACTGTTTGCCTTCTATGAATTTTTAATTTATAGCTTGACAGATCTTTATTTTCTTTGTTGGCTGTTTATTAATAGGCTGTATAAATAATAAAAAAATAGGGGTGGGATAAAATCAGGTAAAAATCCTCATTACACACCTATACAAACAAACCTGATATTAGCCACTAAAAATAATGTTTTTAGAGCAATGCCTACCTCACTGTTATAATCGAGATTTTCTAGATCACTGAACCAGTAGGAATTTGTAACTAAATGCCAGAAACTACAATTTGTAAAGTGCTGAGTGAGCAGTTCTATAGATGCTGAGATTTTTTTTCTATCTGCTTGTTTGTTTTGAATTGAGAAAGTCATTGAAAGTGGGAGTTGAGAAAGTGAGAAAATGGAGAAGTTACTCCTGCTTTGGCTACTTTTCTCTGTTACTGTTAGTATTAGAAGAGATGTGTAATCCATTAAAGGGAAATGACTGTGATGGTTATTTTCTGTTCCTGCTTGGCACTTCAGAGATCAGGAGTTCTGCTGCAGCCTTGCTTGGAGGGGATGGTGAAGCTGTCATATAATCTGGAACATGAGTGGGGAGTTTTTAAAATAGATTTGAAAGTAAAATAGATATTAAAGTAAATTCTGCTGGACTAACTGTCTCCTAGACACAGGTGTGAGTAGGATGTGCAGTTACATTCTGCTTTAAGCAGCCTACTGTAATTTGTGCATTTATTTCATTTATTGAACTGTCTTAAAGTGATATTCTCCATAGAAGTCTTCAAGGAAATTATTTTTAGCAGGTAGAGGAGATGTTTGGTGAGGGTTTTGTTCACTTTTTTCCTTAGTGTTTTATTAGAGCATCACTTTCTTGCCATAGTGTTGTACCACATCATGATAGTGTGTGTGTAGCTGTTCAGGCACTATTATCACTGTTGGCTAAATACAGAATTAGAGGAATTTATTTTGGACAGAAGTGTTAGTAACATCATCCAAAGTGAAGCTGTTCTTTAAGTAAAAGCAATAAAGTAAAAATGAAGGAGAAAAGCTGTATTAAGGTAAACAAGGTTAAGTATTATTAACAAGCAAGAATTTTGGTATTATCACTTTATTTAAAGCAATGTGACCTTTGAACAAACATCCCTCTCAAACCTAGTGCAGCTTTCCATGGCTGCAGTCTGGCAAAACGGGAAGCTTGAGGGAGTGAGGAGGGCAAGGGCACAGGGAGCTGGGACGTGGATTTTGTCCTCACTTCTGCAGTGCTGGTGGTGTGATTGCAGAAGAATCACTTACCCTGTGTATGCTGCCATCTGCTCATCTGTAACCACTGCAGCACCAGTGCCAGGAGCAAAAGAAGTGTTTGCAGATAATTGCAGATACTGCAATTATCACATCAGTGATACTCCTGCAGAAATGGCTAGGGAACTTTACAGGACTGGACTGACAGCAGTTGTTCAGAGCTAACTCCTTTGATGTAGTCTGCTAGCACCAAGAAGAGAGAATTCAGCAAAGTGGAACTTAGTTCCATTTTAATATCTCTTAGACATGCAGAGAATAAGAGCATGTAACATTTTCCAGTAAGAAAAGAGTTTTAATGTGATTTAGTGCATGTTTAAGATGCAGTTAGGAAAAAGGAGGGCAGGCTCACTTCTGTGACAAGCTGGTCCATTTGTGCTGCTGTGTGTCACAGCACCATCTGCCAGAACAGCAGCAGGTTTGGACTGTGCCTTGCACTGGTGGATTAAGGAACTGTAACTTAGCAGAGTCTTGTCCTGTGCTGAAGGATCTCCATACACAGACTCTGTACAGAGGCAAGATCTGCAGATTAGACAGCTTGGAGCCACAGTGTTGTAAATGAGTTTCCTATTTCAGGAAATTACAGGGAACCGTTTAGTATGTTCTCACTTTCAAATCAATTACTGGTACCCTGCAAAGGAGACATAGTTTATTTTACTGAAGAAATTCAGAATGGGCTGGAGGGAATACTGCAGTAGAACCACATGGAGGTTAAATAAAACCTAAAAAGGACCTTTTTGTTGGGTCTGTTGTTTTGGGGGGGAGGTTTATCCCGTAATTTACAGGAGTGTATTTAATACAGTTAAAATTTTGTGTCCTTTGCTAGTGGTGTCTGGTTTCTATCATGTTAAAGTTAACACAGCTCTTCTGGTGATGGTAATTGGAAAGTAATTTCTCATCCATGTGGTAATTCAGCATCTGGTGTGCTGAGCTTCTGCAGGCTGAGTCTTAGCTACTTTCATAAGTCGTGTACGTGCTAATTTAGATAGGCTGGCTTATGTCTTGGGACATTTTTATTCACAGTGTACTTACTCCTTGTTCAAGAGCTCCTGCCAAGGAAGGAAAACTCAAGATTTGGACAGCTGAAGCAGGTTTTACTGATAGTGTAACTTTACTGATGCTGTTCATTACAAACCATTCAGAAATTGTTTGGAAAAAAGTTGGAGGCAGGAGCCAAACTGTTGATGATAAAAAGTAGCTTAGGATAATGAGGAGGAGGGACAGGCGTCAGGAAGAGCAGGAAGGGCTTGCAATCAGAACAAATGGTCATTAAAATAATGGCTAAAACTCACGTGATAAAGTCCCACAATAAGCAGGGTTGTGGTTTTGTATACAAGGTGCTGGACACAGGGCTGTTTGTGCTCAGGATAAGGGTTAGATGGACATCAGGCATTAGCTTGTTCAGATGTGGTGGAACCAGGAAAAGAAACTGGTGAGAATTACTGGGGAGGAACAAAGAAATCCCCATAGTTCTGCCTCTGTGAGAAAGTGTGTTGTCCCTCTGGCTGGCTGGGTCTGGTCCCCCATCTCCAGAAAACACAAGAACTGGCCAAAGCAGGTGCAGACTGGCCAGCCTGGCAGGGAGAGAAGGGAAGGAGAAAGCAGGGTTCTCTCAAGTCTCCAGTGTCATGAAGAACTGAACAGTAATGTCTTACCCAGTCTCATTGTGGATCAAAACTAGAGGGCACTGGCAGGGAGTGAGCTCTGCAGGAAGGAAAAGCAATGCTTTTTTCTTTCACGTAATCTGCAATTAAACTTTCCTGGTCATATGGTGGGTGGTAGATTGCTGCAGAGATTTAAAAATGGGTGGAGAAATGCAGAAAAGGCAAATCCTTGAAAAGCTGGGAGAGAGCACATCCCCTGAGCTGCTGGTGGGTGGCTGGAAGGTGCCTGGCTTCTCTGAGAGCCATCTCCACATCCCAGTGCCTTTTTTGCTGCTCATCCAGTGGCAGCTGCTGTAGGTCCTGCTTAGGGTCAGGATAAGGCTGGACAGGACAGTGCTGCTCTGACCTCGTTCATGTACTCTTCACATTTTAGAATCCCTTTCTGTCTCCTCACTATCCTTTTATGCAAACGTATGAAAAACCTTAACTTCTCTTGTTTATCCCATAGCTTGTTGCTAAATTGCTGGAGTAAATTCTGCTATATAAGGCACCTCTTCAATAAATATGCTTTCTGGTAAAAAAATTGGGTGAGCCTAGACCTTTGTGGCTGTAGAAACAGGTGTAGCTGTGGTGCGTTGCCATAAGAGCTGTTGATTGTGTTTGTGTCAGAGTTGGTTGTGGCTCACCTTAAAGGCTTGCTAATGTTCTCAGGTTTGAGACTATCTGGACTAGCTGATAAAATGAATTACTGGAGTTACTGCCTTGCTTTGAATGTACACATCAACAAGGGGAGCTGTAGGAATGCGGGATGTCGTAGTGGTAGTGCACAACTACAGCACCAGAGGATGGACAAAACTGGGGTTAAAAATGGTCAAAATAACTGAGCATCCTGCCCAAATTAGCAAGCTACAAGTATGATACTAATTAATGGTGCTGTGTGTCCAGCATGTGAGTGGTCCAAGGAAAGTCTGTGGAAAGGGCTGTGTCCCATGTCAGTGTTTCCTTTTGTCCCAGCCATGGTTGCGTTTGCACACAGGTGAGGGAGGGAGTGGGCAGCTGCCACTTCATGCCCTGTTACTGAGTGCAGAGCGGGGCCAGTGGCCATCAGCTGAGCTTTGTGGAGAAGTTTCATAGGTTTTGTTCTTTCCAGAAGTTCTGTGTTGCCACTGAAACAGATTATTCATTGTTAATGTGGGATTCTTGATGGATACTTAGCAGTGATGACATCGAGTGCTTGCTGAAATGAGCTCTGGGTGATCTGGCCCTGCATACTTCCAAGCTGACCATGGCATCACAGAATTTAGGCTGGAAAAGCCCTCAAGGATCATTGAGTGCCAACATTAACCCAGCACTGCCAAGTCCACCACTAAACCCCATCCCTAAATACAACATCTGCACATCTTTTCAATTCCTCCAGGGCTGGGGACTCCCCCACTGCCCTGGGCAGCCTGTGCCAAGGCTTTACAGTCCCTTCTGTGAAGAAATTGTTCTAAAATCCAATCTAAACCTTCCTTGGGCAACTTGAGGCTGGTGCTAATTGCTTGTTGTATTTAAGTGTTACGTAATGCTTCACAAACTTGTTACAAGTATGTGTTGTTGATTATATTATTTTTTGAGTTTGAGTCAGACAGTCAGTCACGGTTAGCTTGCGTGGAAAAGCAATTGCAGGAGAAAGGTTTTTAGAATGGGAAAATAAAATCCTAGCTTTCAAGTTCCCCCACTTAAGAAATGATTACTTTCTCATGCCTTTTAAATGCATTAGGGACCAAAATTAAACAAACTGAAGTATTAAATTATTTACTTCATTGCTGTTGTTAACTACATCACAGAAATCATGAGTAATACCAAAAACCTTTGGACACAAGGTTTGCCAGCTGATTTCTGCATTGTTCCCAGTCTGAGGAAACACTCCAGAGTTTGGTTGTCCCACTCAAAACTGCTTTTCTGTACACTGAGTGTGGCATTGCTGCCGATTTATTATGATTACACAAGAGAAAGACAGTTTATTACTTCTGTGAGAATGTCAGGGGTAGCACGTGCAGGGAATCCTCAGTTCCTAAGGGAATGCAGCTCAGCTTCAGCTCTGGCTGCACTGTCCCTGGCCATGGGTCTGCTCTGGTGCAGAGTGGGCTCTTCTGAGCCTCTGACAGGTGGGAGAAGTGCCTGATCTCCAGGAGCAGAGGATGGGAGTGCTCTGGCTATGGAGCTGGGTGAGCACATGGTGTAACCTGACCCGCAGAAATTAAATTCACACAACTCATAAACCCCTTTGCTGCCTTTGGGGCCTCAAAGCGATGGACTCGGAAATGTTTTGGGGTCCAATAAGAGTATTGGATTCTCTGCTATATACATAATGAAGCAAATTCCTGCTACATTGAACTCCAGGAAAGTGTGGACTTGGTTTAAAGGAAACTATAAATTTTCTGTGTTCACTTGTCACTTTTCCTGAACTCTGTTTCTAGTTTAGAGCTATAAGAGAACTTAAAAAGGGCAACCTGATGTTGTACAGTACCAGACTGTGGTATTGAAGTTACAGCTATTGGAGTTACAGCCTAGAGATAATTAAAAAAAAAAATTAGAAAAGTAAAAGCATAATTTCACTCTGAGTAACAAAATTAAGTTGTTCTGGCTTGAAGGAGCTGTGCTACCTCAGGAATGTAAAACTCACATTGAAGTGAGTAACTTGTGTTGTATATCAGCTATAAGAGATTTCTGTAAGCATCACCGAAATGTGACTTGGATTATTTTTCTTTCTTTATAAAGCATATTGAACTGTTGGGGATTCACAATCAAGATTCCTTTTGAGGAATAGTTTATCAGAGGCATTTACTCACTCATTCTCATTAAGCTTAAGGCTGATTGTAAGAGTATATGATTAACTTTAGAAGGGCCATACTTTATCTCCTGACACAAATAAACTTTAAGCTGGCTTCTTCCTGCTCAGCCTGCACAGATGCTCTCTCCAACTGTTCATCTGTTGCAGACCTTTTCATTTGCAGATGAATTGCAAGTGTGTTTTGGTCCCTGCTTTTAATGAGTCCACATGACTTAGATATTCAGAGGTGATCAGGCTAGGGGGGGTCACATATGAATGACAGCTGCACATCTGGCAGCAAAGCAAATTTGACATCAGTCCAATAGGGAGTCTTCCTGAATTCTCAGATACTTGGAGGTATTGAAAGAGTGAGTAAACTGTTGCCTTCCTGCTTTTCTGGTCCCTGCCCAGTGCTGTTGTGTGTGATTTGTGGGAGCTCTGCTGGGCGAAGGCTGGGCTGAGTGGCCACATGCCTGGAGCAGGCAGAGGCCTGCAGTGCCGGGCTTGGGCACACACAGCAAGAGCCATGTGAGTCCCTGTGTATGACAGGGCTGAGGAGGATGGAGCCTCTGCTGCTTCAGAGAGAGCCAGGCCTGTGGTGTTTGAAGCTCCTCACTGGAAAGTTGACACCTTTGCTGGAGACTTTGTGCAGGCTGTGCTGGCTAAAACACATTGGATGAATAAATAAACCCGCTTTCAAACACTGTGTTCTAGTATTACCTAGCTTTAATGCATTTTTGGTGGTCTCAAATGCAACTCTGTTTCAGATTGTGGCAGTAGGACTAGAATTTTTTCCCATTTCTATTCAGTGGTGTATCCTACTGTTCCATACTGGTTAGTCTGTGTGTGAGGAATTAGGCTGCTCTCTCTATCATACAGGTTAGTAAAAGTTCCAACACTTTAAGTAAACTTTAATATAGTAGTCTAGGGATATGTTCTGAAAAATCCCATCCCTTCCCTCACTGGGAGCGCAGTCTGTTTAATCCTCTTCTAATTTTTCTTCGCAAGGTGGGAACCATCTTAGATACAGATCTGTAACGCTGGTAGCTGCCCTAGCACATGGCCTGTGTGTGCTCTGGGAGTGTGTTTTTATGTACCTGCCTTTTGGAGTCTTTGGAACTACGTTTTCCGTTGTATTTTCAGGGTAACGTTAGGTTCTCAGGGGATCTGTTGTCCTTCTAGAGGTTATTTTGCCTTGTAATGCATCTTTATTGTTTGTGTACAGCACCTATGTACTGGTTTGAAAGCAAAACCAGTGAGAGGCTCCAAGCCAGAAATACAATCTAATAGGAAAAATAAAAAAAAAAATAACATGCAATAGTACAGAAGAAAATCCCACTAGTTAGGGTGGTGGTAGCAGTCCAGATGAAGTGGTGTTGTTGAAGCAGTGGTCCTGTTGTGGTCTCTTGTCCTCTGGAAACCAGTGAGGAAGGGCTGCTTTGGTGTTCCAAATCTCGGTTTTTATCTAGGTGGTAAAGGTTTGGCTCCTCCCCCTGGGTGGAGCATCTCCCAATGGGATGATGTAATTTTATCAGTCATGCACTGGGACTCAGTGGCCCATTAACAGGAGATATCTGCCTGGGGGAAGGATGGGTTGTGGAAAAGATAAAGAACACTGCCCCTCCTGGTTTTAACAGATGGTGATAGAGTACGCCCTTTTGGCACATCTTTATGTTGTAACCTAGGACAGCCTAAAACATTACTCCTCCTGTAAAATGTACTGCTATTTCTGCTGCAGGGAAAACAGCAACACAATCATGTTCTACATCAGAGATGTGTGCGATGCTGACCCTGCTTACAATGGACATTCTCTGGGCAGCATTTCTTGCTTTTCCAGACCCTACTTGTCCCAGAGAAGAGCAGCTCATTAGGTGATCCCCGTGCTTAGCAAAAACTGACCCAAATGATTGTTGCAGGTGATCCGAAGAAGTAGCGACGAGGAGAAGTTGCTGTGCTTGGTCCGTCAGCGCGCGGGGCACCACTGCCAGACAGCTGTGATCGTGATCCTGATCCTGGCCTGGGAGGGGATCCCACACCTCCTGGCTGACACACTGTACAAGGAGCTGACCCAGAGCCTGCGCAAGTACGGCTGTCCCACGGGCCGGCGCTGCGCCCTCAACGAAGAGTGAGTCCCTGCCCTGGCAGGCCTGGGCTGTTCCTGAGAGCTGAGCAGTTCAACTCAGAGATTCCAAACCGTCGGCTGTCGTTTCAGTGTCATGCCTCCTTCCTGGCTTTTCCTGGAGAACAGGCTCTCAGTGGGAGTTGTGTGGGCCGTGCCCAAGGCGAGGGGTGGCAGTGAGACCCTGCTGGCTCTGTGCACTGCCCAGACACCACCAGTATGCCCAGTGCCCACACAGCAGTGCCAGCAGAACTGCCAGCGAGGGGGGTTGTGACTTTGTAAAGTAGACATGAGGTTGAACACTCAAAACTCAGATCTTCCTCTCTGTGCCTCTGAGAGGAATTTAGTTTAATTGATTAGAGACTATGTTGCAGCTGCAGTGCTGCCTTTGTGCTGATTTCGGTGTAGCCCACATGTAACAGACTCTGAGAGCTGGATCTTAACGGGTCTGCTCAGAAAGTCAAATCAATCTGGAGTTCATGGTTTTGCTGCACACATCACAAGTACTATTGGATTTGGGGTAACCTTAGGTAGCGTGGCTATTTTCTTGGTTGAAGATGTTATCCAACCGGAGAAATCAAAATGAACGTGTGGAGTATTTATATAGCTGTACCTGAGTGTTTATATTTCTGTCCCAAAATTGGGTGTTGGGGAAGTTGAGACTGTGCAGAAAAGTCAACCCTCTACACGTGAGTATTTTCTTAATGGAAAATACCTGCTTAAGCCATGAATTTCACATATTCTTTTGTTATTCTCTGTATTATAAAAAGAAACAGCAAAATAACACTGACCTAAAAAAACCCCAGACCCAAGAGCTGTGTTGCCAGCTGACCCGATGTGTCTTTATTTCCTTTTGTAGTCGTACTTGTGCATGTCAAGGACTTGACCCAGAAACTTGTGGTGCATCGTTCTCATTTGGCTGTTCATGGAGTATGTATTTCAATGGCTGTAAGTTTGCCAGGAGCAAAAACCCCAGGAAATTTAGGCTTCTCACTGATGACCCTAAACAAGTAAGATTTATTTATCTTTTTTTCTCAAAATGCCTTTTCTGATGATTTTCAGATCTAGACGTTCTCCACCCCTTTACTCTCCCACATGTGTGCATAACTTACCACTGACTCACACCCAACAAAGTTTTTCTAGCTGTAGTATTTAGAATAAATGACACTGAGATTTCATTCAGTGGAATAATTACTGTGTGTTTATACACTCTAAAATTATTCATAATGCTTCTCTGCATGCATATTTAGCTCATTGTGTAACTCTGTGTGGAAGTTTAATTATTTGTAAGTAAAGGGCCAGGCCTGGAGCTTAGGGTGTCAGGCCTTTTGCCTTGGCACAGAAAATGTTGTACCTTAGAGTTGCACTGCTTTCCCACTACTGTAGGACCAGCTGACAGCCTGGGCTCCCCTCTGTCACCAAGAATAAACTGCTTTTTTTTCTGTGGAAAGCATGTTTTTGAAATAGTTTTGAAGGAATGAATACGCTAAATGCAGTGCAGTGAAATTATACCATAATTGCTGCTTATGAGTGTTAGTGATGCCATAGAAGTGAGGCAGCACAGAAAACAGTGATGGATTATGTGAAGTAACAAACCTCTAGAAAAAGCAATTTGTTTTATAAACTTCCAGTTTACAGGAAAATGTATTTATTGGGCATTCTTTCATTTTGGGGATCCCATTCCTTCAATTTGTCTTCTTTTGCCACTCCCTGTATAGTGCTGTGCATGGAGCATTCTGTGCATGTATTTTGTCTGTAGGTTTCTGATGCTGGGTGACATGAGGTTAAAGGTGTAATATACTGAGGAAAGAATGGATCCTAGGGTAGATATCCTCCTGGTAGGATGGATAATTAAAGATAGAATGCCTTTAGTGTGATTCAGAAAGCTGTAAATGGCTGCCACAAGTTGATAAAACTGGGTTAGGAATGAGTTAAAAATACAGTATGGTCTTACAGTGTAACATACCACTGGAAAAAAAGTGAATTCTCCTGGTGTTCATATATGTTGGTGTTTACAGTGTGGGGGGGTTTTTTTAAGCAAAATGAAGCAAGTTGTTATTTTTTGCTACTATACACTGTGAGAAACTGAAGCTGCAGTTGTCTCTCAAAGCCTGGTCCTTGGAGGAAAAGAAATTAGGGAGCCTGTCACTGCCCTTTGCTTTCCCAGTTGATTGGTGATTTTCCTGGAAAAGCAAAGACTTACGATAAGAATTTATGTATTGTTTCTGCAAAAAAGAGCTTAAATATGATGCTGCCATAGAAGCCTACCTAGCTAATTCTGTGTTTATATGGCTTAGCCTAAGGAAGGGAGTATTATTTCTGATTCCAGTAGTTATTTCCACAAATTCCTGATTTTTGCCCCTCCAAAGAACAAAATAGTTAACAAATGTTCCTCTTTAAGATCTGCTACAATATGAGAAAAGTACCTGGGAGAAGACCTAAGAGCTGAAGTTAAATGCTATTAGGGGCTTGTCATGTGGTGTGTCAGCATAGGCTAAGGCTCCATAAGCAAAACCCTAACAGAAGATTTGGGCTTCCATCCCTACTCAGCTTGGGGTATGATTTTTCTCCTCTGGATGTTCCTTTTGTGTTTTCACGTGCAGCATACCTCGCTCCTTGACTGTGTGTGGAAAATGATGCAGGAATTAGTTCCTGTGTGCGGGGTTCCTTTGATCTACCAGGTATCCTCTGTTGTTATTTGGCTGATTTCTGTTTAACAGCAGAAGCAGACATTTATGGTTAGGGAACAAGGGCAGCAGAAGTCAGCTTAATAAAACAGGAGGTAGAAGCTGACCTGTGGGGCATTTCTAAACTGCCTGAGGTTCTTCTAAAGCAAACTACAGCACCGAATGTTGCCTTTCCCTGCAGGAGGAACTTCTTGAAAATAATTTGCAAACGTTAGCTACTGATGTGGCTCCGGTTTATAAGAAGCTTGCTCCGGAAGCTTTCCAGAACCAGGTGGGTGTGTGACATCCAGCTCTGAACAGTGGTGCAGTTTCAGACCAAGAGGCAGCCCCAGAGTGTGTTCCTGGGTGGAGCTGCAGCCCTCTCAGGGCAGTGAATCCTGGTGCATTTGACAGGTTCCCATGCACTGCCCCTCTTTACTTGAACCGGTGCCTAAGTAGCACCATGCTTTTACATGTGAAAAATGTTTAGAGATAATACTGTAAATAAAAAGATTTTACTATCCAAGACATTTTGATTGTAGCTGACCTGATTATCTTGTTGGCATGCAGCCACAAATGTTACACATTTCATAGTAAACATTAATTACTGAGCCTGCCTGGCTGCCCCGGTTCTGCCACAAAGCTGCTGGTAGCTCGCGGGGTTGCAAACCCACACTTGGAGCGGCGAGTGTCTGGAGTTTGTTTTCCTTCCAGGTGGAAAACGAGCACATGGGCCCCGACTGCCGCCTGGGCTCCAAGGACGGCCGGCCCTTCTCCGGCGTCACGGCGTGCATCGATTTCTGTGCCCACGCCCACAAGGACACACACAACATGCACAATGGCAGCACCGTGGTACGTACACAGCATCTTCTCACCTGTGCCCTTCACTACTGCCAGCTCCGAAGGGCTGCTTGGGCTTCATTTGCATCAAGGTTTCAATGTTCTTTCAAAAGCACCTGGCCATTTATCAGTGCCTGTGTTATTTGCATACATTTGTTACTGTCTACAGAGGACATGAGTTCGTCTTACCGCAGAACAGATCAAAGTGGGGATGGGAGTGAGCCTTCCTTCAAAATACCTCCATTTTGTAAAGACACCTGGTCCTTTGGAGAGGCCTGATAAGTATTCCTGGGAGAGAACTGATGTTAAAGGCAAATAATTGTCTAACCAAGGAGGTATGCAGACCTCTGTAGAGGAGGAGCTAAAGCAAACTAATTCACTAGTAACTTAGCTTCCCCAGGCTCATCAAATTCACTCTTTCTTGCCCTGGGAACTTACCAGGCTTCATGTTAGTATAGTTACAGGTGAGGAAGTAGACAGTATGGATCGTGGTGGAGCAGGTGGCTGTTACAATCTTTAAATCTCAGTATTAAAGGAAAACCCACAGATTGGTGTGCGGCTGTTGTATGAAATACCTTGATGGATTGCCAGTGAGAAAATTGGTTGGGAATTACTCAGTTAAATGATCTCCTAGAAATTAAGACCATAGTGTTGAAGAAAGAAGCTCAAAGCAGAAAGGATAAAACTGGCAGTGGTCTTTGAGCAGTTGGAGCGTCACAGTGCTCTGAATTGCGAGGGTGACTTCTTGTACAGCAGTGCAGGGGACAGGAGTAACTTTTCAATCAAAGGATGTATATCAGGAAAAAATCTATCTAAAATCTCTGGATTTTTTTTTTTTGGAAATGCAAATTGAATTATTGTGTTGCTGTGATTCAATAAAGTGTTTCATTTGCACCTACAGTAACATTGAGCATTTGTATGTGACAGCAATGAAATAACTGTACAGTTGTTTAATGTTAATTTTGTGCTTGTAAGGTGAGCAAATGTCTGTTCCTTTGAAGTATGGAAGCGACTCTGGGAATCCACCAGGAATGCCAGTCCTCAATAGACTATTATTTTTACTTAGTGTTGGAAGTATGCATCACAAAATTGCTTCTGAAGCCCTAGGAATTCAATGCCCTTAAATATTCCAAACTTGAAAGTGAGACCTCCTTGTCAGACAAACTGCGTGATATGCTTTTTGGTGAAATATAGTTTAGATGTTCTGAAAAGAGTAGTTTAAGTGTTCCATTACCTCTTAAGTTAAAGAAGAAATGACAGCTGAGTCTGCTACTCATTTTGCCATACTGGATCCCAGAAAAGTCTTAAGTTATGTCTAGAAGCACCTGGAGGGACAATTAAATCTTTTTTGAGTAATAAGTCTACAGCTGCATTTATCTGTAAGTACTTGATGTCATTTCAGTTTCACATTATCCTTGCTGGTGTTGACACTTCATGGATTGTATGGGGTGTGTTTGCAAGTAGCTCCAAGTTTCAGAAGCATGGAACATTGCAACTTGTGGAAGGTCATTGTATGGACCAAAACTTACCACTATCACTTTCTACCAAGTTCTGCCAAATTTTGTCAGTTTTGCAGAACGTGACTAAATGGTGGTAACTGCTGAAAACTCTGCCTTGCAGTCTGGTTTCATGGGTAGCTCACTTACAAATAAATACTGCATACCTGTGTTTTCTTTATTTAGATAGGATGTATCTTTATTTTACTGTACTTGCAGCAAGGGGCTGTTTGTAAATAGAGAACAGCTGTAAGTATCAACATTCGAGTTTGCCTTCTTGAACTGGGACATTATGAAGGTGAATTGGAGTTGGGAGTTACCTCCTGGTCTCTGTGCACAGTTACAGTCATATGACTTGGAAGCCTAAAGCAAAAAATGTTGAGTTTTGCAAACAGGGTGTCAGGACATGCTGGGCTTGCTTCAGTCCAAATTTTCATAACAGTCAAAATTGGGGTTGTTAATTTTGGCTTATAACCAAGTCTGGTAATACTATAGGAGGTCTAGTGGTAAGGACACAAAAAAATTAGTACATGTGTTACCAGCACCTCCTGCATTCCTGTCTAGTTCCAGAAGGTGCTGTGTGGTTGCCTACTTAGTTTAAAATGCATGATGATTTCTTATAAATCACTGATCATAATGATGGAGGGGTTATTTACATAACTGTTGATGTATTTTGTCTGTAAAATGTACTGAGTGCAAGTACAGTTCTGAGGTGGCAGCTCTCACAGAAATTTTCTCATAATACGGTAATGAAAAGAATGGGAACAATTTGCACTGCACTAAAAACCTCCAGCATCCATAACTTTACTATTTTTCACTTGCTTTTTTTTTTTTTTTTTTTTAACTGCTTGTCACACCTTACATTTTAAAGTCTGTACACCGTGTACTTGTCATTTGGGCCATTGTTAGTGTTGTTAATATTTCTTCCCTTTCTCATGAACACAAAATCTTCCTTTATAAAATCTAAGATTCTTCTAAAAAGGTTCAAGTAAGTACTTTGTAAATGGATAATTGCAAATGCTGCTGGCTCTGTTTGTGTGACACTTTTTTGTTTTCTCCCTTCATCGTTGGTAGATCACTTTTACTGCAAGTATGACAGGAATTTTGCATGGGGCACCCAAAGTAAAGGAAAACCAGAGTTTATTCAAATTATTTAAACCAGGCACAGACATAAGTTCAGCAAAGGACTTAAATGAGGTTAATAATAAGGAATAAGTTTACTGTACCCTTAGAAGAATATATTTCAAAACATTCTTGTGTTTTTCTCAGGATGTATGTTTTATCAGCTGCACTACTTGTATGTGACTCTGGAAATAAATCATCCTGTCAAGTTGTGTTAGCAGTGGGAGTGTCTTAGAAATGCCCTATGGAGACACAAGAGAGAACAGTGCATCTTAACTTACAAATCGGAGATTACCATTGCATGGTAATCATCACTGGAGATCTGAGTTGCTGAACATTGTTCCTGGCTAGCAGAGTCAAACTCTGAATTTACACTGCTTCTGGTAGAAAGCTAAAAACAAACTCCCTGCTTGCTTGTAGTAGAATGACAGTTCTACAGAGATGGAAACTAATGTGTGTTTCTGAAAGAAGCAAAAATAATTTCTGCCTACAAACTGAGTTTTTAAAGAACCTTTAAGGCAATAAATACACTGTTCATTTTTACTTAGACTCTTTTGTCATCTCTTAACATTCTCCTAAGGGCCACTGATGTACGTTACAGCTGCAGTGTTAGGGTGCATGTTCCTTACGGATATGAAGCTAAATGAGCAACACAGATAAAAGCTTTATAGTTATTGATGGAGTCTGTGAAATGTAAGTACTTTTGTTTCTTTATTGGATTAGCTGTGAAGGGTCACATCCTTCATACCTATGGGAATCCATTGAAGGCAGTGGCACTGTTCTTTTTGGGGTTTAAAAGTGACTGGGACAAAAAGTGTCACTGGTTCTGCAGCTTGGATGATGTGGGTGTTGCTCATCCAAGGGGGCACGGGGCTCTTGTTGATGGGCTGAGGAAGGAGAGAGACAAACTGCAGCTTTTTGTAATCCCTGGTGCCACACAGTCTGCAGCAGGCACTGGGGAGAAGGGGTGGAAGATGAATCTATGCTTTGAGGGCACCTGCAATATGTAACTTATTACTGGCAGTAGAACTAAGTAGTGACAATCACCAGTCTATCAGCAAACTTCTAGTTCAGATAAACCCCCAAACCCTCTGCTTTTGCCATCCCATACTGTATTTCTGCAGGCACCACCCGTCACGCTGTTGACACAGGGCTCCAGGCCTCTGCAGTAGCTGACAGAGGATGTCTGTGCCTGGGTACACCACGTTCTGCACCCCACTGCTCGCTCTGGGAGCTGCAGCAGTACCAAGGCCTCAAATTGGTGCTTCAGCTTATAGCACATAGGAGGAAAGATGAACCCCTGGGCCTGTAAAGGGAGGGTTTCTGTTAGGTTTTTATATTGTGCAAATGGAGATACGTGAGATATCCACTCTGCTAACCTGTGAGCTCCTAGAGAGCACTTCCTGTGCCATACCTGTGTTACCTGTCCGATGGTACAGCCTGGGAGCATGAAGTGGGCAAAAGGAAAATGTGTTTGGGGTTCCCTTCTCTAGTTTTGACCTACACGCACTTGTTTTGGGTAGATCAGGCCAGCAGAACAACATGGTTTGTCTTGGCTTCAAAGGAAAAGCAAAGATGTTCTGTGTAATGGTGGGCAAGGCTGCAGCAGCACCTGAGTGCACCCAGTCTTTCTTCAGCTGCACAGGGAGGGGTGTGTAGGAAACCTGATTCCATCTCTCAGGTTTGGAAAGGCTGTTTGGCTGCTCTGCTGAAACTTGAATGTAAAACATTTGTTATTGCAGCACAGTGGAAAAGGCTCTGTCGTTTCTACATGTGAGGTGCAAGAGGACACAGGCAGATCAAAGAGACCCAGAATAACATATTGGAAGCTATGTGCCTACAGATGGATGTCTGGAGGGAGTTGCACTGAATTCCTGGTGCATTTTAAGTTTAAAAGAAGGGAATCATAATAAAGTTTCATAAACATGCAACTTTTACCATGACATCACTAAACCCAGAATAGGTAATGGGTTTGATCACCAAGCACACTGGAAACCCAAACAAGCCATTTGGCCAACGTTTCTTTGGTCTTTGAGCATCCTGGATGATTTAGCTGCCTGTTCTGGAAAAAGCAGAGTAGCAGGATATGCAGCTTCATGCCGTAAATGGCCTTTAATGGGCATGATGGTTTTCTCATGTTTGTGTTTAATTTTGGTCAGTTTGCAGCAGTGTCAGTACCAATGGAAAATAATGTTTTTCACTTCTCAGCAGTTGCTTTTAAGTTCCTTCATGGAATATTTTGCACAGATTTGAGTATTGGAATACTTTTTAAAGCAGGTATTTGGTGAATTACCGCCTTTAGCTGTAAATTTTCTGTTTATCTGTACAGCCTTAATTTATGGCTGGTTTTCCCATATCATTATTTTCAGTTAGCTATTTGTCATAGCACCCTCACTTTTATGTTAAAATATATTCAGGTGGCACTGACCATAAAAGTATACGTGTATTAAAATTGGTGTTGTGGTATTTAGGCTGTAGATGTGCTAGTCTTCAGATCTGGATACCATTTTGGATATACATTAATTTCCTAATATGTATTAGAACCCAGTATTTAATATAGAGGGTGTGCTGGAGTTGGCAGTACTTTCCACCGTAGTTCTGTCAACATGCTAGAGCCTTCTTCTTGTTTAGTTCCTCAAAACTGTTCTTCATCTTTCTTGTTCCAGGGGGTGTTGGCTTTTTCATGGAAATTTATAATTGTAAATTGGATGAAGGTCTCAATTCTCAAAATAATAAATATTGTGGATTGAATCTTGAAGACTTCTTTCAGACTGGTACATGGGTGAGACGCAGGCTGGACATGGTATTCCAAAAGACCACTGCCCAGTTTCTGATGAACACAAGTGGGAGCCAGGCCTCTCCATGTTGACTTTGCTACTGCTTTTGTTTATAACTTAGAAGGGGAGAGTGCACTGGGCTTTCTGAGAACATCACTCGCATATAATCATGCTGTCTGTATGTCCCTCCCTCTTTCGCCCTTCCCAAATAATTTGGCATCTGCTGGCTGGTTTCAGCCGGCTGTCACTGAACTTGGCAGAAACGGAATTGTCTTTGGAGATTTTTTAACCTCTTGTTGTGAGTTGTGAAATGTCCCTGTTGACTGAGGGGGGCCGGATCCGGGCAGGAGCCCCAAGGCTGAGGCAGGCCCTGCTTGGGCTGCTGGTGCCCTGCAGGGATGGGAGCTGGGATCGCTGCTGGGCTGGGCTGGCGGTGCGGGAGCCTGGGATGGAGGAGCCCACAGGAAGCAAGGGGCCAATCCCGCTCACAGGACTTGTTTTTTCTAAATCTGCCTCCTAGTGCAGAGGCTTCCCAGAGGAGGTGAGTACACGTGGAGCTGGCACCAGTGAGCGCTACAAAGCAGCTGCTAACTGCCCTAGAGCCCCCTCTCTGTCCCCTCCAATGCCTCCTGAAAAGCTCTCCCTTGTCTCTGCCCCTCAGATTTCCTCCTTTTGCTGCTCTGCAACTGCCATGCTTTGCATAGAGCTGTTGATAAAGCCCAAGCCACCACTTTTTTGGTTCAGGGTTTTTTAGTTTGTGGTTCTGTAATTTTGTTTTTCTATAAATAATTGTGTGATGCCTTTATGCAAAAGCTGTGCTATAAAATAAAAAAAATGTTTGTTTCTTTTTCACCCCCTAAATAATAATGTTCTTCTCCCCTGGAATGTTAAGCATGGTGACAAGATTTTGGGAAATTGGATTGACTGTTTATGATAGGCATCAGATTCAGCCTACAGAATGATGAAATGATACACTTCCATTTAGGGAGTATCATCTCATCCTTGGGTGGTGCTCCTGTTCCTTTATGGGTGTCGTTAGTAACTCCTGTGAAACGGCAGCTTCCCTGAGCCCTGAGATTGATGTATGGCATTCTAGCCATGTAGCAGTCCCTTGGGAATGGAAGTGACAGAAGTGCAGAAGGTGAATGTTTGTACAAGTGCTCAGGCACACAGAGCTGCTGCTGCCCCTTGGGAATGACACCAGGGAACCTAGTGCCAATGTCAGCACTGCTTCCAGGGGAAAGGGTTAGTGTCACTAACAGCTGGAACTCAAGGACTGCTGGAAATGTTCAGCATCATAATGACAATAAGAAAACGATTGCAACAGCTTGGAATATTTACATTTCTGATGAGCACTCGTCAAACTGGATATAACCACACTGTCCTCTGGGCTCCAGGATCTCAACACGAAATGACAGGAAGTAGGGCACTGGCCTAAGAGAACATTTCCTGGGTCCTGTGAGTTAATTATAGCGGGGTGTTAATTTCAGAAAGTGTTGAGAGAGGGAGGGAGTTAGAGCTGAGATTTGCAAAACATATAAACCACTATGAGTGACTTGTTTGTGCTGGTTTAGTGGTTTTTTCATTTACCAGCCAAAACAAAAACCAAAACCAGTTCCCAATCATAGAATCAATTCCAGATCATAGACACTTCTTGTTTAATGCAAAAATAAAGGTTCATATTTTGTAATCCTTAGAAAGGAATGTGAACATCAAAGATGTATTTATTTATTTAAAAAAAAAAAAATCTGAATTCTTAGGACTTTACAGCTAAGATGTACTGAGATTGGCATGTATTTGTGAATACTGTAAACTGAGAGGAAATTTCACTTTCCTGTCCAAGACATGCGCCTTGATCTTAAAGTACTAATAGTTGTTCTGTGTCATCATAGATGAAACAATTATTTGTTTGCACTTGAAAGCCCCATAGCGTTGAGGCCATAGAATAGGAGTAAGCAGTGAAGCCTAGGATGGCTGCCTGAGCCTTTCTGTGAGTCGTGGTTTGTGTGTGTGGTTTATTTGTAACTGGTTCTGCCCCTGCCAGGTCTGTACCTTAACGAAGGAAGATAACCGGAGAGTGGGGGTGATTCCAAGTGATGAACAGCTCCATGTGCTGCCTCTTTACAAAATCTCACAAACAGATGAGTTTGGCACTGAAGAGGGCCTGGAAGCCAAGATAAAAGCCGGAGCCATACAGGTGCTCACAGCGTTCCCCAGAGAAGTGAGAATGTTGGCTGAGCCTCTCAGAACTACCAAGAAAAAGAAACCAGACACAAGGAGGACCCCGAGTGAAAAGCAGCCGTTAGTAGATAAAAAATACTCAACACCAGTAAAGCTGAAAAATGAAGCCCCAGAAAATCTTGGCAACGCTTTGCATTGTTTAGGTGAGTGATACTTACGAAATTCTACCAGTCTGTTCTGATTCTGTGGTCTCTTACACATCTGATGGGAGGGAAAATCTCCTTTAAAATAAACCACTTGTACATTCTGCATTATAGGGGTTAATGAACAAGTCACTGTAGCCAGTGTTGTCTCATGGGGCAGAAAAAGCCCCAGATGATCACCCAAAAATAGTTTGTTGCTGGTCTGTGAACACCTGTGAAGTATTTCCAAGTTCCCTTATTCTAATAGATAATGGCAGTTTGACCATCTTGAAAGAACATTGTTGCAACATTTACCTAAATAAGCAACTTGAATTACTGTCACTTTAATGACAAGAACTGTGTTCCCTTCTTCCTATGGCAGATAATGGCTTTCTCAGAATCTGAGCTGTGATACTTTCCTATCAATGGCATGAACACTGCTGCACAGTAAGAGATTTGTAACATTCCTCCAGGTTTTATCAAATGACAGTGCGAGTTGTCCCTTGCAGGGCAGTGGAGTCTGTCAGCAGCAGGTGCCAGGGAGGCCGTGGTCATTCCTCTGCCCATGTGGGCAGCACAGAGCTGTGCCCAGGCCGACCGGTGCTGGGACACTGCTGCTCTGTGCTGTGCTGCCTGGTGTCAGATCTTGGGTCAGGCCTCCACAGGGTAGGGTGTTGGGTGGGACTGGGCAGTAATGAGAAGTAGAAAGGAAGGAAGAGGTGAAAGAAGCCATGGACTTAAATTCTCTGATTAGTGGGTGAAAAACAAATAAAATTACAGCGTGTTAGGAAGAAGAGAGCCCATCTGCTGTAATTAACAAATTTTATTTCATGAGAGACATCCAGACCTATGTAGCAGATTTAAGGGGAGGAATAACAGGTAAATGTGTTTCAAGAATATCTGCCTTTGGGGGGGCTATCATTTAAAAGACAAATAAAAATCCATTTGCTACACTTCCGTAGTTGAGTGCTGAGGGTTGTTAAAACTGATTTTCAGAGAACATGCGTGTCTCTCTCATGAGGTGATGGAGAACGTAATTCTCAAATGCTGTGTTTAAAATCTTCAGGGTGAAGGCCTTGCTCTGGGGTGGGGGCTGTTAAAGGCATTTAAATGCTTTGTGTTCTTTTAAAGAGTTGATAATGGCCTCCTCATGTCCCTGTACAGCTTTTGGTTTTTGCATACCGACTATTGTGCCTGTCATTATCTCACTTTGACTTTTTTGCATACCTACTGGAGGAATGTTTTTAATTCATCACTAATTTATAGATTAGTAGGAGACAGAGTAGAAGAAAGAATAATGCTTGTACACTGTGTAAAACAACTAACTGTTCTGTGCATTTATGGAATAAAGAAGAAACAGTGACAGTATTCTATAAGAGTAAGCAAGAGCCCTCTGTGGGGTGCCAGTGTGCCAGCAGAACACGTGCAAAGCCATTGCAGAGCACAATGCAAAGCCCATCAGAGTTGATGGAATTATTCCCCATTACTCCCATGGACTCTGGGCTGTCCTACCCATGATGAGAATCAGTCGTGTGAGGAGCCTGTTCCCCAGTCAAGCCCAGCAGCAGGCAGCCATGGCTAAGGAACTGACAGAAACTGAGCAAGGATGTCTGCACAGAGATCTGAATAATGAGGCATTTAGATGGAAAGGTGCAAGGCAGCCAAATCCCACGACTCAAATTCCACACTGTAAGGATGGATTTACCTGGAGCATGTTGCCAGATACATTTTTTTAAAAGGCAATTTCTGGGTCAGTATTGGAATGCATGAACCATTGTAATTCAGTTATTGTTTTTACTGTACTGTGATGGATGAGATCTATAAACATGCTTTTTCCTTTGATCATGATATGGGGTTAAGGCAGGTCAGAATTTTGACTTGATTCACAGGCTGAATTTCAGACTGAATTTCATCAATTACGTAAAAACTGAAGGCCAGCAGTCAGCTGCTGACAAGCATTTCTGTAGGACTGGACGATGTGAATTGGGGTTCAGTGGTTATTTCATTTTACATTTATTTTCTTCATCCCTCTGTGAAATACTTTTCTATTTTATATCCCAGCAGCCTGACTGGAAAAGGTTAAGGCATTAATTGAGCAAGGTTATTTTTTTATTTTTTTATATTAGGTGTACAGTCATAGAGATATTTCTAGAAAGCAAAAAATAATAATTTTGAAAAGTCTGTAGTCAGTGTGCATTTTTCATGTTAGAAAGCAAATATGAAAATATAGGAGAGGTATTTTATTGATTGATCAGTACTTACACTTTGGTGTGCATTTCTTCTAGGGAACAAAACAGATGCTTTAAAACCTGGAATAAAAATGGAGACTTCCAACCACATTTATGCCATGAAACATACTTCAAACACTACTAAAAATTGCTCTTTACTAAAACAGTACACGGCTTCCTCCCCCTTTAAGGTGGATAGTTTACATCCTTATCCATCTCTCGCACATAAGTCCGGCCTAACTGCAGTAACTAATGTTCAACAGGAGTTTTCAGTTCCCTACGGGTATTTTGACTGCAGTACCAAGCAACCTCACGTGACACCTTATGTTAATTGCAAGAGCTTTGATGTGTCAGTCAAAGATTATACTGGAATTCTGCTGAACGAGAAGGTGAATGGCGTGCCACCGATTCTTCCCGAGGTCACTGCTCCGGGCCCCCCAGCCCACAAAGAGCCCCTGCCCACTATACTTGAACACCAGCCAGACAAACAGAATTGTCAGCTTCAGCTGGACAGCTCTCCTTCCTCAGAGATGATCAGCCCTTGTGACTCATCGGTACCGCTAAGCTCTTCGGCAAAGGATGCCGCCGGAACCGAAGCTGACTGTTCCCATGGATGCCCGGTGGAAAAGGGCAGCTCCCATCGAGGACAGATCTGTGACTTTGACTGTGTTGAGGAAAAGCAAAACGGTGCACTGGGACAGCAGGCTGATTCTGAAGAAAAGGCTGAGGAATTGTGGTCAGACAGCGAGCACAATTTTTTGGATGATGACATTGGTGGGGTTGCTGTGGCACCTTCTCATGGTTCTATCTTAATTGAATGTGCAAGGCGTGAACTGCATGCTACCACACCAATTAAAAAACCCAACCGCAATCATCCCACAAGAATTTCTTTAGTTTTTTACCAGCACAAAAATTTAAATGAGCCAAAACATGGTTTAGCCATGTGGGAAGCAAAGATGGCTGAGAGAGCGAGAGAAAAAGAAAAAGAAGCGGAACGGTTAGGGACGGAGAATCCTGAACTGAACTCAAGCAACAGGAAAGCAAAGCAACCAAGTGAAAACAGAGATATTTTTTATGAAGACAACGAGTTCAACCAAATTCCATCCCGCAGAGCATTAACGGTAACCAAGGATAACGTCATCACAGTATCTTCATACGCCCTGACACGAGTGGCAGGGCCCTACAACCACTGGGCGTAGCTGTGGTGTGGTGTGCCCCTCCTGGTGCAGTTACAGGTGTTTCTTTAAGGTGCTGTTAAAGAACAAGTCTCGTGTCGTTTACTGTTTGCTCATCTCAACCATTTTAAGGCTGAGGTAAAAACAAAAAAAAAAGGGAGGGGGGATTTCTTCTTAAACTGTGACTTTAACATTTGGTGGTGCTCGAGCACATTTTAAGCAAAAAAAAAAAAAAGTTGTATAGTTTTAATACATTCTAAAAAAAGATGTTGGTTAGGTTATTAACCTTGATTGAATCATTCAGTTTATTACCTTTAGGAATTTATATTTTGGTGCTTTAAATCGTCTGTTTACTACAAAAATCATTTATAGGTATTTTAACAGGTTCACATTTTATGGTGTTAAATCAAGTTATACAGTTACAGCTCTACACAGCTCTTGGTGCTTAACCACATCAAACAGTTAAAAATAAATAAGCTGAATTATTACTTCATGGTGCCATTGCTTTAACAACTTCCAACCATTGCTATATAGTCCAAGTTGCAGACAAATCTTTCAGAAAACCAATCAATTTTGTTCTTTAGATTCGTCGGTAGAAGGAAGTTATTGGTAATGATGGCTGGAAGTTGTTTCTAAGCTGTAAATATATATTTAAAAAGCACTTTCTATTTTTAAAATTAACTTGAAATAGTATAGTATAAGGATCATATTGTCTAAGGTTTGTGCATACTCTACAGAAGAAATGATTTTGTTCTTGCTGTGCAGAGTTCCATGGTGTTACAGCTGCAGGATATATGCTGATAGCATACGTGGTTGTTTTTAACTTGCCCTTTTTCACTGAAGATTTTATGTTGCATATAAATCAACAATTAGGAATTTTAGAGCCTTTTTATTCTTTTTCAAGAGAGTGTACAAACATGAAAGAGGAGATGTCTCGTCAATACTTGTGTTGCTATTGGGAGTTATGAATATTATCTGGGTTTTTTTTAAGGCAGCATTTGTTATGGTTTCTTTGAGCAATAAGTGCATCAGTCTCAGTTGTTTGCAGCGTTCTAAGTTAACATGGCAACCAAATGTTCCTAATGCCTCAGGGGTAGGATTGTTTTGGGAAAAAAAATACCCCCTAGAGTTGCCTTATTCTATTCTGATTAAAAAATATATAATTTGGGAAAAATACTAAGTGTTGGAAAACTGTCAAATTTCTAATGTTTAGCTGCAGAGTTTTTGTTAAGAATAACCTATCTGTAATATTTACCAACTTTGAGTTCAGTTTTTTTACAAAAATATTTGGTAAATTTTGGAAGCAATTTATACATTTCACATGGAAAGGGTTGTATCCTTCCTTGCAATCTACGTTCTTCATTTCTTTTGAGAAAGTGACATACCACAAAGTGAGTATTTGCTAAACCAGAGGAAAAGCAGACACTCCATTGCTTTTAAATGCTGTAGCATCCCACTCTTCTTTCTGATTCTCCTCTCCTATGTATTTCTTGTTTAAACTTATTTATTTAAACCAATTACCAAGTGACAGCATTAGCTAAGGACTGACCTCATCCTGCACCTTCTTCCATGAGAGCTGGCTGGAGCCAGGAGCATTGCTGACCCCAGGACTCACTGGGGTCCGAGCGCTGCAGGGTCAGGCCCACACTCTTAAGCTGTTCCTTCCTTCTGTCCCCTGCCTGGGGGACCTGTAGGTGGAATGAAGTCACTTTTCCAGTGTGGAAACATGCTAATAATATACTTGATAATATTATCCTGTAGTGGTGCTTTATGGAGGAATATGAACTATCTGGATCTGCTTTATTTAAAGACAAGGTGCTTTTTCCTTGAGAAAAAAAGGAAAGGTGCTTTTTCCTTCTATTTACAGTTTTGGCACAAAAGTTCATCAGTGGTGTTTGGAACACTTAGTGCCAGTCAGGACCTTGGTGCTACAAATCCTTGGGTGTGGCTGTAGATCCATGGGACTGTTCCCCTGTAGCCAAGTGCAGTGTTTGCAGGAGCCAGGTCTGAAGTAGCAATCACTACCTAATGATCATGGGTTCAGTTCTACAGATTCCTATTCAAATTAACAAAGCTATTAATGGCAGAGGATGGAGGAATTGAACCAGTTCTTTGTATGTTACCTATTTGAAGTAAAACCTGTAAAAACCGGGTATGCTGCAAATTTTAGTTCAAAGCTTAATATTAGTTCAAATAGAGGATATGAAAGGATTGTAAATAATGATAAAACAGAACCAATATTATGCCATTGTTTTGTACCAGCAGTTCTATGCTTATTGACTATGTAATATACAGTATACATCAAATCATTATGGTATTTTGTGTGCCTTAGATTTCCATTTTAAAACTTGTATATTTTTGGTGAGCTGAAGACGAGTAGGAATTCCAGCTGTCCGTACAGTCAGTACTGTACATTCCATAGCTGTTCCAGTCATGTATTTCTCCCAGCATGTAGAGATTGGTTTGCTTCACTGATAGCCCTGACAGCTTCAGTTTCTGTAATGCTGCAGTTCAGCATTCTCATGTGATAAATTTTCTACACAAAATTGGTAAGCTACAGAGTCATCTCTTTACCTTTTAAAATGTTCGTATCTTTAAAGTGGATCATTTTTACTTGAATCTTCTCCTACAAATGCCCACATTTAACTTACTGGAAACTTCAGATTAAAATGTTCCATTGAAAAACCAGCAGGTTCCCTTTAAGAAGTGAGGCACTGAAAGGTGGATCTAAATGGATCCCTTCAAACAGGTAGCCCAGGTCTACCTTTTATTGAAATGGCAATTCTGAGAAAGAAATGTGTTTCTTAACACAGTTAATACTGTTAACTGATAGGTGCTAAACTCACAGTTACTGCTTCATTAATATTACTTACATGAGAGAAATACATCATCTGTTCATAAGGTATCACCCACGGTGCTCTTTCCTTGGCTGTCTTTCACCTAAACTGCTTTTTCAACGTGTCCTACCAGGCACGTTGGCCACTTATACTTCCTGCTGGACATGTAGTGGGTTGTGGTTTGAGACTGATCCTTTCTATCTCTGTACTGCAGTATAGAAAATGTAACTATTTACTGTATTTACAACTCTGTGCTATTCCTCATAATGCTTCAGGATACTTACAGTCTTGTACACAAATTGCATTGTTTTCAGTAAGGTTCTCATAACAGTGTTTATCTCTTAAAATCTTAAACTCTGTGGGTCTGTTCTTTCCTTTGCAGCCCACACAGCCACTTGTAATTTGCTCTTAGGCTTTAACCCAAGTCCTTCTTGGGCAGCCAGACCAGGAGCTGGATCGAAAATTAACATAGCTGGCTAGGTCAGACCTGCATCTTTTATTTGGTTTCCATCAGCTGGCACAATGTTCCGGGTGAAAAACCAACGCATGGATTTAGGTGTGGGCTGGCACTGGGGTGTGCTTGTCTTTGGATCATTTTTTACAGCATGCCAGAAAAAACTGTCATGATCCAACATAGGACACCTGACTTCCCAGAAAAAACGTCTCATCCCGTTGTCCACTGGGTCCAGTACCACAACTCCACCTCTGCTGTGGAGGGAAGGAGCAGGGCTTCCTGCAGGACCAGTTCTGTTTGACTCCCTGTGGGAGTCACTGCAGTTGTGTCCAGTTAAACAGTGAATTTACTGATTTTTCACGTGGTAGTGTATTGCAGGAAATAGAAAGAAATATTTCTGTAAATACTTAAGTCACAAGAGCCAAGAAGCTTTGTAAGTACTTACAAATACTTGCAGCTTCCAACCTGTAACAGTTGTATTGCATCTTAACTGCTGGTGAAAGTCCTTGTGTTACCTATGACAGTGCTCCTCTAGATGTAGAACAGGAAATAACTGTAGTATTTTAAGCAACATTTTATGTTAAGTATGGGTAAATGACAACTTGTCTAGTACTTGAGATTCTTTCTAGCATACAGCTGTATGGGTTTTTTTAAGACCTATTTAATTTCATTGCAGTATTAACTAAATACAGTGGGTTAAATTTGGATCCTGTTCACACTGCTGCAGCCCTGCTGTCTCCAACATGCTCATTCATCAAGTTTTCCTGCCATTTCCATATTAGATGGATATGGACAACAGTTGACCAACATCTGTGCCATCTCAGAGGTCAATCTTGCTTTTTTACTTCCCACGCAGCTTGTCTAATGTCAAAATTCACTCCTATTTATCAAGCAGTCATGAGCTTTGTAATCCATTTATGTATATGGTTGTTTCTTTTCCACAGAAATCCTGTCATTTCTAGGCTATCCGAAGGAAATAGCTGTGCTCTCAGATACACGAAAAACTCAATTGCATGGCCACTTCCATGCTTTGTGTATGTTAACACCACTTACATCCAGGCAGTGTGGGACAAACTCTTTCAGGCTTATTGTGGTCACTGAAATGAAGAATAGGGTCTTTTTGACATCTACTGCATAAAATTGTGCTTTATTTCTTGTGTGAAAGCCGTCTGCCAAGCTGTGACCTGTGACAATCTGCTTTTCAATAGCAGTTAGAGATGAGGAACAATCCAGTCACTTTTGGGAATTCCTGCTTTATCAGGTCTTGCTCTGACTTGCTCTTTCCATTAATTATTGTGACACCATGGTACTGCACTGCAATGTCTGTGTCACAGCACTGTTCTAACCAGTGAGGTATTTTGTTGTGGGTATTTGTACAAATTCACTTCTGTCTACAGTTCCTCCCCAGGCAGAAATCTCTCCTTTGGTATCTGCCTGCATATACTGGCTTAAAAGAATACCAAAGGAGGAAGAGGTGGCCCCTGCTCTTGATAGGCATAGACAAACAAGGTAGCAAGCACTGCTGTCATCGCCAGCCTGCTGCCCTTGGCCACCATCAAGATACAGAACACAGAAAGCTGATGGGATGCTGGTTGGACTTGATGGTCTTCAAGGTCCTTTCCAACCTTGATGGTTCTCTGCACGGCATAAGTACATCACAGGCAAAGTTGTGAAGGTACACTTGGTTTTTGAGTCAACCTTCTATGTACATGTAGTTGGCATGGTACTTCTTTATACTAACACTTCTTTTGGTCCATCTCACTTTAAAAAATTCAGTAGCTTTTTTTGTTTAGTCTGTGAGACACTTACATTCTCCATTAATGTAAAACGGAGTGACCAGTGTCAGAAGTCTAGAGGATGTGGCTACTTACTCTTAACAGTTCAGGAAGTGGTTTCAGTCTCTTTGGGGATTACAAGTTGTCTACATGCTGCTTTAGGATGTTGGTACAAAATTATAATTACATAAAGGAAAGAGTTTTGCATCCAAGGTTTCCTGAAAGACCAAGGATTTCTACTAGTGGAACCTGCTCAGGCACCAGGATACATACGGATCACTTCCTCTAAGTAGTAGTTGAATATATGCTGTGTTTATTACTTCCTTTTCAAAACTTTTTGGGCTCTTTCAGAGCAGAATAGGCAAAACGTTTTAATACTGTCATATACTTGACTAAATTATGAAGACTTAGTTCTACATGATGCTGTGTTATCTCCCTGAAAAACACTTAATGTGGCTGGTGTTAATTAGTAGGTATCACTCTGTACAGGTGACACTGGATACTCCAGCCAGCTTTCTCACTCCATGCTCTTTCTGGATCATCAGCTGTGGGTAGCTGTGGTCAGTTAGTGCTGGCTCACTTTGTCACCTGCTGCTGGATGCTTTCAATGCTTCTAACTACTCCAGAGGATTTTTCCCTTTGCAGATGTGCTTCAGCACTCAGCATTAGCAGCACGGCTGCCAGCCTGTCCGTGAGTCCCCCTGCACGCTGTCCTGCTCTGCATGGAAATCAGCCATCTTCATCTCAGGATTGTCATAAGCTATTCTCTGTAAATCCATTTCTTTCAGTCACCTACAAAAGGCTGCCCAGAGAGCTTTTGGATGTCCCCCATCCCTGGAAGTGTCCCAGGCCAGGTTGGACGGGGCTTGAAGTAAGCTGGTGTAGTGGAAGGGGGGAGGGGGGTTGGAAACAGGTGAGCTTTATGTTCCCTTCCAGCCCAAACCAGTCTGATGCCTTGATCTTGTATTGTATATAATTCTATATAGAATAGACAGTTCTAGGGCTTTTACTTAACATTTTCTGATACAGAGCCTAGAATATTACAGTTGGGATTTTTTTTTAAAGTCCAATAGAGAGGGACAATTCATAATTTGTCACAAACACCGTTTTCTTACTTTTTTAATCAAATAATCATTTTTCCAGTTAATTTTCAGATTTTTTGATGTAGTTGTTACAATCTCTTATTGTATCTACAAGTAGCCAAACAAAAGGGACTTCGCAAGACTAGAAAATCATCATCCCCTGAGAAGGAAAAGTCATTCCTTCTCAGAGTACAGGATTTTTTCATATTTGTAGTATCTCTGTGTCCTCTTGTCTTTTGAGTCACTTTTAACAGCTCTGCTCAATTCCTGACATCAGACAGCTGCTGCAGCCCCTGCATGATTGTAAGAGTGGGAGTGTTTCTTTACATCTTTTTTTAATCTTGGACCAGTCTTTGTGAGACATCCAAGTATTATGTAAGCTAAATGCCTGAACTAACACGGGACTGCTTGGAAAAATGTTCATCTGTGGCAAAAAGTGGAAATGAAGGAGCTTGAGAAGAAAATAACTAAGGTGGTTACTGCCTTTTATTAAAGGGTGCTGAGGTGTCAGCATCACTGACATCACTGTTTCTTTGTCTTTCTGAGAACAAAGACTTTAGGATTCTTTTTCCAGTACAGTTCCCCAGTTCACCATCCCAACAATTGCTCACGTACTGCTAAGCTTCAGTTGTGAAAGATACAAGGTGCTTCTTGATGCTGTATCCTTAATTCTTCCAGACAGTGTATTTTCCTTTCTTCTTCTGCTCGGCCATTATATATGGCATTTTTCCATATACGGTTCCATTTAAATGCCAGAATCTTCCAACACACACTTGCAGTGAATGCAAGGCTGGGGTGCTAAATAACGTGACGGTGACTAGCTTTGGTGTGACTGATCAGTGGTGCTTTTTTCAACACTTGGCACACCTTAAAGACATTCCTCACAAAGTCACAGAGCACAGGTGCACACCTCAGGAACTACGTATGTAGGGAGGACAGGTTTGGCACTAAAACTACAGAGTTACCATTTACAGTAGATGAACTTTGTTCCAAAGAAGTGCTGTTGCAGTGGAGCAAGGGAACTGCTAGATTTGGTGTTCAGTAGTGCAGTTGTTTCCACAAAATGTTTTAATGCTGTCATGGAAAGTTTTGTGACCTGATCAATATTTGACATGTATATCTGTATTTTTATTATATTGCAATGGGAAAAGGGTCTAGGGTTTGGGAATTGTCTTAAAGTAAGAATGGAATTCTCCTGATACTCATTTATACTACTGTCCTTTGCATTGCATTGGAAGGATAAAGGGGCCTCAAATGGATGTCAATTTAGCTTTCATCCTTTGGAGTATCCCATCACACTGATCAGAGTGTAAAAGGTCAGTAGTATAAACAAAAACAGTTACCAAATTAGTGATTTTTACAATCATCTGAAATCAGTTTCATGGTATCCTTACTGTGCACATACTGGCCAGTAACATCCAGATTGTTAGAGTTTGGAAATACAGGTTGAAAAGTTGAAAAGAGACCTGCTTGGGTTTTACCAGGCTTTAAATATTTGCTTATATTGGCTGTCTTCTGCCCAACACTGTCTACAAAGAGAAGGTGGTAAAAGATTTGTACCTAGGTAATGGCCAGCCCAGAAATCTCTTAAAATGTCAAAAATGTTATTTTTATTGTAGTTTTTCTTAAAATACTTGCTACCCTTTATCATAATTTGGATCCTTTTTACTTGATGATATAAATTGGGGTTGTGACAATCTACTGAACTCCCTTCTGTCCTGCCTTCACACCCAGCAGAGTGTGCAGTGTTGTGTGCTATTGTCACACTCTGGTGAGTTTGGGGACACAAAGTTAAAGCCAACACCTTCTGCCTTCCCTGACCGTGGTGCTACTTGCCAGGGAAAATCCTGGCATTGCTCTGCACGCCTGAGTCCTGCAGAGCTCCCCTTGCTGCCCGTGGAAGTTTCATGTAAACAACAGCCCTGCTACATTGCTGTAACGCAGTGCAAACGTCCCGTTCAAAAGAAAGCTTGAGGAAAAGGAAGTATACTTCCTTTCTTAAAGTTTTACACTGCAGTGATACTGCAGAGCCTAAAGAGAACAGATTTTGTACCAACTCTGTCTAATTCATGCAACTCAAAAGGCAGCAGCTGAACTTCATGAAGCTCTTGTCCTCTAAATGAAAAAAATAATTGTAGTCAAGAAGAACAAACGGGGTATCCCAGTACCACTAAAAGAAAGCCAGTTCTAACCAATGCAAACATTCATACATTTCAGCCTTTACCAGTGAATTATTCTACAATTACTTGTTCTGTTTGGAAGAGACAGCTCTTCATTAATGTGACAGTATCACACCAGGTCACAAGTACTGATCAGAATTTGCTGTCATTAAAAAGAACGTAAATATGTTAAGGACATGCTGTATTGATATGCTGTGGCTAGTCAATTCCTTCCTGCTTTGGGAAGGTAAAAGATTAACAATATGCCAAAGCAAAAGAAAAAGAAGTAATGGTTTGGTTTTGGTTTGTTTTTTTTTTTCTTCTCTTTCTTATTTTCAATATTTCTTTCTTTCCTTGGGATGCATTAGATATTTATTTTTCAACTTTGAATTTGATGTTTTATTCCCAGTTACCAATGTACTGTATTGAAATCTGGAACATAAAGCTAACATTTTTAAGCAAAAGATGATGTACCGGGAGAAAAAAATCAGAAAGAAAAAGCACTTCATTATGTCACAGTATTTACAGGAGAAAGTGTAAAAAATACTTATTTTCTCAGAAAAACCATTTGGGGCCTGATTCTTTCCTAGTATGACTGAGCTCAGCTCCCTGAGGCTGGTGGAGCTGGGCAGAGTTACGCTAGCTGAGAAACTGAACCTTAAAATCTCTGCAGACAAGGGAACCCTTACCAGCAGTACTTGAAGACTTGTGAGTTGTGACTGCATGTTACTTGAAAGATCTAATTAAGCTATGTTTTTTGGTGCAAGCAGTTGTTGTACATGATTTCATGTTTATGTAGCAAGATGCATTGAAATGTTGATACTAGTATTGAAACATACATGTAAAAATTGTCGTTGTGGAAATTGTCTGTTCTGTTCTATTTTTCTTGTGTGTCTCATCTGTTTAGAACGTAAACTTTCTTTTTTTTTTTTTTTATTGTCCTAACTGAATAAGGCTAAATGAATACTGTAATTGAAAATATATTTTAAATCTTGTCATGAGTTTTTAAAAAGACTATTACAAATTGTATCATTCCTGATTACACAGAACTTTGTGGGTGGTTTTAAATAAATTTTATACTTCTATTTTGCACTTAGTCGTCCAATTTTTCTTTCCTGCTCTTAGCAATAATAACCACCATCTTGTGTAGAAGTGTATTAAGTACCCTTAATTACCAATAGGACCTTCAGGGGCTTCACCCAAAAAGTCAGCAGGTTTCTGCACTGGAAAGGGACAGGCATAAATCCGGTCCCTGTTCTCAGTCTGCCTCTGCTTCAGGCTGGACTGACCCTGTGCCCAGGTCAAGAGAAGCAGACAGAAAATCTGAACTTCATTTTCTGACTAACAAGGACAAAACAGTTTGTGAACGTGTCTGCCTCTTTTTGCTACCTGTCTGGCAGAGCAAGCTGATGGGAATCATTTACTGTGCCATTTAATTACCAGCCAAGGGAAGTATTTCAGGTTCTTTTCACTGCAAATCAGAGGGTATGGTTGGGTTTTTTTTCTCAAAACAGACCTCAGCACTAGCCTGCTTTGCTGACATTGTAGTGCACAACAGACTAAACAGAATCCCTGTTGTTTAGATCTGAAGGAGAGGGAACACAACTCTGCTCATACTTGCTTCTTTTCCTTCTCTAGTATATGCAGCACCAAAATAATAAGCAAAAATAATCTTCCAGATAACTGGAATCTCCCAGAGAGCAGAAGAATACTGGTATCCTCTGGCTTGACTAATGCCCTGGAAAGAAACTACATTGTGTGATATGGTACATCTAATTCCTGGGGGATGGATGTGATCATGCAACAGGGAGGCCTTGAGCCTCCTGTGTAAGCTGCTTTTTGAGAGGATAATCACTGCTGGGGTTTTAGAGCAACATCTCCCAAGCTGCCCCATGCCCTCTCTGGACTGCACTGCTGAGTCTTCGTTCAACAGAGTCACGCTGAGCACTCAGGGTCCAGTACTGGAGCCAGGAACCCCCAGCACAGGCATCTTGAGAGAGCACATGGATTTTGAAAGGCACTTGAGGCCCTGGACCAGACCAAAGAACATCATTCCTGAGGAAGAGCTAGTGATGAGAAACCTTTCCCAAGTCCTGTTCAGGGACTGCCAGCCAGCTGCCCCTTGCCCTCCCCTGGCATTCCCAGTGGGCAGCGGGATCCCAGTCAGAGCTCTATTTCCTCACAGATTTTAGAGTATGTTACCTCTACAGAGAGGTATTAAAACATAGCTTTACCTCCACCTTACAGGGAAAGAACTAAACCAGATTTACCTGCCCCAGCATCCCTGTTTCCAAAAATGGATTTACCACCTGGTGATGGCTTTAGTGCTTTTTTTACAGCCTGGATTTCTGATATACGTTATACAAGGTAATGGAATATTGATGTAGTACAGTTGATTGCTTTTAAATTCTTAAGCCTTAGACTGTAATACCTACTAAAATGGTGTTAACAATCAATTAAGCTGCAAAATAAGCTTTTTTGCTGGTGCTACAGTTAAAAGCTTTCTGTAGTACTGCTACCTATCACAGAACACTAGGATTTGCTGTTCAACAATGCTAATGTTGGTTACTGCTGTTGATAGTTAATATTTAGCAAGTTAATATTTAACACAGAGTATCAGTTGACATTCAAAAAGGTATTCATTGAAATACTGAGGTTTCTGTGTACTCTGTGTATCAGAACAAGCAACATCTTTAAATGTTATTTAAACACAAGCAAGGTAATGCTTCAGTTAGTATTGTGGTTCAGGACACGGCCTAGATAGTCTAAAATAAAATACCAGCAATCCACATCTGTGCTTTTAATCTTAGACAAACTGAAAAAGTATTTAAAATGTGGAAATTTAAACCCAGCTATTTCAATAACCATTGGCAGTTCCCAAGATGGGCCTCCAATTCCATGTCCAGTTTGTTTATGTCTGGATACTCTTATACCACTAACACAAAATCCTTACATTCTTAGCACTTGAATTCTGGAAGATATCCATGTCTTTTTACACCAGGCCAAAAATTACTTACAATCCTGCTATACCATATGTACATCTCAATTTGTAACATAACTGGGTAATCCTTCCATGCTGTTTGATCCTAAAGGATGCTAAATTGCTGTTAGAGGCATGATATAGCCTTTTTTTCAGCTCAGAACAGCAAAACCTTTGTTTCCTGTGGTGTAAAAAGTCAGCAGTTCCGTTTCTTGTGACCACTTTGTTTTACACATAGGCTGTTTTTGCATGGGGATGACTGACACCCTTCACTTGAAAAATCCCTTCAGGGAAATGAAGTACTAAGCCAGTGCTTCATCAAGCAAACACTCTGGTGCTAGACCCTAACTCACTTCCACAACAGCAGTAAGCCTGGAAAAGACTCACCTGGATTATGGGTCCTACAGATTTTAAGGGGTGGGATTTGTTGATTTTTTGTGCTATTGCAAATGATCTTGTTCTAGGAGGGTAAGAGGCCGTAATGGTTCAGGTGTGTCACTGCAGAACAATCCTCCTTAGGCCATAGCTCTGCCAAGAGTAAGTACTCACAAAAATTTTGAAAAAACGAAGAAACCCCAAGGGTGCTGTGTGTAGAGTGCTCACCAGCAAACCTGTCAGGTGCCAGAGCTCTGGAAGCCCCCAAAATACAGGCAAGTATTCCCTTAATATGCAGCTGCTATTGCATCTGAGCAAGCAGAGTGGAAATTGGAGTTCTAGTGCTCCTTTGCCGTCTCCCAGTGCAGGAGGCCTTCCTTGGGCTCTTGTTGCACACAGAGTTCTCAGGATGCTCTCAGCTTCTCCTGTACAAGGCAGCCTGTGAGTTAAACCCCTGAGTCTGTACACTGTCCTGCACCAAGAACTGTGTCTGTCTGTCTGTCCTGCAGATGGGAGAGAGGCCTGTGCTCTGCTGTGGGAAGAGGCTGAGCACTGCAGGCAGTGGTGGAAGGGAAATGGGTTCTCAGCTCTCCATCTCCTGCTTCTCAAGCAATGGAATTGAGGTGTTAAGGGTGATCAGGATTTTCCTTCTTACTGCTCTTCCTTACTGCCTGTCTATAGATGTACCTTTGGCTTTCGTATGGCTGGCTTACCCCAGGATTGTAAGGAGAGAGCTGAGAAATCTTTTCCGTGTGTGCAAACCCAGTACACCTAGAAAAACAAAAAGAGGGCTTTCCTGGAATGCACGTCAGACTGGCTAAGAAAAAAGGAATCCTTAACAAGTATGACTGTGAAAGTTCTTGTGGTTCCTGGGCAAGGTGAATTACATCTCTTTTTTTAATGTGGTGTTCACAGATCATGGAGCACCCCAGGTCGGTGGGGACCACAAACCATCACCTGCTCCCACCTTTTGTGGAAAAGAAAGCCTAGGTGGGATTTTCTAACACCCTGCCCCTCTGTGTCTGGAGAAGTTGCAGTGATGGGGACTCTCTCAATTGCTCTACCTGAAAAAAAGAATTCCCCCATTTATCAAGATGAAAAAATTTCCCTGTGCTCCTGGTGTCTATTACCTACAAAATAATTAAGAATTACTTTATTTATTCTACAACATTTTTACTCAATTAAAACTTGGTCAGAAGTCTGTCCTCAATGCATTTAATTTTATTGTGATATAGCAGACCAGAAAAGCTTTTCTGTCCTTACCCTGGGAGTCCTGAAAACAAACCAGCAAACAAACAAACGTTACTTGCAATTAGCTAAATCTGAGCAGGTTTTCCTGTATTCCTGAGGGGTCTGGCCAGTTCAGAAACCCTTCAAGTACTTTGTAGAGCAGTATGTAAAAAAGTTCAGTTTATTATATTTATTATTAAATTTCAGTACTGACTGTGTCACACACTTGGCAAAGTGTGAAGTACATATGGCTACAGTCAGAAAGACCACAAGAGAAATTTTTGTGCACCAAAAAATCCATAATTTGCTTAGATGCTTATGCTTGCATGCTGCACTTTATTACAATTTAAGCACCAAAAACATCATTAACTGGGCTGTTGCTACCATTTCTTGATATCTAGAAAGGTAAAAATGTGTTTGATTGTCTCTGAATGATTTCTGCTGGCCTTCTGAAGAGAATATATAAACAACCCCATCAAGAGCTGCAAAAAGCAGGTTCCAGAAGTGAGAGGTTTAGATCAGCTACTTAATTCAGAAATTGAACAGGATGCATGGAAACGTATTTCCATCAAGAATATGGAACAAATAATGTAATGACTTTTCATTATCAAAATTGAGTGAAATAACCATCTCCCTGTAACTGGCATTTAGTTGGATATCTTTATTCGCTTTTTGTCCAATAGCTTCATGTTGGGTGTGAAACACTGATTTTTTTTGTCTTGCCAATGGTACAGGTTATCAAAAGCATATTCATTAGAAGATCATCCCTCTTCCAATTCTGTCCCCAAAATGCATAATACAAATACAATTAAATTTTTGGGGTGTTTGGGGGTTTTTTTCCAACCAAAAATAAGCCTTTTCCACATTTCCTTCTACATTTGTCTTTCATAGCAGACATCTAAGATACCTGAAACTAGTTTCATTCTACACGATGCAGGGAAATACCACAGTAGTTCTGTTGCTGCTGTTCTTCGGTTATAAACTCTAAAAATTATCATTCTTTCCCACAATGTCACCAGCAGATTCTTAACTTCTGTAGCCACCCAGAAAGAAAACAATTTGCTTTATGGGTTTTGCCTTCTAATTTGTGTATTTTTCTCAACCTGCCACATTATTTTAAGGTAATTTGTAGAAATCTCACGTATTTCAGACCTCTCATCTATTTTATATTAAATTGTCCAGTGCACTTAAAAGATAGTCTGGGGACCTAGAATTATTTTAAGACACAAGACTAGAAGTGCACATATTTTTTCACTGCCACCTCCATTACAACTGCTTTTCATCACAGCGGCGTGGTTTGTCTTGAGCAGAGCATACAGAGACCTAAACGATTCAAAAGGAATCATTAGTGTAGTAAAAATGGCAAAATCTGCTGGTTAATGGTAGCAGTATGTGTCTGGGGAGGAGAAAGTGCACAAAGTGTTCTACTTGAGGTACAGGACATCAGGACTGTGGTTCCTGTGAGCTTCTGAGGCTTTGAGAGCCTTTATCATCTGCTAAAAAGACCCTGGGCCAGAAGAGTGAAGAACAGAGCTACTTCACAGTACTCTGATATTCACTGACAATTACTTTGTACTTTAATACAATTTTTTCATTGTCCTTTTCACATACAATATGGGAGAAAGTCTGCAACTTTTTTAACATTTAATCTTATCTCCAAGTTAAAAGGTACAGATTCTGCTTTAGTCAACTGACTGAGCTGGATGGAGTTATGCCAGGAAGAAACAAAGTTTAAAATGTGTAAACTTGAAAAGTAAGAAATATGCTTCTGAGCGTGAAACATCTAAACCCCCATCTAATTTGAATTATATTTTAAACAGCAAAGGCAGATTCATCTTTATATATTATTAACTACCAAATGCTGGCAGAAATTTACGTGCTTCTGATGATCTGCTTCTTTATCTAGATGCCCTCCTACAACATAATCCAGCCCACTGCCACTGAGTTTGATGTTGCTGCTTCCCAGGATTTTACTTCATCACCAGCTTCTGCTTTTAAAGACAATGTAACACTGCAAAGTCACGTTTTCAGTTAGCTGACTTGGTCTCAAATGTAGGCAGGAATTCATGTGTGTATTTCACTAAAAAACAAACTCGGGTAAAAAACTATTTACGGGATATAAAGCTTTTTGCAACAACGCCAAGGTCATGGCTTCGATCAACGCCTGCATGAACCGGCCACTCAGAGAGCTGGATTCGACAATCCTTTTAAGTCTTTTGGAACTCAGACCAAGAACGAAGAGAAATGATTTGTCTTGCCCAGTAGTCCTGAACTACCCACCGCACTGATCCTGGCTGCAATTTCCGTTTCTAAGCATCTTTGGAGCTTTGACCCTTCTCTGGCGCGTCTGCTCAGCCTTCACCTCAGATGACCCCTTTCCTCCCACAGAACCGCCCGAACGTGCGTCCTGCAGCGCCATGGCACCGTGAGGCGGTGTTGGGGGTCTTTGAGCACTGAGGAGCCGTTCCCGACGCGGGAGGGCACCCGGAGAGGGCCGGGCCGGCGCGGCTCCCTCAGGGCGGTCCCGCCGCAAGATGGCGGATCCGCGGTCCCGCCCGCGCCCGCCTCGCCCAAGATGGCGGCGCGGCCCCTCCCCCGAGCCGCGCGGGCCCTGCACGCGGCAGGGCCGGGCGCGCGCCGCCTCGCGCGGTCGCAGCCGTGACGTACGCGGGGCCATCGGCGCATGCGCGGTGCGGCGGTCGGGCGGGCGGCGATGGCGGCGGCGCGGTCCCGCGCAGGTACCGCGGGCGCGGCGCGAGGGGGCCGGGGGCGCGCGGGCCCCGGCGGCTGCCCCGGAGAGGAGCGGGGCCCGGCCGGGCGGGGGGCGCGCGTTGCGGACCGAGGGCGACGGGAGAAGGAGGAGGAAGAGGAGGAGGAGGAGTAGGAGGAAGGGGCGGGGAGGCCTCGCTTCCCGCCCGCCCGGCCCGGCGCCGTCGCCGCCGCTTCCCTGCGGCTTCTGCCGTGCGGCGCTTTACGCCCGGCGGCGGGGCCCGGGCACGCGGCCGGGAGCGGAGGCTGCCGAGGGGTAAAGGAGCTCTCACGGGTCCCGGGGCGCGGGCCCAGGGCCGGAGGGAGGCGGCGGGGCCGGTGCGCGGCCCGGCCCGGCCCGGCCGTGCTCGCGTGGTTCCCGGGTCCCCGTGGCTGCCGTGCCCTTGGGAGCGCACACGGGAACGGCCGGGGGGGAACGCCAGCGGCGTTCTGCCGCCAGCGCTTCCCCGCGGCGGCCGGGCACAGCCACGGAAAACAAGTAATAAATATAAATCCTTGGTTCCGCAGAGTCACCTTTCCCTTAATCTTCCTGGAAATGGGAACGCGTTCTTGCGTTTTGAGTCGCCTTAGTCCCATTGTTAGGAAGCGGGAGATGGAGATTGTGCCTTAGGGAAATAAAATAACTTGCCTTACAACTTTCCGTGTTTCCCATGCGCGACGCATGTTGCCCACCAGGCTTTGGGAATGCAAAACTAATATTTCAGGACTTTTTTTCTTTTTGTGGTTTTGAGTTTGGGGGTTTTTTGTATTTTTGTTTTTTGGGGTTTGGTTTGGTTTGTTTGGTTTTGTTGTTTTTTGTGGTTTTTTGGCCTAGAATTAAAATAGTCTGACGGTATTTCTTTCGAAGATTGCAGTTACAGAAGATAGACATCCAGGAGATTCTGCCTTCTGCCATGGCTCAGTTTGGAGGACAGAAAAATCCCCCTTGGGCTACTCAGTTTACAGCCACTGCGGTGTCTCAGCCAGGTCAGTTTACACTCAGTGTTTGAACCCTGACATCTGGTAGATTTAGAGATTACATGCTTGGGTATGCACTTCAGAGTGGCACGATGCTAACTAACTTATCTGAAGTCTATTGAAGTGGTTTAAATCGGGAATTTTTTCCCCCACAGTAGAGACTTTAAAAGTCGTTGCCTAATACTGTCTGTTGGTTTTGTTTGTTATTTGTTTTTCTTAAGGGGTGTGAGTAAAATCCCAGGTGAGTTTGTATTGATTGTTTCAGTCAATAAACAGCATATCAAGTTATTCATATCCAAAGATGTGTAAATCGCATTACCTCTTATTAAATTATATGGTTCTAGATTAAATAATGTAAGCTCTAGTAAGGCATTACAGATTTTTTAAGTGCTGCCCAAGTTTCATTTCCTGGGCAGCATCAATCAATGTTTACAAATTAATTTATTAATTTATTTTTTCATAGATTAGCCATGATCCTCATAGTGGAAAATTCTCTGAAATCTGCTACTTGGGTGAGAAGAGGGGTGTTTATTTTTTTAATGCTAAATTATAATTTAAATGTCCCTATAACCAGAGGTATTGCCCTAATAATGGTAGAGGGTTTCCTTTGATTTAGCTAAGAGGCGTTATTAATTGCAAGCCATTGTTTAAAAACCTATCTGGCTCCATTTTCATGTTGGTTTACAGCACAAAAGGTTTGAGGCAAGAATCTGAAGCTTGATGGATGATGAATTTTGGTGCTTTCATTTCCAGTTGTGGAGTGCCTTTTGCTTTTTTTGAGTAGAAAAAGTTTGTTAATTAAATGTTGTAGCTACGTTGTGCATTGTGAAGAGACTTCAGCAAAGCTGTGGCACGAGGAGGGTTCGGGACATGCGGTTTCTGCAGTTGCTCTGATTTGAAATGAAGTTCAGTAGCTTTGTGTCTGGCAGCCTAGCAAAGGTTGGGAATGTGTGACATTCTTTGGAGGTGCATGTCTGGGGTGGGAATCTTTCTCCTCTCCTATCTCAGTTTTCTTTCCCAAGTGAATTCTCCAGTTTTTCCCGTGGGCAGTGGTCCAGTCACACTGTGCATCCTCAGGAAGTGACCACCCACCATGTGCTTCTCAGCACTTTGTCCCAGGGTACCTTTTCCTTTTCTTCCATGCCCATTCTGCTCCATTCCCTACCTAAACTGTTGCTGTCCCTAAGCAGCTGCCCGCAGGCAGTTTTCCACTGTTCCTCTGAATAGCTCACAATTCCCTTATCCAAATGACAGTATCTCCTTCTGTAAGAAAATCCCTAACAGCTGGAAAGGGTTGGGAATGTGGGAGAGACAAACTTTGCTTTTTGTTCTCACGTCAGGCTGGGGGAGATGTTGGAGCAGTCAAAGAATGGGAACACCTGGGCTGGACTGCTCTTGATGAGTTGGCTTATGTGACAGCTAATGCATCAAAAATAGTGATGGAAGGTGGAGGACAGGCTCCATGTCCTGTCTCAGAGGGAAAGCTGCACAAAACCTGCCAAGGAGAGGAGCTGGCAGTCATCTTAGAGCTTGCTGAAGTAGGACCAGGAGGGAGCCCTGGAGGAGGGGTGGAAGGAGCATACATCAGCCTCTTACCCCTTCACTCCTCCTGGGCCAGTTTTGTACTTCTGAGCCCCCTTAAATGCAATGAAGTGCAAATGCAACTGAAATAGGACAGTCAACATCAGTTGTTGTGAGAGATTTTTCACCTGCTTGGTGAGGACTGAGGGATTTAATAATCTGTAGGGATTTATAGCTGTTTGTCTGACCCGGCAGCACCTGACTCAAATTTGAGAGCCATTAAAGGTGTAACATTTGGTTGCACTTTTACCTTCTTCCTGTGCTAGCTCCCAGTGTTCTCTTCACATTGTAGTGTCCTTTTCTATTCCTGGTGCAATACACAGTTCACCATGTCTTCATCTTCTTTTTTCCCTGTGTGCTCTGTTGAATACAGTCCCTAGGATTATTCTGCCCAGCTGTTCTTTTAGCACATACTTGTTCCCCTGCTTTTTTAATTGACTATTTTGATTTACAATGAAGAGCACAGGAAGCATCTTTTGGAAGGTAAGCAGTGTGCTCTGGCACTGCTGGGACCTAAAGAACAGTATTTGTGGTTGAACTTTCCCCTTTCAATGTGAAGCTGTGATCTTCCAGAGAGGCTGTTCTTCTAAGGAGGTGGTGCTGTCGGCACTCAGGTGTGCTGACCACCCTGAGCTGCTGCTCACCTGTGTGGCACCCAAGAAATTGTGCATGTTGCCTTACCCTTGTGAATCTCAGTGCTTGTAAATTCATTTTAAAGAAGTACTTTTAAAGGGTTGGCCAGAGCTGTTCCATATATTTATGCATGCCAGCTGTTTTTATCCAAGGGTCAGGTTCCTTCTACAAAGCTTTGAGGTGCTTGGGTTGAGGGAAAGAGGTCTTGATTTCTGTAACACAAGCAACATGACATATGTTTTTTTTCAAGCTGTCAGAAGCAGTGAGTGATCATGTTAGAAACACAATTTGATAATTGCAGAAAAGGTAATATCAGGCTTGGGATTTTGTGTTTTTCATTGTTTTGGTTTGGGCATTTTTTGGTGGATTTTTTGTGTATTTCTGATGTGGACGTTGTCTTGGCCATCCCTGGTGAAGAAGTAACCAAACGAGTTATTAAAGTTCATTATTAAGGTGAGACACACTAGTTGTAGACTGACATGCTGTGTAATGAAGGATTTTGTGATCCCTTTGGGAAGTCTTACTAATTGCTCTCTGTGCCTGTGGTGTTAGAAGAGAGAGGGGCAATTCCAGGTGCTGGCAAAGATCAATGTGTGAAGAGAAACTCCTACATGTAACACAGTGAATTTTTGTCTGCTCCTCATCTTATGCATCATAAGACTAAAACCACAATAAAGCTGCTGCCTTGCCAGTTAAGCATTGTTAAGGCACAAATTAAATCATGCCTGCTACAGAAAATTACTTGTAGCTTGCATAATGATGTGCAAACTCCTGAAACGCCTACGAAGGAGAATTCCCTCCTCCTCTCTAGCTCTTCATTTTTGGCACCTCTTTGGTTTGTGTCACAGGGCTTGCCCTGTGCTGTTTTCAGAGTTATGATGAAAAGCCTGGTTTTATAGAACTGTAGTGCTGGCTCTGCTGCGTTCTGCCTGATTGGCGATGTTGTCTTTGCTGTATCAAGACTTAATTGCATTGGAGTGAAGAATGATGCAGCTGATGAGAGCTGAAGTGCCTGGAGCTCAGTGTCCTGTTATTGCTGGTGGCCCCTGAGAGGTGACTAAAGCAATGTGCAAGAACAGGGTGAGCATTTGGAGAATCTCAAGCCACTGAGGAATAGTAGCTGGTGCACTGCTTGCTGGCTTGCTGTAAACAGATGTCCCATGACAAATACGCTGAGCCTGGTTTCTAGTGCTTGCCTGTTCAAAGGAGTATTTTTGGAGTAGGTTGTGTGGTGTTTGTATTGCAAGTTTGTGAAGCTTAAAGAAACTTGGAAGCCCAAGGACCCAATCTCACAATTTCTGACAACTGTGAGAAGTGTCCCAAGCCCTGCACAGGGAAGTCCTTTACTGTAATTCTAATGAACCTATGCCACTTAGCAAGGAGACATACGTAGCTGTGCATTTTGAAGATGTTTCCCTAACTTTTAGAGATCTTTAGGGTTTAGGAGTAGGAAGAGGGACTGCTAAATACTGTCTTCGTGTTTGTTGCAACAGAGATGTTTATTACCTAACCCAGAGCTGCAGCGTAGGACCCCAGTTTCTGTCTGAGTCCTTTCAGCTGGCAGTGCCACACAGTGTTTGGTGCCAGTGGGAGTTGCTTGCACTGCATTTGAAGGAAGGCATCTCCATCACTGTACTTATTGAGATCATTACAAAGCCTAAGCAGCTATTGTTTGCCACTGCAGATGCTTGTTGCCAGTAATAATAATATGGCAGTCAGATGTCAATTCCAGACTCAGTCTGATTCATCCTCTGCCTCTTGTTTTCCTGTGTGATTCTTCCTTTTTGTTCTCTTTTTTTTTCCCTTTTTATCTAGTAATACAAACTCAGTTGCATAATTAGTTGGAGCCTGTTTGACCAAGATGAGTGCACAGATGAAAGGTAGATGAAAGTCCTGGAAATACTTGGGGGCAAATCAGTAGGAACAAGATACAGCTTTGAAAAACTTGTTACTACAGGTGTTATCCTTTGAGAGGATGTTGTCTGTCTTTTGTCTTTGCCCTTTCTTCGTAATTTGATCTGCAGTGTTGTAGACCATAGATAACCAGTTAATACTAAATGCTCAAAAAGTGACAGTAGAGATGGCAAAAAAAATAATTCTTGTTTTTCCTTAGTTGACAAAACGGAGTAAGGGTCTTAGGATGGGCTGGGAATTGCTTGAGGTGATTCTGGGTTATGTTGAAACGGAAATTGCCGTAGTGAAACTGAAGAGCTGAATAATCCCAAGATTTGGTGTGGGACTAAGCATTTTTCTGGGTACCACTGGTACAAAAAGTAACAGAAAGCTTGTGAAATTTGCTTTTGGCAATGCTTCCCAACTTCGTCCCTCCGTGTTGGACCAGCATTAGGATAGAACTTCGGATTGAATGACAATAGCTTGCATAGTCACACGTGTTTGAAGGTAGCAGCGTGGAGCGAATTTCTGCACTAATGGGAATTTCTGCTCGGCTTGTGGAAGTAAGAGGAGAAACACCAATGCATTGATTATTAGCCTGGACTGAGACAGCAAAGTATTGAGGCCAAGAAAAGTGAAAGTTGTCCCAGGATGCAGCAGCAAAGCTTTTGAATTATATTTAAAGGTCTATTTAAGGCGTGTTAGGTGAGACATTGATGAGGATCCAGTTGAGGGTGTCCTTCTGGATGGTCCAAACTGCACATTCGTATTGAAGCTGATGATCAAGCAGGAGGCAAGAGGATCCAGGCAATGGAGGGTCTGTCATTAGAGAAGCCTCAGATTTTGTTTGTTGGCTTCTAAAGAAATTCAAATTTTGGAGATTACCAGGTGGGGAGTTAATTAAATGCTGTACACTGCAGAGTGCTTGATTTCACTTTTAAAATACTGTTACTTCCTGGAATTCATATGTGACAATATTTGATGGAGATCATAGGGATAGCAACTATTTTCAGTGCTGTTTATCTATTTCTTTGCTGTTTCATTCCAAAATTATAAGATTATCAGTGCCATCCACAAAGACTCTGCTTTGCTGGAAAGGGCAGTGTGGTAGGAAGGATTACATTATTCAGGACCTGTTGAGTGGGGTACATCATTGTGGTAACAATCACCAGCTACCAGAAGTGTTTTGCTGCATGCCTGGATCAGGAATGAAAGCTTCATTTTGCATCAGTAAGAACAGTGTGGAGCACAAACTCTGTAAATTTGTTCCTTATTCCACTGTGTGTCATTGATGGCTTTGGAAGAGAGAAGAACCGTGTTAATATGGAATGTTGCTCAGTTCTGAAGATGGCTGGCTGACCTGTTTTTGCCAGCAGTATGTTTCCCTGCCGAGTTTCTCTCTGGTTTTATTTAAACATGTGGACTAGACTGATAGTTTAATGAAGTGATATTTGATCATGCAGCTGCCGGTAACTTTTTGAAGAAGTCCTGCCAAAGAGGGAGCAGGTTTCCAGATACGTTTGCAGCTTTTTGCTGAGATTTGCATTTTGCAGGGCTTTTTGTCACCCAAAAGTTCCATCTGTAAGTCCTGAGCATACCTTGTTCAGAGGCATAGCCTGTGCATAGGTGCTCCTCATCATTTGTTTATGTTCTGTGGTGAGTGAAAGGCTGGCATGACAATAAAATAATCTTTCCTTCTAGGCAGTTGGAGTCTGGGCAGCACAAACCCTTCCTGTTGAGAGCTGGAGAGAGCTTGAGTCCCCTTATATGACTGATTAAACTCTGTTGTTCCAAGGCTGTTCCTTCTCTACCAGCCCCCACTTGACAGGGGACAAAGACAGCACTGAGTGAAGCAAAAAGTTGTGTGATTTCAGAGGACGTGTTCCATAAGCCTCTGTTTCATAGCTGCTGTTACAGTAAAGCTTTCTCTTACCCGCAGACAGAATGCAATATATTAATCTACAGAGCAGAGCAGCAGTCTTCATTTGGCTGATGCAAAACCTGGAACCTTCAAGAAAGTACATGGGGGTGGGGGGAATGGCAACCACAGAGCTGTAAAATCATGAGCAGCTCCAGACAAGGAAACGTAACGGTCTCTGTTCCTCTGCCGCGGATTACTATTGGTAGATGAATTTAGAAGAGAAGCTAGTGGATGTGTTCCTACATCTTGAATTTTGGAACTTGATTCATCTCCCTGGCGAGCTTGACTGAGGCGTAAAGCATCGCCCGGTGCGCGAGCGCTCACTGGCCGTGTTCCCTCCGCAGCTGCCCTGGGCGTGCAGCAGCCCTCGCTGCTGGGAGCCTCCCCGACCATCTACACGCAGCAGACGGCGCTGGCAGCCGCGGGGCTGACCACCCAGACCCCCACCAACTACCAGCTGACGCAGACCGCCGCGCTCCAGCAGCAGGCGGCAGCCGCGGCCGCGGCCCTGCAGCAGGTAAAGCAAACACCGCGGCCGGCGCTCCCCGAACTTCGTAAAGCTAAAGGATCCAGGAGGAAAGGAGAATGGAAAATGGTGAACATTGCAGTGTGAACCTGTCTTATCGATGGTGGGGGTTTGGGGTTATAGCTAGCAGTGGTGGAGTTGGTGTGCCAAGCTGGGGATTTTGGCTGTGGAGGAGCTGGTTTTCAGCTGCGGAAAGAGCTTTGGGAGAATCAGTTTTGCTGCATCTAATCTGGGGGATCTCGAGTATCTCTCATCACTCTGTATATCCTTTATGGAATTTTGCATGATTTCATAATGTGCACTAAATACTGTCTAAGTGTCAGGCTTCAAAAAAAATCGCTGATTTTAGCTAGAAAGAGAACATCAGGGCCCGCTGTAAAGGCTCAGAGTATTTGTTATGAATATTATATACGTTGATATTATTAGTTATTTTTTAATTAAAATTGTTAAATGTAAATTGTTTTTATTTAAGACTTGCTAAGCAGATGACTTATATTTGTTATTATTGTGGTAATAATTCTCTTGTTTATGATATTTTGCTTTTATCTGTTTCAGCAATATTCACAACCTCAGCAGACTCTCTATAGTGTACAGCAACAGGTTTGTCTGATTCTTACTGTGTACATCACAAATAACTTAAAAACCAATGTCCACTTTGTGTCTTCTATCCAAAATCATCCTCATATGGGAAGTTGTTAAAGAAACTTAAGTGATACTCTGTGTAGCAAAAGAGAGCTTGAAGTTCATAAACTTGGAAAGACGTATGCAGAATGGAAACCTGCCTACCTTCATGCAAAAACAAATTTTAAAAATGCATACTATTCCATGTGTCAGTGATTCTCTGCTGAACTTTGCTCCAAACAGGGCCGTGTATTTTAACTGCTGGAAAGACGCTTTCCCTTTTGGAAAAAATGCTCCCTTTTTGGATTCTTATGGTGATCTTCAAACTTAACAGGATTTTTTAAAAAGAATAAAAGTGCAAGGGAATTACATGCCTAAACTGTTACAGTTGCCAGATTTTTTTTTGGTATTGCTATTAACTTTCAGTTCAAAAAAAATTTTGCATTTCTCCTTTCTGAATAAACCTGGGTTATGCAATATTAAAATTAACCCCACCAGCACAGGATGTGCAAACTGCTGAAATGACCAAGCCTTGAAGGACTTACTAACCAATTCAGATTAAGCAAAAACTCTTACTTGTAAAGAGGAGGTAGAATTGTACAATTTCCGTAAGCATATAAAATTAATTTATAACTTTATTTATTTTAAGTTGCAGCAACCTCAGCAGACCCTTTTAACTCAGGTTAGTTTGGTTTTATTGTTTGGTCTTCATCCCCAAACACAGATAATGCAAGAGTGCAAATTTGTGACATCTTGGTATTTTTAATCTGTAAAATGAATCATAATATGAATGGACATTTTACTGGTACAGGTGTATTTTATCCAGATGTTAAAATATGCATAGCCTTGGTTTCAAAAATTAATAGCAACCACTTTTCCTTAATCTTCACGGGAACGTGTGTTGATTATATTTTAATTTTTTTTCTTTGTTTGAACTTCAAGTGTCCAGTTGTTCTGCAGTAAATAACAAATGGGGAAAATCTTTCTCTTTTTGTGAAAGAATTTAACTTCCTCTATTAACAGTATGTCCTTAAAGTTTTAAAAGGAATCTTGCTGAGCTTGACAGGTTTAAAACACTCAGCCATTTAACACACTGCAAATTGCTCTAGTTGCATTTTCACTTGAACTTTTAAACAGGCTTTAAAAAGGTAAAAATATTTGACTTGATTTCATTATCTTACTGTGTTCTTCTGTAAGAAGGCAAGTACATGAACTGTTGAGTTAGGGAAGTGTTCGTGTTGGCCTCAGCCTTTACTAGCTTCTAACCCTACAGGTGGGATATAAATGCAGAATGACCTCTCAAGCATTTATTCCTAGCAAAGTTGGGAATTTAACTCCACTTCAGGCCCATTGTATGGGTTACCTGTAGACAATAATGCAGTCTTCATGCTTTTTGTCTGGATAAGGTGCATTTTTTGGGGGAAGCTGACTCTCATAAAAAATGAAGGATAAACAAAGCCAGTCTTCATTCAAAGTAAGAGATGTGTCACCTACAAAAAAACCCGACAAAGCTGACGAAAATACAAAAAAAATCTTCCACCGTCTGAAAATGTCTATTCTAGGTGCTGTAGCCTTTTTTAACTTCTGTCTCCATGGCTAAAGGACCTGCTCCCTGTCAGCCTGGCAGCTGCTCACAGGATTGAGAGTTGGCTTTGTTTTGCTTCTAGCCGGCCGTCGCGCTCCCGACCAGCCTCAGCCTGTCCACGCCGCAGCCGGCAGCGCAGATCACTGTCTCCTACCCGGCTCCCCGCTCCAGCCAGCAGCAAACCCAGCCACAGAAGCAGCGTGTCTTCACTGGGGTGGTGACTAAGCTACATGATACCTTTGGCTTTGTGGATGAAGATGTCTTTTTTCAGCTTAGGTAAACTGGGAATACTCGCAGCCTGTGAGATGTGCTCTGGGATACTCCCAGTAATCAAAGGTGTAGATGATTGCATGCTAATTCTGTGACTCCACTGGTAGGGCCATGAACTTTTGAATTTTGTTAATACAAAGCCCAAAGCTGGGAGACCCAGAGGTTGTTAGCTCCTCGTAATGGGAAATTGCAGAATTTGTTGGTGATTAAAAGCATAAAAACTGCATGTCTTAACTTGGTCCTGTTTGGGGAACTTTTGCCTTAGGGCCAAAGACAGGGAATTGCTAAGTTTCTGTGCATACCCTGAACATAAGCATGTGGTACTAATGCTGAATTTGGGGGTGGATTCTCTTCCTGTAAGCTTTTTTAAATGAACTTTCCCTACTTCCTCCCATCTTCAAATGCAACGTGCAAAAAACCTAGCTGAGAAAGTCTCTCACGTGTGTTTTCTGTAATGTTTGCAGTGCTGTCAAAGGAAAGACACCTCAGGTGGGTGACAGAGTTTTGGTAGAAGCTACTTACAACCCGAACATGCCATTCAAATGGAATGCCCAAAGGATCCAGACGCTGCCAAACCAGGTATGTGGAGTGGCCCAGTGTCCCCGGCAGTGGCTCCTGTGGCTGGAGCTCGCTCCCGACTCGCTGTGTTTGCTGTCAGAACCAGAGCCAGGCGCAGCCTCTGCTGAAGACGCCACCGGCCGTCCTGCAGCCCATTGCTCAGCAGACCTTCGGGGTCCAGGCACAGCCACAGCCACAGTCCCTGCTGCAGGCACAGATCTCAGCAGCTTCCATCACACCTCTGCTCCAGACACAACCTCAGCCACTGCTGCAGCAGCCACAGCAGAAAGGTGCTCCTTCGGTGCACGCCTTTTTGGGGGGTCGCTCTGATGCTTACCGGGTGATGGTTATTTTCTTGTTAATCAGAAGGTTGAAGTAATAGCTGAGAGAATATGGAGGGGACTCAGATTGAGTATGTCTTCCTGCAGTAGCTCAGAAATCACCTGGTTAGTGAAATCCCCGTGGACTCCTGTTCATGTTAAGATTTTGTAATCTGAAAACAAATTCAATGTGAATTTTGTTATTTCACAGACAAGTTGGGGAGTTGAAAGTATTAATAGCAGTGCTGTCCTCCAGCATCTTCTACAGTGTTCCACAAAATCAGGTTTTGCAGTTGTATTATTAAAGCTGTTACTTCTTTGTTTATTCATTTCAGTTAGCCAGGTTGGCATCTGAGAGAAGAAACACTGCCAAACATGGCAAATCTAAAACAAAAGTTGTGAATTCTCTTCACCTTTGAGTGGCTGAGGAATCAGTGGTAGAATTGATAATATTAGGACTGGTCTTACCACAGTAAAAGCAAGGGTAGAAGAACCAAAGCAGAATTGTTTTGCATAAATGCTTACTACAATCTAATTAGTCCTTGTTGTGCACTGGTGTTTAGTAACATTTGCTCCACTTAAATATCAGTGGGTTAAATGTCTAGAGACATAGAGAGTATGTGCTGAGGGATCGATGTAGCAGTATAATATATTGACTAAGGAATAGTTTCTTAGGATGACAGTTATTTTTTTTGTATGAATAGCCTTAAAATGAGGATTTCAGTTTTCCTTCAGTTCAGTGAGTAGGTAGCATTATCTGTCTTAAATTAAGTTTTCAAAAAGGCTTAGCTATTTATTAAGATGGATTCTGTGTGCTTAGGTTATATTAGCTTTCATCTCAAGAAGATGCTTTTGAATCAGATTTCACTTGACCAGTGTCAGTTTGCCTCAGTGAAGGAAAGCTTAGGTCTCTTGAGTTTCTTTGGGTGGGTGTTAATAATGGATACATTTGACTGTGGAGTTAGGTTAGAAAATGTAGCCAGGTGAAAGAGCTGTAAGCAGCAGTGGATGCCAAGTGTAGATAGTTGCCCAGTATTCTGCATTGATGCTGTATGTTTTGTTTCAGGTGGCCTGTTGCAGCCCCCAGTCCGTCTGGTTTCACAGCCACAACCAGCTCGAAGACTAGACCCACCATCCAGATTTTCTGGGAGGAATGACCGAGGTGGAGACCCTATGCCAAACCGAAAAGATGACAGGAGGTACGTAGACCAGACTGTGATCCCAGCATTCCATAAAGACCTGTCCTCACTCAGAGCTGAGCTGCTTGCTCCAGAGTGAGTCAGCAAAGCCCACGAGTGGTGTTACCCTTGGGAATTAGGGAAGGGTTCTTATCTACCTGAAAGTAAGGAGTTGTGCCATCAGTTTCTCTTCTGAAGAGTCTGTGCTGAAACTTCTTCCCTTTTTTGAGTTGTCTCTGACAGGTCTGGCTTCTGTTGCGCTAGAAATCATTTTGTGTTACCAGCCTGCAAAAAAAAATTGTATTTTCTGTATGTTTTTCAAGTCGTGAAAGAGAACGAGAGAGACGAAGGTCCCGGGAAAGATCCCCGCAGAGGAAACGCTCCCGAGAGAGATCACCCAGACGGGAGAGGGAGAGGTCACCGCGGCGACCCCGGCGCGTCGTGCCTCGTTACACGGTTCAGTTCTCCAAGTTCTCCTTGGACTGGTACGTGTTCACAGGGCCACATGTTTACCTGCAGCTCGCCTAACCGTGGGCACTGCTTACTGGGAGCTGTGTCAGCTCACGTGTAAGTGGGTGTTGAGTGACAATCCTGGCCTTAAAGAAGAGTCAAATATGTAATGGCTAAGAACCTTATGTGATAAACTTCTTGGAGGTTCTGTGTTTCTTTAGAATGCTATTGCAAAATAGCTTCGTAATGTTGTTTAATGAATATTCCCTAACACGCAGACACATGAGTTGGGAGAGTGTTTAATAGTTACTTAGTTTTTAAACTTCATCCATGACATTAAAATGCAGTGTTCGTGAGATTTTGTATATACAGCATCAAATCCACAATGGTTGTATTGCCAATTAATAGACCTCTAATGAAGTATTTTGTTAATGGTTCCTTCCTGCTGTATCTTTCAATGAATGCCGTGTCTTTCAGCCGTAGCTGTGATATGATGGAGCTGAGGAGGCGTTACCAGAACTTGTATATCCCAAGCGATTTCTTTGATGCTCAGTTTACATGGGTGGATGCTTTTCCTATGTCTAGACCATTTCAGCTGGGAAACTACTGTAATTTCTATGTAATGCATAGAGAAGTAGATCCTATAGATAAGAACGCTGCTCTCCTTGATCCACCTGATGCTGATCATCTCTACAGTGCTAAGGTTTGTTTGCTTTTTGACTGATAACCACTATTCATTAGAAATTTTTTTTTATCAATAGGGTGCAAAAGTGAGTATAACTGAACTGAAAATATTCTGCAGCCATTTTCGCAAAACACAGCATTTTAAACTTTTAAGTAAAAAGCTAGTATGTGGAGCTTAAAGAACCCCGACTGAAATTTACTTTGTTTTTCTGTGACTAGAGCTGTGCTAAATCTTGTGTTTCCAGAGGGGTCTTCCATTCTCTGCACCCAGTTGCAGTGATGTGATTATAGGAAAGAAAGCCAGCTCCTGTAAGGTCCCTGAATGATTTCTTAGGCAATTCATTTTGAGTACTTAATGGAGTCCTTTTATTCCTTCAAGGCTACTTTTTGTGCAGTTTGTGTTATTCTATTTAGTGGTATTTTCTTTCCTTTTTTCCTATTTGTGTCAATATTTATTGTTTTGTTTGAAGTAGATTGAGATGTCTTTAACGTGTAATACTGCTAACACAGATTGCCCTAAAAATCTCAGACCTATTTTAATGGCAGACTTCAAATGGAACAGGTTTTAGGAAAATGTTTTGATAAAGGGGTCTCTTATACACAATTACAGCCCTTGGCACAGCATATTTTGATACTTAGATAAAGATTAACTCAACTTACCTTCTGTGTACAAAAACCATAAAGCCTTTGCTTGACTATCAGACATCCTGGTTTTTCAGTCTGTTTGTGCAGAGCAAGGGCTGCCTTTTAGAAGGCTGAGATTCAAAACATAGTAACTGAGAAGGAGCAGCCTGTTTCGTCATACACCTGTTTAGGGTAGAGAGCCACCTTGTGAAGTTTTGGTATGTGTGTTTGCAAGTTGTGTTCACTGTTGATCAGTCATAGTGAGACCTTCACCAGACTGCTCTGACTTGCTCCATAGGTGATGTTGATGGCCAGTCCTAGCATGGAAGATCTCTACCACAAGTCATGTGCTCTGGCTGAGGATCCCCAAGAACTTCGTGATGGATTTCAGCATCCTGCTAGACTTGTAAAGGTAAATATGCTTCAATGCCAGACACTTTTGGCAATAAAGGTTGGTTATAGAACTTTACTGTTCTTGACAGTAAGAGAGGAGCTTGTAGAGAGCTGAATGATGACTTCATTTTTCCCCTGAAGAGACCTAGTTTATATGTCAGTTCTTTTTCCACTTCATAGGAGCTTCACATTTACTGCTTTGTTCAACCTAATTAAACTCAATTAACTCTGTTAGCTGCTTTTTACAAGCACTTGCTTGTTTTGTAAGGGCTCGGATGTGAATAGGATATACATACATGAAGCAACAGTTAAGCAGCCATTGTGTTAAGTGAAACTCAACCAGTGAACTGAACAAGCTGTAAGTGCTGTGGTGTTTGAGGACAACAAACACTTTTTCCAATTAAATTCTAACTTACTGCACATGGGAATACTGTCATTTATAGGTATGATGCTCTTGTGATCTCACCTTTTGTAGCTTTTTATCATCACTTTCAAGCAGGCACATCTATAAATATGTATCAGAGTTAAGACACTATTTAAATTCTGTCTTTTGGGTTAGTAACCTTTAATTCCAAAGGAACAAGCCTATATCAATAAAAGAACTTGATGGAAAATCTTGAAAGCAAGAATGAGTGATGATGTTTTAAACCTATTCCATTGCTGAAATAACGTGTGGAAAAAAACAACTGAACTCTTTCTTGACTGATTTTCATTTTCAGATTTCAAAATAATATGACAGTTTACTCACAGATTTCAGTGTGTTTGCTGTGAAATACTCTTTGCACTTTGGGAAAATGACTTTACCCCTAGCAGGGGAACATTCAGAAGACTCTTTCTGTCTAGTTTTTAGTGGGTATGAAAGGCAAAGATGAAGCTATGGCTATTGGAGGACACTGGTCCCCATCACTGGATGGACCTGATCCAGAAAAGGACCCTTCGGTGCTGATAAAGACGGCAATTCGTTGTTGCAAGGCTCTTACAGGGATTGACTTAAGTGTGTGCACGCAATGGTAAGTACTGTACTGCAAAGCCAAGTACACTGTAGAAATAAATACTTGTCTGTTAGCAGGACTTAAAAAAAATAAAGGAAAGAAAAGAAAAAAAGCTGGAAACCCCTTTTTTCTTTGTCAACTACTCTTGGTAGTTCAGGTAAACTACTCAGAAGGATGTTCTGTTTGGTAATAAGCTTCATTGGTGCCACCTGTGCTGAATACTGCATTAAGAACTAATTAAAAATTCTGGGTTTATTTTGACATGTTATACTGGAATTTTTTTAATGAACGTGTGTTGAAAATATTTTTCATTTTGTGCATAGCTGGAGAGGATCGTCAAGAGAACTTCATTTCATTGTTCTTTTGTTATAAATAAATAGCCGTTTGTTATACAGCCATATTTTCTCTTGATGAGTTTCTGTCCTGTGTTAACACTCACTTCAGTTGTACTAATACCAGGAAAGCCTATTGTACTCTCAATTTGAAGTTCTTCAACAACTTCCATTTGCACTTAAAACCTACGTGGGTAAACAACAAGTTGTATAAAAGAGCATTTTGTTGGTTTTCCTCCTTTTCAGTTGCGATACCTTTTTACAAGCCTGCCAAAAGAGAAAATATGGCTTCCATAATTTTTTTCTTTAGATAAACCTCAAGGTCTTGCAGCAAAATTTCTTTACTTGATGTGCTACAAGTGATCTAGGCTCTTTAAAATGTATTGTAGAATTTTTTTTCCAACATGCTTCTTCCCTTGCAACAGGTACCGTTTTGCAGAGATTCGCTACCATCGCCCTGAGGAGACCCACAAGGGGCGTACAGTTCCAGCTCATGTGGAGACAGTGGTTTTATTTTTCCCGGATGTTTGGCATTGCCTTCCCACCCGCTCAGAGTGGGAAACCCTCTCCCGAGGATACAAGCAGCAGCTGGTCGAGAAGCTTCAGGGTGAACGCAAGGAGGCTGATGGAGAACAGGCACTGAACGCTAATCCCTTTTTCTATTTCTGCTTCTCACAGGCACAGGAACACAGGCACAAAATGCACACCACATACTACACAACATACATACACAGGAGGAACATAACTGGTAACAATGACTGGTAAACCAGCTTTCAGCAGTGTAGTGAATGTTGCTTTTGATTTTTATTTCAGCTAGTTCACTAACTTTAAATGTGTATGCTGATATCACAAACGGAATTAAATTGTGCTTATGATGCGCAGAAAATTTTTTATCGTAGACGTAGTTGCTGGAATCTGGGACCAGTTGTTGAGTGAGATTCAGTTTATGAATAGCTGTCTTTAAACATTTTGCCATTTTCTGAAATTTCTAAATTCTCTCTTGCGGCCAGTTCTGATTGTGATATTTGAAATTGAACAAACACTAGTCTGAAACATCTGAATTTCAGGCCATGTGGCTGGTCAACATCTTGGAATAAGGGAAGGTCTGACTGAACAAAGAGTAATTTGGGGGATTTAAAATGTGGGGGAAGATCACCCACTGTGTGGTTACTGGAGACCAGCAGTGTCTGTGTAACCCCAATATCCTTTGTGGTGTTGCTTATCACCCTTTTGTGTTCCACAGATCTGGCTTGTATTGGCTGAGTGGCACTGTGATCATTTATAAAGTGGTAGAATGTGTGTGTGAACTTGTCTAAATAATAACTTTAGGAGAAGACTATCTGAAACAGTTGTGACCTTGCACAGATCAGCAACAGAATTTAAAAAATAACTGAAATGCTTTCAAGCTTTCTGAATGATAATTTCTAAATTTTATTTGTCAGGATGAAGAGGAAAAGGATGATGGGGAAGCTAAAGAGATCTCTACGCCTACACACTGGTCTAAACTGGATCCAAAAACAATGAAGGTAACAAACACTTCTTAAGATTTGATTCCATTGTACGTTTTCACTTTCAAGATATGACCTGAAATGCAGCTGTATGTTCCCTTAACTGAGCGAAAAAAGCTTCAGTAGTGTTTTGCTGAATTTATATGTACTAGATATGGTATCACAGTGTGCAGGGATGACTCCTGGTTGTAGTAAGTGAGTAGAGCTAATTGAATCTATTCTGAACTTTGTACAATTAAAGGATATCATGTATGATACATTAACTGGAAAATGGGAGTTCTGCTGTAATTTGCCATATTGCCACTTATATTAAAAAAGTAGGGTCTAAAATTCTTAAATGGTACATTTTTGTACAGTTACTGCCTTTTTAAACTATGTCAGGAGACATAATAGTTTCCTCAAAAGCAACAATAATAATAAACTATTTTGCCCTAACAAAATCCTTTCTCTGCCTCTGTGAAAAGTTGCTCAGAAAGAAGTGTTTTTTGTGGAAAACATCACTTTAAATGTAATATGCTTTTTGTATCAGTAGCTGTTTGTGTTTTTCAGCACATATGAAAAAAATACAGTTGACTTTTCAGTGCTGCTCATTTTTACTTCACTTTCTCTACTAATCAAATGTTTTGTGATGTGACTGCTTGATACCACTCATAAAGCTTTTATTTTCCAGGTAAATGACCTTCGCAAAGAATTAGAAAGTCGAACCCTTAGCTCTAAGGGACTGAAATCTCAGCTGATAGCTCGACTGACAAAGCAGCTGAAAGTGGAGGAACAAAAAGAAGAGCAAAAGGAGCTAGAGAAGTCTGAGAAAGAAGAGGAAGAGGAGGAGGATAGGAAATCTGAAGATGATAAAGAGGTTAGGATTTGGACATGACATGGTTTTAGTCCTAAGACTACATTAAATATATGAAACATTTGTATAAATATGAAAAGTAGAGGTATGTGCCTAGTTGTGCTGGGATTCTGTTCTCAGTTGACTGCCCTGGGAACTCTTGCTGTACCTTGAGGTGCTGAACTGGGGAGAAGTCTCGGCCAGTTTGAATTACTTTGTATCAGCCGAATCTGCTCAAATGTGCATCTGCACTAAGGGTGTCTGAATTAATGTTTGACCTTAAATGTAAGGAAAAATAAATCTCAGCATCCTGAGAAAAGCCATGCTCAAGATGAGTGAACACACTTAACAAGACCTTAGCTCCTTAAACCTGCATGAAAAGCAGCTGCTTAGTTCTGTTGGCCTCTGTGTCTCACAGTCCAGCTTCTTCACATGGCAGATGGTTTGCTTGGATTTGTTTTCCCTTACTATGAAGTTCTAATTTTTGCTTTTGGATACTTGCTTTGTATTGGAGTTCCTTAGTTTTGCAGTTTGTAGTTGCAGTGCTTAGTCTGGTTTGCTGTTACACAAAGATAAACAAAATCTGTGCAGTAATGGCAAAGCTCAGCCACAGAAAAGGGGCGGAAATGTCTGGAGAATGGCTTGTGCTTTAGTTGCTTTTAAACCTGCCTTTTTCTGTGTTCCTACCTGCTAACCTGTATGGGGTGACTGGAAGTTTTATATTTTTATATATCTGTAAACCTTGTTGTGGGAGGAAGGGCCTTGTGCTTGCTAATTCTGTCAGCTGCTGCTGCCTTCTCCCACAGCTTGGATGGGGTTCAACTAGCTTGGGTTTCTTGCCACAGCTTTCTTTAGGATTGGAGGGGAGCTGTGATTGCGCTGGATTTTTATGAAGGTCAGGCTCTGCCATGACTTTATGTAGTCAGGATTCTTCAGTATTTGTCTCTTGGCGATCAGCAAGATGATGGTATTTTACCTTTTGTAACCCTTCATTTCCTTTGCATCAGATATTTCTGTAGAGATTGCATTGCCCATAATCAAGAGTTAAGTAAATTGTCATCTGGTAATGGTTAAAGCTGTGTTGAGTATCTTTGGAGAGAGGAGGTATGGAAGCCTTTCTCTTCCTTTGTAAGGAATAAACAGCTCGCTGTACTGTACAGCTGTGCCTTGCTTTCAGCAGCTTAGGCTTTCCTTTGCTTTCCTCAGAGCAGCAAGTCCTAAAAACTAAACTAGAGACTAAAAACTAAACTATTCAGCTTTGGAATATGCTCCATGTTGGCTTTTTTGTCCCTCTTAAGGAAGAGGAAAGGAAACGGCAGGAGGAGCTGGAACGTCAGCGGCGGGAGCGACGCTACATCCTGCCGGATGAGCCAGCCATCATCGTGCACCCGAACTGGGCAGCAAAGAGTGGCAAGTTTGACTGCAGCATTATGTCCCTGAGCGTGCTTCTGGACTACAGGTTGGAGGATAATAAAGAACATTCCTTTGAGGTAACTCAGCAGTGCTACTTCACAGATAGCTGTTCTTGTTTCTTTATCGTTTTCAATTGAAGTTTCAAGTTGTGAAATGCCAAGTCTTTGGGACGTGGTACGATAGGAATACAGTCACTGCGTGGTATCCAGAGGAATACACAGGCTTTCAGATATGGAATGGGATTTGTAAAAGCCTTTAAGGATTCCACAGTCAGAGCAGATTGTAAGAAATCTGACACTCCAGGAAATTCTGATATGATGGAAGTTGCTAAGAAGGCACCTCATAGTGACTTTATCATAATTATATACATTTTAATATGTCCTTCAGAACTTCTTGTCACTTCTCCTTTCTTCTTCATGTGCAGGTATCGTTGTTTGCAGAACTCTTCAATGAAATGCTTCAGAGAGATTTTGGTGTCAGAATTTACAAAGCACTGATTTCCCTCCCAGAGAGAGAGGACAAAAAGGACAAAAAAAGCAAAAAAGATGAGAGAAAAGAAAAAAAAGAAGAAAAAGATGATGAAACGGATGATCCAAAACCTAAGAGAAGAAAATCTGGAGATGATAAAGATAAAAAAGAAGAGCGAGATGAAAAGAAGGTCTGGAGTTAGCAATATTAAAATGTTTCTATTTCAGTTTTACAGTATTGCTTTCAAAAACTCAGCTCTTGTAATGTCAGTTAATTGATTTGATCTATTCCAATATGCTTAAATTACATTCTGTAATTTAAAAATTTTACAGGTGTATTGGGAGTATTTTAACATCTAGCTGTGTCTCATAGATCTGTATCTGTTCTTAGGTGACTATCCATAAATGTAGGCAAATTTTGACTGACTGGGAGTAAGGTTTTTACTTGGCTGGGTTTTGAGTCTTGACTAGATAAATTGTTACAGAGGGAAGATAAAAGGAAAGATGATTCTAAAGATGAAGAAGAAACAGAAGATGACAATAATCAGGAAGAATACGATCCAATGGAGGCAGAAGATGCTGAAGATGAAGATGAAGGTATCTTGAACTATGAATTTTGTGACCTTTCACAAACTTTTTTTTATCATCACTGATTATGTTCTTTCAAGCTGGAGAGCGCACTGGAACTAGGCAATTTAAAATGGCATTATTAAACTAATTTTATTTTAGCAGTTCTGACCAGGTTTACTTAAAATGTGAGTACCTTTGTGCTAGGCATTGTATGAACGTAGTTAATATAAACTGGCTGTGGTGCTCTAAGTAAGGCATGCATATAGAAGTGGTTTTATTTTTTTCAGAATGCAGACCACTCGCAACTCCCATTGAAGTCAGTAGGAGATGTGAGTATTCAGCACCTCTGAAAAACCAAGCCACTTTTACATGCCTAACTTCCTACTCCTCAGTTCTGCAATGTCATCTTGGTTTTAGCTAGGGCAGAATGTCATGTGGGTGCTCTTCAGCCCATGTTACAATAAGTTGGTTTTTGTTTGGGTGGAGTTGTGCTAGCCTGGAGAAATAGGGAAAGGGTCTGGAGGACTTGGCAGGCAACGGCAGCAGCTCTTTGTTTGCTCAGAGATTCAGAAAGGTGTAAACATCGTGTGCGTTTTTTGGTTTGTTCTTTGGGGTTGTTGCCTTTCTGTGGAGAGGTTTTGCTAGAGATGTGGGTTTTGTGTGGATACTGCTATCCCAGCATTTTCAGTTGTATTTTTGGCAGAGTACTGCATCAGCCTTACAAAACTGATGCTAATCCTGTGGTTTGCAGAATAACTCCCATTTGCTTATAATTTGTCTGTAAGGGTGGCCTGGGCTTCTCTGTTCTGTACAAGAGCTGTTGCTTTCTATAATCTGTCCTTGTGCCATTCCCAGTCAAGAGTTGCTGATAAAACCCAACAAGCCATGGAGGTGCAGGAGAAAGCGATTAGTTCTCAGAAAAAGAGTTGGTAAAACCAGCCAAGTGTTGTAACACATAGTTTTTTCCAAAGTTTTTCCTCACAAGAAAGGTGAGCTTAAAGCTGAACTTGGCACATGGTTCTCTGACCCCAGACTTGCACATAAAGTACAGAGCTGCATGCCATAATCCATCCCAACAGTTTTCTCATTCCTTCCTCTCTTTCAGTCTAGTTTTAGTGTACTGCCTACCTTTAGACAAAAACCTGCCATTTGTAATTCACATCTAAGAAGTGATGTGATCTGTAACTTCTTGGAGAATCTAAGTCATAGTAATCTCTCTCACTCTTAAACATAAGAGTATAAACACATGGTTTTAATTACATAGTTTATATGTGTTTTATTATATTAAATATTTGAGAGTAAATAATACTGAATTTGAATAGGAATAACCATAGCTGAGTGCAGACTCTGCCAAGCCTCATTATGAAGAATTGTGATAATTTCCTGCACACCACTTAAATAGATGGAGATGTTGGCAGAACTCATCTTGGCCTAGTTAGCATTTGTTTCAGCTCTTCTGTCCTGTGTGTGAAACAAACAAGGGAAAAAATTATAAATAGCTTCTGTTAAAATAACACTAGAGTTTAAGAGGGCTCACTTCAATGCATTTTTTATTATTTTTAAGGGAAGTGTATTGCAGATGTTTGGGGGCTTATATGGAGTTTTCTAGAGGCCACATGTGTTCTGGTAATGGTTATATCATTGTTTGCTGTGGGTATGTTGAATTTTCTTTCTGTTTTGCAGATCGGGATGAAGAGGAAATGAACAAACGGGAGGACAGAAGAGAGGGAAATAAACATTGTAAAGAGAGGGCGTCTAAAGATAAAGTAATTAACACCTTTCTTAACAACTGCATAGATCTTGTTAGACTTGTCCTAATTACACCTCAGCTTCATTTTTATTGGAAGACCCATTTTCCCTTTGACAAACAGCTGTTAAGTAAATGACTGAGGGCAGAAGGGATGTTTCCTATTTTATAATTGGTTAATTCTGTGACCATTTTTTACATAAAAGCATGAACAAATTGCAATTGTGACTACCAGCTATTAACTATCCATTGTGGTGTATTTCTTTTAAATATTGCAAGATTACTTGTGTTACATGGCTTAAATTAGTAATAAGTAATGTGATCTAAGTGGGTAGATGCTGTTAATTACTTGACTGAAAGTAACAATAAAACAAACAGAGAAAAATCTACTGTTGAGTGAGAGAAGTTGGTGTATTTTCTGAATTACATTTTAACTCCCTAATGAGCCCATAATCAATTTTCTGTAGGAGAAAGACAAGACCCAGATGGTCACTGTTAACAGGGATCTCCTGATGGCTTTTGTTTATTTTGATCAAAGTCACTGTGGATACCTTCTGGAGAAGGACATGGAGGAGATCCTGTACACTCTCGGGCTACACCTGTCACGCGCTCAGGTTTTGTATACTACTAAAAATCCTTCAAAATGTAACAGGAATGTTTTAAGTGGGAGAAAGGTAATTTAGCTTCTAGAGGCTTTCCTTACACACCCGATCTCTTATTTTCATGCACCACTTCATATTTACAATGAAATAATTATGTAAATTATCTTGGAGTGAAAAGGTGAAGTTGGCAGCTTATAATGGGCCCATACTGTGTATGTAGCTTTTGTCTCTAAACTGTATTTATTCTTTTCCTAGTTTGTTTGCATTTTAAGCCCCAGTATGTTAAAGTTCAAAAAGCTATGCAAGTTCTTTTAAATTTTCCAAACTCAGCCATTCTTGTTCAGGTAACAGGATGTCTGGGTATTAAGTAACACCATTATTTTTTCCCACGTGCTGTAGGTCAAGAAGCTGCTTAATAAAGTAGTGCTTCGAGAATCTTGCTTTTACAGAAGACTAACAGATACTTCTAAAGATGAAGAAAACCAAGAAGAGTCTGAAGAGCTACAGGAAGATATGTTAGGTGGTAATTTGTTTTCTTTTTTTTGCCACAAACTTCCAGAGAGTAATTTCTGTGTGATGATGAGAGTTCCAAGGCACTTGATTTCTTGCAGAAACTAATTGAGCCAGTTTGGAAAATGAAATCTTTAGCAGTTCAAACGTAACAGGGTTTTTTGTGCTTCCAACACATAACGTTGCAACTCTAGGATAAATCTCGATATCTTGGAACAGGAAAGAGGACAGAGGTTAATGTTCAATATTGATGACCATCATTTCTCATTAGTTTTGAAGTCAGAAGGCTCAGAGCTGTTGAACAGAGCCTGAGTTTTGAAGACTGGGAAGAGGCATAGAATGATGTCTTGAAAGAGAATGCTGCTTTTGGCAAGGGGAAGGAGGGAAGTGTGAGGGACAAACCAGCAAAGCTGCATGTGTGTATGTTCTCTGAAGAAGTTTCTGAGGCTGGTCACTGAAGAATGACATTGTGGTTGTTCCCTGGTGCTGACTGCAATGCAGGAAACCGGCTGCTGCTGCCGTCGCCCGCTGTGAAGCAGGAGTCCAGGGCCGTGGAGGAGAACGTGGGGCTCATTGTGTACAACGGAGCCATGGTGGATGTGGGCAGCCTCCTGCAGAAGCTGGAGAAGAGTGAAAGGGTGCGGGCAGAGATAGAGCAAAAGCTGCAGCTACTGGAAGAAAAAACAGGTGGGAGTTACTTTGAAGGCAGTGCTTACAGGGCTGCAAGACACTGAGACTCTTTAAGTAGATAAATCCATTTGGGTAATATTTGGGATCTAAATTTTATTCAACTTGAATGCAAGACTTCAAATGTGGTCAGAATTAAGTATTATCAAACGGTAATTCAATACAGTTTTTAATGTTCTTTAAAAATTAGTATTATGGTGTTGCACACAAAGAGAATATTAAGATGCAAAGTACCGGGCATCAGAAGTGACTTGATGTTTTCATTCCTTCCCTTCCTAAGATGAGGATGAAAAAACTATACTACAACTGGAGAATTCTAACAAAAGTCTATCTGCGGAGCTAAAAGAAGTAAAAAAGGACCTTGGCCAACTGCAAGAAAATTTGAAGACTTCAGATGATAAAAAGCTGCAATTTGAGGGTCAGCTGAATAAGACAATCAAAAATTTAGCTACTGTTATGGATGAAATACAGAGTGTTCTCAAACAGGTTAGAATTGTTTAATTCCTTTTTTTTATTATTATTGTAGGCAAACTTCTGTAGACTAATTATTGGAGCAAACAGTCCAATAAAAAAACAATTTTGACATGAATTCAGGGCAGCAGCATCTTAACACATGTAGAGAAGATGCTTAATGTTTGCTTATTTAAAGGTAGGAAATTGTGGGGTTTTTTTTCCTTAACCTGCAACATATGTTCCTGATTTCAGTGTTTTTCAAAAGGTATTAAATATTAATGTAGATCTCAAACTGTCTTAAGCAAAACACATAAACTCCATACCCCTCAGTTTTTCAGGAAAATACCAGAACTGGTTATAATTAGACTGAGTAGGATACCAGTTCACATCGTATTTTAGAGATACAAACAGTATCTGTGTCTCATGCTGCTTTACAGCTCACATGAGAACTACAGCTTCTACAATTCCCCTTATCCTCTCCCTTTTTCCTTTTAAAGGACATTATGAAGAACGAAGATAAAGATCAGAAATCCAAAGAAAATGGAGCAAACGTATGATAAACTGCTGCAGTTTAGAAGAATGGTGTTACATAATGTAATATAAATCATGATACCAGAATGTATGGGAAGTGATGCATGTTTGATTTTAGTAGTATAAATATCTTAGTTCCAAAAGATGTATAAAGTTTTATGAATGTGAGTGTCTGCTCCAGAAGATTGCTTGTAATTCTTAGCATTCAATTTGAGACACTCCTCGAGTGAAAATAATTTTGCATTGCAAAAAGTTTTAGGATGAACTTTGTTATAGTTTTAACCCTAATAAAGTTCATCAACGTAATGAACAGTAGCAAGTATTTAATTACCAAATGTTTCTCATTGAAGTCTAGTGAAATCAAAATTTTCATTATTTATAGACTTGCCATTTTTAGGTTTTTGTCTTTATTTTGGTCTAATTAGTCTTTTTAAATTCAAATATAAATCACAAAATAGCATGCTGCTTAATTTTACAAGTAAAGTTTTTTTTTAAAAAAAAAGCTTCTTGGATTTTTTTTTTTTTCACTTGTCACAATTTTGCTTTTCCCTTTCAAATATAACTTTCTTCCCCAAAGCTGCTTGTATTAAAACCTTGTAATATACAGTAGTTCAGATGAGTTAAGAAAGCAATAGAAATCTACCAAAATACTGGTAGGGTTGTGAGATTTATATGAAAATACATGGGCCTGTTTTAAATGTGTGTCATTTGTGTTCATTAAATTGTTCTTATCTTTGGATTAATATATATACTCCTTTTTAATAACAAATGCAGTATATTATAATGTACAGTTGGATGTCAGAATAATGCCTTACATGGAGAAAAAGCTGCCAGTGTGAACTGCCTTGGGTTAAATTTGGACTGACAAAGTGTGTAATTACTGATAAGGCTTCAGTCCAACAAAAAATTTGATCCGCACGTATCTGTACTGCATATTGTGATTACAAAGGAGCAGGACACATCTTGGTTTGTTGAGAATGGGTAAGATGGCCTTTCTTTGTGTTCACAAATCATTAGGGATCGAAACTCATGAGTTAATGTGACTTCCTTGTCAGAGGCAACTTAAAGAATGTGAAATACCAACAGTTGTATTTTGGTGCAGCTCCCAGGAAAATTACGGGGTTTGAAAGTTGGGACAGAAGTGTTTTCTTACAGAAATGGTTAATTTTAGATGTTTTCTTTTTTGGCCTAGATGTCCTAGGTAACAAAATATCTGTTAGGAAAGTCCAAGTGCCATAATATGTATGAATAACCTACATGGAAACTCATGTAGCTTTAATGAGATACACATTAAAATGCCTGAATTTATGTTCAAAAGAGTCTAAGCTGGTGCTTTTATCACTTATCTTTCTTGGCTCTTTTGGAGCTAGACAAGTGAAAGATCTTTCATTAAAGTAACATGCATAAGCTTCCCCCTCATTAATTTCATTTGAGTCATTGTCTTAATACCTGAACTGTTCACAGTCAAGCAGGAAATACTATAAAAACCCTAACTGTATATAAGTACACAGAAAATACATGTTTTAGAAATTGGGAGATAACATCTCAGAATGATTGAATGAGGATGGTGATAAATTTATCTTATGAAAAGCATCACCTGTGGTGTACAGATGGTGTTAAATTCTTTTGTAATCAAATTATATTTTTCACCTTTACCTTTGTACAGATTCTTGACAGCATGTTCAATTTTTGACGTTGAGCACCATTTATGTAAATGGACTTGAAAGAATTGCATCTGAAATACTTTGTTCCTGAATTTCAGCAGTATGTGTGAACATACAAGAAAATGAGTCTCGAATTTAAGATAACAACACTTTAGGCACACTGAAACGTCTGAAATATTTTGCTTGGGTATTTTTACCTTAAACTGCTGAGATGAAAGCAGTTGTTTAAACAAGCAGGCCTCCTCATCTGGTTCTTCAGTGAGGGGCCCTGTGAGAGTTGCTAAGTGATACAATTTTTACAATATTTAAGAAAAAGAAATTGTTAGAATGACTGTAATCTTTCTCTATATTGATTTGATGTAACAGTGTTTCAGATACGATGTACAGTCTGTGTTTATGTTGGAAAGGAAATTAAATGGGTAAAGAATAAGGGATAAAAAAAAACAGAGAAGTTTTACAACCTCCACAGAGCTTGACCAGTCTCCTGAAGCACAGATAATCTGAGGAAGAACATACACCTCTTACAGACTGTGACTTGCTGGACCAAACAGCACAAGGTTCTGTATATGACCCACATTGATGCTGTGTATCAGCTAAAGCTTCTTTGTACTAATCCTAGAAATGTGACAAATTCTACAGAAAACTGAATAGCGTATCAGTAATGGAAGGTTGGATAAGCAATCTTTTGTCTGTTTTATGAACAGGGGTTTTGTATTTCATGTCTGCATTTCCCACCTTACTTTGCACTTCTGAGTTGTTTGTTATGTCCCAGTTACTGGTAAAAGGCTGCTAAAAGTGAGCCTTGGCATCCCACTTGTTTGGACTTTGTAAATCATCACAAGTGCTCTATAGAAAGCAGTAAATTTTGGAGTGCTTTGTTCTGTAGAGAAAGCCCTGCTACAGCAGGCCCATAAATGGAATCTGATCTCTCTTTATAGATTTATTTCCCTCCCTTTTGCTATTTTGACTAATGAGGGCAAATTAATGAGTTTAACCCTTACAAAATTAAACTCAGCCCCGTGGATGTCTGTGAATGAGGCTGGGAAGAAAGATCCAAGTGCTATGTGCATGCAAACTGACCTAGAGTAACACAGGCTCCCCTGAGGCCCCTTTGCTTTTGCTAGGGCAGTGGAAAGACACAAGCGTGTAGTTTCACTGCTCCATAGAAACAGTGGCATGGGTGAGGTTTTGCCAGCTTTCTGTGGTGCCAAGGATTGCATGCAAGAAATGGGGCTGCTGCCAGCCCTGCTGCATGTTGTGCCACAGTGAAGACACCCAGGGTTTTCCCGACTCGCCCAGTGCTCGATGCCCAGGCACTGCTGCAGAAGGACTCCTGGATTGCGGAATGACTGCGGGTTCTTGGTTTGTCCCCTGTCCTCTGCCTTAGTCTGGAATGCCCTGAGTGTACAGTGGAGAAATTGGAATTCTCTCTCTGGTGTCTGGGGGTTTCCACAGATCCAGCTTTTACAGTTGAGTTCTTCCAGTATCTAACATTATAAAGCCTAGTCCTTTAACATAACTTCTTTTTCAATGTTTGAGAGAGAGGAATGGCTTCCAGTCCATCTTCCTGCTGAGTAATGTGCTGTGTGAATATGTTTGGACTTATGTAACAGTTAACTTTCACTGATAATTTTGTCAGGAATGTGCACAAAATGTGGTTTTTCTCTTGCTTTTCTGTACTGTTTGTGTACCCAGGTCAGGTTCTTACCTTGAATGCATTTGTTCAGTGCAGTTTCTATTTTAAAATATAAAAGATAAAATAATTCATTTGAGTGACTGAGTCTTACAGCCAGCAATCAATTGCAAAATGTGTAGGTAGCATAGTCATTCCACTTACACTGGTATCTTCCAGAAAGCAAAAGTGGCTCAAGCAGAAATTCTGGGACTTGAATATTGCCAGGGATCGTGACAATAAAGCTGCCATAAATAATGGATACTTCTAGTCAGTTATTGAAACTGCCCGTGGTTTCCCAACAAGCTTTTATGTTTCTGCATATTGGGTTTCATTGATGTATTGCACAAAAGTTGTTATAGTAAAAGTTCAAATAACAAAATGCATTGCTTTCAAGTAAAACTAATTTCCCTGATTTATTCACTCTCCATATAATCACAGCATCACAATACAGAGTATAAACTAGAGCTTTGGAACACACTGAATGTCAGCTGACACCGTGTGCTTGGTAGTGTTGTAATCGTGTTTTGGAATGTTGCTTTTGAATTTCCAGGTGTCTAATACCTGAATTTGTGATGAAAATGTGATGCTGCTTTTGATTTCTTGTATCCTGCTGGTTTTAAATTGTCTCTAACAAGTGAATTCCAGCTGGTTTGAGGATTTGGATCAGACACCACACAGTAGGTGTAAGAATCAGTACCTTTGCAGATGTGATTTAATAACTTTGCAAGTTGTTGCATATAGTCAAATGTTAGTTCAGCTCTATCTATTTTCCTTTTAAATGACAGCAGAATAATGCTGCTGAGCAGATTTTTTTGTTGCATGCTGCAGTTTGTATCTTTTAGTAGAAATTTCCTGAGCTAGATTCCAGCCAAGGTGACAGATTCCCAATGCCAGGTGTTCTGATAGGAAAATTGATTCCCAGGTTATTTTTTCCTCGGTCTACTGAGGCACACAAGTGCAAGGATGCTGTTGACTGAGTTGCTCTTCATATTTCATCATTAACAGCTGAGTAGAGGGGAGGAGTGGACCCAAGGAGAAGCCACAAGCAATCTGACATCTCCCCACTCTGCTTTTCAGCAGATATTTTTCAAGTACTGATTTGCTTTATTATTTCCTTGCAACTTTTTTGGTAGTATACAGGATTTGTTTTGAGTGTTAGTTGGGTTTTTTTCCCCTGTATTGCTTAATTTTTTTTGGTTTTCCTGACACAGGGTCATCCAGTATCATTCTTGTTTTATCATGCAAGGGGCAGAGACAGCTGAGAACTGCAGCCTTCGTTTTTGGTCCTTTTTTAGCAGGACTGGATGACAGCCAGCAGATCAGCATCTAAAAAAGCAAAAATTGCTGCCACGTGTGTTGTAGAAATGAGCAGCTGGAAACAGAAGTACCTTGCAGTGCTGTTCTCAAAACCACAGTTGTCTCACAGACCAACCTGCTTTGCTGTAAAACAGTCCATTGCATGTGTCCAGAGAACAAGTTAAAGGAGAGTAGGCAATTTTCCCTCTAAGTATCATGTACACGCTGGGAAGATGCATTGTTACACTTCCAGCTTGGACACTCAGTAAGAAACAACAGAATTCTGGAAGTTCTCTTAAGCATCTGGACAGACTCCTGTCTGCTTCACAAGAGGTAGTCTGCATCTCTCATAAAAGACTTTCCTTTTCAGCTATTTTGAGCTTTTTTTAGTCTCCTCATGCTGAGTTTTCTCTAAGTATTATTCAGGTGAGTTAAATACTTCATTAAATGTAACTATTAGAACATTCATATTACAAGTTGTAAAATCTTGGGGAAGAGTTTCCAGGAGCAACTTCAGGGTATTCCTAAATAGAGAAAATGTTGCCTTTGTCAAGTATCCCCTCTGGTATAAGAAAGCCATATATAATGTAACTGAACAGATGAAAATACAAATTAGCTGCTTACCAATATTGAAACTGATTTTTCTGTCTTAGTGTTCTTCCTGAAATCAAGCAATCAAGAAATACCTTTTTTTTTTTTCTTTGAAGTGGGGTGGGGGTGGTGTTTTCATTAAAACCAGGAGAGGAAAATAAGTGACTGTTAGTCCTGGGACATGTATGGATGGCAGCACATCTATAAATTCTCAGACCATCTGTGGGATTCAGTAATTCATGTAAGGAATGTGCAGTCAGCATTTTCAGTCTTGTAATTTGGGCATGTAGTGATGGACTTGAGGGTATCAAAAGGGGGCTTGTGAGGATCATACAATGTACAATATTGGTGATCCATAGACAAAAGCAGAATTTGTATAGTGTGGGTTTTGGGTAGCAGTGGCTCAGAATATGTAGGATTCATTAAGAGGTGACTGTGCAGATGATCTTCTGAGCAGTGAATTACTTCTGTGACCTACTTCACCCTTTAAAGAAAAGGAAGATTAATCCACTTTAGATATTATTTTCAATGAAGACAGTTGAAAAAATTATTCTAATGCAACATGGGATTTAAGAACCTATAAGAATTACCTAAATAGGACACTGAATTGGACACCAGATCCCTCTGTGAGCACCAGATTCTAAAGCAAGCTGTGCCCTTACCTTGTCTGTGAAGGGTTTTGCAGGGTGAATGAGAGGATGCAGAGCTCTGCAGAATAGGAACTGTAACCAGTACACAGGGCAGGGCTAGAGTGTGGCCTGTGTGTCAGCACTGGAGCCTCCTTTGCCTGCTCTGCCAGCCCTCATTTCATGGAAGTGTAATCTGAGACAGGGCAAGAGCCTGATCCTGGGGGAGAAGAGGGAGTCTTTTGTCTCTGTGAAATCTTACTGCAAAAGAGGCAGGTTTCTCAAGCCCAGAGTGGGATTTTCTGGAGGGAGAGTGCCCTTCCCTAGAGCTACGAGCAGCAGGGACGGGGCGGAGGGCTGGGGCAAGGCTCGGCCACAGTGGCAGAGGCACAGAGCCACTGCTGAAGCCTTCTGGTGCCACTGAATTTATTCGCTTTCATCTTGACTCTTTCCTGTCTGCGTTCCCGATGATGACGTCCTCTGTTTTGCGGAGCTGCCGGCTGAGTTAAGGAGAGTAGCCTGAGCTGCTCTCAGAGGCCTCATCAGCTCAGCTGAAGTACCAAACCACTCTCTCAGGGCAGGTTAACTCCTGCCTCTGGCATTTTGTGATTGGCCATCCTGGCAGGCAAAAATTCTGTAGCCAGGCTGGCGGAAAAGTGGCAAGCAAGCAGAGCATCACCAGCACAGCTTTCTCCAAAGGCACAGCCTCCCCATCAGTCGGACAATGGGTTTGCTGATAGCCTGGTTTGCAGCCCCAGTGACCTGGGGAGTCCACTGCAAGGTAGACTGGGCACTCAGGGTTTAGCAAAAATGTGGTAGGAACCAGGTGTGCCGGTTAGTTCCAGTGTTTTGTTGCAGGTAATGTTTTTACTGGAAGAAGTGGCTGGATATAACACGTCTGGAGCGTGAGAGTGAAATGAACTGGAAGGTGCATCCATAACCAGGGGGACACTGAATTAGTTTCATTCTTTGTGGACGTTTTAAGCCAAGCATCATGGGCTGGAAAAAGCGCTGGGGCTGGATGTTATCAATTGAGTCAGCACAAAGATTCCTCTGAGAAAAAGCTACAGAACGTTCTGCTGCTGCTGCCGCTGCTGCTGCTGGAGAAGGTAAAGGCGGATGGCGCAGGCACCGTGGGTGGGGTGATGGCTGCCCGCCGGGGAAGGCACTGTGCTGCCCAGTCCCGATGTGATCGTCTGAAATCAGCAGCTGCTTTTAGTCTTATATCCTCTGGAAACGTTCACACACACGGGAAAAAACCAACCAACCAACCAAACAAACAAACAAAAAACAAAACAAACAAACAAAAAAACCCACAAACACCAAAAAAAACAGTGCTCTACGAAGTGATCTTTTTAAACCTTTTCCAAAAACTTATAAAAGTAGTCATGATGAAATATCTAAGAATGAATCAGGCTCAGATTCAAGTTGCTACCCGAAATATCTATTTATTCACATTAATTTTAACCGCACCATACTGGTGAATATTTATCCAACATTTTCATTTTGCTACCTGCAATTAGTACATATACAACTGACTGTGCTAGTGACCTCTGCAGTCTAAAGAGACTGCAGTGAAGGGCTTGGTCTACACCGAAAGTACAGCTGGGGATTATCGAGTGTTCTTAATGCAAGTTTGCCACGAAAAGTCCTCTGAAATGTGATTGCAGAATACACCCACCAGCACCACAGTTGTGGGTCATATTAAATTTCTTCTCCTGATATTGTGTGCTGCCTCACAGCTCCTCAGTTTGCACTCGGAGCATTGGTTTTGGTCAGTAAATCCCTTTGCTGTTTGCAGTTGCTGCAGGGGGAGCAGCCTTCGGTATGCAGGGGTCATTAATCCTGGAGTCTCTTTGACTCTTGGTCCCGTGGGGTTTGTGTCGGTTCGCCCTGTGGAGCATCCCAGAAGGCTGCTCTTATAGTTCTTGCAATTTTCTGTGTGGCTTGGGCACGGTTAATGAGGATTGCTCTCTGAAGAAGGTACTATAGGAGTACCAAGTTCTAATTATCGAGCTAAGGCAGGTAAGCGATACCTGAGCAGTGCAGTTCTTGCTTTGTGGCAGCTCAGTTATCAGCTTTAACGTTTCGATGTGAAGTGCTTTGTGCTTTAACTTTCCCAAGACTAAAGGACAGGAAGCATTAACAATCCAACCAGGAATGCTGCTAACAAAGGCCAGAAGATGCTGCAGTGGAGACATTCAGCTGTTCAGCTCCTTAGTAACTGCTAGGTACTTGGTGAGGTGCAAACGAACCTCTTTTCAGCTGGATTTCCAAAGGTTAGTAGGGATTTTCATAGCTGTCCAGATGTTTATTTTTACTTTTCCCTGGCTATAGCTCTGCAATCCTCTCTGTCTAGGGATGAATGATGCCTTAATTCATATTATTAATTCATATTCATGCATATATCTTAATTCAATTATATCTAGAAGTGTACTGTACTTCATTTCAAGCAGGACTGGATATAATTAGACCACAGAAGGTTTTTGTTGAAGCTAACCAGCAATTCTTCAAGGAAGAATTCAAAACTGCACTTCTTCTTGAACCAAAAGAAATTGCCAACTTTCAGAAGACCTGAGGAATTCTTAATTATGTGTTTAATGGGAAACTATCTGATGTCTAGCCTGTGTTATCCTTGGCCAGCTCAACCTCTTTATTATTTCTGAATACTGTCTTAAATCACATAATTCTTTTTTTCCTGTTCCTGGTATTTACCCTTTTTTCCCAAAAATTTGTATAGGATAGACACTCCCTGTTGCAGCCCCATTTTCTGACTAGAAAACTCTCTTCATCAGTCATTTCTTGGGCACTCTGATAACTTTACTGAACTGGTAACATCTGGTAGCTCCAGCTGGAATTCATCTTTCCCAATCACAAATTAACCCAGTAACCTCTTAATTCAATCCAGGAGAGGGGTTATAAGGAGCAGGAGTGGTTTGTTGGTCTCCACCTAAAAAGCAGTGATATCTTATAGGTATGTTGAGAATGGTTATCTCTTACTATAGTTAAGTTTTAGATCACTTATGAAAAATTATATGTTATTGCTGGTCTCCTGGGGATGATTTAGAGAACTTGACTCCATTGTTTTTTACTTCCTTGCTGCTCAGTAAGCCCTTTTCTGATGTACAGGATGGTTAGTTGAATACAAATGTAAGTTACTTCGATAAATTAATTACATTATTTCACCTATTGTCCTGCCTCTTGCTGCAGTAACAGCCAAAGGGATTTCTTACAAGTTAGAATTCTCTCACTTGTCTTTGTGAATTTTACTTTTTCATATAATTAATGTTGAAGTGACATTTTCATGCTTTTACTTGAATTTATGAAAGCTTAACTGAAAAAAATATATTTGAGTGTCTTTATTTAGGTATTTTTCTGATTTTAAATTATATATTCTATGCCTCCTCTCCCAGAAGTCATCATAATGCCCATTTTCTGCTCTGGATTACTTTTTTTCCTATTTCTTATATATATTTTGCTCTAGAAAAGCAAGTAGCAGGTTATACAAGTAAAATCCAGAGGCCAATGGATTCTTGGGTTTTGTGTGCTTTTAAAGAAATGACAATATTTAAGAATTCAGTTCTTGGTATCAGATTTGCTGTCTGTATTTTACATAGAGAGATTTGACTGCATTTTCAGTCTATCTGCTCTCATGTAACTGTTTGCAATAATGAGAAATTCAAAGCGCTTGGGTTTTTCGTTTCTTGACTAAAGGCTGGGCTGCTGGGAACCAAGCAATGTGGATCTTAGGAAACATTTCCTGCACGTGTAACAATAGTAGTATCTGCGAATTCCAGCAGCATTTGTGAAATTTTACCAAATACCTGGGTGTACCAAGTGTCAGAGATGGGAATTACTTAGCCTGCAGTATCTTTATCCTTGCTTGTGGTACACGAAAAGTGTTGGGAACGAGTTTTCAGACTCATGGGAATAACGAGCCAATGCTGTTGAGGTTTTTTTTCCTTTTAAATCCACAAACACTTGATTGCTGAGCAATAGATGAGAAGCAAGGGGCATTCGGTACCGCAGCGTTGATTTTGCCAAGTCGCATTTCAGTGCAGGATTATCCAGTCCCTGTTGCATGCTGGGTTTAAAGCCCTCGGCACTCAGAACTCCTCCTCACTGCTTATCTCAAGGAGCCTTCCTGGGTATTGTTTATCATCAGAGGACACTGTAGTGCCACAAATCGTTGTTGCTCTTTATCCTAGCAGCTCAAATGAGGTTTGTTTTAGAGGAACCCACTGGATTGCTGGACATCCTGACTTTACAGAACAAGCTACACCTTGACTGATACTGGTCACCGGAAGTTTAGTCAAATAAAGGGAAAATTCAGTCCCAAAATCTTGTAACTAACACAAATTGCCCTGCTGTGTTTCTTCCCAGATAAAATGCAAAACGTCTCTCTTGCCCCTTCAGACGTGGATGTCATGGGCTACATGTTATGCACAGGACTGTGTAGGAGCTTTAATATTTTCCTTGGGAGATGAAGAGGAAAACCACGGCAATTAAAATTTCCATCAGAGGGTGAAGCAGGGGCAAATTTTGAAAACTTCTGATCTGATAACTGAGCTAACTGTGGAAATGCCGACATCGCTCTGTGGACCATCTCCCGTGCTTAGCTGAGTTGTTCAGTCAATTGCTCACCAAACGAGGGGCAAACTGCTCCCTCCCACCTTTCCTGTCCAGCCCGGGGGGATGCTTGCAGGGCTGCTCCAGGGAGAGGAGCAGGGGACTCTGAGCTCAGATTAGATACAATTACAAATACTCGACTGCGCGCACTGACCTCCTGAGCCTTTGAAGAGAGAAACCGGGGTGACAGTCTAGGAGACTGTATCTCAATAGCTGCTTGCTTGCTGCCCTCGGTCGTCACCAGCTCGTTTCTGTCATCCCAGCCTGCCTTCTCTCGTGACAGCAGCATTTTCCATGTGCCTGAACGGCCCGACTCCTTTGTGATTCCTGTAGAGTAGAAGAGAAAATATCAAAATTAAACATTTTTGCTTAGCCTTTAGCGGCTGAATTTGCTGTCGGTTCATCATCTCTGTCGCAGAGTTAAAATTTATTCACGAGGAAAGCTAAGAAAGCCCTGTCCTTTCCAGTTAGGCTGAAGCTGGGATGGGCATGCAGACTGTGAGTTTTCTGTGGACAGGTAATGTGCTGGTCACTTTTACTAAGGGCTCTGTTGCAGGCTGGAAATTTATATCCCTTGGGAAATCTCCTATTGAAGAGTGACATTGAAAGGACAGCACACTTTTCTGTGAAGAGTCAAGTTTTATACGTTTTTGCTGGAGGTATTAAATAAACTGGAATGAGATCGCAGCAGGAATTGTTTTTGTGCTCTTGTTTGTGCATTTGTAGAGTAATCTGATAGGTCTAGCTCCTCATTTTTTTGTGTGACTCTCCCACAGAATATAAGGAGAAGAGGCAAAAAAAATGGGCAGATAGTCCCTGAAGCTGCTTTGATACTAAAACAAAATCCCTGTGACAGTAGAGGGACGGAATTGAATCTCCTGAAAATGTTCAGCAACAGCTTAAGGAGTAAGGAGTAAAACTTCTATTATACTTGTGGGCTGTAATAACCTTTCAAAGAGCTGGTACAGCTCTGGGGAACTGTATTAATTCCCTGGTGATGACTCTCAGGTGCAAGTTATTTAGTGAGCTCAGCAGGCACTGGCTGCCTGGCTGTGGAGCTGCTCATGCTCAGCTTCTCTGTATGTTGGTACCAGCTTTCAGGAACAGTTCTGAAATGCCACAGTGGCACTGGTACACCTGGGCTCCATCTACAGCTGGGTATGTGAGCGGTTCCTGCTTTATTACCAATTCTCAACATTGCTTAAAATGAGAGAAATTTCTATCTCCAAGCTACCTGGCAAGCATTTAAGACAGATTTGCTTTCATTTGAGTAATTTAAATTTGCTCACAGCAATGAATGTTAGCATTAGCACGGTTCTGCTGCATGTTTATTGAAGCCACAGATGAAACTATGTCCTTGTGAATAGCTGATTTCTGTTTGGCCTACAAAAGGTCATGACTCTGGAGTGGATATTGTTTGTCAGGCACTGCAGTTACACACACAACCTTCAAGAGGATGGCAGCTCAGCAAGAGGCTGGGGATGTGCCTCATGGAATTCCTTTCTTTTGGAGTCCCTTTCTTCCAGTGTCTTTCATCCTGCCCCACAAACAGGGATGGAGGTTTGCAAGTCAAAGGAGAATAATTTTGTAGTTCAATGATGCTGGCTACTGTAAAATGTAAGTCACAGCATGTGGTTGTGCTTTGCATTGAACTGGTTAGGATTATTTAGAATTCTGTGTCTTTGTATTTTTATCAGGCCTGAAAAGTATGGATGACCTAAAATGGTGCTTTATTTTGCACTGTTGTGGAGAGGCTGCCAAACATAAAGAACAGTTTGAATTTGTAACTGTTTTATTATCAAACACTACTTCTAAAGTTATTTTCAGTAAGGTACTTGATTCAGAATTTACGAACTTGCATAGTCTGTTGTAATTGGATTTTACCTGTTATCACAGTTGTCCCAGTGGTGACTCTGCTGATATACTTTAAGGGGGAAAAAGGGAAGAAATCATTTGTGCTCTTTGAAGGAGCTTTTTATCTACCTTGCTGTTATTTGCTTTTGATCTAATTCTAGCTATGTAATGATTGTGTAAAACTTATACTATTTCATAATGTTTATTATCTAATTTTAGGTGGCATTTAGCCCTTATCACTGACCTCAGATAATATTCCTGCACCTTTAATACATTTCCACATAAAATCCTTACTAAGGTGTTAATTCTGTATTATAAAAGCCCTTTCTCAGTAAAATATGCATTGCACTAACTCTAAATGCTATACTCAAACCACTGATTGAACTCACAGCAGCAAGGTACAAGGGCCTGTGATGTTCTTCAGAATCTTGATGCATTTACCAGATCTGCTCAGATTGAATTACTTTAAAGGTGTAATCTGTAAAACCATTTGTGCATGCAGTTTTTTTCATGCTACCCCAGCAGTAGTTTCTAATCATACTGTTTAGCAAGTACCAATGACCAGAAGTGTATAATCTTTTTTATAATAAGCTCCATTCAACTTAATTTACTCTGATTTTTTTTTTAAATAATCTCTAAGCAGATTAGTTGGAAAGAACTTGGCATGTATTGTGTATTTCTTAGTGCTAAAGACTTTCAGTAGCAAAAGCTATTGCTTCTGTCTTTTGGGTAAGAAAAAATTTCAAGAAAATGAACTGAGCTGTGCTGTATCCTCAGTCTTCTGAATTCTTGCACCTTGAATTATGAAAGGCAGATCTTAACTGCCTGAATGCTCTTTTAGAATGAAGGTCATTTGAACAGGCCTGATTTTCTGTCTCAGTCAGAAAAGACAGTAGTCTGTGTTAATATAATTAATTAAATAAATTGCCTTAATTTGTAGTGCTTCTGCTGTGGTCTTTGATGGAGACTTCATTTCAAGGCTACTTTTAGCTTTTTGTTACTGCTATTTTACTTTAGCACACATCAACTCAATTGCTCTGGAGAGCACCAGCCCTATACATCTGGAGTTCAGTTCTGAATACAGGAGCCATTTATTTGAGAGTTGAAGAGAAAACCAAGAGCTTTTTCATATGAACGCTGTTTGGCATGGGCTCATTACCAGTGTGTGCAAAGTGCAACCTTGTTTCTTTAACTTGGTGTTACCCAGCAGACTTCACAGCTGGTGGAGGTCAAAAGTGCCCTTGCATCGGGTTACAGAAAACAGGGTGGTCGAGGTGGGGGGTGAGGGTGGCTGTGGGAGGTACAGGTACTGGTTCCAGCTGAACCAGATGCGTGCTGTACTTCTTCATTCCTATCCTACCTCTCAAAGCAGGGTCAGCTCTGGGGCCACACCCGGTTGATCTGGGCTTTACTCAGCCACAGCCTGGGAACTGCACAAGCTCTCTGGGTACACTGCTCCACAGCTGTGCTGTCCTTAAAGGTGAAAAGGTTTTCTGTATAGCAAATATGAACCTCTGCTGTTGCAGCAGGCGCCTGTTGTGTTTCATTGTCCCACCACATTCTGCTGTGCAGAGCCTGGCTCCATCTTCTCAGGGAGCCGCTGCCAGGTCCCTCCAAAGTTATTTCTTCTCCAGGTTCTACAAGAGCCATTCCCTCAGCTGTGCCTCCCAGGGCAGGTGTTCCAGAACTGTCCATCTTGATGTCCCTTTGCTGAATTTGCCCTAATTCCTTAGGTGCTTCATAGACTGTATAATTTATTTTTCCTCCTGAGATTGTTCTACATTTTCAGCATCCCATGGACACATGCACATCTCTGTAATTTCCTTTGGAGGCTTCACCTTGGTCTGTGGGATTCAACAACCCAGTATCTTCCATAAAGGTTCTGCTAAACTGGTTTTTGAAAAAAAAAACATTTACTGAGTCTTCTGTAATACAGCAAGAGTTGCACTGTTGGTCCTCTGTGACATTCTTTTGGCTGAAATTTGTATGAACTGAAACATGGAAAGGGTGTTTTATAGCACTAAAGCCATGGAGACAGGTTTGGGAACTGCAGACTAATGTCCCCGAGTTCAGACTAGCACTGTTAAATGTGCAGTGTCCAAACAACTCCTCTGAGACCTCTTGTGGTGGTAAAGATGCTGCTTTTCATTTCTAAACTGATTTGGTTTGGTTTTCCCTGTGGAATGTAAATTCCAGCCTAATGAAAGAGTGCAGAACGTTATTTTCTAGAAATGGGGACATCCATTTAGGGAGAGTGGAAGGAAGAGTGGCTGTGCACATCCACCAACATCCCAGGCTTCCCAGGCAGATGTGAAGTTGCTCTAAATTTTTGTTCTCAGCTGAATGAAAACCCTCCCTGCAACAGGATTTGTCCTAAACCAAGATTTGAGGCTTGCTTGGTTCTACTGTGTTGTGTGATGGTGGCTCCTGTCCTCACTCCAAGTGAGGGGCCTGGGTCCAAAGGAAGCTACCACTGCACAAGCTCTCTATTGCCTGTGAGTGAACTGCCATGAGCTCTGCTGCCTGATCCCTGATCTGCTGGAAAACCTCTGCATCCTCTGCAGGGAGCTGTGCTCTTTTTTGAACAGCTCTGTGGGTGCTGCTGCTCTGAAAGCCTAGAATGTGACTTCCCTGGGCTGGGCTGTATGTGAGCTGAAGCCAGGGAATGTGCAAAGTGAATTTCTGCTCATTCCGGAGGGGGGAAACATGACCATAAGTATATCTTTCTTCCAAGTATTACATTGTACACTTGTCATGTCTGTCTTTTATGTGACAGTGCACGTCCAGACAAAGAAGACAGCAGGAATACTGCAGCAGTTGGAGCTGACGTTTAGCTGTACAGGCACAGGAATGCACAGCTTCATCCCCATGGTTTTTTAGTCAGTCTTTCCCTCTAGAGTTAAGTACCTAGCCAACGCCCATGCCCATTACTGCTTGCTACTTAGAACAAAGGTTTGGGCATTAAAGAGCTATTTGAATTTCTGAGATTTATTGCAGAAGAGAGGGCACAGCTGGAAGCAAGCAAAAGGCAGAGCAGTTTTAGTGGGGAAATGCCAGGGTTGCGAAGGGGATTTTTTGGATGGGGCCAAGTGGAAAAACTGTGCTTGTGTCAAATTCCTGTAGCAGGGGATAGCAGCACCTTAGGAGAGTTAAAGGAGTCAAGAGACATTGCCAGTGGATTGCTTATTCCTTTTCTGTTGTTTGGCTCCATGGTGGTTGTTTTGCAACTTGCTTGGGCCTCTTGAATTTTGTTATTTTTTATCTCCTTGCAGTGAACGTTTTGGTGAATCAATCCGTCTTTCACCAACCACTAAGCCTGACACTAAACGCTGAAACGGTTCAAGATGACCTTCCTTGCTAGCAGCTGTGCTCTAGGTGCTCAATACACATGTGAATGGACTTTAAAACCATTAGTATGCTACATTATATGAAAAATAATTATCTGCAGTGCTCATAGTTGAGTTTTTCTGCCAGTTATGCAGTGAATGTCCCAAAGGTGGGACATTTTGCTTGTTGGCTATTGTGCCAGGGGTGAAACGCAGATCCCTGGACACCTTGGCCTGTGTTCTCTTGAACGGTGCGTTTGAGCTGTATTCTTGCCAAGGTGTTCAGGCAGTACCTCTGGAGCTTGAAGCCTGTTCCCAGGATGCTCTTGGAGCATCCAAGCGGACAGGTCAGTGGCTTTGCTAAGAGCTGAAGGAGTTCATTTCTTTGAAGGTCAGAGATACACATTTCAGTGGCAAAACCTTACCCACTGTGCTCAGTTTAAGGAAAACTGTACCACTGAATTTGTTGGTGTCTGCTGTGTGATTTGTTCCTATCCTGGGACTTGGGCAGAGACTGGGAGAGAGCTTTTCCTATTCTTCCTGAATCTTGCTTTGTTTTCACCATATCTGCCTCTGGGGTTTTCTAATTGCTGGTGAAAGAAATTATGGCTGTGGGTTGCCATTAGCACTAAGATTAGAGTAAGAATTTCATGATGGCTCTTGGGTAGGAACCTCATTTAGAGGCCGTATTTCCAAAAGTTCTTAACACTTGCATTTGGGAATAGGCTTTTATGTGTTGTTGGGAAGGCAGAAAAAGTGGTTGGTTTTTGTTGGTTCTGTTTACTTCTTATCAAATTGCATGGCATCATCCTTTGAAAGTTTTAAGGAATAAAAAGTTAATAAGAACTTAATAAGGATTAGATAATGATAGAAAGTTGAGGACTGTAAAAGCCAGAAATTGTGACTGATCAAATGGAGGGCACTCTTTGCCTAAATGTCCTGATTTGGGAGTGTCTGTCCTGGCAGGAATCAGCAGGTACAGAAATCTGACATATTCATGTGTTTGTAGCTTGTTTGATGTCAACTGAAGAGAAGTGCTGGTGACCTTAAACTGACATGTAATTGTTTCTCTGAGAGTTGTACAAAATAATCAAACAACAGATATTGTTTGCCGATCCTGAGAGCTTTTGTTTGTTTCAGTAATAGATTAGACACATTACAAGATTTGACATTTCATTTAACTGAACGATTTACTTTTAGCTTCAGTAAAAGGATGTTTCTGAAAACAGGACCTAGTACAGTACTAATACAGAATACTTGTGCCAACACAGAGTTTTTCTGATATATACTTAAAATTGAAAATGTTAATCTTAACTGCCTTTATAATTTACATGAAATTTTTATTCTTTAATAAGAACATATATTATAAAATCATTAATGTTCAAAAAGGCTTGCTAGAGTTCCCAACTTTCCATGATGTTCCTAATAACATTTTATTCCTTAAAATTATCTTTATAGAGAATGTAAATTTTGCTATAAAATGTGGTCATGATGCCCTCTAGTCTATAGAAAAACCTTGCAGTTTGTGGCAGTACTGCCCGTGCTTAAGATCTTCCTGGTACAATTTTGCAAAAAGTGAATTACATCAAACAAGCCAAGGCTGTCATGCAGAGAGGCACAGGATCTGTGGCATCTTTTGTATAATCCATTCCATGATAGATTCTCCCAACTACCAAACAGAAACATCAGTCTTCTATTTCCACATGCTGTGTCTTCTCTACCCAACAGATGTTTTGGGTGTTTTTCCTGGAACGGATGTACTCCTAGACCTTTATTGTTCTATAAACAGTTTACCTGAACTTTTAAGAAGTAAATTGAGTGCTGTTGTAATAAATGCCTCTCTGTTCACTTCTCCAGAATTAGCCTGGGTTTCACCCAGACGAACTTGTCCGGTATGTAATTTTTCTGAAGCGTCTGAAGATGCAAAAGAAACTCTGCAACTCTTAAACAACTCAGTGAAAAATGGTAATGCTCACGTTACAGAGATGGAACAGAAGTCACTTTGTGCTAGTCAAGAATACCCAGAGGCTTTTTCTGTGTGAGTTTTGTTACCAAATGCTCATATTACAGATGACTTCCCACACTGCCATCAATAAGTGCTCCAAAAAGGCTATTCTTGGGTTTTAGGTGTCCAGCTAATGAGCAGTGTTTGAGGAGACCTGTGAAGCAAACTGAAGGGTAGGAATGCCTGAGCCCTGGCCAGCTGCCGAGACTGGCTTTAGTTAATGTGGCTCTGCAAAATCTGCAGTGTGGAAGGGAAGGAGGCTCTATTTAAACCGGCAAGGGAAAAGCTGAGTTCCTTCACTACTGGCAGGTGCTCTGCAGAAAGGTGAAAGCAAGGCCCTCCTAGGACTATGAAGACAGCAGGAAGGTGACCGTCATCAGATTTGTGTTGAGTAGGGAAGTGGGCAGGGCATTCTGCAGGGGGTTTTTGAGCTGTAAAAGGACAGATACTAAGGAGCCTTAATGAGCATGGTGTTGTGGTGATTTTGCATCAGGCCTATGAGACACAACTTGCACAAACTGGTAAGTCTACTCCATGTGCAAATCTAAGGGATGCAGCTTTTAAGTATTTCCCACTTGGGGAAAACTTGGGAGACTATTTGAAGTGCAACAACTCTTATTTAGCTATACAAAGTAAATCTACAAAGTTTTTAATAAGAGCTTGATAGACACTTGTAGGGTGCTGCCTGCGCCTTTACCCACATTGTTTATCAATGGTGCCAACGATCTAATTCTTGCTTTCACAATTTCAGATTTTATTTCAATGTCAGGAGAGAATGATATTTAATATTTATGCTGTTAGCATGTGTGCACTATTGACTCTGCAACATTTTAGACTTGTGTTCAAACATGATTTTAGCTGTTTAAAAATTACTTCACTATCAAGCTAGCTTTTGCTTAATGCTTTAAATATTATTTTGAAACAGCCTTCCCTGAACAGAGACACTGGATTTGATGCTGCAGAACAGATACAGTCAACAGCAGCAGGATAATAACTATAAAGATAATGAACAGATTTTAATTACACTTGGTATTTTACTCCTTAGCAGCCTGATGCTCTGCAGGAACAAATGACAAAATCAGCAGCAGAGACTTCAGACAGCAAACTATTCACAAGAGTCATTGCTGAACGCTGATGGCCTTCCCCACAGAAAAAGAAAGCTTGCAATGGTTTCTGCACCTGCAAGGAGTTTCCTAGCAACACCACTGAGCAAACTCTATGCCAGGATTTTCTTTTTAGAGTTCTTTTTGTTGAATATAACAGCAGTTGTAAAACAAAGGTCAAGAGCAACTTAAGCTCTTCAAAGCAATGTTGTGTATTACATTTACTCAGAGAAGTATTTGTGTTTTAGTTCTCTGCCCAGAGGATAAATATTGGTTACAGCATCATCCAGTAGACAACTGTGGTTTAGTTAAACGTGAACATAGCTTAATCTAAAATGTCACTTTTTACTGAAAATTCCAGTTAGTGTTTAACACCGGGTTATGCTTTGTGAAGGAACCAGGGGTCCCTGCTGCCTTCTGCCTGCCCTGACAGCTGGGCACAGCCAGGGGCTTTCCGTGCAGCATGGAGCAGGGGAATGCACAATATCACCTGGTCATGGAAACAGACCATACCTCTAACTAAAAAGAGGAAAGTTTTGTGGTTTTTTTTTTTTTGTTTGTTTTTTTTTTTTTTTTTTTTTTTTGGTCTGAGAAGGTGTATGAGACAATTCATTGTCTCATTGTGTGCACAGACCTCAGGCGAGTCCCGGCTTCCTGCCTTGTCATCAACAACCTCAGGGAAAAAACCTACTTCAGCTACATCATTCACAGGTACCATATCAGAAGTACTTGCTGGGCTTGTCCTTCCTGGCTCTGTCACCTTGGGAGGGAGAGAGGTCAGAGTTGATCTGTGTTTCATGGATGGGGGAGTTGAGGTGAAGGACTAAGACCCTTTTCAGCCCTCTGGGCTGGGGTTGCAGAGTTACTGGGGAAGATGGGGCTCATTCTTGGCCTCTCCAAGCTTCTGCTTTTGTCCTGCAGAATAAGAACAATGTTCTTGTCTCTTACCAGGGCAGATAGTGAGGTAGCCTAAAAAAATGCATATAGTTGTAAATAAGAGGTTTTTGCTCTCTACTCAGTGTACTAAATAATCTCTAGTTCTGGAACCCAGTCTAAAAGTGATGCTTTACCATTTCTGTTTAATTCTATGTGCTAGACAACGGATAAAGCCTATTACTTGTATTTTTTTCCTTGTGTTCTGACTTGGTGAAGGACATTTTGTACTTAGATCATTGGATGTTGACCTTCTTGCCATTAACTACTTGGAGAAAAACAGGTTCTGCATGGTTTAATATGTAAGCAGTCTTCTAAAAAAATCTGCAGTCGTCAGAAATAATATTCTTTCCCTGTTAATTAATCTAAATGATGGCTTTGGCTGGAGTTTTATACCAAACTAACGTGTCTAAGGCACCTTCTGTTTCCTTCATTACACAGGCTCTTAAGTGCTAGCACCTCTTCCCTCCTCTCAGAAATATTTGCCGAGTAATATGCCAAAGAAAATTAGCTGAGGATAAGGGAAATTTTCGGTGGAAATCTTTCACAGCTAATAGAAAAAAAGAAACACTATTCCATTCAAACAATTTTATTTTCTTTTAGGTGATGTGAGCCCTGCTCTCATGAATCCTTTCTCGCAGTCACGCTCCGTTCCTTTGGCAGAAGGAATATGCCGGACCATATCAGACATGAATGCAGATCATGTGATGGTCACTCAGGAAACTTTAACTGAGCAGTTAGTGAAAAATTATCCAGGTAACTTGTTCGCTTCTCCTTCCTTAAAAAAGTGGCTGTATCATCCAGCTTGAGCTTCTGGTATTGGACAAGGGATCAGGGAATGTTTACAAGCAAAGCCGGCAAGGTGAAGGAGTACAAGTTAACAGGCAACTGGTAGATATTTCTCATCTATCTGTGAGTGTCACTACATTGACTTGAATGCAATCCTCTCCACAGATTTTAATAAATCTTTGAGAATAAGAGGGAACTGACTGTAGGACCGTGTTGAGAGCATGCCCTTTCTAGATGGTGGGAAAGCACGGAAGTGGTGTTTAGGTGCTAGATATGGAACAGCATAAAATAGACTGTTAGATCACAGGGACTCTAAGTCCTCCTTTAAGAGACAGGAACACAGCTGACTTTGACTGCAAAGGGACTGGGTAGGAGTCTACATCTGGTGTTTGCAATCAAAAAATATAACAGGCCTCAAATTCAGGTTTGTTTGTCATATTCTAGCCCTTGCCTTCCTGAAAGCAAATTCCACTAAGTGATCTTCAGTTCTCTGGTTCTAGGCCAATTGGAGCATGGTGCAGATAATGCCAAGGTTTGATTCCCATACGTGCCGTTCACTTTAGAGCTGGACTTGATGATCCTTGTGGTCCCTTCCAACTCAGAATATTCTTTGATTCTGATGGGGTGGCAGGCACTTCCCTTAAATGTTTTCTGTACAACTGAAAAATATCCCATTTCCCTTAGATCTGCAATATCAAAGTGTTACTGTGTTTGAAACCTTGTAGAGACTCATTCTAGCCCTCTCAGGAGGCTGCTTTGTTTGATACTGAGCTGCTGCTTTTGAGTCCTCTTAACCTTACAGCTCTGCAAATGTTACAGGCTGATCTGGCAGGCATTTTAACCAGTGGGGAGAATATCAGTTCAACCCCACAAACTGGCACAGAACCATCCCAGGAATTTGTTGCAGTCAATAAGGACACTGAGATAACCACAGGTAGAATTTGTAGGTCAACCAGAAGTAGCACTCTCAAAGTTTGTAGGGTCTTAAAGGTATTTCTTGCAATGCTTTCACCTTGCTGGAAATTTTTAATTTTGTGGGCAGGAGGTCCGCTGTGACACCTGATGGAAAACAGCAGCTGAGACCAGTCTCAGTCAGGTAATAAATTACAGAACTACACCAGAAACTTCAGAGTGATGAAAGCCCCTGCTGAATAACATGCTAGGAGGGAAATGCTTTGAACAAGACTTTATTTGTGCTGTACCTGGCAGAAAGTCTCTCTCTCATGAATATCATGTCCTGACAGACACAAAGGCAACATCCTTGCTCCCTCACAGTGACAACCAGAGACACAGCTGGCCTTTACCTAAATGCTTTGGATATTTAATTTTCAGTTGATTTCAGGGCTGTTGTATGAGAGAGATCTTTTGGCCAGCAACCATTTTATTTGAAAATGTATTTCTGATTTGAAGTATCTATCTCTTTGTTGTAGGCATTGCGGTGCCCTCCCACAATATATTATATAATATCCTTGGCACTCTAATTAAGGAAAGAAAAATCTATCATACAGGAGAAGGATATTTCATTGTGACTCCCCACACATACTTTACCACAAATGGTGCCATAAAAGACAGCAGAAGGATCCTTTTGGAGGACAGTTGTTGTTGTTCATTGCCTTCCATCACTTACTTGGTAAATATTAAGCCTTGTGCAGACCTAGTGAAAGAAAACATTCCTACAGTATCCCGTTACAGATCCTGCCATTGTTTCCCTGACCAAAATATGCTCTGTGGACAAAGACATGGACAGGTAATGAGCCATGAATATAGTGGGGAGGGAAAGAGAGGCTGCAGTGAATTGAAGCCTTCAATTCGAACTCAAGGCATCTCCACATCTGCTGAGAACGGTTCCTGGGACACCATCAGATCCCTGACATCTGTGAAAGCAAAACTGAAAAGCAAAATGTTTGGCCTTGGCCTTTTCTGGAAAAGTGGTTCTAAAAAAGAAAAACATGAGAAGGAGTACTCCACTTTTTCAGCCCAGTTTCCTCCCCAGGAGTGGCCAGTCAGGGATGAAGATGACTTAGACAATATTCCACGTGATATTGAACATGAAATCATCAAGCGTATTAACCCTACTCTTACAGTTGATAATTTGATCAAACACACAAAATTAATGCAGAAGTTTGAGGAGCAGAAAAAACCTACCAGTAAGGAGAAAAAACACATCAGTAATGGCACTGTGGCTGAAGTGCCAACAGCCAAGCAAAACCATCTTTCAAAGGATTGTGTTCAAAAGGCGCCAAGTAAAACAGCAAAACACACCAGGAAAACCAAATCACAGCAAGAAAAGCAGATTAGCAGGAGTGGCAGGAAATCTCACACACAGAAGCCAACATCCCAAAATGTGAAACCAGAAGAGAATTTCTCATTTCCCATCAAAAACCAAGAGCCATCTGATGCAGCAGTGGAATCCCACGGGATCTATAAGAAGCAGATTAAGAATCCTTTCCAGGGTCTGCCATGGAGAGCTCGTAGCTTTCATACAAGAGGGCACCAAGGTGTGGTTAACAGTCAGCTCAAGTGCCGGACTCAAAAGCGAGGAAGGGCTTTCCAAAGGCCACAGTCCTCGGCCTCCTCAGGACCCTCTGGCTGTGAAACTGAATGGCTGAATGCAGAAAGTGAAGCTGATAAAGTTAAGCAAAACAACCTACTCTGTGCTAATAGGTCTGGCCTTCAATTAAAGAAAGGCAGTTTAAGTGAAAATGGTACTTATTCACAAGGCAGTAAGCCGCAAATAGATAACAGAAGTAAATGTTTCCTGGAGAGTAGTATTTCTGAAGAAAATGTCTATAAAAGAATAGTAAAAAAAAAATCCCCTTTCTCCTACACTGAAGATAAAGGTGTGTGCGAAGATGATGAGAAATTTCCATTCAACCAGAAGGATGAACATTGCAGAATTAAGGGTGACACTGTATGTGAGCTGTTAGATCGAACAGCCAGTGAATTTCAAAATATCCACCTTTCAAATTACACATCCAGTGTTAATCCGGCTCAAAAAAATGGTGTGAAATACAGACCAAAGACTGATAAAAAGAGTCAACTTGTATTTAACTATGACTCTGCCAGCCACCCTGGATCTATGGAGCTGGAAAGTGAAGGGTTTACTGGTAACTTCTGTCTTCTGCACCGAACAGGACATGATGGTAACACCTGTAACTCGTCACATCTGGATGAGAATTCTGAACACCTGTCCCCTGGCCACGCCTTTTCAGGCTCAGGAGACTGGACTACAGCTGTGTCCCTAAAAGCCTATGAGGTCAGTACTTGCCCTGCCCAGCAGGACACGACTGTAAATAAACATGCCTCTGGAGAGCAGGGATACAAGGGAAGTGCCAGCCTTGCCGAATCAACAGATGGCCCGAAGGAGCATCCAAAACCAGACTGCACAGAAGAAAGTTGGTTGTGCAGCCAGGTTCTTCTGAGAGGTCACGGGAAGGAGGAAGAAAGTGGCCTCACTGAATGTGGGAAGGGCTCAGCTGCGGCAGATCCCTGCTGCGCTGCCGAGGCTGACTCGGGCACTTTGCAGAACTTCGCCCATGAGGCGGGCGAAGGAACAGCACTCTGTGCCTTGGGCTCACGGATCAAAGAGGTGAGAAACCCTCCAGGAAAAAAAGAATGGCTTTTAAAGAACACCTGTCCTGTGATCCCAGAACAGAAACACTCGGAAGGGACAGAAAACCACAGCATTACAGGAGACAGCGGAATTGACTCCCCAAGGTAAGAAAACATGTGACACTAAGTTAGATGCTTTATCTTCAAACTGGCCATCAAATTTGTGCAGTAAATCACAAACCCCTTCCCCAACAACAAATTTATTTTTTTTTTTAACTTCGGTGTTATGATCCAGAAATACTCAAGCTGTGTAGTTCTGCTAAGCCTTTTTACATGAACATTCTCCCTAAATTGCTGCTGTTTGTATTTTGCATTTGTTTTGACGAGGCAGGAAAACAGCATGAGCTCTGTCCTGCAGCTAGAGACGACCAAATGTAAATGTAAATAAACAGAGTGTGTGATAAGCTCCTGTTGGCAGGCAGGTTCAGCTCACATAGATCTGCCCATATGACATTAGATATTGTCGTAGATTCTCCAGCTCTACATGAAGAATAGAGATCCAGTAGAAATTTAAAGTAGAAAATACCATTTGACATGCCCTCAACAGACAGAATGTGTGCATCACCTGAGCTTTCACACTGTACATTTTGCCTGTAATTACACCTGAAAATCCCTTCGTGGAAAATAAATTGGTGTGAAACAATCTTTTACACACTTGTACATGGAGACCTCCAAAACTTAACTAAATTGGCAAGAACATATGTTAAAAATCACATTTTTTTACAGCAATGCATATTCTTAATATCTTAAATAAGTGGTATTTAACTGTAATTAAACCATTGGAGTCCTCACTAGATTTGTATTGTCACCTTGAGAAGCCAGTATATGAAGGAACAAACCACAGACTACAGTTTCTAAGGGAATCCTGCTGACTGTTCCTTTCCCTTAAGCAGCTTTTGGCTGTGAACTCTTCCAAGCACATTTCCTGTGTGTTACTTGGACATGAAGACTTGAAATCTTTAGCAAAATGTATTTCAGAGGGTCGTTTTGACTGTTTGTACTGATGCCACCTGTGGCACAAAAAGCTAAGCCAACTCAGTTCATTTTTGGAGTGTGAGGTCTGACTTCTAACAATTATATTATTTTAGGTGGACTGAAAAGAAAATGAAGCTTCCTGCCAAATTCTAAAAGTATAACAATGTGAAAAGGAGGGTAAGTGAAAGGACAATTGCAACAGAATTCTTCACTTGATCTAACTCTGGTCATGAATATTTTTTAATGAGATTGGTAAACCTTCCCGTTGTAACAAGGTAACAATACTGTAAATGCAGCTGGTCAAATCAGCCAGGCAGTCTCTAAATCAAAGCTGTAAGCTAAAACTTTTGACAGTAGTGTTCGGAGAGTGTATTTTGTTTGCCCTCATCTTTAATTTTTTTTTGTGTTTTCCTGTGATAATAAAAGTGAGAACTGGCATTCTTTATTCAGACCACTCCACTGACCTCTGGAAAGGGTTTGTGTTGCTCCAGCAGGAAGTGCAGTTGGACAGGGCTGCTTTACACTGTAACTCTGGAAAGCGTTTCCTACTTGTACCAGAGAAATTAGCTCACGCACCTTCCCTGCTAGAAAACCAAGCAAATGAACTAGACACACACCTGGATACTACACAAGTCCCTTCAATCCCAAGGTTCTCCGACTGTGTCTTGCAGCATGCTCAGCTATCCTCAATCTACTTAGCGCCTATCTGTCAAGCGGGGTTCAGTCTTTGAAAATGAAAAGGTGCTGGTGGCAGGAGACAACAGATAAGGCCAGTGCCATTGCTGTGGGATAGGCCCTGCTCTGATCCTGACCTTCCATAAGGAATCGAAATCCTGGCAGTTGTCAGGATTGCTTCACAGATTTTACTTCCCGAGGCTAATTTTGGCTTCTTCCTCTTGATTCGTCCCCGTAGCTACGAGCCGATTGTGCGGGGCGCATGCTGCACATAACCACACATTTGTGGTTTTTAAATCTTAGTCATTTGGTCACAGTGTCCTTTCCTATTTTAGACTTTTCACTACTGAACACTTCTCTGCGGTAGTCACGGAGGCTAAAGCCATCGGGTTGTAAAGCTACTGGAGATTTGTTCGCGGGAAGGCGCCCCTGTACCAGCAGCGGAGTGGGCCCTCATGGCGGACCCGTCATGGCGGCACCCCCCTCACAACGTGCGAGGCGTGCCGGGACTTGCAGTCCTCACGCTGCTCCCCGGGGCACGCCGGGAGTTGTGGTCCCACGGCGACAGTCGCAGCCGATTGGCTGTTGTACGGCGTGGCCCCGCCCCCGTGCTGCCGCATCCGCCGTCTATTGGCCGCCGGACGCCTGGGCCGTTCGGCGCGTGACGCGCGGCGGGCGCGGGGCTGGTGCGGAGCGCGGCGTGGCGGAGCGGCGGCGGCGAGCGGAGATGCCCGAGGCCACCCGGTGCAGCAGCAGCAGCGGGGCCGAGTCGGGCTCCGACTGCTCGATGGACACCGAGGCGGTCCCGGAGAGCGGCCGCCGGCGGCACAAGGTACCGGGGAAGGGCTCCGGGTACGGCCTGGCCGCTCCCGCACGCTGGTGGCGAGTCTGGCTTGGGATCGCGGCCACCCGCAGCGCCGGTGGCGCGGGCCGGGCGAGGTGAACGCGGCGTGGCCGCGGGGCGGCCCCGGGCCTGGCGGCCACGTGCGCAGCCGGGCTTGCGGCCTCGCCGCGTGTCGGGGCGGCCCCGCCGGACGTGCTGGGCCTGCCGGAGCCGGCCGGGAGCCCGGGAAGCGCTTTGCCCGGCGCCCGGAGAGGGGGAGAGCCCCGAAAAGGAAGGCCCGGTTGTCTCGTGGTCGGTAACGTGTCTCCTGAGCGGCGGCGGCCGGCAGGGATCTGTTGCCTTGTGTCAGCTCAGCCACCGCCCCCGTCAGTAACTAGAACGTGCACTTGAAGCTTTAACTGTTCTGCGCCCTCTTCTCTGTTCCGTGTCGCTTGGATCCACGAGCGTGTGTTTTCATTTGCTCTGTGCCTTGCCAGAAGGAGAAAAAGGAGAAGAAATCTAAACGCCGGGACAAGTTTCAGAGGGGAAAGACTCAGACAGATGAAAGCGAGGAATCGAATGAGGAGCGTTATGCCCCGAAACCCAAGAAGTCAAAGAGTGTCAGTAAACAGAACGGTCACACGAAAGAGGAAAGCCTGGAGAAATCGCGATTGTCCTCCTTTAGCAGCAAATCCTCCCGTAGAAGCCGACACAGTAGTTCTAGTGAAACGTCGAGTGACAGCGAGAGTGAGAGCGAGCAGGATCAGGTAAAGCTAATGACTGCCTTTAGTTATAGTGATGAGTTCTTAATTCCTGCGGTGTAACACGGTCACATTTAGAAGGGGGTTGTATTCCCTTCCCCCCCCCGCCTTTGCTGTTCTGTCGAAAGTGCTGTAAATTTTCAAGATTTAGAGTTCTTTAATTGTTCAGTCTGCCTAGAATTTGCAAGAATTTTAGATTGTGGGAGTCCTGGAGTGCTGCATCAGTGCATCACGGTTTCCTCAGTTTCAGCAGTCTGGTGCTGTGGTAGCTGTTGCTGGACAGACAGTTTGCTCTGAGACGGAGCTTTAATATGATTCAGCATCATGAGACATATGTGATTTTTGAGGTTGTCCTATACAGACAGAACCAGGAGCTGGACTTGGTGATCCTTGTGGGTCCCTTCCAAGTCATGATATTCTCCGATTCTAATTAAGAGCTTTCAGCTTAGGTTTGAGTGTTTTGCATTTAGTGTGCTGTTAGATATGAAACAGCCTTAACCTACAGATCGCTTTTGCTAACTTTATCCAAGTTTGAAATATGATGGCAAAACAAATAAGGCTCTTTAGCTGCAGCTGTGACACTATCACTGAAGAGTATGACACACCAGTGCCTATGTTGAATTTACTTGAATTACCTAGAATTTACTGACAGTCATGTGATATTCACATGGAATCTTACCCCAGTTATTGTTTGCCTAACAGGAGCTGACTGGAGAACAGAAAGAGGGTGCTTTCTCCAATTTTTCTATTTCCAAAGAAACTGTCCAGCTTCTCCAAGGTAAGTTTCTTGTCAAGCTGTGACCACAGAATGTCAGTGATCTCTGTCGTATTTTTATGCTCAATGTGCTGGGTCAGTAAGCTTTGAGATGTGCTCTGCTTGTGCCTGTACAAGCATGAAGATTGTCTGCTCTAAATACACCTTTGAACACAGATTTGTTGTTTGCAGTGTTGTCCAATTCAGCCTCTGCAGTAAAATTCTAAATGATGTGAGCCAAAGAAAAAAAAAATTTATGTGAAAAATTCTCAATTAAAGGTTATTTTGGTGGCAATAAAGGAAAACCAACCATATTTAGTATCTGTGATGTTTGTTTATACATTAATTAGTATGAATTAAAAGAAGAACAGGAGGGGTTTTGAGATACGTATTATTTGAAAGTAAGAGATTTTTCCAGATCATTGATGAGTACTGAATAAATAAAGGCACAGTACTGAAAGTCTTTCATAAAGACTAAAAACGTCCTCTGTCCTAGCACTGTGTCTGGTGGTGTGAAGTTGGAGAATAAAATGGACAGTCCCAGGGCATTCTTTGCAAATAACTCATCTGATCAAATAAATCAGTGGAGGTGATGATACAGTCCTGATTTAGCTTAGAGTTGATGGGAGTTCTCCTCGGAATCATTTCCACTGAAGAGTATGGAAGAACACTTGTAAAATGACCATATTAAGGGAATGTCTTGACATTGTCACAGCTCGAGGAGTGACGTACCTGTTCCCTGTGCAAGTGAAGACCTTCAACCCGGTGTATTCTGGCAAAGATGTCATTGCTCAAGCACGAACTGGAACAGGGAAAACATTCTCTTTTGCTATTCCCTTAATTGAAAAGCTTCAGGGAGATGCACAGGAAAGAAGAAGAGGCCGTCCACCAAAGGTAACTGTGCCTGACTAGAATGGTGATTTTGCTTAGTCTTACATCTAAGTGATGCAGGTTTTTGAGCTGCTGGAGAAGCTCTTCAGGTGTGTGCTTGAGTAAGCTAACCCACAGTAAAGGTGATTTGAAAGCTGTGTTCACTGGGCTTTGTCTGCATCCTGTGTTGCCTCCAAGCCTTTGATAAAGGCCGAAGAGCACAACAGCTCTATCCATTTGTCAGTTCCTTTTTCTGCCACAGGGAGACCAAAACTACTGGTGGTCAACATGTTCCTATGTAATTTGCCTCAGTCAGTTTACCAGTTCAGGGCCAGTGGCTACTGGATGCTTGTTTTTCTCATAAATTGCTAACAGATTAGTTGCTAATTGTAACTTGACAGCTTGATAAAAGCTTTTTACTCAAACATGCATCTTTCTAAAACATGTAAACAGTGGGAGGTTCTAAAAATAGACATAGTTTTCACTAGGAACATCACCAAATGTTAAAACTTCTGCTCCAGAGAATGCAGATTCATTATGAGCTGTGTTCATTCTGCTAAGGAATACTATGTGTGTCTTTTTTCACTGAATTCTTACACAATGCCTTCAAAAAAAAACTTAGGCCAAAGATGAGCATGTCCTCATTAATAATTTTTGTCAGTTTGTTTTATCTTGTCAGCCATCTCACAGATTACCTGAAGTGCCTTCCAAAACTAGTACTATAGCAGTACTATAGCAGTTTTGTATGCCCATCACACTGCTTGGCTGACTGGGAACTCTGTCTCTGGATTTGGCAGAGTCTTTTGGAGAAGGAAGAGCTTCCTTAAAGGGAGCCATAAGCGTTATGAAGGATTCCAGGATTCCAAATTGTTAACCTGCTTGCAGGGAGGGCTGCCTATTGGAGGATGGTTCCTTGGTTGCCTCTGCAGGGATATGGATTAGCACAGCAGCTCTGCAGGCTGAACGTGTTTCCCTGAGTCACAGGGAAGCTGAGAGACAGCTGATAGCTCTTCCTCACACCTTTTCACAGGGCTGTGAAGCAGTGCTGAGCAGGTGCAAAAACCTTTTGTTACCCACATCCTTCAGTCTTGTATTCAAGCAGCATATGCACATGTAGAAGAAAACTTCTAGCTGGACTGTTCAGGAGCTAAAGTTAAATAAGATTTAAGTCTCTCCTAGCCTGTCCTAGGTGAGTGTATGTCAAAGGAAATTCATGATGTAGCAAGAGACTTCAGCAGCGTGTTTCTCCAGCCTTTGCTTAGATAATTAGTTGAAACATTTTTCTTTTTTAATTTTACAAAGGGTCAGATCTAAATTAATGATCAGAGGACTAGTGGTTTCTTGGCAGAAGCTATGCTGAGAAAACATCTGTTTTGCCTTTTTTCTGTGCAGGTTCTAGTTCTTTGTCCAACAAGAGAGCTGGCAAATCAGGTTGCCAAAGATTTCAAGGACATCACAAGGAAGCTGACAGTAGCTTGTTTTTATGGAGGAACTCCCTATAATGGACAAGGTAAGTGACTCTTAGGACTAATAATTGAAATACTGATTGACTGTCATATTTAAGAAATGCACTTGGTCTGTCCAAACACACAGTTCAAGAATTGGAGATTATTCATAGGAAAATCAGCAGTTCAAGATGTATCTTCTTATGGAGATAAACAGCTATGGCTCTCAGTTGTATTCTTCATGGTACTTAACCTACTCATGTACCTTAAATTAAAGTGATATAGAGTATACTGTGTGTATAACCTGTGTCTGGGTTTAGGTTCTTGTAAACCCATTTTCTTTAAAAATGTTTAGTTTTGCAGTTGTGACTGGGTATGTGTTTTTTCATGTTGTAAGGGATATACAGAGGATTTGTAAGTGGAGAAGAAATTGTTCTGACAGCATAATTTCCTTTCTTTGTGATTGTAAACAAGGAATGAGAATGAGCTTTTTCATTGTGATACATCTTGAGACATTGGGTGTGATTTTTTTTTTTTTTGGCCACTGCAGAACCTCAGGACGGAGCTAATTTCAGTAGTTTAGATAGTTAAATAAATAAATAAATCTTTTAAGTTTCTGCTTAAAGTAGATAATTTGGGAAGAGCTGACTATTTCTAAAGATAATTAAAAGATGCTCATCCTTGCTACTTCAAATTACAGGGAGAGGGAAGGGTGTTAAGTTTTTTTTTCTTCAGGAAGAGCAGTTTTGTTATTACCATGTGTTGCTGGTGTAGAGAGTGTTCCCTAGTTCACTGTTGACTCTTCCCTGTTTGCCAGTTGATCTCATGAGAAGTGGCATTGACATTTTGGTTGGGACACCTGGTCGAATCAAAGACCACCTGCAGAATGGCAAGCTGGACCTTACCAAGGTGAAACACGTTGTACTTGATGAAGTTGACCAGATGCTGGACATGGGATTTGCTGAGCAAGTGGAAGACATTTTACGAGTTGCATACAAGAAAGGTAATCTCAATATTTAAACAAATAGTAGGAAATATTAGTAATAATTTAATTTGCTAAAATTCAGGTATAAGCTGACTTTGTTTAGAAATGACTGAATATTATATATTCTGAATATGTGGGAATCATTCACAGAACCTTTGCAAAGCTTGAAGCTCAGTATCTAGGGGGTCTGTATATAATTGTCTTTGGTGCCTTGTCTTTAAACTGTGCTTGGACTTCTTTAAATTGAAAGGAATTAGCTTTTTACCTTTTTCACTGCTTGAAAATAGACTGTATTTTTTTGCCATAGTAATTTTTTTCATACCCTTGAAATTAGAAATTTCTAGAATATTTACTCCAGGTGTTGGTAATGCATAAATTAAAAAAGCTCGATTGACTTCTTTATGTTAGGTACTGATATTTAACCTTATTTTTAATCACCCTAATAATCAACTTGTGTACATCTTTAAGGTGAAATGTTTGAAGTTTATGAAGCATTGTTCTGTTTATTTATTTTTTTTTAAGATTCTGAAGACAATCCCCAGACACTGCTGTTTTCTGCAACTTGCCCACACTGGGTGTATGATGTGGCTAAGAAATACATGAAATCTAGATATGAACAGATTGACCTTATTGGGAAAAGAACTCAGAAGGCTGCTACAACAGTGGAAGTGAGTAATCTCATGTAAAATGTTTCCAGGCTTTCCCCCTTTTCTTTTATCCTACAAAAGGTCATTTCTTCCTAAGGTGCATTATCGCAGTGATGTTGGAAGTTGTTCTTGAGAATTTTTTTCTAAGCATAAGGCACGTTGCAGCTAGTCAAGCTGGTTTTGGGTTTTGGATCTGTCTTCTCACATCACAGGTAGAGAGAGGATTTTTCTCCTTGTCTTGGTTTCAAAGACAGGTATTTGTTAAGAAAGGCAGAAGTCTCTTTTTGAAATGGAGAATGTAAACCCCCTCTGTCAATATTATTATAATTTTGACATTAAGGAGGCTCTCAGGCAAAGATATGGGAATTGGAACAACAGTTTTTTACTAGGAAAATTAAAATAGAAATACAGTATTACAAAGATCAAACCCAAAGCACTGACAAGGTCAGAATACAACCTGACACCCCATCAGTCAGTCAGGGTGTTGGTAGCAGTCCCATTAAATGGTGGTTGCAGTCCTCCTGCAATGGCAGATGTGGTTCAGTTTAAGCAGTGCTCCTGTAGAATGGTGCAGTTTTCCTCCAAAGGTCCAGCAATGATGTGGAAAGGTCCAGTTTTCTCTAGAATCCAGTGGAAATAGCCTGCTTTGGTGTTCCAAATCTCAGATTTTACCTGGGTGGGCAATGCTTGGTTCCTCCCCCTGGGTGGAGCATCTCCCAATGGGATGATGTAATTTTATCAGTCATGCACTGGGACTCAGTGGCCCATTAACAGGAGATATCTGCCTGGGGGAAGGATGGGTTATGGAAAAGATAAAGAATGCTGCCCCTCCTGGTTTAAACACATGGCCCATTAGCAGAGAATATCTCCCTCTGGAAATAAAGATCACTGTCCCACTTGGTTTTAAGTGACTATGCTAGAATACATACTCCTGGTCACATCCTCTGTTGCAACCTAAGACACTTGTCAGCTTTCTGTGTTTTCGGAGAAAAACAGTACCTGAATTTATCCAAGTTGTAAGCAAAAGGCACACATTAACATCAACCTGCTGCTTTTAAATCTCCATGGACATCACAGTTGACTTCCAGTATTCTGTATACAATATACTTTTTTTCAAACTTCCTATAGTATCTGACTTCAGTAAGCCTTCACTTGCTGTGCAGTAAATACCATAGCTAGGAATATAATACATATATGCTATAGGCCTAAAAATTCTCTTACTGTAATTATTTTGTTGAACATTAGAGTAATTGTGGTGGGCATAAGAGCCTTATGGATTTTATATGTTCCAGGATCGTGAGTTAGCACTTTTTCCCCAATCAGGGAACTGTATAACTCTTCACTATTTCTGTATTTAATAGTTCTGAATGTATTTTATAAAATAATCTTAACTTTATATAAGCTAATCACTGGATTTTTTTTCCATAGCATTTGGCAATAGAGTGTCACTGGTCTCAGAGAGCTGCAGTTATTGGAGATGTCATTCAGGTGTACAGTGGCAGCCACGGAAGGACCATTGTCTTCTGTGAGACCAAAAAGGAGGCAAATGAACTGGCTCTGAATGCTTCAATCAAACAGGTATTTTATCATGTGTATTAAGGAAGAAAACCTGTAAGGGATGCATCAACCCTATGCTGATACCAGACCTATGCTGAATAAGTTTTAAAGAGATTGTTTCAAAGTGCATAGGGCAGGCTTTTGTCTTTGGTCAGATAGGACTTTACTCCTTCTTGTGAACGTGAAACAAAAATTTTAGATTACTATTTTGAAACAGCCAAGCATTGCATAGATGGTGTGAATGGCAGATTAGGGCAGTGTTTTCATATGTCACAGTAATTAGACATAGAGCTGAGACATACATTGCAGTTCTGTTTTCCTGGCATTGTCAAAGGCTTTTGAGGTAAATGGGTAAGAATTACTGAGTACATATCTTAAGACAGCTAAAATACAAACTTGGGTAATTCAGTTCTTCTATATCTTGCCACACAGTACTTATCAAATACCAAGATGTTGTACCCAAAACTGACCATAAAATGAAGCACTGTCTTGGATTTTGGTATGGTTCTAAAATAATACTGTTTACCAGGATTGCCAGTCGTTGCATGGTGACATTCCTCAGAAGCAAAGAGAGATCACTCTGAAGGGTTTTAGAAATGGTTCATTTAAAGTTCTGGTTGCAACCAATGTAGCTGCCCGTGGTTTGGATATCCCAGAAGTTGACCTGGTGGTACAAAGCTCACCACCAAAGGTAGGAGACTGTTACGTTGGATATCTTGTAATAATCTGTAGTCTTGTTTTCAAGTAGTGTACATTATCAGCTGATAGTATTGACCACACAGAGTTCATCAGCACTGTGCTTAAAGGAGAGAAACATGCAGATATATAGAAGTAGGTTCTTAGAGGATTTTTTGGGGGTGTGTCAGCCCCTAGTATGTTTAAAGATTATTTCCTCAAAATGTCATCTTATGTTCAAAGCCTTCCCTTGGAAACTGGGTGTGGTGATTGCAAAGCTGGGAGCAGAGGGAAAAATGATTCTCTTGAATGGGGTGAATGTGAGGTATGGACCACAGCCATGAGAGCATTGGCTGTGGCTGAAATCGAGAGTGTTTAAAAGAAACAAGGTAATATTTCAGTGAATGTGCTCTTAATACTGCAGTAACCACCCTCAACTGGATGTGCAGGAGGGTGAATGGGATTGTTGTGGTACACACACTCCAAATGTGTGGTGATGCATAGAGAAAAGTTGATTCATGTTCATGGCTCTGGTGTTCAAGCCGTGATTTTTAGATGATTATGGAAAAGCGTATTTGGTTGATACTAGTGAAACAATGTTTTCTAGGTCAGTACTACAATGCTGTTGCTGTGCATTGTTCAGACTTAACTGTAATGGCTTCTACAAGTTACGTGGATGCAATGAATTGATGAAATTACAGTGAGTTAGGTAACTCACACGGCTCTGTTAAACTCTTGTTCTGAAGGATGTGGAGTCCTATATCCATCGTTCTGGGCGCACAGGTCGAGCTGGGCGCACCGGGATCTGTATCTGTTTTTATCAGCGAAAGGAAGAATACCAGCTGAGACACGTGGAACAAAAAGCGGTAAAGTAGAGTTTTCTTGTAATTGCAGGACTCTGTTCAGTTACAGAACACAGTCTGTAAAGCACCCAGAGGAAGTTTGGGTACCTTGAGGAGGGTGGGTGCCGTGTCAGTTACCGTGGAGCAGGGAGAGCACTGCAGATTCTAACGCCCACACGTTTTCAGCAAGGTTGTTCAGTAAGGTTGTTCTTGTGGAAATGAGAAGAAACTCTCAGTATTTCAGTGCAGTGTTCACCTGGCTATCAACTGATCAGTGATATGCATATGTGCAGCTTTCCTGACAGCTGTTACTTGCGTTTTTGCACTTTGTGCAGTGTTCCATATGGTAGTTTCCTTGACAATTAAGTATGTGGTTGTGATGAGATGGTTTATTCCTGGCACAGAAAGCAGTGTTACATTTAGACTAAGGCTCTGTAATTTCTCCTTAAATCCCAATCTATCAGACTAAAAGTAGTAATTCAGAATTTGTAGGACTGTTTTCCCCAGAACTGTACTAAAATGTTTTCTGTTTTCAGTCTAAGGTCACTGAATCATTTAAACTCATCTGATACATAAAGGTCTTCTAAGTGTTAGCCATTTTCCTGTAACAGTAACCTTTTACTAGGAATTTTACTAATTTCCTTTTTTCACTAGGAAAAATTGGAAATGAAAAGGTGAAAAATAGAAGAAAAATTACAGACTTAAATGCTTGTTGTGTTGGAGTTCAATACTGCTTCTTTAGAATGGAATTATTTATGGTCTGTTATTTTTATTTGTCTTTTGCCTTTTAAATTTCAGGGCATTACATTCAAGCGAGTTGGTGTTCCGACTGCAACAGACATTATAAAGGCTTCCAGCAAAGATGCCATGAGGTGCGTTTGGGAACTCAAGCCCTGTTGCATCTTCCTGCCTTCCTAGTTCAGAAGGGCTGTTTGAATTATTATTTACTGTCTCTTTGAACTTTCTGAGCACCGTTGAAATCTTGGACTACAAGGTTTTGGGTTTTTTTTCTATTCCAGAGCCTACTGGTGTACCAGTTGTTAATTTTTTTTTTCCCTTTAACTAATTAGGTGCCTGGATTCTGTTCCTCAGACTGCTATTGAGTATTTCAGAGAATCTGCTCAGTTGCTAATAAAAGAAAAGGGACCAGTCAATGCTCTGGCTGCAGCTCTGGCCCATATTTCGGGGGCTACTTCCATTGAACAACGCTCACTGCTGAACTCGGATGCGGTAAGGGAGGGGGCATGGCTTAATGCTTGCCTCAAAACTGGAAAGAAACAACACACCTCTGTGTTGAGAATACACAGAGATAGACTAGAGAGTGTCTGAATAGAGAATTATTTGTCTCCTAACGATTTTGAGAACTATACGTAAGCCACTAGGAGCTACTGTTTTGTTTTTTTTTTAAAGCAACAGAATAGTGGCTGTAAAGATACTTGATGCCCTGTAACAGTACCTATTTGAATATTTAATTAATAAACTATAAGCTGGCAGGTTTCTCCTGTCCGATGTATTTGCTGAAGCTTATTCCTCCGCCCAAGTGAAAAGTGCTCCATTTCTTTTTAGGGATTTGTTACAATGATACTACGGTGCTCTGAAGAAATAAACAACATGAGCTATGCCTGGCGAAGACTGCGGGAAGTGTTGGGTGATGATGTTGATCGGAAGGTGAACAGAATGTGCTTCCTCAAGGGAAAAATGGTAAGGTTTTCTTTTGTTTCTTTGATACTGGGCTTTTCTGATGGCAGCCTTTTCTTAGCAATTGTCAGGGGAGCTATTTGGTCTTTTTCTCTATTGTAGGCACTGTTAATGATGGGCCTCAATCTGTTTTTCTAGTGCTTAGGGCTCTGCAGATATGCTCAGGAGGTAGGATAATGCATGGCTGTGGGGGTAGCAGAGCAGGTATGAGGTATGAAATGTGTTAACTCTGCCTTAATGACAAAACAGGAAAGCATTTCTTAGGACAGTCAATTCTGATAGTGCCTTGCCTCTCAGGTGTAGATTTGTGAGCTTTGTTGTTTCTAGTTGCAGTCATTTAAAACGCTTACCTTGAATGCATTAAAATTTACTCTTTTATTTTTAGGGTGTGTGCTTTGACGTTCCTGTGGCAGACCAAAAAGACATAGAGGTACGTTCATTGTAAATTCTGGGTACAGCAGGCTGAAGATGAAACGGGCTGGACTGGGTTAGACTCAGAACATTACATAGCCTTTCTCCTGCCCTTACTAGTGGCAAAAGGGATGGCTTGGAAGGAATTGAAGAACAGAACAAGCTCACAGTGTTTATTTTCCAAGTCTGGAACTTGAAACTTTTGCACTGAGAAAAACAGTGCTGGATTCATCTTTATAGGCAGCAAGCTCTATTCCCCTTTTCTCTATTCCCCATCTCCTGTTTTTATTCCTCTTTTCTCTATTCCCCACCTTCTGTTGTCACCCAGAATTCTCTCCACAGTAAAGTGAATTCAGATTTTTGCTTGGTAGCCGTTAGCATTACCAGGCCGAAATTATTGATCCCTTCAGTTAGAAGCCTGAATCCCATGTATCAGCTCACAATTTTACCTTTTCAGTTGAGCATGTTTAATAATTATTACATACCCTGTGCTTATATTACTAGCATTTAACTTGCCATGTCTGACTTTTTTCTGATAGGCAAAGTGGGAAGATTCAAAACATTGGCGTTTGTGCGTGGCGACTGAATTGCCAGAGTTGGTAGAATCCATACGAGGAGGAGGAGGAGGAGGAGGCAGTGGTGGAGGAAATGGGCGAAGCTTCTCAAGCTCCAGGAACGGTCGGCGTGGTGGCTCTGGGAGGAACAGATTCAGGAGCAGAGGCCAGAAACGAAGTTTCAGCAGAGCGTTTGAACATTAACTCAAACAATACAGAAGTGATAAAAAAACGGGACTGAAGTATTTTATATTACATTACACTAGGCTGTTCCTGTGTGTTTGTACCATTGGGGAAAATACTTCATTAAGATATATTTTTGTCAGTACTACTTTGCTCATAAACAAGGTTCTGTTAATTTTAAGAAAGAGTGCAAAGAAAAAAAAACCTCAAAAAATCTGCAAGAAAAACTGAATTGTTTCTTTTGTTTTTCATACTGCTCTTTGAATCTTTCCATAATATGTCTGTTGCGTTCAAAACTGTAGCCTGGTTCACTGTATAATACATAGATATGAATTGCTGCTCAAACCTGTACATTTTCTGATAAAATTAAATATTATTTTACAACTTCATATTTTGCTGTCACTTATTTGAAGTGGTATTTTTGCAGGTGGAGATGTGGGAAGGTGCCAGATTGGGGAACGTGGCAGCAGGAGCTCTTGAAAGAAAAATTAATCCGATTGGTTTTAATTTTGTAGATTTGTAATGAAGCTCTTCTTTCCCTAAAACTTGTTTTTAGTTTACGTCTCAAATTGTGACTCTTTATAAAATGGGGGTAAGAAAAGCAGTTTCCAAAGCGTGAGGGGAAGCCCCCTGAGGCATGAGAACTGTGAAGAGAGATCCATAACACCTTGATTGTCACAGGTAAGGATGTTCTTCAGTGTAATATCCTGGTGTGTTTTCAAGCCTAATCGGTGGAACGGGTAGCAGCAGCCCTTACTCCAGGACATCCCGGAGCTGACAAGGATGAAGTATAAACGTCTACGTATGCATTGTCGGGTTGGCAAAATACTTGATACGGGTGAACTATGTTTTAGTATTACAAGTAAGAAAGATGTTTACCTCGGGGGTCAGGACCCTTCTCCTGTGCACGTGGAAAAGTTAGCTGGGATTATTTAATTTGCATGGAAAATCCCGACAGGGGCTGTGCTGGGCATATTCCGAGCCCTGAAAATTCCCAGCCTGGGGCAATTCCCAGCCCTGAATTTCCGCGTATCACTGATGGGGGCAGAAGCCCGAGCTCCAGGAGCGTGCACAGACGCAGTGGCGGCGCTACCCGCGTAGAACGCCGCCAAGCAGCCGCGTTCGCGCAGCTCTGAACTCGGCGAGGTTTCCCTGGAACGTGTCGCAGGCCGGAGGACGAGCCCGGTTTCGCGGGCGGCGAGGGGAGCTCCGCGACAGGAGCAGAGTAGCGGACCCCGAGGCGAGCTCGGCGCGGCGCTGGCGGAAGGGGCCGCGGGCGGCTCGACGGAAGGGGAGGGCCGGGCCGGGCCGGGCCGGGGCTGTGCGGGAGCGGCGCTCGCATGGGGGCCGCCTGGGGTCGGGCGGCGCGGCTCGGGCTCTCCGCGGCGCGGGCGGCGGTGCCGGCGGGCGGCGGCGGGCGGGGGCTGTACGGGCTGTGCGGGGCCGGGCCGGGCCCGCTGGTGCTGCTGGCGGCGGCGCTGCCCCGCGGCCCGGCCCGCCCGCTTCACTTCCTGCGCGCCGGGGCGGGGCGCGACTCCTGGGGCCGCCGCGCCGAGACCGGCCCCGTCACTGGCGGCCCCGTCACTGGCAGCGGCGCGGCCGGCGAGCGCCTGCCCGCGGAGCTCTCGGTAGCCATGCCCGCCGCTGAGCCCGAGCACAGCCCCGCCGAGCCCCAGGCGCCGGCCGCCGCGGAGTCGCTGCGCCGCGGCCGCCGGAGGAAGGTCAAGGTGGGAGCGCCACGTGCGGCCGCGGGTGCGGCCATTTTGTACGGGACTGGGGGGCTTAAACCTGCGGAGGGAGGGAGAGAGAGAGAGAGGGAGAGAGAGGAGATCCCTCCGTGTGACCGCGGCTTTCCCGCTGCAGGAGGAGGCGCCGGAGAAAAAGGCGAAGCGGCAGGTGAAGGCGAAGCGGCGCGGTAAGGCCGAGGCCGAGCAGGCACAGCCCGAGGAGAACGGGCTGGGGGATGGCGACTTGGAGCCCCCCGTGCCCAAGAAGACGAAAAAAGTCAAGGAAAAGAGCGGTGGTTCGGTAGGAGAGAGCGAGGCATCGCAGCACGCGGTGAAATCCTCCTCCGCTCCGAGCGGCAGCGGCACATCCCCGGCTGCCGGCGAGCAGGACAGCGATGCCGAGGTAGGGATGCTGTGCCAGCAAAGCCTTTATTTTGGTTAATTAACGTTCTGCTAGGAATTGGCGGGCTTAATAGCGCGTACTGTGTGCTGTTTGGAGACTTGAGCTGAGAGACGGTGTGGGAGCACGAGGCATCTGTCGTAAGCACATTTTGCTGCTGTCTGCCTTGGATCGCTTGGTCCTGGGCGTCGGGAGTGCTGGGCATCCCGCCTCTCATCGCTCCCGGCATCCTGCTCCTTCCCGCCCGGCCCCAACACGTGGGAGCTGCTCTCCACGTGCTTTCCCCCTCCCGCTAACTTCCAGGCAATTTTGATGCAGTATGTCCTGCAGGGAAGGCGGCTGGCTAGTGGAGCAGTTTCCATGTGTGTTTCTGGTCGTGTCGCAGCTTGCTTATGTCCCACAACACAAACGCTTCTCCCTGCCGCACAGGCAGCCACCGTCTCAGAAGTGCGCCGTGCTTTGTGCTGTGGTGGCACTTTCTCTGATGACGGCACCTTCGAAGAAGTACTGGCAAAGTGTTCTGTTATGCTCATTAATTCTCACACACGGGGGCCCTGTGTGGGCATTTCTGTGAGTAGTTTTGTGTTTAAGGTGGGAACATGAATGAAGAGCCTGCTCTTTGTACCTCAGGCATAACAATGTGACCTATTGGATATCTGAAGTAAAAGCAAAGCCAAATTTTGTGTTTTAAGTGCTTACTTGTGTAAAGTTCAAAGCTCGTTGCGTAGGTGTCTTCCAGATATGTTTTGTTGTGAAAAAACAATTTTCTCATGGTTTCAGTGGACTGTAATTAAGATTTTTAACAAGTAGTTTCCATTTCCTGACTTGCCAAGCATGTGCCTAGATCAGAAGGTTTTTTTTCATTGACTAGGAAGGAGGTATCTGGTTAAATTGTGGTTGTTAAGCAAATGCACGGCTGTTATTGGGTGACTGTGTAGGGTATGTGCTATGCTCATCTTGGGGGACTACTTAGGCTTTTTTTTTTTATCCTATTAGGAGCTGACAGAAGAAGCAAAAGAAGGTGCCTTCTCCAATTTTCCTCTCTCAGAAAACACTATCAAACTTCTCACAGGTTAGTTCATGTGGTTAAAGACATTTTGTTTGGTCAGAATTGTGCTCTGCTACCCTGCACATTAGGGCAGTAAAATAGTCCTAAGTTGTGTTACATTTGTATGGTGAGAGTGGCATGACCAATCACTGTAGATTCAGAGAATCTGCTGTTAGTAGAAAAAAAGTTTTCTGGTTTGTTCAATTCCAGATGCCTTAAAATGAGATTATTTTTCATGGATTGGTTATTCCTAGATACACATTTCTTGTCAGTGTCATTCTTTACTGTAGTATATCTTCTGTTCTATGTCTGCTGTCTACAATACTGCTTCTTAGATAAACCTAATGGAGTTTTGTATACGAAGATTGTTTGCCTTGTGTGAACAGATTGTCTGAGGTTGTTCTCATAGTTTGGGACGTTTTCATATCTCTGTGATTAGTTTTGTTGAGGAAGTAATTGCTGTAGGGTTCTTGTCCCCTGTGTTGGGTAGATGTGGAATTCTTGTTCCTCAGAAAACTTTCTCCTTGTTGCTTTGTGTTTTCCTTGCTCTGGAGTTTCTTTTGGATGGGTTGTTTCACTTCCACTGTGCAAAATCTCTTTGAAGTTTTAGAATGTTTTGAAACAAAGTCCATCACCTTCTTGCCTTCGAAACCCAGCTACCACAAAGTCTTGAGCCGTATCAGAAAAAAGGTGTTGGGTTTTTGCCTTCCTCTCTTGTTGTGTTAAACTGTACATCACAAAGAAGACTATTTCATCGTGGGTACTCAACACTTACTCTGTGGGTGGAATATCTTTTGATCTAGAGTAGTAATAAACCACAAAGATACATGGTTTTCTTCTAAGTTGCAATTTCTGTTGTGTACAGGATTTGAGGTCATGTGTCCTTCATATTTGGGCAATTTATAGATGAGGGCATGTAATTGTTAGTTCACCTTTTAGTGAAACCTTTTTCAATTACCTTACAGCTCGAGGTGTAAAATACCTGTTCCCTGTACAAGTGAAGACTTTCCAGCCCATATATGATGGCAAAGATGTAATTGCTCAAGCTCGAACTGGAACTGGGAAAACCCTTTCCTTTGCTCTTCCACTGATTGAAAAACTTCAGAGTGTCTCACAGGATGGGAGAAGAGGCCGTGCACCAAAAGTAACTTAGACTTAAGGGTTTACCCCAAAACCTTAGACCATGGCAGGGTTTGAAAGTGATTTTACTGTTGCTTCAGGGTTTTTTGTTTGGGACTTCTTTGACCTTTACAGATTTTTGTAAGGGTGAATACTTTGCTCAGATCAGGAGACAGAGCGTGACAGAGTTTTGCAGCATCACAGTAATGACATTTTGTGTTTGGGGTCCCCTGTGACTGTGGTAGGCAAACAGTCTGGGCACTGTAGCAGTGTCTAGGGAAGTCCCAGGCTGCTGTCCTTGAGCGTGCAGCTTTGGGGTTCAGTCCTCTGCCTCTTCTGAGGTGATGTTTGAGACACCTGGACTTGGCTCCATTTGCTGAGCTTTTTTTTTGACTGTAAATTGGTGATAACTGAAGGCTTTTTGTTTGTTTATTTTTTTCCTCCCTTTCATGTCTGGATATTCAAGAGATGCAAGATGGAATTGGTAATCAGATGCCAGTGATCAGAGACCTGTTCCCGTGGATTGCAGTGCATATATTTATCATTAGACTGCAGAACTATATATAGTCTGCAGATATGTTGCCTGCTTTATCCTTTTGTTTTTTTAACTGTAAAGGCAATGTACATTTTAAAATCTTACTGTCTGAAACATTTTAAGAGATTAATTCATCTTTTTGTTTTATTGGTTTATTTTTTAATAAAATGTTGGGGGGAAGGGTAGATTCTGGAGGAAGGCAAGTTGGTGGAAAAAAGGATGTATGGCTGGAGTGTGTCACGCTATGTATCTTTTAAAATCTTACTACACCAGATTTAGTGGCTGTTCCTACCCTTTAATGCTTTGTTGCCCTTGGTAATGTTGCTGAAGTGTCTTTTATCTGGCTTTAACATAAAGAAGAAAATTACTGTTGTTCTGGTCTCAGTTATCTTGTAGCACTTTCCCTTGCTTCCTCTTGCTGGCTCTGAGGCTCCTTATGCAAGGCTCCAGGAGACAGGGAATGTTAATATTGCTGGGATGGTGGGAAGCTGTGGGCACCTCTGTAACAAGTGTAGAATAAAGGTGGGAGTGCAAGCTGTTTGGCATGAAGTAAAGTCTTTTCTCCTACATCTTCTCCCAAGCACAGCTGCATTTTTGTCTGTTTTGTCTCCCTTCAGGTGCTGGTTCTTGTTCCAACCAGGGAACTGGCCACTCAGGTAGCCAAAGACTTTAAGAATCTAACAAAGAAACTGTCAATTGCTTGTTTTTATGGAGGAACTCCATATAAAGAACAGCGTAAGTAACTGCTAAGGAATTGCTAATGGATTGGAGCCGACTTTCTCCATAAGTAAAAATGGGCTTTTTGCCCCCTCAGACTTTGAGTTCAGTCAGGAACTCAAATGATGCGGCTTTCAAAGGAAGCACACAGCCTGGGTTGAAGTATTTTATTTCCAATAAATCTTTAGGGTAAAGAATGGTTGTAATTCTCTGAAGTGTCTAGTCCTGTTAATTTCTTCTTTATTGTGTTTATGTGTGGACGTAGATCTGGACTAGATGACAGTCCATGGAAAGCAGAGAACTACGTGTGTGAGAGCTATGTATGTGCCTGTGGCTCTGTGTGACTCCAGAGATAGCTGTGGCAAAGTTTAGCTGGAAAACTGAAGTGTTCCCATGTAGTAAAGCTCTAAAGGTTTCTAATGTCACCTGACTGTTGCTTGGGAATTTGGTGTATTTCCCTGTAACTTAACTGAGGTTTGGCTGGTATTCCTGAGAGAGCAGCTAGGACTGCAGTTAACTTCTGTGTCTGTTACTTTTGGATGTTGTGCTTTATTCTGAGGTTAAAGGGACCTCAGCTTTTTGCTTCTAAAAATGAGAAGTGTTGCTGTGTACTGCTAAATCCTTGTCATGCTGTCTCTTAGCAGTCTGACACTGTCCTTGTTTCTCTGTCTTCCAGTTGATCTCCTTAAGAGTGGCATCGATATTCTAGTGGGAACTCCTGGCCGGATCAAAGACCACATTCAAAATAGCAAGCTGGAGCTTTCCAACGTGAAGCATGTTGTTTTGGATGAAGTGGATCATATGTTAGACATGGGCTTTGCTGAGCAAGTGGAAGAAATCTTGGGATCCTCCTATAAGAAAGGTGAACTCAGACATCAGGAGAGGAATAGAGGACAATGCAGATAACACAGTTATTCTACTTTAAGATCTAGTGCACCTGTAACTTAAATCCTTTGTGTGGTGCTGGAAAAGAATTGGAAGAGGTTCAAAGAGAGGTGACAGAAGGTGAAGGGCTGGAGTGGCATCTCTGGAAGGACTGGAGTAAAAAAAAGGGAAAAAAGCAGTAAACCTAACTCCCTGAGCCCTAGTGTTCCTCGTCCTGAGAGGGGTGACTTGAGCAGCGGGTTAGGGTTATGGTCTGGCTGTACACTTGTCACCACACAACGCTGACAACTAGGGAGTGTTCTTTTCTGATGTAGTGGGTGTTTAGCAAAGCTGTCAGGTACCAGCTATGGCGCAGAAAGATGTTATTTTAGTGTGTGAAACTCCTTGCCACTTTTCACTAATGCCAGGATTTTTGAAAAGGGTTGAATTACTGGAAACAGAAATCTCAATGATTACTAAGAGCAAGACTTGTCACTTTGGCTTTGAAAGCCATGAAAAGCTGATTGCTGGCAGTGTTTCTTCACATCTTGTACAGACTTAGTGCACACAGAAAGCTGTCAGTGTGAGAGCAGCTCTTGCTTTTTTATCAGTTCTCAAGTGTCATGGTCTGTTGAGATGTCTGAAGTCGATGGCCTTTCCTTCCAGGCTCCGAGAGCAACCCGCAGACACTGCTGTTTTCTGCAACTTGTCCTCGATGGGTTTATGATGTAGCAAAAAAATACATGAGAGATGAGTATGAACAGATTGACCTGATTGGAAAGAAGACTCAAAGGACAGCCACAACTGTGGAAGTGAGTTATTCTGCTGCAGAGCAGTGCAGGTCCTGAGAGCAAGTGGCCTTGATAATATGGGTTATGCATTGACTTTATAAATGGGCATGGATGATATATAATGGTGTGTGTGTATATATATATAATGGAGTGACTTTTCACATAGTTGACATATGGATTTTGTAAGCAAAGCTTTCATGTGGGGAGCTGTTATTTCCAAGCTTAAAAAAAGTCAAACTGCTTTTTTTGTTCTTTTTGTCTGTTCTGTGTGTGGCTTAGATTTACCATAGGTTTCTCATTTCTGTCCCAAACAGCACTTGGCTATACAGTGTCGCTCATCTCAGAGAGCAGGAGTTCTTGGGGACATCATTCAGGTCTACAGTGGCAGCCGTGGGCGGACCATTGTGTTCTGTGAGACCAAAAAGGAAGCAAATGAGTTGGCTATGAGTGCTTCTCTCAAACAGGTACTGGGGCTGAGCAGAGAGCAGTGGCTGGGACAGCCGGGGTTGAATGCCCTGGAGGTTGCAACTGTGTGGAGAAAATTGGTTCTCTGGATGGTTTTAAGATTTGTGAAAGCTGTTTCTAAAAATTGAACTTTGAAGGTAAAATATCCTCTCGACAGAGGTTATGAATTTATTCCTTTGGCTTTAAAATAGTGCTGGACATGCATCAATAGGGAATATGCAGCCTATGCTGGATAGCCAGGAGATAATAATAATTGTAAGAAACAGAAACTAGTCTAGTGGACATGTCCCATCTTATATTAGTGTGCTTTTTGGATTTCCATCTCGTAATGACATTTGGTCTTTGAACAGTCATTGAGGAAAATTTAACTGATATGGTAGATTAAAATGTCTTGTTGCCCTTGGAAAGTTTGCCAAAAGTTTGTTTGGAACACAGGTGATCTGTTGAGCAGGTCTTCTGTGCTTGCTTGAATTACTGCCCATTTTCTGAATGTGAGGAGAGGTGCTGCATATTTTTCAGAGAAAATCCTGTTTGATACTAAATTCTGATTAATGGAGAGCAAGTAGTGGTGGGAATACATGGTTTGCCTAGTATTACAGAAATCTTACATACTTTCCACATTAAAATTTGGAGCAATAATCTGTCTCTTGGCTGTGGTGCTTTCACAGTAAATCCCAGAGAAGGGTCCAACAATGTAGAATACTTTATATTCCTTTGATATCAGCTACGTAAGTATTCTCCGTTGCTCTGCACAGTGTTTTGGGGTTTGCAGTTAATCTTTAGATGCTGCAGCCTAGACTCCCATTAAATGTCATGTTAATGGCTTGTTGCACTGACAGGATGCCCAGTCCTTGCATGGTGACATTCCACAGAAACAGAGAGAAATTACATTAAAAGGCTTCAGAAATGGTGTGTTTGAAGTGCTGATTGCAACAAATGTAGCTGCCCGTGGTTTGGATATTCCTGAGGTTGACCTTGTTATACAGTGCTCACCACCAAAAGTAAGTCATTAGAGGAAACTAATATTGTATTAATTTTTTTTTTTGAGTCAGAATGGTGGGTTATTTCTCTGTTTCATTAGAAATATGTTCTGTTCCAGTTCACAAATTAGGTGAATTTTTTGTAAATCCCAGGCCTAAAATTTCATAGTTACAGTTTTACCGTTTGAGCTTTGATTAAAGTCCTTGGTTTTGATTACTCTGGGAGCTCGCAAAATAGGTTTTGACGTTGTCCAGCTTTTCTGAATTCTTTCTGAATGTTGCTGAGTTTCATAAACATTCTAAAATATTTCTGCTGCCTTTTTCATATTTCAAAACTCCAGTGGAGCTTTTTATTTAAAAAAATAAAGCTGTCTGTCAGCAGAGTTGGTTGCAGCTGAGCAGCATACTTTGGGAGGAGGGAGCACATGCAAACCTCAGTGGTTTATGTGTAGTTACAAGTTCGTCTATAAACACATGATGGGCCACTCCTTAGGCTTCTGAATTTGAATTGCTTGTGTTTAATGTGAAATGTCAGCAGTTTAAATGACAGAAGGTTTTCTCATGTTGATCTGAATTTGTGAAGGATGTTGATTCCTACATCCATCGTTCTGGACGCACGGGTCGAGCTGGCCGCACCGGTGTCTGCATTTGTTTGTTTCAGAGAAGAGAAGAAGATCTTCTGAAACAAGTCGAGCACAAAGCGGTGAGTTGTACCTCAGACCTCTGCTTAAGGAAATGAATCAGCTCCTAAAAGGACCCTGCCACTCTTAGCCTTTGTTGTCATAGGTTGCTGAGTCCAGAATGGGACTCTCCAGTAGAGTCTAGACCAGTAAGCCTAAAGTGCTGATGCTTGGTGTTCGTAAATGCTTCTTTGTCAGCCTGTTCTTGCATTGCCTGAGTTTTCCCATGCTGGCAGTCCTCTGTGGATGTCAGCAAGCAGGCTGGGACAGGAATGCACGAGGCAGATCATGCCTTGCATCACAGCCTGCATGAACATTGGAGTAAAGCTGGGAACTTAAAAGCTTTATTTTAGCATTAGAAATGACTTAGTAAAGAATATGTTGATCTTGCAAACAATAAGTAGAGATCTAAGTAATATGATTTAGACAGTACTGAATTGTTGACTGCTGAAAAATACCTTTGTTTTCTTGATTTCAGGGTATTACCTTTAAGCGTGTAGGTGTTCCCTCTGCTACAGATGTAATTAAAGCTTCAAGTAGTGATGCCAAAAAGTAAGTTTCTCTGTTCTTAAAAGAGGTTTAGAGATGTTGTTTCTCTAGATGCTTAGAGCTTAATGCAAAGTTTTAAGGGATCAGGCCTGTGTGTGAGCATAGCTTTGCCTGTGTTGTAGAAGTCAGTTGCTTTGTGTACAGACAACGTTAAGATGGTATCAGTAAATCTGTGCTGAACATAAACCTTTTCCTACAACATAATGTTCTCTAAGTTTCTGCAAAGATTTATCCTCTGTTTATAAAATCAGAAATAAGTGACAGAAGAGGGAATTACTGTCATGAGGGGAAAAAATTTGTCTGCTCCGATGATGTTGGTGGAAGCAGTGTGCAAAAAGCAATACTTGGTATAATGAAGAGTTGCTCTGCAGTAGTGAGGGTGTTTTAGCCCTGGCTTGTGGCTTTTTGCATTATTTCCAAAGGTTGTGGGCTTTTATTCCATGCAGCTCTGTTCACATTTGCTGCCCCTGTGATGGAAATTGCCTTGAAACAGATCATTATAATTAGCAAGGATTTGACCAGTATAAGGCAGATGATGGGTGGGCTTGGTGTTGGGTTCACTGTGCACTGAAAAATGATGGGGGGAGCTGTTGTATCAGAAATAGTATTACAGAAGTAGCTGTTCTTAGTTCCCTTTTTTTTTCACCCCCCCCCCCTTTTTTTTCAGAAATAGCCAATTTAGGATATGTCTTAAACATGGCTGCACTTCACAATGGCTTTTTCTTATCTCTGTAAACCCATCTGGTAACTGTGTAGGTTGCTGGAGGCCGTTCCTCCCTCTGCAGTAGACTACTTCAGGAAATCAGCTGAAGAGCTGATAGATGAGAAGGGGGCAGTGGCTGCCCTGGCTGCAGCCCTGGCACACATTTCTGGGGCAGCTCATATCCAGCAGCGCTCCCTGCTCAACTCAACAGCTGTAAGTAGTGATGCAAGGATGGATGTGTGAATTGCTTGTGTCCAGGCCCTGTGTATGGCATCTCCTTCCCAGGCTTTTTCAGCTGGGTTTCTGAATAGCTCTTACCCCCAGGGTCCTGCTGTGTTGCTTGTTCCTTAGCTGATATTGGCTCTTCCCAGGAGAAACTTGAAATCAGTAAATTTCTCTGTGATGAAAATTGAAAGAATTTCTCCAGAGGCTGAAGTGACATCAGACTTTGATGCTCTAAGAGAGTTTAATGGCACTTTAGAAGCGAATAGGTTGATTCATGCTATTGTAGTTTTCCCCTTAGCAGGAATCTTCTACATTTGTCATACTGCATGTACAGCATGTGATTGCCTGATCTCAAAGAGATCTTGACTGAAGAAAAGTACAGCACTTCATTTTTTTAAAGCATTTAGGGAGGAATGCGGCCCAGGTCGTTGTGTGGTAACACAGTTTGGGACATACCATGTGATTGAACTGTGGTTCTTGTATCAGTTTGAGGTTTTTATAAATGTTTTCTAGAAGTACAAGTTTAGCCTTGTTAATAATTTTTCTCTGTTTCCTGCAGGGCTTTGTGACCATGGTGTTGAAGTGTTCAATAGAGATGCACACCATGGGCTATGCCTGGCGGGGGCTGAAGGAGCAGCTTGGGGAGGAGGTCGATAACAAAGTGTCTGCAATGCGTTTCCTCAAGGGGAAGATGGTAAGATGGCCCAGCCTTGGGAATGAAGGGATGTGGGGCTTTGTGTGTGTTCACACCTAGGGATTGAGGCTGGAGTTCTGAAGTACTGGTACAGAATGTTCATGCTGCACTATCCCTACTCAGTCTCATTTCTCAGGAAATGGTAACCTATCATGAGTATGCTGTTTGTGCCTATGCTATTGGGAAAAAAAAAGGGCCTTGATATTAGTTGAGTGCTTTAAAAGACTTTAAATTAGAGATATTACTCCTAAATGATAATGCAGAAAAAGTATCAGAAATATGTATGTAGTAGGATTGATTATTGGAAATAATAAATATTGGTTATTTATTCTGTCATTGTAAGTCTGTACACTTCTGTTTGTTTTGTTTCGTTAGGGCGTATGCTTTGATATCCCTGTTGATGAACTGAGTAATATACAGGTATGTTTACCTAGCCAGAGCTGGCTTTAAAACCTGGTGGTTTGAAAACTGGCAGTGTAAGAGTGAGTATAAGAGTATATAAGAATGAGTATATTAAGAGTGCTGTATAAGAGTGAGTGTGGGGTGGTTTGGGAGGTTTGTGGTTTAATAAGGATTTTGCATAGGCAGCAGGGTGATTAGAAAGAACACAGCATTGTCATTAAAAAAAAACCTGCCATGTCTCTTCTTGTTTCCATTTCTATGATATTACCTGAGTTCATTAAACAAAATTCTGTGGTTTTTTGGCCTCTCAAGTGTATTTGAGAGTTCACCAGTTTTCTGTTGACTTCGTTCCCTCTTGTCCCTTGTGCTCGGTTTATCCTTTGCCACAGGACTGTGAGTGTCTCCCAAGGGGGATCCAGTGGCCTCTTTTGGCAGGGGTGGGGTTTGTCTGGAAACATTTGTCTTTGCATTCAGTGTTGGTTCTGGTGCTGCAGGTGCCTTTACTTGATGGATGTGGAAGCATCACGTAAGGTCTGGTTCCATTGTTCTTGTTTCAGGAGCAGTGGAGGGACACGCGGCGCTGGCAGCTGTCGGTGGCCAGTGAGTTGCCAGAGCTGGAAGAATTTCCCCAGGAGGCAGGACGAGGGTTCTCCAGGTTCGGAAACGGCAGGCAAGGAGACTTCAAGAGAAACAACTGGTTCAAGAATGGAAATCGGGGACTTTAACAGAGCGCTTGATTAACTTCTGCCACAGATAATGGCACTGAGCTGAATTTTATGAGACAGTAAAAGCCTGTTGGACACTCCTCTTTGTCTTTATTCCTTGATAAAGCGGCCTGTCTTTGAGGATGGCGAAAATCACGTTTGCTGAAATGACTGGGTGTTGCGGGAGATTCTTTTTCCTGCCCAGCAAAGCAGCTGCTGCCCGTAAGGGCATCCGTGACCCAGCGGATGTGCCTGGAAACTCAGCACTGCAAGCGAACAAAATTCATCCGGGACGCGACTGCGCCTTGCCTCTTTTCAGCAGCGTTAAAAAGCCGGGTTCTAGAATAAATGTGTTTGGGAGAGTCTGGACGTCAGGCACAGGGGCCGCCTGAGGGGCGGGGGCGGCCGCCTGAGGGGCGGGGCGGGGGGGCCGCCTGAGGGGCGGGGGCGGCCGCCTGAGGGGCGGGGGCGGCCGCCTGAGGGGCGGGGGCGGCCGCCTGAGGGGCGGGGGCGGCCGCCTGAGGGGCGGGGCGGCCGCCTGAGGGGCGGGGCGGCCGCGCGCGCGTCAGGCGGCGCGGGGCGGGCCGCGCGCTCGGGAAGATGGCGGCGGGCGGCGGGTGGCCCGCGGTGTGCGAGAAGTTCCGCGCCGCCCGCACGCTCTCGGCCGTGGAGTCCCTCAAGGACCCCGAGACGGAGCCGTACCGCTCCAAGTACAGCGCACGGGCGCTGCTGCAGGAGGTGAAGCAGCTGCTGAGCGCCGCCGAGGAGGGCGGCGAGGCGGTACTGGCCGTGCGGCGGGCCGTTCTGGAGTACGAGCTGGGCGTCAACCACACTGACACCGAGGAGCTGTCGGCTGGAGAGGAGCACCTGCAGCGTTGCATGCAGCTCCTGGAACCGCACCGCCTCTCCCCGGACTGCGTGTCCCTCTACATCCAGGCTCAGGTGGGCTGAGGAGGCCGCAGGGGGCTCCGCGGGGCGGAGCGGGGCCTTGTCGGGTGGGCCCTGCGGTGGGCCCTGCGGTGGGCTGCCGAGAGATCCGGGGCGCTCCCCGCTCCTGTCGGCGGCTGCTCGTTTAACCGTAATGAACACGGCAACCCCGGCGTTCAGTTCTTGCTGGGAGGAATCATTTGCAGGTGGTGGCTGTTGGAGGGGGGCTTTTCTGTTTTGGGTCTCTTGCTAATGCCTCTGGGCGTGCAGAGCATCTAAAATATGTTCTCGTTGAAACTGGGTGTTAATAGAGCAGCGTGCTCTTGATGCCTTGGGTTTTAGCTTTTATGTTTTTGAGAATCTCTGCTGCTTAGTGTGTAACTCTGGAATTTCATTTTAGGCGTTAGTAAGTTCTCTTGACGGGGTAGTTAGACAAACATTTCCTTTCTAGATTGAGAATCAAGGACAACCAGTACCCAAAAACCATCAACAAGGGCGAGGGAAAGGGAGCAAGCCAGGGGGCTGAGACTTTTCATAGCCTGGGACTGTGCTTGGACAGTTGACCCCGAGATGTAGATGAACCAAAACTTACAAAAGTGTAAAAACTCGTGACCGGGATCCAGCTTGGATTTGGTTTGGGTGTAGCCCTGGCCGGGCTCTTGCACTGCCCAAGCTGTATCCTTTCAATAAATACCTGTTTTATCCCTTTAGCTCTGTCTAGTCTCTGTTCCAGGTCAGCTTTTCCAGGCAACACTCTTCTGGGCAGACTGAGATAAAACTTGTAAGAGCTATGCAAGAATAAATTAGAAAAAGTCCTCACTGTGTCCAGAATTTATTTGTGATTCCCTAGCTCATTGGTTGTGACGTTGGGAGGTGCTTATGTTAATGCATTATCCTGAAGTGATAAGTTGTTTGTTTTTCAGTGTTGCCTGTTACATTTTAAGCTATTGCATTTCATCCCAAATGGGTAAATGCAGTTTTGTTGGTGCTTGAAGTAATAATATTTTTTGGTTATTCTGAAGAAGGGAATACTGTTATCAAAATTAGTTCTTGTAACGTGCAGATTCACAGAAGGGCCTTTACTTGATCACTCTGTCATGGTGGCTGGTGTATAGTTAGGTATCTGACTCTAGACTGTAAATGAAATAGAGCAGTTATTTAGATATCTGCCAGAAATGGTTGCCCTAATTAGAGAAGGCTTCATAGCACTTCCTCATCAAACTGTCAAAGAGCTGTGGGCTGACATGAAAGGTGCAGTGTCTTACACTGGTTGAATTAGCTGAGTTGTCGGGAACAGTGAGGTTACATCTACTCCTTGTCCTTCAGAGTGGGGGTTTGGATGCACTGCTACAAATCTGTTACCCTTTGTGAGGTAAGGAGATTGCTCTAGTTGAAGTACTATAACATCTTTCCACATGTTCCTGGGGAGACTTGGCTCTTGTGGCTCAGAAATTCTGAATTGGTGTGCTGGAAAGCAGCTCTTGTGTCCATTAGCCCAAAGTCTTTGTGGACTTCACTGTTTTGGGGCCTTCAGGAAGTAGCAGGATAAAGTTTGTTATGCATGTGAGGTGCTGTGGTCCAGCAGTGAAGGGTCTGCTGTTAACTGGCACTGCCCTAAGGTGTGGGGCTGAGCACAGCGCTGGGAAATGAACCCTCAGCCCTCGGTCCCAAGGGCTGGAACAGCCCTTAATTTAAACCATTTCTGATTTAAAAGAAATGTTTGTCATCAGTGGCAGTACTTCTCCACCTTCTGGAATGTCTGGAGTATGTTGCCACGGCACTGCCTGCTATTTTGTAGGAAGAAGCATTCCTTTTTCCTGCTGGGCCTCTTTCTTTAGCCCCACTTCTGATTTCTGAGCTTTTTGCATAAGATTGTGTTTCCCAGGCTTTGTCTAATGTAATCTGGTCTGTTCCGCTGCTTAGCCTTCGGCAAAGTGTTTCAGTTCATAAACAACATGTGATGTGCTTTCTTATAAAAATAGTAGAATGGAGTTGAAAAGGACACAGGGCTGACATACAGCTACACCTTCTGATTATTTTGAAGGTTTTGGGGGGCTTTTTAAACCCTCTTGAGTTTTGTAGCAGCCCTGCCTAGGATTTAAATTAGCACATCAGACACAGATTATTATTAACACCTTCATCTTGCTAATAAAATTAGAGGCATTTTTTATCCAAGTTGGGTTCACAGATGCAGTAAGTTGCTATGTACATTGCTTTAACTTAAATTTGAAGGCAGTAGTCTGTAACTTTTGGATCTCAGAGGTGCTTTTCATCTCTTTCCTTTATCGAAAATATACAAGCATTCATTCCTAGCATATTTTTTTACCTGTTCATTTTTCCTATGGAGTCATGTTAACAAATTTCTGATTTCTTGTCTCTTTTTATGATATTTATAGGTGATGTAAAAGCTGCATGAATTGGATGCAGAACATACTCTGTGGAAAAAGCTGATTATTTGAACGCACTAGTCCTAATCTAGCAGAGTAAACAGAGGACTGTGAGGTGCATTTTTTATGTGAAATTTGCTGTGTGAAAACCCCCTCCCTTTTGAGCAACTCACTGTGAAATGTGTGGGGACGATTTCTACTTTTTGAAATCCATTGTGTTAGAGCACACACATATGTAAGGATGAAGACTGATCAGTTGTTTGGAAAAAATGTGGTATAAATGGAATGTGACTGTTTTGGTTTTCTTTTTCTTTTACCTTTAGAACAATCTGGGGATCCTGTGGTCTCAAAGGGATAGAATTGAAACTGCCCAAACTTACTTGGAATCTGCAGAAGGCTTGTATAATCAATACATGAAAGAGGTACTGTGTTAATATCATGGCAGGTCTTACTTTCCTGTGCCACTTTGTGGGTTAAGTAATCTTTGAAATAAACATGCAATGGAATTTTGAGTTCCTGTGCTTTGTACTGGCTGCTGTGATACTTTTGGCAAGTGATAGGAGTTGTACTGCAGTACAGGACAAGGCAAATTAGAGCATTAATTGCTGTTTTCAAAACAGAAAATAATTTTGCTCAAAAGTAACGGTCCCTTTTGAAAGCCCTTTAATAATCCAGAGTTGACGCCTGGTAGAATTTGGGTTTTAATGAGGGATTATTATTAAATCTTATCTTGGAAATGCAATAAAAATGTTCATTGCTTTCAATGGGAAAATGAAACAAAACTAATATTTGCATGGTTTGCTGTGACTGTGCAGTGTTTTGCAGGGGCAGGTAGTTTAGTTCCATATCCAAGAGGACAATCTCACAGACAGCTAACCCTCTCATGCATATTAAACAAGCTTTTGAGCTGTGGATTCTGCTGTGTATCCTACAAAGACTCCCTTGTGCTATTTTTAAGCTCTTTGCAAAGCTGTTCCTACACTGACTAGCCTCAGGGACAGTTAGCTAAAAACATTTGTGGCCTTCAAGAAGCAGTAGCTCTGTCTCAGGACAGCTGAAAAGGTTGGATAGACCTTAGTTTCATGAAATGACCAGTTCAGGTTTTACCTTGAAATTGGTTTAGAGTACCAATGATAGATACTTGTGGAGATTTTTATTGGTTGGCTACTGCCCTCTTTCCACCTTTGCAGCCATGCTGGCCTACAGTGATAGGAGAGGTAATGGTTCTAGAAGAAAGCCCCATTTGTGCTGAAAAGCTGGTCACCTTATTTCCTGCCCTCTGGATCAGCTGGGCTAACCAGAGATACTGCATCTCTCTACAGACTCTCCCTCTGTAATTAATTCTGATGTTCAACTTTGGTACTTATACCGAGCCCCAGCTATCGCACAATTTCCAAAAGCTTCTGGCACTTGCTCCAGTGATTATGAAATTAAACTGGCACTATGGTTATAGTGGATTAAAGTGCTGCCAGGTACTTCACATTTGCACCGTAGACTTTTCTGAAACTTTAAATTTTTGTTAGCAGTAGTTAGTGAGTATTTCTTCTGGGGGTTTGCTGCCTGACGAGGGTTATACCTACGTGATGATTGCTTGCCACACTTTCCCCCCAACATTATTTGCTACTTACAGTTCAAGGCATTACGTGGTCAAACATAGCTATGCTTTAAGTCTTTCTTTTAGAAGAAACTACAGATTTATACAATGATGTCAACTTTTGTCTTTCACAAATTATAAATACGGGAATATAGGTTTTCTTAACATTCCCCATTTTTAGGATATCAGGAAGCCTTCCTGTCAGGGAGTCTTTGTTAAACTGCTGATGATGGAGATATTTTCTTGTGTTGGTGTTGTTTACTGTTTAGTTGTTTACTGACTGGGTCTAATGAACTTAAAAATTGGGTAGATTTGTTTCCCCTCTAAAGCCAAACCAAGGCAAGGAGCTTAGGCTAATGAAGTCCACTGAGAAAGGAGAGTTGGAGCGCTCTTTCTGAGGATAAACAAAAGCATAAGGCTTGATAACAGAGATCTGTAGATACAGGAAGGAGGTAAGAGTTTTGCTTACTGTGTTGTTTCAGTTTTCTTTGCAGTAATAGTGCTAGTCTTGCTAGAATACACTCAAAATCTTGTTAGAACGTTTGTATCTAAAAAACAAGAAAAACGAGGAAGAGTTACAGTTTCACCTCTTAAAAACTAATGAGGTATAAACAAAAACCTACAGATTAAAAGATCATATACAAAAATCTACATGCCTCTAGTAGGTTAAACATGCTTTAGTTTGTGACTCTCTGTTACAGGCGCATTTGTTTGTGGTTTTTTTTTTTTTTTTTTTTTTTTTTTTTTTTTTTTTTTTTTTTTTTTTTGTAATGAGTAAAACACTTCTATTAAAAGCAAGTAAACAAGTCCGTTCAGGGATTTTTAATGAGAAGCAGTACAAACATAGTATGTGTTCTTCCCTGTAAAGTGTGTTCTCTGCCCTTGTTCCTGTTCCTGCCTAAGTCTGTATTAACTCATGAAAAGTATTTTTTGAAACCAATTCTTACTTGTTGCCTTACTTTGTCTTGGGCTAAGAAAGGAGTGGGGTTAGGAAGGGGTAGACAAGCTGCATGCCCTCTAGGATGCACTGTGTAATGGGAGAACAGCTCTCTTTGGAAGGTGGTTTAATTTGAAGTGTTTTAGAATTGGTACCTGAAGTTATTCACAATTGCAAAGGAAATGGGATAAGCACAGGCTAATAAAGCTGTGCCATAAGCAGTGTTAATCTGTTGGGGTTGCCTGTGAGCTTTTGTATTGACAGTTGTCTTAAGGCAGATTTGGATGCAGCAATGCCAAAAGGTGTACAGTTGTCCATGTAAGGATTCTGACAGAACTTGTGAATTAAAGAATAAAAAAGTGTTTCTAGTGATGGGGGCTACCACGTTTAATAACTTGCATGTAGGTTGTGCCTGATAGGAAGTTTTAGCAGCTTCATCCTCCAAAGACATTGTATGTTGTCTCATTGTCTGAGTAAATGATCTTGCCAGCTTGTGGATACTGGGAGTCCCTTTACAGCAGGGACAGTTAGTCTTCACAGCAGCTCTGCTGAGCACTCTGCACTTCATGTTCTCTGCTGTACTTCCTGCAGGATGTTTTCTTGCTACTGCTCAGTGCAAACAAGTATTTCACACTTGAAGGCGTGCTTGGTATTAAATTGATGCCTCAAAACCCAGTGTGTTATTGTACAAAATAAAGATGCCCAATGGAGTCCTGTAGAGTCCAGGCTGAGTATCTCTGGTGCAGGCAGCATGCATTGCTTTAAAGTACATAAGCAGAAGTCTCCTACAAGCTGTGAACCTTGTAATTCTGTGTGGAATTGTGGCTTTCATCCTCTAAATCTCCTGAGTGTTGTGGAATTGCTCCAGAGAAGTGGCACTGAGGTGTGTTACCCAAAGCTTTGTTGAATTTGGGATTAGCAAATGGTAAATGATGTGCAGCCAGGAGAGGGAGCACTGTGCCACAGAGTAAGAAATGTAGTTTGCTGAAATGTAGTTTGCTGAAATGTGTCATGTACCCTTGCAGGATGGAAATCCTCCCTTGGATCCCAGTGAACATTTCATGGCAGAAGAAGAAAAACTCACAGACCAAGAAAGATCCAAAAGGTGGGTGTTAGGCAGCATACTTACATTATTATTACTTAGGAAAAAAAAAAAAGCCAGAAAACAAAAACAATGATGAGGGTGTGAAACCAGGAATTCTAAAGAGACTGTTGTTTTTTTTTTTCCAGATTTGAAAAAGCCTATACACACACTCTGTATTACCTGGCACAAGTCTACCAGCACCTGCACATGATAGAGAAGGCTGCTCAGTACTGCCATACTACTCTGAAACGACAGCTCGAGTACTGTGGCTACTACCCAGTGGAATGGGCACGCAACGCTGCCACTTTGTCACAGTACTATCTCTCCAAGGTTACACACCCAGTGCTTTTCTGTTGTAGTTGTGCCATTAATGTAACTGTCAACTAGAACAGTTGTTTAAACAGCTCTTTGAGACTCCAAAGATTAATTGAAAACGTGCACCTATAAAACCACAAGTTGTCTTCTGACATGAAGCATCTGTCAGCTCTTTTTTCTGAAGAGGTCATGGTGGCTTTCCTGTGGTGTTGTGATGACAGTGGGGCAGATAAGCAGGGGTGTAAACATGAGAAAAGCTCTACAGTTAATGAAATACTAGCAATGATGTGATGTCGTGTCCCTAAGTCAACTTTGGGGTTATAATAATTTAATTTACATTACTTTCTTATATTGTTCTCTTACAATAAAATTTGAGAACAAAAATCTGAGGGACAAGGTATGGCTTACTGTTTGCTATAAATTATTATCCTTTGTACCTTAGCATGTGCTCAAGAGTTGTTTGAACCTGTGTAAATATTAAAGTGAATATATGTGAGTTGGTAGCTGTTTGCCACGGGCTGACTCTAAACAATCTACTGTTAGGAAATGCTTTGGCTTTATTTAGGAATTTCTACATTACAGGCTATTTAGATGCTTTTTTCTGATTCTTAAAAAGATTCCTGCCCTACCTAAGCCAGTTAATGCTAATTTCAATAATAACTCCTAATTTCCATATCTTTTTGATGCACTGATAGCACTAATTATTTAACATTGCACTAACTCAGGGTATTGTGTGTCTGGCTTGTTCCCACTAACACCCTGTGACAGTGTTTGCCACAAGACATCACTTCCTTCACCTCAGGGCAGCAGAACAGTCAGAATGTTCAGTATGCATAGCCAATATTAAAGGTAAGGCTTGGTGTTGTGGCTGTGGTACAGGAAAAAAACAAACAGAAAATACTGTATTCAGTGATAGTGTGGAGAAATTGTGTTTTCTTCCAGTGCCTGGAGAATATGCTCCAGAGCCTGTCAGTTCTGTCATTTCCCTTGTGGTCATGTATGCTCACTCTGTGAGGTGAGGGGTTTGGCCGAGTGACAGCAGTGTTTGAGCTGTTCACACCAGTGCTGAACGCTGCTCTGTTTCTCTTTCTGTCAGGAATGCTTTATGGAGGCTCGACACTGTCTAGCAGCAGCCAGTGTCATCTTTAGCCAAGCTGGACAGGTGCCATCTGCTGAAGATGGTAAGTTTATAAAGTTTTGAATAAAATTATTGTGAATTAAGCATCATTATGTGTTAACGTTTAAAACTTAATTTTAACAACATGTACAAAACTCAACCCAACGTTAATGTTCTAAAATATTTTTCAATGAAGTTGAATGTTTCTGAAAAGCGACTGCTGCTGCAGCTCAAGATTGGCTGCGTGTAGATTCTGTGAGAAAGTCAAGTGCTTGTTTCTGGTGTTCCAGAGAGCATACTAGAAAAAAAGTGAAATTTAAACCAATATCCACTTCAGTGGTGGCAGTGCCTCTGTTCATCCATTTGGCTTTGTATATGTGCTAAAAATGCAGTTTGCCTCAGTGATCGGAGGGCAGTCATGCACTGAACCGAGCCATATGCTTCCTGGGAATAGCTTTACAAGAGGGAGCAAAACTGCAGCTTTTAAAACGCCACATCCAGAAGGTACTTGTATTGTCTTTTGTTGCTGGGTGCTGAAGCCTCATCAGTGGCTGGTTTTGGAGTTGTAGCTTGCCCTCCTTGTTGCTTGGGCATTGATGCAAAGGAACAATTTGTCAGTCCAGTGTGAATACCAGTGGAAGGAACTTCTAGAGAGCTGACCCTAGTTTTAAGGAAGGACCTGTGGTTGGTTCCATGATTGTGTCAGTGCTCTGTTTTAGGCTCGGTCTTTGTTTATCTACAGAACACCCTTTTATGTCTGTCTTGGGCAAGTGGAAGTTTCCAGTTGGTAGAGCTTTAATTCATGGAGAGGGAGCACCTATGAGTCAACTATGTTCTGTCTTGACTTCTTCACATAGCAGTAGTGATAATCCTGTTTGTTTTGGTGAACAGTTGCTGATCTCCTACCTTCCCTTCCTTTTCATGGTACACAGAGCTGGGCTGTGGACTCGCAGAAGGTTCTGATTTACAGGCAGACCAGTACACAGTCAGCACTGGCCATTCTCAAGCACATTCATTTTATCATGTTAATTGGAATATAAACTAACACTGACATAATTAATAAATGTGCCTTTTCTTAGATTAGCAGCAGATTCTTAGTCCCTTAATAGGAAATTGATTTGCTGTAATGAAGGATAATGAGTGCAGTGGGTCTGAGTCTGAAGCTGGCTTTTTATTTGGTGAACAGAAGTGCTGCTGTCCTGTAGGAATGTCCTCTCATTGTTCAGCTAACTCACTGCCTTCTGCACAGAGACTGGGAAATGAGTTTTCATTGAGATCTGTTTGGTTTATAAAAATGTTATCCTGAGACATCAGCAATGATGCTATTTATAGTAGTGGGGAGACCTGGGGAGAAAAAAACAGAAGTTGTAAAATTAATAAATTTTGTGTTTGTACCAGCTAGCTTAACCAAAGGCAGTTTCCCCTATTTTGTTCCCTTTTTTTGGTAGCAAGTCTGGGGCCCATTGCAATACAAATGCCCTTATCATCCTCAGAAACAATTACTGGGTAGACAGCTGAATCTCAGAAAATGAATTATCCTGATTTCTTTCTCTTACTACAAAGACACCTGGAAACTTTTCCCAGTAAAACACCTTGAAGATGAAAGGTCTTTTAAAAGATACGTTAATGATCTATTTATTTTCAGAATTCATACGTGACAAATCCATGTTAACCCGTACAGATTTCTACCAGAAATGACAGTTTACAGATCTGTTATACAAACTAACATGGATAAAGTGTTTCTGTTTAACTATGAGGAAAATTAAATACAAGTATATTCTTTGCATGTAACATTTGAGGGTCTTGCTGGAGTGCTGGACTTCTCTTAAAGTTTTTATGTGTTTGTGTCCATTTAGCAGACGAAACAGAGCCAGACCAACAGGACCTTCCAGAGAGGAAAGCTGAAATTGCAAGGTGTTGGATTAAGTATTGCCTGAATCTTCTGCAAAGCGCTCGAAAATTGCTTGAGGTAACAGAGAATCTGTTCTGTAGCTGTCATTGTCTAACACCAAACTTAAGTCTGCTTTGATGTTTGCAAGGGCAATCGATTTGCAGTTGGTAACAAGGAGTAAGCAATTGCCCAGTGAACAAAATAACAAATGCTTGCAGTGCAGCAAGTGTTTCATGGTATGCTTTGACTTAAAACAGTAAGTACAGGTAGGGGATCAATTCTGTAGAATGATCAGTGCGTTGCTTTTACAGCAACTGCACAAATTTTCTTCCTCTGCTGCATTTTCTTGCAGCTTGATTTGACAGATTCCTTATTATTTAACTGCAAGTAAGAATATTGTTGTAATATGCAACAGTTTTCTGTGCTGATGTTCTCATTCACTCAAGCATTTGATTAATTCAGATTTGATTCGGTTCACTTAATTCATTTAAGTATTTCTTCAGATGTTTAAACCAGCATTTGCTGGAATGCTTTGTGAAGCAGAGCCTTTGGGCTTAACATTTATTCCTTTGGCTATTTTTTCACACAGGGTGGGGAGGCTGAGCCACCTTTATTTTATGTCTTTTCAGAATTGATAATGTAATTTACATTATTCTTTTGTCAATATAAGGCCTCCTATATCAGTCTTTTGTCTTGTTGCTCACTAGTTTATACTTCAAAGGAAGTCTCTCTTTATAAGCCAGACTAGTTTTTAATTAGCATGCTTTCTCATTTCAGGATAACATAGGAGAGCTGGATCCAGACAGGCAATTGGAACTTAAAGCCCAAAGGAAAAAAGAAGAGGATGAAAAAGAGGAGGGCAGGAAAAAAGCTGTCCTTTTTGGGACAAGTGATATATGTGACTCCGTCTTAGCCATGGAGGAGAAAGTGAGCAGTGTATATCCTTTAGATTTTCAAGAAGCCAGAGAAATCTTCCTGGTTGGTCAGAACTATGTCCAGGAAGCAAAAGAGTTCTTTCAGGTTGATGGTTATGTTACTGACCACATTGAAATAATTCAGGATCACAGTGCTTTGTTTAAGGTGCTTGCTTTCTTTGAAGAAGACTATGAGAGGCGCTGCAAAATGCACAAGCGTAGAATAGACATGCTGGAGCCAATCTATGTAGACCTGAACCCCCAGTACTACCTGTTGATCCGTAGGCAGCTTCAGTGTGAACTAGCTGACACCTATTATGAGATGATGGATTTAAAGGTAGCTATTGGTAACAGGTTAGAGAAGCTAGACTCGCACACAGTTAAAAAAATTAATTCTCTGGCTCAGTGTTCAATCAAATATTACGAACTCTTCTTGGATTCTTTGAGGAACCCTGATAAGGTGTTTCCTAATAAACTCGAGGCAGATGTTCTTCGCCCTGCAATGGTGGCTAAATTTCATATTGCACGACTATATGGTAAGCTTATTACTTCAGATAGCAAAAAGCAACTGGAAAATATGCAGACATCGTTGGAATATTACACATTTCTGGTAGACTATTGTGAGAAGTATCCAGATGCTGTCCCTGCCATTGAAACTGAACTAGAACTCAGTAAGGAGATGGTGAATCTTCTTCCAGCAAGCATGGAGAGGCTAAGAGCAAAGCTGTCTTCACTTGTGTAAATACTTGCCTTGGAGGCAGTGGGCACTATGAGAACAGTTACCTGTCCAAGCCAGTGCTGTGGCACAACTTCTGTACTGATTGATAGAAGTAAGGTATCTGCAGGAAAATCCACCTAGACCCTGCACTAGTGTAACCTTGTGAAAAACACAGAGCTCTCCTGGTCCATAGGTCACCCACACTAATGGTATAAACTCTAAATGTAAAGTATAAGTCCAGCTAATGCTTTGTACTGTGTGTTCTATATGTAAATACAAACCTTTTTTTGTCCCTTACAGCATTTTCTTTGGTGTATGATTCACTTTTTCAGTGTAGTGCTGTATGAAAATAGTTTCTTTTAAGAGAATCTTCTTCTCTTAAGAAATTTTTTGTAATATACCTGAGGCACATTCTTCCAACTAGAATGCATTGTATCTCTTCTAATATTTGTCCCCAGAAAACTTTATCTATGTTAAGGGAACTTGTTTTCAATATTTCTTTTGTATGTTGCTTGTTGTTCTTTTCCCTTGTTAATGAAAACCTAGTCGATAGAGGCTCAATAAATGGACTAGCTTGGCTAAATGTTTCTTTGGAGTCCTTGGAATTCTGTTTCCTTTGTCTTACTAAGATACAATGCATGTTTTAACTTTGGCTAAAATAAATAGTTGTGAAAGTGTTTCCATATGAGTGTCTTCAGTGAAAACACCTGAGCAGTTGTAGTGCCAGAAGCCAGAACAAGAAACCAGCAAACTTTCTTTGTGGTGGGAGGAGATACCCTGCTCTTAATACACCAGAGTATTCACAGGTTACAGGTCCCATGCTCTGGTGCTCCAGGCATTTGCCTAATACAGCTTGGTGCCAGGGGCAGCTTCTCACTTTGTGCAGCTCAGGGAGCCCCGGTGCTGCTTTAGCAGGAATTGGGACCTCTCTGGAGTTGTTTTAGGTGAAATACAGGCAGAGCACATGGTCCAGCTGCACAGTAGGAGATGATGGCCAGAGATGCCCAGGGGCCACGGGGCAAGTGAAGGGACAATGTGACTTTGTGCAGCAGTGCACCGGCAGTCGTATCAATGATGTGCTGACAGGGTGGGAGGGTGTTCACAACGCTAGAGGGCATTGAAGGAGAATAGTCAAAACAACTGGGTTCTTCTGGAAACTGAGGGGGAGGGAACATCATGTTTGCTTAAAGGGTGTGAGGGGAAAGCATGTAAATCTGAAATGTGTGGTAAAAATCCCTTCTGCAGAGAATTCTGTGAGCTAGACTCCTAACCACAAACAAATATGGCCAACAAATGGATGCTGGGAATGAGCAGCAGCAAAAGTCAAAACGAGACCAGCTACTTGTGTGCCTGGAGCATCAGGGAGAGAGTGAGTGCACGTGCCTGTGTGTGTTCTTTCTGTTTTACTAAATAATTGTCTAGTCAGCCTCTAGGAGTTTCATTTCTGCAGTCAGATCTTTAATTCAGATTTTCCTGTGACCTGAAAATAAGACGGCTCTAGTTTCTCAGTGAAGCATTTCTCAGCAGGCTGTTTTGCACCTTGTTTTTGTCTGATTTCAGTTGAAGCTAGTGTGCACTTTCACCATAAACTAAAACGTTAACATTTTTTCCTACTAGCTTTTAGTTTCATATTCAAGTAGAAGGCAACAATACATGTTTGGAGTAGTTGTTTGGTGCTTTTTCCTTCTCTACTTTTGCCTTTGAGCAAGTTTTGTAGAGCATGGATTGCCTGCCTCATCATTAGTTTTCTTGTAATTTGGAGGACAGTTTGTGGGCTATCTTAGCTTATTTTTTTTTTTCCTTCAGGTAGGAGTCTGAAGTAAGTGTGAAAAGTTACCTGCAGGTAACTACAAAGCTCAATGAAGTGCAGGGTGATGGTGATGTATCCTTTTTATCCTTTTTAATCATCAGATGTATCCCTTTTAATCATGTGATGTATCCATTTTAACCATCATCAGGTGTGCAGAGAAACACCCTGAATCCATAGAAACCACAGTGGGAGCTCAGCAGCCAGGTAGGAGTAGGTCCATAGTTAAGAAGACCTGATATAAGAAGGATCAGAGCTTTTTCAGTCAATCAGTGTGATTGTCACTGTGATTTGCAGAGCTCTCTCCTCTGAACATACACAGAACACTTTGGCTTTTCAGCTTTTTTAAAAATATACTTCATATAAATGCATATGGAGTTAGAGAAACCGATTATGCCAGTTCATCTCCTAGACTAAATGTTCAAGGCTTCTGCTAGCTAATTATATTTTGTTACTTGGGACTGTATTGTGCCAGATGCTCAGCACAAAGTAATATGCTGTGCTTCTTTTAAGGCATGTCTTTTTAAGGAAACCCTTTGAATAATTCCTGTTTGTTCAATGATTTGAGAGGATGAACTTATGTAAGATTGTGTATTTGGTTAAAGAAAAAAAAAGAAGAAAGGAGGTGGGGAGCTTTTTGGATTAGGCAGCAAAACTCCCTTCAGGAATGTTGAGTTTTAACTGTAAGGTATGTGTGAGGTCAGGCATTTATTTCAAAGATTAATTGAAGATTAGGTTCCTGTGAACTCTGTTTAACCTGCATTTCTATTCCTTTCTGTACAGGAAAAAAATTCTCACAACTGAAACCTCTTTTTTTTTTGTTGTTCTACTAGTTCTTTCTCCTTAGCCTGCATAAAGCAGCAAGATTTACAAGAAGTCCAAGTTTGTACAGAATTCCTGTCAAGTGTGAGATCAGAGCTACAACCTCAGTGTACTTCTTCAAACAGCATCCAACACTCATGAGAAGTGATTTGGTTTGATTAAAACCAGTTTTGGTTTAATTGAAGTGCTTAATTCTTATGCTGGCTAGAGATTTGGTAGGTGTTATAATACAGAATGATGGGGGGGGTGGTTGTGCTGTGCTTCAGTATTTTGTGAGAGAAAGAAACCAGTGCCTCGTTCTGTCTCCCTACAAGGGTTCTCGAGGGGCCTGGACTGGAGGAGGAGCAGCAGGAGGTGATGCTGTGACCTCTGGTGCTCCTAAGACATCTGGAGCACCGGGGCATGGGCAGAAACGAGCCCTCACTTCCTCCTGGCAGCAGGAAAGCAGGTCCCCTGTGTTGCAGGGGGTGTTGCAAAACCTCCCGGGGCTGTTTCGCGTCATCTGTGCTCCTGAAGCTCCTAGGTGGGGAGTTTTGGTCCTGCCCTAGCACAGGCTCGGTGTGGATGGTTTCCTTCTCTGTGTGCACATGGAGATGTGTCCGTGTAATGGTGCAGTGCTCCACTGCTGCGCTTCCACGTTTAGGAATGCTGTGGGAGCCTGAGTAGCCTTTTCACTCAGCACTGAGAGGGCGAAGATGACCTTTACTCGTGTGTTTCTATAAAAAGACTGAGATAGTTGGTGTTACCTGGATGTTTTCTGTGGAACTTTTCATTACAAGATGCCCAGATGTAGTCCTGCAAAGGAGGACGTAGCTAGTCTGGCAGCAAACCCTTCTGTAGTCCTGAAATTACAGAACTAAGGACTGTTATGATAAAGCCAAGTGCATAAAGTTGTGGTGAGAAGCATTTGTCAACTTTCTTTCCTCTTGCATTGCAACATCTGTGGCTATTTTAGAGTTGCTACAGATGATTAATTTTTAGTTTGAAAAGTGCTTTTACGTACTTCCCAGGAACTCTGTCCAAAATGCTTCCTAGTGCTTTTTTGTTTTGCAGTTTGGTAGTTTCTAACTCTTCCTTGTCACAGATAGGTGCAAAAACAGTGTTTCCTGATGAGGACTGTTTACCTGGCTGTCTTTTTCTTCCAAAACCATTGTTTGGCTGTGTCTTTGCAGCTGAAGAGGCAGGCAGACTTCTGGGATATGAAACAGCACCTTTGGAAAACATGTTGCTTCCATTCAGAACAGAAAATGTCTGTGATGCTGACTGTTTGTTTAGGGATAAGTGACTGATAAAGTGGTGCCTTAACACCAAAGGTTTTAAATTTCTAGTGCTTGAATTTTGGCATCTGGTGTACACAAAATACAGCAAATCTTTTTTACGTGCTCGTTGTTGCTGTGAAAGAGATTTACTAGTTGGCATTGGACCATGATACATGGATTTCTCTATCTGAGTTTTTTAATGCAATTTTCTGCAGAAGCAAAGAGGAAATGGATGAGTGATCAGTGAAAGACTGGGATAGGCATGTGATGAGTGAGCTGGTGTTAGTCTGAATACTGTAAGAGGAGTACAAAGTGCTTGTGTCAGAGTTACTCTGAGATCAGTGGGTAAAATGCATGGGGTAAACAAAAAAGGAAATGAACAAAATTATTTTCTGCATGCTTAAGTGTGTTGGAGTGGAGCAAGAGCAAGAAGTTCCCAGGCAGGGTCTCAGACCACACTGAGCCATCTCTGGATTGCCAGTGGGTTCAGCAAACACCAGAGAAATTTCACAGCAGCCCATGAGAGAATGCAGTCGAGTGAGCCGAGAGCCTCCTCCCACTAGAACGCCAGGACTTTTTAAATAATAGAGGTAGTGATGTCCTAGAAGTGATTTCTAGTGCAGACAAGAAGACAGAAATTGAGATGCTGCATCTGACTGCCAGCACTTGGTCTGCGGACAAGGAGGGGACACAAAAACCAACATAATCCCTGCTAGCAAAGCTTGTTTTGAAATCAAATACTTGCCAATGGCTTGTGCATGACACCTAATAAGTGTGAGATGCTGCTGTCCATCTTGCCTGTCCACATCTGGAACTTCTGGCAAATAGGTGTCAAATACTTTTTAATGTCTCCATGTGCTTTGTCTTAATGTTTTCTTATGGTACTGAGCTGCCAAGTTACATAGGGCTCTTGGAAAGACATATCTTGCTTCTCTCTGCAAAGGCATAAGGTTTTGCAAGTGCAAGGGTCTTTAGACTCTCATTTCCCTGGCCAGCCTGTCCTGGGCCTCCCTGCTGTGCCCTTTGCTGGAAATGTTGGATGAGGTGAATCTTGCCCCAGGCTTCAGCTTTCCCTGCTGACTGACCCCTGAGTCCTTGAAGTAAGAAAAGACAAAAAGTCTTTTTTCCTAGTTAATACAAATTATGTTTTCAAAAGGGATGTGCTCATCTTGAAAGGGAGCAGAGCAGCTTTGTCAGCACTGCAGTTTCTGAACCTGAGGACCAGCAGTTTGGAGCCTGTTGCTTTGTGCTGCAGCAGCATCCACGCACACAGCATGGAGCAGATCCTAAAGAAATAGCTTGGAGGTCTGGGGAGTGCCAGTCCTGCTGGGGAGAGGCTCCTGTGCAAGGTCTGATTTTCCTGCTTTTCCTCATTTTTCTCTTCTGTCACATTTCAAAACAAAAGGATGCTCCTACTAAAATCAAATGTGCTTAAAACTAGCTAAGAAATGCCCAGCTCCTTTGGTTGATAGGAAAAAAAAATCCTCTTCTCTTTTAATGTAAACATAAATTCACCTCTTTTCCCCAACAATTCAGTGAAGATCACAAAACTGTGACTCCAGGCTGGTTAACTGGAGCCCCAACACCAGCTCTGCACCACTTAACACACAGGATGGGAGAAGCAGGCCTGGTTCATGGTGAGACCTCCACAGGAGAATCACTGCTTCCTGCTCCTCTTCATCTTCCCAAATTTACGGATGTCCTTTTTCCCCACACGTGGTGTGATGCTGGTCTGTGTGCTTAGTGGTGCTTATACACAGAAATAAGTTTGCACCTTTGCAGGCAGTGGAGGCAAGGGGAGCTGCTTGGGGTGGATCTATGGGCAAGAGCCCAGGGCTGACAAAAAGCATCTAAGAGCTGCTGAGTAGCTCACTCGTGTGAGGTTGTCCTGTGCTGGAGAAACCATCTGATGGAAAAATAGCTGTGTCTAACTCCTGGGTAGCTGAGATTGAACCAGTAACATATGCAGCAACACCAAGTGGGTCACAGTGAAAACATATTCCCTGAGAAGCAGTGAAAGAACAGAGTACCAGGCTTTGCTTTGAAAACATCTCTGTCTCACCATTCTTCTCTCCCTTGTTAATTCCTTCTGGGTTTAGGGGCATTTTCCCAACAAATCTTGCATGACCCCTTGCTCCACTGTGCAGGTCCTGCTTGCACTGCAGGGCTGATGCTGCTCTGGATGGAGTTTTAAAGGACAGTCAGGTGCTGAAATTGCCTCCCTAATAAGTAATCAGAGCTTGGCTGCTGTGTCATGCTTTAACAAGCTGTTGCTTTTAAGCTGTAGTTCTGAAATTGCCGGCCAAAACCTCCTGCTGCACTGTGCTTCAGCAGAAAGCATCAGCACTTCCAGCAGCAAGGAAAGCTGCTTTTTCCACCTGAGGGACAGGCCTGCTTGGCTAATGTTTCTGGGAGAGAGGGGAGATTGCTGATGGGGAAAGGTCGTTGGTAGCTTCCTGTCTGTCAGCAGCTGCGCTCGATCTTGATGCAGCTGTGGCTTTCCAGCAAAGATCTCCCCCCGCACTTGTGAACCTTCACCATGGGAAGAAAGGAGGGGGTGTTCTGTGAGATCTAGATGGCAGCGAGTGCCTGATTCCTATGTGATAAATGTTGGTGCTTCCTTACAAGATCCGAATCTTATCTGCATGGACCAGGCCCTGATACGGCCCTCAGAGGAGAGAGGTGGTGGCACGAGAGGCCGAGGGATGCCATGTGCTGCCTGGGCTGTGATGCTCTGCGTGCAGGGGTGAACACAGGTCAGGTGCTGAGCTCAGATGTGACCCAGGGTTAAGAATTAATTTTTACTCGGGGCTGGATTTAGAAATCCTCCCAACTGGACCCAAATCTCTCTCTCTGGGTTGCCAGCTCTTTGCTATTTTGAAGCAGGAAAGATTTTTGCTTTCAGTTCCCAAAGGTTGGTTGGTTGAACATCAGCTGTTGGCAAAAGGCATCCTTCAATTTAGCCGGACTGCCTGCCTGGAGGGGAGCTCACTTCTGAAGGGCATCAAAGGTGATTTTGGGCATTTAACAGGGCAGCTCATGGGTACTCCCTGAGATGGACCAAGGTGCTTAGGGCCCGATGGATGTCCAGGTCTCATGAATCTCATCCCGCTTCAGCAGTGAGTCTCAGGGAAGAAAACTGTTCTGCCTTCCCAAAAGGCAAGATGGACAAAACAATTGCTGCTTGTGTTGAACCCAGCTGCCATTCAGACACTCTCCCCTGTGCTCTGTCTGTCCCCTATTTTTTTTTTTTCCTGTTGCCACTATTCTCTCTTCACTCTCATTTCCAGCTCTGCTTGTGACAGATGTAGCCTTTTCTATACTGGATGCTCCCCAGAGCAGTGACCTGTACAAAATATGTACTTCTACTTTCTCAGTAGAGCAAATAAAGAGCTGAGCATCACAGGTAGGGCCCAGAGCTTCAGGACCTCTCTAGCTGGCTGCTGGCTTTGCTGCTCCACGGACATGAGTGTTTGAGGGCTGCAGGGGTCTTTGGATTCCCACGGAAGCCAGGGCTGAGCTCCCATCAGCTATAAGGCAGGGGAAAACCTGACTCTCACAGCAGTTAGGGTTTATCTGATTTCTGAGCAGTTGTCAATGGGAAACTTCTTTATCAGGACCCTGCCCAGGCAGATAGTGCCTTGCCTGTGAGCCTCGCTGATAAGCACCGGGGCTGTGGGTGCCCCTGCACCCATGGGAGTCCCTCTGTCCATCTGGCTGCCTGTCAGGAATACAGGCTGCTAAGTAAACCTGTGCTGAGGAAAAGCAGCAGTGGGAGTGGCCTGACACTGCTATGCCAGACCACTCCTATGGACCAATCTGCTCCAACAGCATTTATCTGGGCTGGAGCACAGAAGGGGTTATGTCCAAAGAATTGGCTGAAACCACCCTCATGATGCCACTCTGGGTTACTGCTGGGTTTTTCTTCAGCCCTGTATTCTGCCCTCGTCAGCAGAGTGGATGTCCTCATGCCAGGTACTCCTGCAGAGTGGTGATCCACATTTAGTGATGTTACTAAATTAGTGATTACTCCTGAGGCCAGCTGGGAGATACAACAGCCCTTTACCACTAGGAGCAGTTCAACACTTTAGATTTTTAAGTGTTTATTGTAGTTAAAGACTAGTCCCAGATTTTTCAGGCAGGTAATGGAAAGTCCTGGTTGTCTGTTCAGGGCTCTGGGTGCACAGTACCGAGGCAGCCTTCTCCTTCCACCTGCTCCCCACTTCCAAAATAATTGCCTTACAAAAATGCAAAGCAAGAGCTTTGCAGGTTAAGAAATCTACTTTGCATGTGATTTGAAAATAATGGCAGCACTTCAGGGCAGGAGCTGTAGGCAAGGCTCCAGGAGCAAACTGCTCTCAAATACCTGCTCCTCATTTATTTGCTTCTTTTTGTAGGCCAGTTCTGTTGGGATATTTAATCTTTCACTTTATGTACACAGGATCCATGCAGGAAGAGCATTATCCTGTGAATTTTTCTCAGAGTTTATGGAAGGCAAATTTGAGGTGGCTGACTTGATAGGGTGACTGTGCTCTCCTTTGTGGATTTAAAATATTTAACTTCAAATCCTGTTTCTCTTAAACTCTGATAGTCATGCTAGTCATGCTCTGATAGTTTCAAGGCTAGTATTCCAATACAGTTCAGCTCGTGTGCTGTTCTCTTTTCTAAAAAAGAAAGTTTGTAACTTTCAGAAGTTTGTGGCCTCCAGCCCAAGATGGGATTTTTTAATATTAGAGCTGATTATTTTCACTGTATGTCTTGAGTGGTCTACAGATGGTGTTCCTTGGACATCCCACATCACTCCACAAAAAGCATTCTTTACTTTTAACACCTGCACATCCCAGACTGTTTCAGATCCAGGTCTCCAATCATTTCCACCTTTGTGGGAAGGTGGAAAGCTCTTTACTTGCCAAGTGCAGCGGGGTGTGGGCACTGGCAGAGCACAGCAGGGCAGGAGATGGGCACAGGCTGACCCTCCCTGCAGCCTTCAGAGTCCTGTTTCACAAATATATGTAAGATAGACGTGAAACATTTTCTTTGGACTTCCCACAGCTACCAATTGTAAAGCGATCTCATTTCCTGGGGCATACTGCAGACAAAAAAAAAAGTAACAAAACTGTGTGGCAAAACTGGCAGTGCTACAAGTTCTCCCATCAGCTGATGGTACAAGACAGATAGCTCCGCTCTGAGAGATTCCTTGCCAGATACAGGGGATTTGCAGCTCCCCTACCCACAGCAGCTCCCCTGGTTCCTGCAGAATTCCCAGGTCCCATGACTGTGCCCACTGGTGGGCATCGCTCTGCCTGCATCCCATTTCCAGTGCCATGGTGGCAAACGCCCTGGGCTGGTAGGAAGGGCAAAAATAGCCAGTGGAGCCTTGCCTTCTCCCGTGGAGGTTGTCTGTGTACAGTGGAGGGGTGTGGAATGGGTCAGTGTGTACCCGTGACCAGTGGAAAGTGAGAGGTGCTATTGCAGGGACAGTTTCCACAGCCTTCAGCAAGTGGAGGCTGATCACCTCCCTCAAGTGTTTGCTCAGCTTCCTATTGATGCTGAGCACTGCCTTAAACAAAAAGAAAAGAAAAAAAGAGTTCGTGCTAAAAATGCAAAGTGGAAATGAGGGTGGTAAGAATAACCACTGCACACCTGCTTGGTTTGAGCCTTCTGTTTATCCCATGCCAGAGAAAAAACCCCATGGGCAGAGGCTCATAAAACTGAACATGCAACTCGATCCCTCAGACCAGTGGTAAATCCCAGCCTGGAGAGGGGAGGGAGCTGCTGGTCTTTTTTGCTGCTTCATGGGGTTTTGATGAAACACCGTGCCCTGGGGAAAGTCACTGCTCAGCCCAGATCCCCACTGGGGGCCTCTGTGGACTTTCCACTACATAAAAATAGATTTACCACAGACAACTTGCACTCTATGAGCCCCAGGACCGACAATGTGCTGCACATGTCAGTGCCCCAGTTAATCCAGCAGCACTCCACAGAACTGAGAAAAACCTCCTCCACTGCTTTGATAACCTTGTTGTTTGTCATTTCTTCTTAAGTGAACTCAAGCCTGGTTTAATCACAGCCAAAAGGCAAGCAAAAGGTATGAGCCAGCTGAAGGGCAGCTTCTATTTATCTGTCTATGTAAGAGCTTTCATGGCTTTTCAGATGTGTTCCTTGTGGAACCACATGTGATCCAAACCCTTTGCCACATTCCCTGGGGCATTTGCACCACACAATGATGATCTGGCCAAGCAAATTGCCTATGCCCTTCCAGAAAGGAGGTGATATGTTTCGACCAGAATATATTACCTAATTTAATACATTTTTTCACTTCTACTACAAATATCTATGATTCTGCTTTTAAAAAACAGAAAAACCACCCAAGCCTGGCATGAGATTCCAGAGACAATTTACTTCTGTGGAAAAAGATGATTCCCTAGTCAGTGAAACATGTTTTGACTGTGAGTAGCTGGCTTCTAACCCATCTGGTGGACTGGTGTGGGTTTGAGGCAGGGAAAAGCAGCACCAGTGCCAATGCAAAAATGCAGTTGACCAAAAATCAGGTAATATTAAGCATTGTTTTTTCACTCTGGAAGCCTCTCAGCATTGGGCAGAGGCTGGGTGGGATGTGTGCCTTGACCACAAGCTGCCTGCAGCACCACCTTCAGTCCAGCTGGAGGGTCCTGGGTTTGCTCTCCTCCTCAGGCAAAGCAGGAGATGAAGGCAGAGGAACTTTTAATTTGGATTGATGAAGGCAGGAAGGCCACAGTGCTGGGCTTTTCTGTTCATGTCTCACTCCCGTCAATCAGGAAGTGGTGACGCAGGTTATGGGTTGGGTTTGAGGTTTTGGAAACTTTTTCTAAAAGTCGATCTCCTCACCCCGTCTTATTTCTGAAGAGTGAAGCTGTGGTGAAGGCTGGTTGCAAGCAGAGGGATGCCAGCCAAAATGCAGCTCCTTATCAGATGTAACAGGAGGATTTTCCTGGCTATTTGTTTAATCCTCTTTGTGGGATACACAGCACAAGGTAAAATGGGGCGGTTGTTCTTTCAATAATCCTCTTTCTGGGCTAGGCAGTGGAGGCCAAGTAAGCAGCCTCCAAATTTTACAAACTGGCTTTTTTCTGGGGGTAAAGAGATCTTCTCAGAAAGTCTGCTTTACTAACGTTTCCTTTTCTGGAGGGGGAATGGCAAGAAAATGTGTTTTTTTGCAATTGGAGCATTTCAATTTTTGAGAAAAGACTTCATAAAGTACGTTGTGGCACGTTTGTATGTTTTCAGTCTACGTACCTCAACATGTATTTTTCTAAAGGTCCGTTTCATAGTGGTCTGGTTACTGCTGTCACTCAGTTATGGAGTTACAGGCATAGTATGTAACAGTTCCCATGTCATAACTCCTACGGTCTGCTTTCTGGGGGGAGCAGGAAAGGAAACTAGTTGTAAGTATGAGGAAACTAAACGGTTTATTCCGTAAAATATTGCAACATACGCCGCTAAAATGACAAAAGCGAAATATTGATTCATGATGCTGTGCCCTGTGGATTTGTTTCTTGTGAGAGAAAAACTGTTCTTCAAGCATGCAGAGTGTGATTTATCCACAAACCAATGCTATGATAGTGATAGGCTCTCATTATGCATTACCACCCTGAGGCTGATCTTTGAGGGATGATGGCCTGCTTGTTCTATGTTGCTTATTTGCAATTTTTTCAGCTGCAGCTGTTTATTTTTTTGCCAGTGTTATTATTATTAAAAACCTTCTTAATTATAGGCAAGGAGAAGCATGAAAAAGGAATATACTGCAGAAGCAGCAGGAAATTACATCCGTGAGATCTTTTTTCCTTTAGAGAAGAGTGTAGGAGGTAGCTGAAAGTCATCCAGTACATTGTGGAAACATATAGGGCAATAGAGAAGTGTAATTACAGAAAGATATTCCCAAGAAGCTGAGAAAAAAAAAAATAGATAAAATGCCAACAGGCTGAGAATGCACCAGGAGGTTTCTGAACAAATTAATTACTGAGACCAAGAGGAAGGATGAAATGTCACTGCTCTTATTTTTATTATGCGATCCTTATTTTGTCATTTTGGTGTTTTTTGAAGAGTCACAATTTTCAGTGACAGTCTCAGTCAGGCACCTGGGGAGCACCAGAACTGAAAATCTGCATTTACAAAATGTTGTTGTGTCTAGGAGACACCTGAACTGTCTCTCCTCTGGCAAGTGCTCCCAGAGCCTACATAAACCCCAAAACTACTTCCCCACCAACACTCAGCCCATTGAACTTGAAGGGGCAGAGCTGGAGCCGAGAGAGGAAGGAGGGCACAGGAGCCAGCTGTCTGCTGTGTGCCTCGTCCCTAGAGGTTTTCACATTATTTTCACAAACCTCCACCTTCAAGGAAAGCTGCAGGAGGCTGAGGTCCCCCATGGTGGTGCTGTGAGCTGGGGATGAGCCTTGCTGTGATGGCAGTGGTTTCCCATGGACTTCCTGGTGCTGTGTGCGAGGGGATTCCCTGGGATCTTCCATGGACTTCCTGGTGCCATGTGTGAGACATGCCTGATGCCTCTGATGACCAAAAAGTCACTTGGATGTCAGCACACATTTTAAGAAAAGTCTTCAGGGTTGCTTTACTTTTCCGGAGGTTGAGCAATCAGGGCCACACAAATTGCTTTGATCTGCTCCTTCAAGCCTTATTGGGTGTTCATAAAGATCATGGGAGCTGGTGAATAATGTCCTGGTCCTCACGGACAATGTTTGGCCGATTCCATCAGGTGCTCCGATGCAGAAGGCGAGGTACAAGAGGGTGAGGTGCCGGCCCGACACCTGGTCTGCTAACTGCATCGAGGAGAAGGGGCCCTGGTTTTACATGCCTGCCGGTGGGGCCAACAGGATCCTTCCTCCCATGGCAGACCCGTCCTTGTAAGTTCATTTGCCACGTGCCTTGTCATTAATGCTAGCACCCCAAAATGTATTATTCCTGCCTTGACAGTCCTGTCACAACGTGGCTCGCCCACGGTAACGTTGAGGCTTTGATGTGCTCGTCTAAGAGAGAAAATTGCCACTGTGCATTTCAGGATGAAGAGGTACCAGGAGATGGGCGACATATTCCCTCTCTCGGATGAGGATTCCGGCTCTGGGTCCAATACCATGGTGGAAGCAGAGCCAGCCTCTGGGTCGGGGCTTGGTGACAATGACAGCTTCTCCGAGGCGAAGCTGCCTGTCTTCCTGGAAAGCCTGCGAGGCACAGAGCTGAAGGAAAAGCTGTCGGAGGAGGATTTGCTTCTGTAGGGCTGGAGACGCCGCCCTCATGCACCGCTCCCTCGCCTCTTCCCCAGAGCCTGACCCGACAGCCACGAAGCGGTTTTAAACCAGCACCAATAAAAACTTTGCCTTACGATCTTTACTGCTTTCACTTACTAAAAGCGCGGTTGCTCGGTCTGAATTGCCTTTACGTGCGGGCGTGCAGCAGCCGCCCCAGCGGGAACAACAGCGACGGGTGCGCAGCCAGCTCTGTGGGAAAGTCATCGCGCTCCGAGGGGATAAATTCCAACCCTTTGTGCGCTGGGAGCCGCCTGCACTATTCCAGCAACCAGCCAATCGCGTATCCCATAAAAGAGCGCGAAATCCTGCCAAAAGCAAAGCTTCATTACCGCGCTTATTTCCTGAGGGGACTCCCCACAGCACTGTCGCCTCCCGGCCGCCAGGCGGCGCCCTGCAGCGGCGGGCACAGAGCTGGAGGGCGCGGTCACGTGCGGCGGGGGCGTGGTCCCAGCGCGGGATGGGCGTGGCCCGGGGGCCCCCGTAAGGTCACATGACCAGGGGCGCGCGGCCGGGGGTGGCTGGTGCTGGTGCGCGCGGGGCCGGTGTCGGGCCGCGGAGGGGGCGCGTACCATGGTGAGCGCGGAGGGGGGGTGGGCTGGGGTGGCGGTGGCGGCTATGAGAGGTGTGCAGGGGGGCGCGTACCATGGCGAGTGTGGGGCGGGGGGGGGGGGGGGTGGCAGCGCCGATCCGCCATCGCCCGAGGCGGCGGCGGCGGCCTGGGCAGGGCGGTGCCTCCTCTCTCCCTCCTTCCTTCCAAACCCAAGGATTTAGAGGGTTATTAATTCTATTTGCTGATTAAAAGTGCCCGCATGACTTCGGTAGGGCGGAGTTTGGTTGTGAAACTCGGGTTCCGTGTACCTCGCACGGACGGACCCGGGGTTGTCGCTGGATCTCCGGATCTTCCGGCAGTGCCGTGAGGCAGCGCTGGCAGCTCGGGGCTGTGATCCCTGAGGAGCACACCCTCAGGAAACGGCGGCCTCCCTGTGCCCGGGCGGGCTGCGCGAAGTGCTCGGTGTGCTCTCATGAAGAGGTTCCAAAAAAATCCGTGTTGTAAAGAGTCGTTCTGGATCGATAGCTCTGTGGTTCTGGGGTGTTCGGGTTCCCTGACACGTGTGTCTCCGTTGCGCCTGCAGGAGCTGCTCAAGGCTCTGTGTGAAGCTGGGATTTCTGTATATCTATCTGTCTGTCTATCTATCTATCCACCTACCCACCCACCTACCTACCTATCTGCCTTTCTCTATCAGCCGCTGGCATTCCCACAAAATCCTTCAGTGAAGCTATTACACTTCAGGACTGATCGCAGCTTGATTTTGGTCCTGATGTAGCAGAATCTCTGGTGTCTGTCTTCTGCACAGAGCCAAGAGCGTAGCCTGGCATTTGGCCAGTTTCTGGAAACCCCAGTTCTCTGTCTGCATTCTCTTAAACTGTAACATAATAAGGCCTGTGATAGCTATCTAAAATACTTCTTGTTTTGCATAGTTTCCCCACAGCAGTATCTTCGACAACAGCTGGAGGAGATGCCAGCTGTTGACTTCTTTATTTCATGTGTTCTTGCTGTCTGGAGGAGATCACAGCTAGTCTGGAAGGAGCGCAGTTGAAATATCGACAGGCAGTCTCCTGAGAAGTGATGTGTTACCAGTGTTTGGTCTGGTTGACCATTTAAACGGTGGCTTGCAATTCAGAGGGTACTGTGGGAGCATCCTGTATAGTTTGCTTAAAGGTAATGTGTTTAGTTGTTTAGTTAGAGGGGAGTATAAGGCTAATCTGAAAAACAAGCACAGTTTCAAGGAAAAAAATGTGGCCATGCTCAAAAGTACCTTGTGTTTAAAATAGTCAACAATTTTGGAATTTTTGTTGGAAGTTTTTTCTTTTTCTCCTGCCCTTCTCCAGAAGCTAAGAATGAGTTGTGGTTTTAGCAATGCACTGTTTAAAAAACAACAATATTTTTTCAGCAGTCCATACAAATCTCTGCTTGGCAGAGGCTTGGAAGATGTTTCTCTATCTGATGGCCTTGTTGGTCATCTGCTGCTGCTTCCCCCCTCCAGAATGTGTAGTAGATCTAACAGGGTTTCAGTTAGAGTTGCACACATCTTTGCGGACTGAAGTGAGGCCGATTGCTGAGCACATACAAAGTCAGTTTATTCTTGTGTGAATCACTGTTCTATAGCTCCAGCTTGCTGTGTGTTGTCTGTTCTCTGGGAGGGGTGAACACGAAGTCACTCAGTGTTCCTACTGCTAAGCAGTAACATTCAGATCAAATCTTCCCCTAGGCTCTTTATTTTTTTTATGCTGCATTTGAAACTTCAGGACCCCAGAATGTCTTGGAAAGAGTTCTTACTCCTTTTTTTTAATGTTCTTTTTGGTGAAGTGGCAATGATTGTGTCATTTAAGCCCACAGCCGCCTGCTTATCTCCCCACCCTGGTGGGATGGGGAAGAGAAGCAAAAGTAAAACTTGCAGGTTGAGATAACAGTTTAATAATTGAAGCTAAGTAAAATATAGTAATAATAATGATAAATAATAACAGCAACAATAATAATAAAAAAGAAACATATACAAGGGACGCACAGTATATTTGCCACCTGCTGACTGATGTCAGCCCCTTCTGGGTGACTCCCTTAGGTTATACACTGGGCAGGACATTCTAAGGTGTGGAATACCCCTTTGACTGGTTTGGGTCACCTGTCCTGGCCATGCTTCCTCCCAGCTCTTTGGTGTACTGCCTTACTTGCACAGCACGAAGCACAAAAAAAAGTCCTTGACTTAGAATGAATCCAACTCAGCAACAGCTAAGGCATCAGTGTGTTATCAGTGTTACCTTCAGACTGAATCCAAAAAACAGTGCTGGATCAGCTACTGAGAAGAAATTAACTCGAGAAGAACTTATATCTAGGAGAAGTTCACTCCAGCCAAAACCAGGACAGGCTGTTTCATGTGTACCAAATTCATCTTGCTGAAGCAGATCTTCTCATGGAGAACATGGTTTAATTTCTCAAAAAACCCACAAAAATCACACTGAATTAGTGAAGTGTCGTCTGCTTTAATACATCAAAGCAGATTAGTACCTAAATCTTTGGAGGAAAATAATGGCTTTTGTACTAATCTTGTTGAGTTTCCCATGGAGCCAGTAACATGTTTTGCAGATTCTTGTAAGAAGTGTTTGTGTGAGATCAAAGGATGATCTCTTGGCTTCTTGCGTTTGGTGCCAGTCAAAAGTTCAAATGTAGAGAATGCTGAGGAAAGGTGAGGACAGACATTGTGCCTGAAGCAGGGTTACAGGTAAACTTGTAACACCCACTCTGGTGGCAGCTTTGTGCAGCTGAGGTGGGCTGTGTGAAGAACTGCAGCCTCTCAAAGCTGCTGGTGCTGTCTGCTGAGACAACTGTGGCGTGTGGGCAGAGGCAGCACATAACATCCCTATTCCCCCTCCCCAGACAGAGGGATGCTTTGGGCTTTGCATCATATCTCCTGTTATTGTTTCTTTCCATTCTGCTTTGCTCTAGTGTTTGGGTGGGTTTTTTTAGTAGTAGTAATGGTAATTGCGCTGTGTGCTTTTTATAAACATGATATTTTGTAAGAGCTGTCACTGCTTGTTACTGACCTGATTTCAGTTATTTGCTAGATGAGCAGCTGTCCTTTGTCATCACTGTTGCTTGGGTCTCTGATACATAATGGCTTTGTAACTTCATGGAAGCACAAATGCTTTATCCCCACTGTATATTGTACAGCTGCAAGTAAACACCACATTTAAAATGGAGTGTCTAATGTGTAGTAATTTATCCCATTCTTGTTATTCCAGAGTTTTCTAGGAAACCTTTTCGTTCCTGTTTGTGAGATTGACGTTGTACTTAATGATGCCGAAACACGAAAACCAGCAGAAATCAAAACAGAAGATGGTAAAGTAGAAAAGCATTTTCTCTTCTACGATGGAGAATCTGTTTCAGGAAAGGTAAATTTTTATTTAAAAGAGACTATTAATTACTGTTCTGATTCTGGCATAGAATTGCATATTTGAAGGTAAATGCAGAAGTGATGTAAGAGCTGAATTTTCAGCTCGTGTTGTTGTTCAAAGAGGAAACTGGTTTGCTATGTATGTTTTTTTAATCACAGTCATTCAGGCAGCTGATGGGACTCAACATTTTTGAATAGAAGCTGTTTGTTTGTTTCCGGTCATCTCATATTTATGAATAAGCTTTTTTGTGCAATGATATGCAATCCTACCATTGCTTCTGATGAGAAAACTGATTCCTTCCCCTTCCCTTTGAACTCCAAAATCCACAATCCGATACAGGTAACAGTAATTTTTGGCTGGTGCAGTCAAAAAATTGCATGCCCTGAAGATAAGCCTTGCGTTCCATGCCGTGAAGGGGTTTCTGGATTGAATCAGAGGAGCAGCATAGGAAGTTCAGCTGTCTGCTGAGTCAACAAGAGTTCTTCTTACTGGAAAAAAAGACAGTGAAGTTGAGATCGCCAGAGGGATTTCTCTGCATTCACTGTTGCACCTAGGAACTCCTTGCCCATCACTCTGTTTTACTGGAGCCCTTCTCACTCTCTGAGTATTTCTGTTATGATTCATTTTTACTGCAAAAGACTCGAGTTGGGTGTTGTTGGGTTCTGAGATTGATTTCTGAATGCCTGCTTTGATCTTGACTGATCTATATCAGTGGGCATCTTCCTGCTCTGGTGATACCTTTCCATACAAAGATCCTGCTTCTCTAGGAAGATCCTTCCAGAGATGTGAACGGCCACAAGATGAGCCTCAAACCCAGGAAGCTGAGGGAGAAGCTTATGATTAGTGGCTGGAGCACTGCTTGCTTGTATTAATGACGCCTGCAAGGTGATGAGTTTTGGCTAACACAAGCACAGTGGCATGAAGGGGTCTGGGAGACCGGAAACTTTTTGGACAGCTTCCCTCTACCCTATCATTCTTTTCACCAAAAAGATGGATTGTTCCAGTGGTTTACTTCCTACTCAGATAGTGACAGGGTAATGGATTTTGAAGTACAGGAATTTCTCTGGTCATTGCTGCCTTACAAGAAAACGTTCTATGTGCTTAATATTTACGTTTCAATATAAAGCAACCTTGTAGAATCCTTTCTTGTCTGTTTTTGAGAACAAATGAAAGTCTTCATAGTAGGTTTCATTATCTATTATTCTTCATTGACTCAGCCAACACAAGTGTTCAGCTGTCTCCCAGAGAAGGGACTGAAGCTCACTTGGCTTGAAAGGAATCAGTCTTGTGCCAGTTCGTCTTTAAACTTCTAGATGTGACTGTCAGAAGATGCTTTGAAGCATCACGACTGGCTCTGCTTGAGCTCTGGCTTGGAGACTTAATTTTGGGACTTGGAAGTTTCAATTGTAGTTGTAAACTTCAGTCTCATAGGTGATTAGATTTTTCTGGAATGTTTTCGGGGTGCCTTGGAAATCCTTAGTTTCACAATCAGCTGTTTGATTTGGCTACCTTCAAGCTCGCATAAGGCTGTTGAGAAGATATCTTGCTTTTCATAGGCATATACTAATATGTTATTACTCAGATCATGTTATAGTGAAAATGTTGAAAAAAATTAACTTGTTTGGTTTTGTTTTTTTGTTTTTTTTTTTACCTTGATAGGTGAACGTCTCCCTTAAACATGGGAAGAGACTAGAACATCAAGGAATTAGAATTGAATTTGTAGGACAAATTGGTGAGTTTAAGCTGTAAAGGGGCTTTTAGGTGCTTGTGTTTTATGGAACTTGGTATTTGTGACTGTCAGCAGTTCGGGTCAAACAATGCAACCTGTTCTGATCAGTGAATAAGGGCCAGGGGAAAGTTGTTATTTCATTACTTTAGAGCAAGTGATGTACTACTTTGTGCTACTCAGAAAGTCTTTGGGAGAAAGATATGTACATGTGAGGGGAACTGAGTTGGTGAGTCACTCTGTCTCGGACTAGATAACAGTTCCATTAATAACCACTAGAGACTCAGGAAAACTAAACTTGTGGTCTTCTCTGAAAGACAAAAGGCACAGAAAAGAAATTAAGAGGCAGTCTATTGCGAAATACTTTAAAAAATTCTATGGCAGTTGGTTTTATAAAACCTATTAGAAATGTAAATTTCTTATAACTACTGAAGTCTGCTTGGAGCTATGGGGAATCTTTATTATATCTAGCTTCTTACCAGTCCAGGTAATCTCTCTGCACCCTTAGGCTGATGCTAAAATTCCTTCCCTCTCAGAGAGCTCTTTACATTATTGTCCCCCTTGGAAGTAATTACTCAAGTTTCAGCTTTCTACAATTGACTTCAAATGGAATTTCACAAATTTCCTATTTCTCATCAGTCAGTAGGCTCCAGTAGTCTGTGTCTGAAGTGTTGTCTGGCAGACATGACTGAGACAGCCATTTGCTGCTTTATGCTTTGAGGTTTTGATCAGTAAGGCTGTAAAATTAAACTTTGAGAATAAAGCAGCACTGTGATGGGAGTGAGGCATGTTGACAGAGGAAGGTAAGAGCTCAGGTATGTCAGCTTCATTTAGTCTGTTCTAATAGCTGTACAGATTGTTTTTCATCTGCTCTTGACTTACACATTTTATTCTCTAGATGAATTTAATTTGATGTAGTGTTTCTTGAAATTCATGCATTTCAGGGACTTTCTGTTAATGCTACATTTAGAAGTCCACAGAATTATGCAGAAGTGGTTTAAACTACTGCTCTTTGTACTTGTCCATTTTTATTTGCATCCTTCCAAGTTTTAGTGTAGAAATGCAGAAAGCATTCCAGTGGTGTGATCTCTCTGCACTAACTAATATAGAGTTGCAGACTAACTCCCTATCAAAGATGTATTTTAAACCAACTCTTCAGATTTTTTGACTGACTGGCACCAAAAGTATTTGATATGCAGCATTAGATAAACTATGTATTAGATAAATGCTTGTCCCAGCAAACTAAGCACATTTTTAGATAATTTGTGGTTATATTAGCAGCAATTTCTACCATATTGGCCGTGATAAACCATGGAGTTGGTCTTTTAAGTTCATTTATTTTTTTTCTGAAAAACTTCAGGCTGTGTAACACCAACTATTAATGCTGATGTTCAGTTTTGAATGGTAGAGAAGCTTATTTCTAGATACCAAAGTGTTTGGGTTTTGATTTTTAGGGTAATTTGTGGTGAGAATTGCATGACACAGATCCAGGAATGAATATCTGACACTGCTCTGGGGGCAGGAGATGCTGTGGCTGTGAAACTGCCTTTGTTTCCAAATGACTGACTTAGACCAGGGGTCATTATAAGCCATTTGACTGTAGACTAGTAGTAATAATAAATTATTTGCCAGAGGTTGTTAATCTGCAGACCAGATTAGGATCACTGGCCTGTCCTAAATAAGGCAGTCCCAATGTTACTTATGGTCTGTCCCTGCAGCAATAAATGCTGGAAGCCAAGACCAGGCAATGCTAATTACAGAGCATGCAAAGCAAGAAGTACTTATTAAAGCTAGCTAAACTGTCATTAAAGAACAATGCCATGCTAGTGGAGCTTTCAGTGTGTTCTCTTCATTCTGGTTAGTTCTTTAGGGATGATAACTGTAGGTTGCTAGAACTAAAGGTAATTCAAAAACCTGAATAAAACATTTGGTCAAATATGTGCATTTTAAGTCAGTTGCTTCTGTTACTCTCCCACCTGCTCCTGCCAAATTAGAGACAATTTTGTTTGCTAAAAATAAAAGACTGAAACTTACTTTCCTTTAACTTTCTAACTTTAGAACTCTTCAATGACAAAAGCAATACCCATGAATTTGTAAACTTAGTGAAGGAACTGGCCTTACCTGGAGAACTGACCCAAAGCAGAAACTATGACTTTGAATTCATGCAGGTTGAAAAGCCATATGAATCCTACATTGGTGCCAACGTCAGACTGAGGTTTGTAGTTGTTAAACCATTTTTTTTTGTCCTCTCCCCCCTGCAGAAAATTAATAATTTAGCAATTATGCTGCAGCTAGTGTGCCTTGGTTGGAGTTGTGGAGGTTGTAACACAATGTGGTCTTTTCTACTTAATTTGGAATTGCTCAGTGCTGTTTGTATAAATAAAATTCCTTCAGTTCAATCTAGTGAAGGCAGTCCATGCCTCTCTCCTTTAAAAATAAAGCCATACCCACAACTGAAGAAAACACTCCCACGTGTGAGTGTTTTGTCTTGTGTGTTGGTGTCTTACTCTTTTCTGTTTAGTCTTACGAGATTGTCCACTGGTCTTTCAAAGAATATCTGTATTTCAGAACACGAGGGCTCTCACTTAGCAAAGCTGAATAATTCTGGCTAATTCAGTGGCTTTCTTCCTAGGTATTTTCTAAAAGTGACAATCGTGAGACGGCTGTCAGACTTGGTGAAGGAATATGATCTGATTGTTCACCAGCTCGCCACATACCCAGATGTAAACAACTCCATCAAAATGGAAGTAGGCATTGAAGACTGTCTCCATATAGAGTTTGAATACAATAAGTCAAAGTAAGTCTCAGAGCAAAATGCATTCAAGTAAGTGACTTGGCATAAAAGGGTACAGTATACAATATATGGTGACCAACTTCACCTTCTGGAGACTTAAAATGTAAAGTACTAATTACACAAGGGCCTTTTTGACATATAGTTGGTTGCTCTTTCTTCAGTACTTGCAGGAGGGTGCTAGCAAATATTTAAGACTTAATTTTTGCATTTACACCTTTTCAGTATGACTAATAGCACTTCGTTTACTGATACTGATGGAATGATGGAGATGCTGTAGTTGCTCTGGTCTGGCTGAGTTGCTTAGTTCAGTGGGGAAGTAAGTTCCAAGTAGTTTCCAAGTAGGTAAGATGCAGTGTGACTGCCTGTGTGACTCGTGTTCAAGAATGTGTGAAACTTGTGTTTATTCTTTAACAAAAGCCTCTGTTTTGTTCTTTTAAAGGTATCACTTAAAGGATGTGATTGTTGGAAAAATTTATTTCCTCTTAGTGAGAATAAAAATTCAGCACATGGAGTTGCAGCTGATCAAAAAGGAGATTACTGGAATTGGTAAGAGGAACAAAGTCCAAATGAAATGGTAGCTTGTGTACCAGTTGAGCCTTATGCAGACCTGGAGGGTGAAAGTAGTTGCAGCTCTGGCTAAACCAGTGCTCCACCAGCTTCTTTCTCACTGGTATTTGACTACCATTTGCATTTTGTGCTTTGGTAATAATACTTTGTAGTCAATACTGTCAGTCTGTTTAATTGTTCTGGGGTTGTAAATGGAACTTGGGCATAAATATACAGTAACCTAATCAGCCTTAATAGATAATCAACAAGGGAAGAGGTGTAAAATGCATCCTGAAGACCCCCTTGCCTCTACAGGGATTAACTGGTTGAGGGGAGTTGGTAAACATTAGCATGAATCAGTCATGTTTGAGAAATGTCTCATTTTTCTGTCATCCTAAAAAATTGATCTGACAGAAATATCAAGCAGCTTTGAAGCAGAAACAGCTTGATTACTGCAGATCAGGCTTGTACTCACTGGAACAAGGAAGGCTGGAAGAGGCTGAGGCTCGTGACGCTGCATTCCCCAGTAGCTGGGATTCCTGGGAGCTTCTTGTATGGAGAATGAGGAAGCTTCCAGTAGAAGAGGGGCAGAAAACTGTACTTTATTTCTGGCTCTTGAACTGGCTGATAACCCTTCAGGTTTCTAGTCTGAGCACAGCCTCAGAGAATCAGTTGCTAAGCCCTGCTCACCAAGCAAAGCAGTTCCAAGATTCCAGACCCTCTTGCTTGTCCCTTATTTAAAGCTTGCATATCCAGGGCTCCTTTGAAGCTCTGGTGCCTGCCTCTTCTGTGTCAGCATGGCAGGGGGAGAGTAAGAAGGAGACGTCCTGCCTGGGAGAGGGTTTTGCTTGCTTTAGCCATGTCTGATTACATACAAAACAAAAACAAAAATGCAGTGCTGTGTTAATTCAAATGCTGCAAAATGGAAGTTGTTGCAATAAAACTTTGTAGATGTTTAAAACTGAAGTGTGTGTTCTCACAGTGAAAACTTGTTTCACCAGGACCCAGTACCACAACAGAGACCGAAACCATTGCAAAGTATGAAATAATGGATGGTGCACCAGTTAAAGGTAAATAACTGTGATTTTTTTTTTTTTTTAAATGGGTAAGCATTTAGTGTTAAAATCCTATTTAAAAGATCTGGGGCAGAAGAGAGGACTTACACAATTTTTTTTTAACTGAAGAAACCACACTTCTTAGGTTGCGTATACATTTTCTATTTGGAGAAGACATTCTTATGGACTTAGGGCACTTCCTTGGGATCCTAGGCACTTTTACCCTTATTTACCATTGGAAATTCTATGACTGATTCTTTCATCAGAACTGACTCCATGGTGTAGACCAGCTCTAGAGAGTTCAAAATACTGATCCTTCTGGCTTTCCTGGCTCCCATGCTTGCACTGAGAAAGGATTCTCATTTTCATTTCTTACTTGCTTCTGTGCTCAGTGTTACGTTTCTGATTTTTTTGGTGGGTGTTTCTTTGTCTTGTGCGTGTTTAGTTTTTTATTTTTTTTTAACCAAGGAACAGGCACAGACAGTGCTTGGGAAACTGCTTTGATTTTGTGTGTCTTCTGAAACTATTAATTATTCCAGTTGTAAGGAGCTAATTTAAGCTTTCTGGGGTTTTTTTTGCAGGTGAATCAATTCCTATAAGGCTGTTCTTAGCAGGCTACGACCCAACTCCAACAATGAGGGATGTGAACAAAAAATTTTCAGTGAGGTACTTCTTAAATCTGGTGCTTGTGGATGAAGAAGACAGACGATACTTCAAACAGCAGGTATGGTCTGTAGCAGTCCTGTCGCAGAATTATCTGGGGCTGTCTTACATGCTGCTTTGAACCTTCAGCAGGTGAGAAGCTACCTCTGCTTCATGTGTGGCATAAGCATTTCTGCTGGCAAGTGTGTTGACAGCTCTGTAGATGATGTTACATTGCAGAAAAAGAGCCAAGGGGGATGCTGGATACTATTCCAGCAAGGACAGGGTGCTCAGTGCCATAAACTTGCTTTGGGAGTACCGAGACGAAACACGGGGTGGGTAAAATGAACTACTGGTACATTTGTTTGCTTCCTTAAACTCTTGCAGAGATATCTCCCCTCCTGCATTAGCCTGGGTCCAAAACTGCCAAGTCTTAATAAGGACTAAGGCATTTGACTGAAAATGTGAGATAAGATGATGTGATGCTGAGGAAAGGTGAAGCCAAAAGGGTCACTGGAAGAAGCTGTGTGGATTAGATCAGAATCTTCCTACTACAAAGTAGACAAGACAATATAATTAAACATGGAAAACAAGAGGTAGCTGGAGCATACAGTGGCTATGGTAGTCTTTGGATTTTGAGAAAAGGGTGGAAGAAAAATTTCTTGAACTCTTTAATGCTATTAAAATTGAGGGTAGGAAAGTTAAGGGGTGACTGCTCAAGATTACAAGAATTCAAGCAGTATCTAAATATGTAAACTTAATGGTGGTGTCTTTGTTACTTTTATATGAGCTGCACTGACAAGCACTGTGGATGCACTTTTTTGGTGGGCTCTTGTGTTTGGTATTTTTATTTTTTTATTTTCTCGAAAGTTTTAGTTTATCAGGAACTTAAGGTACTTAATGCTGTGGCCTTAATGGTAACTGTTGGTTTCAAGAGTGTCTTCTTCCTCAAATAGGAAATAATTTTATGGAGAAAAGCTCCTGAGAAGCTGAGGAAACAACGGACAAACTTCCACCAGCGATTTGAATCTCCAGAGTCACAAGCATCTGCTGAGCAACCCGAAATGTGAACTGGTCTAAGGTGAAAAACTTTGCAGAGCTTCAGCAGTTTAAAGATGGCAGCAGCCTGTAGGGAAAGAAGGCCGGAATTCCCATTACAACTGTCTTCCTTCATGTTGCAGTGCTGCGTTTACCATACTACTAAAGCGTTCTTCAGTTAAACATTCAAGTATGTATATACCTTTAAAATAAAGTGCTTTCTCAAACACTGGAACTTTCTTAAGCTACTATTTTATACTGCACATTTACTTTTATTTGATAATGTTATATGCACTTGGGTATGCAGAAGCTTAAATCTAGTTATTTCCATGCATGGTAGGCTGGTGTATTTGATTTTTTGCTGCTCACCTCTACAGCGTAGACTAAAGCATTTCCTGTCTCTCATGTTGTTTATTGCATGTTTGTTTCCAATGTTGCTTATTTGCTTTGTTTTGTTTTGAAACTGCATTAAGACACAATTGACTGAATCACACTAAAAATCAAGGTTTATGGTGCATTTGTCCTAAAGTCTCCTAATTACTACATTAGACAGGGTTTAACTGAAGCTGCATGTACATGCACTAGGATTGGAGCCTTCAGACACCTCACCAGCGGTTCTAAGAGGCTTTGCATCTGTCAGTAACAAAGAATATTGGGAAGCATCTTTTGCCCTCTCTCCCCCAGTTCTCTGTCAAACTTCTCTAAGCCTTTCACATGAGTGCTCCTAACTTTTTGGGGCTTGTTACCCAGTAATTAGTGACTGTAGGACTGTCATGAGTTCGCCTTCAGGTGGTGAGTGGGTAAAGTATTTGAACATAGTTCTCTTAGTGATGAAGTAAACGCTTGTAACATTATTTTGCAAATATGTGAAACTGTGTTTCCTCCTGGCTTCATGATTCCACTGTCTTCACAGTCAGTCTCTGTAACTGTCCTGAGAGGAGAGGCAAAATGTCTTCAAAGCACGTCCTTTGAGGCCTGTCAGAGGGCAAACAAGCTTTTTGTGGGTCTTCTGCAAAGGTATTTGAAGCCAGGCAAGCCTTAAAACTTAGCAGCTTGTCTGGCACAGCAGATTGTTTGTCTTTATCATCATCTCATAGGCATTTAGTGTTTGAAGAAGTAGCTTAGAGGAGTTAAGTGTTCATGTGTTCACCACAGAGCGTGGGGTCTGTTGTCAGGCCTGGGGCTTGGGCATAAATTGAAGCCTGCTGTGAGGAGGGCAGCTTGCACTTGGAGTTCACTTGGCCTTTCAACCAAGGCTTCTCAACTCTGCTGCAAGTGTCATTGGTAACCTTACTTTATGAGTAAGTAAATAATCGATTTACATTTCTGTAAGAACTGTTTTATTACTGCGGCACTTTGATAAAGCAAAGACTCTGTACTTTATGCTAGGATACTCGTAACGCGGATATCTTCGGCTGAGAGCAAATCCAATTCCCTCATGTAAGTGCCTGTTCAGAAACTTACTTAAAAGAATAAAGTTTAAAAAAAAAAAAAAGGCGCCAAATATTTTCATGGTCACTTGCATGTCCTAAACCTGGAAACGATGATTTTCAAAAACTTGATTGTACTTAACCAGCCTCGGATTGTGCAAACGTGTATAACGAGCGGGGGAAACATCCTAAGCTGCTATTTGAATTATTAAACCAGCTGTATTCTCACTAAACCCGGCTCGTCTGTGTGTCAGAGGCGCTGCGCTCCCTGAGGGCTCCGGGAGGGGAGGGGGGAGTGGAGGGGCGCTGCCGCGCACGCGCGGGTGGGCGGGGCGGGCGCGCGATGATGACGTTCTCTCCCGCGCGCCGCCGCCCTTGTCCGCGGATGAGTCGCTGCGCGTGGCCGCTGCTGCGGCGGCTCCCGGCTCGCGCGGGGCTCGCGCTCCGGCATGGCGGCGCCGCCGCTGCTCCCCGCGCGCGCCCCGCCGCCTCGGCATCGTCCTCATCGTCCGCCTCTTCTGGGGACGGCGGCGCCTCCTCCCGCGCCCCCGACACCTCGCTCTTCGTGCCCGTGCCGCTGAAGCCCGGACTTGGTGCGGCCGAAGACGTCGGCGCCGAGCTTACGCGGCCCCTCGACAAGGGTGAGTACGGGCGGGACCGTGAGGGGACGGGGCGGGGGATGGTCCTAGGGCACGCGCCGTGAGGCCTCGGCCGCCCTCTGCTCGCTAGCGCTGGAGGCGGGCTGATGAGGCCGCACCTCGAGCTCTGTGCCCTGCTCTGGGCCGCTCGGTTCAGGAACGACGTTAAGGAGCTCGAGCTAGTCCAGAGAAGGGCAGCGGAGCTGGAGCAAAAATCGGAGGGAGAGCGGCCAGGAGGAGAGGGGAGGCTCAAGGAACACCTCGTTCTCTACAGCTCCCTGACAGGAGGCTGCAGCCAGATGGGGGTCGGGCTCTGCTCCTAGGGAACAGCAGGGACGAGAGGAAGCGGCCTCAAGCTGTGCCAGGCGAGTGTAAATTGGGCAGTGGGAGGAGTTTCTTCACAGGAAAAGTGATTAAATATGGGAAGGGGCTGCCCAGAGAGGCGGTGGGGTCAGCATCTCGAGGTGTTTTAAGGACAGACTGCATGTGGCACTCGGTGCTCTGCTCTGGTGCATGAGGTGGTGTTCGGTCATAGGTTGGACTCGGTAATCCTAGAAGTCTTTTCCAGCTTAATTGATTCTGTGATTCTGTGACCCTCCCGGGGGCAGAGGGAACTGGCTCCTGCTGCTCTCCCGGTCTTTCTTGGGGTCAGAAAGACCCTACCCCTTTAAGAGCAGGGGATCCTTCACTGCAGGGTGAATGAGCAGTGTAGCTAATTGTGCCCGAGAAGGTGAAATGGGATAAAGGCTGTTGGGTGAGGTGGCACCTGCATGTTGGATTCGTGGGGCTGTGCTGTGCAGGGCATAATCTGTGTGGGTGCCTTCCAACTCAGAATATTCTGTGATTGACTAGGGCCAGTAGGTGTGCTCTGTGTGAAAGAAGCTCTTATTCTCTGTTTTGGCGTGGTCAGGGTAAAGGTGCTTGGCTTGGGGTGGATCTTGCAGCCAAACTGCAGTCCTGTGAATTCCAGAACCGTATTTGAGCTTAAAAGGCATAGTTTCCTCAAATGTTGGTGTCACAGACCAAAGAGATTGTCTGTGTGTGAATGTGCCTAGATCAAAAGTGGGTGAAGTGATAGGACACGGGGGAATGGCTTCAAGTGGACAGAGGGTAGGTTTAGGTTGGGTATTAGGAAAAAATTCTTCCCTGTGAGGTTGGTGAGGTAATGGCACAGGTTGCCTGGAGGAGCTGTGGCTGCTCCATCCCTGGAAGTGTCCAGGGCTAGGTTGGATGGGGTTTGGAGCAGCCTGAGGTAGTGGAAGGTGTCCCTGCCCGTGGTAAGGAACTGGAGCGAGATTGTCTTAAGGTTCCTTCTGACTCAGACAGTTCTGTGATCTTACAACTCCATGATCTTCAAAGATTTGGTCAATAAAAGGCAAGTTCTTCATTCTTTTGATGTTTGCTAATCCAAAAACAATAAGAGTGCCAATGGAAGTATTTTTCCTGTCTTCTAATTAAGTGTTCTGATGGCATATTATTTATCATAACTCCAGAGAATAGGAGCATAGGCAAATGATCTTGTTCAGAACTGTGGAGAAAAGAATATCTGGCCTTGAAAGTTAAAAAAAGCCTAGTCAGGATGAAGAATCCTGAACAGCTGTAATGCAAAAATCTGTTGTCAGACTTGTCTTTTATGTGAGTAGTGAATTCATCAGGTGCCAGTAAAGATGAACGATGGCTGCTGGCTTGTACATTACCTGTGGTCTCATTTATTAGAGGAGCAGTTAGGTTTGGTATCTTCAAAACTACAACTAAAATGCTCTCGGAAAATAGTTTCTGTTTGGTCTTTGCTAAGTTGTTGAGAGAGAACAGATTGGCTGAAATTATGTGTGCCACACAAGTGAAAATTAACTACTTTAGACAGCCTAGTGTTCTTCCACGTGAGACTGGCAAGGAATAGCAGCCATGGGATCTGTGTGGTGCTCATCTGGCTTGTTGGCCTCTAGTGTTCTTTTTGTTGCTGTCTACAATATTTTGAAAAAAACAATAATGTATTTTAAAAGTACTGTTATTTTGAAACCCAGTAATGTTAGAGAAGACTGGGCAAGACCTTTGTTAACATGTAGTTATTTAAAAAAATGAAATAAATAGTCTTCTTCCGCTTCCCTGTTTAGGTTCAGACCACACACAGTATTATGCATCTGGGTTTTTTAATATTTTAAATGAAAATTTGTCAGATTGTGCTGCCAAGTGCTAAAGTAGATTCAATAAAGAAAGATGTGTATTTATGAGCTTTCTGGTTACAGATTGTGAAGAAACTATGTGAGTATAATTCCAGTGTGAATCATCTTGTTAACTTGTTACTTGCTCAAGTGAGCGTGATTATAGTTTTCACACTAGACAAACACGGTTAGAAAGACTAAGGGTCTTTTTAGAAGCTTACTCTTGTAAAGCCAGTTTTATAAAAGCATCATAACAGATCTAGAATTAATTCACTGCTTCTGTTTTCCACAACTTGACAGGAAGTGTACCCCTGTGAGTGCTGATGAATGCTTTCAGTTTGGTGTGTGTGTATCTTCTATATCATTTGTCACCAAATGTCAGCTCTGTGGCTTCAGTTGTCAGGCCATGGAGCTGTGCTTTACTTGTGGGAAGTGCAGGTCAGGAAAGACCAGGTGTTGGCAACAATTCACATGGCAGGAACAGGAGATGCCTGAAGAGGGGCTTAGATGCACAAGGTTGCTTGGACTGGATAATGGGAGTCTAATAGCTGAGGAGGAATTCTAAAATAAAGCACTTCAGCTGCCCCAGTGGCAGCATACAGCCTGACTGCAGTGGGTTGTTGTCATCAGAGACAGAGGGAAATTACTCCAAAGTCTTCCTGCAAACAGGGTTGAAGCTTCTAAATGGATCTGATACATTGGAGACTAACTGCATGGTTTCTGAACTTCGCTGCAGTTGGGTTCTTTTTACAGAGAACCTTAAAAACGCTACTGAGAAGTCAGTAATTGAGGAGCAAGAGCTAAAACACAGTTCTAGAATGAGAGAATGGTAAATAAAGGGAAATCTCACAGCAGGGGTGAATGGTAAAAAGGGTAGTGATCGAGACAGGACACAGGTTTCCGGAGTGTATGTGCAGTAGGATAAGCTCCCTTATCCTTGTGGGCTGCAAAGCCAGTTTTGTTTTATTTAGATTTGCCTTATTGTTAGGGCAAGTGTTTGTGCTTAGGAAGGATCGTGACCTTGGTTGTGGTGGGGTGGCATGGTCCCAATGTCATGTTTCCTTGGATAGAAACACATTTTGGCATTGACCTTTTAATCTTGTAGTAAGGCCAATGGGCTGTGAATTCAGCTGCGTGGCTGATGATGTGTTAATTGCTAGAGCTTCTTAGGGACCTCTGAAAAGCATGCGGCCTGTGCTTGCTTATACTGCACAGTTTTCCAGTCTGTCTTTGATTTTGGGGCCCTTAAACATGACTGTGGGTGTCTTCCTAGGAAATTTAATGCTGCCGGTGCCCTTGCTTATTGTTGCCTTTGGGAACATTTCAGAGCATGAGTTAATCCATGAAGGGACTCCTGGAGCTGTGCACAGGGTATGGGATGTGCATTTAGGTTTGCCATATTCTTGTCAGCTGGTGATTTCCATTGTGCCAAGTGGACTGTCTCTGTTACAGCTTTTTAGAGAGGGAGTCTTTCAATAATTTGAGGTTGATCTCATGGGAAGCTTTCCATGTCATGTCAGACAGTGTCAGAGTGACTTACAGAGAGCAGGGCTTGACAGTGTTTTGTCCAGTGACTTGTGCTGGCACCAGGAGTGTGCTACATTTATCACTCCTGGCATTGTATAATGCAGCATTCATAGACTTGAGTTTTGATAAAGTAAGCTCATGAATAGGTAGGTGTTCATGAAATTTGCTAGATTTTTTGTGAATTTCTGTAGATGGAAAGGGGACACATCATGTTGTACTGTCATTTAACTAACATTTAATAAACTAAAATCAGCGTTGTACTTGAGTACAACTTCAATTGTTGCAACAATTTTGTTGCAACACTGAACTTGCCTTTTAGGGGAGGGAAAGAGTTTATTAATAAGTTATTTGTGATATATATGAAGAAACTCTGGGTTTTTTCTTCCTTTTATTTAACCTGAGAAAAGAAAGAATACTGTGTCTGGTTTACCTGACCTTTCGAAGACTCTTGGAAGCAGGGTGGAAAGAAGAACATACCTCAGGATGTTGATTAAAAGCTGTCACCAAGTAGTTCAAGCAAATTTGCTTTTCATATTAAAATCTCCTGATAGATGCTGATAAAAAGCAAACAAAAACCCACCCCAAAACATTAGTTAGCTTGTTCCATGACTTGTTAGCTGCATGTTCCCATCTTTTTGGTTTCCTGTCAAGTTCCTTTCATCCTTTCCAGGAACTTGGGGGCAGGAGAATGTGATTTAATTTTGAGAAAGCTGGAAAAAAAGAAGTTACTCTTTTTCTACAGGTGAAGTCCTAAAAACCTTAAACAAGTTCTACAAAAGAAAAGAAATTCAAAGACTAGGAGCAGAAAATGGACTGGATGGTAAGAAGATGTTTTAAGTTTATAATATTTTAATGTGAAATCTGTTTTAATTCAAATATTGTATTAGATATGATCTTTTTATCACAACATTGCTTCTTTGTCTCTGCCACTTAGTTCAAATAACCTTTATATTTACTTTTAATAGCTTATATTAAGGTACAAGTTTTTAATTAACTGTTTCAGTATTTTATTGGGTGTTTACAACTAGACTTTTCTGATCCTGGCCACATTAATTTTGTTCCTTTCTTGTTTTTTTTGCAGCTCGCCTCTTTCACCAAGTATTTATAAGCTTTAGGAAGTATATCATGGAGTCCAGTTCTGTGAGTGCTGATTTGCATATTATTCTCAATGATATATGCTGTGGTGCAGGCAAGTATCTGGAATGCTTGTAAAATAAAACGTGCATTTTTGCTTGTTTTTGCCCTGTATGCTTCCCTGTGTACAGAGAGATTAAAAATCCCTGCTTCCCTATCAGAAACATTTGTGCCCATCCTGGGGAGTGTTCAGTTCCTGAATCTTCTGAAGTGGAAATTAAAGATGTGGAGGTGTTAGCTTGAGAAGCAGCCTGTTGAAGGCTGAAATGAAAACGGTGCTGTTCTGTTTATTCCTCTCTTTAAAATCCAGTAGTCACTAGGGGGCACTTGGAGAGCTTTCTCCAGCCTGATGGCTTTAGGGGCAGCTTTGTGACAGTGCTCTGATTCCCCATGGCACTCACAGAGGTGTGTTTGCCTGCTTGGTGCACCCTGTGTTGTGATTAACAGCATTTAACTGAGGGGTGGTGCCAGCTGGGAGCAGCAGAATCAGCTTTCTCCAGGGCTCAAGCTGCACAGTGTGTGCTTTCATGATGAGATTTTAAAGGTTGCAGTGGCTGTTAGTTTTGTCTTAAAATGTAAATGTGTTGATTTGAAATGTTGGCCGTCTTAGGAAATTGTCTCATTATATTTCTTGTGCATAAAATGTTCCACAGGATTTTCTCATTTCCACTGCTTACTTGGTTATATATGAGGAGTGTGCCTTATAACTCATGCACAGAGATACTGGAATTTTTTGAGTTTTGCTTGTCCAAACATGACAATTAAATATATTGCAGTTTTAAAAAAAATATTCACAGTAATTTTTAGTCATTGAATAATAATTCTGAATTTAACCTCCCCCAAAATAGAATATTCCCCCCCCCCCAACAAAACAAAAATGCTCCAACATACCCCAAACCACTGCTCTTTCTTTTTGTGTGTGTATGTTTGATAATAGCAGTTTTTTAGATCAAAGTAGTTCTTTGGAATTCTGTGAGAGCTGGACAGTAGGAGTGTGACCTGAAATGAGACCTTGAAGGGCCAGATGTCTACTCTGGAAATATTCAGAAGAATGAACCTGGATTTCTCTTCTGAGTTGATTTTAGTATTTTTATTTTCTCTCCTAGGGCTTGGAAACTTAGAATTTGGAACCAGCACCCTAAGTTTTGGTAGCTTAGAGAAACTGCAAATCTGTTTTTCTCTCTTTATTCATAAAAGCTCTTTAAAATATTTCCCTCCTCCTCCTTTTCTCCTCCTCCTCCTTTTCTCCTCCTCCTCCTTTTCTCCTCCTCCTCCTTTTCTCCTCCTCCTCCTTTTCTCCTCCTCCTCCTTTTCTCCTCCTCCTCCTTTTCTCCTCCTCCTATCCTCATGAATTTAGGAAGAAGGGGCTAAAATCTTAGGACAGAAAACCTATTTCTCATCCAGCTTTTCCACAGTTTCTCATTTTTACTTAGAAGTTCTGTAGGCAAGTAGGCTGAGCAGAGTGAATATACTGAAATTAGATGCATTTTTTCATATTATTGTGTTAGTGCTCCATTGCTAAATGAGTCCATATACTTGTGTTAGTTTCCCTTTCTGCCACTGAGACAATTGTTGAACTTTGCAGAGAGCCAGAAGTTAAAAGGATTACATAAGTGCAGGGTGTAAGTAGTAGAAAATATTTTTTCCAAAGTTTATGATGAAAGTAGACACTCAGACAAGCCCACAGACTTTCTGACAAGGATTTCTCCTTCTAGGTCATGTGGATGATCTGTTCCCGTTTTTCCTGAGGCACGCAAAGCAGATCTTTCCAATGCTGGACTGCATGGATGATCTGCGCAAGATCAGCGATCTGAGGCTGCCACCCAACTGGTCAGTGTGGTGAAGTGCCTGCACTGCTTTCCTTTCCTGGTGTCATAGAATTTTATAGTCTGTGCATTTCGGTGTAATTATGCTACATTTTCAGTTCTTATCTCTTTGTTTTTTACAATAATTTGTGTCAGGAACTCTTGTATTTTTTACAAGATGCATCACAATGAATGAAAAAGAAAACAAGATTATATCAGCTATGAAGGTCACTGAGTTGGTGGGGTTTTTCCAGGAAGATGTTTTATGACAATATATTTGGGAGGTAGCTCATCAAAACATTAAAATATTGATAAACTCAAGGAGAGAGAATCGTGGGAATAATGAGAATTATTTTGAATGCAACGTATGAATTTCACTCTGAATTGTTGAAAGCATTGTATGACTTAGAAGATCAATGTGGAAGATACAGTAACCTTGTTATACTGTCTCTTAAGAACTTGGTATTTCTGCTTTCAACACACGTTAAAATTATTAATAAATAAATACTTAAGCTAATCTCCAGTTTCTCCTGAATCAGTGTCCAGATAAATGTTCAACAGACCTGCTTTTTTTGTTTTTGCTTTAGGTATCCAGATGCCAGGGCTATTCAGAGAAAGATAATATTCCATGCCGGTCCTACAAACAGTGGAAAAACTTACCATGCTATCCAGAGATTTTTGTCAGCCAAATCTGGGATATACTGCGGTCCACTAAAACTTCTGGCTCATGAGATCTTCCAAAAGAGTAATGATGCTGTCAGTATGTTGTATTACTTACCAACATCCTTAGTACCTGAACTGTCTCATTGAAAGCATGACTGCAGAGTCCTGTAGTGGTCCCTGGAGCCCTGTGCTTGAGCAGGTGTCTTTGCTTTGCAGTGGTGTCAGCTCATGTGAAATCAGTCGTGCATTTCTGCTTTAGGAGCAGAATGGAACATGGCTTCCCCAAGTGGAACAGTGCTGTCCCCAGAGCAGTCATCCCTGTAACCTGCCTCTTGTCTTCTGGAATTTCTTGCTCCCTGGGTTAGCCAGGTTCTGCTGTTAGGTTTCTCAGCATAGGGACCGTGCCTTCTTTTGCCCATGACCTTTATCATAGCTTGTACACAAAAAAATTCCTTTGCTTAACTCCCCTCAACCTTCTGCTTCAATGTATATTTCACTTCACTATCCTTGAAAAGTCCTGCAGATGCAGATGTGTTAAATTGAAGAGCAGTGTTGTATATCATGTCCCTAGAGGAAATTCTGGTTAGTGTTTTATATTGCTTCTGGCATATTTTTGGAGGCTCCTCACCAGTGTGTTTCCAGCTGCAGAGAACAGGACCAGTTCTGAAGCACTACAACCACATATCATCTGTTTACACAGCAGAGTGTATGTGTACAGTAGTGATGTTGTGATTTCTCTTTTTCTCATGTAGCATCTGTAACTCCTGTTACCAGTCTGTCTGAGCAACATGTCAGAAAGACTGGCTTGTCCTGGGAGATAGCTGTAATGTACCACATGTACTCACTGAGTGACTGTGGGTACCATGCCGTGATGTTCCTTGCTAGGGAAAAGTGGAACTTTCTTCCCATGTGTTTAGTGTGTGTCAGAACTTCTCAGCTGTTGGTTCCTGGATTGTGTTTAGGCCCTTGGGGTGTTAACAGGCTTCAAGCAGGGCTCTGCAGATATGGATGGAGCAGCCATCAGCAACAAGTAGTGTAGGGCTGGCAGGGTGGTGGTGGCCTCGGTTGTCTCTCACAGCTGATCCTCATGAGCTCTTGCTGTGTGAGTACAAGGCAGCAGGGCAATTGCCAAAGGAGCTGGAGCAGGCTGGAGCTTGCAAGGTTCCTTCACTGCTGGGCCTTACTCTGAGTCCCTTGTACTCTTTTAACAGTTCTTTTATGGCAGATGTGACAGCTCTGAAATGCTCTGGGGAAGATGTAACCTCCTGCAGGAGTAGGAGAATGTATCTAGTTACAGATACTCCCTCTTTGTTAAACCTCCCCTCTGATAGGACTTAAATACAAGGCACAAGTGTCTCAAGGCTGAGTAGTTATTTCCTGGATAGCTTCTATTATGCTGTCCTAGAAGCCTACTGTAAGAAAAAGTTTTTGTCCTCTTTGGAAAGGGGATTGATTCTTTTGCGTTCAAAAACTTGACTTGAGTTTTGTGAATGCCTTTAGAATGTGCCATGTGACCTGGTGACAGGAGAAGAGCGTGTGTTTGCCAATGAAGATGCCAGACAGGCTCCTCATGTTGCTTGTACCATTGAAATGTGCAGCACTAATACACCTTGTAAGTACACATACTTGTTTCTGTCCTATCTGTGGTATCCGTGTGTGTGTTATTGCTACTCAGAAGTAGCTGAGCTCTTCTTTTTCACTCTTATTTGAACTATGATAGAGCAGTTCAAGAAACCTGGATCATCTCACAGTAGCTTTTTGGTGATAGAGAATTAGCTTTGTTTGAGCATCCTTTTTTAGGGAACCTCTGGTTCCTTCCTGTCTTGTACTGCTGTTCTAGATGCTCTTCCTTGATGCATCATATTTTTATTTTTTTGTTTTAAGATGAAGTTGCTGTCATAGATGAAATTCAGATGATCAGAGATCCTGCCAGAGGCTGGGCTTGGACAAGAGCCCTTCTAGGTAAGCTTGTTTGTGTTGGCAATAAATTAGATTAATGGCACATGATATTCAAGCTTAGCAGTCAGTATAGTCATTTGTGGTTATAATATATGATGCAAAATATAAGTATTTCTTCTTGTCTTCTCACAGCAAATTAGAGAGATACTCTGCCTCAAAGGCTTTGTCTGCATGACAGACAAAAAAGCCTGTCATGTTTTACTTAACGAATGGGTTTTTAAAATTTTGTTGAGGTGCCTCTTGTATTTTTCCTTCCTTGGATACTAGCAAGTCTTTACTATATTGTGCTGTCCTTTTACATTGACTATTTCCAAGAAGTATGCTTGTCCATTCAATTAAAACAACACCAGTTTTCAATAGATTACCTTTGTAGAGATTCTGATAAATAATGGTGACTTTAAATATTTTATAGTGTTAATTTCAAATGGCTCATTTACAGAGCTGCATCAATCTACTATGTGCTTAGAAGAATGCTTATTTTGATAATTTTAGAATTTTTCTAGAGGAATTTTTGAAACATTTCCCCTTGTATTTGGAACAGAAATTTGGAATCTGATTCCCTCTTGACCCTTCCTTTCATTGCTTTTGATTCTAAGTTCAGCAGATTTGTCACACTTCCTTTACTTCCTGTTTTTCCCTTTTCTGTTCTGGCTGAATTAGATGTGAATTCATGCAGAAAACAAAACTCAGTCCTGCTATGGTTTGGGAGTCAGTAAAACATGAGTAGTAAATAAAACATACTCAAGGCTTTGCTTTGTTTGTTCAGTGGCTGAGGCTCTCTTGTTTTGGCCAAGAGGGTGCAGTGAAGTATTGGCTGCTCTGATTATTACACTAATAAATTGTCAATATGACCTGCTGGTAAGAGGTCAAGAGCAGCTCTAGGGAAATAGTGTGTTGTGGGAGAGGCTTTAGGTGCAGGTTTGGGTCCTTGAAGGAGGTGAAATACAATCTTCATTGTGTTTAGCAACCAAAATTCAATATTTTGATACCTTAAGAGCCAGCTAAAGCTACTGTTGTATATAAACAAGTAACATTTTGCTTTTTATTTTACTGGACCTTGTTCAGGCCTCTGTGCAGAAGAAATCCATGTTTGTGGAGAACCTGCTGCTATTGACTTGGTGACAGAGCTCATGTATACTACAGGGGAGGAAGTTGAAGTAAGTAATTTTGAGAAGCTATGAACAGAACATCAGGTTCTCTTTGCTGTAAAATGGGAAAAATTGTAGGGTGCTTTTGGGGGGTATCACTGCTCAAAGTTGTCCTGCAGGAGGTCTTCTTAAAATGTTTCTCAATTTCTGTAAAGCAAAGGTGTTGTAAAATTCTTTCTTTCTCTTTTTAAATAGTGGTACTGTTTTTCTGAAAGATAAGTGGCTTGATGAGTTCCCTTCAGGGTATGCTGCAGCTGCTACAGCTGTTTATGAGCTTTTTTTACAGTTCTGATCTTCCAAGAGGGCATGGTGCTCTCGAGTTTGCTGACTTTGCAGGATGTGTAGATAGATAAGTGTCGATATGATGGAATCTGAGTTTAAAAAGACACCATCTTTGACAACTTTAATTCTAGGTCCGAAACTACGAGCGACTGACTCCTCTGACTGTGCTGGATTATGCCTTGGAGTCCTTGGACAACCTCCGGCCTGGGGACTGCATTGTCTGTTTCAGTAAGAATGACATCTACTCTGTCAGCCGACAGATTGAAGCCAGAGGATTAGAATGTGCTGTCATATATGGCAGTCTGCCACCAGGTAAAGCACTCTTGCTTTTATTGTTAAGGAAGTGTTCTGTTTCTTGCTGCTTTTCTTAGGAGAAACCCCCCTTGTACTGCTTTCTTGATTTTAGAATAAAGCAGTGCAAGTTTCCTAGTTTTGCTTCCCTATATAGCTAGAGAAAGTAATCAGCTTTCATTGACTGGTGTTTTAATCTTGGGATTAGACCTTTATTATGTACTTAATTTGGATCTTCAGATAGATATAATTAAATGAGGTCTGTCCACAGCTCTGGGAACGATTTAAATCACTCCTGCCCCCACCCCCATCTGCAGCCAAATATCAGTCAAATACCAGTTTATTTTTTTCCTCAGTCTGTTATAATGACATTGGACTTAGTGATGCGTTGTCTTTATTTTGAATGAAGTTTGCTATGTGAAGTGTTCTGTCATTCTGTTTTAGGAACAAAGCTTGAACAGGCAAAGAAGTTTAATGATCCTGATGATCCATGCAAAATTTTAGTTGCTACAGATGCAATTGGAATGGGACTCAATTTGTAAGTACTTGCAGCAGGTTATGATACTTTTATTTTCCTTCGGGTGTGATGGCCACATTAATTTCCTTACTTTATATCTCCCTAGTCTGATTAACTCATCTAAATATCTTCGCTGTCTAGATAACACAGTACACACGTTTCAATTTTGAAGTAGTGATCAGTTTGGTTAGGCAGAAATAAGCTCTAATTTTAAAACTGATTCCAAGAACTAAATGGCTCCCTTGGCCTTATTCAGTGTGATAGTTGACCATGGATGGCAGGGCCTACTGGATCAACAGGAGTCAAATGTGCTAGGTTGTCAAGAGTTATCACTCTCACATTTCTGAAGTACAGAGCATTCAGCCCAGTTTCAGATGTATTTCATTGGTGAAGGATATGCAGTCACATGGCTGCAAACTGCTGAGGCAGGTGGTGCTGAATGGATTGGGAGGTGATGAGGACATGACTGATGTGTGCAGGGATGATGATTCTCCTGCAATTAGGCAGTAGCCTTCTGCCTTTTAGGACATGCTGTGTTCATAAGTAGTATCTGCAATACCCTAATTTATAGAGGAGAAAAAGCTTATTAAAACCCAAAAGCTTCAATTCTTCACATTGGAAGTAATTTGTGAAAAATTACTCATCTTTGTTTTTGCTTCAATATTTCAGGTGTATAAGAAGGATCATTTTTAACTCCATAGTAAAGCCAACTGTCAATGAGAAGGGAGAGAAGGAAATAGACTCCATTACCACCTCCCAGGCTCTGCAGATCGCAGGCAGGGCTGGGCGTTTTGGCTCCTCCTTCAAGCAGGGAGAAGTCACCACAATGCATCGTGATGACCTCGTGCAGCTGAAGGCAATCCTGAGCGATGCTGTGCCCCCTGTCAAGGTGAGAACCTCAGTACCCAGTTTATACAGATGTGCTCTGGGGCTGGGTTATGATATTCTGACCCCAAATTACTTTTTCCTTCTGTCTGTTTGCAATTTAGTACTAAAAATGGGTTGTGTTGTGCCAGGGTGGGTTTGGATATATGTCCCACTTGCAGTGTTGCTTTTATGTTGAATCTACTCTTTTAAGAGTTCGAAGCTCAAGCACAGAAATTCTTAAGTTTCAGCTAAGTGTGCTAAATAAACTGGAGTCTGCAGGGTGCTTTGGTTTCTTGCATTTTGTTTTAAAATATGTTCTTTCTGGTGCATTAACTTTAAAACAATACTGAGAATTAATGGAGGTTTTATTTTTTTTATTTTCCATTTAGGCAGCTGGCCTACACCCTACTCCTGAGCAGATAGAGATGTTCGCTTATCATCTTCCTGATGCCACTCTATCCAACTTAATTGTAAGAATGATCAAAATATTAGCTTGTGCTTTCAAAATGAGGTATCACTAATAGTCACTGTTTTGTGCAAACCTGCCCTTGGGAGACCTGACAGACAGCCTTGCATGTATTTTTTTATCAGTTGGATTCTTTTTTCTACCACACAAGTGACTGCAGATAATTTTAGGATGTTTAACTTTTCTGTGCTGCAGAAAACTTGAAAGCTGTTGAAATGTGTCAGTCATTTTTACACAGTGTTTAAAACCGTGCAGCAGCTTTTTCGTTGCAGCTTTTCTGAATTTTTAATGTAGACATTTCAGTCTGAGGTTGAAGATACTAGCGATCTAAATGGAATTAAATTATTTGCAAATTCCTGGGAAACTGGTCATGTCAGATTTCCGTATATCTGAAAACTACCTGTTTTGTTTTTTTTCCTGTTTCTTTGGATTTTGTGGTAAAACAGTGTGTTTGTAACTTTTAGACAGCTTTTGATTTTGTGGGTTCAATTTGATCTCTTCTTTAGATAGATACTAGTTCTTTTGGATGTGCCTAAACATTATAAAGTAGAAATTAAGATTCCAATACTGTATTGAAAAAATGTTATCACAGCTTTTAGTAAATGGAAAAATCCTTGGCAGCTTTCATGGTTTTAAATGTGAATTATTTTTCTTGCTGATCTGCTGTTATGTAGCAGAATGTGTATTTATAACCTTGAAATAAAAGATTATGCCTGGAGACCTCCTGGAAGACTTAGCCTGGTAGGGTAACAACACATCTTTAAAATGTTTAAATTAGCAATTTCTGGGCTAGCATAGTAGTATTAAGATAAAAACTTTGTGTTGCTTTTGATCTCTTAAATATTCAGTTGCGTATTTAATGAAGAAGCAGTGTTTCTTTAAAAATGTTCTTAAAAAAATCTTTTGAAGATTTACATTAGAGAAATAATTTTGGAGGCCCATAAAATTCCCCCTGCAAGGGTGCACTGCATCTTCCAAATCTTGAGTATGTCTCATGTTTTCTTTGAACTCCTCTATTGGAATACTGTATTCAGCTTGTGTTTTCCTTCTTCCTAAAATAGCTCTGGTCCTGACATTGAACTAAAAATACCTCAATAATTGAATTGTATGCTGTAAAGTTAGCTTTTTGGGTCATGCTAAGTGACAAACCTGGAGAAATTTCTAAACTTAGTGGTAACTGATTCCTTTGTGTTCTTTGGTGCTCTTTGTACCTAAAATGTACTCTTCCAGAACTTGTTCATTAGGAGACTGACTGAAAGCATTTAAAAAAAGTGTAGTGTGTTATGTCTTCTCCTCTGATCCTGTGTTGGAGAACTTAATGTGAATTCTGCTAAAAGAGCAGGGGAAACTTCCCTGCCTGCTTTTTTAGTACTGTGGTTAGATTTGATGGTTTTTAATTCTTCTTTCAGTAGAACTAGTCTTTCAAGCTCTAAATATATTTTTTTTGTTTGGTAAGCAAAGTTGAACAACCCTCTCCTGTAATAACATTCTAACATTTTGGTTTTATTTTCACAGGATATTTTTGTGAGCCTCTCACAAGTTGATGGGATGTACTTTGTCTGCAATATTGATGACTTTAAATTTCTAGCAGATATGATTCAGCACATTCCACTAAATCTACGATCACGATACGTCTTCTGCACTGCACCCTTGAACAGGAAAGAGCCTTTTGTGTGTACCACTTTGCTGAAGGTCAGCTATTTTTTTTCCCCTCAAGAAAGGTGGTGTTTATATTGGACCAAGAGGGCTTTGGTGCACTGGGGCCATATCTAGCTGCTGTATTTGTTGTGGGCTTTGCCATCAAATCATTTGAGAGCATTCTTAAAGTGCTCACAGGTAGTATAAGAGAGATAAAATAGCTGGACGTGTATTGAATTCTTCACTATTTTTATTGATGAAAGCTTTTAACTTTGGAAAAGTGGTTCTCGTGATGTAAGTTAAAGTTTGGACAGCTTCTCTGCTGTTTGCCTCTTAAAATCCTACTGCTTGTCCTTGTATGTCAGCTCTGAACTGGGAGAGATGAGATTTGTGTTCCCTAGTCACTTGTGCGCTGTTAAACTTTGCACTACAGTGTTCCTAAAAGCAGTCATTAAAAACCAGGTTACTGTTCCTTTGAGCTATTAGCTTGTCAACAAAAGAAGAGAATCTGGGATTAAGGGTGATTGCTGATGCTATAATACAATTACATAGAATTTAAACCTCAGAAAACACAGAGCTGTAAGTTGCTCTCAGAATTATGTCACTTTACTTTTCAGGCCTGGATGAATTGTTTTTTGCTGTGCCCCCACAGCGATTATTTTGAGGAATTTACAGTCAGCTGATTTTTCAGGTGTAATAATAATGTCACTTGGGACTGTTACTTTGTTAGACAGTATTGCCATTGTTCCCTTTTTAAAGACTGCATTCAGTGTTCAAAACGAATTAGTATAAAAATGAAACTGACTGGTGCCCTCCTATCACAAGTATTAGAACCCTGCTTTTCAAAAATGACTAAGAAATGTGTGATTGATTAAAGAGTTGGAAAAAGTGCCTCGTTAGGAAAATGCTGAGCTTTTGGATTCCAAGTACTGAAGGTGTGGAGGGGCATAATGTGTTAGAGGGAGGTAGGCAGGCTGTTGTGAATGCTTGTGTGAATTCCTTGGTCAAGAAAACCCACCTTAGTAGCAGCCAGATAGGAGGCAGTTATTCCAAGTCATCAGAACTCCTGAAAATTTCAGATTTAAATCTTACTTATTTTTCTGTTAGTTGATGGGCTGAGGTGTCTGGGTTTCAGAAGAGCAGATTTCTAGTGCAGATTAATCTGTTTGGTTTGTGATTAGTGTGTTTCCTAAATCAGGGAATACATTTAATATTCTAAACCCTGGCAACCCTGAAACAAGATAATTAACAAAATAGGAGGAGGAGGATTAAAGAAGACACGAAGTCCATCTGCTTTGCTAGATGAAATCAAATGCCTTCAGAGTTACTCTTTTCTGGATAGCTCTGTGGTTTTGTTTCTGAACTCTGTGCATGGCCCATGGACAAATTGTGTTAATGAGGCCCTGGAAAGGAGACGTGACTCCTGTGTTGAGTAATTAAGTAAAAGAATGTGTGGCATTTGGCTTGTGTAAAACAAAGCAGGTATTTTGTGGAATATTCTGTGTATACAGACTATGGGGAATTTAACTCTTTGGGGATTTCTTCTTTCCTGACTAACTGAGGGCTTGACTGAATCTGTTTTTCAGTTTGCACGACAGTTCAGTAGAAATGAGCCCCTGACGTTCGACTGGCTCTGCCGGCACACCAAGTGGCCCTTAGCTGCTCCAAAAAACATCAAGGAACTTGTACACCTTGAAGCTGTGCACGATGTTTTTGACCTCTATCTGTGGCTGAGGTATTGTCTTTGTGCTTGAAAACTGCTTTTTAAAGTTTTTTTCGTATTATTTATGACTTACAGTCCTAGAAGTGCAGTATCTTCAAGCCCATATATATGTGGTGCAGAATGGGCTCCTTTGGCCTTTTAGAGGGTCTTGACAAATGCATTGTTGAGGGAGTGAGTTCTGCGGGAAGCAGGTTGTGACTGACAGAAGGAGAAAGGTAGGAACAAGGTGATCCTGGACTGGAGCAGCTGAAATCCAAATTGAAATACAGTGACCTTGCCATACAACATGTAATAAATCTTCTTTTTACTTAGTATGTTTCCCATCTTTGTCCCAGTGAGGAGGTTTAATTGTGTGGCTTTTTTGCCTCTCTTCAGTTACCGCTTTGTGGATATGTTCCCTGACGCTGTCCTTGTAAGGGATATTCAGAAAAAACTGGACGACATTATCCAAATTGGTGTCTGCAACATCACAAAGCTGATCCGAGCATCCCAGTCTGCAGCTGCTTCTGGCACAGCTGAAGCTGTGTCAGAAGACTTTCCTCTGTCCAGGACTCAGAAGGATGCCAGGGTGGTTTCAGACCGTCACGGTGCAGCCTCCACAGAGGCACTGTCCATTGCAACGGAGGCTGCAGGACTGAGAAGAGCGAAGAACTCGAGACCCTCTCGGCTTGGTGGCAGGCAGGAGGATGTGAAAAGCTATGGACGTGGATCTCTTGCCAACAGATTGCTGCGGGAGGGACTTCTGACACAGGAAATGCTGAGACAGCTGGAGAGTGAGTGGCAGGATCAGCACAGGAATGGTGGATACGGCTTTGGTTCCAAAAGAGATGATCAGCATAGTTCAAAGGAAACAAGGAAAAAAAGAAAATAGAACCATGTCCTAATTCTGTTTAGTTTTTATTCATAAAATAAAATACTATTTTAATAACCTCTTTGGCATTTCATGTTTACACTGCTGCCGCTCCTTGATGTTTTTCCTTCTCCTGTGATGAGTAATGTGAACTGATCAGAGAAATGGACTCTTAAAAGCTCAGAGGCCATAAGTCTGTTTTTACCACTCAGCTGTACACTCTTTCCATCATGGTGTTCAGCATAAGTGTATGATCTGCTGCTCTGTGAGAATTTGAACTTGGTGTCTTCTTGCAAGATATCCTCTCATCATCAATAAATGTCACATATTTCACTAGTAATGAATTAGCTACTCATTCCACCACTTCCCAAAGGGCAGAGTTTAACAGACCACAAACAAGTAATGAACAGCCTGGAACAAAATTGGCTTCGAATGGTAATAGGAGTCATGTGCCTCTAACCATTGTGTCCTGTGAAAATGTGGAAGGAGGTGAAAAGCATTGTGGCAATATGTCAGGAGTGATGGAATTCTGGCCACAAGAATTTTGGAGTGAATTGCAATTCTGTAATCTGAGGGGTAATTATGATGCTGTGTCATTTGGTGAGCAGTTTTGAGCTCCCATTATGGATACTGGAGAGAGAAAAAATCAGATGCTGAAATTGCTGTGTATTTACAGAACTGGGTTTCAGCACTTGTATGTGTTGCTGGGCTGCCTGAGGAGAATAATGCTACTCTGGCCATGTATCTGGGGTTGGCTGTGTACAAGTGCACAGGTCCTGCTTGTGTTAATATCAATAGGCAAACCTTTAAAATCCAGGTTGAGTTTCACTATCAAATACCTGACTTTCTCATCAACTGTGTTTCTCTGTAGTCTGAAAGCTTGTTCTGAATCCTCTTTTCTTTCTCTTCATATCAATCCTTGATGCTGCTGTTCAGAAAGAAATCTGCAGCAGTTTGAAAAATGTTTTTGCAGCTGTTTTCAGTATAGTTCCTGTACTCTTCCCTCATTGTTTACTAAAAAGCAAGCAGTGTGAGAATGTTTCTAGTCCACATGATCTCCTGCTGGTTTCAGTACAGTACTGGTGGGAAGAGAAAGTTTTAAGTCCTTCCCCTGCAAAGCTACTTTTTTTTTCCTCCCCCAAGAAAAACCAGGCAGCTCTATGTGTGTGGCAATGGCCATGTGAGTGTTGTGGATTTTCTGCTCTGTAGAGGAGTAGTTCAGTTTTGCTTTTCCAGAGTCCTGCTGAACAGCAGCATTAACCCTTACAAGTGGGTTGCATTTGCTGCTATCACACAGCTTGTGTGATGTGGATTATGTGATGGAGTGGTACTCACTGGAAGGGAAGCAGTAGGTATTCAAGCCTGCAGCTTTGACCACATGTATCATCCCACTTACTCCTGGGACTGCACTTCCCCAGATCCAGGGTGGATCTGCAGACCACTGTTTGAAACCACCTTGGCTGTCCACCATGGACAAGTCTTGTTTTCTCTGCCCCAGTGTGTGTGAGGTTGGCTTGTGGGAGACCCCCACTGATATAGTGCTTTGTGTTTTTTAGGTTGAATTTATCCTTTAATCATACAGTAAGCTGAGTACAAGTGTGTATTTTTGCGTAAGGAAAGAGTGTCTGGGACTTTGGGGTGTAAGCCAGCCTTGTGTTTCAGCACCAAGCCTTGCTGTAAAGAAGCTAAATGACTATAAGCATTCTTTTTTGTATTTTGCTGAGATTAGCACTTTGCATAACTCACTGCTTGTTTCCATAGTGACTCCATAGTAACTGTTTTAGGAGATCTGAAGTTTATTCAGGCGTTTCCAGGCTGACTTTATGTAAGTTTTCTTCTGAGCTAATAGTGTGGCTGTCATTGACTCCCATTAGAATGACTGCCAGATTGGTCCCATGTGGTACAATCTGGACTGGTGCGATGCAGAGCTACCCCAACTACCCATTTTTCACCTGCCCTGTGGGGCTGTGCTGAAGCTTTATTTTTAAGCAATAACTGCACTGTTCTCTTGATGTGGGAATCAGGTTTGCAAAACTGTTTCAGGTTCAGATTTCCAGATTAATTTCAGGCATTGATATTAGAGATGTTTGGAAGTTTATTCATTAATTGTTTTTCTGGTGCCCTTCAAATGTAAAATGCTAATTGTAACAGCACTGCTTGGTAAAATCCTTCTGTATTTTAACCCCAGTATATTCTGTTCTGTCTGGACTGATTTTTTCCCATCAGTCCACTCAAGTGTTCTGCCTTACTTTATATCCTGCTGTTGCACTAGGAGTGGTGTATGCAGGAAGAATGAATATAGGGATCCCTTTCTCTCCTGAGCTTTGATGAACTTACAGGAATATAATGGGGAATGAACCTGCTGGTGCTGCAGGGAAGGGAGAATAATGTGTTCTAGGAGTTGGTCTTGGAATCATAAACTATAAAAAAGGACTTCCCCTGATGACTCACTACTGACCTTGTCCACTGTCTCCTTGTTTACCTGGGTACCAAATTTAGCAGCCAGCATTGCTGCTGCCTTTGATACCTCACCAAAGATAGATGAGTTTATTGGTAATAAAATGCTGATTGATAATGGTGCCTCTTCCTGGAGGTAACAAGGGCATGTTTAGCTGATGTATTTGAGACTTTTTTTGTGAGTTTCCCCATTGTTGCTATGAGCTTCTTTTTTCTGGAGGCCTTTGACTGCAAGGTTGTGGGAGACAGATGAGCACCAAACCCTTCAGGATTCTTCACTGTGCTGTGAGATGGATTTTGGAGGCAGAACTGCAGGAGAAGAAAGTAGAGAGGGGAGCATTACAGTTTTAAAGTCTCCATGGCCCTTGCAAAGCAGGGAAGGAAGTTTTGTGAATAACTTATATTGGGTGCAGCTCTAACAAAAGAGAAAACCAGCATTGCCTCAAGCTTCCAAGCTGCGTGCAGTTGGAGCTGATCTGTTCACTTGGCCCTGGATTGGTTCCTCCTGTCCTGGCCAGGGTATGTACAAAATGGCTGTGACACTTTTGGCTGTTGGGCCCGTGGTCCGCTGAACTGTCTGTGTGGAAATGAGATAATGTCTTGTCTTTTCTTGTGCAGCAGCCTGCCGGAAGCTGGGATGCACCAGGGCTGAGTGAACAAGTTCCGCAGTGATTCTGACATGTCAGGTATTTCACAGAGCCTGCTGCCAGTTTAGGAGCATTTAGATCTTTGAGACCCTTTTCCAGTGGCGTCTGTCAGAGAAAGAAAGAAAAGAGAGAATGAGAAATAAATCTACTGTATTACAGACACAATGAGCTCTGGATCAAAGTGGGATGGAGCTTGAAAGGTGATGTTTTCAGTTTTGCTGGCCAGAGGGGTTGTGACTCGGATTGCATGGGTAAACAATGAGGAGAGAGACAGTCCCTTTGGGAGTCAGTGTCTGACTTAACAAGCCAGCAGTTATTAAAAGATTAATAGAAGAGAAGTGAACCGTGCTTTCTGGCTGGTAGTGTGGCTTATTTTCTTCTTTCTTTTCTCTCAAAGGTCAAAGGCCTAATTTTAGAACAAGCCCTATTTATGGACTTGCTCAGCCACTCTGCTTTACTCTTGTTCTAGAATAATGGAAAATAAATAGAGCTGGCAGGAACTCCCAGTGTCCAGAGCTCATCCTTGATGCAAGGCAGAAGGAGAAAAAGAAGGACCTGTCCTAGCAGAGGTTCCGTATGATTTGTCTCTGCAGAGGGAGTTTCCCTCCCTCAGCTCTTTCAGTCTTTCCTCGTGATCAGAAGCTGGAAAAATGTGACCTGTGACTGCTTCTGATGTTCAGCAGAGCTAACTCTTTCTGATCCCTGCCTTATTGATGTGCCATAGCTGACAGGACTGGGCAGACTCCTCTTTCCAAGACTGGTGCTGAGTATGGAGTTGAGTGTTGGTTTGTGTGCCTGTGGACTATACTCCTGTACAGACAGCCCACTGTGATCTGTTGTACTTTTTTCTTTTTGCAATAGCTTGAGGTTGTTTGGTCCACTCTAGGCTATGAATTGATGTAGCCAGACGTGCTTTCTACTGACTGGCTGCCCCTGCACTTCTCTGGATCTCTTGAAAATTTTCAGCAGTTCTTTGTGTTTCCTTACATTACTTGGCACACCCCTCCCACCTTCTGCTGTTTTTCTAATCTATCAAAATAATTTTTAATTATTACCTTGTTGTGCAAAATTTTGGGTGACAATTGTCTGCAGTAACTGTGTTCAGCTGAACAGTAACTGGGGAGGGGGAACACATTGCATGTAGCTATAGTTTGAGAGTGAGCCTCTAATTACCCCCTGAGAGTGCCTGGTCTGTGGGGTTTTTTTGGTGTTGTTTTTTTTTTTTTTTCCCTCCTTTGTGTCAGCATTTCACCGAGTTTTCTTCTGATGACGTTTCCACAGTCCATATCACTTGATACAGTGACAAAATCCTGGAAACACCAGTGTATTCAGAATGAATTTGAGACTGATGGTTAAAGGCTGTGCCAAAATCTGATGGTGTAAGGAAGCTGCTATGTGGTGCTAGTTAAAGGCATGCTCCCAGTGGGGCAGTCTGATACCATACTGCTGCCTGCCAGGTAAATCTGTCCTCTCCCCAGGTTTTGCAGGATCTTCACTGGTCTAAAGCTTTGGGCGAAGGGAGAAGAATGGGTCCAAAACCTCTCTGCTGGGAATTGCACAAGAGGCATTCCAGCTGGGGGCAGGGGTCGGTGTGTCTCTGCTCTTTTACACAGCTGAAGCTTAATTGGTGCAAAGCTGCAGATAAGGGTTCGCTGTGCAGAGCTGGAGTGAAGTTAATTCACGCAGAACAGCTTGTCTCACAAGTGGGAGCGCTGAGCAGAGGGAAGAAGGCTCCTCATCCTAAAACTTTTAAGTTCGCAGATTCCCTGCAGCGCCGCGCTGCGCGCAGCAGCGGTGGGAGCCTGTCAGCCCCTGGAATGAAGCGGGGCAGGCTGCGTAGCAACTGCGTTGAGAAGTGGTAACAATTCCCAAGTGGGGCAGTAACAAAATCGATTTTTCTCCCCTTCAGCTTGGCGGCTCTCCAAGTGCCCTCTCTGGCACAATGAAGTGTGTAGCTGGGGAGGGAGGGACTTTGGGTTGATGGGGGGGGGGGGGGGGTTGATACAAAGAGGCAGAAGTTTAATCACTGACCTGATCACACTGGATGGATTTATTTCTGGACTCAATTTCCCAGGAGCTCCACTATTCCACACTGGGGAAAATGCCTCTGCTGAAGTTTCTCTAGCTCCAGCTTCGTGAATAAAGATCTATCGCTTTGGAGTTATTCACAGCAGCTCTGTCACTACTGACTCATCTGTCTGCTTCAAGAAAATGTTTGCTGTCCACTTGCTAGCTTTCCATTTCACAAAGCTAAAAGAGGACCAAATAAAAAAGGTAAGATGCAGCGTTAGCTGATTGCTATTTTAAGAACTCTGTTACCCAGATATGGAAGGGTCTGCAGTACGTAATGCAGACCATATAATGGCATTATCCACTAAAACCATTCAGACAAATGGGGTAGGAGGTATTTAGACCTTAAACCACCTGACAAGTGTGAAAATAGGTCTGGTTTTCCCTGCACAGTTAAAGTGCTCTTCCAGTAATACAGCAAATTCTCTTCCAGCAAGGGAAAGTGCTTGAGCTTTACCTGGCATGCCGTGGTAGAGCCCAGAGGACAGAAGGGATGACTGTTGTTGAGTCGCTTTGCAAGTGTAGCATGAATGATGGGATTTCTCAGTCTGAGTGGGAATCGGAAGTCAGTCACATAGCAGGGATAGGGAAAACCCCTCTGGTCTTTGGTCTGGGTCTGCTGAGATTCGGGAGAGATTTCCAACTGGTGTTGGGATTCCTGTGCCTCCTCTCTGGTTATCCAAAACTGGCTAATCACTCTGATGTTTATAGGTGTGACCTTTAATTGCAGTTGGAAAAGCTCGAGATGGCTCAGATCTGAAGCTGTCAGTACTGGGAGTGAGCTGCCTAATGGCTGCTCTTCCCTAATTTACTTTCATGGCCATGCTGAAAAGGGTTTTTGGGCTTATGTCCATCATAAGACCACGTAAGACCTGTAAGCTTCATGGGTCAGAGGTCCTCTGGTTTGTTGACATGTCTCCTGCACGTCCTCTATTTCTGGTGTGTTCACTGAGTGCTGTCAGGTGGCCATTGCTGCCAGGCTTCATCCTCTGATTTTCCAGCCAGGGGCTGGAAAGGTGGGAGGTGGAGCTGTCTGCAGATGCGTGGTGGGAGATCCAAGGTCCTGGAACACAGATCTGCTTTCATCACTGAGCTCATCAGCAAAGTGAGCAGCCCCATGTTCTAATGCCTGTACCCAAAACATAGAGTGACTTGTTCCAAGGAGGACTTCTTTCATTAATTCTCTTTTGGAGAGAGGCATTCCAAGAGAGGTACTGGTATCTCAACAATCAGATGTCTCTGACTCAGTCATAGCCCTTTTATCCCTAGGATTTAATGTGATCAGAAAAAGGCCTCGCTGCCCCTCCCCTTCTGTGAGGAGCTGATCTCTTATCTAGACAGTACTATTTCTTCTTTGTTTTTACTAGGAAAGAGAAAGACCTTGTGGAGCAGTGCTTGGGTGTAGTGGGCTTTGCAGAGAAACATCCAGCTTGTAGCTGAGTGAGGACAGTGGAGTCAAGGGAGCAGAGGAATTCTGGCAAACCCATTTTAAAAATCAAAGTCTTTCTTCGAGGTACAAACCAACCCTTCCTCAAGGCAAGAAACCACATGATCCTCAGAATTCTCTGTTAAGTAGCCTAGGATAGGCTGTACAGAACAGAATTGATTTCTCCCTTATTAGAAAGAAGGAAAGTCTTCCCACCTCCCTCCCCAGGCTTATTTACTCTGTGGTAGCAAAACCAAGAGCCTGCCTGCCATGAAAACAATGCTATTTCCATAAATGAGGCAAGGCACTGTTCCTATGCCATGGGAGGGGGGGGGCAACCAGTTTGGTTTAGCACAGCCTGGCCATTCCCATGTTTACAAGTAAATGGTTATGACAGCAGGGCCTTGGTCTGGTTGTAGATCAGGTTGGAGAGCCAGCAAACTCTCCTGAGCTCTGCCTTATCTAGTTCCTTGGAGAGGGATGTCTGCTCTAATGCTTGTATGTAAACAGAGCGGGGAATGCAATGTCTGTGGGCAGCAGGGAGCTAGTGCATGTTCTCTGCAAACACACATGGCAATTTTTATTGCTCTTAAGAGCTTTTTCCTCCACAGGGATTTCTGTCACAAGGCTATTTGGGCCTGTGTCAGAGGGCATGAATGCTGTATGACTCCAGTCACTGTGTTTTCTCCAAAAAATCAGTAAGGGTACATAGGCTAAGATAATGGATCCTACATTGTGGTGGGGCCTCAAAAAACCCTCAGAGGAAATCACGTGCTTGTGTAGACAAGGGTTACAAACACAAACCTGAATAATGGCCTTTTCAAGGCACAGCTATATCCAAAGGCAGCTGCTGCTCTAGGACAACTGTATTTTAATACTTTCTCCTCTGTGTGTGTTAAGTAAGTGCTGGAGTGACTTTCATGATCCTGGCTCTTTCAGGTGGGTGACCATTTCTGACCATCAATTTAAAATGGGACTGTGAATAGGTAATGAGTTTGTGCCTCGTTAAAACAGGTGGCCAGTCCAAATGGCTGCAGAGACCAATTTATCTACAACCTGCTTTGCCCTCTGTTTAAACAATGCAGCCTTTTAAATCCTGCCATATTGCTGGTGGGACTTGGTTTGTGTCCTTCCAGACCTCCCTGTGTAAATGGGACTGATGAAATGCTCTGAACAGATAAAGCACGCTAGCAACACAGCCCATGGTGCAAGAGCTGAGTGTCTGTAGTAACAAAGCTACTAGAAAAAAAAAGAAAAAAAAATTTTCTTTTCTGTGTTAATCCTTTGTTGTATCCATCTACGTAGTTTCTAGGCCACACTACTTAGAGCCCTGTAGATATGTGCCAGTGCCAGCAGCGTGTGGTCCTTAAGGAAAAAAACCTTTCACTTTGCCCTGATGAAGCTGTTCATAAACACTGATTAACTTCTCTGCCAGTTTATCTGAATGTAACTGCTTCATAGATACTTTTGAATTCTTTTATATTCAACTGGCTACTATTTTGATGTATTCTGTGAGTTACAGACCTTTAATAAAGGGTATTGATTGCACCCAAAAATGTATTTTAGATGTAATCCTAGAATCACAAGAGAATGGAGAGCAGAGCTGGAGTGAGAAAAAGGCTTTGAGTTCCAGCCTGGTGTGCCAACAGAGTTAATTGTCTGTGGAGTGAAGCAGTAGCTGATTAGATGTTTTTGGGTTGTGGCTGACAGGCTTGGCAACTGTTGGCATTTTCTGGACCTGCCTTGGAGAGGTCAGATTCTCACCAGATTGAGCTACTTTGCAGTTCTAGTTCATTACATCTATAGCGGGAGAGGATGTTGTGAAAACAGCTTGTCAGGGTCTCAGGCAAATCTCATGGGCTTACACAGATTGTCAAGTTACTGAGCCGTCAAGAAAAGATGGCCATCTTCTAGGCAGTAATTCACCAAGGCTGCATTAAACGTTTTCCAAACAAAGTTGTTTTAGAAGAGTCAATGTCCTGATGGTGACCTGGAGCTTGCACTGACAGTCAGGAAGCTGCTGAGGTTAGAAATGAAATGAGCAATCAGCAGCTGCCTCTGAGTAACCGCTGCCATCTCTGCAGGTTGACAGGTACCTGTACCACCTGCGCCTCTCCGATGATGCCTTGCTGGATGTGATGGCTCGATTCCAAGCTGAGATGGTGAAGGGCCTGGGCAGAGACACGAACCCCACGGCAACAGTGAAAATGCTGCCCTCATTTGTGCGCTCTCTGCCCGATGGCTCAGGTAAGTCCCCCTGCTCCAGCTCAGCGCTGCTGCTGTAGCAAAATGAGCTGCCAGTACTCACGGCAGACACAGGGCGGCCAGTGGCTCTGGGTTGGTGTCTGTCTCATTGAGAAAGCACATGTGTGTATATTGAGCCTGGGGGAGTGCTGGCAGAGTGATTTTTTTTTCCTGGCGTCAGGTGGATTTTGACCTAATGCTGCTTGTTTGAGGAAAGGACCTAGGAAGTGCTCAGGAACAGCCTCTCCCATCTGTTCTGAGTGCAAGCTGCTCTTGCTGTAGGAGTTGTGGCTGGACATGGCAAGGGCAGCCTCTACAGCTCAGAGCCTGCAATGCAGTGTGGTGTGACCTGGCCTTCTTGAAGCCACAGGGAGGGCAGGATACTGCAGTGAAACCCCTCAAACTGCCAAGTGACAGCAACACGGCATCCTCAGAGCTGTGATCCCCAAACTCCACACTGCTTTTTCTAATTCCCCAAGAAGTGATCCCTTCTGCCCTTCCTTGCCTTCTCCCTTGGGAAAATCTGCTTCTGGGTGGAAGACTACCAGGAAATTGTCTGCTCCTCTTCTTCAGCTGAGACTTGAACAGAGAGGGAGAAAGTGCAGTAGTGCCCTCTGGGAGGATGTGATGTGAGATAGGAACTAAAAGCTCATCTTGTTTGGAGAAGTATGCACATCCAAAATAAGTCCTCCACTGGCTCCTAGCAGTGCAGCCTGACAGAAAATTACATTTTTCCTGGGTTTAACCAAGTTAATTTGTGCAGGACTGTCTGGCCTAGGTCAGGACTCAGCATAAACCAGCTGTGCAGAAAGCTGAAATGTTAGCTTTGTACCTTATTTCCACGTGACTTTATTCCTTCTGATGGTAATTTCTTTGCAGTTAAATGAGGAATAACAGCTTTAATGGCATAAAGAAGGTATCTGAAGGTAAGTCCCTTGAAATGAGGCACATCTGAGAGAAATTATATACAAGCTGACTGAATGGAAGAGGGTGCTCTTCCTTTGCTGCTAGCTTCATCAAAGAGAATGAAGTACTTCCTTAACCCTTGCAGTCTCAGTGACAGTCATTGGTCCTGAGGTTTCATGGGTCTCTGGTGCTGTCCTGGAACAGCAGGGAGCCCCGGAGGCCAGGAGACCTGGAAAATTGTATGTAGTGTCATCAGTGCTTCAAGAGTTGGATGTTTCTCAAGGCCAAAGTTGGACAGTGCTCTTCTGGTCTGCGTGGCCTTTCCAATGTGTCAAGGACATGCTGCAGCATCAAGCTGGGCTGTATCTTATCAACACAATGCCTACTAAGTATCACATTGATTTTTCTGATTTTGCTCTCTTGAAAAATCCTTGTTGGTTATTGTCTTGTTTTGAAAGATAGGTGTCTGCTAAGAAAGGCAGGAGCCTCTCTTTGAAATGGAGAATGTAAACCCCCTCCCTCCAAATTATTATAATTTTGAAATTATGGGGCTCTCAGGCAAAGATATGGGAATAGGAATAACAGTTCTTTACTAGGAAAATTTAAATAGAAATACAGTATTACAAAGAGCAAACCCAAAGCACTGACAAGGTCAGAATACAACCTGACACCCCATCAGTCAGTCAGGGTGTTGGTAGCAGTCCCATTAAATGGTGGTTGCAGTCCTCCTGCAATGGCAGATGTGGTTCAGTTTAAGCAGTGCTCCTGTAGAATGGTGCAGTTTTCCTCCAAAGGTCCAGCGATGATGTGGAAAAGTTCAGTATTTCTCTAGAATCCAGTGGAAATAGCCTGCTTTGGTGTTCCAAATCTCAGATTTTACCTGGGTGGGCATTGCTTGGCTCCTCCCCCTGGGTGGAGCATCTCCCAATGGGATGATGTAATTTTATCAGTCATGCACTGGGACTCAGTGGCCCATTAACAGGAGATATCTGCCTGGGGGAAGGATGGGTTATGGAAAAGATAAAGAACACTGCCTCACCTGGTTTAATCACATGGCACATTAGCAGAGAATATCTCCCTCTGGAAATAAAGATCACTGTGCCACCTGGCTTCAACAGATGGTGATAGAACACATACTTTTGGTCACATCCTGGGTTACAACCTAAGACAGTTATATTGCTTCCACACAGGTTAAAACTTCCAGCAGGTTTAAACAGCTCAAATTTGGATGGTTTTTCCCCATTTGCAATAGTAATTAACTTTGGGATTTTTTTTTCCTTGTGCCCTCAGTGTTGCTGCCTGACACAACTCATATAGAGCATCTTCTGTTTTTCATTGTTTAGGGATTAATGGTCTGACTAATGTCACGGTTTACTGAGTAACCCAGTCTCTCTCCTCACCTTTGATAGCTGACCATGGTATTTATTACAGGTAGAATTTCCTGCTTCCTTCCCTTTCAGGACAAGATTTAATAAAATTTAATCACATGTTTGGACTATGGAACAAAGATCATGCAAGGCTAGGCACATACCACTGTGTTTTCCTTTTGGGAAGGGCATTTTCCTGTGTGTGGGATAAACAATTGTTTTATTGTAGCAGTGAGACCAAACTGTCCTTCCATCTGAGGTTTGCTGCTGGAATTGTATGTGTCTGAGCAAGCCTGTGAAATAAAATGGTACTTTCACAGAAACACAAAAAAAAACCACTTGAAAAGGATGGTGTTGGCTGACTTTGGGCAGTAAATTAGCTTTGCCCCACTTGGAATATGACTTCTGCAGTAGAGCTGAGTCTTAACATATGCCTGCAAATCCTGCATCCTCTACTGGATACAGGTAAAGGTCTCACATTCTGATTGTCCCACATTTCAGGTGACAGTTTTGCAGACACTATGTGCTCTGGTTGGCTTTGCAGTTGCTTTGGGCCTTGCTTGCTGAAAAGCTCATCCTTCTGCAGCTTGACAATATGCTGCTGTGGAAGGAGCAGGGTGGACAAACCCAAACTGCCAAATAAAAATGGAATTAGCTATGACACAGCAAGCTAAAAGGGGAGACCTGCTAGCCTTGCTTAGGGTTTCCAGCTGTCGGTCTTTTTGATGCTCCCAGGATTATAGGAGAAGGATCTGCCTTGGCGGGGCAGGAGAGGCTGTGGCTGAGGGAGGGCCCTGGGCTGTGGCCATCAGCCTGGCACCTGAGCCACGCTTGGTGGCCATCCCCAGTGATGGTTGCCCGCTTGTGTTGCAGAGAAGGGTGACTTCCTTGCTGTGGACCTCGGTGGCTCCCAGTTCCGTGCTCACCGGGTGAAGGTGTTTGATGACGGGAGGCAGAGCAGCCAGCTGGAGAGCAAGTTTTACCCCACACACAAGGAGGTCACACAGGGGAACGGAGCCGAGGTAGGGCACTCCTGTGCTGCTGCTGTGCTGGAGCTCCTGCCTGCAGGACACAGCCCAACTGGCCTCTCTTTTTGGGCAGCTCTTTGATTATGTTGCTGACTGCCTGTCAGACTTCATGGAGACCAAAAACCTGAAGCATAAGAAGTTGCCTCTTGGCTTTACGTTTTCTTTTCCATGCAAACAGACCAAATTGGAAGAGGTAAGATGCATAAAGAAATACTCTTGTCAAGCCGAGCTCCTTGCAGAATCTGGAGAAGCTGTTGAATGTGGGTGTTACCCTGTGGCTTTTATGTGGGGTCATGTTTACATAGCTCTCTGAAGGGAGGCATGGGTGACTTCCAGCATTTAACTAGACTTGACTACCATTCCACCATTCATTTCTCATCTCAAGGCAGCATGATCTTTAAGCAAAAGCTATTTTATTGCTTTATCAGTACCCAATTCCACAGGAACCATGTGCCCCTGTATTAACACTGCTAGAAATAGACTTCTGTGTCCTGAAGCATCTTTATTTTTTTGATCACTCTCAGGTTTTTTTTATTTATTTACAGTTGATTCTGAATAGGAAATACCTGTAGCTGAGCTGCTTGAGACACCTCTTGGGGAAATGAAGGGCTGGTTGCAGTTATTTTGTGTTCTCTCATTCTAGCCTCTCTTATTTCTAGAAGTCTTTGGGTTCATTCCAGTCCTGCAAATGCTTTTTCCTTAATGCTTTTAGATTGTGGTTGGCATAGGAAAGCCACATGTGCATTAAATGAAGTACAGGGAGAAACATTTACAGAATTGAGACTTTATGACTGTAACTTTTTAGTTGTGTTGGTACTTACAGGCTTACTTCAAGTTTAGATGTTCTGGTCTGACTTGTTTTTGCTCAGTTTTAACATGTGGAGAGACATAGTGGACTTCTCCACACTCTTTAGTCTTGCCTGGCTTTGTGGTTTGTGTGCTTTTGGGTCACTGCACTGTTGCTTTTCAGGGGGTTCTTCTAGCATGGACAAAACACTTCAGGGTCAGAGGAGTTCAGGACACAGACGTGGTCAGCTCTCTGCGCAAGGCCCTCCAGAAGCACAAGGCAAGTTCTGTAGCTGCAGGGGCTGAAGAAGCTGAGTGGCCTCAGTAATTTCACTCAGTAATTTTACACACTGTGTTTCACAGCCTGGCTTGTGGGATGAAGGTTGGTAGGGAGAAACTGTCATCTCAGATTGGCACACTTAACTCTCTCAGGGCTTGCCTGTCCACCTCAGTCCGTAGGATGGAACCATTGATCACAATTTTTAAGGTCAGCAGTAAGACGTGACTAAATCTGCCCTTGAACTATCATCTAGCTTTTGAATAACGCTGTTTTTAAATACTTTGGAAAGCCTTGCTTTTCATGTTTGGTGCTATTGGTAACACCAGCCAGGAGATACAAGGCATCTTTCCATATCTTGATGACTTTGTAAGGAGGAAGCTGCACAGCCTTGATGGAAGGACTTTCTACCTGAGTGTGGTATTGCTGCACAGCTGTAGCTGCATTTATGTGTGTTTTCTGTCCCATTTGGTGGGCTCTGCTCAGGAGGTAGGATGTTATCCTTTCACACAGCCTGTCAGCACAGCATCCCAACACTCACACCAATAACATGTCACACTTCTGGCAAATGAGGTGGTGTTGGGGGAAAAAAAAATCCTTCAAGCAAAGAGGCTGGTGGGACACCTGAGGATTCAGAGATATTTGTAACTTTACAGGGCTGTGGGAAGAGTGATGTAAAAGGAAGTAGTGTCTTCCAACCCAGGAGTTTTCCTGAATGAGGCCTTCAAAATACAACCCAGGGAGTATGCCTGCATGCCTATGCTTTATCACACAGGAGGCCTTCTGAGCTTTTTTCCCTGATAATCATTCATCTTTATGCTATTAGGACATAGATGTTGATGTTTTGGCACTGGTCAATGACACGGTGGGAACCATGATGACTTGTGGATATGATGACCAGCGCTGTGAAGTTGGACTCATAATTGGTAATTTTTTCTGTTCACCATGAAGGGGTTTTTTCCATCTCATTTGTTGCATCACTGCAAATATGAAGCAGGAGGGAGTTTCACAATACAGGAAAGAGCAGAAAGAAAATGGAAAAAACAGTGGTTGGATTTTCAAGCCTGGCTGCCTTCTGTAAAGCAGCTGCTTTTATGCTGATCACATTGCCATCAAACACCAGACCCCATTTTGTCTGGGCTCAGTTGTGACCAGCATACTAAACTTTTCTGCTGACTGTCTAGAAAATTACTGTGTCTGTCCAGAGAAAGCTGAATTCCCCTCACGTCTGGTAGTTAGTACCAGCTATGCTTTCCAGAGTTTCTCCATTTCATGCACCATGATGCCTTTTATTAGGCGCACAGAAGTACATTTGAAAAAGGGAAAAAAAAAGTTTTTAAACAAGTCATGCCTTGGAATAATTTCAGTGGGGTTTTTTTCATTCACTGTGAAATGGTGATTTCACAGGTGCAGGTGGCCTATATTAGCATCCTGTGCCACAGTGTTATTTGTATTTTCTTCCAAAGACAATATACTGACTTATTACCAAAGATGTGGAACAAACAGTAGTTTATCCAATACCCACAGGGACTGGCACCAATGCTTGCTACATGGAGGAGATGAGGCACATCAGCCTGGTGGAAGGGGATGAAGGCAGGATGTGCATCAACACAGAATGGGGGGCCTTTGGAGATGACGGTGCTTTGGATGACCTCCGCACTGAGTTTGATCGGGAGCTGGATCTGGGATCTCTCAATCCTGGAAAACAATTGTAAGTGAATCCCTGACTGACTTGCAGCCCGAGTTCTCAGAGTGCTTTTCCAGTGTTTGCCAAGAGCCTCTTTGGAACAGGAATTCTCTTAAGTGAACCTGAGATGACTCGATGCTGGTTCTGTCTAATCCAGATCTTTCCCTTCTGGGAAGGGCGAGCACCTTCCACACCTCCCTGCCTCTGGACCAGGGATTGCTGCTACGGTTGCTCATGTGTTGTTAAAACCAGGCGGTGGCCCTGGTGTGATTCTGTGGAGGGCTAAAGAGAGGTGCTGGTGAACACCTGAAATCTTTCCTGTGCTCTATTCCAGGTTTGAGAAGATGATCAGCAGCCTGTATTTGGGGGAACTTGTAAGACTGATTCTCCTAAAAATGACAAAGGAAGGTCTGCTCTTCAATGGGAAAGTGTCAACAGCTCTGCTTACTAAGGGCAAGATTGAAATGAAACACGTGTCTGCAATGGAAAAGTAAGAACTTGTAAGGGTAGCCACTCTCAAAGTTAGTCTTTCACTAGCACAGCAGTGATAATGAAAGTGTAATTAAAATCTGTGGGTGCTGGGAACAATGCTGGACTGTTCATCTTGATTTTGCTTTTGCCTAGGAGAGAAGTTGACCTTTCTGTAAGTAGGAATGGGTGTAAGATAGTTTTAGCAAAGTACCACAGTAGCAAGTGTATTGGTAAACATCCCAGATTCAGGTTGTTTAAATAGCCCCTCTCGGGGCCTGAGTGTGTGAGATGATTGCTGCAGTTTTCAGTCTCTCTGATGTGGGAATACTGGGGCTGTGGAGATTATAGTTCAGATAATGGATGACTGCGTGGAAAACTTGGATTCTGGTGTTTTGAAGAGGAATTCTGGTCCTAACTGTCACTCCAGGAATTATTTTCTTTGACGTATTGAGTGAAGCTGTATATCAATTCTTGTGCTCTTCTTCTTTGGACTGTTTTATCACATTCTCTTCTTGACTAGCTGATTGGTCTCACCAAATGCTGAACCCCAGGAAGCAGCCTGTCTTCCCCTGGGTACCTTTGGGAATGCTGTGGGGAAACACATCACTGGTTAATGTGAACCAACTATGATGCTGTTTGATAGGTTGTGCCCTGGTCTCCTCTCATTTCTTCTTGAGCCAGGGTATTGATTTACACGTTTCTGCATTTGGTGGAGTATCCCTTTGTTTTGGGGTTAGGTACAAGGAAGGTCTGAGCAACACAAAAGAGATCCTTATGGAGCTGAACCTGTTTCCCTCTGAGGAGGACTGCGTTGCTGTTCAGCACGTCTGCACCATCGTTTCCTTCCGCTCGGCCAACCTCTGTGCCGCCGCCTTGGCAGCCATCCTGACCCGGCTCAGGGAGAACAAAAAGCTGCTGAGGATGCGAACCACTGTTGGGATTGATGGGGGACTCTACAAAACCCACCCCAAGTGAGTAACTAAAGAGGGTTTGATAATTGTTGCTGTTGCTAAGAGTCTCCATCTGCATGTGTGTGGCCTTTCAGAGAGCTGCCAGTTTTGCTTCAGCTTTGGGGTGAGGTCTGACTGACTTGGTTATTGCAGAGCTGTCCCAGGAGCTTTAGAATTTGGAGTGGGTTGGGACAAACATGACCCCTGGAATAATGGTGTTGGAGGAAATGCAGTTGATTTCTCAAGTGACTCCTGGGCCTCTATGACGCTTGCAGTTCACTGTGGATTTTTTCTGTTCCTTTGTTCTTTCGTTCTTTTCATTCTTTCATTCTTTCTTCCCTTCCCTCTCCCTCCACACCTTCCCTCTCCCTCCATACCTTCCCTCTCCCTCCACACCTTCCCTCTCCCTCCACACCTTCCCTCTCCCTCCACACCTTCCCTCTCCCTCCACACCTTCCCTCTCCCTCCACACCTTCCCTCTCCCTCCACACCTTCCCTCTCCCTCCACACCTTCCCTCTCCCTCCACACCTTCCCTCTCCCTCCACACCTTCCCTCTCCCTCCACACCTTCCCTCTCCCTCCACACCTTCCCTCTCCCTCCACACCTTCCCTCTCCCTCCACACCTTCCCTCTCCCTCCACACCTTCCCTGTTTTCGAACCTGTGCTTTCCCAAACCGACAACTTCCTCCAACTCCTCTCCTAAACTGCTCGGAGCTCTGATTGCAGGTGGAGACGAAAGGCCCTGCGGGAGCCTGAAGAAACCTCTGTGTCCTTGCCAGGTATGCCAAGCGCCTGCACAAGGTGGTGAGGAGGCTGGTGCCCACGTGCGACGTGCGGTTCCTGCTGTCGGAGGGCGGCAGCGGCCGGGGGGCCGCCGTGGTCACGGCCGTGGCACGCAGGTTGGCTGCCCAGCGCCGCCGCGTCGACGCCGCGCTCGCGCCCTTCCTGCTGCCCCCGGGCACCCTCCGAGAGGTGAGGGACAAAATGAGGGCTGAGCTGGAGTACGGGCTCAAGAGGGAGACGCAAGCCAAGGCCACCGTGAAGATGCTGCCCACGTACGTCTGTGGGACGCCAGATGGAACAGGTGAAGTTGGTTCCTGATAACCTGGAGGTGGTTCAGCAAAGTTGCTTGTCTGTTTTTTTTTTGGGGGGGGAAGGTGGGGGGGTACAGGGAATGTGCTAATTAATTTGGCACATGCCGGGGAGATTTATGTTGTCAAACTGGTGCTTCCTGCTCTATGTTATCTGTTATCTTCAGCCCCATGCTGATTTATCCCCATGGATAAATCAAGCGTGCTGTTGTCGGTACGTCATTCTGACTGTCAAATGTGCTGCTAGAAGTATCAAAACAAAATACTTTTCTTCTCCTTCAGAGAAAGGGAAGTTCCTCGCCCTCGATCTTGGTGGCACAAATTTCAGGGTTCTGCTGGTCAAAATCAAAAGCGGGAGAAAAAGATCAGTGCAAATGTATAACAAAATCTTTGCTATTCCTTTGGAGATCATGCAAGGGACAGGAGAAGAGGTAATCTGAAATGACTGTCTAACTGATCCATCCAAGGCCTTTTGTATGGGATTACTTGTGAGATTTATATGCTTCTTCTTTCCTTCCAGCTCTTTGACCATATTGTCCAGTGCATAGCTGAGTTTCTGGAGTATATGGGGATTAAAGGTGCTCGGCTTCCTCTGGGCTTCACCTTCTCCTTCCCCTGCAGGCAAGCCAGCATTGACAAGGTAAGAAGTGCAGCACAGAATGGGTCACATGGCAGCTCTGCATCTGCTTGGTACATGACATCATTTTGGGCAAGGGTGACTTGTTGTTTTGAAGAATTTATGACTTTGCTTTGCAAATTAGTTGTGTTTCATGAGAAAGTTACCATCCTGTGTTACTGCTCTGCCTGTGGGAGGCGGAACTTTCACTTCTCTCTGGTAAGTGGTGGACATGATTTGCTTTTGTTCTATAAAGATTAAGCCCTCATTACAGCAAGATGAAGTGCATATTTTTAATAACCCAAGAATATTTTTAATAACCCAGGAATCTTCTTATGCTGCTTTAACTCTTCTGTGATAAGAGACACCAAATGGCTCCTTCTGCTTGCTAAGGTACAATCCCAGGTTTTTTTTCCAAGCTGTGCTGCACTATAACTTCTGCACTATATTAGCTTCTTTTTGTTGAGTGTCAGTGGACAGACCTGAACTCACTTGTTCAGCTTGGAAGAGTTGGCTTTTTGATGGATATCTTTTATCTTTTCAGATGTTATGTAAGAAAAGATTATTTTTATGAATTTCCAAGAGGGGCAGGGAATGTTGTGCTGCTTAGTTCCAGTCATATATGTAGGATATTGGAGAAATGAGAGTCTGCTATTTTATTGAATGTTTTTATGTCCTGATGGGGTTCACAATAGCTTTTAAGCCTGGAAGCTAGTCTGCTCTATCTCAGTTTTCAGCTCACAGCTGAGAATAAAGCAGTAGGACTTGGCCTTTTGTGGAGATATTAATTCATATGCATTCTAAACCCACAGCATAGCATTTAAGTCTTGGCAAATTATTAGGAAGCAAATTGCAGTGTTGGGGGCAAACTGAGACACATGTGTGTCAGGGTTCCATAATATGTTGCTCTGTGTGTTTGGTCTTTTACTGTACTGCTAGAACTTCAGGATGTTTCTTAGTATCAGCTTTTCCTCCCAGTTGTCTTCTACTAGTTTTTCCTTTTTTCTTATTTGGACAGACAGTCTAGAGCTACTTAGGGAGTGTAAAGCTAATTACTTTATCTGACTTGAAAATCAACTTTTGTCAGGCCAGGTCATTGTCTGAAAAGAAGCAAATTCATATTTCCTGGAGTTGTGAGATCATACCAAATATCCTTCAGTGAATGAACTAAAAATTAACAGTAGATGTTCATTAATGTTTGATGGGTGCTTAGTGATTTACGGCAATAGTAGTTTTTTTTGCAGTCTTTCCCTCAGAGGTAATAGAATGCACAGGAGGTGAGATGATGTTTTCTAAATGAGATTTAGAAGGTACTGAGTGCAGTGCCTTGATAAAAAGCTGAGTAAACTTGGAGCCACTGTCATCAGCAGATGAGTAACAAAGATTCACGTGCACAACCTGCACTGGACACCCACAGTAACCTGTCCAGGGAAATACATTATTTGGGAAAAAAAAATGGAAAAAAAAAAAAGCATTGGGGTGGGAGGCAAGAAAAAGCTGATGCTTGCAATGTACAGTCTGCTCTTTGTTTGCACTTATGACTTTCTTTCTTTTCTGTTTCAGGGAACACTTGTGGGATGGACAAAAGGATTCAAGGCAACAGACTGTGAGGGGGAAGATGTTGTTGATATGCTAAGAGAGGCCATCAGGAGAAGAAATGTGAGCTATTTTTTTCTGCTCATTTCGGTGTATTTAATGCACCCTCATTCTTCCTCTGGCATTCCTGACTACTGATTGTGACTCATGTTTTAGGAGTTTGACTTGGACATTGTAGCAGTGGTGAATGACACTGTTGGGACCATGATGACTTGTGGATATGAGGATCCAAACTGTGAGATTGGCCTTATTGCAGGTACAGTGATGGTCAAGTGACCACTGTGAGAATGAAGCACCTATGCAGAGCTGGGCTTTGGGATCTCTAAACCAGCACCTTTTATCTGAGTTTGATATATGATGTTATTAGTTGCTTGGGGTTCTTGGCAGATTTGTGTGGTATTCAGCAGGAAACTTAACATCTTTAGCAGATAAGTCCCTGAACCTGTTGGACTTTTGATCATATCTCTGATGGTGCCAAACAAGTGTAGTCAGGGTAAAAAAATGCAAGCAGAGAGAGCATGAATTCTTGTTTTGACAAGTGCATTTTATAGTTACTGTGTAGCCAGGTCATAGACCATGGAACAAGAAAATATTATTAAAAAATCTGAATGAATTGGGCTTTTTTAGGTTCCCCGAAGTTTTGATCCAGAAATATGTCTAAGCATAGAATCATAGAATGGCCTATGTTGGAAGGGATTTTGAAATTTGAGATATGGCAAAGAGAACTTTAAGATGAACACTGCAATCATCTTCCATAAGTTTCTGGTGCTGCTTCACTTTTCCAGCTGAAGTCTTGTAATTTCTTCCCTTCTAGGAACAGGCAGCAATGTTTGCTACATGGAGGACATGAAAAACATAGAAATAGTGGAAGGGAATGAAGGAAAAATGTGCATTAATACAGAATGGGGAGCGTTTGGTGACAATGGCTGCATTGATCACATCAGGACAAAATATGATATAGAAGTAGATGAAGGCTCACTAAACCCAGGGAAACAGAGGTAAACATGGTGGTCCTGATGCCAAGAGCCTCATGAAGTCAGTCTTCAAGTGACACTGGCTGCCTTTAAAAATGTGCATAATAAATGAATAATCCAAGGAAATTTTAATATTGCATTTCTTTCATTGCTTGGTAAGTAACCTAGCTATAAAAAAAACAAAAAAACAAAAAAAACAAAGATGTACGTTTTTACCACAGGACTGTTTTCAAGATTTCCCTGCAAAGTCTAGGCCGGGCTTTGTTCCTCCTAGGAACAAAGGGTGATGTTTTCAAAGGCAAAATACAACTCAAGCAAGACCATAAGCTGAACTTGACTGTTCTTTGTTGGGTCAAGACAGTATTGATTAGGTGTGACTCACTGGTGAAGGCATGCAGGGACAGGGAGGAGTTTCACTTGAGTGTGGACTCTGGCTTCATATTCTGTTTAATATTGCAAGGGCTTTTTACAGCTTCTGTTACCATTTGGCATAGGTATATATATTGTAATTAATGTTTGCACTTGAAGTCAATGCAACAGATTTTTGCTGATTGAAAAATGGAGTTTAATGGCTACTGCTCTGCAAGCTTGGACTGCTTTTTTTGGAGTTCGTGGGGCATGTGCATACCACTCATGCTGAACAGAGCCTTCTCTTTAAATGAACATTTTTATTCCTCTTTTGACCCAACAGGTATGAAAAAATGACCAGTGGAATGTACCTAGGTGAAATAGTAAGGCAAATCTTGATTGACTTAACCAAACAAGGGCTGCTGTTCAGAGGACACATTTCGGAATCACTCAGGAAAAGAGGCATATTTGAAACAAAATTTCTGTCTCAGATTGAGAGGTAAAGTTGTTAGATTTACATGGATTTACATAGGTTTAAAGTCCTCTGGGACACCTAGAAAACAGTCTTTTGCAAGGGTGTGGAGCCCTTTCCTTCAAGAAGTCAATTAAGTCATAGTTTTCTTCTTTGTGCATTCCTCACCTTCCAGAATAACAATTAAAAATTAAGTGACTGGGGGAGTTACAGAATTGTTTTGTAATTATATGAATAATTATTTCCTGTCCACACAACTGGGTTATCTCAGATGCCTTAGTCATCAAACTGCTTCATGTGGGACTTAAAATCCTGCTTAAGAAAGTGAGAAGTCAGTGAATATGTGCTTAGCTATAATATATTCTGTGCCTGACTGCAATGGTCTCTAGGTTGTTTGAAGCTCTTTCTGCTGTGGTAATCCCTGAAAGGAGTGTCTCAGCCTTGAGATCTAAAGTAATAGATCCCAGGATCACAGCTGATCTGGCTCTGCTCCCTCATGGCTTTGGGAGTTACTGTTCATACCTAGGAGATGCAGCCTAACATGGCAAAGGGCATGGCAGGAGCAACTTTTCCATCTGAATTCAGACAGAATTCAGCCTTAAAAGAGCTGAAATGGCCCCCTTTCCTTTGGGCCACATGTGTGTGAGCTCTGGAGCTTTCCCTAACACCCCTGCTGCTCCGTGTGCTTCCCCGTGCGCAGTGACCGGCTCGCCCTCCTCCAAGTGCGGCACATCCTGCAGCAGCTGGGCCTGGACAGCACCTGTGAGGACAGCATCATTGTCAAGGAGGTGTGTGGAGTTGTTTCCAGAAGAGCTGCCCGGCTCTGTGGGGCAGGGCTGGCTGCTATTGTGGAGAAGAAGAGGGAGAACCGAGGTGTGGAGCGCTTGCAAATCACCGTTGGAGTAGATGGGACTCTGTACAAGCTCCATCCACAGTGAGTGCCACTTCCCTTTGCTGTTGGCTCGTTTGCACTGTGAAAACATACCAAGCTTTCTGCTGAGATGATTAAAAACACATTTCCCTGCATTTTGTCATTTGCCTTTCATAGCCGTAGGATCTTAAAATGTAAAGTCAGCTCCAGTTACCACTGGGAGGCTCTTTTCTCCGGGTTGTTGAGTGAACCTCACACTTACTTTCCAGTGTTTTGGCAGATTTCTACAATATATGAGTCTCCCAGATGGGAAGCTGTCTTGAGTTTTTGGAGTTGGGTCAGTATTCTATGAGCAAGGTCTAGAAATAGATGCATTAACTTTTGAGCTGGGAGAAGAGAATCTTCTTAATGATCTCTGGGGATGTGGGCAGTGTGTAGCAAGCATCATGCTGAACAAAACTCAAGTGGAGAGATAAAAATTAGAATCTGTTTGTGTACAGAAATCTCTTTCATGAACAGGAGAAAAAGTAAAAGAAAGCAATGGTTGAGGTTATGGTTCCTTGCTTATAGGTGAATCCAAAGATCTCAGACCAGAAAGCAGCTTCTGAAATGTTTTTTTCTTCTCTCCATTTCCCTTTCAGTTTTTCCACGGTCCTGCAGGAAACCGTGAAGGAGCTGGCACCTCAGTGTGATGTGACTTTCATGCTTTCTGAAGATGGAAGTGGGAAGGGAGCTGCCCTCATTACTGCAGTTGCAAAAAGATTGCATAATGTTGGACAGAAGTAGAAATGAGTGGTCAAGTAATTTCAGCCCTGCCAGGCGTGTGCAGTAGGGATTTGCTGAGTGGTGATTCAGGATAGCTTTGCCAGACACCAGTACACAGGTACCTTTTTTGGGGGGGAGCAGCTGATTTTGGCCAACAAAGATTGTGGATTTTTGTCCTTGGGTAATTTGGATTAGGTGTTTCTGCTCCCTGCTGGCATTATGTCTCGGCATACCACAGTCTACTCAGTTCTGTACTTCCTGCCATGGATCTCTAATGCACATGGGAGAGTGAAAACAAACCAAACCAAACAAAATGTTCCTTTTTACAACATCTTAATTAAGCTACTGCACCACAACCGAGTTCATCACCAGTTTCTTAGGATTAGTGTGCTTAGTTTTGTCTTGGCCTACCTCAAAGAATATTGAGATTCTGATGTTGCATCTTACCTAGTGGGTGTATTTGTTCAGTGCTTCACAGGTTTTACAATAAATTTACAGCTGAAATAAATTAATGGACTTTGGTCAGTGATGCTCTCCCCCCAACTGCTGCACTGGTTTCAGGTGTAATGTAAAGGAAAAAAAATGTGATTCCACAGAATATCACTTTGTGTCAAAATAAGTCAGTGCATCTGAGTCACATAAAGCCAAAGCAATGCTGGATGGATTCTGACTGTGACTGATTCTTTTGGTACTGAATGAAAGAGAGAATGTAGAAGGAGCTGCAATGTGTGTGTCAGGGCTACATAGAGGGTATCAAACAGGCCTCCAAAATTGCTGTTTAGAGGGGAAAAAAAATTCACCTGAATTTCTGAAAGTCTACTCTTTGTTTTCCCTCTGTTATCTTCTTGCATATTCCTGAGAGAATGGTTTCCATTTTGTGCAAAGGACTTTATCCTTGGTTTTCATTTTCTGTTGCCTGCTGCTCTGCCTGTTTGTAGTCTGCTTGTAAATAAACCTGTGCTGTTGTGAACCTTTGCTTCTCTGTCCAGTGCATCTTCTGAGCTGTGGGAAGAACATGCAGGCAAGTGGGAGCTTTCTTAAAACCTAAACCTTTCTTTAAATCTAAATCTGTAAGAGTATTCAGCAGCACTTCAGTGATTGTAAAGGCTGTTTGTAGACAGAACTCATGACCTTGTGTGACCAAATGTCCCTCACCTGATTTACCCAGAACAAACCAAAACAATAATATGGTACAGAGAAGCAGCAAACCTGTGTCCTGCCTGTTCCCAAGTATTCCTATCTCTTTTAATCCTCTCTTTGTGGGTATTTGTTTCCTTGTGGGCTGACAGCAGAAAGTGGGGCCAAGAAATGTGCTTTAAGCCTAGGTAGGTCAAAAAATAACTGTGGTGCAGGGGGATAAGCAGTTTGCTTTATGTAATAATCTGTAACAAGGCTGCCACGGGGTTTAAATTTAGCAATCACAAATTCAAAATTGGAAGCTACAGACTTTTGCTGTTTTGTAGGGTTTTTTTTTTTTAAGAAAAAACAAAATGTGTCAACAGCTCTGTGTCTGTGTTGGAGTTACTGGATGGGTAGAAGATACTTAGGAATAATTTTCACTTCTGAAGGAATTCCTCGTGGTACTGAGCTCACTGTACCAAGCAGTTTGGAACAGCCAAGTTGTAAATTCATATTACATTTAATGTTTCTCTCCTTTTGTCATGAAACAGTATTTTACTTTTTCTTTATATTTCAGAATCCACAGAGCTGCAGAAACCAAAGCTTCCTGTGCAATAAGGGCAGTTATCTGGAATGGAAGTTTGTTGCTGTTGATGAATAGGTTAAATTTGGAGGGACTGGGTGTAGAAGGGGGAAAAATATCAGATATTGAGTCTCTGTGGGGCCTAGAATAGCTCTTCCAGGCTGTTTTAGGCCTCAAAGAGAGAAACAGGGATTTCAGCACATGAAATCTTGTACTATCTGTGTGGTTTTGGGCCTTTTTGGGGGAGTGGATTCTTGGATTCTGCTAATCTGCAAAAGTGCAGCTGTGAATGAAGTATGTCCCTCTACATCTGGAATGAGGTGATGCAGACTTGCCCCCAGGATGGCCACGTGAGTATGGTGCAGAACACCTTTTGGACTTCCATTCTAAAGCCTGTTCTGCACAGGCAGAATGCAAATCAGTAACAAAACAAGGTAAACCCCTCACATTTACAAATAAATCCTACCTTGCTTTGGTTTTTCTTTTTTAGTCTTTTTGGGAAATGAAATGCTCACACAAAGTCAGTTTACACCTCAGCTGCAGTTATTCCTTTTTCTGTAGTACATTAGGCCTACACAATAATATTTTTTTGCGTGTGCATTTCTTTCTGTGTTTTTTTTTTTTTTTTTTTTTTTTCCCCAGTGAGTCTGTGGGTGCCATGGAACCTTTTCTGCCTTGCTCCAGAGCCAGGGAGCCTCCCACACTGCTCCCATACACATCCCCTGGGCAGGGAGATGGCATCTGAGCTGGGGGGCAGCTGCTGTCTGAAAGGGAATATGAGCAAAGCTTGGCTGGGCAGCCCTGAAGAAGGGCAGGATTGGCCCCTGTGGGATTTTACCAGGGATACAAACTTCACTTGTGGTTTCACAGGCATCCCACAAACACATGATGCTTTGGCTTTCTCTAAACCAGAACTTTCTCCATCTGGGTAATGATGCAGCATCAAGCTCCTGATCCTGTCAACTTGTGGAAACTCAGTGACTGGTGCAAACTTGTAATCTCCCTTGTACAGATATTAAACTGCTGAAGCAAAACACTTCTCTGCTATCTGTACCATCATGCGTGGTGATTCAGTTCAAAGCCCTAGCTCACAATAAAAGTAGAGGCCTTCTATTAAATGTAATGTGCTGCAGTTCATCACATGACATTTTTAGTCAATATAAAACAAAATGGGATTGTTTTGGTTTCACATCTTAGATTTTTTTTTTCTACTTTTACTTTTCTCCTGCTTCTTGGATAGCTTTGTGATGCTTCATTTCTGTTTTCCCTCCAGTTAATACATGTTGTGCTTGAATTTATCAAGTTTGTTTTGATGCTTCTTAAAGACATGAACATCTTTTTTTTCATGTATAGGTCAGACATGTAATTTGGAAAGTTGAAACCTCTTTAAATCACAGGTGTGACAGAAGTATTACTGAGAAGGAAATAAGGTTTGTACCTTTCAGAAATTCCCAGTAGATGGTTGCAGTTGCCTTTTCATCCATGGGATAAATATACTCCTAAATGTGTTATTTTGCCAGCTAGAGATGCATTTTGGTGGCTGTAGATTTGGACAGCACTGGCCCTTAACTCATAACCCATAGTAAGAGAAAACGCAGTAGCAGCTCAGTGGTGACATACTCCCTTTGTCACTCTGACAAAGTTCAAAAGTAAATATAGGATCATGTGGAAATCCTTCAGAAATCCTGATTAGCATGATCTCCCTTCTTGAGAAGTCAATATTATATGGGATTAGCAGATTAGTGTAAAGGAGTTTGAGGCTGAAATTTAGGTAATGCCAAAATGGAAGTATTGTTTCTTGGATCTTTCTTGATTTGTTTCTTTGTACTTGATGAAATGAGCTGGCTTGGGTTGCAGGTCACCATAGGAATAAGGTGGAGAGAGAGCAGGAGACTTGGTGAATGTTGTCCTGTTCCAGGTAAACCTACAGTTTTTCTAGAAAGGACCACCACTGCCTTGAACTGTCATTGTGGGCTTATCCAGAGCATTTCTCAGACTTGTAAAGTCAGCGATAAATACGTAAGTACATATAAAATATTAATATGAGGAACCTTTTCCTGTACACAGGTGGCCTGTTGAGGTGAGAGGAGGAAGGGAAATAAGGCAACTGTCTTCTTTGTCCCAGCACCTAAACCACTCTGTAAAGCTGATGTGGAAAGCAAGATATAAAGCCACCAAAATTTTAATGAATGTTTTCCTTTCTCTCATTGATACTATCACCTTGCAGGTGCACACTGAAAGTGCTGTAAACGTGATGGGTCATGTCTGTCTGAGAGGGGATTGCCAACATAATTTTGATCTTGTGTGCTTTTTTTAACACCCTCCAGATGCCAGCCCCATCCCTGCTCAACATTACACTTCACCTGCACTCTGTGTCCTGGGGCCTTGCACAGTCAGTAAAAGCTGTGTTCTGTGAAGAGAGAACAGATTTGGTAAGAAACCTGGTTAAACATGGCTTCCTCCAGAAGGCCCTTCCCACTTGCACAAGGAATTGGCCACTGAAAAATGGACAAAGGGCTCCAGGTGGGAGGATTCCTCTTCCTCTGCAGGAGTTGAAGAAACAAATGTTGGGGAATCTTGGCAAGCAGGAGCTTGCTGGGAGGAGTGGAAGAAGGTCCTTTCAGTCCTGATCTTTCCTGACTTAAAAATCCCAAATCAAAAACAACCCAACTCTCCAAAAAACAACGCAAATTCTTATTTTTATCTAGAAAAGTCTAAGTTAAAAACCAACAACAAAGCAAACAAACAAACAAAAAATAACCTCCAACAACCAAAGCTATATTAAAAAAAAAAAAAGCCAAACAAAAACAACCAAAAGAGAGGAGGGGGAGACTGAGTCTGTTTCACTGCCACTATATTTTATTTTCTTCTTTTGCTGGAAAGGAGAAAGGCTGTTTGGTGAAGAGGGGAGATATGTCTGAAGAGTATGGCACATCAACAGTCAAAGCTTCCCCATAAATTTATTGCTGCATATCAGAACAACTTTAAGTAAGTCTTAATAGTGGAGAAAAGGGATGACAGCAAGACAAGGTGTGGAAGGTGAAGAGCTGTTAATTACAAGGACTTTCCAAGGGAATTAACAGAGTTAAGTGGTTAAAGTGTTTATTGTTAATTGAGGGGGAGGCAGTGGGGTTGTTGCCTTACTGGCATCCATTTTATTTGGATTTGGAGGTGAGATGTAGCTCCCAGCCTCAGGCATCTCAGAAACAGGGTTCTGCTCTCAAACCTGCTGGCATTATTGATTCAATTTCCTTTTCTGGGGGCTGTTTTTGTTCTTCTCAATTTGCTGCTTGATGTTGAGCTTGCCAAAGGTTTCTGTGCACCTGGGAAGCCCCCGTTCCCCATAGGGAAGCCATCCTTGGCCAGGGATGCTGGGCCATCTGTTCAGCTGTGGGACCGGGACCGCTGCCCGCCAGGCAGTGGGAGAGGACTGTCCTCATTGTGTCAGGCTTGTCCCCTACTGGGAGCTAAAAAAAAGGCTGTTCTGTGCTGCCACAAGAATTGGAGAGCAGGGAGGTGTGGAGGGGATGAGATCCATGGGGCTGAGCTTGGCCCCTTAGTGCTCACCTGTGGAGTGAGCTGAGATCCTGGGGCAGCAGCCACCTCTGGCATAAATAAAGCACGACTTGGATTGGGATGGAATTGGTTAATGGAGCAGACCAGCTGGTGATGGACAACTTGGTCGTAGAGGGGAGCTCCCAGCAGGAGGAGAAAATGGATGGTGGAAAGGCGTGGAGGGTCTGAGCAGGTAAACAAGGAAGATGCTTTCCCAGCAGGCATTTCCTGAATACTTCACTTCAAAATGGAAAGTTACGGACGCTGATTTAGGAGCAGCAGCTGATTCTGGAAACAAATGGGATAAATACTGGCATGAGGGAAAAAAAAAAAAAAAGGTCAAAATTGCTGAAGGGCACATCTGCTGTGGCCAGTGATTCTGCAGGAAATGCAATGAAACCAGAGAGAGTCGAGGAAACTGGACGTGAACACAGTTCCCAGTGAAGCCAAATGAAAGCCAAGGGCTTGGGAAGTGCCTGTGACAGCGTGCTGAGAATTTGGCTTTCTTACACTGCCTCTCCAATGAAATGGATGTGTTTAATGTGGGCCCGAGCATGGCTGTGCTGAAGGAACTGTAAAGGTGTTTTGTGTTCTGAACTCAGAAATTCTGCTCCAGAGCCTTTCCTGTTGCTTTCAAGTGTGTGTTTTCAGAGCAAGGTCTATAAAGGGTTTTCAGAGCTGTAGGTCTAAAGCTCAGTCTGTTAGTCTGAAATTTGAATAACTGCATGGTCATTAAATTTTGCACAAAAAAGAATTGACTCTAAAAGCAGCTGATATGTTATCATGATTAGGGCAATAGCAATGCCTTCTTTCATCACAATGAAGTTACATTGTTAGAGAGCATAACTGACATTTTTTATTGAAAGATTAAGAAGAATTTGTTTACAGCTTGCAAACAAAGAGGTTTTAATTCAACAAACTGCAGCAGGAATAAGCAGTAAGTGGCATTTTCATCTGCTGGCTGGCTAGAGCTTTTGCTGCAGAATGCTGGGGATAGAGAAGTAAGAAGGAATTTGCAGCTCAGTATCTGCCCAGTAAAGCGTGCACCACGCTGGCAAATGCCAGAAAGCTGACGGGGAGAAACCTTGAGTGCAAGGAAACAAAGGGCTATAGTTAATATTAGCACCTTTTGGGAAGACCCCATGGATTTTGGAGACCAGCTTCATGCCACCTGCTGTGCAAAGGTCAAGGTATGGCATTTCTGAGGATGCTTTTGCCACGGAGCCCTCGGGATAACACCTGTCTACTCAGCTGGCTGCTGAAGTAGGTATCTGGGTTATTTTTGGTTCTCTGGGTTTATTGCTTCATGGTCTAATAGGCTCAGGAGCTAAGTGGTACTGGCATTTCAAAGTGGCATGTTGTGATTGGAAGGGGGTACTGTGGAAATGTTTGGAAAGGAGATCCAAATGAAGCACCATCGTCATTCGACTGCAGAGAGGCTCTCTTGCTTTTCAAATATATTTGGGATCCTGTTTGTGCTGGTGGTTGTGTCTTACTGTCCAGACTGCTCTCCAGATAAAGCCAAGGGTATGTGAAAAATTTGGTGTTTTCTGAAAGCAAATTCCTCTTGTGCAGTTGGAAGTACTTTGGATTTATTGTTCCAGCTCTGGTCAAAGTTTAAGAGCCCAAGTCAAACCCTGCTGTTCTGAGTATGCTGCAAAGTGAGGAAAAAGTCCCCTCGGGGCACTTAGGGTACTGACAAATCTCTGCAAAGAGGGTGCTCATGCCACCAGCCAGGGGAGCACCTGCTGAACCACTTGCAGTGACACTGCTGGGAGGGGAGGGAAAGGAAGGGGCTAATGCTGTAAAGCATGAGAGCTCCTCACCTGTGCCACCAACTTGTGCTGGCAACTTGAATGTGCAGCACCTGATGAGGAGGGCAGGTGATGAAACAGCTGAGGGTATTTTCTGGGTCTGAATGTTGACTGAGTGCCACATGCTGTTGTTGCTATCTGTCCAAAACAAGGCTACAGATAAAACTTGTGATTAAAACTTTTGTTTGTATCGATGTCAAATGTCGGAGTAGAAATATCCTGCTGGCAGACAGGGATGCCCATGGGTCTGTCAATGCTGGGTCAGGTCCCAGATGGGACTGGTGAACTCAGCAGCTGTCAAAGGAGCCAGGAGGGATGAGTGGCCTAAGATATAGGGGCTCTTGTGAGGAAACTTCTACCTTCCTAAAAATTGTATCTTCTTCAAGAAAGGAAGGGAAAGACAAGCAGGATGGGGTTATCTCTTGCCACAGTGAGTATTGGAACACAGCTGAAATCTGGGGGTAGAGCTGTTGGCCAGGAAGTCAACAGAGCTGGGTTCCCCATTTAAAGCACTGAAATGACAAGAAAAGCTTATTTTTTATATTACAAAAAAAGAAGTCTCCATCACCCATCTTTTGTAGCTATGCAGGGAAGCCAGACTATCAGGTTTCCTACCAGGAATAGGTCAGAGGGATGGAAAAACCTCTTCAATTAAAACAAGAACTTGCTTTATCACACATTAGTGAGTTTTTATTCATTGAAAATTGTTTATTCCACCTCTGCTTTTCTTTTTGTGTCTGAAAAATCTGAGAATGAAGATAGGGGTCCAGAATCTCTTCTGGATTTGTGTTTGACCTGGTGTGGCTATCTGACACCCACCCAGCCTGCCTGCAGGCTCTTCCTGAGTGAGAAGGGGAACAAAATAGAAGGAAGAAGCTCATGGGTGGATATAAGGATGGGAGATGGGTCACCTTGGGAAAAACTGATTCCACTTGGGGAATATTAATTAAAATGGATTTGGATGGTGAGAAACAAAGACAAAATTAAAGCAACACCTTCCCCAGTGCAGAAGTGTTATTAATGTGCACCAGTATCCCCCAGTATGGATACCTGTGCCACCAGAGTCTTCCCATGGAGCACCAGCAGCAGAAGAGTCCAGCTTGGGACAGTTCCCACTTTTCCTCACAGAGGACCTGTAGTTCCATTGCCATGCCAAAAAACCTGAGAGAGCTGGAGTGGCTTGAGGGAAGAAATGTTGGGATGGGGAGAGAGTACAACCCCAGACACACCACAGAGATGCCCAAGGACCTGGCTTGGGCTGACTCCAGCAGGTTTCTGATTCCTCTCTAAAATGTTTTCATGACAGCAGCCTGTAAAGTTGAAGAAGCCAAAATTTTGCTCAGCGGTGCTGTTTGCATCTGCCTCCAGCTTCTGTTAAGACAGCTCTGGACTTGAACAATAACAACAAAAATATTACAAGATAATCACAAAGCAGCTCAGAGTCTGTGGTTGTTCCTGGATGATGCTTAGCTGCAAGCCCAGCATCTGTGAACTGGTTTCCTGTATTGATTTTTAATGTGAATATTTTGGTTTTTTCAAGGCTTTACGGGCTCTTTGAATTAGAATAACAAACTGTTAATAGGAGTTTTATTGTGGTTTCAGGTGCTTTATTTTATTGCACATTTGCTTGTTAAGCCCTCCTCCTCTGTGTGTGGCAGGAATCTCAGGACACCACTGGATCTTGGGGCTATGCCTAGTGCCCTTGGCCAGTGCCTACCTGACATGTTCCCTATTTCCACCATTCTTCTGGATCACACTTGTGGTCCATAGCCCACATGTCCCAGATTTCCTCTGTCTCTCTTGGGGTGATATTAGCTGTGAGTGTGCATCTGCTGTATCCTAGCCACTGGAGGGGATTTTAAGAGAGCATCTGTCTGTGGGGTGTATGGCTTTCAGAGACACCTTGAGATGTGGAGGGAGAGCTGAAAATCTCCACTTCCACCTCTTTTTTTGTTGACAGTGCCCTGTGATGACCATGTGACCTAGCAAGTGGTGCTCCTGCTATGGCCACAGGGAAGGAGCTGAATGCTGTGGACATACCTGGCTCCTGCTGCTCCCCATTGTGTCAAGTAAGTGCATGCTTTGCACCCCCTCTGGGCTAAAGGGTGGAGAGCCTTGACTTGCTGGGGAGAGCCCCAAGTTGTGAGAATATTGACTGGCCTTGGAGGAGAGACCCTTACACTGGGTCTGGCTGGAAAAGGAGCACAAACCTGAGGCCTTGGCAATCGAGGATGGCACCTCTGTTGGTCTGGGATTTGTGGTACAAGCTGATTTTTGCTAGCATCACATGCTGGATTGAGAAGAAATGTGTATGTATCCTTAGTGGAAACTGGCCTCTCAGCCTGGGTTGAGAGGTGTCACCTTGTCTGGTGTTAGTGGAAAGCCAAAAAAGGGGGGCAGGTTGTGTTCCCTGTGCTGAAAGTACGAGCTCTTGGTTATGGATTTACTGCTCACATTGCAAAGGTGCACTGTCATTAAAGGGCACTGGTTTGGGTCATTTGGGATAATGCACAGAAACTGGCTGTCTGCTGAGGGTAACTGCTTTTTGCAGGGCTAAAGGACTGGCTTTGTTTTTGAAGGTCTCCCCACACAGCAGTGGGAAGTATGTTAGAGCTAAACTTTAAACAAAATGAGCTCAGTGATCTGTGAGGAGCTGAAAGCAGATTTAGGAAAACTGTCTCCATATAGTACAGTAAATTAGGTTATATTTTCCTTTGTTTAAATAATTGTAACTTCCTTACCACTTGGGTGAATTGCTGGTTATGCATCCATCCTTTAACTGGCATTGAACTGCCTCTTCTGAAGATAACATTTGAAACAAACAACTGAAAATACTTTAAACTTGCCCCTTTTGAAATTTCAAACCAGTTTGCACTCTATATTTTGCCCTTTTTTTCAGCATAATTTCTTTTAACATTGTTTACTAGCAGTGAACGTTTAGTAGACATAAGAAATCTGCACTTGTGCTCATTTCAGTTTGCTGGAGTCAAGAGGTGTTTTAGGAAATGGAACAAATGCTTCACCTTCTGGTCAGAAAAGGCAATTCATTGACATTGGGTTCATCCCCCTAACGCCATTGCCTTACAAACTGAGTTTATTGATATATTTCTGTGTGCATATAAATATGTGTGCTGTAGGTATATGAGCTGCAATAATGACTTACTGCACCATAAAATAATTCACTATAAAAAATGCCTGCTTGATGCAGCAGTTCTCTCCTCAATGGAGAAAATGTTTAACTAGTGCAGGGCCCAAGCTGAGTCAGAAAACTGGAATTGTTATTGCTTTCCTTTGCAGGGATGTAAAATCAGTTTTATTTCTGACACTGGAGAGAAAGAAGGTGCAGTGGTGAATATCTAGGATGGGAAATGGTGAATACCTAGGAAGGGAAAAAAGAAAGTGTTGAGTTTGGTTGGGTTGCACTTTTGTTTCACTTTGTTGTGTAAGGGAAGAGCAAAGTGAGTGGACTTATGTGCAAAGTGCCAAGGTGTGTCAGCAGGCTGGACCTGTGCTGGAAAACCTCAGTGGGTTGGAAAGCAGCACAGAGTAGCTCTGTTGTGCAACACAAGAGCTAGAGGTTGTTTTGTGGTGGTATGACCCCAGGGAACAGTTTCCTCTTTTCCCTACGTACGTGCAGATCCTTTGCAGGACTGCTCACGCAGCCCATAGATTTTGGAAGCAGCAGTTAACTAAAGATGGAGTAATTTGGTTTGTCCCTAGATTAATGAACCTTGCAATCACTGAGAGGCTGAGAAATAAATAATCATCCAGCCTTTCCAAATAACGGGGCTTAATTGTAAGCCATGAGTTCGCGGCTTGTGTTTAGCTGCTCTCTGGTTTTCTTGGTTTTGTGGGGGTCATGTTCTTTGCATCCCCCTGATGCTGAAGAACAGCAGCTGGCTTAAAGAAATAAAAGCCAACAGCACTGACTGATGCTCAGGTATGGGGAGTTGAGGCACGGAGCATCTCCACCTGCCCGAGGAGTGTCTGCTCCCACGTGAATCAGTAGACAACACCCCTCCTTTATTGGATATGCTTCCTTCTCCACTGTCCTCTCATCATGGCCAGAGTCCAGACATGGTTATTTGTGATCCTTAATTGCTTAGGACACACCTTACAGAAATACTGTCTTGTCTTCGGACGTATTTAAATCTTGAAACCCACAGGCCTGTGTAGGGTCTTCAGCCCTCAAATGCTCAGTGTGGTGAGCAGTGCTAAAACCTTTCCAAAGGGACTTCATTAAAAAGTAGCTCACCCTTCCCCTGGAGCGTGTCCAGTAGAATGGGCCAAACCCCTTGTTGCTCTTTTGTGCCTAAAACACCTTTTGGAAAAGTACTCCTGGAATGCTGTACCAGGAGCATAAAAACTACTTTCAAAGTGTAGAATGCTCTGTCTGCACATGGAGTGGCCTTTCCCGTGTGTGGAATGAGCTCCCCTCAAGGCATTCCTAGCTGATTTGGCTTTTTTTATAGGGAAAACATGACAGAAAGCATCCTGGCTGGTAGTGTGGTAGTGCCTGCTTGTTGTGCCTCCTGGCAAGGTGAAATTGCATATAATGTGGTTAAACTTGTTTGGCTGAATTGCTTATCAAACTGATAGATCTGCTGCTTTTAGATTTTCTTAGTAGCTTCTGCACTGAGTTCAGCACAAAGGAATTGTGATTTCTTCTGTGCCAGCACCTGGTTTCCTACCCTGGAATGGGAGCTTTCTCTCAGTCAGAACTGCTGTCATGGACTGGGAACGTGGTGTTTATTAGAGATGCTGCTTTCTTTCACTTGGCTTTGAGAACTGTGAGAGGAAAATAGAATGTGGGAGAAAAGGAGGGAGCATTTTCCAGACACCTAAAAAACCCCCAGCAAACACAACTTATATTTTCTTACAAAAGTAGGAAGCCTCTATCAGTTGTGTACATCAAAACCATGTGATAAGATTTAAACAAAAAAAAAAATTCCATCATTGTATAGTTCAATTGGAATGCAGACTTGTATAGAGCAGTGAACATTTAACGAAGAAATAGACAAAGGAGAAAAAAAAATCTTACCCACATCCAGGAGAGCTGGTTCAAAGAGCTACTTCAGTCAGCTGAAACACTTAGGTAGCGTTAAATGGGGCCAATAAGATTAGAGCTCAATCAAAATAGCTGCAAGTCATCAGGTGTCACGTTCAGCCTCCAGTAATTTGTCTTAAAGGACAGTGGCTTTCAAAATAGCCTGTTGGATGCCTGGCAGACTATGTGAGGTGCTGGTAATTAATTGGCTGCTGAATTGATCCCTTCCAGTGAAGCAGAAGGGAAAACCCAGGGCTGGATGCTGTGGCAGTACGAGACTCTCAGAGACAGAGGTGAAGAATTGGCTGTTTCTGCCTGGCAGCCCCAGGCACAGCTCCTCTCAGGCCCCAGAAAAATAGCACCTGAGCCTCACTGCTGGCCTGGCAGTGCAAGGAGGGCTTGCCAAGGGTTGGGGTGTCCACATGGATATTTGGCTGCCCTTCCAGCTGTCTGGCAGGGGGGAAGCTCATTCATCCCAGTGCTGGTTACAGCATCAGAGCTGGTCATGCGCTCTTATCCTTGCACAGAGCAGTTTAAAAATACTAAACATTTAAATATTACAGCTGTTTTGCCTTGGATGGACTGTTACATTTTTCTCTAGTGGCTTTTACTCTGTCAAGTTCATTTTTCCTGAATGCCACGCTCAACAAGTGAAGAAAAACCAATTGTTTGCAATACTTGTTTAACCATCCCTTAATTGCTTTTGACTTTGTAACATGAACCCCTTCGTGCTCCACTGTAGACTTAATTGTTTATTTGGGAGGGGGGGAGGGTTGTGATGTGTGCAGGTTCTATTTTCATTGCACGGAACCAAGAGGGCTTGTCTAGTGTCTTGTAAGTGAACTTGCTTGCTGCTTCTTGTAGCTTAAAGAAAACCTGAGACTGTTGTTTCTGAGTTTGGAAATATGTCATGATACAAATGATCAGGGAGCCAGAGGCCACTTCAGTGATCTATGATGTCATGAATGCTCCAAGAAACCAGCTACCTTTCAGAGGACTTTACTGCGGACAGCTCTGGGTAGGGCCCGAGGGGTCATGCACACCACCACTGCTCCCACTGGACGGCCCAAAGCAGGAGGTGATCTCAGCTTTGTCCCGGGCAGAGCTGGGGCTTCCATCCTCATGGGAGTTCCTAGCAAAAACCTCGCTGATTTTTGGTCTAGGGTGTCATGGTGGTCAGGTGCTATTTAAGTCGTGGTGACAAAAGCGATTCTGGTTGGTAATCTGATGTCCCTCACTGTCTGCCGGCCGATAATGTTATTTTCAGTCTTTAATTTTACATTGGCTCGTTGTCCTTGGGGTCTTTTTGTTCCAAGTGATGCTGGATGTCTCTAATTTGCACGTAGCCTTGGGTGCACAGTCTCTTGGGAGCAGCAGGGGTGATACCCGACAGAAGGGGATATAATTACAAGGTAGGTGGTAAAAGGGGAACAAGCTTCAACTAACAATCCATTTTAGAACATTAACATTTAACAATTGAACCTCAACAATCTTGAGACCTTAACATTTAACAATCAAACCTTTACAACCTTAGGACATTAACATTTAACAAGTAAACCTTCAAGAACTAAATACTCTTTTAACCAAGGACCTGTGTTTGCGGATTCCATTCCCCCATATGACATTCTGAATTCACTTCCAAGTCAAAATTTTGTCAGACAAAGAAAACAAACGTCCTCCTCTTGCATGCTCTTACAACAGAGAAGACCATTAAAGAGAAGAGAGACTGTTAAAGACAAGACCACTTTGAGTATTTTAACTGTCTGATTCAAATTGCTTGAGAGCCAGAGGGGATGCTTTGAATTCCTTTCATTTGGTCAAAGATTAGTTGACAACAACTCGAGCTTGTGTCCAAGTGTTTAAAATGAATAAGCACTCCTGCAGCAAGGTAACTGGAGGGAGTATTGTGTGTGTAGGTGGTGTTTAGGGTGTCTGAGCTGGAGGAGATAGATAGTAGCACTTGTAAACCTCATCTAGAGGCAGCTCCACTAACACAAAACCTGTGGGAATTGAACAGCATCAGGCAGCATTCAGACCACAAAGAGCTATGTCTGTCTTACCTAGTGAAGCAAAAGCTGTGAACGTGTAGGGTTACTTTCAGAGTATTTATAGAAAGTGAACACCCGAGAGCGAGGAGAGTGATTTCAGATGAAAGATAAGGCTTAGCAGATGACAGATGGATTGAAAACAGGAGCAAGCCTGGCTGGGAATTAAAGATAGCTTCTGACCAGCAGAAGAGGAGGAGCGTGACTGAGCAGTGAATTACGTCGGAGGGAGAGCTCGGTCAGTCTGTGTAAGGGACTGGGTGACGTGGCTGGATGCTGGGATGATTCAGCTCAGCCCCATGTCCCTGTGCCACCCATGAGCTCTGCCCTGGTGGCAGGGTGCTCGAAGCAGCCTGGCTGCACTGGGGAGCACGGCTGGCTTTGCTCCTTAGCTTGCCAAGTAAATGAGCAGGGGTAACACGTGCAGAGCAGCAAAACACTTGTTGAAAATCTCTCTGAGCTTGGAGCCAGAGAAAGAAATCCTGCCCATCATGCCTGCAGTGACTAGGGCAGTCTGAAGGGAGGATGTGCCTGCCAAAGCAGCTCTTGATTTTGGCCAGCGAAACCATTTAATTAAAACAGCACTGAAAAGGAAGCCGGAAATTCAAGAAGCAGATTTTTAATCACTTTGGCTGTGGTAGACAATCTGTATGTAAATCACACCTCAAGCATCACCATGCTTTCCATGGGTGTGTGTTCCTGTCCCTGTGCATGGACAGGCTCCAGGCAAGAGCTCCTTGGGCCGCTGACATGTGTCGCTTAACATCTGCATTTGGTTTTTAGCTTTTTGACCAAGTGTCACTTGGCCCTCAGAGCCCTCATGGTGGTGGATGTCTCCTTGGGGTGCTGGGGTATGCACTCCAACATGGCAAAATTGTGGGCACCACACAGGGGAAGGAGAAGCCCTCTCCATCAGGGTATCGTCGTAGAATCACAGGATATCCTGAGCTGGAAGGGACCCACAAGGATCAGCAGGTCTGATTCCTGGCCCTGCACAGGAGCGCTGTGATGTGCCTGAGAGCGCTTAGGCCTAACACCACCCTGTCAACTAAACCATGGCATGAGGTGCCACATCCAGTCTTTCCTTAGACATCTACAGGGAAGGTGACTCCACCACCTCTTCCCGGGGCAGCCCATTCCAATGTCTAATCCCCCTTTCTCTAAAGAAATTCTTCCCTAAAGCTGTGTCCTCTCTTCATGCCGGCTGATCCCCACAGCCTCCTCCACAGTCAGGGAACTGTACCGAGTGAGAAGGTCCCCCTGAGCCCCCTTTCCTCCAGGCTGAGCCCCCTCAGCCGCTCCACCATCATATTTGTGCTCCAGCCCCTTCCCCAGCTCCGCTGCCTTTCTCTGGACGTGCTCCAGCACCTCAAGGGCTTTCCCGAGTTCAGGGGCCCAGACCCACCAGGGCCGGGCACAGGGGGAGAATCACTGCCCTTCCCCTGCTGCCCACACCATCCACCTGCTACAGGCCAGGATGCCACTGGCCTTGGCCACCAAGAAGGATTTTTTGTTCCTTGTTTCATTGTATTTCCCCCCGCCCGCCCCTCAGGGAAGCTCTCAGCAGCCCGCCTCCATGGCTGCTGTAGAGCCCCCGTGGGGTACGGCAGGGCCCTGCCCTCCTCCTTCTCCTCCTCCGGGCGAGGAGCGGGGCCGAGCCGCTCCACGCCGCACACCGGGCGGGGCCGGGCAGGGCCGGGGCTGGCCCCGAGGAGGAGGAGGAGGAGGAAGGGGCGGCGCTCGGCTCGGCTCGGCTCGGCGCGGCCATCCCCGCGCCCCGCATCGCTGCGTGCGCCGAGCCGCCGCTGCAGCCGGCAGGATGATCGCCGCCCAGCTCCTGGCCTACTACTTCACGGAGCTGAAGGAGGACCAGGTCAAAAAGGTTAGATGGACATCCTCCGGACGAGGGCCCTCCCCCGCCCGCGCCAGTTGATTTTTAATTTTTAAAAAATTGTTTTAAAAATAATTTCTTTTGGTTTTTTTTTTTTTTTTTTGTCCGCACATTGGTTTCCTTGCTTTGTCCCCGGAGCCAGCCAGGCGCAGGAGAAAGGAGGGATAAGGCCGGGTTTGAGCCCTCCAGAGCATCACCGGTGGGGATGGGATTGGGGTGTCGGTGATGGATGCTCAGCGGGCCGGTCAGGCAGGACCTGGGGGGCTTTGGCAGCGAGGGGTGATGGCTTCTGGTTTTCCTAGGCACCAGCATCCCCGGAAAGGGGATTTCCCCTTCTTTCCGAGGATGCCTGTGAGCATCCCCACTCCAGCAGGCGAGGAGCAGGTAGTGTTTGAATTATGTGCCGCTGCAGGATCGGAATTTACAGGAAATGGTTGTCAGTTGTGCCTAAAAAGAAGCATTTCTATAGGCTTCTTTTCCTTCGGCATTAGGCGGTTGCTGCTGTGTGGTTGGTACAGCCCTAGGATCGATCACGGCCACAAGGAAAAGGATGCAGAGCACAGGATAAATAAAAACGTGGCAGTTAGGTCCTGGCTGAGCATATTGCAGAGCTGTGGGGAGCGGGGAGCCTGGGGCTAGGATGTGGGGACACAAATTGGGAAAATAATTGTAAATGCCGATGAGTCGGGCTGACGTCAGGGAGCGGAGGCTTCCCCTCTGCCACCTCCTCAGGCGCTGCCGTGTGACCCACCTGGGCGTGTGGCTGAAGGCATCCCTAAAATATTTCGGGAAAGCCTCAGTGACAGCATTAGTAGTACTGATTTGTAGTGTTCTTGGGGCTTGAGAATCTCCCCAGCAGGAGGACAGCACCTCATCCCTTTGGACTGTGCCAGGGGAGATCTCAGCTCCAGCGTGTGGGTGACCCACCTTGCCCCACTGGAGGCACGCTCACCCATGCCCACTCCTCCCTCGGGGAAAACCTGAAAAAAAAGCTGAAAAAAACCCCGGAAAAATAAAAAAAAAAGGGAAAAAGCTTCTCATGGTTTCCACGTCTCCATCCGAGTGCTTTAGGTCTCTTTCTTTTCTGCCCGGCGCCTCTCGCGAGGAGCCAGAGGCGTTCTGCAGCTCCTGGCCCCACATACGTGGCTCTCTCTCCCTGTTGCCCAGGCCCGCTGTGTTCCTTTGCCTGCAGGATTTGTCAGTGCTGCTGCTGATGCCAGGCGTGCATGCCTGGGTCAGGCCTTCTCTGTCTCTCTGGGTATGTTATATTTAGAACACCGAGATAAGCATGAGTGTGCCTGGTGGCCAAGGAGTGGCAGAAAGGCACAGGGGGAGCATGCAGGCACAGGGAAACTCTGCAGCGTTATTTGTTGCAGGCTGGCTTGGCACCATGGGGCTGCTATTGTCTGACAGCACGGGAAATCGTGTGGCCAGGGAGCTGTAAAAGCATTCTTATGGATCAATCTGGTTTTGTCTGGAAAAGTGACAGGGAAAAAAATAAAACCCACTTGAAAAGTCAAGAAAGCCAGGCTACTGTTTTTAGAGGATGTAAGCCATCTTTTCCTGTTTGTGTCCTTTTGGAACGGATATTGAGCCTTCTCAGTTTTGACTGCCCTGTAGGGAGAATGTCTGTGTCAGCCGGGGGCTTTGCTGCCCTACAGCTGCTGGGGCTCCATTCCCTGGTTCCCCGTGGGGCAAAAATGCTCTTGCTGCATCTCAGCGTGCTGCTTGTGATGTTTGTGCTCCATCAGTGTGCCGCTTCTAGGGATACGTGCCTGCACAGCTTCGTTTCAGTCCCTCCCTCTCCTCCCCTTCCGGAGGAGCAGCACTTTCTGCTGGTACGTGCCTGTGGCTGAGGGCTGCCAACCAAGGCGTTGTCCCTGCTCTCCGTGCTGCCCCGTGGGGCTCCTGGATGCCGTGGCTGCTCCTCTGCCTCGCTGGTCCATCACAGCTGGTGGCACAGCTGGCGGCACAGCTGGCAGGTCAGCTTCAGGATGCTGCTCTGGGTCACAGGAGGGGTGTGGACAGTTTAAAAGTATCGACCAACCAAGGCCGAACATTCTTCTCTTGTGACCTTTTTTTTCCTCCGGTTTTTTTTCGAATTCCCATCTCTGTGTAGCACTAATGCTCTGCAGCTGCCTTTCTGTGGTGGGAAGCCTGCTGAGGGGTGTGGATAGGGCTGGTGGTCCTAGGCCCTGGAGATAACCTGCATCTAAGAACTAGTGCTTCTGTACTGGTTCTGCTGTGTTTGTGTGTACCCCCTTCACTTTCTAGTGTGGTTTTTTCAAGTTTGTCATTTTTTGGAGTGTTTTTCAAGATGAGTCATGGCAAGCAGGAGGTGTAGCATTGAAAGAAGGGGTCGTTCATGGTGTGAGCCCTGTGGCCCCTTCAAGGGAGCATTTTCCTGTGAAACCACTCGTAATGGCACTTCTGTGTCACCTTGGTGTGCAGCGGCAAGCTGGCAGTGTGTGGTGCCCTATACTGGGTGAATACACATGTGGTCCAAGCAGCTTAAACTATCCAGATGTTTCTGCAGACATCTGTTCCCTGAATGTTTGTGACATTCTGGGGACAGCGGCAGGAGCTCAGCATCCTTGCTCAGACAGGGGACTTGGCACAAACTCAGCTGTGTTCCCCATTTCCCTAGAGAACTGGCTCCCATCCTGAGGGATAAGGGAGTCATGGAGTGTCCCTGGCATATGTGCCTCTGGCCTGTGTGCAGGAGAGCTTTGTAAAACTGCCTTTTGTTTCCAACAGGTTTGTACCTGCCATAGCTGGCCCCAGCAAAGGGAGCCTCTAGGTGTTGCCTGGTTTCTGTCTGTCAGGGGAACAATATGTTTTTGCTGTCTTACCTGAGTGAAGAAAAAGGTCTTGGGATCAAGGAGTGACACGTAGATGTTTAACCTTGAAAAAAAGTGATGGAATGGAATATGAAATGTAAGAACTGGTATCCAGAAGAGCCCTGTATTGGTGACCCGCTCCTATAAAGGCTTTTTAGGAACCAATCTGATAAATCATAAGTAAGCACAAACAATTTCAAAATGTCTCAACTGCTTGTTTTAACATGCTTTGGCTCCTGATGAATCTTCCTCATGCTGAAAGGAGTATGATTAGCTCTGCAGAAAAATGTTTTCGTGGTGAAGGGTTTTGGTATGAAGGCTGTCTCAGTAAAATAGGTGCTAATGATTTCTGAAATTGTTGTGGGAGTGCTCTCTTCTTGGATACCATTGACTGCTGTCAGTGTCCAGAATGAGGCATGTGTTTGAGGAATGGCCCTTAGGTTTAAGCCTTTAGTGCTGGCTGTTTCATTTATAATTATTCACAACTGCTCCAGTTGGATTGGATTTTCAGAAACTTCTTTTCCCCAAGTACAAACTGCATCTTTCCTATGTGACCAGGAGGAATTATGTGAATGCGGTTCAAATGGTGAAATTCTATTTTTAAAAAGTTGCTTGCAGATTCTGTCACTGGTTTGTTTTGTTTGGGTTTATTTTAAGTGAAAAAGAGATTGAGCTCTTGGAGGACTCCCATAGTGGCAGTCTGGGAAGATGCCCTTCTTCGGGGGGGAGGACCCCACGGTGGCAGCCAAATAAAGGAGTTTTTTCTGCTCCTTGCCCACACAAATGCCTGTCTGAAATTGTTCCTGCCCTCTGCCATGCCCTGGGAAGGGCTGGCACCTGTCTCAGCGGTGCTGTGAGTCTGCTTGGGTGCTGCCGGCAGCTCCTGTCTGTCCTGGGCAGCCTTTCCACAGCTTCCCCGTGCATACGGCTGAGATTTGCTTTGTGATCGGCTTTTATTGCCGGCAGAGCAGGGAGTTATTAGACCTCCATCCCATAATCCAGCCTCCGGCTCCCCCCGCCTCAAGGTATTTATGGCTGTTTGCTGGGAGTTTTCCCTTGGAGGTCTGCACTGCTGGAATAACTAACCCTCTTCCCGCCTGGGAGGAGAAAAAATAATAAAAAAAACAACAAACCCTGAAGGAACGGCTTTTTTCTTTCTTTCTTTTTTATTTTCTTTTATTTTCTTTTATTTTCTTTTTTCTTTTTTTTTCTCTTTATTTTTTCTTTATTTTTTCCTTTTTTCCCCCCTTTTTTTCTTTTTTTCTTTCCCCTAGTTTTACACGTTTTGGAAGGTGTAACACATAGGAGTGACTTCTTTTTTCAAGCAGAGGCTCAGTGTCCCCGCCCCGGGAATCTCGGCGGTGGAGATGGATGGCCTGGGTGCCATGGAACGGGATGCTCTCCCTGCGTGCAGGAGGGTCCAGCCCAATTATGTAAGGGCGCTGGCAGCGCTCATTGGTCTCTCACGGCAGCAGAAAGAGCCCTCCCTCCCGTTTTGCCTCGCTGCTGAGGGCAGCACAGGGGCAGAGGTGGGGAGAATGGGCTCGTCAGTCCTGACTGTGCAAACGCCACAACCTGCGCTCACAACAGGGCTTTCGGTGAGCGGGAACCCTTCCGCCCTGCTTTTGGGAGGAGGATGCAGCAGTGGGGCTTTGTTAGAGGGATGTATTAATTGCACGGTGAGGTCTGACTGTGAGTGATGTTTGCTGTAGCTTTCACTGGGAGATCTGGGGAATCATCCCTCTGAGCGGCAGCGTGGACTGCTGAAAGCTCAGCCTGAAAAAAGAGGTTGGTTCCCTCCCTTTAAAGGGAGTATCCTCATGCTCTGACATCATGGCTTTACACACTCTGCTAAAAAAAAACATGGCAGGGTTTGCCATGAGAGACCTTTCTTGCTCAGCCGGACTCCAGCCTCTGCATCCACCCCCAGAGCATTTGGGGCTGCAGAGAGGGCACATCCCATCCAGATTTTTATTCTTGGAGCGAGATGGTGCCGGTGACTGGCTGTGGTTGTTGCTGTGAAGGGGCTGTCAGCCCATGAGGGCTGCGCAGGGACACAGCAGGGGTGTGGGGATGCTGCCCTGGGGTCTTGCATTTGGCCTCTGTTGCAGAGAACCTGAGCTCAGCTCTTCTACCCTTCTGCTGTACGCCTGCACCGTCACGTCACCGGTTCGTGGGGAAAATGCACGGTCTCATTTCATCATGGTGTTATCAATCATGGTATTGTTCCTCTGCAAGCAGTGGCATTGGAAAGTTCACAGCTTGTGCAGCCTCTGGCTGTGTCTCCTGTGGTCCAGGCTTGCCTGGCCCGCAGCCCTGTGGTTCGGGATCAGGCTGGGTAGCTGTGCCCAGCAGCACTCTCCATGCCTTCCGCCTTGCCTGTGTAAATAAGTGCTGGGTCATGGCAGGAGGGTGTCTGACTCAGGGAGATACTGTCTTTGAGGAGACCTTGAGAGGGGTGGGCTGGAGTACTTTCTGTATGAGCAATTCAATTGGTGCCTGTTTTATGGTCACTTTAGGGTTTAATGACGTTTTGATTGCATTTCCTTTGTGAAGGGCATTATTCATTGCTTCCCATCTCAAAGTCCCCAGTATATGGAGTGCTTGTGTACTTATGTTTCACATAAAGTGGTTTATTATGGCCTTGGTCTTGTAAGGCATAAAGCCAGCTTAGAGAAGAGCTGCTCTCGAGGCTTCCAGAGCAGCCGAGGAGACACACGGAGCCTTGGCACAGAGGTGGCCTGGGGTTTAAATTGACGTGGCTTTTCCAGTTCTGCTGAGGACAGAAAACATGGGCAGGACTTTATTTTTTCAGTCTTGCTAAGCTGCGAGCAGAAGTGATCCCAAAGGTGTGGCTTCAATCTCAGCCATTTGTGGAACCAAATTTCCAAGGCAGGTAAAGAAATGAGGCAAGAGTAGACTGGCAACTGAGGTGGAAAGGGTGGGAGGTGTGTTTGGCAAGAACCCCCCAAGGCCATGTTGTATTTTTCAGACATCAAAGCATCTCTGTCATCTTGACAGCGAAGGTGATTGTAATGTTACAGAAAACAATGCTGTTGGAAAACTAGGACTGCCTCCTTTTTCCAATGAGGTAAAGCAAGCTTCTGTCACTGGAAGCCACAAGGGAGAAGTCAACAACTCTTAATTTGATGTTTTGTCTTGAGAAGGAAGGTGCCACCTACTCCCAGTCACGTTCTGTCTTTCTAGACCCTCTGGTCTTTGGAGTAGGGTCTTTGGTCTTTGGGATAGGAAAAGTGGTCTGCTACACAAAAAGAATTCCTCATCCTGTGATGTAGACCCAAAACTACTGTGGCAAGTCCTTCCCAATGTAAGGCTTTAAACCCAAAGCACCTCTGACACCCACATCACCCCAGCTGGGACAAGGTGCCAAAAGAGGGATTTTTAGCTCCAGCTGCTTACCTCATGGACAGTCAGGAGAGCTGAGGAGTGGGGCAAGGGCTGGAGGTGGTGGTCTGAGGCCGTACGCAGATGTTTCTGTGTGGAAGAGAGGGGGCAAAGTGACGTGGGACTGGGTTGTGCCTTGGGAAGATGGTAGGATGGAGCTCCCCTCAGCAGGCCCTAGACTTGTACATTATCCATGATTTTGAGTCAGAAGATAAGGCACGAAGCGTGTGGCTGTGCTGTCGGCTTGGCCAGAGCCCTGGAGCCATGCTGGGGCTGCACACTGTCCTTGCAATTAAAGAGAGGTGCAGCCCCAGTGGGGCACCTCGGGGCAGCCTTTCACTCTGGGGTGGTGTGTGTCTTCCCCAGATTGATAAGTACCTCTACGCCATGCGGCTCTCTGACGAAACACTGCTGGACGTCATGGCTCGCTTCAGGAGGGAGATGAAGAATGGCCTCTCCAGGGATTTCAACCCGACAGCCGCAGTGAAGATGCTTCCCACCTTTGTGAGGTCCATTCCTGACGGCTCAGGTAAGGAGCTGAGCGTTCTCCATAGTAAACATGACGTGCTTTGTGGAAACCCGTTAGAAATGCACAGTGTCCTACCAAGAGCAAGAGGGATTTACTTCCTGGCAAGCCCCGACAACATTTCGAAGGAAGCTTCCCCTCTGTGTGCAGGTCTGTTCCCACAGATGCTGGAAGATTTTGTGATTCCTTTGTCAGAGACATTTTGATGCCAGTGGAAGGGCCCTTCTTGGCATTCAGTTCACTCTCACTCAGTACACTTACTCTGAAACCCATCTGCCAGCAATCAATACTTCACACAGAATGATTTTTGATTCATGCCCATGTGACCTTGAGTCTTAAATACAGTGGCTTTTAGTAATTTGATGTTTCTTTTAACTTCTGTTCTCCTTACTTCTTCCTCATTGGAAGTGTGAACCATTACAGGCTGAGTTTGAGTTTCCTGGCATTCCTGCAATTCATCTTGCATTTTGTAGCTTCTCCTTCTACACTGTCTTGGGGGAAAACCTCACAGAACTCGAAGAGGATGTAGTGTGTGGCTCCAAAGCTGCTGCTCTGGTGTGCTAAGCTTTTTCCATCTAGATGCAGGACTCATTTTTTCCATGCCCGCTGTACCAGATAAGAGTGGCACAAACTGCTCTCAGACACCAAAAATGAGACCACGATTGCCTCTAATGACTTACTACTTAAAAATTACTGTGTTTATTAAAGATACCATATATAGAGTATCTAAATATATTTGTAAACATTATATAATAGTGTTTATTATTTAGTAGTAACACTGGGTTTCTCTCTCATGTAGCGTGAGCTGTTTTAACTAGTGTGGTGCCTACCACAAATTAACTAGCTTGGTGCCTAACTGTGTGCAGAAATTGCAAGAACTGTGTAACAGAGTTATTACATATTTTGAGGCTTTCTTTTCTTTTTTTTTTTTTTTTAGTTAAAATTGAGAATTTATTGGTGAAAGAACATGAGGCCAGGTACTTTGTGTAACTTAGTGCTGCTGTCTGGCAGGTGGAATCCTTAGATAGCTTTGCTTTGCTTTTGTTGCTTTCTGCCATCTCAAGCTTTTTAGTTGAGATGTGATTTGCTGTCTCAAAAAAACCAAAGGGAGAATGTATTTCAATCCTGTGTTTCCCTTAATTTAGTGTTGCTGACTGTTATGTTGAAATGTTGTGTTGAAATTTGCAGCTTGTTGAGAAAGCCAGAAGCTGCCACACACAGCTGGGCCGCAGGCAGATGTTGCACTAAGGGTTTGCACACGAGGTGACTTGAGGGCTTTTGTGTGGAATCCCAGCATTTCACAGGCTCCAAAATACCTGGTTTTTCTTTTGTGTTTGTTTTGAGTTCACTTGAGTAGTGTCTTGTCTCCAGTTCCCTGCTTTGTCAGGTGCTGCACAGTATCAAATCTGAGCTGCTTGCAGTGAGTCAAATAATTTTGAAAATTGTTCCATCATACAAACTGGGAAGACTTAGAGATGGCCAAGGAAAGAGGGGATCTGCACATGGCCAGGAGAGGTGTGAGAGGTTGCTGAGCACTGCTGGGACCAACGATGAGCCAGAGCAGTGAGCAGCCCTGGTTGTGTGTAGGCGTGTCTGTATATCAAGGCATTAATTTCAGATCATGCATTACACACCTCCTTAAAAAAGAACCTGGTGTATTATGTACAGGGCACTCAGTTCTTGATCCTGCTGCCAGCCTCTCCAGGTTGGGCACACTGCTGGCAGTACTTTGCAGCATGGATTAGAGCAAGGCAGCACTTTGCCCCAGACAATTTCTCCAGAACTCAGTGGTGACCTGTATATGTAGGTGGCTAGAGCCTCTTTGGATAGGTGTTAGAAAAGCAGGCGGTGCCATTCCATTCTTTCCCTGGAAGGGCATGTTCTGACCCCAGGTATGAGCAATATTTGCTGTGAGGGGGTGTTGTGGCATTTCTTTCCCTGACTCACCCGTGTGTGCCTGTCACGTGTGGCCCAGCCATCACAGGGGTGCAGCCAGGACGTGTACAGAGCCCCCTTCCCTCTTCCTCCAAAAGGTTCTGGGGGGCCCTCGTGGATGTGGCTGTGTTGATGTGCCCAAAGATGGCAATTTCTGCCTTCAGCTGTCCCTCCGTAAAAGCCAGAGGCTGAAAGCCTGCCCTTTTCTCTGGCCTGTCTCTAATTACTGCCTTGTAAGCTCTTTCCTCTGAGTCCAATTATTATTATGGGAGCTGACTATTCAGAAAAATACTGTTGTTTAGTTTTAGATCTGTGCTTGCGTTCTTTTTCAACAAGGAGTTTGTGAGCAATAATTCTAGAGACTCTGGAGGTGTTGATGTTAGCAGTTTTTTCCCCCCTTCATTCAGAGTTGTTTAATTTACAAAAGCCATGAGGTTTGTCTGTCCACAGTGCCTGGAATGGTATCTCAGGCCAATTCAAAATGCTTTTGAAGGCCAAATAAATTCACAGCAGGTTTGATTGTACCCTGGTGTTATGAAGCACAGATCAAATGCTGCTGCTTGGGTTTAGTTCCTCAAGTGCACTGGAAGAAAGCTCTAGTTGCATACAGAAAATTCCACACTCTAGTTCAGAGATATTTTAAAGGGCAATGGATGATTCTTAATAATTTTTTACCTTGTGATGAGCTTGATGGTGCTGGAAATCAAACACCATAACCTGTTAATTTTTTTACAGGGAAGGTATTTCTGAAGTGCAGTGTTTGTTTGAGGTATGCGCTTAGGCTTGAAATAGGGCCATCTGGTCCAATGTTGATTTTCACATTAGTTACTGGAGGTAATGGCTTGCACTCAACAGATGATACCTGTGAGATAAAGCTTATTTGGATATTTGGCTTAATGAGAAACTTGTGGAGAGTGTTTGACTTCCGGACTTGCTGCGGTGAAGTGGGTGATGAATTTTTTATGCTGAGCCAAATAAAGGGAGCTGCACTTCTATGCTCATATTTTAAATGACATTTGTGCTGGTGCAAAGCAATGTTTAAAGCCACACTGCTCAGAAACAGATAGGGAAGCAATGCAAGATCTGTGTTTTGGCAAACTGAGTTTGCCCATACCTTGAGCAGCAAGAAGGAGAAGTTGGGTTGCAGTGCAGTAAAATCAGGAGGTGTATTAGAAGTTTTGGGCTCCCACTGTAATTTTGCTATGTTTTTCTGTATGGAGTTCGTTGTTTTTTGTGTTTTCTCACATGACAGTATTTTGTTTCTGTATTACACTGCAACCTTGGAAAACCAAAGGGACATTTGCAGTGTGTTTTTGCTTGTCTTGGTCTGTTTCTGTTAAAGATCCTGTCCTGAGGGATACCTTGTCCAGTTCATCAGCTTTGCTGAGTGGTATGAGGCTCCCAGAGGTGCATGGGGTGATGAGGAGGAACAGCTCACTAGGTCATATTTTAGGAGTTTTGATACAAGATTGGACAGGGTAATCTCAGAGGCAAGTATGGCTCTGGAAATCCTCATGGATAAATTGCATACCTGGAATTTTGGTGACAGTCTGGGGTCAGGAGGCTCTGGGAGCTGAGTGTGTTTGAGGTAACATGTCAAAACAATCTTTCCAGCTACTAGAGGCTTTTCCACTTTGAATTTAGGCAGGAGAGGAAAAATGGCAGTTTTAGGAGTGGCCTTCTGAAAGTCATAGCTGATGAGGAAGCAGGATAAGAAAATTTGTACCTTTGCTCTGCTGCCCTCTGAGCAGCCCCGGTGAGCCCAGGGATGCTCTGCACAGACACAAATGCTTGCTAAGAGCCCTGGTGACTATCTGCAGCTTGGACACACACTCCTCTGTGAGAAAGGTGTGCTTCCCTAAATATTGTCTTTTTGCAGACTTTGACAATCGCTGTCTTTGCTCCCTGTTTGATAAAGCATGAGATAGCACCAGCAGGTCAGTGAAATATATTTGCCTTGCTCTCCAGGGGTCCTGAAGGTGTCATTCCTCAGATAGCCAGGCCATGTGCCTGGAGTCTGTGGAGGTTGGAGCTTACTGGGTTGGCTTCAGCTCTCTCCAGCACAGAGGGAGATGGAGGTACCCCAACTCTTTTCCTGGCTCCTGGGCAGATATCAGGAGCTCTGTGCAAGGCATCACAACATCTAACTCCTGCAGCAGTACAGGGCTGCTATTTTAGGCTGTCGTTTCTCTGACTTCTCTTATCTGTCTGCAGTTTGCAGTGAATCTCAGCCTTTCTGGACATGAGATGAGGGGTGGTTCCTGCTTTAATTACATCTGTGTATAATCTGTTGATTTTAGAGCAGCCACCATTCACTGTTATTTGCCAGAATGACACTGGTTTATTTACAGCAAAAGGCTGCTTATCAGTGGTCTGGCATCCCTTCATTTTACTGTCTCTATTTTCAACATCTCTTTTAGCTTTCTCCTGAGATCTTTGCTTTGCCGGCTTCATCATGAGATCTGGATACAGACTGTCCAATGTTTTGGATTCTTTTTGGGTAAACCTTCATTGACTGTGTACCAATGGTGGTCGGTGTCTCCATCGCACCGACTTCATGTTAAATTTTAGGGCATCAAATTGATGGAGTCAGGTTCACGTGCATGCCTTGCAGCTGGAACTTCCTTGCTGTAGGGACTGGACATTTGCTTCAGTGCTGCACTTAACCAAGCTTGATGTTTCCCAGATATGTGTTGCACACGATTTTTAATTGCTTGTGTCTCGTTTTGCACATAGAGAAAGGAGATTTCATTGCACTGGATCTTGGTGGTTCTTACTTCCGAATTCTTCGGGTAAAGGTATCGCATGAAAAGAAGCAGACTGTGCAGATGGAAAGTGAAATTTATAATACCCCAGAAGACATCATGCATGGGAGTGGAACACGGGTAAGCACCTCTTTCCTTGGCACGTCTGTCTGAAGCTTAGCTGCTTAGATTTTAGAAAACCTCCACAAGAATGAGCTTAACACCTTACCAGTTGTACCTGCAGCATGCAGACTGCACTTCAATGCTGGATGTGAATAAGCAATACTTAGTGTAACAGAGCATGCATGGGTGCTGCAAACTTGCTGTCACCAGCTTGGAGACTTCTGGATAAGTTAGGGAATAAAAATTCTGGCTTTTATAGTGAACTTACTTTCCACGAGTGCAAATGGAGAGCAGGAAAACAACTTAGTCTTTGTAAGCAATGAACATGACCAGCCCTGCAATTGTAGTGTTAGATGAGGGATAGAAATCCCCATGGCAGCCACATCTCTGTGCTGGCAGTCTGAGCAACTCAGCATTCATGAAAAGTACAAGTACATTAGAAAAATTACGGGAAGCTGATAGAATGTTTTGGCACAGCTTCAATTTAAGTTTTGCTGAGTAATTGAAAGGCTTTTTTTTAAGTCTTCCCTGTTCCAAGAGTAGAAAATATTTGTATCTGTTCACTTGGATTTCAAATTGAGTTCTTTGAAAGAGTTTTTTTTGTTTGTTTGTTTTTTGTTTTTTTTTTTATGATCAGGGAATGGATTACACTGGCAGATTAGTCTCTGTGTCAGTGTAAGGTAAAATTAATATTTTCATTTTTGGAAACAGCAAGGTTTTTACACTTCTTATTAGAATGAGCTTCTGTTCAGGAGTGTAAGATCTGCAGGAAACTTAAAGCTTGTTTCAGAAGAATAAGCAAGAGAGGAGAAAAAGAAAACTTACGGGAACAGCATTTCTACCTTTAATTTTCTGTAGTCACCTCAATACCTTTACTGTGTGTATGTAGTAAGTGCTTCTGCATTTTCATGCAGCAGTGAGAGTAAGATGGCAATGATGGCTTGTCAGTAGAAGTGATGAAAGCATTGCTGTGATATCTGAACCACAGCAGTAAAATAACATTCTTGTAAGGACTTTTCCTGACCTTATTGCTTTGTTTTTGGGTCTAAAGGTGATGCAGTAGCTTTCCCACAGAATGGCTTTGGAGGGGAGCTGAGCTGAGCTGCCTGTGGCTGGCAGAGGCAGGGAAGTTGGGTGGGCTGCTTGGAGGCAGGTTAGGAGCAGGGGATTGCTTGTCCATGGATGGATGTCAGGAGCTGGAGGCTGACAGGCAGCAGGACTGTCTGCACACCCATGTGTCAGTCCTGGGGAGGCAAGGCAGGCTGGCTTCAGTAGATTCTAGATGGAGACATGATAAGGGTGGTAAGGAGAAGCCAGGAAGGGAGACATCAGGTCTGCTTTCTTTCCATGTCATTGTCATATCTGTGTTTTAATTTTTCAGTATCCAAAGGCCATCTGGCTGTTGGGAAGCAGCAGTGTGGAGCTCAGGCTGATAGGCTTTGTCATGGCTTTTAAGCTGAAAGGCAAGCAGGGCTTCTGCTGACCCCATGGGCACAGGATTTAAGTACCAGGAGAAGAAGGGCAGAACTTGGAAGCATTATCAGAATACCACCCGGATTTGAAGTTGTTCCATGACAATATCCAGTGCTTGCTGTGTGCCTTCAGAGGGAGGCACAGGGGGTGCCCAGGAGGCAGACAAGCATCTTATGGTTTGGTGCTTATGACTGATGCCTACACTTGAGGTTTTGTGAAATGTCCGAGCCAGATTTGTGGAATACTTGGACTGAACTGCCTGTGTAAGATAGGCTACTAATGATTTCCAGCAAGCTGTGTCATTACCTTTGCTGAGTTGCACTCCTAAAGCTTAATGCATAATGAGCTTATTGAAGGATTGTGATTTATAGCTTCACATCTCACTAACATGGTTTGTTTTGATATCTTCTACTTCACAGCATTCAAACTTGCATTTTTGTCCATCTGTCAGGCATGGCCTGACAGTTTTACCAGTCAGAGACAGTTCCCTATCGAAGTCAAGGGCGAAACTCTCACTGACTTCAACAGTGTAATAGCAGGTCTAAAATCTGTAAGAAGCCTGTCTCCTGTGTCATCTCAGTGAATGGGAATGTGCCTGAGACTTGATTCTGGTGTTGCTTTTTGTTTTCTACCACCACTGGAGATAACTTATGGATTTATGACTGTTCTCTGGATAAGAAACTGTGGTTTACTTGCTCCTTAAATCATCCCCATTGAGGGGCTTGGGCCTGAGCTGGAATCTTCAGTTGCTTGTCCAAGTCTCCTGTCTGCTGGCCAAATGTATCCTTGTGGAGACCCCTTGGAGCCCAGCCTGAGCAGGCAACTTCATGGTGAGGGGAATTAAGCCTGATCTGTTGCTCAGGTTGCTCAGGGCTTTATTGCTCAGGTCTGTAAATCAGGTCCTTTCCTCTTGCCTGTGGCATTCTCTCTGTCTACCTTTTTGACATATGATAAAATATTTGGCTCACACTGTTCCCTACTACAAATCTGGGTAAAAGAAGATTTTGATATTTCCTCAGTGCACTTTCCCTACTTTAATGAAATTATTCTGGAACTTCATAATGTTGCCTCTACTATCCAGTCAGAGTTATTAATATCCAGTTAGAGTTATTAATATCCAGTCAGTTATAAACTGGTAGGGTTTGGATGTTAATACGTGCATGGGAACGCACAGACACTTCCTTGAGCCTCCTTAGGAAAAATCTTATGAGCATCAGTGGTAGCAAAACTAATAAATGCCTGTCTTTTTCTGCTTTGGAGCCATGCCTCCTTCCCTCTGTGGTTTATGAACAACAGTAGCACAGCCAGACCGTGCATCACTGACTAGGCACAGCTCCTGTAGTGTCCAAATTGTGGCTAGTAGTAAACTGCATTTGCCTGCCCTCCCAGTGTACTGCTAACTCACATAGGTGGGCTTGAGCAGGTCCTGCCAGGACTGTGTGGGCAAACACAGCAGGTGCGTGGACTTTCTGGAGTCTATTGGGAATGCCCAGGAATTTTTTGCATTTAGACTTACAAAGCCGATCCCGTCTTTTCTCTATGCATTTGTAGTTCGTTGCATGAGAGGGATTTTTGTAACAACATACACAGTCAACATTTCTGCTTCCTGCTCTCTGAACTCCCGAGGGGTTTGAGGTTGGCCCCTGGTTTTTCTTTGTAATCCTGGAAGCAGCTGAAAGTTTAGTGGGATTGAGTATTCAGCAAGATACTTTCAGATGGAAAGTGTAATCAAAACAGGCACTCCTGCTGTTTCTGTGTTCCTCTTGGAGAAGTTGCCATATTTTATTGCATAACTGTAGTTCTTTTCATAACTCCTCTGTCCCTCATCTGGGCAGCTGAAAATTGTCTTCCAGAAGTGCAGCAGTGTACATTGCATTCCTGTGTTGTTTCTCTGTTTGGGCTCAGAAAAAAATGTCCCTGATTTGCCCAGGACAATGAATGGCAACATTCTCCCTGGGAAACTACTGTACTTTTCCTTAATCAAATCTGACCTCAGCTAAGGCATGAGTTTAAGGTGCTCAGTTTAATTGTAATATTACACACACTGCTTCTTGGCCTGCTTTGAAGGACAAAATATTCTTGTTCATCATTTGTAATTGCTACAGTCTGTCTGTAGTACATTCCTGTCTCTCCCATGCTCTAAATTGCTTTTAATAAAGGTGTGTGGGCTAATTGGAACCAACAGATGTCTTTGTGTACTCCCTCCCAGTTATCCCCAGTCTTCTAGGCAGATTACCTGTTCTCATCCCACCAATGCTCCAGATAGGATTGGGTTTATTTTGTTTGGGTTTTTGTTTTTCAGGGAATTAAAATGTGAAGCATAGCTACATCCCGGGACAGGCAGTGACTTGTTAATAGCTTGCCATCTATTTGTGGTATGGTCAGTTGAAGGCATGCCTCAGTATTTAGTGCTGGTAAACACAAATATGTATTTTTGTTGTTTCAATTGCTCAGACTCGATTTCAGCTTTGAGAGTTGCAGTCTCCCTGAGGGGCTTTCCAAATGGCTCAGTGCCTCCCTGGTTCCTGGCCTGGCTGACAGGGACACGTGGTGCCATGGTTACAGGTGCCATTGAGGCATCTGGGTGGGAGTTGGTACCCACCAGCCTGGTGCAGGCTGCCTGCATAGTTCAACCTTTCAAAAAATGCATAAAATATCCCCATTTTGGGTTGTTTCTCAGAACTTGGAAAATATTTAGACAAATTCCTTGGCTTTCCTTTTTGTTTGTTTGTTGTGTGCTGTAGGAGTAGACTTGAGAGATGATATTATTTTGGGGGGCTCTTGCAAAGTGCTGGGTTCTCTGGTCTCAGGAATGTTTGAGTGAATCAGATGTCTTCTTTACATCACTGTAAAAGTGTTCAAACCTCCTATGGAACTGGATCCCAAATGTTCTTTTGACTTGCTCCTTCCTGTTATAGAAAGGTTAAAAGAACATTTTTGTTCTCATCAATTGTTAAGTGGAAGGGTTACAGCAGGCTCGAGAGCCAGGAGCCTCTTGTTTCAGGAAGTCTTTTTATATGGGTGGAAAAGAATGCCTGCAGAATTAGGTGTGTAAAAGGACAGTGCATTTCATAATGTAATAGTTATTAAGGTGTTAATATACCCTGCTTGAGAATATTTTCATAGCTGTGCCATTTATACATCTTTTAAAATCTGGAGAGCTATTTTCCCCTTTCCTCTTATTCAGAGTAGTTTTCCTATGGAGTTTGAAACATTTTCTCCCTGAAGCCATATCTCTGATCATGGTGGTTTTATATTTTTCTTACAGCTTTTTGATCATGTTGCTGAATGCCTGGGAGACTTTATGGAGAAACAACAAATCAAAGACAAGAAACTGCCAGTCGGGTTTACATTTTCCTTCCCCTGTCGACAATCCAAGCTAGATGAGGTGAGAAGATTTCACAGTTTTCTTAATACACAGAAGAGCTGCCATGTTATTAAAACACTGCCATGAAAGCAGTATCCCAGACAAGTCTCATTTGGGGGATAAATGAGTATTGTATTTCACTGTCAGACTGTGTTTTTGTGTTTATGTTTCTACCTGAAAGAGATGGGTAACCAAAGGGGAGGAGACAGCTGATGTTTTGTGCTGAGCTCCTCCCTGTTATGGTTTACCCTCTAAACATGGCAGTGGTTTTCCCTGCGTCCTGTGCAGCCTTTTTCACCTCTCCACGGGGTGTGATTTGGAAGGACCCGGCCCAGCAGGGTTTGCTGGGGTTTTGGTGCCCCTCTCGAGTACACATGGCTCAGGATCAGAACTGGGATGAGCTGTGCTGCTGGCTTGGCACCGGGGACAATCAGACAGGTAGCCTGGAGCCAGCCTGCTTTACAAAGGGATGGGGATAACCAGCCATCCCTTGTGCAGTGCCTGGTGACATTCCCATGACGAGGATGCTGTGGTATTTTCCTCATTTTTCTCCTTGTACCACAAATGACTCAGCAGCCTCCTCCTGGTCCAGCATTGCCATGGCAACAGTGTAGCAAGTGAAGGCAGGAAAGTTAAATCTACACAAAACTCGCAGAGGTTGCCCTGTGACACAGCATGACCTGCTTTTCTAGCTTGCAGGTCTCTAGGTAAGCCTGGTGCAACAGTCCCCCAGATGCTGGTGCTGAGGAGGGCCAGATGAGGCATGATTTTAATTACATTTCATACTTCTTGAGCAGTGCTGAGATCTGAACCCAAAGGTGCTGAGTAACTCAGGGTCTGAAAGCAGTTCAGAGCAGAGAGCTGCTTTTCCCTGCATTAGATCAGGAGAGATGAGCTGATCTTGGGGCAGCTCTCCCATCTGGCCCTGGTGCATGGTGAGGCTCAGGCTCCTGAGCACAGCAGGGCTGTGCTGGGAATGTGGTTGTGAAGTTGAGTTGCCCTTGGGAAGGTTTGCTTAGCTGCATGATGAAAGGTGCTTGTTTGTGGGCAGGTTTGCTCCAACCAGCTGGGATGGAGTTGTGCTTGTGTGGGGCAGGGGCAGGCAGCATGTGGAGTGCTGTGGGGACACCTGAGCAGTGGCAGAATGAAGTGGGATAGTAACAAGACAGGGGAGGGTGTCTCTTAAACAGAAAAGCCAGCAACAGAAAAAATTATCAAGTTTTGCTGATGTGTCTCGAGTGTTTGAAAAATACATTTTTTCTAGATTCTGTGGGCCAGGTTTGTTCTTGGTTTGCTGCTTCTGTGAGGCTGTGCTTGCCTGGGTGCTGTTTTCTTGTGCTTGGTGAGCGGAAAGAGGCAAGGTAGTCTCTGTTTGCTGCAAGGGTGATAAGATGGGCACCGTATGGTTGGTCCCTACTCAACCCTGCTGCATTCCAAGGGCTCCTTTCTGCTGCCAAAGCTTGGCTGGTGTAGGAAAAATTTCTTGCAGCACAGTGGCCAGTCATGCTGAGAGGAGCTGCTCTTTGCCAGTGTGGTTTGACCAGTTTCATATAAAAGTTCTGTGGAACAAGGTGCCCTTTTTTTCCTGGGAAAGCTGTGCCAGCAGAGTGGGCTTTGCCCACAGTTTCCCTGCACAGCAGCACAGGGCTTTGCCAGGTTTCTAAAGGATGCCCACTAGGGCAGCACATTGGCAAAACTTACATGAACAGAGTTTGTGGTTCTGGAGGCAGGAGAGTATCTCCTGGTCTGGAAAGAGCTGCCCTGACCCTCTGTCCCCTATAGCTATCTCAGTTTGGTAGGAAAATTTGATTTTTAAGCTGAGGTATGGGCAAACATACACCTGGGCAATGGCTGCTTGTGCCTACAGGTTTCAGCTTTTCTGGTTTTTAGCTTCTTGGACTCCTAGAGTGACAGATGTGTGGATACTGTGGTGGGTAGGAAAAGCAGAGCTGGTTTGAGCTGTCTTTCTGTCAGTTGATTACTGTCAATGCTCTTTTCTTTCTTTTATTGTTATTTACCTGTACACTGAATCCTCTGATTCAGCCAGGCATCATGAAAATAGCAAAAAATCAGTGTAGTCATTACCTTAGGGGATTTGCAGCCTTTTCATGATGGCTTGCAGACTAGGAATTCAATACCAGGATTTCCTTTTTGATCTGTGCTGTAAAGTAGGGACATACATTGTTACATCTCCAATATTTTCATTTCCCTCAATCCATAAATGTGATCCCACAGTTAAACAAGCCCAGACAGATGGGACTCCAGGCAGTAAAATGTGCAGAAGCCTGATCCCCACTGCAGCTGTATCCTGGACATGCCAACATCATATCCCTGCTCTGTAATCAGTCCTGTACAGTCAGCTTTTTCTGAAAGCAGTCTATTTCCATGGCCCAAAGGGATTAAATGGTTTTCCAAGAAAAACTGTCGAGGAGTAGCAGGGAGAAGAGTAGGCTAAAAATACAAAATGCAAACGCCGTTTTCTAGCAAGGGACGGGAAAAGAAATTCTTATCTTTCAGCTCACTGTAATTAGGCTCTAAGACCACCAGTTGTCTCAGGTTGGCTTGTTAGAGGTCATGTGAGAAAAGAAACCTGAAGATTCATTAGAAGTATAAAATCTTGATTTTAAGGGGAAAAAAAAAATCTGTGTGTGTCTTATGGTTTCATCCTGCTGAATGTTGCTGTCTCATTTTATCAGGGTATTCTGATAACCTGGACAAAGCGCTTCAAAGCAAGCGGCGTGGAGGGAGCAGATGTCGTGAAGCTGCTTAACAAGGCCATCAAGAAACGTGGGGTAAATTGCACTTCTTTCTCCTTTTTAGCTGTATCTCAGCTTTGTCAGGGATCACTCTTCATGTCACTCACTTGAGCAGGTGGTCTGGGTGGTGGTGGAGCTCTGCTTTCTTGCATGAAAATGCATGGGTTTGCTGGAAGAACGAAGCGGTGTCAGAGTTGTTGTGTGGAAGCTGTGATTTTCCTTGCAGCACAGAATTGAGTTGCTGTATTGTGGCTTTTTGCTGGCAACCTTCAGTGATTTTATCACTCTTCAAAAACTGAAGAAGTGCTGTGTGGCAACGCTGTGGCTTTTCAGTGATACCAACACATTCCCATTCTTGAGAAACTTGTTTCTCATGGACTGGACTCAGCTCAGTTGTGCACCTGCTGTGTGTGAGAGCAGGATAGGAGCTGAGCAGAAGACAAGGGGATTTCAGGCTCAGCGAGCTGCTGCTCCCTGCAGTTTCTCAGTGTTGACTTTATAGAGAGTGAAGGTGACCGGGTTGCTGATTTAAGCAAATAAAAAGGCACTGAGTGTGAGAGAGAATGAATTTGGGTTTGCATAGTGCTTGCAGTCAGGTCATATGTTCATTACTCAGCATCCAAAAATTCAGTGGAAACTGTAAAGTATTTGCTTTCTTTGGGCAGTTGTGGACTCAAGTAAACCTGAATTTTCCTGTCACCAAACAGCATTACTGGAGTCAGTTACTATCATTAGACTTGGTGAATCACATGCGGAAGAACCTGGAAAGGAATGGCTGCATGTCATTTATTTAATTGCATTAAATAATAATTAAATTGTTATTTAATGCAAATAAATTGAATTATTTTTGTATTAAAATCTTCACTTGAAATGAAACACATTGATGGTTTAAGTGAATCTGTAAGAAATATTTTCTAGATTGACTTCTCAAGCAGCTGCTTCAAATCATTCCATGTTTCAGTGCAAAGTTCCTTCTCCCTCGTGTATAGGCCTTTTCTGTCCTGCCTAAGTGTGCTTATGTGAGAGCAGCTCTGTGCTCTCTAGAGTGATCCCAGCACTGTTTTACTGCTTGCATTGGTCTGCTCTCACTGCCTGCTTAGGTACGTGGGATGAAGAACTGGCAGACAGAGCGTGGAATATTTTAAAAGACGAGCTGTGGTATTCAGACAGATTATTTGTCTCCTTGTGGAACTATTTTGGTTGGAAACTAAACGAGTGAGGAACAGGAGCTGTGTTCTCCAGGGGAGCCCTGTGGCCCAAGTAACGCTTTGTTGCTCCCCAGGACTACGATGCAGATATCATGGCTGTAGTGAACGACACCGTGGGCACCATGATGACCTGTGGCTTCGACGACCAGCGCTGCGAAGTCGGCTTGATCATCGGTAACGCTGCTCGCGGCGGGCACGGGGCTGGTGTGCCTCTGCCTGTCAGCCTGCTCAGCACCTCCTGCTGTCCTTTCCCCCTCCCCCAGGCACCGGCACCAATGCCTGCTACATGGAGGAGATGCGGCACATCGACCTGGTGGAGGGCGATGAGGGCAGGATGTGCATCAACACGGAGTGGGGGGCCTTTGGAGACGACGGCTCGCTGGAAGACATCAGGACCGAGTTCGATCGAGAGATTGACCGTGGGTCCCTTAATCCTGGGAAGCAGCTGTGAGTGAGGCTCATTTGTGAATATTTTCTTCTGCTGTTTTCTCTTCTGTGCCCCATTTCCCACTTGTGTTAGGAGTTCTGTAGTTCAGTAAAGCTTTGCCTGTGGTGAGGCAAAGCTCTGGTGGGGCCAGGCCTTACGGTGGCACGGCTGGGCTCTGCTTCCCATGATTTTTGGTTGGATTCGTGGGTGACTGCTGTCTTCTCCTGCAGGTTTGAGAAGATGGTCAGCGGGCTGTACATGGGGGAGCTGGTAAGGCTCATCTTGGTGAAGATGGCCAAGGAGGGGCTGCTCTTTGAGGGGAGAATCACCCCTGAGCTTCTCACCAAAGGGAAGTTTGAGACAAAGCATGTTTCTGCCATTGAAAAGTGAGTAATCAATCCCTTTTCACTCCTTGGGTTTCACAGTGACTCTGAATGTTAATTTTCCTGCTCTTTTTGCTTTGTGGGAAAGCGTGCTGCATTGGGGTAGGCTGCCATCCTCTAATGCCTGTGCAGAGCTGGCATGTGGGGACCCCCAACAGACAGTCTGTACCTTCCTCCCCAGTATTTCTCCATTCTTGTCTGTTGGGAGGAACTATAAAATCTTCCAGTCCATACAGCTTTCAGGGTGCAAGCTGTAGTACCTCTCTCACTGCTCACAGAGTTGCTACTCTGCAGCTAAACACGGGAGTGAGTTGGCTTAGTGCCTCCTAGCAAATACTTGTGCTGCTCCTTGCTGTATCCCTGGGATTGTGGGGCAGAAGGAGAACAAGTGTGACAAGGCAGAGCATTCAGTCTCGTAGGCAGTGCCGGGTGCTGCACAGTGACCTCTGAGCTATGTGCCAGTTGGTTTCTGAGAGGGCCATCACCCCTTTGGTCAGTACTTACAGGCTCTTCCCCCTGTGTTTTTAAAATTCACATCACTGGGATAGTTTGTACCCTAGTCATTGGGATGGATTTTCTTTCTGAAATGGCAAATACGACACCAAGGGAACAGCCAGTAACTTCTGTAATGCCTGTTCCTCTTGCCACTGTTTACTCCTGTCCCTGCAGACCATGTTATCTGAACAGCTTTCCGTTTAATGTGTGTGTTTATTTGTCTTAACCACAGAGGTGTGTGGACCAAGGTAATGTTGAACAGCAGTGAGAAAAACACAATTATTGAGAAATTCAGTTTCTAAGAGGAAAAATTTGCCCTGAAATCTCACCTTATTTCCTGAAGAGACACTTTGGTTTTAAGTAGGGGGCACATACCTGTGCAGCTTCAAATTTCTAGCTGGTGCTATCAAGATGCAAGAGTCCTTAAAAAGATAGATTGAATGCAGTTAGGGATGGCAAGATATATTCCCCTTGTATTTTTGTCTGGGAAATGACCGAGTTGGATGAGGAGAAGTTTTGCCAGAAAATTTGCTCTCAGGCTGGGTGTTAATGAGGAAAAAAACAATGCAAGAGGCAGAGATTCAGGGAGGTTGTAAAAGCCTGAAAGAGACCCGTTAGGATGAAATTGCTTAGGCAATCTTTGCTCAGGGTTTTGTTTTTTGCACTGGGCTTAATTTATCAAGACATGCGAGTGTGGGATTAGGTGTGTGCTCAGGTCTGTGCTGAATTGTGGGGCTGCTGCTTCATGCTTAGAGAAGGTGTTTGCAGTTTAAAGCATCATTGTAATGAAAAAGTATTTTCATTCCTCCAGGTCCTCCCTGTAGTAGTACCTGGACTTGCACTGTTTGTAGGTGGCATGTTTGCACCAGACTTTAATGGAAAGCTTTTCCATGTGTGAATGAATGTGTGTTTGGAGCATTTTATTTCAAGCCTCATGGAGCTTTCTAGTCCAGATCTCTTAAGAAATATTCTTTCTAACTTTCTCAAACCCCAGGCAGGGACACCCATGTTTGGATGTGCCTCCGTCCTGCAAGTCCAGTACGTGCCCTCTAAGGGAGTCCTCTTTACTTTGCAGGAGCAAAGAAGGTTTGAACAAAGCCAAAGAAATCCTGACCCGGCTGGGGGTGGAGCCGTCCCACGAGGACTGCATCGCTGTCCAGCACGTCTGCACCATCGTGTCCTTCCGCTCGGCCAACCTGGTGGCCTCCACCCTGGGTGCCATCCTCAACCAGCTGAGGGATAACAAGGGCGTTGGTCGCCTCCGGACCACCGTGGGCGTGGATGGCTCCCTCTACAAGATGCATCCACAGTGAGTCCCTCTGCTCCTGCCACTGACACCACTAACGCTTCACCTGCCACGGGCTCTGGTTTGCAAAGGGGTGAGCGTGTCATCACCCAAGGCAGCCTGTGAGATGGTGAACCCAAAGCATGGGCGAGGGGGTTTAGGTCTGAGCTGGGCAACTTGGGGGAAAGGAGAGATGTCTTTTAAGTGAAGACGTTGTATGGGATTCTCAAAACACACAAAACCACACGGAAAAGAACCAAAAGTTACCCTGAGTAACTGGATACTTCAATGTCAGGGAAAACTACAGTGGTCTGAGTAGATACCTTAAGATATCACCAGCAGACCTCTTGGAAGGAGAGTTTATTTGTACAAAATACTTCTTTGTGTCCATTGATTTGGCTGTGAGGAGACCTGCATTAATTCATTTTCACCTCCATTTCCAGTTTAATGGCCATGTCTACCCCTATTTTTTGCCAGTCTTTTCTGAATATACACTTGGAAACCAGGGGGGAAAAGAAATAGTGCTTAGATTTCTGTGGCCCTTAAAAAATGGCTTTGTCTTGTTTTTTTCCCCATCTTGAAAGTTACATTTTTAACATGAAAACAGAAACAGCTGTATGGATTTATGTAGAAATCAGAAAATTAATATTTATGGGGGAACTTCCGAAAGGAGAAGTATGCTTAATGTTTCATTTTCAATTTCTTATTATTTGTTGAAAAAGATGTTTTCCTCTGTTGAAGAAAACCATAGAATTTTAGCAAACAAAAAGGTTTCCAAGGATGCTCTTCTGACTAACTTTTTCAGATTGGGCAAGGTCTGGGGATTGTTAAGACAATAAACACGGGCAATTTTGGTTTCTTAACTGTTTCCCACACCATCTAAATCAGCGGGTTCAGGAAGGACCACAGGAGAGGGAATTGAAGCAGCATTGCAGCCAGGGAGAGTTTGTCCCATCCAGGATCAGGTTCAGGGGATGAGACTGATGCTCTCCCCTTCTTTTTGCTGGTTTTGCTTAGAAATTCAGGAGGAAGGAGGCTGTGAGGAAGGACCACTCTTCCCTGACAGTTTTCCTACTTGGGAGGACACTGTAGCTAGTTTGAGCACGGTGGGTTTGCCCACTACCCTTGCATTGGGTTGGTGTGGGCAGTGCAGATTTTGGGGAGGTGCGGTGCAGATTTTTGGGGGGAATGCAGTGCAGACTTTGGGGAGATGCAGTGCAGATTTTGGGGGACATGAGCGCAGGTTTCGATGGGGACAAGCAGTGCAGATTTTTGATGGGGTAATGTGGCGCAGATTTTGGGGAGATGCAGCACAGATTTTGGGGGGGATGCAGCGCAGGTTTTGGGGGGCATGCAGTGCAGGTTTTGATGGCGGGGATGCAGTGCAGATTTTGGAGGGCATGCAGTGCAGGTTTTGATGGCGGGGATGCAGTACAGATTTTGGGGGGCATGCAGTGCAGGTTTTGATGGCGGGGATGCAGTGCAGATTTTGGAGGGCATGCAGTGCAGGTTTTGATGGCGGGGATGCAGTACAGATTTTGGGGGGCATGCAGTGCAGGTTTTGATGGCGAGGATGCAGTACAGATTTTGGGGGGCATGCAGTGCAGGTTTTGATGGCGGGGATGCAGTACAGATTTTGGGGGGCATGCAGTGCAGGTTTTGATGGCGGGGATGCAGTACAGATTTTGGGGGGCATGCAGTGCAGGTTTTGATGGCGAGGATGCAGTACAGATTTTGGGGGGCATGCAGTGCAGGTTTTGATGGCGGGGATGCAGTACAGATTTTGGGGGGCATGCAGTGCAGGTTTTGATGGCGGGGATGCAGTACAGGTTTTGATGGCGGGGATGCAGTACAGATTTTGGAGGGCATGCAGCGCAGGTTTTGATGGCGGGGAGGCAGTACAGATTTTGGGGGGCATGCAGTGCAGGTTTTGATGGTGGGGATGCAGCGCTAATTCTGGGATGTGGGCAGTGCAGAGGCCGGGCTTGCAGCATCCCCTCCCCTCAGGTACGCCCGGCGCTTGCACAAGACCACGCGGCGCCTGGTGCCCGACTCGGAGGTGCGGTTCCTGCTGTCGGAGAGCGGCAGCGGGAAGGGGGCGGCCATGGTGACAGCCGTGGCGTACCGGCTGTCGGAGCAGCACCGCCTCATCGACGAGACCCTGGCCGAGTTCAAGCTCACCCACGAGCAGCTGCTGCAGGTGAAGAAGAGGATGAGAGCGGAGATGGAGGCGGGGCTGAAGAAGAAGACTCACGACACGGCCAAAGTGAAAATGCTGCCCACCTTCGTCCGCAGCACGCCGGATGGGACAGGTTTGGCTTCAGGGCTCCCGGTGTGGGGTTTGGTGAGGCTGAGCAGATCTGGTGCTAGCAAAAAGGGAGTTGAGCTGTGCAAAGGAGGAGATCTCCCTGCTGGCCTGTGCTGGTTGCTGGCAGCCTGGTCCTGTGTCCTTGCCTCAGGGTGCAAGCAAAGTCACAGCTTGAGGGGAGAAAACCACAGCTGGCATCATAAACCCAAACCCCTGCGAAGCCTGCTCACGTTACTTGGGTACTTTGCATTTCATGGTGGCTGGCCAAATTTCAGCTTTCTCTCAGAGAACAGTTGTGTGGGTCCTTTTTCCCTTGTTGATTTAAAGGAAAACAAAAATAATCAGAGCAGCATCTAAAATCTTCCTTCGTTGAAGATCTTCCCAACTGAACTTTTAGGAGATTTTCTATCAAAATACTTTGAGAGAAACATTTCTTCAGATTTTACTTATGATTCTCCAAATACACATACATACTCTTTTACAGAGAACGGAGATTTTCTGGCACTTGACCTTGGAGGGACAAACTTTAGAGTTTTGCTGGTGAAAATCCGCAGTGGTAAAAGGAGAACAGTTGAGATGCACAACAAGATCTATGCCATTCCCATTGAGGTGATGCAGGGAACAGGAGAAGAGGTATTTGTGCTTCTCTTTGGCTGCACTGCTGCTTTCTAAATAACTCCTTTAGAGCACATAACGTGTACAACTTCAAATATCATGACTTTTCTCTTTAAAGCTGTTTGATCACATCGTTACCTGCATTTCTGACTTCCTGGATTATATGGGGATAAAAGGCGCACGTCTTCCTCTTGGCTTCACCTTTTCCTTCCCTTGCAAGCAGACCAGTCTGGATGCTGTAAGTTCCTTAGTATCTTTTGAATCTTAGTATCTTTGTTTCTGTGCCTCTGGCAGGCCTGGTTTCTCTGCCATCATGTCATCCATGTGACACTTACAGGAAGGTCATGCCAGGGGAAGGCTCGTATGCTGACCCTGACCAGTACAGCTGCAAATGCTGCTCAGCCCGTGGCTGTGACAGATAAGAACATTTAAGTTTTCCATGGTGGTCATATCCCTTTTTTAAGGCATTATGTTTTTTCTAGCTGTGTAAAGCTGCTGGTCTGTGACACGTGCCTGGTTTTGCAAGCAGTAAGCAAAAGTCCATCCCTGCTGCCAGCACCTATTCCCAGCTTGATCTTGTCTCACTGGATGGAGTGGTTGCACGAGTCTGTGGGCTGTGTCACCCTAAGGATGACAGTGTGGCCTGCAGCACATTCCTGACAAATGGACTTATGTTCTTTGCACTTACATGTTTTAACTTAGTCTGACACATACTTACACCAACCTCTACAGCTGTTAATAGTTTCCTGGATACTTAGCTGGGCTTTCTTTTAAGAAAGGCATACCTTCTATAATACTTTTTGGGGTTTTTTGGTTTGTTGCTCCTGGTGCACCTTTTTTTTCTTTTTTTTAAAATTGTTGCATTGCTCTGGAAATTCAGAGCCCAATCACAATTAGTTGTTTTAGGTGCAAATTCAACATTCTGAGGAGATACTCCTTTTCACAGAGGCTCTGCTGTAAATCATCACACTAAAATATTTGAAATGTTAAATGTACGGACTAACATCTGAGTCCTAGCAACTTGATAACGTGTTTTCTTGTTTTATAGGGTATCCTTCTCAATTGGACAAAAGGATTCAAAGCTACAGACTGCGAGGGAGAAGATGTGGTATATTTACTTAGAGAAGGAATTAAAAGAAGAGAGGTGATTTTTCTTCTTTTCTTTTTTCCTCAGTCTACTCCTCTCCAGTCTTGACAGTCCTTGTGGGTCAGGCTGGCTCCCTCTCACAGGATTTCTGTGCTTTGTAGACACAGGCTATGCCTCCTGTCTTGCTGTCAGAAGATTGTTTTTCCCCAGTGGCTTCTAACTTTCCACATTTGCAGAACTTTTGAGGCTTCTTTCAAACTCTGTGGAAATTTCCATATGCATGGAGAAAGCAGGAGTTTTCAAAATGGTGATTGTAGGAATGCACCTCAGTGTACACTAAAGGACAGTTTTCTTTTCCTCTTCTCGATCTTGAAAAAGCCTCAACCAGCTTAGCCAGAACTTTCTAGGAAGGGATGAAAAATACCCTGAGAAGGGTGTTAATTTTGCACATTTTTTTATCAGCCAGTGAAAAGGAAGTCTTAAAAGCTTTTTTACTGGAATTGCTATGCAATTGCTGTGATACTGAATGTTTATACCTCGTAAAAGACAGGTGCTTAAACATACCTAAGCCAAGGGAAACAGCCAGGGATATACTTCATCCTGAGGACAGTCTGTCATAGGTGGAGCACATACCTTTGCTGCCTGCTGGTAGATTAGGTTCCTGCTTTTTGCATGTGTGAGATCAGGCTGGTGATTTCAGTTGTTTGTTTCCAGTGTGTTTCTACAGCATCCCCTTTGGTGTGAGGGACTGCCCCTAGCCCAGAATTCTCACTGCTATTTTCTCTCTTCCAAAGGAATTCGACTTGGATGTGGTGGCTGTGGTGAATGATACAGTGGGTACAATGATGACTTGTGCTTATGAAGATCCAAACTGTGAAATTGGGCTCATTGTGGGTACGTGTTAGAGCTACTTTTTATTAACCAGCACGTCCACACTTCTGTCTGTATTCTCATGGAGGAATCCCTGTGGTTATCTGAAAAGAAAGCTATGATATCTAGGAGTAAAAGAGAGAAAAATTCAACAGCCAGCTTAGTTCTGTCCACAGTCAGTCGAGATAAGCAGAGGCTGTGATGCACAATAAATCCTGCCTGTTTTATCTGGTAAAGGCATGGTGCTGCTTGGGAGGAGAGCAGATGTGAGCTCAGGGAGCCTCACCAGCTCCTGGAGTTCCTGTTAGTTTAGCTTGTAAGAGTGTCCCTGCTGGGGTGTTCCGGTAGCCCACAGCTTTCCTCAAGATAAAGCCCTCACTTCATGTGGTCTCTCAGAATAAAATTGCAAAGTACAGCCACAATTCCCAAATGGCGTGTGGTGGAAAGCTCTGACAGACTGAGTGCAAAGACACACAACTCCCTTCCCAGCAGTGAGACAGCTGAGGTACTTATACAGGCAACTGCTAATGCCTTTGCAAATGCCATGCATGGAGAGCCTGAGTCATGGGGCAGTGTGAATTCCCAGAGCTCTCCAGAGAGGTGAGTTTTCCAGGGCAGAGAAGGGGAGCAAGGCACCTGCAAGCTTAAAGAATGCTTTCAGTTGCGAGATGGCTTGTAGGAAAAGAAAACACCACCAGTTTCTCCTCCAGACAGCTGGAAAATGTCCAGGATGAGTCAGCACAGTGCAGCGTGCGTAGGAAGCTGTGTCTGCGCAGCTCCATCCGTGGCGTTTTCAGGGACCAGAATTCTCTACAGGAAGGACAGTGTGTCCTTGGGGTGCTGGGAACACCCCCTGGGGACTGTCCACTGCAGCCCTGCCAGATCTGCTGTGCAGCCAGCATGTCTGTGTGCAGAACAGGGTGTCAGAGGTGGCCTGGCTACCTCTGAGATAATGGCAATGAAAGCCCCAGGGCTCTGACAGCTCCCTCTGCCTTGCCTGGCTGATGGCACCTGAGGGAGGTTGGGCACTGTTTGGGTTTGATCTGGTTTGGTCCTGAAGACCTGGCTCTCAGCCTGCAAATCCAGACATTCTCCCCACCAACCCCTGTGCTGTGGCTCAGCTCTCATGCAGCAGGGGAGTACTGTGGGAGGATCTCTTTCAGCTCAGACTGTATTGATGTAATTCCCTAAAAAAATGGCAAAGGGAAACAGATCTGCTGTAGCAACTGATGTATAATCTGGGATGCAGGATTAAATGAGAGTTAGGTAACTGCAAGAGAACTTTTGCCCTGGTAGCAGTTAAAGCTGCCTCTCTTTGCTAATAAAGCTTTACTCCCTGAAGACCTCATGTGTACATGGAGCACTTTGTCACACTACTTAGGATCCTCTTTAAGAAATACCAGACATGGCCTCATGTCAGCATGGAAGTAACCTTCCTGCTGGAGAGAATAAACAATTAAAATCAGAAAAACCCCCAAGCAATCAGCTTGTAAAACTGCTGCTGCTTTAGAACTTGCTGAGTTTTCAGTTCAGCACATTTTCCCCTGAATTCTGTGGATCCGTGGGCTTTGTGGAAGGTGGTTCCCAACTGTAAAGTCCAGCTGTCTGCTTCCTGCAGTTTTGGGGTGAGAAGCATGTGAGGTTTTGCGTGCTGTAAGTGCTGCCCTGCTCTTCCTCCCTGCATCGTGGGACCCTCAGCCCAGCTGGCCTGGGTGAGCTTCCTCTCTGAGCCACCCTGAGCAAAACACCGCAGGAGTAATGTTCTCCTTCAGTCTGGGGCTGCTGAAGAGTTGGGGTTTGGGGTTTTTTTGGTGATGTTTCAAGTGATGATTCAACTATTTCTTTCAGACAAAAAAACACAGATCAAGATCCCCCAGAAGGTTTGCCAGGGCTGTGGTGCTGATTTTTACCAGGATTTGTTCCAAAGAGTAACTTCAGCGTTTGTTTCTTTCAGGAACGGGCAGCAATGCCTGTTACATGGAGGAGATGAGAAACATAGAGATGGTGGATGGTGAGCAAGGGCGGATGTGTGTGAACACGGAGTGGGGAGCATTCGGGGACAACGGCTGCCTGGATGACATCAGGACAATATATGACAAAGCAGTCGATGATTTCTCACTGAATGCTGGAAAGCAAAGGTACTGCAGCAGAGATGATGTGCTGTGCATATATAAGCCAGGCTGCCTTAAGTGCTTTTAAGAGAGAGCTGGATTTCTCCCCGTTGAGAAAGGTTAAGAGTGGAAAATGACTGCAGTCCTGCTATCCTCTGGGATCGACCCTTTCCTGCTTTTCCTGGACACTGATTTTTTGTGACTTACTTGCTGCCATGGGACTCCACAGCAGGGCTTTTGGCGAGGACTTCAAAAGTCTTGAAATTATGAAGAGAGCCTTTTTTTGATCCTGTGCTGTACTGAGGGGGATAAGAGGGCTAGTCACTCTTTTACTCTGGGTCTCAGGTCGTGCCTGTGGAAATCCTGAATTTACATCAGCTGGTGTGGTTAAAGCTTGGAGCTGCTCACTCTAAAGCAGTCAGAAGCTCTCTAGCAATTGCAGCCAATTCTTATTTCAGACAATTTTCTGGATGGGCTAGGTCGTGTTAGAGGACCTGCCTTTCTTGCTCCTGGAGTTTGGTCCTGTTTTTGGGGCTCGGCTTTTGTTGGGCAAGTGCTTCCCTGTCCCCTTCAAGAGAATGTTGACAAGGAGATGTGTACCCAGCACTGATAAAACTGAGCTGAGACTTTTGCTTGCTAGGACTAGAGGTTTTCATTGTTTCTTTGCAGCAGTGCTTTGATGCCAGGAGCTTTTAAAGAGATTTTGTGACTAGAGTAAATCTGCCCACAAAAATCTGAGGAATACAGACAAGTTGGCAAGTCCCATGGGAAGCTCTTTAGAAGCTGAGGCTCAAACAGACGCAGAGGGGCAGACATGGGGCAAGCCCGATGCAGCAGCAGAGTTGGCATGGAGTAAGCAGTCAAAGGCAGTAGTGGAGACTGCCAGGGGAATAATTTATTCTAGAGATAGTTAGGCACTCAGAAGAGAGGACACTTGATGGGTACAAGCTTGAGAGAGTTCACAGTATTAAATGGACTTTGTGGCCTGCTTCCAGCGGGATGGCGCACTGGCCTCTGCTCAATCCAGGGCACAAACCCTGCTGTAGAGCTTCAGGAGGTGAAATAAAGGATGCATCACTTAATGCCCTTCTCAGGAAATGGAAGTGTTCCGTTCTTGTTGGTAAGGACACAACTCACAGACCCCAAAGTGCTCCATTCAAGCCAGAATGATGCTGGAAGGGAGGGAGTGCAACACACGGCTGAGACTCCCAAACAGAAAAAGCTCAGTGGCTCCATGAAACAAAATTACAGGGAAACCACAAGGTATAGTCACTGCAAATGCAGTGGTTTTGAGGGAGTCCTGCACTTCAAAACCAGCCCTGTGCAAAATGAAGATGGGGAAAACCATGTCCAGCCTGTTCACAGGACCACTGACCTGCAAGTTGGCAAGCTGGTGGTCCAGGGTTAGTTTATGCTCTTCAGTTAATTCAAGCACCTGGTTTTGTGTAGGAAACCAGTTGTCCCAAAACCCCAGGGAAGAACCAGGCTGTCTTTAACCCCTCTCAGCTCCCAGCTCTGCAGACAGGACCCAAGTTTCCCACCTGCAGTCTTGCCTCAAGCTGGACGGAGGCCATATCTTCCACCTGCAGAGCTCTGTCTAGCACAGGATAAAGAGTGTCCCGGGAGTGATGCTTAGCGCTGGTACCTGCAGCCCTGTGTGGGTAGGACACACCTGTGGCTGCTAACACACCTGTGATGCTGCCTTTGCAAACATGGGCAGGTTCCCTCTGAGCTGCACTGATGTCTTTCCTTGCAGGTATGAGAAAATGATCAGTGGGATGTACCTGGGTGAAATAGTCCGCAATATTTTGATTGACTTCACCAAACGGGGTTTCCTGTTCCGAGGCCAGATTTCAGAGACACTGAAGACCAGACATATCTTTGAAACCAAGTTCCTTTCTCAGATTGAGAGGTAAGAGCACTGCAGGGGAGGCTGCTCAGAGAGAAGTAGTGTAGTGTAGTGTGTCATCTGGTGATGCTGCTGGACGGGAGGGACATGTGGAGAGCATTGCTTGCTTCTCTGGAGAGAATTTGGATTTCAGTCTGTGTGTGGGGGGGATGGATTCTCTACAGTATCAAGTGGATTTCTAGCAGTGCTTACTGCTAAACGATGGGAAGGCTGTCAAGGATTCCCTCACTCTATCATTTTATTTCTTTGTTTGGAAATCAAGCCATTTTCTCAGGCCCCTTGTGTGTGTTTAGCTGCAATTGTGGAATTGAATGAACACTAGCTGAGTGAGGCCTGCTTACTGAGTGTTTTTGTGCTTTTATTGCTCGGATTCTGTATAGTAAAGCAATCTCTGAGGCTTCACAGGGGAAAAAAAACCCAAGGCTATTGTTAAAAATATTTTCCTGGAATTCCCTATGGTAAGAAGAGAGAAGGGAAGGCAATGCTGAGCTGGACTTGGAGCACAGTGCAGGGGTGACTGAATTTGCATTCCATGAGGTCACTTGTGCTGTCAGGAGAGGCTGTTGCCTGGTGTTGGGTGCACGGTTGCAGTCATCAGTGCAGTGGGGTTTATGGTTTGACTGAAGGAAGCCTGTAACACCATGTTTTCCTCCTCCAGTGACAGGTTAGCCTTGCTGCAGGTGCGAACCATCCTTCAGCAGCTGGGGCTCAACAGCACCTGTGACGACAGTATCATTGTCAAGACGGTCTGCGGGGCGGTGTCCAGGAGAGCAGCTCAGCTGTGTGGTGCTGGGATGGCTGCCATTGTAGATAAAATTAGGGAGAACAGAGGCTTGGAGCGCCTGGAGATAACGGTTGGTGTGGATGGCACTCTCTACAAACTCCACCCACAGTGAGTATTTGCCTCCTCAGCGTTTGTTTGTGCGTTGCGTGTGTGTCCTTCCTCTTGACGCTCCCAACTGGACTCTCTCACTTGCTGGGATAAGGTCCAGGAGAAAAAAAAAAAGTCTTAATCAGGCGCTCAGGGCTTTCTGAAGGGCAATGAGAGGATCAAGAATGACTTGAGAAAGATTCTTGAGGTGGTGACAAACTGAAGGGGACACAGCTTGCCGAGTGAGTTGGAAGCTGCATAGCAAGGGAAGGATCTCTTGGCTCTGCACAAGCAATGACAGAGCAGTGCTGAAATGCCTGGTGCCTCTTTGGGGGATGTTTCTGTTCAGTGTCCAGTGGAGAAGAGCTACTGCAGAACAATGCAGGTGAGGGCAGGAGTATAAAAGAGCTGGAGGCAGGAGGAGAAGAGAACTAGTACCCTAGTGCTCTAGTGTGTGTGGAGGGAGATGGGTGGGAAGGAGAAGACTTAGGTGATCTGTTCTTTTCCCTTTGCTGTGGATTAGTGATCCCAGTTACCCTCATACAGGCCAACGGGGCTGGGATGCAAGTGCTTCTTTCCTTTAACTCCTACTGCTCCCAGACTTCAAATCCACCCTGGTTTCCAGCATTTTACTTCTTACCCTGATGAAAGGGGATGCAGTGCAGATGACCATGGCAGTGCTCCACTCCATGGTTGCTGCAGCACCTTCCTCACCCCCTGCCCTTGTTTCCTTTTGCAGCTTTTCGAGGATCATGCACCAAACAGTCAAAGACCTGGCACCCAACTGCGACGTGACCTTCCTGCTGTCGGAGGACGGCAGCGGGAAAGGGGCAGCGCTCATCACAGCGGTGGGATGCAGGCTTCGTGAGGCTGAGCAGAACTGAACTCCACAATCCTGGCCTCGATTCTGTCTTGTGTTTCTCATAAAGCAGCGACTGCCTAGTCAGAACTGGTAAAAACCCAGAACTCACTGCTTTATTGGGGGAAAAAAATTTACAACTAATGACATAAAAAAATAGGATACAAGATAGAATGTGTGCTGTTAATAATATCTCCTGTTTCTGGACCCCGATCTGCATGTTTCTTACTCACCTTGTTGGTACCTTCCCCATCTGTAGGTCATGGAAAAAAACAGTCTATAATTTCTGCAGTTGTCAAAAATCAGTTGTTGTCTGAGATGAAATTGCCCCCAAGTGATGTGCGTTGAGAGCTCCCGTTGCATCATACCAAATGTGTTCTTTGCAGCATCCCTGTTAAGCGCACTGCCAGCACGCTGACCACCAGACCTGGGTGTTGATGCTTTTTAAGTGAAGGGGAAGCAACAGTTCCCTCCTGCATTATCTACCTGCTGTTGTTCCGTCTAAAGCGGTTGTGAAAACATTTTGGTGTGTCAGCACTGTGCACGCACATAACTCTTTATAGTGGGACTTGACACCGCGACTTACTCGCTTCCTTGATGCCTCTTCTTGTCATGGTGAAAGTAAACACCCTTGTCCCACAGTTCTGGTTCCACTGGTATTCCCCATAGCTTCTGTGAGTAGTGTTGTATTACTGGGCAAAATCTGTCATGTTTTGGCGAGAAATCCCTTAAAGAGTGAAGCCAAGTGGTTAGTGACTGGGGTAATCCAAATCTCCAGAGCTGTGAAATCGGTAGGTCTACAGTCCCTACGTGGCTGTGCTGTATTCTTCTGTCTAAGGGTTCTTAGAGAAAATAGTTCCTATCTCTTCTTGTGAGTCTGGGACAGGGCACTCTCTGCAGCTGCCCTTCCACCAAACCCGCAGCTCAGCCGCGTCCCCCGGATGCGCCTCCTTCTGTCTCTCGCCTTAAATAATGGGTATTTGCTTCCACACAGAGCTTTAATCTTTAATGCTGTTCAGCAATCACTCAGAACACAAACACTCAGCCAGAGTCAGTGCGCAGGAAGGAAGAGGAGGGTTGCGTTTTGATCTTGCCTTTGAGGACCTGGGTGCATAAAGAGCTCATAAAAAAAGCCAAAATTGGGTGCAGCTTATTCCAAGGACAAAAGCAACAGCAGATCATTTACACGTGGTGTACCCTGTCCTCTGTCCAGTCGATGCCATTATTGTATTTGCATACCAGTTGCATCACTTAACTTGAGAAGCAGTTAGGAAGGTACACGTCGAGTGATGTTTGTAAGTCACACCACTTTCTGCAAAGAGGGAGACCACACAGCAGTCCTTAATTCCCACTCTTCTTCTACCAAAAATGAGTTGGAGGTGTCCGCATGGTTTTCCCTGCTGCCTTTTCCTGCAGAAAGTAGATGGAAATTTGCAGGCTACTCTTCTCTGTTCTCATTCCACTCCCAAAGATTTGGATTGCCCTACCTATCAATAACATTTCAATATGCATTATGGTGCACTGTGAGTGAATGTTGTAAAGTAACCTGTGAGTCACAAACAGTCATTGCAGCTTTAAGTGTGTGTCTACCTGAAAAATTGCATGCCTAACTGGTTTTGCAAAGGTAGAGGGTCTTTTTACTTTGCGCACTAGTAGCTCTGGTACTAGTGTTACGTGATACTTGTGAAAATATTAAACTTTTTTGATGTGCGTTAACTGGTGTTTAGTGGTTCTTTCTGGAAGAGGTGCTGTTGGCTGGTGGCTTAGTGCTTTGGGAAGAGCTATTGTGTAGGGAGAGCTGCAACCTAATCCCAGTGGTGCCTGTGTTTTGTGTGTGTGTTTTTATTCCCGGGCATTCGGGGTCAGATTCACACAGGTCCCTGTGCCTCGTGTTTCCTAACCTAGTTCAGCAGAGGCACAGCGCTGACAGCGCCCAAATCTCAGGGGCCGTGTGGCTTGTCCGGGTGCAGCTCATGCCCTGTCTTGTGCAGGGGGCTCTGCAGTGCAGGAAAACCTTGGGGGCTGCACCCAGGGCAGTGTGGTTACATCAGGCTTGTGATGGATACACCGTGTCCGTGAGCTCCCCGTGTGTGTGTATAGCGTTAATGTTGGCAGAATCCCGGTGTCAGGTGCTCCTACACTGCTGCTTGGCACAGCCTGTGTTGGAGTTGTGGTAGATGAAGGTCCCTTTTGCGTACACTAAAGCTGTGCTCCTCCAATAACCCGTTTCACGTTACGGCTTGAATAGTCTGACAGCCTTGATGTGCAGCTATGACCCCAAACAGGAGACAGAAGAAGGTGAGAAACTTTTTTTGGGCACAGGGGACACGTTGCATTTGAATTGCTTGAAGGTTTGCAAATCTTGTGCCTGCTGTCGGCGGTGCTGTAGGGGTGGTGTGAGCCGTGCCTGGGGACCTGGGTTTGGAGCTCTTTGGCATATGAGGGCCAGGCTCAGTGCAGGATGGAGGGTGAACGAGAAGTGAAAGTTAAACTTGGTCTCAGGGTGACTGTGAATTTTGGAGATGCTGGCATAGGTCGTTTTGTTTATTTGATCCAGCTCATAACAAATAGGGAGTGAGTTTGTGTTTCTAATTTTTCCTACCGTGGACCATAATTGGTGTACTTGATAAGGCACGGCAGTTCATTTCCAAAGGGAGACATGGTGGGATTTTCATTTCCAGACTACTTCTTACCCCTAGGAAACTGTTCCAAGTGAATCACAAGCTATAACTGTCTGAAGAAATGTCTCCAATGTTACCCAAGCAATGACTGAGATGTCTTTCTTAAAGCTTTTAGGCTTGGTGAATAAAATCACAGTCCTCTTAACTGTTAAGCTGTAATTACTGCAATATGAACACAAAAATCTTATATTTCCTGGGGAAAAGACCATTTGCATACCACTGTTGTAATGTCATCTGCTCTTTACTCCTCTGGGGTTCTCTCAGAAGCCTTTTGAATGGGTTTTAAAACAAGCACACCTTGTTTTGTTTTCTTAAGAAAATAGCAGAAGGCAAAATAAAGTGTTTCTGAACTTCTGAACCCCGTTCTGTGCTTTTTGTTTGTTCCTTTGCCATAAAAATGAGATTCTTCAACTGTTTACCAACTGCAGGGACTGCTTTGCTACTTAGAGCACAAGCAAACATGCAGGAGAGGGATTTATTGCTGACCTGGATGTCTTTATTGCTGTGTGCTATTTTATCCTGTCTATATTTATATGAAGAATTGCATGTACTTACCATGGAGCATGGTGTTCCTGTTGCCTCATGCACCACAGGAATAATGTAGCCTGCCTTGGGCTGCCTTCCATATAGCAAGGGCTCGGATCATCTCTGGTTCCTTAACTCTTGCTGTTTCTTTGGGATGAAACCTCAGGATCTGCACTGTGAGTCCGCCAGGGCATGGAGAATTCCTTTTGCAATGTGAAGAAATCATCCTCTGCTTTCTGCTCCCAACAAGAGAAAGAGGTGCTTTGAGCTGTTGGAAAGCATCGGTGCCGGTCAGGGGCTGCACGGGGCAGCACGTGGGGCATCTGGAATGGGCTCTGGCTGGCTGTTCAGGTGTGATGGAAGAGGGAGGGGGAGGGTGGGATGCTCAAGAACAGGCCTGTTTGGTCTAAAAAGCTCTGCATTAGAAAGCTGCAGAGTTTAAAGGGCTTAGACTCACACCAGCTGGGCAGGGGGAATACAGCTCACATATATCAAATACTGAACTCTGTGAATAGGTGTCTGTCAGCTCCTCAGAGCAGGAGTTTCTGCCAGGTCTAGCCTGGCCCCAGCCACATGTGCCTAGCAAAGCATCCCTCCCAAATGGTTTTCAGTCTCTTTGGCAGAATGACTTGGTGGTGGCTGGCTGTAAATGCCTCTTGCTGCTCTCTCTCTACCCAGTGCATACACCAGCAATGCAGTCGTGGGAAGAGCAGGCTGGCCTGGGGAGAGGGCTGGCCAGGTCACATTCTGACTAGAAACTGTCTGCTGAAAAGATTTCAGGTTGTGAATTTTTCACGGGGGCCTGGGCTCTCTTGCCCCCACAGTGGGGCAAGTCTGTTGGGTAACAATTGTTCTCCACAGAGCCAGGGAGGTGGAGAAGGAATATGTATCTTGTTCCTGTATTAAAACAGGCTTGGGAAAATCATATCCCTGAGTACAGTTTCAGTTCAAGCTATGAACGTTTTCTCTGGATTTACTGCAGAATTTGAGCCTGCCAGCACTTTGTAGTTTGGCTTTCAGAGAGCAAGGGAGAATATTTCAAATAACTGGATCTTGTCAACATTTTAAGCGCTTTTTTTAATTGATAAGGTATAGTTTTGTGATATTCTTTACAAACCTGACATGAGAGGTGAAAGTAATTCTGAGGTGCTAACTTACCACACCACTAAGAAATGGTGTAACACTGTTACATGATGTTTGTATTTCAGCTTCTCCTGTTTTGTGTGCCTGCACATAATGCCTCAGGCTGGGAGGATGACATATTTCAGCCATTTTTTTCATATCTGGGAAGAGCAGTGAGGATAAATATGCGGTAAGTCTGGAAAGGGAAGGTGAAGGGACTGTCTGGGTAAAGACAGCGATGGGCCCCTGCTGTTAGGACTAAAAGGATGTGAAGGAGGTGGATCTTGATTGGATCCATGAGCCCTGACCAAGCCAGTGAGCATCCCTGGCTACTGACTCTTCTGAGAGCCTCACTCTCCAAATTGGGCACCACAATTAATATGAAGAAGAAATCACTTGAGCACAGTTTAATAGGAAAACAACATCATACTTTGGGACAAGGTTCTAGAAATCCATGCAAATGACAACATCTTAAGGAACTGTTTCTGCTGGTGAAATTGCAGGCATGAAAATCCCAGAATTCAGAAAATGTTGAGGACAGGCTGGATTTTTCAGTCTGGATGTGTTAGTATTTGCCTTTTTTGTAAACAGGATTTGGTCCACAGTGTTACCTGCCCTGGAGCTGCTGAGCAATGGGACTTAGCTGCCCACACAGCCCCGGGGTCCATCCCAGCTGTGCCACATGAGACCCAGCCTTTCTGCTCCATCATCCCTTTCCTGAATTTAGTGTCTTGGTGGAACAGAAATCAGGAGATCCCAATGTAGAAGGAGAATAATTTACATTCTACTGATTGGCACTGTCTCAGATCCGCTCCGCTGATTTTTTTTCACCTCCTGGGCCTGATGTTTGTTCTGTATTGCAGTTGTTGATGTAAGGGAGGGCTGAACTTGTATCCTGGATAATATTTGGACCTACATGGATATAAGTGTTATCAACACACTGCCTTCAGTGCTGATGGCATCCAGAGAAGTCCTGTAGGAAACAGTTGCTGCAGAGAAAAAGACCTGCCTCTGGCTTCTACACATCTGCTGCCTTGGCCTGGTGTATGGGGATAGAGCCCGGAGCAGGAAATCAAAGTGTTGATTGGGTGAGAGTAAATGATGTCTTCTCTCTCTCATTTAGCTGAGTTTCTGTGCTGAAACTTGTTCTTGACTTCTTGTAGGTTGTCTGGTAGAGAGATGGGGACATAAGTTTAAGTTTGTCTTTTTCTGTTGCTCTTACGCATGGACACCACCGGAAGGCTAGCTTGAAGCCAGATCGAAACCTGTGAAAGTGAGAAAAGCAATTAAATGGTCAAAGGATCTTTCTAGTTGCACAGAGATTGAACAAATGCATGACTTGATCCTACCTGTGAGTGACTATGGGAATAAATATTTCTACTGAAATCAAAGGAATGAGGTGAAAAGCTAAACACATAAAACCATGGAGAGGTGTGCATTAGGAGTTTATGATCAGATTTCCTTGTATTTTAAGTAAACATCTAAGGTCAGTGGAATGGCAGGTTGTTTGATGGTGCTGACCATGCTGGTAACTGCATTTGTGAGACACAGAACATGTAAGGAAAATACATGTGTTTACCCACCGGGAGCCTTTTAAAACAACTATGAATAATTAAATGAGGAAGCTGTCTGCTTTCTGAGAGAGGAGGGGGAGGATGTGTTTGTGTGTTCCACGTTAAATGCAGTTTGGGTGAATGGGCTGCAAAACTCTTCTTTTGCAAGCTCCCAGGCAGGAAGGATGCTGTTTGAAACGCTGGAAGGAGCAAGCCTTGCAGCATCGCTCTGGAGTTAAACATTTGGCCGGTGCAGGAAACGTGCTGATAACCATTTATTACCTTTGAAGCTCACTTCATGCAGCGAGGCTGAAGGCGGGTGGGGGTTATGGATGCAGGATTTGGCACGGAGATCCGCGGGCAGGCAGAGCAGCTCCCTGCACTCTGCATCGTGCAGCCCTCCCAGCGCAGAACAAGAGGGACATCTCTTGGCACGCTGGGGTTGTGCTCCCCCAGCTGCTCCCTCCCGGTCACTCGTCCCGATGGGCCTTCACAGGCCACCCGTGGGCTGCTCCTGCTTCCCAGCCATGGGGCTGAGCCCCGGACTGTGCTGGCTGGCTTTAGCTCAGCATTAGCTCAACAGATGCAACTAAGGGATTACAGATTCCTCCCTTGGTAATAGGATGGTGGAAATGGGTGCAAATGTGGCTGTGCTAATCCTATGCCTGCTGCCTGTGCTTTATTCAGAGACAGAAAATACTAAGGGCTGAGTTAAAATCTCACCTCCAGAGATTTACAATTTTTCAGGCTGAAATTTTAGTTTCCTCTGTGCACACGTGTTCACGCTACTCACCTCTGGTTCAGGCAGCAGTATATGATGGGGTTGTACATTGTCGAGCTCATGGCGAGGAGGAAGACTGTGAGATACACCTGCTGAATGTACTTCTGCTGGTAGATGTCTTCCTTGAAGCTCCCCAGGATGAAGTATATGTGATAGGGCAGCCAGCAGACAGCAAAAATGATCACCACTACCACCATGGTCTTCACAAACTAGGAAAACAAAACCAGTGGGTTATTCCTGGGCTCTGTGTGGTTGGGCTGGCTGGGGCAGTGGGAAATGCTGGTTTCACTTTGGCCTTGGTTTGCCCTCCAGAAGTTCAATGCATAGAATGTAGTCCTGGACTGCTATGGCAAAGAAACCAGCCGTGGTGATGAAACTTGGGAACAGGGAGGGAGTGCCCTGGCGATGGGAACTGGAACAGGGAGGGAGTGCCCTGGTGATGGGAACGGGGCGGGGGTTAATGCAAATATTTCTGCGTGGACTCTGCAGAGAGGAACTGCTTGTAGCTACACCAGAGAGATGTGCAGGGAAATGAGACTCTTGCTCTTGCACTGAGACTGCTCCACTCTCTCCAGAGTTTTATCCTCACATGTGTGGATTCTCTGGACACCAGGCTTTACTCTCTAAGGGCTGCTGGCAGCCAGCCTGCTGCTGTGAAACTTTCTTCCTTGAAGGCTGCCTGGTGCATGCAATCACCATTTTTTTTCAAACTTGCGGGCTGATGCCCTTTACCCTGGACCCGAAATATTTTGTTACCTCTCAAGCCCAATCCCACAAGATTCTGTGTCAAACGCAAGCTCCATTTTGGAACTGGAGCCAGCAGAGCTGGTGTACTGGGGGTAATTATACCTAAGTTTCACTTCTGACCTTTTTTTTGGCTTTAACTTGGTGCTCATAGCAGACTCTGTTCAGGTGGTTGCCTGGAGCCACACTGCTCCACAGAGTAATTCCTATAATGCTGTATGCAACAAACATCACCATTAAAGGCAGTAAATAAATCAACACAATCACGGCAATGTGATACCTGAAAGAGAAGAACAAGCAGTTTTTAACATCAGTATAGCTCTTGGAGAGGTCTTTGAGAAACTGTCTTTTGGATATTTATCCTGGCTCCTATTGGTGAAACCATAGAGAAGAAATTTTGCCTATAATTATTGTCACAGGGACTTTTGTAAACAGCAAAACTTCTTTGTCTCTCTTGAAGTGTGATGAGAGGTGCTTGGGCTGGATTCTCTGCTCTTTTAAGACAGAGTGACATAATTTATCTTTTAGCAGAGGATCGCAGTCCAGGGCCACCTGCACTGAGCTTTGCTATCCCACTGCATCCAGGAGAGAGAGAGAGAGATGGTGGTAAAAGTACAAGCCCTTAAATCACAGGCATGGGAAAGGAATAGTCCAAAAACTGTCCAAAAACTTGATGAATGCAGTAGTGACAAAAATGGAAAAAAAACAAAAGCCAGATCAGGAACTGCAAAAGGTATCTGGCTGCTAACAGGGTGCACAAAGTGAGGAAGGGATGTGGCCTGTGTTTGTGTAGCTGGGTGTTTTTATTTATGTGAGCACACACAGTTAATGTACCACCAACAGGCTACTCAGTTACTGCTCCAGCTGGAAGCACTGGCATCCCCTCAGCTGTATTTTAACCTCAGTCCTTTCTAGTTTTCTGTGTCACCCCACAAACTTCTGCTGGTTCCGTCATGCTGGGGGCTGATTAGTTTAAGCAGCCACCATTTATGGGAAGGGAACAACTTGCTCACTCCATTACTGCAGCTGCCAAATTAACATAAACAGTGTGAAAAGCAGGAATAGGCAGGAGGGCTCTGGCACATGCTGCTGGCAGTGACCCCAAAAGTTTGGGTGGGTGCAAATGGTCTTTCTCAGCATGACAAGGCTCTGGGGTACTTCTCAATTAGTGCTTTGCAGAGTGCTGTTGAAATGGGCCCACGGTGTTGTTTGTTCCTTGGGGTGGCTGCATAAAGAACAATACTATATTTGTGAAATGTGGAGAGTTTGTCCCTGCCAGTTTTCCACTTTTTCCCACTGATCTCAGGGCAGTTTCTCTTTTGAAGGTCTAATACTGTGTGTAGAGTGCAGCAAAACCCTTTTAGGGTTCCCATCCTGGGAGGAGGAAGGGAGGAAAGGAGCCTGAGTTGGAGCACACGTAAAAAGAAACTTTTAGTCTTGTAGCTTTACTACTTTGCTGCAAAGTTAACCTGTCACCAGAAGAAAAATCCTCTGTGGTTAAGGTTCTTTACTCTGGTTAAACTTCTATATCCTTTGTATCCAATATTTTTCAGGTGCTGGCAGTCAGTAGTGCATTGTTTGGGGTTTTTAAAGTTGTTGTTTTTTTTACTTCTGTCTGTCATAATTATACACATCTTTCCTGCAGAAAAGGATTTGCCTTTGTTCTGAAGTCTAGAAATCTTGAAAGATGGGTTCACTCAACTGCAAAGGACACACAGTCAACACAAGAACCCCGTTTTCTTTTTTCTTTTTTTTTTTTCTTTCTTTCTTTCTTTTTTTTTTTTTCCTTTGGGTTTCTTAGTATTTCTTTTCTTCGCATTTGGACTAGTATATGAATGACTGCACATAGCTTGCATGATTTCTGGGGAGCAATGTTTCCAGCTTCCTTTCTAAGAGAGATACCAAAACCTGCAGATCTGAGGCTGTTCAGGAAAAGAGAGCTGGTGTGTTGTGGTCAGGAGATGCTGCTCTTCAGCTGGAGATCCCAGAAAGGATCTGCCCTGCAATTTGCCACGTTCAGGACCAGTCTTTCCAGCCCACAGAGATTTTGTCAGCATGCTGGGGTATTCATTTGAGTCCTCTCCATGCAATGGATGTGGGAGAAATAAATCTTGCACTTTCCATCCGAATGGAACAGTCATCAGTGACTCATGTATTAGTGGTTATCTATTCTCCCTCCTCCTCAATCGACAAGGGCCTGGCACACTGTTCCTCAGCTGGTACCAAAGGCACCAAAAAGGAGACCCCAGGAGGAGCATCTCCCAGCATGAGAGGTTTGAGCCTGATTTTACTCTTTGCTCAACTGGGAACAAATGGCAACCACTGCCTGAATATGCTGCAGCTTGGCCAAAATTGCACGAAGGCTGTGGAACTTGGCACATATTAGTGTGAAAGTCAGTTAGTCTGGAAATAGCTAAGTTGAGGAGGCATCCAGCTGTTTGCCAGAGATGAAGACTGAGCAGGGAAAATGTCCCACAGACAAAAGCCCTCACAGTGGGTTTTGATTTGTAAAATTGTTTGCACTTTGTTAATTGATTTGCTCCTTTTCCTGGGTTTTTCCACTGCTACTTTGTACAAATATGCTTTGCTCCATAAATTTCTCAAAGGTGCATGACGTGCTTTGAGCCATGAGCAATCACAGCAGATTCCCTACATGCTTGTTTCATCTGTTTGACCAATATTGCTTTTAAGCAGGAGGAAGTCGTTGTGGGGCTTAGGGACTTTTTTAGGGAGCGTAGATGTGTGCCCAGATAAATGTGCCTACAAAACCTTAGGATGTTTGAAACAGGCTGCTCTCAGGTTTTATTTTTTTTTACCCCCACAAAGAGCAGCGTAATTTTTAACTAATTATGTGGCTTCTCAACACTAAAGACACCCAGTTTCCTTCCTTCTTGACAGAGGAAGAAAATCCAGAATCTTTGATACCAGGATTTATTGATTGTTTAGACACTTTTTGCACTGATTTCTCTTGAATTCCCCAAGCCCTGTATGTAGGGTTTCTAGGCATTAAAACCAGTTTTCAAAGCAGGGGAGATGCCAGGTTCAGGATTACACTGAACCATGATCACCTGGCAGCTTTTACCACAGCTGGCTTAAATTGAGTTTAGACGGGCTGCCCCAGCCCTACATTCTCCTGCTCTCTCTCCCAGCACTCTCCATAGCCAACAGTTTGGAGATGAAATTATTCTAATGGTTATTTTTTGCCTGAATTGGGAGTTTTCTGGTGCCTCTTACGCCAGCTGGTGCTTGGACCCAGCATCATCAGGCCAGACCACAATGCACTTCATGGCTCCGTTGTCCATCGTGATCTCAGCGTAGAAGCACTGCGGGAAGGCGAGTCCAAATGCCACCAACCAGATGATCCCAATGATGACTTTAGTGCTTCCAGCAGAGAGCCTGGGCTTGAAGGGGTGGATTATGGCCACATACCTGCAAGAAACAGCTAGTGCATTTACAGTGAAATTGGTGAAATCTGTACAGCAAACGCAGCAAGTGTAAAAACTCACCGGGATACCGTAGTGGGCTTTATTAATATAGACATTTTGACAGATTCCAGGCCATAAATAATAAGGAACTAAATCCTTTATGAAGATAATATTTGCAAGTGTTAGGGCAGGATATAATAAACCCACATGGATGGATGCTTCTGGTGCAAGGAGGAATCAGTTCTTTATTTCTTCTGCACACATGCTTTGCAAGCGTTCCCCTTATGGGATTTTTCCTAGAATCCCAGGATGGTTTGGGTTTGAAGGCACCTTAAAGATTACCTGGTTGCAATCCCCAGCCGTGGGCAGGGACACCTTCCACTATCCCAGGTTGCTCCAAGGCCTGTCCAACCTGGCCTTGGACACTTCCAGGGATGGGGCAGCCACAGCTTCTCTGGGCAACCTGTGCCAGGGCTTCACCTCCCTCAAACGGGAAGAATTTCTTCCCCATATCCCATCTAACCCTGCACTCCATCAGTGTGAAGCCATTCCCCCTTGTCAGTCCAGGCCCTTGTAAAAAGTATTCTCAATCTTTTCAAATTTTAAGTTACGCTTGCAAGTGCCCTACAAAAAAAAAAAAAAAAAAAAAAAAAAAAGAGTCCAGGCAGAAGCATGCTTCTTCCTCCTAATTATGTCAATCTCTGATGCTTCATATTAGCATAAGAGCAGGGTGGGATCTTGGGTGTCCTTTACCCTGATTTTTCCCCACTGATTTCTAGCTGTGGAAAACTGGTGCGGTCTGTCTCTGTCTGTGACTGCTTGTGCTTGCAGTGGAGGGAAGGGCTGACCCTTCCATCCCATCCCACACCTGCTCAGAGCTCTCATGGCACATCTGACTCTCGGATTACTCATGAGCCCGGGGCACTCTCTGGTTTTAAGTTCCCTGTGTGGAAATGCACGGTGTTGTAACGAGTACATAATCAATTATGCATTTCTTGTCATGCTTCCCCTATTCTTTGTCATGGTTGTTACAAAGGCAAAATAGAGTGGGAAATGCCCACTGCCTCCTAATTTTCATCGCAGAATTCTGGCAAATTGTGCTGTCTCTTGGCCAGGATGTTGGTAGGGAGCTCTGCCCAGCTGCTGCTGCAGGACAGGCAACACAGTGAGCAATGCAGGGCTGCACAGCAGCAGGGCCTCGTTTAGCTATAAAATTTTCATGTCACCTCGCTTCTCTTTAGCTTGCCATAGGCAGTGTTACACAGTGCTCCAGTCAGGTCAGAGAGGAATCCACTGGTGGATATTCTCTGGAATATTTGCCCACAGAAGTGCCTGAAATGATGATCTGTGGCCCGCAGTGAATGCCAAGTCCTGGGAATAAATGATGCCAGCCACTGTGCTGTCACTGCAGCCCGTGTTGCAGACATCAAAGGTGTTACAGGGCTGGGCAGAGGCTTTCTCACTCTGCCAGGGGTGCACCCCTGGGGTAAGCTGTGATTTTAGGTGAGTTCCTGCAAGTTGGGAGATTTATCAAACCTGCTGATATCTCCTGGCCCCTCTTGCTGTGTGGCAGCAGGGCCTTTGCCCCCTGGCTGCTCATCCTCCTTGTGCCCTCTCTCAGTGCCCCTGTGTCATCCCAGGATGCTGGGACTACAATCCTGGGGCCCTTCCTCTGGTCCTCGTACAGGCAGACAAACCAAGCTGAATTTTGGGCCCTCCTGTGCACTTTGCAAACAGGTTGTAAGAGACTTTGCTAGCCAGAGTGTGAAACCCGAGCTGATGGATCAGACTGCGTTTCTGCCCGGAGCACTGCAGTGGAAACAGCTGCTCTGGTAATGGGGAAACCAAGAGATCCTAAACCCAAGGGTGAGCAGTAGCACCAGAGACTTTTCCATGGCAGACAAAAATGACTTAGAACTATCACTTCTCAGCCTCCTTCCTTAAAATAAACCACTTCAGAAGATGTTTTTATCGGAGTTAAACATTGGAGCTGGAGTGGACACAAGTTCTCTCAACAATAAATGGAAGCGTCGAGTTTCCAGGAGACCGTGTCAGGATCTATTTTAAGGCTAAGCAAAGAATAGCTAAATATGGTTTGCGGTGAGGTGCCAAGTTTTCTTTCTGATCTGTGCCATGTGACTAAAGAGATTTTGGCTATTACACAGGTGCTTTCACCAAAAATCCCCAAGGAACAAGAGTATGAAGATATGACAATAGGCTGAAATTGCTTCTAAAAAATATTCTTTGTATAAAATAAGATGTATAAAATAGGAAGGAGGGTAGAGAGCCAAAAGGGGAATAATCTCCTCTGCTTCTTGCACACAGCATTGCCTTTAAGAGAGGAAATTCCCACAGGCTTTTGGGCACTTTCTAGTAAGAAGGAAAACAGCTTCATGCTATTTAACAATGACCTGTAAACACAGGCGGACTCCAGAAAATAACGCTTAAGTAAAAGTGACTTGGCGGTTGGAAGTGAATTATATGAAAATACCAAATTGCCCCAGAAGTCAAACAGAATCATTGTAATTACTTCCCTCCTTCTCGGAATAAGTCATTCTAGTGAACCAGGGCAGCAGATTCTGCCATTTCTAATTTAATTCCCATTATTTCTGGTGGTTTTCTGGACTCATAGCAGGATTAGGGCTACGGATAGTTTCAGCAGCCTGCAGCATACTCTCCTTTTTCCAAATATATCCATCTCATGGTCTAAAAAACCCCAGCAAAACCACAGAAGAGTTTTCAGGATGATTGGGAAACAATTTATGATCAATAATGTTGAAACAACAAAATACCAGCCACTTCCACTCGTTACAGATTTGCGTGTGATTCAGACCAGGGATAAAAAACAGCAGATCACGCCACAATTAGCATAAAACCCCATAGTCTGGCACTCCTTCCACTTTGCTGATAAGGCACCTGGCAGAGTGGGGGTCAATTGCACAAATTATTGCAATGATTTTTTATGACTTACAGGGCATCTTTTCTGACCTCATCTGTTCCATTCACTTCTTACCTCTCCGCAGCCACGGCTGTCATGGAGTAAATGCTCACAAACACCGCGGTGATGGGGAACCAGTTCTGAAACCTGCAGAACTCCTCACCAAAATACCAGATGTTGTGACTGGCATAGATGAAATTGAAGATGGTGTTGAAAGCGGACATCAGCAGGTCCGAAAGAGCCAGGTTAACAATGAAGTAATTGGTAGCGGTCCTCATTCTCCGGTGCGCCAGAATGATCCAGATGATGGTGACATTGCCAACGATGGATGTGACAACGATGAGTGAGTAGGTGATGGCCCACAGAGCAAGCCTCCATCCTGGCTGGCTGAACTGGGTTGCTGCTGTCCAGTTGCCGCTGTCCTGGAGGGAGCCAGCCTGCGAAACGTTGCTTGAGTTAAAAACGGGAAACACGCCCATGGCTTTTCACTTCTTGTAAAAGAAAACCGTCTGGTGCCTGCTCATTTCCTTGCAGTAGATGCTGGCGGTATGAATTTTCACGCATTTAACCAAGTGCTGTTAAAAAGGCATCGGGATGAGCTGTCTCATGTCCTCCTGTCCTGTTTTCCAAGTGATGCAACACAGTTCCAGGAGGAGATGAGCGATGCCAAGGGCCTCCTCCTTCTTCCCTGGCATTTTAACCTGTGCTTGAAGAGCAAAAACCGAAAAAAACCTCTCTTCTTCAAGTTCCTTTTTCCTCTAAAAAGGGAAGAAAATAAAAGGAAAAGGAAGGCGTTTTCCAGCCAGTGGCAAGTGATGTCTTCCTTTAGATTACTTTAAGGGACAAGAAAACATAAATGGAAGCCAAAATACACTTCAATCCAAGTAGAAATTCTTTGTCAGGGCAGCAGTTTTCTAAAGCACCAGGTGTCTGAATACCCTGCAGTGGGACTGAGGACATTTACTGTTCTTTCTCTGTGTAACTCTGAAGCCTGAGGCAGGAGTTGCACTGGGATAAAATCTCAAAGGTTTTAAGGGGACTTTGAAAGGAGGTGGAGTCTCTTGCAGGGGAGAACGAAACAGCCAATTTGACATCAAATGAAACGTGGCAAAGTGATACGTGAAGCCTCCCCCCCACCCCCACTTGGTTAATGCTGCTCTATCAGGAATTTTACAGATTCACATGCAAGTTACTTTGCCAGGTTTACTAGTTCTGCAGTCCTCCTGTTTCCAGGACCCTTCCTGAGCTTCCCGTGAGCTCTTGTAGCAAGAGAGGAACTATATTTGATGCAATTCAGCAAGATCCTTCCTTTTGGATGGCTGCATCCCCTTTCCCAGTGTGTGCTGTAGGAACCTGGTGACCTCAAGCATGCAGAAATTTCGGATTCTTATAGGAAAAAGGAGCCCCTGACTCTGCTCGGAGCACAGCACGCTTGCTCGCTGTTAGCATTAAAGCAAAGGGCATAAACATGAGGCTGAGATTTCCAAGAACACTTGGCACTGACTCATGCCTGCTCCACTGGGAGCTGAAGGTGTTTCAGGGATGAAAACCTGCCTTCAGGAATCAGAAGTGCCGGCAGCGCTGGGATGCAGGAGTTTCCCAGCTCCCGTAGCTGCTGGAGCTGCAGCTTGTGCCAGGTTCTCCTGTAACAGGGCAGCGTTTAACAGTTCAGGACCCTTTGCACCAGCTCAGCCGGGAATCTTTGCTAGCGTCATTAATTTCTGGAGGCAGCCTTGAGCTAACCCATCGCCTAACCAACTCTTTCAAGCAGGTTTTCTCTGTTACAATATTGCCCAAATGTTGCTTTTAAAGAAATCAATATCTGTCGTCCTGCATGTGATGTCTCCTCTTTGCAACAGACTTCCCGGCAGGAAATCCCTCTCAATTCCTTGCCCGGGAACTGAAAAGGTACACTTGCACGTATCTTCTAATATTGTGTATTGCAAAGCTTTTCCAGGGGAAAAAAAAAAAAAGTTTTTCCAGGTGCTTCTTCAAAGTCTTATGCTGACACCTCATTAAAGAGCTTAGGGACCTTCCACTTTCCATACACAGTTCAGGAGGGCTGTTCATGACTAGCAATATGAGCTAATAGTGTTCTTCAATTTTTTTTAATATGCTGTCTCAAATCCCTGCAAATTTGAAGGAGAATAGGAGCAAAAACCTCCACATATTTTGCTGGGAGTGCACTAAAGTGCTTTTTCAGTTATGGAAAGTAGAATGGAAGCAAGTGCTTAGAAAAAGGGCTGCACTTATTGACCCTCCAGCGGTGAAGCTGTAACCTCCCTCGGCTGACTTTGAAGATGCCCAAGGTGCTCAGGTTTCTTAGGACCCTTCTTCTGAACTATCTGCCCCGGTCCCCAGTCTGTTACTCAGGTGATAACCAAAGAACAGCCACTCTTTGGTCAACGTTTCATCATACGACCAGGAGGGATTTACCTTCCTGTATCCACACCCACACCTTTTATTCGTTTGCTGGTTGTGCATTGACAAGGTTATCATCCTGGAGCCCGGCCAGTGATTTAGTGTGTACTATCAGCCTTTTGACTTGAAAACTGGAGCAATTTTTTACACAAGCCTGCTCCAGATTCCTCAGGGAAGTCCCATTTGCCTGAGACAGTGGGTAAAACCTGTCTCACCTGTGGTTTTGGAGTTATACCACAGAAAGGGGCTACCTGCGAGCAGGGGGTTTGGTTTTGGCTGGTTTCGCTGTTGTTTTTGTTGTGGGCAGGACTGTCAAGGGCAAACATTACCATGCTGAGTCACCAATGCCATGTCTGAGCAAAGGGTGAGAGATACAAACAAAAGGGTCTGCAAGGTCAGGGAAGGGTGATGGAGTGGTGTGCTATGTTTTGGAAACATAACACAAGATAAATAGGAGGGGCTTTAATTGTTTTGCAGGTTGTATTCTGCTTTTGGAGGAAGAACCTTTGTCCAGGGAACAGCTCTGAGAGAGGCACATGAGGACCATAAGCATCCACCTTGGGTGGGGCAAAGTGCAGCTGGCCTGCAGCTTCATCAGCCAGATGTGGGCTGGGGGAAAGCAGCAAAAATGCCTCTGGTAGCCCTGGGTCTTTCTGACATGTTTTGGTGCAGGGCTAGCTGTCATTCACTTCTTTCTGCAGAGCTCCTGATGCCCTGGGACAAATGCTCTGCAGTCCACAGCTTTTGGGGTCTTTAGGACAACCCCTGGTGATGAGTGAGGAAATGCGGAAGTTACTGATCCTTAATAGGAACAGAAACACCGCTCGTTGTGCTGCTGGGTGGTCCCAGGAGCAGATCCTGTAGTGAACAATCTGCCAGGCTCTTTGCTGGAAAACTGCAGCCCTGTGCTGCACTGGGCTGAGGGGGAGAGAACGCAATCACGGTGGACCCTTAGGCAGCTCATAACATCTTACTTTAAACCACCATTTGCTGCCAAACTGTCATTGTGTCCAGAAATCTTGCCATTTGTATAGATAAAGTCTGGGATTCAGGAAAAGAAAGGGATTGCTCAATTACTGTCATGCAGTTTAATAACAGGAACCTCTTTCGATACATTGACTCAGTTCCAAGGGAAAACAACAGGAAAACAAACACTCATTTACTCAGCTTCCCCATCCAGCTGGACCTGCCCCAAAATTTTATGTGCAGGAATCAGTACAAAGAACAAGGTAAGGTATTAAAAAAGTCAAACCAGAAAGATTAATTCAGTTAAATGCTCAAACAAGGAAGATGCTTAAGTGACGAGAACATGCTTGGATGTGAATGACACCCATGAGACGTGAAGACCATGTGACAGACACCAATTCTCAGCAACTATATGCGATGGGATTTCCAGCCTGCATGCCATTGCTCAGCGTCAGGGATGTTTGCAAATCTCTCTGAAAACTGAAGTTGCTGATATTTTAGAGGGTGAATGCTCTAGGACACTGTATTGCTGTCAGAAACATTAGAACTGAACAGCTATTCTGTTGCTTGGGAGTGTTCTGGGCTGGATTGTTTTCCAGAAGCATAATATAGCATCACTGCAGGCGTTAGCAATGGTACTTTTTATAACAGAATTATCCAGGGATATTTTTTAGCCTTTAGAAACGAGATTTTGGTGACCCATATGACCCAAGAAATGACGTGTGGCTGAATGTGTACATAGTTCTCACACGCAGCCCAGAGGTTGCCCAGTCTCTTTGCTAGGTATCATGAGGATAAATGCTGCCCCACTTCATCTCCTCTCACACCAGACACTGATTTTCAATGCCATCTGTCTCTGCTCGGGGCCAGGATGAAACAACCAACTCTGTGACAGTTGTCTGTCGCTTTGAATGAGACTTCTTTTTTTTTCCCCCCGGGCCAAAATAGCCCTTTGTGGGACAGGAGTGCAGCACCGCGGGTTTGAAAGGGCTTTTTTCATCTCGGAGGCATGAATGGCGTTTGCAGTTCATGATCGCTGTGTCAGACCCAACACGGACCCACTGCCCCAGCAGCGGGACGTGGATGAGCGACGGTGCAGGCACAAAGCGCGGCCAGCTCAACACGCCCGGTAGCTGTTGTCATTGGCAGGACGTGACCCTCTTTGCATGTGCAATCGCGTGGGCGACACAAAGAGATGAAAATACCCCGGCAGCGCTTCCTCTGGGTGTAGGGTGCAGGGATTCTGCTTTTTTTTTTTTTTTTTTTTTTAGTGGCGATGGCAGAGGTTTTGGGGATGCGCAGAGGGTTCAGATTCCTGTTAGATCCAATAGATCTCCTGTTGGAGATCTATTCGTCAAGAAGCGGGGCTAAGGGCTAATCCCGACCGAGCGGCGGCTGTTTGCGGAAGGAATAAAAAAAAAAAAAAAAAAAAAAAAAAAAAAAAAAAAAAAAAAAAAGCGAGGAGAAGAGAAAGGAGAAGAGAAAGGCGAAGGGTCGCTGCCGCCGTCTGCTCGCCCTCGCTGTGCCCGTCCGTGCGCTCCGCTCCCTCGGGCCGGTGCCGGAAGCGGCGGCGCCCCCGGGCCCGCCCGTCGGGGCGGCCGCTCCCGGGCTCCGGGAAGGGGCGGAGGGCCCGGCAGGTGCCGCGGCAGGGACGGAGGGAAGGGAGGGACGGAGGATGGCGGCGGGGGACCCGGAGCAGGCGCGGTACTGCGGGCGGCTCTCCTACCTGTGCCTGAAGCTCACCCTCATCACCTACTCCACCACGTTCTGGGTGAGCGGGGCCGCGGCTCGGCTCGGGGGTCCCGCGGTCGGTGCGGCGGGGAGCGCAGGGCTCGGGCTCTGGAAGGCGATGGAGGATGTTTCCGCGGCTGGCACGCCCGTGGCTGTGGGTGGCGGCGCCCCGTCCTTGCCCGGGGACTGACGAACTGGTTTTGGCGGACGGGGACTCGCAGGGCTTGGGAGTTCGGGCGGGTGAAAATCGTTGGAGTGCGGCTGTGCCCTGCAGGGGAGGTGGGCAAACAGAGCCTTTGACCTACAGCGTCACTCTTCGGTGTGTTGGGTATGCCCTCTCCTGAGCCTCGGCAAGGTGAGGCTGCCAGGCTTTAGGGTTTACAGGTGTGTGGCACTTGCTGTCCTCGTCCAGGTGTTTGGTAAAGCCGGAAAGTCCCAGGTGATGGGTCCAGACTGTGACCCCTGGCTTCTGACATGTTATAAATCCACACCAGGCAGCCGCTGGGCTGGAAGGAGCCCTTGGGGTCCTTTGCAAGTGCTTTTTTAAAAATCACCATGGCTTTTAAAGGTGCTTTTTTCAGGCTCTGGGATACCAGGAAGATGCTGGCTTCAAGTGCTGGTTGCTGATGTCAGAGGTGCTCAGGCAGGATTTTTTTCCTACCTGTTTTTTTCACTTCTAGTTTGGCTGGTCTGTTTTTGCCTGGCACAGTATTTACCAGCTGGGAGCATAAGGCTTTTGCTTTGCAGTGTGGGAGAAGAGGCTTAGATCCACCAGCTTTGATAGCGAGTGTCAGATTCAACCTATGATTTAATGAACAAAGATTGAAACTCAAAATGATGGGGTGTAATTCAGACCTTTTGGGATCTCGGATATCTTTTGTCCTCCTTAGCAGACAAACCAGCCAACCAGCCCTTGGGTTTAGGCTCCTGATATTCCCTGTGTTTTTCCACAGCTATTCTGAGGTTGTGAGTTTTGGAGAAGGGAAATTCAAATTTGCTGTGTTATTTTTCAACATCCCCCCCCCTTTTTTTTTTTTTTTTTTTTTTGTTTGCAGCGTGTGCATTGTCGGCATTGCTGGTGGGATGCAAACATTCATCTGGTGGCAGAGAAAGGGCCCTTCTGAAACCATCCTCGGAGGACAAAGCCTCTTTCAGGCAGCCCGAGGATTTTTATTTACTCTTTGTAGTTGCTCGCTCTGCGTTTTCAATGCTGTGCCCTCGTTTATGAGCAAGAGAGAGAGTTTCCATTTGTTGGAAGGGAGGGTTTGCTCTGGGAGGGGGGCAGGATGGGGGCTGCTGGGGGTGGGTGGAAGGAAGGACAGGGAATTGTTTTGGGCAGGCTGGCTCTGGGCAGCATCCTTGTGGCGCTGGGGCCGAGCACGCGCCGGGTTATGTGCGGAATTTTCTTTTATTCCAGCTGAGCAAAGCAGATCTCACCAGCTGTAAATGTCAGTCCCCGGTTCTCTTTTCAGCACTGTTATTCTTGCCCGGTTTGTTGCTTTGTGTTTTTTTTTTGTTTGTTTTATTTTGTTTTTTTTTTCCTCTAATCAGTGTAAATAGAAGTAAGGCTTGGCAGTGGGAGTGATGGCTTTCTTGAGTACTGGGTGGTTTGTGATGTTCTGCTGCTGGCTGGGGCTTTGACCTGCTGGGTGCTGAGTTCATTCGATTCCTTCCCTGCTGTTGCGGCTCCTCTGCTATTTTGTGAGCGACAAAGTCCCAGATTTGAGTCCACAGGAAGTAAATACCAGCCTTATCCAGAGCAGAAAGGAAATTAAAACATTGCTGGCAGTGTCAGAGGGGATGTTTGCTGCAAGCCTTGAGGTCGTCCCCTGTTCCCCCACAGGGCTTTTTTAAAAACTACCTGTAACTTTTCCAGACAACTCTTTTGCTGGAGAATTGGGCTGTAATGTGATTTTCTTGCCCAGCTGAAACAAAACCCAGCATTTTAAACAGAAGGTGCTGTTGTTGAGCTTTATTAAAGAGAAAGGAGTGTAAATACAGGGTTAAAGCTTCTGCTTATAAATAAATAAATAAATAACAAAGAAATGCTTCTCCTTTCTCTTGGGAAAGCAGCTTCTGTGTGTGCAAAAGCCCCAGAGAAATCCCCTGGTATTTGCTGGTGGATGCTCATTTGGTGTGAGTCAGGGCAGTTAATTTTTCCTGCGTACACAGCTGGAATTGCCAAACTGGGAGCTGTTGTGAAGGATGCGGGATGTAAACAGTCCATGTGTCCTTAAGGGTTGTTCCCCCCCCTCTCCAGGCACAGGAAGGGAGAGCGCAGGGTGGGATGGCTGCTGGGTTAGCACATCTACTTGCCATGAGTAAATGCTGCTGTTGGCTTGGCCATATTAAAGGTTTAAAAGGTTTTTATTAAATGCTTGAGAAAGTAGAAGATAACGGCAGCATAAATCTTGGAGGGTGTGGGGTGGAGGTATGTTTGTATAAAGATGCTACATGTATTTATGTATCTTAAGCTCTTAAAGTAAGAAGCATCTTGTATTTTCCTTACAGGCACCTTTTAGTCAAAGCCCCTCTGAAATTTAATGCTTTGATGAGAAAATTGTGGTTAAGAGAAGGACATTTCAGTAAAAAAGTTCTAGTCTTGAAATTCTGATAATCCCTATCAAGCTTTAATACCTGTGGTTTGTGTCCAGTGTTTCTTATTTATTTTTTTTTTAACAAGGGATCTGCCAGGCAAGAGTTATTGTTGTTATTGGCACTTCAGTGTTTGCAGGAGAATCTGGTTTTGGGGTTACTCTCAATTTGGTCAAATTTTAAGTTGCTTTTTAAATAGCTTCAGTATATTGACTTTTTATGGGTGACCCTTTCTGAGAATTTTCTCTCTTTAAATGAAACACTGGTGGCATTCCCTACATATCATCCTTTAGTGTCATTATTTATTTCCATAGAAAATCAAGAATTTCCAGTCAGTTGCTATTTATTTTAAGGTATCCCATAATTAAAAAAATATTTCAACAGTTTGGCTCATGAACTCATAACTCACATCATGTGTCCCTCTAGCCCTTTTTTCTTGGATATACCGTGTCATATCCAAAATTAAGAAGTATAATTAAGAAGCATTGGTGTGCAGAGAGCAGACTCGTATTTCCTGTGGAAATGTCAGCTCAGGAAAGTGGAGTGTTGTTTATCAGATTGCCAAAAGGATTGATTTGTGTCTGGTCTCTTCCCTGACCGTGTGGCTGTTTCAGTCAGCAGGAAAGTTTTTCCACTGCAATTTTTGCAATTAAGTATTGTAGGCTATTTTTAATTCTAATTAATTCAGCATAATTCAAAGTGATTTGCAGCTCACCGTGATTTTAATACCAAATGATTTTGACTCAACTAATTGTTTTGATTGAAATATCTTTATCTTGTTAAATGAAATATGTTCCTTCCTATTTCACTTGTCAGCTTCATTTGGTAGTTGCTCAAGAAAGTGACAGAATTTCAAATTTATTTTTTTTTTAAAATCTGGTGCTTTTCTCCTGATGGCAGGAGGAGTGAAGATATAGGAAATATCTGACTGTGTTTACTGAGCCTAAATACAGTAGGAGTGAATATGAAGGAACAGATAGGCTGTTTGCAGACCAGCTTAGAAACTGTATTATGGTAGAGGCACATATATATTTCTATATATTTATAGACACGTCTGAATATATATAGAAATATTTATATTTCTATATATTTATATAGGGAAGGACAGACATGCAAAACAGGGTCATTAATGCCATGGCAGTTGGTCATATATGTGATATATGTGATCTCAGATAGGAAATAAATTACATTTCAGGCAGTGATGTGTATTTTAATTAATTTAACTTCCAGAATGTTAAAACATGATGAAACGTATTTTTGAAAAGAACAGATTTCAATTTTTTTTCCAACTCAGCTCTTTTTTTTGCTCTAGTCTTTGACGGTGTTTAATTAATTTATTTTTTTAATCCAAACTTCTGCTTTGAGTGTTTCATTGTTTATAATGAATCCTGAAGTGAGCAGTGCCAGGTTCCTGTGTACTCACAACCTGTCATCTCTGTGTTTACTGGGAGAAAGAATAACATCTGTGCTCTCCTCTGCTTCTCTTCCAGGTGATTGGAGCCCTCGTTCTGGCCATTGGGATTTATGCAGAAATTGAAAGACAGAAGTACAAAACTCTAGAAAGTGCCTTTTTAGCCCCAGCAATTATTTTAATACTTTTGGGCATTGTGATGTTCCTGGTGTCCTTTGTGGGTGTACTGGCTTCTCTAAGAGACAATTTATGCCTTCTGCAAGCAGTAAGTGTTGGGATTTTTATTCCTAGTTTGTTTTTGTTTTTTTTTTTTTTTCCAGTGCCTCTGAAAAGGTGAATTTTAGGGAAATTCCTGGGTAACACTGGTTTGCAGATGGAAGCTGCACATGTGACTGATTAAAATTATATTGTGCAAACTTCATTTTCACCTGCACAGAATCACACAGAATTTGGGTGGGAGGGGACCTTTTAAAGGGGACTTTTTAAAGGCCACCTAGTCCAGCCCCCTTGCAATGAGCAGGCACACCTTCCCCTAGACCAGGCTGCTCAAAACCCGACCCAGCCCGGCCTTGTCCTGTCAGCTCAGTCTCACAAAATGCTAAAAGTGTGGTTTGTTACGGAGGGCAAAGCCAGAAATTACCATGGACTTTGAAATTATACTGGAATTTTACCCAGTTTTCCTACTGAGAGCGGTGGTGTGTCAAATGCTGGGATCATTTTCTGTTCCCATTCTGGTAGCAAACCCAGCTGGGTATTCAACAAAGCAAGTCCCTGATGCCAGCTTCCCAGGCTGATTCCAGATTTAGCAGGAGAAAAGATAAATTCACCTGTCTGGTGAATTCCTGACACTGAGCACACAGAAGCAGCTTTCAGAGGAGAGCATTAGGGATTATGGTTTGGCGAGGGATCATAAAGCTTCACCCCTGATGAAGTTCATTGTTACAAAGCCGACCTGAATTTGCTTAATACCCATCTTTTATGCCTGAAGGATTGGAAAAAACATGTCAAGGAAAAAATGTGCTGCAGCTCTCTCACAGTGCAATGGATATCCTCATGTTTTTCACATTTTGCACATGCAGTTGTGTGTGAGTGCATTTGTGAGCACATGTATACACACAGGCAAATAAATGTGGGAAGAAACACACTGAAAGGTACCAAGCCTGGAATTCTGCTTTGATTTAGCACTGGCAGTATAGTAGAAGATTATCTTAAGAATATCTGAAGGTGTGCTGCTTTATCCACTCATTGAAAGGTAACAGGTGAGTACTGGTTTTGTAAGAAGTGTAAAAACATGAAGTGTGGTGTGGTTTGTAGCAGTCCATCAAAATGCTTCTCTGGGATGCTGTTGTGGAAAGGAGTACCTTGGCAGGATAATTGCATTTAATGCTTTTGAGTCCTTTCAGAGCAGAAAAATAACATGCTTGCCAATTGGGCAAAACCCAGAATAATTTAAGCGAGGAGAAAAGGTTTTCTCGTGGCATTGACAGTTTTGTAAGAACAAACCCATAATTTTACATTTTCCTTTAAAATGCCTTGCTGAAAGCCAAGTCTATTGGCAATTGAATGCTAGACTTAAGGGAACTAATTGAAAGAGTAATTGGAGTTCTGTCTAATGACTCACTTGCACTTTTTTTCCTGCAGTTCATGTACATCCTTGGTATCTGCTTGCTGATTGAACTGACAGGTGGAGTAGTGGCCCTGATCTTCAGGAACCAGGTGAGATGCTTGCTTCAGGTTTTGATGTGTTCCAGCTCTGCTAAATAAAAGCTATTCAAGTTGTCACCCGAGCACTCACTGATGGAGCTCTGGGGACAGGTCCAGGCTTTTCAGGGCTCAGGGATGGTGAGGTTTGCCACCATTCTGGAGGCCAATTCCAGGTTAACAAACTTGGAGATGATCTGGTGACTACAAATGTGCAGTACAGGCAAAATAGTTTCCAGGTCTTTGTGGATGACAAAATGCTTTCTTCTGTTTTGCCATCTGGGTCTGACTGCTAATTTGGGAAGTTTCCAGATGGATTTGCAGACTCTTGCTTTTTAGTGGCCAAAAATGTTTTGCCACAGTTAAAGAACAGCTCTTCCCTGTCCACATCCATAAGCAACATAACTAATTTATATAGGAGGACATTCCATCATTGACAAGCTTGCTATAACTTAACCCCCTGATTTTTCTGCACAGAAAGCAGCAGAGGATTTTTTTTTTTTTTTTTAGTTAGGAATGCTTTAAAATATAAATGTATTCACTATGGCAAGTACTAGATGGGTGTGCTTCGATTTATAGCAGGACAGCTACACTTAGGGACAGGTTTCTTCTCTTGTTTTTCAAGGTTAGTGGAGAAGTTTGGGTTTGTATGGGGAGAACAAGAAAGTATTTATGGAAGCTTTGGGTAGTGGCCTCTATTTAAGTCCTGTTTGTTTTGCGTGTCATGTGCATTTTTCCCATTTCTTTCTCTACTTTAATCTGTAGAGTCCAAATGAGGTTCTTGACCAGTTAGAAGGGTCCTGTATTATTTCTTATCACTGATGTCATCTCGTCCTTTTCATTCTGATTAGTTTGTAAGTGTTGCAGTTTGTAATACTGAGATGATGAGTGGGTGTATTTCAGGTTTTCTGACCTGTAAGTCTTTAACTTTGTCCCTATTACCTGCCAGATTGAAAAGAAAGTTGTTACATTCTGGCTGTGGTTAGTCCCTGTTTTTGCTGTGCTAAAATTTGTTTTTAACCAGTGTTTAGTTTTTTCTCTGAAAAAAAAAAAGAAAAAGCCTTTTGTGCCCATCAGTTACACTTACCACTTTAACATGCTCTTCTAATTCTGTGCCCATTGTGCAACCCATGAATGTTGTTTTCCTTTTGCTTTCTAGACGATCAAATTTTTAAATGATAATATTAGAAGAGGAATTGAGAATTACTATGATGATTTAGACTTCAAGAACATAATGGATTCTGTTCAAAAGCAGGTTTGTTGGTTTGTTTTTTGTTTTTGTTTTTTTTCCCCCTTGGACTAACCCAGCAACAGCTTTGAGTTTTTCCAGTGGTGTGACAATCAAGTTGTTACTGATGAGGGGGATGAGATCTCGTGTGTCATCTCTTATTGTGTTGCTGCTGAGGTCAGGGCTCATCCAGCATTTCAGCTGGAATGGTTTAAAACCCTCTTACATCACTGCAAAAAGAGAGGGCCAAAATGCAGCTTTTGCCTTGGCAGGTGCAATTCAAATGCTCAAGGTCAGATCCTACAAACCTGTAGGTTTCTGGTGGTCCCACAGCTGGATTCAGACAAATTTCAGCCTAAATTCAGCCTAAATTCTACCTGTGCCCTTGAACTCTGGCTGGTGCAAGAGACTGAGAAGCATCTTGTTAACAGGAGGCTTTGGATAAAGGGAAATGAATGAGGTGGCATTTAGGCTGCTACAACCTGGGCCAGTTGTGTGGCTGCTCGGGGGCATGCACAGAGCTCTTTAACAAGGTGGTTATTGGAAGGAAACACCAGTGGAAGAGTATCTACCTGTAATTAAAATTCAGAAACTGTGGTGAGCTCAGCTGGGCATTACTTAATGGCACGTGGGGTTGACTCACAGCCCTTTTTTATTTTAATAAGGCTGGTCTGTTGAAATGTTTATTGGGTTCTTGAAGAATTCTGCCATGCAGTTCTTTGTAGAAGCAGCAAAAAGTGTTCAGAAATGTGATGTCAGGGCCCATGTGCTGTCCCTGACCATGCCAAGTAATGGTTATTAAAAAAATTGTCTTAGGAAGTGATACATATATTCTAGGACATCGTTATGGAGATGGCAGCCTGCTTTGGAAAACAAAGTTAGCATGGAAAGTCTGTCAAAAGCAGACGATGCTGAGGAAATTTTGTCATTGGGCTTCATGATGCTTTAAAGTTTCCATGCACTGCCCAAAATTATGGATACGTACAGCAAGCGTACACATTAGTGATTAAATGAACTCCTCCTTTTCCCTCAGTTTGAATTATAAAGTGAATATTTATATTGAGTCAGTGTAGACTTACAGTATTTGTTTGCCAGCTTTCAGTTATTCTAAATTACACCCGCAATGTTTTGGTGTAATTAATTTATGCCCTATAGCAACGTTTTTGTCTTTTAGATCCAGTTGGAAATTTAGTCATAATCTTTAAAGCAATGGCAGAGGTGGATTACAGGTCAAGATAGAGTCAATGTAAAAACACTGTTTAATGATGTCCAGAGCTGGAGAGAGAATTTCTCAACTCAGAAAAGATGGGAGGTGGAACTTGGCACAGAGTATTTTGCTCTGGCACCCTGGGTTTGTAGTTCAATGAGTGACAGAGGAATATTGCAATATCTTTAATTCTTTCCAATGGCATTTATCATATACATTCATACATGAAAAATTCTGATAAAATGACAGAATTGTTTGGAAGCTCAGGGCTTTTAAAATTGTTTTATTCTTACTCTCTTTTTCTGCTTGTTCAAAGAGTTTAACTTACAAATTTTTCCCCTTTTCCCTTTGGAATCATAGAACCATTTAGGTTGGAGAAGACCTTTAAGATCATGGAGTTTTGTGTCTATTTTTTTTTTCCTCTCCAGTTTAAGTGCTGTGGTGGGGAGGATTATAGAGATTGGTCCCAAAATGTGTACCACAACTGTGCAGCTCCAGGACCACTGGCTTGTGGGGTGCCCTACACTTGCTGCATCAGAAATAAGGTAAGTCCTGGCATTTCAGCATCACTTAAAAAGGTGTCTGACTTTAGGAAGTCTGGTGTAAGAAATGAGGGAAAATGGGTCCTTTCCTTCCTTAATGGATCTGTGGGTCTTGACAGCTTGAAAGGGAGAAAATAATGGATTAGATGTGTTGGCTATGGTCCATTTTGTTGACCCACTTCCCAGCCCCAGAAAGGATGGTGGGACCTCCACTAATCTCATGGCTCGCCTGAACTAGAGCTGCTTAAAATTCAGTTTTGCTGGTGTTTTCCCCAGGGTTTGCTGCTCCAGCTTTGCCAGGAAACCTGGGACCTGGTGGCTTCTGTGGGTGGGGGTCCGAGTGATGTGCTCCAGCTGCTGTGTGAATTGAAAACCAAACACAATGGCCTCATCATCTCCAGAATAATCCAAAAATGTGGACAACTGACCTCAGGGTCAGGGCAAGCTTGTGGGCACAGGTGTGTACCCCAATCTGTCCTTGAAAACTAGAATCCTGAAAGGACTGGAGTCTGAACCAGTTTCTCAGTCTGTGATGAACTGGTACTAACTGGTGCTGGCAGCACTAGGAGCAGGTGTTGGTTTTCATGCCAATGTGTTTTAATTAATTCTGTAATTCACCGCTCTTCATTTGTGGGATGCACGTAATGTTGAATTTGATAAAGAGCTATTCCTCAACTACTCCAGTACAGGCAGTCCCTGCCTCACTGGGTTTTGGTCTCTAGTCTGAACACAAGACAGAGAGAGTGGGTGTGTGTAAGAGCAGAGCTCATGATGGATATCCTGCTGCTGCCTGGTTTGGGCTGCCCTTTCAACATCTGCCTTGAGCATGGCTGTTTAATTGAAAGAAAAAAAAAAAAAAAAGGAAAAATAGATGCAATGGTTGTGTCAGTAATCCTGCTAGGTTTTGCTGAAAAATGTGTATCATAGGAAGGTGTTTATTACGTGTGCTCACACGTTTTTAGTGTGTGGCAATGGGTCTGTTTAAATCTGTGATGGGCTTCGATTTATTCTCATAAACCAAAGCTGAACGATTATGCTCTGAGTCTTCGGTGTATGAGAGAAAGAATCTGCAGCTGGATGGAGCAGAACAAGTCAGGATTTTGTCTTCAGGAAAGGGAAAGCACTGAAATAAAAACTTCTCCAGGGAAAAACGGGGAGTGTATTCTCAGCATGCTTGACTGACAGCTGGGGAGGAAGAGATGAGGCTATTTGCAGCCCACGAAGTGTTAAGCTCAGGGAAGTTGATTGAAAGGTGGGGAGGAGCCCTGAATTGGAGTGTGGTGCTGCAGTAGTTGAGGGCTGGTGGCTGTGCAGCAGGGAGATGCTGTGCATGGCTGCCTCGGGGGAAAAAACAACCAGGAGATGCATCAATCTTGTGTGTTTGACAAATCCTTCCAAATACAGGCTGGTTTCTGTCCTGGAGAGCTACAGATATGGTTTGTGATTACTCATTGGCTTTGTAGTCATGGAAAACTGCCGCTGATGTCGGTGTCTGCATTCTGAGCCTCTGTGAGAGCCTCCTGCCAACACGAGCCAGCTCCTACTGGGGGGGCTCTAAAGGAACTATGTTTAAGTTCAATTATTTATTAAAGACTTACACTAGTGTAGCAGAGATAAATTAGTTCCAAATGTCTATAATCCTGTTTCCAATGGGTTTATCTCCTCTGCGTACATCTGTTTATGCCACGACATCCTGTTAACAAATTCTGTGTTTAAGGTCGAAAGATGGGACTGCGTTCCTTGTGGTCACATATTTTGGGAGTGACCACGTGTCACTCTTCAGCAGTTTTGGGAACATGAAATCACTCACAGCCAACACAGCATGCTGGTGCCTAATATTGATATTGACTTCCAAGAGTATTTATTATTTGTGGTTGGCACATGAAAACCCACACGATTTCCCAACAGCCCTGTGGAATCATCCGAGCTTTTACTTCTAGGAATGTGCAGAACCTTGTTTGTCAGTTGTGTGTTAAAGGTGGGAGCCCAGCTCTTTGGAGGCTTAAAAACTTCTCATTTTCCTCCATGTCTTGAGATTTGTTCACTGCTTTCTTGGATGCCAGTGGGTTTTTACACGGGAGGATTTTTACGTGAAGGGCAATATTTTCAGGTTGGCTTTTCCAGGCTTTCAAGGTAGAACCTTGGAACCCACAGAAGGCATTACATGGCTACAGAAAATGAGCTAGTAATCTGTGGTGAATGCAAGCACTCAGTCTCTTCTAAATACATACGGGTTTTTGTTTTCATGTATACAATGGTATTGCATGAATATTGTCATGAATTTAGCCTTGCAAAAAGAATTCATAGTATTGGGAGTTATTTGAAACTGAATATAATTCTGAGCTTATATACGTCATCATCTTGGCACGAGGTCGTGTTAACCTCTGGTTTTAGCAATGAGGTGTGTTAAGTTATTAAGGCTTTAAAAGGAAATCCAGCTGTTCATTCTGTGGAAACAGCTGTGTCACACAGCTCTGTCACAGCTCACATTGGTGTTGCTGGATAGAAATGGTTCAAATGTCTGGTGACATACTGACAATACTCATTCCTCTAACTAAATCTGACACTGGGGCTGCTGGGACAAACTGATGTTGGACTGGGGAATAGCCCAGTCATTACTTATATAAGAGCTGGGTGAACACAGAGTAAAAATAGGATTTTTGTGATTTTAATTTCCTGCTGCAGTTCATATTTGTTGTTTTCTTTTCAGACAGACATTATCAACACCATGTGTGGGTACAAAACCATTGACCAAGAGGTAACATAGCCAGTGTCCACCCTGTCATGGCAGAGGGTGCTGCTTCTCTACCTTTTTTTTTTTTTTTTTTGGTCTGTTATAAAAGTGTTTTCTGTGTGCTTTAATCTTCCAGGCAGTAAAATTGGCAATGAAAATGGTTCTTTTTTTTTTCCTGGAATAATTTCCATGTATGAGGAAAAAGTAATCTTGTTTGATTTGTGTATCTCCCCTTCTTTGTATTTTCCACGATTCCTTGTTCGTTGACAACTTCCCCAAGCTAATTGCACAATTAATGCACAAAAAGCTGCTTTCCAAATTTGAAGCACGACTTGAGTTGGGGAAAGCTTGTAGTACTTAGAAGCCACAGTCTCTCACTGAGTAAAATTTGCCTTGATAAAAGCCAACTTAGCTGTTTCTAAGTATTTTATATCCCAGGAGTGGGTGTTTTATTTTAAAGCCTGTGATAGGTATTCCTGGAGGAGCAGTGGGACTTCCCTGGTTGTGTTGGCTGCCTTCTCCTCCCTCCAGGAGTGGGATGGGGTCTCCTCCTCCTTCAGCCTTCCCCAGCCACTGGGACCAGCCCCAGTGACTCCGGAGGAGAGACTGCCAGCTCAAGGCAGTAATTGCAGAGTGATTAAGGAGGAAAATCGGTAATTGGATCTGCCCTGAGTTCCCCACTCCTGGCTTTGGAGTGCTGGGATGAGGCAGGGCGGGGGACTGCTCTGAAAAAGCTCCTCTCCCCAGCTCATTTGAGGCACTTGGAGCACAATGCCAGCCTCGGTTGTTGGTTTTTGGGATTACCGGTTATCTTTAGATACAACTTGCCTTCATTTAGATTCATTGATTTGTGGCTTAATCACCTGAAGGCTCCAGCCGGGCTCTAACAGGAGCACTTCAGCATATGCTTAACTTTGCCCCATTCATCTGCTTAGGACCCTCTGCAGCCTCAAGTGCTTTCTATATTATGGGCTGGGGTCACGGAGCAGCACAGCTTGCAGGATTGAATCCGAAATCCTCTTGTTCCTCTCCTTTTTTAGGGTCTTTTGGCAAAGCACTTGGACCACAATTTGTATTTTTCTGCTGCTGCGTTTTCAGCTTGGAAGCGGAGATGAAAGCTAAAGAGAGATTTCTCTGCTTTCCAAGTGGTCTTAAATGAGAATTGGGTGCATGAAAAATAGCTGCAGCAAACAGGTTTAAGACAATGAGATAACTTACTCAGGTGTAGGATAACTTTTACAAAGCAGGGTGATTTTTTGAGGTGTAGCTTAACAACAGATGGAAGAGTTGGGGATGAAGCCTTTGTTAAACTCGGTTGGGTTTAAAGGGGTGGGAAGGCAAACCAGATCTGCCTCCCTGAGTTCTGAATTGCCACAGGTGTCCCACACCAGTGGAGCTGCCTGCTGACCCCTCACTGTGGTGTTTTGCAGCGCCTGAGCGTTCAGCACATCATCTACGTCCGAGGGTGCACGAACGCTGTGCTCATTTGGTTTTTGGACAACTACACCATCATGGCTGGCGTGCTGCTCGGCATATTGCTGCCCCAGGTAAGAGAGGGCTGCTGTGTTAACCGTGGGAGGGAAATCTCATTTGACTATAACCATAATTTTTCTTTTTAAATTTTAAATAACTGATAAGCTGGGGTGGCATTCTGGTAATTCAGCAGCATCACTGTGATGCATTGCAGGATTTGGCGAGGTAATCGGCTTTTGCTTGGGGTTGGTTTTTTTGTCTTTTTTTGTTTGTTTGTTTGGTTTTTTGTTTGGTTTTTTTTTTTTTTTTTTTTTGAGTTGTTGACTGGAGCTCCCCTCCCTTGGCAGTTCCTGGGCGTGCTGCTGTCCTTGCTGTACATCACCCGGGTGGAGGACATCATCACGGAGCACAAGCTGAGCGAGAGCCTGTGGGGAGACGCGCGCCCCAGAGCCACCCCCAAGCTCTCTGGAGCTGGCTGCTGCATGTGTTACCCGGGCTGACCTGGGGAGCCCAAAGTGCAGCTGCAACCAGGCAAACCCAGCAGCTTTGGTCCCTGCTGGCCGCTCCAGACTTGTGGGGTGGTGAAGCAGCCAGGGCTGTGTGAGAGCCAGGACACAGCGGAGGGGCCCCGCACGGAGCTGCTGGACAAATGTTGTGGATCACTGCATCTCCTTCAGAGTGATTGCTGAGTGATGGCACAGCCAGGAAAAAAAAATGGAGAAGATTTGGACGTCGATTTCTAGGATTTCTTTGCATCTTGGGGTCTCGTATCTATGTTTGTCCTTTGCCAACTTTATTTTTTACTCCTTCCAGAGAGATTTCTTACTGATCGACGTGGTGGATGTTAAACATGTGTTTAATAATGGGGTTTTATGCTAATCATGATGAATTTACTGACAATAATGGATGTGATGCTGGTCGCTTTCATTGCTCAGTCTTCTGTGCCTTTTAATAATGGGGCAAATGCCAATGTCAAATCAGTCAGGTAATGCTTGATCGATTTTTTTAAATGCAGTTTATTACTGTCTGGCTTTTGTATAAACATACAGGATGTTTGAGTCTTGGATATACTGTATTTTTCCCCTTTAGTAAATTAACTAGGTGATTTATGACTTTGTATTTTTTTGGAGTTCTGTATGTAGAGATGTTTCTAAAATTCACTGTCGAAATAAAAACAGTAATTTTTCTTAAAAAAAAAAAAAGGCACATGGGTTTTGTTTAAAATGGTTTTTATTTCCTTAAGTAAGCTAAACCTGTCCCTCAAACACTGAATCAAAAGGTAGAAGTAGCAGGAGCTGTGATTCTGGCTTGGGTGCCAGAATCTGAACATCTGTGCCTCCCTTGCTTCTCTTAGTGCACCAAGAGCTCTGGGGTTTTTGTTGGTGTTCCTTTGTGTCCTGAAGATTTCTCTGCAGTCTCTCCAGCTCCAGCCAGGCCTGCAGGCAAAATGCAAAACCTGATTACCATAATATTTCAATTAAACCCAAGTCAGGATGAGAATAAAGCAGATATAGATCCTGAATGTAAACATCTGCTTTGTGAGCACTCCACTAAGAAAAACAGGGCAACATCTGGTTTTATTCTCTCCTTGCTGGTTTTTATTTTTTTGTTTTGTTTTGTTGTTGTTGTTGTTGGGGTTTTTTTGCTTTTTTTTTTTTTTTAGTTCCTTGTCTTGGACATTTTATTTCTGCTTTCTTCAAAACTCAGCGTTTGCTGCTTAACTCCCTGCCTTCACCGAGAATTTCTGAGCAAACTTCATGCGTTTCCAGGAGCCAAAAAAAAGGACTCATCCAGTTCTTCGGTGCTCCTGATGGTTTCTAGGGAGAGAGATCCTATTCCAGCACCAGCAGTGCGAGGTCCTTTCCTACACAGCACACTCTAGCGCTGGGCCCTGCACATTACTTATTTAATTTTACCCAAATTTTCCTGGTCTCTGCCTGGAATAAAGTGTTCTGGTAAGTTAAGAAGCAAGTTGTATTTTAGGAGTGGATTTGTGAACCAAGAGAGGAAGGAGGAGCATCTTGGCAGGATGGAGCTGACTGCTGAGGAAGGATGGGAAAATTGAAGCTGAAGTTGGTTTATAGCAGAGACTGGGCTGGGAAGGTGGGAATGACAAAGGTTCTCCTTTGATGACAAAAGTAATTTTTTTTTTTCTAATAGTGTTTTGTAAATGTGGGGGTGGTGTGAAATACGAGGTAGCCCAGAAACCAGGAGGTGGCAAAAGCCCCTGTGGTTAAACTTCAGGTCGTTTAAATGAAATGGGGAAAGGATTTTGGGATACAAGAGAGCAGTTATCCCTTCAGAAGAAAATTTGTGGGCTATACTGAATTCTCAGCCATCCCTGGTGTCGTTCACCCTGGTGTTTGGGTGGGAGTGATGTCAACCTGACAATCACAAAGTAAACCCTGTATGATTTTGTTTAATAAATGATTGAGTAAAAAAAACTATTGACCCTTCCGGTTCCCTAGGATCTGAGGAAATTAACTCTTGGCTTGGCAGGCGATGGTGACTGGAGGAAGGGATGATGCCTGTTGGGAGGTGGCTGGAGGAGAGAGATGCAGCCATTCTCTGCTCAGCTGCCTTCTCCAGAGAGGTGATGAGAAAATTGTCTTCAGATGGGTGAAGAATGCTGATCTAATTTAATGCCTGACCTCCTGGCAGGAGCAGCCACAGATGCATCCTTAACCTGATTTAAGAAAATGCTCCTTGAAAAACCGAGACAACTCCACAAATCCCCAGAACTACGGATTATTCTGTGTGTGTAATTTTAAAGCGCTGACAATTGTGAGCTGCCAGTGGTTCACGCTCCATGCATTATTCCTTTCCATCACCATTCAGGAAAAAAATAGATTTACCTGTCTATTTCGTGATGCCACAGACTTGGCGAGCTGTGTGCCCGGCTGGAGCATCGTGCACAGTATCTGCTGTATATGCTGCTGCTGCTGCTTGATAAAAATCTTTAATTAGCGCAGATCCGGAGGAGAAATGCCGGGCAGGTCTCCCTCTGGTGGTACGGATACCGCAGGGCACTAATTAAATCTGCTCGCTGGGAATTAAACCTCTGTGTCCATACAGCACCAGGGTTTCTTCAGGGGCCCTTTCCCCTGCTCTGCTCCTTTGTGCAGGCACAGCTCCCGAGGAAATCCCTTGCTAGTGCTGAGCCTCTGCAAGGATTATCATCTGTTCCTGGGGCAGTGAGGATAACCAGGTAACCAGGATGCAAATGGTTACAACTTCACCTTCATTCCTCGGAGGTGGGATGAGCTATCTTCCCCCTGATGGGGAAAGCCAAAGCTATTTAGCTAAAAGTTGATCTGTAGATTTGTGTTCCTAAAGCTCTTTTCTTCACTAGGACTTCCCAGTGGTCACGACTTTTCTGCACCATCTGATTTATTCAAAGGTTCTTGTGTGGGTTCAGGAATTCATTTTTGGTAGGGAATAATGTGGTGGGTGTTGAACTGCACAGGGCAGGTGCTCCCACTTGCCGGGATCCTGTGGGCTGTGCTGGGCCAGGGAGGTCTCCTGGACCACAGGAAACCAGCCCTTGGCAAAGGCAGCTCCTAAATGTCCTCAGGGAAGTGGGATTTCCAACACGCTCCTTTGAAGGAGGTACTTTTTGTTCCTGTGGAAAGTTTTGCCCTTGATGAAGGAAGAGCTGAAACCTGCCATCCTGGAAAAAAGAGAGGAGCCGACCTGCCCGGCTTGTGCACATCAGGACAAAGCTGCCTCATCCTTCTGGGCACTGGTTTTCTGATCCCAGCCCTATCACTGGGCTCCCAGTCCTGCTTGGAGATTCCTCGTGGGTCAGCACCAGGGGTTCTGGGATGGGAGAGGCTGCCTGGGGAAACACAAGGAGCTCCTGGCACCACGTGAGCATTGCTTTGCCTCAGTGCTGCCAGGATGCTCAGGGATTCTGCAGTGGGACCTGGGCTGGAGCTGAACCTTCCTGGGTTAAAATAACCCTGAGGGGTTGGGAGGGTGCTGGGGAAAACCTGATGGCTGAAGGGCAAGAGCCAGGGGAAATGGAGCCCTCTGAGGTCCCTGGAGCTACATGCAGGCCCTGACAAAGCTGTGGAGCTGCTGTGGGGTATCGGTTCTTGGAGAAGCCTGTGTGCAGGGCTTTGAAGTTTCTGGTGGTTTTTTTTTTTTTTTGTCCCCCCCAAGTCTAACAGGGTTTTACTGACTGGGACAGCTGCCTCTCCCCCTCTTTGCGTTGTGCTCACTCTGGTCCCATGCAGCACACTCCTTTGCTGGCATGGGGAAGTGCAAATTCACAGGTTGCTGGGAGAGGTGGAGCAGAGGTGCAAACTGTCCAACCAGACGAGTCAGGGAACATGGTCCTCTGGAGAAATGGTCAAATCCATGGTGGAAGGGGAGAAGATGCAGGTAAGGAACTTCTGTGTGAAAAGAAAGCACTGTCCCTCCTGATCACAACAGAGCCTGCAGGAAGTGTCCCTCAACCCAAGGCCATTGCTCAGGCAGAAGTGGTCCATCCTCTGATGGACCCCATATTCCCATCATTTGGTATTTCTTAAAACAGTGTTAGTTCTGAAGGAAGGGGAGGTGAAATATCCAAGCCACCCAAAGAGCTCCATCTCTGGAGCTCTTATCTCACTCCCCAGCCAGCTGTTAGTTTATTTCCATATAAAAATGCATTTGTGCTGCTGAAAGCACCGGATGCACCTGAGGAAACGAGGTCTCTAAGGAATGCTGTGTGTCCTGGGGTCATCCCATAGCCCCAACCCAGGAGCAGGGACAGCCCCAGGCTGGCTGGTCTGTGCTGCTTGAGCCTCCCGTGACAAGCAGTCCCCTCGGCCAGCAGTGGAAGGAGAGGTTGTGTGCAGCACCCCTGTCACCCCTCATCCTGCTACCCCAACCCTGGCACCTTGGGAAGGGAGCAGGATGTGACCCTGCCACCCCCAGCCCGGTGACAGCAGCAGCGGCACGCCAGCCCCCGCCCCAATTATTGCTGGATGTCGCAAAAGACATTGAAAAGCAAGGAGAGCTGTGAAGAGGGTCATTTTAGTGGCTCTTTCTCTCTTCTTTTTTTTTTCACCCCCCCGAGAAGGAAGTTAGAAAAGCAGAGCCCTCAAAGCCGCATTGAAAGGGTGACAGAGACGGGATAATGCGTAAGACTGAGGGAAGGAATCTCAGAGCACTCGCCACGGTGTTTTAATGATCTGTTAACAATTGCCCCTTTCAGGGGAGAACATATGGTAGATGGTTTGCTTTAAAAAAAAAAAAAAAAAAAAAAAAAAAAGGACAACAAAAAGAAGAAAAAAGAAATTACTTCAGAAACTTAAATGATGGTGGAAAATGGTGGGGATTACGGTGAAGAGCTGGGGGAGGGAGGTGTAGCCCCCGGACTGAGGGGATGTCAGATGATGAGAGGATGTCAGATCATGAATCCCTGAGCACGGGGGCTTTGCTGGAGCCAAAGACCCCAAAAAAACGCCGGTAGCCGGGACCTGCTGGGGGTAACTGGGGCTGGTTGCCTGAAAATGATGAGGGTGCTGATAAAACCCAGGAAGCTGCTGGGCCCCTGTAGGAGATGGGCTGGAGCATCCCCCCAGGTCGTGCTCAAGCCCAGCTGCGCGGGCAGCGCTGGTCCTGCTCCCCTCCCTGCAGCTGGGGCAGATGGTGACAATGCTCGGGCTGCGCGCAGGTGGCCAGTGCTTCGAGGTTTCCCTGCTGTTACCTGCCTTGAGATCATTGCTTTTCTCCCACTACAACCTGTTGGCATGAGTTTAAATTGTGGCTCACCAAAATTACACACACACACACGCACACACAGGCTGGTGGTAACTTGTCTCGCAGAGCTGGTCTGCAGATAAACTGCTGGATTACAACTGAAGTTTGTGCGAAAATAAATCGATTTTTTTTTTAAAAAAAGTTGTTGTAAATACACGATTTTTTAAATTGAGATACAGGAGGCAGGCTGAGTGCTTAGCTTTACAGAGGTCCTGGCGTGGGCTAGCAGGAGGGGCTGTGCTGCTTGTGGGCTCCTCAGGTTTGTTATACACCTGGACTTGGGGAAGCAGATGGTCCCATCTGGATATAAAATCGTGTTCTGCTCAGCACTGCGGTAGTGCAGGGCAGGAGAAGGCCCCAAATCAAAGGTCAGGAGTTTGGCAGATGGAGCCCAGTGCTGGATGAAGGGTTGGGAGAGGGGTGCTGGCGTGGGGTGTGTGCAGCTGGGCAGGAATGGCTGGGGAAAGCTGTGATGGGGCACCACGCCTGCCCCACAGGGATACCAGTGCAGGATGGACCAGAAGAGGGAGTAAAGATGTGGGAAAGGGAGCAAGGAAATGGCAAAAGTAGAGCAGAGGAAGGGATGATGCTTCCTGAGACTGAAAGAAGGGAAAAGATGGGAAGAGACCAGGCTGGCACAAGGCAGGTCAGGGAAGGTGGGTGTTGCAGGGACTGGTGTGGGGGCTACAAGTGCATTAAACCCTGTGGGCCAGTCATCACAGCACTGTAGGGTGCCAATTGTGGATGCTGAGAACTGCGATGGCAGGACCATGAACCGGTGAGGCCAGTGGGAAAATATCCACACAGCAAGTTTGAGTCATCAAACATCACCGCCCCTCCTGGCTGCAGGAGTTTGGCTTGAGCACTGACCCCTGCACCACCCTGGGCACATCTCTCTGCGGTGGCAGCGACCTGGCACCAAATTCGGTTGGCAAAGAAGGGGTTAAAGCCCACCCCCGTCTTGCACTGTCTCGTGTTGAGGGCTTCGATGAAGTTCTGTAGAGGGGTGAGAGGTGTGTGAGTCCATCAGGGCACCTCTGCCCTGTTTTCCAGATTGGACGGGATATTTCCTTCCAAACTCCTGTTTTTTAGCAACATTTTTACTTCTCAAAAGCCAGCTCTGGTGGATTCTGATGTCTGACTTCTGAATCAAGAGAAGAAAGCACATCTTTAATTTCTGGCGGCTATTAAGGTCCGTCTGTCTGGTTGATGGCCAGCTGAGGAGTGAGGAGTTTCAGAGAGAGCCCATGTGACCAGTTTTATGTGCTTCTAACCCCATCACGCATCAAAATGCCAGAAGTTTTGTTTTTATCCTTATAGGAATGAAGGGCAGGTCAGGAAGGTGGCAGTCTGAGCTCAGACCACTCCGTGGTCTCTAATTATTCATTGATGGCCAAAGGAGAGTTGATGCAAACGAATACTGAAGCCCCAAGTCTGTGTTGCCCACCTGGTGGCTGGTAAATCGACCACTGCCAGCTGGTGAAGCCTGAGTGCTGCTGCTGCTGCTGGATTCTGCCAGAGCTCACCAGAAACTTGCTGTGAAGTTTAAAGAACTTGGAAAACCTAAGTGAGGGAGATCTGTAACCTACCCTGTCTGCCCAGGCTGGCAACAGGGTGGAGTTAAAACCCTTTTTATTCTGGAAGGTGAGACAGGCTGGGGCAAGGAGCCACTCACCACAAATAGGGAGGGGAGCAAACCTGGGAGAGCTGGGAAGGACAGGAGGTGACTGGCTCCCAGAGAAGTGAGGACCATCATTCTCTGCCTGGGTAGATGCTTGGATGGTTGAGTAAATATTTTGAGGTAACAGGTTTCATGGACCCAGCTGTAGACATCATAAACCAGTACCCCACTGACCCTTGTGGACTTGGCATTTGTTCCCTGCCTTTCCTCTACATGGTATTTCTTTTCCTTTCCTCTCTCCTATCCAGAGATAATCCAGGTCTTTTCTATCCTAAAGAGTGTTGCATTCTGATCCAGAACATCAGTCTGAGTCTCTTGCAGCCTTATGAAGCCATCTCCTGCCTGGCTGTTTTGAGGGCATGTAAGCATGGACAGAGGTTTATTTGTAGAATGGGATTGCACACTGAAAACTCTTGGGCTTTCTCTCAGGGCTTCTCTTCTGGTGAGGTGACAGCATCCCTTATCCCAGGGCTTATTTCTCCTTGCACAGAATCATAGAATTGTAGAATGACTTGGATGGAAGGAGTATTAAAGATCATCTAGCTCCACTCCCTGCTGCCATGGGCAGGGATGCCACCCACTATCTCAGGTTGCTCCAAGTCCTGTCCAACTTGGCCTTGGACACTTCCCCAGAGATGGGGCAGCCCCAGCTTCTCTGGGCAACCTGTGCCAGGTCCTCACCTCCCTCACGGTGAAGAATTCCCTCCCAATATCCCGTCTAACCCTGCCCTTTGTCAGTGTGAAGCCATTCCCTGTGTCCTGTCACTCCAGGCCCTTGTCCTAAGTCCCTCTCCAGTTCTCTCAGAGCCCCTCCAGGCACTGGAAGGGGCTCTAAGGTCTCCCTGGAGCCCTCCCTTCTCCTAGCTGAACACCCCCAGCTTTCTCAGGTTGTCTCATAGCAGAGGTTTTCCGAACCCTTGGAGCATTTTCGTGGTCCCAAGGGACATTCTGACGCGCGATAACAGGAGCTGAGGACTGGTCATATCGTCTCGCTCTCTCGGGAGCTTCCACCCCTCAGCTGCCCATTAAACGCACAGACCGCGCTCTGTTGTGTCCAGCTCAGCGCTCAGGAGGTACCGAGTGACTTCCCGAGGCGGCTCCTTCCGTCCCGGCGGACATTCCTGGCCCCTGCCTGTGGCCGACTCCCTCCCCGGGGCCGCGCCGCTGCGCCCGCCCGTGCGCTCCGTCGGGGCGGCTCCGGAGGACGCGCTCCAGCCGCCTCTTGCCTTGCGCCTCGCCTTTCCCCTCCAATTTGGTTGTTTTTTATATATATATATATATATATATATATAAATTTCTTTTTGCTCCCCTTCTTCTCCTGCTCTTGTAGGAAAGGGAGGGAGCGGGGGGAGGAAGGGAGAAATATTGTTTGAATTCACAAAGGGGGGCATCTGGTGCACCTTGCGCCTGGCATCTGTGCTCCTTGTGTCCCGAGGAGCGCGCTCGCACCGGGGCGAGGGGCAGGAGGGGCCGGCGTGCATCTGTTGGGCCCCACAATAAAGTCACAAAAACAGCGGCGCGGGCCCGGCCCCGCCGCGCTGCCCTCTCAAAGCGGGACGCGGGGCTGCGGCTCCCAGGTATTATGAGCGGGGTAGGTAGGGCCGGGGCAGCAGCTGCTCCGCCGACCCGCCCGACATATGGCAGCGCAAATCACGGTACCTCCTGAGCAGCCCGGCCGCAGGGAGCGGGGGAAGGACGGGGAAGGTGCCTCCGCCGTGCGCCCGCCGTCGCATCACCGGCCCCGCCGGAGCGCACCGCTGCTCTCGGGGTGGGTGGCGGGCACGGAAAGGCCGGCGGCCCCCGGACCCTGGGGTCACCCCCAGGACCGAGAGCGGGCCCAGCCTTGTCTGCCCTCCCCTCTCCCGAGCAAACAGCCCCCGGCGGGCGGGCGGACGGGCTTTGGTCGTGCCCCGGCTCGCCAAACGTTCCCGACGCCTGGCAGGCGAGGGATGCGCCGGGGCCGCTCTGGTTACCATATGTTTTCAATAAAATAAGACAAATAGGGCCGGGAGATAGGGATTGCAGTAAAGCTGTTATAAAGCAGCATAAACCAGGCCAATGTAAACGGCAGAAGGGCCCCTCCTGGAAAGGCCGTTGGGTGCCAGCTCCGCACCGGGCGGCCCGGCCAGGTGTGAGCGGGAGCCCGCAGCGGTGCCCCCGCAGGTTTTTATCACGTTCGTGGTAATATGGTGCTTGTTATGCTAACTATGAGTAAACATGCCCGGCCGGGCTTTGTGGCGACGGGAGGGAGTTATCGGAAAGTGGCAGTGGGAAGGTGATTTAACAATAAAGTTGTCTTGTTTGCCAGCAGGTGATGTCTGCCCCCAGCCCCATGATTAATGCTTCCCAAAGTACTCCACTTTACAATCTCTTGTAATTATTTATTAAACGAAATCTATTTATTATTATTTTAGCAAACAGCGGTACCAGGTGGGGCTTTCTTTTCCTCTTCAGCTTTTGTTTGAAGGACGTTTGAAGTGGGCAGTCTGAGGCTTGGAAACTCGCTCGCCAGATTTTTTTGTCATCCAATTGCACAGGCACAAAAAAAAAAACCCCAACCCCGCCGGGCCCTTCCTATTCATCCTGCGCTGCCCTCCGAGCCGCCCCTCGAGAAGGGGCGCCCGAGCCGCCGCGGTGGCCGGCCCCCCTCGGCTCCCTCCCCCGCCCTCCCAGAGGGGCTGTCTGCCCGCCGCACCGCGCTCCTGGAGAGGCAGCGCGCACAGCCACACACCGCCGCGCATCGCGCCGGCCAAGGCCACCCGGTGGGGCCGGGGACCAGGCCGGGGGAGCAGGGGGAGCTCGCCCACGCCCCGCCGCGGCCCGACGTGGCCGCTCCGGCCGCTCCCGGCACAGGGATCCCCGACCGGGATCCGCCGCGCCGCTTTGGTGAAGGAGAGAGGGGACTCCCGCCCCGCCAGGGCTGCGCCCTCCCGGCGGCCCTGCACGCACCCCCGGGGGCGTCGTGCCGTGCAGGGGGAGCCCGCCCCACTACTCCCGGTCCCTCGCCCTCAGCCGGGGAAAGATGCACCGGGCCCGGGCCTCTCCCCGCCGCCCTCCGACGCCGGTGCGCAAAAGTCCCCGGCACCGAGTTTTGCGCACCGAGCTCCGGCGGCAGCGCGGCTGCTCCCGGGCCCAGCGCCGCGCCGACGGGGCGGGGGTGGCCTCGGGCCTTGGGAGGGCCCTTCCCCCGCGGGATCCAGCCTCTGTTTCCCTTGTGGGGGCGAAGTCACTACGCGTGTGGGGGCTGGAGAACGGCGTCCTTCCCCTCCGGTGCTGGCGCTTGCCGCCCGCAGCGCAGCGCCCGCGGCTCCGCCGGTCGATGCGCGGGGATGTCCCCGGCGCTGCAGGGACGAGGAGAAGGGATCGGAGGGAATGTGCCGGGAGTGCCCCGCGGCGCCGGAGCAGAGGGAAGCCGTTGTGGCTGCGCCGAGGGGAGCGGAGCCCGAGTGGTGCCGGCTGGATCTCCGCTGCTGGCACCGGAGGAGTCACCGCCTGGCTCGGCGATGCGTCCCCGGCCACTCCGGGGCCCGGCGCTTCCCCGCGTTAGGCAGCCGAGCGCTGGGGAGCCCTCTGTCACAGCCGGGCCCCTGTACCCCGTCCCGACCCCCGCTGCACCCCGGAGAGCGGCGCAGCCCCCCAGCCCAGGGTCTGCGGCTCGGCCGGGGGGGTCCCGTCCCGGGGAGAGCTGGCGGGCTGGGGCGGGGGGGTCCCGGCGCGGCACGACGCGGCGTGGCGTGGAAACCAGCGGGGTCTCGCGTGGCGGGGCCGGGGCAGCGGGCGGTGCCGGGGCCGGCACGCTCCCGTCGGCCTGATAAGATAAAAGCGTGCCAAGGGGTGGGTGCGGGCGGGGGGGCGCACACGCCGCCCGGCCGGGAAATCCCCATTGTCTGCCGGCCCTATATATAGGGACTTAACGGCAGTCGTGTGCCGGCGGCACAACCTCTCCTGCCCTCGCTCCAGGGACCGGGTCTTCTCCTCCGCAGCTTCGGCCGGGCTCAGCAGACACAGCCCCGGGGGACAGGGCTCTCCCGGGCCGGCCGACGCGGGGTTGGCTCCTCAGGATGGCCCCACAGAGCGACCGCTCCCCGGACGAAGGACAGCCGTATTTCGGTGGCGCCGAGGACCCCTCGTCGGCGGCCACCGGGGGCTCCGCGGGCAGCCGGGGCGCCTCGCCGGCCCGCACCGCTCTGGCCCCGCGGGACACGGCGGCCCGCAGGAAGGGGAAGGCGCGGCGGGGCCGGGGCAAGGCGCGGAACGAGGGCTTGCTCAGCAAGCAGAAGAGGAGCCGGCGCATGAAGGCAAACGACCGGGAGAGAAACCGCATGCACCACCTCAACTCCGCCCTGGACGCGCTCCGCAGCGTCCTGCCCACCTTCCCCGACGACGCCAAGCTCACCAAGATCGAGACGCTCCGCTTCGCCCACAACTACATTTGGGCGCTCACGCAGAGCCTCCGCCTGGCCGAGCAGAACCTGCCCGAGCCCCCCGCGCCGCCGCCACCCCCCGCCACCGCCTCCCCCGGGCCTTGGGACTCGCCGTGCCCCGCGGCCCCGCCGCCCGCCGCCCTGCGCCGCGGCCCCGCCGCCTTCCCCGCCTTCCTCTGAGCCCGCCGCCCCCCGGCCGCAGTCCCCTGCTTGTGGCCTTCGAGGAGCCGGCGGGGCGGAGCGGGGACTCCCCGCGCTGCGCGCCGGGGGGCGGCGGGAGCCCCGGACCCCCCCGCCCCGTCCCGTCCCGCTCGGCTGGAAAGCGCAGCCGAAAAACAAATCACGGTTTTGTACTCGTTAACGGTAAATTATATTAATTTGTCGCTATCGGTATTTATTGATTATATTTCGTAACAAATATGTATTTTGTATATAAGAGTATTTTTAGCAGCGATACTTCAGCTGTCTGTACCCGCAGCTGTATTTTGGGTTTTCTGAAGAAAAAGAAGAGGGAAAATAAAGTGTGTCGCGGCCAGACCTGTGCGACGCTGTGTTTTTATCACCGAGGGGCTCTCCGGGAGTTTCAACCTCTCCGGGGAGGGCAGCGCCGGCTCCGCGGGGGCTTTCCGAGGTGCGCCCGGTGCGGGGCCGCTCCCTTTCGGGGGAGGAAAGGCGATGGAGAGCGGCGCAGCGGGGTCCCGCTCGGGTTTGAAACCGGCCTCTCTCTGCAGGTGCCTTTTCCCGCAGAGCTGCGGCCGGTCTCCTCCTGCCGGTCTCCAGGTGAGGTGTGCCCGGCTGCGGGGCTGTTTTAAGGACGTCCCCGCGGCGCTGGTGCCCGGGGCAGCGTCGCCTCAAGCCGACCTCATCCTCCCCGGGGGTGAGTTTAGCCGGGGGCAACAGCCAGAACCCGAAGCCCAGAGCGGGGGCGGGGGGAAGCGTCAGGCCAGCTAAAAGCACAGGAGATGGGAAAGACACTGTCTGCCCTGCCACGGTAAGAAGAGAACCCGCGTGAATTCCGTAAGCCCCTCCCGGCCCTCTCCTGCCGGGACTCAATTTGTAGCTCGTAGATTTACGGCCAGGCCGCCTCCCCTCTCCGCACTGCCCCGGCGGGACGGCCGCCGCTAGACAAAGCGGCCCGCGAGGCCAAAAACCTATTGTGATGCTAATTGTTCTCAGCTGAGCCCGTTTGCCCGCGGCAAAGAGACGCTATTGAGGCAATTTGTAGAAGAAAAGAAATTTGGTTACTGGAAACAAAGCTGCACGCACAAACAACTCTGCCCCCACCCCCCCTCCCCGCAACAACCTCCCCGCACCGCAAGGAAAGAGGCGAGAGTGGAACCTGACCGGGCACGGCAACGCGGGGTCCTTGCCTCGCCGCTTCGCCACCCTCCGTGCCCCCGATGGGGAGGCAGCCACCGGGAGCCCCTTCCTTCCCCCCCTTCCCCTTCCCGCGGCATCGCAGGAGCCCTGGGGCCGGCTGGAGCGGTGCAGCTCCAGCAGCGCGGGGAGGGCTGGGTGCCGGCGGGGGCGCGGAGCGACGCGCGGCGCTGTCCCGGAGCCCCGTCCCGCACCGGAGCCGCGGGCTCTGGCCATGGTGCTGAAGGCCGGCCGGAGCGGTTCTTCCCCTCGCCCTCGGGGTCTGCCCGAGGCCACACGGCGTGATGCGGAGCCCCTCCCGATGTGTCCCTGCCGGGAGTTGCGGGGGTGCCGTCCATTCAGGTGGGCTCTGGGGGACATCGCCCGGCCCTGCCCTGAAGGGAGAGGCCGGCATGGCCCTGGTGCTGACCAGACGCTCCGCAGGTCAGAAAACACGAGGGGCTTGGTGGGTTTTGGAGAAGCAGTGACCTCTTACTCGTGCACTTGATCCAGCCTCGGTCAACGGACGGAGAGGAGCCTCAGGTGTTCCACACACCTGGAGAAGGGAGCAAGGGCACGCGGTGCCAGTGTTGACAAGCAAGGTGAGCAGATCTCGCTTTCTGCTTGAGCTTTTTTTGGAGATCTGCACTTCCTGCTGTCTCCTGCGACCTGCCCATTTATGCAGAGCCTACTCCCCCCGCCACCTTTGCCTATTCACTGCTTTGGGAAGAAACACGCACATTTCTGGAGAAACACAGGCCATGGGGCAAGGCTGAGGACTCGGAAAAGGCCGTGTGCGCCTATCTCTGTGTGTACTCTTATAGTCCCGAACGTGATCTATCTGTGTCGTAGATCAGATAGGCAGAATGAAAGCCCTAATAGTATTCCTGCCCCTTCTTCCCCCCCCCCCCCCCCCTTTTTCTGGCTGAATTGTGTATTGTTTTCCTACTCTAACAGTCTGCAAAGTGTTCCAAGGCCTCTGTGTGTGGCCACAGGCGAAACACCGTCATTATTTGGGTGATAAAATCATTTAATGTTTTCCCTGCTAGCGCAGCTCCAGTCCGATATCTCCCTACAGGAGGTATGGTATTGCCCTGGCTATCTGCATGTACCGTGGGACTGAGGATGATCACAACACACTCACTTATCCCCAAAAGCAGCGTTCTTGCAAAAAATGGCAAAAAACTCAGGGTGGGCACGGGCAAGAAAAGGAGCAAGAAGAGCACAGCAGTCCAGTGAAGTGCACGTATTACAAAAGTTCACAAAGATGTCTGTACTGTTGTATTTTCAGAAAGGGGTCACCGCAGTGGGTTTTACTGCCTTGCCGATTTTTTTTTTTCCTGGAGACTTAGGATGCTTCTGGTCTTCCAGCCGTGGGGCTGTAGGTTGGGGGTGGATGGGGAGGGGGGCAGATTTACTACCTCTAGAGAACTAGTGACTTCTTTAGGGGCTTGAATGCGGTTTTTTCCCCCTTTGCCTCCACATTATTAGGTTAATCATTGCTTGAACCGGTTGCTATGGTTTTGGCAAACCCATGGAAACTTGATAATGAAGACTGAAAGACTCCTTTTCCATTTATCTTTTCTCTATGTTTAGTGCATGATGGTCTCATTTCTCTTGACGGGGCTGTCCCAGCGCCAGTGCCCGGCTTTTATAAGGATGGCTGCTGTAATGGCCTCCGGACTTTTTGATGTGGGAGAAACAGGTGGCTGCTGGGACTGAGGCCGTTTCAGAGGCACGGGCTTGTGCCTTCACATACTCACAGGCGACAGGGTGAAAACCAACTTAACCCGGGTCCTGACACGTTTGGTTGCTGAAATCCCCTGCCAGGTGAACTCAGCTTTTATTTTTGCAGCCAGGGGAGAATGCTTCACTGCGACCTGATGTTTTCATGCCCTTAATATTCAATTTTATGTTGCCTTCTGTTTAGACAAGACAGTCAGAACATCAGTTGGACTTGATGATTTTAAAAGCCTTTTCCAACCTTAACAATTCCACAGATCCATGATATTTTTTTGAATACGTGACATCATAATTTATTACAGAAATAAGCAGATTTTATACCTGTCTCGCTCTGAATCTTCCCTCTCCTCTGTGGCTGCTGAACTCTGGTTTTACAGGTATTGACCGAACTCCGGCTGTGGAGTCTCCCACAACTGTCCTACCAATGCTCTGTTCCAGTCAAGGTTAAAATGGGGGATTGAGGATAACAAGCGGCTGAAAACAGAGGCTGTAAATTATTTGAGTGGTTCAGAGAGGCCGGGCTCATTGTCAGGGCCAGGGAAGGGGAAACACCCAGGTCCTTTCCTCAGCGACAGACTCATCCCCCTCCTCCTTGCTCCTGGTCGGCTCCCTCGTGTCTGAAGGCTGGCAAGAAAATGAAGGTGATTCCCATAATCCCAGGGCAATTCCTTTGACCTCAGGCCCCCACTCCGTGCTCTAAATAAGGCTTTAAGTGAGTTGCTTCCTGCCCTCTCACACTGTCTGCCTCTGACACCGCAGTCAGGTTCCGAGGAGGAGGAGGCTGCAAACCCCTGGCTGTCCCCTCCATGCCACTGGCAAGCAGCGGGGGCTCCTGCAAGCACAGCACAGACCCTCTCACCTCTTGCAAAGTGCACGGGGGCACGCCGGTGTCCCCCAGAAGTGCTCCTGTGCCGGGCCGCGGCAGGATGCTTGGCTGCGGCTGCACTGCCCGCACGTTTCGGTGCTTGCCGGCAGAGAAAAGGCGAAGAATCGGTATTCTTTCACATGATCAACCTTCAAAAGTCTGCCTTTCCCCCCCCTCCTCCCAGCTATAATGACAATCCAAAGAGTTCCTGATAGGGTTTTAAAAGATGCTTATTCATTCACCGTCCACCAAGCATGAAAATGCAGCTCATTTGTTCATTTGTAGCCATTCTTCGCCCAAACGACCCCACAGGGGCTGAAGCCTGTTGCCGAAAACTTGTCACTCACACTTTTAACTTCTTTTTGTTGTACTTCTCTTTATTTCATTCTTCTGGGTCCCCACCTCCGCCACCACCCCACCCTCTCCTCCGGTCACAAAGGCAAGTCTGGGAAGCTCTTTAAGGCCGTAGTGCCCCCTTTTAAAAAATCAATGCAAAAAAAAAAAAAAAAAAAGAGCAATGGCTGAAAGGAGATCCCAAGTTTGTGTAAGGAAGGGGGAAGCTCCATCCTGTCTGCACAGCACAGACGGCGAGCGCAGGAGGGGGGTGGTGTGGTACTGGGTGCCAGTACCCCTAAAACACCTTGAGCCTCGCCTGGGCTTCATGTGGCACCCTCACCAAAAGAGCTGGGCCTTTCTGTGTGGAGGGAAACATAACCTGAGGGTTTAAGGAGCTTTTAAAAGGAGGCCAAAAGCATCGCACAAGCCGCGAGCTTCCTGAGGAGCTGCCACTGAGGCGGCCTCTCTGCCACAGCGTTCCTCTGCTCTGCTCTGCTCAGAGGCTTTGCAGCCCAGGGCTGATGTGACAGCACTGCCTTCTGACAGGACTGCTCTGCATTGCCCTCTGGGAGCTGTGGACTTTCACAGTGCCCGTGGAAAGGGTAGATCAGTGTGCACTTACATTTTGAATTGGGTTCGACTGTGCTAACTGATCTCTGAGCAGGTGCTGTGTGCTTGTGAATCCAAGTCCGTGGCTGGCTAGTTGGACTCTTCTCAGCTTGGACTGTTTAGTGATGCTCTTCCTTCCCATCGGAGGAGGTGTGTGATAACACTCCCAGCATCTTTCTCCGTTCCTGGATACACAGCGTCCTTTGGTGGTTTTATTTTTTTGGGCAAAAAGCCCAGTGTCACCTTTGCTTGAGTCACTCTGCCTCCCTAGTTATTCTCTTACCTGGATTATCCCTAGAAGACCCGTGTTGGGACAAGCAGGAGTTTTCCCACTAGGAACTTTCTGTCCCTCTAAGCTCCATTCACCCCCACAGCAGTGTTTGCTGGGCCACGGGCAAGAGCAGAATGCCAGGGATGAGACTTCTGGAATCGCCTACAGCTGCTCCATCATCACTGGGGATTCTGCCTGGTCCAAGTGTGGGGCTTCTCTTCCTTCTGTGTGTGGGACAAACAGAAGTTTTGTGCTTAATGGTCCCCACTGATATTTCTGACTGTATCTAACCCTTGAAGCCAGGGGTTGTGCAGCTGCAGCCATGAAGAATTGCTGCCTTTTGTTTTCATTTCAGCCACAGCTGTGAGGCTTTACCTCATTTTCCCGGGGCCTCAGATGTGATTCTGACTGGACTTCGTGCAGATCTGCCTGGAGGTGGCCCCTGCATGGGGAATCACATCTCCACCTTCAGCCTAAAGGCTGTGGATGAAATGTGGGCTGCTTGCCCAGGTTCAGCTTGTTATCTCAGCTCGAACCTACAGGGAAATTATCTCTCCCCTCCTTCCCACCCTGCATTCACAAGCGGAGCTCGTTTCCTCTCACCATCAAGGCACCCTGTCCTCAGTCTACAGCGCGCAGATTTCAGTGGAAAAAGTTGCTACCAATATGCCCTGGTATAAAGTGTGTATAAACCCCCTCTCCAGGGCTGGGGTTGAAAGGGAAAAGAGAAACCCTCTCCCTGTCATCTCCTAGGTACCAATCCGTCATCTTCTAGGTACCAATCCATCATCCCCAGGTGTCAGGCACCAGGGCCTAAGCCCAAGCAGGCTGTTTAAGGCACCGAGACCTCACGCCTGCGGGACAGGGAGAAGATTAATGGGGCAGGTGTTGGTGCCCAGAGCTGGCTCTTGCCCTGATAAGGTGGGAGCTGAGATAGCGCTGGGTCAATACTCAGTGGTGGCCACCTGGAGCTGTGGCTGGAGCCACCTGAGGGGTTCCAGGGAGGAGAGGGCACGGGGAAGGGGGGGGTCTTTCTCCCACAGCCCAGCCGTGTCCTGGGGCAGATGCAGCTGCTGAACCTCACCGCAGCTCCTTGTGCCATGCTGGTGAAGAGCCCCTGCTCCCGGCTGGACCCCCGGGCCTCCCCCAGCCATCTGTTCCCCCTGCCCTGCTCCCACCCAGCGGCTTTCTCCACACAGCCCGGCTCCTGGGGCAAAGCCAAGGTTTCAGCCTCCCCCACCGTTAATAATTCCCGAGGGATCGCCGCGTTCCCATTTATCACCCTTCCTCCAAACCCCAGCTGTTATTTATGTGCGTGCCCCACTCGCCTTTCCCAGTGCTCTGGTATGCCCTTGCCGCATCCCGTGATGCCCCAATGTCCTCACATTTTGGCAGGGATTTATTTTTTTTTTCGCGTATGTGGGGGTCCCACCATCAATCCTCCCCACTTGAGGCACCAGAGCTCGCAGATAAATGGTGCTGTTGGCTGCACGCATTCAAACCCTGAAAAGGCACCTGTTGCTGGAAAAACTGCAACCCAGGTTATCCAAAACCTTCTGTGGTTTGAAAAAGCTACTGTGGTAACAAACCCTGATGTGGTTCATCCTAGCCAGCTCCTGGAACTTGGTTTTGTTGAACATTTATCTGGTGGTGGGTGAGTGCTATGGGAGGGGTCTGCCAAATGTTATTAAATATTTTCTTTGAGGAGCAGCATGCTTCTGGCTGCAGGTTACTTACTCCTGCCCTTGGAGTCTGTAGCTGGGAGATGTCCCTGCCTTGCCCAGCTCACTTTATCTCAGCGACCTGGGAGGATGACAGATGGGACCCTGGGGATGCAAACAGCAACGCTACAAATCCATATTTTTTGAGTACACTTGCCATCCTGCAGCACGGCCTCTACGCTATCACAAGAGGAGTCTTTTGGAGCGTTTTCTTGTTTTCCCATGGTCTGTCCCTGCTCTCTTGTGGGATGCTGCGCTGTCCCGGCTGCCCCACGCCGGGCTGCACGGCCGATTAGGGACCCTCTTTGTCACCTAATTGGATTTTTCTCCCCTTGTTAGCCCGCAATGAAAATGTCAGGGCTGCAGGGAGGTGCCCATTCATCTCAAATTAAATTCGGTCCCCTCTCGGGCGAGCCGCGCCGCTATTCACCCCGCAGCAGGCAGCTGCCGCTCACCGGGGGATGCAAGGGTGGCTGCCACGGAGAGGCGAAGATGCTCATGCTTGGCCGGAGACGCGGAGGATTGGGGTCTGCTCTCTCTCCAGGTGGTCCCAGGCGTGCCGGGGGATTTGCGGGCCGTGCACGGCGGTGCCTTGCCAGGAGGTGGTGCTGGGACCCTGCGCCCTTGGTCTTGGCCGGACACGGGCCAGGACGCCGGGCTTTGGGCACGCTGCCTTTTCCAGGGGAGCCGTGGGTTGTCGGGAGACGCGAGGGGTCGGGGGAGGTGATGCTGGGTCATGGCAGGAGAGCAAGGAGCCCTCCACAAGGAAAAAGCAGGGGAGCTATGGTTCAGAAAGGGAAGGACCCTGTCCCTGGAGCAACATGCCGGGGACAGAGAACGACAGACCGCAATTTCTGCCTGAAGAGCGGTATTTTGGGGAGGTTTTCCATCCTCCGCTGCTCTGACATTGCCTAAGCTCGCTCACGAACCCCCAAACCCCACTGCAGCCAGGGGAAGGGACCCCAGGCAAACAACGCTGCAGCCGGCGTGTGCTGGAGACGGCTTCTGAGCTGAGCACTGAGAAGTTTCTGGCACTCCGGGTTGTGGAAGGGTGTTTCATAAACGGCAATTACAGAGCTGTCAGCCCCCGAAAATGCAGCCGCAGAGGGGCAGCTGGTCTGTAAAACCAGATCTCAGGTCAGGTCGTCTTGGCCACCAGGCGCTGGGGAGCAAGAAAGCCATGGGGAGGCGATGGGAACAATCGCCTAATTGCGTACCTAGGGGCTACGCGATTGCCCCCGGAACGAGATGCTAAATAAGAAAGAGGAGGGCTTTTTTTGAATGCGCCGTCTGACTAGAGAAGGTGAAATTATTTGTGGCAAACAATGGTGTTGATAACTTTTTCCGTTCCTCGCTTTCCTGCGAGTAAACATCTATTCTTACTTCTATAAAAGCCTCCAGCAGCCAGGATTGTTTCTGTCCTGACTGGATGCCTCCCAGCCGGGGAAAGAGCTTTCCTGTTGCCTGCCCAAATTCCTCCTCGGTGATCTGCTAAAGCCCAAAGCGCCTTTGCCTTTCCCTGAACCGCACTTGCACCCGAAAACCTCTGTGACCTAAACTTAGCAAAAAGCAGATGAAGGAGCTCTGGGGCTCCCCAGGGAGAATTAATGATCTGCAAACAGACGGATACTCACAAAATGATTTTTTTTTCCCCCCCTTGCTCTCCTCCCCTCTCTGCTGCTGACATACATATTTGGAGAGACACTTGGAAAAATGTACCCCTGGGTGTATGGTACCCAAGAGAGATTTGGGATTTTGCAAGGTTCACGGGGGCTCAGAGCAGGCGATGGATGAGGAGGAGGATAAGGGGTCTGTGGGAGCACTGGGAAGGGAAGACCATTAATTTCCTTGCTCAAATGGCTTCTGCCAATGCTGCCTGGGAACTGGATCCTCAAAATCCACCCTATGGACAAGCAGAGCCAAGCGATGTAGGTGAGCTCCCCGCTGCCTTGGCTCACAGCATGATTGCGTCACTGGCCAAGCTGCGAAGCCAGAGCTCCTGCTCCAAGATATTTTTATTGCCTGGGAACAAGGCTGAGGAAAGGTGTGGTTTGTTTTTATTTGTTTCCCCCCCCCCCCCCCCCCCCCCATCTTTATTTGACCAAATCCAGGAAAAACTCAGGGGATGGCTTAGATTTTGGAGCAGCGCAAGCAAGCTCTGCTTTGCAGACAGTTCCAGACAGTTCACAGGGCTGCAGAGATGCTGCTCACAGTCCTCTTTCCCTCACACTGTAGTTTTTCATGTGCCTTCACGGTGTTAACAATGAATGCATGAGGTTCCCTGGAGCAGAGGGTGGGGGAACCCTGGGGAGCCCCAGCTTCCCAGCTCCTGCAGGAAGGAGCGGCTGCTGGTGCGTCACAGCCAGAGGTTTCTTGGCACACACTGGGAGCCCCCGAATATGCTGCAGGACAATACATCAAGAGGGTGAAAAAAAGCCCAACAATATCTCAGGAAGCAGCCCAGGACACTGCAGGGAAGAAGAGTGATTTAGACCATTTCCTGGCCTGAAGGTCCGTGCTATGCCATGGCTGTGGCTGTCCTGTCCAGACTCGTCGCCAGAGTGGCTGAATGAGATGGTTTGCAGCTCCCCACATATTTCTTCATCTACTTACCTGTCAGTTATTTGTTTATATAGTATTTATATATTTCATCAAAATCCTCGAGTTTTGCATTCCCAAACAGGCTGGCGAAAGCAGAAATAAAATCTGCTAATGGTGTGTGGAGAAACCTGGGGGAGGTGTCTGAAGGGTGAAAATATACATTTCTTATAGCACTGGGCAGTTTTGCCTCCAGTGGCCTGAGTCTGTGGCCTGACAATGTTTGCCACCTCTCCTTACCCCAGATCCTGGCTTTGGAGTGGGGATTCCCACGGGAGGGCAGCCTGTCTGTCCCCTCTGCCACTGGCACTGCTCTTGCTGTGTGCTCTTCCCCATCCCTCCTCCCGCTGTCACATCCACGCTCCCGGCCCTGGCAAGGCCACAGCAACGACCTGGCTTTGCTGCAGAAGCAGGGATTTGCAGAAAGCAAATTAAAAATCCGAGCAGCTGGGAGGGGAAGGGGCTGCACTGCCTTTCCCACTGCTCCCCCCTGTACTTTACACCTGGTCAAGGTCAGCCCTGTAAAACACAGCTGGGGGAATCCCTGTGGCTTCTTGATTACTGTTGGTGTAGCCCCTCCCAGGATAATCTCAGTGGAAACAGAGCTTGCTAGAAGCAGAGTTGGGGGGCTGAGTTTTTGCTGTAGGGCATTTTGGAGTCTTGGAACCCTGTGCTCCTCCAAGACACCTCTGCCCTGTAGGATGCCTTGGAAGGGCATCAGCCAGAAATGGAATGGCCCAGCGTTTTCATATTGCTGGAAACCAGATTTTTTTTCCCCAGATCTTTTTATATCTTTATATATACAGACAAGATCTTTAAAGAACTTAGTTTTTAAAAAAAAGTCCTTGGCCATGGGGCTCATCTCTCTGGAGCCAAGCTGCATGACCTCTGTCAGAACAGCCTGATGGGTGTGCTTCAACCACTATTGCACAGCAACCTACTTTTGGTTTAGTATTTGTATCAAAATAGAAGTTAAAGAGCCCTTTCTCAACACTTATTACTTTTTATATGACTTTCATGACTTTATTAACTCCAGTCAGCATTCCTAAGTATTTTTTTCTTGCTTTTCAGCTGAAAAACTTTTTTCACCTGGACTAAACGGCTGTGCTCCTGCTCTGTGTGAGTCTGGGGTGTTTATAAAGGTTCTGATGAGCTGGGTTTTGGGAGCAAGAAGCCCAAGGCAGGCAGTCCCAAGCCTCTACTAAGGGCTCCCCACCTCACTTCTGCCTTGGATCTGTGCAGAGGGGCTTCTCTGTGTCCCCCAAAGTCTGAGAAATGCTTATTGGACAGCCAGAGCTTTTCCTGCCACAGTGAGATGGGACTGAAGCTCCTTTCCTGTGGCAGGGATGTGTCTGGAGAGGCCTTGTGCATTCCAGTAATTCCCCCCAATTACTTTAATTTCCTTCCCCTCCCATTTTCTGTACCTCTGCTCTGCCGTGCGTGATGATGAAAGGTATTTTGACTCTCAAAGAAAAAAAATCCAGACCGTGGAAATCAAAGTCTCTTTTTTAGAGCTTCCCAGAATCAGAGAGGCTGGGGGCTAATAAAATCCCAAGTTAGGAAGTGCCATGGAGGCTGGAGCCTCCCAGAACATGGAGCCATTCATCACAGAGCTGTGTCCTGTGGAAAAGCAGAGGGGAGACCTGAGCTGGGAAGGTGAGGAACAGGCTGGGCTTTGTTAGACAGGTGTCACAGCCCAGGTAGGCTGGAGAGGTGGCTTTGGTGATGCTGGCATGTGCCAGACCTGGCTGGCACCTGGGCTGGCGGTGGCCGGGGGAAGGTGCCGGGGTTTCCTGCGCTCCCTGTGCTCCAGGAGCAGGCTCACACCTGAGCTGAGCTTTATAGGCTTGGCAGGGCAAATAAAGAGGATTTTTGCCCTGCCCTATAGACTACAGCAGGCTCAGCTGGCATAAGCTCTGCAGAGCAAGGGTGACTTTGGACTGTGCTTTAGGGATGGGCAAAGAAAGTCTGTGAGTGCTAATCCTGCACTGGATCCAACTGGTCCAGAGGGGCTGGGCCTAGGATTAACCAGGGCACAGTGAAACAGTGCAAGGGATATGCACATCTTAGGGGCAGACAGATCTGTAAGGCCACCAAGGATGAGCCTCAGCAGGGATAGGACCCCTGGGATAGTTATTAGTTGTGTCATGCCATTAATTTGTATTAATGACCCTGAGCAGCCTCACCTGGAGCATCCCCACATCCATGGTCTGGCTCTATTTAAGCCCATCTTGGGGTCTTTTCTCTTTCCTTTCCTCCAGGTGGTGTAGGAGGGTGTAAATTTAGGGAGAGAGCTAAGCTCCTGCTTCATGCAGGTAGGCCAGTTGCTGCATTGAAGGTGTATAAGATATAGGTCTACTTCACAGGTCCCTCTGCCTCCTACACCTTGGCTGTTTTAGAGATTAATGCCTCTTCCTCAATTGTTGGTATGCACCTGATGGAGGAACAACTTTTTGGTAGGAAGAAGATTGGTGGGGAAAAGTCATCATGGTGTGGGCAAGGAGAGGGTTTTGTCCAGCAAATGTGTTTTTTGGGAATGGTGAGTTGTGCCCTGTATGAGGCTGGTGATGTGGGGGTGGGACTGAATCTGGTTTGGCTGGATCTTCCTCTTCCCATTCCTGTGACTGTGCAGGCCAACCTTTTGGGGAGGCCATGAGGTCTAGGCTTGCAGAATGGCTTTGTCTCTGCTGGCATGGTTCAGGGAGGGAAGCAGTGCGGTGGGGGGAAAGTGGTTATTTTATCCCCCCCTTGCCCTCTGCATAAACACCCAGGAGAGATTTCCAACTTCTGCCTCTATTTCCAGTCTGGTCCTGTGGGTCTTGCCTGATGGGTGAGGAGTTCTGCTTTGGAGGCAGAATGTAGAGGTAAACTAAGGTAACATCATGTCAGCTGGGTCAACTTGATGATTCTTAAATTACTTAAATTGCTCAGTTGCCACAGGTTATGATATCCCACTTAATGTGGGAGATTTACAGCACATTGGTTTTTATAACTGCCTTTCCAGAGCCTTCCCCATCCACCTCTGCTTCCCAAGCAAATCCATTCCCATATATGCATGGCCACACCCCAGACAGAGCATATATGGGAATGGATTTGTTTGGGAAAAATGTTTTGTGCAATCAAGAGCCCCATGGGGTATTTCTTTTACTTCATTTTTTAATTTTAGGTCATGATTCTTTTTGCTTTAATTTTTTTTTTATTATTTGGCATTGGCCAGGGAACATTGCCTGGCCATGCTTTGCAAGGCTGAGTGAGTCTCTCCTGGTATGGGACTGCTTTCTGCAGTGATGCTGGACAAATCTGTTAAGCAGAAGGTGGTAGAGGAGGAATTAACTTTTAAAACATACAGACAATGCATATGCAAAATATTCCTGTCTAATGCAGCGCCTGGGATTTGAGAAAATGGCAGTAGCAGAGTGGTGGGGCTGTGTGGGATGCATGGCTGGCCTGGGCTGAAGGCAACAAGGGTCCAGCCAAACACAGGCAGGGCTGAGGAGCTCCTGGCAGCCACTGAGGAAATGATGAGAGTTTTTAAACATTGTTATTTTTGCCACTGTGTCTCTGTTTACCTGATGGTTCTCCCTGCCTGGGTACTCTCAGTCTGTGCTCTGCTATGGCTGAGCTGGATGTAAGGATTTAATGAGCAAAATGTCTGATTTATGGATTTAAAAAAAAATTTCTCTCTATGTACAGCATTAAAAATATATATATTTTTTTGGAGGCTAGCTTGCCTAGCTGAGCAGGGGCTGCTCTGTGATATGTCCACTACCAGCAAAACCCATGCGGTGAAAAGGGTTGGGGCATACCTGTTAACACATGGATGTGCAAATCCCCACCTTGCAGGTGGTCAGCACCCACTGGGGACAGTGACTCGAGTGGTATTTGGGTCCAGCGACAAGGACGGGAAGCAGGAGCTGCTCCAGCAAGGGGCAGGTGCAGGGAAGAAGTGCCATATGTTAAACAGCCTGGAGGAAGCTTTCAAGCCTCCGTTGTAAAAGTCTCCCATCTTTCTCCCTGTATTTAATGCATCTTTGTATGGACACTAATTCCTCAAGTATCCACGCCAGGGCTGACTTTTAGTATGTTTGTCCAGGCAGACTGCCAGCGAGCAGTTCCTACAAGGCTCCCGAGCTCTGACATTTGTTAAGGCAGCAGTAAATCACGGCAGCTCTTTGGGCAAGGTTTTTCCTGACAAAACAGTGGAGACGAGCAAAAGAGAGAAAAGACTACAAAAAAAAAAAAAAGGTGCAAAAGGCTTATTTATGCCAGAGAAGACTAACTGTCCTGAATGAAGCAGATGGGGGACAATGCTGGAAAACTCCATCTCCCCTATTCATTGTTGGGCAATAACTGAAAGGGGGAATGGTATGAGGTTGATTCTGTCTGCTGAGGAAGGTGATGAGGAAAGCTCAGCTGGCCTGCTCAGTCAAGGAGGAGCTCGCTGTGATGCCAAGGCCTTGGAAACCTCAGGCTGAGTTAGAGCTTTGGTAACAGTGGGATTATAGTCCTAAAATCCCTTGTCCTGAGCCCCTTTGGTTACTTTTGTCCCCCTTGGCAGCTGGCTGTGGTTTTGAGGGGAAAGATGGTTTGGGGAAGAAACAACTCGGTGTTATTGAATGGGGAGACCTCACCCCAAAACACCCCCTTCTGTGGCAACATCTCCATCCCAGTGTGGGCTGCATCCCATTCTGCTGCTGCAGCCCTTCTTCCCGCGCCTACCCCCAGCCCTGATGCAGCATGAGTATTTATTTATCCCTGCCAGCTATCTGTCTTCTCTCTTTTTCCTCACTTATTTATGGCTGTTGCCTTTCAGCTCCCGGCCACCGCAGCCTGAACTTGGCCATTATGTGGGGCTCATTGCAGAGGCCATCAATCTGAGGGGCCAGCATGCAGCCTGATGGACTTCCCTCATCGTCATCAATTTTCCCCATCGTGCTGGTGCATCCCTTTGGATCTGGGGCAGCTGCACATGTGCCCCTGGTGGCCTCTGCACTCCCACCCCTGGACACCAGCTTCATCCTCACAGAAGTCTTTTGTCCTGGGATGCTCACAGGCATCAGGTGGGCCTGCAGAGGGCTTGAGGTGGCTTCAAAAAGGTGGCAGGAATGCATGGCACAGGAAAAATGTCATTATTTTGCTCTCAATAAGCACTGTGGAGTCCTGCTTAGCTGGCCTGATGTTTAAGCTCTATAAGTTTAAACTCTTAAATTCTCTGTATTAATTGGGCAGCCAAGTTTCCCCTGTGCTATCTCCTGGCGCAGGCAGCGGTGGGCTCTGATGCCTTTGTAGATGACCTCTCAAAGAGGGTGCTGAGCTACAGCTATTGCCTTTCTTGGCCCTGGGAGCACTCCCCAAGGTGTTTTGTCCATCTTGCTGTGCGTGGGTGCTCTTTGCATCTTGATCTGTGAGGAGCTGGTGCTTCAATGGCAAATGGAAAAGCTCCCCCTTGTTTCAGAGTGATGTCAGGAGAATTATGTGCTGCAGGGATCTGTTTTGGAGAGGAGGCAACAGACACTGCTGAGCTCTGCCTGCTCAGTGCTTGGCAATGCGATAGCCCTGGGTTGTGCCAGGTTTTCAGAGGTGAAAATCTCCCAGAGGAATGGCTCAGGCTGCAGGGAGATGACACCCAGCTCAACCAGGGTGTCCAGTGCCTCCCTGAATTGTCCCAACCATCTCTTCCTGTTAGGGGCAGGAAAGCAGCTGAAAATGAGAAGGTAATTCTTAGTGACTTGCATGGTTTCATCCTGATTTATCCAGAATAAGTCAGAACCGGAAATAAGGCACGGTTCAGTTAAAAAAATAAAATCAGAAGATCTGCTCCAGCCGGGCTGTGGTCTACTGGGTGCACGTGTCTGGAGCTGCGGAATGCCTTTTGTGGCTGGGTGTTGATGCAAACAGAGCAGCTTTGCTCTGTGTGGGTGCCACTGCCCCATCTCCACTGAGGGATGGAGGTTGTGGCTTTTGGGGGACCCAGCAAGATCCTGCCATCCTTCACCAGAGGGACCAAAAATTTTTGGGCTAAAGTGATGCAGGGCTGACCACTGGTCAGACAGGAGCATTGCAGGAGCTTAATTTCACTAGAGGCAGAGGCCAAAGTCACTGGCGTGCCCCGTGGATGCCGAGAGCAGCTCCTGGGCTTTGCCTCCTGCCAGTGTGAGTGTGTTACCGTGGCTCTGCTGCTGCCTTGTGGTGGGTGATGCTGGGCTGTCACCGCCTCGCCCGTGTGAGGAGGAGCAAAAGCCCAGGCTGGGTCTCGCCCAGCTGCTTCACGTCGCTGCCTCGTTGGAAAATAAACGTGTGGCTGCAGCGGGTGAGCGGCCGGTGACATCTCTCCTTCCCGTGGGTATTTTTAGGGGTGGCACTTAGACTTGGCACAGGTACAAGCAGCTGGAAAATGCGTGGCATTTCCTCTTCCTGACAGGCAATCCAGGGAGGCTGGATGATACTTTTGGTCCTGCTGTGCTGGCTATGAAGAGCAGGGGCACTGAAATAATGTCACCCCTGCCCTGCTGCCCAAGGGGTTCGGAGAGGCCGGTGCTTGCAGGTCTGGCTGAAATAAAGGCTGGGTGTTGCACACTGCAGTGGCTCTGTGCAACTAAAACACTGCTGGTTCCCACTGTGGGCTGGTGCTTCAAATCCCCAAAACATTGCTGTGTGCACAAGGAGCTTTTCCAGGGGGCGACTCCAGCTGCTGGCTGCTGTGATGGGGACTTCTGCTGTTGGCATGCTCTGGTATGAGCTGAGAGTGCACAGCCTGGGCTTGTGAGCCTGACATCTGCTGCCATCACAGCTTGAGAGGGAATAGCAGCCTGCCTGCCTGCTGGTCCTTCTGCCCAATGTGCTTGCTGTGAGAAGAAAAGCGTGATCTGTGGTCTTGCGCTTACCCACCTCCCCACCTCTCCTTCTCTCTCCCTTCACCTGGAAAAAATCCACCATTGGAGACCCATCTGGAGAAGTCTTTTAGGAGGGGAAGGGCATAAATTTCCCTCTGGCTCCCCTGACCTTTGGTTTCCCAGGGGAGGTGTGTGGAGGGAGAGGAAGCATTTTCCCCACGGCAGTGACACAGAGGACCGGGGTCTCCCCTTGCAGAGCCAGATGTTATATAGATCTGCAGACCCAGGCTCTTGGGGTGGAAAGGTGCCCTGAGCTTTGCCTTGAAGTCTAGGAGAAGGATGCTGGTAGGTGGGCTAGGAAAGCTTTGCCCTGTCCTGCTGGGGATGGTGCTGGGAGAAATGGAACCCCCACCACATGTGCAGGAGGGGAGCGGAGGAGCCGAACTCGACCTTGGTATTTCCAGTCCGTACATCACAAAATGCATCGTTCTGAAGGGATGCAAAGCTCGGAAGCACAATTCTCTGGAGCCTGGCGGGGAGGAAACCTGCAGCCCTTTGTCAGGGCTGGCTGTGGCAGCAGCCTGGCCCACAGCACACGCCTCGGGGGTTCGGTGCAGACGCTCCCCGTGGCGTACCTGGGCCCGGGCTGAACAATACCTGCTTTCTTCCCTGGGAGCAGAGAGGGGCTGCCGTGCCTTCCAGAGGGGAGATTTATGAGGTGCTCGGCTGCAGGGGACTCTGACATTGATCTCCCCTGCTTGGGAGGAAAGGGAAGGAGAAGGGCTCATTTTCAGTGTAGCAGTTGTCACAGTGGCGCCTGGATTTATCCTGCTCTGCAGTAATACAGTATGGTGCAGCACAGGGTAATGGCTCTAACCATAAAAGCTGGGTTTCAAAGCTAAATTCAGCTTTGATTTCTAGCAGTGAAGTATTAATGCTGGATAGATTAGTCCAAGGCTTCCTGTGTCTTTCCTGTGAAAACCAGGCAAGTTGAATCCAGGTGCTTCCGCTGAATTCTGCTGCCCAGCTTACTGCTGCCCTAGGCCAGGCAGGCTCGAGGCACTGCTGATCCTAATATCACCCTTCATCTGTGTTAAGGAAAAGTGTGTGTTGGCCAGCCAGCTGTGAACCTGAAGGTATCACCTGGTGCCCTCCCTCAATGTGCTTTTGGCTGGACAGACCTGGCAGGTGTCCCCAGACACATCCCAAGCTGTGGCTCTGCTGATCTGCTCAGTGAGAGAGCTTGACTCTTGTTTCAGCTGTCTTCAGGATAAAAAAGCTACTGGTCTCTTCCAGTTGTCCCTTAATTTTGCCTTGGGAAGGTCTGGATCATGTTTATTTTGGGTGAGATGGTGACACCCTGCCTGGGGGGAGGGCAGTAACCGACCCAACCTGGCCCATGCTGCTGTTCCAGTTCCCTGGAAGATGCTGTGGCCCCACTCTGGTTTGTAAAAGGGAATTTCCTTGGAGATTCCTCAAGGAAATGTGCCATCCATCCTCCTTCTAAGGAAGAAGATGGGTAGGTTTTACAGGATGTCAAATGATCTTTCCACCCTGTTATGGGCATCTTGGAGATAGCAGATCCCCCTGAGACTGCACTCCTGGAGTGGCAGAGGAAGGGCAGCAGTGATTTATTTGCTGAAGAAGCCAGAAGAAATTCCTTTAGGCACTTGGGGGTATCTCCAGCTGACTGTGACCCCTCTGAACCACTGCATGGGCTGGAGCAGGGTGTCCTTGTCAGATTAATTGTGTTTAATCTACCCATCAGATCTTTACTGTGGGTTGGTGTGTGTCCTCTTCCTGGATCCATGACTTTGGTGCTCAGTCAGGATTTAAAAGGTCCAGCTCTGTCCCCCCTCTGTGCTGGTATATATAACAGCTCAAGGCTTGAGGGGAGGGTAGTTGCTGACCACTCTTTCACAGACAGCTCTGCACCTGTTTCTCCCCAATGGTCTAAAGCATAATAAAAGGATATAAATACTGCAGTGACGTTTAGTTGGGCCAGCTCAGAGCTCCTGGGCACAAGCAGCCCAGTGTGGGGCCATCAGCTGTGCCTTGGCAGGCCCTGCTCTTCAGGGAAGGCAATTTGAGCTCCTCAGTCTAGCAGCATCAGGAAGAGATGGCTTAGATTTTTTATTTTTTTTTTCTTTTTCAGGGTAAAAATAAAAAGGCCATGCCAGCACTGTTTGCACACCAAATATGTTTATTAAAATGCATATCAGTACCAGAGAGAAGCTTCTGGGACTGCCACTTATCTCTGTGTGGAGCTGTGGAAGTGGTGGGTTATAATTTGGGTGGCTATGCATAGCCCACAAGGTGCTGCAGAGGGAAGGAGACCCAGGGAGCACAGTGATTTCCCTGTGCCTGGTGTGGGGGAATAATCCTGTGCTGGTTCCTTTCCTCAAAAGCTCTGATTTTTCATTTGGGAGGGGGAGAAGGAAACCCTTGTGCTGGTTAAAAGTTACTGGGAAGGAGCCTGTTCCTGAAGGCTATGCTGTCATCAGGGGTGGCCCCAGCCCTTGTCCTCACGGTCCCCACCTGTTCTCTGTGGTACAAGCAGGTAATCCTGTTCTCTGACAGCACCCTCGGCGATGAGAGGTGTGACATCGTGTGGGCCATCCCTGGAGCCGCAGGTCCCCTCTGGCGTGTGTCCTGGCGGTCCCAGAGCGCTCCCTCCGCTCTCCAGGGAAGGAGCCTCTTTCCAGGAGATGGCAGCAGCTTTTCGGAGCTGGGGCTGCATTTCCAGCCTGTTTCTGAGGACAGGCAGCTGGGAAGCAGGATGAATGAATAGTCGGGAGAGGAGACCAGGCTGGGTGAAAGGAAGAGGGTGCTCAGGAAGCTGCAGTAGTGACTCTTGTGGCAGCGGGGGCTCTTGGGGTGATGGAAAGCCTGTGTCCAGTGATGCTCAGTGCTGCCTTTCAGTACTGAAAGGGGGCTTGTAAAAAGAGAGGGTGACTTTTTACACAGGCGAATAGTGGTAGAATAAGGAGGAACATTTTTAAACCAAGAAAGAAGAGATTTAGATTAGACGTTAGGAACAAATTTTTCCCTGAGAGAGTGGTGAGGCACTGGCCCAAGTTGCCCAGACAAACTGAGAATGGCCCACCCTGGAAAGTGTTCAAGGTCAGGTTAGATGGGGCTGTGAGCTGGAAGGCATCCCGGCCCATGGCTGGGGAGTGGAACCAGATTATATTTAAGGTCCCTGCCAAGCCAGACCATTCTGTGATGATTCTCTGCTCCCGGGGCATGGCCGCTCTTCCTGTGCGTGTCCCTGTTGCTGTGGTGGGATCATTCATCTCTGGCACTCCAGTGCCTTCCTTTCACCTGGGCCACAGCACCCAGTTTTGCATCACTCTTACTCACTCCCTCTTTTGGCTATTTTGCTCTTCTGTGACAAGCAGGTACCAACAGCCCTGTTGTTTCCCACGGCTGCCCTCCTCATCCTCCTCTGTCCCCACCAGTTGATTGTGCAATAAGACCCAGGGAGGGAGGGCTCCCCCAGCCCCAGCTGACACTTTCTGGCCTTGCGGCTTTGCAAGCAGCTCCAGAGACAGCTGGAGGCTCCCTGGGGTGCAGAGACATGGGCTGCTCATAAAACACCCTGTCTGTCAGTCCTGGTGCCTGGATGCCTATCTGCTGCCTGGACTGGGGAAAAATGGGGATTAACAAAGGGCTGGTTCCCAGCAGGGTGTACCATGGTCCTTCCTTGGGACACATCCCTGTGTGGTGTTGGGCTCTGATGCCACTGTGGGCCTCCTCTGTGAGGGAGATTTTGTCACGAGCCACTGCTGGAGAGATGGTTTAATGGGAAGTATCTCTGGGCTGAGTCAAATGTGGTTAGTGAACGTGGTTTGGCTTCTGTGGAAGTCCCTGCAGATGTGAACAGGAACAGGCTTCAAATGCTGGCAGCAAGGCACATGAAGGGAGGTGGGTGCTGTGTGAATCCATGGGTCAGTTGCTGCTGACCTGGTGCTCTTGATGCTTTACAAGCTCAAAAGCTTTGGGATCATTGTTTTTGAGTGCATATGTGCAGTCATTTGATTCCGTGGTGCCTGTTCTGCCTTTTACAAAACGAGAATAACGATACAGGAATTCTTTTAAAAGGACTTGGAGACCTAAGGCTATGCAAGCAGGGATGGCTGGAGCTCATTGTGATGAATTTTACTTAGTGCCCTGCCTTAGGGACTCTTGCAGCAGGAGGCATCAACTTCTGCATGCCAAGAATGAGATGAAGGCAGGACTTGGATCTTGGGATCATTGGCAAAACCTTATGCCTTTGACAAAGAAGAGTAAAGCCTTGTGATTATCTTTTTTATTTTTTTATTTTTTTTAACAAGAAACCAGTGAGAGGGAAGGGAGCAGCCTCCCAGGCGGTGGCAGGGGTGCTGGGGGCTGCCAGGAGACAGTTTGCAAAGCGAGGGGAGATAAGACACCGAGTGACAGCCGCTAGTGAGCTGTTTCCAGAGGGCAGGGTATAAATAGACAACAAAGAGATTTGGTGTCAGAGCAGCTCTCGCACCTTTCTGCTGCCCAGCCTGGCAGGCGCGAGTGGGGAAATGCAGCTGGGGAGCCAGTGAAATCTGCTCCGGGCTTTAAGTGCACACGGATAACGTAAGGACAAGATAAGGCATTTATCAGCCTCTTCTGGACCTCTGTCCATCTGCAGTGGGCTCACTCTGCAGGGCTGACTGGCCATAGCAGGTGGCACTTGGATGGACCCCCCAGCTGGAGCCCAGAGCTGCTGGCTCCTGCCTTGGCTGCCCAGACGGCTCCTACACAGGCTGTTGCTGTCCTAAGATGGTGCCCTGCTTGTCTCAGCTCCATCCCTTGTAAGTTATGGTGATATCTGCCATGTGCTGCCCCACGTCGAGGCTTGTCCACTTGCAGAGTGCCTGGGCTCTTTGTGGGGTCCTGGCTTGTCCTCCTGTCCACTGGTCATTCTGGGCAGCCTCACCTATGCTTTTCCTCCCCTGTTTCCCTCTCTGGCTGGGCTGTGCTTCCCCTCCAGGTGCTGCTGTCCCCAGATGCTCCGTTTCCATTTTGTAGGAACAAAACCACCAACCTAATGATGCTATAGCTTTGATGAGGTGTTGCAGTGTTTTGCCAGAGCAGCACTGGCAGTTCAAGGGTACTTAAAATACTTACAGAGGTGCACCAGCAGGCAGCAAATCCTTTCCAAGCTTGCTGGCTATTTTCAAAACTACCATAACTTTTCATAATGTTGTCCGTGGCACCACAAAGGCATCAGCCTTTCAGGCAGCTGTTTGGGGTCTGGGTTTGTCTCCTAGCTTGCTGTCAGACTTGGCAGGCTTTGACTCCTATGATGAGCATGTCCTGCCCTGAGTGCTTTGTATGGATGCTGTAAAGCACCGCCAAAAAGACTACAATGACTTGGTGAGAAGAACAGATTTAGGCTGAAGAAAGAAAAGGAGTGGAAAGACCTGTTCTATGGAAAGTCAGCCTAGCCTGGGAGAATAAGAAAAGGCCCAAGTTTTTACGTGCTGGTGAAAATCCATGCTAGCTTTCTGGGCAGCAGGGTATGGAGAGAGGCATCTGCGGGGGCGTGTGGGGCTGCTGGGGCTCGCAGCGAGCTCAGCTGTGGGGATGCTGCAGTGCTCGGCAGGGACAGACAGACTGCCCGTGGTATTCGGGGCACAAAGCAGGGCTGCTCCCCTGTCTGTCAGCCGTGTGGAATTCCTGGGATACGGAGGGCCCTTTGTGTGGGGATCAGCTGTCGAACGGCTGCCTATTTTTAGGCTGGCAGATCCCGTGCTATGCGAGGAGGAGGTTGATGGTGAGAGGTGTGTGCTCCTGCAAGCCAGGTAGTGCTTTCTACCCTAACCTGCACCTCTCTGCGTCTGGATGTAGGCGCAGAACTGAGCAGAGACTCAGCATTTACACACACTTCTGCCTGGTGATGGCTTTGGTCAGCTTATTGCAGAAATGGAGTGAGCTATGATGGCAGCACTTTGGTGCACGAGCTTCCCCACTGGCTGGCTTCAGCCTCAGCTAAGGGCAGGGAGGGAGAAAACCCCAAGGCTTTTCATTTCTCTCAGGGTTTGGGAAAAAAAACAAAAAAAGGCAACTGGGTGACCTTAGAAAAAGGTTAAGAAAAAAGCACAATCTTTCCATGTGTTCGAGGGGAACACCGTGTGAGTACAGCTTGTATCAGACACCAGGGAGGCTAAGCCAGATGTCTGAGGACATAGTAAAGGGGGTTTCATAAACTCCACTGCTCCACAGCTGTGTACAACAGCGTGCATCTTCCTGTGCCAGTGGCTCTGTTCTGCGTAGATGGCCTTGTTCTTTTATCACCAGGTGTGTGGAAGTGCATCCATGTGCACAAGTACAGATTTGGGGTATTTGTTCACTCATCTCCAGGCATGACCTGGAAGCTTTGCTTAAGAGTAACCTTAGAAGACAAGTCATTCATTGAGCATAACCAGTCTTTATCTTTTTTTTTTTTTTTTTTTTTTTTAGGTAATCTAATGTATAGAATAATGAAGTTTTTTCCACTGACCCAGCTCATGGATTCATCATCCACACCGGTAATGCTGAGGGAGAGGAAAAGAGCCCAGTGCTGCTCTCTTTAATAAGAAATCCTTGCAACTGCTCTGACAGAGAAATAACTTTGCCAACAGCCTGCACACTTTCTTTACATGTGCTAAACTGCTCGAGATGCAGCTGAATTTCTTTAAACAAAAGGCATTTGTTTAAAAACATTCTGACCAAAGTGTTACAAATGTTTTATGTTTGAGTTTTCTTTTTCCATGGGAATGAGCTTATGGAAGTATCTTTACCTGAAGTAGGGTTTTCAGTTATGTGAAATTTGCACGTATGTGTTTCTTTCTTTGGCGTTTTTCTTACAAAAACGTTTCTTTTATCATTTTAGAGAAATTAATAATTTCTCTGTTTTTCTTGTCTACTTTCTGTAGATAAGAAGAGAGAATAAGTTCAAAGGAAAACCTTGCAGCAATTCCCTGGACAAGGGGGAATGGTTTTACGCTGAAGGAAAGTAGAGTTAGGTTAGATATTAGAAATAAATTCTTTACAGTGAGGAACTTCTGTGGGTATCACATTCCTGGAAGTGCTCAAGGCCAGGTGGAACAAAGTGGTCCAGGGGAAGGTGTCCTTGCCTGTGGCAGGGGTTTGGAGCACAGTGATGGTTAAGGTACCATTCGCCTGCCTCCCAAACTTGCTGCTAAACATTTTGGAAGCCTTTTTGAAGGCTCTTTCCTGTGGAAGGATCATTTCTTCTGCACCCAGACCTGATTAATAATCAGTGTTCTTGGAAGGGACTTCCCAAAAAGGAAGACAATTGCCATATTTTCTAAAGTTTCTCCAAAAATACACAGTCAAAGGTCTGGGCTGATCAGGGTGTAAATGTAGAGCTACTGAGGTGTGGTTTGGAGAGCTGCTCAGTGCCACTCAGAGTAAAGACAATGAACCCTGTGATTGCTTTAATTTGCTGATTGCATACGTTGCCTATCAAGGCTGGGAAAATACAGAAATCAGAAATCCTCGGCTCTCAGAAATGCCTGCAGAAAGTAAAGCCTCGTTTTTCACCTGGTGTAAAGAAAGGGTTGTTGATAAAAGGAATGGCACATGCCTGTACTGCTGGGATGCAGCAGTGTTTTCCTGATTGCCAGAGCTGGGTGGGATACAGCTCCCTGCCCTCCCGCTCTGGGTGGCAGTGCTTGCTGTCAGTGCTCTTTGTGGAAATCCTCTGGCTCTGTGGAATGGGAGAGGGGGTGTGCTCTCCAAAAGCTGCCCTGTGAGGCTGACGTGTCTGTGCATGTACCTGTTCCCAGCTCCTGGGAGAGAAGCAGTGACTGTGCAGTGTCTTGGAGGCTCTGAAGCCTCAGCCTCCTGCCAGTTTTATTTTCTTGCTGATTTCTGCCCCACCCTGGAATAAACATCTGCAAATGTACAAGCCTTGGAAAAGGAGGCAGAGGCTGTTCCTAAACCCTCTCCTGCACTGAGCCAGGAGCTCCTGGCTCACACAGTTTTGGGGCACCTTCTACAAGAAACAAGACTGGCTGGGTGTCCCTTCCAAGGAGAACTAAATTTGGAGTAAAGCACAGAGCACTTTGTCAGCCTGCTGCTGAAACCTTGACATATGGGGATGTGATGGTCTTGGATCTTAGATCACCTCTGAATAATGTCAGCAATCAAAAACAATAATGGGGTAATGAGAAATTCAGGACACCAACTGTTCCTCTTTGGGGAAAAAAAACAACAAAAAAACCCCAAAAAATCCCAAGGAAAACAATAATGATAAAAAAAAAAACAACAAAACAAACCTCAGCCATGGTCTGGGCAGAGAAACAGTGAGGGCTTGCCAGCACCAGTGGTTTGCAGCAAGGTCTCGGTGTTTGCAGAGCGGTGGCCAAAAGGTGTTACGTTTTTGTCTCTAAATGAGGTTAATGAAAGCTGCATGTATTCAAATCCCTGAGTGCCACTTTGAAAATGCAGGAGCTAACAGTGGTTATTTATTGATTTCATTTTGTCCCCCTGGCTCATGTGGGAGGTTGGAAGAGAGAGAGCATGTGTATGAGAAGGTAGGGGAGAAAGCATGTAGGGATATGGGGAATGTGGGGCTGGCACTTGAAATTTGCAATCCCCCAATCTGGGGATTTTTTTAAATTTTTTTTTTTCCTCAAGCACCAGTTCAGATGGTCCACAGGGGGCCCTGCTTTTGTGCCTGTGCCTCCATCCTCAACCAGGCAGCCATCCTGGCCAGCTTGTTCTACCTCACCTGCAAGCTGCCCAAGGTTGCAAAAACTGGCAGGGCAAGGAGGTGCAGAGACCCACTGGGTAAGCTTCACTCCACAGGGACACCAGGTCAGAAACCCAGGGAAAAAGTAAACTTGAATCACAGTAAAAGGCTGGCTTTAAAAATTATCTTTTCCTTTCCCTCTCTTTCTAGTTTTTCAGAATCTCAGCCCATAAAACTTGGCAGTTCCTCAGGGTGGAGGAGGGTGACTCTTGGTTTACATGCAGCCATTGGTACCCCAGCATGCCCAAAACATCTGTCATCGGTGGAAATGAGCTTTGCTCTGGCACGGCTCTTCTTTCTTTGCAGTAAAGAACAAGCAAATTTGCTTATTTGTGGTTAATGCTTCTTCCAGATGGACAGAAATAATACATGACACACAGCCCCACTGTTGCCCAAACTGTTGAAGCGCTGTGGAACGCATTTGCAGCACAAAGACAAGCTGGGGAGATTGTTTAATTTACTGGTCTCCAGTTTGGAGCAGTCCTTCAGCCACAATATAAATGCAACCTCCCAGCAAGACTAAACTTTCTCATAGAAATGAGCAAAATTCTCAGAGGAGAAAAGCTGTTCCCCCTTGTCCTCCTCCACTGAGATGGCAACCTCCGTGACACCTTCTTGGTAGCCACTTCCAGGCCAGTGTTTGCTGTGCAAGCAGTTACATACCCCTTGTTTGCCACTGCAGACTATGGTTTGCCTCTTGTGCTGATGCTGTGAAGAGGTGGCCTGAATGTACTTTGTACGTCACACCAATATGCCACATGTATATGGGATATTTTGCATGGAACTGATGTTCTTGGTGAAGCTTGACCAATTTTTGCAGCTGTGCTGTAGCTAAAATTTATGAGGATGGGGATGTCCTAACTTAGTGCCCTTATACTGGTTTAATTTACCATTCCTTTTTGCTAATTTAAGGTAGTTTGGGTTTTTATGCTGCCAAATCTTTCTCTGAATTTTATAGGAGTGGAATAGAGGTTTCAAAAGGAGAAAGGCTGACTTTTTGCTCTTCAGTTCACCTGGCAGATTTGCTATGAGATTTTTCCTGCACATGGAACTGCCTTTCTGACAGCAGTGATGCGGTGCAAGTAGTCTCAGTCAGCCTGTGAGGACCAGAGGGGCTCTGGATGTGCATCCCCCCCCTTGCTGTGGAAATGAATTAGTGGCTTTTCTGGCCCTTTTTTCCAGTGCAAGCCTCCTCTGTCCAGCCCTGCAAAAAGTGACCATGAGAGGAGTCAGTTTTCACGTGTCAGGAAGGACTGGGAGGAGAGAAAAAGGGGCAAAGCTAAGAATCATCAGTGCCTTATGCCTGCAGTGTAACAGACAAGTGTAACACCCCTCTGATACCCCAGTGCATCTAAAATGCAACTAGTCTCTGGAGTACTCTCACATAAAAAAGCATTTTCCTAGTTGATCTTTACCTTCTGCGCCTGGCCCTGCACCCTGCTGACTGGGGGGGTGACAGGCAGAGAGTAATTTGTTAAGGTGCAGCTCTGCCTAATTAAAAGTAGCAACATCTTTCCCTGCAGTGAGGTTTGGTTTTTTAGAATTTATCACTCCAAGAGCACAGTGCTGAAATAACTGCCTGGGCTAGACTTGGCCCTGCATGCATTAACCCTTTGCTCCAGCCTGGCCTCTGAGACCTGGTGCCTTTTGCTCCCAGCTAAGTCCTGTGCTGTGCTGTGATCCGGAGCACTGCTGGCTGAGAACTGCAGCCGGGATGTCTCAGATGTGCCTGCAGGTTGGAGCAGAAATGAGGCAAAGCCTCCATGTGTCTTATGGTTTTGACCCCAAACAATACACTGACTGCATAAATTAGGAGTTGGCTCAGGCTCACTTGAAGCTCAGCCCAGGTTTGCTTGAAACTCAGCCTAATTTTTCCTGAAAGCAAAGCTGAGTGGGAGAGGAGTTCTGGGTCAGGGAAGGGGTGCTTGGCAGGTCACAGCAGCCTGAAGAGCTGCAGTTTATCAGCTCACAGCAATTATCAGCCCGCAGAAGCAGGGCTGCCCTATTTCTAATTTCTTGCCTATGCAGAGCCATGCAGATGATGGGCAAAAATGCCTTTGGCATCCCTGGAGCAAGGTGGGGATTGCTTCTGGCTGCTTGTGGATCATTAACACCGTTAGGCCCCTAAAAATCCACCCTAATCAACCCCCCTGGCAAAAAGCTTTATTTCCCCTGTTGCTGCCTTTCCATGCAGGTGCTTGCTATGTGTCCTGGGTGATGACTGCACCAGCTCCTGGAGGCAATTCACATCCTCAGGAGCGCTGCACTGGGAAAGAGGGAGGGAGCCCTGTGGACCCTAATTTCCACAAATGGAGAAGACAAATGATGGAAAAAGTCTTGAGAGGGGCTCGCTGCTCTCGTGGTTAGCAGCTGGGCCCTAAAACAGGCTGTAATTTGGAGGGCTGGTCTATACTTCCATGACAAGAGCAAGCAGCCAAGCTGGGGGAAAATCTTGCAAGCTGAAAAACCAAGTAGAGCTGGTGAGCTTCCTGTGTTTGGGGCTGAACACAAGGTGGGCACAGTGCTGCTGGGTGCTGAGCAGCCTTGGCTCTCTAAGAAAGGGGAAATTTTTAATTTTTTTGTTAGGGTTAGGGTTTCAGCCTCCAGGTTCCTGTCGGGCTAGGGCTTTCAGGTGGAGGTAGAAGGAAACGTGTGGATGGATAGGCACTTGAGGAAATGGGGGAGCTCATCTTGTACTGCTTGTGTGAAGGGTGCTAGTGGGATCAGGGCTGCTGGGTCAGAGCAGCAGAGGGGGGCAGATTGGGGCAGAGGGGTCCAACAGTGCTTTTTGGCAGCTCTCACCTCTGTGAAGCCCCTTTGGACTCCAAGCAAGAAGTTTCTACTTTCTGCAGTAATTTTGGTTTTATTGCCTAGGGGTGAGGGGTGCTGCAAACAAGTGAAACACAGGCAGGGGTGATAAAAGGTGCAAATTGAACTGGCCTCATGCAGTCCCGGGGAAGCAGCAGTGGATGAAGAGACTTTCAACTCTTTTACAGCTCTCAGTTCTTTGTTGTAAATTGAGCTTGAGGTGTTACTGTAAGGAAAACAATAATTTTTTGATGGCTCCATTACAGTTGTGACCGTCCCCTGTGGAGAGCCCTACGGACTGGTGTTTTCTGTTCATTACACCTCACTTTGCCAAGACCTGGTTTCCTGCTGGCAAGTCTCATATCCTCCATCTTTGTTTTCCTTTATTTCCCTAAAAAAATAGCAAGGTAATTATGTTTTCCCTGCACTCTTGCTTACCTCTCCTTACCAGGGGAGACGTGCAAAAGTGATGTGGGCAGCAAGGAACCCCTGAGCTCTCACCCCTGCTACCTATGGGCCCACAGGATTTAGCCTTCTCCCCCCCACCTTCTTTATTCTTCAGGAAGATTTTGGAAAAAAGGAGGGTAGGAAGATGAGGATCCTCTGCCCACCCCTGCCCAGGAGGTCTGATGCTGCACCACATCTCTGTCAGGAATTATAATCCTAGTGGGATATCTCTCCCTTTGGTTTATCTTCGGCCCTAGCAGATGCTTTGCAGCCTTTCCACAAATGTTTGGGAAGAGAAGCCAAAGTTAGGCTCTTTTGGCAGGGTTTCCACAACAAATCCCAAGCTCCCAGGGAAGATGGATGTCATTAACCCAAGCTGAGTCCATGGAGGAGTCCTCAGGCCAGTGCCAGGGGCTGCTGCTGGGGGCTCGCCTCCAGCCAGTGGTGTAAACTGAGGAGGAAATAAAGGCTCTCCCCCATCCTTGCCAGCTCTTGTTCTCCACAAAGAGCTGGAACCCTGGCTGTTCTGACCACCACATGGAGTAGGAGGAGATCCCTTTCCTTCAGTGCTATCTGCTCTGCATTTAATGGGATTTAAGGTCCCTTGTCCATCCCTGCTCACTGTTTGTTTGGCCTTCCCTGTTTTGGCAGGGTTCCTTGCTACTTGTTTCTTCTCTTTGAAGGTCTGTGTTCAGCCACAATGAAGGGCTCCTGAATTTGGAGTAAAAAATGACCTTACTGAGCCATGCAAGGCTAGCATGAGACACCAGGGAGGTGACTCAGTCCTTTCAGTACATGTTTCCATGTTCCCAGATGCTGTAGGAAATAAACAGTAAGAGGTTAACATCAATAGTAAGACACATATAGAAGAAAATGTTGTCCTAACATTAAATCTACAGTTTAAATTGGGCAATGGCAGGAAATTTGGAATTAAGGACGGACGCTTGTCTCACGCTTCTCCATTTGCCTTGGGAAATAAAAATAATTCAGGCACAAAGTGAATGAAATGGCACTGGAAATGCCATATTACTGCATTTCCTGGCTTTTATGGCAGGGAATGAAGAAGTAAGACTAAATGAGGTCTTTTGTGTCCTTCAGTTCAAAGTGATGGCAACAAAATCCAACCAGGTCTCAGGAGTCAACAGAGACCAAGACCAGTTTTACTCAGTTTTATCACTGTGTTGTGTAGCCATGACACTGGAGAGGTTCTTCCTTTGGGGGCAATTATTTTTGTTCTTTTAGTTGAGCAGTTAATTGAAGTTTCTTTTGGTTCAGATCCACTGGGACTACTTGGATGCCAGAGGACAAGTTCAGTCCAAAAAAAAAACAAAAAAACCCCCTCACATTTATTGAGGTAGAGACATTTCTGAGGAATAGAAATATTTCCAGGTCAAAAATCAAAGTGAAGCTTTTGCAGTCTATTTGTGAGTACTGTCTGGACAGAAGGTCTGAAAATCTTGCACTATCCCAATAGGTCTGTAAGTTCTGTGTGTTCCTACAAAGTCACCTTCTGATGCTCTTGTTGAGGGCAAGGAGTGTTTGTTCAATGATCAGTGGGACAGTTGCAGAACATGAACTTCAGGATAAGGGCTGAGAAAATCAACTGAATGACCAAAAGATTTAATAGCTTTAACAACTGAGTTGTTTGCATATTTCTGGAAGGAGGTGCTGGTGTTAAGAAATCCTGTTGACAAAAGTCAGGATTCAGTTCTGTAGACTAGAAATGCCTTATCTGTCTTCTGTTCAGCAGCTAACCTGGGAGATCTCTACAAACAGCCCATTTCAGAGTGTGTTTTAGGGTGGTTCCTAAAACCCAGGAGAGGGAAAAATTAAGTTTGGAAAGTATGTTGGCTGGGCTCTGGGTGAGAGATACATGGGGGAAACAGCACCATCTCAGCATGGAGTGGTTTGGAACACAGACAGAAGTACCAGGAAGGCCTTTGGACTGGAAATGTTTCATGTGTGTTACAGCCTTAGCTCTTTATCCTCCTTTTTCTGAAGAACCGTCTGTGTGGACGTTTGGAGATTATGCTGTTAGCTGAACAAACAAAAGGGATTAAGGCTGGGCTGGTTCATTTTTCCACCCTCCACCCATCTTGGAATTCATTACCATTCATTGCCACTAACCAAAATAACAAGGGGACCAGCCGTGCACAGCGCTGCTTCGTCTGTCCCAATTTCCACGCAGCAGCACATTTGTCCATGAAGACCACCAGACAGACATAGCCATAGGAAAGGAGCCAAGCTTCCCCAAAATGGCTTGGTCACGCCAGGATCCCAACACAAGACCAGATTCTTTTCACCAGAATCAAAAAGGGTTGAGGGATGTTAATTTTATATTTGCCTGTATGTATATAAATGTGTGCATGTGCTCACATTTAAATGCACATATGTCGTGGAAAGGTCTGAGTTTGGTCTTGTCTGACTTTTGGGCATGAAGTCAGTTGAGTCACTACTTGAGTCTGCTACAGTCCTCTCTGTGACCTGTTCTTCCTGCTGGGGTCAACTTGAAGAGCCACCCTTGAGGTCCTTTTTTCTGCCTCCACACATGGGAAGGTACAAGCGTGAATGGGAGAAGATGATCAAAGAGCAGCTGTTATGTTTCCAGATGCCAGGAAGGATGAAAGCAAACCTCCTTCCACTCTGCCTTTGTGGGGGGTATCTGATGGGATGTGACATCTAAGCCTGTGGATGTCTGGTGAAATAACTCCAGGCAGTGCATGGGGACACTCATCTCCCTCTGTAACCAGGGGGAGAGCAAGGGAGCTGTTCCTACATGAGGTCAATCCCTCAGGAGCCCACCAAGAGTCTCAGGGAGATCCTCAAAGTGTGGGTAAGGCACGTTTTTAATGCCTCACAGCAGCTTCCCTCCACGCTGACCCTACCTGCAGCTGAGCTGGGTTGTGACCAGAAAGGCAGTGAGGTCCTGGAGAGCAAAACCAGCATCTGGCTCCCATGCTGACATTCCATGGGGATATGTCACAGCCCTCCAGTGATGGGGCCTGAGTGTGTTTCCTGCACCAGTGTGAAGATTTTGGTATGCTGCTTGAGGTGGTCTGGGAATTTATCTGCCTAAAAATTTGGCTGTGGTGTCTGAACCAGGGGTCCAAAAAATTGTTGTGCATGCAACTCTGTGATGGCTCAGAAAATGCTGCCGATGGAGCCAAATTCCTTCCTCCAACTTGCATGCAAACAACCCACTAATTTCACTGGCAGTTGAATGTGCATATCTGAGTGCAACATTTGGCCAAAAGCCCTTGAGCAGAAGTTTTAGCATAATCACCACCCCCCCCCAAAAAAAAAAAAAAAAAAGATGGGGGGGAATTAGGGGAATTACAAGTGGCATTTTGCAGAGAAAGAAGGATAAAAAAGCAGAAATCAAAGCATTGAGAAGCTTTCCAGTAACAAAACTCTTCTGAGTTCTTTAAACAGCACAATAGCTATTGATGGGTAAAAAATAAAACAGGACAGTATATCCTCTTGAATTTATTCTGGTCCCAACAGGCTGTCCTTGGCATTTTTTTCGGAATAAACCCTTGAGTAAACATGTTGTCCGATGTGGAAAAGACACTGAGCATGTCATAGAAGCAATTTGTAAAATGTTCTGGGAGACACACCAATGCTGTCAGGGCCAGGGAGCTGCTTAGCTTCACTTTGATTTACAGATAAATACAGTGTGTCTGGGGCTTCCAGTTGCCGACTGTGCGGGCAAGCTCCTGATTACCTGCTGCGTTCTGACTCCGTGGGATTAATTGGGACCACCAGGAAGGGTGGCAGCAAGAGTAACCCTCCTGATTGCATCCTGTTGTAAGGACTAAGGAGAAGAGCTTGTGTGGCAAGGTGGGGCTCAGCTTCTCCCATCCTGGGACGGGGGGCATAGAATAAGATGAAAGGTAAAGAGGACATTGTAAAATGGGGATTTTCTGGTTGTTCTCATCTCTGAGTACTGAATGTGGCTGGCTGTGTCTGCCTGTTTTTTAACTGTGATACATGTTTTAGTGTATTTGGGGGTTTCTGCAGGTTAATGAAATGAAGCAAGTAACCTGTTGAGATATATTGGTTTTTATGGCATAATGAAACCTGCATAGCACATTTGCCCTTCAAGCCTGTGGTGCAGAAAAATAAATGCTGGAGTAGCCTGGAAAGGGCTGTCTGGGACCTGGCTTTTATGGATGAGGGGATCAATAGAGGAGGGATGGGGCTGTCTGAAAAATAAAAGTACAAATATAACTCATGCAGAGTGATGAACCACCAGGGTTCTGATGGCTGTCAGTTACTGGACTTTGCCTCTGGAAATGGCTACTTCAACACAGAGCAGGAGTGTGTTTCAAGTGTAAAAAAGTGTCAACTTTTAGTACAAGGTCACAGAAAAGCTAGGATTGTAGAAAGGAGAAGGGAAGCCAGGAAGTTATGCCATGAAAAGTAGCTTTGCACTGAGTTGTTTATTTATTTATTTTTAATATGCCTCAGCAAAGTTATGAAAAAAAGTACAAGTAGATCAGCTGGAAGTGTTGTAATAGTGAAGAGAACCTCATGCAGATGGAAAGAGGAAAATAAGCACTATGTGTGCATGGGGAGAATGGGGTGAGGTGAAATTGCCTGCTTACAGGTGATGCTTCACTGTACTGCTCTCATGGTGCAGGACAGTTCTGCACAGGAAAGTGATTCCATGAGTCCCCAGAGAAGAGCTGTAGAGTTTTTGTCCAGTTCCAAGTGCTTCTTGACATGCAGCAGGTTTGGATCATGATCCTCCACCTTGTAGTCCCTGATTTTTCTAGTCCTGATCTTCAGTTTGCAGCTCCTGCCTTCTGTGAATAAAGCCAAGACAGCATCACTTTCTACCCTTTGCTCCCAGCAGGTACTACGCTCCTCATGTAGGAGATTTTCATTTGGGAAGAGACATTTTCAGAGGCACTTCGGGTTTCTGAGGTTTGGGAAGGAGTGTGTGAAAGCACCCTCTCACCCCTATGGACAGCAAATCATCTTTACCATCCTACAATTGCTTGCAGCTGGAGGGATTTGTCAGTGGGTTCCTATTCCAGACAGGTTTCTGAAAAGTTTCGCTTTCTCTTATGAAGATGCTGTGACCCCAGCCATGGGGAGTCCCCTTGGTGCAGCTGCAGCAGGAGCTGTCATGTGCAGGGTAGACTGGATGCACAGGCTTGGCCATCAGAATCTGAGGTAATAGGGCTGGTATTCACTGTCTGCCTCCCCCATGGCTGCCCTTAGCATTACTGACATCAAAAACCAACTGATGACACCTTTCCTTCTCCTTTTCCCTTTGTTTTTTTTTTTTTTTTTTTTCCTTCTGAAGAGGGTTAAAGAGTGTGTCCCTTCCACAGGTCTCTTCTCCACCAGCTCACCTCCCTCCCTGCCCTCAATCGAAGACAGCTGCCAGGAAATATTTCTGCTGTTTAGCTGAAATGGAAACACATGGAGGTGGTGGGAGGGAAGGAATGGCAGTGTTTATAATGTAATTACTGTCATTTTGTGAAACTCGGGTTGAGGTGGGGAGAGGGGTGTGTTGAGCATGAGGGCGCATCTGTGCACGGGGTGAGACCCCCCAGAGATGGCAGCTGAGGTGAAGCACTACAGCCCTCAGTGGTCTCTGTGAAGAACAGGCTGCTCCTTGAGCACAGACACCGGCTTATCCCAGGTATCCAGGCCACCGAGGCTGAGCAGGTGCCCAGGGATGGCAGCAGGGCTGAGGGGTCCCTGAGGAGAGGCAGGAATACTCAGGGATGGTGGTGAGGCTGAGGGCTGTGGACACAGGCAGGAATGCCCAGGGATGGGGCTGAGTGGTCTCTGAGGTGGGAACTGCCTCGGGTCTGGCCAGTTCCAGCCCATTCTGGCAGCTCAGCCCAGCTCTTCAGACCTGGTGTGACACCTTGGGCAAACTGAGGTAAGGAAGGGTGAAAATGCTGGAAAATAGAGAGGAATGAGTGGAATAAAACATCCCAGTGAGCCCCAGGGGGGTTGAGGAGGAGGAGGTGGGGTCCTACCCTGCTACCTGGGAGAGGAGACACCATGGTGGAGATGCTGTACACGCCTCCCAATTTTCTTCTTGTCCTGATGAGGAGTGTGATTCTGTGGGTGACAGCCGGGCACCTGCGACCCAACACAACCTGAGTCTGGGTCGCATCATTTATGTGAGGAAAAGGAGCCCAGAAGTGTGAGTTTCATGTGTATGGCTGTGGGTTCAAGTGACAGACACTGAGGGGTCAGCTCAAGCCCTGCACACCCCACTGCGGGGTCCACCCAGAGCTTTCTCATTCTGTTTTCTCATTGCAAGGGAAGTATTTGGGTGGGTTTTCAGTTTCAGATGCTCTGATGGCAACACAGTTTTATCATGTCAGGAACCCTGTAATGTGTTCATTTTCTGGGGCAAGAAGGTGTTTTGTCTAAGAAAGGAGGGAGAAAAGCCGCTTTGGCACTTGCAACTTACAACGCGCATTTTGTGAGACAATCGGTTTTGACTACAGGATAGATTTGATAGATGTGTGCAAAGTTAAATGAAGATAACGTGATTTTATTGCAATTGTGATGTAAATTGAGACACAGCTCTGCCAAGAAAGGTATCCCTCCCTCCGGTATATTGCAGAATTGCATATAGTTCATGACTGTGCAGATTAGTTGGCTTAGGGCTAAAAGGGGATATTGAAGACTACTTCTTTGGATCATTCATTGTGGTTTTGTCCTCGTGAGGCTGGGAGCGTGAGGCAGCTCAATGGACTGATTTGCTGTTAGCACAGCTCTGTTTTTTTTCACCAGAAACAATATTTAACTGCTTAGTGTCTGGCTTCAAACTGAAAGAGGAGAGATCTAGGTTGGGAAGAAATTCTTAGAGGGTGATGAGGCCCTGGCACAGGCTGTCCAGAGAATCTGTGGCTGCTCCTTCTCTGGAAGTGTTCAAAGCTAAGCTGGGCAGGGCTTAAAGAAACCTGATCTAGTGGAAGGTGTCCCTGTTTGTGGGAGGGGGTTGGAATGAGATGATCTTTAATGTCCCTTCCAGTCCAAATCATTTCGGGATTCATTCTGTGATTCTGTGCCCTTTCCACACCGCTCCCCACAACAACCCTTGCATGGTTCTTTGGAAGGGTAGCCCCAAGAAATGTGCCAGATGAGAGTACTTGGGCTTTGATCCCCAGCGGGTGCTTCGTGGTGGGGTAGGGTGGGAGTGGAAAAACCTGCAAACTAGGCTCTGTCTAACTGGAGGCAGAGCAAGAAGAGGGAGCTGGTGACCCTGGTGTATGGTAGGCAACAGCTTGGCATGAACACCTGCTGTTGAGACCATACCATTCCTAGAAACTGCACACAATTTATATAAATAGTTGGGGTGTGAACTCCAGGCCAGAGTGGGATTTTTAGTGGCTCTTGCCAGCAGTGTTTGTGAGGACTCTCGTTGATTCTGAGCTGTGTCTGACATAGACACAGCGGTGCGGCTAGGCAATAGGCTTTTGCCAAAAAGCATAATCAATTTTTCATTATTTCTTTCTGCATTTGGGCTATTATTTTCCTCAAAGACATCACTGTTTTCCTTCATTTGTCCAAAGGCACCAAACAAACAAGCCTTCAAAGTGAAACAAGCTTGAGTTTTCTCTCAGGAAACTTGTTCTCCCTATTTTCAGAAACCAGTTCTCTCAAGTCCCTGCTGCTGGGCCTCCCAGTCCTGTTCAAGGGGAGAATCAAAGGGGACAGGGCTTGGTGGGAGCTGTTTATAACCTGAGAGTGTTTGGTGCTGCAGTCCTCATGCTTTCCAAAATGCCAATTTTTGGGGGAAATTGCCTGAATTTGGCTTGGATCCTACTATGTAGCTGCCTGGTCCTGCAGACTTTGAATTTTTTTTAATCCTGTGGAGCAGTGAGCATCAGCCCTGGAGCTCCTTGCACACCTGCAGCTATTGCTCATAGTTTAACTTGTCAGTTCTTCTGCATATGTTATTTTTATCACATCTGCTTTTGCACACATTATGTGATTTACTCCACAGAGAATCCAAGGACTTGGCCACAGCATCACAGGAGTCAAAGGTAGCGCCTTTTAGGACCACAGTGTCCCTTGTGAAGTCAGCCAGGGAAACATTGCATGCCTGCAATTATCCCAGACAGAGGGCAGTTTCAGAGAGGTGTGGGCAGGGAAGTGAAACCAAAACAAAGTATTCCTTTCAAGTAATACACGGGCTCTGGCTTTGCTCGTGTGTACTCCCTGCAGTTGTTTGGGCCTCAGCCGAAGTGGGTGTAAAGTGCAACCACTCAGATTTGATGGTGTTTTGCAGTTCCTTGCTAAAAGTGTGTCCCTACAAGAGGTGCTGGGAAGTGGAGGCTGGGGAGATGCCTGGGTACTGTTTGGTTGTGTAGTGGAGACCTGGCAGCAGATGTGCCAGCCTCTGCTGGGTGTTGCTCAACACCTTGGCTCTCCCAGACAAAAAAATGTGCCTGGCTGAGCCTCTCTTTCCAGCCAGCTGCTGTGGTCATGTTCTTGTGTAAGGGCAGTGCTTGTTACAAGTGAGTCCACCCACTCAGCTGCAGCGTGGGCTTCACTAAAGCTTTTCAGAAGCAATCTTGCCCACCTACAGAATGACTGACAATCCTCTTCTTTGCAAACTCTGGCTGTCCAGAGACCATGGCCCCAAGAAAGCTTGTTCTTAACCTTTTCCCAAAGAGCTAATTTCGGTGCCATGCATGCTGCTAGGCTGACAGAACCCCTGAAAACATGGAGGAACTTGGGAAAGGCACAGAGTCATTGCAATGGAATGGTTGTTCTCCTGTCAGCTTCAATGCATTGAGAGTGAGGGAGACTTACTCAGTGGTGTCCCTAAGGGCTTCTCGGGTCACCCCTAGCACAGTCCACTGCCTTTCCCTGGATAACACATGGCACATGTGTCTTGGAGGTGTGTGATGAACATAAACAGGCTTTTAAGTCATGTCCTGGTTGACAGGAACCTTTCCAGACCTGGGGGAGGATGCCTTTGTGGGCACCAAGACTTGCAAAGTAAGGGCTTGATAAATTTGCCTTGTAACTCCTTGTGGCTGACTGTTTATTCATCTCTTTCTTTCTTTGACCCTTGTCAGCAGTTTATCTTAAGGCAATTTAGAGCGGCCTTGTTTGTTTCCCTGGGGAGGAAAGGGAGGAATACTCCAAGAATGAAAAGCTTTCATTGATCACCAAAGGCCACCAAGCAATAGAGCAGCAGAGGTGGGAAAAACACCAAGTTGTCTGTCCATCAGAGCCCTAGGATTATACCTGCCTTGCAACAAAATGGCTTAAAGGACAAAAACGTCACAGGGACTGAGAGAAAGCCACGGACTGTCTATCTGAGGCCACCCTCTTGCTCAGATCACTCCTGTCTCTGCTGAAGACAATGGGCATCTTCCAGTGCTGTTTCCCTGCAAGTGGTCAGCCCCTGGCACTGCACCTGCCTGTGAGATAGTTGTGTCTCAGCCCCAGCTGCTGCTCCCACCAGCTCCCTAAGCTGGACATGTGGAACACTGCAACTCGGAAACCTGCTCCCAGCCACTTTGGGGGCTGCCTCAAGGCACTTGCCACCTTGCCTCACAAAGTCCCTAACAAAGCAAACGGCAGCCCAGGCTTGTTGCTGTCAGTGGCAGGATTTTAACACCTTGCGGCTGTCAGCAATGTTAGTGTCCCATGCACAGCGTGCCACGTTACAGCCATAATCTGGCTGTAACCTAAACCAGCCTCGAATATATCCTTGATTCTATCCTGGCAGGACACAAGAGAATCTAAATTCAAAAGCAGCATGGCATTTGCCTTCTTAAAATTGTTTCTTTATTTGCTGTAGTGTTGAAAAGTTTGAACAAGTCTAGCAGAGAGAAAAGACAATCTGAAAGAACTTTCCCAGGAAGACTAATTCCAAATCTGGCAGTTACAAAGCTGCTGCAGCTGTCAGATAGGCTTCTAGGAAAAATAACAGGACAGCAGGGCAGAGCTGACAGCTGAACTGGTACAGGTGACAAAAAGCGATGGTGCCTTACCAGGGATTGAAGTGACCATTAGCCTCTCATAGGGTGTAAAAAATCAAATTGCATGCCAGAGTGTGCTTTGGACAAAGCTGAATTAGGACCTGAATGCACTGGGATATCGCTGGTGAATGCAACTGGATTTTCCATCTGGAAGGCATGACTGTCTGGCCTAGAAGCCAATTTAAAGAACAAATTAGATCTGGCTGTTTGTCAGAGTCTCCTCCTCGAAATGCAGTAAGGACAGGGTGGTTATATAATGTAAACCATTCTCAGTAGTTTAGTGGTCCTGAGACAACAAACAAGCCAAGGAGGGAAAAATTGGTTTGCAGAATTCAAAGCCGAAGGAGTTCAGCTGAGGAATTCAGTCCGCATGATCCAGCAGAGATGTGTGCTGCTATTCCTGTATGTCTTGAAAGGAAACTGCCACCAGATCCTCTGCTATTTTCTGTCCACAGGGCCCTACTGATAGGCGTGATATTTCAGCCCCTGCACTGAAGCCCTGCACTCCAAATATGCAGGGACAGTTGTGTGCAGAGCCAAGCACTGTTCCCCTCTGCTGGGGCGCCAGTGGGAGGCAGCTCCTTCCTCACCAACGCATACCAGAGCCCTCAAGAAAAGGCAAGCCTCTGTGCATAAACATGGGTTGAGGTGGCTTTGCCCTGATCCATCACAATATCCACTGGCACAGGTGGGATGGGCAGTTCAGAAAGAATTTCTTCACCTAAAGGGTTTCCAAGCACTGGAAACGGGCTGCCCAAGGAGGTGGTGGAGTCACCATTCCTGGAGATTTTCAAGGAATGGCTGAGTGTGTCACTGAGTGCTATGGTTTTTGTGGCAAAGAGGTGATCGGACAAAGGTTGGGCTCCATAATCTTGAAGGTCTTTTCCAACCTAAATGATTCTGTGGTTTGCAAGGTGTGTGGTAGGCAGCAGTCCCTGCAATCAAGGGGTTCCATGCTGTCTCCTTGCTGACCCTTCTTAAAGCAGAGAAGCTTATTTTTAGTCACTGTATTGGTAGCAGCATGTGCCCAAATTAAAGAAAAATATTTTTTGAGCCTGAAGGAAGTGAACCACCACTTCAGAGTGATACCCTTTATGGGCTATTGCAAGGGTCTGTTTACTACTTAATACTGATTTAGTAATTATATATGCTTTACTTCCCGCTGTTTGTAATCATCAACAGGCCTCTCAAACTTGAAGAAGGTACAGAGCCTGCACGCAAAGTGTGTTTTATTGAGGAGAAAGCACTGATTCATTGAGGAGAAAGAGCAAGAACGTTACAGTGCATCCAGGAGGGGTTTCAGATGCCTGAGGTAAAAAAGGAGTGCTTGGCTTAGCTATGTGGACAGTGAGTTTTGTGGTCGGAGGACCCAGCTCTCCCCTTTTCTCATTGGCACCTGTCACAAGGCTCTCCCTTTTTCTGGACTGGCATAAATCTAGAATGACTACACTGATGTCAGGCTGGTATGAGACCTAAGTGCTGAAGACTAAGGAAGCTAGACAAAGCTTTTGCCCCATTGACTTTAATGAGTCCCAAATGAGAAGGATTTTGGACCCTTTCTCTTGAAACAATTTTGTTTATTGTCACTGAACTTTAGACATGCCCTTTGGGTGCCCAGCCTGATGGAGATGCTACATCCTGGAGTACTGCAGCCATCTGGTCTTGCCAAGTGTGCCTTTGGGATAGAAAAGCATCTTTCCACACTACCCCTGTGATGCTGCTAAAAGGAGGTAAAGGGCCCAGTGGCAGCTAAAAAGAGACTCAATAGATGGCTGACCATTTACTGATAGAGCTGCTTTTGATAAAACAGGTTAACTACCCTACCAGGGAGGATTTACATCAGGTGCTATGAAGGAAATGGTGACGGGAAGGAAAACTCTGCCCACGGGGCCATGCTGCTCTCTGACACCATCAATCTGCTCTCAGGCTCACATCCTTCCTGCTTCACTTTGCTATCCTCTCCCTCGCACTGGGATGCAGGAGTGACCCGTGGGGGGCAGAGGGCACGAGTGAGGGCTTTGCCCTGTGCAGGGGAAGCAGTGAGGCTGCAGGACGACGTTAGCAGGGCTCCTTGTCTCCTGGCTTTCCTCCGCGAGTAATTTCCAGGGAAATTGGACCCGACTCTGTTCCATTAGCCACTAACCTCTCGTCCGCTCGGCCTGTCTTTTGCATTATGATGGAGCAGAGCTGCCTTGTGAGCTGCTGTCAGGCTCTGAATCAGCTTTGATAAAAGACCAAGTGTTGGAATGAGAGGAAGTATTTACCTAAAGTTGTTTTCAATTTCCTGAGCTTGCTATAACCATTCTCCTTCGCTTCTGGATTCCAAAACAATCAGTCTTCTGGGGGAGCCTTGCTTCATTACTTTTGCTTCCCCCAGTGCAGTTGACACTTAGTCTGGGTTTCCCAATCCTCCCAGCTCTGATTCATTAACTTCAAAGCTCCTACAAATCTGCTGCGGGTTTCCCGGCTGCTGGCGCAGGGATACGCGCCTGCCCCGGCACCGTGGGGTTTGGTTTTCCTAGTTGGGGCTGTGACACAGCTCTGCCTCCCTCCCCCTCTGCACGTGGCATCTGGGCTGGACCCAAGGTTTTGGGATTTCCGGCTCACCCCATAGGGGTGTTCTCCCTACATACGTTGACTGGTTGTCCCGGGTTGGCGGCAGCTTGAGCCTGATCTGCACCTGCCAAAGCTGAAGAGGAAGGGTTTTCTCAGCCATGCGCGTAGAAATAGGTAGTGGAGGATTGACAGAGGTGAGGGGGAGGCAGGAGGAGGGTGGGCTTTGGGGTGGATGGAATAGCCCAGCTGTGCAGTGAGGCTGAAGGCATTTGGCAGTAGCTCTTCACTAAACTGTTCAATGGTAAATTTAAATGCAGATCAGTGCTCTGGCTTATCAGTCCCATACAGTGCCAATGCACTGTGGTGAACACCTCGGTGCACAAGTGACTAACAGAGCATACAATGCCTAAGCTTGGTTTTAATAGAGGGAGGTTTTCTGCTCAGCAAGGGGCTGAGGGAGTTGCTGTGGGGAACAGAGGAGCTTTTTCTCAGAGCCCCAGCCTTGGGATGGAGAATGTTATGCCCTGATGGTTTCATGCATGAAAATCTCACCCTTATTTTTCCACCTGGATGAGAAGATTTTGAGTGCTTGCTCTTTGCTACAGCTAAAGCTTCGTACTGCTCTAGCTGTGCTGAGAGACTTTAGCAATGCTCTGCACCAGGATTTCCCAGGTTCACCAAAACAAAGAGTTTGCAAAGCAACTCTCGCAGTGTAGGTACACCTCTGTAATGAGCAAAACCCATGTCCTGCAGGCTGCTGTGGGAATTCTTAGGCTTGCAAGATGCTGGGGAATAGTGCTGAAGGGATGGAGGCTTTTTCTTGTCCTATTTGTAGCAATGTTGTTCTTCTTAATTTAACTTCTCTTTCCCACCCAGGCTCTGCAGGAGCCAAGGTAACAGCAAAAAACAGGCTAGCAGAGATGACCATCTCTGCAGAATCCAGGGGCACCAAAAATTAAAAATCAGCCCCAAACAAGGGGGAAAAAGCCCAGCAACAAACCAAAAACCAAAGAACTGCTGCAAAGAAATAAAACTTCTTCCTGTGGAATGCTTCTTGGCCATGAAGGACTTCTGCTGTGAGAAAAAAGTTCCTCCTTGAAAACGGGTGCAGAGCCTGGTTTGCTCAGAGCCACTTCCCCCGTCATCTGAACAAAAGGTGAGGGGTTAGTTGAAAAAAGGAAGGACAAGCGTGGGCAGTGTAACTGTGTCCCCACCGCTTGCTCTCCTCTGGCAAAGCCTTCCCTCTGTGGGGTGTGCAGGAGAAGGGCTGGCCCCAAACTGTGCAAAACCTGTGTTTGCTCCATCCTCCCCTGGAAGCTCTGACCCAACCTCAGCAGGAGCTGCTGGCAGCCAGGCTCCCACCCTGGACACAGCTCAGCTCTGCTTGATTGTTCTCCCACAGCTCTGGGGACAGGTTCCCACCACTGCAGCTGCACAAAGCCAGTTCGGCTTTGTTGGGAGGGAGGCAACAATGAGCTCAGGCATTTTAGGGTTATGAAAATATAAAACCCTAACCAGATACTGCTAACTTTGCTTCTTGTTTAGTTCCTTTGCTGCTACCAGTGCTAGGAGTTCATATTGTGCAGTGAGCCCCTTTGTTTTGTAGGAGGCCAAGTGATTGAAAACAGCCATGATATTACTATGCATGGACAGTACATTTTTTCCATCTATTTTCATAACCCTTTTCCCAAAGGATCAAATGTGTCTTTATTCTATAACTCCACAATGGGTTAGAGCAGCTCCTCAGGCAGGAATTGTTCTGCTCCATAGGCCATTTAATACTTCCTATAAACAAATACCAAATTAGGTAGGTAATACTCAATATTGCTGACCTTACTTGCAAAGTATGTGTAACTGCATCTCAGAGAGACAAGGGTGGAGATACCCGTTGTGAACCTGAGGTCAAAGATGACAAAATACTTGCTGTGGTTTTTTTTTTTTTTCCTTCTGTTTCAGTTTTTTGGAGTTGTTTGTTTGCTTTAGTTTTATTTTAACAAAAGGCGAGGGTATGTGTATGTGTAAAACTGCATTTCCCACAAAAGAAATGCAGGGAAGCTTTGATCTCAGACCTCTATTGTAACTTTAGGCATCTCTGGTACCTAAGCCAATGTGTATCTAGCTGAGAATGGAGTTTCACAATAAATGCCATGGGAGATATTTTTAAGTATGCATGTGCATGCTTGCTTTTTGTCCCTAGTTAACGCTGTGTGATTTTCTAAATATTGTCTGAATTTGAGCCATGTCATCAAGACGCCACATCAGAGCGGGACCCCTTGGCTCTTCAGAGTGCCCGGCTTGGGATGTTTCCACTCTGCCTTTTGAGAACAGGCTGCTTGGGACACACAGGATACTGTGGGAGCCCTAGATCTTGCCTACACTACGGGCCCAGTGGCAGATGCTGCCAAGCTGTTATGGAGGTGACATTGTCCCACTACAAGCCTTGACAGCCTCTCTGCCCCGGTATCCTGTTTGTGTGAGGGCATTCTGACCTTCCCTTGCCAGGGCCCTGAAAGCCGATGTGAGTTTTTCTATTCCCCACGTTGCTGTTTCTGTCAGGCAGCCCCGCTAAGATGTTCTACTCTCACTGCCTTGCCTTGGAGGGATGTGGCTGCGCTTGCCTCAGCCCCTTGCAGTGCTCCATCTGAGCAGCGTTTTGCAGAAGGGATGGTCTGCAGACCGTGTACTTCCACTTGCAGGAGTCCTTCCCACCCCCTTGTTTTGTTACCCTCCTTCCTCCTCTCTTCTCTGCTCACAAAACATGTGTTTCCAGATGTTGTTCTTGAGTCTAATAAATGCAGCGAAAGGCCTTGAGTTAATATATTTACAATAGCTGGAGATGTCGGCTGCTGGTTAATGGCTCGTTCAAGCACACCAAGACCCCATGTTTCCTGCGGGGGGCTGGGGGAAAGCAGAAGAGCAGAAAGACAATTGGGGTGGGGTTTTTCTCCCCAGTAAATGGTCTGAAAAGGGGAAGGTTAGTGGTGGAATTGAGCACATGGCCATCTCCAGGCAGCTGGCTTCAACTTCCAGCAAGTGACAGGAAGGACACGTTATTTTTTTAATGGAAGGTTGTCTTTTAAGTGAGGGAAGGTGAGGAAAGCCTGCTGCTGTTATCTGTCCCTTTTCAGGTGAAGAGCTGTTGTAGATACCTCACTGGCTTGAACTGTGCTCATAGAATCAAGAGCCTCCTCCATGCCCAGCTCTATCCTTTTCTGGCCTGTGGCATGGAGTGGTTCATATCCACCGTACTTGCCTCGGGTCAAAGAGAGTTTATGGTCTATTGTAATGAGACCACATTGTGCCCTGGGAGGAATCCCCACATGTTGTGAGCGCTGCCTGTCTGTTGCAGAGCAGTGCTGAGCAAAGTCTGTGAGATGCTTTGCCCACATACAGATGTCACTGAGAAAGACAAAGTGCCTGTGCCAGACACTCAAGACTGACCAAGCTGGAGTCTTGCCACACCTGCTTGTAAGTGATCAACTGACCCAGTGCCACGTGCTAGATGTGAAAGTTTTTCATTGCACAGAGAAGTTCCAGCTACTTTGGGAGGTTATATACAAGTTCTGTTTGCTCCAGTTCTTTGTACGTTGGTGCTGAGGTCCTTAACCACCCTGGAAGACTTGCCAGAAGTGACGAAGTGTGTGGTTACTGTCCTTGCAAGGAATTTCATCAACCTCCCGAGGAAAGAGGGATACATCCTCAAGCTCAGGATATGCAGGGCGCTCTGTAAGTCACCAGTCAGTGAAATCACTCGTGATTGCAAGTGAGCATTTGTTGACCAACCTTGAGAACTTGCAGAAGGACTAGTCTCAGGCCAGCGCTCACTTCCTCTCAGGTCCTTGAGAGAGTTGAAGTCTGGGCTGTGCTCAACTCAAGAAGGAGTGCTGAGATGATTCCAGGTGCCAGGGCTGTCTCTGGAGGCGGCTTTTTTGCTGAGCAGTGCTGCAGACTTGATGTATGCAGTTGGCTCAGGTTTGTGGTTAAATTAGTCCATCTTTATTGACATGGGATGACAGGGCTCCTTAATATCTCATGGACAGAAAAATTGCCCTCCTGCACATCTGCAGCTAAGGCTTCTGCCTGAAAGCCATCTGAGTGCAGCTCCCCAGCCTGCAGCAACTATGACAAACCCTCTAAATGAGCTGATCAGCTGGAGAGGGGCTGGTGGGGAGGCAGCAAAAGGCACTTAGAGTCGTTCAGGCGATGCTCGTGTCTGAACAGCAGGATCTGTATCAAAAATCAGCGCAAAAGAGCAGAGAGCTCTCCCCAGACAGCATGGGGAAATGAGATGTAGATGCCCAGCAGATTTCCATTTTTAGCTTAGAGGGTGCATTTTTTTTTGTGATTTCAGTGCTTTGGTTGGTGTAAAAGGGGGAGAGAGATCTTGGGTGAAATAGCTGCAGTCATCAGCAGTTTAACCCCAGTCTTTAGGTAGTGTACTGCAGCACTCTCTAGGACACTCAGCACCACTTGCTAGCTGGTGTTTTCCCAAGATCTCTGCTTCTCAAACACTGTATCATCAGCCTGTAAGCATCTGCCTTTCATTTCTCTCTGTCTACTTATTTGCTGTGATTGCAGGTGGTATCTTGGGTAACTCCCATGGACTATGGTTTACCTCTGGCAGAGCCAGACTTCTTTTCCTTTGGTAAAGAAATAGGCTGCTAGCACAGGGAGACGACAGGGCAGGGGGTAGGAGACTGGGGTGGCTACACCTCCTAAATGAATAGACACCCTTTGTGCACCCGGTCTGTGGGTTACACATCTCTGCCCCTCTCATATGAAAAACTGTTGAAAGGCTGCAGCCACTACAGGGGTGTTCTCCATGGGAGCTGGAACAGCAATGCGAATTTGAGTGGTGAGATGACAAGAAACCCACTAAAAGAAATAAAGAAAGGATTTCCTGCCTCGCAGACGCTAAAACCCCATTTTGGGAAGTGAGTGGCTGTGAAAGGCATGAGGCCATTCAGAGAATTGGGGCTGTGTGCTACCGGGCCCTCAGAGGGTTTGTCTGGTGGAGGAGAAGCAGCTCGTGCTCGTGTTAACCTGCTCCCAGAAGATCTATTTCTTCCAGCCCCCTGAAACAGAGACCACGCCAGAGATGAATATGACTTTTCTCTGCCAGTTAATTTCCAGCACAGACTGCACGCAAAATCTTCATTTAAAACGTGTAAATGACGGTGAAAGAGCCACAAGGGAGCCAGATTTTAAGAGACCAGTTTGCTGCCTGGGTTTTAATGACTGTGCACCACGGTGAGCTCTGTGCTGCTTCACTGCTGAGCGTGCTCAAGGAGAGGACGAAAGAACGGACAGACAGACAGACAGGGGCTCAGCAGAGCCTGCATGTCACCCTGGAGGATGAAATATTGCATGTCGTGCTCAGGAAAACTGGGAGAGGTGGCCCTCCCTTGCTCCTGAAGAACAGAAGGAGGCTTTGTTTCCCAGCTCGGAGCTGCCCTACGGCACGTTTTGGGGAGACTGCTCCCTGCCAAAGCGGGGGACTGCCTGTCTGGTGCCCTGTGCCTGGGACACGGAGATGACGGCAAGTTCTGCTTCACTAGAGGGCCTCAGCAGATTAGTTCCTCTGAACACCCTTGGCAGGTTGTACCCCCAGATCAGGCCCCAGATGCTCCCCCCTTGCACTGCAGCTCGCCCGCCTGGGGTGCTTCTCCCCGCTGCCCTTCGCTTGCTTCTCGCAGAGCCCTCAGCTGCCAGCTCTCGTTTCCAGATGTTTCCCTCTGCTTCTCACCCTGCCTGGCTGCTCTCCTCAAAGTATCGGGGTCCGAACGCCCCACGGGCGGTGCCCCGGGATCGGCGTGGGGGACGCGGCAGTCCGTCTGTACCGTCCCACAAAGAGCTCTCGGCTCCCCAGCAAGGCAAGACGCAGGCTGGTGCGAGCCCAGCCTCTGCTTTACCATCTCTTTCCTGCCACTATAAATAACCTCGGCGAGAGTCACTTCAAAGGGAAGGGCTGGCGGCGGAGAGGTGCTTTGGGGACCGAGCGGGACAGGGGCGTCCCACCGCCCGATCCCACCCCGGCGCTTTGCATAAATAAATAAATCATGCAGCAAGGGAGAGGTGGAGAGAGAGGGCGAGCAGAGGAGGTTACTTCGGGAAGCCGCGCAGCTCGCTCATCCCAGCCCCGTAGTTCGGAGGGAGTGTGTCATGTTACAGGGGAGCCACGATCGGCCAGAGCACAGCGTCGCCGGAGCAGCTGAGAATTACCTCTCTCTAATGGGGACTTTCATGTGCGAGCTTCTGGCCAGCCTGCGAAGGAACTGAAACTGTCAGCTTAGAAAGAATCCAAAACCTACCAGCGAGCCAAAAGACTGAAATACAGGAGGGGAAAAAAAAAAAGAAAAAAAAAATCTTGATCAGATTATTTTTTTCCCCCTCGCACTCTTTGCTGCAGTTGGATCCCTTTTTTCTGCACCCCTTTTATGTGTGTGTGGTTTGTTTTTATTTTTTAAAGACACCCTCCCTCTCCCCCCGCCCGCCCATCCACTTTTGTCATTATTGCTGTCACTTGTGATTTGCTGCCACCGGGATCCCCTTCGACGTTCTTTTTCTATGCCTTCTGGATTGTGCTTCTTGGAGCAGGAGTGAAGCTTTATTTATTCTATTTATTTATTTATTGTTTCTCAGGACAGGGAGGGAATGTTGGAGGAGAAGAGCTGGAAAGGCGTCGACGAAGCAGCTTTTGACAGGGGGTGTGTGGCTCCCCCCAGGAGCGGCGATGGGGAGAGATGCTGCCGCCTCCCTCTGCTGCTGGGCTCGGGGCTGCCCGGCGTCTCCCTGCTCTCTCTGGTGCTCAGTCTCCTGCTGTACTTTCGGACCTCCGACCTGCAGTCCCGCGTGTCCCACTTGGAAGCGGACAGACCCACACAGCTCCCTGCCTGGCTCTCGGCAGACCAAATGGAGACAGCTATTTTGGGAAGAGTTGACCAACTGCTCAATGAGGTCAGTGTTTCTTCATTTTGCATGTGCAGTTTGCAGTATTATAGATTTTAGGCATACGCACACTCGTGTAGTCACCTTATCCTTCCCCCCTTCCTTAAAAATGTATCTCTGCACAAGTGATGCTGCTAGGTCGAATCCCCTGTTCCTTCGGGTCCCTCCCACCTCTCAAACTTGCTTGGTGTTTACTTCTGTCTTCTCAGGCCGTGCTGAGCTGAAGCCTGTGCTTTGCAAAGGGGAAAACCTCCAGCCCTTCCATTTGGGAGTCTTGCATGCTGAAAGAGTTAGAATTAGAGCTAGAGGTTAAATCTGGGGATTCAGCATAGGTTTGAGCCCCAGGAGAGGGACAGGCAAGGCATGTCCCAGCCAGCATGGCTATGGGAAGAGGTGATTGCCAGCAATGTTGTGATGGGCTGGCATTGCTCCTGTGCCAGCCCTGACCCCTTCCACAGCTCCTGGCTGAGGAAAATGAGACACGCTGGCATTGCCAGGATGGTTTCTGTTACTGCCAGGGCATCAGTGCAGAGCATATGGCTGTGCTATACTCACTTGAGTCACTCCAAACTCCACTGGATCCTGTGGGCTCTCCTTTGGGGATGGGGGAGTACTGCTACTGGCTTCAGCAGGTCAATAGAGAGGGCCCAAAAGCACAGATTACTGTGGCTGACACCTTTTACTTTGCTGTGTTGATGCTGCTGGGGGCTGTCTGTGTTCCTCAGCTTTGGCTGACATGAGTATTCCTTGCCTTGTTGGGCTTTGAAGTGGTGTTGACATGTGTCAGGGAGCAGATGGTGGCTCGTGTCTCTGAACTCTCCAGACAGGTCCCCACTGACCTGTTCCCACAGCTCTAGGAGAGGCTTTAGAGGGGTAAAATTCAGGGCCGGAGCCATTTCCACCCACCTCTCCTTTTCTCTGTTTACTTAGCTTTGGCTTGGGTCATGCTGGAGAGATGCCTGGGGCTAGCCCAAAAACTGTTTGTATCTGAAAAAAATCCCTCATGGGCTGCTATTGCCAAATGAGGTGAGGAATGGTATGATCAGAGTGCTGACTACTGGGACCTGCCTTGGGCAGTGCTGCTTGGCCCCTGGGGTGACCTGGACCCTCTCCTGCTTTCTAGGAGCAGTGAAAGTCTGTGGTGAGGAGTTTAAACCTACAGCTGACAGGCTCTGCTTCTGTTTATGGGCCTTGTGAGAGCAGTCCCTGGATCTGCTAGGGTATGCAGCCAAAAGCAGTGAACCCTCAGTTAGCAAACCCTGCAGGAGCTGAAAGATAATGGTTTTGAGTTGCCTCTTTCGATGAGGAATAAGGGAAAGACAGGGTCCATGGGGCAATGTCCTACTTTAAAAAGGGGTTTGGGGAGGCAGAAGCATTACAAAGTATTGGATCTGTGCCCTGTGCTTGCACTCTCATGCATGGACTCCTTCCCTCCCACCAGGCAGGGGATAAGCACAGCAGTCCTTCTGTTGCTGCTGGCCCGAGTCTGCTGGGAAGTCGAAGTTTATCTCTGCTGAGATTTGAGAAGGGCCACAGTAGTCCTCCCGGGATTGGTGCCTGGGGCCGGATGGCCTCGTGTCCTGCCGCTGGCACTGGCACCTTTACACCTTTTTATAGCTTGGCTTAGTGAGGAAAGGAAGGTCTCAGCACCCCTGTATCTTGAGCAGCCCCTCCTGTGCTCCTGGGGGTGGCCACAGTCCCCACTGCAGCCAGTATGGGGAGCAGCTGTAGGACAGGAATGACTGCTTTAGGGGCCAGCACTTGCTCCTGAGTACCACCAGTGTTACCAGCTCCATCCTGGGCCACAACTTCAAGAAGAGCTCGGAGCAAAGTGCCGGAGACTGCGGAGGGATGCCTGGCCCACGTCTGCTGTCCCTTTATACCCGTGAAGGTCTGGTGCCCATGGGGGAGGAGGGCTCTGTCTCTCGGGGAGGAGACCCTTGCCAACTGTGCTGCCCACTTCTGCTAAGCATCCAAACCTCAGACCTCCACACTCAGCCAGACACACTGGCATGGACCAAGCAGCTTGAGGTCCAGGGCAAGGGGCTACTGGTGGACAGATGGTGGTGTGCCATATGAGGCTTTTGATCAGGAAAGAAAAATCCTTCCTTTTCCTTATGTCTGAAGGGGGGCCCTGGACTGACTGGTGAGGGGAAAGGATGGGGAAAAACAGGGTCGATAAAGGGAACAGGGAAAGGATGGGAAAAAAAAAAAAAAAGTTGTACTGACCATGACTGGGGGAGAGGGGTTGCAGATGGGCTTGCTGTGATGGACATGAAAGTGGGATATTCATCTCCCCCTGCTCAGACCCTCACCGCCTCTCATTGCCACATCCTCACAGTTTCCTGGTGTTTCAACCTTAATGGGTTTCACAGCTGCCAGCTCAGTGTTATCCATCACAAAATAAAACAGCAAAGCTTTAAAGGAACCCCAGCTTTAGAAAAAGCTGGTCAGAGGTGGGTGGGGAGGTGGGAGGGGAGGCACAGCACAGGAGCACATTTCTAGCTCTGGTGGCTGTGAAGATGAGCTGGAGGGATGTGAAGAAGTTGGGTCTGTGAGGGCTGATAGAGGAGCTCTAGGGTTGTGCTCAAAGGCTGGAGTGTGTAACGCCCTCCAGTCTGAGCCCTGGCTGTGCCCGGGCGTGCCCCGGGCATTCCCAAGGGTCTGAGAGGGATACCAGACAGATTGCACTGAGAAGTGCAAATTGCCAAAGTCCTTTTAGGGGCCTTTCTTCTAGACATGCAAAAATAAAGCAAAGTGGCAGGGGGAGGAGCTGGGTTGGTTTGCCTAAGACGTTAATTTTAAGGCAGCTGGTGGGGATGTTTTCTCCATCTCGGAGCCTGGTTTTCGAGCACTGGTGCCTGGCTGTGGCAGAGTTTCCATCTCAGCTCAGGAGGAGCGAGGAGAGGGCGGCTGATGCTTTCCCAGAAGCAGCCTGACCAGTGCTTCATTTGCTACTGTGTAAGCCTCTGCCTGGTGTAGGCGAATACCACAAGGGAATTTTCTACCAGACTCAAGTTGACTAGGTTTTCTTGTAAAAACATCTGTGCAGAATGGGCCAGAAGCAGGTAGTAAAGGGAGAACGTTAACTCCATGTAGGAATTCGAATTCCTCTGCATTTATGAGACATCATAAAATCATACAAGGAACACAAACTCGCTACTGGCATTTGCAAGAGAGGCAAAGCTTTCCAAAGAAGAAAACGAGGTCCTTTCCCATGCTGGGTAACATTTGGTGCTATTTTACCTGCCAAAAACTCATCAGGGTGGCGAACGGTGCTGTTGCTGGGAAAAAAAGTCCCAGAATTTGTGAGTTTGTAGAGGTAGAAATGTGTATGTGTGATGCAACAGCAGGTAATCCTGAGCACCCTGGGGGAAGATCAGCTGCCCCCCAGACTTCTCAGGGGTTTGTGTTGAAGGTGTTTGTTGTGGCTTGAGTGATACTGAAGGGATTCAGGAATGTGCCTGTGAATGGGGAGGGAGCACTGATCCTCACTGCTTTCTCAGTAGTCTCACTTCCCTGGAACTCTGCTTACTTATGAAGGCAAAGGAGGGAAACCAGAAAACTCCCTTTTCCTCCTGACTTGAAGCATTTTCCCCACCTCCTTTTATTCCATATCTCAAAGCACACTGCACAGTTGTTCCCTAGAGTCTTCAAGCTTGCTCTAAGCATCCCCTGCCTGCATCTTTAGCTTAGTGTTCTTCACTTCACAGTCATGAGATCTGCTTTTTCCCTTCAACATCTCTGGTAGCTAAGTCCCATTTCCTTCCACATGCTTGCAATCTCTGTACCTAGGTGGTGTAATTTCCAAGCTTTTTGCTCCATCTGGGAGGACTCGCTGCTCCCTTTTGCTTTGTGCCACATGGTCCCATGATCCCAGGAGCTGGGCCTTTAAGAAGAAACGGGGAAATTGGAGGTGAAACAATAAGAGTTAACAAAACCACCCACCCCTGAAATCCTCCTGATGGTTGTAATAGATTATCTATTTAAAATGTGTTTCTCTTAGCTGTTGGAGATAGTGGTGGGAAATGATTTCACCTCCCCGGGTGACTGCAAACAACTGGGAATGCTAAAGAGCTATTAATCTGCCCCCTTTGAAGAAGTGCCCTCCCTCTCACCTAATCTAAAGTGCCCATCCAAAACAGACAGGCACTTGCAAGGTTTAGGAGACCACAGCCACGGTCCTTTAATGTCAGAAGTGGTCTTGCTGTCGCTGCTCTGCCCACCAGTGTCAGCCCCGTGCTGTCACAATGTGGTGAGTTAACAAAAGCCATGGGAAAAGCCCGTGCTGACTTTACTGCCCATTCCCAGCAGGTGTTTCAGGGATTTTCCCTTTCCTGCACTCGGCAATGCTCCCTAAATCCACGGTGGTGATCAGCTGTGGCTCCGGCGCTGGGAAAGGCGTTTTCCAGCCACTTGCCCTGGTGTAGGGGGAAGATGCAGCTGTTATGTCACTGAATAACGTGACAGACAGAGCAAGCCGGCTCTGCTGACAAAGCTAGCCCTCCGCAGGAGGTTTTCAACCTTTCTGGAAGGCAGCCTGTTGCTGCTCTTGATGTTACATGCTCCAGGTATCCTCCCAGTGAAAAAGCTTACCCCAGATCCCAGGAAGGAGATTGCAAACACTAGAGATTCCCAGAGCCTACCTTATTTTAAAATTTTGCTTACAGAAGCCGACCTTGCCCTAAAATTGAATGGTTTACTGCTGCCTGGGAATGGAAGTTTTCTCTTGGAAATGACATTTCTAGTGAGAAGTACATTTGGTCTGCTCTCCTGAACAAAGCCAGCTTCTTGTGTCGGACCAGCCAATATTTTGCATAGTGGAAACGAGGAAAGCAGAAAAGGCTGGGGGGTTTGTTTTGTTTCACCATCTCCACCCAAAGTTGAGCTGAGGTCTCCAAGAGCCAAGGATTTTTTTCTGTGGAAGTGTTTGTTTAATAGACTCTGCAGGAGAATGAACGCCAGGCACTCCTAAATCCCTGGTAGGTTTTGCCTCCCACTAAAGGGCAGCAGTCCCATGGCACCACTCCCCAGGGATGTGCAGAGCTCTTGGGCGTGAGGGAGATACGAGGGATGGGGGGAAATGTCCAAATGCTGCTAAGTGTGCGATGGCTGCATGGTCATGGTGCACAGGGCTGTGCTCCAGCCTGCCCAGCAGCACCAGCACCTCCCTCCTCAGGGGCCCCTGTCCTTGAGAAGGCTATTTCAGTTGTCCCAGGTCTTTCCACTGCCTTGACCCTGCAGATAAAGCCTTAGGGAAATGTTATCGGCCCTGTTCCGTTCCCAGTCATGCTCAAGTCCTGCTGGGTCATCACTTCCCCGTCCAGTTATGCTGCTCCTCTCTTGGTAAGCCTGCACAGCAATCCAGCCAAAGCTTCTTGCAGCACAGCCTAACTCTGCCATTCCCCCTTAGCCCCTCCAGTGCCCCTGCATTTGGTGGGGCAGGGATCTGTTCCATGTTTCCTTGCAGATTTGTGTCCTGTAAAGGCCCCTGTTGCAGCCAGGGCGTTTGGACCCTTGTTCTTGGCTAGGAAATGGCTTTCTACTCCTGCCCTTGCAAACCATCACCCATTCCTTGTCTGAGCCTGGCTCCCAAACATGGGAGCACCGCCCAAATGTGGCAGTCTCATCTTGGGACGTTTTGGTTGGCACATGTGTAGATGGGAATGGGGCTGTGTACGTCCACATACCAGTGTGAGTGTCCAAATAAGAACTCTTGCTGTCCTACTTGTGCCCATGTTTGACCCCTAGCAGTTAGAAGCCAGGCAGTGCTGCAGAGCAGAGCTGTGCCATCTGGGATGGCAGCAGGGTGGGAATGTGCCCAACACGCAGGGATTCACATATCTGTGCTTTTGACTGAGAAGGTAAACACTGAGGAAATGCTCTATGGGAACTGGCAATTTTCCTTGCCTAAAACCCTCTCCTCACCCTGTTATCGAATCAACTTGCTATCAAAACATTTCAGTCTACCGTGCAAAATAAAGCTCTGAAAATATTTAATTTCTAGTCAGTCACAACAAATGTTATTTTTTTGACTTGCAATGAAGAAGCCAGTCCTTTCCAAGTGAAAAAATGGAAATATTCCAGCCAATTCTGCCTTCCTTCATCCCAGGCAGAAACAAGTTGATTTACTTTCATCCTCTCTAAAAGATTTTTTCCCCCAAGCTGATACCTTCTTGCAGGATGATGCTCAATTACTTGTGAAAATAAAGCAATTTCTGTATGATCTTGGGCATGGGCTTCTGTTGTGCCCTATATAAGGCTATTTCATTTGAAATATTGGCCCACTTGTGAAGTAGTTACAAAAATAGGAGGGTTCAACTGGGATGGGAAGTTGAGTTTCAAGGTTAGGAGGGAAGAGAGAGTGACTCTGGAGCTTAGGAACCCCAGCAGCTCAGCCATCCCAAATCATTAACCAAGTGTGGTTCGCAGGCATTAATGAATAACTTACTTTGATTGATTTGTATTTTCTTCACTAAATTACAGTTATTTTATAAAGTGTGCGAGGGGTGCTGAGGATGCTGCCCCTGAAGCACATTTTGCTCAGGACATGGGTTAATTTTGTTCATGTTCCCAGCCTGGGAAGGTGCAGTGACCTCACTCAGGTGGACTTTATTGGAGTCAGGTGGAGTTTATAGGTGGACTTTATTTGCCATTCAAGAGATACACAGATGGAGAGCAGGAACCTGACACGCTGGCACCTTTAGAAATCCAAACTCGTGAAATGAGCATTCTATGTGAAATGAGCATTCTGACAAAATTCCACCTTGAGGAAGCTCTTGATTGTTTTTGCTTTGTTCTGCCCTAGGGGGAAAAATTAAGTTTCACAGTGTCTGAAGATTTCAGGGGATGCTGTTGCTGTTTTCAGTTCCTTTTCAGCCACAGTCTTGCAATGGGACCCTTCTGTCCATCCAGGTGTCTCCAAGAACAGAAGGAGTCTGCTGCAGGGTGGAAGAGGACCTGCTTCAGATCTTCATTTTCTGCCCGCTGAGCGGGTCTTCTGAGAAATGCGGCTTTGTCACGAGGACACAGTCACCAATTTATTTGCCACTGCTGGCTCTTGGTTTTGTAATGCCTGTCAGGAGGACCACATTTGGAGGCCATTATGAAACTCCCTCAGCCTGCTTTCAATCAAACCCTGCGCTTCTAGTTAAAGACCATGAACTTTATTGCCTCTCTTCGTTCCCAAACTGTTCTGCCCTGTCTCTCTCATTTCTGCTTGGGCAGCATCCCCTCCCAGTTCCACTTTTTCAAGAATTTGAGGCTTTGGTTTCAGTGGTATAAATTAATCCTTTTTTTGTTTTTCCTCTTTTGGCAGAAATTAAAGTTCCACTTGCCAAGACATCGAGAAGTTCGAGACACACACCAGCGATGCAACTGCCCGGCAGGTAGGGATTTGGGACAGCTGGCACTTTGGAAGGTTGACAAAAACTCTCCTGTCTGCATCTCACTGAAGGATTTTTTAATGCAGCCTCCTGTGTGAGTGCGAGGTTACGTGTACTTGTTTGCTCAAGGTATAGGAAATTGGTATGGATATGTGGCCAGCATGTGACAGGGACAACAGGAAAAGTGATAGACATGCAGGTGGATGTCTAGGTAGCCAGTAAAGAGAGAAGGATACATCTGGAGGGGCCAGTGCTCCCACGGATTTTAGATAGCAGTTTTGCAGTGGGCAGAAAAGCTCTTGGGAAGTGCAGCCTTCTTGCCTGGTTTTGGAAGGTTTGAGACATGTAGGCTAGATCCAACATCGAGGATGAATTTTGGTGAGCCAAAATGCCTCTAGGGTGAGAAGATTTGAATTCCTTGGTGTTCTACAACGATCCAAGGCATCTTGCAGAATTAACAGCCTTCTGCTGGAAGCAGCCATTTATGATGGGCTTGAATGAAGTGGTCACTTAAGGTCCTACCCATATAACATACAGAAATATTATGGGATTGCCTAATTGCATTATGGTTTTAATCACGTTAATATCAAAAGGCTCTTTGAGACACATCTTCTGAAGTGGTTTCAATACAATAAGTGACAAATTGCTATGGAAAAAAACATTTGTGAATGGCATTTCATTCCACGAGTATGAATCATCCAGCATTCCTCATTGTCTTTTGATGCATTTGACTAGAAAAAAACCAGAGAAGTGCCAGCTACCACTCGCATCCAAAGCTGAAGTTCTGGGAGAATTTGAATCTGTATATTCAAACTGCGTGACTGAAACTCGTTTTGCAAAGAAGGTGTCGGGGAAAGTTATGTCTGGATGAGTACAAGAAAGTAGCATTTCCATTTTCAGTGGTTTCTTCTTTGGTTCTCTGTGGTGTTCAGTGTGACAGTATCTGGTGGTGTGCTTATCAAAGGGTATTTAAATGTGGTCAACAGTTGGGATAAGGGTGGATAAAATTACAAAGAGGTTGTCTTTGCTGTAGGTAAGGTCTCAAAATCATTGTATTTAGGCTTGTACAGACATAGGAGGTACAGTCTGTTGACAGACTAAAATGGATTTGCAACACAGCAGCTTGTAAAAGTGAGAGTGAAAGCTGTACTGGTTTGTGGTGGAAAAGAACTGAAATCCAGGATCCAGCGCTGCAGAACACTGGATTTGACTAGTCCAGATCAGGACTGTTGGACTTTTTAGTCCCAGAAAGAAACAACGGGAGTAACTTTGTTTTAAATTTAAAAGGTGGTACAGATGAAATGTTTTCTAAGTATCATTTCTCAAAAGAGCAGATCAAAACTGAGTTCAACTGATTTTAAATACCAACATTTTCCCTTCAATGGGAACACAAATCACATCCCTCCTCCATTTTTAAGTTCTTGCCTGGACTTGACAAATAAATGCCATAAAACCACAGGAGTGAATGTCCTCCTGGTGTTTCTGAGCCAGCTTGAAGAAGGGAACTTAGAGCTCGAATGCAGAGCAGAGAAAAAAGAGATTTGCTCCTTTTTGAGGCCATGTGAGTGTCACTCCTACACCACTTGTGTGATAGATGAGTCGCCCAGGTATTTCAGCATCGAGATCACAACACTTGGTTACAGATACCCACATCCTTTGGGAAGCTTTGACAGCAGTCTGTGCTGGATTTCTCATAACTCTTAGGTGCCTATTCGTTCCATTAAGCTCACAGTATTGCTGAATAACAGCTTTGATTTGGGAGGATAACAATAATAAATGTCTCATAAGGGTTGAGGCTTCCTTTTTACCTGTCAAATTTGCTTGTCTTCATCAGATATTCTATGGATACAGAAACTATATATAAAATTCTCCCCCACCCTGTCAGCTAATCTATTGAGGGAAATGAAACCATGGTCTAAAGCTGATGTTGTGGTAGGTGAGGTTTTGTTTGGCTTGGAGCAGTACAGAAACAAAGGCACCTTCAGCCAGCTGCTGTCTCCTCTTAGACCCTTTGCTCCAGAATATTTCCCTTTGGTCTCCAGGCTGGTGCAATGCAGGCCACCTGACCACGTTTCAACGTGGTCTCTCTTCCAGTACAAGACCTTGAGAATCCTTTTCCTCTGTGCATTTTCCCCCTGGTGTTTAAAACGCCCCAAGGACCAGACAACATGACTTCTGCGGGAGACCAAGGTATTCAGAAGCGTCAAGATGTTGCAAGACTTGGCGCATGCCTGCTGCTTCTCACTGGCCCACTTTGCTGCCTATAAACACATCGTGCTCATCAGCAAAATAAATGTTTATCATAAGTGACATTTGAGTTCATCCCTAACTGTGAGTCAGGTCCCTGCATGGCAGAGAAGGGGAAAAGGAAGACAAGTTCATTTGCTGACCTGTTCCGTGCGGATGTGGAGGTCTGGGGCCATAGAAGAGCTTCAGAACAGATGGGATTGTGAACATAAACTGTTTGAAAAAGCTGGGAATAGGAGAAAAAGAAGATTGCGAAGTGTGTGACTCTACTGTGGCTGTGATAAGGATTCTAGAAATAACATGGTCAGGAAAACAGCACAGCTGTATTTATAGAAAACAATAAGGAAATAGAAGTTTCTTTTGACTGGAAAGCAGCTACTTCAGATCACTTGGGCTGGGTGTGACTACCTGTGAGATGTTGATCCTTGGCATCATGTTTTTTGAGTTTAGAGGTCACAGTGGGCTTCTCCAGCAGTGTCTTCGTGGGGAGGACACAGCCCTCAAGTTTAGCATAACCTATCTGGGTAATTAATGACTTTGTTCCCTTCAATAGATAACCTCTGTCATTCCTTCTGTCCCCAGTTACTGCTGAACAGATCTGGGACAACTTTGTACAGGCTGGAGAGGAGAAGCATTAATGGCAGTGATGGCTGTACCCAGCTATTCTCCAACCCCAGACCCTGTGCTGGGATGGGGCCAAGTGTGGGCAGGGAGCTCAGCACAGGTTTTGGTCTGAGGTTGTTGGAGGCATGGATGTGACTTGGGGAATTTTTCTGGGACTGAGCAGATGCTTTTCCATATGGTGTGTGGATGTGGTCAGGAGCTACCTGAGGCTGGAGGATCCTCTTACAGCCAATTGACCTCCCTTAATTTCCTCCATGTAGTAAAAATTGCTGCAAGGGGAAAGCATTTTGTTTCAGGTTGACAGGGAAAAAAAAAAACAACTAAGCTTTCCTGGTCTAATCTTGATCCAGTTGCAGATCCAGACTGTGTCTGCCTGGGCAGCGTCAAATAGCCAGGGATTACACCAGAATCCCTTCCCACAGCTTTCCTGGCAGAGGTGGGAGCTTGTGTATTTTGTATATTGTGACTCTCTTTATTAGCTCTTTCCCATCTTCCTTTCCTCCGCTCTGATTTTCACAGTCCCCACGTGGCTGTTTTTCACTGTACTGGCCCTCTGCTTTGGTCTTCAATATCCCTTTAAAAAAAAAAAAAAAAAAGAAAGAAGGCTGGCTGCTTTCCCTCTGCCTCCACAATGCTTGTTTTGGTCCGGTTTCTCCTTGGTCATGTTGGGAAGCTGTGGTGCTGGAGGCGGTCAGCCATGCAAGCAGAGAAGCAGCTCAGAGGGATGCTGAATGACTTTTCCATCCTTCCCTGTGGCAGCACTCTCCTGGGGCAGAGGAGGGACCTGGGCTGCAGGAGGAGGCAGCTCCCAGGGACTGGCACTGGCAGTCAGAGGAAGGTCGCACAGCCCTGCCACAAACTTCTGCTGTTACAAGGGCTTGGAGGATGATGTAGGGCAGCCACAAGGATTTTGGCAGTGGCCAGGAACTGATGTTTTGTCCGGAATGTCTTTGAGGCTTTGCAAAGGAATGTCCCCTGGACATTTCTTCTCATGCAGAATTTCACCCATGTTTCCTATCTGCCTCACGATGGGGCACAGAGAAAGCTGCTTTGCCACCCTTCAGCTGTGATTGACTTGACAGAAATACCAACAGGAGATACTGCAACTCAAAATTGTTTCTGCTGTTTCCCTTCTTGCAGGGAAGCTTGCAGGAGCCAAGGTGCAGTGGCAGCCCCAGCTGGACCCAGGGAGCGTGTGGTGCACACATGGTGCACGCAGTCAGTCCAGGCATTCTGCTTTCCTTCTTGGCTACACCCATCCTGTGCTGTCCAGCCCCCTCAGCACACTGGCAGCTGCTGGGTGAGGCCAGCAAGACACAGTGTAGGGCTGCAGTGGGGTGATGGCTTCCAGCCAGGATGTGACACCCAGAGCCAGCGGGGCAAGCTGATGGGAAGTGCATTTCCAACATCCCAGCCTGTGCCCGTGCCCAGAGACAAGTGCAGAGGAAGGAAAAAATGCTGGGAAAGGCAGCAGATAAGGGGTTGGTGGGGATGGCTGGAGCAAGGGGAGAGTCTCCTGGGCAGTGTGGGCTGAGCCTTGGCCCTGCCACAGACAGGCAGGATGTTGTATCCAAGTGGATGCATCCGTTTCTAACTTGGGGATTGTTATCTTCTCCCCAACATTTCTGTGGAGATGAACCAAAAAAGGGGGACAATGCCCAAGTTCTGCCCCCTCCTCACATCCCAGCTGGGATGTGCTCCATCTCTTGCCAGGTTGTTCTCATGGCTTTTATATTTTATCTCTGTCATGTTTAACATGATCCTTTTCTAGCTCGCTGGGGCTGCTTGGACAGATCATAGGATCATGGATTGGGTTGGGTTGGAAGGGGCCTTAAAAGATTGTCTAGTTCTACCCCTCTGCCACAGACAGGAACACCTTGCATTAGACCAGGCTGCTCCAAGGCCTGTCCAACCTGACCTCGAACACTTCCAGGGATGGGGCTGCCCTGGCTTCTCTGGGCGATCTGTGCCAGTGTCTTAATGCTGCACAGAGGCTCCCATGAGATTAAAAACATGAACACAATGGTGAGCCCCAGGAGGTGAAGATGGTGTTTGGGATCCCTGGTGTGGGGTGAGGGTATGGAAAGGTCAACTCCAGCTATTTAAACACCAGCAGCCACAAGCTGTGTCAGTGGCTGTGGCTCAGAGCCATGAGGAGGATGAGGTGGGAGGGTGCAATGGAACACCCTTGGCCCCTTGGCCTCACTGTCAGGAGGTGCACTGAACTGGTTGAAATGCTATGGTTTTGTATTTCACCCCTTTTGACGACAGTAAGTCAGCGTGGCTTTCTATGCTGACTGTGCAAAAGGTGTTTCCTGCTTTGAAAGTGGCTCAACGCAGCTTTTTGAGGAGCGCTAACAAAAAAATTGGAAAAGAGGACTTCTGTCTTAAGCAGCTGCTCCTTGCCAAAAGCTTTGAGCTCTCTCAGTCGTGTTTTCCCTTGGAAGGACTAAGCCCTCGTGGCAGGGCTGGCCAGAGAGCTGGGATCTGGAGGGAGCAGTGCCTGGGCTGCTGCAGATGGACATCCACCACCAAAGCAGCACATTGCCATGTCAGAAAACGGGATTCTCTGGCACACCACCCCTCAGCGCATCTGGGAAAAAAATTGCAGCATAATCATTGCTTAAATACTACCCTCCTTATTTGCCTGCTTTGTAAGACATCTTCCTGGGAATTCTATTATTCCCTGAAATTTAAGTATATTCCCCCATCCACATTTTTGGGCCCTCCAGAGTATATACACACTTCAGCCTGGAAAGCTGCTCATGCGCCCTGGGCTGCTGGCTGTAATTTGGGTTGGGGTTTGTTTGGTTTAGACATACTGTTGTTTCTTTTGTTTTTAAGATGCAAACCACACAATGAATTCCATGGATTCTGTGAGCAGTTATGAATAAATGGGGGTGAACAATTCAGGAAAAAAACCCCAAACAAATAGTTTGTTTGGTCACTTAACTCTCTTTCTTTGAACGTGTAGGCTGCTGTGCTCTTAACTGGAGCGGCTTGAGGAGTCACCCCAACCTTCACTTTTGTCACCTGTATGTTGCCACATCTGTGGCTGAGGGACGGGAAGAGGGAGGAAGGATATTACTTAAACCTCTAAGCATCAACTCATCCGGCTTAGTCTGCTTTTGGGATCTAAACTGACTTTATTAAGGAGTGTTTAATTGATTTTGATTAGCCTGCTGTTGTCGCCTCAGTGCAGACCAGGGGGGCTTACATAAGCCATTAATACCCTTGTGAGCGTGGCCCATGCTGCGGAATGGTTGGAGAGCTCAAAGCATCCCCGTGGTGCTGCCATGCAGTAGAGTTAGGATGGCACACACCTCAGCCTTTCCCTCTTTATCCAGAATATGCTTAGAGACAGCCAAAGCATTGAGAAAGGAAGGTGATCTGGAACAGTGATGGGCACAAGTGCTCTGAAAGAGGGTGGCCTGGTAGTTTACACCCATCTGCTTGTTCAGATAATTCCCACTTGCCATGCTCAGGCCTGCCTTCTGTACACCCCAAGGCTCCCCTCTTTGTCTTTTATACACCTTCTTATTTTAAACTTTTTATTTTTGGCCTTTTTTATTTTAAACTGTCTGGAAGGTTGGAAGAACTTCTTCCAAAGACATGGAATTGCTCTGGGACTTTTTTTCTGGAGGGTGAGCTCTGCCCAAAGGTGCAAACAGTTAAACATTTATATTCAGGTGTGCATGAGTCCTGGTGGCACAAGCATTAACTTTAATGATGCTTGTATATTATGGCCCAAATGTTATATCCCAGCCCTGGTTATTTGATACAGCCGTTCCTTGTGCAAAACCAGGGATAAACTAACCTATTCCTCAGGCAAAGGTAAGGTGCAGGGAAAGACGTTGAGGAAAAGATTTTAGAGGAGATACCCACCATGGAGCGCTCCGGCCAAAGCACAGATTGAGGCAGGAGAAAAGCATGGTGGCTGTGCTGATCTTTATCAGACGATGGTCCCAATGTCACCTTTACTGCCCATAACAATCCAGTAACAGCCCAGTGGTGCACGGCACCCCACATGCACACTGGGTTGCCTGTGGGGCACCAGGAGCTTCTGCATGTTCGATGGGTTTGTGTACAGATGTTTGGAGGAAGTGTTTACACCATTGCGTGCCTGCGCTTACAATGTATATGGTACATATGGGCATAAATCAGTGCCTTGACAAAGCAAGGCAAAAACATCCCAGCTGGCTGAGCAAACCCCAAGAGCACATTGTGCTGCTACTGTACGGCGACGGCTTTGATTCAGCACGAGTTTGCTACCGGCCTGGAGGATTTTTCCCAGGCCTGGGCTGGGTGCACATGGCCGGGCTGGTTTGCGTCAGCCGCTGACGCACGTCCGGGCCCCGCGACGCGGGTCTCGCGTGTGCTGCCCGTGCTGGCAGCTCTGTGGTGGCTGGAAGAAGCAGGGTGAGCCGTGGCACGGCGGGGCACGGCGCCCAGGGAAGGCCGAGCCCCTTGCGCAAAGCGTGGGCGCCCGCCAGCCGCTGAGGAGCGCTGGAAATACTGAAAATACTGAGAATAAATACCCGGGCTGGGCCAAAGGAGAGGTTGCAGGTGCCAAGCGGATCACTATGAAGCTGCGTGCGAGGGGACTTCGCTCCGGTGCCCGTGTTAGGTGCTGCCATGCACCTGAGGGCGATGGGGAGGTGAAAAGTGGGTTGCTGGCCTGGCCGGTGGCAGGATGGCTCTGTTTGGTGTCCTCGTGGTGGGGCATGGAGGGGTTTTGCAGTGGGATGCAGAGGAGCCGTCCTCTCCGAGGTTTCTGCTTTCAGTGTGGTGATACTCGATTCCATGCTGGCTTTTCCGGGCATCTGCCTACGCCTTTGCCCTGTGGGGAGCAAGAACTGTGCTGATCCACTGGTGCCCGAGGGTGTCCCAGGACGCAGATCAGCAGGAAGAGGGGAGAGGTGGCTTTCCTTCCCCCGGATCGCCTTTCAGCCCTGGTGCCAGGCCAGGACCACAGGTAACGCTGATGGTACAGGGGCAGAGTCAGCCTTTAAAAGGGAGAGGTTGCATCATGCAGGGCTGGGCGGGCCTCGGGAGGCAGAAACCTCATCTGTTAAACATATACCGCCCCCCCTCCGCCGGAGAACATTCAATCCTCTCTTTGATGGACGTCCAAGAAAATACTTCTTCCACATCCTAAACTTGTTAGCACCAGTTAATCATCTTAACCTTCTTCCCCTCCGAACACACTCCGATGAGTTTCCCATCGCTGGCAGCTGTTAAAGACGCAGCGACGCTTTTTGCGCCAGCCTTTGCCGGCGAGCTTACGGACATTAATTATTAAACCTCCCGGCTGGGTGTCCCCGGCTGGGAGAGCAGCAACCCACACCTAGTGCTGAAGCCCCTTCAAAGTGATCATCCTGATGAGTCACTTTGAGGGTTGGATGCACCTGATGCAGCTCTCCCTTCCAGGAGCTATACCAAGTCTGTGTCCCTCTGCACATGGCCTCTTTGGCGTTATGAATGCACTGTGAAGCAGAAGCCCTGGAAAATTGTTTGCATTAGAGTGATGCTCAAACATCCCAGAATAACGTTGCATAATGCCAGCAGCATGATGGTCAGAGGGGTTGGAGAGATGTGCCCATCTGTGGTGTCTGTGCCATGCACCCAGTGAGAGGAGTGGGCTGTGACATGACACCTGGGCATCTGCCCTTCACTGCATCTGGCAATTTCTCCCCTTTCCAGTCTGGAAACCCCTTTGTTGCCCATTACGTGTCTTTGGTTTTCCCCTCAAAATAAGGTTGTGTTTCAGATAGAAGAAAGGTACATCCATCCCCTCTGCAGTGCCCAAGGCTCTGGTGGGGCGGTGATGTGCCCTTTGATGCTGTTTACCTCTTGCACGTAAAGGATTGGGTGGCAGCCCGCTTGCATGGGCTCCCTGCACCAATTCAACCCCTCACTCCCCAAACCAGGGCTGGGATGATTCCTGTTCTGCTTGCCAATTATGTTCTATCCTGGCTGCTGAGACTCGGTGTCTGTTTCTTCCTCATGCAATATCTTGGGTGAGCAGCACTGCAGACAGGCTGTGCAAGCAGGCAGTAATTAAATCAGCATATTCCCTGGGGAGGGGCAGCTGATTAACAGCACATGGGGGGCTGAGGCACACACAGGCAGTATCAATCCATCGCTTGCCTCACTCCTCTCCCTTAGGATGTCTGGGTTTTTTTCTTTTTGCTTTTCTTCCCCCCCCCCTGCCCCCCCTTTCTTTCAAAGAGAAAATGAAGATTATATCAGCTGAACTGGAATCTGAACTGACAGAGCTTTGTGCGAGGGACTTGTTTATTATGATTTGGTGCTGCTCCGGGCAGTGTGTCCGCCTTGCTGGGGACCACCCAGCTGTCCCATCCATACCAGGCTCTCCTTGCTAGGTGGCTCAACCAGCAGCAGGTAGAGGACCTTTTGGAAGGGCTCTTCCAGAGGCTGAACCTGGTACTGGAATGCAGCACTGGGTGGATGCAGCCAGATCCTGGTGGCTGCTCTTTTCTTGTCCTTCTCTGTCATCTGCTGCTGCTGTCCAAGGGAGGAGATGTTGCTGGAGGCAACAGCAGCTGCTGGGAGTTGGCTTCGTCCCTAACAGAGCTGAAGAACACAATGGGCTAGGATTTTTAAAATCCTTTTTCTTGTTTCGTTTTTAAATATTAGCTCCTTATTAGAGTGATTTTGACAGCAAAGAGGGAGTTGTTAAGTCTCCCAAAATGGCTGTTCTTGCCTACAGATTAACTTCCCCTTAGACCCTAGGACATATAAGTACCACACACATGAAAGAGGGGTTGAAACCCCAAAAGCACCCACAGAGCTTACACGTCTCTCTGCCTCCCTGGTCACAGTGAGGGAGCCCCATGTCAGCTCTCTGCTCAACAGGGAGCAGTGTACCTGGCTCTGACCCATCTGAAACCTCTTCTCTCTGACCTAGGGAGAAGCTGTGGTATTCTGAGGCTCTTTGCCATCCCCTGTGCGGTGTGATTTAATGTGAGCTTTAAAACAGGAGAGGGTCAAGAAGTGTGTTTTTGTTCTGAAAGGTGTAGCCTTGTGTTTTTTAGTTTATCCCCAGTTTGTTCATGCGTGTAGTGATCTCTTGCTTATGGATGACCTGAGTTCTTATAGAAAATGCTTATTTTCTGGGGAAGTAGGTGGAGATGGGGGTTATCAAGTGTGGTTGTGAATATTTCTGTCTCTGAATTCCAAAGCCATCCTGGATGGATCCCCATGCTCTGCTGTTGCACTTGGTGCGCAGGGTCCTGGAATTTCCTGGGACGGTGATGGGAAGTGGCTCTCAGGCCCTGTAGGAAGGGAAGCTACAAACATGTGGCTCTTGGCTCAAGGGCTGGTGTGGGGCATGCGCTACCCCCAGCCCACATGGTTTGGCATGCATTCAGCCATTCCTCCCTCCTCCACATGGGTTTTTCTACGTGCCTTTCCCATGCAGCAAACTGCTGCAGACCTTGGTTCTCATTCCTCCGCTTTGCTCTCTTCTTTTCTAGAACAGTGAGGGTTTCCTGTTTTGATTGAATTTGCCTCTTTAGCAGTGGGTGAGGAGCCTCAAACTTTTTTTACCAGGTGTACCACAAGGTCCATGTACTTTGGAGAAACTTCTCTCTAAATATAATGCCCTTTTCCCCTCGTGCCCTCAGGGCCTTTCCTTTTGTCTGGGAGGAAGAGCTTCAGAGTAATTAATGTCTAAATGTGTTTGGTTTTCCTCCAAGTTGTTTTTTCTCTGATCAGGGAAGAAGGGAAAGTATTTCTTGTCCATTTCCATTGTGTTCTCTTTTCTATTTGAGATTATAATGGGATTTCTTGCTACCTTAAAAAATAGCCACCTGTATGACTAAACAAGAAAAAATCTTGCCCTCTCAACCAAATGGAGGTCCTGACAGAATTCAGCAAATGTACTGAATCAAATTTGCCATGTTGGGAAGATGAGAGAATACAGGTGCCTTCCAGACCATGCTCAGCGGGAGGCAGCAGTTGGTTGGGGTTCCTTCTTTGCCTTTCCACTTGGATGGCTCTCTCCATAGTGTGTGCTGTGCATCTGGTGTTGGCACCAAGGCAGCAGGGAAGGGATCTGCATGCTCAGTTTATTCTAGGTAAGGGAAGCCATCAGTCCTTTATCCCTGTAAGCCAACGCAGGTTGTCTCCATATGTGCTGCCCCAGCCTGGCTCCCGCTGGGCACGGCGTAGCCAAGCCAAGCCAAGCCAACCTCTCCAGCTTGAGATGTGCTAAAAAGTATCAGCTAGAGTTGGCTGGATGAATACTCTCCTCTTCTGCTCCATAAAACACACTGAGCAAACCCACTCAGGCTCATAAACCCCATCACATTTTTCCTTTTGAAAGAACTAGCATCAGCCCCACTCCCCTCCACATGCTCTGTTTGGAAACAAGGCGACGCATCAGGAAGAGCCTGAAGGAAGAATTTATGGTGTCTCTAATTAGTCAGTTTGTTCCATCCTTGAAGGAGAGGATAACGAGTGACAGGGATGCATTGCTGGCCTCTGGAGGAAGAGCACTGTGGCTAGGCTCATGTCCAACTGCTGATAGGGTAATTAGTGGTAACTGGGAGCTATCAATCATCTGGGGTGGAAAAATGTCTGGGCTAAAGGAAAGACCCTCCCAAACATTTTCATAACTCAAAAGGGTGTGAGACAGGGTCTGGAAGACAGTACTGGCAGTCCGTGAGGTATTTGAGGAAGAAGTCTATTAAAAGATAAATTGAATACAATGGTCTTTTGTTTGTCCCTGGGTAGGTGACAGAATTTGCTGTTATAAAACTTGCAAAGTATTTTGGAAGGAGGAAGGAAGAAGAAAAGAGTTAGCAGATGGAAAAGGGAGAAGAATAACAAAAATTGGGGGGAGGGGGATAAAAAAGTAACAGTGCACTAGTTATTAAAATTAGCTGTTAATTGCAAAAATTACATAGGGTTAAAAATAATTATGCAATTTACCAAGTGAATAAAATGCGCCATTTTCTTTTGAAGTGCATGAGCAGAGAATTTATTCAAATAATTATTAGCTATAGTAAGGTCCAACTTTCTACTTTCCCCAGACAACCACATTATGAGAGGGATTGTAACTTGCAGCAGGAAGTAAAAATGCCACTGATTTTGGTTTTTGTTTCACCCAGCCATGATTTACTTTGGCCATTTTTTCCTTGTGGTTCCTTCCTAATTCTGCAGCTCTCTGAGGAACAGGGCTTGTGCTGGGCCTGGCTGATTGCTGAAGAAGTGGCCAGCTCCTCGGTGCAGAAATGAGAGACTCCTCTTGAACAACCAGCTGCAATTTTCAAATTGGTTTGGATCTCTCCAGAGCTTTCAGCTGCCACCTTCTTATTCCTGGTGTGGAAGAGGATGTATTAGGGTGGGAGCTCCACGGAGGTTATCAAACATCTGCCAAAGGGTAGGGATAGTTGGAGTCGTGCCTTATGGAATTGGCATGCGTGTTTCAGACTAAGAGTTGTGAGGTGCTTCTGGTCCTCGGGTGTTTGAGGTGAATTTCAAAAACACAGAAGGAGCTGGGGAGTTGGTGGGGTAGTTCCCTGGAGAGCAGGAGCAGGGGAAGAAATTGAGAAAATTCTGCAGCCTGACAGAGAAACTGTTGAAGGCACGAGTTGGAGTTGCCCCAGTGCAAAGGAGCTACCAGAAGAGATCAGCTAAAAAAAAATAAAAATCATTAAGTCCTCATCAAGGTGAAATTTGAAATGGGAGGAAAGTAAAGCTGGAAGGCTTTAAAGAATGAATGGGTATGCACAATGAAAATCTGAGGGCCCAGGGTGATGTGGGACTGTCAAGGACACCAAGAAAAGGCTGAAGTTGTTCCTTGTGGGTGAGGAGACCTTCCTCCTCACCAGAACATGAACGCCAGTCACACCCGACAGCGAGGACTTCTTAAAGAAAAGAGCCTTTGAGGGCTCATAGGGAACAAGTGACATGTCAGAGCATAAGGGCAAGGCAGAGGTGGTGACAGGGAGGAGATCATTGTCCCTCTGTGAGTAAGACCCTGTGGATAAGGTAAACAGACGTGATGTCTTCTGCCTTCACCAAGTTGTCTGCCATTGACTCATGCAGTGAGCTGGGGAGGCAGTTGCTGTTTGAGAATTACTTTTTAAGACACAAAAAGGCCACTGAGGGGGAGCAATGAGAACAACCAGAGGTCCAGAAAACACGGCCTCTCTGGAGAGACTGGAAGAATTATGTTTTGTTTAGTCTAAAGACAAGAGAAGATTGAGGAACAGGACAGCAGACATCAAACACATGAGGTAACCGCAAAAAGGAGAGAAATAAAAAAATTCTCTTCTTTGAATTTGCTGTGCATCAGAGGTCACCGACTGACTTAAACAACAACACTGGAAATTTTGGGTAGTCTCTAAGAAAGATAATAAATATGGCCTTATGAATCAGGGCTTGGGTATTGCCTGGACTGGATTACTGGGGAAACATGTGGTGTCCCTATCCCCAGAGGACAGCAACAGGTTAGAGAAATATTTGCCCAAATGGGCTAGGTACAGACTTTTTATTCCTTTGGTTGCTTTGAAGATGTTCCCTCCTCAGTTTCGTGTCACTCTCATTTCATGGGAATCCTTTAATCTCTGTTTGGTTTGCTCAGGGGAGGCAGAAGGGGAAGAGAAAGGGGGATAGTCAAGAACAGTGGTTTTGGGCTGGTGATTTGCTGGAGCCTGGGGGCACACTGGCTCTTTGGCAGAAGGTGGTGGAGTGGAATGAGCCTGCCACCATAAGGTTTCCATTTACCATCCAGGGGTCTGCACCACTACTGGAAAACCTTGGGGGGGCCTTCAAGCATGAAAACCCACTGGGTGAGCTGACCCTGGGAGTCTTTCCCAGCCTGGATTTCTCTGCTTTCTGTGGTGCTAAGTGCTTCAGCATGGCAGGGACAAATGTGATTGTTTGCTGCTTGGGAAGAGCTTGCTGATCCATGGACGCCTGCCCAAAACAAGCACTGTGCTGCCTGGCATTGGCCATCCCACCATCTCTCCCCTGACAGTGCCAGAGGTGCTCTGTTTGTCTGGGTCCAGCCAGCACTGTGTGGGCCCTCTGCTCTTGACCCTTTCTTGCCCTTGGTTTTTGCGAGGGGCTCTCCCAAATGTTTGTCAGAAGATTTCTGCTTGTCTATTGTTGAGCACTTTAATTTGCCTAACGGGCTGGCTGTGGTTATGCCAAAGGCCCCACTTACCCTTATCAGATTCTTCTGTCTCTGGAGGCTGACTGGCTCCTGTTGTCCCTGTTTTGAAACGAGCAGAGATATTTGGAGATGCACTTGGGATCTGTGATTAAACTCTGCTATCAGACCCCCTCTTTTATTTTTGAAACTAATGCTTAATCACATTAATTTTTCTGTGAGGCTTCACCTTGGTGTCTGCTTTGATGGACTGGACTTTTTTTGGTGCTGTGCTTGTGGCCTTCTGCTTGGCTTGGGCTGGTGGTGATGGTGTGCTGGGATGCTCAGAGTGCCTGAGCAGTGACTTTCATCCTCAACAGCTGCTGCTATTAACTGCCGAGTCTCAGTGATGTCATGGGTTTGATTTTGGGGGTGAGCTTGGATGACTGTCATAACCTGTTGCCTCAGCTTAGCGTTGGTCAGATTTTTTGGCAGTGGAATCCTGATGGTCCTTTTACTGTCCAACATTTCTGCATTTCTGTTCTTTGAAGAACCTCTTGCCACTCTGCAAGGCTGTAGCCAAGAAGGGAATGTTTTAGGGATGGAGGAGCCTGGCCTTTTGCAAGGGCCTTCTGCTTTCTGGACTGAGTTACCCACATGGATTGTCTGCCACTGCTGACAAAACCTGAAGCGAAATTACAGGAGGCTGTGCTTTGGGCAGTCAGTGTTCAAAATTTTCCTTATTATTTTCAAGATTTTTTTGTCTTTAATTCCACTGAGAGCTGATGATAATAATGAATTATAGCAAGGCACATGGCATTTTTGCCTTTTTGTTTGAAGTTCTGTGAGTTAGTGTTCCCTCCGCTGCCCCCTGCATCATTTGCCCCCTGATGGAGGTTGGGAAATTGGCTCTAGAAGAATATGAGTACTCTGGATCAGTTGTGTGAAAACAGCAGCATGGCCAGTGTTTAAAATAGGCCAGACCCATCGTTTGTGCTCCGTGCATTGAACTGGGCCATGCCTGCTCTGAAATGGGGTCAGTCTGCACTGAATACCCATGCAGCCATGAATTAGGGGTTCCATGCCACCTTGGGTAAGGTCATGCTCAGGCCGCTGACATTTTAATCTGCATTTCATAACCAATTGCCTGGGCACAGCTATCTTGTTATCAATTAACATAGCCCTGAATGTCAGGAAGTAACCGTATCTCTCCAACTCCCTAAGGCTGGCTTCTGGGTCTGTGAAATGGCTGGATTTCCTCACAGGGATGGATTACATGTTTACATCTTCCCTGCTGCCGGAGTGTATAAGTGAGAATGACCCAAGTAAGCAACAATAATATCTTAATCTTTTGTATGCTATACAAGAGGGGGAAAAAACCCCTTTGCATGTGAGCTCTTGGAGCAGGCTGGAAGATGCACACATAGCAGACCCTGTACTTCCTGAATCCAAGAAATTGGAGGGAAAAAATTAAGCAACAGCATTTGGGAACCTTTTGGGAATGGACACTTTTCCAGACTTCAGGAAGTGCCCGTAAGTGGATGAGATCATTTCAGTGATCCTCGTGGTCCAGAGAGCACTGCCATCTCAAGTGGGAGAATATCTCTGTCATCAGCAGAAGGCCTCTCACCAAACCTGCTCCTCTACACCCAGCTTGTAACATCGGATAGTCTGGAACACGAGACTTTCCAGATTAGGATAAATTTCACCCACTCGCAAAACTAAGCCTCTCCTTTTCTGAGGCCAAAGAGGCAACAGCGTGGAGGGTGGCATTTTATCTCTCTCAGTGAGTGAGAGAAAAGGAATCATTGCAGTTCTGTTGTGGTCAGTGGCTGGTTGAACGGGCCATGAGGAAGGTCAAGTGAGCAGAGGCCTTGCTGTTCACCACAGGTGTGGTCCTCCTGTGTGCGAAGTGAGGTGGACCTGCCCTTAGGTGGCTGCTCATTTGCTAGCTTGGGTTACGGAAAGGCAGAGCTTCTTTAAGGAAGTTTTCTGTCGGTATGAAAACCAGAGCAGCTGAGAAGGGACAGTGCAGATGGTGCTAATTTCCAGAGGCCATATGTTTGGAGGGACCTTGGGTACCCCTACAAGAATTCTTTGTTTTCTCAACGCTCAGTTTCAAAGGTACTCTGGAGGTCTCCTCTTTGCAGGAGACCACTGCTTCCTCCCACTCGTCCACTCCTGACACGTTTTCTCCATCCCCTCCCTCCATCCCCTGCTGCTCCACAAGCCTCACAGCTGGATAAACAGCACTTACAGTCACTTACAGCCCTCCAGTGCCTTCCAGCACGGAGAGATTCTTCCTGAGCAGCCCGTCGTGGGCGGACGGTCGTGCTGCAGCCCGCGTGCCAGCACCGGCATCGCTCTGGTCCCAGTGAGATCAGGTTCAAAACACACAGGGTCTGGAGGTGCTAATTACAAGTGTGGGTTCTCTGTCCGTGCAGGGCTGAGGAATTTGGTGATCTGGAAGCTCTGGGTCTGTCTGCTGGCTGGGCTTCCCTGTGGAGTGGGCTTGGAAATGTTCACAGTGGCTTTTATCGCTTCTCTGTTGACTCATCCTTTCTCTGTTGACTGTATGGAAAGGGGATCTAGCTCATCTCCTGTGCAGCATCACCTCTGTCTCACCCCAAAAGAGCCTGCTGTAAGGAGAGGAGGAACCCCCAGTATGTGCGATTTGTACTTGTGGCTGTCAAAACCATTGGCTTCCAATTGTTTGTGGAGCCCTTTGGAGTTCACCTCCAAGACCTGGCCCACGTGGAGGCAAGCAGGCCAAGTTTCCATGTGGTTGCCCCAAATTGGCTGGACCTGCAAGAGGCATGTGACACGGGGGACTATGTGCAGTGGTGGTGGTGTGACTCTGTTGCAGTTCAGGGGGCTTTTGTAAAGGGTCCCATGCAGCCTTGTCAACTTGTGGGTTTGTTCCCTTGGCTTGCAGGGTTGTCAGCGTCCCTGTCCGGGCCAGAGTAGCTCTGCCAGAGCTTTGGCCTGGGCTGAGTTCACTGCACTGCCGACTATTGGAGCTGGTGAGAGTAGAGGCTCAAGTATCTCCCTCCTCCTTTACCCACTCTTTCCTCTAATGTGCATCAATTTACTACTTGTATTAAGGACCGAGCCTCTTTAGAACCTCTGCTCCCCCTTGTCATTTATCACTGTGACAGAATATGACCGAAGCATTTTGCTGAAGCTTTATTTTGCTTTGTAAAATCCCCTGTGCTTTGCAACAGGTTAGCCAGCAGCACCTCCTCCCTTCCTGCTGTCTTTAGGACATCTTTTCTCCTACTTCTCCTCCTCCTCCTCCTCCAGCCCATGTGAGATGATGTTGCTTTTGGAAATGCCTCTGTCTGAGGGCTTTGCTTTCTCCTGGGTTACACAGATGATCCCAGCATTTGAAGCCCAGTCCCTGGATGTTCTCTCCCGACTGACTTATTGCAGCCAAGACTGTGTCCCTGCAGCTCACTGAGGAGTGTTTACACAAGACTGTGCAGTCCCCTTCACATAGCCATTAATTTCATAGGGGGCATGTAACAGAGATGGGCCTCCACTGCTCCTCCTGCCTTTGATCTGTGTGGGGTGTGTGGCCCAGAGCTGCTGGCATTGCTGATTTACTCCGCTCTGTGGACCGAGCTTCTGGAGCAAACAAGAGCTCGTGTTTGCTCTCAGCGGTATGGCAATACCACTACAGGCTGTGCTGCTGGCTGGTTCTGTTTGGGCTGGAAGGCCAGTCATGTCCTTAAATTTTTCTTTTAATGTTAGCTGAGCAGTTGAGTTCATGCAATCCATGAGTGCCCCAAATCCACGCAGACAGGTAGGTGGGTTATTAAGGGTCTGCAGCGTTGCTAATGGAAATAAAGTCCGTGTGTTGGCAAGCTATAAGCATTGACCTTGTGACAGGGCACTCAGTCTGAAACAAAATCTCTCCAAAACAGTTCTCTCACAGAACTTTATTGTCATCCAAGCCAGACTCAGAAAACGCTCTCTCTCTTTATTTTGTTTTTTTTTTTTTTAATTTTTTTTCTTTCTTTTCTGCCAGTCTGGCATAGACTAGGATTCCAGCATGAGTCTGACCTTGCTCTCCTAAATGAACTGTCTGATCAGAAGCCCTTTTGTTGTTTAGACTTGGTGTACCAAGCAGGACAGTGACCTCAGCATCAACACCGGAGGTGGGTGATAGCCAGGCCAACCAAATCTGGGTTGTCCCTGAGTTCCTGTCCTAAATTTGATTTGAGTTGTTTTGAGTTGTTGGGCCTTTCAGCTGCGAGTGTTGACTTTAGCTCTGTCAGCCATCATAAAAGGGGTTATTATTTTTTGTATTTTAACCAAAAGTTACATTCCAGAGGTAACCTCTTCTGATCAGCCGCAGTAAAAGCTGAGTCTAACAGTGGCATTCGACAGGGCAGTTTCAGGTCACCAAACCTGGTATGAGAGAGTCATGCTAAGTGAGAGATTTCTAATGTGGAAAATGTGTGTTCATCCCAAGTCTCCAGTTTCTTTTGTGGACATTCAGCCAGGGGCATTTTCAGGATGACGACGTATTCCGCAGGTGCTCGCTGTGACATCTGCCTCCCGTGCAAAGAGGAGGTTGCTGCCTGTTATCTGTCAGCTCGCCTGTTATACTGCTTAGCCTTTACTTCTTGGCACTCTGTGTGAAGAGAAAAGAAAAAAAAAAGAAAACAGAAAGTCTGTAAAGTATGGAAAATGTAGGAACCCCTGACAGTTGTATGGTTTGTCTTGCTTCTCCCACAGAGAGGAAACCACAAAATAGTGAGTCCAGGGGTTTCTTTCCACACACACAATATCTGTCAGGATTTTGAGGAATTTTCTGGGAACTGATGAAAGAAATGTTCTGTTTAAACCCTGACATATATATTGTACAACCATCCTGTATAAGGGAGATGCAGTGTTCCACGCTGGCAGGTTCCAAAGAAAGATTTCCAAAATAAAAGAAGCCCAAAGGATTTGAGGGAATTTCTTCCGAGAGGGCAGGTTGGCTTCTATGGGATCAGAAGCAGAAGAAAAGGGGAACATTTGCTTCTATGAAAGAGAAAATGTACCTGATGTCTTTAATAGCTGTAGTTTCCTTGTTAACTATTTCACGTCTTTGCAAAATCACTGATGCTGGTGGGAAATGGGTAGGAATTTTAGCAGCAAAGCGACTCTTGCCTCCTCAAAGTCAACTTTCTCAGCCCCCAGGGGTGGGCAGGATGTGAGGAAGAGTCCTATAAATAGCAAGTTCCCCACTCTCATGGGTGCCAAGGACCAAAACTGAGTTCGACAGTGCTAAGAGCCTGACCTGCATGGCCTTCCCAACACCCAGGGCTCTGACAGGGCTGTCAGAGGCTGCCCTGCACTCGGTCACTTGGTCACCAAGTTATTAGCAGCTGCTAATTGTGGGGACACCTTAATTAAGAAGCAGGGAGCTCGTGAAAGTGCATCAGCAAATAGGAGCAGACTGAGGATTAAGCCCAAAAGATGGTGCAATGTTTTTTTTCCTAGCTCTTCTTGTTAGGATTTATTGCATTAAAAATAATTTCATTATTTTTTATTTTTCTTCTCTCTTTCAGGTCCACCTGTAAGTACCAAACCTCTACGGTTTTAGAAGCTGCTGACATGGAGTCTGTGGGGCATGAACCCGCAGCCTCCTGTCTGTGGTGTCTGGTGTGGTATCCACCTTTGCAGTCCTGGCAGCCTGGGCTATCCCAAACAGCAAGTACTGCGGGAGCTCAGGGCTGGATTGGGGTGGGATTGCTCTTGGCTGCAGCTCAGCCTCTGAGGGGGAGCTGGAGGGAGCACAGGGATGGGGCCATGGCAAATTCACGTGGTGCAGAGATCTGTGTGTTACCAGCTGGCCCCGCAGCCTCTGGGGGAACCGGCTCTATGTGCTTCACATGCATGGGATGCCACGTGCTGAATGAGATGTGTTTGCAGGAAAGGGAAAGATAGATCACAAACACATGGCAGGGGCTGAGCTGGAGGGACTTGTTCCCTGCTACTCACCCGGACTGGCTGAACGGCCAGGCCTTCAAGTATAGCTGTGCAACTATCAATTTCAGAGGAAAAATTGTGTTGACAGCTTCCTTTTCAAATGTTAGCTAATGTAAAACCTCAGCGCAGACAATTTGGGCTTCAGGAAAATAGCTAGGTTATTGCAGAAATTTTCTTGCAGCTATTAGGAGACCCACAGTGAACCAGGAGCAGCAATGCAAGGACTGAAGCCTTGTATCAGCAGCTCTCAGGATTATAAAGAAACACTGCATTGTCTCTAGCATGCTCCTTCCAGAGGAAATGGTTTATACCCGTGTTACAATAGAGGGACTATTCAGGGTTTCTGCGAAGGAACATGAAAAGTTAAACATACGGTAGTCATCTTTTGTCTGTTCACGCAAAAATGTCTTAAACAGTTTGCAGATGACGTTCTGAGTAGTGGTTGCTGCACAACCTATTTTCTTTCCCCTTTCATCAGGCTGAAATGCTATAGACTGAACTCCCACAGATATATGAGCACAGACCTATTTAATGACAGCAATCTTCCAAAAAGTTGCACCTCCTAGGCCAAAGGGTCTGAAAGCATTTCACAGCTGGAAACCCTGATCCACACAAACCTTCAGCGATAGCTTGTCCCAAGGGTCTTTCGGGACTGGCTGCTGAAGTGGATGTACTTCAACATTAGCTGTGGCTTTCTGGGAGAACAGCAGTTCTCTGCAGGCAGCTGCAGCTGGGTCCTCTGCCACTTCAGCCCACATGTTAGCACTAAAGGGATGAGGTGGGCACAAAACTGGTAGTGGTGCTGGCATTTCTACTGTTGCTGTGAGAAATTAGAGAGAAATCACTAGATCAACACAGGCGTCTTCTAGAGAGCAGCCAGTGCCTTTGTGGGGTGAGGAAGGCGCACGCTCCAGGCTTCCTCTGCAGCAAATAAGGGTTAGAAACCTAATATTGTAATGAGAGATTGAAGCCTGGCAGAAGCACACGGGACCACCAGAGAAGTGCTGACATTGTATGCTACCGTATCCTGGCTTATTGCGACCCCCTGAACCTGTCTCTGCAAGCAGCCTTCTAGGGCAGACTGTGAGGAACACTACAGCCAGTGGAAATAGCAAGAGGAAGTTGGGCAGACTGAGTGCTCTTAGCCAATGTGGAATTTGTCTTGGACTAGTAGGACCCTCATCTCATTCAGGACCTCTTGGGTTTCTGATCAGCTGGCTCAGTCACTGTGAGCGAAAGTTCAGCTCCGAAGAGCCGAGTGAGTCCTACGTGTCACCATAAGAAATATTCCCCCATCCCTCCATATTTCTCCTGATTGAAGTGGAAATGGTTTTGTGAGCAGCAACCTGGGCTCCTGCCTGGCTGACTGTCATACACATTGTTCTGGACAGCAACCCCAAAGCAGTGACCACCCCACATCTCTCCTATTTTTGTTTCCCAGCTTGCAAAAGAGACAACACGCTCTGTGACAGGGCTTAGCTCCCAGTGCTGGTGTTGGCTTGAGTGTGGAGATGGGCAGAAATACTCATTAGAAATTCACCGAGCCCTGCTCGCAGTCTAGGACAACAAGGACAAAAGCCAGGGAAATGGATGAGCAATACCACAGCAGCAAAAGGGAACTAACTTCATGTTCTTCTCTTGCCCAACCAACGCTTCCACCCTTACTCATGAAGTCAGTCAAGGCTTTGGTGAAGGCAAGGGCAACCCGCAGTCATGTAAGATATTTGATGAGATTGGGACTAAAAGGGGCGAAGGAAGGAAGTGATGAAATCGTGCAATAGTCCTTTTGCTGTCTGGACCACATCCGAAGCAAATGATCCTCTCACGGACATTTTCTCTCCCATTTCTGATCATGCAACATTTCTGTGGCAACTACAGCAATTCCATACATGAAAAAATAATATCTAGCAGATGGAAGCTGAGGAAGAAAGTCGAAGCCCTGTAATTAGCTTGTTCTCCGTGGATTTGCAGATACCTTCGGAGCTCGTGTGGAGAGCTGTGGGTAGAATCGTGCCAAAAGGAGAGAAAACTTCACAAGCAGGAGATTAGGAAACCAAAGCAATCAGAGCTGATGGTCAAGGAGCTGTGGACAGTTTTTTTTTAACCATTCTGTTTCCTAAACCATTCCATGTGATTCCATGTCTTTATCAAGCCCTTCCTTCAGAGTTTGAGGCTAGCTTTTGCTGTTTTGTTCCAGGGCCTCACAGAAGGGCCCCAGCTCCTGGTAAATACTTCATTATTTCTGTTTCATCCCCTCATTCTTTCTGTCTGGCAGTACTTTGGTCAGGAGGCCTCCAGCATTCATAAGGTGGTAGAAAGCAGACTTGCATAAAAAATGCGACATGGAATGGAATATTGCAAACAGGACATGGCCCAAACAGAGCAGGGACCACAGCAGCTTTGTAGGTCCAAACTTAAAGGGTAGCATAATGCTCATGAACCCTCCTGGGTGTGGGAAACACCACTTTTGAAGATATCTTTGAAGGTCTGGTTGAAGAGGCAGAGTGTTCAGTGTTCTCTCTGATGGGCTTTGCTAGTTGCAGCAGGATTTAGAAGGCCTAAGTCACCTTGGGACAAATGCAAAAATCCATAACAACAGTATCTGCATCTGAGTTAGTCATGACTGAGGAAGGAGCGTGGGTTTTGGAATTACAGCGGCGTGATTTCCTGGTGATGTTCCCTGCTCCCCAGGCTGCGGCTCACCTGGAGACTGCACGAGCCATAACAGGCAGTTTCCCAGTGAAGGAAATGCAAACTGTGCTGCTGGCTCTCCCCTGACTCAGGACAGAGGCTACTGGTTGCTTTTCATGCTCTTTTAACTCTGATGTGGGAGCTTCAGGCAGCTTTTCATGACTCTGTAACCAACCTACGTGGTATCGTCCACCCACCCACGAGTGCTCTTTGCTGTCTCCTTGTCACAGACAACCTTTCCTTATGGACATCTGGCATTTATTTGCTGTCCTACCGGGAGCTCCCCCTTTGCTGCTGTTGCTTGGAGGGCTGTAACTCTGCAGTCACATACCAGACACGGTGCAGTCATGTACCACTGCAGGTACTCACTCACGGGAGACCTGACACAGCTCAGCCCTGGCCTTGGGCTCTTCCTGCTCGGCCACCAGCCACAGCAGAGACACAAGAAGCAAATTCAGCTTTTACCTCAAAAGCCACGAGGGAAATCAGCCTGGGCTCAGCTCTGGAGGAAAGCAGCATTTAAGGGACTAAAAGCAGAGGAAAGCTCAGTGTTATGTTTTCCAGCAGCCACAAAGTAATCCCAGGGCCAGATGCCGACACCGGGAGTTCCGCTCACTGCTGGCATGCAGAGAAAGGCAAATATTAGCAGGACTAAGAACCCACCTAAAACCCTAGAAGAAAGCAGTTTCCCATAATATATCCCCCACAGAACTTAAAATCAAGCAGCTGGTCAAGGTTTCATCCATTTGGAAGGGGTGCTTTTGCGAAGGGTATATGGCTCTTCAATTTATCACGACATACGCTGCGTGGAAAGGAATGCCCCCCACACCAAACAGCTCCCCACCCAGCTCTGCAGAGGGAAGCGGCTGAACTTCCACCAGGGGATGGTTGGATCCCAAGCAATAATGTCTGAGTTTGGGATACACAGCCTTTGTGTACACCCAGAAGAACAAACAGAGCTAAGTGCCTTCCCCTTCCCGAGATTTCAGATTGTGTTCACACGCACTGGGACTGAGCATGTGGGGAGGCATGAAGAGGTGACACCAATGGGGTGGTGTCTCCAGCTGCAGAAACCAGAAAACCAGGTTTATGTCTACAGACACAGTCAGCCAGGGGCAGGAACATTCTGTTTTACATAAGGAAACCCCAAACATGGCTGGAAACAGAACTGAGGGATTATTATCACGTCATTTCTGCAAAATATAGAGCAAAAGCTACATGACTGCTGAAGCCATAATCATCAAGATCCTTTAGCAATGAGCTGCTATCTTCCAGATCTGCACAGCCTTCAGTTTTGGTGACCAGGAATGCAGAGGGGATAGTTTTTTCTGGTGTTTTTTTTTTTTTTTTTTTTTAATTGCATAGTACAATTTAGCTGTAAGAGGCAGCCAACTGTATTGTAGGTAAGTGGGAGAAGAAAATTGTCACTGCTCCTATGTTCATGTGTTTACGAGGCTCTGTCCAGTGTCACCTGACCCAAAGTCATTCCCAAAACCACTGTTAGGCTCGCTCACGTGCTGACAATGCACTGGGAAGTATCTCAAAGGGGTAGAGGACACTGAAAACAGCTGCTCATATGTCTTCTTCCAGACGTGCTTTTTCCTGTGTCAGCTTGTGTTCTCACATTTTTCTCTTGCTTCTGGACAGGACAGTATTTTCAAGTCTAAGAGAATTGTGTTTTAATGTGATAACTCTATAAATAAAAAGCTAACACCCAGATGACTTTGGTCAAGAAAGAGAAAAACATGACAGCTGGCTGCTGCAGGAAGCCAGTTCCCAGGACCTGGATTTTATGAAGTGTTGGAAATAGGGATTGTACTTTGTTTGACTGGAGACTCCTGTCTTCCTTTTTCTGCTCAAGTTGCTGTATGTAATTTGTGTTGTGAGATGTGTGGGTTTGTCTTATGTGGAAATGGACTGGTGGCTCACACATTCTAAAGACAGGTTCAGTCACATGCAAACACACTCTGCTCTTTAACTTTCTCTGTCTCCCTCTCAAAATCCCTAGACACTTGCACCACAGTGGGAAGCTGCTGCTGTGGTTTAGCTTATTTGTGCTGTTTTATAACCTTGCTTTTGGCCATTTACCAATTCCCTCTGATTTTTTGCCTTGATTGCCAGGGGGACAAAGGTGCGATGGGAATCCCTGGGCGGCCGGTAAGTCAAACCACCTCTTTTGTGTGCCTTATCTTTCCCATTCTTTTCCAACCTCCCCAGGATTTGGGCAGGGTGGCTTTCAGGATAACCCTTGTCATTTGGAGCAAAACTACTCTCCCTAAGGGGCTCCCCTGGTCTCAGCAGGGTGACCAGCCATGCAAGCCACCTACATGCTGGGGAGGTGTTTCCATTGCACTTGCTGTACTCTCCAGGTCCTCCTCTGACTCAGCATCCCTCTGTTTGGGTATCTCCCACTGCCACCTCATGCACCAGCTGGGCTCGCTAACCCTGGGTTTCCTAATACGCATCCCTGCTTGCCACTGGCAGCTGCTCCTTCCAAATAACTCTGCCCTGAGCAAAGGGGCCCATGCCCTGCCTGGCTGAGCGCTGTATTTTGGAGTTGCTCCTTGCTCGGGCATCCCAGGGCGAGGATGGAGAAGAGGATCAGGGCAGGAGCTGAGGCCACCCTGCTCATCCCAGCCCCATAGCCAGGGTTGTGGGGTGGGAGAGCGTGCCTTTTCCGCTGACGCCTGTGTTTGTCTCTCTCTCCCTTTCTCTTCCCTGTACGCTCTTGCATGTGGCTGTTGACGGCTGCCACTGACCCAGGGACTAAAAGGGCAATCTGGAGAGAAGGTGAGTCAGCCACCTGTAGCCTGTAGCACCCCCAAACTGTCCTCTTCTAGGGCCAGCCCAAGCTCCCCCATCACAGTCACGGCCACTGCAACCAGCTTTGGGCTTCCAAACCCCTGGGCTGCCCCATCTTCCGTGTCAGTGCAAGTATATTTCCCAAATTCCTTCCAGGCCAGTCAACCTCCAAAGATGCTGCATTTCTTGTTTATGACAATTTACTAACAGCGTAAGAGCCAGTGGGCACATGCAGGGCTTCCCTCAAGGCTTCCTGGATTTTAACCATTGACTTTCTCCCCCTCTGGCAGCTCTGCTTGCCCCACCAACCTGCAGCTCCCCTCTACCTCCCAGGTTAGCCTGATCCCTGGTGCAGGTGGAATAAAAGGAATAAAAGTGGCATGGCACGCTCCCATTTCTGACACAGTGGGACCTGTTCCTCCTGAGGAAACCTGACGGTGTGGTTTTAAGTCTGTTTTAAAGCGATCCTAATGCTGGCCCCTGTTCTGAAGAGTTTGGCATTTTAGTATTTTTTCCCCAGTGCTGTGAGTACCTCCCACCTGTGAGAGCAGTGAAATGGAGGTGTTTGGGATTCCTGAATTACAATGTGTAGAGATTAAGAAAGGTATGGGTATTTACCTGACAAGGTAAATCTATGCAGTACCATACTACACCCAATCGTCTTCCTCTTCATAATAGAGAGGAAAACACAACAAGGAAGGGTAAAGTAGGATAGAGATTCTTCCTCCTTGTGTTCAGTCTTTGCTCATTGGAGCCAACCAACATTATCTAACAGACCAGAATTTCCAACCCGAAGACGTTCTGCTTTTTTCTCTGCATATCCTTGCATTTGTTTCTGGCCAGAATTTTCATGAAGGGACAGCAGATAGATACAAACAAACAATGGAAATAAAACCACTCCTAATTTCCCCTGCTTCCCCGAAGGCCTCCATGAGAGCCCTAAGTCTTTGGCAGTCCATAGCTTTGTTTTGCAGATTCCTTTGCTTTCTTACAGGCTGCTTGGTTTATGGGATGCTCCATCCCAAAGCTCCTCAGCCCTGGGCACTTCTGGAGCTGCCTCTTAGGAATACACCATGTTTCCAAAGAGAGTGACATGTCCTGCCCATCACACGCTGTGGGTGGCTAGGAGTTGGAGAGGCAGCTGTTTCTTTTTCCAGCAAGCACTTTGCTTTGTTTTCATCCACATCTCAACTGAGTTTGAGAAGTATGCAAGGGAGGCTTTCCTGGAGGCAACCAAATGAGCTGCCCGCAGCTGCCATTTCCCTGGAGCCCAGCACATCCCTCTTTTTCTTTCTTCTGCAGGACACAATCCTCCTGGAACTCGCAGGAAGGAAACAGAAAGGGTTTCAGGCCATCTTTCACACTTGCAGTGGGGCAGAACCTCTGTTTTTCCAGAAAGTGTTTTATGTGTTTATACTTCTCCTTGCTGTGCAGCTTCCATTTTCTGGCATATCTGAGCAGCTCTCAAGGACATATTTTTCCCAGAGTGTCAGGCAGGAGCTGGGGGAGGCCAGAACAGCAGCTGCCCCATAAGCCCTAAAGATCTCACACCTATGGCACCCTCACTTAACCCCAGTCTTGACAGGAATATAGCTGTCTTTGTGTTTTCCCCTCCTATTATCAGCCCCTTTTCCTCTGCTTTGTCTCTCTGCAGGGTGCTCCAGGAGAAGCTGGCATGTCTATCATCGGGCCCAGAGGTCCACCCGTGAGTGTTTTTTCTCTCTATTTTTGTCTGATGCAGGATGTGGGCAAGTTACTGGGAAAGACTTAGGAGGGGCTTTAAGATTCAGCATCAGCTGTTGAGAGCAAAAGCCCTGTATAATGTGGTTACCATGCTGAGCCAGCCTTGGTTTTATACTGCTATTATATACTATATATAATGAAATTATAGCTCATATTCAAGAACCAACAAGGGAGCCTTCCCTTTGCAAGGAAACCCAAATTCCTGCATTTAAAATGAAGAAGCATATTTCCTTTTTGCAATGGGGCTGCTATCACTTTTGGAGAAAATTCGCCCTTTGCCTGGCTGATTTCAGCCTTTGGTTTAATCAGCAGGGAACAAGCACCCTGATTTTACTGAAGAGCAGGATCAGAGCTAAGACGGTGACTGGGGAGCTCGCAAGGACTAAGGGTAGTTCAGAGGTCTTTGTCCTGTACCCAAAATCTTGGAAGCTCTTTGTCAGCATGGTTACCACTTCTTTGGCTGAGAAGAGGCAGGATTTTCCACCCCCTTCCAGTAAAAGCATCTCTGCAAGGTGCAAGGAGTCAGTCAGACAAAACTTTTTGCAAGAACAGGACCATAACAAAAGGCCAAGATGAAGGGTTGGAGTGATTACCTGCCCTAAATGCAGGGTGCTTCTTGCACTGTGGTTCAGCCATCAAGCCTCTGCTTTTGTGCTGGTGCAGCCAGACCTCTCAGCTCCATCCCTGCTGCAGCCTCCACCGGAAATTTCCATGAAAAAAGACCTGGAGATTCAATTCTCTCCCTCGCAGTGGGCACTTCCGATTCTGATTAACCTGTGAAGAGCACTGTCCTTGACCTGCAGAGAGGATGGGCTGCTGGCAACCTTTGTTTCACAGCAGAGGTCAAGTGAGAGGGACCCAGGCAGTGCAAACACTTGGCTACATCTGGCTTTCCAATTAACTTCCCAAAAGCCCCATGACAAGTGTTTCTAATAAAAAACAGCTTTGCCGGTCCCCAGGCCCACCTGCTGGGGATGCTGGAGTTTGAGAAGTGACAGAACCAAAGCCAGGACCCAAATGGGTTTCCCCAAGTGTTTTATGCCTAGCAGATGGTCCCTGGCCACGTGTCCAGGCAAGGAAGAAGGGCTGGCAAGTCTCTCAAGCCAAAGTCTGAGCAAGACCACCCTGCTCCACAAACAGCTGATTTTGGAGGGTAGGTGCCCTGTTGCTTTTGCTGTTTCCCACAAGCTCTGGCTCTCAGCCTTCTGAGCAATGTAATTATAGTAATCAGAGTGAAAAGGCATCAATTCCTGTCCATGTATGCCCTGCAAAGGACACAGTTTTCTTGAAGAACATGTGCCTGGGCTGCAGGACAATTCTGCTTTGGTACTGCTGCCTTTGCTGCTGTTTGGGAAACTGCAGAACACGTTGTATCTTTATAGCAGCAGAAAAAATAGATGGCAAATGGTATCTAAAATGGAGTTTTGCCTACACCAGTCAAAGCCCTGAGGTGCCAGGACTGGCCCAATTCCACACTTTCCCCCTGCAAAGCCTACTGTGAAGATGATCCCAGTTTCCTGGGGAGCTGGTGATAGGTCAGAAGGATGGCTGAGCACTGAAGACAAACACGGAAATCCTGGCCAAGGGGCCACTCGGAAAGATGTGGGATGACAAATAGTTTCCAGATTTTTGTTTGGGGGTTGAAGTTTTTGCTTGAGCTCAGAGCTGCTTAACTCCTGGCCAGAGAGGGACAGTGCGCTGATAGTGGCAGAAACAGACGGTCTCCATGATTTGGCAGCTCCAGGGATTACATACTTCATGCAATCAACATTTTAAAAAGGAGACAAGGAAAACCAGCCACCCAACAAAAACAGTCTCTTGGAATCGCTCGCTGCTGAACTGTTGTCTTGGCGTGATACCGTGCAAATCATTCTGCTGTCCTCCAAGGAGAAAGAGGCAACAGTCTGTAGTCTACAGAGGAAGCCAAATTGCACCACTTCCAGGTTTTTCTCCCTAATTCTTTTTTTAGCACTTTTTGTCAGGGAGGTGTCCAACAGGGAACCAAAATTAATGAATTCTGGCTAGGCTCTTCTTGCTTCTTGCCTTTTCAGAAGCCAGCGGTGGACAGATCCTTTAATTTATAACCTGTGTTCCCTTCTGGTCACTGGCCAACAGGGCCAGGTGGTTTTGTGTGTATCTTGCAAAGCAGAGCTGACCAAGTTCAACTTCGCAGAACTGAAGAAACTGCAAATGTGATTAGGTCCTGCTAGCATTGCATACAAAACCAGAACTCTTCAGTGCGACGTGAGGGGTTTTGTGATGGGGGCATCCCTAAGCCCTGCAAAGAGGCTATTTGGGCCCATCCTCTGCAAGGGTAAACCTTCACTGAGTCTCTCTCTTCTTTTTTTGGGAAACAGACTGCAAAATCCTTCAGTGAAGCAGTATCTTTCCTGGATACCAACAGAGGTAGAACAATTGTGACCTGGGATGTCACAGGCCCCAAAAATTGAAGAACTCAGAAAACTTAACAGCCAGGACATTTTCTCTTTTTCTGGTGTTCTTAACTAGGGGATGAAGAAGCTGCCAAACACATCCCAAGCCAGTGTTTGCTGTACCTGGTCCCAAACTGGTAGCCATAGCTAGCTAGCCAGGAAGGGGTGGGGGAAAAGTCTTGGTGCTCATGTTCCTCTCATCACATGCCCTAACTCTCCTTTTTATCTTGCCTCTCAGAGGAAAAAAGAAAGAAAGCAACCAAAAAAACCCCAACCCCCAAAAAAACAACCAAAAAACCCAAAACAAACAAAAAAAAAACTCCCAAAAACCAACCAACCAACCAAACAAACAAAAAAAAAGGAAAAAAAATCTCCAGAATTATTTGTGAGGAAAATGAATGAGCTGGGACATAAGATGAGGGGAGGAGGAAAGGGATGGTTCCATTTAGACACCAATGACCTGCAAGGCTTGTCTTGCACAGAGCAGCACCCTGCATTAAACATCTCAGGTTTATGGCAGCAAGAATTGCCATAAAATGAGCTCAGCCTCTGGAATATACTCCAAAAACCTAACATATGGGCTAGGGACACCCATTTAATTAATGTAGAGACTTCAAGGAAACTGCTTGCAATCCAAACTGGAGCTGCTCCAGCATTTTCTTGGCCCTGTACAAATTGGAGAGGGGATGAGAGATTTCCCCTCCTTCCCAAGACACTTTCCCCTTGGAGGGGACTTGGGTATCTCTTCAGAGAGTTGTAGGATAATTGGTCAGAGGCTGGAGGAAAGGCTCTGTAGAGAGGATTTAGGATCCATCAAAATTCATTTCAGTTCCTCTAAAGTGCCGTCTCTGTTTCATCCTTCCCAGGGACAGCCTGGAACAAGAGGTTTTCCTGGATTCCCGGTAAGTGTAACTCTTAATTTATGAGGTACGGATGTGTGATATTACTGGGAAGCCTCATAAGTGCTTGCTGTATCTCATCATTTCTTCCTGAAACCAATGACCTGATCTGATATCACTGGAAAAAGCATTTTTTTCTTCATTTGTTTTTCTGCTTTTTTCTTTCTTTTAAATGATACTTAGGGAGGGAAAAAAAAAAAAACAAAAAAACCAAAAAAACCCAAACCACATAACTCTGAAAGGAAATTAATTTAAAAATAAAAAAAGCCCCAAGTGTTAAAATAACATAGTTAAAGCCAAATCTGGTTGGTAAAAGAAAACCACCCTAAGAAATACTCCCATCCCAAACAAAGAAAACAACGCCTAGGTAGGGGAAATTCCGACTTTAATTGAGCTTTTAGGTGATATTCCAATATCAGCAAGTGCCTGGGATCCAACTGGCTGTTGAGGGTCAGCTGGGGACTGTGCTAGACTGAACACCCTGGTCATGCCAAAGGGAAAGGACACAAGACATGAAGAGGAATTCTTCTCCAGCACAGTTGCAAGGGAACAGAGATTATACCCGGGAGAGGACAAAGCAAATTTCATTTCAGTCCAACAGTTGCTGGCAGCACTCTCTGAAGCACCGAGGCTGCTGAAGAGCTCGAACAGTTGCTATTTATTCATTTATGCATTTACCCTGGACAGCTAGGAGACCTGAGGCAAACACAGTCACCCCCTACATCCCTGCTCCTGCCAGGCAGCTCAGCTGCTGCTCCAGGACACTGGATGTGCCAGAGCAGGTCTGCAGGGGAGACTCTCACTGGAAGGTGGGAGGAATTGGCAGCATCCGAGCTGCCTGAGCGGGCTCTGTGGCTCTGCCCGTGGTGGGAAGCAGGGCTGTGAGCTGCCCCTGGGCTGAGGAGAAGCAGATCTCTCCAGGCCCTCGTGGTCTCTTGGCTTTTGGAGGAGCAGAAAACAAATCGGCGCAGCTCATGAGAAAGTGCTGGGTGAGGCAGCTCGGCAGAGCCTGTTTCTCATCAGACAGTACCTTCAGCATGTGCTGAGCTGTATGTCACCTCTTCCCTGGGACACTTTTTTTATTGTATCATTTCCAAAAATTCCTCTTCTCCCAAAGGTAGGCGCCCTTTTAAATCATTGTCTTGCGAAAAACGCTGGTATTCAACTACTTTACTGAAACACTGTAAAATTTTAAATTCTGAGATTTTTTTTTTTTTTTGCAAACTTCCTATGAATCCCTCCTTGCTTCTATTCCTGTGTCCAGCATTGCTGCTGAAATATGCTGGCAGTGAGCCGGTCCCCGCTGAAGCAGTCTGAAATCTGGGCTGGTAGGCAGGGACCAGAGACCTGCCAGGGCTGGACAGGAGGGCAGGGAGTCACCTCACAGTCACCCCAGCCCGTGCAGTCTCGTGGCACATGGTGCTTCCTGGGGCAGATGGACAGACACCCCAGGGAAAGCATTTCTCATCGTTTTCCCTCTTTTATTTCAGGGCCCTATTGGCTTGGATGGCAAACCGGTAAGCAAAGAGCTCTGCAGGCTTCCTGCCCTGCCTCCTGCTAGGTCTCACTGTGCTGCCAGCCTGTGTGTCACACCATATGTTTTAAGGGGATTATTTTGCAATGTCATGCACATGAAGGCTTAAAAGAAAAGTAGGAGGTTGGCAGGCAGAAGGATGCCCAAGATGCCTTGGGGGAGATGCAGGAGTTGGGAGATTAAGGAAGTCAGAGTATGGCCTGTTCCTTTCTCGGTAAATCTGTAAAATAGGAGTTCACAAGTGCAGCAGTCTGGCTGCTGCAGGGAAAGCCTTAGCAGGCACTCCCACCCAGAATCAGACAGGCACAGCAGATCCCCGAGGTATCAGCCCTCTGCCTTAGCCAACAGCTTCCTTCTCTTTGCTGCTGTACTGAAAAGAGCTGCAGGAGAGGAGGGAAGGATCCTAAAGACCTCTGTGAGACCTCCATGCTGTCCTTAGAGATTTGGAGTTCCTTAGAGGAGCCCAAGGTTCTTCCCATCCTTTGGAGAGTTGGGCACAAATGAACCACTTCTCCATGAATGCAGTGGATGTGAAACCCACAGCTCCATGGAGCAGCCAGGTTCCCCACCACAATCCTCCAGTGCTGGAATGGAGAAGGAGCTGGTAGCACATACCTCTGGCTTCTAATTTCCTGCAGCAGGACCTGGTTTTGCCATGAGGAACTTCACCCCCAAGAGAGATGCAGCAGCACCTTTCTTGTGCTGCTCTGGGGACACACACTTCACTCAGCAGAAGCTGTTAAATCAACATTATCTAGAGTCTGCAGTGGCCAAAGCTGATGTGCGTTTCCTTTCTTTTGCAGGGCCATCCTGGACAGAAGGGAGAGATGGTAAAAATACATGTTTGTCTGTGGGTGGTGGGCTGGTTTGCAATGATGTTGTGCCTCAGCTGGAAACAAGCTCATGGGCAGGGTAGCAATCTTACCTCAGCTGATGCACTAGCTGCATCCCTAATTCTGTAACTTCATAATAGCAGTGCTGGGATGCATGTCTGTAATTTTTGCATTATGGCTATCATATTCATCATGTCACAACAGCAACTCTCTAGTTACACATGAGATGTGTTTTCCTTGCACTTAGCAATTATGTTCTTTAAATATATTCTGGGAGCTGACATTTTTTGTGGTTGGCCTCACAGGACAAGTAAAAGTTGATGGAAGGATTTCTGAAAACCCATCTGGCAGCTTTCAACTTATCTAACAACAACCAAAAAAAAAAAAAGCATATTTTTGTATTAAATGCGGTTCCCCGCCCCTTGAAGCTCTGTTTCACATGTGCATCATACTAAAATGCTTTTGGTTGAAAATGATAAACTTAGACTGCACTGTATGGAAGCCCAAATGCTGTCTTGTTCCTCTTGACATCTCTGATGATGAAGCCCCAAATACGAGCGTGTCAAGAGAGAGGCTCCGTAGTCGCCTTCGCTCGCTGAAGCGTTGAATGTTTTCTTCTGCTAATTCTGTAATTCTGTTTTTTGAGCCTGAGTGTCAGTAAAGCCCTCTGGCAAGCACATGTTGAAGATCCCCCTCCCCACTCCCCTGTTGCACAATCCTAGCTCAGGCTTCAGTCCTGGCTGCTTCTGGTTCCATCCCAGTGCGTCGGCCGAGGAGACTCGCTGTCAGCTGAGGTCCTGGGAACAATAAGGGTGTGTTTTCCTGATGATTTTTTTCCCCTCTCCTTTTAATATTTCCCCCCCGTGGTGCAGCCAGAGCATGTGTGCATTTTCACTCCTCCAGAGTAACAAAAAGAACCCGAGTCTCTCTTGGGAATTCTCTTCACGATTGTTTCTAAAAGCTCAGTTTTTCACTTACTCCATACACTGTGTTTTTGTCACTGTAAATGGAAACCCATTCCATGTTAAATTCTGTGTTTCTTTAAAGGGTGCTGCAGGTCCCAGGGGACAACCCGTAAGTATCTCATCCCTATCCCATCTCTCCCCCTAATCCCTTTCCCCTTGCATTCACTGAACTCCTTCATTTACTGAGGCCTTCTTTGATCACTTTTCTTTTGTAGGGACCCCCAGGACAAAAAGGAGAGAAGGTAATTTCCATGGGGGTCTTGTTGGAAATTAAAAGAGATGAAGGGACCTGGTGGACTTGGTGCTGCTTGATCTGACTGTGAGTGAGGCGTGCCAAGAGCAGAGGGCTCAGGGGATGGGGACAGGAGGCAGGGTGCTTATGGGCTGCAAATTGGCATAACTGCACTGAGTTTGATACAATGATTTACACCTTCTGGATCCGACCCTGCGTGCCTATTTTGGTGGCCTCTGTGGTTTAAACTCTTTCCTTTTTAATCCCCTTCTTTCACAGGGTCAGTGTGCAGAGTACCCGCACAGGGTAAGTCATTAGCGTTATTATCCTCTCTCCCCGTGCCTTCCCGCATGATAATCCTCCTTCGTTTGAATGGCTTTTTGTTGGAAGTAGAGATCGTTTCATTAGCAAGAAGCGTCATCTGGACCCCCAGGGCAGTGCTTGGCTGATTGATGTGTTTCGCAGAAAAGCAGCAGATAAGTTTTTCCAGGAGGGATATTGGTTCTCCGGTCTGCTCCTGCCCACCGGCGCTGACCCCTAGATAGCCGCTGTCAATTCTGCCTCCTGGAGAGCCTCCTGTGCTTTGTGCTGGAGAGGGGAAGGTCCACATCCTCACCCTAAAACCCGGTGAAACCCGGGGGTTCTGGAGGGGTGGAGGTCACCCACCCACGCTGCTGCACTGGCTCCATTCTGCTTCCACAGCCTCTGCTCTGGTTGTGTGGCCGGGAGCACTGTGGGATTTGAAGACCTGGGGGAAATTGTCATCATTCCTCCCTTTTCCTTCTCCCTCATGCTGGTGCCATCCCTGCATAGAGACAAGGAGAAGGGTTGTGCTCCTTGCCTGAGGGACACCCTGCACCCCTGGCCACGGTTCTCTGTCAGGTCCCCAGCGAGCTGGTTCCCCTGCTGGTCCCCAAGCCTGGTGGACTTTCTCCCTGCAAGGAGGAGGCTGAGTGGGAGGGTTGATGCCAGTTTAATGAAAGCCAGGATGTTGCTCCACCTGCCCCTTTGTCTTGGCCTGGCCAGCATGTGCTGCAGCCAAGAGCGGAGGGAGAACATCACGAGGTTTGAGGGGATCTAACCAGTTCTAAAAACAACCAGAGTGCTGAAAATCCACTGGAAATGCATTGGAACGACATCATATGAAGTGGCTGGAATTTGTAATCTGGGTGTACAGGGAGACAAGCTTAAGAGCTTTCTGTTTATTTTTGATGGGCCTCTGGATAATCAGCTGGGCTCTGGTCCCTGGCCCGGAGGGAGCAGGGTTGGAGCAGCAGAGCCACTGGAGAGAGAGCTGGGCTGGCAGCAAGGGAGAAGGGGGCCGTGGGTAAGTGCCAGTGCCCCGTTCGATAACAGCCGGTCAGCTGTGTTTATTTAGTGAGCCGGCTCACTAGATTGTTATGTTGAAAAGAAGCCAACAACACTGGTCACCGGAGCAGTGTCCTGAGTTCCTGTTAAAGCCCTTGTCTCTGACTGTGCCCAGTGCTCAAGGTGAAAAGCTGTGGCAGGACCCAGAGCAGCACTGAGAAGGGAGCTGGTGCATCCCTGGAAATAGCCTTGGGGCAGAGACACACTGGTTTGGTGGGTCGGGGTTGCAGGGTGACTGAAGAGCTGCAGGGCTGTGGCAGTAGGGAAGGGTTGAGTACAAAGCCTCACATCCTGGCGGTGTTTCCTTGCCTCTCATGGAGATACTTTTGGTCTCATGAGGCACCAAGCTCGGCATTATAAAAAGCCCATGAGTTGTTCAAGGCTGAGACATGCTCACGGGAAGGGTGACTGTCCTCAGATCAACTCGAGGACACGCTGTCCTGAACTGCAAGTTCAGGGAGCCAGAGGCTCAGACCAGCCAGCAGAGGTGCAGTTGTCTTTCTTCCTCCCTGAATGAAAATTAGGATGGGCCTTGTTGCAAAATGGCGACGCTGCTGACCGAATTGCAATTTATTCTTGCTTTTCTGTTTGATAAGGTTTTTTGTCAGATGTTCTGGTGAGGAAATGAATACCAGCATCCTGACAAACCGGGGATGTTGTTTCAGTTTTGTTTCATACTTGTTTTCTTAGGAAGGAAATGCGGGGTTAGGATATGTGCCGTGGCTATTGTTGCAGTTTCCTAATTTTGTGTCTGTACGAGTCTGTGTGGCCTGCACTGCTGTGAGGGATGATCCCATGCACCAGGGCTGCCCATTCGGGGTGAGAGGGCACTCAAGCTGCTGCAAAGTGCCACTCAGTGGAAGGGGGGGGAGCAGCCATGCTGCGTTTGCTCTGAGAAATGCTGTTTGTCTCACTGACCCCGTTTGTCTCATGTGTGTTCACTGTTCCCCAGGAGTACCTAAGTACCACACTTGCAGCCCTGCGCTCTAACCAGATCCTTACTCTGAAGGTTTGTGGGGAGTGGTCTGAAGGGACCCAGTTCTGATGCAAAGGCTCGAGGGTGCAGATCCAACATTGCATGCTGCCTTCTGAAAAAGCTTCCCATTGGAACGCAGAGGGGGCAGGGCAGGAGCTGGGTGGAAGTGCCTTCAGATTTCTTCTCTGAACCCTCCCGCTTGCACCTGAAGCCATTGCAGGGTCTTGTCTGGCCTGTTTTTAAGACTGGTTCTCTCCATTTTCCTCTCCTTATCCTTTCCAGCACCCTCCATCACCTTCCCTGCAAGCTGTGTAGTATTTCAGATACCCTTCAGCACTTGAACACCCAGGCAAAGCCAGCTTAGCTGGCTCTCCTGAGCTAAGGGGCCTCCTGCACTGTCTTGTAGAAAGGGGAGGTTTGCCTTTGGATAATATCAGCCCAGCTGAATTTCCAGCAGCTCTGCTTTTGGAGTGACAGCTTGTGGCTGTCTGGATCAGTGCATTTGAACACAACCACCTGATCGTGATGCTGCAAAATTGGGTTACCACTTCTCTTTGCAACAGGACTGGGTCCTTGCTTTCACTGCACACACAAAGGACAATGTTTAAAGGGAATAAAATGTGCTGCTTGGAAGTATATGGTTTCTGTGGTGGGACACCTTGCAGGCACACCTCTGGGATCTGAGCACACAGTTCACGTGGGGAAGTGTCACAAGTGGGCACGTTTTTGTGCCTGAGCACAGAAAGGCTCTCCTGCTTCTCCCTATGTAAATCAAGAGCAACTTCAATGGAAAACTGATAGGAACAGGAAAGTGGATCAGGCCAGAGCAGCATTCCTGGGCCTGGAGCCGGCATGGTGGGTGCCAGGCTGACAGCAGCATGCGTACGAATGGAAACTGGATACAGCAAAAGGATGAACAAATGCTCATGAGCTTTAGTGCATTTGATTTCTGTGTGTCCGGGTCAGCTTTGTGCCCTAAGGCAGCATTCCTGGCTATAAGCAGTCAGAAGTTGATGATACTGTTGAGCGAGGAAAAACAAAGCACAGGCTGCCAAGGCAATGCCGTGCTTTGGTGTCCAGCTCCAAGGCCTGGTCTTCTCCCTTGGCCATGGTGCTTGTGTCTGCCAAGTTAAGTGAACCAGGCCAGGACCTCTGTGCTGACACCAGCTAGCCCCCTTTCTCCCACCCCCTTCCACACCTGAAGGAAGGGTGAGACCTGGAGATACACTGGGTTTCTTGTAAAAGAACTAGAAAACTCTGCTTGGAAAACTTGGAGGAAATAGTAATTCTGATAGTTGTCCCAAATCTGATGATGATGAGAAGTTAAGAGAAACAATCCCATTGCCGGACACCCTAGCAGAGCCAGTGAGGGGATGTCTTGCAGTGAGCACTTCCTTATGAGATCAGCAGAGCTGGGTCAAAGATCCCCTGGGTAGCTTCTGTTTCCCAGCAGAGGAAGCTGTGACAGCTCTGTGCAGTGGGAGCACTGGGATGGTGAGCGGGCACCCCACACCTGCCAGGCTGGCACCTGCTGGGTGCCCCTGTGAGCAGCACGGAGGAGCTCAGAGGTCTGCCAGCAGGTACCCACCCTGCTCTCACGCCGGGCTTCGTTTTCATGGCAATCTCTGTGTTCCCCTTCTCTCTGTTCTCTCCCCTGGCTCTCTCTGACTCTTGGTACCCTAATGGCCTCCTTTGCCCTGCGACCTTCTGGTTTGATCTTCTTCAGCTGCTGCCTCTCCTCAATTCAGTGCGGCTGGCTCCACCTCCGGTCATAAAGAGACGCACTTTCCAGGTAGACTTCTCCTCCTTGTTGCCTGTTTCTGAGCTTATTCCAATGCTTGCCATTAATTAGCTTGCTACTTGTCTTTCTTCCCCTACAGAGGGCTTTCCAAGAGTTTCAGGCAGAGCTGAGGGATTTTCTTTAAAGCGGAGGAAATCTTTGATGTGATAATGTTGCTAAAAAGAAATGCAGTGAATCCAGTTTTTTGAACTAAAAGAAATGGGCCATGAAGCTGTTCTTGGGGCTGTCGACAAGCAGCCTCCTCCCTAAAGGAGTCAGTTCTTGCATATTCAATCTCCAGAAGAGTTTGGAACCCTCTTGCTGAAATACATATACTGTCTGTGAAATTTAACTGAGATGAATGAATAGGCAAACGCTTCTTCTAAGGGCTAGTCTAGTCTGAGGCACTCGGGGAAATGTGTTTAAATAAGCTCTTAGAATGGTTTCATTAGATCACATTAAATCTTTGTGTAAACACATTTATTTTGGTTTCCAGGGCCATAATTCATGTTTAGTTTATTTTGGGAATGAATTCATAAAGTGAATTACGGACATATGAATAGTGAATTAGAGTGTCCATAGTCAGAGTTCATGTGGCTTTTAATGAGCCCACTTTATGCTCCCTCATTCCATCCATCAGAATTAGCTTTTCTGTGTGGACAAACTGCTGCAATTACCCCGCTGAAGTGTGCTGGGCACTCTCTATGAAGTGGCTGGGTTTTGTCACCCTGCTGCCTGTCTAGACAGTCGGATGCCAGCAGGGAGCTGCAGGACGCAAGAGACCTTCACCATGAGGTGCCTGGTCCTTGCCCAGTGCTGGGCAAATCCTGACCTTACCACTTGAGCCCGTGGTTTCAGTTCAGTTTCTATCGATTCAGCATTTGCACCACACAGAACCCCACGGATTGCGCTGTTTGCCCTTCAAAGTTGACAGTCTGGAGAACCAGGCCAAGGACTGACCTCTTGGGAAGGCTTTGAAAGCTGAAGTTCCTCTCCAGGATGAAGTGGGAAACTTGAATAGCTGCCCTACATCCTGTCGTCAGCCTGGGCTGCAAATTCCCTCTGTCCGCAGAAGAAAATTTCACCGGAGAGTTTTTCTGTGATCTGTTTTGCCTTCGCTGTACTCATCCTCTAAATGCAACAGGGTGTGGTCTGCTCCTACAGATCTGCCAGCACCAGGCAATTCCAGGAGCCCACCATATGAATACTAAGAAAAACAGTGAGGCTGCAAAATGGATGTTAACACCAGCACCTGGAAGGGAGGAAAATCCTGCTGCTAACTCTGAGCACATCAGCAAGAGTGCTTTGCCCAAGGGCTGGGGCCAAGTGGGGTCCTCTGTGAGGAGGCTGAGCATTGCATTGCTGGGGTGCAGTCAGGGTGGCTGGCTGGCGTTTAAAAGAACTGAAAAGTAGTTCCAGACAGCTAAAAATACAGAATGACAACTGAGGAAAATGACACCTGATGTCCCACTTGCTGTATCCACTTACTGTATGGACTTACTGTCCATTTAGCTCTGTGGGGGTCCTTTGTGCTGAACAAATTAATGAGACTATAATGATGTGGTAATAACACTTCGTGTGTTTAGGGATCTGCAAGGATGGGCACATGCCTAGACAAATTCTGCTGTGCCCAAGACAGCAAAGTGAGGGTGATGCAAACTAGACTTGGGGTGAGCTCCTTCCAGCCACTCCCTGTGCTGGGGCAGGGCTCCTGCTCTGCCTAGCTCCCTGTCCCCTACCAGCACCCCATTCCAGCACCATGCTGTGTTTTACTGCCATAAATTTGGGGGCTGGCAGAGAGCAGCTGAGGTGAGAAGAGAGGAGAGAGTGCCAAAGTGAGATGGTCAAAGCCCCCTTTGCCTTCCCACGGTGCACCCATGCTGGGGGTGTTGTAAGATGCAGTGGAAGTCTTTGAAGCTGGAATGAGAGGTCAAGGCAAGAGGACATCTAGAAATATATTCCAGTGTCCTCCCAACATCATCATTATATCCAAATCACCTTCCATATTTAGAAGCTATGAGACCATTTACGAGGACAGTTCAACAGCACTGAGTATGGAGGATAAGGAAGCCTAGAAAAGAACCTGCATTCCCTTGCAAGGACCACAGGATGAATGAAGATGCACTTTGGGCACCCCTCATGCCTGGCCCAGCAGGCTTCCCAGCGTGGGCTGCGGGTTGGACGGTGAGACACAGGAAAAGGGCTGTCGCTCCACATATGACCGAGCTTCTTGTGAGCCTGGCCCACATGGTGGAAATTTTCTTTTAAATAGAGCTCATGGCAGAAAGGATGAAATTTGCAGCTTATTACTTTCATTAATCATTCTAAATAAAGCAAACATCCCTGTATCTGCATGTTTTAATAAAGGCAGCCAGGATAAACAGCGCACTTGGTAGGAACGCAGGGGACAGATTTCATGTGTTTTCCTCCAGTGTATAAGGCTGTGGAGAGGATAAATGCAGCAGAGACCCAACTGCATACCCACTGACTTTTAATTGAGAAACAGACACGTTCAGTTGCTAGCTTCCCATGGATCCACCAAGGAAAGTTTTTCAGATTTAAATCGGATCACTGGCAGTAGGCTGTCATGGTGTTTTATCTAGGGAGGTAAGCCTAATAAATTAACAGCTTAGCAGGGGTGCCACAGTGCCCTAGGAGCACGTGGATTCATCAGTTATAGATCAGCAGTCTGGTATTCAAATGTGGTGCTTCCAACCCACTGTCTCCTCCGTGCCGCTTGGTGCCACGTCCAGGTCCTTTGGGCCAGATGACATTGCTGAGGCATGAGCCACAGCCACCGAGTGGCCACTGAGGGGCCTGGGGAGGAACCGGCTCAAACAGCTCCATTTCAGAGAGCTGAAAATGGCAGGTGGCTCAGCAGGCACCGCCTTGTTAAATCTTAGAAAAACAGGCTCTGCCTGGTGTACATGGGCCTGCCTTGGGTGGGCTCCAGGAATGCCATGATGATCGTGTTATTTTCTTCTGGGTTTGTGGCATTTCTACTTTTGGTCCTTGGCAAAACAGAGGGAGAGTTGTCCAACAAATATAGTATGGGGGGAAAAACAGACTGAGGTAAGACACTGCGGCTCTGCCTGGAAGCTCCAGTGTCATCACGGGAGGCTTTGCTTCGCATGTGACTGTCAAGTGCTTTGGAAAGCCTCCTCAGAGACTCAAGAGATGTTGGTCTTTGACACATAAATTTTACTTGACTGGCTCAATGAAGAAAATGGTCTCTTTGGACTGCTCTGTCATCACTAGATCCCTTTAGAAGGGAGCTCTGACCAGGTGACCTCAGATGTCTTCGCAAACCACTGGGTGCTGGCTCCTGCTTCCCAGGCAGCCCAGCTGTCCTCGGCAGGGCTCTCCATCGCTCTTGGAAACTTCTCCTGGCAGTAACCTGGGTCTTGCTTCTATCTCCTCTGCTTCAGTCAGGCTGGCCTGCCTTGGGCCCTTGGGGTGGTGGTGTGAAGGGTTTGCTCTGTCTGCTGATAACTCTTGTTTTACAAACTGCAGGGTGAACAAGGACAAGCGGGGATCCAAGGTCCCCCGGGGCCCCCTGGTCCCCCAGGGCCTGCTGGACCAGCCGGACCTGAAGGAATCCCAGGACGTCCTGGGCCAATTGGACCCCCTGTAAGTCCTTACCAAAGCCCAGATCCTTCTGTTTCCCCATCCCCGAGGGTACAGGCTGTTTCCTCTGGCCCCTGTTGCTTCTAGCGCAGCTGAGGTAGCCACAGAGGGGAGGCTTGCAGAGAATGTGGATGTGTGGAGAGGAAGAAGTTCCGAGCAAGGAGGAAGGCAGAGATGTGAACTGGGCACTGCTGCTATCTGGACGCACAGCGGGGGACACCAGGCTCATTTCCTCCTCCTCCTCAGCCCCTGCAGATGGCCCCGGGGAGGAAGTAACGCTGGGGTGTAATTGTCGTGCTCCCTGTCACCCCTTTGAAGTCCTGTCCTTGTCCTAGCAAGCAGCCGAGGAGGGTGGGAACAGAAGCACCGTTTATAAAATAATGCCATTGCTGAATGGCAGGGCAGAGGACAGAAAATGCTGCTAATGTACCTCTCTCTTGCAACAGGGCAGAGCGGGAGAACCTGGAAAGCCTGGCAGAGATGGAAAGGTGGGTACCAGAAACCAGCTCTGTTCCTGGGAGCTGCAGGGGCAAATGTGGTGTGCTGGCTCTGCAGCCACTGCAGAATGAAAGGAGCTTCCGTCTCAAAGAGTTTTCAAAGCCTGCTAGCAGGACAAACAAGTCTGGTCCCTGGAGGCAAATGCACCTCTCCACACATAATCCGGGGGTCAGGGGTCCTGTAAGCATCCTCATTTCTCTCTGAGAGATCTTCATCTCTCTCTGAGGAGCCAAGGACAGGATGGCTAAACAGGTGAATTGCCAAAGCAGGCAACATCAAGGGTGGTATAGTCATTAGAGCATATTTAGAGTAGTTTTCCTTTCCTGCTTACTCACAGGCAGCTCCTGCATAGATATTTTGTTTATTTATATTTACACACACATATGTCTGGTATGCTTCATGGTTCATATCAGGTAAATTGTTTGGTTATTTCTCATTAAAAGACACAAGTGGTTTGTTTGTTAATATATTCTCTCTGTTTAGCTTGCCAGAGGAAGCTGCAAATGCCTGATTTACTCCAGAGCTGCAGTGGGCTGGGAACAAGTTCCCCAAGAGAGCCAGAGAAACAAGAAAAGATTCTGGAGCATAATGCATAAGGCCAAGCAGCTTTTTAGTCTTCAAATTCAGCAAGAACAAACCTAGGGGAATGGAGCACTATGGGCATGAATTTATTTGGGTGTATGGACTAAGATATCTCCATGAAGAATAGATTGGGGATTTTTGAGCTCACCAGTGTGAAATTCTACGGGGTGTTTCAAACCAAACCAGCCATCATCCTCCCCATCACCCTGCTGTCCATGTAGTGTCTACACTTTTACACCCTCCAACCCCAGTATCTGTTTTGATTTTATCCACAGGGCTTACCTGGGCCTCCTGGACCAAAGGTGAGACATCTCACCTCACTTAGAGGTGTAGAAAGATGATGAACAGAGATGGACTCTCCTGACGAGGACCGATGTGTACATTTTGATGGATGGAGGAGGGGTAAAAGAGGTTACATCAAATAGCTGAGAAAGATTCCTAACCCAGCTCAGCACTGCCCCTGGGGCCCGGCCCGTGTGCTGACTCATGGGTTTCATCCAGGGACACGTCTGAGTTACATCTGACTGAGCCAGGCACGCCTCATCAGCCCATCTTGCAAAATTGTTTGCCACACACAGCTTTATTGGCTTCTTCCATTCTCAAAGCATTTCCCAGTGCTTCAGGAATGGGTTTTGCAATGCTATTGTTAACTCTGCCACGGTTTCCCATTTATTCACTTGCCAAAGTGCGAGGGAGGGGGTGGCGGTTGTTGTTTTTCAGCTGCAGCCACCCAAACTAATTGTTTTTTATCTGAGATGTGTAGCCAGGGTGAGGAGATAGGAACCGTGGAGTTGGGGCATAGAGCTGGCACACGTTACCTGTATGCCAGGACTTTCCTGCCAGGGCTCAGCCCAGTGTGGGTAGCTCTGACCCGTGGGCCTGAAGGGACAGGAGCTCAGTGGAATCACTGTGAACAAAAGGCAAATTTTCCACATGGGATGCTCTCCCATCCCAGCAGTACCCCAGGGAAAAGGGCAGAGATTTGTCCCTCTCAGGCCAAGCCTCACTTTCTTTTGTCTTTTTGCCTTTTGCAGGGAGACACTGGGATTCAGGGATACCCTGGCAGAAAGGTAAGGAGGGAAGCTCCAGTGTTGTTCGATGAATTAAGTGCACTGATGCTTTGTGGAATCATGGGTCAAGGTCCATGGGTGATGCTGGAGCCTCCTGTGGAGCTCTGCTCCTGCTGGGTTTGCAACAGGCTCACAGATTCCCTTCTGTTACGTGTGTAAAGAGAGCCTGAGCCCAGAGTTATCTTTATCTCTGCAGCAGCTATGGAATAAATATCTCCCTGTGTGTCTGTGCCTCTCTACACCCACTTCTGGGCTGAAGTGCATCTCTTGTGCATCCAGACCCATACAGGAGGCTGGAAAGGGCCAAATCCCTCTCTGGGATGCAGGAAAGAGTCAATCCTGCTCTGAGTTAAAAGGCAGAAGCTGGCAATGCCCGAATGCCTTCAGCAGCAGCTGATAAACAGCAGGGTTGTCAAGCCCGGAGGGCGTAATGAACAGACAGAGACAGGGGAAAGGCACAAAGGAAGATCAAACGGGAGAGAGGGAATGAGGAGATACTGCTAAAGAGATGTCAGCTGGAGAAGGGGAAGGTAAATATTGCCATCAGGAAAGAATCCTGTGTCCCCTGTTATCTCCACGTTGCTTTATGGGTGCTCTGCAAGCAAAATGGCAAGACCTGAGAGCTTTTTAATTAGCTCTGTATAAACGGAGAAGTTTTCTGTTATGTCAGGAAGTGGGAATTATAGCCCCTGCAGACCACAGCCCACTCCTGCAGACAGACACGATTTATTGCCACTTCTCCCAGGGAACCGTCGGATTTTCCATTAGGAGCCCATCCTGTTCTGTGTGTGCAGCGACCTCACAGCGAGGGCCTCTCCTACCAGCTCCTCTTACATGAAACAACTTGTCTGGCTAATTCACTTCTGAGCAAAGAGCCCACACTGATCTTGGGAGGATGAGCCCAAGGCTGTGACCTTGCTCAGGGAAGGCTGGAAGAAATGGATGAATGTAGGGGACCAAATCCTAATGGGCAGGGAAAGGAAGGCTACATGTTGAGGAAAGTTGTTAACTCGGATATGATGTAGGATATGGGGCCGCTCCTTTCATTCCATACACTCCGTACACTGAGTGGTGCTCCTCTCCCAGCGACCCGGGGTGGGTTGGTGTGTGTGGGACACCTCGGTGTGGGACATCCCTCTCAACACCTCTGCTCACCTTTCTGGCATCCCACAGCTCCTTTTCTTGCTGCTGTGTTTGCTTCTTCCACTGTTTCCTTTCTTCTCTTCCTCAGGGTGAGGTGGGTGAGTCAGGCTTGCCCGGTGCCCGTGGCCTCCCTGGAGCCTCTGGCCCCAAGGTAACCTAAAACTCGAGTCAGTAGGGGCAGATGAGTGGCACAAGCCTGTCCTAAAGGACATATCCAAGGCCAGGGGCTGGAGACAGTTCTCTAGAGCCTGGAATGAACCATGCAGACAGGAACAGTTGCTCCCGTGTGAAGAATCTGGGCAATTGTTGGCCAAGGTGATTCCATGCTATCCTGGACCTGGACCTACACGGTCCCCCATTAAAGAATTAAACTGACCCAGCCTTTATAGGCTTTTGCGCCAGGGCTGTGAAAATGAGGGTGGCTCTGGACCATGAAATGTTGGAATGGTTTCCACAGCCTTACCACGTGCCTCAGTGTGGGCAACCTCCAGCATCCACTGCAAGGACCTGAAGCGCCTTTGCACCCCTGGGAGGGGAGGGGGGGCTGTGGCCAGTGCTTGACTGGTATTGTGTTGCTGTGAGGAGAACCAGAGTGCTGGGGTTGCATTTGTCACACCTCTCTTTTGGCTACTTTGTCTCTTGCTGTTACAATTGAGCTGCTTGCTTGGTTTCCCTTCATATTCACTGTCCCTCTCTGTTTCCCCCCTTTCTCTCTCCTTTGCTGGGCAGGGTGAAAAAGGGGATGCTGGCATAAAGGTAGGCATGACAAATACGTTTTTCTAACACACGGTAGATCACCTGGGAGATGCTGCTCCTTGAGCTGATGGATTGTAAGGGGAGGTTGGGTCCAAGGCAGCTCTGTGGGGTGTTTGATGGAGTGCACATCTGTGCTCTGATTAACCACAGACAGGCACTCCGAGCTCAGGCCATAAACTCAGCCTTTATCCTTTTGGTGGAATTTAATTCTTACCAAAGGCATTTCTCTGACTATGAAGCTTGCTGGTGATTTGTTACATCTCTCTATTTGATGGGCTAGGTTGGGGTTTCCTCATAAAATCTGGTTAGCTGACGCATCAAATCCACTCAAACTCCACGATTCAGGCTGAGGTTTGGCAGCAGCTTTTCTGTCTGTTTCTGGACACTTTTTACAGGCTCATATGGTCTCTGCCCAGATGTTATCTATTTGACTGAAATTTACTGTACCCATATATTTAAAGTATATTACTCAATGCAGACCGTGCTTAAAACATTACAACATTGGCAAGTGCTCATGGCAGTCAGAGCACACTGTGTCATGCCATGCATCTTAGACATCCTGAGGAAAGACTGGTCCTGTAATATTTGGAAAGGCATAAACTGTGATACGTACATTTCAAGTATTTAGACTGTGGCATGCAGCTCATCTATCGTGCAGCACATAGACTTTCTATATCTCTTCCATGTGGGTGGATTACTGTTTGAAGAGAGAAAAGGCCCCTTCAGAGCTTACCAAGGAATTTAAAGAAATGTTCTTTGGGAATTCTGGCTCTGGGTTTGTAGCTGAATAGAGCAACAGTGATTGTCTTCCTACAAGAAGACTACCTCCTCAGAAATACTACAGTGCATGTAGAGTCCAAAGGTTCCCTGTGTCCATCTCCACATCAGTGGAATTCTGTCAGGCACAAAGGTATTGCTCCTGTTTGCACCTGTGTGAATGAAGGTGGAATAGCACCCAGAACTGATATGTTTCAAACGGCTTGGAGTTTGCTGCTCTCTCAACAGCAGGTTTCCCATTAAGCTGAACTGTAGGACTGAAGTCAGAGGTGGCCTGGGAGGGAGAGAAGGCTGAAAGGAGAAGCTGTGTTTTGTCCTTGCTTAAACTCCCATGTTTCACTGCTGGCCCTGGAATGCAGGCTTTGCTCATGCCCATGTACAAGGACTAGACGGCTCTTCATGCTACTTGACAGTAACAGCCATTTGTTACTGTCAAGGTCACTTTCCTCTTGACTTCCTTTCTTTTTGCTCAGAGGAGTTGAAAAGGAAGTGCACACACATTCTTAAATCAGCAGCCAGACCTCACCCAGTAGCAGCTCCCGAGCATCCAACAGCACGTGCATCTGTTGTCTTTGGAAATTGCTTCTTTCTGTTGTCCTCCCACCTAGGAGGATTGATTGGGACTCTAGGAGACTTTTGAATCTTCTAGCTTTGGATCCAATTACCTTGACTAGATTTTACCTTCTCTTTGCCTTGAGGAACCCTGAAGAAACAATGATTCATAGGTTAGCTGTAGTAGCCAATTTCGCATGGAATATCACTGCTTTGGCTGGCAGTGAAGAATATCTCTGGCCTGAAGAGGTTTCTTAGTGGCACACAGACCCCTTGTTCATTTAACCACCTCTCCCTCACCCAGTGGCAGGTGCAGCACAAACTAGATTGTCTCTCAGCTGTTTTTTTTCTGTGGCCACCATTTGTACTTTGATCACGTGAGGACCTAAATCTGAGTCTCATGAAGGTCATTAGGCAGTGATGTAATCAACCCGGGCCACTTAAATGAACATTTGACTTGAGTGTCCCCAGATTGTCACATTCAGTTTCACTGATGTTTTTCTTACTTTTTTTTTCCCCCCTGAAAGATCCATAGGATAAGGCTCTGAGGAAAGAGCCATGAAGTGCCCACAGCTTTTCTCAATAAAGCCCTGATAATTTGCCTCTCACAGCAGAGAGCAAAAGGGAAGGGTGTCTGCTTTAAACCAGCAGCTAATGAGCTGATCAGCGTGAGGCATCATTAGCACCCAGCGGGGATAGAGCTGCTCACACCAGGTACAGGAGAGTGTGAGGCTTCTGCGTGGAGGGAAGAGGAGTGGGAAGAGCTGGGAGCCGGGCGGGATGTTTTGCCTTTTTCCCGGCTCCTGGCTCGGCTGCACCGTTCCAGCGCTGTGATGTTTTGCCTTTTTCCCGGCTCCTGGCTCGGCTGCACCGTTCCAGCGCTGTGATGTTTTGCCTTTTTCCCGGCTCCTGGCTCGGCTGCACCGTTCCAGCGCTGTGATGTTTTGCCTTTTTCCCGGCTCCTGGCTCGGCTGCACCGTTCCAGCGCTGTTTTTAGTGCTGTGCCCGGCACCGTGCGCAGCTCCGAGGGCACCGGGGGATCACAAAGGTAGCAGCCCAGAGGGTACTCGCTGTACTTCAGTGCCTTTCCAACACTTAAGGGTTTAAAGATGTCCCGGAGAGTTGTCTGTCCTGCTTTTTCTACGGTGCTGGGTTTCTTTCTCTTCTCCAGTGGCGCAGTGTCTCGTTTGTTGCTGCCTTCTCCAGTTAGCCCCAGTGCCTGTGTGTCCCGCCGGTGCAGAGGGATGTGCCAGTGCCATCAGGAAACACAGCCCAGGCTGGTTGCTCTTGAGGTGCCCCTGTGCGGGTTCCCGTGCTCCCTCTCACCGAGGGGGTTTTGCTTTTGCAGGGTGAAATAATAATGAACAGCTCTTCAGGGGGCGGTTCTTCCAGGAAAGTCTCTGGGAAGGGGAATTATTGTCACAGGCTGGGCTGCCCTATGGGGATGGTCTCCACAAGCAGGGTGGGTGTCTCTCACCAGAGAGCATTCCCTGCTGGGTCTCACTTAAACAAGACAGGGAGCATGGCTGAAAGAAGAGAGATCCACATTCTCCAGTACGAAGTATTCCTAATTATTGCTTTACATAAGATGTGTAGGTTAGAAGGTGCATGCAGTAGGTCATGTATATTATGATACTAGAAAGTGTTTTACAAAATACAGTTCACAGGATGCTGTAACTACAAAAAGTTATTTTTTTTAAAAAAAAAGCGTACACGTACATCCCTGCTAAATAGCTCTTCCAACCAAGGACTGAACACCCAGAACAAAACGACAGTAGCAGTATGCAGATTGCCTGGCGATGTTTCATTTTCCCGTTATCAGCAGACAAAATTCAGGCTAACAGCACAAAGCAACCTTAGGATTATCTGTCTCTCCAAATAGGTTTGTTCACCCCAGAGCTGCTGCAGGCTGGGTGCCTCCCTGTGCCCCACAGCGTGCTGTGACATGGGATGTGGCAGCAGGGTATGGAGGCTGTGGCACTGCAGTGGGGTCAGTTCAGAGGTGCCACTGATGGGAAGTGGCCCCAGCTAGGACAGTCAGGTGGGGAAAACGGTGCCTCACCTTGCTCAGGAGGGTTTCTCATCACCTGTGCCCTGGACCCTCCTCACGGAGCCCTGGGAGGACTCATCTCTTGTCTCTTGCTGTCTTTCTCTGTGTGTCTTGCTTTGCTTCCAGGGGGAGAGAGGCATGCCAGGGCTGCCAGGAAGACATGGCTCTAAGGTACCTTGTAACCAGAGGAGTGATGCTTGTCTGCCCCATCTCACCCGTAGCACTCGACTGCCCCTGATGCACAGGCATTTGTGTGTGTGTCTGTGAGTCAGTGACTGTCCTCAGCTGAACTATTTATGCTTCTAAATTGCAAAATACAGGGCCTAATTTGTGAAGGCAGTGGTGGGGGAAGAAGTGTTTTAAAGAGCAAATGGCATGCCTGGCCTGATGCTGACTTGCAACATCAGGGTCTTAATGCTTGATGCCAATGAGAGAAGCCAGTTGCTGATGCTTTGTAGGGAATTGGCGTTTTGTAAATTGGGTTCCCAGGTGGATGATGCAGATGTGTGTTAGCCCAGCTGGGATAAGCAGGGCTGCCCAAGTGGGAACCTGGGCTAATGCAGCAATGAATCAGGATCAGTTTGTGTGAGCAGCCCTGCATGTCTGTGGACTGCAGTTTAAGAGTAAATACTAGAAAATAACATGATCTGCATTCACTGATTTTTGGCTGAAAAAATGAGGAGCAGGCATCCCAAAGCCACTCACTGCATGTTGTCCCTTTCATGACTCTAGCCGGTGTTTGCTAAAACCTGCTGACCCTGAGACAATCTGGAATGCTTTTTACCCCCCATTTATTGCATAGAATCCCTGATCTCCATCTTCTGTCCTTGTGTTTTTTAGCTTTTGTCCCTGATTTCTGTTTCAGAAAGCTGAGAGGTATGATCCTGCTGCTCTCTGACTACCCACTCCTCCTTGTTTGAACTCTTCCAAGCTTTTTTTTCACTTTGAACTTGGCTCCCAGTCCTCCTCACTACCTCATGTGCTACATCCCAACACCTCATATTTCCCAACTTCTAACACCACTTTGCTCCCTCCCCTCTCCTTAGTTATCCCTCGTACTCCCTTTTCTAACTGGACCTTTTCTAACTAATGCTAACACAGGGGATGCAGAGATTTCAGAGTGGATGGTTGACAGGGACGACCTGCTTTTTGCATCAGTGCTGTCCAGGGAAGTGTGACAGTCCCAGTGGGAGCAGCTGCTCCTGAGGCTCCCAGACCCCTGTCTCGGGTGGCAGGGCAGCCTGTGCTGTTCCACGGCTTGCTCTGTGCTGCAGAATAGCACCTGAACTGCAGTGCTGGCAAATCTGTTTTTTCCCCTAAGGTGTCTGGCTTCAGAGCTCTCCTGGAAACGTTTTGTCTTCTGTGATAAAAACAGACTGAGGGGGAATAGCAAGACCAAGGCTCTGGGGTATGAGCTGGCCTTTCTCAGGATGCTTGAGCTGATGTAGCTGGGCTCAAGCCTTGAGGCAGGGGTTTGGTCTTTGGTCTGTCTTTGCATTCCTCAGTTATTTGACACTGTTCTACTTGTTGGCCTTTGCTTCGCTTGCAGGACTAAAACCAGGGGCGGTGGGGGTGAGGTGGAAATTCGTTTGTCTGAACTGGGTTGTGCTCGTGGAGCCTGCCTTTGGAAGAGCTTTCTGGAACCCAGAGCCGCTGCCGTGGGTGGACGGCTGCTCAGGGAATGAGGATGTGTGCTGTGGGGTGTTCCAGCATTATTTCTGAGCTGAGGAGAGGAAAAGATGCGGATTTTTTGCATTTTTGGTTTCACCTGACCGATACCGTTTCGTTTTAAAATAAGTGTGTGTCGGGTTACTTTCTAACAAGGTGTTGCTGTCTTTCCTCTCTCTGCCAGGGCGCTCCTGGGATGGCCACCGCAGGGATGAAGGTCAGTTTTGCACTGCAGTGCCTTGAGCTGGGCACGGGCTGGAGCTGGGAGAGCGCAAGGCGCTGGAAAATGGTCGGACAGCTCCCACTGATGGGAAATGTCAGAATTGCCGTGCCTTTGGCAGAGGTACCAGACCTGTCTCCAGCCTCACCCCTGCTGCCCGGCAGTGAGGCTGGGGAACACAGCACAGCCTCCCCTGGCTGCACCCTCAGCCTTGCTCTTTCCCTGTGAAAACAGGGCAAGGAGCAGAAATTCCTTTGTGCCGGCGCCCGAGTCTTGTCTTGCTCTGCTCTTTTGTATCTGGTAAATGTCTGCAAGCACTGTTTTCAGTGGAAGCCGTGAGTCTGAGCTTTGGTGGTTTCTTACGGCAGCCTGGGAGCTGGCTAAAGAAGATGAAACGAATTCCAGGCACAAAAATACACAGCTGAAGCACTCTGGTGCCCTTACTTACCAGCTCAAGACCCCCACAGATGAATGTTCTTTTCCCCACTCTGATAGCTCTAAGAGGATTTGTACTCTCCCCTTGGTGATTGACTTCTCACTCTATTTTCCTGTCTCTTTCTCACTAGGGCGAGCCTGGGACTCCAGGAGAAAAGGTACTCTAGGAAGGTTTTGCTCTGAGCCTGCACTTCTGGTTGGTTTGTGTATTTTCCCCCTCCCTGAGCAGCTGAGGGAGCTGAGGAATGTCTGTGTGCTTCCCAGTGCCCCAATCCAGGCCCTAATGGCACCTGCCACTCTAAGCAAAATGGTAGTAGGATACAGTGATACCGAGTGAGACAGGGACCATACTGCAAATATTTCCATTCTCCTGCTCACGTCTGTGCCAATGGGAATACCTTCCAGCTGCCTTCCTCCTTTCCTCCCTACTCCACAAGAGCAGGGCACACTTTGCTTAGGAAGTAGGTTCCCTCTGCCCCTTCCCTTGTCCATCTTTCTGCCTCCCAGTACTTCTGTGCCCCCCGAAGCTTTCCCATGTCCCTGCAGAGTGCTCTCCCTGTCGCAGTGCAGTGTGAGTTCCTGAGGTGCCCGAGCAGCTGGCTCCTTTTGCTGGAGGCTCGCTGGGTTGTGTTACAGCCCGTGACAGCCGTCTAACAGACACGTTCTCTGTCTCTTTTCTTCCCCACGAAGGGAGATTCTGGAGTGCCAGGGAGGATGGGCCCCCCAGGTTTGCCAGGGAAGAGGGGGCAGCGGGTAGGACACTGCGTGTTTGGGCTGGGTGTCCTGGCAGAGCTGCGCTGTGTTCCTGCGAGCGGGAGCTCCGGGAGGGAGCCTGCCGTGTGTGTGTGCTGCATTGTCGTGCTTGCAGGGGATTATGTGTCCTTTGCTGGCTCTTGCCCCCTTGGTGAAGTGTGTTTGCTTGCAGGAGGTGGGGGCTGGTGGCAGGCAGGGCAGCATGAGATGCCTGGGATGTAGTCTTGTCCCGGGAATGATTAAGGATGGTGTCTCATCTCTTGACTCCAGAAATAACACTCTAAACAGCAATTCAGTAATCTGACCTCCTTCCTCAAGAAATCCACTTCTTTGCACCCTAGTCCTGGCAGCACAGGATGTTTTCAGTAGCTCTTATGGACATGTGTATTCAAAACAGTCCTTGAGTGAATGAAAAGTGGAACACCAAGGTGGAATTAGGGATCCACAGAGCCCTGGGTCGGGATTAGGAATTATATTTTTACAGAAACCTCCAATGCCAAACCTTTTCCTTGGGTATGAGGTCCTGAAAATGTTTTCTCTCTTTCCAGGGAGAGAAGCATTTATTTAGCAGTGTGCATGCTCTGGCAAGGAAATAAAGCTGGGGGAGGTGAGGGGTGGCTTTCAGGTGGCTGGAAGCCAAATTACCTTGGAGAAAAGGGTCACTGCAGTCCAGAATTGCCTAACTGAAAGATTGCTGCTAGTAGATTATTTTCCAGGAAGCCACCAGTGCATGTCTGCTCCTGGAGCATTGATGCAAGCCCCCTGCATGTCAGATGCGTGCCCTTGAGCTCTGACAGCAGCACCACCCTCTGCAGGCCAGCAGCACAGCTCCAGGAAAGAGCTGGGCACCTGTGGGGGGAAAGAGGGTTTGAATTGCTCTGTGTAATCTGTATAAGTTGCTGAATCTTGGAGCTGTAGGGATGGCATCTAAGAGCACACATTTCCCTGGTGCTCCATTTGAAACATCTCTTCAGGGTCACAGCAATCTCCAGTATCTCTCTCTGTCCTGGCAAAATGCAGACTCCCAAACAGGACACTGTCTGGAAACCATGGGTTTAGCAGCTGGGTGAATTGATCTGAAGAGAACTTAACTTCAACATAAAGACCAGTAATTGAGCTCCAATATTCAAAATCTGGCTCAGGTGTCATGGTGAACTGAGCAAAGCCACTTCACCAAGGGAATGCTGGATGCTCTCCATTGCTCACTGCTCATGGCATCCTCTGTGCTCCATGGTGCCTCACACAGCTCAGCCTGCAGCTCTCCAGGCATCATCTTACACCATCAGCTGCTGCCTTTGCCATTTTTGCCACTCCTGTCTTCACTGCTTACATGACCACTGTGTGTCCCAGAGCTTGGCTGCCAGCTGAGACACTGCACTGCTTGGGTTTTTTTGAGAGTATGATGAGTCTGGGATTTGGAGCTAGGGAAGAGGAGCAGAGCATGGAGAAAGTCCTGCACTCCAACTAAAATTCACCCTGGGCAACAGCTTCTGTGGGCATATAGATTGGGGAAAGCCTGTGCAGAAGAATTGACAGGGGAAAGTGTTTAGCAGACCAGAGGGATAGGGAAGATGCACGGGGGGGGGACCCTGGATCCCATTCCCACTCTCCTTTCTTTGGAGAGAAATGGCAAGGATGTGCAGAGATTGTCAAAAGGATGGGCAAAAACATGTTGTGTCTTGAGCCGGTACTGCTCAAGGAGGATGCCTTGTCTGTGCCCAAAATAAAATCCCAAGGAAAGGGGAAGAGGGTGTGAAGCCAGGAGCAGCTCATCCTTTTGCTGCTCCTCCAGGTTGGAGAGCCCACAGAGTCAGCCTTGACCATGTCTGTTTTGCCAACAGGGTGAGAAAGGACGAGCCGGTGACCCTGGGCTTCCTGGACTCCCTGGCCCTAAGGTTTGTCTCTTTCCTGAATTTTTTTTTGTTTGTTTGTTTGGTGAGGCTGCTGTCACCCCTTTTCTTCCCTCCCTCCTGTGCACAGCTCACACATTCTTAGCTGACTTTGGCAGGGTGTTCTGCACTGCTCAGCTGAATGTCATCCTCACACAGGGATGTGGGGTAAGCACACAAAAGATGCCTTTTTGTAGGAATTGAATGCCTTCATGCAGTGAGGGGGAGGTTGTGGTCCTGGGAGCAGGACCATGGAATTGTGCTCCAGTAATTCCCCTTTAAAAGCACGACCTCAGATGTAACATGGCCCTTCAGCCTTCTCCTGCTCCAGGATCCATAGCTGGTGAGGAGATGAACTTTTGGGGAGCAGCACTGCTCTGCTCTGAGTTAGAGGAGCAGCTTTGCGCTCAGAGAGACCCAGGGTGGGTCAGATAAAGCTAAGCCCTGAAACCAACTTTTTCCTGTGCCCTGAGATTTTCAGGTAGAAATCACACCTTTCAAATCAGACTTGCACAGCGTGTTTTTTCTTTGGGAAAGGGGACAGTGCAGTGAATGTCAGTGGACATTTCAGGAAGGGATGAGGGTGTAATGGCAAAGCTTTCCTGTTACTGCCTTATTATCTGCCCTGTGTAAAGGACATGGTGAGTCAGCTGAGTGGCTGATGACTACAGCTCCAGAGGGAGACATTCCAAAAGAAGCCATCACCAGGTGGCTTAATCAGCACAGTTTCAACATCAGAAGAACATAGAGGGAGGCTGGGGATGTGGCCTGTCCACGGGCAGCCTTGCATTGCCCTGTGCAGCTGAAGGGATGAGTGTGGCTGTGGCTGCTGGCAGGGCTCCACAAGGACCCTCAGGCTGGACCATGCTGTCCTGGTTCCTGGCCAGCTGCTGCCTCTCTGGGCTATCAAGAGTCCAGCTGATGGATCTTGTCTTGGCCGGGTCTCTCTAAGCCAATGTTTTGGCAAATGAGATTACAGAGGTGCAGAGTCTGAACTGAGACACATGGCTTCTTCTTCACAAACAGGGAGAGAAGGGAATTGCTGAGAATGCCTTGGTGGGAGCTAAAGGAGAACCTGGCCCTCCAGGTCTGCCTGGACCCCCTGGACCAAAGGTGAGTGATTCTTCCTTCACAGAGTTGTGTGTTGTGAGGGACTGTGCCCAGCACAAGGTGTGTAGGGAGGAGCAAAGGTTGTATTTATCTGTGCCTACCTCTGAGTTACCTGCTGGAGGGATATCAGGCTTTACAGAGTGTTTTGGTACTGTTGTTCTACATGCTGCAGGTGAGAGAGTTTGTGAACTGTTTCTGGAAGGAAAATACTCTTCTTGTGCTCCAATAACTTCCCTCTAGGCTCTGTCAGAAACCAGTCTGAACACTCCCTCTGGGCTGGGTGGGACAGAAGAGTGCCTGGTGGGCAGTCGTGGCAAGAGATTTGGGCTGTCTGAGGAGAAGGGGCATGGAAGGGGTTGCTTGGCTGGTGCAGTTCTGCAGTTTTTCCTCCTGGAAATGCAAAGCCAGCAGTGAAGTTGCACCCTCTCAACACAATACAACCCCATCCCTTTCCCTTTCTCTTCTTGTCAGGGAGAAGCTGGTGATGTTGGTCAGCCTGGTGCTACAGGATCACAGGGAGAAAAGGTATGGAATGCTTTTGCACAACGCAGCTCCGATTGTGAGGTTCAGTAGCTGCAGATTTGTTCTTATGTGTACAAAACTCAGCTGAAAAGGAGAATTTTAAATTAAGCTGTCTAGCCCAGACTGTTTCAGGGAACCAGCAGGGCATGATTCCTGGAGTTCAAGAAAGTGAAGGGACAGGCTTTGCTAAAACTGTAATCTTCCTGTTGCAGGGGGAACGTGGTTCACCGGGAGACCAGGGACCCATGGGCCCCAGGGTAGGTGTTCCTTCACTAACGAAGAGTTTTGGCCCTTCAGAGGGTCTAAGGGTGGTGGGACCACACTGACAGTCCAGACTGGGTCTTGCTGTCACTATTAGCACTGATAGATGGGCAGTGGCTAAGTATGATATGGGCTGCTTCTCCACTCCATGTCCTCACCCCTGCATCAGAGGAAAAACTTCTCCCAGGCCATCTCAGGGTGGCTGATTCATAGGAGGAGGTGGGTTTGGACATCCCAGTCTGGTCTCAGGCCCTTGACCTACCAGAAAAGGGCAGCAAGAGGGTGGGTGCATGCCCACATCACACAGTCCAGTTCCTGGATTCTGGCCTCAACTTCACCTCTTCCCAAACTGCCAGCTTGAATGGTCATGACATGGTGATCTGAGCTGGGCTGGCTACAATTCTATAGAATCTCCTGCACTGCAGAGGCTTTCTTTAATAAATGAAAAACTGGACACTGGTGAAATGGGCCCCTCTGAGCTCCCTTTTTCAGAGTGAATCACAGCTCTGAGCACCCTGATGGAAGGGCAATCCCAGCTCCTGGCTGAAGATCTGGTATTTTGCAGGGTCCCAAAGGAGAGCCTGGGAAGGACGAAATGATGGACTATGATGGGAACATCAGTGAAGCTCTCCAGGTGAGCAGCTGCCCTTCTGTCCTGTGAGGTGACTGCTGGATGTTTTGCTATTTCCCAAGGGATACAGACAGGGGAACAGTGTAGTTCTGCTTAATCTGAGTTTTTAGTTTGGGTTTTTTGGTTTCTTTCCCCCTCCTGTAAATTTTGTAAGCTCCTTACTCATTTGGGCCGGTGTTACCTTAGTGGAGAACAAGCAAACTCCAGGAAAATGCTTAGTTTCTTAATGGCTGTTTTATTTTTTAATTTCAGTTTTATTTTTTTCACTCTTCTTTTCCTAGGAAATACGAACTTTGGCCTTGATGGTGAGTTCCTCTCTGTGCTGTGGGGTTTTACACAAGTAGCCATATGTCCATCCTAAGCAGATGGCCTGACAATTTAGGTGCAGCTAAAGCACTTGGCCTTTGCCATTGGGAGCTAAAGCTGGGGCAGCTGACAGCTGAAAGAAGAGCTCATCTTGCCTTCTGATCATGGCACTTGAATTCTAATCAAGACTTTCATCTCTCTGCTTTGAGAGGTCATACATGCTGCAGAAGGAGCAGGGAAGAGCAACTCTTCGTTGCTCATCTTCGCAACAAAATATGATTTTAGGAATCCCTTGGAATATTCCTCTGTGATTTCCCCTTAAACTTAGAAGAGGTATTTGGTTTCAAAACACAAAAGTACAAACCCTGCTGATAATATGAAAGTATTTTTTTTTCTTTACCTAGGGACCCCCAGGACGTCCAGGTGTGGCTGGACCTCCAGGGCCACCAGGACAGAAGGTATTGTCTCAGTTCAGCACTTGCAGACCTCAGGGAAACACAGGGCTGGCCCAGGCAGAATTCCCACCTACAACTCTTCCCAGTGCTCCTCTATTTCCTGTACAGCACTATCACGCCATCCTGCTGTCCTCTGCCACTCCTCCTCACTCACAGTATCCTGAAAATCTCTTTTCCCACAATGATAATGCCTAATCTGAAAGATGAAGGATCCTTTCTACTTGCCTTCCCCTTCAGGAAGCAGCCTGTGGGAACCAAACTGTGGGATTGTGTTGGTTGGGGACTGCATGACTGCACTTGGGCTGTGAGCTGGCAGACAGGATTAACAAGATTGGGAAAATTCTCAGGCAGTCACATAATGTAATGTTTCAATGGGGGTTTCTGCATTTTTGGGAGGGTTTTTGGGGGATTGTTTCCTGGGGGGATTTATTTTATTTTTTCTATGATTGCAGAAAAACTCATGGGTTACCATGCTTTATTTTTGATGATTATGGGGGGAAAAAAGACTGGATTTTTCATGCTTTTTTTTTTTTTTTCCTTCCTGTGAGTGGTCTGTGCAGGCTATTTCTGCAAAGCCTGCCCTTTTTCATCACACTGCCCCACAGAAGGAGTCAGAATAGCTGCTTTCAGACTGCCAAAGTAACAGTTCTGTGTTGCAGGGTGAAATTGGCTTGCCGGGTCCTCCAGGCCATGACGGAGAAAAGGTGAGGCACGATGCTTTTCCCTTCAGAGGTTTTACCTGCAGTCATCTCTGTCACTGACATCACGCTCTTGCTTTTCCCACAAGGGGAAAAAACTATTTTGCTTCACAAAAAGGAGACTTAGTGGTTTGTCAGTGTCCTAATATTTGTCATGGCAGTGCTACTGTGTCCCGTTTCCAAAGGGCATAGCTGGGAGGGAAAGGATGAGCAGTACAAGAGGCTCTGGGCCAGGCAGGAGTAGCCTTACTCTGTCTGTAAATATTTCGCTTTATGTGGTGTGAATTTCATTTAGGGACCACGTGGCAAGCCCGGAGAAACGGGCCCCCCTGGCCCTCACGGACTGCCAGGAAAGGATGGACCCCCTGGAATAAAGGGAGAGCCAGGCCATGTCGGGGTCAGAGGAGAAAAGGGCGATAAGGGAGAGCCAGGACAAGCGGGCTCACCGGTGAGTAAATCAATGCCTCTCCTGGTGCCTGGAGCACTGGTGCCTTCTCAGCTTATGGGGCAAGACCCCAGGACTCCTTGGGTGCCTCAGAGCCCCTGCAAGGCGGGTGCTGCTGTGTCAAGTGTCACAGTATGGGAGATCCTGGCTTCCTGGCACATGTGCTGTCCTCTTGCTGGAGTGGCTGTCCCCAGTTCCCTTCCTCAGCTGCTGCCCGGTGCCGTGCTGGCGCTGAAACGCTGCTGGAAGCGAGCAGGTCTGACTGTGAGCCGGGAGGCTGAGGCACCAGCACACCCCTTCTTGGGAGGGCAGCTGCATGGGCTAGCCCCTCACATCCCAGCCACTAACTGGAGCAGAGTGCCCAGCCTCCCAGCATCAGTCTGTCACAGCTTCTGTGTCCTCAGCTCTGCTTGGGGGGGTTATGCAACAACTTTCTGCCTCTCTGTGGGATTACCGGGATGAAACTCCTGCCGTCTCCACAGCTGGCTGTGGGCAGTGATTCCCAGCATGGACTCCAGTAAACTGCATAAGCCTGAGCAGAACTTGGAGGCAGGAAAGCAGTATCCCATCCCCACTCTGGGGACTGGTACGTCCGCAGTGACGCAGTTCAGCCGTTTGCCCCTCTGCTTTCAATACTGGTGAAGCCCTACATTTCCCTGGGTACCTGGTGGACGTCCAGGGTTTTCAGAGTATTCTTGGGATGACCAGAGGCAGTCTTGGCTCTTGCACTGATATCTTATGTCTTCCTGACTTAGTCGTGCAAAACTCCACAGATTTTTCTTAATCTATAGGGTCTAGATGGCCCCACTGGAGAGAAAGGAGACCAAGGGATACCAGGACCATCAGGATTGCCAGGGCCCATTGGACTTCCAGGACTGACAGTAAGAATGGAAAATAAGACTGCTCTTTCCTGCTTGGTAAAGAGAAAATAGCATAGAGCAGCACACACGGGCTCACTTCCCAAAGTGCTGAGTACCCTGGGAGCCTCAGAGCCTTTGTGAGGTGTCACAGAATGTCCACCAGGCCTCCAGCAGCAGACAGGGAATGTGAAACACATGGGCTGCTCCCACTTCTCCTGGGGGAGCTGCTGCTTGCCAGCACACGGGTGGTTCACAGGCAGCCTCAGAGGAGGGAGACTCCAGAGCAGCTGGTGGTGATGGGTCTGCTTGTTGTGTGCAGGGAGAGAAGGGTGAGCCTGGGGAGCGTGGGGACAAAGGAATTCCAGGAGAATCGGTAGGTTACTGTTCCTGTATTCCTTCATCATCTCGGCAGTAGGGGAGGGGTGATTTGGCAGCAGTGTTGCTGGAAAGTGGCACACCCCCTCTCTGGTGACACCCCTTTGCTGAGGACAGCAAGCCTCATGCTGTGGGGCTGCACCACCAGCCACCTCTGGCTCCTTTCCTTTCCACCTCTCTCCTCCTTTGCCTGACGCAAGAACAATCTGTCTCACAACCAGCAATCGGTAAGGAATGCCTAGAGAAGAACAGATCTTGGAAAACATAACAAATGCTTTCCTCAGCTTTTGCATTAAATGCATTTCCTCGCCATTATTTTCATGTGTATATATACACTTCCACCCCCCCCCCCCAAAGGTTTTGGTATTCTTGAATTTGCCTGTTCTCTCCTCAAAGCTCACCCCCAGCTTTGGAGCGCCCTGCAGCAAGGAGTCCCACAGGCTATTGGCACCTGTGGAGCCAGACACCTCACCTTCTTTCCTATCTTTTACTCTTTGATCTCATGCCTCTTTGTGGAAATGGTAAAATAGTGGAAGCGGACATTTCTTTGGAAAAAAACTCGCTGCTTTCCCTCCTCTTAAATACTGGCAATTCTTGCATGAGCCTCCCCTGAGTCCTGCTGCTGCTTGCCAGGCACTCAGTCCTGGATTGCTGCTGCTTCCTGACGCAGTCCTTTGGGGAGTCCCTGCTTCCCAGCCTGGTAGAGGAGCTCTGCTGCAGCCTGTGTCCTGTGTCCCCTCTGAGGGCAGCAGTTTGACTGTGATTTCTCTTGCCTTGCTTTCCAGATATCTGGGCCCCCTGGACCCCAAGGCCCTCCAGGACCTCCAGTAAGTTTTGAGTGATTCACCTGAGGAGCAAGGCACTGGGAATGGGATTAGAGCAGGCAGTGGTTGGGGAGGATTCTGTGTGGAGAAGACAGCCGGAATCACTGCAGTGTAGAAATGGGAACATATCACTTCCAAACCCATCCCCAGGGTAGGTCAGAGCTGCAGTGGGCTGGGAGGGCAGAGAAAGAAGGTTTTATGTTAGTCTGAGAGGAAAGGCAAGACAGTGGCAAGATGGGATGGATGGGATTGAAGGGATCAACTGCAGAAATTGTCTTAATAGCACACCTGGCCCCCTGCCAGGGTGTGCTTGGCAAGAGGCTCCTCGTTGGAGAGGAGAACAGTACATGAAGTGCCCATCACACAAACAAAGAGGCCTTTGGGCTGGGGGTTCATGCCCCAGAAAGTGAAACCTTTGTACTGCACCCCTAACTGGATGCCTGGACTTTAACGCCCATCCTGAAATGTTACTTATATCTTGTCTCTCATCCCAAATACAGGGTCTCCAGGGTGTTCCCGGACCCAAGGTAAGGGTACAAAATATTACATACTGAAATGCAACAGAAGTTGTCCCAGGTGCTAAACTTCCCTTTAGTAACAACTTCCTAGTGTTCAGGTGGTGCTTTTCTTCAGTCTTGGTAAGAGATAAATCTTCCTGGATATTTTTTTGAAAGAAATAGATTAGCAGCTCTCATTTTAGGACCCAGAAAAATGGTCATTCCCTCCAGTTTTCACCCAGAGAAGTGGGAACTCACTGGTCTGTGGAATTCTGCCCATGAGAACACAGTTGAAATATTTGTTTGGAGGGTGGAGATCTGTACAGTGTGATGAATAGTCTGCCACAGAGTCCTAAGGAATTGAGCTCTAGCTAAAAATTAGTCTTAAAATTACGTTCTGTGGTAAAGCAGAATTCCTCCACTGTCCTTGGTGGTGAGAATCTTTCTAATCTCCATCTAAATGCTCAACCTGCAACACTGGCTTGCCTGCTGTAAAACAGCTCCTACACAAAAAATAGTGGAGTGGAAATGTTCAAGGAGAGCTGCATCTTTCTGGTGACACTCTGGGCAAAGATTGGAACATGTGCAGAGTGTCTTAATTCTTCTGCTTATTGTTAGTGTTTGGCTACCAGCATTGTTTGGACACTAAAAGGAATGGATATGTTTTAAAAAGCCTTATGGACAGGAATGAGGAGGAAAAAGGCTTTGGGTTACACTTTGAATTTAAGAAAAAGGGGTCTTTTTAAAATATTGCTTTATAGTTTTTAATACAGAATTTAAAAAATACAGCTAGGAAAAGGAGGCTGAGTTTTTTGTTTTTTTTTTTTTTTTCTTGAAATGTTGGAACTGATGCCTTAGCATTTACAAAAGTATTTCCAAAAATTATTTTTGTATTATTTTTTCTTCAAGGCTTATAGACAGCTGTCATTGACTTCCAGTGGATCCACTTCTTAAAATGTAAACCCACTGTATCAGATAACTTCTGGTTATTCATATTTATATAAAATATATATATAGCAACAACAGCAGGGAGAGCAGCACTGAAGTGAGCTCAATTCTCCTCTGAGCATCTTCACCAACAGGGCCTGAGTCTCTTTTTATTGCCACTGAGTTAAAACAAGTGCTCACACAAGGGTAATTTGAATGGCAGTGGTTTTCTTCAAATTAGGCTGAGAACTGGGCTAAAGCCTCACTCTGCTGCCTCTTGTATTCCCTCTGCTAATCCAGCACTCTCTGAAGGGAGGAATGTTTGTTATATAAGTGCTGTTACGGTGGGTTTATTTTCTGCTCCATCCTTCCTTTAGGGGGAAGCAGGGATTGATGGAGTGAAAGGAGAGAAGGGTGCCCAGGGTGAAAAAGGAGACAGAGGGCCACTGGGATTACCCGTAAGTATCCAGGAAGCAAGCAGCACTTTGTGAGCCAAACTTAATATCAGCTGTAAAAAGATCCCTCAATAGGAGATGCACGTGGGGATTTGGTATGTAAAGTCAGAGAAAGAGATGGTCTATAAATAACTGTGCTTTTGCTTTTCAAATCCAAAGCCTCAATTTCTGTACTGAGCCTTCAACTTCTAGACCTGTTGAATAGATCAGCGATCCCTTTATTTCCTCCTGCTTCTGGCAGGACTGGGAAAAACAAGCAGTAGCTTTCCTGGGGGTTCTCTGCACTTCAGGGCAAGACCAGAAACATAAGTCAGAGATGTGGAGAGAGAAACTCCTACCCCAGCCATTTGTCTCCTGGGCTAAGCTTTGTACAAAGCATGGTGGTTCTTAATACAACAGCTTCTTTGATAGCTGAAACATTCCTGTCCCTTCTGCCATGGAAGCAGTGCTCCCCCAGTGTGTCCCTGCCGTGTGTGGACTCTGTCCCATTGCCTGGTGTTAGAGAACTGCTTGGCTTAGCCAGAGGAATTGGGGCACAGTGTATTATAGAGAAGTTGCAGGAGCTCTAGATACAAACCTGATGATGGGTTGGTTGTAACTTAGTCCCACCCAGTTGTTCTGCCAGCCCCCAAGTTCTCTCATCATAAAAAGCACTGGTGGCACAGTAGACCTTCCCCAAATGTTCTGCCTGGAACGAGCACCTGCAGGGTGCATTTTCATGTACTGTGTGGCTTTGTCGTCCTGTGTTCAACCACCCAGGTCCCTCGTCCCTGACTTTGGCTGAAATGTGCGTGTCTTTGTTTGTAAAATGTGTTCCTCCTTTGGCTGTGCCGAACAGTAATTCCCTTCTAGAGCTTGAATGAGTCCTCTCCAACTCGAGGCACTCAAATGAGCCCAGCATGAGTGCATTCCCTGGGCCTCCAGGCAGAGCCAGTGGGGAGAAAGAGGTGCTCTTGGAAGGCTCAAAGGTAAGGGATTGTGCCTCAGTGAAGCAGTGGGAAGTCAGAAGCCAGTCCCTGAAGAAATGCAAGTGGAAGTTTTCTGTGTAAATAGTTACTCCCTCAAGCCTGTGGAGTTTCTGGACAGGGGAAGGAGCTCCTTGTGATAGCCCGAGCAGAAGATTAGCCCAGCAATTATCCCAAGAACTCATCTTTGTGGCAGGGAATGTGCTAGCTGCTTCTCCTACAGCAGACCCCCACGAGGGTCCTTTGGCTTTTCCCATCATTCTTCCTGAGCTGTGGAGGTGGGAAGACTGACTCAGAAGAGTCCTCTTAGAAATGTTTTGTTTGGATCAGTAGTATCAGCTGGCCAACCAGGAAGCACAGCTCAAAGATCAGATACTGTGGAACTTGCATCCTTCCTCAGAGCCACTGAACTCTCTTCAGAAACTTTTTCATGCCTGACCCAGTGTATCTTCAGCCTGTAAAACTAAATGCAGTGCCAAGCAGGTTCTGAAATATTTCAGACTGTAAAATCCTGAAGCTGGATCTGCTGCCTTTTTTTCTGACTTGGAGCTTGGCATCACACTGGAATTCCAGTCCTGAGGTCTGCAATAGGCTTGGGCTTCTCCATGGCTGACACATGAAGAGTTTGTAATGCTCAAGTGGAGGAAAGCTCAGTTTTTGGTCCCTATATCCCACCACAGCTTTCCCTCCCAACCACTGTCTGAGACAAGTCACTGGGCTTGATGGGCCTTGGGCAGAACCACTGTGAGGGCTTCTGGACGAGGAAATTTGGGGCACGAGCCGAGCAGACAGCAAATTGCCACTCGATCTCCGTGTGGTGCAAATCTGCACTGGTGACACAGGGAGATGAGCCACCTGTTTCATAAGCCCCTAGACAACTGCATGTGGAGTGGAGCAAGCCTGCAGCTGACCCAGTGGGCACCACGAGCCCTGGGGTTTCTCAGCAGCAACTTGAACAGCTGACGGGTCTGCGCTGCCTGTAAATGCCTTGGTGGCCAGCAGCCTCTGAGCCTTGTGTCTCACCTGTGTCGCCCAGCCTGCCACAAAGGCAGTGCAGATTCCAGCTCCACTGTCATTGTCCTTGTCACCACCTGCCACAGAACAGCTGCTTCCCCAGGAGTTTTTTCTGGTGGCATTGAGAGAGGGGAATTTGCACTCTTAAGAGGATCTGAAAGTTGCAGGTCAACATTATATGTATTCAGTGTTCTATGTTTTTGTTGGTTTGCTTGTAAGTGCCATCACCTGTCCTTGAGATCTGAAGTTTTGTTAATTGCAGGCGTATGTTTGTCTCAAGTCACTGCTTTACTTACCTCTCCCCTCCCTTCTCCTTTCCCCTCACCCTTCCCTCTCCTCTGCCTTGTTTTTGTGAACCCTCCCCTCCTGTTCAGGGTGCTTCAGGTTTAGACGGCAGGCCTGGACCACCGGTGAGTTCCATTTCTCTGTTACCCCATGTTTGTCCTCCCCAGTATTGTGACTCATTTTGTGTCTGCCACCAGAGTCTTGTTCACACCAGGAGTCATCTTATTTTACCAAAGCAGGCTTGGGAGGGGGTTAAACTTAAGATGAGGAGTCATGTCACACACTTGCCTTCTTTGATGCTACAAGTCTGGATCCTGGGATCACAGCCTGCTTGTTCCACTCTGTCTCAGTAACAAGAGGAGTGAAAGCTCTGCATGGTTCCATGATGCTCTGTTCTCCTGTCCTCTTTGTGCTGGGGGGGGGGTCTCCAACCTGTCATTCTCCATGAGACAGGAGAGGGGACACATCAGGAACTGACAGGGGGAATGGCTTCAAAATGAAAGATTGAGTAGGTTTAGATTGGTTATTAGGAAAAAGGTCTTTGTTATGAGGCCCTGGCACAGGTTGCCCAGAGGAAGTTTTCGCTGCCTCTCCCCTAGAAGTGTCCCAGACCAGGTTGGACAAGGCTTGGAGTGACCTGGGATGGTGGAAAGTATCCCTGCCCATGGCAGGGGGTTGGAATGAGGTGATCTTTAAGGGCCCTGCTGACCCCAAACCATTCTATGACTCTAATGCCAACCTGGTTCTGCAAACCATTCTGCTATTTTTGGGTAACAGCTGTTAAATAACAGCCGAATATTTTTAATCCCTCTTGGGACATCACAGATCACCCATGTACAATCCATTTGGCTATTTAAAAACAAAAAGCAATTTCTCTTCTGCAGTGTAGCTGGGAATAATTTCAGCTGCTCTGAGTTCTAAAGAGAATCTGAGTGGCAGCTTATGCAGTCACTGGTTTGGGGAAACTCTAGATGGATACAGTTTTATAGACATGATTTTGGTGTATTTCATGGCACTAAACGATGCATAAGTGAAGGCAAGATTTCCATGAATGCATGAATCCAAGGAGAGCCTGATTTTTCTCTCTTCCTTTGCCATGCTGAAGTTGTGTGCTGCATGAGCTACTCCTCCACTTGTATTCTGCAGATCTTGACTTCTCTGAAAAGCTCTCCTGATCCACATGAGCTGTCCCCTTGCATCAGAGGGGTTACTCGAGTGACTAAGGATTGCAGACTGACATTAAAAAGTGCTAAACCCTTGCCCCCGTTTGGCAAGCTTGCTCCTGGGCTCTTCCTAGGAGTCAGCTAATGTGCCTCAAGAGTATCCCTTTATCGAGGCTCCATGAGGGTAGACCCATACCTATATGGTACAAGGAGCCTGAGTTGGAGGTGCCAAAATCCTGTTCTTAGCCAGAGGCACTATTACTGAACCACCATGCTGCCCACGTTAAAGATCCCTTTGATTAATTTCCCAGAGACCAGGCGAGTCTCAGGAGCACCAGCAAGGAAGTTTGGTTGTGCTGGTGGGAGATGGCCTCTGTGTCAAAGGGTTAGGAAAAACACTGGGTTTTCCTGTCAGTGTGACTGGGAGCCTGGTGGAGTGACAGGAATGGCAAAGAGGGAGTGGAGGATCCCCCTCCCAGCTCACATATGTGCCTGTGCACACCTGCATTCAGCACTGTAGCTTGGGGTCTGTCAGCTTGCATGAACCACTGACCCAACGCTTCCCATCTCGCTCAGCTCTGGGAGGGGGAAAAGAAAATAAGGAAATAGGCAAAAAGAAATGTGAATTGCTTATCATGTGTGTAAGTTCTGCTGCAGCTTTCAGCCTTGTCTGGTATAAACTAGCAGGAAGGAATTCCTGCTGGTAGAAATGCCTGCTGAAATAATTGTCAGGAGAGCTTCAGAATTAAAAATGAGGCTTTGTACAGTGGTGCTGGTGTGATCTAACATAGCAGTTCCCATGTTCTTCGAATTGCCTTAACAACTGCTTCAAATCCATCTCCACCAACACTGAAAGCTGCTAGGTGCCTTCCACCACCACCCTGTCCTTCCAAGCTGTGCTTTTCCTAAGTGAGCAGCAGTGTCTCCTGGCTTTAAGGAGGCCCTGGAATAAAAGCATTCTGATGTGTTTTCCTTCCTACAACTGCAGGGTATTCCAGGACCAATTGGTGTTTCGGGACCAGCAGGACCAAAAGGAGAAAGGGTGAGTTTGCTCCAGAATCGGTGGATGCTCAGTAACTTCTCTGAAGGTACAACAGCTGTAAGGGATAGAAGATCTCCTGGCTTTCCCTGAGCTGGAATTGCTCTCCCCTTGTGCATACAGGACCCTCAGCTGGGCCTCTGTGGTGCTTGAGTATCTCATCCTTGGGGTTTTCAGGTGCTTTGAAATGCATCCTTTGCAGCTTCTTCTCTGGTGCTCTGCTGCCTGTTTGTAGTGAGGAGGAAAGCAAATAATTTATACTCTTTTTGTATCCATTTCAGGGCAGTAAAGGAGATCCTGGAGTTGCAGGACCAATGGGGCCCGCAGGGCTTCCTGTAAGTATGGGAAGCCTAGGGATTTATCTCCAGAGCCCATTTCCTTGCTCAGGTTGACAGCTGAAGATGCTGCTGTAGTACGTGGTTTGCAGTCACAGCTGGGTTAGGCGTAACTCAGGTTACAAGATTTTGTTCACTATGGGAGTGACAGCTGAGTAGCTTCAGAGCAGACTCAGAGTGATATGGAAGAGGCTGAGAGAGAGGAAACTGATAATTCACCTTTGTCCTTGAACTACCTAAAGAAGCTGTATGGGACTCCCAGGGTGTGTCTCTTAGTCCAAAATGCTGCTTTTGAGCAGCTCCCTTTACCTTTCACAGCTTGGGTGCCTGCCTCCCACCTGTCTACAAGAACCCTGTCTTGTCATTTCAGGGACAAAAGCTGCTTTCAGTGAGGTTAATTCTACTGTCTGGGATTGCTTTTTGCAAAATGGGGCCAGTGTTGGTGCTGTGGTCGAATGTAGTCATGGAGCAGCTTTGTTGTTTAACACGAAAGAGGAAGTTTGTGTCATCATAGTAATTTTTTTCTTATCTGAAGAGTCCATAGGGTAGGCAGTAGTGGTGTTACCGCTTGGATGGAGGTTTCCTGCTGGAAGAGTTGTTTGTCTATTTTTTTACATAGTCATTGGTACAAATGAGGGGCAGGGAAAGACACCAAAATCCTGAGCACACATTTCTCTCTTTAATGGGAATATGATGAAACCTGCTTGTTTTCCAATATTTCTTTCTGTGTTGATGCATTTCAGGGTTTACAAGGTCTACCTGGTGACAAGGGAGTCCGGGTAAGTTAGCAGGCAAACTGCTTGTGTTCAGTTGCTAACACGGGTACACAGTGGCAGCCCAGCATGTGTTTTGTGTGCCAGACCTTCACCCAAGTAACTTTGCACACTTGTGTTCTAGAAGGTGATACCCATAGCTCATTCCATCACCTGGAACATTGTGCTACATCTCTCTGAAGGCTGTAGGAGGGATTTTCTGATGTGTTCTCGTTCATTGTGGTCACACCTCTGTTCTAACTGAAGTACAGGACTTGAGTTAGGCCAACGTGGTGTGCTTTAGGAAATCCTGCTTATCTAATTACTCATGTGTGTAGAGATTTCTGGGAGAATTAGCTGAGGTGCAGCCAGCAAATCTTATTTCAGTACTTCTAAATTGTCCCTGAAGCATGAAAAAGAAGGTTGTCTTCTGGCAAAGAATCCTGCAGAGAATTTGAAAGATGGAATTTTTGAAAATATAAATTAAATTTGCCTGTCTTGAAGAATCAGGCCTGAAGTGTCCTCAGGCATTGTCCTGAATGGATGTGATGGTGAAGAGCTGGTCAAACCCAGTAACAGGAATGGCAGCTTTTCTATCGTGCCACCTGTGTTATGGAAGGATAAACATTGCTAAGAAGTGCATGTTGACAAGTTCCTTCTTTTTCATCAGCTTTTCTTGCCTGTTAAGGCTTTGAATCTGAATCTTTTTGATAAAAACATTTAGGAGCTATGGTTGGATATAGTTTATAAACATAAATTACTTTTGGATTTGAGTCTAATATTACAACTGTATGACTGTCAAGCTGTTCAATACAGTACAAGTCTGTGTAGTCACACTTTTTATCCATAAGACTCTGGCATCACCTAAATTTATCTGGAGGTGTTATTTTTTTATAGTGCATGTGCCCATGTGATTATTTCATTATATGGATTTGCTTTTGACAGATAGTGAGTGTTCTCTGTCCTCTATCTGCAGTGGACCTTACTCTGCACAGAAAGGGTAGTTTTGGACAGCACTAGCCAACTGGCATCTTAAACTAGGGGAGAAAGGTTCAAGTTTCATGAAAGCACTAAAGTTCTCCCCTTTTGTAATCATTGCATTTCCGGCTTTGCTTCTTAACTTTGTCTTTACTTTTGTTTTGCTTGTGTGGCTTCTAAAAAAATGTCATTTTTAATTCCTAGACTTTTTCAGTTGGTTTTTGAACTGAGTTTCTTAGTCAAAAGAAGGATCTTTTGTTAGCTTTTATTCGATGGGATTTTTCTGAGCGATGGCCAAAAAGCAAGTGAAAACTGGGAGAAATTGCATCTCCTCTAGAGGGTGAGCTGCAAAGCACGAGTGGGGAGTTCTGCTGGCCCCTTGAAGCATGCATGCACTCTGCCTCACTGCAGCCCATGGTTTGCAATGGAAAAGTGTGAGACACTCAGGAGTGCAAATGGGCAAGTGCAATATCTTAGGGGACCCTAGAAAATACTCGTTTTGCCACTGAGCCTTCGTACAGGGATTTCCCCTTGATGCTTACTCTGAAGTCCCAGTTTGCCAAAATCCTCTCTTACACCACATTTTTTAAATCCCAGAAATGTTCCTGCTGCTCTCTGCTTGGAGCAGATCAGCATAGCTGTGCCTGGGGTTGTGACACTCATGGCAGTGGGAACAGGCAGCATTTTGTGTAATCCAGCTGAAAAAGTGTGAACCCTGAACTTGTCCTGCTGTTATTTTAACACCTGAGGAAGTGTGTGTGTGTTTGTGCATCTTCCTCGCTCCTACAGGTCCACCTTTGTCCCCTTTATCCCTTCCTCCTCTTCCACCTTTCTTCCTGGCTCCTTCCTCCAGAGCAACCCATGCTGCATTTTTCCTGGATTATCCTCTCCATTCCAGTGTTCCTGGGTGACTTCTCCTCATTGCCTCTCCTCTCCCATCCATTTCTCTTGCCAGCTTTGGGTTTAACACTTTAAAAAAAAAAAAAAAGAAGCAGCAACCTGTGCTGTCTGATTTTATCCCTTAATTCCTTTAACACTCCCTATGGGCACCAAGAGTTCAGTGTGAAGCAGCCCCTTCCCCCTGTTTCGTGCTCAGCAGCTTTGAGAATTTCCTGTTACACAGAAGGATTTGGCATGGATGTAACTGGCAAACACCACACTATGCCCTGCCTTGTGCTGCCAGTTAAGGATCAGGGACCAGTTGCTGCCCTGTGGCTGTGCTGCCTAGGACTACTCCTTGGTCTAACAGGTTTTTTGGGAGAGCCCTACTCAGAGCATCCCAAAGGACAGCCAGACTGTGCAGACGCAGAGCTGAGTACTTCCTTCATTCCCTGGCTGACAGTTCCCTGAGTGAGACTTTGTTTAAGAATGGGAATTCAGAGGGGTAAGAAAAGCATCCTAGTGCTATCCCAGAGCTCCAGTGGCAGAGGAAGCTTCCCAGTCAGCTGGAGATAGAGCTAAGGTGGCACACTGCTGGCCAGAGGGGTGGTTTCCCATCCTGTGTGCCTGAGGTCAGCCAGCTCTCCAAGGTGCCCCTCTCTGATGTATGGGAAGCCCCAAGAAGGGGTGTGAGGATCCCTTTGATGCCAAGCCCTTGCAGTCTGTTGGTGTGGGACTGCATCTACAGCCACAGTGTTTATGCAGCTCGGTTACAGCTCAGCAGCTCCACATGTTGATCTTCACTTAACATCTCAGGGGGAGATTTATTTTAGAATGTTTCCTAAATGTTTATCCTTTTTTAAACTATCGCTGACATTTGTTTGAAATGGATGATCCTAAAGCTTTTGTGTATTCTTTTTTTCTTGGACTAAACTATTATTTACAGGGGGAGAGGGGCAAGAAAGGCTCTAGAGGGTCTAAAGGGGATAAGGGAGACCAAGGAGCACCTGGATTAGATGCACCCTGTCCGTTGGTATGTCCTGTTTCATCAAATGTATTGTTTTAAGATGTGTTGATGGGGAAGACAGAAGGAAACCATAACATAAATAATGGTCTTGCAGAAGTACAACATTCAGATAAGGCCCAGCTGGGTTCCCACCACAGCCTGTGGCAAAGCTGTGGGACCAACTGATCCTCTGAGAGATCAGGCTGCTGAGTGACCATGGTTATGTTCCTTCCTCTTCCAGACCTCACAAAGGTTTGAGTACATGGGGTGTCCCATGTGCTGGGAGCTCAGAGCTTTCTCCACTGCAGACAGAGCCCCATCTCCTTTGCTGCTGGTTATGGCTCTTCTCTGGAGATGCTCAATGAGATCAAATCTATGTGACAACAAAACTGGAATGCTGGTTTCCTTGCCTTGGAATAACAGCCAGCTGATATGATGGCCTGAGAGCACACAGGGCACTTGAGCTGCACTACCCAGAGGGAAAACAAGTCTCAGTTACTCTAAATGGGATTTGTTTCTGTCAAAACAGATTGGCTATAAGTCCAGGCAAATGAATAAATACAGGGATATGTGTACATTTTAATCTAAATTCATACGCTGCAGCTAACGCTGCCAATAATCTGCTAGCAGTGCCACAGATTTGAGGAGTACCTGGGAATCATGCTTTTAGAAATCCAGCTGCTGGGTTTCTTAGCGATGATGATGTTGGAATGGAGGAAACGCTGTTCACATCATCTTAGGTTTAACTCAGAGAAGCATCTCACAGATGACAGAAAACCAGGAAAAGGCAAGTGCTGCTGCTGCGGACACAGCTCACTGTGCAGCCAGGGGTCTGTGCTGGGTGTGCAGCTGAGTGCCCTGTGCCAGTCCCAGCAGGGACTCAGCCTCTCCTCCCGGGACACGGAGCTGGCTGGCACTGACTGAAATAACGATAGTGGTTGATTTCATGAACAGGGTCTCCGAGGTTTTAAAGGCGAGAAGGGTGAGCCGGGGCTACCTGGGCTGGACGGCCTGGATGCCCCATGCCCATTGGTATGGTGTACCTTCCCTTTCCTGCATGCTTGTTTGCTTTTTGGCTTTTGGTGCTGTTTTCTGATTTCCCCCCCAGACGGCTGCACGCCCTAGAAATGCCTGGCAGTTCCTTCCTTACCTGTCTCCATAGTCCTTTCCTCTCATTGCTGCTGTCAGAACCAGGCCCTTCCCTTCGCTCTGATTCCCAACTGCTGTCAGCAGCACTTTGTGGCATGAGAAAAAATAGAGTTGGAATGTGGTTTTATTTACAGCTGCTTCACTTCTTCCTTTGTCTTCACTTTGACAATTTCCAGTAAACCAATGTATGCAGACCCAGCTCTGCACTGGCTTGGCTTCCTCACAAGGAGCTTCAGTGCTTGTGTCCTTCATTAACTCAATTTTTTAAGTGCTTGTGTGTGTTGAGCACAGCCTGACATGGTTCCATATGACCTCAGTCACCCCGTACATGAAGATGACTGTAAATAATAGTTATCCCATTAGTAAGCTCATGTGAAACGTTATTAATGGGGACACCTAAGCTCCCTGTGGGATAATTCCTATTTATGACTCTCCTCAAAAGTCCAGATTGTACTCACAGCACCCAAAAAACTTGAATTTAGAGTTGCCTGTTTCCCAATATTGATCTTATTCACGTGATAAAATTATTATTTGTATTAGTGCCTGATCTAGCCCAATTGTTGTAGGACAAAAGTATTCAGAAACACTTGACCCCAGCTGATTTCTTAGTATCCCAATAAAGGTTACCGATTTATTCGTTTTCTCTGAGTTCTCTGGAGATGCAGCATTCAGGTGATGTAACAGTCTCAGCATCTCTGTAATACAAGAAACTTGTACCCCCTTGCCCATCCAGCCCTGTTTGGCATGAAGAGGTTTGCTTGAGGATAGTCCTTCCAAGCTTTACGCTCACTTTAAGGATGTTTGATGCCATCTACAAGGGATGGGTTATTGTTAACTAGCTGGGAAAATGCATCCCAAAGCAAAAAGTCACATTTAGTTTGAAAGGTTTTCCTAGTTTCTTGGGAAGAAACCAAAAGCCATGAAATTGCCATTAAAATCTTTGGTATTTGAGCTTTGTGAAGAGCTAGCGTGATTGTCCTTCCAGTGTTCCTTCCTTTGCGTGCTGCCACTGCCTCTTGGGCGCAGTGACCACTGGTAAAGTCTCAGCTGGTGCTCTGTAAGTTCTGGGTAGTAGAAACTTCTTCTAGTTCCACAGGTGAAACCATACCTGCCCAGACCAGTGCACAAAGGAGGAAGACTACAGTGCCATGTGTTTTGTCTCTCAGTGATCACGGCCAGGTTTCCATGGAGTAACTCCTGGCTGAGTAAGGTGCCTAATTTCACAGGTGTAAGGATTCCACCAGTGCCCTGGCAGGTGACCTTCCTGGGTTTGTCACTGTTCCCAGGGAGGATTCATCCTACATGGCCATTTTGGAGCTCACCCTTCTTTTCATACCTATTTCCATGAAGGCAAACTTGCCATAAAATCTGATGAAACATGGACCTGTAATTTTTTTATACATGGTGTTCTGGCAGGCACGACAGCTTGGGAACGTGAATAAGCATGTTTTTTGATCCAACTAGGTTAAAAGCTTAGCATCCAGCTGACACATCCATGTGTGTAGCTTCTGGAGGCTGTGAACTAACTCTTTGCACATCTGAGATATGTGGAAGGAGATCCTTGGTACTAATAAGCATGTCATGTTTCCGTTCTCGGCACACTGGCCCGCAACAAACGTTTCCTTGTGACCCTGGTCTTCCTTTGATCCCTAAGCTGTGACTCCCTCACCTCCCATTCCATCAAACACCTAACTTCCCATCTCCTCCTGTCATGCACTGCACCAGTCATTCCTATCACCACCAGTGTACCAATGGGAATACCACAATTTACCCAGTGAATAACTTGGAATTCCGTATTTCTACATAGTTGGGGAAGGGGAGGAAACAGCACAAGGGGACTAAAGTCCAAAAAATGCATTTGAAAAGCAATATTGTTATGACATCATGGAAATGTTGAGTTCATCAGCCCCCTGGAAGTGCATCTCCAGTAAATGGTTAATTTCTCAATATGTTACTGTGCTTTTGCTTTTCTGTTTGTATTTTTTGGGGGATTTCCCGGGGAATAGTGCTAGACCATGAATCTGCCACACGCACACAGCACAAGAATTTGACTTCTTGTGTCAGAGATGTATTTCCTTACACCTGACTTCATCTGCTGCTCCAGAGCACCTTAGCACTGGGCTCATATCTAGCCCGTCAAAGAGGGCTGCACAGGGTTGAAATGAATGGCAGTCATTTACAAATGCATTTCCCAGCCATAGAGCCCAAGACATTACAGTTGCTGGAGTGCCAGGGGATTTTCACAGAAATCCCACCGATGTTATTGAAGCCAAAGTTGCTCTTCAGGGAGTCAGCTGAGACACCCTGAACCAGCAGCAGGGCTGCCCAACTGCTTGCCTTCCTAATTTCCCTGGAGTAGGATCTCCCCAGAGGCAAGGGGGGATAACTGGACAGTCATGACAAAGGAAACCTTTTAACAGACAGGGAAGAAAGGAAATGGAGGTATTTTTTTCCAGACCCTCCTCAGGGTTTGAGGTTAGTTTGAGGCTGACTCTGGGATTGGCATTCAAGCTCAGTGTTACAGAGCCGAGCCTGAGGACACAGAGCAGCCGTGTCTCAACTTTCTATTGCCAGCCCCTGCCAGGGTTTATCTGGCTGAGTTGGACTTCCTGTGTTCCTTCTCTTCTTCCTTCAAATAAGCCTGGATAGACTCCTTCCCTAGGGGAGAGTGGTTCTCAGGTACATAAATCCCTTGCACAAGCTGCAGGCATTTCCCCTCTTCACCCCAGCTCCTGCTTCAGGCTGCACTGGTTCTGCCAGCAGGAAGTCTGGGTCATCCAGAAAACGGTGAGGGATATCTCTCAGACTATTCCTCCAGCCCTGGTTCAAATTGTTTGTTGCAGTAGCAGTTAACCCATGCCTTCCTTTCTCCATCTCTGTACTGCTTTCTGTGTCCTAAACTGCTATTTCATCCATCTTTTTCACAGGGGGAAGATGGCCTTCCAGTTCAAGGCTGCTGGAATAAGGTAAAGTAGTCTTGGAAACGTTGTTGTGCTGAGTTGGCAGTGCCACGGGTCCTGCTAATGTTTTTTCCATTAATTTGGCTACGGGCAGAAGAGGTGTGGATGCATGGCTGGGATTTCCAGGACTGTATCCCAGAAAAGTGGCCAAAACGCCTCCTTATTTGTATATTACAGTTCAGCTCTATGGGCTACAAAGGAGAGAACTGTGTCTGTGGCCTTGGAGCTGCCTGGCCCCAAAGTGCTCTAATCCTTGCACAAAGATGAGATTTCCCCCTGGGTTCCCTCAGATGCCCCCTTGCCCGCTGTGGGTGTTCATGCCAAGTGCTCAACCACAGTGCGAGGAAGAGGGTGGAGGCAGAGTCAGCCCAGGATGAATCTCACTTGGCCACCTGGAGAGGTGGAAAGGGTCCCTGCTGGGATCCATCAGCATTGTTTTTCCTCCTGGAGAACCCAGAGCCAGCTTCCCTAACAGGGTCCTTCCCCCCGTGGTGTGGTCCTTGCCCCTGTGAGCTGTCACTAACACTTGTTTATGTTTTCTTTTGCAGTGATGATTCTAACCCTGGACTGACCTGTGTGTGTTACTGTACATAGAATATTTATTTTTATACGGTGTTCTTCTCTGAAATGCCAAAAGTTATGCATTTTTACAAATTATCAGAAAGTGGCATATTTTTTGTACAGAAAATATGAGATCTCCCTCTTTTCCCATTTGTCAGTTCTCAGTATGATTCTATGTCTGCGTTACCCTTGTTTTGTCATGGAGTACAGCTGTAATATTTACATGGTATTTGTGCACACATGATGAATATAGGAACTTAATAAATTATTGCATTAAAAGTGCCCAAAGGAACTGCCCTGTATAGATTTAAAGGTCATTTTCATTTTTCAAGCTGGATCATTCAAGAATATTTCAAAATATTATGTATTTTTATTAAAGTGAAATATTAATACTTCTGTTGTTATGAATTAAAGTGTTGCTGAAAAACCTCATACTAGCCCCCGTGTACTGGGAATGTAGAGACACCATGATGTACAATTATCCTCCCGTGACCTGGAATAACCCTCATGAAAACGAGCTCTGGTTGGCAAGAAATTCTAATCCCTTTCTAAATTGTCGGCCTGCGAGCAGCTTAATTAAAGCCTTATTTAAAATTAAGCACAATGCAGCATACCTTGGTATTCTAACAAATGTGTGTTTGTGAAATCAATCCACGTGGCTTTAAAAAATGTTAACCAAAGGTCGCATGTAAATTTGTGGAGTGTGTAATTATCGTTTGCATATTCACGTCTTAATTATCCTTCCTGACCTACCTTTGTTCAACTCTAAACTACCAGAGAGGAAAACGCTACCAGACTAAAGTGAATGTAATGGTGTGCTGCTTTCCTTAGAAAACGAGGGGAAAAGTGGAAGCCTAAATCTGTTCCCTAAAACACAACCACTTGCCTTGGCCCTTCACATAGGGGGCAAAGGCAGTGGGCAACGCGGGAGTCTCAGGGGGAAGCTACCAGTATTTAATGATCCCAAAGGAAAATACCAGTGGTGATTTATTAGTGAGACTGATCTACGGGAGTCCTGCTCTTTGCATGATCCTGCCACTACAACAGGAGTTCTGCTCCTCCTGGCTGCAGCTGTGCCAGTGGAAGGGGTCACCACCGTGATCATTCCTATACTCAACTATTCACTTGTTCACAAATATTAATCAGTTCTTTTTCCAGACGATTCCACACAGCCTTTTAGCCCCATGATAATAAAGTGACAGAGTAAGGGACGTAGTTCCCCTGTACGCAGGGAAAAGCTTGCTGGGGACTGCCCAAGGAACCCAGTCCAGCCCCTGACTGCTGCAATCCATCTGCAGCCTCGCCCTTTCAGAAATGGGTTGAACTTCATCTAAAAACCAGAGAGGTTTCCACTGTCCTGTGTCCTTTCCCTCCCCACCCTGCAGGCTGTTCCGACTCCAGTGCCCTTGCAGTTAGGAAACTCCTTGCAACTTTCAACCTAAACTAATTCATGGCATTTACAACCATTTGTTCTCATGCCAACATTGTCCTTGGGATGAAACGCTTCCATGTATGATGTTTTCATGAGATGCTTGGCGTACTGGAGCTGAAACGGCACAGAAAGAAAATGAACTATAGAACACTGAGGGATTCTCGCTGGTTTTCTCAGTAATAGATGTCGTTAATACAAGTCCCAGTTCCCTGTTAGGAGGCTTTGCAGCTGTGAAGCTGAGCTAATTGGAACAGCTAATGTTCCAAATGTGTTTTAAGTGCACACCTTTTAAAGCAGTCACTAAAGACCCAGCCAGGTGTACTTCTCGCGCTTTGGTTTTGGAAGGCTGTAGTTGCAGCAGTGAGTTCCTGCTCTGATCTTGAAGCATTCAGCTGCAAAGTAGGATGTCGGAATGCTTCAGTCCCTTCTGAAAATCCTGGCTATTCTTAATCCTTAAAAACATAGAGATCCCTAGGAGACCCTGCCAGTGCTTCCTGTTCCCTTTGGTCTGTGCAGCATGGTTTTTGTGATTGCACTGCATGGGATTGTTGTTGATTGTTTTTATCTCACCCAAGAGCAGAACGAGTGCACATCTGTTACGTTGTCCTGACACAGCTCCTGAAAGGTTAGGGACTCTCGAGGTGATGCTGTACCTGTTTTACTTCTTGGGATGTTTTTTGACTGCTATATTTGTGAGAAAGCTCTTGCCTGAGGTGTAAGGGACCTTGAAGTGAAATTGCCAGAGCTCTTGAAAGTACCTGATTTGGGTCAGCAAAGACTTACCTACTACTGGGAAAAGGTGTAGGGTGCCCACTCATTTAAAGGTTGGAAAAATGGTGGCAAATGTTCCCTGTGGCCGAGGCAGATTATAGCCTGGGATTTTAATTAAAGTGCCAGATAACAGTTTAGTATTGCTGTTCTACAGCCCCAACACTGATACAATCTCATCAGCCGCTGGGGAGAGATAAGAGGGCTCAAATCAGTGATACCACGCCAACCTGCTGTTCTTCCTAAACCTAAGCTCCCTGCATGTCAAAAGAAATCCAAGTGGAGCAGCTGGGTTTGTACCACCCTGAGTGTGGCAATTTAGTTTCAGGCTCTGTCCCTACTAAAACCTGTAACCAGGCTGCTGTTGCTGTGGATTCCTGTCAATTCTGCCTGTCTGTTTTCACGAGAAACCTTTTGTCTGCCATTTCAAGGGTCAAACTCCTTGGCTGATAGCCAGAAAGTGAGTCTGAGGGTGGAGAAGCTTGGGAAGTGTCAGCAGAGTGAAAGGAGCGAGGAGGACCTTCCTGAAGATTTGCTGGAGATGTTTCGCAAGTTGCCTCCCTGGAGCTTGGGAAGAAGAGTTCCTCAGCAGTGCACCAGGAATGTGTGCCCAGATGCTGGGGCTGCGGGAGCTCGGCGTGCCAACGCTTTCTGCTTTGCTTTCTGTTTTCTCCCAGAGGCCAGTGGCAGGGGTTGAGAATGGCACCATTTATCTTCTTTTTCTTTGGTCGTTTTCACTTCATTCTACTATTGTGGTCGGACTCTTCAGATGAAGAATTAGGCTCGTTTTCCAGCTGCAGCTACACAAATGAGTGCAAGACATAGACAATATTTCTGGGAGGGGATCCTTTGATCCAAGATAGAAACCCTTCTTGAACAGTTTTCTTTAGAAAAGCAGAACCCCCGTGTTCAGTTCAGAGTGCTGCTCAGAGAGGATGTGATGACATTTTTTGCTACCATTTCTGGTTACCAGGTGACAAACTTCCACCTGTATCATTGATGATTCCATCTTTAACATTTTTCATCACGAACTTTCTTCTCCCGTTTAATTATAAGGAAATGGCATTGTTTTATTTGGGTTTTTTTAAACCATACCGGATTCTGAAGGCATGAAATATATTGTCAGAAGAGGAAAATGTGGAGTGTGGAGAAAATCTGTTTTCACTGACTAATTCCTTTGCTTCCTGTACTTGTGCTTTGGTCTCTACTGCACCCTCTGGATGTACTTTGTCTGGAGCCCTCCAGGAATGTTTTTTGCTGGCCCATTAAGGCCCTTTTGTGGGTGCATCTCCACAGATGTACGTCCAGATGGAAAAGAAGGATCACAGAGGTTCAATTCCACTGTTACATGTTTAAATACGTTCACTAAAGGGAAGTAAAGATTTGGCAAAGTGCTGAGGGGTTCAGAGGACATTTTCCAGCTTGCCTGAAGGGCAGAATATACAATCCTGGATGCTTCCTACCAGCTGCCATGCAAACCTGGCATCCTTTACTCGGCCCCCACTGCTGAAGGTTAACATGTAAGCTCAAGTGTCTTTCCACCATAGCTCTTGCAATTTATCAAAAAAACAAAACAAATCAACAAACCCAAACTTAAAATAAATATCTACCTTTCGAACATGACAAAACACCTCTACATCCCTGAGTACATAAACCACATGTTTAACTTCAAGGGAATGATTCCCGCTGGCCTAAATGATTCCATTTGCATGCTGAAATACTTCGGTGAGCCAGGGCCATTGTTATTAGAGCTAATGAATGATATTATCTCGATCATTAGGCAGAAGGAAGCGCTAAGCAATTCACATTACAGTTAGGGAGAAAGTTTTTCAAGCTCAAAGGGATGCCATTAACCCAGAGCAATCCCAGATACAAACACTCTTTGTCAGTCAGATGGAATCATTCTGATCTTCTGACAAGGACACCTGTACCTGACACCCATCTCCTCTTTCCAATGAACAGAAAATCTACTGTTAAAATAAATCTGGGTTTGCAAAGACTGGGGGGGAAAGTCCTACTTTCAGGTTCATCTGAAGAATTGAAGATTTTTATTTTTTTTTTTTTGAGGTTGCTAGCTGATGTGTTCAGGGAATAGAGTAGGGAGGGAAGAAATTGTTTCAGTTGGGAACCAGGCTGATGGAAAGATTAATTTATTTTATCTGTTTGGTTTTTTTTTTTAATTTTTACTTTTTTGAGGTGGGCAGAGGGAGAACCTGACCAGAACTGCAGGCGGTAGTTGTGCATTTTTCCTTCTTTTTTAATGAAAACCATTATATATATAGTTTGATAATGTTACTTTTACTTTTTGTTAATGATTTTTTTGGGCAATTTGTTTGCTCTATTCTGTTTTCTTGTGTTTTCTTTTAGGTATATTCTTAATGCGCTTTTGGATTAAGTGTGTAGAAGTTCCTCACCCAAAGTGTCCTGAGGACATTCCTGTCGAGCTTTTTCTCCCCAGGTTCAGTAGTGAAAAGGTGCTTTCTATGGACAAGCCCGTTTTTAGTGGGGATAAACATATCCCCAGAGGCCACACCTAGGGACCAGGTGCCAGTGATCTCTCCCAGACGAGAAGCTCCCACCACGACTCATTTACATTTACAAAGATCAAAAGGGCTACGTTAGGGACCAGCCGATTGGAAATGGTCTCTTCCCACCTTAGGTGGTCTGTTTGAAAGCAGTGAAGTCTGGCAAGAGGCACTGTGCTCTCTTCAGCAGCCTGAAATCGCAGGCTTGGCTAGAAAGAGCTGAAAAATTAAACTAGGAAGACGTTTTATTGGAAGATGGCAAGTTCTTGGAGGGTACCTGCTCAAGTATTACTGTCTGTTGCTATTGTTTTCCCTCCTCTGAATCCAGCAGCACACACGGGTTCAAGCTTAGCTTTAGGCTGTGCTTCACCCTGAGCCTATGCGCAAATGTGCTGGATGAAGGTTTCCCCTTCTTTTACACTTCGAGTTTTTTCTTCCCTTCCCTTCTTTTTGTCCCTATATCTTCCAGATGTCCAGACAAAATAACTGCTTTCTTTCCTGCGTTTTCAGAAAAATCTCTGTTGGTCACGTTTTGATAATTTTCCACTCACTGTTATTATCTACCCTTCCTGCTATCCTCCCTCCCTCCTTGTAGGCCTGCTTTGGTAAACATTTTCGTCTGATGAGAACATCGTGACAAAACATTAATTAGGATTGTAGAAATTTGTGATTTATTTTAGAGTTGACTGTAAAGCTTTTACTGTTTAAAAGGCAGCAAGGGCAGTGCAGTTTTGTAGCTTTCTTACGATTTTGTTTGTTCTTTTTTAAATGGGGTTAGAATATTACAGATTTTTTTTTTCAAGAAAAACCTGCTAAGCTTTTGTTTTTCCTGCAAAACATGAGTTTGTTGAACTGCTGTTTCAAAGCTTAGTAAGTTAGGTACTAATGCCAGTTACGAGAGGACTGATTGTGGAGCTTGTGAAGTGTAACATGCTGTTTGTCAGTCTCTTGTCTCCCGTGGCGGTTTGCTAGGAGTGTGAAATTCCATTTTGTGATAATTCCATTGTTTTTTCACAGTCGTGTTTCAAAATGTTGCTTCAGTAAATCGTCCCTTTAGCTCTCCTGCAAAGATTTGCTTTTACCCTGATGATGCACCCTACTAGCAGTGCCACAGACAGAGCAGTTTCCCCCTTTTTTTGAGCCTTCCAAAGGAAGAAATGTTAGGTCCTTAAATTCCACAGCCTTTTCTGTGTGATGTCAGTGAAAAGGGAGACACTTGGCAGCAGGGCTCTGCTGGCCTCCATAAGCAGACTCCTTCTCTGAGCCTGGTCCCTCAGCACTCATTCATGTCCTGTTCCTACTCCATTTGCTCTGCTTTTCCTTGTTCTCACTCACCATTACAGATCAGGATGGGGAAACAGAGGCAGAGCGGTCATTGCTGTGTTCACCCACGCCCCAAAAGGGCTGAGATTATGCCCCCATGCAGGGAGGAATGGCCTGAGCTCACCCCACTCTCGTGACTTTAGTGATGCAGAATGAGCTCCAGATGCTGAGCAGGGCAGCAATGGGAGGGACTTCCTGATTTATGGGGACAACCTGTGGATGTCACGGGCTCTCCACGCTTTCATCACCAGTGGGTGCAGTGGGGAGGGGTTTCTATTGATGCTCAGGCTTGGAGGTGGGTCGGCCATCCCTTATTCAGGTGACTTAGCTCCTCCAAAAAGTCACATTGATCCCCCCCGCCCTTGGCATTCCGAGTCCTCAGAGCAACAGGAAACACATCCCTGATGGCCTTTCCCACACCCGGAGTGCTTGTGTCCTTGGCGCTGCTCCTGTTTCTCAACTTTGTGTCACTCGGACACCAAATTCTTTGGTACCAGGATACTTTCTGTCCAAGATCTGCTCATCAGCCAACACCAGACAAACACTAATGACAGCAGGAGAATGATTTCTGAAGCAACTCTGTGTACTTACATATCTGGTTTTCTTGTGTTTTACAAGAGAGGTTTTTCCCCTTTAACGGCATAGGATGTAGAATATTTATTGTAGCTGTAGTAAAGTGATGAATTGTGAGTAGACCTTGACAGGGCATTGTTTCTATGTTTCTCTTACACACACTGATTGATTGAGATGTTTAAACCTGAATACATTCTGTACACCTTTTTTTTTTTTCCACATTGCGCTTTTCAGCCTGTATATTGAATATTTAATGTTACTTGGCATTGATTCATGTATGTGCTGTGTATACCCTTGTGTTGACAGTAATTTTTACTGTCATTGCGCTGTTTCTAGGACATTATTTCAACTCCTTTTGACATAGTTTAGCTACTTGGAATTTTTTGGACTTCCACAAAATTCCACACTAACTAATTGCTAGAATGAAGAGAGCAAAGGGCTGTTCTTCCCTACGAGCTGTTCAACCTTAGCAGGAGGTTCTTCAGCCAAAATGAGCATTTGACTTTTGTTTTTCACTTTTTTCTTGTTAATATGATAGTGCTGATTTGTTTGGTTTTTACTCCTGGGAATTCTGAATTCCATGTTGACCATTCCTAGCAATATTTTACAAAAGCAGAGATAGCTGTGCCATAAGGAGTTATAGTGATTGTAACAGAATTGAAATATTGTAATTATTTGGTGTTTCTTTATAAATATTTTTTCCACTATTAATTTTTTAAGCAAATCTTTTCTCAGTGTGATATAAGACTAAAAAGACACTAAAGGACTAAACACTCAACACGTACAAGGAAAGGGGTTCTGGTAAATGATTTCCATCTGTATGAGTGAAAAATAGTTTAGGAATTTTTATGTCAGAACAAAAAGCTGAGTTTCAGTTACACATTTCCTGAGTCCATTAATTAATCCAGTGATTTCAATGAAACCATCCCTGTCCTGGAAACCAGAGATATGCTTAAAGAACCCCCTAAATCCACTCCTCAGTAGTAAATAAAGCTGAGTTTTGTAGAAGTAAAGTGTTATTTAAATACAGCATCTTCAAAGCATTTCTGTCTTCTTGTAAAAGACAGGAATTTTATGTTTAATCACCAAGTACTCATTTATCAGATAAAGAAACTGATATTATCAGCGAGGTGTTGGTTTATATTGTGATACTGGTTTATATTGTGATTTTATATTGATATTACTATGCAGAGCAGTATATTACTATTTTAAATACCTTACCTTAGTAAGGTATTTACATTACTCATCTACTTTAGGAGAACAAGTATGTGAGATTTTTAGGAGGAAGTTTGTTTGGGGAATGGGTTTTGGATAACTAAAAATGGGCTAAAAATCCTGGCAGAAGGTTATGAAAAATATCTCTGGGGCATGGTTGTAATGGTAAACACGACATCATATTTAAAGTGTCATCCCATTGTTTTCCAAGAGGAGCCTGATGAATTCCCCGTGCCTTGTGTTGAAGCTTTACTCCTTTGTGTCAATGTTTTAGTGAAATTTCTATTTTAATTTATAAATTAAATACATACACAGATACCTATTCCAGTAGTCTGCATTTGTTCCCTACGATGTACATACTTTCTTCTCCTTTTATAAAAATGCCTCTTTACCTACACATAGTTTGTGTCTTTTGTAGATGACACCACATGCAAATCATAGCCCAAGAATTCGCTTGCAGGTGAATTCACTTCCCCTTTTGGGGGGGGTGGGGGGGGGTGGGTTTAGGTTCCTAGGCTGAGGCAACCACGCCACCTGCTGTTTGCCAGTCAGGCCCGGGAACTGTGGAACTGTGGGAAACCTTAATGGATTTAGAAGAGAAACCTCAAAAAAACCCCCTGTTATCACTATAAAATTAGATGGCTGGAGAGAGGACAGCGTCTTACCTAAGGATTAAGGGAAAGGCAGCAGCATCTGCTGAGCCCTAGCACTGGACACTGCAGAATGTGCATGAGAGAAGGGCAGCCTGAAACCTCCCATGGCACAAACAGCAGCTTGCTCTTACAACAGGAATTAATCAACCATAAGTCACAAACCCACACTAACTGTGGAACTGAGAGAGCAAGGGCAAAGAGGGGACAGACAGACTCTCTCCAGTTATGCACATGCTAAAATGATTGCAAAGATCAGCTTTGTGTGCTGTCTTTCCTTGAAACTGAGAGAAGCAATGGGAAGGTGTCCATCCACCTCTCCCTTCCCTCAACTCAGGGGAAGCTTTCCCTCCCCTCTCCTGTATGCCTGCGTGTGTTTCTGTGTGAGCCAAATCAGCAACACAGTGTTGGTTCCTTGGAATGAAAGTGATGTGATGAAAAAGCATTAGCTCTGAGTTCAGCTCAGCAAAAGTGTGCTTCACTCATCTCCTCTGGGTACAGACAGTGAGCTTAGAGTGTGAGGCAAAAATCCTCAAGGATCTGGATGTTTAACAGTGACTGATGCATAAAATTAGATAGGAAAACAAACATCTTTTGATGATCCAACTTGGAATGGAGTATGTATTTGAAACTTTGGCTTTTACCACTCCTTAAGGATTCAAGGTCACTCTTGGTTTATAAAGTGATGGCTCCTGGATATGCATTGCTCTGCCCTGGGAGAGGAGTGAAATTTTACACTTGCACAATAAATAAATGTTCTGGATGCTTGCTCTGTCCTGCCTCAGACAAATGTGAGACCTAAAGGTTGGCTTGTTTCAAAGCATTTTCATTTATTTATAGGACACAGTTGAGGGTTTTTTTTTCTTTCTTTCAGGCTCTGCAGTTAGCAGGAAAAAACAGCTAATGAGATAAATTTCTTGTTTTAAATCAAACTCAGGAACAATTATGAAAGCAGACAAACAGTGCTGTGCTGTCCTTACCTGTGAAGCTGCTCTGAAAAGAACTTGGAGCTTAATGGTCCCAGCCAGGGAGACAATTTGCTTATCTGTGTCACCAGAGAAAGGAAATGTGTGTCACTGCTCCAAACTACACCAGAGGGTGTATCAGAAAGGGACAGGTATCCTTATTAGCCCAGGAATAATCAGTCAGATCTAACAGTCCTGACCTGTTCTAATTCTTTGGAGAAGTCATTCTATACTCATGATTCCCAGAATTTTCCCCATCCCTTTCTGGCTACTCTTTCTGAGTTGGGGAGAGGGATCCTACAATGTATTCCTCAGCTGAAAATGATGTTATTTTCTGGTGTTTGTTTCCTTATTCTTTTTTTCTTCATTCTGAAAGATGTATTTGTAAATCTCCATTAGTACAAGAAAGTCATGTTGATCGTGAATAAACATTCAATAAATATTTTTACTTACATGACTAAGGAATAATTAAGACAATGATCTCTGTAGTCAGCATAGCTACATTTAGGGACAAGTAACAAGGATTAAAGACTCAGTTTAAAGGATGAAAAGACATCTTTGATATTTTTTTAAGCTAATAAGCTACATTTAACTTTTAGAATCAGTGTTTGGGGAGGAAAGACCTTTCCCCTTGCTTACACACTATGGCTAACCTGTGACTGCAGCTAACCAGCCTATGTTAAACATGTCAGAATCTGACACACACACAGACTTTAAATTCTGAAGTAGGTGAGTTGGTGTAACTGAAGAAAGTACTATTAAATAGTTTTCCAGAAAGTTAGGATGTAGCTCTTCTGGCTTCCTTAGACCATTCTACCCAATGTACTGGCATAACAAGCACATAAGCAATGAGAAAGGTGGAGAAAGGGTTTAAAAATGGCTAAAAAAATATGGGAAGAGCATTTATTACAAAAATACAAATTAGTTGCAGAACTTGGTTGTTAGAGCTGTTCTCTGTGACTGCGGTACAGGCACACACCAGCTTTGATTGTACTTGGTAATCCTAATGCCAGGGCAATGGTTACAGTGATTTAATCAAGTTCCCTGGGTTATATACACACACACAAGAGAGCTTTTGGAGTACTTGGCATTCCTGTCCTGCCAGGATGACCCTGAACACCTGCCAGCCCAAGCGAGAGCAAAGCCCTATCTCTGTGTTCTGGAGCTGTGAAATATGATTTACAACGTTTGAGATCTAACAGCTTCTGCCCCAAAATGGGAGTGCCATAAACAGGCTGTTTTCCCCCATAGCTGGGGAGTCAGGCAAGCAGCAGGCTAGAAATGATCAGATAGATGTGCTGTTTATTTTGACAAAGTAACAGCTTGTATTTGTGCTCACAAGGCAACAGGCAGATGGTCTGTGCACAACCTAGAGAGGGCAGGCCCTGCTCCCGCTGAGCAGGGAAAGCTTTGCTTCACTCCAGCATGGCACACATGAGTCAGTAACAGTTCCTCCTTGAACAACACCACCTAAACGGCTGCAACCTACAGGTTCTGTGACCAGAAGTCTCTTACATGCTCTAAAAAGCAGCTGGTTCCAAGGGCCAGCAGGACAATTCACACCTGGTAAATGTTACAGTGCCGTTGCCTTGCTCTGATCTGCTCTACTCAAAAATTCTTTGTTGTGTCGCAAAGTCTGAATCTTCCAGAAATATTTGAAACCACATAAACTATCCATGTCATGCTGTTAATGACTAGGTTAAGGCTGTATCCACAGGAGAAATAAAGAGTGGAATATGAGTTTATGGTGAGATTATTAGAAACCACAACAGCAGGAAAATTGGTATTAAAATTCAGACTGACTTAAAAAGTGTTACAGTGGGAAAATCTTCAATGTCCTCTCACGCTTCTCCAGCACTCCTGTTTCCTTCAGGAAAATGTTGTTTATAAGCAGAAAAATGTTATGAACAAAGTTCTCCTAATGTTGAAAATTTGCCTCACACAAGGACTTTTTTTTTCCCTTGAAAGACCTCCCACATGCTCTTGTTCTTATCTCACAACATCTACTTGATGCTAAACTCTAACAAACTGGGAATGTTTTCAAAAATTCGGGAACCTGATTTTACCTCATTTCAAATTATTTTTAATTACAAAGCCACGTACCATGTGCATGACTGTAAGTGTTATTGGATGCAAAATAGAAAAATGTAAATACTTTTCTTCCTTTTCACATGGGTTTTATGTTATCGTAAATTTTTATGCTTAGTGCTTGAAAAATCTTCTTGAGCTTCCTCCTACCCTCCCCAGTATGGTTCAATACACTGACAAGCCTACAGCTATCTTCTTCCTTTGATAAATTCCAACTCTCAGTGGGCAAGATCTAGGTAAGGCTTCCCCTTACATGTAAAAGAAGTCAAACTCACACCCGCGAGTTTTTTCTCCTGTGGTCTAAAAGCATCTTAACCTTTTTTTTCAAAAAGAAGTGGGGAAGAGAACAGACTCCAAAGAATTAATCCACAGCAATGCATCGAGGCTCTTACTCACTGCTTGAAAAAAGGTATCTTTATTTCTGTTTTAACAACAGTCAAAATACAGTTGTGTAAAGTGAACTGCTTTACCCGAGGTCACACAGCAGCCCAGGAAAACGCACGTCCTGAACTCATGGCCTCTTTCTTCCATGAGATGGTGCGATCCATAGTTAACATAACCTGGGGAAATATTCCATTGCTTTTTTACCCACCAAATCCCATTCTATGCAGACACAAAATTGCTTGCTTTGGCAGAGCCAAAAACCAAACTCAAGTGAATCCTTTATGATATTTTAGTGGCAAAGAGAATGCTGAATGCATGAATGGTTCCTTCTCTCTGCTGTTCCGAGACAGCCTCCTAAAGTAACACTGCAAGCAAGCAGGAGTGGTCTGTGTTAATAATGTATCTCCTAGTGCATTACAGTAGCACTCAAATGTCTTTATAGCGAAATCAGTGCATCAACGCAAAGTATTTGTGTAGGAATGATGATATAAACCCAGTTTGATGTAAAAATATACCTGAGATCAGTTAGAGAGGTGTAGCCCTGTGCTCTCCTGTTTGCACCAGGCTCTCCTCACGGATTTGGCGCTGCCAAGACTCATAACACAATCGCTTATTGCGTCTCTTGGAGCTTGAGCTCTTCAATCTGTGTGGCTGCAGGGAAGAAGAGAAAAACCCTCAGCTTCCATTCAGAAGGGAAGTCTGCAGCCCTCACAGACGAGTTGGAAAGCCTGCGAGGGCCCAGAATGCTCCAATGCAAGACAACACAAAGAGCAGCCGGCACTCTTTGTTACGGCTGTTCCAAGCCAACTTGGGGACGCTGGAAATTTGGGTTAGAGGCACCAGAGCGAGGAACACAGGCCACCCTGCCAAAGGGATGGAAGGATGGGTGGCTCTCTGTAACAAAAACCAGGCGCTCCTTGAGCTTTAGCCCAGTCTGGGGTTGCCTTGAAACCTCTCCACCTCCGAACTCCTCCACCCTGGGAAAGGATGGGAAGGCTTTCTGCCTTTATGCTCCCGGCTACCGCAAACCCACTGGGACTGGGGTCAGGGGGGCCCTTTCTCTGCTGGGCGGGGAGGGGGTTCCTGCCCCCACTGCAGCCCTGGGGCCCGGGCGAGGAGGGCGGCAGCCAAGAGAGGGGGGTTGTAGCGGGCCCGGGCTGCAGTGACTCCTCCTAGAGGCGGTATGTGCGGAGCGGGAGGAAACCCCTGCAGCCCCCCTCACCAGCAGCCGCCATCGCCATTGAAACACATACAATACGGGGAGAGCGGCTGAGGCGGAGCGAGGGCGGGGGGAACCGAAAAGGGAAAGTGGGGAGGAAAGGGGAGGGGGGGCAAGGAGAGGAGGAAAAGAGGGGGAGTAAAAAGAGGAAGGGAAGACAAGAAGGAGGAGGCGGCGGCGGCAGCGGGCGCCGGCAGGTGAGGGGAGCGGCGGCGCGGGGGCTCCGGGGGCCGCGGCGAGGCCCTGATCCTCTCTTTCCCTCTCTCCCCGGCCGCACGACCCACCTCCTCCTCTTCCTCCTCCTCCTCCTCTTCCCGGCGCCGCTGCCGCTCTCCGGGAAGGGCCGGCCATGGCCGAGGCCGTGAGGGGGGCGGGTGAGGGGCGGCCATGAAGAGAGGGGGGGCGCGAGGCGGTAGCGGCGGCGCGCGCGGGGTCGGCCCCGGGTAAGTAAGGAGTGTATTGGGGGGGGGCGGTTCTTCCTCGCTCGCTGCCTCCGCTCGGCCCCCCGCAGCGCTTCCCTTTCCGGGGCCGTGCGACCGCCGCCGTCACGGCCGGCCCTTGGCGGGCAGCAGGCGAAGCCTCCGCGGCGGCGGCGGTCGCTGAGGGAGGGGGGTGGTGGTGTGAGGGGGGAGCGTTTGCGCGGGAAAGCCGGCGGCCACACCCCCCCCCCTCCCCACTCGCACACTCCACTGAGCCTCGGCGCGCTTGCGCGGCTCGGCTGCTGCCCCCGCCCCTCTCCCGTCGATCAAGCGGTCCGCAGCCAATCACCGCGCTGTCTTTCCAGCCCGTGCTGCCGTAGCGGCCAATCAGCGGGGGGAGTGGGCGGGGCGGCGGTGTCCGGGCAACGGCGAGGCGTGCGCGGGGCGGGGCGGCGGCGCTCAGCGGGCGGGCCCTGAGGGGGCGCGGGGCGGCTCCGGCGGTGACCGCGGTGTCCCCCGAGCTCCGCAGCCCTCAGCGGGCTCCGAAGGCTGGCTGGGAGTCCGCCCGTCCTCTCAGGCGCGGGGGTGGCCCCGGGGTTTGGGGTGCCCGGGAAGGTTCTTGCAGTGAGAACGCGCTCTGTGTGTGCGGTTCTGGAGTCCGGGAGACTGCCCCCTGAAGAGCACTGTGTTTGTGCTTTGGTGCTTTTGCAGTTCGGTCGGGGTAACGAGCCCCAGCTTTAGGTCTTCTGCGTTATTTCCCACAAATATGTCGTTTGTCAATGAATGTGCTGCCTGAGCTGGATCCAAGGTGTGTCTGTGGGTTCCTTGTTGACTCCTAACTGTTCTCACTGATCTTCGGCTGGATCTAATTCCTTGATGTTTGCTTTTTCCATTGATTCTCACTCAACTGGGATTTGATGCTCTAGGAACAAATATATATGAGAGGTTATCTTAATATAATTTTGATACAGGTAGTGCACTCTTTCAGCATGGCTCTCTGAAAGGGTTTCAGTGCTGGGCTGAACTCTTGTCCTGCCAGCATTGCAGGAACCTGTTTGTACCCTACTGCATACGTTTATTAAATTCCACTTTAAAATGAGTTATTGTTGCGCTAAACAGAAGGCTGTTCCAGAAATTGATGGCGAGAAGCTTAATTCACAGCCTAGGTTTATTATTTGGATGTCAGTTGTCACAAACTGGAAAAGACATGTTTTATGGTTTGTTATTATAATGAAATTGAAAGTTTCAAACCGTAGTACACGGTTTGTCATAAATTGCAAGTTTCATTACAAGGAAGGGACCTTGGAAGATCATCTTGTCCAGCCTCCAGTCCCAAGGCAGATCCAGGGCTGTATTTTTCCAGGCAGCAGAAGGAAAATGTCAGGTTGCCTTGGGCTCTGGAGAAGGCAAAACTCAACAGAGGAAAGCCTTGCTCAGAGTCATTTTGTAGAGAGCTCCGTGAGATGTGGTAGCTGCTCAATCCCCCATAGCAACACAGGGATGTTGGAGTCATGGCAGAGTGGGAGTGTGCTGTGACCAATTAAGGGATAGGGAAAATAATTGCTTTAAATTGCCCAAGCCTGATGTCATGGCAGCCAGATATAGACACAGCCCTTGTAGCTCAGTGAGGATGGACTTAGCACAAGTGGCACAGGCTTATTTTTAAATGAGGCTGCAGTTCATGAGGAGAAATGTAGAGGTGATGAATGAGCTGGCAGGGGGGGAATGAGTGTGGGTAGGCTTTTCAACCGATAAGCCCTTGAGGCTTGGCTGTGTCATCAGAAGAGAACAATTAGGACAGCAGTGCTCGACTTGTAGCTCTTTACCTGTTGGTTGCAGTTCAGGTGAGTGTGGCAGTGGCTCACGTGCCTCTTCCTGCAAGGAAACCAGATCCCTGTCTATGGGATTTCTTTGTCCAGGTCCACAGAAGTTTTCTTTCTCAACATGTTTCTTTGTCCAGATCCTGATGTGACTATGCTAGAGCTTGGCTTTCTACCAAAAATTGCCTCCTGTAGGAGTCAAAACAGGACAAGAGCCCACTGTTGTGTTTGTTGCTCCTCAGTGCACCCTGGTTCACGTAAGTTGCAGAGCAGAGACAGTGTTAGCAGTGCTTTGAAACGTCTTGTATTTAGGCTCTCACAAAATTCTGCAAACGTAACCTGCAGTGTATTTGGAAAATATTTTGGGATTCCGAAAGTTGGCTTGGCAGCAGGGGAGTAAATAATGGCAGAGGCTTCCTGTGAGAAAGAAGGGGAAAATAAAGGAGTAGGCAGGGGTGGGAAGTTCGACGATGCAACAGAAGGACGAGCCAAAAGTGAGTAATTAAACATAAATTTATTTAATGCAGCAGTATGGCCCAGAGCAGTGTGGTTAGTTGAACATAAATATATTTTGCTTTTCTATTGTGGAGATCAAGTGCACTGATGGTATTTTCTGTGGATCTAATTCCTTGATGTTTGCTTTTTCCATTGATTCTCACTCAACTGGGATTTGATGCTCTAGGAACAAATATATATGAGAGGTTATCTTAATATAATTTTGATACAGGTAGTGCACTCTTTCAGCATGGCTCTCTGAAGGGGTTTCAGTGCTGGGCTGAACTCTTGTCCTGCCAGCATTGCAGGAACCTGTTTGTACCCTACTGCATACGTTTATTAAATTCCACTTTAAAATGAGTTATCGTTGCGCTAAACAGAAGGCTGTTCCAGAAATTGATGGCGAGAAGCTTAATTCACAGCCTAGGTTTATTATTTGGATGTCAGTTGTCACAAACTGGAAAAGACATGTTTTATGGTTTGTTATTATAATGAAATTGAAAGTTTCAAACCGTAGTACACGGTTTGTCACAAATTGCAAGTTTCATTGGGGAAGGGACCTTGGAAGATCATCTTGTCCAGCCTCCAGTCCCAAGGCAGATCCAGAGCTGCTGGAGTGATTTCTGACCTACATTCTCAAATTGTTCTAAAGTTGTCCTGATGGGAAGATTCTGCTGCCTCCCTGTCTGCCCAAGTCCAGTTCTCCTCTGTCTCTGCTCTGCAGCTTCTGTTAGGGTCACTGCTATAGGGAACACTTGCTCTCTCCACCTTCACAGCATCCTCTTGCATCTCTAAAGACCAGCATCCTGCCTCCCCACTTCTCCTCACCTTCCTTTTGAACTCTGTTACCACCACTCGTGATTCTAGGCTGGCATGGAATTCAGAGTGGGATGATGAGCAGTGCCAATTTTGACGTGTCTGTGTCTGATAGGTTTACTGGTTTAATCTTCCCCAACTTTTCTTATCTTGCCCACATTATACATTGCACGCAGAAAGAAAAAAAATGTCTGGCTGATACACAAGGACGTGCCAAGGTTTTACACGTCCCTTCAGATTTTATATCCCTGATATCATAAACTAAAAGATGGTGATAAAATTTAGCAGTATCACCTAGATTCATTTTTATGCTTTTCAAAGTGTCTCCCTCGTTGTGTTCCCTTGTTTCACTGAGGTGGATGAATGCTGGGAGTGAGGTAACTGTGCCTTCCTTGACAGAAATACAGTCTGTGGCAGGCCTGGAGTAACCAGGCTCATAACTAGGCCTCTGGGCAGCATCAAAATGGAGTTAAAACCAATTTTTGTAAATAGAGTTAAAACTTTCCCCAACGTTATTTGACTAAGAGTGAGAACTAGGGATATAGCTGTGACCACATGCAAGTTTTGGAGTGGAGTGGCAAATACCAGGGTTTGTTGTCTGTTTATCCGTAATCTTGTCGTTGCCAGAAAAACAAGGAGATAGCAAGGTTTGTTTTCTTTGCTCCTAATATAAGCCACACTGACAGTGTGAAGTTAGAGCAAATATTCCAATTACCCAGCTTTTAATGAATAATGCCTTCACTTTAGCAGGCATTGAGGACGGGTTTGGATTTTTGCTTGAGCGACAAAAATGTTTCTCATCAATCCTGTTGGTTTTCTCTTGCAGCCCTCACATTTGGAGCAAGGCATCAAGAAGCACGAGGCTGCAAGATGTCGGGGCGGAGTGGGAAGAAGAAAATGTCCAAGCTGTCCCGCTCGAGCAGGGCTGGGGTGATTTTTCCCGTGGGGAGGATGATGCGCTACCTGAAGAAAGGGACCTACAAGTACCGGATCGGGGTCGGAGCGCCGGTGTACATGGCAGCTGTCATAGAGTACCTCGCAGGTAAACCTAGCAGCTGCTCCTGGAAGTGCTCCTCTCACACAGGGGTAGCCATGGGATAGGGTACTGTCTTGGTGTTTGCTAAGAAAGGCAGGAGCTTCTGTTTGAAATAGAAAAATGTGAACCCCTTCTCTCCAAATTATTGTGATTTTGAAATTAAGGGGCTCTCAGGGAAAAATACGGGAATAGGAATAACAGTTTTTTGCTAGGAAAATTAAAATAGAAATACAGTATTACAAAGAGCAAACCCAAAGCACTGACAAGGTCAGAATACAACCTGACACCCCATCAGTCAGTCAGGGTGTTGGTAGCAGTCCCATTAAATGGTGGTTGCAGTCCTCCTGCAATGGCAGATGTGGTTCAGTTTAAGCAGTGCTCCTGTAGAATGGTGCAGTTTTCCTCCAAAGGTCCAGCGATGATGTGGAAAAGTTCAGTATTTCTCTAGAATCCAGTGGAAATAGCCTGCTTTGGTGTTCCAAATCTCAGATTTTACCTGGGTGGGCATTGCTTGGCTCCTCCCCCTGGGTGGAGCATCTCCCAATGGGATGATGTAATTTTATCAGTCATGCACTGGGACTCAGTGGCCCATTAACAGGAGATATCTGCCTGGGGGAAGGATGGGTTATGGAAAAGATAAAGAACGCTGCCTCACCTGGTTTAATCACATGGCACATTAGCAGAGAATATCTCCCTCTGGAAATAAAGATCACTGTCCCACTTGGTTTCAACAGATGGTGATAGAACACATACTTTTGGTCACATCCTGGGTTACAACCTAAGACAGAAGTGAACATGTGGAGCACTCCAGAAATCAGGCCCTGCAGTGCAGACTTGTTGAAAGTGCAGGATTTTTTGAAATCTGCTGAAAACTCTAAGGTTAATTTGTTTCCTGGAGAGGCTGAGGATGGAAATTCTCTCCTTTAGAGGCTTGGTCACTAGCTGGGAGTGTTATTTTTTATTGCTTTACAGAGTGAGGAGTCACATCTGTGTGGTTTCTGTCCCAGAGAAAATTGGTATTAATTAGGGTTTTTGATACGCCAAAACGTGACTAATAGGAAAAAAAAAATAAACCCACGTTGTACTGATTCTGTGCTTTTTAAGTGAGAAGACTGTTTTGCTGGCTGCATTTCTCCTTGCAGGACAGTGTCAAAGTGTTATGAAGTATAAAGGTGGGGTGGTTTTTTTTAATTTTAAGGTCCCTTTTGCTTTGCCTAAGTATATAAAGAAAGTGTTCCAGGGTTAATATCTTCCCACACACCCTGAGTTTTCTTTTTCCAGCCTTTCTGAAGTTGAACTTTGAGGAAGGGGCAGGTGTCCCATGGTGATACACTCTACTGTGATTCTGTACAAAAGTGTTTCAGAGTGTCTTATGATCATATCTGCTGAATTTCTTGTTTAATTATGGAAAATAGCACTTCAGCAAATTATTAGAACTCACAGTGCAGAGAGGATTCTGGTTCAGGTTTACTCAGGGGTTACAGATCAAGACTGAGGTGCATCAGAGAATCTGTGAGGAGTCACAGCCTGGATGGAATTAGTTGAGTGAGTTGTGTTTCAGGAATGTAGTTTATTGCCAAGGTGGCATGAAGAAGCTTGCATGGAGTCTGGTTGTCCATGCAACAGGTTCTGTGTAAACACCGCTGTCTTTTTTTACACACAAAGCTTGTTCTCACAACACCAGACAGTAAAAGCATTATTTTCTTTTGAAGGTATGGAGAAATTCTGAGATCTCACTTATAAATTTCACAAATTTCACCATTTCACTATTAAAATTAAATTTATCATGAAGCCTAATAGTACATTGCAAAAATGTCCATGTTTGTGGCAGTACATTTCAGGATGAGAATAAATTATTTTTTTTTTCCTGAGGCTACTTCTGGAACTGGAGTGACAAAATATTGCTTGTGTTGAAGAAATCACAGTAACTTTTATATCATAATGTGATGCACTGTGACTCTGCTGACCTTCTGTCTGGAGAGAAATACTTTTTTTTCTTCTCCTACTCCACAGGGAGATGTTTCTAGGATAAACATTTGGAGATGCTTGTTCTGAGCTGTGGCAGTTTTTACAAGGTGCAGTAATAAATTGTCAGCAGCACATCTGGTCTGTGCAACATTTCAGTCGTGCAGACTGACTTGTGGTCAGCACTGTTTGACTATTATCTGAACTAGAACAATGTATGTCCAGGCTCTGCTCCTGGATAGTAAGTACAGTTTAATTTCAATCATTAATCTGATACAAGCAGATCATGTGTGGGCCTACATTCTGCTTTAGATAAAAAAAAGAATGTGTAGTCAACCAGGCAAGAAGATTGCTGGAGGTGTAGGCTGGGAGCCCACATAAATTGTAAGGGAATGCTATTTTCAGCAGAGAACTCCTGGATATATTGTGATAGAGTGGAGTAATGTTTCTGAGCAAATATCTACTGCTGGTGGATTGCGTTCTTTCCAAACGGAAGTTCCTGCACTCTGTCCAGGGTTTTGTTTGGAAATATTACAGAGGTGGAGAGCTCAGTTAAAAAAACAGTGTTGCAGCATCTAACCCTGCTGATCTACTTATTCCTAATATTATGAGTGAATAAAGTCTTGGTTTTGGGAAGCCTGTAGAAACAAAGTAGGTTTTTTCCAAGGATGTTGTTGAAGTGGGGTATTATATGTCAAACTGCTAAATTTTCTTAACATTATCTGATCTTTCTATTACAAATGCCATTCTTTGCTCCTGGATTTGCAGCTGTGAAACAGTGGTTCCTCGGGATGAAAGGCTGCGTGCAGGGGAACTGCTTCAGGCTAAATCTGTGAGGGTGGCAGTAAGGGACTGTGGCTTTTTAGCTGTTTCACAGAAGCAGGTTAAACATATTTTTTTTTGTTATGTTAAAACGCATGTGAAAACTCCTCCTCTACACCCTTGAGTATTTCTCTGTGTTTGAGCAGAGTTTTGATGCTTTAAAAAAGGGGAAGGGTGGTCTCTGCCACCTCAGAGAAATCTGCTTTCTTTGGCCAGGGTCTAACTTTCATAAAATACAGGTTGCTCATGCTCAGCAGAGACTTCTTTGACTTTAACAGGTAAAATCTCTGAAGACTTGGTCCTCACTGGACACATTCCAGTCTCTCTAAGGTCCCAGATCATAACATTGTGGTGAGGCAGTGGTTATGGAAGAAGAATATTGACATTAGAGATAGGGACAGGGATAGATCTGGCAAGTGGGAAGAGCTGGACTGACGATCAGTATGCAAATAAATGGTGAGGAGTATCCAAATATCATGCCAGGAAGCTGGAGAGCAAGTTGAACAAATAGGAAATAGGCCAAGGATTGGATGGAGGGGGTGCTGGCAATGAAGATCCTGGGCAGGAATATTGAGCCTGAGTAAACAGGAGAAACTGTGACTGACCAGGAAAGGCTGCTGAGATAGAAGTCTTGGTGTGGATTGCCAGGGAAAGGAGATTGGGCTGTGGACCTGTGGGGAACAAGCCATGGCTGGGTTAGGGGCAAGGTGGATGAGTCTGGAAGGGTCCAACAGGACCAGAAGCACCTGGGTGCCTACATTCCTCCAGGGCCTGGTGTGGAGCAGCAGATCTCTGTTAGTGAGATCACTGCAATTGGCCTGTGTTTGTGTTGCCCCAGAGCACTGAGCCTCGTGGCTGGCATCATCCAGAGGGTGCATACATACATCTGGAGCATCCTTGCTCCCAGTTTATGGTGTTGAGACTGCTGTTTGGCTTTGGTGTGTGTTCTGTGTTGTGAGATACTAGACCTCTGTTTTTTTCCTTTGTAAGCAAGATTGATCACGGCAGCACCTCACAGCCATTATCACTTATCAATTCCCTCATTAAAATGCCAGCAATCACCACAATGTAGAGGTGGTGGAATCTCAGGAAGAGGTACTTTTACCTCAACTGATCTGCTAATGTGAAGATCTCACTGTTCTAAACATTTCCATCTCTCTATGCCGTTTTACATTTTAGGCTTGAAAATCATATTGTAAAACTGCAGCTTAATTCCTGTCCAGAAGGTTGTGTTTGCTGAAACAAGGTTGAGTTTCACTGGCTTCAGAGTTAAAATTCTGTGAAAAATTGGCCTGAGTCCCCATCTGATTGATGGATTCTGCAAGAGACTCATGCTCTGAGTGAGCACAGATCTGACAGCAGACACAACCACCTAAAGCAAACATCAACTGCAAATATCCCACAGGGTATCTTCCCAAAAAGTAGGTAGAGAATACAGAAGCCCCTTCATGAAGAAGCCCAAGTCATGTCAGGGTGTGCTGGTTAGAGGAACTTATGGAAGATCTCAATGGAAAGCTGTCCTCTCTAAATTAGGGCAGAACACAACACCAGCAAAGGCTTCCTCCTTCACAGGAATCACCTGGAATATTCTTCTGCCTGTTGTCCTCATCTGCCATGCAGAGACAAATCCAGCAGATAGTTTTCCACTTGCAAATGGAGGACCAAGGACTCCGTAATAAATAGATTTTTGCAGAGTAAAGGTATTACTGGTAGATTTTTATGTAGTAGTGTAACAGGTGCTGACACAATTTCTCCTGAAGGGGAGGTGGAAAACAAGACAACTTGTGTGAAATCTTTCCAATTTGCCATCAGTAATTCTCACAGGACTTTCTTAGCAGTCCACCTTCCCACAAGCTCAACTGAATAAAAACCTTTGGCCTGGTTAGGATGCTTTGTTCCCAGATATATCGAATCTGCTGATCCATCAGCTAAAGAAAGCTCTTTTTCCCTGTATGTCATAGGATGACGAGATGAAATCCCATTCAGGTCATAGCTTGGCTCCAGCTTGTCTCTGCTGGAAGAGAATTATGTTCTCCTGAAGATGTCTGGACCTGAAATTAAAATTCTGATGTGGAGGCATCTTTGTGGATTTTGACTCTTGCAGGAAGCAATATTATTTGAGATTTTAATGTAATTCTTAATGCCCGTGCTTAGATCACAGAAAGTAAAACCAGCTAATGGCTGAGAATATCAAGATGCTCAGTTCTAAGAGAGCTTGTTGTAGTATAGGACTTTACTATAGGGTCTACATTCTCAGACTAGTCTTTCCAGAATTTAGGTAACCCCAGCTGTTAAGATGTTTCTACTTGAAATGTAAAACAGTTTCTTTAGGGATCTTTTATTATCAGCAGAACATGTGATAACTGAAGCTTCAGGTTCTGATAATGTATTTTGTAAATGCCGTTTTATATTTTTGAGATTATGAGCCCCTGCCTCCACCATTAGAAAAAATATGCATGGAAACCTTCATTAGAAGGAGGTGAGGCAATAATTTACCTATGGAAATGTTTGGCATCCTTTGGTAAGTCATGGTCATATTCCACAATCTGCCATGCATCACGTCTGCCTCGGATTCCCTTCTTCCCAGTGTCCTGTGATGGATGGCTGGCATTTGAGTGTTCTGCCTTTTTTGCTCTTAATATTAGGCAGAGGACTAAGAGTGCACCATCAGGATGCTGCTGGCCAAAGGACCCAAACCTGGGGCAGTGGGGTGAGCACACAGGTAGCAGGATGTGCATGTTGTTGGCACACCTGAAAGAACTTCAGTTCCCACACAGGTAAGTATGTGTTGGTTTTTGGATTTCTTTTTTTTTTCCCCGATGCAATTTTCTTCTGCTGTCAGCACATACCTGCAAAACCCACTGGAGGAGCCTGGGTCTCTTTTCTTGCTCTCTGCTGGCCTGCACAATGGATGGAATCTGTTCCTGCTGTCTGCTGCTGCGTTAGCTCTGCTGGCAGAGGTGTGGGAGAGGGTCTGACACTTCCAGCCCCACGGGGGTGAATATAGCTGGATTATGCAGGATCTCTTTTCAGTTTCCTCTTTAAAATCCAGGACAGACTAGGAAATGCTAGAGCTGAGAGGTTCCTGCCCTAACTTTTAAAATTCACTGTGAATATGCATATAAATTAAAAAAAAAAAAGGTTTTTACATTTCCAGCATTCAGTTGAATACATGTGCTGCATAGTAGTGAAAACTGGAAGACAAGTTTATACTTTTGTTATTCTGAGTGGGATTGAAAGCTTGTGTTTTTTCCTATGAGCCAGAGCTAAGCTTCATGTTGAAATAATTTGCATTTTAGCCAAACATTTTGTATGTTTCCACTAGATTTTTCATGGAAGTCCTTCTTTTTACAGTAGTTATAGTTCTTTATGTAGTTTGTAAAAAGAAGTAGGATGTCATTAAGATATTAACAGTAAGTTATCAACAGGATACTGATTTGCTGTAATTTTCATATTCCTGTTACTGACAATCACAAACCAAATCACAAATCCAAAACCCAGACAACAGGGACACTACATGTTTTTAAAATGAAACAAAGTGTGAATATGATTTTTAGGAGTAATTGGAGGGAAAAAAAATCCTTTCTCCTTCCTTCTCAGTGTTTCAGTAGAGTTCTTATCTGAGAAATAACTTCTGAGTAGAGGTCAAACTATGTAAGCTAATGAATTATATTGATTGCTACAGTCCAAATAAACTTAGGAAGATGTGTCTGTATTTCTGTAATAATTAGGAAAACTGAGTGACTTCGGTTACGGTATAGATGCTACTGCTAATTTAGAGAAACTACCTTTGAAGTGGCCTCCTGTTCCCAGAGATGTAGAAGGACCCTTCTATCAATATTTCATGCACTGAAGCTCTCACATTGTCTCTGCTTGTGTCTGAGTCAAACCTTTCATATCTTGTTCTGAAGTGAAGCTTCTCACAGATTTTCAATGTCCTTCAATGCAGAATTCCAGCAGTGCCTGGCTAGTGTGTTGGCTTTCCAAGTATTTCTTCAAATGCACCTCAGTCTTCATCTTCCCTGGTCCTGAGAATCCTTGCTGTTTGTCAGAGCTGTCTGTTCCAGGTTGGGGGTTTCACTGCATGCTTGACTCTTCCATTGTCACAGGGCTGCTGATAAATTTTGGACTGCTGATGTACATTTTTAGGGGGGGTGTTGCCTTTTTGAAAGAGAATTCTGACTGGAGAGTCTTAGAAGAAATGATGTGAACCAAGCTTAGCGTATTTTCTCCTTTAGGGAATTAGGAAGGACAAATGAATTTATCTGAATTTACAGATACATTGAGTGGGGTTTGGTTTCTGCCTTTCTGTAGCAAGAACCCTTTAAATCTGGAAAGATCCCTGAAAAGGTAAATGGATATTAAGGAGCAGTGTAAAATGTGTGTGCAGCAGCATTTTTTGTTACTGGCTTTTATCTTGATGTGTTACAGCCGAAATCCTGGAGTTGGCAGGAAACGCGGCGCGGGACAACAAGAAAGGAAGGATTGCCCCCAGACACATCCTCCTGGCAGTTGCAAATGATGAGGAACTGAATCAGGTGCCTGTTTACATTTTGGTGCAGGAGTTGTGTGCTGTGGCTTGAGTGAAGCTGCTACCAGGGAAGGTTAGAAACAGCTTAGTCTGAGACATGAATGATATTGCTGTTACTGGAGCAGAAGGCTGTGCCCTCTTAAATAAAAGCAAACAAAACCAAAGGTTCTGAGATATCTCATCTTAAATCTTATGGACATAAACTTTGGTTCTTCTTAGCCTATGAGTCCTGTTGAAACAAGTAGTGTTGATGCTACACTTTTTCCTCAGGGACATTCAATACTTAAAGAAAATGTGCAAGACCTTTTCCCAAAAGCTGTAGAAATGTGTGTTTTCTATTATACTGGCTGTGAGGCCCATGTTGGGTAGGGATCTGGCTCACTCTCTGCTATTGCTGCCTCCCTGTCTTTTTGCCCAAACTGTGGTTTTCAGCACTCTGACTCCCGGGATCACTTCTGGGATCACTTCTGCTAAACTTGTTGAGTGAGGACAGAGATCACAGCATGGGCTGCAGATTGTACTATTCAGGGCTGCTGAAAAGGTTCAATCAGCATCTGAGTATCTCCTCTGTATGAAGATGGATGATGTCATTCACACTTTGAATACTCCTGCACTTAGTATGACTGCTTTAAATAATGAAAATGTGGTGCCCATGAAGTCATGTGGCTCTGTTTCCAGTCAACTGGAGTAAAAATTCAAAACAGCACAGGGGAGAAAGTATGCTAACAGTACTACCCCTTTCCCAGATCTTTGTTTCTGGTCACTGACATGTGAACTGGGATCTTAGATCCAGTGTTTTCTCTAGGAATTAGCCAGACTTTGTCATCTATGTGGTATCACAGCCCATTCCTGTTGTTTGCCTCTGTAAAGCAGGTCCTTGGAAATTTTCCTTGCTTTCATTGCATCTGCTTCCCTGCCAAAGAGATCTGCATCCTGTGCTCCTCTGAGCAGGGCTGTGGTGCAGTCCTTTTTTTAAGCAGCCCACAGACACTCTTCTTTTACCCTTATTCACTGCTTGTGAGTCACCAAGGACAGGTTCACACTGAGACAGGCACTCAAAGGGCAGGAATGATTGTACAGCAACAGAATTCTCCAGGATGTACTGGCTGACTTTGCTGTCACCTGCCAAGTTCCTTGTTATTGTGGATTTTCTCCCTTATTGTTGCTTGGTGGTGCAGACTAAGAGGATCTGTAATATGCTTCCATATACACTGCTTCTCCTTGCAGTTGCTCAAAGGTGTGACTATTGCAAGTGGAGGTGTCCTGCCCAGAATTCAGCCTGAGCTTCTAGCCAAGAAACGGGGTGCCAAAGGCAAATCTGAGACCATCCTTTCCCCTGCTCCTGAGAAGAAGGGGAGGAAATCCATGGTGAACAAAAAGAGTGGGAAGAAGGCAAAGTCTACCAAGGCCCGGACATCCAAAAAGGTAAGCACGGGGCAGGTACAGTTTCTATGTCGCCCTCTGCAATATTTTCTTGATAACTGTGTAGAATCTCTTATCTCCACACTAACACTGTGGCAGTGAAGCCTTTTAAAATGAAGGAAGCTGTGTTCTAAAACATTTTCTACCAGAGATTTCACGCCTTCAGCCTTGTACAGTTCTGGATTGCTGTTAAAGATTTTTCACTGTCCAAAGAGCTTGTCCTGACATGGAACGTCAGTGTCATTATGACAAGCTCTTTGTTTCACATGTTCCTAGTTGTGCTGTTCTTAGTGTTTTTTAAAAGAAGGTTAAATCAATCAGAACTTGACCACTGCACTTGCCCTTAGGGTTGCCCATCCTCTATCACTATCTAAAATGGATTAATTTGTAAGGCAGTAACCCGGATCAGTGGTCTTGGTTTGTCATTCCATAGCAGGCACCTTGAAACACTGCTGAGTTTTTCACTGGGTAGGGTTAAATGCTATCAAGCTTTGACTTAAACTTTTAAAACTTGGATCAAACATGGTTTTCTGGAGGCCTTGAAGTTTTAGTACAGTTCCATAGCTGGTAATATGCAGAAACAGCCTTTAAAAAGAAAACAGTTGCTTAATGGGATGTGTAATTGGATCTGTGTATTGATCTCAGCTACCATCTTACTTTGAATTGTGCGCATGCAGAGTTTGGACTTGTTAGGAGGTGGTAGCTTCTTGTCATACTTTAGAGCAAATATTGAGAAGGATGAGGGGATGCTGCTTCAGCCCTCTAGGACTAGTAGGTTTGCTGCTCCTGAGGTAAGCTATAAGAAGGCTATATAATTTAATAACTGAGACTTAAACATTTGTTTTTCAAATCACAAAGTTTTTGTTTTTTTTCTTCAGATTGGAGCATTTGACAGGGTTACTAAGTGACTAAGTTTGATTTAATATGAGGTTCTGCTCTGTTAGCAATAAAAATAAACTAACACATACCCACCCATATAAATACAACCTTAATTGTCAGTAAATCTACAGATGGGTGTGGGTGCCCTGCCTCTGAATGTGACTACAAAAGTATGTAAGGACTCAGATGAACCACTGATTTAGCATTATATAAACAGTGCAGACCTCTGTTGTTACATAATCTTAGGGATTATGAGGCTATGACTAATGTATTGGTCTGAGAAGATAAAATTTGTAGTAAGTTATTAAATCTCTCCATTATTGAATAATGCTAGATGTTGATTATTTTGTTTCATTTAAGAACTCTTGCTTCTTTTTTTTTTCTCCCATCAAATAGAACAAACAAAAGGACAATGAAAAAGAAGGAGCTTCAAATTCAACAAGTGAAGATGGACCTGGGGATGGTTTCACTATCTTGTCCTCCAAGAGCCTCGTGCCAGGACAAAAGGTAATGAAGAGCAATAACAGACTGGGGGTTAGCAGGAAGGGAAGAATGCTTTTCTCTTAAACCAAAGCCTTTCCAAAATTAGCCTTTTTTTTTTTTCTTCAGATTGTGATGTTAGAACATTAGTTTTCTAGCAGTAACTTCCTCTGGAGCATGCTCCCAAGCTGTGGGCCTATTACCAAATAATCTGAGTAGTGTGCAAATTAATTAACTAAAAGCTATAAGTCAGAATCATGCATACTGAACAGAAGAAAATGTCTGCTCTCTGAAAGACTGAATCCAGCCTTCTTTCACTTCAGTTTTTTTGGTATGAAAATGTTTCTGCACTCAGATTACTAATTATTTTTTCCTTCCCCCTCATTATTTTTTTTCAGCTTTCTCTGACACAGAGTGACATCAGCCATATTGGCTCCATGAAAGTAGAAGGCATCGTTCACCCTACAACTGCTGAAATAGACCTCAAGGAGGAAATAGGTGAGGCTCTGTACACGCAGGAAAAACACATCTAGAGCTGGAACAGTAGCTTGTCTATTGGCTGCCTGCTGAGATCCCATCCTGTTTCATCTGAATCTATGCCAGGCCTTAAAATATCACTTACAGCTTCTGAGACTCAGGCTGGATCTGACTAGGTGTAACAGGCTAATCACTAATTTGTCTTCTTTTAATGACAAGCAAAACACAGATAATTTGTTGAAGCACATGAGCAGCAAAGGTATAAATAATTATTATTGAGGTGTTTATTGGCTTATTTTTATATTTGCATCTGAAAATTGCATTGCAAAATTATATATGAATAACACTTCTAACTATGACTTTCATTGTTACATAATTTAGAAATACTCATGTACAAAGCCTTGCTCTGCTCACGTGAAATAAGAAAATACTGTTATTACAGATAGGGAAATGTAAGCAGGAGGGAGGTAAAAAGCTATTCAGCCAGTCTCATAGGGGGCACAGAATCTAGTAGCAGGCTTTTGAATCATTGTTCCTTAGTCATCAAGACCCTCACTGGTATCCCAGCTGTGTTTGTTTCAGTAAGTAGTAGGGTTTGTATGTTGGGTTCATTTTGGAGGCTGAAAGCCTGAGTCCTGAAAAATCCCACTCCACGCTGTTTTAGCCATGAGTCAGAGTAAATAGCATTCTTACAGATATTTATATTAAAGTAATTTCCAGTAACAACATACAGGACTTTTCAAAACCGTGAAAAGTAAATTTATCTGCATCTAGGCAGAGTGGTAAACATAAATATCAGCTGCTGCTGATGGAGCCAGGACAGTGTGTGTGCAGTTCTTTTAAATAATGTAGACTTGTTTTCCCACACTGATACTCTGAAGCCAAGGCCTTTTGCTCTGTGTCCTTGCAGGCAAGGCACTGGAAAAGGCTGGAGGCAAAGAGTTCTTGGAAACAGTGAAAGAGCTTCGCAAATCTCAAGGACCTTTGGAAGTTGCTGAAGGTAAAAAGGATACTCTGCTCCCTTTTGGACATGGCTCAGTTTATATGTTCTTTTCTCTGGAGATTCTGATCTGTTCCTGTTGTTATGTGTCTTTGCTTATGTTATATATATATTTCCTCAAAACTGTTGCTGTTATGGGCAGCCTGCTGAGAGGGGGAAAAAAAGGAAGAATAGGATACCTGTGTGCTGTGCACATTATATCTCTAGACTGATATGTCTTAGGCAATTTCTGTCCATGGGAGTCCAAATATCAGGGAAATCTTGTGCCATCTTTCCTGCCCTGTTTGTACTGCAGCCTTCATGACAATTAGAAACAACTCTCAGCCTGACATATGAGGCATAGGAAAAATTAGTGATACTTCATAAATGATTCTCACTTGTGCATATTTGATGAATATATATAACCCAAATAATTACGTTACTTTGAGCACAAATGAAGGTGTGATATGATCTGCAGAACTGGCATGCTTTCTGGAAAAGCAATTGGTCAGGCACTGCAGCTACTTCATTAGAAGAGCTCCCTTCAAGGGTTAACATTTGTAGCAGGGGATAGTTTGGGACCTGAGATTGTGCTTCCTTTGTGGACAGATTAAACCAATTCGAATGTGTCTGGAAGACAGATGGAGAAAAGTTGCAATATGCCTTATTTGGCTTAGTATCTCTATACCCCAAAAAATAAATGCTTGGAATATCCTAGTTTTAGAAAATTCCTAATTGAGTAGCCTAGTTTTGTAATCTGAAATGATAAATTTTTATGCAAGATAATTTGCTCCACTTTCATATCAAATCAAATTTATATGCCGTAAAATCAAAGTAAACTACTTTTCTCTGTCAACATCACTACCTAATTAGAAGATATACTCCTTTTATACTATTAAGACAGCTGATTAAAATTTAAGTAGTCTAGAATTCCTCTGTGCCTGCAACAGAATTCCTCTGTGATGGAGAGCAAGGGAATACATCCAGGTTTTTCACCCTTGGGCTAATTCCATCCTGCACAGCTAATTTCAGAGTGTTTAACTTGAGATTACCAAGACACCCAGGCTTTCAGTAGTGCTGATGGTGACAATTGCAACAAAAGCAAACTGATGCCATGCTGTAAGATCTGCAGGTCCTGGGGAAACATTAACACTTTCTGAAAAATTAATCCGAGATTCTAATCGGACATAACTGGTGGGACTTTCAACACACAACTTTGATTTTCATATCCTTGTCTGAAATTACCCAGCTGTGAAGTGGGTCTAAATATTACTCCCCAACACTTGAATTGTAAAGGTGATGATGATGCAGGATACTTGTGCAAAACACTCAGTGACAGCACTGCAGAAATGTCTGTGGGCATTATTGATACTGTGTTAAAGAAAAGGTTTTTTTGTACTTTGCATAAAGCAAACCCTGAGGCTGTGCTGAATGAGGGAGCAAAAAACCATTATTGAGTATTGAGTTAGCATTATTGTGTGCTAACCAAATGAGTCCTGGGTTCTTTGGTCTCCAAAGAAATTACAATGGATCACAAAAGGAATGATGAGAGAGGTTATGACTGCAAGTGAGCTGTTGTGGTGTATTTTAATCCCAAATTATTAATTTCTTTGGAGAGGTGATGTAATTAAGAAGGTACGTTGGGTTGAGAGGTCATTGCAGGGAAGTTTCTGTTCCAAACTAAATGTTATATTTTCATTTGTGTTAGCTGCACTCACTCAGTCTAGCGGCCTAGCAGCAAAGTTTGTCATCCACTGTCACATCCCACAGTGGGGCTCAGACAAGTGTGAAGAGCAGCTCGAGGAGACTGTCAAGAACTGCTTAACAGCTGCAGAAGACAAGAAGTTGAAGTCTGTGGCTTTCCCCCCGTTTCCCAGTGGCAGGTAGGACTCCCTGTGTCAGGTAGCAGAGGTGGAATTGGCTGTCAGAGCTGCTGCTGTGACAGACAGACAGGTGCCCTCTGCTCTGTGACCCTGCCTCTGCTGCTGCCATCTGACACAGAGCTGCTCCAGAGGAATCCAGCCTGAAGAGCAGTGTTTGCACAAAACTGTCAGAGAGGCTTTGTAAAGAGAAATTAGCCAGCTCACAGGAGAGCTGAGTGGCTTGCTGTGTTTTCTATTGCCAGGCAGTCATTGTCATTCCTCTGCACCACCTTGGGTTTTGTGTCCTGTCATTTTGCTGTGGAGAGTCTTATTAAACCTGTATTAAGCCTGCATCTGTACTAATGACATGATACCAGCATAATACTGAAGGCAGGTATCAGTGATGCCACCTGAGCTACGTGGATGTGGGGTGCTCACTTAAGCCCTCCTGATAATAGATATGTAAAAGACTTACCACACAAAACTTCTATTTCAGGAGAAAATCTGTTTCTCAAATGTAGTTCTGCTTTCAAAAGGGAAAGCTATTAAATCAAGTGTGAAGCCACACATTTTTTTCTCAATAACTAGCAAGTAGAATGTGCTTGACTAAGAAATCTGAAGTATTTATGTTTTTCTTTTTTTTTTTCCTTTCAAACTTCTTTCTAAATCAGCAGTTTGGTTGCTGGTCTCTGATGACAAGAAATCTTACACAAGCCCTGCTAACTGCAGTAATTGTTATTTTGTGTTAATGTGCTTATATTTATTTTGAAATGTGTCTATTGATTTTGGTAGTAGTGCCCAAAGAGCAGAATACATAGTACAGTCCTGTTGCATTGGCCTGACAGTGAATGAAATGAAAGTAAAACTGCATTTGATCAGTGAAATCACCACACATCACTGAATACACAGGAGGTGAAAATGCCACTCACTTTTACACAGATACTCTTCAAAAATATATTTTTATGGATCAGGAAAAAGAATAAATAGAGGGGCAGTGAAATTTTTAGTCATTTTTTTAGAATACAGGTCTTGTTTTTGGTTTTCAGTCAAAGCAAAATGTGATACATTGTTTTAACAGTCTTTAATATAAAAATTAACTATAGCTTTTAATGCAAATAGAAATAGTTTCTAGACTTCATGTCTTCTAAGAGCACAGAATCAGAATAATCTATTCTTGGACCATTAGTCTTAGTGCAAATCCTTCTGCTGCTTTCCATTTCACTATGTTGCACTTACAATTACTCCTCCTAACCATAATAGAGAGTTTTACCAGGTGCTGCTGGTTTACACTTCATTTATCAAAGGACCTCAGAATTTCCTGAAAAAAGGCAGTTTTTCAAATAGGGCTTCCTGGCTTTGCTGTCATTTTACTCTGCCTACACGTTTGCACATGAAATGCTGGGTTTGTGGGTAGATAAAGAATTATACTGTATCAATTCTGCAAATTTTAATTTTCCTCTGTCTCATCTTAGGGACAATTATTTACAGTAATTGATGCAACATTGCAATGGATGGGATACTTCAGCTGTGCCAGATCTTTTTGATGGTTTTCAATATAACTGTGATTGTAGGTTAGAAAAGAGGAGTGCATCAAGAGGAGTGAATGAATGCATCTCAACCTTAATTTGGCTTGGAGTTGCAATTTCTATTATTTTCACAGGAATCCCAAGAAAAGTATTTTAATGGTAGAGTGAGGAAGTCAGCTAAGGAGGTGATGTTTTGGTTTGGTTTTTTTGGTTTGGTGTTTTTTTTTTTTTTTTTTTTTTTTTTTTAGTTTTCAGCTAAAAAAAAATATCATCCTCTGAAATTTTTAGCATGCCCAGCATGGCATGGAAAAGTTTAATCTAAAGTTGAATTCTAATTCTAAGTTTAAAAAATTTGTGTGATCATGAGAAGTAGAAGCAGATGAAAATAGAAGCTATGCCAGCAAGGAAACTTAATTCAGCAGCAGGTGAATATTGCTCTCAAAACCTTGGGGTTTGCCAAACTGCAGCTGGCACTATCTTAGCAGCCTGTGGCTGGAACAGCATCACTGCCCAGCACTCACCTGCTCTTTTTTCTTCCCCAACCACACAGAAACTGCTTCCCAAAACAGACGGCAGCCCAGGTGACCCTCAGAGCTATTTCCACCCATTTTGATGGCACCAGCTCTTCCTCCTTGAAGAACATTTACTTTCTGCTCTTCGACAGTGAAAGCATTGGCATCTACGTGCAAGAAATGGCCAAGCTAGACACTAAGTAGCAACAGCAGCCAAATGAAACTTTATTTTTCAACAAACTTGAGTAGCATTAAAAGCATTAGAGGTGGGTTTTATTTTTTCAATGTGACGATGAGGGGGCGTGGTAGTAGTGTGATGTGTTGTGACTTGATGGAGAGCTGTGCTTAGAGGTGAGAGGGGTTTAGTCTGATTTCTTCATGCCATTTTTATCACCTTAAGCAATTGAGTTATCATCTAGCTTCAGGAATTTAGTGTCCTTTGTTACTTTAGAAGTTTTTAAAGAGTAACCTCGTTTTAGATTTGTAGTGATGATTTCTTCACACACACACACACACACACACACCACTTTCAAGAAAGCTCTTAAAATATTCTGCTCCTTTTTCCCCTCCCTTGAGGGTAGATGGTAAACTTCTGCCTTCAGCCCACAGAGAGGTAAAAAGGGTTTTAGAAATGATGCATGAGGAGCTTCTGTTTTGCTTTTAACTCACAATAACCTCTGTAATTACTGAGAATATTTCATGGTGATTTTGTTTGTTTTATAAGAAAAAAAGAAAAAGATGCGTCAAGTGTGGTTATTATTATATACCCTAATTTTGCTCTGGGGATTTCATATCCTGAAAAGAAAAAAAAGGAAAAGAGAAGAAGAAAAAAAAAAGGCAGCAGCATCTGTAATTAAGTGCTTGCTGTATCACAACCAAAAGCTTTTCTGGCTGAAGTTTGGTGCTATAAGTGACGTAATTAAAGCTGCTGGGGAGATTTTGATAGAAAGCTGCATTATATTCTGTTGAATTCCAGGCTTACCATATTCTCTTCCAGGTTTTAGACAGGCAGTAGCCTGGCAGCACTGCAAGCCCTTCTCCCTGCAGAGCAGATGCCAGATATGTTAAGAAGGAGTTTCTCCTCAGAAGAGCAAGAATAGAGAAAGCCAGGGGGAAAAAAAATCAATAAAAACCAACACATAACAAACAAACCACAGAGATTCTGAAAACCACAGTGTTTATTGTTACAAATCAAGGTAATCCAAGCTTGTTGCTCTGAGCTCTCTCAGCGGGGGGAGTAAAAGAAACATTTCTTCCTTGGTTTTTATTATGGGAACTTCTGTGCAGTTCATTTGGGAAGTGCCTCCTTCCCCTTCACAACCCCTTTTATGTGTCACAATGACAGATGGCTTGAGGAGATGCTGCAGAAGACAGTATCAGTCAGTCCAAGCAACAGCAGTGCACCCTCACCCTCTTCCAATTGCTGTACTCCTCACTGGATTGTTACTGGTGCCTTCCTAAGAGGGCATTGTCTGTCCCATGGTCTTCCAGCTCTTGGAGACAAACAGACCCCGGCTCTTGGCCATGGTCACCAGGAGACGTCCCACATAGTAACCATTCAGCTGGCCTACACCATCATTCCTGCCCATGGAAAGCAGGAATGATAGTGACCCTGCAAAGAAAATGTAAAGACGTAAGTGAAGCAACTGTTGTCCAGCTCCCCTGCATCCACGTGGAACAGCTTTCAGGATAATTCTGGTAAGTGTTTACATCAGTGCTCGTGAAGAAGAAGACCCATTAACTAGCTAGAGTTTTTGACTTCAGATTTTCAGATTGTTCAGTTTGTGTTTGTTGTAGTTTAAGGGGAGAAAGAAGGAAAAGAGAACTCGTCTTACTAGTGAGATTTAATTAGACAGTGAGCAATTTTAAGAAAAGAAAATAAGCTTGATGACTAGCAGACTCCCACCAGTAGATTTATCAAGACATTAGTGAAGAAAGGACACAATGTGTGGTAGACTGACACAGGTAATTAATATCTACACTGTGTCTTTGGCAAGACACATTATGAAGCCTGAGCTATAAGCTGACATAACCAAAATTGTGAGTTCCTTCACTGAATTCAGTGTCCCATGAGAGTTAGACAGCTATTGCTTACAGAAAAGCAGCCCAACACTGAAGGCCAGGGGCTAGGAGCTGACCTTACCTGGCTCGTAGGTTTTGAGAGGTTTCTGTGTCAGGCTGTTGATGATATTTGTCACCACGACATCGGCGTGGAGCCCAGCGTGGTAGGCCATCTTGGGCTTCTTGAGATCTGCACAGTCCCCAATGGCATAGATGTTCTCATAGCCATCCAGCTGGAGGTACTTGTTAACTTTCAAAGCACCATTACTTGCCATTTTGTCACCTGTTTTGCCAAACAGCGGGTTTTTAGAAGCAGCTTTGTGTGGCTTCGTGTAGCCTGAGACCCCAGAATGCTGCTGATGTAATGTACACAAAGTGAGGGGTTGTTTTTCACCCTCTTTTCTATGTGTCAGGGAAGAAATGCTTTTCACCTTGCTGTAGTTAATCACTGCAGTCTTGTGCAATGCATCACCCTTCGATATTTTGGTAGAATCCCCCTGCAGGTTGTCCACCATTCCCTACCTCACACCCCTCAGGCACCAGACACTGAAGAATTGTGTTGCTCCTCCCCACCCAGTAGTTTGAGTCTTTTCACTTACCAAATGCAGCAGCATATGCAGAGGAGTTAATCTTTATCCCAGTGCACAGAACCACCATGTCAACAACCACCTCAGTGCCCTTATCTGTCCTTACTACGGTGTCTTTCTGGAACTGGTTTGGCGTGAGGTTTTCCATGTCACTGACCTTTTCACCTGTTGCAACACAGAGCCCTGGGTCACAAACTTTTGCTAGTCTGTGGTTTCCAGCTAACCCAAAGAAACAGGATTTCAAGGGAGCCATGTGTAACCAAAGGAGTCAGAAGGTGGACAGCAGGAGATGCTTTGTAGGTATTCAGAGGCATCGTTAAGGACATACCTAACAGAAGCCGGACCCCTTTTCTGAGGAGAATCTCTTTCACCTCCTGACGGACGCTGGGTAGCAGCTCCACATCAGCCAGTGCAGGTCTGGAGTGAACAAGGATAACCTGGTGGGGACAAAACAGCAAATGGGGACACAGGAACAGAACAGGACTCGCTGTGTGCAAGGTGGAAGCAGCTGGAGCTGGCCTCCCTCCACCCTAATTGATGCCTGGAAGGACAAGCCAGGAAGGGGCACCTAGTGCCACAGCGCTTGCTGATAGCTGGCTGCAGGCTCAGCAACCAGATGTGCAGTCACCTCAGGTACCTCCAGCAGCACCATCAGGGAACGGTCTCGGAAACCAGGATGAATTTAATTGTGATGAAGATGCTCCTACCTCCTTGTCTGGGTACTCAGTTTTGATCTCGGCAGCCATCTCCACTCCAGCAGCACCACCTCCCACCACCAGGATGCGCTGAGATTTCTCAATCTTCAAGAGAAAATTTGTGTTACAAAAGAAGGGCAGGAAGCCAGATACCTTCAGTCACTCCATGAACATCCTGGGATGCAGCACAGGCCAAACAGCAATAAACCTCTTTGCTCGTGAAGAGGCAACAAAGAAGGAGTGCCCTGTGCACTCTTCCTGCCTACCCTGTAACACTGTTGAGCATTTCAGGTTTCCCCTTGTGCTAGAGAAGCCATGATTAGCTCCTTGTCCTGGCTGCTCCCTGTGTCCCTTTCTCTTAGGTGCAACTGGCTCCAGATAGCCACAGTGGTATCTGAGACAGGGAGGCTGAACAAAGGCAGGCAGTACTTCCTAAGAGTTGATTCCTCACCTCTTTAACCATGTCTTCATAGGTCTGGATGGCACTTTGCATGTCAATGACTTGGTTGAACTTCCCAGGGAATGGCCCATCGCTGCCTGTTGCAAGAATGAGATGGGAGTAGTGAAGCTCCTGTGAGAGCAGAAGGTAGAATGGGATATTAGACCTCTTAAAAACAGAGCCTAGAACACAGTGGTTGCCTCCTAGGCATTGGTCACTCATTCCCTCATCTCCATCCCTTGCTGGTAACCAGGAAAATACTTGTCAGTATCAGGAAGTGACTTTAGGAAGAGACCTGGTCCAGGTCACACCAGTAACTGTTCCTCAAGGTCTGAGCTAAGCACCATTCAGGTGAGTTGAGAGCTTTAAAGAAATTGCCCTAAATTTACCAGGAATAACCTGATATTTATGCTGAACACTCACAGCTGGTTCCAGAGAATAATTTCCCTCCTTCACTCTCTCCTGAACAAAGGCAAGATACTCGGGCTGAAGAGAGTGATTGATGCTACTGCTCTTGGCTCTTCCTGAAGTTAAATAAGGAAATGAGCCCCAGGTTTAATTGTTGAGCTCTAAATCCAGCTCTAAGAATAAAAGCTCAGCTGAGCAGGAGATGGGGCTGGGTATTTACTGCACACCCACATCCCAGCATAGCTGAAGGGAGCTGAAGCTCTGAAGGGATGGGGCCATGCAGGGAAAGAGGCCAAGTTCTTCAGGAGGGTGGCACAGGTGCTCCCATGAGGCAGCCAGGTCATTGCAACACCCACCTCACCATCACTGAGCACGACTTTTTGCCTCCCAGGGTCTACTGCCACCACCTTGCCTTGTCGAAAGCTGTCCCCAAAGGTGACTGAGTAGGAGATGAAAGTCTTCTTGGCAAAACCTGTAGGAAGAGGGCACAATGAGAGAGCTCTTCCTCTTCTCTTGCTGTCCTTGCTCAGACAAAAGCATGTCATGCATCTGGGACTGTGGGCTGGGCTTTTGCTGGGTGTTATTTATCTCTGTGGAGCAACGAGCTACAGGACCTTTGCCTCTGATCAGACTACACCCTTGGCTAGATGGTTTTGCCTCTGCTCCTCGTATCTCCTGTACTGGTTTATCAATAACTTTTTCTGTGGTCCTGGCAATTTCAGGCTGGGTGTCAGAGGCTTTTTAAATATAATTTGCCTCTCAGACCAAACTTTTGCTATCCTTTCGATGCTTGTTCCCAGCCTCTAACGTGATATTTTACCCCTAAATTCCCCAGTGACTGGACCCTGGTCGGCCCAGGCAGGCCTGAGCAGCTCTCTGACAGGGTTTTATGATCCAGGGCCTCACTGCTCAGCTGCTCCACCTTTCAAGAGCCGGGTACAAAATGTGAAGATTGACTCACCTCTCCCAGCTGCTTTTGCTTTTAACTTAGTCACCTTCTAAAATCTTGAATTAAAAAAAATATAAAAGTGGGGGGGGGTGGTGGTAAGGAGGGATGGTCTGAGGGTTCTTGCTCAGTTTTCTCAGCGGATGTGCAATTAGCTGAACCGCAGACGGGTGCCAAGTATTTGTTCTCCAGACGGAAAACAACAAGTCTTTCACCACGGCAGGGCGGAGGGAGGCAGTGCGAGTACCGCGTTCCCTGCCGCTCCCCGCAGATCCCGGTGGGACAGGGGCGAGCTGCCCGATCCCTTACCGCTCTCCACGGCGGCACGGAGGGCGGCCACGTTGTGATGGAAAGCATCTCTCACGTCCACCAGCACGAAAGGGACGGCCGAGGATTTGAGCAGGCTGGCGGCAGCCGTCCCTCCGAAGCCACCACCGACCACCACGACCCGCACGGAATCGTCCAAGGACAGGCGGGAGCCCATGGCTGCGGGCTTCCTGCGGGACGCGGAGCGAGGGCCGGCCCGGGGCTCGCACTGCCTTCCCCGGGCGGGGCTGCGGGCGGAGCCGGGCTCCTGGGCGCTGAGCCCGGCTCCCGGAGCTGGAGGACAGCGAGTGGGTGGCTCCTGCCTGGCGGGCGCCGTGTTCCGAGAGCGGACCGCTTCACCTGCCCTGAGTCTCCCCTCCACCCCGCCCGTATCTCCGCGGGAAGGGGTCCGAAGGTTTCACGAACGGAGGGCTCTGCTCACAAATCTGCAGGCTGGGTGAACGACGCAGTGGAGGATGTCCTGCTCCACCCGAGGAAACAAGCCCTGGGAGAGGGAAATTAAGATTACAGAATCAGGAAAAGACCTCTGAGATCATCGAATCCAAATGACCAAAACCAGCACCGTGTAAACCAGACCGTGGCACTCAATCTTTCCTTGAATGGCTCCAGGAATGGTGAATCCACCACCTCTCTGAGCAGTCAATTCCAATGTGTAATCATCCTTTCTGTAAGGAAATCCCTCCTGATGTTCACCTTAAACACAGAAAACATGTGTTTGCTATGAGTGGAGAAGGAAAGGAAGCCCAGAGACGGCTGTGCAAGAGGGAAGATCACAACATCTCGGAATGGTTTGGGTAGGGTGGGAGCTTAGAGACCGCCATGGGCAGGGACACGAGCTCACCATGACCACGGTGGAGACAGTGGAACATAAAGAGGGAAGGGCTGAGGAGGTAACAAAGGGTGCTGGAGAAACGGGGGTAGGGGTGGAGAAGGCTGGCAGTATAAAGGACATCCAGATCGTGGTTTTCCGCAGCACGGGAAGTTGCCCCGAAGGCTTTTGGCTCCTGTGGCATCCTGGATAAATATAGCTGCTGGCCCTGTGGATAAAAATAGCTGCTGCACACACTGCGGTGCTGTGAGCTGGCAGAGCTGTCCCCACACTTCCCCTGCTCCCTCCCTGCTCCTAAACACTCCCTCAGCGAAACACAGCCAGGTGCCAAACCCCCCCCCCCCCCCCCCCCCCCCCCCCCCCAGAAAAACGCCCTCCAGCCTTGTGGGTGGGAGACGACGTAGCAATTTTCCAGGAAAAGCAGAGCCTGAACTCAGGATTGCCGCCAGAGGGTGCAGCCAGCTCGGCCGTGGGGACACGGGACGTGGGACACGATGGCCAAGTGCAGCGGATCCTTGCCAGGGCCACAGGAAGGGCTCAGGGACTGGGGAAGGAGGATGACAAAGGGGTCGAAAGGAATGGGGTACGTTCCTGCACCCCACGCTCTTCAGCCTGGAAGAGAACTGGGAGCGGAGGAACAGGCAACAATAAAGCTGGAACGGAGAAAGCCCTGGATGGGAAAGGCCATGGCTCCACTGAAATGCACCCAGGGCAGGCTGGTGCTGTTTGTTACACAGCACTCACCTGGAAATGCTAAAGTTTTCAATAGATCAAATCTTGATTTATCTGTGCAATATAAACCTTCAGAGATGCTAAACAGAGAGGCACCTGTCCTGTCCAGGACATCCAGGAACCATGAATGTCCAGAGGCTGGGAAATATCCCCAGAGTAACAGTGTTCCATGTCTGCTGCCTGTCTTTTCTCCTGGTACTGGCATGGTACCTCTGTGAGGAGCCTGCTGGAAGAGCCTGGCAATGGCTGGCTTTGGGAAAGCACAATTCACTGCAAAACTTGTAAGAAACCAAACCCGCCTCCATTTCTAAAGGGATGAACTCTGCAATTTAAATCTGGCTTAAGCTCTTCCCTCAAATTAGATGGACAGGCTTGCTTGTCACCCATTGTGTGTGAAGCCATCCCAATCAGGGCAAGGTTGTCCTTACCTGTATAACTTCCTTGGTGTTTCATCTTGCTGGAGCAAAGCTGGATCTAAGGTCCATTCCTACGTGGTGAGGATGCTGAGGATGAGTTGCTGCTTCCCTGTCCACCTTCCTCTGCACCTTTGTGCCCAGCTCTGTCTTTTCCAGGGGCAGTTTTGGGCTTTTCAGGCCAGGCATTTTCCTGTATTTTAAAGCACATACCCACTGCTGGGAGCAATCCATTACTCCAGGAGTACTCTGTTGATTTCCCCTGTCACCTGATATTGTCCCCTCCAGGTAAATATGAGTGCTACCTTCAGATGAACCCAGTTGGACAACAGAAGATCAGGACAACCTTTCAAAAAAAGGGGGAAGAATCTTCTGGGCCAGTGAGTTGGAGATGCACCAACAAGCAAGAAAAGGTCACTGACAAAAAGAGTGCCCAGAGCAAACAGGGAGAGTTAAAAGGAGCCATTGTGAAAATCTCAGATCCAACCCCAGGCAAACAGGAAGAAACTCGGAATGCCCAAAGCTGTGGCCAGTGGGAGTGTTCGACATGCAGGTGAGGGCTCAGGTTTGGTAGATGGGAATGTTTGGATGATATTTCTTCAGCTGGCTGCAGGCAGGTGGTGAAAGTTCATCAGCCTCAGAGAGGGGTTTTGTCTTCTGCTGGTGGTCAGTGGGACCTGCCCTGCCCTGTTCCAGGCTCCCTGCACTTTTCCTCACAGCTGCCCCATGGACCAAATGCTCCCTGTGGGATGGTAGGGGTCCAGTGGGAAGGAAGAGGTGTAGGGAAGGGGCTCTGTGTGATGGTCTTGCCCCAGTTTGCCACTCTGAGACGGGCAGCATGGGTACATGTACCTGTCTGTGAGTCCTCTCCTCACCAGGTGCAATCCAACATCATCCAGAGCTAAGAAAGGATGATCAATCCATTGAAGGGTACAGCAGAGCTGCGTGGGGAGACTTTAGGATGCCACAAGTGCCCCTGCTCTGCACTGGCCCAAATCCCTGTAAGCCTTTGCATCTTTGATCATCAGGGCAGTTTGGCCTACCTAACTTTACAACAGCTCAGACAGGCTGGAAGAGGGATAACATTCTTCCCTTCACCCTCCTCTAGAGAGCAGTTCCTCCCACCTGGGCCAAGCTGAAGGCCCCATCCTTCCCTGCCAGGAGACTTTGTTTCTGGCGCACAGCCATCTCTGCAAAACCCCAAATCCTCTCCTGTATCAGCAGCCTCACACACCACATTCCCTCTGCCCACAGACATGTCCTGCACATCGTCCTGTGACAGTCCCAGTGGCACCAGTGTGGCTGCAACTCTCTGGCTGTGCCCCTGGAGGCTTTGCTTCAGGGAAAGGAGGATTATGAGTCTCCCAGGGCTGAGGGATTGCTCCCCATTTTGCCTGGCTGAGCAGGTTGCCACCACGTGCACCAGGGAGCTCTGCTTCAGCCAAGGTGGAATCATGTCAGTTCAGGGCAAAGAATAACCCAGAAAAAACAATTCAAACAGTTCCTGGTCACTTTTAAACATCAACACTGGTTATTTTATACCTTACACATAAAAATCTACTTTTAGCAGAAATCAACAAGGTTCCACTTATATTTATTCTCTCTCCGACCAACCTCATTTCTAATTTCCAGTTTTCCAGTGGCTTGAGAAGACAAGCTGCTTCCCACAGACGACAGCACCAAAGTCACCCTATTTTGGTCAGGCTGGACCAGTTACATTTATTTATAGGTGATGTCTCTGTCCATGCCAGCCCATAAATTGGTCACAGATCCCACCCAGAAAAGGGTGGGAAAACCTCAAGGGTGAAATGCAATGGTCTCTACAATTAAGGTGATCTTTGCATCCATTGGAAGAGCCATGGGGAGCTGGGATCTCTCTCCACTCCACTCCATTCTTTTATGGGATGGCATGGTCTGTGGCATTAATCCTTAGGGGGTGGTAGAGAAGCATAAAGGATGTCAGTGGCTGGGGTTTCTTTGGGAAAAGGGAGAGGGCTTGAGCAAGCTCCTTTGCTCTTGGGGCAGCTTTTGAGAAAGAACAGCTCTCACTCCTGACATGGGGAGTTTTCTTCCCCTTGCCCCCCAGATTTCATTACAGTGAAAGCAGAGCATAGAATAAAACTGTGTCCTGAAAAAAATGGGCCTCACAGACAGGCAGCCTTTGTCCAAAGGTGTAATTACAGGATAAATATGGGATGCAGACCAAGAAATGCAGTCTGGTCAGGCATGCAGTCTCTTAGAAAAACACAACAGAAAACAAGGTTGTCATTTAATGCTGAAATGTCCACATGTGCTGCAGCCTTCATGGGTCCCTCGCTGGCCCAAGGTGGGTCCCCACTGACCTGGTGTTTGGATGTTTGGATGGTGCAGCTGTAGCCATGGACCAGCTCCTTGCAAGAATCACACCAAGCCCCATGATGGAGAGAAGGAAAGGGTTGATCCAGCCTCCAGGCAGAAGCCAGTGGGGCTGGGTGAGGGCTGGCAATTGCTGGCATGATGGATTTCTTTCCTTCCAGCCCCTGTGCAGAAATCCCCTCTGATAGGGCTGTGAGGGGACATGGGGGATTAGCTCACCTGATCCCATTAAATGGAGCTGGAACAAATGAGGAGAAGGGTATGGGGGGTCAGGACAGCCAGCAGAGCAGCCACCACTTCTGCTGTTTGGGAGAAACCTCATGCCAGGCTGGAAAAAGGCCTTTTAGTGGATTTCTGTGGACCAACCTGGCGGCTTGGCTTCATGGCCCAGCAAGGCCACCTGGGTGTTAAACTGCAGGGCATCTAAGGCGGCATTTCAGAGACTTGCCCACCTTGACTGCTCTCTTACTTGGCACCAGCAGCTTCTGCCTCAAGCAAGAACTGCCTCCCCACAGCAAGCCTAGCCATGCCAGCATGGCCCCAGGCAGCCCTGAGTGCTTGGAGAGGGAGGCAGAGAGACAGCAGGATGTACCTGCTGCCCAAAGTCAACTCTGGATTAGACCGGCGGGAGGGAATCATTTCCCAGAAAGATCCCATTTAGAGGGGAACAGCACATCCATCATTTGTGAAAGCTCTCACTGGTGCTACATCATCTTGTGTTACCTGCGATGACCCCAAGGAGAAGCAGTTTTGGCTGGTGGCCCTGTCCCACAGGACACGTCTCCTCACTGCTCTGGGCTGCTTGTGGAAAAGGTCTCTCCGGTGACAATTAGCATCACCACAGTGCTCCCGAATTCCCCCCAAAGCACAGCTGCAGCAGGGTGGGAGGTGAGCCTGGAAGCAGTACAGCAGCAGATTGGGATTCTTTTATTTCCATGTTTTAAACCAAACTTTAGAAGTACTTTATTTTGGAAAGCTTAGATCTTTTGAAAAGAAGAGTGATTTTTGGTTTTTTTTTAATGTCCATGAGGAAGCGTGGGGCTGCATCCATTGCAGCTCCTGTTGTGGACTTCCTGCATGGCCCATCTGGACGCAGGTATGTCCTCGTTCTAGGGCGCTGTCTCTTGCTATGACTTTCCCAATCTGTGCTTTTCCTCCTAAATCCAGGCAAGGCCTGGCAGCAGCCGGAGCAGGGTAAGCAGGAGGCCCCTCTTGTGGGGAGACAAACCTCCCCGCAGCCAGCTCGGGGGGAATTCAGCTGCTCCAGCCTCGAAAGGAACCGTGTCCCCCGTGGCTTCCCAATGCGCCTGGACTCCGTGGGTTTAATGGAAGCAATTAGCCCAGCAGAAATCTGCATGCGTCGGGGGCATGTTTTCTCTCTGTCCTGTGACTTTTCTGACGGGAAGCTGGAGGGTGTCCAGGAACAATTGCTCATGCTTGGCTAGCGGTGCCGGGCTGGAGCCAGCCGGGGTGGAGGCAGCGCAGGTGAGAACGCGCGGCCGTCGCTCAGTCTCTGCCTCCGGCCTCGGCTCAGCCCAGCCCGTCTCCCGCTTCCCTCGCCGCTTATTTCCCACCTTGAAACCTCTTGCCCACCTTGGGTTTGCCCGTCCCTGCCCCCTGAACCTGGCTTTCCAAGCCCTGAAGTACCGACATCCACGCTGGGATGGCAGGGGAATGCTGGGCACTCTCCAACGTCCCCTCCTCGGCTGTGACAGCTCAGTAGCTGCTCACCCCTCGTGCTGTTTCGCAAACAATTACCCTAAAATTATTTTCTCCACGAAAGCCAACCTAATGGTGCTTTTCCAGAGGCATTTACCAGGAACCTACGTCCCACTGTGTTCCCCCTTGTGCTGGCTGAGCTCTGCGGGCTTTTCCCAGCGCGCAGCTGCGGAATATCCATCTGACCTCAGTGACCCTGCTGCTTTTCCAGCAGGAAGCCTCCAAACAAAACCCGCTTCACTCAGCAGCCCCAGGGCTGCTTGTGATGCGAGAGCTGCGTGTGAGGCGGGTTAGCGGCTGACGCTCTCCATCGCCTGTGAGCGATGGGGCTATGCCAGAAAATCCCCGCTTTTGTGCCCTTTCCCCATCCAGCTGGCACCGAGCGCCCCGAAATCACACCTTGAAGGCAGATGCTGCCCGGCCCTGCTCCGAAAACCTCCGCGGATGGCTGCCTGGGGCTCCGGTGTGGCTGCTCCCCGCCGGCCGGCCCCGCGCTCCTCAATGCCGCCTCTGTTCTCCCTCTTGGGTCAAAAACGCAGCTTTTGTGAGCTCAGCCCAGCCGCAGCCCTTCACCGGAGCCCCAGCGCGTTCCTCATGGCCAGCAAAGCGCAGCCCAGCTGTGGCCGGCTGCCACCTCGTTTCATTTATTTATTTTTGCTTTTGGCCAGCAGCTCTAGTCGGGGAGAAGGGGACATGCGGCTGCTGGGACCTCTCAGAGGTTCTTGTCAAGCCTGAGGTGGAGATAACTCTGCACCAAAATGCTTGACTTCTCCCTCAGGTGGCTGCCAGAACCTAAAATACCTGGGGGAGAAAAAGAATGAGCTACAAAGAGGGGGGCTAAAAATAGTCATTTTAATTAATGAAATGTGAAGTGGGGGGGGGGAGGTGCAGCTCATCACCGGGTCAACATCTGAACATGGCAAACACCCTGAGACTCCCATGGTTTCTACCAGGTTGGCCACCCACCAGTGCTGTTAGCACGGATTTCTGGGGCTCCCCCCGGGCAGGGGACACCTACCAATACTAAGGAGGCAGGAAATGCTCTGGACTCTGTGCTGGTGGTTTTGTTTTTAAGCAAGATAAGTCTGACATCTTTCAGCAGCGCCGAATTTTGAATTTCTCAGTTGCTGCCCCACAGGGGCTGGGGTGGGGATTACAGACTGTCAGTCCCTGGGGGCTCTCCCAAGATCATACAGAAGGACACGTGGTGGTCTCCAGCTAAAACATGACCTCTGTTTCTGGGTGTCTCTCTTTGGGATATGTTGTGCTGCTCTGATTTTTGGGCTTTGCTCCTTGATCAGCCTCCCCCTTCTTTGCACGTAATAAATAAATACATTCACCTGGTATGCAAATACACAGGGAAAAAAAAAAAAAAGAAAATAAACCCAAATCTCCAAAGCCAAGTTTGAAGAACACCAAACCATAGTCACCTCATTTGGTTGCAGCCCAAGTGCCGACCAGGGCTCTGTGGGCAGTTTCCAGTCTGCGCTGGTGTATGAAGGCACTAAACCAAGAAGGTCTCTGGGGTCTGGATGCTTGCTGGCACCACGGGGATTTTGTCCTTGCCCCGTCCCAGCTGGCATGAGAGGTGGCAAGGCAGAGGTGCTTGGTCCTGTCCCTCTCTGCTTGCCATCACCCTCTTCTTCCTCAGTGCAGCTCCCCAGCTGGGGAGGCGGCCCTGTTGCCGACCCCACCGCCCCTCACCCTTACCATTTCCCCATGCTGGGAGAAACTGTGTAAGTCAGGCTCTGCAGGACCCTGGGGCCAGCTCTGGCAGGATGCTCCGGCTCCTGCAGCGAGGAGCATTTCTGGGAGCAGGGACCCCCCCCAGGTCATCTCCGGACCGGCCGGGAGCGCGGCCGCAGCCCCTCGTTCTGCCCCGCCGCCGTGGCCCCACACCGTTACGTGACCCAGGCGGGCTGCGCCTCCTCCAGCAGGCTGAAGGAGCGATTAGCCAGCGCCGCGGGGCTGCTGGCCAGCTTGTAGCCGAAGAGCTGCATGGCTGGGGCGCAGGCATCCTGCACCACCTGCGCCAGCTTGAAGGGCATGCTGAACCGCCACTTGTCGAACTGCTCAGAGGAGTTTTTGCACGTGGAGTAGACGCCGTTGCCGTCGTGGGGAGCCTGTGTGTTTTTGCCGATCCACTCCTCCACCTGTGGGGTGAGGGGCAGCCCGGCGAAGCGGAACATCTCCCGCGCCTTCTGCAGCGGCGCCCGCGCCACGTCCTCGTAGCGCACCAGCATGTAGCGGCCCCGCAGCCAGCCCGGCCGCCGCAGCCCCAGCTCCGCCGACGTGCGGATGCTCTCGCAGTTGCCTCGTAGCCGCTGGACCTCCTCCTCGCGCAGGGGTGCCTCCCCTTCGGACGCCCACTTCTTCCAGGTCTCGTACTTGCCGGAGAAGGCCACCATGCGCGAGGCCAGCACGGCGCGGGGGTCCCGCACCAGCTGGATGATGCGCAGGTCCAGCCGAGGGTCCTCCACCAGAGGCTGCAGGAACTCCAGCTGCCGGATGCGCACGGTCTTCAGGGCCACGTGCTGCTTGCGCCGGCACGCCTCGGCCGCCAGCGTGATGTTGAGGGGGCCGCAGCGGCGGTTCTTGCAGTAGTACTTCTCGAAGACCTTCTTGGTGCTGGGTGTGCAGACGGGCTCCTCGCACAGCGAGTGGCTGGAGCCCCGCCGAAACAAGAAGGGCGTCAGGTGGCCCTCGGGCACCGGTGAGATGAAGTTCTCCAAGATGTAGAGGTCGCAGAGGAGGAGCTGCTTGAGGACGTCTCGGTAAACCAAGGCTGAGCCCACTGCACTGGCTCCCCCTGGCAGGAAGGTCACTGTCTTCTCGACGTGCCAGAGGGGCTCAAAGAGGTAGAAGATGCTGCCCTGCTGGTTGAAGAACTCCCCAACGAAGGAGGAGCCAGTGCGGGTGGTGGCCATCAGCAGGACGTGCCGCCGCGGCCCGGGGTCCCCGTCACCTGCCAGCTGCAGGGTGATGTTGTACAGGTGGGACCTCAGTTGGGAGAAGGCAGCATCCAGCTCCTGCAGCGAGGCCAGCGAGCCGTTCTTGGCCGCTGCCGGGCTGATCTCTGTGCTGTTGGCCTCTGCCAGTGCCTGCGGGGACTGCTTCAGCTTGTCCGACACCCTGTGGGGAGACCCAGCCCAGCCTGGAGGACAGCGGGACCACCCTGCATCCCGGTGGGGGACCTGAGGGGGGCTCCTGCTGCACAGGAACTCAGGATTGGGGGAGAGGGGCTGCAAACCACGGGGTGGCTCAGATTCCCACTGCCTACCTGGAGATGAAGTTGTTCTCCTTCTCGATGATAACGAGGCTGATGACAAAGACCAGCAGGACGGCGTACTTGCTCCTCATCTTCAAGCAGTGCAGCAGCTCCCGTATATCCTGAGGTAAAGCACGTCGGATCTCCATGGGGAACATAGCCAGGCCCCTCCTGCTCGCCAGGAAGGTGTCTTGGGCTAGGGCCTCTCCCCCTGCCTGTGGGGAGAATAAGGCTCAGCATGGTGATGGTTCCCTGTGGGCAGGGTCAGAGGCTGACAAAGGCTTGACAAGAACTGTAAAAAAGGGGGAGCTCCTCTATACTGCTCCATCCCCCCCACCCCCCGGCTGCTCCTCCTCCTTCCCAAAATATATCTGCCTGATAGGACCCCTTTTCATGCTTCCACCAGCTGCCCCTGCCCCCCCTAAAACCCAGTTCCTGCCACCCAACAGCTGCTTGCTTCCCACTGTCAAAAACCTGCTGCTGCCAGCGAGGGAGCCTCTGGATCATCTGGATCTTTGGCACTTTGTGGCTCCCAACCTCTGGAAAAGGGGAGGGTTGGAAGCTCTGCTGTAGGGCCCCAGTGTGGGGCTGAGCAGTTTCCGCCTTCCCCTGGCATGGCAGAAGCAGCTGCTGAGCCTCGAAAATGAAACCTAGAGAGGTCTCATGAACGACGGTGGGCCGGAAAACGCTGCTGCTGCCGGTCCCCCTCGGGGAGTAGAATGCTCTGGGGGAGGTTTTTGCCAAAAAAAGAGGAAAAAAAACCCAAATGATGATGCAGCTGCTTAGTGTGGGATGCAAAACCAGGAGACTTGGCATCCCCGCCCAGCAGAAAACACCCGCCCCCAGACTTTCCTTCAGTGCCTGAATTGGGGCGCTGCTGGAAACTGCTCTGAGTTGCTCCAAACCCACGCCCCAGATGAAGATTTTGGGGAGCACGGCTGCTGTTTCGGTTCCCAGTGTGCAGATTTACACCCCTAAGCCTTTCTGCTGGCACCTGCCACCTGCCCACCGCTTTGAGTGGGTGACGCTGCTCGCTCCTCCCGCCTTCTTGGCCAGACTTTTGGTGACTCAGGGAAAGTCTATTTAGCCTTGGCTTGGCTCCACCAGCGCAACTCCAGCAGCCCATCCCATCCTTGATTTTGGGGTGAAGGAGGGAGCCAGGCAGAGCCCCATCCTTTGGGGGGCCCCTGGGGTTTGCTGGAGGGGACATGTTCTGGCCAAGTCTCGGTATCTGCAGCCCCCAGCAGAGCGTGGAGTGGGAAAGCCCTGTCACGCACTGAGTCACGTCCCAACCTCTCCTGCGTCGTGCTCGGCCAAAATGTGCATTTTTTAGTGCTGCTCGCTGAATGCCCCTCCCCCCCTCCCCCCCCCCCCATGGCTGGGAAGGAGGGAGCATGGACAGGAGGGGTGGGATGTGATCTGTGGCCAGGGCAGCATCCCATCCTGTCGGGTTCCCAGTCCTCTCTGTGTGCGGATCAGGAATTTCTCAGCTTTGAGCAAACCACTCAGCTCCCGAGGCTTGGCTTCCAGCCATCTCATTTCCCAGCAAAACCTTCTAAAAAGAGACATCCACACCCACGCACCCAGGAAAATCAGGATTTAGTGGGATGCAGGGACTCTGGAGAACCCTCCCACAGTGGTCCCCCAGCTCCCCCCTTTCAAGATCCCCGGCACACGTGTGTGAGCGTACGTGCATTTAACAGCTCTGTTAGTTTAGTTTGTCATCACGCCTCTCCTCGGACACAGGCCAGCAGTCGGGGCAGGTGCCTTTCGCCAGCCACCCCCCGTATCCCCCCTCCTCGGTCGTGCCCCCTCGATGACAGGACTTGTCAGAGTATTTGAGCAACCGTGAGAAAAAAAAATCAAGTACACAAAGTCCTCGGTGTGCAGCCGGTCTCTCAGCGCCCAGAGGAGTCACGGCATCCCAAGGGGCGGTGATCTGCATCCCTGCCCTCACCTGGGGCTGGGGACAGTCCCGGATTGGGGACAGTCTCCTTGTTGCCTGCAGCACGAACACACAAGGGATGGCATCCACCGCTTCCTCAGACAAATCCCTGGACAATGCCAGCCCGAGGTTTTCCCCCTCTAATGCCCCCAGCTGCCTGACCACAAATGAGCCACAGACCAGGAATTATTCCCAGGGATGTCACACAGAACCATGTCCGGCAGCGCTGGCAAAACCCTCGCTCAGAGGCCCGGGGCAGGCACAATTCATTAAATAAACAGCCGGCTGCAAACGTCCTGCCTGCGACCCGCGGGGCGGCAGCGGCAGGCGCAGGGGCCCTGGCAGGGCTGAGCCCAGGCTCTGGGGACGCGAGGGTGACCTGCTGAGGCTGCCTGGCATCCTAAATCCCTTCCTCGCTGGGGCCCGTGAGGTGCAGCCCGGCTGGGGCACTGCTCAAAGCCACAAGCTTCCCTTTGTGAATGGGAACAGAGGGGCTCTGTGTCCCCTGCACGTTCCCCTGCAGGGCGCTGCTGGATGAGGATGGGATGGATGAGGAGAGCCATTAGGATGCTGCTGCCGCCCCAGGGTGCCCTGCCAGTGTCCGCCCCTGGGGAATGCACCTGTGTGAGCAGATGGATGGATGGATGGATGGATGGACATCATCCCTGGAGATGGCAGGCAGCATCCTCTTGCTCATCCCAAAGCAAAGTGGAATAATTTCCAGGAATGTTAAACTGAGATGTCCCAGACGGTAGCACCCACAGTTCAGATGCCACTCCCTGCCTTTTCCTATCCTCAGGCTTTTCAATTCAGCAGGGATGGCTGCAATTCCCATTGTGGAGATGATAACAGGATTTAGGGATTTCCCGGATTAGTTAAAACCAGAAAAGGAGCCTTTTTTTTGGGTGGTGTTGGGGATTTTGTTCCCATGCAAATTGGCCCAGGTGGGATATGCCACTACCAGCAAGTTAACTTAACGTTGCCACAGCAAGATGGATGGACTTGGACAATAATGGAGACATCAAATCATTCCAGTCTGTTGGAGCAAGTTGGTTCATAGAATGGATGCTCCCACTGGTGGTGAAAGTGGGGTGAGGAGATCAGAGGCCCTGTGAGAGGAAGGAGGGATAGATACTCCTGTCACCCTTCTGCAGGGCATTCCACAGGACTGCCTGACTGGAAGAGCAGAGCCAGCATTTTCAGCTTGGTTTTGGGAAAGGGAAGGTCTTACACAAAGTCTTGGGGCTCTCATTCCCCAACTCTGGCTGCCCTGAACCCCCACCAGGTGAGATCCAGAAAAGAAACATGCCTGTGGCTGCCAGGGGCAGCCAGCTGGAGGTGAGACTAGATGAAGTCACATTTTCCTCTGGTGACTCAACAGGCAACAACTGAGCTCTGAGCTCAGAAAGGCAGTGAAGCACCCATGTGCAAGAGTTCCCTCCCTGCCTGAGATCCTTCTGTCCATCCAGCTCCCATCCACTCCCATGCAACCCTCCATGAGCTCGCTGCCCTCAGCACTGCTGCTCTGAATAATTCCCTCCATGGTCCTTTGCTTCATCAGACTTCCAGCAGACACTCGGACCAGCAAAACACAGGGGCAGAACAACAAAGAGATAAAGAGCACCGGATTATCTGCTCTTCGTGCTGCTCTTTGTCTACAACCTGGGGAAAAAAAACCTCTCTGTATTTACTCTTTCAACTATTTCCGCTCCCAACTTCCTCCCGAGGCTGGCCTTGGGAAACGTGCCACCAGAGCTTCCCACTTTGCTTTCATCTCCCAGCAATTTTCATCCTGGTCCGGGCTCTCCTCCAAGGTATGGCACAAGCACAGCACTGCTTGGGTTTGCCCTGCAGCGCAGCTAAGGAGCCTGTCCAGGCAGGTACTTTTTGGTTAAAAAACATGTCTAGTCAAGCTTAAAAAAGGAAAAAAGGGGGGTAAAAAAATCACCTCCTACAGTGTTTATAAAGTTGCTGAGAATAGTCACAATCCTCATCAAATTGAAGCCTGGAAACTGCCCATTGAAGGAGAAAGTTGGGAATGGAAAGTCCTTCTGACTCAGAGGTTACACTCAGGAGCAGCAGCAGAAGCAGGTGTTGGTATGAACAGGCACCACTGGAACGACTTTGTTTTCATTGCAGGAGCTTTCACACTCCAGGTGCATGAGGTTGTCTCCTGTCCACTCCTTACTGTCCCACCTGCTCTCTGCGATGACCCAGATAAGCTGTTCTTGTTCCTAGTGTCCCAAAAACCACCGTGAGAAGGGGTGTACAGGCTGGCGAGGGCACAGTAATGTTGGTGACAGGACCAGCACAGGCTTCATGGCCAGGACAGACCGGTCATTTCTCTCCCTCACCTTGGTGGTATCCAAAGACAGATGTTTTCTCCTGACCCAGCAGAGAGGAGAGCTGCTGCTCCCGCCCCTGGTGAACCTGATGGGACTCAGTGACATCAGTGCTGGGCGTGGGGGTAAAACACGTTCATCTGCCAGGCAGGGACCAGCCTCTGGAGTTAAGGTAAAACACCTTCAGCCTTGAAACGACCCGCTGGAAACCACAGACACGGCCGATGTGGGGTTTGCAGCACCACCTGCAGCAAAGGTGAGCGACTGAATGTGCCGAACTGCTGGGCAGCGAGGGGGGCTACAGAGCAGACCCCCAAGACGGGTGAAAGCACTGCCCGGCCCTGTTCGCCCGGCGCTGGTGGCACAATGCCGGCTGCTGTGCGTGCCGGTGGCCCTCGGCCGCGCTGGGAACCGCAAATGCCCTTCCCTGCTTCAATGAGCCCTTTCTTTGGGGCGCGGAGCCCACGGTCCCTCCCATCGCCCCATACTCCTTCTCCTCACTGCTCCACGCTCTCCTGGAAGCTCCTCCGTCAAACCCACCCCAAAAAGCAGGGATAGGGCGCTCCCTGTGCCCGCCTCTGCTCCCCTTTCAGCTGAGACAAGCGTCTGTCGCGGTCCAGGGATGCAGAAGGGACTGGTGGCAAAAGATGTGGGCTGTGGGGGGGGCAGTGACCCGTGCTCGAGCCAGGAGACTGGGGCTGTGAAATCGAGCCGTACGCTGAAGCAACATGGCAGATGTGGGAAAATTGCAGAGTTCAGTCCCTGTCCTGGTGTAGTGTCGTAAATTGTTGGCTGTGGAAAAGGAGACACTTTCCTCTAAAGCCAGCCTCGGTGCAAAGGCAGTGGGGTGCGGGCAGCTCTCCCCAGTGCGGCCGGGAGCAGCTCCTGAAATCCCGGCAGGCTCTGAGGGGGATCTCTGCTGGGATGGCCTTTTCCCCCCAAGGCATCCCCATGCTATCCGGGCCCCGCCAGTCCCAGCTCCGGCAGAAATGTCTCTACTCGGGAGCCGGCCGAGGGCCAGCGTGCCCCGGTGGCCCCGGGACAGGAGGGGAAAGGGTGCGAACAACTTTCCAGTGTTCCCTGGTAGGGGCTGACAGGACGGATGATGCAACTCCGGAATGATTGTGAGAAACTCTCCTTTTCCAAAGACTCCTCTCGCCCCAGCCGCGCTCCGCTCCGGACGGAGGCTCGGCGCTGCCGCCGCAGAGCTCGATCCTATTCCATTGATTTTTTTTTTTCTTTTTTTTTTTTTTTTTCCCCCTAAAGAAAGGCATGGGGAGAGCTACTGAGCAGTCATGTGCTGGGAGGACTTTCAGCGGCAGGGCGCTGGGATCCGGCTGTCCGCCGAGGGGAGGGAGGCAGGGGAGGAGGGGAGACACCGCCGGCGCTGCCCCGCTGCGGGAGCGGGCGGCGGGGGGCCCCGCACCGAGACAAAGGAGCGGCCGAGGCCGGAGGGCGCACAAAGGAACCGGCGGAACCCGGGGCCGCCCCACGGGGGGGGGATGCGGCCACCGAGCCCCGGGCTCCCCGCCGGCCCCGCTCCCCCTGCTCGGGGGCGCGGCCCCTCTTCGCACGCCCAACTTCCCGCAACTCCCCGCCGCGCCGAGAAAGAACGACCCGATCCCCGCCGCCATCCTCCCCCTCGCCCCGGGGCTCCTGCTGCCCATCCCTCCGGTCCCAGTCCCCGGCTGCGCTCCGGCCCCGGCCCCGTCGGTCCCGACCCCCGCTGCACCTACCCGGCGGCGACCGCTCCGCGGGGCGAGCTCGCCCGGTCCTGCCTCCTGTGCGGGAGGAGGGAGAGCAGCGGGTCCCCTGCTTTTCTTCACGGTGCTGTCATCCTCCCTCCCTCCCTCCCCTCTTCCCTGATTCCCTCCCTCCCCTCTTCCCTCCCTCCCTCCCTCCCTCCCTCCTTCCTTCCTTCCTTCCTCCCTCCCGGGGCAGCGGCGGGGGGAGCGATCCCGGCGCCTGGACGCGGGTCCCGGGGCGGGGCCGGGCAGGGTCCCCGGGCCAGGCCCCCGCTGACCCCACCCCGACATGCCACGCCAGGAAACCGAGAGGTGCCGGCCCCAGCCTCGGCATCGCTGGAAGGGGCCGCTGGGGTGGGGAAAGGGTGGAAGTGGGGTCCTGAGAGCTCATAGGCATCCCGCGAAATTGTCCCATCCGGGTCAAAGTGAGACCCCTCCCGGGCACCACGGCGTGATTTGGGCTGTAGGCTTGCTGCCCAAAGCAGGGTCACACTGGGGTGGTCACGGCTTTACCCTACAAACCTCCAAGGATGGAGCTAGTACAACCTCTCTTTAGGCTCACTGTCGTACTGGAGAAATTTTCTTCTTCTGTCCACTCCAAACCTCTCCTGCCTCGGCTCTCACCATCCCATCATGTGAGGAACCTAGCTCCAAATCTGTGACCACCTTGTGGCAAGGTTCCTCTTTGCTATGCTCAGCTAAAACTGGCTTCAAGGTCAGCACCTTTCTCCCCAAACTCCACTTTGTCCCCATTCAGGAGCTGTGGGGGGGTTGGCACCACTGTGGTGTGCTGTGCTGGTGAGGTCACATCTGTGTGCCCCAAGAGGGCAGGGAGTGAGAGCATCCTACTGGGAGCAGCGCGGGAGCATTGGGGGATACCGGCTGTCACTGTCCCTGCAGGGCAGGCTTAGGGTCTGGAGCATTAAATCCTATGGAAATTACTATTTTGGCTGAAGTACAGAAATTCACCCAGCTCCCTCAGAGCTCTGTAATGTTAGGTACCGAGGAGCTGAAAGATAACTGGCTCTGCAAGCAGAGAGAGATCCAAAAAACTAGTCCACATAAAAACTTTCAGCCTTCATTCACATTCCTGGCATAGTTTTTCTGCTACGCATGTGGCATAGACAGTAAAATGCAAGTTAAGTGTAATGACCGACATCGTTCACTGCTCCTCAGTGGCTTCCTGTGAGCCAAGGTGATGGGGATGGGTTTGCATGGAGAGTGCCAGCATCTGGTGGCACAGCTAGTATGCAAACAGCAAGGCAGAAAGCCTGGGTGGGATGTTCATGGTCTTCCTTCCTTCCTTCCTTCCTTCCTTCCTTCCTTCCTTCCTGGAATCCTTCCTTCCTTCCTTCCTGGAATCCTTCCTTCCTGGAATCCTTCCTTCCTGGAATCCTTCCTTCCTTCCTGGAATCCTTCCTTCTTTCCTTCCTGGAATCCTTCCTTCCTGGAATCCTTCCTTCCTTCCTGGAATCCTTTCTTCCTGGAATCCTTTCTTCCTGGAATCCTTCCTTCCTGGAATCCTTCCTGGAATCCTTCCTTCCTGGAATCCTTCCTTCCTTCCTGGAATCCTTCCTTCTTTCCTTCCTGGAATCCTTCCTTCCTGGAATCCTTCCTTCCTGGAATCCTTCCTGGAATCCTGGAATCCTTCCTTCCTGGAATCCTGGAATCCTTCCTTCCTTCCTGGAATTCTTCCTTCCTTCCACTTTTTCTCTTTTCCTGCTTTTAGCAGGCACCCACAGCCAGTGGCTCTGCAATCCAGCTGCAGATAGATAGGCAGGATAGCTCTGATAACTCCAGGGGATGAAAGGCAGTATCCCGGGAACTCTGCCTTAACAAGGCAAACCCAGGGCTGGCAGGATCAGGCCTGTGTAGGCTGTCAGGTTGATCATGTCATAAAAGAGCAGATAAGTCTGGCTGACCGCACACCACAGGAGTTTTGTGGGGTTTTGAGATGTGGTGAAACAGTTTTAAGCTCCTCGCTTGTTATTTCAGCTGGAACGGGGCATTCTGCCTCGAATTTTGTGGGCAAAGATCTTGGCAAAAACACAACCCTGACACATAAATAATTTTGAGAGGCTGGTGGGCAGTTGAACATCCGTTCTAGTGGGGTGTCACTGTCTTTGCAGGATGCGTTTGTGGAGGGTGGCAGGAGCACAGGAGGGGACACTCCCGGCTGTGGGGCACAGCCTGAGCCCGGGGCGCACTCCCTGCCTGCTCTGCATGGGGCTCGGGATGGAGATCACCTTCCCGCTTCATCAATAATAAAGCTGCCACGGGGAGGAACGAAGTGTCCTCTTCACCCCTCACACCGCCGAGAGAGGCGGCGAGAGAGGCAGGGAGTTGTGTTTCCTCCGCCCTTCGCTCACCTGCGGGATCGCATTCCCTTGGTCCCATTCCTGTTCCCCAGGGATAACAGAGACGCTTCTCGCTCCCTGTGTTGCACATGGAGCTCCTTTGCGGGAGGAGGCAAAGGAGCAGACCCCAGAACGACATCAGGAGCAAGGAAAGGGCGACGTGTCTCTATAGCAACCGGGATGCTCTGGGCTTTCGGGAAATTGAGGCATCTGCTGCTGGTTTTATGCCCTTGGTTCAAGCTGATGATGTGGCAGTGACCAGGTTTGGGCTTCAATTTATAAAAGCCTCCGCTGTTTTATTTAGTTTTTGTTGTTTTTTTGTTTTGTTGATTTTTTATTTTTTTTCTCTGTTAGCACCAGAGCAGCGTCTACCTAGGACATTGGGATGATAAAAAGCATTGTCCCATCTCACAGGATCTGCTTCAACAATTTGGGTATAAAATGGAGGTACGCCATTGTTTTTTTGGGCGGTAAAATCTACTTAGACTGTAAGAGACAAAATGGGGGGGGTGTGAGGGGTGGAAATTTGAGTTAGTCTGTAGGGAATAGAATTATTTGTCATAAAAATTAGGTAATCAACAGGTAGGAAAAATCTTGCCTAGTAAACTTTAGGTGATCTGTAAGGCACAGCAAATATTTTGGGGGTGAGATCTGAGATGATCTGTAGGGGTCAGAATGACAATATTCACAATAATCTAGAGGTAATCAGCAGGGGTTTTTTAGTGGTAAAATGTAGGCAATCTGTCAGGGAGAGAATGAACATTTTGGGGATAAGATGGAGGTAGTCAGAGGGTTCTCTTGATTGTAAAATCTGTGCTGATCTGTAGAGAACAAAATTTACTTTTGCAGGCTAAACATGAGGAAATATCTAGGGGAATAAGTCTTCATCCCAGATTATTGCACAATATCACCTTTTCAGTTTTAAAAACATTTAACTCAATGAGCAGCAGGATTGATCCATGTCCCAAATCACTTCCACCTTTCTTAAACACCAGTGGCTTCATCTACTGGGACCAGAAAGCAGTAAACCATGCAAAATAAATGTAGGGAGAGATCAGGGAGCTGCAGATTGGTGTGGGTTGGAAAAAACCTAAAAGATCACCTAGTTCCAACCATGGAATCTATTTATCCTGCTATATTATCTACAGCCCTTTGAGCTGGTATGAGTTAAAAGCAAATATCCCAATCCTCAGGGAACAGGCTAACTTGCGCTTTCCTTTGACATAATAAAGCATTGCTGTTTCTGCACCTTTTTGAGTCTCCAAAGCTTGTTTAAAACAGAACGCCTCACATGGATGCTGTGTGAGAATAGAAAACCCCAAAGGATTCCATTTATCGGCAGAAGACTTTACAATTCCTGCTTTTTTCCTTTTCCTGTGGAATGCAGAACTAAGAATTGAAACTTTTCTAGGTTATTTTTGTTCGGGTGGGTTTTTTGTTTGTTTTTTTGTTTTTATGTTTCTATGAATAATTAAACACTTCTATTCCCTCCTACTGGGAAACCTCTCTCCTTGTAACCACCCTCTCCGCCGCTGCTGGGTCCTATGTCAAAGAAGGCTGTAAAAAAAGCCAAGCTTGGAAACTCGGTGTTTTTACCCCGTGTTCAGAGCCCTGGGTGCCGCTGCTCCTCTCACCGCTCTCCTGCTGCCACCTGCCGACCGCCCGCCGCCCCCTCGCCTCTTGGCGAACTGGTCCCAGTTTAACAGCCGCAGCCCTTACTGGAGCGGGTGCTGCATTGGGTTCGGAGAGTTCCTCTCCCAGGGAGCCGAGCTCTCCCCGCGCTTCCTGGCCCTGCAGGGTGGGAGGGGAAAGCGAGCGCTGCCAGACCCCACATATGCTTTTTCTGTTCCTCCTTCCCCATCTCTTCGACGGATTAACCCAAAAAAGCTCCTGTCTGCTCCCTGCCTAACCCTTGTCTCTCCTGGCAGTGCCTATTCCTGTCTCAGAGACTCTGCTGGTGTTCCAGGCACGATGCACAGCCCTGGTGCGTCAGTTGTCGAGGGGAGGATGTTGCCATCAAAGAAGAAAAAGCAAATTGCCCACAAAGAGGGCAGCAAGCCCAAACAGTGGCCCTGGCGACAGGACCCAGGGCTTAGGGGAGATGACGGCCAGCAAACAGCATGAAAAGGACTGCCCCCAAGCCAGCAAGATTTGTGTCTGCTCAGCACCCGAGGAAGGAGTTCTGCTCTCCATGGAGAACTGATACTGGGCCAGTTTTTATCCAGTACCTGTGGACACGGCTGATTTCTCATGTTTGCTTCCCTGGCTGTCTGGCTTGTGCAGCCCCAGCACATCCCACTGTTTGAGCTCTCCAGAGAGACTTTCAGTAGATCTTTCCCCCACTTTTGCGGGTGGGATCTCAGTGGGAATCGAGGTGCTTACAGCTGATGTGCTTTTGACTGAGCTCCACTCTCCCTTCCCTCACCGCCTCCTTCAGCCCCCCACAAACGTGCAGAATCTTCAAATGACCCTGCACCTCATTTTCTGTTCCTTTTTCAATTCCGCTTCTCTAAAACTGCTGAGGGCGAAACAAAGAAGTTGGTTTATTTTTAATCATCGCAAACACTTTCCAAACCTGCAACGCAAAAGATTCACTTTTGACATGATGAGAGCAGCTGAGCCAGGGGGATTTCTGTCAAGAAGAGAGGCTGGCAAGCCTTAAAGTAGTGACACCGGTAGAAAAAGCCTCTGATGTTCCCTATCCCAGCAAGCCAGTCTGCTGCTCTCCCAGGTGAGCAGGAAGCCTTGTGCTTTCTGGTTCGGTTTTTGAAGTTTCTGTCACAGAGGAAAAAAGGCAAGTGAGAGGAGAGGGGGGATCACATGCAGACTGCAAGTGCATTTGTACCAGTGTCATTGGCTCTGGAGCCAGTGTAAAAAATGCCATCATGTGGCTGTCTGTATCTCAGTAAAGTCAGCAGCATCCTCAGCTGGGTAAAATCTGTGTCTCCCTGCTCTCTACAGACATGAAAACTCCCCATCTGACCAACCCACTTTCCCAACACACCATTCAAGGAAGGAAACTCTAGGATCAACCAAGTACAGCTCATTTTCTTTCTGACCAGCCCGTGTGTGAAGAGAAAACCCCAACAAAAAGGAGCTGCTTGTGCTAAATGGCTGCAGTTTTCCACTCTGGGACACAGTGGGAGAGCAAATGTCTGCAAAACCGTGACTTGTCTCGTTCTCTCACCTCCAAACAGAAGAAGTGAGAACCACTTTGTACTGGAAAGTTCTGAGCACAAAGAAAACCCAAGGAGTGACTCAGGGTTTTGGGTGCTGAGCTATTCAGTCAAGGTGCCCACTGGGTTTTACTTGGGATGCACCACACAGGGCCACAGGCACAGACCAAAGTGTGGTCTCTGCTGCAGGCTGTCCTCTTCTTCTCCTCACCCAGAACAACACAAGTCCTAAGAGGATGGAAATAAATTCTGGCAACAGTGACTTATTAATATCTAAGCCAAACCCTTGGTGTCAAGATGTTTATGAAACAGTGTGGTTTTATCAAGGTGTTTTCAAATGCTGACAAAACCTTCAAGAAGCCCGAGGTTGGAGGAGGTTCACCAGTGAGGTTTATCGGTGCAGCTTATTTCCTTGCACTAATGTGTTATTTGTATCTCATCTTTTGTTGCCCTGTCATTTCATGGGGTGCTTAAATCCACCTGATGCAGGGGAAGGACCATCTGTGCCCTCTTTCTGTCCCGGACACATGCTCCCCTCTCCCTCCCTTTGTGAGACCCGTGGACAAGTAAGCCTGTAATCTTGTATTTTATTGCCTTTCCTTTGCAGGGGGAGTTTATTGTTGGATCCCCCTGATCCTCCTGATCTGGCTGGATCAGGAGCTGATCAGGTCTACTCAAGGTAAGTATGGCAGAGAAGCCCCTTCCAGCACCAGCTCAGGCATGCAACAACCACTCAGCCCCTGTGTGCCTTCTGATAATCCCCTAAAGTCATGCTGTGGCCTTGTGGGTCTGTTTACCAAGGGAAGATAACACCTCTGCCTGGAGAGGTGATAACCAAATCCTCACTGCTTTACACACAATGAGGACACCAGGACCTTTGGAGCCTTGCTCATAACAGAGAAGAGTCTTTCCAAAAAGGAATCTGAAACAAAAGCACTGAAGCAGATAAAGGACAGAGAACCAGTATCTGCCCAGAAGCTTCAGGAGTTCTCTGGGATGTCCATAGGGTCATGCAAGCCCTGCAGCTGGACCTCTGGAAGATGCACCTATAGGAAATGGCACTGCTGCATCCTGGTAGTCCGGAAGGATGGAACTTGCTTCTCCACCTTGGCTGCTCTAGTCATGCTGGGTCTCATTTGAAAGCTGTGCTGTGGAATGAGAGATGGTGTGTGACACAGGGCAGGACCCTCCTGGTACAGAACCCAAGGGTCTCAGGGAGAGAGCAGGGTGAGGTCCACCAAGATCACCTGCTCTGTGTGCACACCTGGAGGAGGAACCACTGCCGCCAGCAGGGAGGCTGTCATTACAGCAGCTGTTCAGAGCAAGCTGGGGAAAGCCAGATGCTTTTACTAGAAATCACTACAAATTCCACATATCTTCTGATCGCCCCAGGCAGCAACAGCAAAACCAAGTAAGAGCAAAACCTGTTTGCTTTCTAAGCTTCCCTGTGAGACAGGGGCAGTTCAAACTTGATAATCCTCATTTTTATAGAAAAAACAGTTTCCAGATCTCTCAGGGTTAACTAAGTCTCATTTGCAGATCTGCTAGCAAGAACAGAACATGGTTCTGAACCTTGAACTACTAAAGGAGTGCAGAGAGAGACCAGCTGCAGCTGAGCATGAGAATTACAACCTGAGGGAAAGCAGTTGTTGGATAAGTTTTAAAAGGCACTTGCAGTGGCCTAGAGAGGGGAAATGGAGATGGTTCTTTTTCAGCAGGGCTGTGGTAGGTACATGAGGTGTCTTGGGTTGGATTTTCTCCCTGCCCTTCCACAAGAGCTGGGTGTGACCCAGTGTGTTAAACCAGGAATACCATTTGCTGCTCTCCACAGAGTGGGGGGGTTTGCCTTTTTTTTCTCCTCTCTCTTCCATGGGCTCAGCCATGCTTTTGTTTGTTGATGACTGGGTTGCAGTGCCCAAGGTTGAATGCCAACTCCTACGCCTCTCTGCCCTTCCCTGGGTAAGGATAAGAAGGGTTTTGTTTCTCCTTTGACGTTCACCATGGCAAACAAAGCTCAGTAGAATGGTGAGTTTTACTCCAGCTATTTCCTGGCAGTAGCTGAGCTTGTGTGGGTACACGATGCTGACTTTCTTAGAGCCAGGATTAACAAGCTGAGGGTGAAAATAAGCCTTTATTGATTTTTTTCTTTCTGTGTAGAGCAAGTGTAAAGACACACATGAGGTGATAACCATGGAAATTGTGATTGCCATGGAAAACCAAGCTGCCAATACTTCATTAGTCAGTACTGCCCATGGAATTCATAAAACATTTCTATTGCCTGCGTTGGCTGCTTTGAGGAGATGCTCCAATGTTCCCCCAGCTGCTGTTGGGTGAACAGTGGGAAGGACACAGGAAAGGAGGTTGCTCCAGGGAATCCTCTTGTGAAATCCAAAGTTATTGAATCATACCTGTTTGCCCTCCTTGTGCCACCATCCTGGTGAGTTTTTTCCCCTGGAGTGAAACATGCTTTTGCTTTATGAAATTGGAAGGTGAAGAAACCCTAGAAGAGGCTCAGGAATTTTGCTGTGGCATGCTTGTCAGACTTGGAGGAAGCAAGTGGTGAACACCATGCTGGGCAGCTTGCTCCAAACTGTTAAAAGCCCAGATTTATCTGGGACAGTGAAAGAAGGGGATCGAGTCTCGGGCTGTATTTTTACCCTTTTGTAGAAAAGGGCAGCTATGACTTTGGGTGTGGGTTGTATCCACTGTCTTGATGAAGAAAGACCTTGTGGTGGGAACCACAGTAGCTGCAGTTGCCACTTCCCCGCTGTGGTCTTGTGACTTTGTTTAATCCCAACCCATGCCACTTTTGGCCACAGTGACTGGTGGCTGCTGCTGCAAACTTCACTGAAATCTACAGCCTGGCTTAAAAGTCCTGGGCCATGAGCTGAGGTGAGATCCCACTGAGGAGGTGCTGCCTGATGCTTTCTGTGACCTAAAAAAAGAGCTGTAGACCTTGCAATAGCACAGAATCCAGTGAGCAGGAAAGCAGCAGTCCCTGCCTGACTTCTCAGGCTGTTTATTAAGATATTAAACTACATGATCTTCCTGTCCTATTCCTTCTCTCTTTCCTACACAACAGATCCTAGCTCATGCAAAGTTTTGAGGACAGTTTACTTGGGCTCTTATTTCCAGTCCAAACTCTTCTGTTTTACACCTTCTTCCCCAAATAATAGGTTCTATTTAGTGCCTTCCTTTTTGCTTTGGAAAATGAAGGAAGAGAAAGCAAGTATTTCAACACAGAAGGAAACTGTGTGAAGAAGGTCTGGGAGAGGGTGAGTGTGTCTCCTCAGCCTCGTTCCCCACAGCAGCCTCTGTAGGTGTTCTCTGCCAACTCTTATTTTTCCTGCAAAAAGCTGTAATTCTTTGTGCTTTTCCCTAAAGCTGTAGCTCCTGGAATCCCGTGATTACCTAATCACTTCTGTGTGAGCCCAAATTAGTCACAGTAGATGGAAAACACTGGATGGCAATAATCTCACTGCTGAAAAAGCCCTAAGAGTAAAAAAAGCTGCTAAGTGTAATCCTCGAAGACCTGTAAAGCAGAGACCAAACAAAAGGAACTCAGCTCCATTATTTTGTATATATATTTTGTTTTATATATTAAAATTATATTAAAAATCGATTATATGCTTTCATTTGTTTTCTTCCTGGATAACCTAGATGTATAGTTCTATTTTTTTTTTAATTTAGAAAAAACATATTACTTTGCATTTATAAAAGGAAACCCTGCTTCAAAGGTTGTGGCAGAGATTTATCTGGCTGCAATCTTACTTCTTATGACCTTGACAAGATGACACAATGGGAGCAGGAACAGAATTCTGCATCTTGGTGCATATCCTTTAAAACATTGATGAGTTGGTTGATTCCTTTGTATTTAGGAGGAATCATCTGTTTTTCTGGCAACTCTGTTGCTGTTCCAGATCTTGCTAGAGCTGGTCAGAAATCACGAGGGGGAAAGCCTTTATGGCTGCTGATGCTCTTTGGCTTGATCTACTTGGTTTGAAGTATCAGTTGCCTTGGGACATGCTTTGCCTTGAAATAAGAGTCTAATCCAAGTAGTACCTAAAATGCTGAGGAAACCTGGAAACAAAACGCAGCTTGTAACTAAAACGTACAACTTGTGACAGCTGACAAAGGAAATACTGAAATGAGAATTAGCTGCCGTGATTTGAAGTTTCATGTTACACTTTGCTTGGGAAATCCAGTGTACTCGATGTGACCCCTTCTGAAAATTAAGTTGTGGCAGAGCTGAACGTGGGAAGGAATGCAGCCTGTGACCATGCCAGTGTTAATTGAGAGCTCTGCTGTGGCATGGCTGCCAAAGGGGGATGGTCCTCGATGCTTTCACCCCGTGCTGTGCCACAGGCGTTCAGACAGTGAACGGGATCCAGGCAAAAAACTGCCTGGGGAGAGGAAGGGATCACTCGTAAAGCCAGACCAGCCACTGGGCTCGGCAGTGTGGGGTTGTTTGTGCTGATGCCAGGGGCTGAGAGGCTGAAAATGTGTAGGGTCACAGAATCACAGCATGGTTTGGGTTGGAAGGGACCTTGAAGGCCATTTTGTACCAAACCTCCCTCATGGGTGGGGACACCTCCACTGGACTGGGTTGCTCCAAGCCCTGTCCAACCTGGCCTTGGACACTTGCAGGGATGGGGCAGCCACAGCTTCTCTGGGCAACCTGTGCCCACCCTCACAGGGAAGAATTTCTTCATCAGATCTTACCTAAACCTACACTCTTTCAGTTTGAAGCTGCTGTAGTCTCTGTCTTACAGCCCATCTGGCTCATCATGTGCTGTTCTCTGCACCCTGGGCTGATTCAGGTCTCTGATCCAGTCAAGTACCATCTGTTTCTGTGGGTCAGGGTTGTGTTTTTTGGTTGTTTCTTTTTTTGTGTGCGTGCCAGGAGGAGTGGGACAGGTCCCATGTGCCTGCCCTGGCAGCTGCCGGTGTTGCCAAGCTGCAGCTCTGCCCTTGGATGCAGTCCCTGCAGCACTGCCATCCCATTTGGAACATGCTCTAATGCTTTCTGCTCTGGGAAGAATATCAGAGCAGGAGCTATTTCTCTGCAGCCTGTTAGTGGTGAGGAAGGCTGGGAGTCTGTGGGTGTCTGTCTCCACTCCAGTGGGACCCACAAGTCAAACCATTTGGTGAATCACAGGGAGGCTGCTCTTGAGCTGGAATAAACTTCAAGCATGTTCAAGGCTCTGCACGAGGCTGCCAGCCTATAATTTGTGGCTGGCTTTGCTGCTTCCCCTCCTCCTTCTGCAGTCTGAGTGGAAATGCAAAAGAGTCTGGAAGCCAAGCTCCTGCAGAAAATGCCTCTCTTTATTAATTTCACTTGTTTTGGTTTTTTTTCTTTTGCAAAGAGAACGCCTCTCCTGCAGAGCTGGCTGTGGCTGCAAAACCAGAGCCTGCAGGGGCCTCTGGCTGGCCTCCCAGGATTGCCAAACAGAGATTCCTCACGTGCCCCACTTATGCAAAGCGCAGAATAGGGTGCCAGGAGGGCAAGGTGACGTGGAAGGAATTTGTGTGCTGTAGGCACGACAAAACTGAGCATCAAAACCAGCCAGGCTCTGGTGCTGGCCCAGTCCAACTGGTTGGTAGGGGAGGCAGCTGGAAAGTGAGTCATGTGTTTAGCTGCAGGAAAGTCCCTCACTTGGCTGCAGCTTTCTGAGCTCTTCCTACTCGCTTTCTCCATGCAGAGCATGCGCCTCCCAGAAAATGAGGCTAAAAACCAAGTTTAGGCTGGGGAAGGCCTCCTTCTCCCTCAGCCACAGCCAAGTGACTCAGCTGTATGTCACTACAGACAAGCCACGATCCCTCCTGAGAAACCTTATCTGGGAGGTTTATCTTCAGGCAAAACCCCAAATCTCAGCAGAAGCTCAGCAAAAGCAGAAGGCAGACAGTGGCTGGTGACTGCAGCTCACATGTGTGAGCTGCACCTGGTCCCAACAGGCTGAGATATCCTTTGGAATTTCCCACTCTTCCAAACATCCACAGCGGGTGCTTGAACTCCTGATGCTGTTTTATTTTGTTTAATTCCATTTTTAAGTGAGAAAACTAGCAGACAGTATGGCTAGACCAGGAAAGCTAAGTCATGGAGACAATTTGTTATTGCCAAGTATTATATGCTGTGTGCTTGAGAGAGGAAAAAAAATAGTTTCCAAATCAATGGGAATTGGCAATGCTCCAGGAGAACCTGGGCTAGCCTGAAATGATAACAGACTGGGGGTAGAACCTCTTAGCTCCAAGCTACTCCTTCCTTCCCCCTTGTCCTTCAGCTCCCAGAAGAAAAACACCCCGCCTGCTGAAATAGCTCTCCCGTTCTAGACAGTCTTACTTAACTTCCTTTTAAATATTCTTCACAAAGATTTTTTTTGGGTGTGTGTTTTCCTAGGTTAGTAGGTGGCCGCTGGTTGGAAAGTCAAGGTGCCTCGTCAACACTTTATGTACACTCATGAGATAAGGGCAGCACGCTGAGCCCTGCCTAGGCAAGGTGGCTTTAGAGCCAGAGTAAAGGTTGCTTGTTTAGTCTGGCTAAAATTGGGGGTGCCTGGTGAACCTGGCTCCAGTTTGGGAATTACCTAAGAACCTGGATGCCATGGTGGTGATAGCAGAAGCTCCAAATGAAGCTCTCTTGTAGAGGGGCAAAGGCCCTGTGTAAGCATCAAGTTTTCCTGAGGTGGTTTGTGAAGAAAATAATGGTGACTGGGGTGTCTTAGCTTGGCTTTTAAAAGGTCCTTATGAGAAAAGGAGAAATGTGTGTTATGCCGTGTGGTATAGCCTGGCAAAGTGAAACAGAACAGATCCACTTCCTCCTAACCTTGCAAGTAAACCTTGAATATTATCAACAAGTTTGGTGCATGAAAAATGAACATGTAGCTAAGGACCTAACAAGGTAAAAATGTGTGGCTCCAGCTGAAGGGCAATACCTGGAAGGTCCTCATGAAGCTGGTGGGATAAACCTGGAAGAGGCCAAGCTCTTAGGATGGGATAAGTTGGAGGCCACAGGGGACACCCAATTCCAGGCTGAGCTGGTTCAGTTTGTTGGTCCAGTCAGGAACTTTTTTTTTTTTTTTTTTTTTTGAGGAGTTGGTTTAATCAGTGCAAGGGGCAAGGCAGGAATAACAGGCTGGGAGATAGTGAGTGGATTCAGGCTGTTGTTCTTAAATTACACTTTTAATTGCTGTTCATTTGGACCACAGGGATATCTGGCTTCCCTGCACAGCAAGGAAAAACCAGTATTCCCATTGCCTCCCAAGCAAGATGGGAAGCCTGTGAATGGGAAGTGACAAATATCCAACAAGATGTTTGCTTCGGCAGAGACCTCACAGCACATCCCACTATCTGAAGGAGCCCACAGGGAAGCTGGGGAGGGATCCTTCATCAGCAATTGTAGTGACAGGACAAGAGGGAACGGGTACAATTTGATGGAGAGGCAATTTAGGTTGGTTATTAGGAGGAAGCTTTAATTACGAAGAGGGGGTGGAGGTAGTAGCACAGGCTGCACAGGGATGTTTGTGGATTCACCATCCCTGGAACTGCTCAAAGCCAGGTGGGAGACAGCCTTGACCAACCTGGTCTAGTGGGAAGCGGCTTTGAAAAGCTGCATTCCAACCCCTTAACACTACGTCTTCAGGTCAGCGCGTGCCTCCATCAGATGCTGCCAGCCCGGCTGCTCTACATGGGGAAATTCTTGCCTTTGGGACTCTCGCTACCTCAGGGAGGCAACAATCTCCTCAAGAATAACAAGCTTTATTTCTTGCCGGCCAGCCACCACTGCTCGCAGCGGTGTTTGCAGCGGGGGATCGTGGAGCCGGGCCCCCCTACCGCCATTTTGCTGCCCCTTCACACTCCTCGCGCCCCTCGCACCCCCCCAGGCCCCGCCACTGCGCATGCGCGGGGGCGGGGCAGTGTGCGCGCGTGCGCGGCCCTCCCCTTTATAAGGGCGGGAGCGGGCGGTGCCGGCGGCGCCGCATTGCAGACGGGCACGGCGGGAGGGAGCGATGGCGCGGCCGCTGATCCTCGGGCTCCTCAGCCTCTTCGGGCTTCTGGCCGCCGGTAAGCGCTGCCCTCCGCCCCTCCGAGCCCCTTCCACATCCAGCTTAACCGGGCGGGCTCGGGGAGAGGCTCTGTGTGCGCCGAGCACGGAGGGGGTGCAGGCCGGTCCTGACGCTGTTTGTATTCCCCCAGCAGAACTAGATCCCAGGCAGAGGAAGCAGCGATGAGGGAGGGTGAGGGATTTCAAGGGCGGCTGTGATGGAAAGGCTGTGTTTGGGGGGCGGGGAGAGCCAAAAATAGCGCCTGGGAGAAGGGGGGGGTCCCCGTGAGGGTCCGGCCGTTCCCGCTGCTGGTAGGGAAGTGATTTCCCGATGGAAGCGTGCTCGATGTCCCATGGGAATCGGGCAGCTCAGCCCTCCCTGGGCTGGTGGGGACACCTGGGAGGGACCGATTTTCCTGCCAGCAGCGCTGTTTATCTCCTCAGGGATAGATGGCTGCTAATCCTCTTGCAGATGGCGGGAGGTTACCTTTGCTGTTGTGTTTCTGTATTAGGATCTCCTGCTCCGCATGGAAAATTTTGCAGCTCGCTGTGTTATTAGCTGTTGTTGTTGAGGTGAAGGTGACGGGGGAATGGATGGTTGTCTCCCTTTAGCTGTAGGATTAGAGGTTAGGATATGCGATGTTTGTGTTTTGCACATTGCAGAAGCTTGACAGGGGTACAGAAATGATTCACAGTCGGATGAGTGGTAATGCACCTTTAGGATGTGGGATGGAATAGCTAGAAACCTCAAAATGTAAGGACTTACACAGTGCTGTGCGCAGTTACCTGAATAATTTTTTTCTAAATTTAGACTGTTTTAATATTAAAGCTTGTTTGCTCACAAGTTTAACCTGCAGTATTTCAAAATTCAATTAAAAAAAAAAAGCCCAACTGGTTGTTTAAAGGCTATGGGAGTAACCAGCTGGCATAATACAGTAAATAATCCTGTGAAGTTTTTCATGATTGCATGCGAGTCTGGTACTTTATTGTAGTTTTAATGTTGTCAAATCATAGAATGGCCTGGGTTGGAAGGGACCTTAAAGGTCATCTAGTTCCTCCATCTGTCCTCTGCTGAGGACAGGGGCAACTTCCCCTAGATATACTGATAATGTTTAATGGGCTGATACGTTTAATGGATTATCTCAGACTTTTCAGGCAGGAAGCAAGAAAGCCAATAACAGCTTTTCACTCTGCGTGTTTATGTGCTTCCATAGTGTCCTTTGAGTCTGCTCTGCACTGAATTAGCTGCCATCAGTTACCACTCCTTCTGGGACTGTTTCCAAATCGCTGAAATCGTTGCAGTTTCATGCTCTTTGAAAGTGAAAAGGCTTCACCTTGAAGTATCCACCAGCTTTCCCATAAGTGTATTCAGGGAAATTGTAATGAGAAACCAGTTCAGCAGTGAGAGCTCGCTTGGCCTACCTGTTAAAGGCATGGTATGCCGCTGAGGGCAGCAGGAGACTGGTCAGGCCTGTTTTTCCTTGGGAACTCACTCTTTTAACACAAATAAACAGCTGTCTTTTTTTTCACCATGGTTCTGTTATGGATACTTACTGCCTCACCCACCTTGCAGATTTTCCTGAAGATTTTGCTGTGACAGCCCAAAACACCGTTCTTGTCTGCTGAGCTCGCTAATTAGCTGTGCAAAAAATTCAGCCATCCTTGTCAGATCCTAATGGAGTCACTTGGCTGCCTTACAGGCCGTGAGGGTTTTTGGTTGACCTACTTACAGGGCTTCTGTGCATCTTCCCTTTAAGGGAGACACAGAGGAATTAAAGCAGGGTGTACAGGTCCTGGCATCTCTGGACTACTGATGCACACTCTGATTATTCCTTGTCTTTGAGGCCAGGCTGGGAGGAGGAAGGCTGGATGTGTTGTTAAAGCAGGACTAATTTTGTCTTTGGCTTAACATTCCCCCCCCCCCCCTTGCTAAATTAAAAGTTAAGGTGGGAGTGGAAAGGAAAAACTTTGAGGGTGTTATTTTTTTGCACACCCCCCCCCCCCCCCCCAAAATAGTAGACTTAAAACCTTGTAAGGAGGGAAGATTCGCGTTAATGTGCCATTCCTCTAGCAAACACTGTTGACAACATCTGGGGACAGGAAATTTGTAGGCTGAGTTAGCCTGGATTTGAATTTTCTTGAGGATATGGATAAAGCAGATAACTGGACTGTTCTGTAGTTTGCAGGCTTGTTCTGCTTATGAATGTAGTTTCTAACAGGAAAAAAAAAAAAGGCCGGGCTGGTGCAGATTAAATTAGGAGAGTGGAAGGTGCTTGTACCAGCAAAGGTGTGACCAGGGCAGTGACAGGCCACACCTTGAATCTTGTGTCCAGTTCTGGGCCCTTCACTGCAGGAATGACACTGAGTGCTGGAGTGTGTTCAGAGAAGGGAAGGGTCTGGAGAGTGAGTCCAGGTTGGAAATCAGGAGAAATTCCTTCTCAGAAGGGGTTGCCAGGTGCTGGAATGGGCTGCCCAGGGAGGGGCTGGAGTCACCATCCCTGAGGTGTTCAAGAAACATCTGGACCTGGCACTTAGTGCTCTGGTGGGGATGGGTCACAGGTTGGACTTGATGGTCTTGGAGGCCTTTTCCAAGCTAAATGGTGCTGTGGCTATGTAGAAATAAAACCCGTGTTTTCTTGGAGTAGCTGTGGCCGTGTGGCACCGTCAGGCTGATGGCACGGCAGTCATGTGCCCTGTGTGAACCTGCCCTTGCACAATCGCCTCCTCGTTTCCTGGGCGGGTATAAATAGAAAGGGTTGCTGTTGGTTGTGTCTGGAGGAGCTGTGCCAGCCGGGCAGAGCTGCCCGAGCCCAGCGCCGTTCTGCACCCCCGGTCTGTGCTGGATGGAGGCTGCTCCGGGAGCTCCGGACACAGCGGTGATGTGGAGGGCGGAGCGGGAGAGAGGGAGCTTGTCAGCAAAACTGGCTGTGTCACCTGATGTCGGCTGAAGCTCCCCGCGAGGTTGGGCTGTGCTATTTCAGGGAAGGCTTTTCTGGTATAAAATGCAGGGACGTCTTGATTTTCTATCTGTGCTTTCCTGCCGTGGGGTTTTGTTTCATTATCTCGTGTAGATCTGATTCTTCAAAGCAGGTTGGGGCAATGCCTTAGAACTCCATGAAATAAAGAAAGACTTTGTTTTTTCTTGAAGGATTTACTCTCTATTTTATTTTAATGGACCAGCTGCTAAATGCAATTCATTTGCTGCTACTGAAATATCAGAGTTCCTATTGCAATTAAAAAGGCTGCGTTGAAGTGTTTGTATGTATTTTAGGGCAGTGCTTCTCTGTATTTGGTCATGGGGCAGTGTTTGGTCTCAGATGCCTGATAGCAGATTTTCCCAATCTTTGTGTTGTGGGTGTATCTGTCTGGTAGAAAAGCAATGTTAAATGCAGGATTTCTGCGGAGACTCACATGAAATCTGTCCCCTGCATCCCCTCAAAAAACCCTTCAGAACAAAACCAGAAAGAATGGAGGTGGAGCACAAGTATGCCCCAAATATTTTAGAGCATTTCTACAGGCATCTGCTTCATGAACAATTGCATCTCATAACTTTTTGGGAATAATCTTATCATGCTGTATGGGGCCATTTACTCCTGATGACTACTAGGGGCTGTAGAACATCCATCCACTCATCTCTTCTGGATTCTGCCATGAAAAAAATCTCAGGCAGCAGTCAGGCCTTGCTTGGCAACATCTGGGCAACCTGGAAATTGTTACTTTGCAACCTTTGCAGTTACCTGGGACAACTTACTGTAGAGGTGATTTTACTGTCCCAGCTCATCTGGTTCTCTGCTCTCTTTAATTTTATTGTGATTGCTTGTACCTACACAAACTGCTTCTCTTGCCATGCTTGTGTTCTGGTGAGGGAAGCAAGGGAGTGCCTGAGGCAGAGGTGGTGTGCCAAAATGAGAATGGGCTCCCAGTTTTGAGGAGGAGCCTGGTTGTGGTGTTAACTCCAAACTCATTTCTTGCCCATCACGCTGGTTAGAAATGGTTCAAGCTTGGTTTTTCATCAGTAAATATTGGACAGGAAGATTTTTTAACTTAAATGATGGTGACAGCTAGCCACCAGTTTTTCTTCAAATTGCCTGTAATCCCTCAGAAGTTGTGGTCCCTTGACTGCCTCATTAATCCAGAATCATAGGTGCCCTTTGGCAAGAATCACTGGTGTGTGATGTGGTTACAACTTTTGAAGTTTTACTCATTAATTGGCCAGAGAGGCTGTGGAGTACTGAGCCCTTCAGATAACTTCAGTTTGGGGTCACTCCTTCGCTTCTTGACACTTTGTAAACTTTGGTGAAGAGAAGTTGATCTCTCTTGACTTCTTGAACTTAAGCAGGCTTTGCTTTTGCAAGTCCCACAGGACATGGGGAAAAGTCAGTAGCTAACAGAGCACAGATGGCAGAAGCTGATGCATTCACTAGGTCTGTGGTGTTTCTCAGAGGTAATATTTTTTTTTAACTCTGCAAGTAGGACAGCCTGAGAATAACATCATTCCTGATGAATAGATTAATGCACTTAGACAGGTTGGGCTGTCACAAAAGCATAGGAGTTGACAGCACCCTAAATGGTCTTCACATTTTACTTCAATCCATTGAGTTGAACAGCAGATCAGCACTTTCCTTGTGTATTTTTTTTTTCCCAAATGACAGGTTAATTTGTCTGTAACCAGGGATTTTTCTAGCAGTTGGGTTTGGAGGAGGCTGGCGTCTTCAGGTTGAATTTCTTTGTGTTCTGGATGGTAGCTTTCTGGTTCATCTTCTGGCTCTTTAGGGAATCTGGTCTGTCCCCTCAGAATCTCTGTTCATTGACACACAGGATGTTAACTTTTAAGTCTTATTTGTAGCTTCAGTGCAGCTTTGGAGTGGTTTTCTTAGGATGTCTTTCTGAGAACCTAGGGGAAAAAATTCAGACTGGCTCTCCATGGAAGAAGAATGAGACAAATGCTTGAGGGAAGGGAAGGTATTTTCCAGGAAAGGTAATTGCCTAGCAATTTTCCTGTAGCTGTCCTTGCAGAATGGTAATCCAGGCATTATAAGCTTCCTTCCTTTTAGGTTCCTGTTTCCTGGAGAGGAGGGAAGAGCTGAGCTGTGCTTTCATGTGCATGGCTCTATAAGCCCAGTGGAAAAGTTGATATTTTCTGAGGGAGCCATCACCTCTACTTCCCAATTTTGTGTCTGTATGTTAGGATAAAGCTGGTAAAGCAAAGGCAGTTTTTTCTTAAATTGAAGTGGTTCAAGCAGGGAGAAACCAGTGAAGAGGACGAATAAACACTTCGGCCTTCACAGTTAAACTTGTTTGATGCTCTAGCAATAATGGCTTGCAAGAACTTCAGGAAATGGAGGGGGACAGGTCTTGGTGGGCATGTGACTCTTGAGAGCTGATGTACAGGGGAAGGAGGGGGTCTTAAAAATGGATAACCTTAGGTTAAAAGCAATATATAAACTAAAGAGATGTCAGAGATGACAAAGAAAGTAATTCCCTAGGGTTTAGCCATGCAGCACTGGGAGCTGTGTGAGGTCACTGATGGTGCTTTGCTTTCTCTTGGGTTGCTGCTGTGCTGGGAATGTGAAATACCATGTTAAGGTATTTTCGTAGGTGGTATTTTATACCATGTTAAGGTACTTTTGTAGCAAAGGCTATTTGGAGGGAAGAGTTAAAACTCAAAGCTATTTGTTCTGTGACAGCACAAGGTCTTAACACACTTCACTGGCATGTTTGCCTTTGTTGTAATCTAAGTTAGCATATGAGGGAAAAATTCTGTTTTGTACTTAAATAGGAGAACAAGCTAAAAGGAAAAAAGCTGTAACAGTAGGGAGTTTCCAGCTATTCTTTTCTAAATCTTCAGGATCTGAATTAATACAGAGGGTTTTTTTAGCTTTGTTTCTGTTTTTCCCAGGATGTTCAGAAAGGGAGGGTGGATACTGTTGCAATGAAAGTGCATCCTTTCATATTAGATATAATGGTTTGAACAAAAGTACTTCCCCATAATACAGAACAGAGGCATAAAAATTGAACTGTGTTTGAAGTCAACTGTGGAAGGTGTCAGAAAAGAAGCCATGATTAGTGTGTGTCATCTTTGTTCTGTAACTGCTCTAAAATGTGCCAGCCATGCATGGCCCTAACAAACAAATTTGCTTAGTCACTTTGTGGCTGAAAAGATCTGTACTGAAAACATGAAATTTAGAGTAGTCTTGACAAACAGCCAGCAAAGCTGATAGGTGAAAATAAATCTGAAGCATAGTATTTTTGTCGTGCACTCAATAATGGTCTGCTGTTAAGGCTGTGAGGAAGAAGGAATAACTCATTGTGCTGAAGCTGGTACAGATCTGAAAAGTCCTGCAGTGCCAGGATCTTAAAAATAAAAAAATCAATCAAAACCTGAAAGCTCACTGAGAGCCTGATCAAGCCAGTGCAAGTTACAGCATGAATGCCTCCATTTGGCTTTAAAACACTCTCCTAAATCAATGGTTTGAGAGACTGCATGGAATAACTGTTATTGGAGTTGTATAGTTCAGTTTTGTACTTTACAGTGTATTTCATTGTAGGAGGAGTAATTGTCTTTTGATAAAGGCATAGGTTAAAAGCTGTAGTTGTAAATATTTGGGAATCCTTGGTTCCACTGTTTAAAGTCCAGGTCTTGACTGACTTCATTCAGAGCTTGGCTCTGCCTTCCAGAGCCTTCCTACCACTGCTCAATGCCAGTATCTGAAAGGGAAGAAAAACTTTCCCTCAACCAAGTGTATTCTTGTTTATTGTCACCCTGCCAGAGCTGACAGCTCTCTGGCTGGCCAGTCTGACTTTGAAAATGAACTGTTCTTAGGGCTTCCAGATCAATAATGCTGGAGTTTAGAATAGGCTGTAAATATTTTGCGAACCGTACATTATTAGAAGCTTTGAAGTCTTAATCCTGCAGTCTCCCAGGCACTACCAGTGTGCTGTCCTGCTCAAGAATAATATGCCATGAATGTTTTTTACTGGGAGAGAGGATGACCAGCTTCAAGCTCTTGTGTAAAAATTAGGTGTGCAAAGCACGTTTTTCTTAAAATAAATCGGTCATTCCTCTGAAATCCAGTGTGAGCAGGCTTTGTAAATTAACAGCTGAGAAGGCTGCAGAGTGCCACCTATAAACCAGTGTTTATCTGAGTGGTGGCTGTGGACCTTGTAGATGCACTGGTAATTGAGCTTTAAATCGATCCTCTAATTGCCCTAGAACAAGGCATGAGAAATGGGAAAGTGATTGTTCATCTCTTGTAACCTTACTAAAAGCTTCATAGGAATTAAATAGCTGAACTCCTGCCTTGTGGTTGACAGTGTAATTTTACAGAGTTTTGTGGTGTGCCAACAGCACTGATGTCAAGAGAACACCTGTACAGCTAATAAGTTTGAACAGTTGGATTTATGTTTTATTTTGGTTTCATAAAGCTTTTTGTAAACTTCGGCAGCAGTGCCTTGTAGGCTTGGACCATGGTGGATTTCTTTAGAGCCTGCTTTCTGTTGGTTGTTAAGAATTATTTCTTGATTGGTTAGTGCAGTGTAGGGCATTGTCTCCTGAAGAAACAGAGCTTACTGACACATGGGATGGCTTTAGAAACTTGGAGAAGTTGGGCATCAGGTCCAGACAGCACAATTAAAAAAAAAAAAAAAAAAAAGAAGCTTGGAAAGTCGGTGAAAACATGCATTTGAATAATTTGTACTATTGATTATTCATAGTGTGGATACTTTACATTTCTTTTCCAGGACTGTCCAGAAAAGATATTCTGTATGTTACTTGAAAACTTCAGAGTCCCACATGGGAAGGGAGGTAATGTCCAAAGAAGGAATGGTACATTTTTCACCCCCACAGATTTTTCTGTAAACAACTGAAGACCTGACAAAAAAAAAAAAAGGAAGAAGAAAAAAAAATGGAGGGAAAAAGGGAGTCTAAATAGGTTTAGTGGGTTTAAAAAGTATGAGAGAACATTCCTGAAGAACATTCTTAAAACTTTCTGTTTACGTGTTTGGTCTGTTTTGTTTTACCTGCTCTTAAGTCTTCCATGCAATGTGTACATTGTTGTGGCTCTTAGCTAATTTCTCCCCTCTCTCTCTGCCTTGCTGTGTGAGAACAGGATGCTTTGTGTGGCAGGAAGAATGCAGACAGCAATTGCAAGCTGGTTCGGAGCTGAAGTGCCAGTAGGGCAGGAGAACAGGGAAGTAGTAGCTTTGGGAATCAGCTGTCTGTAGGGTAGATTTCTGTTAATGAGAATATTTTTCTGTTTCAATTCATCTGGTAGTTCTTGTGCTAAACAAAGTGAGGTTTTGTATTGTGGGATTTTAAATTTCCTTTTTTTTACAAAAGGTGGATGATGGGGGAACTGACCGCTGAGATGCGGAAGTTCAACCTTTACAGCTTTTCCAGTTTTTTTTTTTTCTCTGACTCTGTAACCTGTGTTTGGGCCAGGTCAAAAATTTCTGGGTTGAAATAAGCTTAAAAGCATTAATAAACAGTGTGGTGTTCTCTCTGGCAGCTTTGGCAAGCCCTGTGCTGTGGCAGAAGGAGTGTGTGAAGGGGCCGGAGGTGTGGTGCCAGAGCATCCGCACGGCGTCGCAGTGCGGGGCGGTGAAACACTGCCAGCAGAATGTCTGGAGCAAGCCTGCTGTGGTAAGTGGTGGCCTCTGAGAGCTCCCAAGCCCACCTAGCTGCTTTCCACATGCTCAGGGAGATTTCTCAAGTCTCTGGTTGGAGTTAAGTGCTGCATCTGACTCTGCCGGGGTTGCCATGCCTTAATGTGGGTGCTGGATAAAGGTTTGTGCCTTGCACAACTTGTCTGCTGACTTCTCCCGTGACCCTGTTGCACAATCACCCAGCAATGTATGGAATGGAGCTAGTGGATTTCACTTGTTCCTCTGTGTTACTGCTGACTCCTAATTCATAGGAGTCTTTTCTGAACTTGAGCAATTATTATGAAAAGGCTGTGTATTTCTTTAGGTCTTTCTCAAAGGTTAAAATTTCCAGAAATATGCGGCATATGCGAAATTGTGGAAGGCATCACAGTAAATCATAGTACACATGTTACATTTAGTGCAGCTTTTCAAGTTGCATTTGCACTAAATGTGAGGGCTGCTTTACTAGATGTAGCTCTAGTTCGGTTATTTTCTCAGTTTTCTAGGAGAGAAAAAGATGTTATGCTTACAGTCCACATCGGCTGTGTCTGTGCAGAGATACTTCAGTTTAAGGAGAAGTAGGGGAAGAGGGGAATGTCAGAGCACAGCTACAATGGTTGAAGCACCCTTAAATGTTCTATGATTTCTAGCAAGTGTGAACTCTGAAGGAAAAGGTAAAAGGAGAAGGTGTCTTGGGGTAATCAACTTTGTATTTCAAGGGACTGGGAGGAGGTGAAATGAGCAAGTGGTAGCACGCTACCTTCTTCATGCTGTGTTGGTTTATTGATGAAACTGGAGCTGGACATGCTTGAAATAATCTCTTTGTAAAAATACCTCTTTCCACCCTGGCTTCAACCAGCGTTTCGTCCTTAATTCCTGATGTAATGTTTGTTCTTTTTGTTGCTGTTCACACTCCTCTTACAGGCACTTAATTCTTTCCCAAGTAACTCTGTGCTTCTCTCTCCAGAGCAGTATTCCCTGTGACTTGTGTAAGGAGCTTGTGACTGTTGCTGGCAAAGTTTTGAAGGATAATGGCACTGAGGTGAGCAGAGCTCCTTTTCTCCTCACCCCAAAACATTATTTGGTTTCAAGATATCGTGGTGAGGGGGTGGAGCAGTAGTCTGTAACATAAGCAGCAGATGTTGAAAGGGACTAGAGTGCATGGGGGAAAAGGCTTTCAGAGAGTCTTTGCTGGTTTAGAAATTAGCAGATTCTAGAGTCCCCCATGCCTTAACACATCCCTGATTGACTTATATAGATGATTAATAAATTTGTTCTTGTGCCAGTGGTGCATCAAGAGGTGGGGTACTGAAGTTTCTAGGAGTGGGTGGTTACACCAAGTGGCCTTTGCTTTGGTTTGTGGTTACTGCTTCCCTTTTTCTTTTGTCAACCTGTGGGTACTTTGTATATACTAGTTACTGTCCCATGAACCCAGAAGTTCACTTTCTCCTCTTAAAATTAAGTGTTCTGTTCTGGTAAGGCTGGCAGGATCTCATCGAGCTAAGATTCTGAACTGGTGAAAATGTATCTATTGTGTAGAACCTCGTTCTAGTTTTGCTTCTTGCTACCTGCACCTACCTGAGCCTGAGGAGCTTGTTTCAGGCTTTGTACTGTGCATTTTGGGAATGGAAGGAGCATTTGAGAGAGATGTAATCCACCTCTGCTCACCTCATCTTTCATAGGATGAGATCCGATCTTACTTGGAAAAGACGTGTGAGTTTCTTCCTGACCCAGGCCTTGTCTCTGAGTGCAAAGAGATTGTGGATTCCTACTTGCCAGTTATCATGGATATGATCAAGGAAGAGCTTGTAAGTAGATAATGATTTTCAGCTGTTGGTACTAAAAGTTGTGCTCCTGTTGATACCCAAATTTATCTTCTGCCTAAGATTGTGCATATGATCCTTCAAATCTCTGTGCCTCACTGGTACTGTTAGTTTGAAGACTCCTTCCTTGCTATGGAACATTTTCCCTGTCTTACTGTGTTTCAGCTGAATGACTCTCTACTCTGAACTTTAAAAGTGATACCAGTTTGGAGCTTTATGTGTATCTTGTCTCCCCCAGGATAAACCTGAGGTTGTGTGCAGTGCCCTCGCTCTGTGCCAGTCCCTTCAGAAGCACCTTGCAGCAATGAAGCTCCAGAAACAGCTCCAGACCAACAAGATCCCAGAGCTGGATTTCTCTGAGCTGGCATCTCCGTTCATGGCCAATGTGCCTCTCCTCCTTTACCCTCAGGAAAAGCCTAAGCAGAAGCCTAAGGTAAGGTACCAGAGCTGTTCTAGCATGAACCATATGTATAATCTTGGATTAAGTTCTACGGTCTGTAAAGGCAAGTCTTTGTGCTGTGCTGTTGCCATCCAGGACTACTGTGGTAGTCAGGAAGATCTTGCTGGAAAAAAATTCTTCTGAGAGAAAGCTTGGCACCAGGGTTCAAAGGAAGAACAACTGTTCCTGTATTTTGAGCAACCTGCTAGCTGTGCCCCTCAGGGGATGCATTTCCTCTGAATGTAGAGGTGACGGACTGGATTGGAAAAGAACAAATAGTTGACAAAGGGGAATGGATGAGGCAATGAACTTGGGTGCAGAGGCTGAGTGTTGACAGCAACCCAGGGTGTGGGAGTTGAGCAGTGAGTAGGTTGGGAACAAATTGTGGGTGGAGCAGGTAAGATCTGTGCCAGATTTAGAAACCTCCCCACTGTGGTCTGTAACAAAACCAAGAGATTTGATGATTGGGTATCTTAACTGTTATCTTTGCTTTGGAGCCAAGTTGGAACCTAATCTCCATCTAGTGGCTGGTGCACACACCAGCAGTAGCTCCTCTCCCTGCTAGCTCAGGCTTCAGAGTATTCTCCATATTCTCCAGAGGTTTTTGTTTGTTTGTTTTTAAAATTAAGGTTTGTACCTAGCTCAGAACAGCTTGTAAAACTTGGTGGTGACAAGAGCTTCTAAAACATGTCATGTGAAGCTGTCAGCTTCAGTTTCCTTTCAATCTTTGTCCAGGCGAGTGGGGATGTGTGCCAAGATTGCATTCAGCTGGTCACTGATGTTCAGGAAGCTGTGAAGACAAACTCCTCTTTTGTGAAGTCTTTGGTTGCTCATGCCAAGGAGGAGTGTGACCGTTTGGGACCTGGGATGTCCGATATGGTAAACTATTCTTCTTTTTAATTGAAAAATTCTGTTCCTGTAAGCAAACATAAAATAGTTTGCTCTGTGCCTTAATGCCCTGATCATATTCTCTATTTAATATCACAAAGAAGACTCTGTTGCATGTGTTAACACAGTACAATAGTAAAAACGCTGAGGCTGTAAACTTCATGGTCAGTGGGTTGTGTGGGACTGGGGAGAAGGAGAAAGACACCAGATTGCTTCTAGCCCTTGAAGTCCTTTTTCACAAAAATGGTCTGGGTAGGTAATGTGGTCACTTTTTGCCCTGAGATGAAGAGAAAAGGTTAAGCAGTTATCTGTGCAGCAGTTTGTAACCTGAAATGCCATCTTGTATTTGTGCCAAGCTCTTAAAGACCTGTTGTTATGTAGTAGAGCAGGTCAATTAATACCTTGAGATGTATTAGAAAATTCTAGATGAACTCTACAATGTGAGTGGTTTGATGGTCACGAGACTTTATTTTCCCACTTTCTGCAGTGCAAGACCTACATTTCTGAGTATTCTGACTTGGCCATCCAGATGATGATGCACATGGTAAGATCAGCAGAGTGCAGTATTTCCTCACAGTTCATTTTTCTGGCTTCTCTAGCTAACTTCTTTGGAAACAGGAAACACATGCACTGCAGTAAAACTTTGGGGAGGGCCCTTGCTCTGCAAGTCTTGGTGTTAATGCTTTGAACTTGGTGTTTGGTTGGATACTATTTCAGTTTCAGGATGCTTTCTTTAGCACATTTCTTTCCATTTTATAACCACTTCTGCAGTGCAAAAGGCACTGTAGTACTTTGAAATACGAAGATGCATTACACATGTTCCTTTATATTCTTTTATTTCAGTCCTCTGCTTCCACAGCACTTCCCCCCCTACCCCAAATACTGTGTTAAGGATATTAGAGCTGGCTTTGTCACAGTATAGCAAAATTAGTTCATGTGTGAGAGATAAGGTGTCTCCTGGAAGCAAGGCTAACCTTCTTTCTGGAATCGCTGTCTCTAGGTTCCTGCTCTCTGAGCTCTTGACAGGAGCCATGGAAAGTGAATGGTACCTTCTGCAGCAGCATACATTTACCTCATACACAGCACCTCTTTATCCAGAGAGCTGAGGGCCTTTAAAAAATGGCTAAGCCTTTCCTTAGACAGTGCAGTCTGTAGATGCCACAGGTGTCATACAGGTGAATATGTGGCTGACTTGAATGTGAATTTGGCAACATAGTGGCTTTTTTTTTTTCTTTTTTTTTTTGCTTCCAGTTGCTGAAGGCTACTTAGAGGCTTACCCTGTTTCTTAAACATTTGGGGGGGACAAGTCACTGTTTGTTCCAACAGCACTTAATTTCTCATTCTAAGCATTGCAATGCAGTGTGTTGTTAAGAGCTGAAATTGGAATATGACTATACCTTGTGTGCATCCGAGTGTTGTCCAGACTCTCTGGAGATGCCTTAATAACTGCAGATGAGTAATGCTGGTTAGCACTGTGCAATTAAATGAGTTGCTGTAGCTGAGGATCTTCGGGGTGGGGACTGTGTGATATTCCATTATCTTTGTGGAAAGAATAAATGCAGTTCCAAGTGCTTGATGTGTTTTTTCTCTTAACTGTTATCTTCCATTTCTCCTTTCTTCCTCTGTCTCCAATCTCCCCTGTCAACAGAAGGATCAGGTAGGTGAGCGACTTGCCTGTGGTGATAGCCTGCTTGTAGTTCACACTTGGCTTTTAAAGGGCTTGTAGTTAATTTCTTGCTCTCTCACTTGGTGTGATTGTACTCAGTGCTGACAGATACAAGGGATATTTATGTGATTAAAACAGTGAAAGACCATAGGCTTCCTCCAGTGTATTGGTCCTTTGTGCTACTAAGGCTTCAACTTGATTATGCTTTGGCCAGTAGAGCAGAAAATATCCTCCCTCTTACAGAAGAGAAGGACAGAGGTGGAAGAAGCATGCCAGTGGCTCCTGACAGCTGCTGGTTTGAAGTCTGGGCTCCAAAGGGCTTGAGCAAAGCTGTCCCCAGGTCTTTCCTTGGTTAATCTTTAAATCTAGGACAATGGTAAAGACTTTTGAAGTATATGAACCGAAAAGATGAAGGCTTCCTGGAGCAATTTGGGCTTTTAATTTAACCTGTCCTGTGGGACCTTGTGTCTGTCATCTCTCTGTGAGGGAATGTGTGTGTATGTGGGTGTTAGCTGTAGCATTAATACCTAGAACGGCTTCTTACAATGCATGAACCAAAGGGCTTGACTTAAAGGTGCTGCCTGGAGTAGTCTGAAGCAGCACAGTGTCTCTGAGGTGCTGCTTTTGCCTGTGCATGAGACTGTGGCATGATGTATTAATATTAACTCTGGGATAAGCCTCTGCTGTAGGAAGCTTGCAGCAGGGTGAGATGTTATCTTCTAATTACCTATAGGACCTAGGGTGTCTTTTTCTAGCTTAAGTAGGCTTTAGGTGGGAAAATGCAAGTTTTGTATCTTGCTCTGTGCAGCCTTTCTCACTTTGGATATCCTTAGAGCAGTTTGCCTCGTGTTGCACATTTCTTTGTGCATTTGGTAATGTATGTTTCAAAAAAGAAATGCATGAGGAGTGTATTTCTTTGAGAAAGAAAGCTTTTTTGTAGACTTGGTTTCTGTTTGCTGTTTTCTCTTACTGTGAGAACACTGCAGGTTCCCTTGTTGCAGTACAAATGGTTAGGCTTGGGTTTTAACAAGCTCAACTTTTGTTTCTTGTAGGCTGTGTTCAGTAATGTGGGAAACTGTTTCTGTTTGCAGAACGTGATGTTTCTGGCAGCTTTAAAGAAGGTAGCTTGTTTATGAGGAAAGAGGTTCTTCCTTCTAGGTTCTTTCTGCTTTTGGGTGATCTCTGAAGTCAGGATAATTGGCCTCTCCTGTGATCACTTAAAGCTGGGGAGCAGCTTTGTGAATGCAGCTCTGGTGTGATGCTGCTGGTGGCTTGTTTTGGTGTCGGTAGTTCTTAAGTCAACTCCTTTTGAAGGGCTTGCAAAGTGTGGCTCGTGGGACATAGTTTTTTTAAAAATGGGGTTTTTAACCTCTTCCTCTTTAACAGGATCTGCTAAATTCCATCCAGTAGCTGTCCTGCCTATAACCCTACCAAATGCTTTGGCAATACTTGAAGTAGTAGTTGTGAAACTTTGAGTTGTGTTGCAGCCTTTAAAATTTTGCTCTCTCTGCCTGCTCACAGGCTCTATAGAAAGGGCAGAGACTTCTAGACTTGTAAAAATTGCTTACACATCTCTTTTCCAGCAACCAAAAGACATTTGTGCCATGGTTGGGTTCTGTTCTTCGGTGAAGTCTGTTCCCCTTCAGCCTCTGGTGCCAGCTCAGGTGGTTCATGAGGTGAAAATGGAAATTGTGGAGGTAAGATGAGCTTTTTGTACTTTTCTTTCCTCTTGGCTTTAGTGTAACAAACTAAACTGTGAAAAAGATGAGCTTATGCACAGAATAATCCAAGTCTCCCTGCATATAAATTCCTGGCCTTGTTTCTGCTGCTGGTTTGTGAAGTAGGAAAGCTGACTGATTTGTTCAAACAGCTGAGCCTACACTAAGCCAGAGTTAGAAGGTAATGCTTCAGGATTGAAAGGGGAACTCTTGTTCCAGCAGTTCTGAGTGACACCTTAAATGTAAAAATCTCAGTTTGAGTTTTGCGCTTTGTTTGGAGTTAATACTTTGATCCCTTTTAAAAATGGGACAGCACTCTGCATATGCAGATGAAGGATCAGAGTCAGAATGCTGAAACTGAGTTTGAAGAAGCACCTTGGCCTCTCCAAAGATTATTTTTGCAAGCAGGAGGGTGCTCGCAGTTCTAAGACATGTTGTCCTCCGTTAATGTATTTAAAAAGCCACTATAAATTTCCCTTGACTTCTGTCTCTGTGGAGTTACTTATTTAGTTTTGCCTACTAAATTCAACTTCTTGTACAGCCTGGGGGTTGCAGTCTTTAAATTAGTAATACAAAATGCCTGTTCATTCAGACAGGCTTTTTACTGAGACCTCTGAGGTTGGTTTTGGGTTCTCTGTGATTTTTTGAATACAGCCCAAACTGAGCAGCTAGGTAAATGCTGTTAGGAGTTGTCCTTGTGGGATGTACTCCAGTGCTGATTTATTGTATGTGTATTTCTTCTGTGTACTCAGAAGGTCGCAGTCCAAGAGAAGTCTTTTTCCTTGTGTGAAATCTGTGAGACCATGGTGAAAGAAGTGACTGGCCTCTTGGAGAGCAACAAGACAAAGGTGTGTGAGTGGTGGGCATCATGCCCCTTCCTGGGGGAGACAGGGCTGAGACATGGCTGCACTGAATGGGGAAGGAAAATCAGTTTTATTGCCTGTTTTCACAACAGCAACATTTCAGTCCTGGGTGGGACAGATGTGGAAAGGTGTGCTTATGAACTGAGTGAGATTTCTCTGCCTCATTTACTGCTCCTCTGCCGTGCTTCAGGAGGAGATTGTGCATGAGATGGAGGTGGTCTGCCGCCTGTTCCCAGGAAGTGTCAAGGACCAGTGCAAGGACTTCATTGAGGTCTATGGCCAGGCTGTGATTGACATGCTCCTGGAGGCAACAAGTCCTGAAGCTGTGTGTGCCATGCTGAAATGCTGTGCAGCCAGCAAGCTTCCCCAGCAGCCAGGTGGGTGATGGGTGTTCAAAATGAGCTCATTCACCTATGAGATCACTGCTGATACTGCCTTCTTTCCTCTTTGTGCGGGGGGAACTACCCAAGGACTGATGTTTGGTTTGTTTTTTATTTTCCTTCTCAGTTGTAGTGAAACCTGCAGGTGGCTTCTGTGATATCTGCAAGATGGTGGTGGCTTATGCAGACAAAGAGCTAGAGAAGAATGCCACGACAGCTGAAATTGAAGCTTTACTGGAAAAAGTCTGTCACTTCCTGCCAGAGTCTGTCAGTGATCAGGTAAGGTGTTTGTGCAGGAGGCAGACTGAAAAGCCATGGTTGTGGTGGTTGGGAGCTGTCCCTGTTGACTTGTTGGGTTTACACAGGTCCTAACAGTGGCAGTTATGCTTAACCTCATTTTCTGGATGTTTCATCTGATATTCTGTCTATATGCTAATTTTAGGTCTATCTCTCAAGTGTCTCTACTTCTGCTATAAATGTCCAGGTACTCCTAACAGAGGTCTCTGTGTTTGGCTAAATGCCTTGTCTCTGGCTGGAGACAAACTGTCCCCATTTTGCAGCTGGGACTGGCTTGTGTCCAGCAATCTGATCCTCCACAGGTTTTTCCCTTTACTAATTAGCACCAAAACATAGCAGCCTCTCAGGTGCAGTAGAGGACAAAAAGAAGAGGGGGAAAAGGCTTGATCTGAGGCAGTTGAATGGCCTTGCTGTGTGACAGCCTGCCTTCCAGTCAGGGCAAGGCAGATGGAGATGAACAGAAGAATGAAACAGAGAATCCTGGGATGGTTTGGCTTGGAAGGGACCTTAAAGACTTTCCAATTCCAACCCCCCAGCTGTAGGCAGGGATGTCTTACAGAGTGTTTGGGAATAGCAGAGAGCAACTTCTCTCATTGGTTTTTGTAACAGCCTTCTCTGCTAAAGGCTGGGAGGAGTTTGGGGTGCAGGGGGATTAGATTTGCTTGGTTCCCATCCTTGGGAGTTGGCAGTCCCTTGAATAGATGTGTGCTTTTAAGGGTCTGAATTGCCTGGCTGGATTGTTGTACTAATTTGCAGTCAGGAAAGGTTTGCCTGGAAATCCTCTGAGAAACAGTGGGTGGGAGCTGTTGAAGGTTTTGGGTTTGTTTTTTGTGTTGTTTTTGGGTTTGTTTTTTTTTCCCCTCAACACCCATTCTGTTCAGGGGATTAATGGAGTTATTGGAAGTAGGTTGGTATAATTCCAGTGGGACACCTGTTAGACTACTGATACCAAGATTTACCTGAAAATTTTCAGATTTACCTGAAAATTTTATTAGGTGGCTGCTGAGTGTCAGCAAGTGGCAACTGCTTGTGAGTTTAATGGGGTTAGAAAATAGAGGCTTAAAGCAGCTGTGGAACAGCTCTTCCTGCTGTGAGGCTATTTAATAGCTGTGGTTGGTTTATTAATTGGTGCTGTTTGTCTCTGCTGAGAGCAGCAGCATCTTCCTCAGCTCTGGAGCTGGCCTCTCCACTAGAGGGAGAGAGGCTGCTCTGGCAGGAGGTGTTCCTGCTGCTGCCTTTCCTGAGGGAATAACTTGAGTTCAAGTGCTTAGGAGTCCTTGCTGCTGTCCTGCTCAGGATGTTTGTCTCCAGCTGGTTCTGTGTGCTTTCCTCTTGAGACAGGTGTGATCTCCATGGTCAGAGATGAAGCTTTGCACTCGAAGCTTCTTGTGCTTGGTTCTTTTCCCAAAGCCTGTCCTGTTTGGTTCTTTTCCTTGTGACCCCTTATCTTCTATACATATATATCTATATATGTATATGTGCATCTGTGTATGTACAGACAGCTGCAGGCAGATATGAGCCAGCAGAAACAATGATGCAGTCGTGTGATTAGTGCCTGACTCCTTTGCCATTGCAGAGCTCTCAAGCCTCTGTTTGATCCCTGTAGAGTGTGTTGTTGGGGTGGCACTGCTGCAGACCACACATTCCTCTGCTTTCAGAGGCTCTAGCAGGGGAAACTCTCTCACCCTGTGTTTTGTTACAGTGTGTGCAGTTTGTGGAACAGTATGAACCCGTGGTTGTGCAACTCCTGGCAGAAGTGATGGATCCCACTTTTGTTTGCACTGTGAGTATTGCATTTGGTTTTATTGAGTCCTGCCTACTGTCCTGGGTGCCCTTCAGTGCCCAGCATGCAAAAACTCTGCTGGAATCAAAATCAGCATGCTGAATGCTCAGAGCAAGCCACTGGTGCAAGGCCTGGGGCTTCCTGAATGGACAGCTGTCTGACTGCCAGCCTAGCACAAGGAGAGAGCTGCCAGCAGTTACCCACTGCTGAGGTTCAGTGACAGGGTGTGATGTGCCCTGAACGTGATGGGAGGTCAAATGACATTCCTTGAGAAAGGTCCTTCTCCAGGAGATCTTTTACAGAACTTGATACGGAGGAGTTCCAGTGACTTCCAGTAACTTAACTGTGCCCTGGGTCAGGTTACATGGCTGCTGGTTCAGCTGCAGGTGTGACCTCAGTGAGAGCTCCTGCAGCTGCCTCAGTGCAGCTTCCTCACTCATTCAGGTGGAAGCTCAGACATCAGGCTGCACTTGAGGCCTCTTGGTGTGCTTAGAAAGGTGCTGACTGTGCTGCTGCTCTTTTCCCAGAAACTCGGAGTCTGTGAGTCAGCCAAAGAGCCTCTCCTGGGGAATGATGCCTGTGTCTGGGGTCCTGGCTACTGGTGTAAGAACATGGACACTGCTGCCCAGTGCAATGTACGTAAGGCAGCCTTCTGCCTCCAGTTTCCTGTTTTTCACAACTCCTTCTGAGCTATTTTTGGTGTCTGCTGCACTTCGAAGTGGATGAATTCCAGTTAAAAAAAAAAAGCAAAAGGGTACTAGTTTGATTAGGGGGTGTTTTCATAGCTCTTAGCTTTGTCAAAGCTGACTTCCCTCTCCTTTGTGTCCCACACCTGCTAGTATTTCAGAATGTGTAGAGTAAAGTACAGTGTCAGCTTTACATTTAGTCAGTGTTCCTGCAGCCGACAGACCATGTCACAGTCTCTCAGCAGGCTCTCAAAATTGGCTTCCACTGTTGGTTTTTTTTTTTTTTTTGCCAGGCCTTAATGGCTGAGGGTCATCAGCCTTCATTTCTAAAGCTCCTGGCTGGTGGGGCTCAGGATGTTATTTATTCTAGTCCTCTTTGAAATCGCTTACTTTAAGAAAAACAGATTTGCTCCCAAGATCTCAGCTCAGGATAAGGTGTTGAACTGCTTGCTTGCAAACTGGCTTTTTTTCCACTAATATCAGCTATTTCTTCCCCTTTAGGCTGTTGATCACTGCAGACGTCATGTGTGGAACTAGAAGAAGAATTTCCAGTTCTGAAAGTTTGCCATGGCTCTTAGGAAATGTGGGCCGAGGTTGGCGGAGAGCTGTATCTCACCTGCCCCTCCTCTCTGCCTCATTAACAATTTGACCTTCAAGTTCCTTTGTTGTAACTCTTCTGTAGCAGTGCTGCTGTTGAAGGATCAGATTTTCATTGTTGACTTAACAAAGATATTTCTGATTGTACAGTTTAACCCATTATGCTAAAAATAGTCAGTGTGTTGTAGATTTTTTTTTTAAATTGGTAGCTGAATGGTTTTTTATGTGCTGGGAAGAATGACAGAGATAGCAAAATAAGGCTCTTATCTTTTAATTTAAAAACAAGAGCAAGATGGCAACTAAACTTTCAAATGTGTTTCTGTAGGCAGCATTGGTAAGATTTTACATGCTTTGCATTTTTAACATCTGGCTGGAGTGTTTATTTTCTGTCTATGGGAACTCTAAGGGATAATGTTGAATCTGGGAATCCTTTGGGCTGGAATTTTCAAAGCTCTTACAGATGCAGAGAAGGGGGCTTTGTGTGCCCAGCTAACTTTTAAAGTCAATGGTACTTAAAAAGGTGCATCTGAGTGATCAGCCTTTTGCATTTGAGTGACCAGGCTTGTGGCTCGTGGTGTTGTTGTAGCTAAGAAAAACCCTCCCTCAGCCTTCCATCACATCCTTCTGATTTCCTTGGACTCAGTCTCAGCACAGGTGTTCTGCTGCCAAGCCCAGTGGGATATCAGTCTCCTGAAGCATGCTGGCTTACCTGAGCGATGACTCCCTTTTTTTTTTTCTTTTCCTAGTTGCTCAATTCTGCTTGGTCTTGCAGCTTCCCACAGGCTGGGTGCTGAGGAGGTAGCGTGAGCTGTTGCTGGAAGATGGAGGGAGGATCAGGTCAGCAGGAGCTGGGAATATGTCAAAGGCAGTTCAGTGGAATGTGTGGAAAAGCAGGATTTTATCATAACCTGTTTGTTCCCTGCTCTGCTTTTTCTCTCTCACAGCTTATTTCAGTCACCTAAAACTTAGAGGTGCTGTGAGGCCTGGGGGCACCTCCCACTGCTGCCCACCCACTCTCACTGACGCCCTGCTGAGTAACTGGAGGTATGGATTGTTATCCAGAGTTCCCATTTCTGTTGGGAAATGCAGCAAGCAGAGAGGGCAGGTGGTAGGAGCACTGAAGTGTAGGTATTTGAGGTTCTGCTGGCACACTTGACAGCCTTTTGCACCTCTCTGAAATTTCACTTAAATGGCTTGAAATCCCACCCAACAAAGCCTTCAAGGCAGGCTGCTACCCTGGGAACATGGCAGGCCCTTGATGTGAAGGATCCTTGAGAGTGAGAATCCTGCTTGTATTGCTTGGGACAGACCTTGCATTGGGTGTACACTTCAGATCAAGTTAATCCCTAAAGCAGAGGCACCGAAGTTGCTCTGAGGGCACCTTTTGGGAAGGAGCAGCTGGGTGCAGATGTGGAGCTTTGAAAATTCCAGTCCTGTTCAGAAAGATGCTGGTAGCTCCTGCTGTTCCTGTGGAGTGTGGGGCATGCAGGAGCTCCAGTCACAATGCTGTAGCAGCAAGCAGAGTATTTTTCATTGGAAAACCACTGGACTGCAGGTTTTAGTTGATCTGTGTATGTATTAAAAGCCTGGGCAGTGCTGACAGGTGGCAACAGAGGTGGTTCTCTCTCCCCTGTTTCCTGAATGCTGAAGCACTCATGGCTTTAAATAAGAGGGGGAAAAAATAAAAAGGAAAAAGAAAATTTCCCCTAAAGACATAAAATACCTGCAGCTTTGTGCCCTGGCAGGCTCGTGCAGTGGTTCTGGTAGTGTATCCCAGCTGGGGTAGATGGAGGAGATAGGAGCTGGGCTCTGTTCCTTCGGCACCGCTGCCCTGGAGGGACGGGTTCTGTTATACCGCGGCACAGAGGGTGGCATTTGCTATTTCAAACTGGCTGCTGTGGATCTTTCTTGGGGGAGGTGGGGCTGCATTGACATCTTGGCAGGTTGGGAAGGTTTTATTTTCCTGGAGTTTTTAGTAGGATTCATGCTGGAGACCTGCTGGGCAAGGTGAACCAGGGGAAGTCCTGTGTTGCTGCTGGGAGTCCCTTTAGTTTTCTCCCTTCCTGTGGACTGTGGCACCTGACCTGCTTTGAGTCGTGCTGGGGTGGGGGGTGGGGGACACTGTGCAGTTGCTTTCTAAAGAACATTGTCTTGATTTTTTTTCTTTTTTTTTTTCGCACAAAAGCTTCCTTAATGAACAATAAAAACTTCCATAAACCAACCAGCTTGCATGTTTTATTTTTCTGGATGGCAAAGGTTCTTGCTGAGGTTCCCTGGACTGCAGGGCCAGGAGAAGGCACATCCCAAGATGTCACTGGCAACCTGGGCCTGAATGGATTCAGGTTCTCATTAGGGCTGCATGTCCCATCAAGCCTTTGTTCTTCTGCACAGGGTTGCAGGTGGAAGAGGCTTGCCTGGGATTGCTGCCGCTCTCTTCCCTGGACAAACACAATGCCTGGTGTGAGGCAACAGCCCCGTGTTGCAATCCCCAGAGGGACTTTTGATACTGGCCTTCCCTGCTGCCTCGCATTTAGTGTGGCTCCCTGTGTCTCCTTATTCCTTGATTCCAAATAAGATTCAGAAATGTCATTTAAAGGCCGGGAACTTGGTGCTGTCATGTGGCTCTGGGATAGTTTTCCCTGTCTGTGCCCACCCTCTGCAGCCAGGTTAGCACTGAGCAGGAGGTTCTGGGCTGCTTCTGACCTCCTGGGAATACCTGCCTGCCTCTGGTCCCTCCCTCCCTGCTGATGATTTTATAATCAAGGCATAAAGTGAGGGGTGTGGTAATTGGCCTGCGTAGGTGTGGATTCTCACTGCTTCTCCCAGCCCATCCAAGATTCCTCAGTCTGGGAGCAGCATAGGAGAAGGAACCAGCCACTGAGGACTCTTAGGAGCGGCATGGAGAGCAAATGGAGTGGCTTGGTGCTGGTCCTTTCTGTGTGCCTGGGCTCCTACCAAGGTAAGGCCAGGCCTGGGGGTAGGTAGGACGTGGAGAGCCCAGGAAACCCTGCTGAATCCCAAAACTATTTCCTTTGGTGTCCAAGCTCCATAATGTACTTCCTCTGGTGTTGGAATGGGGCAGAGGAGAGCTGGGGAAGGTGGCACTGCTGTCTGTGTTACCCACCTGGAGGTGAGAGTTGGAACTTTTGCCATCAAAGGTGATCTCAGGGCCAAATTGTTCCCTCCTTTCTCTGGGATTCAGGCACAGCTGGTGGTGTGCTGGGGTGTGGAAGGAGGGAAGCCAATTTGATGGAGTGTCTCTGCAGTGGTGGGGGAGAGGGGCTGCTCTCTCTCAGGCCCTTGGTATTGGGGCCTGGCTGCCGCTGTGTGAGTGAGGGGAAGCCACTTGGTTGTCACAACAGCGTGACCGAGCTGCCCCCTGGAGCTGCCCCTTTCCTAAGGTTCCTCACAGGAAATGCAGGAGGCAGGAAGTTGCCTCTGCTGTGGCTTGCTGAGGTCCAGGATGGGCGATGGGGTGATGTGCTCTGCTCACCTCAGGAGCCCTCTGAGCATGGGCACTTGGGTGTCTGTGAGTGAATCCTGCAGGCAAACCTCTGCTGCCATCCCTTAGTCATCCCGTGCCCATCCCCAGGAAACAAGCTGGGAAAAACCTGCTTCTAACCTCGGGTCCTTGCTTGAGGGCAAATCTCTGCTTCCTGGGGAAATCTTCCCCAGAATAAGCAGAGCCCTCCTGTTGCAAGCAAATCCCCGATGTTTTAGAGTGAAGAGCCCCCCTTGCACCCCAGTTACCCCAGGCTTGGCCCATTGGGCTCCCCCAACCTGCCCAAGGTTTTGTGGTGGAGGACTTGTGGGTGCATGACCCAGGGAGGGAGGGGACATGTCTGGGTGTTCCAGCCAGCAGCAGGCAGAGCAGGAAGGGTCACCTGTACTCCATCCCCGGGGTGTCAACTGCCCTGGGAGCACAGGGGTGCTGTGGGACCCTGCAAGCCTTGGAGAAGGGTTTGGGAGCTGGGAAGAGTGTATTTATGGTTCTTGCTGTAACAGGGGTGTGCGCCAGGCCGGGAATTGGTGCGCTGGGGCCCACGCTGCCACCCCCAGGCTTTACATCACAACCGGCTCGCCAGGCTTGGCCGGCTCGGCCGGGCAGCTCTGAGGCTTCATGGAATGCCAGCACACCCCTGCTGGAGCTGGAGATTGGAGCTGGATCCCCCCTTAGCAAAGCCCACTGCATCCCCTGGGCCTGGCGGACAGGAATAGGGCAGTTGTGGCTGGCCCGAGACCGTAGTGGCACTGGAGCATCCCCAAAAGTTGCCAAAATTTGAATAATTTAATAACCCTGCTGCCCGTGCACCTGGCAGCATGAGGTGGCTCCAGCACGGCCTTGAAACGTGTAGGAGAGCTCACAGGACACCAGTTGCCCCAGTTGCTTGCCCCACTTGCTTGCCCCGTGGCAGTAGTTTCCACCTGGAGAAGCTCCACCTGCTCTCAGCTCTTGGGTGTTATGATCAGTCCTAATTGCTTTCTGGCCCAGCTCTCCTTACTTGACTTTTCAGCTCGAGCAGGGTGGGGAGTAAGGGCTGATCTGAGGGTCTCTGTGAGACAGGAAAGTGCAGGACCAAACCACCCGTGACTTTTAGATCCTCCCGACCCTGCCATGGGGTACAGGGTCTGGGCTCCAACACAGGTCTTCGAGAGAAGCTGGGGGACAGGTTCAGAAAAAAAGTTGTGGGGTCTTTTCCTCCCGTCTCCTTGGTTTTGGTGCTGCTCCTGAATGCCTCCGCTGACTTGCCGTTCCTGTTTGCCCTGATGCTGGGGCCAGGGTTGAAAAACATAAATATATCTCTCTCAGCTGATGCGGCGAGCGCGGCATCGTGCAGCTGGGAAGGTGTGTGGGAAACCGGGGGGACTCGCCCTGCCCCGGGGCTCGCCAGCCCCAGTGATGCTGTCAGCCCGATGGGGAAATCGGGGCTGAAACACCACTCGGCACCCGCCGGGCTGAGCCAGCGCTTTTGGGGGCAGGCGGGAGCCGTGGGGGTCTCGGGACCCCTCTCCCCACAACACCCCCAAACCCTGGGGGCTCCCCACGGTGGCCCTGGGCACGCTGCGGTCTCATGGATGAGCTGGAGGCGTTGCCAAAATCCAGCACGCAGGGAAAGCAGCTTTTGGGGAGAAACCTGATAAGGGCAGGGCCGGGTGGAAGGAGCAGTTTCTGCCTTCGGCTTTATTCCTGCTCTGCAAAGTCATTGACAGGGCTGGGGGATAAAAGCTGGATGCTCTCATCTACCCCCAAATTCCCGGAGCAGCTCCCGGCCGAAGCAAGGCGGCGAAGAGCTTGGGTTGTGCCTTTGTCCGCATCCTGGGTGGGCACAGTTCCCGGTGGAAACAAACACTCGCCCCATTAGGAATGAGTCCCGACACACCAAGGTGACAATTAGAGCGCGGCTCTTGCGCCACGCCACCCAGCGCTGCCGGGGCGGGGAGTTACAGTCAGGAGAAAATGCTGTCGTGGGGAGGAAATAAAACCAAAAGGACCCCACCAAAAGCGGGGTTGCTCAATCGTTGCCGGGAGCCGCGGCGTTGCTATCCGCTGCCGCCGTGCGGGGCTGAGCTCCGGCACCCCGGATTTGCGCGTTTTGCAAGATTTATTGCTGCTTTTATAAGCAGCCGCCTCCGCAGCGTGTCAGAGGGTGCTGAGAGGCTGAGCCCCAAATTCCCTTTGCTTCTGAGTCTGTGACATCCCATTGGAAAAGCTGGCAGCCTGGCAAAGCCGACCTTAAAAAACCATTTACGAGTGGAACACCCCCTTGAGGCGGAATCCCAGCGGGAGGGTGAGGAGCATCACTCCTCGCTCGCTGCAGTGCAGACAGAGAGGTTAATTTGGTGTCTTGGGGTGCCTTGAGGGTTGACAGTCGCCTCTCCCCTCCCACAGCCGGGGCCAGCCCCCTCCACGAGTGTGGCGAGCGGCCGGAGGACTGGTGCCGCGACGTGGCGACTGCGGCCAAGTGCGGGGCACTGGAGCTCTGCCGGCTCACGGCGTGGGACCGGGCTCTGGGGGTAACCGTGCTGGGAACGGGGAATGCGGGGGGCTGGGGGAGACGTGCCCATTGTGCCCCAGAACCTCCCAGAGATGGCGGGGGAACCCCAGCCTGCCCACCCCAGCATCAGCGAGTTTGCAGAATAAACGGCAAAAATCGACGTGGTGGCCCGGGATGTTCACGTGGGGTGTTTTTGGGGTGGAGGATTGGGATCTGGGGGGCAAGTGGAGGGTCTGGGTGCCGTGGCAGTACCCCGACGTGTCCCCTCTCTTGCAGCAGAAGGGGATCCCCTGTCACCTGTGCCAGGTGGCAGTCTCTGTGGTGGGCAAGATCCTGCAGGACAACCGCACTGAGGTGGGTCTCAGTAGGGAGGGGGAGTGGGGCTGGTGTTCCTCCCCACCAACACCACCGAGGCCTTGAACACTCTCTCTGTCACCCAGGAAAAGCTGAGGCTCTTCTTGGATAAGAAATGCCAGTACCTGCCCTTCCAGGACTGGTCTGTCAAGTGCAAGAGGATGGTGGACACCGGCATCCTCGTCCTTGTCCAGCTGGGCAAGCAAGTGCTGGTAATGCAGGGCGAGCCCCCGGGTCGGGCTTTTTCCATAGTTTGGGATGGATGTCTTGGGGGCTTGCAGAGCAAAGGATGCTCCTGGAGCCTGGGACAAACCATCTGAAGGAGAAGATGGAGAAGGGAGTGACCTGGGGTGGGTGTGATGGAGGAGATGCGGCCTCAAGCCCCCACCCCACCCCTCTGCTCCCCCAGTCGGAACCGAAGGTGGTGTGTGGGACCATCAAGCTGTGCCAGCGTCGGGACAGACCCACGGGGACCTCGAATTATCAGCAGGCACCACCAGATGCCACAGGTCCCACCCAGGACTCTGCTGACCTCATTGCCCCCTTCATGGCCAACGTGCCCCTCCTGCTCCACCCCCAGGACCTGCCTCACGACGAGGCCCAGGTACTGTGGCACAGGCAAGGATGGTGCTGGGCATGGAATTGTGGAATGGTTTGGGTTGGAAGGGACCTTACAGATCATCTCCTTCCAAACCCCTGCCATGGACAGGGAATGTGTCCAGGTTGCTCCAATCCCCATCCAAACTAGCCTTAGACGCTTCCAGGAATGCTGGTGCAGCCACAGCTTCCCTGGACAGCCTGTGCCAGTATTCTAATGCTGCTCAGAGATGAGAATCCCTTTAAAAGCATCACCTACTTAACAACAATTAGAGAAAGCCCCTAAAATCTCTGTGGCACTGAAATAACTTCTGGCTGGCAGTATCAACAACTCGGGATACATGAGGGAGCTAGAGACATGCTGATCAGACTGCTGCCCCAAATTACATTATTTAAATCCCATCCCTGCAAATGCAGGTTGGGGGATGGGAGGGGTTTTATTTCATGGGGTACCAATGTGTCCCTGCCCTTGTTATCCTGCAGGAGATGGAAGAGGTGTGTGGGGACTGCCTGCAGCTGGTGACGGCCGTGCAGCAGGAGCTGGGAACCAACACTGCCTTCACCTGGGCGCTGCTGGGCCACGCCAAGCACGTGTGTGAGACCCTGACCCCCGACCTGGCACAGCGGGTGAGGGGCCAGCAGGGAATCACACAAGGCTTTGGGCTGGAAGGAGCCTTAAATCTCACTGCACCCTCCTGCTGTGGGCAGGCACCCCTTCCACTATCCCAGGTTGCTCCAAGGCCTGCCCAACCTGGCCTGGGACACTGTCAAGGATGGGCTGCCTTCTCCTCCTCGATGGGAGGGAGCATCTTTTGCAGATGCCTGCCCGGGGAAGGGTGTGTTCTGTCAGGCCCTGATGCTGTGTCTCCCTCCCTCCCCCCACAGTGCAAGCTCTCCCTGGCTGAGTACACGGACACAGCTGCCCAGCTGCTGCGCTACGTGGTAAGAGGCTGAGGGCTCCCTGGGAATGCCAGGAGTGACTGGGTGCACAGCCAAGGGGCCTCATCAGCAAATGCTCCCCTCTTTTTTAGTTGAACTCACAGTCAACTTTAGTTAAACTGCCGAATATTCCTACAAAATATGTGTTTCCCCCCCCCCCCCCCCCCCTTCTCTCTGCCTTGCAACTGCTGCAATTATATTTTGGTTTAATTTTTTCTTGCCATTTTCTGGCCCTTCCACCGGTAGCAGGCTGAGGTAAGTGAAATGCCATGCCCTGATGCACTGAAATTCCCCTCCCTGGGGCCAAAGCCCCCCTGATTTGGGATGTTCTCTCTCCCCAGGACCCAGTGGAGTTGTGTGGCCAGCTGGGACTCTGTGCCTCTACCTCGGCACTGCCCCTGCACACACTGCTCACGGAGAAGGTGATGCAGGTCCTGAGCACACTGGGGGTAAGTGGGGACCCCCTCAATTCTGCTGCTCTCCTTAAAATCCAAACACTGTGAGGGGGAACCTTATTTTGTTCTTTATTTCCTTGAGCACATCCATTTATCCAAGGTAGGGAATGCCTTACGTGGGAGATGGAATAAGGATGAGGGTGGCTCTGGGGGGGGCTGGGCATGCATCCCACCCCCTTCTCCCAACAGGACAGGGTGGGGAGCACTCCGCTGTGCGACGTGTGCCAGTTCACCGTGAAGACAGTCGAGAGCCTCCTGGAGAACAACATGACAGAGGTGAGCCCCACCACTGTGGCCTAGTGTCGGAGGGCTGGGACAGGGGGCAAGGTGAGGAGCCGGGGCTTCCCTCTTCTGCCTTGTGCTGGCAGGAGCAACTGGTGAACGACATGGAGAAGGTGTGCTACATGCTGCCCCACAGCGTCATCTCGCAGTGCAAGGACTTCATCAACTCCTACGGCAAAGCCGTGGTCATCATGCTGCTGGAGGCCACCGACCCCGCGGCCGTCTGCACCATGCTGCGCTGCTGCCCCCGCAGCGGGGACACCCAGCCCGGTGAGCTGGCACCCAGCCTGGGCCCTGGGAGCACGGTGTCCACTCGGCTGGGTGTTGACGGCCGTGTCCTCCAGGGGCTGAATCTCTGGAGCGGCTGGCGGTGAGTGCGGGTGCCTTCTGCAACGTCTGCCAGATTGTCATCACCTACTTTGACAACGAGCTGCTGAAGAACGAGACGCTGGAGGAGCTGGGTGAGGTGCTGGAGAAGGGCTGTGCCATGCTGCCCATGCCACTCACCAGCAAGGTGAGCTGAGGGGGACACAGCCCGGTGGGGATGCCCCCGAAGCCCCCGATGCCAGGCTCACCCCTCTCTCCCCCCAGTGCCAGGCGCTCGTGTTCCAGTATGAGCCTGCGGCCGTGCGGCTCTTCGTGCAGATGATGGACCCCACCTTTGTCTGCACTGTAAGTGTCCTCATCCCTGGGGCATCCTTTGTCCCAGACTGTGGGCTGGGGTGGTCAGAGGCTCCTCATAGAGGTTTTCTTCCTCTCCCTCCCACCCTTTTCCTTTGCAATGCAGAAAATCAGAGCCTGTGACTCAGGCAAGGAGGATCTCCTGGGCTCAGCACCCTGTGTCTGGGGCCCGCAGTACTGGTGCAAGAACATGGCCACGGCAGTTGAGTGCAACGTAAGTGCTGCTCGTGTCCCCTCCCCTTGGGATGGCGGTCCCAGCATCCCAGTGCCAATCCTGCCCCATTCCTCCCACAGGCTGTGGCGCACTGCCAGCGCCATGTGTGGAACTAGGAGCCATCTCCCCTTCCGGCCGGACTTGCTCTGCCGTTAATTTGGGATCTTGGCTCCCTTCCCTTGGGACGTGCCCGCTCTCACAGACGGCCATGGCAGGAGCCAACCGGGGAACCCCAGCGGTCTTGGCCTCTTCCTCTTCCACTCCTGGGGCTTGGATTTCCACATCAGGTTAAGGGACTCGTTAGTATTTTCAGGACTAGGGATTCAGCCTTAACGTCTCTCAGGGTGACTGCAAAATCGCCAACCTCTATTTCCACCTCTATCTCCGTCCCCAGTCCCTTCTCTACCTCTCCACCCCCAATCCCTTCTTTACCTTTCCATCCCACCCTGAACCACTCGTAAGGCCCAGATCCTGCAATGTGGATCTGTCCCCGTGGGCTGGGCTGGGCTCTGCTGCCCAAATACTGGCCCCCCACTCCTGGCTGGCCACTCCAGCCTCACCTGAACATACAGTGAATGAGTTTGGGTGCAAGGATTTCCTTTCACACCCCCATCCCTGCTGGAGGTCCCGTGCTGAACCGGCCGTGGTGGCGAGGGCAGCAGGGTGCTGGCTTGTCCCTCCCCGCTGTAGCGGGGGGATGCCCGCAGTGCCTGGTCCTGGGCGTGCATGGGAGCATCCCACCACAAATAAACTCTTCCTGTGAGCCTGGCTGGTTGTGTCCTTCCTTTTTGTGCTGGGGAGTGTGGGCAAACCCGGAGGACATTTAATGCTTCTCCCAAAATCCCAGATGCAGCAACACCTGGGGTGGCATGATGGATTGAAGGGTGAGTTAAAAGAGGGTCTTCTCTCCCAAAGGGGGTTTGGGCCTGATGGATCCGGGCAGGAAGGACGACAGACAGGTGACCCAAAGCCATAGACAGTGTATTTCTGAGTCCCGTAACAGACCGTGCCCGAAACTCTCCACAAGGTTACTGTGACTGGAAACAAACCCCCAAACAAACAACCCCAAATGCAAGAGAGAAGGGGAAAGAAAAGGGCAACAGAAGACACGCACGAGCACCCCACATCCAGTTACTCTCTCTCTTTTGCAACATTGCAACAAGTTTTGGTAAAGCCAGCGAAATGGAGGAATGTCTTTGTGTTGGGTTTTTAATTATTTTTAATTTTTTGGGTCTTTCCTGACTGGAAAGGTGACATTAATGCCAAAAGGATTCGGTATCTCCCCACGCTTCCCTGGCCCTCCCCATACTCGTGGTCAAGGTGTGACAGCTGCTTGTCCCCAACCTGCGCCCGGGGATGCTGTGGCAGCACATCATCTGCATCCTCACTGCACCTTTCTCCCCCTTTCCAGTCTGGACTCACTGAGCTTTTATTTTCCTTTTTTATTTTTCCTTTTTTTTAATATATTTTTTTTTAGAAAAAAAACTTTTTTTTTTTTTTTTACTAAGAAAAATAAAAAAAATTTAATGGTTTCATGGATAAATGACAGGCGAGTAAAAGCATTCCGGTCCTGAGAGTCCTCTCCCGGGCCCAAGATCTCCAAGGCTGCCGGAGCGACCTGCACCGGGGTAGCCTGGACTCCTGCAGGGGAAGAGGGGGCCAAGCACCTGTCTCGGGCTGCCCTTGGCCCCCACCACGGCCCCCCTGGTCTGTGCTTCATCTTGGCTTGCCTAGAGCAGCGCCACCGCTCGTCATAACTCGGTGATCTCCAGAGGGCTCTCCATGATCACCTCCCTCATCTTGTGCAGCGGGGTGGACTTGGCCGACTCGGTGCGGGCGTTGTGGTCGCTGTAGCCCCCGCAGTCGGCGGTCAGAGTCTCCAGCGAGCGGCCCAGCACCTTCTGGTCATCCTCGGGCAGGCTGTTGAGGTCGGAGGCGAGCAGCGTGCCCGTGCTGCCGTGCACCACGTGGATGCCATCCGGACCTTTCAGCTCCACCGGCTGCTTGTGGCGGAAGCGCAGGCTGCCCTGGCTGGGGCTGCGCTCCTCCTCCTCGTCCTCCAGCTCCTTCTGGATCAGCTGCAAGAGAGACATGGAGCAGGGAATCACCACTGTGGCCATCACGGCAGCTTCTGGCTTCCCTGACTCCTGCAATGTTGCAGTCCAGCCAGAGCTAAGGGATCTCTTCTGAAGCACCCTCAGAGTGTGGTGATGAGGATCAGCAGGAGATGTACTCCAGCTGGATCGCTCCACCCTTGGGTGGATGGCCCAGCTCAGCATTGGCTGCCAGGTGAGTGGTGTGGCCTGCAGGCACCCCCAAAGTGGCCAAATTTGGACCCACATTGGAATTTGGGGTTGTATGAGGGTGCAGGGGCAGGAGGCAGACAGGGGGGAAGATGAAGGAAGGCTGGATGGGGCTGGAGGGGAATAAAGGCATGGATAGATGGAGGGCAGAAGAGCTGAAAGGCATTCCCCATCCCACTGCTCTACTCTGCTCTCTTTGCCCCTCGTTTTGCACCCCCATGAAGGGTAGAAGGCCACAGGAGGAATTGCTTCTCCCCATACCAGCCTTTCTGTATCAACACCCTCCACCCCCACATTTTTGCCTCAAAACCCTGTGTTTTTGAGGCAAAAACCAGAGAAGCAGAAGGAAGGGAAGATGATCCCCCAGAGCTCTAGCCAGCCTTGTCAGAAATGGGAGCTGATGGACGGAGCCCAGTCTGCAAAGAGGGGTGTCCTCCCCTGGGGTCAGAAAGACCAAGGGAGAAGGTGCTGATCAGAGGAGTCACTGTGGGGAACCAGCAGCCTGGAAAACCAGTGAAAAACCAGCAGTGGGAACCAATGGAAAACCAATGCCTGTCTTGTTTGGACCAAGCAGAGAGTTGAGGGGGCCACTGGGTGACAGGCACCATGGCCACAGGGAGTGACCACAGGCTGTGGGGCCAGGAAGACACACTGCATCCCAGAGGGCACAGCAAGCATCTCCCCATGCCCGTGCACACCCCTCTACCTCCGAGACCGAGGAGCGGTCCCCCTGACTGGCGGTAGCTTTATGCACCATCCTCTGGGCAAAGAGCATTTTCAGGCGCATGTAATCGTCCAGAACCACCTTCAGGAGAGTGCCCTGGGTGGAGGGGGAGAAACTGGGGGTTATCCAGGGGAGATGGTTTGATCAGAGGGAGGTCGGCCTCATCCCAGCGTCTTTTGGAGCTGTGAACCTGGAAGGTGCAGCTGCAAGAGAAGACTCCTCGGCGTGGGACACCTGCCCTCAACGCTCACCTTGATGGGTCCCTCCCGCATGATCTGCCCCAGCTTGGCAATGTTGTCGTACTCCTGGATGGCTGCCCGCAGGTAGCGGTCATCCTCGGGCTTGGCAGCCGAGGGTTCTCTGCCAAAGGTGCCCTGTGGGAGGAGGAGATAGCGACTCAGGAGCTGCTGCGGGTGGCAGGAGCGGGGACATGGTGTCCCGGTGGTGGCCGTGTCTCACATGGGTGCGGGCAGGGCTGTTCCAGAGGTCGGTGATCTCACTCAGGTTCTCTGGCAGGTCGTCCTCGTGCTCCGCCTGCGCCGCCAGCTCCATGTTCCTGCAGAAGGGGTCCAGCCACACCGGGTTGGCCCTGCCCGGGGGGAGGAACAGCCATCAGGGCAGGCAAAGAGCAGTGTTACCCCTAATCCCATCCAGAGTCTGGATGCTGAGGTTGCACTGCCTCCTCCTGCCCTGTGCAGGTATGAATTTGGCTGCTCTGGATCCAGATGTGTGTCAAATCCTGCTCATTTTCTCTGCTTACCCCGAACCTGGCCAGGATAGGCAGAGATGGAGTCACAGGAGAAAGAATTAATATTTTTTTTAGCTTAGAAAGCTCTCAGAGCAAGCAAGTATCCCAGGATCAGTAACGCTCCATGCAGAGCAGACAGATGTCATGTCTCCACCTCCTGGCTCCAAAACACAGGCATCCCTCTCTGGGGAGCAGCCTCCAACCCCAGAAGGTGGCACTCACCCATCAAAGGAGTACTTGTTGGTGTTTGGCATGTCCATGATGTCCATGAAGCCTCTGTTCCCTGCAAAAGGCAGGGATGAGAGTTACAGGGCAGCACGCTGGTGGGCTTAGCAAACCATGGGGTGACACTTCTTTATTAGAAGGGGATAAAGAGCAGCCAAAAAGGCACTGAGAAGCACGGTGGGTTGTGGCAGGCAACGCAGAGCCTGATGCTGAGAAAAGCCTCCCAACCATCACATCTGGATCACGCTGGGCAGGATCACTTCTGATATGCACCCTCTGATATCCCTCATGTCTCCCTGCGACCCCCCTCCATGCTCTCCATGCACCCCCACTCTCCCACGCAGCTGGGACACCCCAAACTCTGCTCACCAGTGGAGCCAGCCACGATGGCTTTCAACTTCCTTTTGTGCCTGCAAAAGCAACACAGCCAGTCAGGGAAGAAAATAAGGAAGATGCGGGAAAGGAGAAGGACACTCAGATTTGCAATAACCCTTCACACAGGGCATGCATTAAATAATAAATATTAAATAAGGCTGGGGAGCTTGGAGGACAGAGGTACCATTGGTATTAAAACCATGCATTTTGGGGGAAGAGGTGTTGGGTAGTTGATGCCCTCCTTTGCTTGCTGGCATTTCCAGGGCTGGTCCCCCTGGTCTAAGGGGACATTGCAGGGGCTGAGCAGAGCCCAGGAGCTACTCACACTGTCCGGTAGTACCAGTTCATGAGGATGAAGAGCATGGCAGCCAGGAAGAGCAGGACGGCCAGCACAATGATTGCCATCTAGCAGAGACATGGGGGAAACCTCTGGCATGTGGCCAGCACCCGAAGTTGTACATCTCTCCAGGCACTGACCAGACCCCATGGGAAGGGAACAGCACCCCCTCTGTGAGCAGAACCTCCAATCCCAGCTGGACCCTCACCTGCAGAGCCGAGAGGTCATCCGGGGCCCGGGCAGTAATGGCCGGCTGCACGTCCAGCACGTTGTAGTTCCTGAAGAGATTCCTCAGCTGCTCCTTGTTCTCATCTATCATCTGAATAACCCTGGGAAGAGAAGGGTTGCTTGGGCACCTTGACATGCCAATCAATGTCCCCAAGGAGCCAGGCTGGGTGGGGGGCCAGGGGACGTACCGCTCCACGTCCAGGATGCGGTTGGTCTCCCTGTTCACCACATGGATCAGCAGCTCCGTCTGGGCAAAGTTCACCCGGCCTTTCTTGTCAACATGGAACTGGGGAGAGACAGCAAGGTCTGCAGTGTGGGAGAGAAATCTCCTCATTGATCATGCATTGAGGTGTGCTGGTGTGGCAAGAGACCCTCAGGCATCAATCTGGACCCCTTCAGTACACCCCAGCCTGGGAGTATCCATCACCTTCGGAGCCCAGGGGTGTCTGTGGTTATCCAGGCAGGATTCCATCAAAGGAGACCTCCCAAACAGCACGTGGAAGGCTATCTACCCCTCAAAGCAACCTCCAAGGCGTATGGTTACCTGCACGTCATCTGTGTTGACGATGGCACCCGTGATGTTGGAGAGCAGGCTGATGAACTCCTCTTCGAACTGTCTGACCTTGTCAGGGATCTCGTTGATGATGATTTTGACCCTCTGGTCATCCCTCAAGATGTAAATCCCCACGATGGCTGTGTCATTGTGGCCCACCAGGTCGGAGGCTATTATGTCCACCACAAAGTAGCCGGGGTTGTAAGCCGTGAAGAGGTCAAAGGTCCGCAGGATGCCATCGAGGGTTCCTGTGGGATGGATGGTCACAAGCCCGGGATTAATGACCCTGGCCATGGGGACACCCGTGGCCACAGGGATGTCTCTGCCCAAAGCACCATGCTCCTGCAGCAGGCTGGACACCCACCGATGCTGAAGATGTTGGCCACCTCCTCGGAGTCATTGGAGTGCTGCTTGATGTAGCGGATGCCCAGGATGTTGTACAGGACCAGGCTGTTATTGCCCACGTCGGCGTCCACTGCAAGCACTCTGATCAGCTCCGACCCCACCTTGGCATCGGTGGCGACCCCTTTGAGGGAGAGATGGGAAAGGGACCTGGAGCCAGGCTGGCTCTCACTGCCCTGTCATCCTGCTGGATTTTCCTGGAAGTGTCTCTGGCTCCTGGTGCGGCCCGCCCCCCAGCCCCTGGGACCTCTTACCCGCCGTGTACTCCGACTTTGTGAACTGAGGAGACTGGTCATTGATGTCATCCAGAAAGATCCGCACTTCCTGGAGGGTCAGGTCCTCGTTGAGGTCCCAGAGCTGGGCTCGTCCTGCCCGCTGTCCCCGGGGAGGAGCCCAGTTCCTCTGGCTGGACGCTTTGACAATGATGGAGTGGTATGGCTCCTTCTCCCGGTCCAGGTCTCGCAAGACCTTCAGCTTCCCTTCTCGGCTCAGCTGGAAGTTGCTCTCCTGGTTCCCAGCTGGGTGCAGAAAGGCATGCTTAGTTAGTCCTCTTTGGGCTTGGCACTTCCAAAATGCCACCTTGCCCATTGAGCAGGGTGGAGAGGCAGCAAAGGGAGGACAGGAGTCCTGGGTCAGGGGTGGGTGGGGGACACAGAGCTGCCACCTCCACACCCATGGGTGGGGGACACAGAGCTGCCACCTCCACACCCACCTGCTATGAAGTAGTAGACTATGGCATTGGAGCCCTCGTCTGCATCCACCGCGCCGGTGACGTTCCCCACCACGGTGCCCGGCCGCGAGTGCTCGGGGACAGAGAGTGCCTGGTACTGGGGACTATCCCTCTGCCAGAGACCGCAGGGAAAGGAATGCTATGAGCACTGGGATTGCTTCAAATAAAAGCGGACATATCCCATGGTGCTCCCTGCCATGGTGCTGCCCAGGTGTGCGTACTCCATCTCACGTGCTTGCTGGCATCCCCATCCTTTCATCCCCTGCATCCCCTGCATCCCCTGCATCCTCTGCATCCCTTGCATCCCACCCCCTTCACCCTGGTGCCTTACAGGTGGCCTGAGGAAGATGGGTTCATTGTCATCGATGTCATCGAGCGCTACCTGGAGGGGCTGCATGGTCTCGTAGGGTGGCTGGCCCTGGTCGCAGGCCACGATGATCAGCTGGGGAGAGAGGCAAAAAGGCTGTCCTGGGCAAAACCACACGGGCTGGGAGACATCACTGAGGCAGGGATGGAGAGGACAGCTGGATGGTGGAGGATTTTGGAGGGATTTAACAGGGAACTGGGTGGTAACCCACCAGGATGTAAGTCTGCTATGACACTTGATAAGCCCCCTAGTTCCTGCTTAGCTGTGACATCTCCACAGCTGTGCCAGCTGACACCATCCCCACCACATCCCTTGCATCCCAGTGGCCCCTGCCTGGCTCACATTGTACACTGCCTGCTTCTCCCGGTCCAGTCGCATGGCCGTCTGGATCAGCCCGCTGACGGAGTCAATGCTGAAATACTCCCAGTCCTTGTTCCCTGCCCCGGTTTTCAGCAGGTTGTAGAGCACCACTCCGTTGAGACCCTCGTCTTTGTCCGTGGCATACACCTCGTAGACGTTGGACCGCAGGGGGATCTCCTGCTTGCACACACACAGCCCCTCAGCCTTGGCACTGCACACCAACCTCCCTATTCCCCCTGCCCCTCCAGACCCCCTTGGTCCAGAATCCCTTGGGTTTGGAGGTCAGCAAGCTCCCACCAGCCAAAACCCAACAGGGGGCTGGCAACATGGAGCCATGATTCCTTCTGCTGGGTGGGGACTGGCTGAGACAGTGTCTAGGTGGCTGGAGACTGGCTTAGACATGCACTGGGGACAGGCTGAGTCAAGCCTGGCTTCCCAGAAAGGAGAAACATCTTAAATGTCAGCAGTTCCAGCCCATGTTTATAAACATGCTCCGCACGCACTGACTGTTTACTAATCCTCAGTGCTGCTGAGGTTTCTGTTCCCCAAATCTGCTCCAGCACCCTGCTCTCATGCATGGAGAGAGGTTGTTTTTGAAGGTCCACCCCCATGATCCAAACCTTGCCACATGCTAAATCAAGCTCTTTTTGCATGCCCAATGGAGATGGAGCTTGGATTTTGCTGTTACTGGCAGGAGTGCTCCTGAACACACTCTGATCATGCCATGATCCTGCTCCCTCCCAGGGGATTTACCTCCTTGATGTGCAGGATGGTGCCGTTGGGTGGGCGGACAAAGACGGGGCGGTTGTCGTTGATGTCGATGACCTCGATGTGCAGCATGGTGGTCCCCCAGAGAGGGGGATGCCCCTTGTCCGTGGCCACCACAGTCAGGTTGAACCTCTCGTAGGACTGCAGGCGCCGCCGGGATGTGACAAGCCCAGAGTCTTTATTGATCTTGAAAGCCTCTGGGGACAGGTAAAACCCCACTCTGATTCACTCTGAATCAGGAGGACACTTTACACCAGATAAATGACGACTAGAAATGAGTATACCAGCTGAAGTGCACCCCCCACAGTGGGCCAGGAGTGTGGGTGGTCTCAGGGCTTTCAGAGCATCCCAGCCTATTACCACATCCTTGACTCTGGGACCTACTCCCTGGAAATGTTCCACTCCTAACCAGGCCAGAAGACTGGAGCTTTTGCCTTATTTCTGCAATTTCTCAGTGTGCAGATATACTGGCTTTCAGGCACTATCACTATCCACCCATGCTCTTTGCCCTTCGCCTAAAGCAGGCAGTGAGTTTGCTCCAAGACACACTGGTGTATGTAGAAAGTCCTGCTGGGCTGGGGAAGACAAGAGGCTTCCACCAAGTCTGGGCTGCAGGATGAAGGCAGGCAAAGGGCTCAACATCCCATACCATGAGGAACTGGAAACTGCAGAGCAATAGGGAAAGCTCCACGCTTTCAGTATTGCTCCCAGGAGTCTAAACCAGCCACAGGGTATAGACTTAGTGCCTATGACTCCTTCCTCCTCATAACCCTCCTCCCTGGGGAAGAGCCCCCTGCCCCCAGCACCTACCTGCTCCAGGACCCTCGATGCTGTAGGTCACCACGCTGTTGTCCCCTTCGTCCAGGTCGGTGGCACTCATGGTGATCACTGACGTCCCCGCCGGCTCATTCTCGTAGACGCTGGTGCTGAACTGGCTCTTGCTGAACTGGGGCCTGACATCATTGATGTCCAGGACTGTGATCAACACCTTTGACAAAAAGCACAGCCAGCTGGCTGATGTGAAGCTGGGGAAGGCTGGGCAGCCCCTGGGGCCATACCCCTGCTGTGACCTGCAGCTCTGCTGCTGGAGAGAGTTGCCCTTCCTGCTATTTGTTTGACTCCACCAGATGAATTCCTGCCTCCAACAATGGGGGCCACCGTGGCTGGGGCACCCATTCCTGCCACAGCACTTGCAGACAATAGTGTCACCCTCCCCTGCCCCTCCTGCTGGCGTGCTGTCCCCACAGCATAAAGTGCCTTGCTCCATCCACCCCACAGCTCCTGGCATCATCCTCTCTTCCTTCTGCCTAATTCCTGCCCACTCCAGCCACTGGGGAGGAAAGGTGGAGCTTTAACACCTTCTAGCTTGTGACCAGGAGAATAGGAGGCGGAGAGCCCTACCTGCACAGAGTTCTCCCGACGGTTACTGGAGACATCCCCAGGGTTGTCCCTGGCCACAGCTGTCAGTGTGTAGTGATCCTTCTTTTCCCGGTCCAGGGCTGACAGGATGTAGATGTCACCCTGCAGCACACAGAGACCTTCAGGTGGACCTCGTCTGGCAGAGCTGGTACTCAAGAAGGGGCAGAAGGTGAGGTGTGGGAGCAAGGCACAAGCTGGGACCATTTCAGCCTCCCCTCCCTTTCCCTGCTCTGTTCCAGCCTCGGCTGGCTCCTTACCGTGTTGGGATTTATCCCAAACTTGCCCTCTCCATCACCCAGGCTGTACTGAATGAGAGCAAACTGCCCAGAATCTGCGTCAGTGGCCGTGACGCTCAGGATGACCGTACCCAACGGCACGTCCTCAAAGACAGATTTCTGCAACAGAAGGAGCGGGCAGGACTGGCTCAGCCCATGCTGTTCCAGCGGGCAGTAACTGAGGGCACAGGTGGCACCCAGGACTGGGCATAGCCACATTCCCAACAAGACGCTGGCATGAAGCACGTGGCAGGGTTGACCATCTCTTCCAAACGGTTTGAGCATAGGCAGAGGGAAGAGAAGGTGTCCCCAGAGAACCCCCAGGCAGCAGCCAGCCCCACACACAGTGTTTAACAGCAGAACCCGGCTCACCTGGTAGGATGGCTGGCTGAAGACAGGGTTGTTGTCATTGATGTCCACGATCTGGAGGTACACGGGGATCTCTGCGGATCTGCGGGGAGAGCCGTTGTCGGAGGCGCGGATGGTGAAGTTCAGCCACTGCACCTCCTCATAGTCCACTGTCTTGTTGGCCACAACCTTCCCTAGAGGATGGCAGACCCTGAAATGAGAAACCTGAGCCAGGTCACTGACCCGCCCCAGGTTCCCACCTCCCCAGACCACCAACCTGCCGAATGGTCTTCCAGACAGGCATAACCCTCCGGAGAGAGGTTCAGCAGCTCGTAGGTGATCTGCCCATTAGCGCCTTTGTCTGGGTCCACCGCTGAGATGGAGATGAGTGTGGTGCCCTGTGTGGCTCCCTCCAGGATCCTCTCAGTGAAATAGGTGACCCCGAAGGGGCGGAAGCGGGGTGTGTTGTCATTGACGTCCAAGACGTTGACTGTCAGCTTGGCTGTGGCCATGGTGGAGACCACAGCAGGAGAGAGGAAAAGGAGAACAAGTGAGAAAGAGAAGAGAAGGAAGGTTGGAAGGAAGGAGGGTAGCAAAGCCACAAGTGTGAAAGTCTAGGAGAGCCAGCTGGTGCTGGTTCATCAAGAAAAATTGCAATACTCCCCAAAGCCACTATGTCCTGGGCATGCTATGGGTGTCCTTGTGATGCAGTGTGACACCTACTCCTGATCTTTGTGTGCCGTCTCACACATGAGCCTGAATTTACCCACAGTGGGGTGGCAAGGTACAATAGGAATGGTAATGAAGAAATGAATGCCTCCTGCGGTAAGGTTATGGGCACACAGTCCTTTCCATACGCACTGGGATGTCTGGGACTTTCTCTAAAGGAGTCCTCAGGGGCTCCAAGGGTCCAGGACTGGTCCCACTGGAAATGTTGCTGGTTAGAATGGAGAGGAAGGTGGGACAGCTGCTGATCACCGAGAAGCTGCACTGGTGCCTGGGAAGGGTTGTGCCAGCCCCTGTCCCCACACTGCCAGGGGACAGCCCTTACCGTTGGGCACGCTGACTGAGCGGTCAATGACTTCACTAGCATTGTCATGGACAGAGATGGTGACCTCGTAGGTGGCCACTAGTTCACGGTTGAGGGGAGTTTTGATCTTCACAGCTCCTGGAAACCCCAAAAAGATGGATGTCATGGGCTGTGCCCGTGCCCCTGCCTGGGCAGGGAGGTGTGTACCAGCCAACTGCTGCATCCTGCACTGTGCTTGCTCTCCACACTGTGAATGAGGAAAACACTTGAGAGCTACAGGAAGAGACAGCAGCTCTCCCCCATGTCCTTCTTAACTTCCTGTTCCATGTGGCCTCAGGTGGTTCTGGTTGTGCATCCAAGTTTGGAAGAAGCTGCTGCTACTCCCCTGCACAACCCCATCCACCTGAGCTCAGTATCTTTAACAACCTTGTCCTGTGTCTTTTCCAACAAGTGCATTTTTCTTTTCTGGATCAGCGTTGTGCTTCCAAAAGAGGCTTGGGGAGATCCTGGCCCTCGTTCCCCAAAGGAGCCCACCACCTACCCTGGAGTGACCCCCTTGCTCCCCCAGGGAGGGTGCTTGGGTCCAGTCTGCCAAGGCTGAGCAGCCCCCGGCCTGCAACAGAGGCCATCTCTGCCAGTGGAGATGGGTGAGATGGAGGGAGGCCACGGGTGGCATGGAGACAGAAATGAGCACAGACACAGGGACAAACCTGGCAAGCTGAGAGCCAGGAAAGAAAGCAAAGTTAAGTAGTCAGACAGGGAAGAGAAGACAGGGCAAGGTAAGACAGGGCAGCTGGAGGAGGATAGCGGAGAGGTAGGAGAGGAACATCACCTCCCTGTACCTACCTTCAGGTAGAGAAGAAGAAGTAGAAGCAGAAATGAGGAGAGGGGTCCACACTGCCCACTCTGCCCTTCCCGCTCTCCTACCTGTCCTAAAATCCACTGTGAATGCTCCTTGCTGTTCGGGCACCAGTGCATCCGTGTCATCGCGGGCCACGATCCCCAGCAAGTAGTACTCCAGGCGAGGGTGGAGGTCCCTGTCGATGGCGGTCACCTCGGCCACCAGGGTGCCAGGGGGAGCTGACTCGGGGATGCTGACGGTCTGGATGGGGTTGATAAACTCGGGCCGGCAGTCGTTGACGTCGTCGATGATGATGCTGACAGTGGCGGTGCCCGAGAGCGCTGGGGTGCCCTGGTCCACGGCCACCACCATCAGCCGGTAGGCATCGCGCTCCTCCCGGTCGATGGTGATGTTGGCCACCCGGATCACCCCCGTGGTGGCATCGATCAGGAACCTGTCCTGGCCACCACCCTCGATGCGGTAGTCCAGCTGTTGGTTGAGGCCACTGTCAGCATCTGTGGCTGTCACCTGGAGGACGGAGAAACCTGGAAAGGTGGGACACAGCCCTCTCAAGAGAGGGTTGGAGGGCAGCGGTAACAAGCCCTTGGTCCCAAGGCAAACGCCATCAAACAACAGGGACAGCCTCAATTCCCAGATTTTCCCTTTGACCCTATCCTGGTCAACTGTGTCATTGGGAGCTGGATCTTCACAGACCCAAGGAGACACCCAGGTCACCCCATTTCCCACCCTCACATCCAGTCCTGACCTGGAGGGCTGTTCTCCAGCAGCCGCACCGTGATGGATGCTGGCTGGAAGACAGGGCGGTTGTCATTGTCATCCAGGATGGTCACGGCCAAGCTGGCAGTGCTGTTCAGCCCACCCACATCATGAGCCACCAGTGTGAATTCCAGGTGAGGGTCCAGCAAAGCCTCTCGGTCGATCACACCACCAGGCTTCACCAAAACCACACCTGGAGAAGGGGAAAAGCCTGGTGGCAGGCCACATGGGGACCTGGTGGCCCAGGGCTAGGGACAGACCATCTAAGCCACCCCACCTGTCTTGTTGTTAATAACAAACAGGTCCGGGGATGCCCTCAGGAGCTCATAGGTCACCACGGCATTGCTGCCCTGGTCAGCATCCAGAGCTAGGACAGGTGCATTGAGCATTGTGACCGGAGTCCCTGCATGAGATGACAAAACCATTAGGGAGGGGGGCAGTCCCCCAAAGGGCCCCCCTGTCCCCCTCCCACCCTGAGGACACATGAGGGACAGCAATGAATGGATGGAGGAGGTGACAGAGCTGGGCCTCGTGGGGTATGAGGCACTGGGGGGTGGCTGCTGCAGCCTTGCAGACCAACTCGTGAGGCCCAGGAGAGGTGGTGGAACATCCAGCTAAAAGCAAACAGACAGACACATCCATCAGAGGGGTGACACCAGCACCCTGCCACCCAGGGTGTCTCATGGAGGCACCCAAACCCTTTGCTTGAGATGTTGCTCAATGGCAAGACAGGATACCTCAGGTCGTGGAGCAGGGAGAAATTTAAATGGCAGGAAGGCAAAACAAAATAGTAAGAATAGTGTTTCTAGCTCTTTGTCTGAGAAATGTCTATCTGGACAGGCTGGACTCTTAAAAATCTCTAACCCCTTGGAGCAAGGCAGATGATGGAGAGATGGCAGCCCACCCTCTTCAGGGTACTGGGCACATGGGTGCCCTCAAGGCTGCCCCCAGGGCTCCTCTCAGCCCACGGGCACCTGCTGCAGGTGCCAGGAGGGGTTTCCACAAGCAACATGGACCAAAGCTATGGTCTCCTCAAGGTTGATCAAGGCACAAGCTCCTCAAACTCAGCATCCCTGTCCCACTGAACTGCAGTCCTTCCCTGCTCAATGTCCTGTCTCCTCCACCATGGCCAGGAGACACCTCCCCTCATCCAGCCCTGAAGGGTATGTCCAGGAGCCACATAAGGGAGTAAAGAGAGACCTACCAGGGGGTGAGTTCTCCATCACCTCAGCCTGGTAGGAGCTCTGGGTGAAGAGGGGGCGGTTGTCGTTCTCATCCGCTATGGAAATGACCAGCAGGTCAAAATCCTAAAGGAAAATTTGGACAAGAGGGTGATGACCATTACGTCCTTTCTTTGAGCTTGCCTTCGCCCTCTCCCACCACTAGTCAAAGCTGCATTCCCTGGACTGCCCTCAAAGGCGTGCAAAGGATGCTCCACTGTCACTGTGGTTGTCCAACTCTCTAGGCCAACACCATCCCAACTTCCATGGCATCTCCTGCTGTTGCATGGAGTCAACAAATGACTTTGGATCTGCCCTAGATCCTGCTGGTCCTGTTCTCTGCCGGGGATGGGGCTGTAGCCCCTTCCTTGCTATCCCCAGATGCGTTCTGGGGATGGGGATGCTACCAGAAACATGGTGGGTAAAGGAATTGCTTGTTTTGGTCATGGCAGGAACCCCTTTTCCCAGCCACCCTCCCGTCTGCCCCGCTGGAGGTCCCGGCAGTATCCATAATTACCCGCCTGGCATTGCGTATGTTCTCAGGGTTGTCCTTCACTGTGACGGTCAACCTGTACTCAGCCACCCGCTCTCTGTCCAGCGGGCGGTTCACGTACACAGTGCCGCTCTACCGGGGAAAAGCAAGAGAGAAAACACCATGTGGGATGTGAGGAATGCTTCCCCTAGGGCACTTCCTGCCAGGACAAGGATGTCAGACAGCACAGCTGGGTTCCCACCCTCCTTTATCCCAGCATCCCATCCCCGGGCCGGGCCGTACGGTGCTGTTGATGTAGAAGGCGTTCTCCATGTTCCCTGCTGTGATATCAAAGGTCAGGAGGGCGTTGGGGCCCTGGTCTGCATCGCGGGCGAGGATGCGGGTGACAAAGCTGGAGACAGCGGCGTTCTCGCTCAGGGTAAGGTTCATCGGCAGGTTCAGCAGCACCGGGTCGTTGTCGTTGATGTCCAGCACATGGACACCCACCACCATCTGCCAGGGAGAGAAGAAAGGTGGGCACGTGGCACATAATTCCATGCCTCCCATCCTTTCCTTGCACTCCCCAGGCAAGAAGTGGGCTTGCCCTACTCAGCCCAGTATGGAAAGGCCTAGGAGAAGGAGGTGGAGGGCACGAGGATGAAGCCAGAGACCAAAAAGGAAGGAACTGGGCATGGGGGACCCCCGTGCCAGCCTGGGGGACTCACAGTGGAGCTGAGGGGAGGCACGCCCCGGTCGCGGGCAGCGATGGTGAGGTTATAGAAGGGGATGTTCTCGCGGTCCAGCTCGGCGTCCTTCCGAACCCGCAGCTCTCCTTCCACTGGGGAGATGACAAATTCCCCTGCCGGAGACAGCGGGGCCCTGGCTCTCACCATGCTTTGGCTCTCCGAGGGAGTGGCTTGTTTGGGAATTGGGACACCGTGGCAGGTCTGGGGACAAACCCGTGCCCCATTATTGCAGATTATTGCAGGAGGGTTGTGACAGCTGGGGACTGAGCTGGATGCACTCCCAGGTAGCATCAGGATCAGGGGATGGGGTGAATGGCCAAATGAGAGGTGCCTGTCCCTGTTTTCTGGGCCTTTCTGAAAACGCCAACAGCCCCTCCCTGCCCTGGGATGGCTGGAGGAGGGTGGGCTACACCCACCATGGAGGGAGGGTGACCCCCAGGAGCCAAAGGGCTGTTCTGCTTGTTCTGGAAAAGCTTTGCAGTGGGGTCAGCTGAGAGATGGGAATGGGCTCCGCCTTCCATATTCCCTGGACCGAAATCTCCACTCCCTTCAACAAGGGACATCCAGATGTCCCCATGGCTAGGGATGGTCCCAGCTCCTCTGGCATCTGCACCACAGTTCTGGTGGAGCTGTGAGTGCTGGAGGGCAGCTTGGTCCCCTAACACCCTGCAAACCTCACAGGGACTCAGGGACGAAGCTCAGTTTCTGTACTTTGCTTTTATGCCTTTTTGATTTCCTTTCACCTTTACTGTTTAGCATATACTGGGGCCATCCCCCTTCCCTCCACAAGCCCCAACCACCCCCTGTCCCAGCACGAGCAGGTTAAGTTTCCTGTTGCTCAAAACAGGATTTCCTGGTGTTGATAGGCTGAGCTCGGTGGGAGGTTGGCTTTTCTGAAGCGCTTCCGTCCCACGCCCCCGCGAGCCAGGCTCTTCCATGTGGCAACCAGCAGGAGAGGCGATGCCCCTCACCCCTGGTGACAGGTGCCCCCGCTCACCCAGGGGGTCCCCGGCGACGATGCTGTATTCCACTTGTCCACTGGGTCCCGAGTCCCCGTCATGGGCCAGGAAAGTCCAGACGCGAGGGCCGGGCTGGCCCTCGGTGACATCGAAGGGACCCTCGTAGGGCCGTGGGAAGGTGGGACAGTTGTCGTTGATGTCATTGAGGTTCACCAGCACCTGTGGTCACCGTGAGAAGCATGAGGGGTGTGAGTGAGAGGACAGAGATGGAAGGAAAGGGAAGGAAAGACCACACCACAGGCCATGAGCATGGGAAACTGTGGATGGGTGACATGGCAAAATGCCTTGTGTATTTCTGGCTTTTCTGGTTCTCCAGACACCCAGCTCACAGCTCGGAGATTCAAACTCAGCTGTTCCTGGTCATGCCCATCCTACAGCCACACTACAGGACTCCACACTGTGAAACCTCTGGGCCACACACCATGGTGCAGAACTCAACACAAAAGCCCAGCGTCCTCCACATCCACATCCAAACAGGACAGACAAAACCACCGGCATCCACCTAATCTCTGCAGCCAGCTGCACACTGGCTCACTTCTTTTCCTCCAACATACTTAATACTTAATTAAATACCCAGGAATTAAATACTTAATTCCTAATGCTGAGCAAACTAAAGAATTGACAGGTTGCATCCTTGTTTCAACAAAACCATCTGTACCATCACTGGTGGTACAGGTGATTATGAGATAAAAACACTGTAAATGAGGAGTTTTCTGACCTCCTGGGTTGAGGAACAGTGAAATCCACCAGATGGGCATTTGTTGCTGATTAAATTTAATCTTTACAGAGAGTATATCCAAGTTTCTGCTCCATTTCCTAGCAGTGGCGAAAACAAACACTGGCACGCCTTATCAGGGTGATGGACTTCCCATCACTGGGGATCTCAAATAGTCCTCCTAAAATCTGTGTTTTCATACATTGCTGGCACAAACTCCTTGAGCAGTGGAGGGAGGGTGTTTCCTTCTTTCCTATCTTTCCTGGCTTCAGTGTCTGTTGCTGAAGGGGTTTCCAAGTTCATGTCTCAACTTGAGCCAAGTGCAGGGGAAGCTCTTCCTTTGCCTGCAGCACACGGCAGCTGCTGCCTTCACTGCTTGCAGTTAAACCCTGGGTCTGTCCTGGGCCAGGAAGTCAACCCCAGCAGAATCAGATGCCCCAACCTGAAGGCTTTCCCTTTGTCCAAGCATGGAGTCCCTCTGCCAGGCTTGTGGGGACAGATTTTATCCACAGAAATCTCCTGCACTGGATCTCCCCTTCAGTTTTTCTTTCCCCCACCTCCCTTCACACAATAGAATTTATCACCTTTTGGGGGATTACAGTACTTGTGGCTTGATATCACGGTGAGGTACAATGGTCCATGGCAATCAAGACAGAAGATTTAACCCATCCCTGCCACCTGCAGACCATCAAATCCACCTGGATGTGCTGTACAATTTGCTAAATTTTGTTTTTGGTCACAAAAATAATCAGTGTACTCAAATCCTGCAAAATATTTGCTTTGGATCTGCTTGCCTGCCCTCCCCAGTCTTTGAGAAATGCACTAAGTTCAGGTCACCATGGCCCAGAGAAAAGCAACATAAAAATGACTAGAGGCTTTAAATAACCTCCTTACAAGGGAAAGGGGAATTTTAAAAGCACATAAATAACAGGAAAAGATAAAGGTGAAATTAACGTTACAGTAATGCTTTACTACCTGCTGTCCCTTCAAGCAGGAAGGACCAAGAGGACATCACAAAATGCAACTTAAAAGGAGATCCAGGAATTCCTCCATGTCTTTGCAGGACCAGTTAACTGGGCTAATTAACTCAGAAGCCTCTCTTTGTGCGTGACCCTGTTTTGAAACGCCCTTGAGGGAGCAAAGTGACAGCAACTGGGCAAACTGGCCTCAGCTGGCAAAAGCAACTGGTGACTGCTGGGAAGGAGATGTGAAACTGCTCAGCAAGTGGGAACTCCTTGACCCCAGAGAAGCCACAGTGTCGCAACCCCCCCTCCCCGTCAGCTCCTTACTGTGGCGGTCGATGTCAGCCGGCGCGAGGCGATGGGGCACTGGTCGGTGGCCGTGATGATCAAGGTGTAGCGCCCGTGGCTGATCTCATAGTCCAGCTCCTTCACTGTACGGATCTCCCCCTGCAAGGACAGGGGAGAGCAGCTGGGAGTGAAGGGAGCGGGGCAGGGATGCGTCCAGAATGGGGCCGGTGTTCTGTACTGACCGTGGCGTTGTCGATGTGGAAGGTGCCCAAGATGTTGCCTTCGGTGATGGCGTAGGCCACCGTGCCGTTGGGTCCCTCATCCTGATCCAAGGCCTGCACGGTGACCAGGGTGGCATTGAGTGTGGAGGGACCTTCATCGAGGGTCACCTCGTAGAGCTGCTGCCGGAAGGCGGGAGCATTGTCGTTCTCGTCCAGGATGGTGACGTACACCGTGGTGGTGGCCTGCGGGACACGGGACATGGCATTAAGCACTGTGGAGGCATTTGCTGGGCTGTCTCTGGAGCTGGATCTGCCAAGGTCAATGATCAACATGGGCTCAACACTGCCAAGAGACACAGAGTGCAGGGCTCCAAATGAAATGAGCCGTGGCTTCAGACGCACTTCCAGGTAATGGCTGGGTGAGATAAAAGTACTGAGATTAAATCACATCCTTGTCCCCAAGCAAAGTGTGTCTCTATGGGATCCCTCCTCTTTTCATGGTTTACCATTGCTGGCAGCACCAGGGAGCAGCCCACGGCACAGGGAAAACCGGACACTGAACCGCACTGTGCCTCACTGCCTTTGGAGGAGGCGTGTGTGAGTCCTTGCTGTGCCACTGGGGACACCTTGATTGTTACTAAGTGTGGCAATATGGATGGAAAACACGTGGAGATGACGCTGCCATGGCTCAGGGGAGGAACAAAACTGAGCATCTTGAATAACTGGACTGACCTTCCGTGGTCCCACCACCTCCCTGTTGGCCAACATGTCACTACTGGTCAGGCTCAGCTGGATCGGAGCCTCTTCCAGCTAGCCCTGGCCCTGCAGGAGCAGCTGGATGTCCTGGCTGTCACCTGGGGATGGGGAGGTGACAATGGCACACCATTCTGCCTAAGGGCTCAGCACCAAGGTGGGGGCTTGGGACAATAAACCATTTCTTGGGGTGTTTGGACTTCGTGCCTACACCTTTCCCCAGCAACAAATATCTTCCAGCTAGCCAGCCAAGGGTTGCATTTTTTTGGCAGGAGCATCACAGCCGTGTTTGCTGTAAAAACCACAATGCCACACGGTAATTAGGTACTTTTCTATTTCCCTGCGCACTCCGGATTCAGAGCAGGCAAGCAGCAAAGTTTCCTGCAGCTTGCAAAACTCCTCGTGTCTCTGGGCACCACTTTCCAGGGAAGGCTGACTGGAAATGAGGCAGCTCTCAGCTGCAGCCAGAGATTTTGTTGATGCCTTTGGAATTTGAAGAGAAGTTCCAGGAGGAATTATGCGTCAGACCACGGGGCTGCTTTGCTATTTCAGGACAGAGTGTAAATGGGCTGTAGGACGGGTATGCTTTGCTCCCGTTTTTTTGGGGGGGAAAAATTCCCTTTTCCAAGCGGGCGTTGCTCTGAGTAGCCCTTCCCTGTACCTGCCGCCCGTTCAATCCCTGGAGAGCTTCTGCCTCTTTAATCCTCACAAACAAGGGAAAAACAGTAATTGCGAGCAGAGTTACAACCCGGCCCAAGGAAATGGATGGAGGCCAGCACCCGCAAGTCCCTTGGCACGGCGAGCATCCTCCTTAGCACCCCAAAAACGCACGCAGGGGGGACCAGCTGGCTCTAAGCGAGGCTATAAGGGAAGAAACCCCGCAGAGGCACCCACTGCCCGAAGGAGATGGGGTCCGAAGCCATCCCCACCCGCGGGTGTCCCCGCCCGCAGCTCCCTGCAGCCTCTCACCTCCGGGGGGTGCTCGGCGTTCTCCGCTGCGCTGCGCGAATCGCAATGAAATTTCCTGTGTGTGCAAGTCCGGCTGTCGCTGCGGGGCTGCTCAGAGCGTGCGGTGGCTCCGCAGAGGCCACCTCGGTCACCCCGGTCCCCCTGCCACCATGGGGACAGCGAATCCCCGAACCGGGCTGCTCCTGGCTGCGCTCTGCCTGCTCGCCTCCCGCGGTAAGCTCCAGCTTTCCTTTCCTCCCTGCTCGGAGAAACTCTCCTCACTTGGGGCACCGCGCTCGCCTGCCCGGGGCTCTGCTTCGGCACAAGGAGTCTGGGGTGTTTGAGGCATTATTCGCTCTCCTGCCCTATGGTTTTGGTGTGTGGGGGATCGACCCAGTGTTTCACACTGTGCTGGCTGTGCTGGGGTAAAGGGGCCACGGTGGAACTGCTGTTCTAAAACTCTGAGAACTGTTTCTGTTTGTTTGGTTGGTTGGTTGTTTTTTTCTTTCTTCCTCTGCTTTGATCTAACATGTGGAAGGAAAGCAGCCCCTTGTCCCCGCCAGCCTCCCGCTGGAGACCCCGGGCTGGAAAAGCTGCTCCGTTCCCGCACGGCACTTTTCCCTGGCACGGCGGGGGTCCCCGGCTGTGCCACGGTGAGAAGACCCTTCCAGCAGCCCTGGGGAGCGGAGAGAGGGGGTCTGTGCGAGCGGGGCTGGGATGCCCTCTCTAAGGATGCTGCTCTCTGCCGGGATGTGCTGGGCAGCTCCAGCTGGGCAACCTGGCTGGGCTGGCTGTCTGCTTATCAGGGGGATGTTTTGGGAGGGGGCTGCTTCATGCCTGACCCCGCACCAGCCCTGGCAAGGCAGCGTTTCCGTCCGGGGGTCCGGGGTGTGTGAACAGTGAAACAGGGGCGGTGGAATTAAAACAGCGGTTCCACTGTGGGCGATGACTCCGAGAAGGAAGCTGGGAAGGACCGTGCTCCCTCCCTGCCCTGTGCAGGCGGAGGATGAGCATCGGGCTTGGCTTCACCCTCTCTCCCGGGACAAAGTGACTGCCTCCACGATTTCTGCCAACTCTTCTCCAGGAAGAAAAGATGCCCGAAGGTGCGCCACTGCAAGGCTGGTGTGGGTTGAACTGTTTTTTTGCTTCTCATCCGAGTCTCGGCAACAGGGAGCAATTCCCAACATCTCCACGGGGATTTGAATGATTTCATTTGTGCATCTGAACTTCAGGCCTTCTGCAATGCAACAAGCTCGGATGCTGATGTTCAGCGTGAGGCTGGTGCCAGAGGAACTGAGCTTTGCGCAACCCTGTGCCTGCCAAAACTTTCTGACCACTCCCTGGGCTAATTTTAGCAGGGATTGATGGAGAAGTAGCCCTTGGAGACATCCAGCTTGGGGATGCTGGCAGCAAGGTGGATGGGGAAGGATGGTAGCTTAAAGGATGGTAACCTAAAGGATGGTAGCTGAGCTGGGCTTTCCAAAATCGCATCCCAAGTGCTGTCCCCGAGCTAGACAGCTGGAAGAGGAACAAGGCAGGACCCTCCAAGGCTGCTCCCTCCACTGCCTGGATGATGGGTACTCCCACTGCTGGAAAGCCATTTGGTCCCTGGGGTGCAGGAGATGAGGGCTGTTAACATGTCTCGGGCATCTTCAGCAAGTTTTTTCTCTCCTCTTTCTTTCGTGCTCGAGGTACTTCTGCAGAGCTACGGATGCCCCTATACATCTCACCTGGCTGATAACTCTGAGGCATAATCACAGCACAGTGACGATGGGGGTCAGGGCACTTTGATGTGAGCCTCTTACAAGAGCTCCCAGAAGAGGAAGAATGCAGAGCTTCTTGCTCCACTTCTGTCTCCAGCAGCCCCTCCTCTGCAGCAGGTGAGCCCCTCCAAAGGCTCCATCCCCTGATTCCCCCCAGATTTCCTCAGACTGGAAAGAGGTGGCCCAATGTGGAAATCACTTCTGCCAAGCACAGGAGTGCAGATCAAACACCTGCTTGCCAGGGCTGGGGACCAAACATAGGAGAAGAAGCCAGGAGAGGCTTTTGGTCACTGACCCAGAATTTGGTGTGAAATCCTGATTTATTTAAGCTGTTGGTCTGCCAAGCAGCACAGGTTTCTGCACCTTTTTGTGTCTCTGTTTTGTCTGAAAGCAGAGTTCCCAGGTGTCAAGAGGCTGATGCCAGGAAGCACTGGGATGTACCAACACTGCACTGGACTCTGCCCCGCATGGATGTAATGCCACTGCTTGGAGATGTAGCTACTGAGGTGACAAAGAGGAAAAGGGGCACTTTTGGCACCTGCTTGAGACCTCCACTGTCTTTACCAGATGGTGACAAGACAACAGCTCTCAGCTCAGCCCTCAACTGGTCCAACCAGCTGGAGATGCGCAGAGATGAGCATCTGGCTTTATTTTGGCATTTGCCAGCAGCTCTGACTTCAAAGGGAATGGTTTGACTGGGGTGTGGAAAGAGCCAAGCCTGAGTTCTGGGCACGGAAGAAGCTCAGGAGATTAAAGATCCATGGGCTTTAGTATTAAGACACCACCAGGAGATGTTTCCTCTGGGCTCCATCTGGCATCCAGCATGTGTTTGAAGGCTCAGTGCATCTTGGGGAGGGAGCACCAACTGCCCTGGCACTGCTCTGGGCTGTATCGTGCTTTGCCAGCTGCTTTCTCCTCCACTCCAAGGCTTTGGAGAGCCTTCCCCTGCTCTGGAGAAGGGAGGGAAGCCTGTAATGCTGAAGGTTGCACACATGGTAACCTCTGCCCCTCCCTGAAAGCGTGGGCTGTGCTGACTTTCCATCCAGACGGTTCCCATCAAGCTCTGGAGGCGGAGGCTGGATGGTTCAGCAAGGCAGGGCTTCGCAAACCGTGTGGGGATGAGCAGGACTTCACTTGAGAAGGGGGGTGTGGAAAACAAAAGACTCCTGCAGATACTTTTGGAAGGTGTTGGTAGTGTGGCTTCCTCCAATAGAGCCCTGGCTTCCCTTCCTGTGGCTCCCAGGAGACCGCCGATGTGAATGGGGCACTTCCCCTTGCAGCAGGTATTGAGAAACACAGCTGAGGTTGCCTTTTGTGCTCAGTGTTTTGGCAAGGAGCTGGGGGACCTGCTCTGCTGCCTGCCAGAACCCATCCAGCCCGGCTGTGCATCCTGGCCCCAGCAGCACCCGAGGATAAGGAGAAGCCAGGGCTTGAAAACGAGACTGAGCTCAGGCCACGCAAACCCCTGGCCCAGAGCAGCTCTGGGGACGTGCTGCTGCACGTGCTGTGGTGAGCAGGAAGCAATCAGCCCGAGTGGTCAGGCAAGGTTCACGCCATCCCTGGCTCTCTCTGGGGACTCCTTGGCACTGTGGGCTCCAGAGCAGGGAGTGCAATGTGGCTGATCTCCTTCCCAAAGCCTCCCTCTCCCTGCACAGCACCCTCGGGCAGGGACTCTGGGGGCTTCACGGCCGCTCTTGCACCATCACCTGAGAGCCAGAGATAACCACAAAGGGTGGAAGGAGCGTTTCTGGTTTCACTCTCTGCAGCAGAGCCCTGGGCTAGGCAGGTGGCACAGTGACTCTGCTCCCAGGAGGAGGATGCTCTCTGGGTGGCCCAGCAGTGGCCCAGCAGTGGCCCAGCAGTGGCCCAGCAGTGGGGATGGTTGGTTGCTTGCGGGCAGGCACATCACGCCCTGCCTGTGATCGACGCCCTCTCGACAAAGCAAGCGAAAAACCTCAAAGCAAAATGCGACGGAGCTGATGGAACAACAGGAAGTTACGAAAATAAAAAGAAAAGCCAACAAAACCCATCTCATCCTTGTAGCATCTTCTCTGCTGCCAACCAGCCCCAGAAGCCTCTTTTCCACAGTAATTTAAAGTAAATAAACCCAGAATCTGCTTTCTGTCCAGCTTTCAAAGTGACAAGACTTCTGCAAACATGAAAGAGGGGGTCTGACAGGGTCAGAGCACCAAAACCTCTCCTGTCTTTGCACTTTTCCCTCCCTGATCCAGCAGTACCCCCACCCATGTACTGGGGAAAGACCAGCAATTCTGTAGTGTGCCCCTTGCTCCTGCTCGTGCCACGCCTCCTGCCCACGTTCCAGAACTTCTTTCTGAAAATTATTTTCATTTTCCAGCGGCTCCTCACTGTCAGCATCAGCCAGTTCCCCCTTTTCTTTCCTGGGGGCAGAAAAACAAAGAGGGTGGGGCCTGCTCCTCACCTCATCTAGGGGAGAAGGGGGGCCAGTGCTCCTCCTAGAACTTTTCTGTTTGTTTTTGCTCCTTTTATTTTATTTTTTTTTGCAGCTGGCCCAGCAGTGCTTGTGTTTCCTCCTTCACAAGTCATAGCCCTGCTGCCTTGGTTCTCCTCTCATCCTCCTTTGCCTTCCTGCCCCAGAGAAGTTTCTGCCTTCCTGCTGCTGATGCTTATTTGTATTTAAAGCATGTCCCTCCTGCAGAGTTGATTTCTAGGGTGAAGCTGTGCTCCCAGCCCCGCTATAAAATCCTGGAACAACCTGGGTTAGAAGGGAGTTCAAGATCACGTAGTTTCAACACTTTCCACTATCCCAGGCTGTTCAGAGCACCGTCCAGCCTGGCCTTGGACACTTGCAGGGATGGGGCAGCCACAGCTCCTCTGGGCAACCTGTGCCAGAGCATCCCCACCCTTTGCCAACACTGGTGGTGGGTTTGCAGTGCTCGTTTGGGCAGTTTTGCTGCAAACTCAAAGCAAACCAGGCTGTGACTCTTCTCCCTGGCAGGAGGAAGGGCAGCAGCTTTCCTGATCACCACCCCGTACTCGCTGTGCGTGTGCCCCGAGGGCCAGAACGTGACCCTGACCTGCCGGATCAGCGGCGCCCTGGCCGAGCGCCACGACCTGCTCTACAAAACCTGGTACTTCAGCAGCACGGGCGACCAGAGCTGCTCTGACAAGAGACACATCCGCAATGTCACCGAGAAGGAGCTGCACCACGACTTCACCAGGCACCACGAGCCGCCGGGCAACAGGTCCCAAAAATCCCCCCTTGGGCGGCAAAGCGCCCACCATGGCGTGGAGTTTGTGCCTGACCACCACGGTGCCTTCCACATCGTGGTGATGAACTTGACGCTGCAGGACAGCGGGAATTACTGCTGCTATGCCGTGGAGGTCAGGAGGGAAGCTCACAGCAAGCCCCACACCAAGCAGGTGGCTCACGGCTTCGTGGAGCTGCAGATCCAGCCAGGTGAGTGGGGGGGGGGGGGGGGGGGAGGGCTGACAGCTCTGAATCTGTGCCAGGGCACGGTGCCAGGGAAGGGGATGCAGCACTGGGGCTGGGAAGTCAACTTCTCTGACTTCTTCTGTTCCAGAAGTCAAAGAGCAGCAGATGTTGAAAGTTTGAATTACAACTAGGGAGAGATGAAATATTGAAAAAAAAAATCTTAGCAACTCAAGAGGCTGGAATGCAATAAAATCCATGGTACATAGTTCCACTGATCTTCTTCAACCTCCTTCTGGCAGAGAGGAAAACAAGCCTCAACTTAAAAGGAGTTGGCTGGTGGTGCAAGCCTGAGTGAAGGCTCACAGATAACCTTGGGACAGCAGCCCAGAGGGAGAGGCATGAGGGAGGGGAAGGTACCTCCTGAGCCTGATTTGCAGCATTAAATAACTTTTCTTTTAGACAGAAAAAAAAGAGGCTGCACAGTCAGCGATGGGTCCTGCTGCCATGGCCAAAGCAGCAGGGATTTCAGTGAACACTTCTCAGGATTAAACCTCTGCTTTGGGTTGCTCTGGGATGATGTTCTCAGTACCAGGGAGAAAAGGCAAGGACAGCCAGCAGGTTGGGAGTTCTGTGGGAATTCTGAGTGAATCCTGAACTTTTCTGTTCTCTTCTGCAGGCAAAGGAGGGCTTCAAAACTGCACATTTCACACTGCCACTGGCAAAGGTAAAGGGAAAAACCCCTTTTTCCAACGTGCTGCTCGCCATCCTGGCCCACACATTCCCTAGGGATCACTGCCAGCACACCAGTGCTCACACACAACCTCACAGCCAGGTGTTGGGAGGGTGGTTTCCAATGCTGTTCCAATGCTGAGCCTTCTTTAGCCCATCCCCTGGCCATGGCTGTCCTGAAGCCCATGACGATCATTCACCCTGTTGTTCTAAAGCACCTGAGCCCCCTCCCAAAACAGGGATTTAGCAGCCACTGCCACGAGCAGATGGGAAGGGACAGAAAGGTTCAAGAGTTGCAGGAACCTCTTGCAACAACCTGAACCTGGGCCACCTCTGCCTTGAGCAGGGGAAACCCAAATCTTGCTTGAGTGCTCAGACAATGTGGGGCTCCCCCAGAGCTTTGTCTAGATATGGACATGTCCACATTCCACCGTGCAGCTGGTTCCTTGCTGGGTTGCTCTGTCTGTCCCCCTTTTCTGGCTCCTAAATGGGCATATTTGGCTAAAATTATTTTGCAGCATGCCCAGACAAGGGAAGCAGCTCCTGGTCCCCATGAGCAGTCCTTTCTTGTCCCTAACCTTCAGTCTCAAGTGCTGGGACACCCTGCCCTGTCAGGAAAAAAGAGGAAAATGTCCCCTCCTAAAACACAGACACACAGGGCAAGAAGCTGCTTCCTCAGATGGAGGCGCAGGAGAGGATCTGAACCTGCCCTTGATTTAAGCCCTCAGCCTCACCATGAGCCATCCTACAAGGACCTTGGTGGCCACAGATGTGCCTGCAGGCTGCCAGCCATTCCGGGAGCCTCTGTGGGTGACATTCTCCAGTGGCACATTAATTAGCAGAGGCTGTGGGTGACAAGCCCTTTGATGCCCGAACACTTTGAGGCTGGCAGTGGGTCAGAGTCAGTGCTCCAAAGTTACTGGGAGCCTTTATCAGGGCTTCTTTCATATCTAGATGACCAAAAACCTTGGGATATCCTGCATCAGTGAAGGACTTTGGTCAGGCTTCCAACAGAATTGCTCAGAGCTTATCTCCACAGCTGGCAAAGCATCCCAGTGTGCATCCCATGTGTGTGGGAGCCACATTGCATCAGCTCTGAGCCAACACAGGGCTGCCCCGTGCTGGATTTAATGATCTTTAAGGTCTCTTCCATCCTAAACAACCCCATGATTTTGGCTTGGGGAAGCCAAGCAAAGGGGAGGTGAACCGGAGGGTTCATCTCTGTGCTCTTCTGTTGCAGATATCACGGCTGCTGCGCTGGCCACGGGCGCCTGCATTGTGGGCATCCTCTGCCTGCCCCTCATCCTGCTCCTCATTTACAAGCAGAGACAAGCTGCCAGCAGCAGACGTATGTACCGGGACACCCAGCTCATCTCCTGGGCCGTGCCAGCCTGTCAAGGCTGGATGGGATGTGCCCCACTGGGATCAGCTGCTGTGGCTGCCCCAGGTCCCACGGGTGTGGTGTGAGGTGGCCCAAAGACAGGTCCTCCCTGCCAGGTGCCTCCTGCAGAGCTGTCCTGAGAGGGACCAGGCATGCCTGCAGGCTGCTGGTATGGCATAGGAGGGCACTGAGACTGTGAGGATGCTCCCTGCTGAGCCCTTCCCTCCACATCCACTGTGAGAGCCTTCTCATTTACTCATCCCTCCCTCCACTGCACGCCTGAAATAGAAGCGTTGCCTTCTAAGTGACTGCAAAGCATTATTTGCACTTTTTCTCACCCTCCTCTTAAAAAATACATTTAAAAAGACCCCTGACATGTCTATGGCCATAGGACTGCAGCAAGCCAGGTCTCCCCTCTACTTTCCCAGCCCCGGAATCCCAGGCTGTGCTGAGGCATAGCAGGCTGCCAGCTCCTGCCTGTGCTTGGCTCCCAGAGATTTCAGTAATTAAGCGGAAAGGGGCACCACCTTAACTGGCAGAGGCATTTCATCAGCCCTTGGGCAAGAGGGGGCCCTGTGGTTTTCTTCTCCCAGCTTGGTGGGTGGCTGTGTGGCCCCTGAGGAGACCTTTGGAGAAGTGGTTTGTGCAGCAGCAGCGGGCACAGTGCCAGCCATGAGAATGGGAACTGTGGCTTTCAACAGTGCTAAATGGGTGCCATCCCCTTCAGGCACCCATTTAGCAGTGCTTGGGCTGCAGTTCCCATCTCCATCTGCAAAGCATCACCCAGATGCTCCTTCACCCCAGAGGGCAGTCAAAATCCAGGGGGAGGTTGCCCTCTCAGATATCATGGACCAGGTTGTTTCCACAGAGCACTTTTCTTTGGCACAGTTAGGGCCAAAACTCGATCATCTGAGCTCAGGCATCCAGCAGAGCCCAGTGACATGGGCTGTGGGATCTGCTGCAGCAAAGGGGTTAAGGGAATACCTAACACCAGTCAAGCAGGGGCAGCCAAGTGTTTGCAGATGATGTTTGCAGAGCCCCAGGAGGGTGGTGGCTGCATCTGGGCACGAGTGGACTGCAGCTGCACCTCACTTCACCCCACGCCTCCTGAAGTGTCTCATCCCCTTCTTTGAGTGTCAGTCTGGGAGGAAGCTGGGCTGGGGAGTGGAGAAGGTGGGAGAAGGCAGGGATGAACAGGAGAAGGTGCACAGAGGGATGCGCAGAGACACCAGAACAGCACAGGCAGTGGGTCTGGGTCTGATGCTGGGCTTTGTGCTGCCAGCACTCATCCCAAATGTTTTGTCTTTGGCAGGTGCCCACGAGCTTGTCAGGATGGATAGGTAAGGAAACCCACATTCTGCCCTTGCAGCCTGCACTCCAAACCCTGCAGAAATCTTGTCCTCTCCTCCTTCCCCTTGAAGCTGGCACAGATCCTCAGCCCAGCATAGTGAAAGTGGTGCAAGTGTCACCCACGCCCTGAGCCCGAGCCCTTTCTGGGAAATCACTGTTTCTCTTCCCTATCTCCATATGGGAAGTGTATCCTTCCGTTTTTCAAGGGCCTGTGTCTCCCTGCACCCCAAGAAGAGCCTGGAACCACTTTGGCTAAACCTTCCCCCCTGCATTGGGCTCCCCACTTGCTCTCAGCTGAGGTATCACTGCCTGAACCTGCTCCCTGCCCTGCTTGCCTGTTCCCAGTGCTCAGCCAAACTTCTGCTACCAGCGAAAAGAGAGCAAAATGTACCTGAATCTAGCTAGTTACAAGGTCTTTTAAAGCCAAACAGTCCAATAAAGAGCTAACACCTATATTATTTATACTTTTGACCCAATAACCAAACACCCATGACCCTCAGTACAGCACTAACTATCCAACCAAAAAACTACTACGTGAAACTAGAAAGAGGGAGGAAGGAGACAGAAAGAGAGAATGCCCAAGAACCTCCATCTTGTCCCATACCTATTACTATATTCTAGAAGTCCCAAATTCCAAATCCCTCACCATGTGAAATTACACACTTCTATTCTAACTACACACCAGTGATTCTAACCCCATCACTCAAATTTGGAAGCCTTCTCCAAGGCCTCAAGTCAAGAGCAATGTTCTCCTGGGCATCAGTGTCAGAAAGCACAGAAAGCTCAAAACTCCCAGGCCTTCTGGGTTCCAACAAAAGGGTTTTTTAAAACAGGCAGATAAAATAAAATTAAAACGCTTCTCCTGTCCCACAGCAGCGCTCAGGGCATCGAAAACCCCGTGTTTGAGGCGGTGCCAGCGGTGGGCACGGAGCCCCGGCCCCGGCCCCAGCTGTCCTACGTGGCCAGCAGGCTGCCCTCGGAGTCTGGCCGGCACCTGCTCTCGGAGCCCAGCACCCCCCTGTCCCCCCCTGGCCCCGGGGATTGCTTCTTCCCCACCCTGGGTGAGTGACTGGCCATGCTGAGCCCCTCTGGAGACCGTGGGAGGGGTGGGAAGGAAAGGGGAAGGTGGGGGGTTAAATATCAGCGGCACACTTGGGGTTGTGTGGGAAGATGGGAAGGACCTAAACTCTCTGTTTTCCACGCAAAAGCAGAGTTCTGCTTCACTTCCTGGAATAATATCCCTTCGCTGTAAGCTGGGCTAATATCCCTGCTCTGCCCTTTTCCAGATCCTGTTCCCGACTCACCAAATTCCTTGAAAGCCTAAAGACTCCAGAGGAAACCACAGATCCTGCAGACCACGCTGTGCTCACCAAGACAACAGCCCCAGGAGGGTGGCAGGGCCAGGGCCAGCAATGCCTTAGGAAATGAGGCTGTGTGCAGCATCCCTGCCCTTGTCTCCCATCCTGCCACTGCTCTGGGACTGGAAGTGAACCTCTCTTGCTCGGATTTCAATTTTTAACTACCTGTTTCCATGGAGAAGTGCATGGCTCTGTACTGCTCACATTTTACAGACTAGCTGAAAATTGAGGATGTAGGGATGATGGAAGGATGTCCTGCACCTGCAGACTTCCCTGAGGATTAACTTATTGCCAGGGTCTAAGCTCTGCAACATCAACACGTTTCTGGATCCTTGACTGAACATCCCCTCTGGGAGTGGATGGTAAAATATTTTATTCAGCATGGAACAAAACCGGATTACCAGCCAACCTCGTACTACCTTTTTCTTTGCAAAACAGGAAGGGGAGAGGCTCCCTGCTGCCACAAGAGCCTTCTTTCCTTACCAGCCTTCTGAAATGGCCATGGACTTGTGATGCTGCTGCCTTTTCAGCAGGACACATGTTGGGAGGAGCCTTATTTCTGCTGCGGTTTTATCCTTGGCTTGGGATCAGGGCAATTTATCTTTCTGTTTGTTTCATTATCAGCGCTGATTAAAAGGAAAAAAAGGATGTTTATGGTTTTGTTTTTTGCTTTTTAATTTTTTTTAAATGCCTATCAATTAGGAAGTTCATCTGGAGGGTGTTGAGAGGTGGAGGTATGGGGGGCACAGTGGGAAATGCTAAGTATGACTTCTCCTTGCCCTCCTGGGGCCAGCATGATCAGAGCAGAGCAGCCAGCACTGGGGCCACTGTGAGAGGACTCTCTGGTGCCCTGGGGACGTGGGTGCTCATGCAGCATCTGAACAGAACATCTGGCATTGTTATCCAAGAGAAACTACAGCTCCCGTGTGACTCAGCCGCGGTGAGGATTTCAAACCTTGTGGCAGACACTGTTACTCAGAGTGCGTTTGTTTCGGTGGTTTTTTTTTTTTTTTTTTTTTATCTTGTTTCTCTTTTTGTTGTAAGGTGGGTAAAAAATGGCCACAAGACAAACATAAACATTAGCCATAGCAAAACAGAGTCAGATCTGAGCAGGCAGTGTGACCAGGCAGAGCATCCCTGGCAGCACACGAATTTCCACACCACACGGCTGGAAGGAACAGTGTTTGCCTCTGGGATGGGCTGCTGCAGGATTTGATTAATCCAGCGTTGGCTTCAGCAATATCACCTTCAAGGTGGCTCAGGGATGAAGGAGAAGCCATCACCCACATCCCCATACACCACAGGTGGAACTTCCTGAACACAGGACTTGTGTTTTATTGCCACCCATGGCTCAGCCCCGTCCTGGCTCTGCTGGGGAATCCAACACCTGGTGCCTCCAGCACTTCCTTCTCCCTGTCTCAGCAGTTCCAGCTGGAAAGGCATGCCAGGATTTTGCCTGCCTGCAGGTCTTAACGGCTTTGAAACCCTCTCCAAGTCACTCTGTTCCCTAAAAAATGCACTGTTTGATGACAGAACGAAACTTTGTTGGAAACAGGTTTTGTGAATCCCATTTTTTGGAATACCCAGTGCTGATGCAGAGCTAAGCTCTCTGCCAGAGGCTCTGGTGTGGCATGTTGGGGCTCTGAGTGGCATCAGTTTTCCCTCCAGAAGGAAAACTAAAGATTTCTAGGAAAGAGAAGAAATGGCTTCCATACATTCTGCAGCAAGAGTCCTGGCACAGGGGTGCTGGCCCCCACTACCATGGAGAAGATGACATAGATGCCCGTGGTGGAGATGACCCAGCTGCAAGATCAACATCTGGGCAGCGAGGATCCACCCTGCCTTGCTGGAGCCACTAGTGCTTGGGGCTGTGGGTGCCAGCAGGATCCCAGTATCCCAGTGCAGAGGGGTGCTGCAACTCCCCTGGGTAGACTTCCAGATGCTGCAGGAAGCATCCTGACCACTCCAGAGCAGGGCCAGCCCTTGGGGAGGTGCAGCTGCTAGCTTGCCCCAGGGTCAGACAATCTGCAATTGTCCTGCAATTCCCACACACCTTCTAGTTACAGCTCACCAGCTTGGGAATGTTTTGGGTTATTTTTCTCCTGCAATGTTTTTTTTTAAAATGAAAATATTTTCCTTTTATCAGCAGCATTTTATCCTTTTGTTCCTGCATTTCCAGCTCCCAAGTGATTCCTCTCAGCCAGTCTTCCCTGCTCCCTTGCTCTCCTGGGTATCCCATACCACCACTTCCAAGTGAGGACTTCCCAGTCCTCTCTCAGCTCTGTCTCCTCTGCCTGTCCCACACAGAGGAGGCCAAACCTTGAAACCCATGGATGGATGTACAAATTACAAACAATGAACCCCTTCTTTGCATTGTTGCATCAGCCTGTAACTCCCTGTGAAAGCAGAGTTTCTGGCAGGCAGCAAGCCCCTGACAGACATCATTTCTCCATCATTTCTCCACCCAGGCATGAGGCCAGCAAGCACCCAGCAACACGCCCGAAAGCCTTTCACAAGACCTGAGTGTCCTCAAGCTCTGCAAAGGGCCCAAACTCTCCAGTCCCTGCTCAGGAATTGGGTCACTGGGCACTTTGTGCTGCTGGGATTTGGGTCCTTGCTGCTGGCATAACGTGTGCTCGTGACGTGGTAGGCGCAGAGCAGAGCCTCTGGGGGCAGGCAGGGATGCTGGGACACCACCCTGGCAGCGATAGATAAGCTGTGCCACTTGTCCTGGCTGGCACTGGGAAGGGAAGAGGCCATTGCCATGGCAATGGGATTTGCCAGCTCAGCACACGGCATTCCTCAGTGATGCTCCCACAGTGGTGGGGACAAGGAGGAGCTGGTGGCATCGTGCGCTGCAGTCACACGAAACTGCCTTTTCTCACTCTGGAGGAAGAGACTTACCTAAGGTTTAAGCCTCAGTGACAACACAACTAATAGAAAATATGGTGATTCAGAAGCTGGAGTGTGAACCAGGCGGGCGGGAGGTGAGAGCACAAAGCCTGAAGTGAGAATCACAGCCACAGTTTGCACTGCTGGCTGTGACCTGTTTCATCAAAATGTGGAGCAGGGCTTTGCAGACAGAGCTCTGTTGGCAGAGCAGAGAGGTGAGAGATAGGAGGTGGAGGTGGGGGACAGGAAGGATGGCAGAGCATCACACAAGGTGTCAGCCTGTCTCACCATCTGTGTCCGTGGGTGCTCTCTCACCTCTCTACAGAGATGTGGGCTTAGAAGGGACTCAGAGCTGGGAAATGCCCCGTGTGGTATTTGCTTTTCTGACTCTCCCGTGCCAGAGTCATCCTCAGAGGCACAAACAATGAACCAAGCAAGACAGTCACTTCCCCAAACCACGGATGATGGGTGGGGTCTCATATCAATTTCAATATAATTGAATCATTCTCGTATCAATATCATTTCAGTTTGAGGCCATTCCGCCTTGTCCCAGCACTCCAAAATCACCAGAGCTCTTCTCATCAACGAGGACCACAGCAGGCACACGTGTCAATGGTGAATGGACCTGTGGTTGAGCTGCTGCTCTGGCCACTCCCAGTGCTGAGATGGGGGGGCAGTGTCTGCAGCCCTTCCAGACCCAGCACCCAGAGAGCCTGCCAGCAGGGCAGCAGCAGCCAGCACACTTCCCCATGGGGATGCTAATATATTTTTGCATTTGGAGGTGGGAGATAAGGACTACGAGGGAGGCTCCTGCAGGACCAGGCATCGAAGGAGACTCTGAACCAAATCTGTGCACAGCAGGTTTGGACCCCGAGTCACCGACACGCTGCATCCTGTGCCTTTTCTCCCCTTTCACACTCAGTGCCACAGCGCCGAGTGCCCGTCCTGCCCCCGAAAGTCCCGTTGTGGTGGCTCACCGACAGGGAGGGGTTGCCCTCGTCCTCCACGGTGACCACGAGGCTGTAGAAGCTCTGGCGCTCGCGGTCTGGCGGGGAGGGCCGGGTGGCGATCTCGCCGGTGACGCGGTCCATGCGGAAGGTCAGGTCCTCGTTCCCGCTGGTGATGTAGTAGGACAGGACGCTGTTGAGGCCGATGTCCCGGTCGGTGGCACGCACCTGGGCCACCGCTGTGCCGCCGCCGACGTTCTGCGGAGACACGTGATGTAAATCCCACGAGCCTCATCCCATATAAAATACCTAATTAATAACGCAATTAATTTTCTTATAGAGAGGGCACTGACGTGCTTGAGGCTCGGAACTTTCCACCCCAACGCCCAGCAGCTCAGCAGGAAGCTGCACATTAGGTCTTATCTAGTCTGGCACAGCCTGGAAGAGCATAAACCCGCAGTGTGTGCAAAGGTGAAGGCCGTGTAATGGACCCAGAGCTTGGCTAATTATTTTCAGATAGTCCCATTATGAGGAAAATCATAACAGAAATTCTGTTCTTCAACCTGCTCTGAACATGTATTAAATAGATAAGAAAACCTTAACAGGGCAATATCCTTAATGCTAAGCTGTAAATCATGAGCAGCAGTTCCTCACAGCTAAGTGGCACTGGCTATTACTCATATTTCATTTTTCATCAGTAAATTGAGAATCCCCCCCTGCCTCAGTCCAGGAATTAAACTGTCAGGAAATAAGTTGTCTTTTCTCATGCCTGATTGTGTTTTATTGCTTAATTATCTAGCCCTTGCTGAGCTGCTTCCTGAAAGCCATTCTTATTCTTCGCCACACCGTCTCCCGTGTCACTTTGGTGGCATTTCCATGGGTGTGTGGCCACTTCTCCTTCCGGCTGGTCCCAGCAGCCTCACAGGCTTAAGCTGCTTGCAGAGCTCTTTCCTAGCCCAAAACTAGGAGTACATCACCACTGAGGGCTTTCAAGGGGTCACCAACACTTCCATCACCCAAGGTGAGGTCACTGATCCTTAAATGACCTGAGGTGAGGTTTGCAAGGGGTCACTAATGCTTAAACGACACAAGGTGATGCTTGCAAGGGACACTCCATTGTCCCCGCTTGCCTTGTGGTCGGACCTGACCCTGGGAGGATGGAAGGAGAGGAGCTGGGTGCTCACCTCGCTCACGCTCACGTTGTAGCCAAAGGGGCTCTCAATGACAGGGGGGTTGTCGTTGACATCCAGGATGTTCACTCGTAGAATGTGCTCCTTCCTCCGGGGAGGAACGCCACCATCTGACGCTTGGATCTGTGGTTGGGCGTGGATTTTCAAGGGAAAAAAAAAACGCTACTCTGAAGCTCACAGCTCCAGGCAAACAAACCAGAAGGCCAAGGGGTGAGGAGAGGGGCGGTTTGGTGCTGACCCGTAAGGTGTAGTGATCCAGCAGCTCCCGGTCCAGCGGCCGTGCCACAAACACCTCGCCGTAGGTGCCGTTGGTCGTACGGATCTCAAAAGCCCGGCCGACATTCCCTGACATCAGCGAAAAAGTCACCTGGAAATATCACAGGGAAAGAAAGCCAGGGTAAGGGCAGAGTGATGCTGAGGAAGAAGAAGAGAAAGGAGACCCTACGAAAAGAAATCCAGCGTCCACCCAAGATGTCTCAGCTTTTGAAAAGGTCCAGCCACCCCAAAGCAAACAAGGCCAACCCCCATTGCATCCACAGCTCCCATGCTGCCAGCAACTTTTATTATGGGTGTTGGGACCTCATTAGTGCTTGTCTGCAGGGTAATGAAAATAGCAAATGTCAGAGAGCTTCCTGCTCAGTCTGCCAAGGACTTTTCTGCCCGCCCCCACAGCAGGAGAGGCCACAGCTGGTTTTCAGATTGCAGGGCTCCTTTTGACACTTGTCCCACAGAGCTGTTTGCCCCAGACAGCCCAAGGATTAATTTTTACCTCTCCTCCTGCCTCGACTGAGGACTGTTGGTACTCACTGTACAACTCCCCCAAAATCTCTGGCGTTATTGACCAGACTTTGCTCTCACAGGGATCCAGAGGGAAAGGGTTGGGAGGATGCTGGCCTGGGGATTTCTGTGTCAGTGAAACACTACACACAGAAGCTGGAGGGGACCCACAAGGATCATCGAGTCCAACTCCTGGCCCTGCACAGGAAAATCCCAGGAATCACACCACGTGATGCCTGAGAGCATCATCCAAATGTCTCCCTCCCTACCTGGCCGTTCCTGCCTGCATCTGGATCTCGGGCCAGGACCAGGGCCACCCTTTTGCCCATGGCGCTGTCCTCAGCCACGCTGACAGATGAGTCAGAAGTGATGTCGAACTGGGGGCTGTTGTCATTCTCATCCAGGACTGTGATGGTCACCTGTGAGTGGGATACGGGGCTCAGGGCATGGACAGGAGCCAGAGCCCTGCCCACCCAGCATCAACAGTCACCCTGGCACCCTTGACACACCACACTCCTCTGAGGTGCCAACAGAGTGTCATCCATCCCCTGTGGGAATGATGCAGCTGTTTGAGCCCAGGAGCTGAAGGTACATCCCTGCCTGCAAAGGAGGAGGAGAAGGAGGAGAAGGAGGAGGAGGAGGAGGAGGAGGAGGAGGAGGAGGAGGAGGAGGAGGAGGAGGAGGAGGAGGAGGAGGAGGAGGAGGAGGAGGAGGAGGAGGAGGAGGAGGAGGAGGAGGAGGAGGAGGAGGAGGAGGAGGAGGAGGAGGAGGAGGAGGAGGAGGAGGAGGAGGAGGAGGAGGAGGAGGAGGAGGAGGAGGAGGAGGAGGAGGAGGAGGAGGAGGGATGCTTGGAGGCTGTAGAAAAGCACAAGGCTGCTGCATCTCTCAAGCAGTGTATTTTTTTGTGGAACATCCTCTGGTTTTTATCCTCCAAATAGTCCAGTAGGGAAAGGAGCAGCTCGGTCTGCTGCAGGGTGACCCTTTCCTGTTAAGCTTTCCATTAGCAGTGATTTCATCCATGCTCACAGCAGCAGGGTTGGCCAGGATTTGCTCTAAATCTCAATGGACACAAAGAGGGCAGAGCTGAGTGTGTTTAACTCAACCAGGGCAAGCTGGAGGAGACCTGAGTTCCCTCCTGGAAAAAGCACATGAGCACGAGATGCTCAAAGGGGACCTGGCTACCTTGGCCACAATTAGGCAGAGGAAATGCTCTCATCGAGTTTGTAATCCAAGTGCTGCTGGGCAACACAGAAATGAGAGAGGAAGAGCCTTTCTGTTCCCGGGGATTTATTTATGGGTGCCCCAAGCTCCCAGGTGCGGCCAGGCTGAATGTGACAACATCCCGGGAGGAAGCCGGGGAGTGAATTGTGAGCCCTGGGGTGATTCAGTTATTGTTGCTGTTGAATTCAAAACAGAGAGCCAGGAGCAGAGAGAGCTCATTCAGCCATTGAGGCAGATCCGGCAGCTGCCGTCCCAAGTGCTGGATCAGGGAGCCGGGATTCAGGGTGGCTCCCGGGGCTGCCCCACGTCCTGGGGGGTGGCGGGGAGGCTGGTGCTGGTGGGACAGCACTGGAGACCTCCACCCCAGTCCCTCCCTGTACCTCAGTGTGGACTCTGGGAGGGATTCTGGTCCCCAGCACGATGAACAGGCTTACCTTCTGTAGGAGGAAAGCAGAGGGAGAAAGAGAGAACACAAACAATGAGGAGTTAGTGAGGGATGAGGAAGTGTGGGTTAACCCTGCATCCTACCACAGCAGTGCCAGGGGTCATGGGTATCCCTCTGCAGCAGTTCGGTGGCTCCACTTCTGGGGCATCCCTTTGTTTTTTTCTAGCTAAAGTTGGCATATCTGCCCCTCACCCTGGGAGAGGTTCTGACAAGAGCACGGCACTGTGTGGAGAGCAGAGCCATCAGCACCCATGGGCTGGCAGGGAAATGCAAATCACCCCCCATCTGCTGCCTGTGAATCTGCTAAATATAACCCTCTGAAACACAAACCACTGTGGAGTATTTCAAGGCACCTAAATTTACCTCCTTCAAAACTGTTCCAGCAGGTTTTCCCCCAGATCAGGGTTTGCAGACCGCGGAAGCTGGAGCAGAAAGCTCAGCTAGGGCAGGCTGTCCCACGCCACAGGTGGGAGACGGAGGTGATCCGAAGCTGACAGCAGGTGGTGGGGAAGTTGCGAGAAGCTACTCACCACTGTGGAGTCAATTTTTGGTCCTCCATCATCAGCCACCACTGTCAAGGTGTAGAAATCCCCTTTCTCTCGGTCCACCTGGCCTTTCACCGTGATCACACCCTGCCAAGCATGAGCAACAGCTGTGGTGGCCACCAAAACCAAAGCTCACAACAATGAAGCCAGAAGGGACCATGCTGTGGCTGCTTACCGTGATCCCATTGATTTTGAAGAGGGAGAGCGCTTGGGGGTTGGTGTTGGGGTCGAACTTGTAGGTGATCTGGTTGAGGTTGTCGATAGAGCGAGCCTGCACACGGAGCACCTCAGAGCCCAGGGGGATGTTCTCCATGATCACGGCCTCGTAGCTGCTGTTGGAGAACTGCACGGCCTCATCCAGCTCGTTCAGCAGGCTGACATACACGCTGCAGAAGCCCTGGTTGTTGGGGGGCGCTTGGTCCGTGGCAGAGACGTTCATCAGGTAGCTGGTTTTGGTCTCGTAGTCCAGGTACTCGATGGTCGTGATGAGCCCCGTGCTCTCGTCGATCTCAAACTTCCCTTCAGCTCCCGACACAATTTTGTAGCTCACCAGACCCCCGTTCCCTGGGGAGGGGGCAGGAACCGTGGTGCTGGCTGGACCAAGCACCACCACCACCACCACCACCAATGCCTAGCCCCAGCAGAGCCCATCCCGTGTGATTTCAGCCCGGCCCAGCCAGGATCCATGCGGCAGCTGATTTCTAGATCAGTGCGCTGTCCCCCACACCGGGTGCTCCTCACCCCGCCCTTCCCACCTGTGTCTCGGTCGGTGGCCCGGACCACTGCCACCGAGGTGCCTATTCCTGCCGTCTCCCGCAGCCCCAGGCGGTTGTACTGGCGCTGGGTGAACACTGGCACCTCGTCGTTGACGTCTTCCACGTACACGATCACCTGGGAAGTGTACCCGGAGAAACCGCGCGTGAACCGGGCGAGCTTGGGAAACAAACTCTTCGTGGTGCTCGTGGAGAAATGTCTCAGAGTGCTCAAAGCCAGGGCTCGGAGCAACCTGGGCTAGTGCAGGTGTGCCTGAGAATGGCAGGGGGTGGGAACTTGGGGAGATTTAAGGTCCCTTCCAACTCAACCCATTCCGTGATCCTGCGATGATCTCTTTTTCAAGCACCACGTGATGGAGAGTGAACACAAACGGTTTAACATCACAGACTTAAACAAGCCCTGTGGGTTGGGGTGAGTCAGTCTTTCCCTGCTGGGGGGAGGTACACTGGCTACATTAATTCCTCCATCCTCTGGGATCCCCTGATCAAACCCTTGGAGACCTCACAACACAGAACCGCTGGAGACTCGGTGGGAAATTTTTGCTACAAGTTCAGTGCTGTCTCCCCAGGGAACACATTTCCTTCTCCTGGTTTTCTGCTTGCTCCTGGTGCTGGGGGCACTTCACACTCATCCGGAGCCCACCCCACCACTGGCTCTAAGAATAGATGCAACTGGAGAGCTGGGTTTGTGGGAACCGTGGGAAGCTGGTGTGCTGCAGCTGAAGACTGTCACCACTGGGCCCTGGATTATTTAAATAGTGCCTGGGCAGGACACATGATTTTCAACAGGCTGAGGCTCAGCTTCTCTTCCCAGCAGCAGATCCACATCTCACCGGGCTAGCAGGACTCCCTCTGAGTGACTGCTGCACCACTTGGCAGTCCAATGGCACCGAAACATCATGGGAAAAAAGAGAAATCAAACAACTCCCCCAACAACAATCTCTTCTCTCCCCATGAGCATCCCCCAGAGACTTTCCATCAGCATCTTCACGCCACCTCTTTTTGATTTCCTACAAGCTCTGGGAAGGACCAAGCATCCCCAACATTTTGCACGAGCGGCTCTGCTGTGCAGCCCGTGGTGGCTGCCAGGTCCTTACCCGCACGGAGCTCCTCATGGGCCCCTGCTCCGTGTTGTAGGCCTCCACCTCCAGCACATGGGAGGAGTTCTGCTCCCTGTCCAGGTGTCGCACACCTCGCATCACCAGCCCCGTGCTGGGATTGATGCGGAAGTGGTTGTGCTCATTTCCTGGTTGGGGGGAAAAAAACGACAGGGATGTTGCCCAATACCTCGACATCCATCCTGGTGACATGCTGAGCACTCCCTAGGGGGCTCTTTTGGAGGGAGATTATTGAGCAAAACTTCAGCCCCATCACCTCTGGCTGCATCAGACTCATCTACATCAGTGTTTGGCCCTGGGTCAGGCCAGGAGGAGCTACAGAATCTCATCAAATATGAAAAATGTGGATGTGTTGGAGTAAGTCTGGAGGAGGCCACAAAGATGCTCTGAGGGCTGGAGCAACTCTGCTCTGGATCCAGGCTGTGCTCTGCCTGGAGAAGGAAAGGCTCTGGGGAGACTTTAGAGCCCCTTGTAGTGCCTAGAGGAGCTCTGAGAGGGCTGGAGAGGGACTTGGGACAAGGGCATGGAGTGACACGACAAGGGGGAATGGCTTCAGACTGAAAGACGGCAGGCATAGATGGAATACTGGAAAGAAATTCTTCCCTGTGAGGTTGGGGAGGCCCTGGCACAGGCTGCCCAGAGAAGCTGTGGCTGCCCCATCCCTGGAAATGTCCAAGGCCATGTTGGAGGGGCTTGAAGCAACCTTGGGTAGTGGAAGGCATCCCTGCCCATGGCAGGGGGTGGAATGAGGTGATCTTAAAGGTCCCTTCCAACCCAAACCATTCTTTGATTTTAGGGTTCTATCTAGCTGTCCATCCATGACAAATCATTCCTCAGCAATGAGCCCTAAAGCTGAATTTTGCTTAGGGATAGGATAAAAGGTTCTGTAGGCTCCAAAGTGTAAAAGAATGGCAAGCTCAACCTCCCGAGGCTGGGTGGAACCTGGGACAAACTCCCTGAAGCAAGAAGGGGCACCTGGACTTACCTTTGGCAATCCTGTACCACACTCTCCCGTTAATACCTTCGTCCGCATCAGTGGCTTTCACCTTCATGAGAAAAGCAGAGGAATATAGGTGAAGGGCAGAGAATTCCAGACTAGGACTAGTTCCTCCTACCTTGCCAAAGCTGGACATCCTTCTCCTCCACCTGAGCTGGGGAGCTTACCAAATACAAGGCAAAGTAAGTTGCTCTCCCCTCATCATTGGACAGCAGGGATAGTGGGCTCAGGAGGCCTTGGCTGCCAGCTCAGCTGCTGGATTGAGGTGGGAGCTGAGCCTCAGGACCACATCACAAATCCCACGTTGTGCTGGAGGAGGTGCCTCCATCGATCCTACCCTGCCTTCCAACGCTTTTCCCAGTGGCCATGCTGCCAGTGGCCATGCTGCCACGGATGGAGCCTTGCCGGAATGATATGTGCTGGGTGGGGTGGGGGGTGAGCACACAGTCCATGGCATCCTGCTTTCAAAGCAGCAGCACGTGGAAAAACCAGCCTAGAGTGTCCCTGTGTGCCGCTGAGCAGGGGTGGGAGCACCCCTAGGCTCTGATGCACTGCACCGCCCCTGCACGGACCGAGTCTGCCCTGGGAAAACCGAGGCACGGGTCCCCTCTGGTGTCACTGAACAAGACTGCAGTGCTTTCCTGCTTTCCCTACAGTCCCAGCCAGCAGTCGGCAGCTGGGAAGCGGGACCTGGCAGTGACCAGCAGGGCCAGGGCTTCCAGTCCAGCTGGCACTGAGCCCCTGCACTTCTCTCGGCAGAACCCAGTCCCCACAAAGCACCCAAAACTCGACCGCAGCAAAGCACCAGGGCAAGGATGCAGGGAGTGCCCGAGGTTTTATTCCCTCACTGTTTCCCTCTTCAAGGCATCTTCTGCCTCATCTTCTTCCTATGATACTACCCAGCAGTTGCTTTTTTCCTGGGAATGTTTGCACCAGATTTATGCTGGAAAGAGGAAAGGATGCTGCAAAGGATGCACATGCAGAGGGAGCAGTGAGGGCTTTCACTCCTAGTCCTACATAATACCCACAGGGGTCAGAGATGCTCCTCTCAAACATGGTTTTGAGGTACCTGATCTGCTCTTGCTCCTTTCCACCAAGTCCCCCAGCATCAGCAAAAAACTTGGAAAATGCTGGCCTCCATCTGGATTTCTCATCCCTGTGCCCACCTGCGCTGTTTTCCTCTGTCCCAGACCAGTTTATCTTCTGCTTGTGGCTTATTCCATGTTCCACCAAGGACTTCCTTTCGCAGTGGGGAGTTCTCTCTCCCAAACCAGTTCTTTCACCTGCTGTCTCCTCTCCCGTGGGATGGATGGGCCCCACAGAAGCAGGCAGGCGATGCCCAGGCAGACCAGCTGCCTTGGCATGGCACAGGGAAAAGCTATCATGGAGCCAGAGAAGGAAAAACGAAGGGATGGGAGGCAAATCTTTCCAGCTTTTTGTGCCATTCCTTGCCCCACTGTGCCCAGGAGAGCGTATTTCAGGATGAGCCAACTGCACCTTGCAAACACCCCTTGGGCTATCCTCTTCCCAGCTCACCCCAAGCCTGAAGCTCTGGAACATAAACTAGGTGATATGGGTCAGCCCAGGCATTTGCTTCGTATTAAAAATCAGCAGTTTGCATTAAAGCAAGGCGTGCTCCTGCCAGCCTGCAGCCTGAGGAAAGCTTGGTTTGACCTGCTGAGGCCCCAAAGGAAAGCTGGTACTTCAACAGTCTGTCCCAAATTTGGGAAAACCATGGCACTGGAGCGCAAGCAGCGGGAGAAAAGCTCTTTCTGCTGCAGGTGGAAAGCCCCTTGTGCAGCTAAGCTGAGCTCCAGCCTGTTTTATCCCCCTGCTACAGAGTGGGCTGCAGGCACAGCCAGCCTGTCACAGCCTACTTTCCACCCCCCCCAGCTAGTGGAAAGGTGTCAGGAAAGGATGAGGAGGGGCAGTAAAAGAATGGGGGGAAAAGCAGATTTTCTGGGAAAAGGGGGAACAGGCATATGGAGGGCAGGTGCCACCCCTCCCACCACGTGGGGCTCAGCCCACTACTGCACCACTGAGTCATCCTACAGGGACAAATCCTGAGGAAAGGCATCCCAGGGAGCTGGACCCCAGCGAGGGACACAGCTCCAGTAGGACACAGCTCCGGGCCCCTTGGCTTTGCTGGTGCAGGCTGTCCCCAGCCCGGCTGACACCTCCGTCCCACCCTCCCCAAAGGGAGGAGGGGGCTGGCAGCCGGCAGAACGCGGTGGGAGAGGCGGCAAGGAGGGAGTGCGGGAGGCAGAACCCGGGCTCGGCCGGCTGGCGAGAGAGGTAGGGAGCCCAAAACCCCCGCACTGCCGGCCCTTCGGTCACCCCCGGGATAAGACAGACCCCCGGCTGCAGAGCTGCTGCCCTCAGCCTGGGAAAAGGGCTGAAGATGGGTGGGGATGCAAAATTCGGGGTGGGGATGAGGTCAGGCATCCCTCCTCCCTTCCCAGGCGCGTTGCTGTGTCCCTCCCGGCGATGGGAGAGGGGGAAAGCCCTGTGGATGCAGCTCTGGTGTTTAACAGCGAGGGTGATGGGGATCAGCATCACTCACAGCCCTCTGCTCTGGGAACCCAACCACCCAGGTCGGGTGTTTGGGACTGTCCAGCATCACCCCCTCCTGCAAACCGGGGAGATTTGGTACATCGGGAAAAGCTGGGGAGCTCCAGGAAAAGTGTTTGTTGCTAAGCAGGCTGGGGAGGGGAATGAGAGCTGCTTTTCATGGGAGCTGTGCCTGAAAACCACCTTTTCTTTGCCGGAGTTTGAGGGAAGGGAGGGAGAGCATATGGAAAAACTGCCAAAGTAGGCATCTGGGCCAGGCCAGGGAGCCTGGTGCTGGGCAGAACAACCCTCTCTGCTGCTCAGACACGAGAATAATTCTGTTTTTCTTCCTTTACACCTTTCTCAGGGGCATTTCACCTTTTGCAATTTCTCTCTCTCTTTTTTTTTTTTTTTTCTCCCCTCTGAATCCTCATCAGACTTGTGGCCAGGACTGGAGCCCAAGTGCTCATGGGGATGTGTCACATTTGGAGCTGATCAGGCAGGGATGAACCTCTGGGGAGGATTTCCAGGACAGGAAAATCTCTTTTAACCCACCAGGGTGAAGAATATAGGAGAATATGAAGAATATGGAGCCTGGGTGGGACAGTGATGCTGGGAAGGGGAAATGCTATGAAAGCTCTGCCTACTGAGCTGAGTGTGAGGAGAGGATGGATGGGAAGCAAGAGGAGACCAGGGAATGGCTGGAAAAGCCTGGGAAAATATCGGTGTGATCCCTCCTGATGGGTTTCTATGGAACACTGTCAAGTGAATTTAAAAGACAAGCTCTGCAGCCATGAGCAAGAAGGAATTGTCCACGCCTCCTGGCAGGCTCTTAAGGAGCAAAGTGAGGTCACCACTCTGAGCACATGCAGTCAGTAAATGCCAGCACTAAGGTAGCCCTGGAAACCTTGATTGAGGCTGCCTTTGGTGTGGGACACGCTGCAGCCCTGCCTGTGCCTGGCAGCACAAAGGAGCCTGTCCATGGAGCAGGGGGTCCTTGGGATTGCTGCTCTATTCCTAAAGCTGAGGAGAAGGGATGGAGCTAGTTAAGGACAAAAAAACACTTTTGGGGTGAAGAGAGGTGAAAACATCGCTGTGGAGGGTGTGACAAGAGCCTCAGTCCCTGGGACTGCCTGCAATACACACAGGGATTCACCCTCTCAAACGCTGACCCGTTTGTTTTTGCACTCCCCATTTTCCAGGCACAGACCTGGCTCTGACCCATGGAAACAGCGCCATCTCCCCCAAGACCCCCAAGCTCTGAGCAGACTGATACACCCTTAGTGATTCAAGCCATGCCACTGATGTCCTCTCTCCACTATTTGGAAATTTTTAATGTGAATGTTTGGCCGCTGCCTTACACACACCCGTGTGATTTTGGGATGGTGGCTGCAAGAGCAGAGCCTGGCAGCCCCTGCTGCCCTGCCTTTCCCCCCCTAAGATCTTGGTTTTAAATTGGTTCAATCCAAACCCAAGTTCACCAGGAGATTGCCCAGCCACAGACCAGTTAGGCAGCTCTCCCATATTTTCACAGGAAAGTCAGCATGATAAAGCTTCATCAAGAGAGTTGGCACAAACAGGATTTCCCCAGCCCTCATCTCCTCATCTCCATCTGGAGAGATGCCAGACCCTGACACAGCCTGTCTTGGGTTGGGGGGTGCATGTGAGCAAAAAAGTGGGTGCAAAATGCTCTTGTGAGGCTCTGACCTGTTGGGAGAAAGAGAGGGCAGTCTCCACCCGGTGTTAGGTAAGAGCTATCGCTGCTAACACTTTGGGAAGCTGGTTTGCATCACCTGTGACATGTCTGAGCCTGAAAGCAGGTCAGCAAAATGCCTGACACAAGGATTTTTGACACAAGGTAGGGTGAGGGTGTTATTCTTCGCCCCTGCAAAATAATAAAATCAGTGCTAGTACAATATCACAGCTTGATGGGGACTTATCAGGGCACAGGCTCAACCAACTGTCCAATTTCTTCAGGAGATTAATCACAAAAGTCCCAAATGACAGCCAATTCAACAAACCTGCATTTTTGGGGAACAGAGGAGAACCGAACCTCAACAGCTGGGGAGGGGGGGAGGATTTTGAACTTTCTGTAGTACATGGATATTTATCTCTTCCAGAAAATCTTCATGCAATGTGTGTGTGCTCCCTAAAAGTGTCCTCCCAGGGCCCTGGTAAATAGTGGTAGGTTTCTTTGCCAGGTGGTTTTGCACTTCAGTTCAGAGCGATACTTTGCAAGAGTAGACCCCACCTCTGTGGGGTTGGATGGACACCTCCTGTCCCCCTGTGCCACTGAAAACATGGCTGAGAGAATCTTGGGCATCGAGGCATGACAAGAATCCACCAGTTTAACCAGAGGGTGGCTGTCTGTCCAGCTTCCACGTGGTAACCCCCTGTGCCAATTCTCTGTATCACCTTGCAGTGCAGGGAAGATGAGCACAGAGGACTCTGCCAACGACTCCTCTCCCACCCTGCCTGTCCTTGGCCTTCTGGTTCCCACCACGGAGCTGGTCCCACCCAGTGCTGCATCCCCTCAGGTGACAGACTGGCTGCCCATCATCGGCGGGGTCATCTGCATCTTCCTGGTCCTGGCCACCCTCCTCATCTTTGTCACCCTCTGCAAGCCAGTGGCGCTGGTCTGGTCCCTCTCTGGTCCACAGGAGTGCCTGCCCCACCACCCCGTGGATGCCAGCGAGCCCCAGCTGAGGCTCTGGAAGCGTCTGGGCTCCCTGAGGTGCTCCATCAGCAGCTTCAGGAGGAGCCAGCTGATGTCTCAGAGCCCCCTCCCCTGTCCCAGCCAGGACTGGCGCATCATGGAGTCCACCAAAATGTGATCTTGCCCTGCTACTCTTTCCCAAGGTTTTGGCTCCCTTCTCAAGTATCTCTTGGTATCCTGAGCAACCCGACAGAGACCCTTTGAGCAACTCATTTCCAGGCAGTGACTCTGGAAATTTGCAGTGGCTCTGCAAAAACCAGGAAATTTTGCAATGCCAGGCTCCCAGATGCTTTCCAGGTTACTGCTTCCTGCCAGGGAAGGTGGAGGCATCCAAACTACACCCACACATAACTACCAGCGGGTGGTCCAAAAAAAACCCCTGCTGCTTCATTTCTTTCGGAAAACATTGTGCAAGTTGTGCTCCACCTGAACAAATAGCCTGGAAGAGAACGGGAGCAACCTGGCTACCTGGAAAGAGGCAGCCCAGGGCAAACCTGCTCCACAGAATGCAATCCTCAGTGGACATTTCCCCCCTCGAGCTGGTGGAGGGAGCCTCATGTCCGCACGTGCTGCCTGGTCCCTGTCACCTCCTTCCATGCAATTGCTGTGCAATTGCATTCCCATTCCTGCTCTCTGGTCTGCCTGGTTTTGGGAGAAAGGGATGGGGAAACATTCAGAAACTCTCCTGCTGCCCCGGGGATGTGGGGATGCATTTGAAGGGAGAGACCTTCTGTACAAATGGCTCACACTGAAGGTGTAAATTAAACTAAAGCTGAGTGATGGCACGTTTCTGTTTCTCCTCCATGTTGTTCTGTGGAAAAACGACTTCCCCCAGTTACTTCCTCTCTTTTGCCTTGGACTTCCAAGGTCATCCCCCTCTTTTGGGAAGCAGATTCTAAGAAAAGGCACTCTGACACCAGTCAGACTGGAATTCCCTCCATTCCTCCAATTTGCCAAACCAGCTCAATTTGAGGAGACCTGTGCAGGGACACACCTCCATCCTGGGATTGCAGACTGGTGTCAGATCCCAGAGACATCGGGTACACCGTGCCATAGCACAACAGGTGATGAGGAACCACAGGATTCCTTGGGGACCGGCCGCCCTGAGCAGACACACGGCTCCCGGCAAATCTTTGTGGCAGGAGGCAAAAGGCTCCTTTCTTCTCTGCCTGTGACTCATCCTGCCCGCCCTACCAGGGACAAAGCTGCCCCTTTCTCCGTGCCGGCAGAGGTATTGAAGGCAGGAGGAGCCTTCCCAGGGCCCTCTGCAAAGAGCCTTTGGTGCCCGCTCCAGAAGAGCCCAGGGCTGGAAGGGATGCTGGAAACCCGTGTGAATGCCCGCATTCATTCGGTGCTTACTGAGCCATTCAGCTCTGCCCACCGCTCCCGCGAAGAGCAACAAAAATGAAAGCAAAGCCCAAATGCTTTTCTCCCTCTCCGAGCATCTCTTTGCGGCACTCCTCTCCCTCCCCTTGGAGAGCTCTGTTTGGGAGGAGGGGGGAAACAGGGATGTAGCCAAAGTGGCCTCACCAGCACAGGGCTTGGCTCTTCTCCTCTCACCCCCTGCAGAAATGGGGCGAGTTTCTTAATTTTTCCTTGTTCTTTGCTGCCTTCTCCCCGCCACTCACAGCCTGGACTAGCAGAGGGGTGGACGAGCAAAAATACATCTCTCCCTGTCCTGAGAGAACAGAACACTGAAGGGGAGAGAAAATCCCTGCCCTGGGCTTCCAGCAGCTCATGGACAGTGGGCACAGTTAGTGGGGGACTCCCACCTCCCACACTGGGGTGCCAGGGGAAGACACACGTGCCTGCACAATGCTGCTGGCAGCCGGGATGTCCTCGGGGACACTGACTTCATAGCTGCTCTGCAGGAAGATGGGTCTGTTGTCATTGACATCCAGGACGGTCACGTACACCGTGGCAGTCCCGGTGCGCCGGTTCCCGGTGGGGCCGTTGTCTGTAGGGAGAGAAAGGTGAGGGAGGGAGGCTCAGCCACCTCCTCTTTGCACAGCTGGTGCTCAGCCCATGGCTGCTGAAATAACAGGATCAAGATTTATAAACCAAAACATTTCATCTTTTTGCAGCTTTCAAAGCCCACACTGAACCATGGGATTTAGTTCCCTCCCCCCCCCCCCCCCACCTTTCTATTCTGAAAAAAAGAGGAAAAGCCAAACCACCTCCAAGCTCTGCCATGGAGCCCAGTGAGGCTAGAAATGCAACTGATCATTAGAGAGGATTTTCAATTCCATATACCCAGTGAAGGGACTGCTGGAGGCCAGGGATTTGGGAGGTGAAAACAGCCTGATGAGTTTTCCACAGCTGCAGCTCAGTTCACAGCCAAAGAGCAGCAGGATGGTTCATAGACAAGGACATGACAGCAGAGCTCTTGGATTTGTCAGGGAGAATGAGGCACTGGGAAGCCTGGAAGATTTGGGTTGGATTTTTTTAACATGCCTGTTTTGCAGGCTAAACCCACCCAATTGGGAGCCTTTGGGGTCTGGGGCAAACACAGGCATTGTGATCCCCATTGGAGGGGCACAACAGATCCTTTGCCCCTTGGGATCCAGCCCTGTGTGCCCAGGAAATGCAGCATCCCTGTGGCATCGGCAATGATGTGCCCCCAACATTTCTGTCCAGGCCACTTATTTCCCCTTTCAAAAGGGACATCCAAGTCATCTGTGAACAGGCACATCATTATAAAGCTCTGGGGATGACAGCCAAGCTGAGTTTGGCATATGGACCCTCTGCCTGTGCCAGGTGGCTCAGGGTTAATCAGCAGCCATAGAGCCAGGGGCTGGCATGTCTTGACGGGAATGATGCTGTGGTGTTGGCATTTTTTGGTACAGGGCTGCCCTGGACGGTGTGAAGCCTCTCAGGAGCAAGGGGCCTTCCTTCCCTGGGTGAAAGGGAGAGCCCTGGGGCTGGGCAAACCTGAGAGGAGAATACACCCTCTGCAAAAGTCATGATGGATATGGGACATATTAATTCACATGGGCTGTGAGATGTTAACACCAGGCACAGGGTCTGGTTTGCAGAGTGCCTTGGAGGTTGCTGCGCCTCCAACATGCCTGCAAGGGAGCTTGACACGTGCATGGCCACCCCATGGGTCTGTGTGGCAGGGATTCCTGGGAAATCCTTACCAATGGCCTCCAGGATCAGTGTGTAGGATGCCACGGTCTCCCTGTCCAGGCTCACGACTGTCCTGACCACCCCGTCCCTGAAGCCGACGCTGAATTTGCCATCCTGGTTCCCACCTGCAGCAAAGGACAAGTAGAATAGAAACTTGGAATGGGTTGGGTTGGAAGGAACCTTAAAGATCATCTTGTTCCAACAGTTTGCCATGGGCAGGGACACCTACTAGACCAGGCTGCTCTAGCCTGACCTTTAACACCTCCAGGGATGAAGCATCCACTATCCACAATGCCTGGCTACCCTTTCAGTGAAGAAATGTTTCCCAGTCTCTAATCTGAACCTTCCCTGGTGGAATTTGAGGCCATTTCCTAGGATCCTGCAGCCTGGGCGTGGGGTCAGCCCAGCTGTGCAAGGATGGTTTTGTATCTTGTCCCCTGGCAGAGCACAGGAAAAATCCAACAGCCATGGGAAAAGCTGAATCTTTTCCTGAATGCTTCGGAAGCAAACTGCACGTGAGCTGTGGTATCTGTGGGACGGCACACCCCGTCTCAGGGCCATGATGTGAAACAGCAGACTGCTATTGTGGGAAAAATGACTCTCTGGCGACACTTCCGTTCTTTACTCTCTCCCTGAGAGGCTCAGTTTGCAAGTCAAACCATGGCCAGGGGATTCCCCAGCCTCCTGCTGCAGGTGCTGCAGGTGCTGCAGCGAGCCGGGCGCTGCATCGCTGCCCGCCCAACCACACCTGCCCGTGGGGCTACAAAATGCCCCAAAATTCCATTTACGGCTCCTAGCCCTTAACACTCACGAGAACCACCCCAGCCCTTGCTCCCTAGCTGTATCCTGCCCGTCCTTTTCTGGGGGAGCTGGGGTCAGCAGAGTGGTCAGCGTGGCCGGGAGCCGAGCGGGGCTGTTCATCAGCGGGCGATGCCGGACAAGGTTTGGAGGGGCTGGGAAGGGCAGCGCTCAGAGCACAGAACGCCCTGGGGCAACCTGTGCCTTCCTGCGGCCGGGGCTCCCGTCCTGAGTGGGGCTCCCACCTGTGATGAAGTAGCTGAGCTCGGCGTTCAGCCCGATGTCGGCATCTGTGCAGTTCAGCCGGACCACTTTGAAATCCCGGGCCACGTTCTCTGGCAGGGACACGTTGTAGACGGCGGGGAAGAAGGTGGGGTTCTCGTCATTCACATCCAGAACTGGAAAAGGGGAGCAGAGCTGAGTGTGCTGCCCCTACTCTAGATTCCAGGCTGATTCTGCTGGGCTCCCGAATCCCCCTCCTGCTGCTCTTGGCATCCCAGGGAATGCTCTGCCTGACTCTCCCTGCTTTTTGTGCGGTGGGGCTGCCTGCAAAGTGGCTGTAAGCTGTATTTGGTTGCCTCTGATACCCACAGATCACCCTCCTCTCAGCCAAAAAAACCACATTGCATCACTGTAATTCAAGTCACTAAGTCTGTTTCCATCCCCATTCAAAAGAAAATCTGGGGGCTTAAATATAAGCTCAGTATTTCCTGGGGCATGGCAGAGAGCTCTGAATGTACAGGACCAGGAACTTCTTTCCAAACTCAGGCCTGGGGACAACCCAGGGTCAGTTTATTTCCAGATGACATTTATCCTTTCCCAGCACTAGACTTGCACAAAGCCAGTAAACAGCAAGGTATTAAATTAAAGACAGACCACGCAATAAGGTTCCAGATCTGTACTGGTATTGCGTGGGCTGTCCAGGCATGCATGCTGAAGTAAAAGAAAAGTAACACTGGGAATGGGGGAATGGAGGGGGGGGAAAAAAAAGGAGAATTTGGGGGCACTGCCAGAAAAACCAATATTCTCCCCATCTCTGCAGTGTGATGGGAGCCATCCCTATGTCCTAATGTACACAAAGCCAGACCTGATCCTTTTTCCAGGCCTCAGGGTGTCTCCCACAGAAACTGCATTTCCTGCAGTGAGGTGTCCTTGTCCTGGTGGGGTCTGGGCACACCCACCTTTGACAGTGAGGGTGCTGGTGGAGCTCTTGGCAGGCGCGCCGGCGTCGCTGGCCACCACCCTCAGGTAGTACTCAGGGATCCTCTCCCTGTCCAGCACGGCTGTGGAGCTGACCAGCCCGCTGGTGCTGTTGATGAGGAAATCCATGCGGGGCATCCCCACCTGCATGCGGTACGACACCTGCCCGTTGGGACCCTCGTCCAGGTCGATGGCCACCACCTGGTGGGGAGAGCACCCTAATCATCTCCTGCCTGTGGTACAGAAATCCCCAGTGCCTTTGGGATGCAGGGATGAAATGGCCTTGGAGGACCCGTGGGGTGAAAATGCACAAACCCTTCTGCATCCTCCCGTTACATTGCTAGAGGATGGCAAAGGGAAGGAGATGGAGAAGATGGAGGAGGTGGAAGAGATGAAGAGAAGGGAGAGAATGTGTTGCTAGCTCGCTTCGCAGAAGCCATGGCAGGGACAGCAGCACCTCCCAGCGTGAGGAATGGTAGCAGTGGGACAAGCTCACCTGGAAGACAGAGGAGCCCGCGGGAAGGCCCTCGGCGATCTCGGCGACGAAGGGCAGGTTTTGGAAAGTGGGGTCATTGTCGTTCAGGTCCAGCAGGTTGACAAAAACTGTGGCACTGCTGGTGGCTCTCAGGGGTGGCCTCCCACCTGTGAAGGCCAGGAATGGGGTGTCAAGGTTAACACTTGAGTTGTTTCCACCCCTTTCCCCTACAATAAGCCCTCACCCTCTGTGCAGATGGCAGTGCAGGATGGGGTGATGGCCCTGATTTGTCATGGATGATCTGCCACAGATGGACAATTAGACAGAATCCTAGATTGGTTTGCGTTGGAAGGGACCTTACAGATAATCTAATTCCAATCCTCTGCCATGGGCAGGGACACCTTCCACTAGACCAGGTTGTTCCAAGCCCCATCCAGCCTGCCCTGGGACACTTCCAGGGTTAGAGCAAGACACAGCTTCTCTGGGCAACCTGTTCCACCACCTTCGTAGTAAAGAATTTCCTTCCAACATCGTATCTCAATCTCTCCTCTTTTGGTTTAAAACCACTCCCCTTTGTCCTGAAAACAAAGAATTATCTTTGTATATCTACCTTTTTTTTTTCCCTAAGGAAAGCTTCCCTGCTGCAATATTTCCAGAGGAAAACCCATCAGCTCTGTTTCCCTCACCTGCTCAAATTGATTGTGATGCCAATGGAGCAAGTTTGAGGGGAGAGAGAGTTCCTGCCTCTCAGGCTCATTCTCATGGCTGCTACATGAATGACTGAGAGGGTTTTCTAGTTTTTCTCAGCAGCAGCTTTCAAGCTACTCCCATTTTTTGACCTCAGAAACACTCCTGCTCAAAACAGGAGAAAAGAAAACAGAGGACGCTCTGTCATAAAGGCAAGACCAGGCTGGGGGAAGGCTCAGCTCAACAGTGAAGAGAACCAGGGTGGGGTGGGAGCTCACAGTCGGTGACGGACACCACGATCCTGCGCATCAGCTGGGCCTCCTGGGCGTTGGGATTCTCCCGGTCCAGCAGCACGCCCGACGTGCGGATCTTGCCCGTGGTGCTGTTGAGGCTGTAGAACTTGTTGGGAGGCCTGATGCTGTACACCACTGTGCCATTTTCCCCCAGGTCCGGGTCAACAGCCACCACCTGCCAAAGTTAGGGGAACAGCACAGACTTACAGCAGAGTGCTGGGAATTAACTGCCATGGGGAGTCCCTGTGGAATTTTGCTGGTGTCGAGCTTGGCCTCCCTGCAGCAGCAGCAGCAGCAAGAAGTTCTTCCTCCATCCAGCTCTGTATTCTCATGACTTTTTTTTTTTTTTTTTCATAAAATTTGCAGGGGTTTTTTCACCCTTGGGACCTCTGCTCTGGTGTTAAATGTCCCCAAAACTGGCCTGTGAGCACAGGAGGTAACAGCATGACAAGACAAAAATGCACAGCAATCAAACTGGATTTTCCTCCTTTTGAATAAAACCAGATAAAAAACGAGTACCCCTTGAAAAAATAAAGCAAATGGGACAAAGAGACGTGCTGAGGAACTTGTGCTGTCACATCAGGAACGCTGGGAATAATTCTTTGGTGGAGCTCTCCTCCACACCAGATATTTTGTGCTTTATTGTTCTCCCTGTGACGTTTTTAATTACAGGGGACATTTACATTAGAAAAACACCCCAATTTCATTGCTCTCATAACTTCCCCAGCTCCCGCTGCTTGTCCCGCAGCTGAATTTACATCGCATCAGTGACAAAATAATTATTTTCCCAGCAACTAATTGGGTTGTCAAAGGCAAGATGACTTCAAGCTGGCACTGAGCAGCAGGGCTGAAGGAGAGAAAACTGTGCTCTGGCTCAGTCAGCACTGCCAGACCCTTCTCCCCCTTAAAAAAAAAAAAAATCCCTTTTTTTTTTTGCATTCTTCCTCCTTATATGATTTTGTGGATTCTCTTCACTTTTCCCTCATTTATTTTCCATTTTGTTCCCGTCATTCTTCTCTTGGCGTGATGGAATAGAAGCCTCCCCCTCTCCTTCTCTTTTATTTCACCAGAGGGACTTGAAAGACTGTAAATCAAAGTCTTTCAGAGAGGTCCTTGAAGGAGGTCGCAGGCGAGGCTAAGAAAAGAAGGATTTGGCCACAATCCACACAATTTGAAGAGGAAAAGAAAAAATCCCAGAAGGGAGAAGAAACACAGGGGATGGTCAGCAGCAGGAGGAAGCTTTTAAATGGAATTCTGCAAGAGGGTGCCGGGCTGAAGGTGACAGAGGTGACACCCGTTTGGAGGTGACACCCCTTTGCAGGTGAACCTCTGCTCCAGCCAACCCTTTGGCACAACCTTGCCTCACACATACCGTGGTGACATCCGAGTTGGGGGGGGTCATTTCCACCAGGTTAATGAAATAGGGCTCATCCTTCCAGGTGGGATAGTTGTCATTGATGTCCAGCAGCGTGATGTTCACCTGTGAGAGAGCAAGGAAGGAAAGCTGCTGCAGGAGGTGCAGGTTCCTGAGGCACGGAATATCTCATGGATGTACCCAACGTGTGTTCCAGGCAGTGGCAGAGTCACCATCCCTCAGGGAATTTAAAAGATGTGGAGTTGTGGCACTTGGAGACCTGGGTTAGTGCTGGGCTTGGCATGGCTGGACCTGATCCTCTTAGAGACCTTTTCCAACCTGAATTATTCTATGGTTTTGTGATTCTGTGTTCACACTCTGGAGGGAAAACCTGTGAAAAAAAATCAACATCCTGCAATTCTGCAGCCAAGGCTCCTTAGCATAGCTGAACTGGGTTTTGTTCCTGTGTGTTTATCACAGTTAAGAACAACCACAGGGCACGAGGTGTATGTGTGTCTTCAAGCAACTCCTTCACTGGAAGAGGGATGAAAATCAGTGGAGGAGAGCATGCAGTGGGAACGTGGCAGGAAAGGAAGGGAAAATCTGAGTGACTGGTAAAAAGCAGCAGGAGAAAACCCAAGAATAAATGAGATATCGGGAGATTAGGGTAAACAGGGGCTGGGAGGTGTAAAGACAAGAGCAGGGGTGAGGATGGTGTCTGAAAGTGTCACCTGTCCTCATTTTCAGTGTGACAAATGGCATCCCAGTGACAGCAGCGAGGCTCTGGGATGCATCCTGCTGCCTGGGAGTCTCTCACCTCCCCACAGCACCCCCTTCTCCCCAGCTTGTGGGGCTCTGCAGGTGTCCTGAGGGAAAGGGCTGCAGCTCCAGAGGAGCCCCCCATCCCTCAGCAGGTCCGGGAGGAGCTTTTCCAGGGATCTTCTCTGCTGCCAGGCCACTGTCACACCAGGCTGAGCTGCTGGTGCCACCCTGTGGCAGCAGAGGCCAGTCCGGACACCGGGGACAAGCCAAGGCACCACGGTGATCCCTGGGGAATGTTGGCGACCCATCCTTACTCCGAGCTTCTCATGTGCTTCACATTACCTGGACACCCTTATTCCCGATCTGAAAGGATTATTTTGAGTGCCAGGTGTATATCCAAGCAGACAAACTTACTCAGCTGCCCCAGTCTCACTGAGTTTTAATATTCTTTAACTTTTTAGGGGTCAGGAGGCATCTTTCCCCCCCTTGTCTTGCCTTTTAACAAGGTTATTAGGAACACAATCCCATCTGGAGCCCCAAAGGAGATCTCAGCATTCCACAGGCCACGCTGGTGCCTGGCCAAGGCCATCACACATCTCTGGGAGGTTCCTCAGGGAGCTTCCAGTCTGCTACCACAGACCTCCTGATGGCCCTCGGCAGGAGGGACAATTATTTTAGGGCTATTCCTCAGAACAACCACAAATTTTCCTGCATCGCCCTGCGTTGTGTCGGACGTCTCTCCTGCAATCCAACTAAGCGTGCCAGCAGCAGGAGCATCCAAACAATGAAATATCCAAAGAAATGTGATGCCATGAGCAGTAAGAGAGAGAATCATGGAACAGTTAAGGTTGGAAAAGACTTTAAGATCATCAAGGATGGATCCTTGGCTTTTTGATCTCCTGATATTTCCTGCTGGCTTTGCCAACAATGGGGTTCCCTGAGGCCTGAAAAGGGCAAGGCAAAGCACAAGGCTTCAACCTGCAGCTCCACCAGAACCTTCCCAGGAGCAGGGGCATTCTGGACTGGTTGGAAACCCTTGACCCAGGCAGCATGGGAATAGACTAAGGAATAACCACATGTACCTGCAGGCTCTCCGAGTAAGCCCCTTCTCAAAAGGAACAAAGAGAGCGTTCTGCAGGTGGAATAGGACTCACTACCACATCCACAGGCTCTGGAAAGCCAGGTGGCTCCTGTGTGAACATTTTTCCAGGAAAGAAAGCTGATTTCAAGATTTACAGCACCTGGACAGTCATCTTGGGAGCAGCAACAGGGGTAGTGCAGAGGACAGGAACCATAGTGTGCTCTTCACACAGCGAAAATGAAACACTGCAGCTCTCCACAGTCCCAGCCCTAAGTGGGCACCAGTGGCTCAAGGAGATGGGAGTTCTCCCCCCACTCACCATAGCAATGCCTGTCTTCTGGTGGTGCCCCACACCTCCATCCACTGCCCGCACAATGAGGATGTACTCGGATTTGGCCTCCCGGTCCAGCAAAGATGTTGTTGTGATTTCTCCTGCAGCCATAGGAGATGACAAGGTTAAAAAAGAAACACCTAAAAGCGAGGTCAGGATAGTCCACAAATGGTCCCCCCTTTTTTTTTTTGGATCCAAGCAGATGGACCTTGGCAGCTCCTGAACTAACAGGAACCTTCACAGCTGAGCCTTTCCTCAGGCTGAGGAGCTGAGTTTCCACGGAAGCCTCTTCTGAAGCTCTCAGGGTGACAGAGCAAGTGCTGGTGTCTGAAACCTGGTGAATCCCTTAAACTGTGGGACTCCTAAGCAGGCTGACTGGGGGAGAGGACAGAAGGGTGGGGGTGAAAGAAGGAACTGAAAGGAAAAGGGCAGAGCCCGTCCAGAGGCTCACCTGAGCGAGCATTGATCCGAAAATGTGAGGAGCCTTCCAGGGAGTAGATGATTGATTCTTGCCCATACTCCCTGGACCTGTCCATGTCTGTGGCATTGAGAAACAGCACTGTGGCTCCTTGAGGGAAGCAGAAATTAGGACTGGGATGAGCCAGAACTGCCCTGTGCCCCCACACTGCTCCTGCAGGTCACCCAGCCAAGGAGTCCCTTCTCCTGCACATGCACAAAGTGGCCAAACCCCCAGGCCCCACAGCTATGAGACTTCACCTCCCCAAAAGGGACTCCCCACTCCATTCTGGCTGTGAAACACCCAGGGCCCTCCTGGGAGCCCAGAGAAGGAGGAGGGGTGTGGCCCATACCTGCCATGATGTCCTCCATGATGGTTATCACATAGGAGGGCTTGCTGAACCTGGGGGGATTGTCGTTCTCATCCTGAAGCAAAGAGAAAGTCGAGAGGCTGGTTGGGAAAAGGGCTAAATGGTCAACTAGCTGCAGAAGTCTGATATGGGGATGCCTCTGGGTGACTGCATCTCAAGGTGTGACTGGTTTATGGCGCTAGCGAGGGAAGGTGGCCCTGGGGGGGAGGCACAGGGGGGCTGAGCCCAGGGACTCACTGTGGGGGAGGCTGAGGCTCGGGTGACATGATTGCCAGCACCACAGCATCGTGCACAGACCTGATCCTCCCTCCCTGAGCAGTACAGGGGTGGCTTTAGTATTCCAGGTCATCCTGGCCACAAGGTCATGAGGTAAACTGGATAGGCCAGGGGAGCTACTGAACTTTGGATGCCTCCCTTCCAGAGGAGGAATGTTGTGGGTGTTTGCACAGAGGGCAACCATAGCATTTTGGGGTCGGGGGAGCTGGTTTGCATGCCAATGTGCTCCCTCCAAGCCTGTCTTTGCCAGTGACTACAGCCATCCTGGAGAAACCAGGCAGGAGCAGTTGTTTGCAACATCCCCCAAAACAGATTTTGGATTGGTTTAAAGCTCCCTCCTGGGGGCTTTAAATGCTGTTTAAACATTGTTAAGAATCTGCTTTAAATGAACCAAACCCAACTGCCTATGGAGGGAAGGACAGAGATGCCAGGACATTGAAACACCTTTATGGACCTCTCCATTTCCCTGGGGCTGCTCTGGATATGTTTTCTACCCGGAGAGCACTGATGGACCTGCAGGCTCAGCTGCTCCTGCTGCCACCGAACTTGAGATTTGAAGCAATTTCACGTGCCAGTGATGCCCATCATGCTGCAATTAAATCGCCAGCCCCTGCTTTAGTTTCTGTAAGCAGGTGATCTTTAATCAGCCTTTGAGTCACTCAACTTTCCTGGTCCCTCCTCTGAGGGCAATGAGGAACTTGCTGCCAGTCTTGGTGGTGTCCTCACCATCCCTCCTCCTCACCATCCCTCCTCCTCATCCTCTCAGGGATTGGTGGGTCTCATCCAGGGCAAACCCAGGGCAGGTTAAAGGCACTGGAGAGGCTGACCTTGCATCCACATGCAGCTGCATGGGGCTGAGCTGGGCTCCAGCTGGGTGGACACCAGCCAGAGCAGATGCTGTTTTGTGTCATTAAGGTTCCTGAAATCATCAGGCCATGCTCAGAAAGGCCATGGCCCGGCAGTGCTGGTCCCAAGGAGGCAGGGTTTGCTTCTGGCTGGCTCTCCATCTGGCCAGAGCTGGCCTGCACCTGCTTTCTACTGCAGAAGGACAATTCCTACTTCAGCCACAGGAGCTCCAAAGCTCCCCAAGGCACCTGCAGCGATGCCACACAGAACCCGGCACTATTCCACTCCCACGAAAGATGTTATCCACCCAACCAGCTAAAACCAGCTTCTTCTGGCCCTCAGCCTTCCTGCCTACAACCTCACCCTCAGACAGCCATTGTATCATAGAGTCCTAGAATGGATTGGGTTGGAAGGGACATTGAAGCTCAGACAGTTCTCGCTCTTTGCCACGGGCAGGGACACCTTCCACTATCCCAGGATGCTCAGGGCCCCATCCAACCTGGCCTTGTACACTGCCAGGCATGGAGCAGACACAGCTCCTCTGGGCACCCTGATGTTTGGGGAGAAAAACTTGAATAATCCTGTCTGGTTTTCATGCCTTTTGCTCTCTGTCACCCCATGGTGTGGCAGGGCATCAGCGCACGGGGGTAAAGCTGTGCTCAAGCTCCTGCTTTGCTGTCAAGGGTAATCAAGGCCATCGATAAATCAGGAAGGTTTCAGGAACAAGCTGTGTTCCATGCCACTCCTAAAGTACAGCCTTTTCCTGGTATCTGGACATAAAATGTGTCTTTGACCCTGCTTCTTCACAGAGCTGTTGGTCTCACCACCCTCACAGAGAACGACTTCTTCCCAACATCCAACCTAAACCTCCCCTCTCCTCCAGTCTGCAGCAGATCCCCCTTGTCCTAGCACTCCCTGCCCTCTCCAAGGATGCTGAGAGTGGCAGACGCTCATGCCAAGCACACAGCCCCTCTCCTCCAGGCACAGGCACACCGTGAGCCGCCAGCTCATGGCTCTGAGCAGGGCGTTGGTGGCAGGGAGTGAGGCAGGAACTTATTAGCGGTGCTATTTCCTGGGATCCTGGCGCGGCGCGCAATATTAGTTCTGATTCGGCGACTCCCTCTACAAAAGCGTATTGTCCCCTAATGGGAAATCTACAAGGCGAGTTTGACTTCTTTATTAAAAACCAACAGCCAAAGGATGGAAAAAAATTACCTCCCTCCACACTCGCTCCGGTTCTGCCTTCTCACCGCTCTTGTTCCTCAAGTGCCGTCACAAAACACTTCCCCCTCATTTTCTTCCTAGTTTTTGGCTTTTATTTCTTTTCTTTTTCCAGCTGAGAGAAACTCCCTTCGGTTGAGAGTGGGAGAAGTGACAGCTACTTAAACCCTGCCAGCCTACAGACCCAAGCCAGGGAGATGACCCACTGAAGTGTGGTCTTGAAAAAGAGGTGTTTATGCTGTTGAAAGCACAGCGTGGGAAGGATGTATTTAACCACCACTAACTCCCTGGGTGCTGCCTTGTTCCCCCTCTCTCAAGCACGGTGAGTGATCTGAAGGAGAGACATGCTCATGGGACTTCATTCCCATCTTAGAGCATCATTGCCTTTATCTCCTTCACCTTCCCAGGCTGACGCTGCCACAGCTGTGAGACTGACATGTTATCAGCCAAACTGTCTCCGTCACTGATCCCTCCCTGCAGACACCCTCAAACCACAGCGTGCCTCAAAGTGACACACTGATCTGATCTTCCCCAGGAGCGCTGTGATGCTTTGCATCTCCCAGCACAAACCCCTCCTCCAGAGGGATTCCCACACCTGGTCCTGCCCTGCTCCTCACCCCCGTGGTTAGCTGTGGCATGAGACATGTGTAATAGGAATCCACCCATACACATCCACGGGGTGGGATAGTCTCGTTGGGTTTTTGATGAATGAACAGCACTGCTACGGAGCAGGGAAAGCACGGAGGAATGCCAGGCACTTACAAACACCTCGATGGTGACAGGGACGGTGCTGTTGAGCGGCGGGTTGCCGGCATCCTTGGCCATCACCGTCAGGTAGATGACACCGTTGGCCACCTGCTCGTAGTCCAGGGGATGGTTCACGCTGATCACTGGAAAGATGCACAGAGGGAGGGGGTCAGGGGAGCACCTGCACACCGAGCAGGGTGTGGGCACGCTCAGGGGTGTCCCCGTGGTGCCAGGAGCAGCACCTACCTCCGTACCCTTCCGACACCGTGATGTCGAAGTAGTCGCGGAAGGCAGACGCCCGCACGATGCTGTAGGAGATCTGGTTGTTTGGAGGGGAGTCCTCATCAGATGCCTAGGGTGTAAGCAGAGGGAACGCATGGGCATGGGAGCTGTGCCAGGCAGAGCTGAGGGGATGGGAGGTGCAGGCCTCCCAAGGAGACTGGAAAAGTGATGGAGGGAGCTGTTCCCATAAGGGGTCCTGAGGGGGGTCTATAAGCCAACCTCCTCTTGCCTGATTCTCTCATACGAGAAAGAAGCTGTTGCTGGGACCTGCTTTGGAAGATGTTTGTTAAAGCCGTGGCAGGTATTGATCATTTTAAACTGATAGAGGGAGGTTTAGATTAGATGTCAGGTAGAAATCCTCCCCTGTGAGGGTGGGGAGGCCCTGGCACAGGTTGCCCAGGGAAGGTCTGGCTGCCCCGTCCTTGGAAGTGTTCAAGGCCAAGCTGAACGGGGCTTGGAGCAACCTGGTCTTGTGGAAGATGTTCCTGCCCATGGCAGGGGATTGGAACTGTCTGAGCTCTGAGGGCCCTTGCAACCCAAACCATTGTGTGGTTCAAACCCACTCCTGCCTCCCTGCTGCACATCCCAAGCGGAGGAGCCACTGCAGTCCCTCACCCGGAGCCGGACCACCTGGGCAACAGAGGGCTCGTTCTCCCTCAGGGCCCCCAGGTAAGCCTCCTTCTGGAAGGTGGGGACGTTGTCATTGACATCAAGGACGTTGATCCTGACGCGTCCTGTGGTCTCCTCCCCGCCGCCGTCCCGGGCGATGACGGTCAGGGTGTAGCGCTGAGTGGTCTCAAAGTCCAGCCGAGCCGTCAGGATGATCACACCCGTGTCCTTGTCCAGGGAGAAACTGAGGGGGCAGCAAAGGAAGGGGGAAAAGCCTCGGTGACCACACACTGGAGAGGGAGAGGCAGCAGCCTGACAGTGTGAAGTTCACGGCTTTTTTCTGCTGGTCTCCGAACACCTTCAAGAGCTCCACAGAGTTGAGCAGTAAGAAACCCTCAGTGATGCTCCACAGGCAGAGACAATGGGTGCAGAGGCCCCCAGGTCTGTTCTGCTGGGCAGCCCACGTTTGTTCCCCAGCTTTCCACCACAGGTGTTACTCCAGGGGCCAACAACTCACTGCAAATCCGTTTGCTGGCCTCAAGCAATGCTGGTGCCTGCAGGTCCCTACTTAGCAAGGCAATTAAACATGCTGAGCATCAGGCAGGTGCTGAACTCACACCTCTGGGAGACAGCACAAACAGGGAGTCACAGGGCATCTCACAGGTAGGACATAACCAGTGCCTTTAATCACCCAGTGAGGTTCTTGGAGTGGATTTTGGAGGGTCAAACTCCTGCCAGTCAGTCACACTTACCGGTCAGGGTCATCGCTGAAGAAATAACTGACTTTCCCATATGTGCCCACATCATTGTCAGTCGCCTGGAAAAGATAAAATTTAATTAATAAACGAAGGCATTTATGGAAATGTCACATTGAACACACCATTGCAGACCTGGTGTGCTGCCATTTATGGTCTCACAGGGAAAGGACTCCTCTCCCTGGGACAAGCAGAAGAAAACCTTGGGTGATGAACTGACCCAAACCTCCACGCCCTGTCTCTCTGTGCTGTCAGTGGGAAGGAGGGAGGGCTTGAGGGAGTAGAAAAGGTGTTTTTAAAGGGCTTATTTTACTTCTCATTTTCCTCCTCTGATTTTGTTAGTAATAAACTCACTTTGTACCTGCCCTTGGAGTGTTTTCTCCCAGTCCTTATCTCATGAACCCTTCATTAATTTTTTTTTTTTTCTCTCCTTTGCCCAGCTGTGACATGGGAGGGTGAGTGAGCAGCTTTCATGGGTGCCTGGCACCCATTGGCCAGTGTCAAACCACAAGAAGAGCAGAGGAATAAAAACCCTATTGCACTTCAAGTTAAAACACAGATCTGGAAAAGCAAGAAATAGTGATTTTGGTCTTGCTTTCAACAAGGACAGCCCTTCTGGGGGTGCAATCTGCTGCATTCCCACGGATGGAGTGGCTCAGGATGCTGCGGGATGTGCCTACTCCACCAGCAGCTGCCAGAGCAGGCTGGTCACGGCTAAATGACCAGCACCTTCTGGGGAAGGTGTTCACAACTCACTGTGTCAGCTCTGGATGAGCAAAGCAAGATTTATTTATGTTTTAAAGTCTTTGCTCTAATGAATATATAAAACATGCATGAGCAGCGGCAGGCAAAAGGAGCAGAAAATTTTATTTTTAGGTGAGGAAGGCGGAATGCAATCCCCAAAATATCCTTTTTGCCCCCCACTATATTTTCTAAATTGAGCCCTGTCTGGATTACTTAGAGACCAACAGCTCTGTGAAGAAGCAGGGTCAAAGACACATTTTATGTCCAGATACCAGGAAAAGGCTGTACTTTAGGAGTGGCATGGAACACAGCTTGTTCCTGAAACCTTCCTGATTTATCGATGGCCTTGATTACCCTTGACAGCAAAGCAGGAGCTTGAGCACAGCTTTACCCCCGTGCGCTGATGCCCTGCCACACCATGGGGTGACAGAGAGCAAAAGGCATGAAAACCAGACAGGATTATTCAAGTTTTTCTCCCCAAACATCTTCCCAGGCTGAGAAGTGAACTTCTGCTGCCAGCAAAAGGGTGCTCTGGTGGATCCAGCCTTCCAGACCTACTGATTTTGATGATTTTCCTTTCCACTGCTATGATATGATTTCTTTTCCGTGGGCATTGGAATTGTCCTTGGTAAAATGGAAGAAAACTGTGGAAATCTGCCCAGAGAGGTGCCCAGAGAGTGAGCAGCACCTATCCACCCACACCAGCATCCTTCAGCCAACTCATTCCAGGGTTAAGCCCCCATTCTAACATCTCCCCCCAGACCCTTTTTTGGGTCCTCTCTACCCAAAACCCTTGAGGGCTTTGAGCACCCTCAGCACTGCCAGCCCTCAGCCTCCAGCCAGGATTTTTCCCATCCGTTACTTCTGTGCCCACAACTGCTGCGAATCCCTCGGTTGCATTAATTCCTAAGTGGCTGGTGTGAGAGCAGAGCCCAGAAAAGCATTTTCCACGCACCTGGATGGGCTGGTGATGAGATAATGATTTACAGGGGGTCTGACAGTACCAGAAAGCACGGGCAAAACAAATTCCCTTCATTTGGCCCCATACAATTGCACTCCTAAGTGCTTATTGCGGTGACAGACAACACTGGGAAAGTGTAATTTTCTTCTGACTAGGAAAAAAAAAAAAAAGATAGGGAAGGAGGAAGGTTAAAAGAAGGTTAGCGATGAGGGAATGGGAGCCCTAGGGAGAGGGGAGCCAGGAAGGTGGCTGGACCACAGGCTGTGATGACATGAAAAGTGCCATCAAAAACCCCTTTCCTGCGGAGACAGGAGGATGAGCAGCCTGACTCTGCCCCGTCCACCACCTCCCCAGCCGGGCTAATTAATGTCCCTAATTTCCACCAGGGAGGTGGAAGGTGAAGCCGGCTGGATGGTTTTCCTGGCAACTGAACATCATGGAGATAATGCTGGGCAATGCAGAAGGTTAGTTGAGCGTGACAGGGAACATGCTAAAATAAAAGCCAAACCACGCACGCACAGCATATTTAATTTGGGACCTTCACCTGTTTCTGCATTACCAAGCTTTTTCCCCTCTAAGGTAAAAAGCACGCTCAGCTGCTCAAGCCCCTGGGGAGGCAACACACAGAGTGTGTTGAGTGATGCCAAGGGCTCTGCCTTTGCAGAGTGATGCCAAGGGCTCCGAGAGAGCGCACGCCTGCAGAACACCCCAAATCCCACCGAGCTGTCAGCAATCCCAGCTGTTTTCCTGTGGCTTTTCCCAATCACTGACTCCTTTTCCCCCCCAGCATGCAAGCATCCATTCCTACAGCCCGGGGAGGAAAGGCATCTGGCTGGAAGTTTCTCGGGGTTCCACCTGGAGAAGCAATCAAATGACTTTTTATGGCTCTCCTCTCCTGCCCGGAATATTAAAGCAGGATTTGCCCACTGGAGCCTGCAAAAGGGCAGGATGAAAATGCGGGTCCACATCTGTACTTTTACAAGCTGTCACCAGCACAGACCGTTTCTAAAGAATCCCACATTTGTGCAGCTAAACTCTGGGAGAGTGGCAAGAAGAGGAAGCCTGGATAGCCCAGAGGATTAATTCACTGAGCTGCAGCTCAGTGGTGTGGGCACCCAGCACATGAATCACACAGAAATACCCATGAGCTTGGCTCTCTGTCCATATGCATCCCCCAGGCACAAATATTTGGGATGTCTCCTTTTGTCCCGCCAAGGGCCATCACATGTGCCCTTCCCCGAGCTGGAGACAAAAGCGAGGAGCTGGCTCTGCTGGCTCTGCTCTCGTGGGCAAATCTGCAGGAAAGGGCATGTCGTCCAATTTGTTCGGGGAAACAATAGCAATGTTTGACATGTCATCAGGATTGATGGAGCAGAAATTTACATGGGAGAATTCAGTTTTAAACAGCTCCATGGAGCTTCACCCGGTAATGGTTTAGACATTCATCATCCGCCAGACCCACTCAATGACTCCTTAAACTGCCGGAGATTAACTCTACTCACAGCAGCCTCAGAGGAGCCGGCAAGGGTTTAAAGAGCCAAGAAGAACCCTTCGAGGCTGGGATCCCCCACGGGGCCCCTGGGACATGGCAGTCCTGCCCCCAGAAGTGTCAGACGAGGACAAGCAGCTGGAAACTGGTTACAGGGGTGAGCAGAGCGCACTGGGATGATGATCAGGGCACATGTCCTGCCTGGCTGAAGAGCCAAACCCTTCCCACCTTTCCCTGGGAACGCTGCTGCCCGAGCAGGTCCCAGCTCTGTTTGTTCTCCTTCGCCCTCTTTGTTTTCCCTCCCTCACATGCACATAGCCGGAAATAAAAATTGATGGGGAACAAATTGCTTTGGCCAGGAGCTCTCTGCTTAAAAGAGTTGTGGCAGGAAAGCAATTACAGGACGTCAAAAAGCTGTCAGGGTACTGAGTGACCGGGCAGAGCCTCGTCCCTGCTCCAGCAAGATGCCTGTGGCTTGGGAAAGCAAACAGAAGGAGGATTCCCATCTGCTTCCTAGCTTTTTGCTATTGTGGTTTTCTAGGAAAGCGATGTTGAGGCTGACTGGGCTGCTCAGACTGTGGTGCAGGAATTCCAGGGTGGGGAGCCATGCCCTGGCATCCTTACTGATTTTTGGAGGCACCAAAACCTGCTTGTATAAAGCAGGCAGCCATCCAAACATCCCTTCCTCTAGGCAACCTCAGGTCCCAGGGGAATAGCATCTAGCTGCTGGTAGCCACTGGGATTTGGGATTTGATTTGCGATTTGGAGGAGACAAATGTGAAGGGCTTCCGTGAGATGCAATCACTGGGCTGTGAAAGCTGAATGGAAAACCAACAGAAAACCGACTTAAAGTTGTTATGGAATGACTTTAGTTGGAAAACAGCTCTTTTGTCAGCATTGCCTGGCCCGGCCGTGCTCTCTCCCAGGCTTTTAAAGAGAAGCTGCCCGGTGGGAGGTGGCAATCAGGCAAGAACAGAGGTGGTGGCTGGCTGGCCCAGTGGCTCCAGTGATTAGCTGAGAAAGAGGGAGTGGGGAATCAAGGTAATGCTGCTGCCACAGCTTCCCCAGCAGCTCCAAACCCTGCCCAGAGCCAGGGAGCTCAATCGGCACTAATGACCCCAGAGGGCTGCGCTGAACCTGGCCAGGGGGGAAAAAATAGTCAATCAACCCCCCTGGGAATGGCAGAGCTTTCCCCCACCTCTTCTGCCAGCCACCAGGGAAAACAAGAGCCTTCCTGATTGTGTTTTATAACAGCAGCCCCTGCAACATCAGCTCCACACAGGCAAGGTTAACACTTGCCTGGGCAGCGGTGATTTAGCGGGCAGTGATTTACCTTAGCCAGGCTGCTGGAATGGCTGGGCTTTAAAACACCAGGTGACAGGAGATGACCCAAAAGTGAGATGAACAGGCTTTTCCAGCGTGGGTTTTCACTGGTGGCACCCAAGACCATTTAAATGCCCACTGTTTTTACTGGAGCTGGGTGCAAGTCCTCCACTAATGAACCGCATTGATTTCATATTCTCCCGTTGTCCACCTAAATGGCAAGTGGCACATCTCAGCGATTAAATAACCCCACAACTGCCCGGCTTGACATCTAAATCACCTCGCTGTTGGGTCCCTAATGAATTTTACAGCCCAGCAAAATGGAAGAAATTAAGGTCAAAGTCTGGTGGAAGAAATATAAATTCTCAACAATCACTAAAGCGCTTGCTAAAGTTCTGGGAAGCCGATCACGCCGCCCACCATCTGCAACTGCACTTCACCCAGGTGGGAGGCCCAGCAGGCAGAAGGGGGACAAAAACAAAGGAGGAGGGATGGGTTGACCAGGTCCTTGCCACATGAACATGTTGCATCCCAGCCTGGAGAAAGGGAATGGCAAAACCCAGCTGACTGGAGAAAGGGAATGGCAAAACCCAGCTGACTCGCACACCTGAGGGCTCCCAAACGCCCAGCTCGGGTAAATTACCCTCCTCTTCACACACCAGCCCCAGCCTGTCAGCAGCACCAGGGCCAGCTCAAGGTCCTCTCTCCAGGGGTGGCATTGTCCTTGTCACAGCTTCACTCAGAGGACAGCACACCCTGGGTGATGATTGCCATTGGAGCCTTTTGCTGGAGGAAACACAGCCTTGGATGCTTTGGGAGAGGCGTGGGGGCTGAGGGCAGCTTTGAAAACAGATTAAAATCCCAGGAGTGTTGGCCCTGTAGGAGCTCTGTGGGTGTAAAATCATGAGGAGTCTGGGAGAGGATGTATTAAGGTGAAGACAGTGATGGCCCTAGAGGGACTGCTGAGAAGGAGGTGTGAGGCCAGGGTGTTCACATGGCAAAGAGCATCACCTTGGGAAAAATTCTCCCTTCAACTCCCAGTCACATCCTAAATCACCAGGCAGAACCAACAGCACAGGAAAACCACCCAACCCCATCTCCTACTGGGAAGAGTGGGAGGGAATTCTGCTGCCTGGCTTGTGCTTTGCAGAATGCAATTTGGACAGGAGCAGTGCTGCATTTGCTCCCTGATTTTATTTCCCCTCTCACAGGCTGAATATTTTTGTTGTTTTTTTTTTTTATTATTATTATTGTTTTGGGCACGGGGAAGGGGCCACGCTGTGATTTTGTTGTTTTCCCACCTCTGTGCTCTTGCTGTGCATTTTTCCTGACAGCTCCATCAGGACACGGAGCGGCTGCAATAAGTGTCTCTCCCTCTCTCTTCCCTCAGTGCTCAGGCTGTCATGATTCCTATTCCACCCCATTTCAGTCTCACGGATTGGTATTTAGATTAAAGAGATAAACACAGCCAAAGAGCACCGGGCCCTGACAGAAAGATGGGGACTTCAGATCTGTCAATCACACCTGGTAACTCCCTCCTCCCTTTCCCTTTATTTACAGAGCTGGCTTGATAAGAATATTTAGCGGGAACAAGGAGTGCAGGCATATTTTTACACTTGTAAAAACACAAGGAGCACGCAGGAAGAAGCCAAGCCATTCATGTTTAACTTTCCAGGCAATTTGGAATCATCTGCTTTGATTATTTAACTCTTTACTGTTATGTGTGCTTGCAGTTTTCCTCTCCTCTTGCAGATAAAGGATTCAATTTTCTTTTAAGCGGCCGGGAAATTGGAGAGATTTTGTTCTGTTTAAGCACAGCTGGAGATGGAGCACTGAGGAGGGGGGATTGAGAACAACAAGATCAATTAAGATGCTGACAGGGAGGGAGAGCTGTGTTGGTCACAGGAGGGGAGAAAGGCTGGAAGAAGGGACAAAGCCCAGGCTTGGAGGACATCAGAAACGTCTAGCTGAGAGTTCTCCAGCCTCCACCAGCTGCTGCTGAGCCATGCTTTCATATTCCCATCAGTGCCCTCTGAATGCCTTCCTGCTTTCTTAGATCCTCTCTGCATGTCTGATGTCTCAGATGCTCTCTGCAGCACCCAGCTTGCCCCAGACATTTGGCTGGCAGTCCCCAGCTACCACCACCCTGTCCATTCCTCCTCTGCAGCAAGGACTTTCCAAGACATTTTCCACTCACATAAAGCAGAAGGAAAGGAGGAGGCTGGCCTGGGAGTCTTCCCACTGTTTCCCCATCCCGTACTTCCACAGCCCATGTGAGAAAGTAGAGGATGGAAAGGACAGGGAATGGTTTATCCCACACTGATTCCCCATGGAAGTTCCCTAGATGCCTTTTCATCCATCCACTAATTTACAAGGCATTTCCCCACCTCACTCCCTGCCTTCAATGGCTGTGTCCTTATTCCACACAACCTTCCCAAAATCAGGAGCAGTATAGGTTTTCCCTTGAGGCTGGTCCACAAGTCACCATCACCATGTGAGAGAGCAACACAGCTCGAGGTGAGCCCCTCACTCACCATCTCCTCAGAGCTGCAGCCTTCACTACTGCTTCTGCCCACCTGCATTCATTTGCTCTCCAAGAAAAAGGGGAAAGAAAAGCTTTGGAGATCACTGAGAAACAATTCCACAGATTTTGGGGGACAGAGAGTGCCCATGGCCAAAGGGATGAAGGAGGCAGGGTGGGGTAAGTTCTGAAGGGAAACAGAACCCCCGAAGGCTTTGAAAACCTCATTCCACCCATATCAGGACTTGGACAAACCCAGAGGGATGCGACTCTCTGGACACCCCAGAGTTGCTCTGGTATGGCTGCAAAAGCAGGGTGATGGGATGTGGGAGCCCACAGACCACGGCACCATCCCTGCCAAACTCAAAGGCTGATGGCTGATTGGGAAAGTGATTTGCATCCTAAATAGCTGTTTATTGATGTCTGCAACTCTCCTTGCCAGGGTGGGTAAAGTACATTATTACTTTCTTGTTGACTGGCGTTTACAGCTGGCTGGAAAGAAGGGGAAAGAAAATCAGGCCGGGATTGATTTTCCCATCCCCGACACGAGGCCAAAGAGAGATCGAAGCAGCAGAAGAAAACTGACAGCTGGGTGGTAAAGGAGAGGAACTCTGCCAACCAAATTAAAGGTTGATTTAATGAGGAGAGTAATGGAAGGTTAATTAGCACATTTACTTCATTAGGTTCTTACTAACAAGGCTTCTCCCGAGGAAGTGCAGTGGCAGGGAGGGGGAAGATGAAAATCCAGGTGAATGGATGGATGTGCTGGGGATGGTGTTCAGGGAAGGAACAACCCATGGAGGGTAGGAGAAAGCAACTGCTCAGGAATGTGAAACCATATGTGTGTATATTTATATATATTGAATATACCTGATGAGTACATGAGAATACACAGGCTAATGCATATGCCAAAAACACAGGGAGACATCACCTCTGTCAAACAATCTGAAAATTTTAATCCAAGTTGCATTAAAAACCAGGGAAAGTAGTGGGTCTTTTTACACACAAGACTGCCTAAGAAATTCAGGTTATCAAGCCCTGAGGGAACATGATGCTTATTTTACCTGCCTTGCCACATACCACAAGAGACAGAGATTCATTCCTGCACTGAAATCGATGCCTGCTGGTTGAATCGGGCACCACAGTTTATAATCTGAGGTCTGCTGGAGATGCTTGCACTGTTTCTGAGGGTCTCCAAAAGACAGCTCTGAAAAGCCCACCAGCAGCTTCCCCAAAAGTATTTGTGTGTGTGTGTGTGTTTGTGTGTGTATTCAAAGGTCTGAAAAGTCTCCACACCCATTTGAGACTTCTTGAGGGTGGCTGTAGCCAGGAGAAACCCAGCCCCACCCCAGACCAGAGGTGTTTCAGGACACCAAGGCAGGGCAGAACACCTAACCTCACAGGGATTTGGGAAGAGGGTATCCCACAGAGAAGGAATCATTCACTCAGCCAGGATTTGGGACAAATAGCTGCAAAAACCATCCCAGAGAGGTGCTGATGTTGTTTCCAAAGCACGGCTCATCTATCTGATCCATGGCTGACCTGGCTGGAGTCAGGAAGAGCTGGCAGGAGAGGATCAGGAAAAGCAGGGGCTAATGCTGGGAGATGCTTGTGTGGGGCTTGAAGGAGGGCAAGTGGGCAATTCATTCCCTGCAAGCCCCTCTATGCCTCTCTGTCTTCATCCCAGGCATTTTCCAGGATGGGAGAGCAGGAAGGGGGCTGGCAGCATGGCCCCAGCTCGCTGCTGCTTGCCAGCCAGTGGATGGAGCCCACAGCCACTGATCCCAGCCTGTGCAGCCAAGCCAGACCGGGGCAAATAAAGCGCAGAGGAGGGATCACGGAGCTAGGATTACTTTCCACACTTCCCTGGAGAACCATTTTTCTCCAGACACTTCAAGGCAAATCAAATGCATTGTTGTGTTAAAAACAAGTTACTCTTGGTTTGTTCGGGTTTTAATGATTTTGGTTATCGGAGCTTTTCAGGAGGACTTTGCTGTGCAGATCTGTAGAGTACGAGGAGCTTAAGGAGATCTTAATTCCCACCTCCTGCCGGGTCGTCCTCAGCCCCTTTCTCATGCTCCAGGTCTAGCAAACACATCAGCAACAGGAACACAGCTTTTGGAGGGCTCTGGCAGCTGCTGGCAGAGCAGCAGTGTCCAAAGGCAGGTTTGGAGGGGCAGGGTGAACACAGGCTCACACCTTTCCTGAGCTTCCCAGCCAAGGGATAGGAGGGGATGCTGGGCTGAACTGCCCCCTCTCCTCCCTGCTGGAGGGAGCTCACTGGAGGCTGTTGGAACCCAGAAACCTGGGAGTTTTGAGCTTTCTGTGCTTTCTGACACTGATGCCCAGGAGAACACTGCTCTTGACTTGAGGCCTTGGAGAAGGCTTCCAAATTTGAGTGATGGAGTTAGAATCACTGGTGTGTAGTTAGAATAGAAGTGTGTAATTTCACATGGTGAGGGATTTGGAATTTGGGACTTCTAGAATATAGTAATAGGTATGGGACAAGAGGGACGTTCTTTGGCATTCTCTCTTTCTGTCTCCTTCCTCCCTCCCTCTTTCTAGTTTCAGGTAGTAGTTTTTGGTTGGATAGTTAGTGCTGTACTGAGGGTCATGGGTGTTTGGTTATTGGGTCAAAAGTATAAATAATATAGGTGTTAGCTCTTTATTGGACTGTTTGGCTTTAAAAGACCTTGTAACTAGCTAGATTCAGGTACATTTTGCTCACTTTTAGCTGGTACCTAGGAGTGTTGCAGAACGCTCTGTACTTTAGGTAAGATTTAATGAACATGAGGAAATTCATCTCCTTCATGTTTTTAATCCTGACTCTGAGTGAAGGCAGAAGAAAATGAAGACAAGCCACTAATTAGGAGGTGCAGTTAACCCATTACAGTTGACCTCAGAAGCAAGGCTACTTTTATGTAGCCTCTTCCACCCAAAAAAAATTTCCAGCTGAAAGCTCCCTCTTGCTCTCCCCCTGGCCAGGTTGCAGAAGAGTTCCTCAGAGGAGCCCCACCAGAAGGAGCCTAGGGGACTGCTTCCAAACCCTCCACACCTGGAAGAGGAAGGACCAGAGAGCTGGGCAACTATGTCTGATGTCAAACCACAGTCAATCCCCTTCTAAGCCACTGGGCGTGGAGGCCTCAGACTTCCCTTTCTTCTCCTGTCATAGCTGAGGTGCCAAAGGAGGGCTTGTGAAGCAGGGGCACTACTCCCAGCTGCTGGCAATGAGGCAGCCTGGAGCAGGATGGAGAGCATCAGGCTTCTCCTGCCTCTGGACTCGAGGAACTAAGGATTAGCAGAAGGTGTCCAAGCCCACAGCAGTGGAGCTGGAATTAGATGACCTTTAAGGTCCCTAAAGCATTCTATGACTCTGATCATGGCTCCAGCTGGACACAGCCATTCATGCCCTCAGCATGATCCTTCCCCAGAGCCCCATATCCTCTGCCCCCAGCCAGAGCATGCATCACGCCTCACCACACCTCTCCATGGTCCAGCCTTCCAGTCTGCTCCTATTAGGAAAGCCAGCACCCATCAAAAGCCACTGGCCACCAGGCAGGCAGGACCTGGTGGGGGTGTCAGAGCCCCAGTTAATTTGGGGTGCAGTGTATGTTCTCACTGCCTTGTTCCTGGAAGGCATGAAGTTATACTGGCTGCCTGCTTGCTCAAGAAGTGTGAAATTCTCTCTCTGACCTTTTCTGTTATGTTATTAAAAGCTTCATGGCCAGTTGTTTCAGAAAAAAAAAGAAAAAAGAAAATAGTATTTCAATATCTGCTGGTAGCTGGGGCAGAACTGGCCCATCTCTTCAGGACAAGCTCTGCTCACCTCTCTGCTTTGCTCCTGCTTCACAGAGGGTGTTTGCTGCTGTGTGGGACTTCCAAGAATTTCCAGCCTGCATTTTCCTGGCACAGCAGGGTCTGGGGCAGGGAAAAAATGAAGTTTGCATTGAGAGAGGCCTCTAACAACAGCAGAGCCCTGGACAGGCTGCTTGTCCTTCAGTTGTCCCAGACGTGCAATGGACATGTAGCTCCAAATAGCCATGATTTATGTGACCTGGAAGCTTTGGCTGGAGTCAGGAGCCCTTCACACTGGTCTCTGCAAAACCAGGAATCTCTGGCCTAGGGGGCTCATCACATTCTGTAACCAGTCACAGAATCATTAAGGCTTGAAATGGCCTCTGAGATCATCGAGTCCAACCATGAACTGTCAAGCTCACCACGCACCCACCATATTTATGTGTTTTTTGAACACTTCCAAGGATGGTGGACTCACCACTTGCTTGGGCAGCCTGTTCCAATGCCTGACCACCCTCTTCACTGCAGAAACTTCTCCTAATATCCAATGTAAACCTCTCCTGGTGCAACTCAGGGCTGTTTCCCCTTGTCCTGTCACTGGTTAACTGGAAGCAGAGCCCGACCCCCTGGCTGTCCCCTCCACAGGGAGTTGTGCAGAGCCAGAAGGTCCTCCCTGAGCCTCCTTTTCTCCAGGCTGAGCTCCTTTCCCAGCTCCCTCAGCTTGTCCTCATGCTCCAAGAGCATGCAGGCAGGAGAGGAGGCTGCCTTTGGGCACATTGTGAGCTCCCTGTACAGGGCAGGAGCTGTTCTCATGGAGCTTGGACTCTCCAGATAGTCATGTGCAAGCAAATGACCACTTGAGTCTAAAAAATAAATGCCTTTCAGGGACAAAATAAAACAGATGGATGGAAGGACAGGAAGATGGATGGAATGCTAAGCAGAGAGCAAACAAAATCTTAGAGGGTGGACAAGGTTGAGCTGTGCCAGGGAAGCGGCTGAGGTTTGATCAGGAATCCATGGATCTGAGCCCACTCGTCTCTGGGCAAAGGGAAAGAGGCAGGGAGCAGAGAGCAGGCAGCAGCTCTGACTGCCTGCACTTGGGGTTGTTTTACAGTTGATTTATATGTGTAACAGGCAATGTTTCTCTGCTGTCACTGACATTAGCAGCTAAAAGGCTGCAGAAACAAATGGCCATTTGTCACTGCAAATGAAGTCTACTTGCTCCTTCGTTTTGCCTTTCCCTTTCAGCTGGCCATGTTGAGGAGAGAGTGGCATTGAGGAGAGTCTTTGCCCTTGCCCACACACAGCCCATCAGCCACAGCCAAGGTGGGATAGCCAGGATGCACTCACTGGAAGATGGGCAAACAGCCCAGGGGCTTTTCGGCTGCTGGGAGCAACTTGTCCTCCTTCCCCAGAACGCTGGGCTGGGCAGAAGATCAGTGACCTCCTCTTGCCTCAGATCCCGTGGTTTTAGCTGCTTTTCTCCCTGGCAGGAAGGTGCTGCAGGCACTGCTCTGTCCTGCCAGCTGTACCTGGCCATCTCTAGCAGCAGCTGGCACAAAGCCTCCTGCCACCCTTCAGCAACCACTTACCCAGGCCACACACTCTCCTGTTCATCCCTGTTCAATTTTCTTGACCCCACAAGCCACCTGATTTACCCTTAGCACCCTGAACCCCACTATCTCTCCAAGCCTGCACTTATTTGCACAAAGGAGAACAAAAACTAGGGAGCCAAAAAAAGTCCCTTTTCATGGGGATGTCATCCAGCAGCCACCAAAGAAGTGGGAATGCCACATAGCTGGCCAGGCTTTCTCCAAAACCCCATCCTTACACGTGAATACCCAGGAATATTCTCGAGCAAGCGGAAAAGAAGGAAGAAAAGGAGAGGAGGAATTTATTAGCGAGGAAAGCAGGCTTTTTGTGCAGTACGTGGGACAGGTGTAGAGATGTGGTGCAGACAGGCAGCGACCAGAGGGCTGCAGCTCAAAGGCAAGTAGCCACAGCAGGAGGAGCTGGTACTTTATGAGGGTTGTTAAAAGTTTGGGATCAGCTGGGAGGGCAATTTGGATTTCAGCGCTAATTGCATCCATTCTGATTTATCATAGAAGATTCAACTCCTGGCATTTTGTGCTCGCTCTGAAATGTTGGCATAGCTGGAAGTTGGGGGAAGAGGAGACGCAGTAACAATCTCATTGTTTAGTGTCTGACGGCCTGACTGGCTAAACATCTGCTTGAAATATTAATAACTGTCAGATGGGAACAGCTCGGGGGCTCTATACAGTTTCACACCATCTGTTTGTAAAGTAAACACACTTACACACAGGCACATACACCCAACTCTTTTGTCCGAGCTTTCATCCTCTGAGTGGGCATTCCTGCACGGATGGGCTGTGCCTTGGGAGAGCATGGGGACAAGGAGGGGGCTGGAGGGCAGCTGGAACAAATTCACTGGAGAGGGAGCCAAGCAAACCCATTCATGATTAACGGTAGTGGCAGTAACACACCCAAAGTGTAGCAGGGGCTTTGGTGCTCCCTGCTGTGATATTCCCCATCTCAGAGGAGTTTTGATGCCTTTTTCCAATGGTATTTCAGCACAGGGTTTTGTTGTGGTTCTTGCTGTGCCCCACACTGGCACTGACATCGCTCTCATGCACCAGGAAATGTGTCTTCTCCATGAACTTTCCAACCAACCCACAGAAGAGGGAAGGAGCCCTATGGAAATGCCCTCTGCTCTCACCACCAGCTCTGCCTGCCTCTGTTCTGCTGCCAGCTGTGTAATCCCACGCTCTGCTAAACAGAGCCACTCCTCTCCTTTTCCACCCTTCGCCCTTTTAATGGTGAAGGTTTGGTTGAGGAAGATGATGCTTCCAAAGAGGGCAGTGAGAAAAGCCACACCAGGGGCACCTGGTGACCACTGGGATCAGAAGATGAAATGAAGTGCAGGACTCTCTTTGAATTCTTGGTGTGGCAGGAAACACGCAGACATCTTCCAGAGAACAGGAAAGGTCACCACATCTGCTCCAAAAGCCCATGAGAAGCCTACACCCTGCCACCAGCATCCCCTAATGCTTCCTTCCCAGGCTCGCCCGGGGCGAGGGACACCACAGAGCCACCACATGTGCCAAGGAGGGGGCAAAGGGAGCTGGGATGCTCCTACTCACGTGGACCTGGAGGACAGTGGTGCCCACGGTGGTGTTCTCGAGGAGGCTGACATTGTAGAGCACCTTGCTGAACACGGGCCGGTTGTCGTTCTCGTTGATGAGGTTGATTTTCACCCGCGCGAAGCCGACGTGGTCTGGAACGCTCTCGTTTGCGAAGAGCTGGGCAAAACCACAAGGCAAAGTTGGAGATGCTGGGAAGTTTGGGAGAGTTACCTATCCTTCTTTAGTGGAATTAACGAAGCTCTCCTCAGCTCCCTCACCAGTTGAGCCAGCTGAAGGCAAACCACTGACAGAGCTGGAGCAGGAGGATGGGGAGGGTTTTGGCTCCTGATAGGTGCTCTTAAAACAAAGTTTTATGCTCTATAAAGCTTTTATGGCCCTGCTCTGCTTAAGCTCTTGCAGCTGAGCCTTTGTTGGAAAGAGAAAGTGTAAAGCCGGTCTCTTTCCCACCTCCTTCTTTATTATAATTTCTGGTGTTTTGGCTGCTTTGTAGTGCTCCACTGTTTCATAGTGGGGATTATGATAGAATGGTTTGGGTTGGGAGGATTCTTTAGAGACCACCTAGTCCAACCTCCTGCCATGGGCAGAAATATCTTCCACTAGACCGAGTTGCTCAGAGCCCCACCCAACTTGACCCCGAATTTCCAGCAATGGGATATCCACCTCTCTGGATGTCCTGTTCCAGTATTTCACCACCCCCATGGAAAAACACTTTCCTTACACCTAATTTAAATCAACCGCCAAAAATCATCCCACTTTGCCCTGCTGAAAAGTTTGTTCCATCTTTCTCCTAGGCCCTCTTTGAGTACTGGGCAAGAGATTGGAAGATGTCTAATGGTCACTCTGAGGTCATGCTGAAAACTGTGGCTATCCCACAGAGCCCAGGGGTGCAGCCTTACCGAAAATTCGTAGCGAGGAATGGTCTCGAAGTCCAGCGGCACGGCCACGCGGACACGGATGTCTGCCTTCCCCTGGATGGAGGTCGGTGAGATGATGAAGTGGTTGGAATTGTTGCCCACCAGGTAAACCTCAAAAACGCTGTTGGGACCCTGGGAAGGGAAAGAGCAAGGCCGGCATTTTATTTACGAAATCCACGTGCACGTGAGAGGAATGGGAATGCATTCCTGAGACGACCCCACGCAGCACACAGAAGGAAAATCCCTTTGATGGTTGAAGGTTCACACACCACACAGGGTGTCAGGCACTGGGATTTCCCTGCCTCAGGCTGAGGGCACAGCATGGGTGCCTGTCCCCTGCAGAAGGCTTTTCCCAGTAAGGCAGCTCAAACTGGGAACTGGAAAAACTCCTCCTCTCCCAAGACCCGGCCAGCCAAGCAGCAGGGCTGCCAACATCCTGATGCTTTCAGAGCCTTGCTCTGAGCACAGCAGAGCACATGGAAAGCAAGCTCAGAAGCTGCCAGAGGTGAATTTCCAATTTCCCCTGAATGACCTCCCTCCTATCAGAAAAAGTGACCAATTAAATGCACGAAGGGGCACTAATAGCAAAAGTTGCCTAAGTGTGACCGCCGAGAGCAGGTGACATGAGCAGAATCTGTGCCTTTCCCTTCCTCTTGCACACCTCCATGCAATCCATGGAGCTGAGGGCACGTTGAGCATCTCCCAGTGGAGCCCCAGAGCAGGAGCAAGCACTGAGGACACCCACGAAACCACACAAGAGCACCCAGTGCCTCGGGAGCCCAGCAGGGCTCTGCTGGTGGGCAGTGGGAGCATTTCAGGGTAGACTGGCACCTTCCACAAACTGTTCCAGTGCCAAATGAGGAAGGGAGGGATGCTCTTGACACCCCAGACACAGGGAGGGAGCAGGGGATATGGAGAATGGCAGAAGGAAGCATTACTTCCCAAGCTACTTTGTCCCCTATGCTCAGGATGTGGAATTACAATGAATGTAATTCCACCAGTGACAAAAAGCTACTTCATTGAGGAATTTCCTGATCTCAGGATCTTTCCCAGGGCCTGCACTCTCCCTGCAGTACACAAGAGCACCTTTTGTGGCAGTGAGATGTGAGGGATTTTCTTGGAAGCCAGAGAAGGGTGAGTTTGTTGGGGGCATGAGATAAAAGTTGAGACATCAAAAGAAATCTGAGTATTAGCAGGAAGAGAGCTGGGTGGATTAATTCCCTTCTAGCTGGGGAAGGAGATCAGCTCCAGATACCCACCATCCCTAATTAGCAACCCCTCGAGTGCCTCAGTCTCCCCACGTGAGGTCTGGAGAAGGGGGATACAGCTGCCTCTGGGGAGGGCTGCTGCGAGTTGCCATTTATATATTTATTCAGCTATTTATTTTTTTGCCTCGGCCCCCATGCTGCTTTTCTTGCTCCTGGTTCCCAGAGCTTGCGAGCCCCCTGCGGATGCCTGAAAGCAAATCTGAATATTCAAATTGTTATCAGCTGCCCAGCAGAAGGGCCTGGCTCACAGCAAGGACCCCCCACTCCAGAGGAAGCCACAGGGAGCTGCTTACATTTCCCTCACCCCTTCCTACATGCTCTTGCCACCCAGAGCAAACAATGGATTTGAAACATGGTTGGGAAGAGGAAAAACAAGATTTGCATCCCTGGGCTCTCAAAGGTCCTGGTGTGCAGCGGTCACACCCAAGCACCATCATCTCCTTGCAGTGCCCAGGATGAGGATGAGGATGATTTCAGTGACCTCCTTTATGTGCTCATTCCCTTCTCCATCCCCTGACCTCCCAGCTCCCTCACAGCTCGAGTTATTCCCCACCACTGCAAACAGAATCCTCTGCCTTCCTCTAGAGCAACAAATTAAGGAGCAGCCTGCCAAAGCTCAGCAACCCTACCACAATAAACCTGTCTCCTTCTGAAACAAATTGACCCATAAAAAAGAGGTTTTGGAGGGAATTTTGCTATCACCCAACGCCGGGATGCAGCCATGCTTTTTCCAGCTCCTCTCATCCCATGCCAGCACTCAGGGCTCAAGGCTGCTGCCCACTGCCTCCTTCCCAGCAATCAAATCTCTCAGCCAGTACCACAACCGATGAGAATTTCGTGTTGATTCAGCTAAAAGACAATTTGAGCTGCAGTTGGGCATAATTACGGCATTGCGTATTCCTCAGAGCGCGAAGTCGGAGCCGCACCGTGTCCCCGCTGCCACATCCACCTCACACCCACACCCTGCTCCCAAAAAAGCCACCCCTGTCTCATCATGCAGCACTTTTTTGGACAAGAACCCTGGGCACGGGTAGGACCCAGGCAGGCAAGGGCAGAAGCTCAGGTGTGAGGCTGTGAGATGCCAGCAGGTGGGTACAGCTGTCACTCCAGAGCTCTGAAGCTGCAGGTGAGCCCCCTTGTGAGCCCCCTTCTTGCACCTGGCTGTGAATCACAGACAAAAAATCTGCTCTCCCAACTTGCAATCTGCACTCCTGTGACAGAATCAAGGATCAGGAAGAAGACCACAAAGAAGAAGCCCCAAGAATCCCCAAGAATCAGGAAACCCCTTCTCTCATCAGGAGGCTAGGGCAGCCACATCAGCTGGGACTGAGGATGGATCATCATTTTTATGGCTGCTTTTTCACTCACTATCACCTACTGGCTTTATCCATCACTAATGCTCCCACTCAGGCCCCTCCTTATTCACCCTGAAATTCCTTCAGCGCACCCAGAAATGCTTCAGGAATTATTACACCTTCCAGCAGTCACAGCAAAGATTTAGCATCACTTATGAATGGCTACACAAGAAAACAAAGTAAAAATCAAAATAATCCAAATCCCCAGACAAGCAGACAACCCTTTCTCAACCACACCATTCCCTGAGGTGCATGGATTGGTTGATTCCCTGCAATCATTTTCAGCACCAAGTGAACTAAACTTGGGAAAAGCAGCCTGGAAATCCTCTGGTTTTGTCCTTTCCATGCTGCCTCAGTACAGATCTGCCTTTGGGACCCTCAGTGCAATTTGCTTTTCCAAAACGGAGAGCCCTGCCTTCCTGAAGCACCAAATCCAGCTTTCCTCCCAGTCACTTTCTATGCAGTTTCTGGGATATTACCTACAGCAAGCTACCGAGCGTTTAATATTCCTCATTCTGGGAATTCTACAAAGAAAGAAGAGAGTTGAGATTTCGGGAGGGATGGTGAAGGAAGGGGAAAGAAGTTGAAAGCAATTAGCGCCTTTTTGTAGGGCTTGGATAACTTAGGCCTGGCTCTGGTGAATCAGACACAAATGGTCCTTAATCCCTCCTCCAAAAACACGAGGCACAAGGGGCTTTTTCCCTGCACCCATTTCAAAGGATTTAACTCAGATCAGCCTCTCTGGGTGTTGCCTGCCTCTCTCCCAGTGCCCAGCCAGCTTGGGGTCCCAGCACCTCTCTCCCACCCGTGCCAATAACCCTTTCAAAAGCCCTTTTCAACAACCTTTCAAAAGCTCACTGGGCACTGTGATGTCCCCTGCATCCCTAAGGAGCTCATTGGGCTGGCAAGAAATGCAGGATGCCTGGATCAAAATGCTCCCCAGCCCTTCTGATCCTCCTCCCCACTCTAACAGCCCTATTCTCCCATCTTTTTGTCCATCCTAAGTGTCAGTCCCTGCCTGCTCCCTCCCTCCTGGAGGAGTTTTCTCCTTCCCCGCTCTCCCCAGGTTATCTGCTGAATTCCACACACGCCTGCACAGACGGGGATCAATCCGAGTCTGCCTCGCCTTCAGCTTATCTCTGCTCCAAATGATTGATTTTCCCTCTTTAAGGGTAATTTGCTGGTGAATTCCATGTATTGCAAAAACCCCTGTGAAATCTAATTCAGCCCGACTGGCAGCTGGCACTTTTGGGAGAGAATGCTCGTGTGCCGTCAATTCCCCCTTTACAGTTTCTTGCCATGTAGATCATATTTATAGTGCTTGTGCCTGTCATATGCATATATATATGCTCTGGATGAATCATATATTGCCACCTGCACACACTGCCTGGGCACACAGGATATCCTGGTGGGGGTCTCTGGTGGAACAAAGAAAGTGCATTCCCATGGCCCAGATTTCCCTTATTTTAAATTTCCCATTTGCCTCCCTCGATAAGCTTATTTTAGAGAATTGTTTCCAAATGATTTTAAAATGTCAGGCCATGATAGTAGTGCTTCAGACAGCTTCTGGCCTTTTCTTCCTCTTCATTCAACATTGAGGAAAATCATGTGGAAGCCACTTTGGGAGATCTGGTTTCCCTGGCATGCCCTGCTGCTACCCTTAACAGGCATCCATGGATCTCAGAGCCACAGGAAATGGGGAAAGGATGCCCTGCTCTTTTTCCTTGCCTTCTCCCTGTGATCCTGCACTGAGCCACCAGGTACAGCATATCCCAAAAGGACATCCACATCCCCTCAAATCAGCAGATGAGCCCTCTGAATTAACACCAACCTGTTCCACAGCTCAGGGCTCTTGTTCTCAACCTGGGAACAAACCTTGCTGGAAAAGCAGATAAGTCAATGCTTTCATCCTCTGCCTCACACGCAGGATTTATTCCCCCCTGCTGAACCACCACAATGTGAATGAGAGGAGAACCCAGCCACATCCTGGAGGTGCCCAGTTGAGTATAGGCTCAGTCTAAACACTGGGAAACTTCAATGGATTTTCATAAACAACTCCTGAACAGCTTGGAAAAGCTGTTCAAGGGTCTGCTCTCTGTCTGGCAGGGAGAAAAACTCAGCTGCACAGCAATTAATGCGTTTTTTTCTTGGCTCACAGAACTCTGGAATGGTTTGGGTTGGAAGGGATCGTAAAGCTCAGCTCATTCCAGCCCCACACCCTGGCCAGTGACACCTTCCACAAGACAGGCTGCTCAAGAAGGCCAGATCTAAAACCCTGTGCAAAGATTTCTCTTTCAATAAGTCCTGGAGAATGCAGAAAGGAAAAGCAGCACACCTGGCTGAACACCTTTTGGCTGCACCCCAAATCCTTGTGTGGGGCCACCTGGGCTCAACACGGTTGCCTCCCTCTTGAGGAGCTCCCCATCCCATCTCACAGCCCCAGCCTGCAGGACCATGGGTATGTTTGGGGGGTGAGAGCTGGGAGTTTGCAGCGGCTGGACCCCGAGGAAGTGCTTCTCCTTGGAGACGCTCTCTTGGGAGCCTTGTCTGAGAGGTTAATGCCAGCTGGGCTGCAGAATGGCACTTAGAGCACAGAGGGAAATCCAAGCACAGGCTTTCAAGTGTGGTCTTGTGTGCCTGGGAAAAGCAGTTTTAAGTGCTTTGTTGAATCGTTTAATCTGACTCCTTCCAAAAGCCCTTATTTCATTTTGTGCAAAACACGCCAGAAGAAAGAAAGGACGAAAACCCCACAGTTAAAAAAAGGGTTTTGCGTGGGTCTGGTTTTGAAAAGCCTTGTTTAACAGCCTTGGCAGCCCACACGGTGGGTGTTAAAGGCCAGGCCCATGAGACAGCCCTTTCCCCAGCTCTACAAAGGCACAAAGACAGGGAGGCTCTCCCCAAAACCACCCTGACCCACAGCATCCCTGCACGGGGTAAAGTTCAGGCGTGGGCTGCTCCCTCACTGCAGGACCTCAACAAGCTGCAGGGCTAAAGGAGCAGTGCCTGGATTTTCCAGGCTGGGTGGCCTGGCTCAGGAAGTCAACCCATCTGCCAAGGGACTCTCCCAGGACTTTGTGACATCAGTTGGGAGGCAGGAGACAAACTTGAGCAAAGAGATCTTCCCAAAGACTCCGGTTTTGATTTCCCGTGTCTCAACCCATCTGCTCTCATTTATTTCTCTCTCTGTTTTCCCTGGAGATGTGAATAACTCTGTTCTTGTTTCCCTCTGCCCCTTACTCAAATGAGTTGTGTCATCTCCAGCATGAAGCCAGTGCTGCCAGAACAGCTTCTGTCAGCCACGTCCTCAGTCACATCCCTGCCTGAAGACCTCGGTCCTTGCCAGCACGCCCCTCCACCCCTGCATCCAGGGAAAGATGAGAGACCTCACTGCCATCTCAGCTACCTCAAATCCAGATGGTTTGGAAAACCCTCACAGCTCTCACGGGATAGTTGAGCATCTCAAATATCACTGTCAGGCAGCTACCCCTTCTGTAGTTTTTTCACTGAAAGTTGGTGGATCTTCAGAGCTCTGCAAATACTTCTCTGGGAAGCAGTGCTTGCTGCAGGTGCAGCCCTACTTCTATCTCATACACATCTTTTTCACAAGCTGGGCATCTTCTCCCTTTCCCCCCCCCCCCCCCCTCAACGTGCTATCTTGACAGTTAACCCAGCTGCAAACATCCATGAGAGGAAATAAAGAAGATCCATCACAGGATAATACAGAAAAAAAAAAAGTAACCTATTGCTTATAACTTTCCTCCCTCCAGATATTCCAAGAATCAGTTCTCCTCTGCTTCTTATCTGAAAATAATGCCATGGTCAAAGCGATCCATGTTAATATGATGGTCTCTGAAGATGTGTACAGTAAAACTCCTTCAGACTCCCTTAGCACAAGAGATCCTCTCTCAGCAGTTTTAAAAATCTCAGCCAATTCTTTTGGGGAAATCTCAGGAAGTTAAAGAAATACATCAAAAGAACAGCGTCTATTTTTTTCTGGTGTGATGGGGAAGGCAAGGCTATTTTTTATTCTCCCATTTTAAAATTAGCAAGGCTGAAAAGTGAATTCTTGAATGGGAGTCACTCCAGCAAAATGAGCTTTTAACCAGAAATAATGACAGATCCTTCATCCTGGTGGCACAAACAGAAGTGTTACAATGCCCTTCAAGAATGGATCTGCTGACATCTCTCAGCAAGCACGACAGCAGCTCTATTCAGAAACTACCCTAAGCATCTGTCATATCCATATCTTCTTTATTAGCAATTGACATTTTGAAGAAAAAACAGTCTCTTTATCTGGTTAATAGCTCATCTGCACCTCTTCAGGCTGAACTCATAACTCCTGGATGGTGACACCATGTCACCAGTAGGTTATTAGTTCTGTGTCATAATCACTTGAGACAAAAAAAAAAAAAAAAAAAAAAAAAAAGGGATTTCTGGGTGGCTTGATGAGACTGGGTGAACTCTACCCAGGGCTGAGGAATAGCAAATCCATCTTCTCAGCCAGAAAAGGCAACTTAAAAGATGCATATTTTAACTGACCCACCAGGATTTTGGGGGCTGGAGGGAGACGTTTTGTTTGCCATTACTTGAAGCATCAGGAAAACATTCTGATGATGTTTAGACACGATGCTGGATGATGATGCTCTTGAGCCACCTGGCCTAGTGGAAGCTGTCCCTGCCTGTGGCAGGGGGAGTGGAATGAGATGATCTTTCAGGTCCCTTCCAACCTAGCCCATTCTGTGATGCCATTTATTCCGAGAAATCCTCTCCCCTCATCTCCTGCTCAGCCTGAAGAAGAACGGGAGCAGCAGGAGCCTGCAGGCAGAGCCTTTCCCAGCGATTTTGGACAGCTCACCATGAGGTGTCAGCACTAGTTTGGAGCAGACACCCGGGAGCGTGGCGGGGCTGGGAGGGGGGACCAAGCACACAGGAGCAGCCAGACATGAACTGCACAAGTCAAATAATCAGAGTAATTGAGGGCTGGGAGCCCAAGGCTGGAAAAAAACAGGCTGCAATCCCAAACGTGGCACAGATCGGTGCGTGACAAATAGGAGCTCCACTGACATGTGGGAGGAACGAGCCTCCCGTGCTCCTGGCTTGTTTGCAGTGATGAACTGGTGTCCCAGTCCTCCCCACTCTGAGGGCATCTCCTGCCTCCTCCCTGCCAGCAGCAGCACCCATCTCTCCCAGGATAGAGAGCTTGGGGCTCCTGTCTTCCCTGTCCCTGGCAGGTCCCCCCTGGGAGTCCAGAAGGAAAACTCCTCCTTTGCTAAATCAGACTGGCAAAGCACTGCCTGACAAGAGCCCTCAGAAGCAGGCAGGGATCAGCCTCCCAGACCTATTTTCCTATTCCCTAAAATCCTATTTTCTGGCTCTCAGGGGCTGCGCAATCCTGACTGCATTAGTGCCTGCACACTGGGGAGGGAAACTGGACTTGGGGTACACAGCAAACAGAGCAATGGCAGCAGAAAAGCTGAAAAAGTGGATTGTTGGGGCAGCACCGTGCACTTCATCACAGGCACTTCAGTGACCTCTCCCCTGCCCACCCCAAAACCAAACCACCCCACAAAGGAGGGAGAGAATACCTCACCTCATCCTTGTCCTGCACCTGGATGAAGAGGGGAAGGGCAAAGCCCACCTGGGCCAGCTCTGGGATGGCCACGCTGTACTCGGAGCTGTTGAACTCGGGGGCGTTGTCGTTGATGTCGATGACCAGGATGTTGAAGGTGGTGGTGACGCTGGCGTTGGAGGGAGTGCGGTCATCGTTCAGCTCTGTCCCCTGCAAGGAGAGAAAACAGGGGAGAGAGAAAAGACATTTATTCTCCAGAAAGAATGGATCTAAAGAAAGTGTGCGTGGCATGGTGAGAGACTCTTGCAGATTTCTCTTCCTCCTCTTGCCATGGAAGGGTGCCCAATTGGCTCTGCCTCTGTCCCATTAACATATAGAGGTGTTGGCCTAGCTCTCACATCACTCATGCTTTGGTCTCACAACACTCTCAAAAACCTTCCCAGAGGCTTAACATTTCCCTTAGAATGGCTGTGGCCAAACTCTTCCTTTCCTCTGTCATGCAACGGGTTTGCAGGATCCAGAGTCACACAAGAACAAGTAAGAGATTACCCTACCACAAGCATTTAAACAAAAAGAAAAAAAGTCCCTTGTGAGATGTAGGGGACAGTCCACAAAAAAAAAAAAAGGGAAGGCTCAACAGGGCAAAGAGCCCTCCTGCTCTCTCCTCTGCCCTCCCTGACGTGGGACTGGGAGCTGACAGTGAACCACACAGTATGCTGAAAAACACAGGCTTGGAAAACTAGGGTGCCAGAGGAAAAGAAGACTTAGACCTTAAAATAGGTTTGGCAACATGTGCCTAAATACAAAGCTGAGTCATGAATCCACATCACACCTCTGTCTCAAGAAGGACTTTAATTCTTCTTTGTAAAAGGAGAGAGTGCAGATTTTAATGCCGGAGAAGCAAGACTCATGAAACAGCCTTTTCAAGCCGAGTCCCTCCTCTTGTCCTTTGGATAATCTCGCTTTGCTGTGGGCATGGAAAAGCAATGCTATCACGACCCACATGGCTCATTGCTATTCACTGCTTCTGCACACAACAGCAGAACAGGCTGATCCCAGCGAGGAGCAATCCAGCTGTATTTTCACTGTGTGCTCCAGGATGAGAGCAGCAGGGAACATTTTGGGTCCTGGGGATGCGGGACGCGGAGAGCTGGCATTTGCGGGAGGATGAGAAGTTTGTGGGGAGAGGACATGGAAATCTATCAGATCAACAGAACGTGGCTGGAACTCCATTGTCATGCAGGGAGGAAAAACAGGCAAGTTTTCAGGCTCACAAACCTTTCCAAGATTAAACAGATATTTTTGTCCCTATTAAAACCAGACAATCCTCCCTCTCTCGATTTTTGAAACTACAAAAGCCCGAACAAGATACCAGGGATGTGTGAGGATCTCTTCCTCACACACAACAGAGCCCCACGGTATGAACTGTGTCTGGGACCTAGAGGGGTGATTTCTTGTCCCTCTGCCCCACTCCAAGGAAGCATCACACTTGCCAAAACAAGAAGGTGAGTGCTAGCTGCCTCCCTCCCTCCCAATCAATGACCCTTCCTACGCTGCTGATTTTTCCCCACCCCAGCCCAGCAGAATCTATACTTCTAAATGTGTTTCCAACCAGCTGCCCAGCTTGGTATTGATTTTAATTACAGGGCTGTGAGCAGAGCCAGTGAACTGCTCTCAGGTGGGGCTGGTGGGGCTGGAAAGCCACGCTCCAGTGCCTTTTCTTGACAAGGCAACTTCCAGCATCTCTCCCTTCCTGGGCTGGCTAGGCAAGGATGATGCCCTGTTACACCACTGCCTGCTGACAAGACAAAATGTCATGTTTATCCAGGGTTTTGGTGGGGACGAAGAGGGAAAACAGGCAAAAGTGGGACAGTTCAGGTGCCTGAGTGTGTGTCTGGTGTTACATGCAAACCTGGGGTATCTGCACACTGCCAGCAGACATGGCCACAGAGGGGACAGCAAAAATTCCCTCATATGGAGTGAATCACGTTTTGGGCCACCAGACCCAAAGGGGGCTGTGTTTAACATCTCACTTGGTCAGCACATCGTGGCTCTGCATGCCCAAGAGAACAACACCTGCCAGGTTTGCAGTGCTGCCTGGAAGGGGGTGTCCCAGGCAGGGTGTGCTCTCCATGCTGCTCTGTCAATGTGCTCCCTGGCTGGGGCAGGTCTCACCTTCACTGTGAGGATGAATCCAGCGCTGTAGAAGGGATTTTCCCTGTCCAGGGGCCCATTCAGGGTTAAGGCTCCGCTGATGTAGTCCAGTGCAAAGATGCTGTTGGTGTTACCTGAGAAAAAAATAACAGGAATGTGAGCACAAGCAGCCGGCACAGCTGTTCCCAAAAAGTGCTGGAGGCAACAGGGACGGAAGGAAGAGGACACAAGCTCCAAGCAGAGGGGTCTAGGAGCCTGGCATGCCATTCCAATGTGCTTTAAAATGTCATGGCTGTAACACTCTTCTCCTCCTCTCACCTGTCCTGGCTTAGGGCTCAAAATGGGGTTCTCCTTCCACAGCCAAAATGCTGGAGGCAGCTGAAGAATTTCAAAGTTATTAAAATCTGCAACAGCAAAGCTGAAAGCAGGAGTAAATCCAGCTGCTCCCCTCTGAGTGACCACCTGCATTTGTAGGGTACTGTGTTCCTGGCATGGGCATGGCCTCTCTGCTAAAATAGGGGAGTTAAGGGACATCAGTCCAGGATAATCACAGGGAGACACAGACAGAGCAAGCTCAGGAGGAATTCTCCACATAACAGGCAGTGGTTTAGCTGTGGGGCCTCTTGTCAGAGGGTGCTGAGGGGCATACAAGTCCACATGTATTCAAAGAGAGGTTGCAGAGCTTAAAGAAAGAAAAAAAATTCTATGAAGTAATAGAGAAGCCTCACACAGCCCAGGAATTTCTTAGCTGGATGTATTTGAAGCCAGTGAAAGTATCAGCAGAATAATGTAGGCACTTGCCCTGCTTTTATGCTCTTGCCATATGTGTTGACCCTGTGCAGCTGCCTGGTTTTCCTCTACTGGAGCCAAATTTGGCCCCTGTGCCTGTCCCTACGTGCAAGCAACCAGCCAGAGAGCTAGGCTGCCTCCACTGACCATCCCATCCCATCCCATCCCATCCCATCCCATCCCATCCCATCCCATCCCATCCCATCCCATCCCATCCCACCCCGTCCCCAGCTTGAATCCCCCTCTGGAATTAGACACCCAGAGAGGATTAAGACAACATGTTCGGGTGTCATGGCCAGCAGACACTAAAAGGACAATGTCCTGCTCGGGAATGTGCTTGTGACAGCTCCAGGTGCTCTCCCTGTGAGCCAGACAAAAGCAAGCAGTTGGTGTGTGGAGCCTGGGACACCTGACACCAGCCTGACACCAGCCTGACACAAAAGCAGAGCAGGCTGCTGAATTAGTGATGACCAAGGAAGTTATATCCAGACATATGGTCACCCACACAGCTCCCATCATCAGCATCTCAAGGCATGCAGAAACCCCAGATGCAGACAGGAGCCAGGAAACCCTGCAGGTACGTTCCAGTCATCCCAGTCAGAAGGAAGTAAAAAATAAATCCTGTCTCCTCAATACGTCTCAGCATGAACGAAAACACACACAGCATTTGTCATTTCCCTGGAAGGGAACTGCAAGACAGATCTACTGCCATGGAAAGTTGTTTCCCATCGCTCAGCATCCACCTTGCTCCCTTCCAACCTCTGTTTGATCACAGCTGCACCTTTCTTGGGATGGTCAAAGCCCCCAGGTCCTGCCATCCCCTCCCTCCCACCCCAGGAGCCACCTGGCCTCTCCTCTCTCTCCTAGAGCCCTAAGTGCCTTGACACCTTTGTCCCCATTACTGAGCTGTTCTCTCTTCTTCCTGGGCTGAATTCCTCTCATTCCTGTCCTTGCTCCCCACTTCTCTCCATCCCAAATGCCAGAGTCACAGCTCACCAGCTTAATGAGCTGGTGCCAGGCTACTTAAAATATTAACAACAGCCTTGCAGGTTCCTTTTTCCTTTTTTTTCCCCTTTCCCTTCTTTTTTTCTTTTGCTGTTGTAAATGAAGATCTCCAGCCTTCTCCTCTTCCCACTCTGCCTTCCCATTTTTGTGCTGTAATTTATGGCTGACTCCTTAGGAAACTTCTTCTAATCCCAGCTTTGAAGGACACCCCACGAGATGGATTGGACTGTCCTGCAAGGCATTGAAATGCTCCAGGACACCAGGCTGCCATGGCAAAGTTTATGCCTCGGGGTCACCTCCCCCTAATTCAAAGTGTAATAAAACACGGGAACAATGGAATTTAGTGGAATTAGGTCAACAGGGTAGGAATTTCAACTAAACACAGCACTGTGTTCTGTGTCCTAAAGATGGTGACACATGTCATATTTGACCACAGTCACTTTTTGAAGGATGGGCAACTAAATTGGGGACCCAAAGGCCTCCCAGGCTGCACACCAGAGGCTTTCCTCCAGCTCAGCCTCTCCATCACCATCAAATACTCATCCCATGTTCCTTTCTACTAGCAGAGAATTCCTGGCTTTGCAAATTTGCAAATTTATCCTCCAATACCTCTCCAACCACCACTTCCTCACTGCTCTGACCAGTGATCCCTGCTGAAGCACTCACACTGCTGATCAATGCCCATTTCCTGAAACATTTTACTTGCCAAAATCTCTCTGACCATCTTCATGTGCCTTCACTTTCCTGGGAACAAGGGGAAAAAAATTAAGGTGGAGGAACATAAGCCGATTTTGTCTTTCCCCTCTCTGGAGAGACCAGAGGTACATGCAGGGATGTGGCAGAAATTGAAGGATGGGAAAGGAAAGGCTGAGCAGCAAAATGGGGGTCAGAGAGAAGGAAAATGAGGCAGAAAACACTTTAAATATCAGAAAGACAGAGGAAATGGGGAGAATGACAACAAGAAAAAAAAATGAGAACTTTGGGACAGCAGTATGAATCTACTTCTGGCAGACTTTTTGCTCCCACCTGGCAAGGAACAGGACCTACAAACTCAGCTTTTTGTTGTGACATGGGTCAAGAAGGAGGAGAAGTTTCCCATCCATCTGTCTATGTGCAGGTACAGGGACAGCAGCAGCCAGCCAGGGCCTGGGAAGGCAGGCAGCGTTGGGATCACTGGGATGGATCACAGGAGCCCATTCAGGGTGTTTTTCCAAGCTCATTGAGGAACGGATGGTGGCATAGGCATCATTTTGGAGGAACACTGCTATAACGAGGGGTTTTATAGATGAGAGTCATAATGTTTAATTGCCCTCAGCCAAGCTCTCAGTTTTAAAAGGCTGTTAAAAGTACTGGCTCAAACCCAGAGAAAGGGGGGTGGGGAGAAAAAGGAAAAAAAAGGGAGGGGGGAAAAACAACATCAACATCTCCTCCTTCCTCCCTACCCCTTTAGCCTTTGAGTGCTGTCCAAATCCCTTGGAGGGAGAGATGCTGCTCTAGCGAAGAGCTACCTGTCAGTCAGGGCAAGCTGTTTTCCCAGGACAGGATAATTTTCCCACCCCCCTCCACAGGAAGGGCTGCTCACGTGGGGAAGCCGCCGCTGAACTTGGAGCAGGTGACTTTCATGAGATGTGAAAGGGGAACCCATCACACACCTTGCTCCAGATAATTTATTAATCAAAATGTGCTCCGTCAGGGCTCCTCGGCACCGAAATAGATGCTGTTGGATGTGGTTCATGGAGTCAGCAACAGACACAGTTATTAGCGTATAAATAGTCCATCAGCTGCCAGTGAGCACCTCGATGCTCTTCACCTTGAGTTTCCACCCCCAGGCTGCAGGCAGGGAAGCACTGCCAGGGCAGGGACCTTGCCCCCCGTGCTTAAATTCAAAGGCAACAAGTAATTTTCAAAGGAAAAGAGGTTATTACGACCTGAGTTTTCCGGGAAATCGAGGTGCTGTGTAAAAACAGTGCCCCCCTTCTCCTGCTCAGGACTTTGGTTTGCTGCTCTTCTGGGAAGATGCAGCTCTCTGGGATAACAGATCTGAGCCCAAAGCTGTGTGCCAGAGCTCCTTCTCACATGCCTGCTTTGCAAACAGGCCTTTTTAGTATCTTTCCCAAAGGATTTGTCCATTCCAGCACGACCAGCAGAACTCCTGATCTTGCAGAGCCACAAAAGGAGCTCACATCAAATGTTCTCTCAGTTCTCTTTTTTAGAACGGAATGTACAGTATAAGGAAATAAAAGGAGGTATTTATCACCCAAGGTGCAATCCCCCCACCCCAAATTTCCTGGGAGCTGTGGCCAAGTACCAGAGAGGAGAACAGAACCCGCAGAGTTTCTGCTCTGAGTGTAATTCTTCACACAAAAGGATTCTGAGTCTTGGACCACAACCATCATTCCCCCACATCATCTGAAATGGGCTGTTTGTCATAAATCTCACATCTCCAGGCTCCACAGCTTTCTGAAATTCCTCCAATGAAACTATCTCACTACCTTTTTTGTTTTGCTAGGCACAACATGGTCCAGGTTCATCGTTCTCCATTGGTTGTTAACCTTGAATCCCAGACTGGTTTGGATTGGAAACGACCTTAGAGATCATCCCATTCCAAGCCCCTGCCATGAGCTGGGACCCCTTCCACTGGACAAGGTTGCTCAGCCTTGAATACACATTGAAATCCCAAGAAGTTAAGTACAGGAAGTCACAGAAATTAAACAGAAGAGATGCTTTTGTTTCCTATTTACTCATAAAAGGGAATGTATAGTTTTAATTACCAAGGGCCATTCGCTGGGGGAACCACCTGCCATGCAAACCATTATCCCAGTCATATCTCTTTTCCAATGACTCCTGGATTGCCAGGGAGCCAAAGCCAGATGCCAACAGCATGGAGGAAGGTGGAGAGCAACTGAGCCAAGGAAAGAGGGCCTGTGACTGCAGCCACCATCTTTGCTTTGTGCTGCCTCATCCCCTTGCATTGGCAGGGTGGGAAAGAACAACTTGTGATGGATAGCTCAGTGTGAGGCACTTTTCCACCCATCAGCGTGTCCTCCTACAGAAATGTTCTGCTGTGATGGCTGCCTCTAAATCACACAGGAAGGCCCTCCCAGCAGGGGGAATTTATGAGGGCTCCAACGCTCCAGTAGCTCACCCAGCGCCTCCAATGTGGGAAAAAGTTGGAGAGAGGTAGGGAATAGCAAAATGAGCAGATCCCCACTTCCAAGGGTTCTCCCTGATGCCTGGTTTAAGGATTTTAGGGAAAAGGTGTGCTCTGCTCTGCCTTCTTTATTAAGCCAGGTCAGGCTATGGAGGGGGATGTCGGCAGCTGAGGGCTTGGAGACCTCTTTGGCCGCTTGACCTTTCCTCAAGGATTCATGCTGCACTTTCCTACGGAAGGCAATGGACGGGAAACATGTTCTGAGAGCTACTGCACTGGCTTTTTACCCATATAGATATAAAAACTTATATATATGACATTTGACTCCTAAGCAGGAAACCCAGAAGGTGGAGAACAATTCTTTTCACTTTTGTAACTCACACTTATTTTGCATTGTGCAAATAATGATTTTTAATTCATGTTTCCCCTCGGGATGCATCAGTTTAAGGAAGAGAGGCTTTGCCAGATACTCATAAACCCATAAAACAATCCACTTGGAGGGGGACAGGGGGGGAAGAACCGCACCCTAAGGGTTTGTGAATAGCCCTAAGGAACAAAATCTCACTTCCCTCTCTCCTGAAGGACTTTCCAAACTCCAGGAAGGACGCATGGATTGCCCTTGTGCAATCTCCCACTGCCCATCCATCACCGCACGTGAAATGTGCCAGACTGACATGCAGGACCCTTTCCCCTGGCTTAACCCTTCAGTGCCTGCCCAAGCAGCACAGGTCACCTTCACATCCTCCTGCCAGAAGACTCCAAGCCACCTGACTATCCTGGAAACAAATGAAGCCCAAAGTTTACTGCTAAGCAAGCAACACGTGAGTCAATACATTTTCCTAAGAGGACCTCGCAGGCCAAAGTATCCTCCTTCCTATTAATTAAACTGCTGTTTAACTCAGGCTAAAAATCCTTCCCTGGAAGAGCCAGAGGATTCCCCTACCCCAGACAATGTGCAGAGGCAGCAAATGTGAAAACACACTGCCGTCTGCAGGGCTGATCCTGCCCAAAATGCCAGGGCCCTCCCGGTTTCTGCCGAGAAAATCAATCTCTGTTAGCCCGAAGAGTTCCCCTAAATGAAAAGCCTTATCTAGAACAGGTCGTGTTATACAACAAGTCACTTGCTTTGCCTGGGAAATGAAAGATGGTGAGGCAGAGTCCCCAGTACAGAGGCTATCTCCATAAATCTGCCAAAAAGGAGCTGTGGATTACTTTGCCGGATTAATTATCTGTCCTTCAAACAGAGTCCTGACCTCAGCGGCTGAGCATCTCCAACCTGTCACTGCAGCTGGGGAGGGAGAGCTTTCACAGGGCTCTGGCCACGGGAAAAGCAGCAGGAACACCCTTTGGAGCACTGGCCAGCCTGTTGGCACGAGGGGCTTGAATTGTGAGCTCTCAGTTGGGATTTCTTTTTCAGCTGGGCAGTGGGCCCGCTCCCTGTAAAGTGTGAAGTGAAAAAAGTACATTTTCCTGGGGTTAAAACACTCTGATGGGAAGGAAGGGGCAGAAACAGCCCAATGGCTTTTCCCCTATTAGATATGGAAATGACTCCCAGTGCAGGCAGGACAAGTAGCCAAAGCCATGGCACAGCTACACCAATGCTCCTCCATCATCTCAGCCTTACCAGCTTTGTAAGCTGGAGGCATAAAGTCAGATCTCAAGTCTTATTTTATGTGGTTATGGTTAATCTTTTAGTTTTATTGTGTTCCTGTCATGGGAGAACCTTGTGCTGGAGATAGCTGTATAAATAAGAGCTGCTGCAGTACATCCCCAGACGTGGCTGCCTGAGGGATGGAGCTGAACAGGACAGTGACAATTCCAAATTAATTTTTAAACCCCACCTCCAAATCACACACCAACACTTCAGGCATTAACACCAAAGGTGTGATGAACGGCCAGGTTGCTTCTCAGCTCTCTACTGCTGTATAAACCAGCCAAGAAAAGGCAAAATCAGACCAGCCACATGCTAACCCTGTGCCCAAAAAACTCTGAGAGCTGGGAAAAGGCATCACCCATCCCTGTAGGGGAATAGGAGCAGCATCACTGCTACCTCCCCTCCTGGAAGGGAGCTGAAGAGCCAGGTTAAATTAATACTTCCAACAGCCACTTTCACTTTTGCTTACGGTCGGTTTCTAATTTAATTTGCTTCCCCATTCCCATATGTTAGGCTTTCTTTTTTTTCTTTTTTTTCTTTTTTTTCAATGCAAAATTGCCATAAAGATTTTCCAGCTCAGGCACAAAAATCTGCTCACTGACCTTTACCATCGTGATTGAGGATAATGAGAAATTAATTAGGCTTTACCTGCCTGCCAAAAAAAGAAAACAGCTTGCCTTTGGTGAGCAGGATTTTGGAAACGCATTAGATGCCAGTCCTGTGTCTGGACTCTCAGACATCAGAAACTAACATCAGCTCTGTCCACAGGCTGATCATTCCCATCCAACCCCTTCTCCATGAGACCCTGGTGACGACAGGAGAAAGATTCCTGGCCACTTAGGAAAACACTTCGTAACTCTCACGTTTAGGGAAAAAAATAATAGTGCAAAGAAGCTTAATCACTCTTTTGATATGTTCTGCTGGATCCTTTGTTAGGAGAGCTGCCCCCACCAGGCAGGACTGCAGGCAAGGGTTAAGGTCTTGGCATACTCAAGCAGATGCAAGGCTGTGTGCAGTGATCTGCCTGCAGGTCTCTCCATGTTCCACATGGATCCCAGAGTGTCCTGATTCCCCTTCCGCCATTCCACTGCCCATCCAGGATGGCCAGGCTGACAGCTACTTTACCATCCTCACCAATTCAGCAGCCTCTGCAAAATTAGATTGATGTTTCAGTCCAATCTCCAGTGAAAAAGGTCCCGTATCAGGCAGAACACAGTCCCTGCTGCACCTGGGCCAGCTGATTTTCCCACAATCTGGAAGAATCTCTCAGATAAATTGCAGAGGGAATTAGAGGAATAAATAATCCTCGCATCTTCAAAGGCTGGATACTTGCAGTCAGGATCAGTGGACTTAAAAGTCAGGGTGAAATCACCTTGACCCTTGAGGCTGATTAAAAGAGGGTTTGAAATGGCTGGGCTTTAAGGAAAAGAAACTGGGAAATTATTCCTACCCGTGGAGGCAGCACCCGGAGCATGTGGCACAGGAGGGAGGGGAGGCACTGCCACCATTTCTTGCTGGGAAGAAACCTCCCCAAAAGTGATGCCAGGAAGAGGGTTACAACCCACACCCACCAAGCTGGTCCCTCACTCCTGGGTCACCTTGAGCAGCCTGTCTGTCCTCACCAAAGCAGCATTTGAGTGCAGCCCTGAGAGCATCAAAGTCTGCTGGGGTATAGCAGAGATTGCTGAGCTCAAGGCATCTTAAATTATACATGCCCAAGCCTCAAAACTGGCGTTTCCATAAGGAAACACCTTCCCAGCCTTCAGTTCCCAGGCTTCAGAGCCAGACTCAGGTTCAATCCATGTGCCTGTCAGAAGGCAGAAAGGCTTTAATTAAGACTTTCTTTAATTAACCTTAGTTCTCTAGCTCTGCACCTTCACAGGCCCAGTCCTTGCATCGTATCTTCTGAAACTTTTGGAAAACACCACAAAAACCACCAGGAGCCATTCAGTCCATACTCAGCCCCATTCCCTCCTGGAACAGAAAATCCCTTTGGTGGTGCTGCGTGAAGCCAAGCTGTTTGTGGCTCATCATTAGGAATGAAAGGTTTCAACATGAGATATTGTCAAATTTGCTTGGAGCAGCCTACTGTAGGATGGTGTGGAAGGTGTCCCTGCCCGTGGTAGGGAACAATCACCTTTAAGGTCCCTTCCATCCTAAATCATTCTATCTGTTCTACTCCATGATTTCCCAGGGATGGGATGTACAAAGACTGATTGCAGGGCTATCCACTCCATCCATCCATCCATCCATCCATCCATCCATCCATCCATCCATCCATCCTTTCATCCTTTCATCCATCCATCCATCCATCTGTTGGGGGTTGGTTATTTCCCTTTTCCCTCTGTGGAATTTTCCCCATTGTTATGCTATAAGATACCTGTTGACTGGGCCCTGGTGGCAAGGGGAAGGGGAGAGAAGAGGGAAACCCCTTGATATCCAAACATCCATAAGAGGAAGCGGAAGGCTCTGGCTCGGCCCCATTTCCCCCCCGGAGTTCGGACGAGAAGGACGATCTCTGCCTCAGCCCCATCCCTGCCATCCCAGCGCCAGGAGCCATCCTCACTGCTGTCAGAGCCTGCCCTGCTGCCTTCTCACTGTAACCTGCCACCATCCAGCACTCTGCTGAGCACCAGGACCCACACTGTGAGCGGAGGGCTCTCTCCATCTCTCTCTCCCCCGGGACAGCGCTGTCACCACCCCCAGCCCTCCTGCAGCTCTGCGGGACCCGCCCGCCCCCAGCACCGGGAACTGCAGCTCAGGGAAAAGGTGCCTGCAGCCAGAAAGGGACTGGGACTGAGTTACTGTTCTGTTTGTGGGTAATTTCATAGCTGTTGTTGTTCTTGTTTGTCTTGTTAGGTATACTAGTACAGAACTGTTATTTCTATCCCCATCTCTTTGCCTGAGAGCTCCCTTAATTCCAAAATTATAATAATTTGTAGGGAGGAGGGATCACATTTTTCAGTTCAAAAGGAGGCTTCTGCTTTCCTTAGCAAACACCTGTCTTTCAAACTAGGATACCATCTATCCATCCATCCATCCATCCATCCATCCATCCATCCACCCACCCACCCACCCACCCACCCATCCTCCGTGCCCCACAGGACTCACCCGAGACGATGGTGTAGCCGATGCCCCGGGGACGTCCCTTGTCCTGGTCGATGGCTGTTATCATTCGCACTGTGGTACCCTGGGGAGGGACAGGGGACAGGTGTCACAGCACTGCTAGGGCTGCCACAACGACCTGCCCCTCTCACTGTGGGCCAGGTGCTGAGGGATAACCTGTCCTGGGACATGGCAGGCCATGGAGAAGTCCCCCTGCCTGCCCTTGGAGCAGTTCAGGCTCACTGCTCCTCGCTCAGGTGTGAGCTGCAGAACTCTGCTAACCCAGCTGGAGCTGGGAGCTGGGAACGCTGAGGGCATTCCACGACCATGACCTTCAGTTTGGTCACTACACCAGTTTAATCAGCCACTGACTTCCCAGTTTCAACCTGTCCTCTGCTACCACTGTGTTCCTCAAATGAGGCACCCCAAGCAATGAGGGCTGCTCACACTGACCATTGGCATCCAGCTGCACAACTAAGTGAACTGCAGAGATTTTAACTGAGACCCTCGAGGAGGAAGAGGAGGAAGAGGAAGGCTGGACAGATGCTGAGAAGCAGCGATTGCCCATGAGCAGGAGCTTCTGCAACTGCCAGCTCAACCACCTCATCCTCCATCCTGCAGGATGCATTGTTCCTAAAGCCCAGCAGAAAGATCCAAGAGTCCCCCAAAACTGATAAGAAGAACATGAGAGGGACCCAAAATTCTTGTTTAGCTCTTGAAATAAAAATGTCCCGTTCCATAAGTCAACTTCCCCCACCGCAGTGCAGTGAGCCCCTGTGAATACCAACACATGCACATGCCCATAATTAATGTAGTGTGAAAAAATTTACAACTCAGCTGTTCTTGTTTTCATTGGCTTATTAACAGTGAGGAAAGCAGCAAATTTTTTAATTTTTTTTCCCCCCTCAAAGGAAATGTCAGCAGAGGCATTTGCATATCTAACGAGGGAGCAGAGCAGGTCGGCAGCCTCGTGCTTGCCCCCCAATCCATCATTTGAAGGCCAAGGGGAAAGCTGTGGCAGAAACATCACCGGTGGAAAGCAGGGACTCGCCGCCTTCCCTGGCTTCCAGATCCGTGTCCCTGTGGGCTCAATGCCTCTGCTGGCCATAAAGCTCCCAGGGCTAGGCAGGCTGCCCATTCCCTGATCTCTGAGGGCATTTCAATGGACTCCTTAAGTAAATCCATGTTATTAACTGAGAACATTAGCCATAAATCCCAGGTCACTGGCCTCTGAGCAGCACTCGGCTGGTGAGGCTCAGCAGCAACCCGGATAGCCTCTAAATTACTGACAATAACTGTGCTTTCCCAAGAGCAGAGAGAGAGAAAAAACACTGCAGAAATGGGGAAGGAGCAGGTGGGAAAGCGGGAGCAGAGGATGTGGAAAGGAGGGCAGAGCAAAGTGGAGGGAAAAAAGAGGGTGATGCATTTCAGTGTGCTCTGTGCCACCACAGTTTTGCTTAAATTATAATGTATTATACTTCATACTATATATGTATGTACTTAATTGTATTACATACTATAAATTGCATTATATGTGCTGTTACATATAATGTGTTGTATTATACATTACACTCACATTCAGCGGAATCAAACTCGATGCAATCTTTAATCTCCTGTCCCCACGGGACAGATAAGAGCCCCCTTCCCTCCCTGGCACAGCTGCAGCTCCCCAGTGGAAGGGGCAGAGGGTGAAGGCACCGGGTCTGTGTGACAAGGAATGGGAATAGCCTCCTGAAGAGGGAAGGCTGGAGAATAGCAATGGAGCAGCTTTATCTGCGGGAGAGGCCCCTCCTGGAGGAGCCAACGGGAAGGGCTGGAGGGAGAGATAAAAGGATGAGCATGGATGTGGCAGCAGGGGAAGTTTGGGAGGGTGGAGGAGGAATCTCACTCGGATATCTCAGCAGTACGTGCCACGGAGATGCCCACAGGAAAGGAATTATCCAGACATTTGATCACAGGGACCATGAGGGACCGTGCTGAGGTTCACCCTCTGCCCTTGGCAGTCCCGTGGTGATGACATCCTGCTACTGGGTTTTGGCATTGGGGTTCCCTTCCATTTCTCCTTGCAGCCTCCTGTGTTTCTCCTCCTGCTCCACAAGCACCTCCTGCGGATGAGCCACGTTCCATCGGTGTCCAAGGAACATGTTGGAGTGCTGCTGGGCTCCCTGCCACCCACGGATACCATCTCCTGGAACCACGGCAAGATCCTTCACATCCCACCTAGCTTCCATGCTTCCTGACAGGTCCTCCACAAGACTCTTCCAATTCCTTTGGGCGAACCCTTCCCGAGCTTCCACAGTGTTTGGGACCAATCTTGAACCTCCCAGGAAAGGGGCTGGAAAAGTGTCACGGGGCACAATCTGTGGCAAGACACCCTGCAGCTCTTAGAAACTCCCAAAAATCCCTGACTTTTCTTTTAAAGCAAGTCACACCTTGCCTGCCTGCTGCAGACAGCAGTGGCTGAGAGGAGAGGGCTCGGCTGGTGGGCACAGAGAGAAGAGAGTAATTCTTCCCTCCCTGGGGGAGAAGGAAGAAGGTTTAGAAAAGTAATAATCTGGGAAAGCCTGTGCTTAAAAAAAGACAAAGAAAATAAAGAATGGCACATTATCCAAACAAAATCTGAGGGTTTTTTGAAGAGGGGCAGGGGTAAATCAATCCTTTTTTAATAAAACCCTGAGCTTTTAATAAAGTGTTCACACTGATGGGCTGGAAATATTGTAAGAAAGAATTAACTCAGAGCTATTGAGACTCTAGGGCAAAACCAGCACTGATTCTACATTATTTCTTCAACTCAATGAGTTTCTGAAGAGGAGGGGGATGGTGCTGAAGAATTAAAACTGTTTTAATGATGTTTGACATGTATCTGTACCATTCTACTGAGAGGAAAGACAACTGCTGTTTTTGGGGCCATGTGCCAGTGGGGTTTGGCTCCAGTCCTGCCTTCGCTGTAGGATGCAGCATACCTTCACAGCCCTCAGCCTGTCTCCTGGAGAGAGGGTTCCTCCTCCTGCACCCACAAAGTGAAGTTGCAGCACTGCCTGCACCGTGCACCGGCCCAGGTGCAGAAGCAGAGACTCACCCATCAGCAGCTCTGCCAGGGGAAATGACTCCTCTCCTCCAGCCCCTACCAGCTTGTCTGGAGGACATGGAATCACAGAGTCATTCAGGTTGGAAAAGCCTCCTGAGATCATCCAGTCCAACCATTCCCCCAGCACTGCCAAGGCCACCATGTCCCCAAGTGCCGCATCCACATGTCTTTGAAATCCCTTCAGGAATGGTGACTCCACTACTACCCTGGCAGCCTGTGCCAGTGCTTGGACAACCCTTCCTTTCCATGACGTTCAGCATCAACCACGCCACCCAGCCTCCCAAAAACACCCAAAAACCTTCTTGAGGATGAAAAACACGCCTCGGAGCTTTGCCACAGCTGCAGGCGCACTTGGGTGCCCTAGGAGAGATGTCTGAGCCGTGCTGGGATGATAAACAATATCAAGAAGGAAGATGCAACACCTCCAGGGACAGCAGAGTCCTGCCTGCTGTGTCCTCTTCCTCTGCCCGATAAGAAATTGCTTTATTCTCAGAGTCACAATAAGCACCTGCCCAAAACGCTGCTCAATTATGCTCCCAGATCCGGGCCTGAGAGAAATAAGAACTACAACTGCACTTCTCTCCCCTCTCATGCCCCTCCACCTCTTTTTCTTCTTCTTCTTCTTCTTCTCTTACAGGATTAGGGACTTGAAAGGCGAAGTGCTGCGCAGTGTTGCAGCAGGAGGAGAGGGGTGGGGAGGGGGGTGAGTGCTTCAGAAAGCTGCCACGGCAAAAAAAATCCCATTTCTCACTTCTTAATTCCAGTCAATTCCAGTCAAAGGGCTGATAGAGATCTGTTTGTGGTAATTTGCTGCAGTTTATCCACTCTTTTTACCTTCTATCGGCTCTCCGCTGACGGGCTGGCTGACATGCTGTTACTCGAGTGAGGAAATTAAAATTTGATGCAATAATCCCGAATAAGAAGGATTTTATTAGGTAACGTATACACTTTAGATGAGGTATTCTCTCCTGATACATTGATAGGGGAACACAGACATGCTGTGCACCACAGATAAAAAGAAGGAAGAGAGACAGAGCAGCGGCTCCATGGGTTTAGGGCTGGGATGAGATGCCTTGAGCACATTTCAACCTGCTGAGTCACACGTCAGGTTAAACATCATCCAAAAATGCACCTCAGCCTCTTGGTTTGACCTGCAAGCTTGGTTTGAGCTGGCCAAGCCCAAATTCGTGGTGATCATTGTGGTAACCAACACATTCACTCTACACATGGCTCTGCTCAGGGGGCTAGGGCAGAGCTGATGAGAAGATTTACACTGGCAGATAAAAAAATGCACATAATTAATGGCTGGACTTGATGAACTTTGAGGTCTTTTCCAACCAAATGACTCTGTGTTAAACCCCAAGCCTGCCAAAGCAAATCACATCCTTGTTTCAGGAGTGGAATTTCTCCCAGGAAGGCTGAGAATTTGGGTCCAAACCAGAGGGTGACGCCACTCAAAGCAGTCCCCACCTCCAGCAGTCTTCCTCTTCACCATGCCTCTGGTGGCACCTACCCATCTCAGATGCCTCAGTGCTTTTGGAGATGTTGCACGTGCCCAAGACAAATTAAAATCTCTAAACCTGGTGGGAATTCCTTCCTCCTTTTTCTGCATCACGTTACACAGTGGTTATTTGCTGCTCTGCTGACTGCGAACAGAATATTCCAGGAATAACTTTGCTGCATACATTGACACAAAGGGATCTTTGACCCTTAATATATATCATTATTTGGAAGACATTCCCTTTCACTCCACCGAGGTGATGCAGTCTACAATTTCTAATATTTATGGCACTTCCATTCCTCTCATTTCACCTAAAGCTTTTTTCCTCCTAGTTAAGTGTGATCTAATTTGTGGGTTTTTATTTCCCTGCAGCTCACTGTGTCCATCCCAGAGACACTCCTCAATATCAACAAAACTTTTACCTTGTAAGTAATTTATGAATAAGTTGTTTTTGTTTGGCCACCTCTGGGCCATCAGACAGGTAATGTGCTGTGCCACCATGGGATTTGGGACTCAACCCTATTGATCCAGCACTCTACATGTCAAGACTTTTCTCCAAAGTGAATAAAAGGCCATAAACTGAAGCACAATGGAGTTCCCTCTCCCTCTGAACTGAGCCACTAGGGATTTGGGATCCAGGATGCCAGACAAGTTATGGGATGCACATGTGGTGTGGGTGCCCACCATGCCGTGATTTTAAAGGCAGGTTTTTCCTTCCACACACAAAAATATTTCCCTGTGGACAAAGTGATGGGATGCACAGCTGTGGATGCTGCAGAGAAGGGCTGGTGCTCGGATTAAAGCCCTTGGTGGGAGCAGAGCAAACAGCTCCCAAAGCCAAAGCTGCCCTCCATGCTCCCTGACATCTGTGGGGGGAAAAAAACAAACCTCATCCCTGCTGTATTCAGAGACTGGGAGACTTTTTTTTCCCCACAAACAACGAGTTTGCTGACAAACCGAATTTCAGAAGAACTAAAATGATTGGATCAATTTGGCAAAACCTGGGGGGAAAAGACTCAAAGTGCTGAAATGGCTGATGATTCTGGCATTTTCAAAACTGCCTCATTTCAGGAACATTTAAATTTTTCCCTTCAAGTTCCCTACTGGAAATGGCATGCAGATAGACCGTGGGGAGGAGATGGGATGACAACACAAAGCCTTTGTAGAATTTAAGGAAAAAACCCTCAAGAAAACACTTTATTTGGGGTCCATGCTCAAGCTGCCTGTTTTAAAAAGGGGCTGAATATTTTGGATCTGGCTGGAAATGTGCTGTTTCAGAAGGAGAACCCCACGAAGCACAGCCCTTACCGGAGGCGAGTTCTCGTAGATGTTGGTGCTGTAGGGCAGGTTGATGAAGATGGGGTCCATGTCCTGCACGTCTGTGATGGTGATTGCCAGGTTGGCCAGAGTAGACAGAGGCTTGTTTTTATCTTGGTCCTTGGAAAAAAAAAGAAGGGGCAGGGAAGGGGAGAGAAAGGATTTCTATCAGAAAAACAGGATTATTCAGCAGCACTAAGTCTCTTGCAGTTGTAGTTGGCACAGGATTTCTGAGTAGTGGAGGTAATCATCTCTTTTTTCGAGCTACCTGCTGGAATTATTGTCCACTGCACCTCCCTCTAAGCTGAAATACAATATGCATTTCATTGCAGCATCAGCCCTTTCAAATGAAGCCAACACCAATTTAGTTTTCATCACATTTTGAATGAAAATGCAGCAATGCTGTTCAACATCTACTTCAAAATGCAAATTCCTTCCTAATGCAGACACAGCCTAAGGCATCTCTGCATGGTCAGACCCAGGGGTGGGTGCCAGCAGCCTCTCTCATACCCACACTCTTGATGCCTTAATGCAGTTTGGGCTCTGTCAGCTGAAGAGGAGGCTCTGGGAGACCTCAGAGCCCCTTCCAGTACCTGAAGGGAGCTGGAGAGGGACTTGGGACAAGGGCATGGAGGGACAGGACAAGGGGAAGTGGCTTTAAACTGAAAGAAGGCAGGGTTAGATCATGCATTAGGAAGAAACTCCTGGCTGGCAGGGTGGTGAGTTTGCCCAGGGAAGCTGTGGCTGACCCTGGATCCCTGGAAGTGTCCAGGCCAGGCTGGACAGGGTTTGGAGCACCCCACGGCAGAGGGTTGGACTAAATGGTCTTTAAATGTCCCGTCCCACCTGAACCGTTCCATGATTCCATGATCACCTCCCTTTCACTCCATCACATCCCCCCAGGACAGAGCCTTGGGCTCTTCTGCAAGCATGACCCTTCTTCAGCAGCCACTGCCACAGCAGTAGGCACTGCCACAAACTTCTCCTGCTGCCACTGGTTTTCTTGCTGGAGCCTTGTCCCATGGGTGCTCAAGAGTGACCCCAGCGCCCCCAGCCCTTTGCTAAGGGCAGGAGTAAGGAGAGCATGCGGAAGGAAGGGAATCAATGTCTCCTTACCCCCAGTCAGGCACTGTGCTGGAAGGTGACCATCAGAGCTTACCACACACTCCTCCAAAGCAGCTCTGAGCACAGGCAAAGACTGATTGCCAGAAGATTAATGTTAATTTAAGCTCTATTCAACAGCTCAGCTTGTACATTATCCTCTTCACCTGCAGGGCTCAGTGTCTGTGGCCTGGGTGGATGCTTATTCTGACTCTGCTGTTTGTGCCATCAGGTTAAAGTCCTTTGTTTCTTCAGATAATGTTCCTTCCCCTCCCCTTCACCTCTTAAATTTTGTTTAAGGAATCACAGATAGCACTGAAAAAGTGAGCGTGCTTCCAGTTTCCTCACTGGACTGTCTCTCCTGCTGTCCTTTCCAGCCTCTTTCTGTGCCTGCTGCCTTCATCCCTGGGAGGGAACAACTCCCGCCTTGGTCCCCTGCTCCTCAGCAATCCCTGCAGCCACCCTGAACTCACCATCACCCCATTTCCCACTCTGGACTGTGCAAACTGTTTGTCAGGCAGGCAAAATTCTTCATTGGCCCTTCCAGCTCCTGCTACACTGGTGTGACTCTCATCTTTCTTTCCTGGTACAGCTTTGCCCTGGTGTTTGGCATCACTTTTCTTCTAGGAATTACTAGCACTGATCAAGCTGAGGAGATATTCCCACAGCTGCTATCCAGAGAAATCATTTAAGTCCTTGGATTCCCAAAGCTGGAAATTACTGGATGCCAGGAGTGTATTGAACAAGTAACAGGGTGTCCAGAGAAGCTGTGGCTGCCTCATGCCTGGAAGTGTCCAAGGCCAGGCTGGACAGGGCTTGGAGCAACCTGGGATAGTGGAAGGTGTCTCTGCCCAGGGCAGAGGGTTGGGATGAACTGGGCTCTACAGCCCCTTCCAACCCAAACCATTCTGGGATTCTATGAAGTACCAGATCCGCCCCCATTTTATCTTTGCTGCGATACCGGGCCAGACGGAGCTGGATGGACCAAGCTGACAGCATTGCATCCCTGAGGAAATCAGAATCCTGGAAGAAAGTTACATATCCACCAGGGACAGTGTTTGGTCTCCCATTTTCCAACCTGCTAGACGGTTCAGTAACACATCCCAGGAAAGCGTGTCAGTGACAGACACCAGCAAGGAAGCAACAGACAGAGAGGCCCTCTTCCCACTGGAGTATTAAAAATAAAATGAGGTATGCTTCAAAATAAAAAAACCAAAAAAACCCCAACCAACAGCAACAACAAAAAACCAAGTTTTTTGGAGAAAATTCCACAGCCTGGAACATGCAGGGCTCGGGCTGAAAGGCTGTGCTGCTTGCCCTGCAGCCCATGAGTGTCTGGGCTCGGCGCTGTGAAGAGCGAAGCGCAGCCCTGCGTGTCCTCCTGACATTTGTGGCTCTGCGTCAAGACAATGATCTTAATTAAATCACATGCTTCAAGAGCTCCAGCCAGCTGCCTGGAAGGGGCAGAGGGGGTTCCCCCCCCTCCTCTCCTGAGCATGGATGCATTGTAGGTCTGAATCTCACCTTCCTCTGTTTCGTGTGAGGTGGGGAAGGAGTCAGAGCTCCAGCCTGTGTGCTCCTCCACATTCTCCAGCTCTCTGGACTGAGCACCCATTCACATGGGACATGAATTTGCTATGCTGGACACATCTCCCAGGGGTCTCCTGCCAGTGTGATGGCACTGATTATAATTGAGATCCTGGTTTCTCCTCTGTCCACCAAAATTTTAACTCTTGGTGTCTGAACTTAAGAGAGGTGAATCCACTTGTAATAAACCACAGTGTACAAGGAATGAGTCTGGAGGGTTCAATATACCAATATAAAGATATTCTTCACTCAGAGGATGGTGAGACACTGGCACAGGTTGCCCAGGGAAGTTGTGGATGTAGTTCCAACCCTGGAAGTGTTCCAGGCCCAGCAGGATGGGGCTTGCGCCAACCTGGTCTAGCAGGGATCCATGGCAGGTGTTTGGAATGGGATGGTCTTTAAGGTGCCTGAACCATACCATTCCATGATTCTGTGAATGGTCTGTATGCTCTGTACATGGACTCACCACCCAGCACCTGGGCCCCTACCTGCAGAAGCCCAAAAGGAGATTTTCCAGAGCAGGGCAATAAAATAAACCCCAGACAACAAAACAGCTGCAGGCAGGGTAAGACTCACCGTGGCGTTCACCTGGAGCTGGTAGGCCTGAGTGACTTCGTAGTCCAGCTCCCGGATCACTGACACGATGCCACGGCCACTGTCGATGGCAAAGAAGTTGGAAGGGGGCTGGAAGGAGTAAAGCACGCTGCCTCCTGCCCCCTGGTCCGGGTCTGTGGCGTTCACGATGAAAATTGGAGTGCCCACGGGGGTATTCTGGGGACAAAAAATGAATCTGGGTAACACAGTGCACCATTTTCACATCAAAAATACACCAGCAATTTCCTCTTCCCACCAGGAGTGATATCCAGAGACCCAGCAACTTCAGTCCTGTGTTTTCACAACATTTATAAGTTGCACAGCTGTGTTCTTTATTATAGTATTGCAGGGCCTATAATAGTTGTTACACACTTATAATAGTTATACAGCTGTGGTCAAGACGGCACTCTGTCACAAACCCTTATTTTTTACAGACATCCCAACTTTCCAGAAAAATTGCTCTCTTTGCTTAAACTTCGTTTTTGCCCAAAGGCATTTTTATTTTTGACGATGACTCCCTCAGTGTTTTCACCATGAAGTATTAAATACAGGAAAGCTTTAAAAAAATGAGGGGGAATTGAAAACAAAAACAAAAAAGCATTAAATGCAGCACAGAACTTCACGCAAAAGTCAAAGTTGTAGTTTCCACAGCAACTACAACCTGGCCCGACTAACGCAGGCATGAACAGCTCCATCGTCATAAATCTGGAACTAATCTACATGCATAAAATATGCAGCTGAGTGCACAAAATCAGCAATGGCAAGTGCAGTTTGGCACTTCTTATTGTTTAACTTCGCAGCGGGGAGAACAATTATCCATTTTTGGTGGAACAGCTGCATGTTCCTATGCAAATCTTAAAATGCATATTCTTGTCTGTCCCTGAAGGCACGAGCACAGACTGCCACTGAGAAAAGGCTCTGCCAGGGCTCCAGGTACACCCTGGGCACGTCCCTCTACCTGTGACATGACCAAAAGGGTTGGCAAGGAGCTAAACCTTAGAAGGGGACACGGCAAAGGTCAGAAGCGAGACCTGACGGCGGCTGGCCATGGGATAATACGGATTATTCCTGAAAACCTCTCCCCAGTTCTCTGTGTTTTATTGTTAACTCCTTCTGTATTAAATTATTCGCCCTCAGCTTACAGAGAAGTATCCTGAAGTGCTGAGAGGATGGAAAGGATGCTTGAGGAGAGGCAGACCTTAGAAGACGGGGCGCGCTTCCAAGAAAATCCCTGGCCAAAGCTGCGAAGCAAACTGAGCCTGTTTCAGATATTTTTGGGAGCCACAGGTCTTGCAGTAAACCAAAGGTTGTCCCAGTCAACACCTCTACTAGAAAATTCAGGAAAACAGAGCTCCACACTAGGGAATCTTATTTAACCAGCTTAATACTGGGTGATGGCACCAGCAAAGAGCCAAAGAATCCCAATTTTCCCAGTTAAGGCTGAGGCCAGCAGAAATTTGCCCTCGAGGCAGGTGGCAGGATTTGGTACAACAGAGCAGGGAACCCAGGGCACACTCTGCAAGTCAAGCTGATGAAGCCAGGCTCAGGACACTCATCCCACACACATCCCTCACAGCCCCTGCCCTTGTCTCCAGGCACGTGGCATTGCAGGGACACCAACACCCAAACTCCTCGGACTCCAGCAAATTTCCACTTCCCTTACATCACATCAGCATCACTTCTGCCAAGGTGTGAGAGGTTGCAGCTCCCACGTAGGTTTTCTATTTCCTTTCCTTTTTTTCCCCCTTCCTCTAAATCAAGCTGCTCTAGAAAGCCTTGCAGGGCACGGCCCGAGGATTATTTTTTAAAGCACCGTCCAGTTTTTTTAGTGATCAGCAGTCACAAAAGCATAAAATATATAGCTGGAAGGGACCTCAGGAGAGAAACCCGTCCCCCTAAATCATTGCCATCCCAAAAGCCTTCTAGCAATGGAGACACCACATCCTCCTCAGCCCATCTGTCTGGGAATTTTGCTGCCCTTTGCCTTACAGCTGCTCATTTTCTGGAAGGCTTAACCCAGCTCTGCCCTGCTGCTGTGTAAACCCTTGACTTTGTGTCATGCACTCCACGCCTTACTCCTGGCTTGGGCATTTAAACTGCTCTGGAGCCAGGATTTTGTCAGCTGGGGGGGATGTATTGGGTGAAGAAGCCCTTCATGAGAGGCTGTGGTGGGTGTTTGCTCCTAGAACACCTTCTCAGACAAGGCTAGAGCATCTCCCCTGCCCCTCTTTTGGGCTCCCCCAAGCCATCACAGCTCCAGAGCATCCCACAGCCCTCCTATTGCTGCTGGCAGGGCACTGCTTCCACCACCTCACTCCACATGTTCCAACAACCCCACTTCCTTCCCAGAGCCACTGGGGTACCAATGTCACCACACAGAGCATCACAAATTAACCATTCACGGGCAGAGGCAGAGCAAGAGCAGATTCAGGGTTGCACTGAAGGGTCCAGGCTACATTGCCCTGGGAATAATAATAATATTCATAAGGATAAAGCTGGCCTTGGTGAATATGTTTTCCTCTCCTTTTTAAGTGCCCCTAGCCGCTGCTTTTAACATGCAAATCCGCTCTGGTCACCCGTGATTACGGGGCTGCTCTCGGCTGGCTGTGAGAGAGGAGAGCTTGATTCCCCCCGCATTGTGCTCCATACAATAGCCCCAAAGCAGGCTTTGAAGGGAGTTCATCTCCTCGTCCTTCCAAAGGAGAAGCTGCCTGGAGGGGACATGGAGGTCACCAGCTTGGGTGCTGTCAGCTCCAGACCCTGCAGACACCACCGGGTGACTTCCATGGCTTTATCCTTGTTTTACAGCTTTACTCACCAGCTCCCTTGGTTGGCCAAGGCAGCGAGAGCCTTACAAGCAGGGCATCACTTCTGGACAAAGATCTGGCTCTGGGAATCAGTCATGGACATCAACAGCTAAAACATCTGAGGGGCTGTGAGGGACTCTAGGGCGTGGGTCCACGAGCCAAGCACAGCCAAGTGAATTTAGGAGGGGAGCAGAAGGGCTTCCAGGCAATAGGAAGAGTGTTACAGGAAGCAGAGCAGCATGGATGCAGAGAGGGAAATCACTGATACTGTCCAAAATGCACAGGTCAATGTGAATATTTCCCTACCAAGCATATTCCCACATTCCCTACCTTATTCCCAACAGCTCACAGGAGAGAGGATGCAGACCCATAAGGAGTGCTCTGGGTAATGCATCTTTTTTTTATCACAGCTCAAATTCAAGTTAAAAAAAAAAAAAAAAAAAAACAAAGCCAAAAAACATTCCCCCCCCAAACCAGCAAAACCAGCTGGAGGGTGCAGATATCCCATGTCAAGAGTCTTCCAGGGAAAACGTCTCATCAGTGCTCATGTCCAGGCAGGCACAGTCAGGACTCAGTGGAATTTCAGGCCATCTGCCTTAAAAAGCATTAAAAGTATGTCATTAAAATCCTCTTGCCATTTCTGGGTCAAACAGGCTCGAGCTATTCCTCAGCAGGAAGCGGATGTCTTTATTTCTCTGAAGCTGTGGCCCATCGTTTAAACAATAAAGCTAAACATCTGGATAAACAGAAGAGCCTGGGGCTTGTGTTTGATGGTAAATACCAAGCAGAGGACACAGACCAGGGAGATACCTTTGGAAAGCCCCATGCTGGACCATGTTTCTGCCTTTCCAGCATCTGGTTAATTTATAGGACTCCTCTGCATAGCCTTCGTGGTTTTTCTTCATTAACAAAGACTAATCGTGGTTATGCTTATCTCACCAAGAGGCAAAAATAACAAAATCTATCATTTCTTTTTGTCCAGGCAGACAACAACCTACAGGTGCTCGTGGCAAGCAGGTGAGCTCTCTACACGAGTCACCAGATTCTGTCATTTTTTAAAGCTTTCAGCTCCCTGCAGCAGCCTGTGATGGAGGCTTCATTCACTACAGAAAAAAAGAACTGGTGACAAAACTGTGTCATGTCATTAAATCTTTGTTACGATGCCAGCAGATGTGAGATTAAAAATAAGCATGCAGACAGATGCTGCCTGTTGGGGAGGAGGAGGAGGAGGGCAAATGGGATGGGACCTGCTCCTGACCTGTCTCCAGCATCCCATCCTTCACCTGGCAGCTCAGCAGGAGCAGCTCCAGCACCCAGGTCCCCCCAGAGCAGCTCCAGGAATTAAAGGGCTCTGGGGTGCTTAGTGGTGATGCTGTTTGTGCTTCTCTTATTTTGCAATAAATTAGTAAGAAAAGTTCAAACTGTTAAGAAGAAGTTGTTTTTTGTGGGGGGAGGGATGGTCCAAAAAGAAATACTGAACAGTAATGCAGGAGCCCCTAACTCTTAATCATAAGGAAACTGCTCTGTTCCAGTGGATCCCCAGCAGCAAGGACAGGCTTGTGTTAAAATAAGGAATAAAATCCCTGTTCAAACGTGGAAAAATGTTGCTGCACAAGGGGTGGAAGAGGAGAGACCAAGACCTTGCCTCTCTCTGAGCAGTGCAGAGGTGAGTGATCACAAATTATCCCAGGGTCACAGGATGAGACCGACTGCAGCAGGGTTCAGGTCCCTGCTCTAGCAGGGACATGGCACAGGACTGTGTCCAGAGGTACCTGGGATATCCCCAGAGAGGGACACTTCACACCCTCTCTGGACAATCTGTCCCAGTGCTTGGTGGCTGCCCGAGCTCTTCCTTGTGGAACTTTCTGTGCATCAATTTTTGCTTCTTGTCCCACTGCTGGACCCCACAGCTCCATCTTCCTGCTGTCCTCCCAGGGAGTTGTGTTTCCATCCCAAAGCTGTGGTGGGATGGCCCAAGCACAGCCCATCACAACAAACAGCTGCCCTGGGCTGTCACCTCTCGTGTGACCTCAGCAGGAGCTACCAGACACAGATGTGCCCTGCTAACCCTGACAGCTGGGACACCAAAGCCTTGTGCAACGTTCTCTGAAGAAGGGCAATTAAGGCTAAAGAAGAGGTTACCAAAAAAAGGACTTTTTAAAATATTTGCACCTCACTCTCTGGCCACACTGGTGATCTTTAATATCTTATTATGAACTCTGCTATAATAAGGATTAGTGCTAAAATTTTGGGTGGATGCTGTTCTGACGCAATGTAGCAATACAAGGTAGATGACAATCTAGAGGAGATGCCCTCTCTGGGGTCACAATGTGAGCAACCTGGGATAGTGGAGAGCATCCCTGTCCATAGCAGGGGGTTGGAACCAGATGGCCTTTAAGGCCTCTTCCAACCCAAACTATTCCACGATGTGTCCAACCTGGCAGGTTACGTGGCTGCAGCTGAACATGAGGGGCACCTGAAAAAAGTTAGAGCACCACCTCCTCTTGTCTGCCACCAAATGTTCCTCTCAAGCTATGCCAGGGGAGGTTTAGATTGAATAGCAGGAAAATGTTTTTCATGGAAAGGTGTCATGGTTTGACATGGTCCCCACCACAGCCTACAGAGGAATCTCGGCTCTGGCACCTGGAGCACCTCCTACCCCTCCTTTTCCACTGCCCCTGGTGTCTCCACGTTGTTTCCCTCACATGTTCTCACCTCCTTCTCTTCTCTGTCTGGAATTTACACTGCACCCCAATTTTATTTTGATTTTCTTCTTAAATCTGTTATCACAGAGGCACTACCAATGTCTCTAACTGGCGCAGCCTTGGCCAGCAGCATGTCCATCTTCAGAGCCAGCAGGGATGGGCTCTGCTGGACATTGTGGAAACTTCCAGCAGCTTCCTCCAGAAGCCAGCTTTGTGGCCCTCTCCTACCAAAAAGGACATGATGGAGTCACTGCCCCTGGAGGGATTTAAAAGATGTGTGGCTGTGGCACCTGGGGACACTGCTGTGTAACCTGGCAGTTCTGGGTTAGTGCTTCAGCTCGATGATCTTAGATCCAACTGAAATGATTCTTGTGAAAAGGCTCTCCTTTCACACAGGACTAACAAAAAAAAAAAGGGTTTTTTTTTTGCAGAAAAGCCAGCTCCCATCCTCTTTCCTGAGGCACCTGCTCCCACAGCATTAAGTCCCTTGCCCTGCTCAGGGAGCAGATTTGCACGGTGCCTTTGAGAGTTACCCACCACAGCAAAACCATTTCACGGGCCACCAGCACCCCAGACGTGCCTTGGTCCATCAGTCTTATCCAAGCGGCCTGACATCAGGAGCCCTGTGGGCAAAGGGCTGAGAGGGGGAATATGGAGAGCTGACTTGTTTACAGCCAGGTCAGGGTGGGAGAGAAGCAAAGGTGGGAGATGAAGCAGCGATCTGGGACTTCATTTTCCACATACTCCCTTCAATGCATCCACTTTTCCAACACACTGTATGGCTCTGAGCTGCCAAGCTGGGGTTAAACCATGACAACCTTCTGACAAGAAGGCTGGGCACAAGAAATGAATATTTTGGTTTATTTGGGGCTCATCCGTCCATGCCAGCTGCCCCTCTCCAGTGGCTGGCCATGTAGAGGACCTCCATCTGACCTCCCAGGGCAAAGTCACCCGGCAGAAGCTGGTGGGGATGATTAGGATGCCGATGCATACTGTAGCCACGCAAATAATGTGGAAAAATGGCAGGCAATCTGGCCGAGCAGCTGTCGGAAGGTCGGGGAGATGAGGCGACACAAACGGACTGGGGGGCACACGGCCACGGGCACGAGCAGGGGGCAGCTCTGATCTCCACAGCCCTGCCAGCCCCATTCCTGCTGCCCCATCAGGAGATGCTTAGGTCAACCTATTACTCCGAAATAATTCCCTGCTGCCGCTCCTGGCGGCTCTTTTCCCTCTGCACCGCGCAGTGGGGCGGACGAAAGGAGCTTTGCGCTCTGCTGAAAGCCTGAGCTCAGACATCCCTGGGCTCCCGGCAAATCCTGCCGATCCCCAATCATTGCAGGTGGGAAGGAGGGCTCAGTGCCTCTTGCCTTGAAGGCAGGGCATCTCGGGGTGCTGTGGAACAGAGCTGACGTGCATTCCAAGTACGCTCCTAACACAGCTGGGACCCTGTCTCTCTCATCCTAGGCTGCTTTAAGTCACCTATTCCTGCCCAAGTCTCGTTTCTGCAGGAAATAACTGCAGAAGCAGAGTCACGGCGAGTGCCAGCCCCTGCTGAGAGGAAGAAACCAGCCCCACGTTTTGGTTTCTCTCCCCATGCTCCATCCTGGGAACGATCCAGCTGCCAGAGCAGGTCCCTCGCTCACGTGCCAGCTCAGAACGCTCAGATGTGCACAGACTTCCAATTCCCGTGTTCTCAATTGCACTTTTAATTACATTTATTAATTGCATTACTGCTCGTCCGAGCCAGGCAATTTCCAATTTCTAAGTTTGATTTTAAAACCTGATAATTTCTCTTTTTACAATTTTTTTTTTTTGGGTGGAAATCCACTCCACCTTTCAATCAGCTCTCATTAATATGTACCTCCTGTTGCTATCTCTATTAAGTGACCTCCCTCATTATCGGGTGACACTGGCAAACGGCCACCGCAGAGCTATAATTCAATTGAGGGGCTTTTGAAAACACCATAAACACAGCTGGAATGGATGTTTGTAGGAGCTGGAGAGGAATTAGCTGCTGGTTAACCACACTTGGAGCTGAGCAAGCTCGTTGTTCACTGCAGACACAACCCAAGGTACGGTGCTGGAGGAAGGGACATCACAACCACCCAGCCCACAGGGGAACTTGCCATGCTGGCAGGACAATGGCACTCAGCAGGCATAGGACAAGCAGCCACGCAGAGCGGAAGATACTCTGGTATCCCGTGGGATAAACCTGCCTTGCTTTTTCCAGTCCGGAGATCCCCCGCTGGCCACCAAATATAACCCTGCCCTTGCCAACACGGCGTCTGATCCATGGCACAGCACCCCCAAGAGCTGGGAGAAGAATCATGTAATCCCGAAATGGTTTGGGGGTTGGGTAGGGAAGGACCTTAAAGATCACCCAGTTCCAATTGGCCAAAGCCAGCAGCTTCCCACTGCTCTGGGAGGGGGCAGAAGAAAAGGGTGGTGACGCAATCACCGCTCCACTAACTCAGCATCCGCAGCCAAATTTTGTCACAAAAGCCACATTTCTCTCCCATTCTGCATATCCAGCCTGCAAGGAGCAGGCAGGGCCAGGGCAAAGGCTGGGAGGCAGTCTGTGCTTCCCTCCTCGGCTGCTGGTGGGTCACTCCCAGTTCTGGAGACAGCAGATGGGAAGCCAAGATGGTCTAAGGAGACATTTGAAAGTCAGACATGAGCGCCAAGAATGTGAAAACCTGTGAGTCAGAGAGCCCCTGGCTTCAGCAGCACGGGTGTCTCCTGCTGGTGTGATTTTCCTGCTGGAAAAAGGCCTTTGGAGCAACCTCCCTCTCTGCAAGGGCACCCACGGCAGATGGCCCAGCACCCCTTTGGCTCTCATCTTCCTGGAGATGGTGGACATGGATCAGGTGCGTCCAGGTGGCCACAGTCAAGGTCTGCCTTTCTGCAGTGGCTGCTTTTGTTTAGGGAAGCAAAGGCAGGGGGATTACAGAATGCAGGGGGATTTTCCACCGTCCCTCCCCTCAACATCAGAATTCAGTAGCAAAGTCAAACCACCAAGAGTGATTTACCACTACCAGCCAGCATTCAGTGTGGGGTGAGGCAAGAAATCTGTTTTCCAATTCCTGCTTAAGGGCTATGCCATAAACTGGACAGATCCTGATTTTTTTAATATCTTTTTTTTTTTTTTTTGCAGTTGCCACTAACTTTCACTTTCTGGCACCCCATGGCAGCCCACTGGGTGATGCTCTGGATGGCAAATGACTTCCATTAAGGCAGAGCATTCACACAATGCATTACGAATGAAATCCTAATGACAGGAACCCGGCAGTACCGCTCCCACTTGATATTAATTGGGTGCCACTTTCTTTTAATGGTACATTAATTAATGCGGGATATCAACGGAAGTCCACGACACCCCCATTAATACAAATGAATTCATTATCATCGGTGTTGCCACAAGAAATGACAAATAAATCTGTAACAGTGGGACACTTCAAATAATAGCCACGAATCATTAGGTATAGTCTTCATTTATACAATGTACTGCAAACATATACATGAAATCTGTGGATGCTTATCTAGCCACCTGCCCCTCTCCATGCCTCCTCCCTGGCTCTCAAGCTGTCCTGAACCACCTCAAAGGGCCACCGAGCTGGCCAAGACTTGTTTTGTCACTTCACTGTCTTCTCTCTCCTCTTATCCCAGCACTTCTCACTGTCCCCTTCCCTTGAATTTTCAAAAGACCCTCTGATGTAGGATAGGTAATCCTGGAAAGAGGACTTTCCCTTCCTCCATCTCTCACAATCCCATTTTAGCCAGGTGGAAAGAAACTTTGCCTGTTGGAACCCTGAAGACTGGGAATTTTGAAATTTCTGTGCTTCCTGATACTGACCTTCAAAAGAACACTGCTTTTGACTTGAGGGCCTGGAGAAGACTTCTAAATTTGAGTGACAGAGTTAGAATCACTGGTGTGTAGTTTGAATAGAAGTGTGTAATTTTGCATGGAAAAGTGTTTTGAATTTGAGGTTTTAGAATATAGTAATAGGTATGGGACAAGATGGCAGTGTCTCCTCTTCCTTCTTGTTCCTTCTTCATGATTTCAGGTAGTAGTTTTTGGCTGAATAGAAAATTCTGCAGTGCAGGTCATGGGTGCTTGGTTATTGGGTCAAAAGTATTAATAATATACATGTTAGTTTTTAATTGAACAGTTTGCCTTTAAAAGACCTTGTAACTACCCAAATACACCTCAGTTTCCTTGCTTGTAGATTGTTAGCTAGAAGTGCTGAAGAACTCTCTGTACTATAGACAAGATTTAATAAACAACCAAGTCCAAACAAGGAAATCCATCTCTTAAGTTTCAATCCTAATATGCCACTAATAAAATAGTGCTACTACCACCTGCCCACTTTCCTCCCTTATTCATTTATTTTACTACTAATTTATCTGCCGTTCTGGTAGAGAAGCTAAAAGCACCTTTCCCAGCACAGAGCAGCCCGCCTCCGACCACAGGAGGAACAAGTAATGTGTCCTCAGAAAACAAAGGAAAAAACCCCACAACCCCCTTTGAAATCTGGGATTTGTAAGTCCCAATTTTCTTCTTCATCGCGAAGAAACCTCTGGAAAAGCCTCTGCAGCCAGCCTGAGAGCAGGTACCACCCTCAACACGAGCGAGCACAAAATCCATACAGCCGTGCCGATTCAAAAAAATCCTTCCCTGCCTTCCTGTGGATGGCTTCATTACCAGAGGAGGGATCGATACGGGTTCAGCTGGGGTCTCCTCATCAGGTTTTGCTCGTGCTGAGGCAGCAAACTCAGGCAGGAACGCTTCCACGACATGGGCACCACTCTCCTGTGGCAGGTAACACCCAAACTCCCTTTCTCCCACTGCCCCTGAGGTGCTCACAGGCAGACAGAGCCTGGGACAGTGAAAAGTGCAGGGAACAGCCTTTTAAAATACAATATATGGAGGCTGACTAAGAAACTGCAGGAAAACCCAGGCAGGAGCTATGCCAAGAAAATTAGACACATAATAAAGTCAAGGAAGCCAGCAATCCAAGGGAGGGTTTCTTCCCCAAACCGGGGGAAAAAAGTGTGATGCTCATCTTTAAAGTGAAAGAGGAGAGGTTTAGATTAGATGTGAGAAAGAGGTTTTTTTACTCAGAGGATGGTGAGGCCCTGGCACAGGGTGCCCAGAGCAGCTGTGGCTGCCCCTGGATCCCTGGAAGTGTCCAAGGCCAGGTTGGACACTGGGGCTTGGAGCAACCTGGGATAGTGGAAGGTGTCCCTCCCCTGGTCTGGGGAAAGATGGCAGCAAAAACTTCTAAAAAGCACTCTTTTTTCTGCAATTGCTTATGTCTGCCTGAAGTCTCATAACCTGTGTTGAGGAAAACAATTTTTCCCTCTAATTTCTCCCTGTGTTGCCAAAGGAACCAGACTTTACAATCCAGCCCAAAGAACCGGTCAAGCACTCTGGGAAGTCGCAGAAGAGGGGTCAAAGCAATCTACTGGTGACACCACTTGTGTCAAGCAGATTTAAAAAAATACCTTAAGTGGTTTTCAAAAAGACCTGGTGTTTTATTATAAAAACACTCATCTGGTGTGTTGGGGTTTGTTTTAAAGGAGCCCCAGTCTCTGAGGAACATCACAAGAGCCAAGGCAATGGGGTCCTAAAAGCTCACCACAACATTTCCTGCAGGGATAATGCAGCAGAGAAGGGCTCAGAAAGCACATTCCAAGCATGGGACATCTTCATTAAAGAAAAGGAGCAAGGTGGGAAAGGAGAAGGAGTGAGAAAATAAAGGAGAAAGAAAAAACCTGCACTTCTGTCCTTTTCTAGGAACAGAGGGATGACTCCCTCCTTCCCTCTCTCAGTTCACCATGTCTTCTTGCAAGCAGCAGAGGAGATCCCAGCTCTGCCGACATCATTTCCAGCCCCGAGGAACTAACATGGCATTACCTGAGTGGAGGGAAAACACCCCAAACCCAGACAGACCCAGCCGCACATAACCCTGGCAAAACCTTCCTTGCTGAAACCATTCCCTTTGAAGCCCTGTCTTGAGTCCCAGGCTTTTCCTGCCAGCTGACATGACCCCACCAGGATCAGACCAAGCCTTATCACTGGTGGCTGTGGCTGAGCTGCAGAAGAGAGTCAGGATCACTTTCCAGGGCAGGGAAAAACTAATCCTGCATCCCCCCTGCCACAGCTCCCGCTCCCTTTCCTGTGCTGATTGGAGAAGCTCATCCTTCTGCTGATTGCAGCTGATGGTCCTGGCTGGTTTTGCCCTTCCAGACCAGACCCTCAATTATCAAGGGTCTGGATTTTATAAAAGGTTTGGGTTTTTAACTGTGGGTTTGTTTTTTTGTGTTTTTTTTTTTTTCTCTCCCCATTTCAGCTAGTGAGTTTATTTTTTGCTTGGGCTCTTTCCTGCCCTGTCTGGATGTGCTGATGGATTTTGGGGCTTGCCAGAATCCAGCAAAACCAGGCTCTCTGGGTAGTATTAACTTCTAACCCCCGTGTAAAAATAGCTGCAATAAAGCAGAGTGAATAATACCAGCTTCACCTAATGTAACTTTGATTAAAAAGTGCTGCCCTCTTCATCACTCCTGGGTGGTAACTCCAGAGAAACGTCCTTCCTGAGGGATGGAAAGCCAGCAAGGTCTGGGGAGAGAGCAGCCAGTACAACACGGGCACATTCCAGGGCTGCTGCTGAGCCTCACAGGGAAGGTGGGGGGACCAAACTCAGAAGAAAAGCCAACGAAACAGAGGAAAAAAAAAATGCAGATTCCTGCCCATCTGGGTAGCAAGGCAGCCCACAGACCCTTCCAACTTAAGTCCAGCCACACAACCAAACCACTGAGGTCCATGGCACAAAAGCCTCATCCCTTCCCTTCCCTCAGATGCAAAAAACTCCCACGTATTTAATTATTCTCCCCTTCACTCCTGATGCTGGCAGACTGTGTCAGGAGCTGTTTTGTTCCAGCGTGCAGGAGGAGGCAGGAAAGGTTTTAATTTCACGCCATGCACCAGGCGCTGCAATTTTGGACACTGTTTGTTATCTGACTTCTGGCCCCTATCTCTGGTCCCGGTGCTCCTCAGGCAGCCGTGGCCAGTTGGCTTTTTAATTTATTCTCTGCGAGGATGGGGATTCTGTTCAAGTGAGAGCCCTCACTGCCCAGGCATGCTGGTTTAATCACAAAATGCCTTCAAGTTTGGAGGTGCCAAGTTCAGTGCCACTCCTGTGCCACAGCAGACAGGGCCGGAGGAAACCCCACTGCTGCAAATCATCCTGTCCTTCAGCTTTAGTACATCCAGGAAGAAAAATAAATAAATAAAAAGATAAATAAAGATCACCTGAAAAGGGATTAAAACAAATTCCCAAATCTGCCCTTCCTCAGATGGGTAAAAACCCCAAATCAAAGGACAACCTTCTGGAGAGTGGGAGGAGTCCTAGGATGCTTTGGGTTGGAAAGGACCTTAAAGACCACCTCATTCCAAGCTCCTGTCATGGGCAGGGACACCTTCCACTAGACAAGTTTGCTCCAAGCCCCATCCAACCTGGCCTTGGACACTTCCCCAGGGATGGGACAGCCACAGCTTCTCTGGACAACCTGCTGCCAGGGACTCACCACCCTCACAGGGAAGAATTTTTTCCCAGTATCCCATCCCATCTAGCCCTGCCCTGTGGCAGCATGAAGCCATTCCCCCTTGCCCCTGTCCATAGCCCCTCTAGGCAGTGGAAAGAGCCCATTCCCCAGCAGAGGAGTGAGGATGACTTGGAAAACAGTTGTCCTCATCTCCTCAGGCTGATCCTTTGCCCAGAAGCCAGGTGAAGAATTTCCTGCATTTTTGGCATAAGGAAAAAAAAAAGCAAGGCGTGAAGTCACATTTGCAGGCTGGCAAGCCACAGCATCCCTCTTGCGCTGGATATCCAAAAAACACCCAAAAAAAACTGGCTGAGCACCTTTGAGACAATCACACCACAGGGAAACTCTCCCCAGAGTTTTTGTTGCGTGAGCCTTCTTCCCAAACCCTGATCCCATCTTTCTTCCAGGGTACTTTGTCGATAGAGAGTTCAGATCTGAACTCATGAAAGGAATGGGGATGAAAGGAATCAGGAGCAGGTAATTGCTGCGTGAAAATGACAGCGCAGCGATTTCCATGGGCTGACACAGACTGTGGAATACCAAGAGGCAGCCGACAGCTGGAGAATCAATACCTCCCAAGGGGTGGGATTATTAGGGAGAGAGAGGGGCTTGAAAGATCCATAAGTGCCTGATGAGTGACTATTTCCAAACCACTGCTGGCTGAATGAGAATTGCCTTCGGAAGGATGCCGGGACCATTCCCAGGATGTGCCTTCAGCCTGGGGACGCTCCAGTAGGAATGGCAAAGTCTGGCAGCAAAACACGGCCGTGCCATCGTCCCCCACCTTCCTGAGACCTCTCCTCTTCCCTCGGTGCCCCCTGGAGCACCCCAACAGGAATTTTAGGGAAAGCCAGCTCTGGCATTTCGGCCTCTGCATTTCCTTCAGAAAGGCAGCAAAAAGAGGCTGCAGGAAAAAAACGTGCGGTCGCAATTCTTCTTCCCCAAAGCACCTCTGCAGTCATTAACAAACCACATCTGTCAGTTCCCTGCAGTCATGTTCCACCAGCACTTTTTAAATCCCGATTTCCCTGCTTTGCTCAACTCCTCTGCACTGCAGCCACACCAAGGTCCATCCTACAGAACCACTAACATCCCCCCAAAATGATGAGCCTATCTGTTTCACTCCTCTCCATAAAACCATGGGAAGCCACCAGGATCTCCTCCAGCACTCCCCAGAGATAATTACTTCAGTTCCCAGCCCTGGGAGAGCTGGTTACCCACAGCAGCCATCCTGATCCCCAGGGACAGCCAAGCATCCCAGCAGCCAAGACAACAAAACAGGACAACAACATCACTCTGCTTCTCCCTGATGCATCAGGCCAAACCATCCTTAGGCTCAGTCTCTTGGAAAACACAAATTCAGGTACTTCCAGATGAAGATTTGCCCTCTGGACACGAACAGGGAGCTCATTTTAAAAAAGGATGCCTCTGGGCATTCCAGCTTTCCCCAGGTTTCGTGCACCCAGCAGCTCCCTCTGCCAAGAGCAGGCTGCTGAAAATGCAGCTTGGAAGCTGCCTGGGGGAAATTCATGTTCAGCTTAGTGCTAAGCATGTTTAAATACAAAAGTTCCTCCTGGATGAGAGCAGCCAGGAGGCCAGGGAGTCTCATTTTCCCAGGGGAGAACCAATTGCTCACAGCATATCTGGGTGGGAAAAAAGGAGTAAAAAGCAGAAGAGCTCTCCCCTCTCTGACCCCCCTGCAGCCTGTGCACAGTTATTTACTTATCTAGACCTTTTTTTTTTTTTCAAAGGTGAAAACATAAATAGGATTTTCTTTTAGGAGGAGAGAGAAGCACAAGCAAGGAGGGAGTGAGGAGGAACCTTAAAGAGCAATTTTTGAAATGTCAGCAGGCAAGAGTTTGCCCAAGGACATCTTAGATGTACCATTTGTTTTTCAAAGGAAGGTAAAAAGATGTCACATGCCTCAGTTTGCACCCTTTAGGTCATCAGGTGGATTCTACAGCAGGAAAAAAGCAAGGCACAAAACATGCTCTTCAAAGACTTCATCCAGAGGAATCTCTTCTGTTGATATTTATTTTCTGTTAAGTGTAAGAAGAACAAAAACTTTTTTGTTTTTTTTTTTTTTTGTTTAATTGCAGGAGTCATTTGCTAATGCTTGGCTTGGGCCAGGGAAGGAGGGTCAAAAACTAAGGATGCATTACCACCTGGCTCAGCACCAGCCAGCCCTTGGAGCTCCTCTGGGGTCTGGAAGGATGGGGAAGCCCAGGGAAAAGGGGCAAGAGCTGAGAAACGGGGGCAGCAGGAGAAAACTCCTTCCTATCTGCTCCTGTCACCTTACAGAGCCTTTTTGCACGACTCAACCTCACATCCCACCCCTGCCTGTGATGGGAAGGTGTGTGCTGGGTCCACACACCTTTGCTGTGATTCTGAAAGCACCAAAATCAACAAAAGGAGTCCTCTAATTGAAAAGCCAACTAATGAGACCTGTAAGGAAGCCAAATAAACCACCAGGTAAGAGCTGTTACCAAAACCCTTTCCCTCCCCCAGTGCCTGGATCAGAGGCAGGGAAAAAACATCCAGCAGCAACAAACGTGGGATATTTTGGGCACTGCCAAGCCCACCACCCCCCCATGTCCCCAGGTGCCACATCCACACATGCAGTGAACCCCTCCTGGCATGGTGACTCCAACACTGCCCTGGGCAGCCTATTCCAGAGCCTGACAACCTTCTCAGTGAAGAATTTTTTCCTAATATCCAATCTAGACCTCCACTGGAGCAAAACACCAAAGTCAAAGAAAAATTCACCTGGCTGAGGATAACCCAGAAACGAGTGCTAAGGCTGCAGCCCAAAGTGCACAGCCAGCTATAAACAAAAGCTGAAAAAGAGCAGTTTTAATATCTGGATGTAGCTCTTGCTCTCAACACATCCTGTGTACAGGTTCAAGACTTAGCAGGAAATTTAAACAAAAGCACCTTGTCAAAGAAGTGATAAGGATGAGGAATTTTTGGAGAAAGGGAGAAGAAAAATGCTTGTTAATCACCCATTGCAACCAACCCCAGGGGTGAGAGCAGCAATGCCAGTTTGGCAGGGGTGCAGCACCCACCCCAAGCTCCGCCAGCAAAACCCCATTAAAAGGCAACGCTCAAAAATAATGTTTCAAGAGCACATCTCCTTCAAAACAGCTGCACCCAGCAAATATTCCGTGGCCCAAGACTCAAATGATGCTCCTCTTCCCATCCGTCAGGCTCAGTGAAGGATTTGCTGTGTGGGTTTTGTTTTGTTTATTACTTCTAATGACTTTCTCATTACCATTTTGCTGTGAAACATAAACGATGGTTATGGGAGAAATCATATTATTTGGATGGCTTTATTAAATTAGAGAGCAAATCCGTGTATATTTCTGGCTCAGGATAAATGTTTGAACTTTGAGAGGCCAAAATTCATTTTCAGACAAAGCCATTTTCAGAAGCTTTGGAATCTGTGGTTAAATTTGCCCTCAGCTGCAAGGGAGATGCATGGGGGTATTTCTCAATTTAATCCCTTCTAGAGATTTAACCAAATCACCAACCCAAAACCCCGCTTCTAGTTCTGCCTATGAGAAACTCGAGACTTGTGGAACATAATGGAAAGATAAAAGGAAAATAACACTGAAAAGAAATACAGCAAAATAATGAAACCATCCTGTCTCCGTGTGCCCATTCCCCTAGTTCTCACAGGGGGGACATCAACCAGCTCACGCATTTTCTGTGAATAAAATCACTGTATCCACACCTTCACAACAAGAGAACGTGCTTTTTCCTACAGGTATTGCTACAACTGAGAACACCAGCACAGCTCCACCAGGAATAGTAACATCAGCCAGGTGGAAAACTGTGCCAGCATGGGCTACCTGCAAGAATTAGGGATCTGCCACTTAAAATACACAAGGAGAAGTCTGGCACCTTCTTTGCACAGGTTCCAACCTCTGGTGACAGTGAAAGACGAGCAAGTGTGACACAGACACACAGGATGTGAAAACTGTTGCTAAACAGGCAGAAGTTTCACTTTCCTCCTCCTTTCCATCCCTCCATCCCTCCCTCCCTCCCTCCCTCCCTCCCAGTTCAAGGAAGGGAACAGAAGCCAAATGCATTTTCCATGCAACAAATCAAAGCCCCCTCCACTCCCAGCCTTTTAGAACCAATACCTGACACTGGAATAAACCTGTTAAAAAGAATAAATTCCCCTGAGCACACCCAAAGGGGAAAAAGCAATAGAAAATCAACCTTGATAAAAGAAGTCTTAAATGAAAGCACTTTCAGTGTGCCAACTCAAAATGTATGGCCCACAACAAGCTTGGGGAGAGAAATCCCTGCTGGAAAAACAGGGCAAGGAAGAATGAAGGGGAAATATTTCCTTCCACTTACAATCAGGGCAGAGAACATGATGTGACCTACAGGGAACAGGCTCTGAGGCAGTGGGACAGGTCAGTGCTCTACAGGACCCCAGAGGGTCTCAAGCAGCCCTGAGAATTTTGTGGGAGCACAGCATTGGAAGGGGCACACAGCAGGAATATGCCAAGCTGGGAACCAGCAAAACCTACTCTGCTACTAAATCAGCAATCAGGATCAAAGGAATTTGGGGGAAAAATGGGGAAAGGGGCAATTCTTGAAGCAGGGACAGCTCCATGGTGCTGGGCATGAAGCAGCTGTGCTCAGCCTCCGGAGGATGGAAACCAGGAGTGGGTGCTGCCTGTCCATTGCCCAGAGCAGAGCACACCAGGTCATCCTTCCTGCACCTCCACAAGCTGCAGCTGAGCAGAAAAGCTGCCCTGGGCATGCTAAACCCTCCCTGCCCTGGTGGCACATGGTGGGTGGGCAGCAGGAGCAGCTCCACAGCCCCAGAGCTAAGGGATGCCCGCCCCTTGCCCAAGGAAAAAGGAGGTGGGGCAAGCAGATGTCTAAGCAAACTGAAATAAATGAACTTCAGATGTGAGAAGAACGAGTTAATTAGAACCTCCTTGTCTCAGAATGTCTGGGAGCTCCAGGCAGCCACCATGTGTCAGTCAGCACCACCACTTCCACTCCAAGGAAAAACCCACTGGATTGCTAAAATCCCCCCAAACACTCAGGAGCATGTTTCTCCTCCTTCTCTGTAAGGTAGGTCCTCAGGTCCTTTCAAGCAGATTTATTTGCACAAAAGCCATGCAGCTCCTTCTCTTTGCTCCTCTCCTTCCTCCTCCTCAGCCCCTGGCAGCTCTTTGGGTTTCTGACACCAACCAGTCCCACTAAGGACGAGACACAACCTGTGCCTACAAATGGGAGGAAAATCCTTGTGAATCCTCCCCACATCGCTGGTGCAGAAGGATGGGAACCGGGGGGGGCCTCTCTGCATCAAGGCTGACACCCACCAGCCCATATCCTGACATCCCCCATCTCCTCCTGGATGGACAGGGGAGAGCCCACACTCCTGAGCTTACACATAAACACTGGCTGTGACAAGGGCTTACCTTCCCCACAAATGCTTTAAGACAACTCCTGAGCTGAGACTGGAGAGAGGCAAAAAAACCCCTGCAGTCCCATCAGCTCTGACAACCCTTTTTTGTCCAGCAGGTGTCTAGTCATATCCTATTTCTAAACCCACTGCCGGGCAGATGTTTCAAATGCTCAGGTGGGAGCCATGGATGCATGTGGGAGCGCACAAAATGAGGGATGGTGCCTGAAACCAGCTCCCCAGTGCCTGTCCAGAGCCTGCACTGAATAAAAGACTGAGTTGCAGCAGACAGCAAGGAGCAGCACCGTGTTTCACACAGCACCTGCACCTCGGAACGGGGGCTGCAACACCAAGCACGGTGACGAAGAGCTGATGTGACACTCCTTTAGCAAACTCCTGTGTCCAGGAACGGAGTCCTGCTTCTTACAACAAAAGGACAGAAATCCTATAAACACACTTATCCTTTGCAGAACATCTCTTGACACCAAATCGATGGGAATAACCTGAGCCCTCTGCCCACAGGAAGCTGGTGAAGCACCTGGCTCAAGCACAAGGAGGGCTCCATGTCCCTCTCCCCTAGTGTTGCCACCCCCTTCATTCCTGGCCACACCATTTTCCAGAAGTGAGAGCACCCCAGAGGATCCAATACTGCACCAAACAGATGGGGAGGCAGAGCAAGAAAGAGACGAGCAACCGTCTTTTTCCAAACTCATAGAAAGGGAGAGAGAGAAGGGCTAAGCCTCCTTGGGAGGCAAAGCCTTCAAAAGTTAAATGTGTCACGAAAAAGAAAACTTCTGTCGCTGCCTAAAAAGGTTTTTGACAGGTCTTCATTTGTAACCCACAAACAAATGCAGTTTCTCATGCTCCATGGACTCTAATATCACTTCAGAGCAGAACCTGAACCCAACTCTCTGTTGAAAAGCTGGAGAAGCAACCACATTAAAACAGCTCTTTTCACTGCCTCTGGGCACACCAGAAATCTTTCATTCCAGGAGCTGCACCTAAAGTGCCTGGGAGCACAACCTGAGCAGGCAGAAACTGCTGCTCAGAATCATTTCAATGGCTTTGGGTGGGCCAGTCGCAGCTAAGTCAAGCCTAACAAACAAGGCATTATTATACAAGGCAGAGAGAAAAAGTGCTTTGCCCTATTTCTGCAAGTTTCAGAAATCCCTTTCATGTCTGAGTAGATGAGAGAATCTGGTCATAACCCAGCAATTCACGTGACCATGGTGTGCTGGCTGGGAAAAGGGGACAGAAAGTAAAGGGAGAGTCGTCCACCCACAGCAGGGTTGGGGATGGAGAAGAGAAATAAGAACACAGACCACCTCAAAAGGTAGAGGCAGCCTGCCCAGAGAAGCTGTGGCTGCCCCTGGATCCCTGGAAGTGTCCAAGACCACACTGGCCATTGTTTGGAGCAGCCTGGGATAGTGGAACTAGATGAGCTTTAAGGTCCCTTCCAACCCAAACTATGAACAGGTCCAGTTCACAGCCTCTGCTCTCAACCTGAAATCTCCAAACCAGCTAGAAGAGCACTGATGGCTGAGCAGCAGCCCCTGGCTGCCTGCTCCACATCCCAACATTCCTCCTTGCCCATCAACGTTCAGCCAGCACAACCTACTTGCTCAAGAGTCCCTTGTAAGACATTTACAAACACAGGTGAGCCTTGAATTCCATATTTCATCTGGACAACATGAGCAGAGTAGTTTTTTACCTCTTAATTTTGCATTATTTTTGCCTCCTTGCATTCTTTCTGCAGAGTTCCCAAGATTTTGTGTCAGCCACTACCTCATCCCTCATCCTGAGGACTACAGAGCCCAGGTTTGTCATGAGCCAGAGGAATCCTCTAGAAAGAAAACCTGCACGAGAGAGATAAGCAGCATCTCCTCCAGTCATCAGAATTCATGGAAAATACCAAAACAAATATTAATGAGAGGCACTTAACTGTGCCTGTTCAGCAATCAATAACAGAGGACAGGGTGCACAACTGGGCTGAGCATCTCACACAACTGCTGTGCTGGGGTCCAAACTGGGGAGGGAGGGCTTCTCTAATCTCCTCCTTGGGGCTGCACCAGCAGCTCTCCAAGCCCCTGTCCCCTTCCACAAACTCCCAGGACTAGAGAGACAAGGGACAGAGGGACAGTGACAAAAAACTTTTTTTTTCTTTTTCATTTTGTGCATGTGTTTAATGATTACATCCGCTCTGACTAGCCAAACTCCTCTTTTTGTTAAGATTTTTATTAACCTGATTATTCCAAATTATTAGCCATTTGGTCATGCCAGTGAGCGCTCTGGAGCATCCCTCTGTGTGTGGGTGGCATTTTCTCAATGGGAAAAAGCACAGGGCTGCCTGGTGGAGCTCTGAGTGGGGAAAGGGGGACAGCCAAAGGGTGTGACCACAGAAGGACACAGGGTGATGGCACCTGAGCTGCAGGGACTAACTGGAGAGCAGAGCAATGCCTGCAAGGAAGGAGATTTGTAGCTCAAGGAACCTCTTTACCTTTCTGTACAAAAAGCAAAACCTTCCTCTGCATCTCTCCCTAGTGTGGCTTCTCCTCTGCAGCTCTGGCTTAGCTGGGTGCTTAATGCCCACCTCCTGCCCAGGGAGGGGACCCAGCCCAGGGGGTGCAGCCCCACCTCCCTCTCTTCCAGCAGGATTCCAGGCTGGCAATGGGAGTGGGTCCTGCGGCGCAGGCTGCGGGAGGAGAATGGCTTTCAGCTCAATTACCCTTCACATTCCGATTCCATAACGCTCCAGTGAGGCTTTTTAAGCAGATCCCCCCCCGCCCCCTTCCCCCCAAATAAAGGCTGCCCACCGCAGCCCAGCCTCAAGCTCGGACGTGCAGAAGGGAGGTGGGGCTCTGCTCTCCTGTCCTTGCTGCCCACCTTTCCAAAAAACCTCCTTGAGATCACCTTCTCCTCACCACCTACCATTTATGTGGCTACTCCGTGCTCTGCTTGCCTCTCCCAAGCCCAAAACACCAGAGAGGTGGGAATGAACCTCCTTGGTGTTGGGTGCAAGCATCTGGGCCACCCATCCACCCCACAAACACGGGGCCAGCACAGGGCAGGTCTTGTGTTTGAGGCCCTCAGAAAGGAGGTCACCGAGGGAAAGCCCTGCAGTGAAGCCCTGTGACGTGGAGGGACACCAGGCTGGTGGTGATCCCTGCCACTGGAAGAGAACCCAGGCTTCCAGCGTTCTCCCAGCACTCCAGCAGGACTTTGCAGGTGTGCTCAGAGGCAATGCCATGGCTGTGTCCCACAGGGCAGAGGTGTCACCACGGGGGTGAAATTTCCCTGCTGACTTCAAGGACTTGGCAGCGCCACCATCCTCGTGGGGCTCGCGCCAGCAGGCACAGCCTCTTTGCAAAATTTCTTCCCCCTCAGGCATGAGTTACACACGGGAAAACAAACCGTGAGCCTGTCCTGCTATTTCTCTCTCAGCCCCCTCAAAGGCATGGCATGGGCAGCAAATCCTGGAGTGTTTTCTCCTGGGGGGCTGAGGAATCTGCAAACACACATCTGGATGTGTATTTCCAGCACTTTATTAATAAAGTGTTTTTCCAAGCGCTGCTCCTGACCCAGGGAGATTCAGGGTCATCTAAATCACATAGGCAGGAAAAATTGTTCCCCTTTCAGGGTTTTAATCCAGCTCTGGTTGTGGGATGGAGCACAGGTAGATCCCACTTTATCCACGGCTCGGAAAACTTACCTCTAAGTAAAGATTTACTAATTAGGAAAAGATCATCTTCCACTGATGGCAATGAACAGAGAAGTGCCAAAAAAGCATCCCTTGGATGAGCACAGAAGCCTATCAGTTGCAAACTCCTTTTTTTTTCCTCCTTAAACACCAGTTTGAAGGTAGTGCTGGTGGCCATCCTGGCACAACCAGTCGGACTCCGGGTCAAGAGGTGCCTCCAAACACATGTGAGTGACTGAGATTAATCACACACAGGTCGGGCAGGACGTGGCTGGCTTCACTCACACCTCCTCTTCTCCCTTCCCTCCTTCCCACTACCCTTTCCAGTTTGATTTACAGTGGCAGGACAAGCCCAAGGAAGTAAGATGCCAACAAAGTTTGAAAAACAAGGGGGTTGTTAGAACAACCTTCACCTGAGCTCAGAGGTGTGGGGCCAAGCACACCTCCCTGGCACCCCAGCAAAACCCCTTGACCACACAGAACGAGCTCAATTTCCTGGAAGAAAAGAGGGAAAAGCAGCCATCATCCTGCACAAAGTGACAGCCGTGACCACCCCTCCTTTTTCACCCACACTGGGTTTGCATCCTGTCTCAGAAAAACAAATAAATATGTTTTACAGATCTCCCATGCAGCAAATCTCCAAAACTAAAAGCTCCCCATTTTTTTTTACTCCCTGAATCTAAACTGCCTTGAACCCTCTATTCACTTTCCCTGCTCTCTCCATTATTTGCACTAACAAAATAAATCACCCACATATTACGTTCCCACAGCAATTAATGGTTGAAATTAAGTAATGGTCCCTAATTTTGATTGAAACTTCTACTTAGATCAAATTCCCTCCATCTGTAATGAAAATAGTTCAAAACAGACACAAACAGTTCAGTTCAGGCATAAATATTTAAAAAACTTATCGAGAGACTGATTTAGTCTATTATTTTACCACAAAGTTTGACCAGCGGTGGAAAGCTTATTATACATGACTGTCACTGACACATTACAAACTAATAAAACACAAAATGCAATTCTCAAGAAGAGATTGGAATGAATCTATTGCAAGAGCGATTTTTATGGCTCTTTTGAAATGCTATTTCTCCTCAGCTTTGCTGTCAAAATGGCAACATTTTCCCTAAATATTTCCATCTTAATTAAAAATGGTGTTTTTATCAAAAAAAAAAGCGCCAGCTGCAGCTTCACATTCCCGTACTGCACGGAGTGAGGATGCTAATGTCTGCCCACCTCAGGGACCTGCTGCTGATCTTGGTTACTGCAGGTGGAAAAGACCCTAAAATTCCAGTGTCCCTCAGTGTTGTTTCAGCACCACCTTAACCATCCCTTAATTTAGGTGCTGTGACTGAAAAAAGGAGCCTAAACCAACAAACTGTGAGCAAAAAACATTAAATATATTCTCAGTGATGGGTTTCTTTTGCTTCCTGGCATGGAGCAGTTGCCACTCGCCACCTGAACACTAAAAACGAGTTAAGAACCAGTAAAAATTCCAGGCATGGTCCTGCTGATGACTCCAAAGGTGAGGCATGGAGAGAGAGGTAAAAAGGGGATGTGAGGGGAGAGGATGCAGCTTTAGCTGGCTGGCATGAGATAGTAAGTTCCATCCCCAGCTTCTGGGAGAAAATGGTAACCAGAGGAAAGGGAGATAAAACAAAACTAATTGCCAGCAGCTTGTCACATTCACTCCCTCCTCACCCCTCTGTTCCTGGAACAGGGAAGACCTTGAAGCCATCTGCTGCCCAGATGTGTAAGTGTAATTACACTGCAAGGGCTGGGCTGGAATGCAGCCTGGAAAAGAGACCTTTTCCAGACCACAAAGTGCTGTGGGACCACAAGTTCTGGCTCCAGAGGAACGTGCCTGGTCTGAGAAACCCACTGCCAGCAGCCACCATCGCTTGGCATCAGCCATTCTAAGCTCAGCCACTGTCCTGAGCTCAAGGATGACACTGGGACAGACCCTCCAGAGCTCTGAAATCAGCACACCCGTGCCCTCAGCACCCATATGAAGGAGCCTGAGGAGTGAGGATGTTTTTCTTTTCCCCATTTCTTCCATGAGGAATGATCACTGACTTGTCCAAGTTATCTCTCAGCTCTTTGCCTGTGTTCTCCTCACTCAGAGAAGGTTGTTGAATACTTTCCCTTCATCTCCCTCAAGACAATTCCCTAATTTCCCAGAACGACAGCTCCTCCATGGAGGCACCAAATTACTTGGTGCCCCACACTGGCTCCCCATTCTGGTCAAAACCTGCCGTTTTCCCTGTCCCACTCATCCTGCCCAGCACTACACTGGCCAGAACAGCACGACTATTTCTAATTTTCAGGCTGCCGCCCCCCTCCTTTGCTGCAGTACCCTTCCAGAAAGAGCCCAAGTTTTGCCTGGTGGAAATGACTGTTATCTCCAGGACACTTTACACATTACTTCCACGCCATTTGGAGTTTTCCGCCCCAGTAGTTTCTGTTGCATCTCTCATTTCACTCCTCAGTCACGTGTATTAAAGGACCAGGGTCTCCTGTTCACTGGTGAATCCAGACAAGGGACAGGGGATGTTTTTTTCCTCCCTAGGACATCTTCAAGACCCTCTGGCATCACAGCAAAAGTAATAACAGAAACTTGCACACAGATGACCTTCAGAGCAAAGCATGTTCCAGGCCCGAGCACCTCCTTGGTCACAGCTTCAAAGGACAAAGTTATTTAAAGACAGGGTGGGGAGCCCCTGGCACAGGGTGCCCAGAGCAGCTGTGGCTGCCCCTGGATCCCTGGAAGTGCCCAAGGCCAGGTTGGACTTTAGGGCTTGGAGCAGCCTGGGAGAGCGGAAGGTGCCCCTGCCATGGCAGGGGGATGGACTAAATGACCTTCAAATATCCCTTCCAACTCAAACCATTCTAAGATTCTGACATCTACAATGTCAGCTGTGCAAACCCCTGCAGCCCCAACCCCATGTTTTACTCAATGCACTGCAGTCTGTCTCATTTAAATTCTTTTCTCCAGCCCTGGTGGAAAAAAAGCAGAGAGAAGATGACAGCTGGTGCCTGCTGTGCTACCAAGCTCTTGCCTGGAGACACCACCAGCATCCCAAAGCCAGAAGGAAAGCCCAAGACAGGGCCTGCACTTCTCAGCCCATTTATGTTTTGCTTGCACGTGGAAAGCAACAATAAAGATGATTAAAATGGAGGACGTCTGGAAAGTTTGGGAAGCGTTTCACCAGTGCAACAGAGACCCTCTTGCTACAGCAAATCCCCACTTCCTATTTGTCCAGCAGGCACTGGAGGTGAGAGATCACCAGCACTGGGCATGCCAGTGGGATGGAGGGGAGATGGAGGGGAGATTTCCTTGATCTACTCAGGAAAGAGAACCAGCTTTTCTGTCCTTAATGAACACAGCTTCAGTAACTCACTGCATTGCTTGCTGCCTTTCCAGGAAGTTTTAAGAACAACAACAAAAAAAAAACCCACAATCAACAAATAAATATTTTTTTAAAACTTTATCTGATTTGCTTAGGAGAAGTTTGAGACACTTGCAAATTTTGCACACTCAAAAGTAGCAGAAGGAAGTGATGACTGGATTTGGGGGGGTGAGGTATTCACTGTAAATTATTGGTTCAGCTCTAAACTCCATGTGGAAACATAAGGATAAGGAGAGAAGGAAAACAATGAGTGAAGAAAAATAAAAAATAAAAAAAGAAACAAGGAAGGAAAGCAACCAACAATGATTATTGGCCATTTTTGCAATGTATCAGCTCTGATGTATCATCATGTCCACTGTAAAGGCTCTTTATTTAAAGGGGGGGAGGGCAAAAAGCCCCAGAAGGTGTCTGGGAGCATGGAAGGGGCTGGATAATGCAGCTGAGGGGGAATTCAGCTCATGGCAGCTGCTTCGTATGCACAGCACCAGGCCTGGAGCCACGGCAATAGAATTATACGAGCCCCTGAAGACTCTCGGGCAGGATGGCAGGGAAACTGGTGTAATTACTGACATTATTACCCTTAAAGCAAAATAATAATTTTAATTACAGCAAGGGCTTTTGGGCCTTTCTCTGCCCCTCCCTGCCCCTGCTCAGTGTGCAGCATGGTTTGGTTCCAGGCTGTGCCATGGGGAGGGGGCAGTGGCGCTCCCCTCCCTCCTTCCCCGCCAAATCCTTTTCTGCGCAATTAAGGAAAAGACATCATAAAAGCCACGATTTCAGCTACACCCCCATATTAAGGATGGAAATGGTGTCCAGCAGCTTGTGAAGGCTCAGTCCCAAAGGCTGCTCCTCGAGCAGAAGGGGCTGCTGCTGATGGCGAGTGCCCGCCTGCCTCCCAATTAAAATAAATCGGTAAATCAGGGCTCAGCTCAGGAGATAAGACACCTGCAAGCTGGGCCATGGTCGCCTCAGCGCTGCTGTGTGCAGACCAGAAACTTTCCTTTCCATCTTTAAACTTCTTTCCCACAGCCCTGCTTGCTTGAATTCAGGACGAGATGAGCACATTCCCAAGGCAGAGGGCTGTGGTCACAAATTTGAAGGCAGAGCTCTGATTCTTGGGTCCCTGTGAAGTTACAGGTACTTCTCTTTCACCTTTTCATGAATGACTGAATTACAATCTCTGGCCCAGTGCCAAGCTTTTTGCTGGAAGATCATAGGATCATGGAATGGTTTGGGTCGGAAGGTACGTTAAAGACCATCTAATTCCAACCCCCTGCCACAGACACCTTCCACTAGACCAGGTTGCTCAGAGCCCCATCCAATCCTGTCCCTGAACATTTCCAGGGATGGGGGTGTGTAACCTCAAGATGTAACACACCTCACTTCGTAAATCACACAGTGCGATTGTGAATGAGGAATGAGGTGGGGGAGAGCACAAAAGGAGAGAAAACTCCAATGGAAACCTCCCGAGGGAGCATTCAGCAAGGAAACCAACAACTAAATGACCTTTCTGCCAGCATGTCAGAACTGCTGGTGCTCCAAAGCCAAGAGAAGGACACGGATGGCTTAAACTTGATTGGCAAGCTCAGGATGTTGGGGGCTTCTAGGAGAAAACAGCTTTTCCCAAGGAGGTACCAGACTTGAAGTTAGTTTACACCTCATTGTACAATTTAGGCTGGAAAAGCCCCCTAGGATCGAGTCCAACCATTCCCCCAGCACTGCCAAGGCCACCACTAACCCGTGTTCCCAGGTGCCACGTTCTCTCCAGGGATGGTGACTCCACCACTGCCACAGGAGCTAAAGGCAAATGGGAAGTTGTGTGGAAGCCCCGGGAGGTTTCCTGCTTGGGACTGGGACAGAAAGCCCAGCAGGCACCCAGGGGGAACAGTCCACTCTACACCAGGTACCACGAATAGGGGCTTGGCTCCACTCCACTTGCTCGCTTCACCTAAAAGCGTTGAACCGTGACAATCCAAGAACTCTGAGCTCCCCACGGATCCAACCAAATGGAAAAAAAAAATAGATAAAATAGATAAAACAGATTGGACTTGCCAGAAACTGAGGCATGGCCACAACAGCCTGCTGCAGGCTTGCCAATAGATCTCTCCTTGTTTAAAAACCAAAACCCTGAGACTCCCAGAAATGTGGTACCTTGGGGTTGGGTGAGGGGGGCAGAAAAGGGGCTGTGAGCAGGAGATGGAAGTGCAAGGGATGCATCCAAGAGGAGAACAAACCCTGAAGGTCAGAGTGGCAAGCACATGAGCAGCTAACTAATGTACTAGAGCAGCACCACGGGGCACAGCCACGGGCACAGCAACGTCCTCACAAACTGGAAAGCCATAAAAGTCTATTACAGCAAATCAAACAGCAGCCAGCATGACAGCCATTAGCCTGAAATGAATACACGGGAACTTAATGAGCTCTGTCGAGGCCAGCTTGGAGAATTAAGTTGCCAATTCTAGCAGGATTCCCCTTTTCTTTGCAGACGTGAGAGCGCCCGCCCCGCCTCGCCGCCTTTTGACAAGCAGAGCACGGGACGCGCCCTTGCCCAGACAGGACAGACGATTGCCCACGAGCAATTTCCCTCTCCTGGCCCCCCAGCAGCTATTCTAGGGATGAGATTAGCACACGGCAAGCACAGAGGACCGGTGCCACTCCAGCAGTCCCGTTCTGGGCATTCTGAGCTGTTGTGGTGCATCCTTTCCATCCCTCCCCACGCCATAGAGCGATCGCAATCCGCAGCCCGTGCCCAAATAAATTTCCGTTCTCGCACCAAGTGGACCACGTAAAACACCAGGATGGGTATTTAGAGGCAGTATTGTTTTTAAAGGTCAGTTTACTTCATGTTCCATTTATTTATGCACGCTCTTCTTTTGACTTTCCAAGTGGCATACAATAGCAGCGAGGTTTAAATGGCCTTGCGGTTGCTGCTCCATTAGCTACGACAAGTGCAAATCGATACATCCATTTATCTCAAAATTAAAAAGAGAAAAACCTTCATTAGCTGCCAAATCTGCACAGAGCCAGTCTGTTGAAAACCACACTAGCCTCTTCTCTTTCTCCAAGCTCCAGCCCTCTTCATTCATTATCCACTGGCCCTTTGATTTGGGCTGGCTGCTCTCTGAGGTGGATTTTGGCACCTGTGCCCTCGCTGCTCACCCTCAAGCTGTCTGGAGCATGGGGTGTCCTGTCATCCCTCACCATGGCTGGTTCCCCAGGTGTCCCATGCCACTTTTTCACACCACATCACCTCCAGCTCCGAGTAATCATGGACAAACAATCAGGAAAAGTCGTGGCTCAGCACAGGTCTCAAAGCCAAGTGCACATCTCCTCCTTGAGAGCCGTGCCACCACGCACAGAAAAAGTTTCTTGCTGACACCTCCCAGGGCCTGCAGCTCTTGGAGGGTCCTCTTTAGGTGGTGAGACCCCATCCCCTGCTCTCACAGTACCTGGCAAAGCAAGGCTCTCTCTCCCTGGCAGAAGAGCAGGAGTGCTGGCGGAGCAAGGCGTTTGTGGCTCATTACCTCTGATCGGTGCCCTTGGTTAAGGATCACGGGTAGAAATTGGAAGCTGGCACGCACTGCCTCATAATTAGATTAGGCCAACCTCCAGAAGAGCACAGCTCCCAAGGCCAAGTGGCTGCACAGGGGGAACACTGGGCTTGCTGCACCCCAAACAGCCAGGCAGCCCTGGAAATCCTTCACAGCACAGCCACAGCTCACTGCAGGGCACTGCGATATGGCTCTAAGGTTCAGCCTCTTCTTCTTTTATATATATATATATATATATATATATATATATATACACACATTTTTATTTTTTTTTTTGTCCAGATCACCTGCCTGCAGTTCCCTTTCTTCAGCCAGCCCTGATTTTCTACATATGAGGGCATGGAGTGATAGAACACAGGGGAATGGCTGCCAGCTGCAAGAAAGGAGGTGTAAATTCGATATTGGGAAGAAATCCTTCCCTATGAGGGTGGGGACACCCTGGCACAGGTTGCCCAGAGCAGCTGTGGCTGCCCCATCCCTGGAAACGTCCAAGGCCAGGTTGGAGCAACCAGTGAAAGGTGTCCCTGCCCATGGCAGGAGCTGAAATAGAGGAGCTTTAAGGTCCCCTACAATCCAAACCATTCTGTGACTCTAAGATTCCACTATTCCAAACCAGCACTTTTGCCCTCCCTGTTCCCCAGGCTGGGCACAGGTTAATATTGGAAATGGGGAATACTCAAGCTTTGTAGTATTGGATCTTAGGACAGAAGCCATCAGCGAGAAGAGATGTGGCACAGAAACTCCAGGTATGTAAAAAACTGGTGTTTAACACAGCCCTGATGCCCAGGGGACTCACAGAAACCTATTTCCATCCCTTCACATGAGGGGCAGGTAACAGCAAAAGCAGAGGTCGACCTGAGGGCAGGGGAGAGGAGCCTGCTCTCCTCCCATCCTACTGCCATTCCTTTTGCCTTGCAGACCTCTGCAGGCAGAGCATGGCCGGGAGGAGCAGCAGCAAGGCACAACAGCAAAGGTGGGGGCACCTGGTGTGGGCTTTGCCAAGTCATTTCTCCAGCCCTCGTGCTCTAAAGAGCAGCAGAAATGCCCCTGACCCAGTGTCACTCTCACGGGGAGGTTTCAGGTGACTTGGTGTAAAGATGAGATTCCAGGTCCTGGCTCATACATCACAAGCAGCTCTAATGAAGAAACTTCATCCCGGCAGCAGAGGGATGGGGAGGGATCAGAGCCCAGCACCGTGGGGCAGCAGCAGCAGCTGCAGGAATATTAAATACACCCCGGTAACACAACCGTTTGCACCTCTCAGTTACCAAAGCTGCCTCATTTCACACGCACACAGTGCACATGGGACCTCACCCACACCCTGAGGAAGAGTCTGAGAAAAACTGCCCTGGCACTGTGGTGCAAAAAGAGTTTTCCTCCAGGTCAAATGCTCTACTAAGCCGCTGTTTCAAATGGAATATCCTCACCTGCTCCTCCTGGCACCAGAAGCCACAGCTTTAAAGCCTAAATTCACATCAGACCTGTGAGTTCCCAGCCAAGTCAGGCTGCAGGTGCAGAAGCTGTCCCTGATGGATGAGCAGATGTCACCTCCCTTGCAGTGGCCAGCACTGAGAGCAGCAGAAGGTTGTGGGAACTCTGTCCTTGGGAATATTTAACACTTGGCTAGGTAAAGCCCTGAGCAGTCTGACCTAACATGAAAATTCTTGCTGGATTAGTGGGACCTTGAGCTAAATGATCTCTTGTGGCCGCTTCCCACCTATTCTATTCCAGGGACATCATGGGACGAGTCCTGCTACAGAGCTGTTAAAGGAAATCACCAGCCAGGGCAGAAGCCTTTGGACAGCACTCTGACAGAATTCCGGCATTTGGAGAAATCCTTGGTCCTGCCTCAGGTCACCTCTGTGACAAGAGCTGTTCATCCCCCCAGCTTCAAGGAAGACAGCAAGGCACAGACCCTCATTTACACTCATTTGCAAACTTCCCATTTGTCATGGGAAAGACATCACCAAAGCGCCACAATCTCCTCTCCTGCCTCCTCCCCCCAACACCCAAAACACCTTGCTTTGCCCACTTTCAGGCAGTGACTTCCAGAAAGTTTCATCCTCGTGAGAGTCCAGGGCAAGAGGACAGCCCCGTACACCGGTGGCAACCAGAGAGCCACGAGTGGCCACTGAGGGAAGAGGCAGAAGCCAGGCAGAGAGGGTCCCTACCTCTGGGATGCGGACGCTGTAGGGCTGGTTGTGGAACTGCGGGGCGTTGTCGTTCACGTCTCCCACCTGGATGTTGACTGTCCCTTTGATCACCTGTGGACCCAAGGACACCAGCAGGATGTCAGGTGTGGATTTAGAACCTACAGCCAACTTGTGGCTGTGTTTCTGGGCTTTGGGCCAAGGGGTGACCCCTCTCCCCTGGTGCAGAGGGGCTCGCAGTGACCCGCACCCCCTGCTCCCCTCTGTCCGTGCCCCAGACTGTGAAATGAGAAGTCACACTCACCCCTTGGCTGTCACTGACAGAAAATTCAACCGTGAATTCTGACTTAGTCTGAAAGGCAAAGAGAAGGAAAAAAAAAGAACAACAACTATAATTAAACATACTGTAGTGTTTATCTGCAGGTGGCAGGCTGGGGACTTTTAGCCAATATTATTACACGCAAAATGCTTTCAGGACCTTCCAGGAGAGGAGAGGTGCTTGAGTGCCATTACCTGCACTGGGCAGAAAAATGCTGGGCAATCTGAATGCCAGCGGGGCTCCTGTGTACTCCACAGGCACGGGAGATGCCCTGCCCTGGGGCAGGAGGATGCAGGGCTAAGGAACTGACTCCCTGATTAGCAGCTGGGCACTTAAAACACGTCAAGATTTATGACTTGTGGCAATGCAACACGTCTCAGTGAGGACCCCTAAAATCCTGCTGCTGCTTTCCCAACTTGCCTACCACACAGCTGGGAAACCTGGGACAAGCCCATGTGGGGAGAACTGGCTGAAATTCCACTAAAATACCCACAAAATTCCCTCTGCTCCCCATTGCTTTAACTAAATTAACAGCTTGCAGTAGGGATATATTTGAGTCACTAATGCTGGGTGAGCAACAATGGGAAAGAATGATTTTTTTTTTCGGGGATCAGGGCAGGGGGATATTGCTAGAGGCAGACCTTCTCTTCCTGACCCTTTTTCCCCCCACCAGCAATCATCTTGCTCCTATTTCACCTAAGAATCGTGTAAGGATGGACAGCAGGACTCGGGCCACCACTTCTGTCTGCTACCTGCCCACCAGCTGGTGTGTTTTGTTCCTCTCCAGTCCTGGCAGTCCCTTCCCACCTCTGCTGTCCTTGCCCTGCCTGAGCTGCTGAAGCACAGCAACTCGATGTTTCCAAAGCATCACACAGGAAAGGCTGGAAAAGTCAGCTTGAAATGGCTCTCCGTGCTGCAGCTCTGGTTGATTTACTCCTAATGAGATCGGCTCAGGGACAGGCAGCAGCCAGAGCAGGAGCTCTGCTTGCACCAGAGCCCAAGTTCATTCCCAAGAAAGGTTTGGGGAACAGTGTGTACCCCTCCCGCTCCCACATTTCCATCCAAACAGCCGGGACGTACAGCCAGAGAAAAAGCCCTTTCCAGCTCCTGCCTCGGGGCAATGCTCGCAGGCAGAAGGAAGGGCTGAAATCCCGAGGGAGAGGAGATGCTCTGCTCCCTGTGCCACCTCACCCTGCTGCATCCGTGCCTTACAGGGCTCTTTTCCCCCTACTCACCCACGAGGGACAACGCAATAGGGAAGAAAGGAAAAACAGGTGATAAGAAGCAATCTGTTGAGCATTTAAATTTTAAAAACTCCATAGAATAATCAGAGAAAGCTTCCACGTACCAACTGCTGTCTCTAAAATTATTTTAACACAATTCTTTGGCCTTGGGGTCTGCTTTTTTTTTTTTTAATCTGTTTTCCTTCTAATCTTTGTAGGAATAAAAAAAATGTTTTTAAATTCATTTTGCCTCTATACATTTGTTCCTTCCTCTTTTTCTCTGTTTCATCTTTTCCTGCATCATTTACCTTACTATGACTCCTTCTCCCTTATTTCTCCTCCATTGTACAAGAATTCACCTCTTCCCACCACTTCTCCTGAGTGGCTTTCTCTCCCCTGGCTATTTTGAACACATGGATCCAGGCCAGTGTCCTCTGCTCCCAACTTTCTGCCCATCTCCATCCCTTCCTCCACCATAAATTGTCATTTACACCTCTCTTATATCCTTTACACCATTCCCTGCACTGCTCTGCCTTCACTGTCTCCCAGGTACAGCTGACTTTGAGCCCCTGGGATCAGCTGAGCCCATCCATGCATCCAGCTCCTTCCCTTTCCACCGTCCACACCACAAGACACCTAAAATGTATTGATCACCCTCCTGGGCTTAAGGCTGCTGTGGGAAGCATCGGGAAGCAGGAGGCATTTGGATGAGGGAAGATTTATGACTCACGCCAGCAGCTGTTGGCACGGCAAGGCGGAGGGGAGAGGGGTGAAGAAAAGCACTTTATTTTCCTAAAGTCTTGCTCTTAACACTGTGAAATTGGGTTTGGCCTTCCCCCCAGCATCCTCAGCCTGAGCAGCATCCACCACCCTGCTCCTCTGCACATCCCAACGCCTCGCTGGCTCCGACTGGGAAGGCCAGCGCCGGAGGTGTGGTAATGGGTTTGATCTTCCCAACGCTGCTGCTGGCCAAGGCAGCACTAAACACAGGCAGCAGAAACACAGGGGAAATTCAGCACGTTGCCCAAATCACATTGTATTTTCCCAGCCTGCCTGCTATCCCTTCCTCCTTGCTCCAGGAATGTGGCGAGGGCCAAGCTTTTAGCAAAGCAGGCACCTGGATGGGATTCCAGCCTTGCATACCAAAGCTGCCATTGAAAATAGGGGTGGTGAACAGCTTTGAGGCAAGGATCTTGCCAAATTTAGCATCCAGCAGCCTGAATCCACAAGAGGATGAAAAGTCTTGATGAGATTGAATAAGCAGGGATACCTCACATCTCTTGACATGCTGTTCTAAATAGTAAAGGATTTAATTGGCATAGAGATTTAAAGAGGAAGCCTGTACATTTCCCTGACTGTGTGAACAGCCTGGCTCCTTGGTAGATCACCTCCACTTGTCAATTCCTTTGCTTCCAGACCCACAGATGTTATTCTAGCACCCAGGAAAACCAACAAGCCAGATCACACCAGGGCACGCCGTTTATTGCCCGTGTCCCCGCCGAACTGGAGACAGTGACAGGGTGTCCAGGGAAGGTGGGCACACCCATATTCCCAACTCCACCAGGGAGCAACGCCCATCTCAGCTGTCACAGAGGATGGAGAGCCAGCATTTATGTGAGCAGAAGTGGTTTTCCCCGCAGTTTTACCTCTCTGTCCAGGGGCTGCCTGAGCCACACGACGCCGGTGACGCTCTCCACGGCAAAGAAGCGACTGGCCTCCTCGCCGACCACCCCGAACACCAGAGGGTCATTGTCCAGGTCCCGGGCCAGCAGCTGGGTCACTGAGGAACCTGGGAGACACAGAGAGGGAAGAAATTCTGAGCAAAATGAGGCAGAGTAGAAGAAACCCTGAAAACATCCAGAGGTCGACTAGAATCACAGCCATGGTGCTGCAGTGCCTCCAGGGGAGTCGGGCTGTGCATGGCCTGACTGTCCTGTCTGGCACAGATGGACTGAGCCACAGATCCTCTCCTCCCTTGCCTTTATCAAAAGAGAAAGTCAGCCTGGTGCAGCCAGAGACCCCCATGCCCCTCCCAGGTAAGGGCTGGCCAGCCTCCCTCACACTCTTCCTGCCAAGGGCCACCACCAGCAGATACCACAACAAAAGCAGGGGACAGCCACCACCCCTGGAGCCTCACTTGAGCCGCACAGATCCTCCTCAGATCATTCTGGGCCCCTCCACCACGTCTCTGTGCACTCTCACTGCCTGCCACGGCTGGCTGACCATGGCTGCCTGCCTGTGGTCCCACTCTGTGCCTTCCCCGGCAGGATGGGGGAGAAAACAGGAGGAAAAAAAGCTGCTGGATGGAGATAAGGATGGGAGATTCCCTAGGCTGCCCGGCCTTGAGGATAGGGGAATAAGGATGAGATTTCTCCTTGGCCACGTGGATTTGAGGATGGGGAGGGACAGTCTGTGTGAGCCACCTTTGGCAGCACCAGAGCACTCCATGTCCCCAGATCTCCTGGCCAAGGAGAACAGATGCCCAAATTTCATCCCTCTGGGGAGGTGAGGGAAGCTCCAGCAGACCAGAGGGCAAAAGCAGCAGCAGAGTTTGGAGAGCAGAGCGAGAATTCCCAACGGATCGGTGCGACATCAATCATGGCGGAAATAATGGAAAAAGCCGATACGAGATTCCATTAATAAAGAATTAAATGATAGGAACATAATTACTGCCAGTCAACACGATTTTATGGAAAATAGAGCTTGTCAAACAAACCTGATTTTGTTCTTTGATGAGATTACAACTTTGGCAGATAAAGAAGAAATAATGGACTTCTGTAAGGCATTTGCCTTCGCCCTGGTTGACTTTGTGATTAAAAATTGAGTGCCCTAGGACATCGGTGAAGCACATTTTGAGTCAGGACCCAGCTGGCCTGGCAGGTCCCAAGGCCACCAGCCTCACTGGGGACACAACTGTGCAATGTAAAATTGCTGCTGGTATAAGCTCGGGTGACAGCGTGACACATAACAGGGAGTACCCTTGATAATTTGGGCTCTTTGGGGAAAATTTTATTTTTTGACCCTGCTGCAAGCATTCCCAAAAGGCTGGAGGGCCACAGCTGAAGAGGAGAACATCCCAAAGCCAGCCCTGCTGGTAGGAATGGGGGTCCAAGCATGCAAGGAGCCATTCCACACCCTGCCTGGAGAGCCACAGTGCTTTTGGGGAAGTCAGGAGTGGCTTTTAGGCTCAAAAAAAAGCTGCTTCTGCCAAGGCTGCAAAGCTACAAGCTGCCTGCATCACCTTCAGGACTGGATGCAAGAAGAGGCCACAGAATTTCAAGAGCTGGCAAAAATGCTTTTCCTTTAAAAAAGGGGAGCTTTAAAAGCTTGAACTGCCTCGTGCGTGACTAAGAAGAGTGAGATGACTCAGTCCATCTTGAGCACATCCATGGAGAGGACAAAATGTGATACTGAGCAATCAGCGAGACTCAATGCCCAAACCTGGGCAGATTCCTATTTGGACGAGGAACAGCAGTTGTTTTAAAAGGAGCAGCTAGAATTAACCATTGGGGAAAAAAAACCAAAAAACAAAAAAAACCAACCAAACAAACAAAAAAAAACCACCCAAGAAAACCCATTCCTTCCACCAACAGATGCAAGTGAGTGATAGGTCACAACCGAAGGCATTTTGGATAAAGACAAAAACAAGTGGCTTTATCCCAGGCTGTGGTCAGAGTGTTCATCTGCAATGTTCTCGCCTCTTCAGTGCAGCCAACCCTATGAATACAAAGTCCCTACACTTTCTCAAGCCTTGTAGCCCTGATATAAAACAAGGTAGCAGCTTGATTTTTTGCTGGAGGATGTTCAAAGCCATCCTTAGCAAAGGTTTCTTTGCCCCAAGGGGAAAAGAAAACACTCAGTCTCCACGGCAGGGAAAGCCAGTAACTAGGACAAAATAAATACAGGACCATGCCTCTTTATTGTGCCCAATTTAATAGGAGAACCCTTTACATCCTGCTCAAAAACCTCACATCAACAGGATTCCCCTCCAAAATAGCAAATACTTCAAACCCCAAAGTGTCTTGGTTACACCTTTGGAAGGGAAAGGATCTTAAAATTCCTGCTGAATAGGAAAACCATGTTTTCCACCCAGTTTTAGTCATAATTGTGGTTTATGTGTTGCAAACTCAGTGATACCAATAAATAAATAACTAAATCAAGGAGCATTTAGCATTCAACTGTTCTCTGTTTGTACTGCAACTATCTCCAGCTGTCAGAGAACCAAATTCCTAAATTCAGGATAATCTGGAGAAGGAGGAAAGGCATTTCTGGGCAGAGCACATCATCACACCTCCATGTGTCCTGGTCCTTTCAGTCTTTGGAGTAGGATCCGTGGAAAACAGTGCTCTGAGCTCTTTTCCAAGGACAAGATTCCTCAACTTCTCTGTGCATTGATTTGTTAGAAACAAGAAATTTCATGAGAGCTTAGATAGGGACAGCTCAGAAACACTGTGAGCAGAGAAAAATTCCATCTTAAATAAACCCATCCCAGATGAGGCACCTACACCTAAGAGCTCCTTCACCCTTTTCCTTATCTCCCAGTCAGGCAGTAATCACCATCTGACTTTCAGAGCACCTCATTCAGAAAAAAAAATACTACAGATTTATAAAATACAGATTTAAAAAAACGATATTAAATACGAAATAGTAAGAAACACAGGCCTGAAATGAGAAATGAGACTTCACAATTGCTTTGCTCCAAGCTTTTTCCAAGTTCCACACCAAGGGAGTGCCAAGTTTAGGAGCGTGGTATTAAAGCCTCACCACTTTCACCACCACGACAAAAGTTTGTTCAAGTTACCATCCACCGATTTCTTTAGCACTGCTTTCTTGTATTCGTTGATTTTTTCCCCTTCTTTTTACCCTGTCATCAGGAAGCAGAGGATCTCACAAAGAAAAGAGCTTTCCATCTCTCCCCCAGGGTCGTGCTGGAGATGCTGCTCAAGCCTCCTTGAGCCCAAGCACCGACCTGGCCCCAGCAAGGGCTGAGGAAACAGGGACAAATTATCTTTCTGCAGTACAAAGTTATAGGCTCCATTTGTTTCCTCTCAGGAATCAGACAGGGCAGTTAAGTGTCCTGATTCCACCAGATAATCAGAATTTATCTTGTCTCCCTTTGCCTCCTTTCTCTCAATCACAGCTACTTCTCCCTCTTTCTCACACATACACAGATTTTCTTCTTTCTCCAAGTGTTGAACTTCGATTGACCTCAGGAGTTTTGGTTTTGTTTTTTTTTTTTCTTTTCTTTTTTTTTTTTTTTTTTTTTGGCCACTGTCTTCTTCCTGATCGGATTTTGTTATGTTTTATGGTTTTAGGATTGGCTGTTTTAAGGGTGTGCTCTTGCATCCCAATGAGGAACCCTTGTCTCAGCACCCGACTTGAAGCTCTAAACCTCTGCATTTTTCTTGCCCTTCCACTTTGCCAAGGAGGAAAGTGGGAAAAAGGGTTGCACCCCACCGGTTCATCTCCATTGGTTTTGCATTCAAGAGGAGGATGAAAAGGGAGAAAAAAACAATCTCAGCCTCTGGAAGGATCCTAGAGCTCCTGGACGGTTTTGGAAAGCACAGAGGCCTGGGGCCAGGGAAAGAGCCAAATGCTGACCCAGACCAGCAGGAATGAGCTGGGGTGGGATGGAGGGCACAGAATGGGCAGGTTTCTAATTAACTGCCTAACAAGCCTCTCTTTTAAGAGGTCAGATTTATACCCATGTGGAGTTAATAGGAATTTTTGCTATGGCTTTTGGGCTCAAGACCTGAGGCATCAGCTACGCTTTAATATGAAAAGCATTTTAATCCTGATTTTAAAAACCACTGCCAGTTTCTCCTCGACTAGCTGTCCTCATCCCTCCTGAGCTCTGGGTCATATGTGTGGGTACAGTCACCACATTTTGGCTTCTCCCCATGCTGGCATGGGGAACCAACCCCTCAGGTGCTCTTCAACTCCTTAAACAGGCAGAAAATTGGTTAAAAATAATTTTAGTACCTCCACCTGACACAAAGGCCACCGCCACACTTAACTTCCAAAAGTAAAACTTCCAAAAGTATTGGAAGTTTTGCCTTGGCTCTCCTTCTTCCCTGTGAGGGAGATGGGAGAACCCAGCCCCATTCCCTTCTCCCAGCAGCCCAGCTTTCCTGCCCCAGTCATCCCAGCACAGGCCTCTCCAGTTAGCCCAGTTCATCAGAGCCCTGACACACTCACAGGCGGGATTTGATGGATTTGATCTTGAAATTCCAGCCCTGCTCTTCTCATTTGTCACCTGCTCCCTTTTTTTTGCCCCTAATTCATTTTCTCTTTCACCTCTCAGGGAAAAAAATAAAATAATAATAATAATAAACAAGTAGGAATAGAAAGCCCTTCCATAGATGTTTTCCCAAACATTTTGAAAAGATGAAATGCCAATATTTCTGTGCAGCTCAGCAATCTCTGAGCAATGAGAGGGAAAGAAAAGGATAGTTACTAACTGGCCAAGGAAGTAAAATCTAGTTTCAAGCAGGAGGTCAAAGGGAGTGGGAGCTGCTCCCATGTTTGGAATGAGGCTTCATCCATTTCCTGGAGGGGACAAACCCAGAGCTGGGGTCAGAGTGCACAGAGTGTGCACAGAAAACCCCTGATGTGGAGGGGACAATGCCACCAGCCTGGCAGGGCAACCAAAGCACAGGAGGGCTCAGGATGTCTCTTGCAGTCCTTGGGGTCTCTCCACCTCCATTCCTGCATTCCCTGGGTGAACCAGAAGAGCAGATCTCCTGCCACACAACCATGCCGAGCTTCAACCCTTGCCAGCATCACCCAGCTGTGCTCAGGGGTGTCTAAAGGCACATCACAGCTCATCCCCCTCATCCCAAGCCTCTCTCCCAGAGCAGGTGTCTGGTAGCTCATTCCATAAGCACAGCCTCAAGAGATACTCCCTGACCTCCTTCTCAGAATGGGCTCAACCACTTGAGCCAAAACTTTCCAGAGGGTCCTGGCCAGGGAAGTTTCCACTCCTAAAATTCAACCGAGCTCAACGTTACACGTTTCTCTTTCCAGGTGTTGGTGGGGAGCATCAGCTCCTCCACCAAGGCTGCCTCCACTCAAATTACTGCCAGAAAGGCCAGGGAGATGCCAGCACCTTTTTTTTAAAAGGCCCTCATCATAAATAAACGAGAAAAGAACAATTCCTGCCATCAGAAAAAGAAGGGGTTTTTTTCACCAACAGTGTGAGGAAAAAGCCTTGGACCAGCTAGTCCAGGAACCACAAGCTGCTGTCATGTATGGGAGGGAAAGGAGCCAAACACAGAGGTGACAGGAAAGAGGGAAAACAAATCTGTGCAGTCAAAACCATTTCTGAGGGAGTTTGTCAAGCTGGGAAGGGAAAAGCACAGCAGAAGAGTTGTTCCTGGTGCCTCAGATGCTCTGAGACAGAACCTGTAATTTCTGTGCTGCGTTTAGTTATTGAAGTGGGGAGTCAGTGTGGAGGCAGAATCCATAAGCAGAGCTGACAGCCACTGGGTAAACCTGAGACAGGCACTGCCTGCCTTCCAGCTCTCACAGAGGTGCCTAAAAGGGTGCTTAAAGCTGTTTAAAAGGCCTTTCAAAGCTGTCTAAGGCAGAGACAGTAGCAGCAATTCCCATTTACAGAGGGCTTCTTCGGTTTGCTCAGAACTGATCACTTAGGTTAACTTTGCAACACAAATAAGGAGAGGAAAAATACAAAAATATCAGCGGCACGTTGAAATTTCTTAACATTACCATTGAAACAAACAGAAGTCCTGAGGCTCTCCTGGCAGATGCTGTGCATGCACCCAGGCAGAGAAGTGGCATCCTCCCCGCCATTAAAATCAACATCTACATTGACATGGGTAACACAGAGTAGTTGCCCTCCATCAACCTTTAACAGGTCTTAAAAGCAGCACAGGTATCACACAAGTTCTCCAAAACCACTTGCTCCTGCAGTGCATGTTAAAACTGAGGGAGCTGGGGCTGTTCAGCCTGGAGAAGAGAAGCTCCAGGAAGACTTTAGAGAACCTTCCAGTGCCTGAAGAGGCTCCAGGAAAGCTGGAGGATGACTTTGGACAAGGGCATGGAGGTACAGGACAGGGGGGAATGGCTCCACACTGACAGAGGGTGATTTAGATGGGATATTGGGAAGGAGTTGTTCACTGTGAGGGTGGTGAGACAATGGCACAGGGTGCCCAGAGAAGCTGTGGTTGTTCCATCCCTGGCACTGTCCAAGGCCGGGTTGGATGGGGTTTGGAGCAACCTGGAATAGTGGAAGGTGTCCCTGCCCATGGCAGGGGGTGGAACTGGATGATCTTTAAGGCCCTTCCAACCCAAACTATTCCAGGATTCCAGGGATGGAGATGACAACCAATGCTCACTCACTGGCACCTCCTTGGGCTGGAGACAGGGGTTCCTTAACCAAAACTCTCCAGCCAGGCTGGGGTGTTGCTGCCAAAATCACTGATGCACCCGAGTATTGCTGTGGTACCTCCAAAAACCTGCCTGGAAAAGAAAGGGAAAAAAAAAATGCTCATCCCTGGGGAATCCCTGGAACAGCAATGCTCCAGGCACTTTGTCCCTGCCTGCTCCAGCTGGGATCCAGCAATTCCTACCCTCCCTTAACTTCAAAACCCACAGGCCTTCCTGAGACCATGGAGACCATGGAGAATATGGAGAATTTTCAAAAACTGAAAGGGTTTTTGTTTCCTTTTGTCTTGGAAGGAATAGGCTGCTCTAACACGAAGGAGGGAAGTCAATAAAATAGCATCAAATGAAAAAACGAAACACCCAGGAGATAAAATAAGAAAAGAAACACATGTAAAAGGAAAGGTTTGGGTCTGTTAAGATATTTCTGGTGAAAAAAAAAAGGATCCAGCACTTAAAAAAAACCGTTAAAAATAATTTCCCCTCCAAACTGCCTGGGTGCCTCATAATTACCAAGAATGATCACAGACCCATTCATTTGATCCTAAAATTAATACATCATGTTCAGAACGATATAGCATTAATTTATCACAAGATTTATGAAACTTGCACTTTTTTTCTAATGAGTTTTATGCAAATTCTGCTCCATCCATTGTTGGCACCCTTAAAAGAAAAAAAAAAGTTCCCTCACAGAAGCTGCTCTGTCAAGAAATCTCACTCACTTTCATTGATATCTGTCCTTCTCTCCTCACCCCCACAACAGGAGGGGGAAAGAGAGAAGCTGGCTGCAGCCTGGATGCCATCCTGTTCCCAAGGCACAAGCCACGAGCTCTGCAGGTGAACCAACCACTCAAGGCACTAATTTTAAAGGAAATTAACTGGTGTTTCACTCACACCTTTGTCTGAGAAGGGTCAGAGAACAAGAAGAGCAGCAGGGAATTGGGAAATTAAAGTGCTTAGACTTTCCGGAGTGGAAAGTCCGTGTTTGGTAAACTTGGAGAATAAATACAAAAGGTGGGAAGGAGGGAGGGAGGGAGGGAAGCATTAGCACTGAGCATCATGGGGTCATAAAGGGGAAAATCCCACGAGATTAATTTAATTTTTTATGGCAGACCTGTAAAGGCACAAGATGTCCCATCAACTCAGGAAAGCACTCGGTCTAGCACCTCACAAATCCTGAATTTTCCCAAAGACCAGGGCAATCCTTAGGAGCACAGCCAAGATGGCACAGAACAGGCAGGGCCATTTCCAATTCAAGCACGGCAGGAATATGGATTTCATTCTTGGGCACTGCCAACTGGAAATCAGACTGTGATCTTCATCTGTACCCACGCACCTCCCAGGAGGAGGCAGAGGGAATTCTGGAAAATCCCTGAATATCAGGTGCAACCTCACTCCTCGGAGCTGCCTTCATGTGCCTGCTGACAGCTATTTGTGAGTCACGTAGAGGTGTGGGAGGAGGCAGGATGAACGGGAAGAGCAAAGGAAAACATAAATCCGAGGTTAGCAGAAACATCCCAGCACTGCCTGGGAGCTTTTAAAACTGGCCTGGAAAAGCTGCTGGCAAACCAATCCTGGCATAGCCCCAGCAGCACTGGCTGCAGGAGACCCAAAGCCCAGTTTTGGCAGCTCTGGGAGAGGAGGGTGCTCCCCAGCTCTGAAGGCAAAATCCATTCCCTCTGCATGGCCAAAGACTCCCGTGAGCACTGCTCCGCTTCCAGGCCATCCCCACTGACTCCTCCAGGAAAGCCTGGCTAATGCAGCCTTGATTAACACATCTGACACAAAATTTAAACCCTAAATCTACAGAATATCTTTTTCTAATGAACTTCGAAAATCAGAAACAGCCCACAAAGAGCAAGGAGCATTTCCTTTGTTCCTCCCTGCCTTCTACCCAGCTCCCTCCAAATGCTCATTTTTATAAACTAACTTAGATCAAAGGAAACCCGGTCACAGGTCCCAGCTTGGGAAAAGAGGGACACGCACCCATTGCCATCTCCCACTCAGTACAGCAAGCAGGAGGGCAGAGACCTCTGCAGAAGATGCAGAGGAAACCTCAGAGAAGATGCAGCTGAGCCACAACCCTCAAGCTCAGCGCTTCTTCTTGGCCTTATCTCACTTTCTTGAAAAAAACACCAGGCCAAACAGAAGAGCAGAACCCCAGAAATCTCATTAATGAGGTGCTTTGCTACTTGGTGTAAATAAATGATTTATGAGTAAGGCGACACGTGCGGTATTTTGCATTTTAGCCAGGCGAGGTAACATAGCTTCGCGTTAATTAGAAAAGAGAAGCTGCTCTGCAATTAATATGAGGTGGGAGATAAAGCTCGTTAGGTTGCAGTGCCCACGGAGTAGCTCTCCCAGGACTGCAGGACACCTCTGGGGTGTCAGACACCCCCAGAACTGCAAGGCAGGGACATTAGCAATGCTAATGGAGAAGTCCTGGGATACTGTGGGTTCCTGGGGATTTTTAAAGGCCTTCTAATCCAAACTTCCTGCCACGGGCAGGGACATCTTCAACTAGACCAGGTTCCTCAGACCCTTGTCCAACCCCACCTAGGGATCAGGCACTACAACAAGATGCCCTACCACACTCACTGTAAAAAAAAAATCGTTGCTTATACTTACTCTAAACCAACTTTCTCTCAGCTTAAAGCCATTGCCCCTCTTCCCAATGCAACAGGCCCTGCTAAAAGTCCTGCTGAACTGCTTCCTGCACCAGCAGCCCTGTCAAGCTGAGGAGCTGATCAATATGAATGGGGAAAGAGGGGAAAACAAACCCAACAACAAAACAAACCCGTCAGCAAATTACACTCGCGCAAGCGAACGGGATTCATTCACGTCTCGTTTGAAATCTCATCTGTGCCTCACAAAAGCTGAAACATCCCCGAGGCTCTCAGCCTCACAGGGAATACAAACCCTTCTTGTGCTACAGCTTTTGCCCAGCTGCTCTGCTCCTCTCTGAATGGTTCTGGGGAAAAAAAATACAGCCATCCTCAGCCCAAATATCACAGCTCCGAAGCGGGATTTGGAGCATCCAAAGCCATGGGAAATGGTATCAGTGGTCAGGTTTTTGTCTGCAGATCTCAGATCCATGAGTAAACCGGCCTTGGATTGTCACCGTAACTCTCTGAGGTTTCAAAACATGCGCTGGGTGATGAATTCTGCCTCGTTATAATGAAGATGCAGTGAAGTCCCTTCCTGATTTATCTCTCCAGAGCTGAGTTAGTACCTTCTGCTCTCCAAGATAGGGCTGCAGTAAAAACCAGGACTTGAGCAATGGGGCAGGAATTAGAAACCCAAGGCAGCCAGTTTTGGAAAGGTTACATTTCCTGCTCCTCTTCCTCCTTGCATCATAAAGTTGGAAGGGACCTTAAAGACCACTTTGTTCCAATCTCCCTGACACGTGCAGGGACACCTTCCACTATCCCAAGTTGCTCCGAGCCCTATCCAGCCTGGCCTTGGACACTTCCAGGGATGGGGCAGCCACAATGAAACCACCAAGGGATTGGAAGTCTCTCCTCAAAGGTGACATCCTGAGGAACGCCTGTAGCCCATTCACCCAACTTCTCCAGGCACAGCCCAGCTCCTCGGGGCTGGGAACGACCGTCACAACTCGGACCAAGCATTTCCTCCCTCTGTGTCTCCATGAAATGCCACAGAGGAGGTGGGGGGGGGGGGGGGGGGGGGGGGTTGGCAGGTGGTGCCTGGGTGTGTGAGGAGGGAGCTTATCTGCAGCCCCGCAGTAAATTGCTGGTTGATAAATGAGGCTATTTAGGAGCCGGCGGTGCCAGCGCCGCTGTTATTAATGACACGGACGTGGGGAGACATTTAAGAGCGGCCCCACGTCCCATTGTCCCCTCTCCTGTGAGTAATGGGGCACTTCAGCTGCAGGGCTTCACAACCAGCTTGGCCTGTCTAACAACAGAAACAAAACAAGGCCCAGGGAAACGGGATGGAGGGCGCTGGACTGATGAGTCCAGTGCGCTGATGAAGCCAAGCACCTCTGGGAGAAGCCCCAGCCTTTAGTTGGAATTAAACCAAACCCAGCGACCTGGGCTCTTCCACTCATCCCTGTGAGCTCCCACTCTATGGCCCTGTGCAGCAAACCCACCCCAAAACCAGGGAAGAGCCAAACCACAACAGCCTCAAGTGCAGGCAGCAGCGGTCCAGCTGTACTTGCAGCACGTGGCTCAGCAAGGGTGAGGTCTGCTGAAGCGCAGGAGGCTTCCACAGGGCCATTGCCTCGCTTCGGACGTCACAGATGTCTAAACGTGGCCAAGAGGACAATGAGTGAGAAATAAAGAGGCTGTTTATTGCAAGAGGAAGCCTTGGAACAGAGCTCCACAGTGGCTGGTGGGAGAGCGAGGCAGAGCGTGTGAGCACGCAGCTGTAAACTTGTTTCTGAGTTAATATACCCACGAGTGTTTTTCCTTTTCCTATGAAAGCACACTCTTCAGCAAACAAACATCTGGAGAGCTCTGTTACAGCTGGACCATTATCCCCAGTGGCTGGAGCATTCAATTAATTTAGCCTTTCTCATTTGCGAGTTGTTTGCAAATAGACTCGGGCTTGCAGGAATCTATTTGTTATTTGAATATAGCCAGTGAATGGTTTATTAAAAACATATTTCAGGCAAAGGATTTCTCGCTAATTGCTCCTACAACTGTCGCTCTGAGGGTTGGCAAGTGGCAGCTCACCCCACAGAAATGGTCACCGTGCTCAGGTGGGAATGCCTTTGCATGTTGATGGAAAGTGATCTACCTCTGGAAAGAGCTTCCCCAGGGTTTGTGGAGACACCTGCACAAAAACATCCACACAGCATCCAGCCTGCCTCAGCTTCCCAAAGAAACCCACACAGAACAGCTTGTCCAGGGCTGTAATAGAGATGGACAAAGACACTTGTTTCTTCGTGTACAATAGCTGAATCTTTATCATACAGCTTATTTTTATATGGTATTAGAAGGTACTGTGTTTGAATTCAGTAGGTTGGCAAATTACTGAAACTCAGTTTACGGGTTGGCAACAGTTAATGCACATGTTTATTAAACTTTTTTCTTTCTGGATATGTTTATGCTCTCTTTTCACGGATTCTCGTGGGAGAGGGTTTTTCTTTTTATAGGTGCAAACTGTTTTCTCACAAGAATAGATTGTTGTGCAAACTGATTTTTGTTCTTACAATTCTTTTCTCATGGGAACTTCTCAGGCTAGTTGCTAGCTTAGCTGAAATAGCAAGGTCTAATTTTATAAGGGCTTTCTTTTATAAGGTTTTACTAAGTATTCTACAATTCCCTTGGCCAAGATGACCTGTGAGAGCCTGGCTGCTCTTTCTGCAGGCTGGGTCAGAGCTGCAAGGGGTGGCTGAGCCCACACACCCATCACACCTGGTGTCCAGAGCAGCCAGCACTCAGAAAAAAAAAAAAAAAAACAACCAACCTCCTTTGGTCAAAAAAAAAACACCAAGTAACATTTCAAAATCCAAACTGAACACAAAACTCCACGCTAAATCCCAGCTGCTGGCTTGTTTGAAAGCAAAAAGAAAGCAATCACTGAGGTTTCACAGACTGTTCTAAAAGTGGAAATTTATGAAGAGAAAAGTGATCCAATAAGTCCCAGTTTTAAGCTTTTTCCTTTCAATTGCTCAGAGCGAAGACTTTCAGAGCTTTTCTTTCCCCTGGAGCCCTGATTGAGGGAGAAATGGGTACTGATCACCAAATTCAGCATCTCCCTGCTACTTGTACACATCAGAGACTCCTGTGACCCCACAGGTGTTGCACACATCCATTTTTCCAGCCCTCCTGGAGCAAACCCAGCCTCTTCAGAGCACATTCCCTACACCTGAACCCTTCCTGTGCCATTGGACCATTTCTTGGATGAGGAAAACCCACTCAACTCTTTCCACCTAAAACTCCTTTCCAGATTGAATCCACATCAGCCTCTTGCCCCCTTGGCTCTGCTGGGGGACCTTATGGATGTCCATAAATGAGTCTTTGTGCATCACAGCTGAGAGATGGTCCATCCCACAGCCCTGGGGACACTGCCCCAGAGGCTGCCAATCCCAGCTGAAAACCTCAAAGAAAACCCCCAAATAAACTCAGACCACCAGTCCAACCACACCACAGGCACTTCCATGCAAAGGATGTGAGCAGTGAGCTGCCATCAGCAAGAAATGTGCCTCTTTTCCTCCTTCTCATTAAATTAGAGCCATTCTTCTTCTTTTTTGGTTGTCCTTTCCTCTAGACCTTGTCCTTGGCAGGATGCAGATACCCTGGCCTAGGTAACTCCCATAAATTCCTCAAATTTAGGCTGAGATTTTATCTGTGGTTATTAAAGAGTGATAATAAACCTTATCAATCAAGAGTGAAGGCAAAAGGAATAAGGGAAGGATTTTTCTAGGAGTGAAAGTGCAGGAAATTCATAACCAACTTAATACCTGTACCAATAAGAGATACTCAGGATGAATCTACTTTTAAAACAGTTTGACTCTTTCCATAAGAAAAAAGAAAAAAAGAGAGAAGAAAAAGAGAGACCCTGAGGGGTCTCAGCCTTGGTCCTCCATCCCCTCAACCCCAGGTATTTCTCCTGCAAAATCCCTGTTTCTCTTTCACCTCTTGCCCAAGACATAATCCCAGGTTCCTCAGGTTTTGGGATGCCATCAGAGGAGGACGTTGTCCCATCTGTCCCTCGTGTCCCCTCACAGGCTCCCTGCAGCCTCCCAAATGACTGATGAGCCTGCCCGTTGTTTTTGAGCAGCTCACGTGCCAGGCAGGATGACAGACCTTGGGAACCTGGGCATTAATCTGGAGATTTATAGTCAAATCTGTCACGCTTGGGGAAGCTTTTTTTCCCCCAAGAACTCTGCCTGAAGGTCGCTTTTCCCTGGGCAATAAGTTCCAAGAAACTTTCTCTGGCACCTTGGCCCCCACCAAAGGGAAAGCGGGGAATGGGGACAGCCACCAGATAATGCACAAATTTCTTCTGCATATTTTATATATATATATATATTTGTTATTATCTATGTTTATATATTCTCGTCTCCTTATTGAGGCTGATGACAGACACAGGAGGAGCTGCTGAAAAATAAGAAGTCCAAACAGTGCAGTGAGTCTTGGAGCAATCAGAGGGAAAACATCTTCTGGGAGCTGCCACAGGCTGGGTGGCAATTTCAGGCCAACAGCTAAAGAAAAAAATATAAAAATATTAAAAAAAAAAAACAAAAAAAACAGATCTGCCCAAACCAGGATTAGCTGCGCAGCTGGATAACAGAACTGGAGACAAAACCCACCGTGCACATAGATGAGAGCCAGGACCACAACAGTTCCCAGCTGAGCCTCACGGGACCCCCAAAAGGATGCTCTGGGATGAGCTGGTTTCCAAGAGAGGCTCTTCTCTGCACATCACTTTCCTGTGGGAGTTTCCCAGGAGGTGCCTAAAAGCCAAGCCCTTTTCTCAAGGCCCCAGACACCCCAAACAGGAGGGTGTCTGCTAGGAAAGATCTCTTGGACAAGGCAAGAGCTCTCCTCTACAGCACGTCAGGGCGGGCTGGTGGCGCACGTGCCGCTCGTGGCAGAACAGATCAATTCTGACAAGAAAGACTCCTGAGGTTTACAGTCAGGCCAACGTGAATAAAACCAGTGAATCATTTATTCAGTCAATTTTAGCCACCCCTAACAACGAGCTGTCTGACAGCAGACAGCAAATTTCTCTAGTGTATTCTTATTTAAAGCAATAATCCCTGTGGATAATTCTTGGAGTTGTTTAGAAAGCACAGCCTATGAAGATGTTTCAGAGGGATACGGTGTTCATCGCACCCTTTCTTCCCTCCTCTGAGCCATCAGATCAGGTTTACAAGCCATACAGGGAGAATTCCAAATCAGAAATTTGCTTTCTCTTAGCACACCCAGCAATATCCATGGAATGCTCCTGCCTGTGACCTGTGCAGGAAGATGACCCACACAGCGCTGAAGATATCTACTTACAAAAATTCACTCCCCACAAACAGTTCCAGCACTTGTCCAGCCTGTCACAGAACCAAAGAGGAGAGAAAGGCTCCCTAGAGCGAATCACAAGACTATGGATGGTGACAGACTCGCTGCTTCCCCGTTTGGTGCTTTCCAGGCTGGCTCGTGCAGGTAAAAGGTATGGAAGGGAACGGGGGTAAAGCACACAATAAAGGCTTTTGAAATTAAGGAATTTCAAGTCTACAACTTCCCAGTCAGTACAACAGGCATGCTTTTCTTTCCCGAAGACTTCCCTTGCACATCCTTCCAAGCTCTTTTTCCCTTCCCTCACCAGAGCAGCCAACACCTGCTGCACAGAGTGTCTCCCCATCCAGCTCCTTCCCTGCCTTCCCAAAGCATTCCCATGATCCAAGGAAGGCAGCAGAGGACCACACACACATTCCCACGTCCTCCGTGCAGACAGAAGCCACCCAGGTGACAAACACATGTTGGGCCAGGAAGAAAGGGGGAGCAGAGAGGAGGCAGATTTGCAGGCTCTGATCCCAGGCGCCCGACCCCCTCCCCTCCCTCGTTATGGATGAGGTAAATTAGCTGTGACACTCATTAGCTGCAGTTCCTAATTAGTGAAAATTAATATTGGTTTTGATAGAAGTGTTGGCTGGAGCTCTCCCAGGCAAAGGCATTATTGACCTTGTTATCCTGTTTAATAGCAAGTTACATCACAGAAACTACTTTTCGTGGAGTTGACAGATAGCAGCCACCTCCCACCCTCCACAGCTCCCTTTCCCTTCCCTACCAGCACACCAAAGGACAGATCCAGCCCCTGCCAGAGCACCCTCAGCCCCGTGGGCACCTGCACCCATGCCTGGCATCATCCCAAGCCTCCCTATCCCTGTACACACTCCAAAATCCCAAGCCCTATTTGACTGATGGTCCCTGGTGCTCCACATCCCATTCCAATACCAATACCAAACTCCAGACTCACCAGAGGAATTGCTCACCACCACCTCTACCCACAGAAAAAAATAAAGGGAAGGAGCTGCAATGTGATGGCAGTGACCATTTAGCAAGGAAAGAAACAGGAGCAGCATTCCTTAACTTCTGGGATCCCCACCCTTGGAGCCTGGGAATCCCACGGCAGCAAAGTAACAGACACCAGTAAACAACAGGAAAATATTTGCTACCAAAGTTATGCATAAAACCCCCACCACAGTGCATTATTCACACATTAATAACAATAATGATGTCAGGCTGCCAGAGAAGAAGTTAATCTCTTTCAGAGCACAATTAGGGATGCCATTATCCATCCACCTGGGGCCACTTGCAGACGGCAGCGGGTTTCATGGAAAACAGGGATGAGCCCCTCCCTGGCAAAGCAACCCTGCCTTGTCACCCCCCACTCCAGCCAGGACACCCCAAATACTGACGTTGCACCTTGTTCAAAAGAGGCTGCGTGCACATCCACGACAGGAAAACTTCTTTAAAAGAGCATTCCTCCACCCCTGGGAGCAGCATCCCAGTGAAAACTCTCCCTCTGCCCACATGGATAATACCACTGGGTACAAGATACACAAAGAGCAAACCCAGACCACCCACAGTATTTGCTGGTCTTGGGGTGAACTTTTACTTCTGGGGTCTGGAGGTGGGGATAGCACTGCTGGAAATCAGGTTCTCCAGCAGAATCCTGCTGATTTTACAGCAGGATGCCCACCAAGCACAGCAATTTCGGCTTTTGAGACGAACTGACCAGCAAAATAGAATAAAAGTTACACCCCCAACTTACAACCCGGAATGCAATATCAAGCTCCTGGTTTAAAATCCACTGAGGTCTCCCCTCTCTCCTAGGGGACACCTTTCCCACCTGTACCTGCCAGAAACTGCCCGTGGAGCATCCCAGCACCAGTGAACCTCATGCTCCTGCCAGTGTTCTGTGAACTTTAGGGATGCTGCCAATTTTTACGGCTCCATGAGACAATCCTGTTGCAGTGTGATGAAACCAGCTTGGAATTTTTCCCTCTCCCCACCAATACAGAGTCTTAATTTCTGACTCTTTCCCCCACCCCACCAGGGCAGGTGGGCAACAACTTCTGGCTGATGCTGTCTGCAAGCCCTCACTCTGCACCTCATGGGAATGCAGACAATTTTTCCAAGGCAAAGGACAACATGCAGATCCTGGGGCATGTTTTTTCCCCACCATCTGTGCCCCTAGGAAAGCTGCTGTGAGAGATGTGGAGGCAGGATGGTTCTTTGTGTGTGTTCCCCTCGCTTCTTGCCTCACCACCCCACCACACATCAGTGCTCCTTCGCAGGGAAATGCTGCTTTATCCGGCAGGATGTGTTTAATTTGATGCTGCTGTCAGATGGGAAAAGGTGCATTTCCAGAGTCAGGCTTTTCCGCAGTGCTGTTACTTATTTTACAGTCTTCTGTCACATCTTATTCCTTCCCCTCAATTTCCCAAAATCATTAGTAACAACCGTTAATCTCTGCCTGGGAGGATGCTCCTCACCTTTCTCCATACCCCAAATTGTTCGTCTCCCTTGGACTTTCTATATTTCAAAATCTTTTTTCTCTCCCCTCTTCTTTCCAAATTAACTGCTTGAAACCAAAACAGCAGAGCAAGTAAAGCCACCACATCACTGTTTATGAAAGGATATTACGTTCCACGACACCAGCTCTCACCTCAGAGCTAATAATCAATTAGAAAGGAAAAATAAAAAGGTTTCTCCAGATTCAGGTACCAAATCACCCTCCTAATTGCTCACAGGCAGCGAGACAACCTCCGTGATACAATACCAGAGCCTCGACAGAGCAAGCACCTGACAAAGCCATGCAGATGAATGGAATAAAATTGAGTTACTAACCATTAAACGTCAAGTGTTTGAAATCTTTCCCCCTCGTGTACCCAGCAATATTAATAAATCTCTAAGAGAGGGAGCGCACGGAGCTTTTCCGCTGCCCTGACCAGCGCTGCAAACGCAGCAGATGTTTCCACGGAGTTGTCCAACAGGACTTTTCTTTCCCCCCCTCTCCCCAAGTGGCTGCAGTTAATTCAAAAGCCATCAGTGAGCAGTTTGACAGGAGGAACCAATGTATTAACTCCCCCTGCCAATCAAGCACATCAAGCCATTCAAAAGCAGGAGGGTGCAAAGCCCCGGAGACTGGGAGGGGATGGAGTCGTGCAGCAACACTGAGGCGACCCAAAAACATGGGAAAAGTGAGAAAACAAGCTGCCCAAGAGGAGGCCCTGCCACCCAGGCAGTCAACATGTACCAGCATCCCAGCCCCACACAGAGGATGCTCACCAGGACAGAGGCAAATTCCTGCCCAGGTGATTCCCAAAAGCAAGAGCTACATTCCACAGTTGCACAAAAAAACATCTGGGTATCCATTTCCAGAAGGGCTATCTTCTACCTGCCTGTTTCCACACTGGAATGAGGCCATTTTCCATAATGGGCACTCACTAAATAAAGTTTTTGCATTCTAATTGCTCTGATGACTTTGAAAAGTCATTGGACCTTCCTTAACTCTTTGTTGTTGGTGTTTTGTTTTTTTCCCCTCTGCATTTTTTTGGCTTGTGTTACACCAGTAAGCAAGTGGTGGTGGCAGCAAGTAGTTTGATTTTTTTTTTTCTTCAAGTAAAGGACTTCCACAGTGCCCAATTCTAAGGAGTTTTAACTGAGAGGGCAATTTCTTCGCTAGCCCAAATATTCTATAAAAAGAGTCATGGAAAGGGTTGGGTTGAAAGGGATCCAGGGGCAGAGATCTCAGATGTGCCAGCATCAGAAGCAGAGGGTAAAGGAGTTAGGGTTAGGGGTTTTTCCTTCTTTTTTAAGCTCACCCAACCCAAATACATCAAGTTTCCAATCTGCCAAAACACACAAGCACATTCTTCACTGTATGCAACCAGAGATTTCTTTTTTCCTGATAGTGAAATCACAGCTCACCTTCCCCACCAGTAATAAAATTATGAGTGCATGCAAATGCAGGTATTTCCCTCCAGCACAGGGAAATACCCTTGGCTAATAATATTCCCTTAGAACATAAATACCTCCACAAAGACACACACACACACACATATATATATATATATATATATATATGCACACACATATCCATATATATGTGCTCCCCCCCGTGTTTTTTTCTTTGTTAAGCTTGACTCACATGATGATCCCTGCTCTTTATCAGTTTTTCCACCCATGTTAATGCCTCCAATCAGTCTGGAAGCCTCAATTTTCCTGGGCTGGGGCAGTGCTGACATCCAAGCCTGGCCATTCCACAAGGAACAGCCAGCGAGAAGCCAGCCTGCAGACAGAGCTCCTACAGACAGCCCTGTACAGATAATTAACGCTGCTAAAGCCATCCCAGACATAAAAAATAAAATTAAAAATCACCCCAGCCCTCATTACCAAACTGACACATCTTCCTCCCTCCCCCTGGAAAGGGCTTGGCCCTCGTGCCAGGGCTCAGAAGGCGGCAGGATCAAACCTCTGGATGGTTTTACGGGGTGCTTGCCAGGAGCAAGGTTACCCTGGCATGTTAATGAGTCCATATTGCAGATATACTTCCTTCTTTCTCCCTCTTCCCCTCCTTCAACATAAGCATTAGTGTTACTGCCTATTAGCAAAGCAGATATGAAAGTTTAAGTGATTGATGAAGTGATTAATTTAATGACACAGGGTTAAGGGTTTGGGTGGGAGTGGGGCTTTTTTTTTTAAAAACCTTAAGTTCCCTGATGTTGGGAATAACTGATTTTCTTGCCTTAAGTTTTCATTAGAGATGCTCTACTTTGTGCAGCTCAACAAGTAATTTCACCAATGGGCCTTCAAACGAAAGAAAAGGGGCTTGAGTTGGGAGAGCTGAGATCCCCTGCCTAAGCTCTCCTCAAATATTGCTGTTCATTAGGGTCGTCAGCACACTTAGAAATGAGGCTGCTCCTCTGAAGAGCACTCCAGAACCCTGAAAATTCAGTTTCAGGCAGCAAACAGCCACGGGGTGATAGATAAACACTGAAGAGGAAGGTGAGGTCTCCCTTCGTGAAGGAGAATCTCAACAGTGGCCACAAGGAAGCTTCAAAACCACAAAATCTCCAGTTGCACAGCCAGAGCCTGGCCTATTCCCCCGGAATTACCCTTCCTCAAAGGCCAAATCAGCTCTGCCTGCTGCACACAGTCACCCCACAGATGTTTGCTTCATGGGCAGCCCACCCAGCGAGCAAACCAAGGAGTTTAGGGTCCTCCAGCACTTGCCTCCAGCACTTATTTCTGTCAGATAAACAACAAAAGCAGCTCTGTGGGGTTTTTTCACCATTATAAACCACAAGCTCCTGTGCCAGTGCCAACACAGCTGGTCCCCAGGCTCAGTAACCAGCCACAGACCAAGTGCCACCGTGCACTTGCCCACTTGTTTCACCCCACGTTTGCCCTCCCAGCTAGGGATTATGTACACGCAGCAGCCTGGGTTCACCAGCAGTTGAATTTGATCAGAGATAATCCCACAGCAGACGGATGGGCAGCCTCCCTGTCCTCTCACGGAGTGGTTTGGGTGGGAAGGAAGGGACCCTTGAAACCATCTCTTTCCAACCCCCTTCCACAGCCAGGGACACCTTCCACTAGCCCAGGGTGCTCCAAGCCCTGTCCAACCTGGCCTTGGACACTTCCAAGGATCCAGGAGCATCACCATCGTGACTCCTATAAATCCACCTCATCTGGCAAGCCCACCATAAACCAAGCCTAAATGGTGGCCTAGCAGAAATCCAGCTTTGCAGGGCAGAAGAAGAAAAACCCTTAACAAATAGATCTAAACACGCAGCATTGCTGTCCCTGGGCATGGGGAAAGGTCTGCATGGGCAGCAGCTTTGCTGTGGGGCATTTTTGGAGCTGTGCCAGCAAAGGGATTGTTTTTCATCCCTGAGAACAGCTCACCTGGATGCCAGGAAAGCAGAGCTCGGGCACTGCCCCATGCTCCCGGTATTCCTCCTACTACCAGGCATTAATCCCAAACTTTCAAATCACCTCCTCGTTAAACAATTAGCACCTCATTAACAGCGTGCCTCTAGGGTGCTTTCTGGTCTTGCCGCTGTGGCTTTTAACCCCGCGGTGCGCCGAGATCAATTTATTATTTTCTCTTTAGTTTTAACACCTAATTTTGAGCAAGAGGGGCCCGGGAGCAAGTACACCCCCGTCTCCATCAACAGCAGCGAGTGACGGGGGAGACACCAGGAGGAAAAGGGTCAGGTGATGTTCAGGTGACCACAGTCCTCCATCCAAAGCTGTCCCCAAGCCTCGTGCATAGATACCCGAGCTCTGAAATTATTTAATCACTCCAGAAGCACGCACGGATCAGAGAGACAGCTTTTTTATTTATCTTTTTTTTTTTTTTTTTTCCCTTCCAGTGATGCATCTGGAGGAGCCCGGGCACAGCAGATTCCAACAGCTGTGGGATCAAACGGGTTTAGCCCACACTGATAACCTTATCTTCAGCAGCAGCTTGAGTGCCCCAGCACCCCCAGGGACCCGTCCTGGGTGCCAAAGCATCTCCCTGCCCAGGACCAGAGCACAGAAAGACAGTGTTGGAAGAGACGATTGCCTTGGAAAGGACAGATACAGAGTGTGGAGGATGGAAGCCTTCCCTGCCTGGAGAAGAAAAACCCTGTGGCCTGTTCCTTGTCTAGGACAGAGGATTAAATCAAACCATCCACAAATATCAGAGGGATGTGCTGCCTCAGATCCACACGAGGAGTTAGCACAGAGCACCCTGCCTGTGAAATGCCGTGTTCCTCTTTAGTTTTCTTGTGAAATAATTGTGTCCCAGCAGGCAGGAGGTGTCACACACCCACACCTCAGTGGCACTCCACTCTCCCTGGCTCCTCTTAGGCTGCAGCAGCCTCAGGGGCAAAGTGGGAGCCACAACTCCATGGGCAGTGCCTGCTACAGCCCATTCTGGAGTAGGTCTTACAAAGAGCAAGGTTCAGCCCTGCCTACTCAAATTTAGTAGAGAAAAACCCACAGGAACTGCCAGCTCAGCAAAAGCTGCACAGAGCGAAAAGAGGGCAGAGCAAGCCATGAAATTCCCTGTCAGCCATCCATCCATCCATCCATCCATGTGCCTTGCTCTCTGAGCATGGGATGGAGAGCACAGCCCAATCTTCCTGGGAGAGCCATGGAGCCAGAGGGAAGGAAAAGGGGGCTCTGAGCAGCAGGCACAGCCCGGGTCACTGGACGTGCTGCTGAGCTGGCACTGCCCAGGGCTGGCACCCCACACTGCTCCTGACGCTGGGACTGGTCCTCGGCCCCGTGCCATCCCACGGGAGGAGGTGCTGAGGCAGCCAGATTTGGGGGATGTGGGGCAGAGCGTCTCACCAGTCACGGCAGGCATCCCAGTGAGCTGGCGGGGTGGAGAGCCCAGACTGCGGAGCTGGAGACCCTCCTACCCGTGAACAAGCAATGGAATCAAAACTGCAGGCAGCCTCCTCGCTACAAACCCCGGAGGCCAGCCTCCACACTGCCAGCTGTCCCAGGTGCTGTCAGCAGGCTCCACATTGCCCAGGGAATGGTCATCCCAGCTGGTTTCCCTGTGCTCAGCCTCGGCAGGCTTCGCAGGGGACACCAGTCCTTCACGGAATCGTGGAATGGCTCGGGAAGGGACCTTAAAGATGGTGTCGGTGCAACACCCTGCCATACTCGTGGCACCTCCCAAGTGCTCACAGCCCCATACAACCTGACCCAAGATCCAGACTAAGTCCCCCTGCTGGTTTTGAGCGAGGCAGGGATCACCGAGGTCTGATGGGCAGGAGGGGACACGCTGTCCCCACCCGGGTGACCCTGCCCGTGACATGACATGGCCTGAAGGCAAGGCCAAGTGCACGTTGTCACCTCAAGTGCAGTGGATGAAGTGTTTCCCACTGCTTTAAGACAACATTATTCCGGTGATGCCGGGATGTTATCGCTAGGATGAAGGGGAAGTGGAATTACACTCGTCTGAATGGCCTCTTTTGTCACGCATTTTGGAAGGCGTTGAGGCATGAAAGCTTTCAGAGAAACCTGGGCGAGTCCAAGCTAGGTGGTTATAAGGCTACTTACAGACCTGACATGACGGATCATCTTCATTTTCCCATTCCCGTCCTGCTCACAGCAAATCCATTTGCTGGGCAATTAGACTCCAGTCATTACATTATGCTAAGAGGAGCTCCTTTGACAGCAGCAGGGACCCCGACCAAAAGGAGCCTGGAGTGCTGCCTGCCATTCCCACCTGCTGGCACTGCCCACTCTCCTGGCATCCACAGCCCTCCCAAAAGCCTGGGATTAAGCAAAATGGCCCTTGGAATGATTTTGCTTAAGGCAAACAGTAGCAGGATGGAGATGGACAGTCCCTCTCCTGCACGCTCTTCTCCCAAGGGGAGTTATCCAGTCAGAACTCCCATTTTCCAAGGGAAACACAGGGTGATATAGCTGCTGGCAGCTGGCCTTGTCTTGCCCATGCCACCACAGCCCAAGCAATCACCATCCCTCCTCATCCTCCTCCTCTCCAGGCATCTCCCTCCTTTTCCTTCAATTCCCTGCCCAGCGCCTTCCTGGAGCTCCCATCTCCCACTCCCTCTGCACGTGTCTCTGTGTGTGTGTGTGTTTCCATTACTTCTGGGTGAAATAACTGACTACGGGGTCAGTCCACCTGAAAATTGGTCTCCCCAGACCTAAATGAAACAGATGGGCATTGATGATGTTTTGGGAGAAATTAATCAGCCTGGACCGGCGGCAGCGCCAGCAGCTCCCTCGGCCCAATCTCGCCTAATGAATTCAGAGCTCTCTGTCTTAATAGCTCCTGACAAGACTAATTTACTCTTGTAAGTGATTAGAGGGGGAATGATCTCTTAATTGTTGCTTAAGATCCCTTTCGGCATGGCAGGCAGCAGGCAGGGAGCTGCTGGGTTTGGAGGGAGGGGATGGGTGCTCAAACAGACCTCAAAAAAAGAGTTGTTTCTTTTCCTCAGGAAAAAGGCACCACAAACTGTTCAGGATCGCAGAAAGGTGTTTCCAGATGCTACTTATTTTTTTTTTTAAGTTAATAAAGCTTAACTCCGAAAACACCTACCAACAGCAAGAAACACAGAAACAAATGTGTGTGTCAACACTCCCCAGGCTGACATTTCCCTCTGGTGCATCTGGAAACAAAATCTCAAAGCTCCAATATTCTTAAGAGTCAATTTTATATATATATATATATATACACACACAGTGTAATACAAACAAAAAAAAATGAAATTCAATTGCTAAAATGATTCCAAGAATGACTTGACTCCTATAATGGCTTGCTGGGAAGCAGGCTGTAGGAAATCTCCCTATTTTCTGACAAAATAGAAGCTCAGTCCAATTCCCATAAGGTATTTCGGGCTCAAGTACTTGGAGGGCAAGGTGCTCTGTGAGGAAGCATTCCCATTAAGCTGTTCCCGACCAGCTCTCACTCCTGCTCCCTTCCCAGGACTTCTCCTGAAGGTGAGCTCTGTGCAGGAGCCTCCACCATCCACCCAAACCAAGACTCCACATCCTGCCTGCTTGCTCAGACACCACCCCAAATCCCACAGGGGCTGCAAATGCCTGGCCAAGGAGACCCTAGAAGGGACAGAAGGCTCAGCTGGAAGCACTGGCTGAGCCAAGCAGTCACTGGAGAGCTCTCCAGGCTCTTCCATCCCTCGGCAGCTCTGAGAGCCATGTGGGTGCAGTAAAAGCCCTTCCTTAAGGTGGGAGAAGGGACCTCCACAGGCTCCATCCCAGCCTCCCTATCGATTCCTCCCACATTAAAAGCCAGTCACGAGCCCTGATTGAAGACCACAAGTTTAATGGACTGAGAGGCTGGCAAGGCGCCGGGAATGACCGGGTCGATTTCTGCATTTACTAAAAAAACGATCCCCAGCTAAATAAAGAAAAGCTTCGTCTGTCAATCAAAAGCAAAACATTCCTTTTCCACGCTTCTCCATGGTGAGGTGGCAGCCCCTGCCCAGGGGCCCATCCCACTTACCCACAGGTGTGTCCTCGTTGATCAGCAGGTAAGTGTCAAAGAAGTAATTGATGAAGTACGGCAGGCGATTGCCCTGACCTGGGAAAAGGACAAAAACAAAGAGTTATTCCCCTGGCATGGGCCAGCAAGGCTGGGAAAGGCTCGGGAATGCTCACGGGGCTCATGCTGGCAAGGGCTAAGCCCAAAGATGAGAGCTAGCAGGAGGACAGAAAGCCCCTTGAAGTCCCCCATAAAAGCTGGCAGGGGAGCCACTTCCCTCCACCAGCCCTTCTGGATTTGGTATTCTCCAAAAGGCAAAAGGGAGGGGGGAAATCCGACAGCACAGGGACCGGGAGCATCAATTATTGGTTTAGGCCAGGATTAATACCTTTGCTTTGTTCCCTCGGCTGAGAGCCTTTCGCCTTGTCTGCCACCCCAGCAAAGCCCTGTGCTCCTTCCCTGTGCCGTCACCCGGCTGCCTTTCCCCTCTAATTGCCTCCTTTCACCTCTAATAACCGGGCTCGCTCCTTTCCACTCGCTGCCGAGCCTGCCCCTGGCCCGCAGCCTCATTAGGGGACATTGCCAAGTGCAGAGCACGTAGGAGAGTGACAAAGGCAGCCTGAGCCAGGGAAAGAGCCAAGCAGGAAAGATCTGCCTTTCTAGGGCTGCAGGGAAAGAGGTGACAGGAGAGGAACACCGTGATTTCCCAGGAAGGTTCAGCATCCCACCTCAGGAAACGAGAGCAGGCACCAAGCTTCAGCATCCTCTCTGCCCGGCGAGCTCTCAAAGGAAGGAGATGCTCCTGAGACCTCTCAAACGCAGGTCCCAGGTGTGCATCCCCACAAATGTGCTCCTGGGGACAGCATGGGGGAGCAGCCCGAGCTGCCCCAGGGCTCCCTCCATAACAAGACAGGGATTTTTTCAGCACTGCCCTCTTTCCTAAGGCACTAGGTTGGTTAAACACCCTGAGAAATGGGAAAGCGCTGGAGGCAGCAGTGTTGCAAAGGCACATTTAAATCCCAGCCTCTGGAGTTAAGTACCTGGAAAGAAAATAAAAAGGAACCTGACAAAATGGGTTATTTGAGAGCTAAGAGCATCTCCAGAGGCTCGGCAGCACACTTGTCACTGGCTGCCACGTTGGGGCCAGCAGGCTCCAGGAGAGGCAAACGAGGCTAAAACACCCCCAGCAGCCCCAGCACACAGGATTCGCTTCTGCAAAACCTTTCTGCTTCAAAAAACGTTTCTTAGTATCACCAGCACGCTAAAAATAAGTTGCACATTCCAAATCCAGCTGTGGCAGGTGCTGGGAGGCTTCCAAACCACCTGGAACACAGGATCTGTGTGCTCAGGGAGGAGGGAGACCAGCACCTGAGGGCTGGGAAGTGCTGAGGGAGGAGGGTCTGGAGGCAGGTCACCGCTTTGGGCTGCAAATCCCAGGATAAAGGCCGGAGCTTCCTCGTGAGAAACTGCCACAACCACCCAGTTCTACCCCTGGGATGCACCATCTCTGTAACCCTCAGCACAAGGCGGGGTCCCCCCAGCACAGGAAGGATGTGGACCTGCTGGAAAGGCTCCAGAGGAGGCCATGAAGATGCTGAGAGAGCTGGGGAGCCAGGCTGGGAAAGCTGGGACCCGGAGAAGAGGAGGCTCCAGGGAGACCATGGGTGATGGAGGTCTCTGCTCATCTCCTGCAGCAGTAGCCAGGCAGGGGCAGGGAGACTCCACTGAACTGAGCCATCCTCTTCCAAACACCCCAAACCCACTCAGGCTCCCCTTGCCCATGATATCCCAGCTCATGGCTTCACCAGGAGCTCTGCAAACCTTCTGGGAGGAGCTGCTCCACCACCTGCAGCGCCCAGGGTGCGTGGCAGGGCATCCGTGTGCTTATCCCTAGCCCAGGCACAGCAGCTGTGCCAGCACGTGCTTATCACAGAGATGGCAACCCAAGCCCTGGGCAGGGTTTAGGAGAGGAGGGCTGGAACGCTGCCCAGCCTCCAAATCCCTGTCTCCACGTGCTGCCTGCCCAAGGCTTTGCAGTTTGGCACTGCAAGGAAGGAGCAAGAGCCCAGCTGGGCAGGCAGATCCCTCCACCCCACTTCCGACAGGACAGACTGGCAGGTGGCCTCTCAGGGAGGTAATGGACCTGCTGGACTGTCTTTTTTTCCCTTATTTATCCCCTTTCCAGAGGAGTTACCCAGTGAGGCTCTCCTTGATCCAACACGACACCAGAGGGAGATTGACTGCGCCTGTCACTCACAGCTAATGTCATCTACTGACTGCTTAATCAGCCTGCCAATCTGGGCAAGCCATCTCCAGGCTTCAGGAGGGGGAAAAAAGCCTTTATTCCAAAGGGCACAGTGCTATCGCATTGACGCACACTGACTATTGTTTATCAGCAAGAGCCACACAGGCACCCTCTCCCCCACACCAGCACCCAGGGGGTTAGGCCAGCCATGCAACAATCCCAATTTTCACGGGGCTTTGCTGTGCATTTGCAGCTCCTGGCGCTAAAAACCCATTCCAAAAGGCTCATTTCTGCACCAAAAGGCCATGGCCCCACCAGCTGCCTGCCAGAAAAGGCCCAGAGCATCAGTGGAAAGAGCTTGCTGCAGTGGCTCTTCTGACCTACAGCCCTGCCTTTCCCCCCATCTGGAATTATAAAAGAGGTTTTCCAGCTTGGACAGGAGTTATTTTATATTAAAGCACAGTTCAGGTCACCATTTTGCTGCTGAAAGCAGAGGGAGAGCCTTGCCAGCAATATTCTGCTGCTGCACAGCTAACAAGCTTCTGGTTCTCATCCCTGCCTGTGATCCCTGCCTCCGGTTTTCTTTAGGTTTTATTGACGTAAACTGACTCGTGCCAGGTCCAGCACCAGCTCTGCCTTGGTAAATCCACATCTGGAAGCTGCCAAGAGCTTTTTCATCGAGATACAGCAGGAACATCTACCACTGCTGGGTTCACCAGCACATCCAGCCTTCTCCAAGGCTTTTTCCAGTCCCACCCTCTCTCTCCCAGAAACGGCCATGCGTGCAGTCAGTAAGGACTGCAGGAAAAGTGGGAGCACGATGCGCAGGTCCCCACGACTTCATGGGATGGAGACACGACAGATCTGATGGAGACAGGAGATTTGCTGACCCCCACATCACCCCAGCAGTACACATTCACCAGACCACCACAAACACAGCAATTACCACCTCTGTGCCTTGCAAACACGAGCCCAAGTGGGGAGAGAGCAGAGACAGACTTACCTGGAGAGACCAGCTCCAGGAGCAAGAGGAGAGGCAGGAGCTTGCTGGCAGCAGCCACGTGGCGCTTCATGGCTCCTGTCAAAGAAGAGAGGCAGTGTCAAGTCCACCGGACAGATGTGACCTTGCCTCCCTAAACCAGGCTCAGGGTGCAGCCCTGCCCCAGGGGAGCGCTCAGGACATCGATGCTCTGTTTCAAACATCCTCATGGTGATGGAAGCCAGCATTCACCTGGTGGACGAGCTCCATTTTTGCCTTTCTGCTTCCCAAAGCTCCTCTCCTGTGAGGGGATGAGCCAGGTGACCTCTGTGGCCAGGAGAGGAGCAGCCCCAGCTGGGATTGAGCATGCCAGCACCGGAGCCAAGGAAAGAAGCCGTGACAGCACCCGGATGTGAGATGACATGGCAGAGCTCTGCGGGAAGCTTGACCCAGAATCACTGGAGAGGCACCAAGATTCGGGAGCAGAGCCCCCCGAACCTCTCACACCACCAGGGTGGCCACAGGAACACGGGAAGCATGGAGGCTGCCAAGCATGCCTTCATCCCTTCTCTGCCTCCCAAATTTTCCATGCAGCCCATGGCTCCTCACACTAAGGAAGCAGAATAAAACAGCACCAAGCAGCTGCCAGCACAGCCAGACCATCAAACCCAAAACTTTTCCCAAACCAACCCCACAAAACCTCAGCCAAGTGCCCCTTTGCAAGGAAATTAGCACACGTGGATTTTAAGATGCTCCACCCCGGAGGCAAATATAAATCAGACCATAAAGGCACAAAGAAACCCCCAAAGGTCACCTCAGTACCCTGTCCCTGAAACTCCCCCTGGTTCCCTGGCTGCTCTGCAAGCTGTGAGGCAGCAGAATGTTTTCCCCAGCAGCTGAGGGTGGGACAGCAGCAGCCCCAGGGACAGGAGGTGACAGCCAGCTGAGCTTCCCTTCCCAGCACATCCTGCTCCACTCACAGCGGTGGGTAGAGATATCCCAGCCCAGCTAAGGGAGAAGGGCTCTGACCCCTCTTTGAGATTCATGGGAATCCTCACGGATGCTCCCAAAGGCTCCCAAAGCAGCAGCTACACCTATTTTATTTTTACTGATGGATGTGTCAGAGAAGACAGCTTGTAACCACTCTGTCACTGCAGAAAGGGCTTGAAATTCTAATTTCTCCTGCTATTTTGCTACAGGGAGGCTCTGGGATGAAGAAGCCTGTGCTTAGACAAGAAAAATGGTGCTGTGGTGCATTTAGTGCATTTTCAGGAATTTCAGTGCAACCCTGAGAAGACATTCAGGTGTAATCATGCCCATCGCCCCAGAAAACACAGGGCAGGAGAGTTTAAAACCTCCACCCCACAACAGGCTTCTGATTTCTGCTTGGAGTCAACAGAACATCCAAAATCCCAGTTTCTAAGCAAAAATGGTCCCTTTCCCAGGAGCCAGCCATCCTGACAAGCCCTTTGAATCCTTACACCTGGCCAACAAAAGCAGAATAGGTTCTTGTGATTGAGAAAACCCACCCAACATCTCAATTCCCCCTCATGCTTTAATAGGTTTTGGGGAAGAGGGAATCTCAGACAGCATCGTTGCTCCCGCACGGAATGCAGAGCCCAAACTCTTGGTGCTGCAGCCAGAGAGGATGAGATGGAAATGAGCTCCTCTGCCTTCTGCAGTGCCTCAGTGCCACAGAGGAAAACACTAACTTTCTTCTCAAACAGCACCACTATCAGCCCAAGTGAGCATGAACATTATTTCCCAGCTTCACAGCCCATGTTTAAAAAGCAACAGCGCAGTGGAGAAACAATTTAAGTGGCGTAGAAATAAAGGCAGCTGACAGCATCCCCTTTCGAGTGTCATGATAAATCTAAATATTGGGTATTCCAAGTCAGTCACTTCATTATGTAAGTAATTGCCTGAAATGTCATTTTGATTTTCTCTGTCTTCATTAATATTGCAGCTCTTCACTGGTTCTTCGAGATGGTTCACTCGAATACTGCAAATTTAAGGAACGGGATCGAGAAGCCTCTGGGGAGAACTTAAAAAATTGTGACTAAGAGCAGATTAAATTGCACCTTGTGCCTGAAGGAGGCTCTTTGGAGGAAGCACTCGGTGCAGATTCCAGCATGATAATGTCCCTGGGAGCTCAGGTGTCGTCTCCTCCTGGCTGCCAAAGCACTGATGTTAAACCAGAGGTTTCCCCATCCGCTGGCAGCTGCTCCCAAGGCACACAGTGCTGCAGACAGAGCTGAGGGAATGCCACAGTGCAAACAAATACGGGGCTTGAAGGTTTAGGAATCAGCTGGGGTCAAGCAGAGGTTTTTCAGCCTGCTATCTCCAAAGCCTCCCCCTTCCCAAGCCTGGGAAGCTGCGTTTTCACAGCACTGCTGCACCCCTAAATGTGGCAAATCCAAAGTGCACCAGCAGCCTCCTGGCACCTCCCCTCCCAAAATCTGCCATCCCCAGAACCCCTGTCACCTCGCCCTCCCCAGATGGCTGTTCCCTTCCCCAGATAACACCAAGATGCTGGAGCTTCAGAATTTACAGCTCCCACCTCTCCACGCTGCTCCAGGGGCGTGAGGAAGAAATTAAAGTGCAAATCAATGCACCTCCCAAACGGCTGCCACAGGAAGGAGCTGGGTGTGCCTTCCCCCCCAAAAAACCCCCTTTTCCTGCAAGGAAACACCAGAGGTGTTCCCCTGAGAGGGACAGCATTGCCCCCCACTCAGGATTTGATGTGGGAGTACCTGAGGTGTCACTGGGATGCTCCCACATCTCCAACCATCTCTCTCAGGCTTCCTCCATCACTGTGGCCACCTTGGAAGAGCAACCAGGAGATGGCCCAGCAAGGACCACCACCAAACACCCATCCAAAAAACCACCCCTGGAATCCCCTTTGGCCAAGCACATCTCTCAACACCATCCCTCACACCAAAAAAATCAGCCTCTCCTGCTTTCCCAGCTTCCCCATCCCTCTGCTCCTTAAAAAAAGCACTGCTAGAAATGCATCTTTTCTCCTCATTATTGCCTCTTGGCCAGGGCTTTACAATAAGTAGGATTCAAAAGGAAAAAACTACAAGTTAATGCTGATTTTTTTTCCCCACCCCTGTATTGGCGTGAGCCATACCCAAATCATAATTCCCAAAAATAACAAATTGCAGAACAGGGTAATCAGAAGTAAATTGATATTGATAAATAAGCTTTTCTCCCATGCAGTAGGTGGTTTATTTTAATCTAATGAGTTTTATATTTTCTGAGCTTTCAGATTCCATGATGAAGAGCCGTCCACGCTAGAATTACAAAGCACTTTGAAATATTGTAATTTTATGGCTCATTTTGTCAGGACTCTTGAAAATGAGATTTGTTCCCAGTGAAAAAATTTGTGCCCCCCCTTTTTTTATATATTTTTCCTCCTTCCTATTCCCTGCAGTGAAAGGAAATAAAATTTCCCTGTTAAATAAATACAGGCCAGGATATTGGCATGCACCTGGGAGGGGGAATATGGATGCCCACAGGGAATAAGGGGCACAGCTGCTGGCACCTATCACGACCCACCTGAGATGGTGGTTGCAGGAGAAAAGAGCATGGAAAATCCTCTCCCTTCTTCCTGCACCCCGAAATTAAAGCTGAGGTTGGGACAGGGGTGTTTTCTCTCCACAAAGCCCTGCATTTTCCAGCTGGAGAACTTAATCCTTTCTCCTTCCAGGGAAAAAGCTGGAGCTGCTCCTTACTGACAACTACTAACACCCAAAAGTTTCCCCCCACTTCCAGCAGTTTACTTCCATTTTAAAACAAGGACAGGAGTGGAAATATCTTGGTTGGTGCTTCCAGACATTTGCTTTCCCATGGGAAAACAAACATTAGCTGCAAAACAACACCATGACATCGTTAAACCAAAAAAGCCAGGCCCAAAAGGAAGTGCCATCTTCAAACTTCTCAGTGCTTGCAGGAAGGCTGTGCCTTGGTTGGAAACCACATCGGTTTTTCCAAGCCCCTGACACAAGATAATCCAAATAAATCCAAAACTCCAATCTCAATAACCCAGCTCTGCATGAGCAACACCCAAACTTTTCACCACAACTGTGGCATCTCCAAGGAAAAGCCAAATAGTGCATCCAACTCAACTTCTGCATCCATGGGATACTAAAATAACACCCTGAGAGCTTTGGAAAGAGAGTCCCCATTCCCTGCTGCCTCACTCACTGCCACCCACCCCTCCATGGCGAGGGCAGCTTCATTTTTGGGAAGAGAGAAGCAGGAATTCCCATTTTCTTTCTTTTTAAGCAGGGCAGCACCGGCTCTACAGAGCCTCCAGCATTGGTTGCTAGTCACCATAGGCATCATAGCAACGATTTTCCATCACAAAGCCTCTCTTCAGCTGGAGCAGCAGCTCCTGAGCTAGGCAGAAGGCTGGGATGGGGCATGGAGACCAAGCCAAGAGGCTCCTGGACTGCACCAACACATGGGAGCAACGCAGCAAAGCTGGGGAGCAGATGATGCTAACGTGGGATGAAAAGGTGGAAAAGCAGCCAACAGCAACAGAGCTTGGCTGAAAGGAGAAAAAGAGGGAGGGGGAAAAGGAGGAGGGTGAATAAGGGTGGGAATTCTTGCTTTAGGAGGGAGTGGAAAGCTGCATGCAGTGAGGTGACACTCACAGTCTGGTCTCACAAGACAGGAGCCTCTCTCCAGGCTCTCAGAAAACACACAGCAATGGACAGAGTGGCAAGCGTAAGGATGCTGAAGGCCTGACTCCAAGTCTGCTAAGGAATGGGATGCCACACGCTTCCTTCTTGTGCCCTGCCTGGAAGGAGGCAGCCTCCCTCCGACCCAGGGCAGGCAGCAGCCTGACTGGACTTCCAGGCACTGCCATCAAAATGGTGCAGGAGCATTGTCCAACCTCCTCAGGCTCCCACATATCATCCCTGAGTGTGGCTGTACTGCTGCCACCCTGATGCCTTGGGCTTCAACTTTTATATTTTTCAGAATCTCTGCTGCTTAGTGTGTAACTCTAGAACTTCATATCAGGTGTGAGTAAGTTCTCTTGACAGGGTAGTTAGACAAACATTTCCTTTCTAGATTGAGAATCAAGGACAACCAGTATCCAAAAACCATCACCAACGGCGAGGGAAAGGGAGCAAGCCAGGGGGCTGAGACTTTTCCTAGCCTGGGGCTGTGCTTGGACAGTTGACCCCGAGATGTAGATGAACCAAAACTTACAAAAGTGTAAAAACTCGTGACCGGGATCCAGCTTGGATTTGGTTTGGGTGTAGCCCTGGCCGGGCTCTTGCACTGCCCAAGCTGTATCCTTTCAATAAATACCTGTTTTATCCCTTTAGCTCTGTCTAGTCTCTGTTCCAGCTCAGCCTTTCCAGGCAACAACCCAGCCTGTGCCTACAGATCCCAGGGGATCCCGCCCGCCCTGCCCTGGATCCGGGCACACCGGTCCCGCTTGATTCAGGGAGTTTAAGCAAAAGAGGAGGATAAGATGTGTGTGAAGTGGGAATAAAGGGGAAAAAAGTGCGTGCTGGAATTGCCTCAGCACCTCCCTCCTTGCCACATCCAGCTGCAGCTTTCCAGGCCAGGATCCCCTTTTTGGAGCAGGAGGGAGCAGGACGCAGGCTTTGCCCCACAGCAGCCAGAAAAGATTCAGCACCAGCCTCAAGAGCGAGTCACCAGCCTCAGATCCACCAGCTCTTCCCAGCCAGCCACCAAGCTGCATTTGAACGCCCTGCCAAAGGAGATGGGCGAGCTCTCGAACTCCGTCTGCCTTGGCAAACACTCAGCAGACACCGCTCCAAGCCCAGGACCCCGGCGGGGTGCGGGTGTGCTCCTGGCATTTCATCCCCCCTCCCTGCCTCCAGCTGCCCCTAAGCTCCAGGCTGGGAGTTTGCCGCACTAACAAGAAACAGCAAGGCCACTTTCTTCAGGTAACTGGAAGGATAGAGCTTCAAAACAGAGGGGAAAAGGGATGCTTCAGAAGAAGGGTAAAAAAATTGCAACAACCGCAGGAAAACCCACAAGAAAACCTTCACGCTGATGAGGCAGAGCTGCAAAGGCTCTCAGGCCATTTCTCGCCTCATCCAAATCAAGAGGGAAGTCACACAAAGCTCCCTCAGCTCCCAGAGAGGCACTTGGCTGCTGCAGACCTCTCCAAGGCCCGCTGGCTCCTCCAGCTGATAAAGGGAAACTCTGCTGGGGATAATCACTCCCTGGCTGGAATTGTAGGAGCAGGAGAAAAAGTACAGAGACAGCACAGGGAAAGGAAGATGGGGATAAGTCAGGAGGAACCCCCTGGAAATCCCTCAGTCCCAAAGAGCAGCCCCAGAGAGCGGGGATTGAACAGAAAGACAAAGCCATGCAGCACGGGTGAAGGTGTTTGGATTAATGACAGCAGGTCATCCCTGGTGTCAGGCTTGTTCATGCGAGCCCTCCTGAGACCCCAGATGTGCCTGAGGGCCCTTGAAGCCGTCCGGTCCCTCTCCTATGTGCCCTTTCCAAAGGTGCAGCATGCTCAGGCTTCGGCACGTCGCTCCATTTCCATCAGGAATTTGCTCCCAATGACTCTCTCCTCAGCACACTCCAAGCAGAACCTCTTTCTTCCCCAGGAGAGCAGTTGTTTCACCAAACACACAGATCAGGGCAAAGCAATCCAGGCTCTGAAGGGACAGCACAGCCCTCCCACGCCCAGAGCAGTTTCCATCACCTTGCAGCAGTTTCCGTCCCCTTGGCTCCAGGACAGGAGTTCAAATGGATGCCAGGAGGCTGCAGAAGTGACATCGTGTGCCAGGATTGCCCCTCTGGTCAGAAGGGACTTGAAAGAACACAAAGCCATGGGGCAGGGACACCTTCCACTACCCCAGGGTGCTCCAAGCCCATCCACCCTGGCCTCGGACACTTCCAGGGGTCCAGGGGCAGCCACAGCTTCTCTGGGCACCCTGTGCCAGGAATTCCTTCCTAATATCCTGTCTAATCTTCACCTTCGTGGACTGAAAGTCACCAGGACCCATGCAAAAAAATCTCTCCTGCCCACGTTGAAACTTCATGCTGAGCACAGCATGAACACATAAATGTTACTCCAGCCCCCAGTCTTTACCAAACCTCTGGCAAGATCCAGGACAGCTGCAAGATTTGTGTCTTAACCATAGGAATTCCCAGTTTCTCCCCATTTTTTGGATGCAGAATTTACATACTGAAGTAGAACCAGGCAACAACACCAGCACCAAGGCACGAATTTTCACCTTTGTAGCTCCTGGGCCACAAAAGCCCCAGAATAACCCTATTTCTCCTGCAACATTATTAGAAGTCTTGCTGGAGGGAGCAGGATGCTGTAGTGGGAAAAAACCACGGAAGTTTTAGGTTGCACATGGAACTGTTCATGCTCCAGCTCAATTAGCCTGGCTGCAGTATCCTGCCTGAGCAGCTGGGATATCTTACACCCTAACAAGAGGCCACAGGCCAGCCCCATCATCAAGCCAATCCCATATCCTAAAGCTGCTTAAATTCAAAAATAATCTGTGCTCCAGACCATCTGCACAGAACATCTCAGAAACTTCATAAGCTGAATCATTTTTTAGAGATCCTTTCACCCCCAGCTGCTCAGGGCTGTGCTCAGGAGAGGATTCCAGGGTCCTTTTTCCTTGCACCAGGTCAGCAGAGGAGTTGCCATGCCCTGGGCATCACTCCGGAGATTATTGCAGCCAGGCAGCAGGAATGGTTCTGGTGCTGCCTTCCCCCTGCTGCATCCAGGTGATGCTCCTGAAAAAAAGGAAAAGGGGCTGGGGGGGCCCTCCCCAGGCTCAGCCACAGCAGCCAGCCAAGCTCTTCCAAACATTGTTGCCCCCATTTACAGCCAAAAAAAAAAAAAAAAGAACAAAATTATAAAGAAGGGACAACGTCAATTTTTACAGCTTCCCACAAAGATAGTGCTTTACAACTCTGTTAAAACATTGTCTTTTTCATGACACCAGCCGACTCCTTGGGAAACAGGAAAGCTTTGTGTCGGGGATGAAGGGAGGGAGCAGGGTGGTGAAAGAAAATGGAATAGCACAGCGATTTCTCCTCCTCCCCTCCTCTCCCAGGACAGGGGGGAAGGAGAGACAAAGGTAAAACTCACTCTGCCGAAACAACCACCTGGATTTTCACAAATGCGAGCATCCCACGGGAATACTTCATCCTCGGCATCCACCCCCAACCCCCTCCGCCCAAAAAACCCTCAAACATCTCAGCGCTCTATCCCACACGCACGAAGCATCCCAGGCTCCCGCAGGTTGCAGCGGGAGGACCCCAGGAAGGAGCCAGGCTTGTTTCGTGCAGCCCAGCACAGCGAGCTCTGCCAGCCCTCCTGCCAGACCCGGCTTTTCCCCCAGCACGGGGGGGGGGGGGGGGGGGAGGGGGAAATATCCAAACGAACAAACCAACAACAAAGAAAACACACATCAGCATAGGAAACGTCCATCCCTGTCCTCCTGGAAAACGCTGATGGGTAGGAGAGGTGACTTGGGGAAACGACAGTGGCCGGCAAGGTGGTCAAAACATGGATTTAAAGAGAAGAGGGACTGCAGGTTTTGAGGGAGGCGAAGGAGAACAGCAGCGAGTAAAGAATCAGAGGGGGGGAAAAATCATCTTTTTAAAAAAAAAAAAAAAAAAAAAAAGGTGTTTTCTCAAAACGTTCAGGGCACAGTTGGGCATTTTCAAACGCTGTCCCTCCCGTTTTAATCGTGTTGGGAAGGGATTTAAAAATCCCACCGCTTCCACTGCGGCTCAGCCCCCACGCGCGGCTGCGGCGAGGCATTCCCACGTCTGGGAAGAACTTATCCCAGAAACTTTCCGGCTTCTCAGCAGCCCGAACTCCAAATTAGAGCCGGGCATGGGGGAAGGAGGGGGAGCACCGTGTCCGTTCCCTCGGGGGCAGGACGGTGGGGACCACCGCACATTCCTGGTGTTATTTTTGGGAAAAGGGGAGCGAGGGGGGGCTTCCCCCTCTCCTGCCACAGAAACCACCGCGCCGAGCGAGTCCCCCCGCTCGAAGAAATAATAATAATAATGATAATAATAATACTAATAAGGGCTCGGCTCCCAGGAGAACGCGTTGTCTCGCTGAAAGCAAACCAAGGAGGTTTGGGAAGGGAGACCCCGCTCAAAGCCGCCCCCCGGGGAAAGGGAGGGGGTGATGCCCGCGCCCCCCGCACATCCTCCTCATCCTCCTCCTCCTCGGCCCCGCATCCCAACCCTCCCGGACGGACAAACGCAGGACAAGGACAATAAACAAGGGAAAGCGGCGGGGCATTACCTGCGGTGGATGTCTCGGAGCGCGGTGTCAGCGGCGACCCCCCATGTCCCCCCCCCCCGCCACCCTGCGAGCCGCGTGAGCCGCGGGAGGAGGAGGAGGAGGAGGAGGAGGAAGGGGAGGGAAAGCCAAGGAGCGCGGGAGATGCCGGGGCGGGCGGCGCAGCGCCCCTCGCCCAGGTACCCGGGATTTCAGCACCAGCTCCACCTCCCCCCTCTCCTGACCCCTCCCCGGGGACCCCCAGCCACCCCAAATCCCGGGAATCCAACTTCGAATCCAACTTCAGCCCGAGAGAGCGCTGAAAGTTTAACTCCGCCTCGACGTGTTTAATTTTTTGGGGTTTATTTTTATTACTATTTATCGTTAATATTGTTATTTCTCTGACCTGTGCGCTGGAGCAGCTGGCAGGGCACGGAGCACGTAAATAAATCATGGATGAGCAGGAAAGCGATCCGGGATGGATATTCCTGACCGGCTGCTCCCCCGGGCGCCCGGAACCTCGCTCGCCACAGGCACAGGCTGGACCTGCCCTTCTGCCGAGACACAGCTCCCACCAAACCCCCCTGTGTCCTCCCGGCGTTCCTGAGCCAGGCAAGACATTCCTGCCTCTAGTCCAAGACCTCCCTACGAGCGGTTTTTGGGAAAACGGCCAAAAATCCCCACTTCGTCTCATTTCGTGCCGCCTTGGAAGCGACAAAGCCATAAAAAGCCACCTGCAGTGACACCAGCCCTCATGCCTATGGGGTGACTCCACGTTCCTGGATCCCGGGAAGGGATCAGCAGGGATCCCGGCAGGGCTTTGGATCCTGCCCTGCTGCTCCCACCCGAGCCCATCTTGACCGGCTTTGGTTAAAACGCTAAATAAATCCAGTTCGTGCTCTTAAAGCCCATCCCGGAGCCATCAGAGAACCCCGAAATGGTTTGGGTTGGACAGGACATCAAAAATCATCTCATTCCCTGTCACGACCAGGGTACTTCCAGGGATGTGAGGAACCTTCCCCTCCACTCACCTCGTCCTGGGGCACCAGCAGGCAAATACCCCCGCAGCAACAGGATGGGGTAATTAAGCCTTTGCCTTTCTTCTACAAATTATCCCATTAGTACCGCTCCGGGGCTGATTGGCTGGAATTGGGCACAGGTCTGCCCTGGGGATGGGGGGATTCCTCCACCAAAGCCGCAGGCACCTCACACCCCGAGCCAGCCCTGGCACAGCTGCAGCTGCTTTGGGGCTAAAACCCAGCGTCCCTGGCAAACAGGCGAACGCAATGAGCTCTCTGCAGCTAATTGAGGTGCTGGCAGATCATTTCCTCCATCACACACCTGGGCTGGCTAGGTTCATTAAGGAATTGTTCTCGGTACCAGCCTTGGGGCTCACCGGGAGTGCAAAGGGTGCAGGTGGGGTGCTGGAAAGCTGGGGGAGAGAGGGGATACCACCATTCCCCTGGGGCTTGTGTTGATTTTGTATGGAGGGGACAAAAATCAACCATGTTTCTCCCTCCAAAAAAGTGGAAGCAATGGAGGCATAGGCTGGCTTTTACTCAAAAACGGCCCTGTACCTTTTACACAGATCTTATTTCCAAAAAAAAAGAGAAATGGTAGTTCGGGGAAAGCACTTCCAGGGACCCTTGTGGAAGACTCCTGGGGAAAGGAGGCGTGAAGAAATGACTGATGGCACAATATTGCACGGGCTGGTTATCAAGCAGTGATGTCTGTGCAGACCCTGAGCACCCTGCTGAACTGAGCCACCTCCTCTGGAGAGTTTCTCTCTCCTGGGGTCTACCATTCCTTCTCCATCTCCAGCCCTCTTCATCATCACACAGCCAGCTCCTCATGCTGCATTCATCCCAGCCTCATCCTCAAAATCAAGGAGAAAATGAGGGGAAGAAATGACAAAAAAGGGGAGGAACCAAAACAAAACCATAGGTGAAGACATGTGTCAGGCCTGGGTGCCTCTAGCTGCTCTGACTTTGAGCAGGTGATGTCTCACTTGAGGCCTCTCCTGATAAATTCAGGTCAGGGTTTCTGTTTAAACAGGAGCACACCTCTCCCCTCTGCCAGGTTCCTGAGCCTTGGCTCCCCACCATGGCTTTCTGCTCACACCCTGGCTAGCTGGAAGATGCTGGAAGATCACCTGTTTGACATAAGTCAGCTCTAACAAATCTGAGCTCTTCCTGGCCTGGGCTCCCAGCCCCATTCATGGCGGATTCCAGGCTGCAGCCTTTTCCCATCGAGGAGGAGAGGGAGGACTGGGGGCGGGATTTCAGTGCCCAGGTTCACAAGACACACAGGAATTCAGTATCTTGTGATCTGTACCTCCCTGTCAGGGTCGGTTTCCATCAGGCAGGGACAGCAATAGCTCTGTGCAGGCTGGACCTCAAACCAGCTCACTGAGCTGATGTTCCCAAGCTCCTGCTTGCAGAAATCCGTGGTATTCCGAGGCCCAGCCGGTGGGAGATGTGCTTTTCCACAGGCTCCGAGCTGGGAAAAGAAGAAACTGATGCTCTGTGAGCAGAGCAATGCTCCCAGTTGCTACTGGCATCATAATTAGCACCAACCCCAAAGCAGGGAGCTGCAGGGCTGGCATAACCTCCCTTAGGCTATCCCAGCCTTTCTCCACAGATCATTACAGGAAAACCTGATTTTTTTTTTTTTTTGGAGGCAGATCCCATGACCTCCCTTCTCCATCCTGCCTGTGAACGCAGAGCAGCCCAGCAAAGCCTTCACAGCCTCCTGGCACCACTCACTCAACCTTGAAATTGTACTGCAGGGCTTCTCCCCCTCTCACTTTCCATCCAGCCTCGGAGCATTCCTGCATCCAGCTCTCCCCACGGCATCTCACTGCTCTGCCTGCCTTCCGCTCCAGAGCTGGGATAGCTGTTTGTCTCTAAATGGATGAAATATCACGGGGAAAGCCGGTGAAATGCGGACACGTGCAAAATCCTGCCCTGCTAAGGGACTGAATTACCTCTGCTTGCCACAGACCACGTTCTGCCACGGGCTCCAGGGTCTGCACAGACATCACTGCTTGATAACCAGCCCGTGCAATATTGTGCCATCAGTCATTTCTTCACGCTTGCTTTTCCCCAGGAGTCTCCCACAGAGGTCCCTGGAAGTGCTTCCCCAAACTACCATCCTTTTTTATTTTTTTTAATTTTTTTTTCCTGTAAATAAGATCTGTGTAAAAGGTACAGGGCCGTTTTTGAGGAAAAACCAGCCCATGCCCCACCAGCTTCCACTTTTTTGGGGGGAGAAACATGGTGATTTTGCCCCCCAGACCAGAAGCCCCAGGGGAATGGTGGTATCCTCTCTCTCCCCCAGCTTTCCAGCACTCCACGGTGCAGCGTGGGCTGGGATGGAGGTGTGAGGGAGGCAGCTCCCCGCCTGCTGCCCTCTCATCCGAGTCACAGAATTAATTTGTAAAGCCACCTTGGAGTTCTCTTTTCGACCACCTGTGCTGTGGCTGACTGTGAGCTGGCTTTTCCGGTGTGAAATTAATTTCCAGGTCCATTTCACACGGAATTTCAGGGCCAATATTAGGATCGCAGTGTTTGTTTAGGAATGTATGAGTGAAGGGGGCTGGTGAAAAAGCCAAGCAAAGTTAAGGGATTACTGGAATTCTCTCTGTGAAGAAGAAAAGCACTGAAAGAGCAGCTGGTTTTGTTTTGGTTTTTTTTTTTTTTTTTTCTCCCTTAGAAATACAGACGTACCGGGTTTCAAGTTGCATCTCTGTAAGGTGATCTTATGAACACAGCAGGAGGGGCAGAAACTGGGCTCACCTTTGTAGCACAGACCTAATTCTGTGGAATTCCTCAGGGATCTTCCAGCTTGTGCTTACAGGTGGGTCCAGGTGAGCCATCCCTGGAGCGAGTATTCCTGTGGTGATAACTGGTGGCAGGAAGGATCAAAAGTGATAAAAGCCTTGCAGGACCCGGCTGAAGCCCTGAAGCTCTGCACTCTGCAGACCCCAAAGCAGCCTGCTTGCAGAATTGTCTCCCTGTGCAACCCCAAGGTGGAGCCAGGACAGGACCTGGCACCGAGAGCACCCTGCAGCCTCAGGCTGGGCTTGTTAGGTTCACAAAGGGTTAATCAGGAAAAACAAACAAACAAACAAACAAAAACCCCACCTTTGGAACATCTCTCTGGGCAGCTGGAAGCACTATTCCCTCAGCCCTTGTGATTTCCTGGTGATGGGGAATGTTTGTAAACTCGGGGAGGGCTCAGCCACGACCCAGGTGATCTGGATCAGAGCAGCGAAGGGACAGGGGACAGCTGCGAGACTGCCCCGAGGCACTTCATGCCAAGCATCTGAAGCACCTTCTTCTCCTCGCTGCGAGCCCTAGCTCACCAGCTTGGCTTTTTTTTTCCTTCCCCTCGGTTTATTTTTCCCTCCTCAGCAGAGGAAAAGGTGCCATCTACAGGCACAGAGGATCCATGAACGGGCGCAGAGAATCCTCAGCGCAGCCTTTCCCCTGTCCCCTGTCCCCTGCCATCACACCCTGGGCTGGGCCACCCTCCCTGCAGAGCGGTGTCGGGGCTGCTTTTTCCCTGTTCGGGGCCGGGGGACACCGGAGGGCTGTGCCAGAGGGAAGGTGAGCTCCCTCCTGGCCAGCCCTGGGGCACACCAGCAAAGGGGACACGAAGGAATTTCGGTCACGCTGTTGCCTTGAGGGAATCCTGGGTCTTTCCCGTGCTGTTCACACAGGGTCACAAACTCCAGCCCCCGCGGGTTTCATCGTGCTCCTCTTCTGCCTCACTCTGCTCTTCCAGCTGCCTCTCGTTTTAACCCATTTTGATCCACACGTTTGTGATTTAAGGAGGCAAGCCAGGAAAAGAAGAAACTGTAGGAAGAAGAGCAAATAACACCGGATAAATCGTCCCCGGTGTGAGTAGGGGACAGTGAGGTGGCAATAAAAGGGGGATTTCTGGACTGCTGGGACGAGGGTGAGTGCGAGGGAGCATTGATGCTGTTGAAGGCTCAAGGCTGTCCCCAGGAGAGGAGGAAAGCTCTCCCCATCTCTCCCAACCACGGCTGGCAGAAAGAGCAGAGCAGAGGCCGGGCAGGTGGGATCGCTCCTGTGATACAGCCACGATCCCTGAGCTTGATTCCTGGCTCTAAAAACCCTTCTCACCTTCCAGCTCCTGCTTTGAGAACCCTTCTCACCTCCCAGCCCCTGCTTCATTTTGAAGGCGTTTGTCACCGCTCCGTCCCGCCCTGCCGGGTGTCCTGAGCCGAGAAGCGAGGCGGGGTCCCAAAATCTGGGATGGAAGAGGAGCTGGGAAAGAGATCCCATCCATCAGCAGGGGGGACGGCTCGCACAGCTCTGCCCAGCCCCTGCTCCAGGCACGCTGGAAATTCAGGCAGCCCCGGCTCCTGCGCTCCCCCGCCCTGGCGTGATAAATTAGGAGGAAAAGTTTCTCATCTCAGTTTGTTCTCGCAGCGCCGTCCAACAGAGCACAAGGCTGTCTAATCAGGAGCTACAGTCCTTCACCATCTGTTTGGAGCCTAATTACAAATGCAGAAAAATAATGTGCTTTACAATTGCACCAGTAAATGCTGTAAATGATTTAAATGCATGCATATGTTCCCTGCAGAATTCAGCATGCATCTGCGACTTCTTCTGCTCACATTAGGCACACAAATCAAGGGAAAAAATACCCAGATCTGATGAACAGCATGTCCCTAGGATGGTGATTTTTATCCCTTTTTTCCCCCCCTGCTGGAATGGCAAACAGGGCTTTTTTGTAACAATTCATCCAGCAGCATTTTCTTTGCTTCCATTTTAAAAACTGTTTATCACTGCTGTGTAAATATAGTACAAATTACTCCATAAAACATGCAAAAGGAGAACAGCAGCCGGGCAAGCCTGCAGCTGGCTGGCAAAGTTTCAAAGCCAAGGTTCCTTTTTTCCTTCTGGGGCACCCGTGGAAGGGGCAGGATCAGCTCAGCTCATCTGCTGAGGATGGTGGCCCTTCCCAAGTCCCCAGGGACCACTTGTGTTTCATGGGATCACGGAATGGTTTGGGTTGGAAGGGGCCTTAAAGACCATCTTGTTCCTGCTGCTCTTTGGCCACCACCAAGCTGTTGCTGAAGGACAGCGAGTGGTTTTCAGAGGTGATTCCCAACTCCTAGTCGGTCACAGGGCTGCTCCAAAGCCTCTGAAATGCAAAGGCTGCTGCCACAGATGGAGAGGGGGCAGCATTCCTACACTGTGGGCACTCCACTGAGGGAGGACAGGGCTTTGCAACTCAGAGAGAAAGAGGGAAAAGTCACTTGCAACTAATGTGAGGTGTGTGTAGCTCCATAACAAAAATTCCCTTTCCTCCTCCAGCACATTTGTTTGCTTCAAAGCCCCCAGTAGCAAACTTAACCTGGTCCAGCCCAGAAGCAGGGAGAGGGAGATGGCACCACAGAGGTGAGAGGGGACAAAAGCAGGTCAGGCAGAGGCTCAGTTGGTTTCCTTAAAGCAGAGGCTGCAGCAGATGTATCTCCTCCACTTTGTGCCCTTTCATCCCTTCCTCTCCTCCTCCCTTGCACCCTGCTGCCTTTGCTGCTGCTGCTTTGCCAGTTCCCAGCTATCCTTCCCTCTTGGTCAGCTGGATTTAACTCCAAATGCTGCTGGAAAAGGCAGTGTGGAGCAGGCACAGCATCCCCTCTGTGCTGAGCTGCCAGGCCTGGCAGAACTGGGACTCTCCAAACCCTGAGTCACAGTGCCAGCAGTGCTGGGCACCACAGAGGGATTTGTGTCTTTGACTCCGTTTCACATCAAAGGCTCACACTCAGGAATTCTGCAAAGCAGAAATTCTGCAATTCTGCAGGAATTCTGCAATGGAATTCTGCATGGTTCGTTTTACACCCACAGATGAGAGAGGACCAAGCCCTGTGGAAAGCAAGTGGTCCTTCCCATGCCAGCCAAATCAACACCTCCCTTCCTTGGCTGGGAGATGGGGAAACAACCCTGCTGGCTGAGAAACAAAATCTAGGAATGAATTTTTAGGCAGGTGAGGAAGACACAGCTCAGCTCCAGCCCCACCCACACCCAGGATCTTTCTCTGGAACTCAGGTACACCCCAGTTCTGGGGAGCAGCTCCCTCTTGTGAAGCTCCTCTTGGAGAACTAGAAGGCAGTGTAGCCCTCCCAGCTCCGTGTCGTGAAGTAGGTTTGGATCCCTGCAGTGTTCCTCCTAGCTAGGGCATCATTCCAGGCCCAGGAACTGGGCTTCCTAGCTCCTTTTGTTGTCACAGGTACATCTTCCATAGGTAGGATCATGGAATGAGTTTGGGTTGGAAGGAACAGTGATGATCATCGAGCTCCAAAACCCCAGCCAGGGGCAGGGACACCAACTCAACCCTCCCAGACACGAGATGTGGCTGCACTGTGGTTCGTCCCAGACCCAGCAGCCTTCACCATCCTTTCCCTCCTCATCCCACTTTTCCTTACCTTGAGCTCCTTGGTACAGCCCACGCTGAGCACCAGATGTGGCTTCTCCCAGGCACTGTGATTACTTCCCTGCTGTTATATGCAATTCCCTATAAATTACCCCTCCCCTTTTGCAGGGGGATCACCCACAGCTCATGGCTCAGAGGCCTGGCAGCATCCACCCCTTTTTAGTGGCATTCCCACCAGCATTCCCTACTTTATGTCCCGACCTGTCTCTTGCCCAATTTGCATCTGTATTGATTTTTTTCCCCCCCTCAGTATTAATCTTCCTTAGCTGCATGCCACCAAAATCAAAGGATAAATCCCCTTTCTGCTCACTCCCCCCCGCCACAGGAATGCTCTCCACACCTACCTGCATGTTCTTTGGGGATATTCCACTGGAATAACTGTGCTCTCAGAGCAGTGATCTCAGGGTTCCTTCACCCAGCCTGTGCCAGGAATTTCTCTGGGTTTACAATCCAAGCTGGGAGAGAAGGATGACCAGAAGGAAAAACACAAGCTGAAACTGCATGCATCAGTACATCTCCAACAGAAATTATTCCAAACATCAGCAGTTGCACAGGATCAAGAATTATCTTTATTAGCAACAGTACCGGATAATTAAGCTCTCCCTTCAGAGGAATTTGGTCTGTAACACAGAGAGGAAGAGCAGAGATGCAAAGCAGTAAAAAACCAAGCTGATGAACCTGATCATTCCTTGGACTGGGGGGAAATGCACAGGTTGAAGGCCACAAAGGGACTTTCTGGTTGCCAACACCAAGTTGGGTTGAGCTTTTTAACCAACTGCTGCATTATTCCAGCACCAGGGATGCGATGGGAACACTGACCCCCAGGAGGGGCCCCCAGCATCCCAACCCTCAACCCTTTTGGTGGGCCTTCACCTGGCTCAGGGTAGTCCCTGGCCAAGTGCTGGAGGCCAAAGGGCTCCAAACCTACCAGAGGGACAGGATTAAGAGCCCACACATTCCATAAAGCTGCTCCTCACTATTGCACACCCAACAGATTTTCCACTCGTGTCCCGATTTTACACTGAAATAAAAATCAGCTGTAAAACAAAACCGTATGTGTCTATTGCCAAGGGGCCCAAACTAAACACTGGAAAGGATTTATGTAAAAAACCCAATGTCCACCATACAGAACCCCACCACGGGCAGCAACCACCATGGACCCTGCTGTTCTTCCAGCACAGCCCCACATCCAGCAGCTCCACCAAAACGTGGGCAAGCAGGAGGTGCTGAGAGAACCTCCCAGTAATGGAGCAGCTGCTCCTAACCCAGTCTTAAAGGAATTAATTTCCACAGACAGCATCTCTGAGGCATCACTGTGCTGCCAAGCTCTGCCATTACACCCTTGTTTATCAGTTCACTTCTTCTAGACCATAAATCCAGCCAATTTGAGAAAATAAATACAATAATCAGATTTAGCCCAGGCTGTGCTGGCATATGGGAGCTTAAATGACTTTAAAAGCCAGTTGTCTTTGGGTGTGTCATATTTTTGGGTGTCACAGTAGCTCACCCCTCTGAAAACATCTGGAGGCCATATGGTGCCTGTCTACATGAATCAACCAGATTTCTGCTGTGAACCTCACACCAGGGCTTCTCTCATACCTCTCCCTGGCTCTCACAGAGCTCTGAACACAGACTGAAGGCACCTTAAAAACCTCAGGTTAGGCCCACTCAGCATTTCGCTTTCTTTGAGAGTAACACCACAATAACAGCAGGAAAAATGCTCCTCTCAGCTTGGCCAGGAACAGTCCCCAACACCAGTGGCACCATGCTAGGAGGTAGATGATCCCTCAATTCAATTTTGCATGGAAAAATTAAAGCAAGCAAAATTCCAAGTGGAGCGGTTTCCCTTATATATATATGTTTTGGTGTTTTATTTTTTTGTGTGCAATGATTTTATGAAATCTGTGCAAAATTGTGCCCTGATCCCTGGGGCAGCTGCTACTCACTTCCCTAAGTTGTGTGAAGGTGCTCCAGGGCTCAAATGCCTTTTAGTTCAACACCATCACAGCTCAGTGAGGGGTGGTCCCCCCCAAAGACCACCCAGCTCCTGAAGGGCTGAACTTGTAACAGTGCAGCAGTAAAACCCAAGGTGCCCCCAAAAGCCCTGGGTTCAGCTTAAAAATCACTGGCACAAGGGTAAGGGATGGTATCCCTGTGTGTCCCTGGTGCTTCCCTGAGGTCACTGGGGAGGATGAAGCTGTTTTGGTCTCTGCTCCATTAAACTGGGGAGTGACACTGTCTGACAGAACCTTCCCAACCACAGGGGATGCCCTTCACAGAAAGGAGACTTTCCCTCTGCATCCCCCCCGGATGCAGCTACCCCCCTGCCAAGACAGGCAAAACCACAGGATACCTGACTTTTTTTGGGTAAAAAACCCAAACCCTAAATACCCAACAGCAGCTCCACAAACCGAGGGCATCCTCCTCCTCCTGCCCTTCTACACGAGGTGCACCACAAAAACAGCACAGGCCGACCCCAGAGCCAGCCCCAGCATGAGGTAAAAGGTCATCACCACCCCTGCTGCCTCAGCCAGCTCTTTGGGCACGATTTTGGGGCCGTAGACCATGACCAGCGTGCCCAGGTAGCCATTGCTGAGCCCCAGCAGCGCCGTGAAGACCACGGGGTAGAAGTCCCGGTTGAACACCACAGTCTGGATGCGAGCCCGGGGCTGGTAGTTGCTGAGGATGAAGAGAGGGAGGAAGATGGTTCTGAGGAGCACGAGGGCAGGCAGCAGTTTGCTCTTAGGACCAGGCACCTGGATCCAGGCAGTGACCTGCCTCCCACACCAGTCAGCAAAGTTGTACAGGAGGAAACACGTGAGTGGCGTGAAGTACTTGGTGCTCCAAGGGCTTCCCGAGGATTTGCTGACAGACTCGATGTTGGAGGAGAGGGAAGGGAAGATGATGATGGAGATGAAGAAGACATAGAAGAGGCAGAAGCCCAGGAGGGCAGTCTTCTGCAGGATGGGGCGGAGTGGGGGGACGCCAATACTTCCTGTGAGGAAGGAGGAATTCACGGTGCCTCCCAGCTGTGCCTCATCCTCCACAGAGCTGTCGGGGGGCACTGTGACCAGAGAGGGGCTCTCCTTCTGGCTGCTCAGGTAGTACCTGGAGAAAGAGAGAGACAGGGAAGCGCGGGGAGGAATGCAACTGGGATTTGGAGAAAGAGCAGGAGAGAAGTGACCCTTGCAGACCCACCATCGCTCTGCACCCTCAGTGTTCACAGAGGGGACCCTACCTGGGGGCAGGCAGGCCACTCTGGGAGCTACGAGCACCAACCAGACCAGTGGGTCACACACACATGACGCACACACACACACTCCTGGCTGGCTGGCTCCAGATTAGGGCTCTCTGCTGACTCCACACATTTGGGAGCAGCAACAGCCCTGGGAGAACTTGGCAGAAACTCAGCACGCACCCGGTTTCAGCCTGCGGTTTCGGTGAAAGGGGAAGCGTGGCTGGCGGCGGTGACGGGGCAGGGACCAGCACAGCAAGCAGCCCGTGGATCCCCCAGCTATCCCCCATGGGATGCCCCTGGCAGGTTAGCACACACCTGGAGTACTCCAGCCTGGGCAGGAGCAGGTACACCACGATGCAGACGACGATGAAGATGTCGGCCGTGAGGAAATAGGCCAGGGCGCTGTCGGTGACGTTGGCTGCCACTGCCAGGTCTATCACAGAGGCCACGGCGCTGATGGTGCCACCCATGGCCTGGCCTGCATGTGGGAACAGAGCTGGGCACAGTGAGGGACAGAGAGAGCAAGAGGGGCAGCCCAGAAGCTCCTCTTCTGACACACACAGGTCTCCAGGTGACACAGCTCGGGTCCTGCCCCAAGCCCAGCTCAGGGTGCTGCTCCTCTCCATTTGCACACCTCAGGTGGGGCTGCAGCACAGCCCAGGTGCCATCCTGCATCCCCTTCCAAAACGCAGGGGTCAGGATGGGCCCCAGCCTGCAGGTGCCCAGTCCTGCAGAAAACGTCCAAACCTTTTCCAAAGCCTAAAACCTGGCTTTTCCACTGGTACACATACCAGCCTCTCTTCTGCACTCCCCCAGATGGGAACTCAAGCCACCAGAGGCATGAATGCTGTGCTTTCCTTCTCTGAGATAAACTCATTAATACACTCCTGTCTTGGCCCCAGGAAAAATCTCACCATCCTGATTTTCCCCCCCTTCTCCTCTTGGTTTGTCAACCATTCCACAGCACATTTATAATGTTATCAAAGCTCCAGGGAGCTCATCACTCACAGCTCCCAACCTGCCGCTCATCACTCATGGAAAAGCTGATCAGAAAGGAGCAGACAAGGCAAAGCTGCAGATCCCTCTGCTGGAAATGGCAGGGCAGGGAGATGTCATCTCCTCCCCTCCTTTCTCCCTGCACCCAGCAACTCGCCAGGGTCAGTTTATGGCTATTTACAGAAACCAAAGCTCACGTGACCAAGCGAGTTTCTCCTCCAGCAACTTCCCTTTATCATTAGGACAAAGTTAAGCTTCTAAAACAACCCCCACATGACAAAAAGCCCAGAGGCAGGGGAGAGAAAACCACGGAGGCGAGCAGGGAAAGTCCAAGAGCTCTATGCCAGTGGGATCACCCAACCTGAGATCAGAGCCTGCAGGTTCCTCATGGGGAAGCAGCTGCTCAGGCCAAAGATGCTGCTGGAGAAGACAGTGGAGGCACTGCTGACCACGGCCACGCAGCCCACAGTGAGGGCGAAGAAGCTCGTGGTCCAGGAGGAGGTGTCCACCTTCACCAGCACAGTGATCACCAGGAAAACAACCAGCATGACAAAGAGGGAGGACAGGATCCGGACACTGGCAGGAACCCTGGGGAGAAGGGGAAGCAGTTTGAGTTTCAAACCACAGCGTGAAGGCTTGACACGGGAGGACAGCTCCTGTGCAGGTAGAAGGGGTGAAGAAAACAAAGAGAGGTGGGAGGAGATGAAGAAGCATTGAGGCAAGGAGCTGGAATCTGGAGATTAGGCACGCAAACCCGTGCCTGCAAGCATGCAGGAGGTTGATGTGGGATAAGGAAGGGTACAAATGAAGATCTGAGATTTAAGCCAAGCTTGCAACAAGGTGCAGCTGGTCCACTTCTCTTCCCAGTTCAAGGGCTGGTAAGATCAGGGCAAGGTGTTGCTCCTATCTGCATGAGTTTGGCTTTTGTTGATGACAATAAAGGTATTTTTAAGAGGGAAGACTGTTTCCAAGCAATTAACCAAGGAATTCATTAGGAATTTATTTACTCAAGTGAACAGCAGGCATGTGTGGAGCAAGGTGCTTCTCCCACTTCATCTCAGCTGGCTGCAACTCAGGCAGGGGCAAGGAGGGGAATTCTGGCTCCACAAGGAGGCTGAGCTCAGGATGCCCCATGGGAAGAGCAGCCTGAGCCGGGAAGCTGGAAAGAAGACAGGAGCAAAGCCAGGGAGAAATATAGATCAGGAACTACTTCGGATCAGAGTAACACTTACTTGTTGACAAGCAAGAAGTTTCCAATCAGGCACAGCACTGAGGGCACGGTGGAAGCGATGGAGATGTAACTCTCAAAATAGTCCTGCCAGGAAAAAAAAAAAATACATCCCAAATCAAAGTAAAAAACACTGTAGGGGGGAACAACACATGAATTTCAGGTCTTGAATATGACACAACAGGGAGTTATGGTGTAGGCGTCCACCTTGTTGTAGTGCAGCCCATGTTGCAAATTGCTCAGGGCAATGGGAATTCTGGGATTTGCCCTCCCAAAGCCCTGGGCTATTTCAGGAAATCAGGGACATGAATTCAGAAGGAAAAGAAAACAAACAAGTGAAAGAAATAGCTGCCATGTTGCTGTGCACCATCAAAGTGTGTCTGCTCCCTCTCCTGCCCTTGAGGGGCTTAATCCCATTTTTATGCTGCAGGAATCTCAGCAAGCAGGTAGGATGATGCACACCCAGAGGACCTACATGTCCATCCCTGTCACAACAGGTTTCCATTTTCTGCACTTATCCAGCTACAGAGATGGGGTCTCATCATGTCCAACCAGGAGAAAGCACTTAGCAGGTTTTCTCTGCACAGTTCATTATTTTTTATAGCTTTGCATCACTTTTAATCAGTTTACAAGCACGTTCTCTTCTTCCCTATCAGGAGCTTCACTGGAAGCAACAGGAAATCTAATAATCACTCCTAGAGGGTCCAGACAGGCAGAGATTTAAATGCCTGTGCTTATGGCATCAGCTCAGCCAAGCAGGAGGCTCAAAGCTCTGTGGCCACATGATGAATCATAGGAGAAAAGACAAAGCAAAATGCACAGGCTGTGCTAAAACTCCAGCTTATTTACCCACCTACTTGAAACAAACCTCCAAACCATCCTGGGGGGATACTCAGTAGACTTACAACTTAATTTGCTTCTGGGGAGGAGAAATGACTTTGTAGTGCTTTGCACCAAGCAGAAGTGCAGTCAAAGTAACCCAGCAGAGATGCTGTGTTTTGAGCATCCTGGGGAAATATTCATTCATTCCCAGCAAACTGGCTCCCACCAGCAGTGAGAAGAGAATTGGGCAAGAACTTAAGAGCCCTTGCACCACGTGTTAAATGCAGCTGCAGAATGGTGGGTGGCAAATTTAATCCATGCCTGGACCAGTGGAAAATACCAGGTTCCATACTCCCCTGTCCTCCTTGTTAGGTTTTAATCCACCTCCAATGGCAACTCTTCTCCCTCCTTGGGTATTCACATGAAAGATACACTTTCATTTTTGGTACTGCAAGATACACCTAGTTCTCCTCCATTTCTGCTGAGCTCTTAAAATGAACCCCAAAGCACACCTGACATCTTCCTCCCACATCCAGGTCCCTCAGCCATGGAGCTGAGGCACATAATGGAAGTGCTTAACCCCGTATTAACTTCAGACACACTGCCACGATGCCTTGAAAAGCCCCAGACCAGGACATAGAAGCATCGTGGTGGCAAATCTGACACAAGATGCTTTTGCAAAGTAGTTTCTATTCTGCTCCAGCCCAGACTTGGCAGTTGAGCTCCTGCCAGCCTGGGAAAGGAATCCAGGCCCCTGATGGTGGCTGAAGGCACTGGCGTGTAACTAAGCATGGGGCATGAAATCAGCAGCAGTGAAAAGGCTGGAGTCAGGAGCAGCTTGCCAGTCAAAGGGGTATCCTTCCAGAGCCCAGCTCCCTGTGCAGGTAAACCCTCCTGCTGCAGCATCAGGGCACAAACTGGGCTGACTGGTTTGATGTTGATCACACTCGACTGCCACAGAACAGCCACACAGCTTTTCCCTGGAGAAAGGAAAAAACATTGCTCCACGGCCATGCAGGAAGAGGAGAAACACCTTTACAGCAAAGAAAAGGCTGATCCAGCCAGGAGCACAGCTGTGCAAGCTGTGCAAACACCTTCTTCAACACACTTTACTTAAACCCAGCTTTTTTTCAAGAGGATCAGCGTGATGTAGAGGCAGTGAGGAACATGTGGGATGCAGGGAATATGAGAGAACACCACACCAAGTGGTGACAAAGCATCTTTCACCCCTCTCTGAGTATCTTCACTAGCACAGACACAGATAATTTTGCTCTTCAGGCAGTGCAGGAGCTGGAGCACCACCAGTTTAATTCAGTTTCTTGCTTTACAGCAGCACACCTGTAGCATCCTGGCATAAGCACATCCCTTCCTCCCCATCAAAAAAAACAGCTGGCACTTAACAGCTATGAAAATTAAGAGCTGTGGGTGTATTGAAGTGAGAAATTTGAGGGGAAACATGGGCATCACACCTGGCCCTGTATTTATAGAAAAACACAAAGCGCCCAAACCACCTGAACAAGCTCTGCCACGAGGGGAAGATGTGATTCAGCCTCACCTCTCCAACACTTTTTCCAGCCACGAAGAAACCAACCCACAGTTTTGTCAGGGAGGCATGGGGAAATAATCCTGCTGTGGTGGGAGGAGCAGAGAAAGCAGCCTTTTTGGGACAGAAAGGGGCCATTAACCTGCCTCATCCATCACCCCATGACAACCTCCTCACTCCATATGCCACAAGCCAGAGGTTCATCACTGCAAGGAGATACTCATAGCACACCTGCCAGATCATGAAGGACACAAAAAAGACCTCCACAAAGACACCTTGCACTGGTAGAAATTGCCCTACGAAAGGTTAAGCCCTATTATTTTAGATTCACCTTAACACTTAGCAGTCCAAATATAGGTAAAAGGCAGAGCACACAATGATTTGAAGCATATTCCCTGCAGCTATCTGTAAATAAATACCAGATAAACCTTCCCCTCTGGTTTGCAGTAGGTGAGACCCTAGAAGATGTTCACTTACCTTCTGGGGAAGCGGAGGGGGGGGAAGCAAACAAACTAGGGAGGAAAACAGATTGTTTTTTTCTGCCTCAAAAGCAGCACTTACCCGCAGGTCTGAGGCCACCTGCCCCTCCGGGCCTGGCTCATCTGAGCAGTTCTGCAGCTTGTACCTCCAGTAGTGCTTGGCCGTGATGAAGAAATTCCAGGGCAGCAGGGACCCGATGCCCAGGAGGAAAAATATCACGTAGGCCCCATGCCAGCGGTCCCTTGGCTTCTGCCGGCTGTACCTGCTCCCCATGGGATCCTCCAGCAGGGGCTCCTGGTCCGGGGGAAGGCTGCTGGCTGCCGGGATCATCGTGCTGGCACGCTGGGAAAAACAACCACAAGGAAACTGTCACACTTACATATTGTTCCACAGTGCTACTCACAAGCTGTGGCTCCATCGCCCCACCTTGGCCTCAGCAAATCGTGGGATCACCAAGTGGTTTGGGTTGGAAGGGACCTTGAAGCCCATCTCGCTCATATGGGCAGGGACACCTCCCACTAACCCAGGTGACTCCAAGCACTGTCCAGCCTGGCCTGGGACACTTCCAGGGATAGCCACAGCTTCTCTGGGCAACCTGTGCCACGGCCTCAGCAGCCAAATATCGGAGGAGCGAGCCAGGGATGCAAAGGGACAGAGACTCAGCAGATTCCACCCGTATTTCCGTCCATAATTAATAATTAACCCGTCCCCTTAGATTTGCAAGGGTAAGAAATCTCGCTTAGCTCACGTCAGGCTCCAAAAAGATCCCGACAGCCGCCAAGCCAGCAGCATCCAAGTGCTCTGCAGAGCAAAGTGCAAACTCGCGGTGACACCGCCGGGCTGTCCGAAACGCCTCGGGAAGCACCGCGGCATCACCGGGGCCCGCCAGAGCGGCCCCCAAACCCAACGCGACGGCACCGGCCGTGTAAAATGACTCGCGGAGACACGCGGCATCAGGAACAGCAGGAAAACCACCTGTGGCCGCCGCAGCGCCCTGGCCGCAGGCACCGGGACCGGCCGGGCCGGGAGCCCCAGAGCCGACCCCGGCCCGGAGAGGCCGGGCGGAGCGCGGGGGAGGCGGAAATGCCGGAAACCGCGGATTTCGCAAACAAAACGGGGAATTTCGGAAGCGTCGCCTCTCTCCCTCCCTGCAGCCTTCCACGCGTCCCGCTCCGCCCGGCCCCACAGCACTTACGGGGACCCGGTCCGGTCCGGTCCAACCCAGCCCAGCTCAGCCCGGCCCAGTCGGATCCCGCCGCCACCTCCACGGCCTCAGGGCCCGCGGCCCTGCCCCTCCCCGCCTTTTATGGGCAGGCCACGCCCACCCGCACCACAACCACGCCTACTCAACCCATAGCCACGCCCCCGCACCGCTCACTACCATCCGCACAATAGCCACGCCCACCCACTATGCCCACGCCCATCCATCCCATAACCACGCCCTCACCTGGAGCCACGCCCCTGAATTGACCACGCCCCAGCAGGAAAAGGCGGGCGAAACAGATTGGCCACGCCCACGCTGTATTTGCCACGCCCCCTCCCCCAAATTCTGCCCCGCTCAGGTGAGACCCCATCTGTGTCCAGCCCTGGCATGCCCTGCACGGGAAGGGCGCGGAGAGAGTCCGGTGGAGGCCCCGGAGATGCTCCCAGGGCTGGAAATCCCCTGTATGGAGATAGGTGGGGAGAGCTGGTGTTGCCTGGAAAGGCTGAGCTGGAACAGAGACTAGACAGAGCTAAAGGGATAAAACAGGTATTTATTGAAAGGATACAGCTTGGGCAGTGCAAGAGCCCGGCCAGGGCTACACCCAAACCAAATCCAAGCTGGATCCCGGTCACGAGTTTTTACACTTTTGTAAGTTTTGGTTCATCTACATCTCGGGGTCAACTGTCCAAGCACAGCCCCAGGCTAGGAAAAGTCTCAGCCCCCTGGCTTGCTCCCTTTCCCTCGCCGTTGGTGATGGTTTTTGGGTACTGGTTGTCCTTGATTCTCAATCTAGAAAGGAAATGTTTGTCTAACTACCCCGTCAAGAGAACTTACTCACACCTGATATGAAGTTCTAGAGTTACACACTAAGCAGCAGAGATTCTGAAAAATGTAAAAGCTAAAGCCCAAGACATCACTGGGGATGCTCACCTGGATAAGAGGAGGCTCCAGGGAGAGCTCAGAGCCCCTGCCAGTGCCTAAAGGGGCTTCAGGAGATCTGGAGAGGGACTGGGGACAAGGGAGAGAGGGACAGGACACAGGGAATGGCTTCCCTCTGCCAGAGGGCAAGGATGGATGGGATACTGGGAATAAATTCTTCCCTGTGAGGGTGGGGAGGCCCTGACAGAGGTTGCCCAGAGATGCTGTGGTTGCCCCTGGATCCCTGGAAGTGTCCAAACCCAAGCTGGATGGGCCTTTGAGCACCCTTGCCTGCTGGAAGGTCTCCCTGCCCATGGCACAGGGAAGCAACAAGATAATCCTAAAGGTGATTCCTTCTAACCCAAATCATTCCATGATTCTATGAAAATCTATGTTAATCACAGCCTGGCTTACTGCATGGCAACAATAAAAGCTTTTGCCTGGGCTTGATTTTTGTCAGAAGTCATCAGAACACCAGCTCCTGAAGATGGGAGTGTGGGGAATGGGGAGCATCTTCTGCAGGACGGGATATGAGCTCCTCCTTTACTCCATGTGCTCCCTGCAATGCCCCATCAGCATGAATTCCTCTGTAAAGTCCTTGATTCCCTCCAAACTACACTTTGACACCACTCACCTTGAGGGCATGGTGTGACTGTGAAGGAAAACATCATTATCTCTATTTTTCCCTGTTTCTTTCCCCAGAGTTGTGTCTGGCTCCTCAGCAGCCACAGAGGGACGTGCACGTGTATCCAACCCTTCATCAAAGCAAAATACCAAAATATTCTCCTTTTTTAAATTTTTTTTTTCACAAGGTCCTGAAATGGTCACAACAACCCAGGACACATTCCAGTGTTTTTTCCTCTTTTGTGAACGAAATCAAGCAGCAGGAATGGAAAGGCTTGAGAGGAGCACGTGGGGTTTCACTGCAGAGGTTTTTCCTTGTGTCACTGCAGGGATTTGGTTGAATTCTAAGGGGAATTGGCAAACTGTGTGTTTCAAACAGGAGAGCAACAAGGTGGAATTGGGCACCGGCTGGTCGAAGTTATCCATAGGTGTGGGCCCTTGGAAAGGTGGTTTAGTGCAAAAAGTGCCCAGGGAAGGCAATGTGGGAGGTGGAGGTTAAAGGAATTGAGATGTAAAGAAAAGGACAAGTGGGAATGGCTTTAAGCTGACAAGAGGGCAAGTTTATACAGGATATCTGGAAGAAATTGTTCCCTGTGAGGATGGTGAGGCCCTGGCACAGGTTGCCCAGAGAAGCTGTGGTTGCCCCATCCCTGGAAGTGTCCAAGGCCAGGTTGGAGCAACCTGGTCTGATGGAAGGTGTCCCAGTCCATGGCAGGGGGGTGGAACAAGGCTGTCCATAACACCCCTTCCAAACCAAACCAAACCAAACCATTCTAGGACTCTTTGGAAAGGTTACCTATTCTGAGAAGGCATCTGCCTCAGCATCCCATCTGGAGCTGCCAAGGCTGGGCCCATTGGTGTGGCTGAGTTATGAACACCGTGGTGGCAGGGCAGCAATTTCCTCCCCATTTCCCCCAGTGGCTGCAGGATTCCCCACTCCTGCCCAGAGCACGGACAGTGTTGCCACGTCCTGGTGAGCTGGACGAGGTGAGTGGCCCGGGCAGGGACAGTGGGCTCCTCGAACCTCCTTGCAAACCCTTCTGGCTTCCTTTCTTTGCTGGGAATGAAGCAGGGGAGCAGCACTAATCCCCAGGCAGGAGAGTAACAGAAGTGGGATGCCTCACTTGCAGCTGCAGCTCCGTGCTCCATTCCCCCTCCTAAATTATCCCCCCCAGTCCTGGTCTTTGCTGGAAGGGGCATTGCTTTCTGTAGGATATTCCTTGGGGAAGGGATTGAACTGCTTAAGAGGGTGGCTTAGCCCACGAGCCACAGCTGTAGCCGTCATCTGCCACCTTGGAAGCACCAGTGTGAGCCCAAAACAAACCATCAATCAATCTCCTGCAAATGTCAAACACAGGAGGAACTGGTGAGTGACAAACAGGAGAGAAGAGAGCAGCTTGTTCTGGTTTTTTGTTGTTGGTTTTTTTTTATTAGACTAGGAAATATAATTTATTGCATAAAAATTAATTTGTTACAATAGGAATGCTAAACTTTATTTACAGTCCTTTAGTTTACAGAATAAACAAATGCAGGTTTAGAGGATGCCACCAGGCCCATCCCCTGGACATATAAATATGGAAACAACATTTTGGAGCAAGAGATGGACGCTGCCAGCACGACAGAGGCCACAGGGCTGCCTTTGCCAAAATGCCTGGCTGGAGAAACCCCTGGGTGTGGAGGGAGGCGTGGAAGCTCCTGGGAGCTGGAGCCAAACCCTGCATTCCCCCTGCCCTGCTCCTGCTGCAGGTTCCCTGGTCAGAAAAATGGGGAGAATCTCCCCAAACATGCACTTCAGCCAAGCCAGCTGCCTGCCCAAAGGAAGGGGAGGATGAACAAGAGAGGGATGGGGATGGAGAGAGGCACCTGTGGGCAGGATGGAGGGATGGATGGATAGACAGACAGACCATAAACCAGAGAATGGGAGTGAGAGAGATTCTGAGGAAACCTGAGAGAGCATCTCATCCCTCAGAGAACACCCTGGAACTGAGCAAGATTGATCCATCTGGATTGATCCATCGAGTCTTTATTGCTCTCCAAATTTGCTTATTTTTCCTTAGCTCAGAGGGTCTCAGGAATGGTCAAATGCAACCCAAAGGATGGATAAACCCCTTCACATGTGACACAAGACCTCACCCAGCAGCAGTTTTCCCATCCAGCAGAAGGGGAAAAAGATCCCTTCTCTCCCACAGCCTTGAAAACCCAGCAAGAAGTGAACCCCAGGGACCCCGAGACACAGCAGGGAGCAGCTCAGTGCTTTCCATCAGTGCCTCAGGAGCTGCCCAGAGGAATTCTACCACGTCCCAGCAATACTGAAAGCTCCTCCCAAGCTGCCCTGTGAAGGTGATGCTCTCCAGGCTCCCGGAGTGTGCTCCAGCACTTTGTGGGATTCCACAACAACAATCCAGGACCCTGCAGCCCAGAGCAGGACATGCTCCTAATAATTCCACTCATGGAGAACCCACAGCCTGGCTGTGTGACCTAGTCTAATCCTGAGCTTACCACCCCCTCCCTATTTTTTTATTATTTTTTTTTTTAAACAGACAAATTTCTAAGATACAGCACTCGTTGAGTAACTATTTCTACCTGCAGGCAACCTAAATTTTTTACCTTCATCAAGACACCATTATCTGTGTGAGGAACCTCGTTCCTGCCTACCACTTGATTACTTTTCATTCACCCCGCAGCTTATCCATTGTTATAGAAAGCCTATTCCAGGGAAAAACAGGAGCTGCAGTGGAGGATGGGAACCTGAGCGCTTCTCACAGTGCTGTCCCTCATGTGGAAATGCTCAGCCTGGATTGCAGCTTGGGAATACCAGAGCATCCCTCCCTGAATCCATGCTGAAATACTGCATCAAAATCCAGGCAGGAGTGCACAGACCTAAAGTGGAGGTGGTTTGAAGTGGCCACTCTGCCAGCCTCTGCTCTCCCTCGATCCCTCCACACCCGCTCATCACCTCCCTCTGACCCCCAAGCCCAGGTTTGGGGTGCTCACTGCAAAATCCTGCTGGGTTTACAACATCCCCCCCACCCTTTAGCCTCAAGTCCAAAGGTCGGCGCAGGACTGAAATCTTTGGTTTCTACTGAAGTTACAGAAATGAAGGCGTAGTCATCCTAAAAAGCTCCCCCAAACCATGCCAGGGAAGAATTCATTAAAAACACCCATATCTGGATGTACTCTCCCCACTCTGCACCCTAAATAAAGGGCAGCATCCCTCGTCCCTCCTTGCAGGCAGAGCGGGACCAGTCATTCCCACTGCCAGGGAAAAGAGAGTTTGCAAGGACAAAAGCCTTGGGAAAGGTCTGAGCTGGCCCTGAACAAGAGGGGTGGAGAGGCACTTCACCCTCTGGACTCCCTGGGGGTCCCAGGACATGTAAACACGTTTTGCTCAACTTGGATCACACGCTTTTCCCTACAGGAGTGTGTCCACAGAAATCTCTCTCTGCCACCCTGACCACGGCGACACTCTTGCTTTCACACACAGAAAAAAAAAGAGATTTATAAATCTGTCTTTTTTTCTTTTTTTTTTTTCCTTTTGTTTTTCTTATAAAGGACACATCCAAAGATCTGGATAATAAATTATTTGCGTTTCCTAAGAAACTTTTTTTTTTCCTTTTTTTCTTTCCTATTTGCCTCGTTACGCTGCCTGAAGCCTTTGACAGAAGTTAAGCCTGGATTGCATTCGTCTCTTCAACACAGAAATGCTATTAAAGGAGGAGGAAGGGAACCCAAAAAGAAGAAGGAAAAGGAAAGCCCCCATCCTGACTTGAGAAAGCCCTAATTCCTCCCCGTGCCATGAGGAGGAATGCTGTGTAACACTTGGATTGCTTGTAAACGCTGAGGATGGGTCTCTAAGGCTGACAGTGATGCGGGAGAAGCACCGGCCTCGGCCCCTCCCTGCTCAGGACGGATGTGCCTCCCCCTGCCATCGGGGGAGGACTCCTCCTCACCCCCTGCTTCATCCTCCCAGCCCCCCAGCCGTGGGGAGCACCATCAGCAGTCCCCCTCCGTGGCCATGACCACCAGCATCTCGCTCTTGCCCATCTCCTCTAAGGCACTGGCCAGGGTGTTGAGATCGCCGTCGTCCTGGTGCTCGGCTTCCCACAAGTCCAGGAGCACCCCGGTGGGGCTGGCTTTGGTGGCAAAGTAGTTCAGATACCTGAAAGGGAGAAGCAGAAGAGGGTTGGGCTGCTGTGGTGCCCTTTGGAGATGGCAGGAGGGAGGATGCTGGAGCAGCAAACTTGTCTGGAACACGAACTTCGATGGGAATGCTGTAATGCAAATGCCAAAGCCCGAGAGAGAGAGAGAGAGAGAGAGAGAGACCATCTGCAATTTTTAGAGCTGGTATCCATGCAAAAGCAATGTAAGCCTTGCTTTGCTGAAATTACCCTTTCTCCCTTTGGTCCTGGGACAAATCCAGGTGGGAATGGCATAGCCATTGTCCCAGATAAATAAGGGCCATTCAAAGTGACAGGAGATGCAGGACTGTGGCACAAATGGATGGCAGAATTGTTTGAGTTGGAAGGGACCTTCACAGTTATCTAGTTCCCCTGCCATGGGCAGGGACACATTCCATTATCCCAGGGTGCTCTAGGCCCCATCCGACCTGGATTTAACACTTCCAGGGATGGGGCAGCCACAGCTTCTCTGGATAACCTGTGCCAGGGCCTCACCACCCCCAGGAGAAGAATTTCTTCTCAATATCTCACCTAAACCTCTCCTCTTTTAGCTTAAAATCATATCCAAGGATAGAGATGGATATAACTATGCAGAGCTATATCCCCATTTACGGATGGACCTACACTGGATGTCTACAGCTCAAAGGGAGCACGGAGTGAAGCCTCCTCCCTGCTGGGGGCACAGGAAGGGAAAGCAAAGCCTGGGGAGACCCACCGGTCCATGGAAAGCTTCTGGGCAAGAAGTCTCCAGTCGTTGCCCCTGGAGTTGGGAGCATCCAGGCTGTTGCAAATCTTCTGCCGGATGGAGAGGGGGATTTTGAAGGCGTAGGGTCCCACCTGGGTGGTGGTGGTGGTGGTGGCACCGCTGTGGTGGGAGCGGAGGGTGTCGGAGGAGCTGCCGTGCTGGAAAAGGAATGACAGGGTGAGACGTCACTGAAATGTCCCAGCGTGCTGTCCTCCCCACCTCCTCCCTGCTCACCTCTCCCAGTGTGATGTGGAGCTGGAAGATCTGCCCTTCCCCTTCCACCTGCCGGACGCAGATCTTGCAGGTGAGCTCGGTGGAGGCCTGGCTGTACCTCTCCAGCGTGAAGGTGCAGTGCAGCGCTCGCTGGCTGCCACTCCAGATGTGGTAGAAGGGGATTTCCTGTGGGCCACCAAAGCACGGGCTCAGCAAAGGCTCCAGCAGCTCCCGTGGAGATCCCCGTGAGGGATGAGATGGGACAGCAGGGCCTCACAGAGAGCATCCCACCAAAAAGACCAGAAAACCCTTCCTCCTCCCTTTGGGAGACAGGCCCAAGGCACCCACAGCCCTGTGGTGCCTGGCTGGAGCTGGTGCTCCCAGGCTAGAAGCCCAGCTGTGCCCACATGAGCTCCTCACCTGGTACTTGGCCAGCAGTTTGCTCCTCCACAGCGCATGGGGGATGTCGTGGATGGAGAGGCGCAGGTTGTGGTAGCTGTCCTTGAAGGGCAGGGGCTTGGGCTCCTCCAGCAGGTACCCTCCCAGTGTCCTCTCCAGCTCCAGCACCTCCTGGGAGCAGCAGGACAGGTAGGGTGAGACCCAGGAGAAGGGCAGGGGCTGCTCCTCTGCCCACCTCCACGCCCAAAGCCAGGATGGAGCAGGGAGAGGAGTTGCCAAGAAGAGCCAGCAGCAGCCTCAAGCCCATGGAGAACAGCTTTTGCCACCCCAACAGAACTTGCCAGCTCATCTCATCTTTCCCAGCCCCACGTAAAACTTGAATTTCCTAATGTGAGCATCCATAAATGCCTCGGTACTCCTTGGAGAACCCAAAGCTCCCACACAAGGGTCAGGGACTCCCTTGAAGGGTACCACTCTATCTGCTTTTAACACCATTCCTTCGTCACACCAACAGCTTTTAGGAGAAAAAGACAAGCCAAGAGCCAGAGCCCTGCCTACACCCCCACCTAGGGGGGCCACGTCAATCCCAACAGGATCCACTGCACAAGTCACAGGGAATCAAACAGCCATAGCACTAGTGGTCTGGGTAGCCAAAGCGTCTGAATTCCGGCTTCCCATGATGCACTGAATGTTATCTGCACCACAAAACTCTTCCATGGCATGGAGAGACATGGGTCCATGCAGGAATAACAGGATCTATGCAAAACCCGCCCATCAGCAGCCAAACCTCTTGTGGAATGCCTGCAGGAGGGGTCCCCAGCAGAGGAGCTATGCAACACCTTCCCTGTTTCCTTCGCAGAGGACGAGGAAGGACAGGCAGAGCAGTAAACACCTCATTATTTCACTGTGGTCACTTTGCAGGCAGTTGCATCAGGTTGTCTGCTCCCCAGGGCCAGGCCATCCTGAGAGGCACCAGGCAGCATTCTGCTGTCAGCACAAACAGCTTTGCAAAGGGGATATTTACCTTCAGAGCATCTGGCGTGTCCTCCAAGCAGTAGACCTTGAGGCTATACTCCAGGGAGGTGCAGACAGTGGGGGCAAAGATGGCCAGCTGAAGCCTCTTGATGGCTGACCTGGAGTAGGACTCCCCCACAAAGACGTAGGTGCCAAGCTGGTCCAGCAGGACGTGGCAGGACTTGGCTTCCAGCTGGCAGTAGCAGGGAGTGTTGAGGGTCTCTTCATCCAGAGTCACAACTTCCTAAAGAGACATCACATCGAGACTGAGGGCCAGCCCTTCATCCAAGGGGTCTCTGCTGGCTGCAGGGCCTGCGGTCCCCCTCCCCCTCACCTCCCAGTTTCCCTGGTGGGACTGTGTTTTCAGCTGGTAGATCCAATCCGAGGAGCTGACGTCGGCACAGTGGGGAATGGTCAGGACGACGGGGCGGCACAGGAGCAGCCCCGTGGGTCCGCAGGTCACCGCCGGGCTCAGCACGGTCTGTGTGCCCTCCGAGGGCAGCCTGGGGAGGGACAGGGCACAGAGGTTGGACAGGGAACTCCGTGGTGGCCAGCGAGGAGCGGGTGGCCGGCGGGGTGACTTACAGGGCGGTCTCAGCTTTGTTGAGCACCAGGTACATCTCGTAGAACTTCCCCTGGGGGATGGCCCCGTGGGGCACCAGCAGGCTGACCCCTAGAATGGCACACACACGCATCAGTCACGGGAAGAGGGGGGGATGAGGGAGAAACCACCCTCCACCCCAGCCAGAGAGCACAAGGAGAGTGGGGAGCCAGGGCAGCACAGAGAGGAACCCCTCCAGATCACAGAAACGGAATGCTTTGGGTTGGAAGGGACCTTAAAGATCATCCAGTTCCAGCCCTCCTGCCTTGGGCAGGGACACCTTCCATTACCCCAGGCTGCTCCAAGCCTTGTCCATCTTGACCTTTAACCTTGGGGGAATGGGGCAGCCACAGCTTCTCTGGGACGTCCCACGGCTGCACCGCTTGCAAGGATGAGCCAGGCCAATGCTTTTTCTTCACTGGGAAGGAAAATCCTAATCTTTGGGTTTTTTTGCAAGGTGCCAGCCCTGGATTGATGGCAGGGAAAGACCAAGGCGAGGCTGAGGAGGCTGTAACCTCCAGCCTGAGAGGCATGGCTTTCTGCCTCCCTTCCCTGAGCCAGGTTTGGGATAGCAAAGGGTTGCTCACGCAACTCCTTGACGGTTCAGCAGCCGCACAATCCCAACCTGGGGCTTACCTGTGCCTGGCACGGTGAGCCTTCCCCCCAGGTAGCCAAAAGTGCCGCTGGCGTTGTAGCCATGCTCCCGGGGCAGGCTGAGGAGGTGCTGGGAGCCCAGACCTTTGCTCCTCACGTTGGCAAAGTGGCCGTCCCTGGCGGTGTCCCCTGGGTAGGTGCCGGTGGCGGGGACACCCCCCAGCAGGTCGTTGCCATCGTGCAGCCCCGGTGAGGAGGAGGAGGCGGTGGAGGAGTTGTACACCTTGATCTTGAGGCTGGGCAGGGGGTCCAGCAGGGGCGAGTTGGTCATGGGGATCTTGTCGGAGGAGTCCTGCAGGGCGTACATGGGGCTACGGTACACACCCGCGCTGGCCGTCAGGTCTGGCTGCATCGATGGGTGCAGCAGCTGAGGGTTGTCTGCAGGACCAGAAAACACAGCCGGGATGAAGACAGCACTGGGAACAAAGTACTGCCGGAGTGGAAGATATCCCAGAATGATTTGGGTTGGATGGGGCCTTCAAAACCATCTCATTCCAAAGCCCTGCCATGGGGAACCTTCCAGCAGACCAGGCTGTCCTGACTCCCACCATCAACACCTGATCACTTCCACGGAGCCTTCAAAAATCAGTATATTCCCTCGGGAAAATGGGACTGGGAGCCCAGTGAGGATCCACCCTCTCCTTTGGTGACTTTCTTTCTGCCTGACCTAAAGCTGGGGAGGACCTCCATGGTTCTTACCATGCCGGGATGTCTTGAAGTTGACGGGGTGGAACCCTCCGGTCAGAGCGGCCGAGGAGTCCGTGATGTCTGTGTCGAAATCCCGGCGTCTCCTCCGGTACACCACCACCCCCACGGCCATGAGGATCACGATGAAGACAAAAATGGCCACCACCAGCCCGGCGTACAGGGCCACATCGCCCGTGGCCTCCAGCACTGAGAGGGATTAAAGGCACAGAGGTGAGAAAAGGGGCAGCAGAAAAGCATGTCAAGACCCACCATCGCTCCCCAGTCCCACCACTAACTCGGGCATGGGTGGAGAGACGTGCCCTGGGCCTGCTGGAAAGGCTGGCAAGAGGATGGAAGGTGTTTTCAAGGAGCAGGAAGTCAAGAGCAATGCCAGAGAATGAGATGGAGGTGAAGCCCTCAGACCTTCAGAGGACACCCGGCCACAGCTCGTGCAAACTTCACCTGAGCACCAAGGGTCCCAGAAACTTTAGGTCTGTGCAGCTCAGGTTCATCAACCCTCACATTCTAACAGAAGCAACTCTGAGGAGCCCACTGGAGTTTTGGAGTGGGCTTTAGTTGTTCCATCTTCCCACCCTGTCCTTGCCCAGCTGCCAGGGGACCCCTACCATGGATTCAACAGAACAAAACCACAGGAACGAACAAAAAAAAAAGAATGGCCATGAAATGAGCACTTACGGTGGCTTTTGGGCTCGTTTAGAATTCTTTTATCTGTTAGGAAAAACAAAGTTAGAAAAGAAAAAGGTGAAGGTGATGATGGGGATGAGATGAAACAGAAAGTGGGAGGTAAGCCAGCCTGGGGAGGGCGGGGGGGGGGGTGGGGGCATGGTGTGGGAGATCAGCATCGTTCCCTGGGGCATTCCAAAAACCAGGTAGAAGCATGGTGACAAGGACATCCCCGCGCCCAGGCCCAGCGAAGGGGACACTGGTGTCACACAGCAGCAGGTGGCAGCATTGGCTGCCTTCAGCATACCCACTCACAGGTAGCAGCACCACTACTTTATTTTTTTTCTTTAACAAACCACCTCCAGAACTCCCAGCAGTGACACAGGGAAGGTGTTTTCACGGTGTGGCTGAGCAACCCCTCCTGTTGCCCTGGCTACCCACAACCAGCTTTATTCCAGCAGAGACCCCAAACCTACAGGGAGGTGGGGGACAGGGGCACATTTAGATCCCCCAAAATTCCCAATATCTCTTCCTCCAGGCAAGAAATAACTCTGGAAGGGGCGAATCTGCTTGAAAACACCTTTTCAAAGGCACGACTTAAAACACGGGCGGCAGCGGCTGCTCTAGCAGCTCGGAGGCGCAGCCAACAAAACGCGGCCAAAACTCCGGGGCGTCACGGCCAGTGGCATCTCCCGTGGCACGTCCCCATGCCCGTGGCCACCCTCCCGGGTACTCACTGTGCAGGCAGAGGCCGTCGGTGCAGTTTTTGGAGTCCAGCAGCACGCCGCTGCAGTCCTTGCCGCCGTTGCGGGGCGCGGGGGCCGCGCACTCGCGGCTGCGCCAGTGGGTGCACTCGGTGCTGCACGCCGACCACTTGCTCCACTCCGTCCACGCGCCGTCCACTGCGGGCACCGGACACGGCAGCGTCAGGAAAACCTTCCCACTGTGGGGAGTGTTGTCCCAGCACTCCTTAAAGACCAGCTTGTTCCAACCCCCTGCCATGGAAGGGACACCTTCCACTAGACCAAGCTCTATCCAACCTGTCCTTGGATGCTCCCAGGGATGGGGCAGCCACAGCTTCTCTGGGCAACCTCTGTGCCAGGGCCTCCCTGCCCTCACAGGGGAGAATTTCTTCCCAATATCCCATCTAATCCTGCCCTCTGTCTTGTGTGAAGCCGTTCTCCGCTGTGCTGCCACTCCAGGCCCTTGTAAATAATCTCTTTCCGTGTTTCTTGCATGTTCCCTTGAGGTACTGGAAGGCTGAAATTAGGTCACCTCAGAGCCTTCTCTTGTCCAGGCTGAACAATCCCCTCAATCCCAATCACCGTGTGGGGATGGCAGTTTCTGAACGCTCCTTACCCGGGCAGAGGGTGGTACAGGTGATTTTCTGGAAGGGCTGCCCGTCACAGAAGGAGCCGCCGTTCAGCGGCGCGGGGTTGGTGCAGGTCCGGGTGCGCTTCTGCCAGCCCCGGCCACAGCGGTTATTGCACGGAGACCACTCGGACCAGGTGGACCAGCCACCATTCACTGCAGAGGAGATGAGCACAGTTAGCTCTGGAGCCCAATCCATCAGCTAAGCCTCGAGTTCTTACGCTTTCTGTGACCCCCTGCTACAGCTCAGCCCCATGAACAGCAAACCACAAAACTCCCTCTTGTGTCACCACCCCATGCCCGAGATGCTCAGGACCGCTTTGGTCCTTTTTCCACTTGGCAAATACTTTTTGGGTCAGGAGATCTTTGACTTCATAGCAAAGTTCAGCCAAATACAGCTTTCTAACTGCTTTGACAGAGCAATCCATCTGGATCCAACCTCCATCCACCCTCCTACTCGGGCGAGGATGCTCGGAAACCTTCCCACCCCTACACCTCAAACCTCTTCATAGTGCCTGTGGAAGCAATTAGAGGCTCCTGTTCTGCAGATATTGGTTATCACCTAATGTAATGCACTAATTCACCCCCAGGAAGTGCCCCTGTTCCCCCTTGGCTTGGGGGACATGGCCAGCACCAAAGGTCCCTTCCCTACGGAGGTACCGTAGACGATGACAGCGGCCGTGGTGCTCCGGCGCTTGGCCACGATGTTCTTGGCCATGCAGGTGTAATTAGCAGTGTCCAGCAGCCGGGCCTGCTTGATGATGAGGTTGTGGTCGATGGTGATCAGGAAGTTGGTGTCCTGGGTGGGGTCGATGACGTCCTCGTTCCTCAGCCACTCCACCTGGCACGAAAGGAAGGGATGGGGATTAAGCCATCACCAAGACCAAAGGTGTCCTCATACCTTTAACCACCGAGTGGACAACCTCGCTTCTGGAGGTTGGATTTATTTCTCCTGGAAAACTGGGCCAAGCCAGGCCTGACTGGGGCATGTAACTGGTGTTTTGGCCAAGGATGAGACACTGTGGCTCCCTCCAACACACAGCTCCCAGCAGCTGATGGAACTGTGGGCAAGGAAACCTCCACTGCCATGGTAGGAAAACCCATCCATACTGATTTTCCCAGCCCTCAGCTCCCACTGTTGACTGCTCCCATCCAGACAACTCACTGGGTGCCTCCTTGTCAGATCTTCCCTCTGAGGCACCCCAGGAAGCGTGGGAGAAGTGCACTGAGTGGGTGCTGCCCAAAACAAACCATTCTGCTGAACGAGAGCTGACAGGAAATCATCTGGGATGGGATGGGATGGGATGGGATGGGATGGGATGGGATGGGATGGGATGGGATGGGATGGGATGGGATGGGATGGGATACCCCACTGTGCATTCCTTCAGGAGCCACTCACCTCAGCCTGTGGGACCCCCTCGGGTGGGCGACACTGCAGCAGCACCTCGTGCTCCAGCGGGACCTCCTTGCCCAGTGGCTCCTGATCAAAGTTCTTCCGTAGGTCTGGGAAGGGGAGGAAAAGCCAGGGGTAACCAGCCTGCAGCAGGAACAGGGCAGCCTCCAAGGCTTCGGTGAGCACCTCAGCACCAAGCACCCTCAAGTCAGGAAGTCTCTCTGGCATAGATAGCCACGGCAAAATGTGCCCTGGGAGGAAGGAGCTGAAGAACCACGTTTTCCAGGATGGATTTGGGGCAGCACATGGTGCTCAAGGATGATACATTTCCTCCTTCATGTGCTTGCAAGCTTATACCAAATTCTGTCTTTTCCTTCTGGGGCTAACCTCAGCTTATCTGCTGTTTCTCCATCCCTCCCAGCAGAACCCCTCGGGATGTGGAGGACACAGCAGTGCCTGCTCCGGTGCCTGGGAAGGAGCAGGAGCATCACTAGGTGGTGCTGCAATCCTCTGCTACAGCTGCCAGACCGCTCTGTGTGTCTCCTGAACCCTCTGCTCCAAAAACACCATGGAAGTGTCCAAGGCCAGGCTCGAGGGCGTTTGAAGCAAGCTGGTCTAGAGGAGGGTGTCACTCCCCATGGCATGGGGTTGGAATGAGGTGAGTTTTAAGGTCCCTTCCAACCCAAAACATTCTGTGATTCTATGTGATTCTCTGATTTTCCCTGTTCAGACTAAACCCCTCAGCAGCACAGCTGAACCATCAGCCCTCTCTGTTTTGGATAACATGTTGGATTATTAGCAAAATCCATTTGTGATGGGGAAAGCCTGGCTGTCTTCCTGTAGCTCTGCTAAGTGAGCAAATCCAGGCGGGACTAGCTCACCTTTAATGAGGCTGACACCCCCGAAACAGCAGCTCAGGGCAGTGACATGTGGCACTCAGAGGACGCAGAGCGTGCAAGGTGCCACCCGTTGGATAATTATTAAGGATAATAAAACCCCGGGAGGTGCCACCATCCCGGCAGGCAGAAACAAAGCTACAGCTGGGGTGGGGAGAGAAAACTGGGGTAATCCAGCAAGGATGGGTCATCCCAAAGTGCTCGGGCAGCAGAGGCTTTGGAGATGGGAGCGGCACTTACAGGCGATGCGGACATAGGCACGGCGGCTCTTGGTGGTGCCCGCCGAGCTCCAGGCCACGCACTGGCACCAGTAATCCTCCAGGCCAAAGAGCTCCTCCACCTGCTGCCGGGACACCTCGATCTGCACCTCCCGCACCAGCAGCCCTGCACGGGGACAGAGGCACGGTGTCAGATGGCTGGGAGCAGCCGGGAGCAGGGAAACTGAGGCAGCACCCAAGAGGGGCGGTGGCATGGGCAAAGCTGGAGGACAGGGGGTTGGCACCTCGAAAATCACTGTTCCCCCTGAAGGATGTTTTGGGGATGAAGCCAGGGCAGTGGATCACGTGGAAGTGCCTCTTTTCCCCCACCCAGTCCAGCAGAGCAGGACCAGAATCTCCTCAACGTTTCTCAAGGCGTCACCCTCCTCCTCCACCAGCTCTCTCCCACATTGCCAACATCCCTGTCCAGACCCCTTCCCACCCACCAGGGTTTGAAGGATGTTTGTTGTGGGGAGAAACGACTCCTGTCTGTGCCACTTGAATACAAATATAACAAGGCAAATAAAACCTTAAAGAAATCAGCCTGGCCATGGCAGGGGGGCAGTGACAAAGGTGACACCGCCACAACAGGGACACGGTCCCCTGGACTGCAGGATGCTGAAGCATCAGTGACCATCACCAAGGGCAGGAGGGACTCAGGCCTTACTTTTCCTTATTTTAAGCAATACCTGCCCATTTTTTTTCTGTTTCTATTTTAAAAAGGCCTCAATTTCACAGAGATCGAGAGCCGCACGGTCCCCAGCTGTAATTTTGTTACAGCTCACTCCCAGTGCTGTGAGGAGCAATTACTGTCTCCCTGCCACCTTCCTGCAGAAGAGCTGACAAGGAAATACAATTTATTTTGTCACTATTCAGGGGATAAAAAAAAAAATAAAACCACAAGAAAACCCCAAAAGCAAAGGCATTTGGGCCAACCACTTTTGGGAAACTTAGGGATTTTAAAAGGACCCAGGATGGAGATATGGCTCCAATCCATCTTGTCTATCTGGGGAGCTCTGGTGGGATGAGCACCCTGGAAAAGGTGGGAATCATCCTGCAAATGCCCTACCTCTGCCCTCACTGAAAGCAGTGATTACCCAAAACTGAAAACCAAGCTCATGGCACACAGGAGTGACTTCCTAAGGGCTTGCAGGCACCCAGACAGAGCTCCTGTTCTCCTCACCCAGCTGAATTATCCTCTCTGACTTGGCCTATTTTTCCTTTCTTCCGCATGAAATGTTTTGGATCAGACGCAGTCAGAGCATTACTGAGCCAGGCTCATTCAAGACACGTCATCTTAAAAGTTCATACTTTTTTTCCCCCTCTTCTTCTTAAAGGTCCCTTTTTCCAAGCTTTTAACCAAGGACACTTAAAAACCAACCATGTTAACCCGTGCCTTTGTGCCCGGCTCTCCCTCGTGCCCTTTCCAGCAGCTTTCCTGAACAACGCTGGGCGCTGCAAATGCAGATTTTTTAGCACGTTAAACCACTTTGGCTGCAGTTTTCCTTAGGGAGGCTGCCAGGCAGAGATGCCCACACCAGCAGGTTTTACATGCATGGCATCACCTGCAGGCGCTGTGGGTTTGCTCCCTGATAGCAGCAATGCCATCTTTGGAGCCTGGATGAAGGAGGTGTGTGCTGTTTCCTTCCCAAACTGCCTGCACACAGCAGACTGCAGTCTGAGAGGGAGATGCTGGGCCAAAGCAAAGGAGTTCCCACAGCAACAGGTTGGCCAGATGGATGCCCCATGACTGAGAGTGTTCCAGGCCAGGCTGGACAGGGTTTGCAACAACCTGGGCTAGTGGAGGGTGTCCTTGCCCATGGCAGGGGGTTGGACTAGATCATCTTTAAGGTCCCTTCCAGGCCAAACCATCCTACAGGTCTATGAAATAGAGTGTTTCTTTCCACATTGCACATCACTAAGGCATGAGACCCCCCCCTCCTACAGGATGCTCGTGAAATGAGTCCGAACAGCAATTAGATAAATTAACAAGGGGAGGATTCCACCCAGGGCTGGACCACAGTACTCAGATGTTGCCACCAGAGCTGGGAGTCCCTGACTGTGAAAGGTGGAAAGCTGGGAGGGTGACAGGGCATCTCCACTGCTCCCTCTTTGTCCTGGTTCCATGATCTTCCCCTAAGCATCCTCCACTGCCGCACGCAGGGCACACAGACCTTTGGCTCAACCCAGTGTGGCCAGATGTTATAAATAAATTTAAAACCCCTTGGCAAAGGCTGCTCGGTCACTGACCAGCACTGACTCTGCCCTACAGTGATGAGGGTTTCAAATCTGGTCTCTGCAAGAGCTGGGAGGTGGAGATGCACCCTGAAAGAGAGAAAACAGAGTGTGCCCTGCTCCTGTCAGCCTCCAGAGAAGCAAAGGGACAGCCTGCCTGGGCATCTCTGACTATTTTTCCTCTAGAGGGAAAACACCCCATGAATGACTAAAGCATCTTGAGGAGGAAAGGCTCAAAAAGCTGCAGAGGAAAGGAAGGATGTTCCCTTTACAGGGATGCACACGAGCACAGACCAGCTCACGGCTACTACAGGGTGGAGAGCAAGCAATACCAGGGAAGGGCAAGGCAGTGGGGAAAATCACAGGGACAAAAGAAGATTCTGTCCAAATATTGATGGCTCTTCCAGGCTGGTGAAGTCTCTCCTCTAAGCCCAGCCTGCCTTCCAAGACCAACACCAGTGCAGTTCAAAAGGCTGCCTTGATTTAAAGCCCTCCACATGCACAGGGATTTGCAGCGGGCACATCCTACAGGGGAAAACGTGACTGTTCTCCGCCACTCCTGATCAGCCACAGGTACCAAAACTGCTGCAGAAAAGATGAAAGCTGAGCTGAAGCATCCCAATCTTAGCAAATCTTCTTGATTACACGATATATCCAACCCCACATCTTGTTCTCATGCCAGGATGTTTCAAGGCATGGACCAAGCAGCTGTGCAGAGCCCTATCCCATGGAGTAAGACCCCTCTCCCTAAAATGCCTAAGCTACCTTCTCATCCCACTCTAGGCAGCCAGAAGCTGACTTATCCTCTGAGGCAGAAAAGAGCTCATTTGCCATCAACAGGCATTTCAAATCCTACCTGCAATTGCTCTCATTACCCATTAAACACTTAATCCCTCTGCGAACCTGCATAAGCTGCCAGCCTTTGCCACCCCTCCTGGCAATGACTCCTACATGTTGATTAGGCATTTTGTAGGAGAGCAGTCCCTCTTTTTTATCGGATTTAAACACGCTGCCTTCAAAATCCCTTTTAAGAGCCCCAAGTCCTGCATGAACGTAAGTGCTAAATCAGGCAGGGTGACTTCCCCAAGCTTCTGGGGGGTGGGGTGTGAGGGCCACAGCACCATCATGGTGTGTAAGAGCCCAAAGGAGGGATGCAGGAATGTGGGACTCCAGACTGGCACTTTAAAATGCTGTTTATTGTATCCAAATGATGCAGCAATTCAGGGGTCCTGGGTGACAAGAGCCCAGCCCACAGCCTTTTCAGCCACAGCCGTGCTTCAATCTGAAGCCAGCTCTAGTTCTGGTTACAATGCATTATATACTTTTCTTTGCTGAACATCCTAACACATAACAACCAATCAATACTTTTACTGTTACCTATAGCCTATCATAACTACTAACATTACCACATTCATGTTACTGTTTCCCAATCACTAAAAGTCAGTATGTCACAGTTTAAAGCTAGAAGTTGTTTTTCAGTTTCCTTGCAGTGGAAAACTTTGAGACCTTTCTTTGTACTTGCAACATGGCATTTTTATTTGCTTGTAAAAACTTTTTGCTTGGTAAAAAACATCTTTTGTTTGAGGTAGATTTATCCTTTGCTCTGAGCTATAAGCCTCTTCCAACTCACATACTAACACACCTTTGGCCTTCTTAGTTACCCAGCAAGACTGGCTCAGCAATTCTTTTCTTCCATATCAAAACTTACTATCATTTCTATTCCTTCTTCAGATTCCACATTCAAAGATCTTTCTGCTATACACACACATCTGTGAGACCTTCCCGTAGAAATCCTTATCCTTCCCAATAACAGTGGGTCTGGGAAGTCTGCCTGGAGGAGAACCACTGGCAGCATGGATGTGGCAAGAGGGAAAAGGAGCGAGAGAGGGAAGGCAGAGGGATGGCTCGGCTCACCGGTGACCTCGTCCAGGCTCTCCTTGGTGACGTGGTCGTTCTGGTTGACCCACTCGCCGTTGCACTTGAAGTAGATCTGCGTGGCGGGGTTGGCGCGGCACACGAGCTCCACGGGCTTGTTCTTGACGATGTAGGCGTCCTGCGGCTCCAGCAGGAAGTGCGGGAGCGTCTCGGCCGGCGCCGACGGGAAGGAGTCGGGCAGCACCTCGCTGTACTCCAGCCCTGCCAGGACACCCGGAGGGTCAGGAGCTGCCCCACGTCCCCGTGCCCCTGCTCCTTCCCTGCCCTGCACGCAGCAACGGCCGAGGATGCGTGGAAAAGCAAAAAGAGGGTCCCCAAAAACCGGCAGAGCGCACGCACGCAGTCACGAGGTTGGAAGTGACCTTCAAGATCATCAAGTCCAACCCATGCCCTAACACCTCACTGAGTGCCACATCCGGTCTTTTTTTAAACACGTCCACCACCGCTCCCTGGGCAGATCATTCCAGTATTTTATCGCTCTTTCCGTAAAAAACCTTTTCCTGGTATCCAGCCTGTATTTCCCTTGCTGCAGCTTAAGACTGTGTCCTCTCGTTCTGGCAGTTGCTGCCTGGAGACCCTGCAAAGCCCTGTGAGCTGCAGAGCTGTGGGATCCATCCTGTACTGCCTGGCTACCGCACCCTGTCCATACCCCGAGCCCAAAGCCTGGGTGATCTCACCCAGGGGAAAAGCAAGACAAACACAGGTCCAGGGATAGTGATGGGGACGCAGAGAGGCTCCAAAGGGGGCTGGTGTCCCCCACCCCAAGCCTCCTCCTCACGGCCCTGAGGAATGCATGGACATGTTCCAAGAAAAATGATGGCAGGGCTTGTGCTGGGAATGCTGAACATAACCCCGGCACAAATCTCAGACATCCACACCTTCACTGGAGCTGCATTTGGGATCTCACACCCTGCCAACACCTGGATTTCAGCATCACCCAAGAGGTGAGCTGTTGGTCACTTCCAGCCCAGCCACCACCAGAGAACATCACCCAAAGGTGCCACCAGGATTCACACTATCCCAGAAAACGGTGGTCTGTGCCCTGGGGAGCTCCATATTCCTGCTTGTTTGCTTTCAAAAGCCATCTAAATGCAAAAACAGCTGGAGGTCACGTCTGCTCAGGCCAGGCCAAGAAAAATCTTGGAAAGGGGTGAGCAGCTCAGTGCTCACACAGGAATGTTATCCCTTGAGAGATGGATCCTCAGGGTGGCTCATTCCCAACAGCAGCTTGGGAAGATGCTCTGACTGAAGCTGAACATCATCTGCAGAAGACTTGTTTCCAGCCCATTAAGATCAACCCCAAATATCACAGGAGTAATAAAATCCCCACACAGGTGCACAGGGATGCTGCTGCTTAACCTGTTGTTCCTGGGAATCTCACTAGCAGTCAGGTCACATCTCCAGGCTTTTCTTTACACTCAAAGGAGTTATGAGCTTTGCTTCCTCCTCTCTTCCCCCAGCCAGAGCTGTGATTCTCAACTCCAGGCACTGCAGCGTGCACGAAAACAGTAAATATCCCCAGCCCTGTGATAACATCTCCACAGCTGGCAGGGAAAAGAAAGGAGCCCACTCCCTTCATCACCCTTGGCAAAGAGTGGTGCTGCATGGGGAGAATCAGAATCCTAAGCTGTAAGGAGGAGGAGGAGGAGGAGGAAGAGAAAAAAAAAATTATAATCAGATGCATCAAGAAAACAAGATGACCAAGCTTCCTCCTGAGCAAAAATCAGTGAGGGGAAAAAAAAAAAAAAAAACAAAACAAAAACGGACGAGGTCAGTCGTTTAAAATCCATTTAGGAAAATTGACTTTCCATTTCCATTTAACACAGCACTAAGGGAGAGCGGTAGGACATTTGTCATAATCCATTAACTGCTCTTTTGGAAACAATGAATTAAACTCCGGGCTAATTTCTCCCTTTCTCTCTCTCTGGCTGGCTCTTCCCCACCTCTCAGCTGCTGGTTATTTCCTCCCCCATCTCATTTGCAGACCTGTAATTTTCCCAGGCCCGGTGGCAGGCAGGGAGACAGGGAATGCCATGGTGTGGGACCCCCACCCTGAACGGTCCCATGCTGCTCCCAAGCCACTGCTCCTCCTCCCCTCAGCCTTTTACCTGTCACAGCAGCAAACATCCCCTTTTCTTCCCCCACCCTTTTTTTAATTTGCTACTCAATTTTTCATCACTGGGTTGTTGTTCTGTTGGTTGTGTGTTGGGCTGTTTTTTCGTTTTGTTTTGTTCCACGCCGTGGCTCTAAATTCCCTGGCAAAGGGGGCAGGCAGGAGATAATCGAACTGGCAACAGAGGCAGCCAACAAAACTTCACTCACAGGCTTGTGGGCAAACCTCCCTGATATGATGCTCCCTGCATCCCTGTGGCAAAGTCAGACCTGAGCCTGGCAGCTGGGAATTGGCAGGGATGTCCTAAAGAGCCAGTGTTGGGAAGGATCTTCCCCATGGAGGGGACACCCCGAAGTGCACGCGGCCCTGATCCAAAACCACAGAGCAGAAGGAGAGATCCTTCTCCAACAGCCAACACCAAGGATCTGTTTTCTCCCACCTCATCACCACTTTGGGGTGATGCTAAACAAGACTTTAGGTCATCCAAGAGGATCTGGGAGCTGGGAGGGGATGAGTCACGGCCGGATGGGGAGGAAAATGCTGGATTTGTGACTCACCGGGATCATCTGCAGCACTGCAGTGGGAACCACCTTGGGCCCCCAGCACAGTCCTGGTGGCACCAAAAAAATCCCATCCAGACCCTGCTCCAAGAGGGGGTCTACCCAAATAAATGCTGGGTCCTCGAGATTCTTCTCCGCGTGGGCACAGTGACTTTGGGGACAAGGGTAGGGAGTAGGATGGTGTCACCAGACAGACCTGACACCTGCTTTTGGTGGCTACAAAAACCTTGAACCCAGAACACCTGAACCTTTAAAGCAAGGAGCATGTTGGGAAAGTTATTAAAATCCTGCAAACTCACAATAGCTGTGAGATTTTTTGTTTCTAGCCAGGAAAGATCTGGGGCCAAAAAAGCAGCTCTAACGGTAGACAGGGGAAAAGGATGATGGGTTTTTCATGGCAGCCTCACAACTGGGGCCATGCCATGGAGCCCTAACCCCACAGATTCCCCAGACTCACAGAGGAGAGCAAATCAAGGGTGGGGGAAGAGTGATTTTTTTTCCATTCAGAAATTAGCTGGGAAAAAAACATTTGCAGCTGGGCAGGGCGTTTTCCTCCAGCATGAAACGGTGGCTGCTATTTAAACACACTGGGGAAGAATTAAGGCATAGGAACAACGGGGACTTGGGATGAGAAAAGGGAGGAGAACCATGCTGGGCACATTTATCATAAGCCATCAAGCCAGCCTTTCATCCCCATTCCTGACGCCCGGCCACCCGCCGCATGGGAAACCTCTCGTTCTGCCGACGCTCATGGAGGGCCCCCCAAAAATCCCCACCCAGTCAGTGGGGGGAGAAACACGGCTGCTTTTGCAGGAAAAACTGCTGCTGCTGTGTGCCCCGACTGCCCAGCAACAACTGCAAAATCCGCCCCTAGGAAAAGGCACTTTCCCACTGGTGCCATCACCTCCAGAGGCCACAGCGGCTCTGGTCCCACCCCAGGTGACAACCGGCCCGGTGACCACAGGAGCAGCAGGCACGGGAGATGTTTTTGCATGGGAAAGCAGGAAAGGAGCCCTGCACAGCCGGGATTTCCAGTCCTGCAATCACACCAGCAATAAAACTCCCAGCAGTGACAAACTAATAAATATTTGAGAGCGCGCTCCGCTGCCTGTAATCATCTCCCTGGCAGACGTCTGCAGGGGGTTCCCATCTGCCGGCTTCCCTCCTTCCTGCTGGAGGTGGGTGCCTGCTTCCCAGATCTCTTCTGGGTTTGTTTTTTTTTTTTTTTTCTTTGAAGAGTCCCAGGCTGTCGCCATCCCACAGTCTCGCACTCCTTGGGGCACGGTGTTACGGGGTGTCTGGAGCTCTTTGAGGGCAGCTCCCAGCTTGACCCACGGGACCAAATCCTGAAGCCTTGGGGATAGCCTTGGGTAGTATGAGCTATGGGAGGAAAAGGGAGGAGGGGAACAGGCACTACTTTTCCTCTCCCCATCCCTCATCACACATTTTAATCTGCTGGGGCTGAGCTGGATTATCTGCAGCATCTGTTCCCTGGGGGGTGATTTGCAGATGTTTGCCGCCAGCGTTTGCAACTTGTCAAGATCCGTGACCCCAAACCCACCCCAACCCACAAAGGGAGCAGCACCGGAGCCGGGATCCAGCCTTTACCCCCCCATCACCCCAAACACGCACCAGGGATGGCGAGCCCGGGTGACAACTCCCCACGAAGCAATGGCCAAGCAAACCTCCCCAGGAAAGCGTTAAAATCCTCTCTCCTGCAATTGTTATCCCTCCAAATATTTGGAAGATTACAGGAGCATTAGTGGCTGCCCATCACCCACGGCCACCACCATCCTTCCTCCCCGGTACCAGGCAGGCAGGGATGCAATGTAAGGATGCAGGGATTAGGCTGGGATGCCTGGGTTTCTCCAGCTAAATCTCGGTGGATGCTTTAACCCCTTCTGTCTCCACCTCCCCATGTCCCTGCCTGCCTCAGGGCAGGCGCTGGCTCCTCGGAAGGCTTGGCAGGGAATAGTTAAACCTGCCAGGTGGGTTAAAATCCTCCTGTAGAAATGAAAAAATATATGACAGCTTATCTCCAGCACTACAGGAGGAGTCATCTGCCTTCCCAATCCCCCTTCCCAATCCCTCAGCAGGGATGGGAATGGCTCTGGCTCCAAAGACAGAGATGGAGGAGATGCTCCAGCCCGGCCTGGCTCCAGGAGGTGTCTGAAAGGCTGGAGCAGAGCTGTCCCCCTGCCCCAAGTCCCCCCACCCGAAATCCCCCCTCCTACTGCCTCCAGGGAAAATGTATGAACAGGCTCATTTAGAGATTAGTGCTGTTGCCATTTCAACTCCAGCAAATTTTGATGCTGGAGTCATGATGTGGCTCCCTGCCATTCCAGAATCCCTGCCTGACTGAGGGCATCCCTGCTGCCAGCCCTGCAGGGACACAAAGGCATCCCACCACGTTCCAGTCTGCTCAGGGAAAACTGGCATCACCAGTCCAGGCCTGTCCTACTCCTATGGGCTCCTCATCACAGACTGCCTTTAGGACAACTCTGTGTCCAGTGGTAACACGTACCCAAACTTTCCCTCCTAAAAGCACCCTGAGCGTCGTTTCTCCTCCAAACATCATCCTCTCTTCCCCAAACACCCCCTTGTCACCCTTGCCCTGCCAAGTTCAGCCTCCCACACACCCCAACACGAAGCCCCATCTCTGAGGAGGTGACACCAGCAGGTGCACCTTCAAAGACAAATCCTCCATGAGGTGGAGCAGTGCCACACCAAGCCACAGCCCCGCTGCCCCTTCTCCAGGACTACATCCCACTGGAGACACAGCAGGGACAAAGGAGGACAGCCCAAGATACAGGGAGTAGCTCAGCGTGGGTTTGAGAGAATTTGAAGGCACTTGCACCCAAGCCTCTCCCTGTTGCCTCCTCTCACAGAGCCCACAAAATCCCATGCCTTGAAAGCCTGGGATTGTTCAGACACAGGCTGGGAAGTGCTGATGAATGTGAGATGCAGGGAATGTAAGAGGTCCCCAGGGTTGCAGCTGGCTGATGTAACCCCCGGCCTCATTAACTCAGTGTGGCTCATTAACCTCTCCCTCCCGGGATGGGACATCCCCAGGCTGCCAGCAGAAGCCACAGAAGTGAGCGTGGAACCTTCAGGGCTAGAGGATAACTAGTGGTACGCAGCACCCGAGTTAATTTGGGTTCAAAGTGAAAGGGGGAATTTGTGGAAGCAGTTCTTCCTGGTGAGGGTGGTGAGACCCTGGAATAGGTTTGTCTGGAGAAGCTGTGGTTGCCCAATCCCTGGAAGTGTCAGGCCAGGCTGGGTGGATCTTGGAGCATCCCAATCTGGTGGAAGGTGTCCCTGCCCAAAGTGGGGGTTGGAAGTCCACATTCTCTAAAGGTCCCTTCCAAGCCAAATCATTCCATGAGTCTACCTCACCTCCAGTGTGGAGCAAGGTTGGATTTTGAGCTCAAAAGCCCACTGGGGGATGCCATGCTCGTGGGGTGACCACCCTCGTGCCCCCAAGCTTGGTGATTCAGCAGGGGCTGGACCACAGAAACTCAGCACCCAGAGTGCTGCTGTGTCCAGGGGTGTGCAGAAGGTGGTGTTCTACCTCTCTGGTCCTCCCAAAAACAGGAGCCCATCCCCTCCTGCTCCCACCAGCCAGGAAAGCACCTGGAATCCACATCTCTCCATTCTCACCACTCTCTATATTAATAACTAAATCTGGAAAGAACCACTTAACCTTTCCCCCAAGCACCTCAGCCTGACAACCTGGCTCCTTTTCCTCCTCTGCCTGCCCTCTCCCAGCAGCTTCACAGTCCCTTCCTGCCAAACCTGGCATCATCCAGCCCCGAGCCAGCCCTATCCCTCCATCCCACGGCCTCCAGCTCCTCCCAGAGCCCACCCAGCCCGAGAGGGACGGACAGACAGACAGACAGACAGGCATTTCCCAGCGGGTCAGGAGTCCCTCCTGTCCCTCCCGCCCTGCGATGGGCAAACTTCATAATTAGGGAGCATTCCTCCCCAGCGTGGGTAATGAGGGGGTGCACCCAGCCAGCCCTAATTACACCCTTGGAAAAAAAAAAAAAAAATAAGCAGATTCCTCCTCTCCCAGCTAAAGGAAGAGCCTGCAGCTGGCCTCCCTTGCTGAGTACCTTTATTAAACCAGGACTGGATGGGGACAAGGAAAGGAATAAAGAAAGCAAAGTCTGTGCTGAGGAAAGGGTGGGAAGGAGGAGCTGGGGTGCCCCACAGATGTTTCTGCATGCAATGGCCTTACTGATCAAAACCCACCTCAGTTGTATAAATAAATATAAAAACAAATGGACTTTTTAGCTAAATCCTTAGGTCAGGTTTTTTGCAAAGCAGCCTGAGAAGTAAACTAAGGCAGGGTGCCCTTGCATAGGGCATCCAGGAACAGCATCCCTGCACATCCTTGGGTTTCTCCACAGAATCCCTGCACACCCTCACCACAGCATCTCTGTGCCCCTGCCAGCCTCGGCTAAGAGAGTCCAACCCAAATTCCAACCATCCCCAATCCCCAGAGGAGAAACATCCAGGCTCTGGCAGCACCTCCCATCCTGGGAGCTGGAAAAAGAGAGATTTATCTCGTTGATTATGCATTACACTGGAGTATTTATGGAGCCACTACTCTTTTGTTTATCTTTATGATTATGATAATCAAAGGCGAAGCCTCCTGAGAAGTGTAAACAGCCGAGATCCCTTATGGTACAAATCTCTTCATTTTTCATTATATGGATTTACAACACGACACAGGCAGATCGGAGTAAATTGTTCCTTATTTCTGGTTTTAGCGGAGCCATGAGCTGCGCGGGTCCCCGCAAACACTCACAGAAAAGAGAGCGAATTAAAATAAAAAAAAGAAAGAAAAAAGAAAAAGGAGGAGGAATTATGTAGCAAATCCCTGTTACACTCTATTGTGCTGGCTTCTTTTGTGCTGTTTTATACATTCCCTTCAGGGAAGCAGTTTTGTTGGAAAACTATCTCCAAATTTCATCTAGCGCTGGTTCTTGTTACGGGCACAGACACTTCCCATTGTGCTATTTTAATTCCATTGTCACGGTCCTCTTGTCGAGTTTGTTCTGTTTACTGAGCTACAACGTTGCTTTTAATGGATATAATAATTATATGAACTTTTTATTTATTTGCTTTGGCCCATGAAAGAAAAGTGCCAGCAGCAGAGAAGGCGGCAACGCGCTGTTTATTCACATGTACGGCGTGTGCCGGGCTCCTGTTGTGAAAAGAATAATCATTTCAACAAGAAAAGAGAGAAGGGAGAAGAAAACGAGGAACAAACAGGGACTTGTTGCCCTGGTTAATGCCAGAAAGTCAAAAGAATTATTAATTATCCTTCAAACTGCAGCAAACCAACTGGAAGCTGCGAGCTCTCCTTGGAAAATGCAGAGAAGGGAAGAAAAAAAAATAAAAAGGGTCTCCTGAGCACTGCAGTTTGGAAAATGCTAACTCTGGGAGAAAGAAAGTCGACGGTTTTGCAGACAGAGAGCGATTTCCCCTTCACCCAAATTACATACATATTTCAAAATGTAAATTCCCCAGCGTTCCCCTTGAGAGTGCAACTTTCAGGCGGCTGTTTTGCAATGGGTGGGTTTTCTTTTTTTCCCTGAACGTGCAAATCTGGAGGCGACCGCCTTGGCTTCGGGTACAAAAAGCGACTTTAAAGCAGCAGCAGCAAGCAGGGCTGTGAAGCATCACCACTGTGAACCACACACTGCCCCTTGGGAAGAGAGAGGGACGCTCTGCATCCCAGCTGGGAGCATCCCTCCCTGGGCACGCACATCCCACAGGACCACGGGCCGGAGCGGAGCAGTTTTCACCCTCTGAGCACCCCAGCGCCAAACATCGAGGTGGGGACAACCCAGCCAGGCCATCACAAGGCTTGGCAGTCATGGGTGGTGGCACTTCTGTCCCAAAATCCAGAGAAGGTGACCCTAAGGAAGCTGAGGCACCGGCACAAGCTCAGTAAGGTGAAGCAAAAAGTTTAGGGAGCTGGCTGTAAAGGGAACAGCAGCACAAAAGGAAGGCTAAGTTGGGGGGGGTCGTGTTTGGTTTTGGGGGGTGGTTTTTTTCCCCCATCCTTTTTGTCCTTCTCTCACCCCCTCTCTCCTCCTGGGAAGCCAAAGCTGGCTGGAAGGACGCTCGCCGCCGCCTCCAGGCAGCCTCTCCACAGGCCCCTCGCCAGCTGCTGCCCTACTTTTCCCAACGCATTTCCCACTCTTCTCCCACAGCTCCCTCCATGCAGGCGTGGGCTGGGAGTGGCAGCGCCCCGGAACCCGCAGCACCCGCGGGCCCTGCTCCCTGTGCTGGGCTCCTGCCAGGATCACCCCCTCCAACACCACCTTGGTCCAGGATCACCCCCTCCAACACCACCTAGGTCCAGGATCACCCCCTCCAACACCACCTCCCTCCAGGATCACCCCCTCCAACACCACCTCCCACCAGGATCACCCCCTCCAACACCACCTAGGTCCAGGATCACCCCCTCCAACACCACCTCTGTCCAGGATCACCTCCATCCAGGATCATCTCCCTCCAGGATCAATTCCATCCAATATCACCTCCATCCAACATTACCTCCCTCCACCATCACCTCCCTCCAGGATCACCTTCATCCAAGATCAACTCCATCTATTATCACCTCCCTCCATTATCACCTCCACCCAGGATCACCTCCCTCCAGGATCACCTCCCAGCCCCAGCACAGGCCAGCTCAGCAGAGAGAGCTGCGCTGCCAGCAACGCTGCCCTGATCTGAAATAATTTCAATCAATGTGTTATTGTTATTTAATCATTATAAAACAAGAGAAAATCTTCACGTGCCTCAAATTCCCCATTAATTCAGCTGGGGGAGGGACATATCACAGGAGAGGCTGATTAAGGTCCCTTTACTAAACAGTCTTTAAAGTTGCCCTTAATCTTTCAGATTTGTTGCTACGATTAAAAAAACAAACAAACAAACAAAAAAAACACAACACAACCACCTGACAACAACAACAACAACAAAATAACCACCACAAATGGAGGCTGGAAATATTTTACTTTTCGTTGTCCTTTCTCTGCCCTTTTCTTCCCTTCTCATTTTACTGCAGGGGCAAACAGAAGGAAAAAATGGGGGGAGGGAGAGAAACAGGGATAGAAAAAGACTTATGGAAATAAATAAAAAAAAATAATCCCTGTTGATGCTGAATGTCAAATATTAAGATTTTCAGTTATATCCTTATTAAAGAATAAGCCCCCAAACTATCAGTGAGACCAGCTTAGATGACAAAGCTTCCCATCCCCTTTTCTGTGTTAGGATTTGATCCCTGAAGCCAGGAGCAGGTGGGATGGAGGGCAGCTACCTGGTACCTCAAGCCCTTTGTGATACAGAGAGAGGTGTCCAGCTGGTGCCAAAAGGATTTTAGCAACTACCTTGATTAGTTTTATTCCTTTCCCTCTAAACCCCGCAGCCAGCTGGGCTCCCAGCACCTCACACCTGCTTTAACAAAGAGCAAAAAAAGCTGTGGTTTGATAAACCCATGAGGTTCTGGGGTTTTTCTGGGGGGTGCCTGTTTTCAATGCCTGCCCTTGCTGGCCTCAGCCTGGCATCCAGAGCAGGAGCAGGAAGACAGAAGGAAACCCCAACAAAAAAAACCAACAAAGCCTTTTCCCTTCAGGCTCCCATTTCCATGGAGGTGGAGAGCCTTCAGGAGCTTCCTACCGTTGTCTGGCACCCTCCTCCCCTCTCTGCCTTTTCAATACTTTCAATACCACAGGACCCCATGTCACCATAGGTTTCTTCCTTCCCCACCGTTGGGAATTTCCACCTTTTCTTCTCTGGACAGAGCCTGTGTTCCCACACCACCGAGCTTCTCTTTCCTCCCTTTGTCCTCTGGCACACACATTCCTGCCCCCGTGCACCAAACTAAACTCCCAAACTCCCACAAGCATCCTTTTTGTCTCAGCGTGGTGCTAGAGGTACCCAAGCTGGAAACGCCCCAATTTTGGGGGTCTGTGCCACCCTGTGTAGGTGGGACTCCACCTGGAAGCATCCCCACTGATGCTGTGACCTGTGTCCAACGCACCAAGTCAACGCTTCCTCCCACACCTTCCTCTCCCTCTCCTGGTGCTACAAGAGCCCAAGGTATTGATGACAATTGACCTTACAAATACACAGTACTGACAAGCGAAATGAAGCTTGGCACGTTGAATTCGGAGATGCTTCGGTGACAAACACACTGAGCATCTCCAAAAGCGGAGCAGGACATCCCAGGCACAGCAGTGGAATGCTGCAGGGCTCAGAGGCACCTCCGAGGGATGTGCAGCCAGAGAGAGGGACCAGGGGTGATGCAGAAAGCTCTCAAGGGAGCAGGGGCAAAGGATCACCCACACTGAACGACATGGAAAAAGCAGGGGGAAAAAAAAAGGTGCCCCCCAGCCTCCTACTTTCCTCTGCACTTCCATCAGCGATTTGCACTAATTGCCTTAGCCAGGGCCCTGCCGTGGGTTCATCAGAGTCATTAAGTGACCCCTGCTCTGGGATGCAGCTTGGCTCCAACAAACACCTCCCTGGAGCCCCATCAGTGAACGGCCTCTGTCCTGCCCTATTCCTGAGCCCCCCAGGGATGGATCCCGAGGATTCCTGCTTGGACTGGCTGCTGGGGATTGGGTTGGATTCAAACAAAAGGTGTGCAAGCCCCAAAACCTCCCCGCTCGAGACATTTCCTGAACGCAGGAAAAAAAAGGTGTTGCCACATCCCAAGTCCTGGGAAGGGAGGGAAGAGCCAGCTGTCACTGACCAGGGGACACTGGGCTCTATGGCTGAGCCCCATGCCTGGATCTGCTTCCTGGCATTCCCAAAGCACCCATGGATAGCTCTGCTTAGCCCCAGGAAGCCCTCGAAGCCCCGTGCTGCAGCTCCCAAATTAACCCTGTCCCTGCTCAGGGAGATGTCTTGTATTCAGCCAAGCTGGGAGAGCTGGAGGTGTTCAGCCTGGAGAAGGCTCCAGGGAGACCCAGAGCCCCTTCCAGGGCCTGAAGGGGCTCCAAGAGAGCTGGAGAGGGACTTTGGAGAAGGGCACGGAGTGCCAGGACACTACCAGAGGGCAGGGTTGGGTGGGATATTGGGAAGGAATTCTTCCCTATGAGAGTAGGGGAGCCTCTGGCACAGGGTGCCCAAAGAAGTTGCGGCTGCCCCATCCCTGGAAGTGTCCCAGGCCAGGTTGGACGGGGCTTGGAGCATTCTGGGATAGTGGCAGGAGGGTTGGAAAATCACTTGAAGGTCCCTTCCAATCCAAACCATTCCATGCTTCCATGACGTCCACCAACACACAACACATCCCATCCCCTAGAAGCCCAGCTAAAAATGGGAAAAAAACCCCCACGAACTCTCCTTTGAAACCCAAACACCTCCATCCCAAGGAGATGAGACCCCAGACCCCACAGCAGGGGTCCCTCTCACACACTTGACATCCAGGCTGGGAGGTGTAAGGAAACATCCATGCTTCCAGGAAAATGCACTACAGCCCCCCTCCTGCCAGCCCACAGGGACCCATTACACTAACAGTGTGTCCATTCAGCCTGATATATAAATTACTAATGTAAATTAATGGATAATTGAAGCCCTTTAGTCCTAAATATTTAAATTATTTAACAGGCAATTAAGAGCAAAGGAGAAAGAAAAAAGAGGGAAAGGGGCCTTAACCCCAACAGGCAGAAAGAAACATAAATGAAGTGTGAGGAGAGCAGAAAGAGCTGAACATACACATTTTAAAGTGAAGCTGCCAGGTTCATTTTGTTTGAGCCACACTGGTGTTAACAGTGGATGCCCCCAGATCCAGGGGGACAGGGAGAGGACCATCCATCAGACAAGGCCATGGAGCAGGACAGATTCTGATCCACATCTGTTCTAGAGAGAAAAACTCCATGGCATTGTTTGTAACGCCTCTTGGATATAGTGATTACCTACAGATCTTCCTGGCATGCCAAAGCAATACTTTTACATAAGATTTTTCACCCTCCCTACCCCTAAGCTGACAGTATTCCCTTTTGTAATACCATTCCTGACTCCTTTTTTAACCTGATTCACGTACAAACACATTTATTTCAAGCGTTTTCACTTCCTTTTTTTCTTTTTCAGGTGGTCTGCACCGCTGTGTCACTCTCTGCATCCCGCCCCCCTCCCTCTCCTAACATCCACAGCGAGGCAAAATGCTTACAATCCCTCACAAAGGCAATCCAGCAGGATGCTGGATACGATCAGGGCAGTGAGCTTCCCACCCTCAGGTATTCCGGAGAGCCCTCCTAACAAAACAGCGACAGCAAGGAACAGGTCTGGGCTGAGAAACGCGGTGTTTCCTCCTCCAGCCTCCATCCCAAACTGGCCTGGGATATTCCCAGAGCTTCCCTGAGAGCTGGAAGAGGCCGTAAGGAAAAATGGTCCGTGGGGAGAAGACGTCATGTGGGAAAAACCAGGATTTGAACAAAAGCAGCGCGTGAGTCTGTGTGAGTCTGTGCGTGCCCGGGGACGACACCGAGGGCGAGGGGGGAATCGAGACAATAGTGAATAGACTCCAGATTATATCCTGAACTCGCAGCCCCATGGGAACAGGGTTATAAAAACCCCTTTTATTTTGTTTGTAGTCCAAAACAAACAAGTACATAAAAAGCTAAATGCGGAGAAGCCAGACAGGAAGTGAGCAACATCTGGGAAACATCTGGCCCCGGCTGTGCCGCAAGCCCGGCACAGCTCCGGGTACCTGCTCCCGCAGTTCCCAACCAGGGGAGGCCCCCAGAACCTCTGCTCCAAAAGGGGAAAACGTGCTGGGGGAAAGGATGCCTCGAGCAGCACAGGACTGCCTGGCACAGGAACCTCTGAGAAGGGCTCTGAGCATTTAGGATGCCCTAAACAGGGCAAGACCGATCCAGGGCTCTCAATATTCCTCTGAGCATCACAGGACACTCCCAAAAAGGGCTCTGAGCATCTCAGGACACCCCCTGAGCATTGCAGAACATCTCCTGAATAGAACTTTGAGCTAAAAGGGTGCCCTGAGCAGTGCAGGATACCCTGGTCCAGGGCTCTGAGCACCACAGGCTGGCCCTGAGAAAGGTTCTGAGCAATAAAGGACACCCTGAGAATTTCAGGACTCTCTGGTCCAGGGCTCTGAGCACTGCAGGAGGAAGGCAGGCTGGCCAAGCTGGCACCAGGGCACTCTTTCCCAGCCCTAAGAGATGCCCCACATCCTCCTCCACAGGAGACACGAGGTGCTGCCGAGCAGCCAGAGGGGCTGGAGGTATTTTCTTCCTTCTGGGTCTCATCTCCTGCTCTTACTCCTGCAAAAGCCCTATGTAAGAGCCTCCCAGCACTGCCCCATGCACGGACCTGGGGAGGTTGCAGGGCCTGATGCTTGGAAAGGTTCCAGGGAGGAGAGCTGGCTTGGCAGGATCCCTGCCCAGCTCTGCTCACCGGGGAATTCCCCCATGGCTGCGAGCCCGAGCTGCCAGCCCACATCCACCCACCTCCAGCCAACGTGGGGGCAAGAAAAGGGGGTTCCAGGAGACCCCACAGAGCTCTTAGATAGCAAGGGAAGGTGTAATGAAAAGAGCAGGGATGCTCAGGAGAGGTCTGGATCACAGCAGGAAACGCTCCTACCTCCCCCACCCCCTGCCCTGTGCAACTCCAGCTGCATTTCCAGCCAGGAAACGTGAACGGCCACACTCAGAACACCTGGAGCTGACCCTTCACTGCTACACCAAACCCCTGGCAAGCCAGCTGGGATCTCCCCAGCTCACCAGATAACCCCAAAGCAGCCTCAGCTCTCCCCAAAACGTCTCCTCGGCATTTCCTCTGCCATTTGCTCTGGCAGAGACCAGGATTAGAACTTGGGGTATTCCAGTGGGGAGGATTAGAGCTGGTCCAAGGCAGGCCCACGCTGGAGAGGGAGCAGCAGCTGGCTGCACAACATCTGGCATTGCTGCTCATTTCTTCCCCATTGTCTATTCCCTCACAAGGGCCACCAAGGACATTGCTCATGGCCCAGGTGTCCCACAAGGACAGGAAGGACAAGGACACGTCGTTTGGGGTGTGGTGCAGCCACGCTGGCACCTGGCCTGAACGTGGAGCATCTCCCCTTGGAAGAGCCCAGACACGATGTAGGGGACTTGAAGGGAAGCATTAGGGATGAGGATGGGGATGTCAGGGAGAAAAACAGGGAGGAAAGAAAATAATCACAGAATGGTTTAGCTTGGAAGAGCTTGCTTAAAGAACAACTCATTCCAGGCCCCTGCCAAGGGCAGGGACAGCTTCCACTAAAATACCAGAGGAGGAAGGACAGTGTTTGGAAAGGGAAACAACAAGACACATTAAAGGAAAAAATTATCCAGCAGGCTGGCAAGGTTAAAAAAGCAAAAACACTGCGACACGGAAGGATAGGGAGACCTAATTAAAGAAGCCTCACCCAGAACATGCCACCAGCAAAAAGCATCCGATGTGTCAGGGACAGAGACACGGGATGCTGCGTGTCCCATCCCGTGTCACTGCACACCCTGCAGCAAAGGGCACAGCTCCCAAACTCCTGAGCCACTGCAGCACAAGGGGGAGCATTTTGCTTTCTCATTTCTGGTCATTTCTGCACCAGCTGATGCCAACCTGTAGCCTTGTCTTTTGTGCTATTACTTTAAAAACTGCTACATTAGAAGGCTCCAGCATCAGGAGCTGCCCAGAGGAGTCAGATCCCACTGCAGGAGGTGCTGAGAGCACCGAACCCGTCCCCATCTCCTGCTAAATTTGGCCGAGCTCAAGGGCAGAGCGGCTGCTGAAGGTGTCTGAACACATCCAGGCTGTCGGGGCGAGGAGGGTGATGCACAGGAACCCACCGGAGCCAGGCAGCCTGTTCCCACCATCCCTCACACGTGCTTTTTCTTTCAAATTCCCAGCCTAAATAAGGCTTTGGGGAGGAAATTAATGAAAAGCAAAGCTGATTACAAAGAACAATACAATGACTCAATCTGTTTCTTTTACCTCAATTGTATAAAGCTTTTACATTTATGAAGGTTTCTCTCCCTACACAATGCAGCAGCCCTCTGAGGGAAGCAGTAATGGCCCTGGAGACTTTTGAGCAAGACTGGACAAAACACCGCTGGAACAATCCCAAAGGAAGGACCAGATGATCTAACAGGTCTTTTGCATCTTTAATTCCTCAACATTTTCTTTCTCCTCCCGTTTCAGGCACTGGGGTTTTTTAGCTGCTGCTAATTAGATGTTAATGCGGGAGCGGCTGCAGTTTTCAGCACGTGGTGTCAGCAAGAGGAAAAATCACCGGGGCCCTAAATGACAACCAGATCACGGGCACGGGGGTCCTTATGCTCAGCATGGAAAATCTCCCCCTGGGAGCAAAATAAAAGGTTGTTATCCTTTCCACACCAGGACGGATTGCTCCTGCACTCACCTGACACTCACGGGTCACACCGGTGCCAGCTTTGCATCTCATCCCTCCCTATCCATCTCCACATCCAGTCTCTACCAGTGCATGGGAAGCTGTTTTGCTATCTAGGGACAAAGGGAAAACCCCACCAGCACAAGACATGCCAAAGCAACCTGAGTTTAGTTCAGTCCAATTAACAGCAACCAACTCTCCTGGCTGCCCCTTTGCAGAGCATCTCCCAGGAGAAGGCAGCGGGACGCTCTCCCCACCTCCTCCTCCTCCTCCCTGCTGTTTGCTGGGCTGTTTGGATCATCTCTAACACCTGTGTCAGCGAGCTGCAAGGAGCTGAGCCGAGCTGCTCGTGATGAGATCAATGAGGTGATGCAGAGGCAGAAGTCTGAGCCCCTGCCCCTGGTGCCCGGCCCTGCCAGGACAGTCACTGAGGCTGTCACTGCCAGCACAACCCTACACAGACTGGCAGAATCAGACCTCCAGGACCAGCCTGCGACATCCTGGGAAGGAAATCTTCCCTGTGAGAGTAGGGGAGCCTCTGGCACAGGTTGCCCAAAGAAGTTGTGGCTGCCCCACCCCTTGTCACCTAGATCAGGGCACTGAGTGCCACGTCCAGGCATTCCTTGGACACGTCCAGGAGTTCCTTGGACACCTCCAGGGATGGGAACTGCACCACCCAAGGGTGCCGGGAGATTTCTCCTGGCTGCATGTTGCCCTCTTCCTTTCCCTGCTGGCTGAGGTACGAGGAAGGTACAGCCTACCACGCATTTTTCCCCTTGAACATGTCATTTCCCCCCAAAGTTCAGGCCCTCTGGTTCTGCCATAGCCTATTTGCCTACTTCCCTAAAGCTCAGGAGTTCAAACTGCCTGGGTTTCCGAGTAACAAACTTGGGTACAGACATAAAGCCCATTTCGAAGACATTAGCACCCATTCCTCCTAAAGACCCTCACCCACCCAGCTGTTTGTAAAGACATCAGAACCCATCTTTCCAGGCCGAGCACCTCGAGGTCCACCTGGAAGACCAAGAATGGATGGGGAGTCACAAATCCAGCACTCCTATGGGCAGTGACCTCCCTCCAGCCCCAGTCCCTAAGCCCAGGCATGGCAGGAACAAAAGCCACTGCTAAGAGACACATTTACGACCCTCCGAGAGGGAGCCCAGCCCTGCTGACAGCTTAACGAGCTTTTTGTTTTTCAAGTAGTGGTTTTTATATTTACGACCTGAAAGGGAAAGATGCAAGTAGGCAGGGAGGATCAGGGGCTATCTGCTCCTTCTGCTCCTGACCCGATGCCATCCAACCCACATCCAAGCCATTCCGGAAAGCCATAAAAAACGATTGCACTGCAGCTTTCCCCCCACTCCTGCATTCTCTCTCTCTCCTCTACCAAAACCAAAAAGCACCGTTTTTTTGGGTTTTTTTTTTTTTTTGGTGGTGCTCACTTCTTGGTAATGTTCACCCCAAGGAAAAGCATCAAATACTAATGTGGGAAGCTTCAGAGAGATCACACCAGAAACCAGAGGCCCTATATGTTGTGGAGTATCCCAGTGGATGCAAGATCCCACCAATTCATCCCCAAGGCCTGGCTCTTTAATGCTTGGGAAGGAAGGAGGAGGCCAGAAGCTGGTCTTTTACGAGCACGAGGGATCACATTCCTGGGATATCAGCCCAGAGTTACACTTAGAGGAGAAAAAAAAAAAAAAAAAGAAGGAAGAAAAAATTCCAAACCCCACCACCCTTCCCCAGGATGCTGCACTGTTATTTATAAGCTTAAGAGTGAAAAGAGAGGGCAAAACTCCCTGTCTTTGATGGGGGGTTTTTTGGGTTTTTTTTGGTGGTTTTTTTTTTTTTTTTTGTTTTTTGTTTTTTTTTTTTTGGTGGCGTGGTTTTTGTTTTTGTTTTTATCCCCAGCACTAGCACAGCAGAGAAATGCCTTTGGGCTGCAAGAGCATTCCAGCCACCAGCAGGAAGATAAGGCTCTTCCTTCGACTCCAGATTCCTCGGCAGAGAGGAGACACATGGAGTTTAATTGCACACAGAGATGCCACGGCCCTGACAGAGACACGATAAGAGCTTTTTGTCCCAGCTGATAAAGACCCTTCCCCGGGCTCCTAAAACCCAGGAGATGAGCTGCCAGAGACTGGTAGGGAAGGCCCAGATGTGCAGTGCAACATCTGGTAGGGGAAGGGAGCCGTGTGCCACAGCAGCATCCCACGGGACACTGCTGCAGGTGGTGCTGGACATGCACATGCCCCCTTTCCACTTCCCTGAGCGCTTGGTGGTCACATCTTTGTGCCCAAATGCTGGGACTCGATGATCTCTGGTGGCTTTCCAGCTCTTGGGCCTCCAGCATAAAGACATGGAGCTGCTGAGGAGAGCCCAGAGAAAGCTCTGGAGCTGCCCCCAGGGCTGGAGAGCCTCTGCGTGGAGCCAGGCTGGGGGGGTTCAGCCTGGACAAGGTTCCAGGGAGAGCTCAGAGCCCCTGCCAGTGTCTAAAGGGGCTCCAGGAGAGCTGGAGAGGGACTTGGGGACAAGGGATGGAGGGACAGGACACAGGGGAATGGCTTCACGCTGCCAGAGAGCAGGTCTAGATCGGGCATTAGGGAGAAATGCTTTCCTGTACGGTGGGGAGACCCTGACACAGAGTGCCCAGAGAAGACGTAAAGTGTCCCAGGCCAGGCTGCATGGGCTTTGGAGCACCCTGGGATAGGGGAAGATGTCCCTGCCCATGGCCTTTAAGCTTTAAGATCCCTCGCAAACCATGCCAGTGATTCTGTGAACCCAGCTGCTGAGCTTGGGACGTCTTTCCCTCATCCCCCTCCATCCCCACAGGAGCCCAGCTAAAGAAGAGAAAAAAAAAAAAAAAAAAAAAAAAAAAAAAAAAAAAAAAAAGAAGGAAAGTAAAGCAAAAGCCTTTTAAGTGGGACTGAGCCTGAGCGCAGCCCCCTCCCCGCTCCCCTTCCCCACTTATCGCTGCCCGGGGCTCTGCCCGGCGCCTGCCGATAATCAGGGAGCGCATTGAAACCCCGGCGCCAGACTGGATCCTTATCTCCTCCCGAGCAGGAATGCGGGATGGGGGCTGCCCCTGCAGCAGCAGCAGCAGCAGGAGGAGGAGGAGGAGGAGGAGGAGGGGGAGGAAGAACCCCCTCCCACGGCCCCTGCCACGGAGCAGGAGCGGAGGGGACCGGGCACCCCGAGGGGCGGGCAGGGCTCGGTGCCCAGCCCCGGCTCCCGGCACGGCCCCAGGGCTCGGGTGCACCCCCCGCCCTGCCAAGGGCCGGTAATTAACCCCGGGGATAATTACCGTGCCCCATTTCCCCGCAAAGGCAAGGCCTGGGTGCTGGGAACGCCCGGGGCAGGAGCCGGGGGGACACGAGGCGACACCGGGGAGCCACCGTGCCAGCGGGGCTGGCAGCCCTCCATCCCTCCATCCCTCCATCCCTCCCACCGTGAGCCATTCCCAAAACAGCCCAAACCCTTCGGGGCTCAGCTTGGGGACCCTCTCCCCTGGGAGGAGGAGGAGGAGGAGGAGGACGGGACCCCAGAGCCTTCCTCCCTGGAGAGGAGCTCTGCTCAGCCCCCGGCTCAGGAGCTGCCCGGGGCTGATCTCCATCACCGACAGGACCGACAGGAACTCCGAGAGGAGGAGAAGGAGAAGGAGAAGGAGAGGGAGAGGGAGAGGAGAGCTCCTGGCTCTGCTCCGCCTGCTGCCAGGTGGGACAGGAGCCGCGGCTCCAGCCTGGCGCTCCCTCCCTGCTTCAGGGCTGGATGCTCCTAACACCCAAAAAGAGATTATTTTCACAATTAGGAGCCCAGAACTTTGCCCTCGGTGGCTGGAGAGCATCGCAGCAGCAGCAGAGGCACCACGTCCCTGCCAGGGGCTGCCACTCCAGGAGGACTCTGGATGCCGTCAGAACCCCAGGGAATTCGCAGGCATTTAAGGGGATATTTTAAAAAATCATAATGAGGGGCTAATGAAGTTTAGAAGCTGCCGACAGCAGCCATATGCTTCAAATATGCTGGGTACAGTCGGTGCCTAGGTAATGCAACTGCAGGTATCAGCTCGCCTAATTAGCTACCAGAAGAAAGTCTAATTTAAAACAAAGCTCTTATTTTATTTATTTGCTGACAGCAGCAGAGCAATTCCCTCCAGCATGAAGTGAAAGCAAACACACTGCCCTCAAAATAAACCACCACGGGCTTTTTAATTTTATCCTCCAACAAGTGTTCCTTGGTTAGTCTTTGGCAAGGGAGGGGCGCCGGGAAGGAAAAAAACCCAAATAACAACAACTAAAAGCCAACCCGCACTTCCATTAGCATTACAGAGGGCTTGCAGAGACAGCTTCCCACTTGTCACCTCTCTGCCACCGGAACTCCTCTGCCTTGAATAAAATACCCCTGAGGAAATGCGTCCCCCCTCTCCTATCCTCATCAGGGGTGATGAAGGGGCTGGGCACATCCTCGCTGCCACCACCCTGAGATGCCCAGGTTGGTGTCTGGCTCCAGACCACGGCCGAGAGGTGCGGGTCACCCACACGAGGCAGGACTGCTGGTCCTTCCCGTCCCTTCCCCTCCTTCACCTCGGGATGCATCCAGCAGCAAATGCAGGGAGGGGAAAGGGAAATCCTAGAAGTGCAGAGAGAGTGCAGAGCCGCTGTGATTTTATTTAGTATCTTTATTTATTGAAGTGCTTTAAATAGATATGGATTGACTCTCCCGGCTCTGGCTATTACAGCTGCAAAGGGGAGCTGCAGGCAGCTCCTGGATTAATGCACACGAGGCTACTTCCCACTCAGCATCCCGCTCCATGTGGGACTGGGGCCTCTGCATCCCCTTCCTCTTGTAAAACACAACGTCCTGGTGCCTCCACTGCTCCACATCCACACAAAACCCTCTTCACCACCACCCTCAATCACCTCCACATCCAAAACTGAGCCACCAGCTCCACCACCCAGCCAGCCAAACCCTCCACCTTGCCACCTTCCTCATATGGTCCAAGCAATCAAGGGATTCATTCTTTCCTAACAGCACATCCTGCCAACCTTTATGGGTTGATGAAAGCAGGAAGGGGCATTGCAAGCCTTTATGGACAACACTGGCTGGGCCCTGCGCTTTTCTTCCCACTGATTAAAGTAATAATGTTCAGTTAAGGAGTAAGTAAAAAATCACAGCACTTTTAGGCAGCTGGGGAAAAGGAGGAAAATCTACTGCAGTGACCCTGAACGCAGCACTTCCCCAGGGCTTCGAGGCAGAAAACTTATCAGACACTGCTCTGATAACATTCAGGCTGAACCATTAGTCTTGGGCATAAAAGAAAAGGTGTAAGAAGAGGTGCCCCTCACTGCAAACTGAGTAAGGAGTGGGAAATGGGGTTAAAAACTCACGGAGGCCAAAGGCTGGGGAGCAGCAGCAGCTCTGAGGCTCGGTGGCATCCCCAGCACACACTCCTGAGGGGATGATGCTCATAGTGGGCACCCACCTCCTGCCACACAATTGTCCAGGGACAGTTTGTCTCCTGCATGTTTAAAGCTGCAGAGAAGTGGGAAAATCAGTATCCACAGCACCACGAGGCTGGTGAAAGATTTCCCCAGGGCCAGCATCCTCAATCATCCTCAACAATGTATTTTCTCATTCTGGCCTCATTTGGTTCCCCTGCTGTGTCCCAGTCCCAGTCCCAATCTTACAACACCTTTCCCTCCACAAACACAGCTCCTTTTCTTCCCTGTAACTCCAAACCAGCCTTTTGTCCTGGGCACAAAGAGCTGTGAGGTTTCTGCTGTGGGTTTCTTTCTGTACTGCATTCCCATCCAGCTTCTTTGGGAATGCCAAAGCATGAAGTAAGCCAGCTGTGACCTGTAGCTACTTTAAAAAAAATTGTCGCCACTGCAATTTTTACCCACACCTCCTGCAACGATGGAGATGACAACACAGCCTCAGAGGGGTCCCCTTTCTCCTTTGCAATCACCTACCTCTTAAATCCCATCCAGATCACCCAGCCTGGGGAAGCCAAGCAAGACAAAATGAGATGGAAACACACACCCCCCCCCCCCCCCCAATCCTGCTTCCAAACCACCTTAAAACGGTCAAGTTGGTTATTCTTGAGGGGAGAAAAAAATAAATCCATGTTTTCCACACCTTATCCCCCCCTCATACAGGGATGGGAAGCTCGTGGAATAGCAACCACATAGCTGCTTTTGTAAGTTCCTAATGCAGCGCCTCAGGCTCAGCCTCCAGCCAAACTAGGGCTGGTGACCCAAAAAACAAGAGCCCACCAGCTTCACTGCTGCCCCTACAGATGTTGAAGGCCACCACCTTCCCCAAAGGTGGCCACAGACAAGGTCCACCCACAGCTGGGCACTGATGCCAGCATCATCCAGCCCAAACCATTGCTTCCTGCCTCCCTCCAAGGCTGGTTTTCCAGGCAAAACAAGGATGGGAATTACTCAGGCAGCATGTGACATGACCACCAGCTTAAGGAGGGCATTGCATTACTGGGGCTAAAACTGGATCCTGGTTTCTATTGTCTATTCTTTTGTAGTGATGGGAAGAAAGAGCTGCTTGCTCTGTAATCAGGCCTCTTCTGGCTGCTTCCCTGCTTTTAGGGCCAACCAGGATAATGCAACGTTGCTTTCATGTGGCAAGAGAAGCTTATAAACAACACTATTACACTGCTACACCGCCGAAATTAAAGCCCTGCTCCGAGCCTCAGTCCCTCCCACAGGCAGCCTGCTTTGCCTTGGACTTAATTTCTTCTCCCAAAGCCTCCAGTACAGGGAAAGGACTGAATCTGGTCCTGAATAAGCACCCGTGAAATTCAGTGTCTCCCAAAATGATGTCCATTCCCTATTTCTGAAAAGAAGAGTAATTCCTTCCAGCTTTTGCTAATGTGCTCTCAGCAAACACTCGTTTCTTGTTTTCCCTCACACCAGAGCAGCTCCAGATCACAGTTCACCCCGGCAGTGGATGAAAGTCTTCACTGATGCATCTTCACAGTTTTATTGTATTATTTTTTTTGGTCCACAGTGATTGAGATTCACCCCACCTCACACCCCATAAAAATTCAGATTCTGAGCTCACCCATACACACTGAGCCTAAAACCTCCAGAGTGGATTCACTCAGCCAGAAATGATCTCAGCTGTGAAACATCACAAGGGGCAGTCACTTTCTCAGCAGTCTCAAAATAGAGGTTGTTTTTCCTTTTTTTTTTTTTTTTTTTTTTAATTAAAAGAGATGCCATCTCTCTGCATTATATGGAATAAACATCCTGGTCCTGGAAGAAAGCACACTTCAGCCTTCCTAGCTCCAGGTTCTCATTTCCACCAGCATTTTGAGAAGCTCTTCCAGCTTTTCCAAGCCTTTCTCCTGCACTGCATTAAAAGCCTGTCTCTGCAAATAGCACATTTTAAAACCCAGGGGACTCTGCAACAGGACAAGGACTCCTTTCACCACCCAAGTGACCCCAGTCCTCCCTCAGGCTCAGCTCCTCTTGGATTAAAGCATCTCCTGGGCAGCTCTGTTGGGACAAGCCAGTGAGGCAAGAGCCAGGTTTCCTGTGACACCAACCAAGGGACAAACACCAGCCAGATCAAACCCTGGGGACACCCTGAGCACCTGCAGCAGCAGCAGAAACCATCCCAGTGGAAGATGCTCTTCCCCCACCACCTTTCCCCTTGGTGCTCCCTTTTAGGAGGGGCCAGGAACCGCTGCTCCCCAAAACCACGGGAAGCCAAAGCTTCAGGACAGTCCTGGCCCAGAAGTCTACAATAACCCAAACTCCTCCAAATTTTAGACATCAGTGGTTGACATCAACGCCCCACATCCAACATGCCAAGTGATTTCTTCCAGAGCTGGAAGGAAGCTTCTCCCTGCCTCTCCCTGCTGACCCAGGCGTGGGATGTTCTTCTGCTTCCCCTTCCATTTCAAACATCAGCAGCAAAGGATCATTTCCTTCAAATAAAGGTCACCTGCCAACAAAAAGTACCTTTTGTCATGCCCTGAGAGCAGCCTTCACCACTTCTCTCACCTTGCCAAAGGTCTTCCCAGCATTTTCCTCAGTCCTTCATTTATTTCCAGGTGCCTCATCTCTGCTCATACACTGTGGTCCCCTAAGCAGCAGAGCAAAGCCCCTTTTCCTATGGATCTGCTGCTCCAAATACTCTCTCCCATGTGGCATTTGTGTTCCCCAATAGTAGGTAGCAAGTGGCTGTTGCTATTTTTTTTTTATGGAATATTAATAAATCCCTCTCACTGGTCGAGCAGCCTAGATAAAAACTTTATTGCTAATTTCCTAATCAGGCAGTCGCTTAATTATGAGACATCGACTTCTGAGTCAGAGGGAGAGGGATGCAGACATACAACCAGCACGGCAGCTAAAGAAAAAAAAGAAAAAGTCTGGATTTTTTTTTTATTTTTTTTTTTTTTTAGGAAATGAAGCTAAAAAAAGAACCGCCCCCCCAGTCTCAAACAAACAAGCAACAGAAAGAAACAAACAATCCAGCAAGCCCAAAGATAAATCCATGGAGATTGTTGGCATTTTAGGCACAGAAGCTCCTCTTGTGGTGGGGGACAAGGTAGTCCAGAGGGGCTGGATCCCACGGGGGTCACAGCAGTGCCTCCCTCCCCCCGTGTCCCACATGCAGCACCGTCCCCATGGGCTGTGAGCAGATGGTTTCCAAGCTGGCAGGTTGCAAACAGCTCCGTGGAGCCAGCCAGGGAATCAGATATTGTCTCCATGCCTTTAGTTTCAGGAACAAAAGATGTCTCCCAGCTAAAAAAAGTTTGCTGGGAGACCTCGGTGCTTCTGCTGCTTTTGGGCTTCTTTTTTTTAAAAGCACTCTCACCAGCTCAGATCGCTCAGGTCTGGTGTCTGTACAGCTCTACAAGATGCCTGCACATAACTTTTTCTACTTTTCCTGACTTTCCTCTCTGTAGCTGGAAAGAGACCACAAGGAGAGCCCTGGTGCAGGGCACATCGCCCTCACTTTTCCAGGGAGCTGCAGGCACTCCCCTCTGGCAAAAAATGTCTTCCTTCGACTTCCTATCAAACTTGCAAACACCATGAACTCAGGACAACCCAGACAAGCTTCTTCCCAGCATCCCTGTCGTTTATTTAGAGGAACCCCAGCAACCCTGGAGCCCAGTCCTAAACACACAGGACAGCAGAACGCCAGGCAAGGGACCCAAATCATCTTTTAGGAAGGGTTTCTTTTATGAAATCATCCTTCAGTAGGCCACGCTGGATCCCCCTCCCCAACACCTACCGGGATGCAAAGCCCAGCCAAACTGCAGGATTCCGGCTCCTTTGGCTTCCCTGCTGCTTTTAGCTCTGCAACTCGACCCTTGGTGAAACATATGGTTTGCATTCTCCCCCGTAAACTTTCCACAGACTCCTTCCCCGCCTCCCCGTGGCACACAAACCCTCTGTGAGCGAGGAATGGTGCGGGCAGCCCTTCCCATCCCTCTCCAAGGGAAGGAGATGAGGCTGCAGCAAAACCCCTCTGCCGAGACCGCTAAGTGGGCTCTGCTGTTCCATGCAGGGGTCATTAACAACCCGGCTGGATCTGCCGTGTCCCTCCCCGGCCAGGCCATAAATAGTGAGGAAAACAGAGCCAGTGTGTCATGGTGATGTGGAGATGGAAAGGGGAGGGAGCAGCACAGCAAGAACTCGCTCTGCAAGGGAAGCTTTTCCTTCCCCAGCCAGCCCGGGACCACTGGGGTCCCACATCCAACCTCATCCCCCTGCAAAAGCCAGAAACAGCATCCTTTAGGATGCAGGAATGGCAACCAGGTCCAGCAGTGCTCAGAGGATGTTCAGGGTTAAGCAGCAACTTCACCTCCTCTTTTCCCCTCCCTGCATTCAAAAATCATCTTTTATTTCCCTGTTAGGCAGTTTTCATCTAATTTTCTGCTTCATCCAGCAGCTAGGCTTTTCCCCCTCAAAATGACTACAGCAGCCTAAGCCAGTCTTTGTTCAGCCCAGAAGCCTGATCCAGTGGGAAGCAGGAGGTGGGATTCTTATGGAGCATTACTCTGCCTTCCCAAACAGCCAGGCATCACCCTGGAGTCAAAAATCCACCAGGGCCCTTGTACCCCCTTCTTCTTCTCAGTGTCCTCAAAGCACCGTGCTGGAGAGGAGCCCTGTGGAGCCTGGGAAGGCTGTGGGATGGATGGATGGGTGGATGGATGGATGGATGGATGGATGGATGGATGGATGGATGGATGGATGGATGCCCTTGGCCAAAACAGTGGTGGCTGTGATGGAAACCAGAAGCCTTGTGGTCTTTGAGCCTTCCCAAGGCATGCCGAGCATTGCTGGCACACCTGCATGTCCCACACCAGCCTCCAGGCCATGTCCAAGGCAAAAAAAAAACAACCCCAAATCCTCTGAATTGGTGTATTTTCAGCAGCACAGGACCAGCAAGCCCAACAGCTCCTTGGAGCCAACTGCAGCATGGATTCCTCTTAGCAGGTATTAAAAACCACACTTCAAAAGAAAAAAAAAAAAAAAGTTGTGTTTTTGAGCTGCTCTGTGTTTAGGATTGGTGTTACTCAAGGTTTTAGCTGAGCAGAGGAGGCCTTGCCATCACCTGTGGCTTCCCCTGCTCCTCATCCCTCAGGATCCTTCCCCGTCGGCTGCGACCCCATCGGCAAAGCCGGAGCGTGGGTTTTTCCATCTCTGGCAGGACCGGCCCCAACACGCCCCAGACTCCCGGGGTTTTGCTATAAACTACAAAGGATCCTGCCCAATTCGCCCCAGTTTGCATAACCAGTTTATACCAAGCATTTGTTTTAAAAGCTCAGCTCTGGTTAGTCACTCTTCAGCCCAAGCAAAACCCAACCCTCTTCCCAGCTTTTGGATCTTGCTTTTCCAGCTTTGGGCACAGCCAGCATTTTTATCTTGGTGTATAAATTTTAGAAACATGAAATATGTGCCTTGATGCCTTGTTTTATATATCTACACACATATATATGACATGTATTTTATGTATATCAGGGTATCCAAAGGATCCACAACCCAGGATAGGGATTAGCCACGAGGCTGTAAGTCCTGAAATCCAAACCTAGTCATTCACCAGCAGCAATCCATTAAACATAGACACACATAGGGAGGGGAAAAAAAAAAAAAAAAAGGAATGAAGAGGGGGAGGGAAACAGTTTTATAGCCCTTGGCAGCCCACACCCCACTTCATCACACTCAGGATCCCAGTCACCCGAGCAGCTCCACAGCCAAATCCCCTCTCCTGTAACAAATCCCGTTAGTGCCGACGCCGGGGCGCAGAAGGAGGCATTCGCAAGGCTCTCGCTGCAGAAAAGCAGCCAAAATGATGTGCAAGGGGAATCGGGCACCCTGCAGGAAAACCTGCTTCCACGACTGAGTCAGCATCTCCTCCTGGAGACTGGGGGAAGACAGGAGGAACTGCAGGCCTGGGGGATGCGCTTGCATGGACCTGGCAGGGGAGCCCCAAATGCCACCTCTCCTTCTTTCCAGCCCAGAGCAGCCCCAGCAATGACAACGGAGCCAGGCGCGCACCCAGCAGCGACACCAAATGCTTATCCCCCAAAACACGGACTGAGGGAACTCACAGCAGACCCCATGGAGCAGCACAGGGATGCCACAGCCCCAACGAGGAGCTGGGGGCACTGGGAACAGCTAAATCCCAGCCCAAGTCAGATTTCCAGCAATGCTTGACCCACTCTGTGAAGATGCCCCTCAGCCAGGGCCCAGACAGCAGAAGAGCCAGGACATTCAAGCTTCTCCAAGATAAGGGAGAAGAGAAAACCCTTCCATGAACCCTGTCTCCAGCACAACAACCCAGACCACTGATTACTTTTAATTGCTGTGTAATTGGACTCTGGGAGCCGTGCTTTCATTTTAAGCCTGCCTTTACATTTCACATCTGTCAAAGGGGGAAAGAAAAACCCTCAAAAATAATACTCCAAGTGCAGGAACACCGTAGCAACTGCTGTGGCAGTGGGGAGGCAAAGGCTGCACCCCCAGCCTGTTTGGGATAAACAGGGGTGGAGGGAGGTGCTGGGATCCCACACCTGGGCAGCGACCATCCCAAAGGCAGCAGCGGCCCCAGGCCAGACCAGGGGCAGAACAGCAGGGCCACACTGCAGGATCCACCCTCATGACCAGCACTAATTACTACCTTTGCTTGCAGGGCCCTGAGAAGCCCTCAGAGATGTCCCTCCAGGTGAGGGTGGGGACGCTTGTTCGGCTTCCACGGATGAAAAGCAAGCAGCAGACCGCATACATACTTTTTTTTTTTTTTTTCGGTTGTTTTAAATAGCAACCACTTTCTGGCTGCTGGAAAACAGCCTCCCTTCTGTTCTCCAAGCCAACCCAAACAGATGGAGCCAATAACGCAGCCGGGTGATGGCGTAGGATGGTGATCAGGGGGAGAGCAGCCCCTGCTCCCAGACCACAAGAGGGGGAACCAGACCCCCTGAAGATGGCAGGGAGGCAGAGCCCATCAACCCAGCAGAAGAACTTTGGTTCAACCATCTCTACAAAACCCTCCAAAGTCCTGGTATGAATCACGAAAGTTAAAAAACATCTCCAGGATCACCGAGACCAGCCTTTGACCAAACACCACCCTGCGGGCCGTGGGATTGTCCTCCATCCCAATTGCTCCCAGCCCTTCAGCTAGCAGTCAGGAAGAATTAGTTTCCTGGACATCCCGTGAGTGCACTGGAGTGTCAGTGAAGCAGTCTTCACCTCAGTGCCTTCAGCCACTGCTGGGGATGCCCTCAGGTGTGCCCCGAACCTCCCAGCCTAGAAAGCACTGCTGACAGCAATGCTGCATCCCAGGCGTGTCCCTTCTCCCACTTAAATCTGTCCCGAGGAATTTCGGGGCTCTGCAACCTCCTGCCTAAGGAAAACTCCCACGCTGTACAGTGCAACACAACCCTTTAATAGCCTCCCTCCTCCGCAAGCCACCCAGCTGGGAAGCCTGGGTTTGGCTGGAAACGTCCCATCCCTCCATCCTGCCACTGCCCCACGAGGTGCAGCTACACCCAGGAGCCTCCCAAAGGTGGGCAGCCTTGTTTGAGTGGTGAAAGGGACCTGTAGAGGCATTTAAACGCTGTTGGTGTGGCGAGAAGGGGGCAAGCAGGGGTCACTTCCATGCCAGTGGCAGCTCCCAGGAGCTGTACAAAAGGAAGGACTCACAAAGCAACAGCAGCACAAAATCTGGGTGCAGAGAACCTTGCTCACATCCTCACCTCCCATCATTTAAGAGCCACCACATCCAACAGGGAGGGATACCCGGTGGGGAGGAGCATCATCCTGCCTTCCAGGAAGGAGCACTCCCCATTTCCCATCCTGCACTCAAACCCTCTCACGCACGTTTTACCTGCACCACCTTTGGTTCAACACATCGAGGTGTGCTGAAACTCATCCCTAGGACAAGACAACACATCCAAAAATGATGTCACGGGCAGCAGCATCAGTTCCAAGAGCATTCCTCCACTTCTGTGGAAGCTTTTTTCCACTCCCCACACTTCTTTCTAGCATCCTGTGCTATCGACCTGCAGGGACGCTCAGCTGATGCCCACAGCATCATTCCCACAGAGCCCCCAAGCCCACCCATCTGCACTGGGATGTCTCTCCTCCTGCGGTGGCCCCCACTCGAGAGGGAGGCAGATGGATCTAATACGCATTAAACGTCTCAAAATGAGATTTTCCACGCTCTTTCAAAGGGAAACAATCCCTCAGCTTTCACACTGGGTGTGAGGCTTGTGAAGGAGGGGCAGCAAAGGTCATTCATGGGGTCTTCATGGAATTCACACCGGCAGGACCCCCCGGAAGCAGGAGAGATGCCGGGATCTGACTTTTGTGTCTGGCTCCACTGATTGGGCTGACAGCCCTGGGGAGGGATCGCTTGTGGTACAAACCAGCCCTTTTCCTCCTCCTTTGGTATTCCCATAAGATGTGGGAATGAAATGGGGAGAGAATACACAGGTATTACGGACTTGTGGGGCCAAGGGAGAGGCCCACATAAATGCTCCCCAAATCCATAGGGTCTGCTTCCTTTTCTGAAGGGACTTACTTCCCTGGAGAAAGGAACAGCCCAGACCTTGGATTTCAGGAGAGGAAAGCTCTGCTCACTTTTCTCCTTGTATAACCAGGTATATTATTACCCTTAAGTAATAATATAAGTAATAAGCGTCTCAACTCGCGCCCTTCACCTCCCAGGGTATAAAAAATGACAACAAACAACACAACACAGCAGTACTGCCTTAAACTTACACAGCAAGCAAAGCCAAAGGGGAAAAATAGCTCAAAAAACATTTGATTTTTAAACGCTGGGGGTGTTATGTCAGCCACATCCACCCAGATCATGCTATGCGTGGCAGACAGTGGGATGCAGCTCCCGATTTGTGTACCACTTGGATAAACTCAAGTGCCACGCTCACAGTCCAATTTTGGGATTCCAGTGCCACTGCCATGTCTGCCATGCCCATGCTCGTGCCTCACGGGGATTCACAGCCATTCCCAAGTCTTAGGACCTGGCAATTCCTCCTCCCTGCAGCAAGGAATTAGCTGAAAAGGGGATGTTTCTGAACGAGTGAGAGCATGGCCATCAATCCCCAGCAGAGAGGGGCTGAAACACGGTGAGAGCAGACACCGAGACCTCCAAGGATGCTCCAGCCAGGCAGGCAAGGAAGGGGGCCCAGCAAAGCCCATGGAAAGGTGGGAAGAAGAGAAGAAGGTGGGAAGAAACTGGGAACAGCTTCCCTAGGAGGGGGAGAAGCCACCCAAGGCAGGAAGGAGCAGAGGAGACCCGAGCAGGGCCAGGCTGCAGCAGGGAGGGACTCGCAGGAGATTAAAGGCAGAGTGCAGGACACGCTGGAGCAAGCCCCGTGCTAAATAATTCCTGTTTCCCTTCCCTTTCCTCGTTTTCCAGCGTGGCTTCACCCAGCCTTTCCCAGCCTGGCTGGCGTTTGATCTCAGGCCTTTCCCTCAGCAGAGGTGCGATCCCAATAAAAATTAAAAGGAAAAAAAATATTAAAAATAATAGTCAAGAAAAAAAGGGGGGAGGGGTGAGCCCCTTTAAAAACAACCAAAAAAAATCAAATAGGAGAGGAATGGGGGAAAAGAAGAAAATCCAAGCTCAGCAAACATGTGGCTGCTACCACCCCAGCCCAGCGGTTTGGGATGGGGAACGGGCTCTGCAGGAGGAGGAGGAGGAGGAGGAGGAGGAGGTCCAGGAGGAGGAGGAGGAAGAGGAGGAGGAGGAGGAGACGGCAGCTCTTCCCCTCGCTGAGGAGCAGGTCTGGGGCTGCCAGCCCAGCGCATTCCTGTGCCGTGAGTCAGGCCTCCGAAAAACCAGGAGGCTTCAAAAATAATACTCGGTGCAGCAGCCTTTGGGATGCTTTGCTTTGCCTCCTGGCTCTGCCCCGTCTGAGCTCTTCGCTCCCCAACGGGAGCAGAGCTGCTTTATCTCCAAAACCCAGCTGGGACCCACCAGAACAGCATCACCCTCCGTGCAGGGAGCCCAGCGTGAAGCTGGAAGCAAACCCACACTCCAGAGCTGCCTCGACTGTAAAAATCCGAGCGCCAGCCAAGCCTGCAGGGCTGCGGGGACAGGGAGAGGGAGGGTTTGGGGAGGGTGCTGCATCCAGCCAGGGGGCTCCAGGCTCCCACCGAGAGGGGTCCCTGGGAGAGGGTGTGAAACCAGACATCAGAGCAGCTCTCCGGGCCTTTCTTGCCTCTCAACAAGGCACAGCTCTGCAATTCCCAGCCCCACTGCAGGTCACCCAGGATTTTCTCCAGTGCTCCAGCCTGATGTGGGGAGAGGCGTCAGTCAGAAGCTGTTCCTGGGATGCCACAAAGGCTCTGCTCTCCAAAAGGAGACACGGCTCACGGAACACTTCCCTGAGGTCCTGAGCTCTGGCAGAGTCGGGGAAGGATTATCCAGGCTCCTTTCAGCTCGAGATGAACGGGGGGGAGTCACAGACTGGTTTGGGTTGGAAGGGACCTCAAACTTCACCTCGTTCCAGCCCTGCTGCCACGGGCAGGGACACCTTCCACTGGACCAGGACCCTATCCAGCCCAGCCTCAAACACTCCCAGGAGGAACAAGCCTCCTCCATGCCAGCAGACACGCATTCCCTGCACAGAGCCCAGCATCCCAAGGGCCAGGCTGTGTCCGCTCGGTGCCACCGTGCTCTGACTCACAGGCAGGGGTGGCTTGCACAATACAACTGATTACAGCGAATTACAGCTTTGCAGATTGTGGAAAACCAAAATTGGAGCCAGTGGGCCTTCAAATGCCATAGAGGAGCTGATGGCAGTCACTGAGCAGCTCAGGCACCCCTGTTAATGCCCCCTTCCCCCGTGAGACTCCTGGTGGGACGGCAGGAGGGGGCAGAAGGAATGGGCTGATGATTTATCTCCTCTCCCCAACCCCCCCACCTTGCTCCAGCAAATGTTTTCACTCGCATTAGCATCGCTAAAGCCGGGAAGATATAAATGAATAGGAAACAGCAGGAACCTGCAGCTTTATGGCACTGACATCTGCTGTAATGAACTCCTCAGACTCCACACAGCCCCTTGCATCCTCACCTCACAGCGTTCCCAGCCTGGTGCTGGCCTGCCGGCCTGGCTTTGCCCAGCAAAGCTCAGCTCAGGGCTCTCCCTAAACCCCACAGGGCTGCCAGGACAATCCCACCGGCCGCAAACACGTTGGGAGGAAACAAAATCCATGGGGATGCCACTGCTAGAAACGGAAGGAAAACAGAGCTCCTTGCAGCATCTTGGCTCACTTAACTGACCCAAAATACAGATCAGGATTTATATATATTATATGCATAATTCCTGTTCTACTGGGACAGGGATGGAAAGGGAACCAGCATCTACAGCACCAAGGGGACCCAGGGGACCGCACAGAGACGAAGGGCACAACTGAACCCTCCAAGCTCCTTACAGGGTCAGCTCTTGGTTTCTAAGCAGAGAAAATGCAAGCTGGATTTCCTCCCTGCCCCCCACAGCTACCATTTCCAAGCGATTCTGCCCTCTCTAAAGTAGTGTTTTCCCATTTCTCTGCTTTTTTGTTGTTGCTGTGCCAGTGTCTCGCTCTGCTGCTACCATGCACAGAGAGCACCCGCTTCTAAGAGAGAGAGGGCTCCACAACGAAGCAGCTGAAGGAGAAAGAGACAAAAAAAAAAACAAAAAAAACAAGCAGATCCTTCCACACACCCCTGTCCTCAAGCCTCCACTTCCAAAGAGCAGGATTTGATAGGCAACAGGTCCTGAAGCATCTTTTCCCCAGCCATCTGCTCACGATGGCAGCAGCAGGCAGGCAGCCTCCTGCACCCGTGATGTCCTCATGCTGCTGGGGGACAGCAGTGCTGCTATCCCCGCTCCATCCCTCTGTTCCTGGGTGTTTTCCTGCCGGTGGTAGGGCAGAAGGATGGAAGGGTGTTCCTTCACCAGGATGGCAGCATCATACTGTCTGTAAACACCTTTGTCAGCCGAGTCCCCACCTCCAGCATCATCCTCTGGATTTCAGCGTGGAAAGACCCTCAAGCAAGCTCCAAATCCTCACACCAAATTGTTTTCCTACCCAGAGGAGCACACACGGGAGCAGGGTGAAGGCTGGAGAGCAGCCTGGCAGATAAAGCCCCAGGCTCAGGGAGCGGGGACACACTGGGAGCTGGGTTCCCCCAGCTGTGGTCCTGGGGATGGATGAGTGGACCAGATGCTTTCTGGGTTTCAAACCCCCATCCAAAACAACACTTCTACCCCACACTGCAAAACCTAACACAAACAACATGCACATTCTTCGTTATGAAAAGAGAAAATTGTTTCCTGGGTGATGCCTCTCCCTGAAAACCAGGATGATCACCCGGGCAAAGCACCCATCTCGGCTCCCTCCTCTGCACCATCACATGCCACCTCTACACAGCTCTCCTGGAGAAACACTAATTATAGCTCTCCAGCTAAAAACTTTATTATACACACACATACATATGCCAGATCAGCAGCATGCCTTGAGAGAGCTCCCCGGACACCAACTGAGCCAGGTGGGTCAGGTTTAACTTGTTTTTTTTTTTTTCCTTCTTCATTCCCTCCCTCCCTCCTGCCCAGTTTTATTTCTACCCCTGCATGAACTTGGTGTGCACAAAAACAAGAGGAGAGAGCCAGGCACGAACACATCCACCCCCGATTCCTCTCAGCATTCACGGGGAGCTTGGCCACGGTTAAACCTTAACCCAGAGCAGCCTGGCTAATCCATCCTGGCTAATCCAGCCTGGCTAATCCAGCCTTCCCAAAACCGTGCCGAGCCTCCGGGTCCCTCTCTGCCCATCCCTGCGGCACCGCTCCCAGCCAAGCACCAGTTGCCAGCTCACAAATATCTCCTTCCCACCGAAGGAGAGTTTCTTCTGGCTGGAGGACACTGCTGCAGCAATGTCCAGGCCCCTGGAGAAGTCAATAGTGCCGTTCCTGTTTCCCATTTGCTGAAATACACTGGATCTTTGTGTGGCGGAGGCGGAAAAAATATTAATCTAATTAGACTCCCTCCCTAAAAATTCCTCGTCACCTTAATTACGCTTCAGAAAAGAAGGCTTGGTTCATTTTCCTTGAAAATCAGCTTGTCAGGAGACGCTTTCAACTCCTTAACAAGCCCGATCTGTGCTTCGCGACTCGTCCTCAATGCCTCTAAGCCAGGAGCTGCGGGGAGCGAGACATCCCAAATTCCCGCCAGGAGCACGACTTGCCCCACACGGCTATGGGCTCTCCCAGCCTCCAAAAAGCCACCGAACTTTGTAAGGTTCCCCTTCTGAGCTCTACACTCGAGCACATCTTTGGTTTTTTTTTTTTTTTTTTTTTTTTACACGCGGAGAATGAACACGAGCAGCTTTGCTTTGCCACCGCCGGAGGATGACAAAGGACAAAGTCCCGAGGTGCTGAGGATGTCCATGAGTTGTGGGGGGTGGAATACCCAGCGGAAAGGCTGAGTTTGATCACAGGAGTCCTAACGAGAGAGGGCAGCAGGAGAGATGTGCCTCTGTTTCTTGTCTGTGGCAGGGATTACGAACGGAAGGGCTGGATTTAAGTGCATCTCAATCACAAGATTGGGCTGCGCACAGGAAACTTTGAACAGCCATAGGAAAAAAGACCACTCCGCTGCCCGGTTTATAAAAATGCAGATTTAATAATAATCATTAAAAAGAAAAAAAAAATGCTGAATAGTTACTTATTTGACCCGCCGGGGGAATCACAGCCGGCGCTACTACAAACAGGGCTGGGTTTGTTTTGCTTTCGCCAAGGAAAAAAAAAAAAAATATATATATGTACACAGAGAGAGAGAAATAAAAGGAAACACGGCGAGGCGGGCAGGGAGCGGCGCTGGCAGCTCGCATCCCCCGGAGCATCCCCCCGGAGCATCCCCCCCGGAGCATCCCCCCGGAGCGGGGAGCGCTGCCAGCCTGTATCCCCCGGAGCATCCCCCCGGAGCATCCCCCCGGAGCGGGGAGCGCTGCCAGCCTGTATCCCCCGGAGCATCCCCCCCGGAGCATCCCCCCCGGAGCATCCCCCCCGGAGCATCCCTCCGGAGCGGGGAGCTCTGCCAGCCCCCACGTACCCACAACATCATCCCCTTGGACCGGAGCATCCCCGGAGGGCTCTGCCAGTCCGTATCCCCCTCCCGGGGATCCAGCGAGCATCATCCTCCCGGAGCATTGCCCCGCAAGGGCGCGGAGGGTGCGCAGCTCCCCCTCACCCAACCCCTCAACCTTTATATTAAAGAAAAAAGGGAGGAAAAAAAACAAAAAAAACCAAAAAACCCCAACCCTACCAACTCGGCGTCCCAAAGCCGGCCACCTCAACTGCAGTGAACTTTTTCTGGGGGGATACTGCCCACCTCAAGACCCCCCCTCCAAAAAAAAAAAAAAAACTTTTGCCCCCACCCCCCTTACCTGCGGCGGCCAGCGCCCGGCGGAGCAGCAGCGCGGGGAGGAAGAGGAGGAGGAGGAGGGAGGGAGGCGGCATGGCGGCGGCAGCGGGACGGAGAGCGGAGCGCTGCCCGCCCGCCTCGCCACACTGCCGGGCTGCCCGGCGCCGGGCGGGGCGGGCCGGGGCGGAGCCGGGGCGGGATCTGCCGGAGCAGCTCCCGGGATCAGCTCCCGGGATCGGCCGCGCCCCGCCCGGCCCGGCCCGGCCCAGCCCGGGATGCGCGGGTCCGGCCCAGCCGGGGGATGGGGGGATCCCGGCTCTGCAGCGGGGCCGGCGGGCACCAGGGGGAGCCGCGCAACGCCGGCGGAGCGGGGTCCCCCTCCAGAACCCCCCGAGGGAATCGTGCGAGGCGTGAAAGCGGCGTCCTGCTGCGCTCCTGTCGCAGCATCGCCAGTGGGTTGGGTTGGAATCGCCGCCTGCCGTGGGCAGGGACACCTTCCGCCGGAGCGGGATGCTCCAAGCCCGGTCCAACCTGGCCTTGGACGCTTCCAGGGATGGGGCAGCCGCAGCTTCTCTGGGCAACCCGTGCCAGGACTTCACCACCCTCACAGGGAAGAATTTCTTCATAATATCCCCATCTAACCTTGCCCTGTTTCAGTTTGAAGCCATTCCCCCTTGTCCTGTCACCTCATGCTCTTATGAAAACTCTCCATCTTTCTTGTACTCCCCCCCACAAAAAAAAAAAAAAAAGGGCATTAAAATCCAGGCCGTGGGATGTACCTGCAGGAGCATAAAAATAACAGATGCAGACACACACAAATAATAAAAGATAAAATTCACACACTCAGAGAGGTATCCTGCAGCTGCTTCCTGATATGCGGCCTTTTGGTTTTAAAGGGGGCTAATAAAAAGGATGGAGAGTGGCTTTTTACTGGGGCAGATAGTACAAGGATGGGGGGGGGGGGGGGGGGGGTACGGTTTTCAGCTGAAACAGGGGAGATTTAGAGGAGATGTTAGGAGGAATTTTTTCCCTGGGAAGGTGGGCAGGCCCTGGCACAGGATGCCCAGAGAAGCTGTGGCTGCCCCTGGATCCCTGGCAGTGTCCAAGGCCAGGCTGGACTTTGGGCTTGGAGCAGCCTGGGACAGGGGAAGGTGTCCCTGCCCATGGCAGGGGCTTGCAATTAAATGATCTTTAAGGTCTCTTCCAAGCCAAACCTTTCCATTATATGCCCGTATCTCCCTCCTAGTAAAGAATTGCAGACAAACTCGCAGGTTTGCAAGCTTTGGTGGGGCTGCAGTTCTGCAGTTTTCCAGCTGGCGAGTCCCTCCTCAGAACGGGTTTAAACCCCACCCTGGCTCAGTAGAGGAAGCGGGAGGGCAAAAGGGCTCAGCAGTGCTTTTTCGCGGGGAGAGACACCCCCAAATTCAGCAAAGCCACATCCTGCAGCAGCATCTGTGCAACCAGAGAGCCCACAAGACCCACCCTTTCCCACTGAGGAAGAAGGGGCTGCCCTGGCTGCCTAGAAATGGTTAAAATAGCATGGGAACTGCTAACTACTTTTAATTGCTGGCAGCTGCTCAGCTTCTCGGGGTAGGGCAGTGGGGGCGAAGGCGCCCGGTAATGACAGCCTGTGCCTCAGCCCGCTGCGGCCGGGGCCGTGGGTTTGGGTCTCCGGGCTCAGTGAGCTGCTCCAACCACGGGCTTGCTCCCAGGGCTCAGCCCGGCCGTCCCTCCCTTCAGAGCGGGATGCAGGACGGGATGTCCTATGCAAACCGTCACCCCAAAAACGAAAATCCATTTTTGAGAGCCTCCCGGAGCTGTCGCGAGTTCTTGACGCTGTCCAGGAGCCTCTCCCACAGCCAGAGGCACCTCCAAAAATCAGGAGGTGCTCGTGGCACGATGCTCGGGCCACCTGCACGTCGCTGCTGGTGATGTGCAGCTGCCTTGAGAGCTACCTCGAGCATCCCACACTCGGTTGCACTTCAGCCGGTATTCAAAGAGCAGTGGGACGTGCCGGAAAAGGCTGAAGAGCGAAAAAAAAAAAAAATAAAAATCTCATTTCCACTTGCTGTCGAGGGAGCGAAGCTGCAAGGGAAGAGCCTGGCTGGGCAGCGAGGAGAAGGGACGCACCTGATGCGAACCCAGCAGTGCTGGCACTGGGGGTGAGAGCTCTGGGAAAATAAACCAGGACAAAAAGGTGTTTTCCAGCTGGATCAGGGCAAGATGAGTGGAATTTCAAAGCGCCTCCTTTGGGAAGCAGAGTGTGCCTTCTGTAGGAATAAGCGAGAGCAGGTGGGTTAAACCGGGCAGGGTTTAAGGCAGTCTGGTATTCAAAATACGAATTAAAGCGATGCAAATGATGGGTTCACTTACCCCTGTTGTGCAATTTGAGAAAAATACGACATGACAAACTATCATTAAGGCAAAGGGCTGTTTTTCCTCCCAGGTGTTTACGTACTAGCCCTCGTTTTCCCTCTGATGGCCAAGCACGAATGTGTCAATCAAATTCCCGGCGCAGCAGGACCGCTCCCAGCAGCCCATCTGAGGTGTGAGGAGTTGCACCGGGCTCAGCTGAACTACCAGGGCCCATCGGTCCCAGAGGGGCTGGATGCCACCGAGGAGAAGAGGATGGCACATGGAGAGCATCCCTGGCACCTGGAGTGGCTGGCATTCTGCACCAGGGGTGCAGCCGGACCAGCGCATCCCGCTGGTGACACTCACGGCACCTGAACAGGGACCTCGCCGGGCAGGACATTCGGGTCCCCGGGAGGAAGGGTGTGCACGAAAGCGTTAAAGAAAGATGGCAATCGGATGAATAATAAATAGAGGAAACTCCCAAAGCTTAATCGGGAGGTGAGACAAAGACTCGCTTGTTTGGGATCCAAGGTCACGGCGCCCTTCAGCTCTGACCGCACCGTCATGGGAGGGGTGGGTTTCTTTTCCTACCCAAACTTCGGAGGCAGAGCAGACCTTAGGTGGGCTGAAACATCCTCTGTTGATTCCTTTCCTTCCAGGCCTTGCTCTTCACTAAATATCTCAGTGATCTGGGATAAGGCTGGGCTTGCTGGCACCAAGTTATTGAGACATCTTTACAATACAAAACAAAAAGATAAAAAAATTCAATCATTGGGAAGAAGGACAATTTTATTTATTTTTTTTAAGAGATCATTCTTTTGAGCCCTCAGACATTATTTGCTGCTGTGGTCCACTGGAAAGGCTGCAGCCAGGGGTAGCCAGAGGTGCTTTTTCTGTTTGGGGGTTCAGAGGTCTTGGAGGCAATTTGCATGGCATTATCCATAGCTGTGCTATCAGGACAAACATGCCTAATCAGGCATCAGGAAGGAGAGAGTGTCTGAAGGCCAGAACACAGGGGAAAAGGAGGGGACACACAGCAAAGCTACTGATAACGTGGGGTCGAGGCACAGGGAAGGGCTTCCCCAGCATGGAAAAAACCTCGCAGGGAGTTCTGATTTCCCTGGGATGCTGCTGCCCAGATGCCCTGGCATCACCTCCCCACCAGCTCAGCCTGCCACATCTCCTCTTCCTCCACAAAAAGCAGCTTCCCTCCTCCAGGAATCCAGCCAGGCTGAAATCCCCCTGCTTTTAGTAAAGAGGGTATTTTAATAGGGAGCTTGCTGTTACCAGGCACAGAGTAAACACTGAGTTAGCTGCGGTTCATTTCATTTTTTTTTCCCCCTCCTACTGACGATTTCCTCACCTGAGAGCTTTGGGAGCAGCAAAGGAGGCTGCAGAAATTCCTGCTGACAGACCTGCTGCAAGGATGCTGTTACTGCCACAGAGAAGTCCTGGACGCAGCCTGGAAAGGACAGGGAATTTGCTTCTCTATAAAACACAGGGAGAGTCAGAGCAGGTTTTCCTGCAAAACAGGTGGACCAGTGTATTTTGACAGGTAGGTTGTTGCTGGGGGACATTTGGATGGAGCCAGCGTGTCCCCTTGGTTTGCCATGGGCCAGCTTCCCTGGGCAGGTGGTGATAGGACATGGGGGAAGCGCTTTGAAACTGAAAGAGGGGACATTTAGAGGAGATGCAAGACAGAAATTCTTCCCTGTGAGGTTGGGGGGGCGTTGGCGCAGGGTGCCCAGAGAAGCTGTGACTGCTCCATCCCTGGGGAGTGTCCAAGGTCAGGCTGGACAGGGCTTGGAGCGTGCTGGGATGGTGAAAGGTGTCCCTGCCCATGGCAGGGGGTTAGAACAAGGTGATCCTTAGAGACCCTTCCAACACAAACCGTTCCATGATTCTATGATTCCCTGCTGAATTTTTCCCATGTTCTCTGAGGGTGAAACACCCAGCACCATCCTTTCCTCTCTCTTCTCCTTGGGCTCCCACCACCCCACACTGGGACTCCCCAGGTCACCCCTTAAAGCTCAGAGCAGGGAGGTGAAGGCAAGGGACTGTCCTGCCCCTCACCTCCAAACAGGCAGGCACGTTCCATGCTTGGGCTGCTAGGGGCTCCTGAGGGAGCTGAGCAAGGCTCAGGAGAAGATGCAGCACCTTCATGGAAGCCGAGGATGGAGAAAACCCCCTTGATTAGCAGGACACCCCGCACGGGACATGACCAGAGCGGGCAGAGCGCCCCAAGATGAAGACCAAGATGATGGAAACACCATTTACATATCCCCAAATCCTCCAGCCTGTGGGATACCTGGCGTGAGGGGAACAAGGCAGGGTCTCAGTCCTGGCTCCCTCCCAGACTGAGCTCATGGGCAAGAGATGGAGAAGAGAGGAAGGATCTCCACGGACGCACTGGGAAAGGAGAGGGAGTTTGTGGTTCAGTGGCTCCCAAGTCCTTTCTGCTTTGCAGAGCTTTACAAGTGACACTGGCGTGTGATTCGATTAGGGAAAGCGCTTCACTTTCTCCAGAGTCTCCTTGGCTTCAGCTTGAGATGAGATGGAAATCCTGCTGGGCAGGAGGAGAGGCAGACACAAACTACCCCCTTCACCCTCTTGGACCCACGTGTCACCTCTCTCCTCCACCTTGGATGGTGCTGCACAGCATCTGTGTCCCACAGGAGGCTGGAGGTGAAAGCTGCTCCCTGGAGGCCAGGAAAGCCAGGTTAGGAGATGGTGATTCCTAAGGTGACCTTAAGCCATGTTAGGAACCCTTTCCCGTGTCAGGGGCTGGGCTGGGTGGCTGGGAACGGCCCCACATGAACACACAGGGAAGGAATGAGCACACCAAACTTCCAGGAAACGCCTTGGGGGTTTTCATTGAGACCAGGGTTTGCTCCAGAGGGAGGTGTCAGCATCTGGACCAGAGTCAGCAGTGCCTCTGGAGCATCTGGAAGAGAAGGGAGATCAGCACAGCCACAAAGCAAAGCAGGGACCATCCCATCTCCATCCTCTGTGTGAAGCAGAGCTGGCAGGAGAGCTGGAAATTACCAGGAGGGATGAATAAGGGAGAGGGAAAGAAAAGCCACAGCAGGACAGTATAAAAGCAGCAGTGCCGTGGAGCAGGTGCAGAGGCAGTGATAATTCCCCATTCCTTCTAAGAGAGGAACTAAGAGTGTCCAAATCAAGTTATCAGGCAGCAGACTTAGGGACAAACAAAAGACGGCGCTTTTTCCACGCCACCCATGATTAAATTATGGAACTCATTGCCACAGGGTGCTATGGAGACCTACAGCCTAAGTGGCCCCCAGAAAGCATTTAGGCAAACTCACGGGGCACAGGGGTCTGTCAAGGTCTGTTAAACATGATGGAGCAGCCACCTCAGGGAGTCCCTAAAGCCCAAGGCTGCCGGCAGCACGTGTGGGACAAGGGGCTCAGCAGACCTGCCATGCCTCGCCAGGAGTGCTGGACCAGCGCAGCCCGGGAGATGAATAGCATCTAATCACCTACATAAACCATGCCCCAAATCCCCCTGAGGGCAAGGAGAGGTTCCTGGGCTTAGAAGTGCCCATGATGATGTTGCAGGATAGGCAGGGAGGGGACACTGGAGTTTCTGTCCCAGTGCAGGGATTCTCCAGGATGCCTCACCAGGGATTTTTGGCTGGGGGTGCCCTCACAGTTGGATGGGTGAGACAGGGTGAGCAGAGCTGTGTCCACAGCTTCAGGCTGAGATGCTCTTGCTCAGGAAGGAAAGGGGGAAGGGACATCCCCCCTTCACTCCCTGTGAAGACACCACATTCCAGACCCGCCTGCCATAAGCACGGCCCCCAGCTCCTTGCTCTCCATCCAGCATGTCAGCTTAATAATTTATGGTCCAGGAGGGACAATAACCATCCATAATTCACAAGCAATAATGTTCTACAAGTTGGAACTGGCAATTTGGCTCCCTGGACCAGGGGCTGCCTCATGCCACTTCCAAGGACTCATTTCTTCTTGCCAAAAGGCACGAGGGCAGCAACCACCTCCAGGTGGGCACAGCCCTGAGGGGCATCCAGCAGGTTCTGGAGCAGCGTCCATCTGTGCCTGCTCTTTGGGTTTCCAAGGCCTTCTCACATGCTGGTCTGAAAATGATGGAGAAGTCTTGGATTTGGGTCCTCCAGGCTGACAAAACCCACACGTTGTGGGGCTCTGTGCTAGTGGAGCAATGACAGGGGAGCAAGGCAAGCTGTGCCAGCAGTGCAGAGCCCTGGCTTCCAGCAGCAGCTCGTTGCAGCAGTGCCTTTGGTGGTTTTGGTGTTTTTGGTGGTGCTCCCTTCCAGCAGTGAAGGGAATCCCGTGCCATGGGAGCGCACAGGTCCCAGAGCAAGATGAACACTGGGATCTCAACTTCTGAGTCTGATAAATGGCTCCAAGGCACGGGATCCAAGTGATAACTGGGGATTGGGGGTGGCAGAAAGGAGAGGAGGGGCTGCAGGGCTGGGTTGCCCTCCAGGAGATAACAGAGGAGGGAAATGTGAGCCATCGAGTTCTCAGATTAGAAAAACACCTCTTGCTCGGCAAACTCTTGTTAGTCAGACGTAAAACATGGGTGAAGCAGAGCATGCTGGAGCTCCCTCGCTCCTGGGGGAGATGTTTATTAACTCATCAAAACACACCGGCTGTTGTTGCCAGCAAGAACCTGGAGAGGCAGGGGAAAAAAGAAAAAAAAATAAGAAGAAAAAAGACAAAATAGAAAAACGTGAGGAAAAATGAAGACCACATGTGAAAATCATCGTTTTCTTGCCTGTACTTGGCTGGGGGTGGTCTGTGGAGCGTGCCTGAGCCTGATCCATGCAGGATCTGGGAGCATCCTCCTGGAGAGACCGGGCAAGAGGTTCTTGCATCGTCTCTCACGCTTTTTGTGGGAGCCACTCCCTGACCTTGGCGTAATTGGGCCACTTGGCACACCCGGCCCGACATAAATTGCAGCTCGTGAAATAAATAAGGTGATAGCTGGCAATGAGACACCCAGTCAATGCTGGGATATTACATCCCAGGGACACTGGAACAGGGAAAGGGAGAGCAGCCACCCGGCTGCTGCAATTATTTTAATGGTGTTTGGTTGAAGTGCTACAGATCAGGGACTAAGTTTTCTTCACCAGCTATTTGCTGCTGCTTTACTTGCCTTGAAAGAGGAAAGAGGGTGGTAAAATTATCCTGATTTTTTGCCAGAGGTATCCCTCTGAAACGAAGCCTTGTTGCTCTGAATAACCCTGATCTTCCAAAAGTTACACATCACAGGCAGCACTGTCAGTTAATTATTGTAATCCCAAGAGGTCTTTGTGGCCTTGATTCATAGAATCCTACAAGGTTTGAGTTGCAAGGGACCTTAAAGAGTCGTTCCAACCCCCCTGCCATATCAGGGACACCTTCCATTATCCCAGGTTGCTCCAAGCCCTGCCCAACCTGATCTTGGACATTTCCAGGGGCAGCCACAGCTTCTCTGGGCACCCTGTGTTTCCCTCACAGGAAACAACTCCTTCCCAATATTCCATCTAACCCTGAAGTTCCCCCACAGAGAGGGTGGCCATTACAGACCAGGGCTGTGGTACTTTCTGTGGGGTTTTTCCAGCCTCTCCAGCATTGTCAATATGTACTTTAAAGAGCAATTTACACCTAAAAAAGCTCCCCTCCTGTGAAAGTGCAAAACAGCAGATGGTGTTTGAACACTGCAAAATGGAAAATATATCTTTAAAAGAGAGATACCAGAGTTGTCTTGGCGCTACACGGGTGCCTCGGGGTCTCGATTTGCAGATTTCTGCACGGGAGGAAAAAAAAAAAAAAACCAGAAAAAGGATGACAAGTGCTGTGAGATAATATTGGTGGAAGGAGAATGCTTTTCCTGAGGGGTCCTTGGAAACTGTGGCATGGGAACAACCCAAAAGGACTCTGCAGGAGGAGCTCTGACACCAACAGCCCTCTCGGGGCCACCACACGTGCCCAGCTTGGGGTGGGACAGGAAGCAGAGCAGGCTTTTCCCTCCCTTTCTCCCCCTCAGTAGTGTTCATTGTGATTCTTCAGATGAAATGCTGTTTATGGAGGGGCAAGGTGGGGTGGGATAAGCATAAACCACCCTGCTCCCACTCGGGGCTGCTGGGAGAAATCGTTTGGGATGCTGACCCTTCCCAAGTCCCAGCTCCAGGCTGGCATTCCAGGACTGATGCAGTAGGAGGTCCTGTTCCCACAACCACGTACCCAGTGCTTTTGCACATGAAACATCAAAACTACTCCTTAAAAATCCCTCTTCTCTCTCCCCATCCTGGAAGCAAAACCCTGCTGAACCTCCATCCTCCAGGCAATTTAAAAAAAAAAAAAAAACCCAACAACAAACCAAACCAACAAAAACCAAACCATTTTCTTAGAGGCTTTCTCAATAAAAAAGCTCAAACGCTGCTAATTTCCAAAATAAACAAGCAAATCTTTGGAGCAGCAAATGCAAGGGGCCCTGAAGGCACCTTCTAAATGTCAGGGAAAAGCATCAGCCCTGATGGTACCTGCCCGGCTCCGGGCACGGGGGTCATCTTTGGGAAGTTTGGGTTTGCTGGGAGCAAAGAAACTCCTAGACCTGCAGGTACACCCCTTTTACAGCTGCTTTGAAGCTCTGCAACAGGAAAAAAAAAAAAAACAACCATAAATCGGGCTCGGCTTCACTCTTAGCAACGACATTTTGACAGCTTCTATTTTGGGGATGGCTTTATTGTTTTCCCCCTGGCCCTCAATTAATGCCTTACCTCAAAATAGCTACGAGCCAGCAGGACTTTGCCACTCACCAGGCTGCGAGCTGCTCCCAGCTTTCCTCGTGGTGCCCATGCTCATGGATTGGGCTGGCTGTTCCCAGCCTGCCTCCAAAGCTCCGGTCCAGATCCCTCGAACGAGGACAACCTCCCTGCTGAAGCCAGGTACCGATGCTTAAAAGCCAACCTGGAGGAGGGGAAAAAAAAAAAAAAAAAAGCCAGCTTTGCAAACCTGTTCATCTCGTCATTCTGAGAGTGCTGTGCTCAAGTATGTGAGGCTCAGGAGGTGGATTTAGCCAGTGCCCAGGAGAAACCCAGGCTGGGAATGCTCTGAGGGATGCAGGGAGGAGGATGGAGCCAGGGCTGATGGTTACATTCTCCACTTGATTTTGGAGGCCACGTGGAGGGCCTTGAGGGTATTTGGGTTGGAAGGAGATGGTCTGTGAGGGCCTTTCTGAGCCGAACCCATTATATGATTCCATGACATTCCCTGTGGTGCTGGCTGAGCTGGACAGCCCCATCCAAAGAGATGTGCAAGGATATCCCACCCCAGACCCCCCTGGGCTCCCTGCTCCCACTGCTGCTGAACCAACTCCTAAATACCCCTCTCAAGGGTGCTTAAAGATTTAAGAAAAACCCTGTACAATGCATATGGCTCCTCCTGAAAGATCCACCCCTTGGCATCAATGTTTTGTCCATTTTCTATCACGGATCACCCCTGACAACAGCTCCAATCCTGGTGGTGCAGATGGTGAAAAACAGATGTGTTTACACAACCAACCCCCTCCAGTTGCCTCTTTTCCCACATAATTTGGTAGCTATCAATTAGCCCGTGCAGGCATCCCCTTCCCTCTGCTCCAGGTGAGCCAGCAGTGCCCCCAGCTTCCCTCTGGGAGCAGGAGACATGGGAAGGACTGCGGATGGCAATCCAGATGGAGTACAGGATGCCTTTTGCAGTGAGATGCTGGGCACTCAGTGGAGCCATCCCAGAGCTCAGCAGCCACTCCAAAGGCTCCAATTTTTAAATTTACCTACAATAGCACCTGTGCTCCCACTGTAGGATTCCAGCTGCCTTTCCCCCCTCACCCAGGACCCACATTTTCCACACCGCTGCCACATTCCTGAACCCACACCAGGCACCACTCCTACAGCAGGCTGGCCCCGGGTGCTGTTTTGAAATCTTTTCCCTTTTAATTCCCGTAAACCATTTCATCTGTGTGAAGCACTTGCCTGTGTCTCTCCTGACCACACTAAATGACCAACAGGTTGTCCCTGTCTGCCCATCAGTCCTCACCCAGCTGCCATGGAATGAGGGAGGGAAAGAACTCCTGCCGCAGTCATCTTTTGATTTTCAGCACGGCTAACCAAGTTAAAGGAGACCTTTCCTCTCCCCCCAGCCTGAGCTGGAGAAGCCAGAACATTTTAGCTGTTATCTGATTTGATGTGCAAAAAAACAGAGGGAGAAGGAAAAAGAAAAATCCCCCCACAACTCACCGCTGGCTCCTTCTCGCCTTTAATTGAGGATACAAATGCCAGGCTGATTTTTGCTCTCCTTGAAATTCCCTCTGTCAGTACAGGGCTCCCTCTGGTTCAGGACAAAAAATTGACTTTGTGTCATGAACGAAGTAATTATTTCCCTCCACAAATGAATATGGCAATTATTTCCCTTTTGGGGAGGGAAGGGACACGTGTGAGGTTGGAGCTGCTGAGCAGAGCCACGGTTCCTTCGCAGAGCAGGGACAAGTTTGGGCTTTGCTCAGCAGTGTTTGTCCCCTGCTCACGCCCTTCCCTTTCCCGTGCTGTGCTCAGGCTCAGCTGGATCCCCAGCTTTCCTGGCACTTCCCTGGATCAGGGGCTGTGCTGAGAGGGGCAATCACCCTCCCCTTCAGAGCAGCCCTTGAGCTGGAATCAGCTTTCATCCCTCTGTGCTGTTTTCCCCCTGCCTCAGGAATAAAGGATCTTGCTCCCTGATGTGCCCATCCTGTATCCCTTCACCGAGGAAAAGCAAGGATAAAATACCACCTTGGCTGTGTGCACCGGGGGATGCTTAGAGACATCTAGAATCCCAGCCTGGTCTGAACTGGAAGGGGCATTAAAAATCCCCTATTCCATCATCCCTGCCGTGTGCTGGGGTGCCATCCAGGAGGTTCTTTTCCAGCAGCAGGGCTGTCTTTGGAGACAGAGGTGTGTCACACATTCACCTTGCAACAATCCTGCCTCCTTTTCCCCCTGGGGATTCGCTCCGTGCGTGCCCATTTCCCCACTCTGGCAAGGAAGGCTTCATAAATTGCTTCTAGACCAGCTCTCGAGCACGTTGCAGCTTCTGCAGGTGTTAAAAGCCGCTGTAAAGGGCGGCACAAAGAAAGTTATTTGCAGCACGCACCGAGATCTCTGAACCCCGCAAAAAACAGTGACGATGCAGCAGCGTGTCCTGAAGAGCAATGAACCAGCACCGAGCCATTAACTATTCCCAGGAATCCCAGGCAGTCCTGCAGGAACACACACTTCCCCTGCCAGCACAGATGCCAGCACTCAGAAACCCTGTCAGAAAACTGAAGGAGGGATTTCAGGCATCTTCTCCAGAAAAATCACATCCCTACCGCCCCAGCCACACCAATTCCAACAGCACAAGAACAAGGAGGATTGCAAAAGGGAGAAAAATGGTAACAAATATATTTTTTAAATGCATTTGTTGTATGTAAGGCTGCCACCTGACATGCAGTCAAGAAGATTTTTACAGTGAGGGTGGTGAAATACAGGCACAGAGGGGTGGAAGGTGACCCATCCCTGGCAGTGTCCAAGGCCAGGTTGGATGGGGCTTGGAGCAACGTGGGATAGTGGAAGGTGTCCCTGCCCGTGGGAGCACGTTGGAACTAGATTATCTTTAAGGCCCCTTCCAATCCAAACCATTCAGCGATTCTACAATTTACAAGCAGACAAAATTCCTGTGTGAGTTATTTACCTGCACAAAACTACGTGTTTATTTTACTGCTGACATTTCCCAACCCACCATCACGTGAGCCAGCACCAAGCCCCAGTACTGCCAGCGAGACCCCATCTCTTCAGTCAACTCTTCAGGAGTTAAAACCACAGGGCACAAGTGCTGGAAAGTCACTTGAAGGTTGTGAGTGACCTTGAAGGGAGCTGGACATTGCCTTGCTGCGGCGGCGGGAGCATGAAAATGTATTGCAGCCCTTGGGCAGCCTTCAGTTCTCATTTAAGCTGTTAATCAGAGGGGGAGAAGGAGGATAGCAGCAGCAGCAGCAGCTTTTCCCCACCAGCCTGACTGGGAAAGTGTGAGTGGCACTGGAAGGGCCTGCAGGACACGGGTGTGGGGGTAGGGGGGAGCAGCTCTGCCTTCTGCGAGAAGGAATGGCTCCAGGAGCTGAATATTCCCTTCTTCTTCCTCTTCTTAGTCCTTTCACGGGTGAAGTTATCCTGGCTTTTTATCCCATGGGTGGCATCACCCCATTGCTCTGCCTGGCAGCCTGGGGCAGCTCTGTGACCGGAGGGATTTTGTCACTGGAGGGATTTTGTCACCAGGGGGATTTCGTGACCCGGGGGACCAACACTGAGGTGCAGATGCCCCAGAGCACCCTGTCCTCTTTGTGCCGTGGCAATGGGACCCTGCTGCTTCCAGCCTTCACGTCACCAACTGCATCCACTGTCCCCAGCATCCCAGAGGAACAGTGCAGCCCCTGTGGGGACCTGGCACAGGTTGTCCAGAGAAGCTGTGGCTGCCCCTAGGTCCCTGGAAGTGTCCAAGGCCAGGTTGGACAGGGCTTGGAGCAGTGGAAAGTGTTCCTGCCCACCAAAGGGAGATGGAACAAGATGATCCTTAAAGCCCCTTCCAACCCAAACCCTTCTGGGCTTGTATGACCTTGGGCCATGAAGCTGTGGGAGGAGGACAGAGAGGGACACAGGCACAGACTCCTTGCTGGAAGAGTGGGGTGACCTGGCCTGCCAAGAGGACTCGTTCAAATACAGGTGGGATGCTCTGAGTGACAGCAGACAGAGTCTGAGCAGAGAAGCCACCTCCCCGCTCACCTGCACTCCTCCAGCACCACAAGGGTTAAGATGAGTCTATTACTGTTTGCTTGTCACTTTGTCGCTGATCTAATGACCATCGATAATAGCTGAATAAGAATTGATGGAGAGATGGATTTAATTAACCCCGGTGTCAGCAGCTCGCATTGCTGTCTGTTTGTGTTAATGGAGCAGCTCAGGAAAAAAACTCTCCTGAGCTTTGCGTGGCTCAGCCTGCGGCAAGTAAAACATTCCTATTCATCAGCTGCACCCTCCAGGTAAACCCAGGCAGTACCACATGGCAATTGCTTCCTCCTGTCCCCAAAAGGGTAAAATAATCACCTGCTCCGGTGTGCTCTGAGTCCCAGATCCGTCCTCCATCCCATCTTCGCTCCCTATCCCGGCTGCTGCTGCCTTGGACAGCTCAGCTGAGGCGTCTGCAGGGCAGGCAGGAGGCTGGGAGTGCTGATTTTGGGAGGCTGGAGGTCTTTATTGAGCAGGGGGATGGTGCTGGGGGTTTGATAAAGAACCAGCACAGAGGCAGCAACGGCTCCGTGTTTCCTGACAGCGCAGATGCTGGGGCAGAGATGCAGGCAGAGAGGTTTTCCCAGCCAGCCAGACATCCTGTGGCATCCTCCAGATCCCCTGGGGCCTCCTGCAGCCTCCTCATCCTAAAGTCCACGTGTTGTATGCATTCCACTGGGGCTTGCCCTCTTCTTCTGGGTTTCAAGCTGGTTTGGGAGGCAGCTCCAGGTGAGCAGGCGCAGAAGCACAGTCCAGACCGGGTCTGGACACTCAGACCAGGCCATCCCAGTCCCACTAACGAGGCTGGTCCTGCCCACTCCTTGATTGCAGCTGGTAATTAGCGTCAGCCAGCTCCTGACCGCTCTTCATCCCACCCTCAGGTGCGGCAGACAAGAGCTCACAGTGCTCCTCATCCTCCTGGCTTATCAGGAGGGTCACCGGGGGAATTCCAGCCTGGATGAAGGGTGGGTGCATGGCCCTCCTTACCTCTGGATACCTGAGCTCAGTGAGGAATTTCCTGGCAGCTCAGGGAGCAGCAGCAGCATTCAGCACCCCCAGCTTCAGCACCCATTTCCCAGGGCTGTAATCCATGGATGCACCCCAGAGCAGCCCCGTCCCTGGGCATTATCCATGTGGGACATCTCTCAGGGCAGGCTCGGGGTGGGGGCTCGTCTAACACCCACTGGGTTTTCTTCACACTTCCCCTTCCTCTCATTTTCAGCTGTGATTGATTTTCTTGTTCTCACACGCCTCCAGCCTTGACCCAGGCAGGCAGGTCTGGATTCCCCGTGGTCTGGGGATGCTCTGGGATGGTGCTGGTGCCATGCCTGGCTCCTGCGCTCGCTGTGACAGACCAAGGTACAACTGTCTGAAGGAATAAACTTCCCTCGCCAGGCTAAAAATATTCCATCCAGTGAGAAGTGGCTGGCACCTCCAGGTAGGACAGGAGGCAGAACTTCCACGGCACGAGGGCACTGAGAGCACCCAGTTGTTGGCAGACCCATTTCCTGCCCCAATAAAGGTGAGGGATTTAATTCAGCAGTTCTGATCTGGAGTTTCCAAGACCTTCACCTGCAGCCCTTGGAGCATTTTGGGTCTGGATGGGGAGGGCTGGTCGTAGAGGTGCAATGGGACATATGGATCACTCCCTTCCCTACCCCAAGATCTTTCTTTTCTCCCAGCAGGGAAGAGAAATAGCTAAAACAAGCAAAGCTGGCAGTGGAATGCAGAACTTTTCCTGGCCTCCTCAACACAGCCCCTGAAGCAGCAAAATTCGTCCTGCCATGGCAGGAATGGGGAACCTGGGAAGAAGCCCAAGACCGAGCATCATCCCAAGTCCTTCCTAGACTGGCAGAGCTCCCAGCTGCTGAGCTGAAGGTGAGCTGCGGTTTTCCTCCCATTGGAAAACCCCCAAAGTATCCCACATTTTCCTCTTCTAGCCTCATTTTCCCAACAGAAAAAAAAAAAAAACAAAAAAACATTTTCCCCATCAGTGACTGCCCACAGCTCCGCTTCGTCCCCAGGAAAAGATGGGCAAGGCACAAGCAAGGTCTGTGTTGCTCTGGAAGAGCCTGAGCTTTTGGAAAGATGCTGATTTAGAGAGAAACAGGCTTCCTGTTTTGCTCATCCCTGTCCCAGACAGAAACTACCTTTGCCAAGTACGTCTCCAAATCCCTGCCAGTAACCTGCAGTCATGGAATACGTGAGGCTGGAGGAGGGGGAAAAAAAAAGAAAAAAAAAATCCAGCAGAATTTAATTTTGAAGATCCAGCCAGTCTTATAGCTTTTCAACTGCTGGAGCAGGTGAGCCAATAATAAAATCAACTGCCCAGAGAGGAAATGAATATTGGGTTTTGTTCCAAAAGGATGACTTCAGCCAGCGTCAGAAAGAAAGGAGAAAATAATAATAATAGAAAATAAAAGGAGAGTAGGAATTGTTCTGTGACAAACGCGTTTTGACAATCCAGCTGAGAGGGCTGACAGAGTTATGAGTGAGGGGGAGGAATTACTGATCTCTGAGTGTCATCTCACTTGTTTTTCTTGATTCAGCCTGGCCCTGCTAACAATGCGTGTCACTGCCCAGCGCTGGGAACATCCTCTGATGAGTGACACGTGGTGCTCCCCACGGCACAGCCTGGCTTCCTCCTGCATTTTACCTGCCAGGGGTCTGCAGGGGCACCTGCTGGGCAGGCTGGATTTGGGAAGGTCACAGGTGGAGGGGCCGGGGTCTCCAGCCACACATCCCAGTGCTTTTCTATTTGGGATATGCATTTCCTGCTCCTCTTCCTGGCTGAAGCCACTGACTCACAGAATGGCTTGGGTCGGAAAGAGCTTGAAGATCAACTTGTTCCCATGGCAGGAACACCTTCCACTTGTTTCCACCTCCCAGCTTGCTCCAAGTTCCTGGTCTCAAACGCTTCCAAGGATGGGGCAGCCACAGCTTCTCTGGCAATTCAATACCAGTTCCCCACCGCCCTCACAGGGAAGAGTTTCTTCCTGAGATCCCATCTAACCCTGCCCCCTCTGTCCATGTGAATCATCCTCCCTCATCCTGTCACTCCACGTCCTTGTCCAAAGACCCTCTCCAGCTCTCTTTAGTGCTGCTCTCATTGTTTCTGTCCCCAGTGGGGCTCGAGGTCTCTGCACTCCTCACCCCGTGCTGGGTAAAAGGGAGAAGCATAGGAGGGTGGCAGCTGCTGCAATTTGGACTCAGGTGATGAAAACAAGAGCTTCTGAGGAGTTTTGGAGATCCCCACATCTCTCTGTGGGGGCTGGAGGTGCCTGGAATGGAGTTTGTGGCTGTGGAGCAGGTGGGTGGTGCTGAGGGGTCTCTATTACCACCACTGCTCCTTAGCTAAAATCTACATCTGGATTTGAAATCCAGAAATCCCTCAGGGATTTGAAATGCCCCCTCTCAGGCTGAGCTGAGCAGCTCCTGCCATGAGCACTTCTCCTGTGGAATCTGAGCCCTGGATGGAGCCAGGCTCTGCGAGCCCTTTAATTTTAATCACCTTTAGAGCAGGGCTCAGTACCAAAGTGGGCAGACCCGATGGCATTTGATGGCATTCTGAGAGGTCCCCTCTGGTTAAAGGACACTTGTGAGAGGCTACTTCAACCTGCTTCCAGCAGATCCCCTCTGGTTAAAGGACACCTGGGACCAGGCTCTGGGAGAAGGATGCTCCCTGTGACTCCTTCTGAGTCAGCTCGAGTCACCCGCCTCCACTTGCTGCTGCTAATTTACTACCCACAGTCATTTTGAGAATTGGGGATTATCAGCTTCTTATTCAGATTTCCCCCCTCCAATGTGGTAAATATCCACCTTGAGGGGGTGTCCCGTGGCAGAAGTGTGTCCTACAGCATCTTTCTCCATGGCTCTCCACTGCTTTTAGGACTGCTGGGGACAACTGGGGACCTTCCTGCACCTTCCTGGGACTTGATTGCCCAGACAAACACATTTCCGCCTCCCCCACCAAGTGACATCTTTCAGGATGTGTTTTCTGAGGGCCAAAGCAGAGGGCAACCTCCCAGAGAACAGTGTGATGCTCCTGAGATAAATAAAGCTCTTGGAACGAATCCTCTTTGGAGGGACAAGGGCAGCATGAATTTCTCTCAAGGCTTGGGGGGTGGCTCAGTGTTTCCAGGAACAGCAAACCCTGTGTTTGCACTGACAGCTGTGAAAACTGGGGGAGGGAGCTCGATCAGTTGAAGGTCAGATTGTCAGGGATGGGAAATGCCCCAGAAATTTCCAGTGATATTTCTTGTATTTTTAAGCCTGTCCTGTGACTCTCTTGTGCAGGTCTTTCCCACTCAGCTTGATGTCTGTGCCCAGCCTGGTACTGGGAGAAAGAAACCCATCAATTCAGGCTTTTTAGGATAGATTGAAGTGCAAAATAAACAGGTCCAGACATTTTCAGTTGTTCCTTATTTCAAGACAGACATTGAGAGGCTGGAGCGTGTCCAGGGCAGGGAACGGAGCTGGGGAAGGGGCTGGAGCCCCAGGAGGGGCTGAGGGAGCTGGGAAAGGAGCTCAGCCTGGACAAAAAGAGGTTCAGGAGGGACCTTGTGACTCTGCACAACTCCCTGACAGGAGGGGACAGCCGGGGGGATTTGGGATCTGCTCCAGGGAACAGGGACAGGACAAGGGGAAACGGCCTCAAGCTGTGCCAGGGGAGGCTCAGGTTGGACAGCAGGAGGAATTTCTCCATGGAAAGGGTCATCAAGTACCAGCAAAGGCTGCCAGAGGAGAGCTGGACTCCCCATCCCTGGAAGGATGTAAAAGTCACGTGGATGTGGGGACAAGGTCTAGTGGTGGGCTTGGCAGCGCTGGGGGATCGGCTGGACTCGAGCATCTTAAAGGTCCTTTTTTCAACCCAAATGATTCATTGGTTCTGCTCCCACTACCCTGCTTTGTGCTGGGGGAAAAACAAACAAACAAACAAACAAAAAAACCAGAGAAAAAAAGGCAAAATAAACTCCTGTTTATTCACTCTGATGGCAGTTCCACACCAACACCCCATCATCCCTCTCCCTGCTGCTCCCGAGGACACCAAAGCTGCCCAAGCTCCTCAAGAGCTGCATTTTGCTCCAAGGCTGTGTGTGAGCTAAGGAGGAGCCCAGCCAGGCTCCCAGCTCCCCAGGGGCTGCTGGATGGCAGCAGCAACATGCAGCTCCATCCTTTAACCCCCTGGAGAACAACTGGAAGTGCTGCTGCCAGGTTTAATCACCCCTCACACCCCACCAGCCACTCCCCGGGATGCAGACCTTGTTAACATGTAAAATAATGGAAAGATGCAGGTGGGCTTCTGCCTGCTTAGCCAGGGGATGCTTCAGTGAGAATTATCCAATTAAATCTCCATCTCTCCCTTGCTCCTGTGGCTTTGCCCCCCTCCCACTGCAGTGGCATCATCACCCAAAGCAATAAACTGGGGTCCTGATGGAGGGCTGGCCACATTAAGCTGTCACTGGGAACCCTGCAGGGATGGTCTGGGCTGCTGGCAGGCATGGGAAATTAATCCCAACCTAAATATATACACTGGCACACAGCAAATCATCTCAGGAGGGGAAAACCATTGGTTTTTTTCCTTTTTTGAGAGCCCATCTCTTCTCCTTTGATGCCACCCCATAAGCAAGCCCATGGAGGTGCTGGCCCTTTCCTTAAGGGAGGATGCCTAAACCTGCTCTTGCAAAAAAAACCCCAAACCAACCAACAAACAAACAAACAAAAAACCACAAAAAATATACCCAAACAGACAGAAGGAAAGAAAAAAAATAGAAAAACACCAAAAAAAAAAAAGCTAATAACTTTCCCATGGTATTACTGCTCAGGTGCTCCAAGACTTCTGTGTCAGCTCCATATATTCCCAAATAACTGCTTGTCTTGCTACTGTTCTCCTCGTGTTCCCAGTGTATTTTTATGGTGGGATTTCTGGGTAAATCACAGCAAAAGAAACTAGAGAATAAGTAATTAAAAAAAAAATCACTTAGATCCTGCAGGTAAAACCCAACAAACAAACAAACAAACAAAACTACTCAAAAAACCCAGAAAAACCCCAAACCATAGAGAACACACCTACTTTGGATTAAAGATACTGAGAATTTTAGATTTTCTGTGCTGACGGGCACTGACCTATGGGAAAACACAGTTTTTGACTTAAAGCCATGAAAAAAGCTTCCAAAATTAAATAATAAAACTGTAATAATAATATTACATACTATTATTATATATTATATAATATAATAAGATCACAAGTAGATAGTTTAAATAAGTGGAATATCACATAGTAAAAAAATTCTTAAAATATAACAATATATAAATAAACAAAATAAAAGTTTTGAAACAAAAGTTCCTTTCTTCTTCACGTTCTTCTTCATGAGTCTTAGTAGTACTTTTGTAATTAAATAAAAAAATGCACACTGCAAATCACAAGTAATTTGTAATAAAAATACAAATAATTTAAGCAGCCATTCTTAATTAAAACATTTTTAAAAATCTTATAAAAATAATCACAGTTTTTAGCTTATTAACTAAAAACACTGTAAAAATCACTGTAACATAAATAAAAATGAACAAACAGCTATGTCCGAAGACAGAATACCTCCTCTCTTTTAATCTCAAATCAAACAAACAAACAAAAAAATCCCCTCAGAGAGAACAGAACTTTGCTTTCTCCACTGCTGTCTCTGGAACTGCTCTTGCAGAGGAACTCTGGCATATTTTGGAGTGGGAAACAGGATGGTATTTGCCAGGTGGACCTCAAAGGGGGGCTCTGCCATACAGCATTCCCATTTTTACACAGCTGTTTACCTTCCTTCAGGCTCCTCATTTCTCTGTCCTCACCAGGTAAGCTCTGAAATGTCACCTGCCCACGCCTGTAATTAAACCCTGTGACTTTTGTCCCGGCAGGCACACGCACCTAGACACAGCTCCATTCTCTCCTCTTCAAAAACCACCCAAAACTTTGGTTTTGCTCCAAAATCAGCCATGCAGATGTGCAGTTGGACATTGCCACGGCAGCCGGAGTTTGGCCTCCTGCTTCCCTCAGATGAAGAAAGGGGGGGGGGGGGGGGGGGGGAATTAAAACCAAGCAATTTTAATAATGTCCCAAAAAGCAGACAGGGATATAAAAATCCATTAGGAGCTGGAGTGGCCCTCGCAATGGGAAGTGCTCCAGCTCCTTCCCTTTCCCTCCAGCCCCCTGAAAGGTAACCTTTAAAACACACTCAGCAGCACGGTACTTAAACCTCTGGCATTTACCTTCATTTCACTCTGGCTTTTATTTCTTTGCAGGGGAGGAGGGCTTTCACGTTAGAAGAGAACAAGTTGGGTTGTTTTCATCCATCCCCTCGTCTTGATGATTTTCCCCTCCTGTGCAGGTAATTTCTTTTCCCCCTCTTGTTTTGTTGTCACCATCACCCAGGCACGGTGGAGGAGGGGCAGCCTCGCATCCAAATCCCCCCAGATGCCCCAAAATGAGATTTGGGTGATGCTGGAGAGGGAACAGTGGCCTGAGGTTCCCGGTGGATGGCAAGAATGTTGTGATGCTCAAGCCACAGCAGCTTTTGTGGGGTTTTTCTTTTTTTGCATGCACACTTCTCTCAAGGTCCCCCAGGGAAGGAAAACCTCCAAACTCCCCTTAATATCCCTCTGGCCACAAAGAAACCCTCCCTGCTGGTGCCTGCCAAACACCCCTCTTCAATGTGGTCTCACAGAAATGCCCCTGCCCCTGCTCCTCTCATCCATTGTAACACAAAACTCGGGGTTCTGAGCCACTTTCACCACTCTGCCTCACCACCAGCACCCTGCTTCAGCCTCCCTTGTGCCTTTCTGGACCCTTTAAGACCTCTTAAAAGCCAGACCTGCATCAGGCAGCAAATGCTTTGGGAAGAACTTCACTACATCCCTGAGAATCCTGGAGTTTTATGCCTCTTAGGGATGGATATCCAGGTCCCAATCACACCAGTCCTATCACAGATTGCTCATTACATTTACTTTCCACCCCCCCTGCATTGAGGACCCTGCTTCTGGAATCGTGGGAGGAGCACAGCATGTCATTACAAAATAAAATGTTTTATTTTCCAGGCTGGAAGAGAGCTTGGAAGCATGACCTAAATTGTGCTCAGACATCCACGGGTAAAGAAAGAGTCCAAACCATATTAATAAAAGGAAAGTGGCCAATTTTTGCAAAGCCATTAATTAATTTCAAGCGTGGCCCAGGAACAGAGACATGAATTATTACTTCTTTCTAAGCCAGCAGTGATCCCAGGCTATCACTGTGCTATGTCCTGCACAGCAGGAGTCCTGAGCAGTCCAAGTTCTCAAATGGACATCCCAAATCCCTGGGAATGGATGGGGGAAGGTCACTCCCCTGCCATAGCTGCACCTGGGGGAGGCAGGAGCATCCTGAGGGCTACAGGGAGACCCAAAAGCTGCTCACACTTCCCAGCATCCTTTCTTCACCCCAGTTATTTTTTTCCTTTTTTTCTTTTTGCCTCCCAGTCATTCTGAGAGTAAATTTTTACACTCTTGTACACCACAAGTCCATACTGAGCTGGCACCAGTCAGGCTATGAAAGCAGGAGTTATCAGTGATGCTTCCTCCTGTCCTGATGTCCTGCATGGATTGGAACAACCATGAGGGACATTGGAATAACCCCAAAATCTCCCTCTCCTGTGGACCACCATCCAGTATAAAGTCTCAGCTCATATTGAACAGTTATTCACAACTTTTTCAGCATGGCCAGGACCCGAAGAAGGAGCCAAACATTTGGGTCAATGAGTAGAGCTTGAGTTTTTTGGTGGAGTTTATGGTTTTGGTGTTTTGGTTTTGTTTGTTTGTTTGTTTTTTTAAGGGGAGTGATAACTCCAAACCTTCACCTCTTCATGGCTCTGGATCAAAAGAAGTCATCACAAAATAATCTGTGCATCAGCCCAGTGCTCTGACCAGCTCCAGGTACCAGCTGGTTCACAGACTGCCCCTGGCTCAGGCCCAGATTTTCATGGCAAACAATCAGCACAACAAATGGTCAGGAAGGGAGCGAGGCCTGCGAGCTGACTGCAACAGACTAAAACACCCAGAAACAAGTAAAAAAAAACCACCCACAAAACTGTGCAGATCAGCCACCTCACAGCTGCTACACACTGGACTCCTTGCAGCTGTGCAGATTGGAGAAGGCAGAGAAACCTCCTGGAGAATGAGATTTCCATTCTCCGTGCCTAGGACGTATCTAGGCTTAAATAAACAAGATGCCATGGGCAGGGAAACCTTCCACTACCCCAGGTTTTTGCAATCCCCAGTGTCCAGCCTGGCCTTGGACATTTCCATGGATCCAGGGGCAGCCACAGCTTCTCTGGGCAGCCTATGACAGATAATCCCCCTTGTTCATTTTTGCCAATCCCTCAACCAGAGAACAGGATTTCAACTGGAATTTGTTGGTGGATCTGACGCTCTGGATGAGGAGGGGGGTTTATTTAAAGAAAGGAAACAAAAAGTGCAAAGGTATGAAATTACTGGAGGATTTTGTCTGAGAGCGATGGGATGGGACTCTGGTGGCACTGAAAAAAAAAAAAAAGAGATAACAAGAGAAAACTTTGACTCTTCAGAGATTAATCTTTGCAGAGATTAAATTGAAGCCTTCAGGTCTGAGCCATCGATCGCACTTTGCTTCCCTGACAGCTTTGTGGAAGTACAAATTACAGAGGTTGTGGACAGTACATTTCTTTAGCCATCCAGCAATTGGCTCATTTATGGGCAAGGATCTCCTGAGAGCCAGCCCTGAGAGCCAGGCAGAAGGCTGGGATCTGTTGGGATCCCAATGGAACTAGAGGATCTTTAGGGTCCCTTCCATCCCAAACCATCTGGTTGCTCCTATGAATTCCATCCAGGGGAACAAAACAGCAGTAGCAGCAGTAGTGCCTACCCCACCCTTTGCCCCTCGAGGGCACAGATTTGAGGGCCAGAGTGCTCGTCCTCTCAGAGGATCCTGTTGGTGTTATTCCCATTATTCCCATCAGCAGCAACGACCCTTTTAACCCTTCCCTCAGAGAAGGGGACAATATCAAATGGGATCAACTGTGATTTAATAAACAAAAAAAATAACTTCTAACAGCTTCAACCACCTATTAGGCACAATCCATCCACTTCTGCCTATTCCCTGGAGGCCAAAAATCAGTACAAGGCAGTGGAGAAACACGAGCTCTTCAAGAACCTCTGTAACTGGTGGTGCCCAAGCTGAAGGTACATTTGGGACCAGCAGATCGGAAGGGATGTCTTCCCCTGGCTCAGGCCCAGGGTGGGGGTTTCAGAGATCAGGGGTTTTTTTGGGTTTTTTTTTTTTTCATTTCTATCATATTTGTCCAGAAGAGCTGGGCAAGCGGAGGAGATAGACAGGATAAGGGAGCTCTCAGTTAATTCCACTTTAAACCCAATTCCATTTCCTTTTTAATTAGAGCAGCAGGCATGTTTTAACAACTGATTATCTCTCCTGGGCAGTTGTGTGTACTCTTCTTGGCTACTTTCTCAGTTTTTCCAAGCACAGCTCTGCTGTGATTGTAACATAAATAAAGTGGGAGCAAGGCAGAGCATGAGCACTTTTGAGAATGCTCTGCCAAGAATTAGGAGCAAGGTTTCCTTTTTCATTCCTAAGGGTAAAAAAGAGAAGGTGCTCACCACAGGAAAACAGAAACCCTTAGAAGCAGAGCAGAGACCTTGTTAAGGACTCTCTGTAAAAAAAACCCTCTCTGTGACAGACACCCAACCCTCACAGATGTTCCAGAACTGCTGGATCTCCTACCTGTGCATCCCACAGGGCCCAGAAGAGGCTCTGAGCACCCAGCACTTCCTACCCACAAACCTCCTTTAGAGCTGACAGCAAGGCCAGGACCCAGGTGAAGGAATCCCAGCCCTGGTGTGGCTGAAGCCTCTGCTGGTGGATGTGGACGTCCCTGAAAGGTGGGGATGGAGCATCACAGGATCCTCTGGGAAAACTCACCTGCTTCCCAAAGTCTCATTACAAGATGTGTCTTTTCCCCAAAGCCTGTTATTGTTATCATATTATTATTATTATTATCTGAAATAAACTTGTTTGGGGAAAAAAAAAACCACAACAAAACAAAAGCTGGGTTTCCAATCCCCTCCCTATCTTCGGGCTGCCTCCACCACCAGCAACAGGCTGGGAAGCCCCAAAGTCCCTTTTTCCACCCTTCTTCCACGCTGGCAGCTAATTCCCAGATGCTGGTCTGAGTTGGTTTTCCCTTTTCCATGACCTCACCCTCGTTCCTCTTGGCACTGCCTCTCCCCTCGCCCAAGGGCAGGCTCCCAGGGGGTGTATTTTTTCAGGGAAAGGGTTTTTGGTGAAAAAAAAAAAGGGGGATGTGCCACTATTGCAGACACTTCACGTTGGCAGGATGGTACTTTAAATATTCCCGTCCTCTTCATCACATTAGTCACTGGACTCCAGATGGAATCCACACACCCATCCCACAGTAAACACAAGGTCCTGCAGAGGGAAGAGCAGGAAAACAAAAAGCAGTGTAAATACCTGCACTCCTGACCCACTTTTTGTTGACTCCCCCAAGTCCTGGGCTGGTGCTTAAATTTCCTGAGCCCCATAAAAGCTCATTGAACAGTTTCAGGGTTCATATCAATGGCATTTTCCTCGCTCCAAATGGGATAAGACAGCTTAGAGTTAATAAGTCCGAAAGGACCGCTTATAAAATAAGATGTTGTCACAATGTGTTGTTAAAATAGCAGGTGAGCTGGCCCATTTGGACAGCTTAATGGCCCCACGTTTTAAAAATATCTGTGCTCCATTTCCCCCAACAGATCATAATTCTGAGGCAGATATGGATTTTCCTGCCTGGGTGCTGTGCCGAGTTCCAGCTCTGCATCCCAGGAGGATTCCTTGTCTGCTCAACCCCCCCCCCACTGCCTTTGCCACTGTATTTTTGGGGATGGTGCCTGTAGGGATAGGGTTGTGTCAAGGCCATTTTGCTGGAATCATCCCCAATCCCCATCCCAATCCCCAATCCCCAATCCCCAATCCCCATCCCCATCCCCATCCCCATCCCCCATCCCCATCCCCATCCCCCATCCCCAATCCCCATCACCCCAATCCCCATCCCTGAGGTGTTGCCCTGCTGGTGGATGCTCCTTCTTCCCAAGGCTCAAACTCCTGGAGGATTTAGCAAAGCTGCTCCCACCCAGGTCGATATTTTATTTCTTTTTACCTTGCGAGAGCTTCACGCCCAGCATGAAATTTTCCAACTGACAAGTGAAATTCAGTCAGCAGAGCTTCTATTATTCCCAATTTATTCCTCTGCCGGAGAGTTGTGCGGGATGAAGGGCTGGAGAAAGGAAAACAGCCTGGCAGCAGCCAGCAAACCAAACTCAAGCTGAATTATGATCCACAATTTATCAACATTACGTGCAGGGGATTTCAAGTGTATTTATTGTGATCTGACTGCGAGCAGCTCAAAAATCAATTTGGCAAATGTGGAGGGAAAGGGCGGAATTATGTTTTTTGTTATCCATCCCCTGGTAAGTAACCACAAACCCTCTGCATCTGAAGGATTTGCCATCAGGGTGGCTGAAACAATGAGATGAGCGAGAGGGGAGGGATGCACAGGGCACAACAAATGCCAGGTGACGCACAGAAGAGGGTGGAAAAGCCCTAGGATAGGCATGGGGACATGAGGAGGTGACTTGTTGAGGCAGGGATGGATCACTGGGAATGAAGAACATATGTGTGGACGCATCCACAAAAGTGGAGGGGTCTGGGTTTTGGGATGTGGCAGAATCTCTCCAGAAATCCCAGCTCCAAGCTGTTGCTTCACACACTGTCCCCCTGTGCTGGGCACTGCTGAGGGCATCTCCAGCTCTCACTTCAGGTCCGGGTCCCTGCGTTCAGGAAGGACACTGAGGGACTGGGGCAGGTCCACAGAAGGGAACTGAGCTGGGAAAGGGTCTGGAGCTCCATTAGCAGCTGAGGGGGTTCAGCCTGGACAAAAGAAGGCTCAGGTGGGACCTTCTTGATCTCAGCCAGGTGAGAGTCAGGCTCTGCTCTTTCCCAACCTAAAAAATTCTGTAATTCTGTGATCCTAAGCAAGTGGATAAAGAAAAATGGGGTGGGCATAACCCCCAGCACACTGGACCTGCTGCACCAAACCTGAACTGCTTGAACACCTGAGTGGCTTTAATCCTACATTAGTCCCTGTCTGGGACTGATTTGGAAAGAGCTTGCCTTTCTCCTGCCTGACCAAGAGCAGCTCAGTGCCAGACTGCTGGGTGGGAAGGGGGAAAATTCAGTTTATGTAGAGCGAAGAAATGGGTGGAGACATCCTCACCAGTCCTCACACCCCACTTACTGATTTGGGAACCACCAGCCCAACTTTGCCAGGAAAAAACACAGGAAAGGTTGTGGCTGCCATGCCTGTGTGGAAAATCAGGGCATCTGCTCCCAAAGGTTGGATGATACCGGTTTTTCCATTTTGGTGATATGCAACCATCTGGTGCACTTCAAGCGAGAGGGTTTCTTCTCCTCCAATTTAAGAAATGGAATGAAAAAGGATGAGATTAGATGAGAAGCAGAGGGGAGTTTTGCATCTCTTTAATAATGACCTTTTTCCAGGTTGTTTTTATTTTTTATTTTTTTTTCTGTACCTCCAGGAAGAAAACTTAACTTCTATTTTAAAAGAGAAACTGGGTTTCTCATATGTTCCCATGATTCCTGATGTTGGCATTTTCAATTAATCACCGCAAAGAAGCCACCACAAAAATAGCGAGACCAGAACTCAATATCCTATGGGCAAATGCTGCAAATGCTGCCTGATGTGTTAAAAAAAAAAAACAGATAAAATTCTTTTCCTTGGCACCTCTCCTCTGGCTCTTCTTATGCAAATCACCTGAGGAGAATTTCCCAGGCCGTGACTGAGGTTGGTCAGTGAGAGATGAAGCAGCGAGTTCCCAGGTAATTATTTATGTGTGAACTCAATACAAGGAGATTAAACCTGAGCCACGTTCTCTGCCTGGCTCCATTCTCCCTCAAAGCCATGTGTTACACCGAGTTTAACTCCTCGGGGAGGCGAAGGTTTGAAATGCTCCCAAAATCTGGTGATCCCACGTGTCCACTGCTTCCAGGTCTCATCCCACCCCACTGACTGCTGGCGTGTTTGGGAAGGGGAAGGAAACAAAGGTGGCCTTTGTCACCAGGAGTTGCCAATCTGCACAGCTCACCTATTGAGCAGAACAAGCCCAAGAACAAACTCTGAAGCAGGGAATGATTTCCAATATCTGGTTTACCCGAGGACATGGCGGGTCGCAGCAGGTTCACGAGCAGTATTCCAGAGGTGAGGGGAGCTCGACTCACTCTGAAAATTATTTTCATGGAATTATGTGCCAGGCTGTGTTCCTAGCAGAGTTTGGTGGTGGAGTTTTACCTGCATGATCCGAAGCCATCCTGGATTCAGCGGGATTTGTCCTTTTGTCCATGGGGTGAACTGAGAGCAGAAATACCAGGATGGGCCTTGCCCAGGATGGAGGTGTTCTGGCAGAGCCCATGGCTTGGGGATGTTGCTGGAAATGGATAAATGATTCTTCACAGAGTAATTTAGGTTGGAAAAGCCCTCCAAGATCAAGTCCAACCATTCCCCCAGCACTGCCAAGTCCAGCACCAAGCCATCCATGTCTTCAAGGGCCACATCTGTACAGCTTTTAAATTGTTCCAGGGATGGCGACTCCACTTCTGGAGTGAGAGATCACTTCCTACAGGATGCCACGGAGGCCAAGAGGTTGCCTGAGCTCCAGGAGAGACTGGACAAGATCAGAATACAAATAAGAGGTTTTAGAGCCAGGTATCCCCAAGGAAATGTCCTGAAATGAATTGAGCTGAGCAGAGAATCATCTTCTCTTGCCCTGCTGAGGGACACTGAGCAGCAAGAACCAGGGTTTCAGGGAAGAGGATACCCATAATTTTATCTCCCATTGAAACTCAGGGCAGGGGAGGCTTGCTCAAATCACAATCTGGCTCCCAGGAAACACACCTGGGATGTCTCTTGGGATGAATATCTCCATCCCTGCCTGCCCCGTCCAGCCACTCAGCCCAGCACTGCCCGCTGCACTGAAACGATTTCCTTGGCTTTGGGGACTGGAATTAACTGATTTCCAGGAATTGTTCATCACCATTAGCTTTAAACTACCTGGGAGCCGGGTGAGAAGCAGCTCCATATCCCCTCCCCTTGCTCTAATCCTTTCCAGCACACTGCCTGCTCCCCACCTAGCTTGGGAGCAGCTGGGATAACTTTTTGGAGGGTTTTCTGTTTCTATTTTGCACCCGTTGATCTCCCTGCTTTCCCCCAGCTTCACTCACATTTTTCTACCATCACTCACAGAGCCACCCAAGGGACGGGAGGAGTTTGGGATTCACGGTTCCCCTCCACCCTCCCTGTGCTTTCCCTTCTGCCTCCAGAGCGCTTCCAGCTCAGCACCAGGGAGAGAAAAATGTGCCTTGTAGAAGCTGTGAGGGCTGATGACTGATGACATGTGTCTTCCCTCCTGAGGAGGACGGGAGAAGTCATTTCTGGCTGGCTTCACCGGGGCTGTCGGGTGTCTCAGGGCTGGCTTTAACCCGGGGGTGACACATTTTTCACAGGCCAGTGCAGTGATGTGATGCCAAGGCTTTAACCAGGGGCTCCCCAAAATTTGGCCCAACACCTTTTCCTCGCCCCCCCTCTTAAATGTACAAACGTTACCTGTAAGTGCTCGGTCAGGGAGGGACACAGGCTGCTGCTTTTCCACTAAAACAGTTTCCATTTAACAAAGAAACCCTGTCCAGACCAATTTTTTTTAATCTGCCCCTTCCTGGAAGACATGACAGCACATAGCTGGGAAGATGGATGGTGTGCAGGACATCATCCATGGCACGGGGCTGCAATGAGAGCAAAGGAAAGCAAGGAACACTCCAAGGTAAAAGTCACATCCCTGGAAGTGTCCAAGGCCAGGCTGGGCAGGGCTTGGAGCAAGCCTGGGACAGCAGAAGGTGTCCCTGCCCCAGCAGGTGCTCTTTAAGGTCCCTTCCAACCCAAACCAGTCTGATCCTATAAAAGGATACAGGGAAATGGGACCCTTTAAGGAGGTTTTGACTCCCTCCCCCAGACACAACCTTGTGCCTATCTGCAAATTCCAACAGCACTGCTCTGCACGTTTGACATGTTGGGGAAGAAGAGATTTGTGTGGGCTCACAGAGGGATGCAGGGAGGAAAATCTGCTGGGTGTTACTAGGCAGAGAAATCACATCAGGCTCCAGGATTCCCTGGAGAGGAAAACAGTTGGAGGTCAGGAGAGCCTTTGTGTAAGTACAGACGTGCTCTTCAGCTGAACCAGAAAAGCCTTTCTTACTCCTTACAGGCTTCTCCCTGCTGCCAAGTGCAGAGGCATTGGAAAGAGGCTTTTTAGGGGGTTGCTAGTAATGTGATTTGTCACTATAAACTCCCTCCACTGAGTATTTAGATACCTCTGGTCTTCTCCAAAATCTGTTTTCTGGCTCTTTTCACCTCCCCATTTCTGAGAACACTGAAGATTTAAGCCAGGCAAACTCACCAACCTTCTCTGACTGATTTTTCTCAGAGGCTTTCACCGGAATAATTCTCCTCCAGCTTTCCATCAGTGGCTGCACCAAGAGCCACCAGCAGTATTGATCAAGTACTGAGTCACTTGTGAGCCAGCACAGGCACTTAAAAAAAGAGGGGAAAAAAAAAAAATGAAGTCCCCTCCAGAAATATCAATCAAAGCCCAAGAAAATAAGGGAACTAAGAGCTAAAAGCATTTGCATTAAATGCAGCAACATCTGGCTTTATAGAGACCCCTTTGGAGGTAATTCCAAGCTGCCATACACAAATTTAAAAATTATCAAAGCTTATACCTCCTCAAAAGAGCTAGACCACTTAGGGATGGTTATTTTTATTTGAGGTATTAATGCAGTGTCGAAAGTATCCAAGTGTTACAGCTTTTAGAGGTGAAGTTGGTTTAAGAAGCTCCCAGAACTGCCCTTTACCTCCTGCACCTCCCCATCCTCCCTCAGCTGCATGACTTTCTCCAGATTTGCAGTTGTGTTAGTCAAAAAAATTCAGGTGTGAATGGTAAAACACACCCCTGCTGAAAAAGCGCCAAAAAACCCCAAAAATTCCCAATTTCCCTTGCTGGGCTCTCAGCACAACCCCAGGAAGCAGCAGGGAGATCAAACCCTGGGCAGAGTTTTGGAAACAAGAACTGACCCAGGCAGCCTAAAAAGGGAGGCAGGCACTCATTCAGGTGTGAGGAGCAGGAGGGACAGCAGCCAACATTTAAATTTTTTGGTGGTGGGAGATGCTTGAGTTTGTGCTTTTTTTAAAGAAGCAAACAAAAAAAGATCAATATTTAATTCAGTTCTAGGGGTAACACACCTTGGAAAAGCAGTTGGTGAACTATTAAATATTGCCTTTCCATAATTCTGCCTGGGTTTATCTCCGGTGCCTGCAGTTTTTTCTCCCCTCTGTTGCCTTCCTGAAAGCATAATAGTGTTTTCTGTGTTTTTATTACACAGTGCATCTGTTGCCACTTCTGTTCAAACCTCCCAAACCAATGCCATTCCCCCAGATCTCCGAAAAACAAGGAGGGGGTCACCTGGGCAGCTGTCACCTCCCTGGCCCTTTGCTTGGGGGGGGGGGGGCTGGTACCTCTGATCCTTTCCAGGCATCCCCAGGGCTGATGTTCAAACACATTCCAGGCAGACAAAGGGACAGGGAGGTGATGCCCAGCTGCCAAAAGTCGGAGAGGTGGAGGTGAATGCCACTGCTGGGGCAAGGAAAATCAAATCCTTTGGCTTTGTTCCTCTTTTATGCCTGAGCCAGCATTAATTTCTGTGCTTAGTGAAGGGAAATACTGCTTGACCGCCTGTGCAATGCCAGGGGCTGGTGTTTCCCATGCAGCCAAAACATAGGGAAAACCAGGGTGCTGGAAAACAGGCGGGGTGAGCTTCTCCCCTGGCTCAGTAGCAAAAGAAATAATAATAAAAATAGCGCCAATAATGGGACTTCGGGTTGATGTGGCACTTCCAATTTTCAGTGCAAAATATTCAGGGGAAGGTGGCATCAAGCAGCTCAACACAGCATCTTCACCGACCTCAAACCTCACAGTGCTTAGCTCCACAGCAACAGGAGCAGCACTGTTAGACAGGAATTGGGGAGCTGCTGACACTGAATTCAGATGGATTCTCTTTACAGGCATTGAGGTCCTTCTTCCTTCAGCTGTCCTTGATTCCACAGCAAACCCTTACTGCCTTCTCTCCACTGTGCTCTCCCACAAGGAATAGCAGCCTGGAGCTCTTCTCTGCCCTGCTTGGAGTTTGAAGGTGATTTTCAGCAGCTGACTTCCCAAAGTTAGGGCAGCCTCAGTGATGTCTTAAGTTTTAGCTTTCATATTTTCCAGATTCTGTACTGCATTAGTATATAACTCTGAACTTCATATAAAGTGCTAGCAAGTTCTCACAGCTCAGTCAGACAAAACAATCATTTTCCAGCCTGAGAACCAAGGACACCATTGGAGCTTCAGGCCCAAAAAGTGCAAACAACAGCAAATCGAGGAGACCAACCTGGGAGATGGGACCTCATAACCTGGAGCTGTAATTGGATAATTAACCCCAATATGGAAATGGACCAAAACTTTTAAAAGTGTGAAAACTTGTGACACGCCATCCATCTTGGGTGTAGCCACAGCCAAGCTCTTGCACTGTCCAAGGTGAATCCTTTGAAGGCCTTTTTAATAAATCCCTGCTTTATTCCTTTAACACTGTCCAGCCTCCATTCCAGGGAGCCCCACAAGGCATCACCAGAACTGGGGCTGCTTTTCCTCTGTGCAGTATCTGACCCACAGCACCCTCCTCTGCACTGTGCAGAGCTGCCCTGTGGAAATGGCACCTCTACAGCTTCCCAGTCCCCCTTTTGTAACATCCCAAGGCAAGTTCAGTCAGCTCTTCAGGTGGCAGAAGTGTGAGATCTCAGTGTGTCCTCCAGCCCAAGATCCTCTGTGGGTGCTGGAGTCCCATCACTCACAGCGGAAAAGAAAGGATGGGTGCAGGCACTTATCAGATCTGGGCTCCTCACTCATTTCTCAGAGCGGGAAGCACTATTTATTACATCTTTTTGCTGCTTCTAAACACAATCAACCATTTCTTGGCATTTCATTTTTATCAGAGATAAATAGCCTGATCCTGCTTTCACCCACAAGGAAGGGAAAATTCCCCTCGGCTTCTCCTGCTGAAAGCATGAAGGCTCAAAGAATATCAGCTGATGGTTTTAAACTCCTTCCCACCTTTTTCCCCCCCTTTTCTTTCCAAGTTTCAAGTACAGGCTCCCTTCTGGGGTCAGCCCTCCCTCCCCCATCTTCCACAGGATCATCTTTCCCAAACCCCTGTGTTCCACTGCCTTGGCTGCAAAGGAGGAAGGAGCTCCTGTGTCTCACAGCACAGCCCTGAAATATTTAGAGCTTTGTGTACTAAATCCAGAGCCACGGAGCAATGGGATGGATGATGGGGGGAAAATCATGGCATGGTGGCACTGCCACCAGGGTGAGGAGCATCACCCGCAGTGACTTCCATCGCCCCTACGCAGAAGGTTTCAATTTCAAGACCTGCTCATCCAGCATTTTTCAACAGCTTCAAAACGACACACACAAAAACACCACCCTCAACAAACCAAACCAGGAGAGAGCGGTGGTGGGGTTTCTTTCCCCTCTCGAAATTTGTAAGCATGTGTGTTTAGCTCTCGTGGAAATGTCAGATCTGAAGCAGAGGGAACTGGTACATCATCTGTCAAAACTGCAGCTGGCTTTAGCAACGCAGCGTGACATGATCACGGAGCAACACGGGAAGGGGGGAAAACAAACCTGGGAGCACGCAGCCCAGCACGAGTGGGAGGAAAGGAAGGCCTGCCTGCTGGAGCAGAGGTCATCAGGAATAAAACTGACACTAACACAGAGTTTAAATGCACTTGAAGTTTGCAGCAAGGTCGTCTTAAAGGCTGTTTCTGTCCTCACCTTCAGCTACAAACACCCTGAGGACGCAGAGCTGGGTTTGCCCTTCTCTGTCTCTCTCCAGTCTGGGGCTCCTCTTACCTGTATCTTCCTTTAGCCTTCCCCCTGATAACCAAAATTGGCATCACTTTGGTTCTACCCATGGATCTCAAGGAGCTCCCAGTGCCCTGTTCTTCCCATCCTCAGGGCAAGGGGAGCAGAAAAAACCAAATGACCTGACTCAAGATCATGTGTTAGATCCCAAAATCACGATGCTCCTTCAGCACAGGCAGTGAGCTTCCAACAGAGCCACATTTCTCTCCCTTTTCTCCTCCAAATCCCCACAAGCCTTCTCAGCTGACCATGCCTCTGGAGCTCCACATCCCTCCATGACCCTACCAGTTTCCCAAATTTGCTTTCCCTCAGTGTTTCCAGGCACTCTGGGGAGCAGGACCTCTTATTTTTAGTGCTGGTGCTGCGAAGCACTGAGCAAATTCCCAGTGACAGATTATCAATAGTCAGCGCTATTAAAAATTTCCCCCAACTCCAGAGAAAGCCAACCAAGCACCAAGCAAAAAAGAGCAAATTTTGAGTCATTCCACTCTCTGTTCCTCTGGTGTTTGAAGAGATACTTCCATGCAGAGGCAAACAGGGATGGGTGTCTGTCCTGCTGGGTTTCATGGAAGATTCTGCCCTGTTAAAGAGCAAAGATTTGGGCTGGAGTGTTTGGAAGAGCAGAAAAGCTCGAGGCCGAGAGCAGTTTGGCAAGACTTGCTTTAGGTGGAGAGGAAGCAAAGATTCCTTTGCTCCGCAGGAATGGAGGAACTATTTGCTGTAAATCTGCTCTAATTCCAGGCAGGTGCCCTTGGGGACACCCACGCTCCTGCAGGCAATGCTGGGTGCCAGAGATGGATCTTCCAAGGCAGGGGTCTGCCTTGGCCAAGGAAGGGTGAGCGTGTCTCTGCTGCTGGCTCAGCGCTGTCACTTAGACAGATTTAGGGAGTGCAGCCCTATCTCCTGGAGCAGGTAATGCTGCCTGATTATGAGGAGGGGAGGGAGGAATTAGGAGCCAAGGCAAAGACAGAGCTGTTTAATGGACCCATTAGAGGGCATTAGCTGACACTGACAGGACAACGCTGGAATTTAAAGGAGAGCACCGGCACAGCCAGAGCTTTGGGCTTGGGGTGTGCCGTGATCTCCATCTGCCACTCTGGCCAGTGCTTCCCTGAGATCCCAGCGGCTCCTGCATGGGCTCTCCAGCCTTCCTGGGTGCTGGAGAAGGTGGGAAGCCAGAGGATCGTCCCCAGGGTGCGTTCCTGGCTCACGGAGACGTACGGCGCATTTGGCAACCCCAAAACCTTCCCATCACACCATCGCTGCCTTCACCTTGCTGATCCCCTGGTCACCCCAGGACCTTGCTCCCAACCCTCCTGCTGTAGTGCCAGGAGGTGTCTGCCTCTGGGGAAGTCACTGGAGCTGCTCCAGTTTTCCCAGTTCATCCATCACCCACCACCTCTGATGCCCAGGATCCCTCCTCACTCACCGGGGTTTGAGCAAGGGGAAGGGATGGGGCTGGTGGCACCACTGGGACTTCCCTCCTCTTCTGCCAGTCTAAAACCATCAGCTCCTGCAAGCAGTGAGGCAGATACACTTAAAAACTCAAAAAGAAGCCCCCTGGCTGGTGGGGAGGTCAATATGAATCTCATTAATCCAGCAGTCCTGTGCATTTCAGTCCTGGTCCCTGACAAGAAGCAATTCCCTCTTCCATTGGGTTTTTCCACAGGCCAGGGCTGATGGAAGAGCAGCCAAGGACACCACAAGGCTGCATGCTGCCTGAAGAAGAGCCTGCCTTGACCCAGGGGCAAGGATCAGCAACCCCAGCCAGCCCTGCTTGCTAGGAAAGGCAGGAATGGGGTGGATGAATAAATTGGGGCAGAGGGATAATTCAGGACAGAAGCCCTTCCTCTGCACCCCAGGGAAGTCACCAGTGCAGCCTCCCTGGTGTGGGGCCCCTCACAGGGACCACAGGCTGCAACCTGGATGATGGATACAACCCCATCCTGCAATGCATTTATTTGTAGCTTGCTCCTTTTCTTTCTCTGTTCTCCATTCTACATCCTCCAGCCCTCCTGTTCCCCACCAGCTCTTTTCAGATTTATTAATTACAGCTGAAGTGGACAATCTGTCTTTCTATTTTTAGGCTGGAAGCACTTCCAGGCCAGCTGAAGCGAGGCAGCAGGATGCAGTGGGGATGATGCTGTGGGTCTGATGGTGGGATGATGCTGTCTCCGTGCTCTTCAGGGACACCCCTCAGGCACTGATGTGAGGGCAGATGGGGGGCAAGGGGAGGCCCATGCAGAGATTTTTAGAGCATCCCTTCACCTACACCCTGCACATTGCAGAGCAGTGGCAAAGTTTCCCGAGGCTGGAGTTAATGCCAAAGTGTCTGGGACACCCAGCAGCCCCCTAGGTGCCACTTGGAGAGCAACCCAAAGTCCCTTTCTCCTGCTCAGAGGGCCCAGAGTTGAGATGAACATCCTTCTCATTTCAGACCTAGAGTCACCTCACCCCTTGTTTTTCTCCTTCCCCTCACTCTGCTGACAATTTCACTGACACAAAGCAGTCCAAAAACAATTCCCCCCCCCCCCCCCCCCCAAAAAAAAAACCCATAGGACAGAGGAACCCCAACCCAGGGCAGATGCAGAGTCAGAGCAAAGAACTTGTGAAATACAAACTCAGCTATTCCATACACTCATTAGTAAAAGATATTGCTGCCTGCAGGGAGACAGTTTCTGGGTGATTGAATGTAGAACTGTTTGGAACAAACTCAATAAACCCCTGCATGCCTTTTGCTTTTAAATATGCTATTTTCTCTAAGCTAAGTGGAAGAGCATTGGCCGAGGCTGGGGGTTTGCCAGGAAGGTTTTCAAGATGAGATGTGGGGCACGGTGGTCACCCCAAGCTGGGAGAGGTGGTGACCCCCAGCCCCTTGGAAGCTAATGCCAGAACCTCAAAAAATCACTGCAAAGCCCATTTTTGGGAGGGTTTTAGCGGTCCAAAGCTCAGGGCAAGCCTGGTTTTAATTACCTCGATTCTCAGTGCCTCACACTGGGTTGTCACACGTGCCACACACAGCACCCAGGCTGCCAGGCAGAGGATTCTCCATGGAATCTGCCTTTATTTTCATTTATAAGAGCCTTGAGGACAGGTTTAATTGCTGGGGTATGGACCAGCCATTTCCAGTTACGACTGCAAGTGAATCAAAATGCTGAAGCCCCTACTTTAATTAAAAGACACGATACCTAGGCCTACCTAGAGTGCAATGGCAACAAAAGCAGATTATTAAGAGAAGTAATATCCATCTAATCCAATCTGATCTGTGTAGTTATTAGGCCTAGCTAAGTACCAGTATTGATTTTATTACTAATAACTACTGCCACAATAGGAAACCAACCACAGTTCAGAGTTTTGCATCGTTCATCATTTTGTTCATTTGTTTGGCCTTGGAACAGATGATTTTTCTTTTCTCCATCGCTCAAAATCCACATATAGGTTTCCTTTTCGGGGTTTTACCTCTCATTCCTTCATCCTTACCTCTTTCTCACTACTTCTTCTGCTTTTTTCTCCTCTCGGTTTGCCCCTCACCCTCTACAAAACAACTTCATGCAGGATCAAACCCAATGCTTGCATTTTTGTTAGTCTGAGCTCAGCCAAAGAAACTTCCAGCAGTTTATGAGTCAGAAACACAAGATAGAGCTCCTGGTCACTGAAAGAAATTGCCAGGAATTTGGGCAGGGTGAATCACCCTCAAAGACAGCTGAGAAGAGAGACAGACAACCTCTTGTCCTTTTTCTCTGTGTCTTTCAGCTCATTTTTTTACCCAGCTATGAGTAAGGAGCACAACATGGGAATTTCCTTATATCTCCCCACAGGAAGGAGCTTGGTTCTTGCTTTTTCCTATAAGGATGACCTGGGAGATGAACAAACCTGGTGCTGGACAAGCTCCCTTTGTGAAGCCACACGCAGCGAGCTGGGAAGTGCTCCTCCCCGTGTGCTGCAACACACAGAGCTTGTCTTTGGCTCCCGATGTTCCCAGGGAGTTCAATTTAACTCTGGGTTAACTGCAGTTCCCTTGCTAAGCCTGTCTATCACTTCTCAGCCTTTTACTTCCTCACTCAAGAAAATAACAGCTCCCACACTCTGAAAAATCCCACATAATTGGTACAGTCTCCACAAAGTGCCTCTCAACCAGCAGCAGGGTGATTTGGAGCTCGAAAGGTGGCCCTGTCTTTTCAGAAGGGCCATGGGCTGACAACCTTGTTTATTTTCCTCAGTGTCTGTCTGTGGAAAAAAAAATAATCAAAAAACAACAAACCAACCAAAAAAACACCATCCCAGCTCTCCAAAGTCGAGCCTGGCAGCACCAGTTTGGGGCACAGCTGGAGGAACAGGACAGGTTTCCATCCTACAGCTGTGCAAAAGCCTCAGAATTAGCTTTTACCTTCTGGCGATCAACCAGTCCTCAGCTTTCCTTTTTTTGTCCCTCATCTTGGTAGGATGAAGGATTCTGACTCTGAAGCACAGAGATCTGGAAAACGTGGAGTCTGTTCCAGTCATCTTGTACATCCTTGGCCCTCTCTCCAACCACATTTGAGCAGAAAACTGCCACATCACCAATTCGGTGTAGATTTAAGTATCCTGAGGACCAAACCCTGTTTGTTTTGTGGTTTCATCTCCTGACTTGGCAGCCTCGGCCAGGTCCTCATTAGCATCTCTTCTCTCCTCACACAACAGATAAATAGCAATACCCAGAGCCACACGCACTTATAAATAAATAGGAAAGCAGCATCAATTCAGCCACGAACACAAAGCTTAAGGATACTGCATCTCATTCCTGTTTGCTGCCTCGGGCACCGCGAGCTGACAATCAAAATTCACCGAGCGCCAAAAATATTAGTTTAGTTTAATATTTGTGTTTGCTCAGCTCCTTCTCGTGCCGGGATGACAAACTGCCCTGCGAAGGCATTGCCAGAGGCACTCACACTTCCATTCTCTCTCTTGCACTGATTCTGGCACACAGAGGGATCTTTTCAAACCAATAAACACTTTCATTTCTGTCTTCGCTGAAAGGACTTCCTCTATGGGGTGATGTTTTGCTGGAGGAAATTATTTAAGAGCAGAGATACGGCCATGATTCAATACGGTTGTGATTCAATATCGTGCTAAGGAATTCCTTGTAAAGTCGAGGGAGAGACAAATTCTGACATTACCTGAGTCTTGTTGAGTATTTTTGGAGTGGGAATCCAGCAACAAAGAGCGTGATGTTTTTTTTATGTGGTGCCTGGTAGCTCTTGTTCTCAGGTGGAACAGCAGCAACACCATCTCTCTCGTGCAAGTCACATCTTGACACGTGAGAGAACATACAGCAGGAAGGGAAGAAGAGAAAAGGAGGAGAGAGAGCTTTTCCAAGCCCTCTGCTCAGGTTGGATAGAGAGGATGGAGCTCAGATCAGCAGCAATGCCAGAACTGGTCCCTCACACCCTTCCCCCCGGGATGCATCAACCATTGACTCAGAACTGGCAAGCTGATCCAGCAGGAAGAAAGTCAGACCAAGCACAAGGGACAGATTTCCTCTTTGCTTCCCGTCCTCACAACCTGTGCATTGCTGAAAGGATGCCCTGAGCTCATCATGGAATGGTTTGGGTTGGAAAGGACCTTCAGGATCACCTAGCTCCATCCCCCAGCTACAGGCAGGGAACACCTTCTACTCTCCCAGGTTTCTCCTCCAGCCCAGCTTTGATGCACACAAGAAACTCAGACAAAGTAGAAACCTTTGCCAGAATCACATCCGTGAGCCTGAGCTGAGCAGTCTGACCAAATGACCTGGAGCCACTGCAAGGGGATGGATTCACAGCCCACTCCTGCTGCCCTGGGGACATCCCAGCTTCCCCCAGGTATCCCAGATCGGCCCAAAATTTCAGGCTCAGGGAAGCAGCTCCCTCCTACTGACAACTTCCTTCTCTCTGGCACCAAGAGGGGTTTTGGACTTGTTTGCTGAGGAGCTGTAGGGAAGAACAATGCTGGCTGTCTCCTCATCAAGGTGGGCTGTGGCAAGGCAGAGCCCTGCTTTCACTCCAGCACTACCCTGAAACACAAAGCTTTGTATTTGCCTGTCAATACCCCAGTTGGATTCTGCTTCTCTGTATTTAATTTGAGATGAGTACTGCAGGACCTCTTTTGTTAGCTGGATACCTCATGCACATTGTTATTATTCCTTTCATAAAAATCAATAAAGACTTAGGAACAACAACCACCAATAATAACAGTACATCTCTCTTTGTGTCTTTGTGTTGCAACTTGCTGAGTAACTCAGAAAAGCAACAGACAACAGTCAAGAGAGAAGATTAAAAAGATGCTGTTTCCAAACTGGACCTGCTCTTCCTCTGGAAAAAGTTTCCAGCCACTTAAAACTGCAGCACCATCTCAGCACACAAGAATTCCCTAGCAGAGGCTCAGGATGGGAAGAAATGCTCAGAGGATGAGGCACCAGACAGAGCTCCCCTCAGCTGGTGTCCTCGTTGCCTTGCCTGTGAAACAGGAGCCAAAACAAGGACAGAAATTTAAGGGCACCACTTTGAAAGCCACAGGCAAATCATTCCTAGTGAAATGACTTCCTGGGCACTAACAAAACTCAAGGAGAAGCATCCCTTGCTGGTTTCCACGCGGCTCTGACATGAGGAGAGAGCAAGAAAGGAAAGATAAGGACCTGGAGCTGCTGGAACGAGTCCAGAGGAGGCCACAGAGATGCTCCCAGGACTGGAGCCAGGCTGGGAGAGCTGGGGGTGCTCACCCGGAGAAGAGAAGGATCTGGGAGAGAACTTAGAGCCCCTTCCAGTGCCTAAAAGGGCTCCGGGAGAGCTGGAGAGGGACTGGGGACAAGGGATGGAGGGACAGGACACAGGGAATGGCTTCCCACTGCCAGAAGGCAGGGTCAGATGGGATATTGGGAAGGAACTGCTCCCTGGGAGGGTGGAGAGGCCCTGGCACAGGGTGCCCAGAGCAGCTGTGGCTGCCCCTGGATCCCTGGAAGTGCCCAAGGCCAGGTTGGAAATTGGGGCTTTGAGCAATCTGGGATAGTGGAAGGCATCCCTGACCATGTCAGTGGGGGTGGAATTAGTTGCTCTTTCAGGTCCCTTCTAACCCAAACCATGCCATGAATTCCCTGCCATCCAGTTCCGAGGAAACAGCCACAGAAACAGGAGTGGAAATCACCCAGGAGCTCTATGGCTCCCAAGTCCCCATTAATTACCCTACATGAGAAGTTAAAAATCCACCACATGCCTTGAGGCAACACTTCCTCCACTTCCTGCACTGTCCTGAGCTGCTCCTACAGCTCCAGCTGGGATTCCCATGGACGCACAGGAGCCATGCAGCCACAGCACTGCTGTCACAGGGACCCTACTGACTCTGCCTGGGTTTCTTTGATGGCCACAAAGCCCTGGAAGGACAGAGCCCAGTCCCCCAAGTCAGGGCCTGGAGGTCAGCACCACCTCCAAGGGAATTCCAACAGGCTGAGTGCTCCTTCATGAATAAACCCCCCAAAATCCAATTTCCTGGGGGACCACTCGCTCAACACGACCTGCCCTTCACATTTACCAGGTTCCCAGCATTATGGTTAAAGAAAATATATAAAATTCTAATACTATTGTCTTAAAGGTTAATGTATTCCAAGCCACAACTCAGAGCAGAGATTTGAGTCCAGGAACAATCATCTGGTGGCAGGAAAATATTGAGTAGATGGCCTAGGTCTTACCCAGCTCTGTTTTCATTTCTTTCCTTTTCCGGTTCAGCCATCCAAAGCAATATAAAACTAAAGCTGAACACAGCTGGGGTTTTATCCACATCCCAGCCATTACACACAGAGAGCATCAGCACATATCACAGCAGCAGGGCTGTATTTTCCTTCCCATATCAAGGCTTGCTGCTGTTCCTACGCTCAGGCCAAGCTGCTTTTCAGCAGGCATCTTTCCTGGCTTCCCACCAGGCACCTTTTGTGGCTTCCCAGCCATTGCCACGTGCAGCTTTCAGAAACCAAAATGTTGCTGCAAGTGCCACGAGATAAGGGAACTCAGGCACCAAAGAGAAAGAAAAGCTGGTGCTATTGACTCTCTTAACAACTGATGAAAAGATGAGCTCTACTTTCCCAAAAATCTTCTTCCATACCATGAAAGGAAAGCTGCAGAAAACCAAGAAGTCCTTTGGCTCTTAAAATAAAGGAAAGGTTAGTAAATGCTGGTGTTAATTACAGACCTGGAGCTCTTCCTGCAGACACCCAGCAAAGAGGAGTTCCTGCCAGAGCAGCAGCTCCCCATGAACCCAGAGCTGCTCAGGTGCTCCTTTTTTATACCCCAGCAGCTGGGTCCACTCAACAAAACAGGGATTAGCAGGGATTGTGTCTCACCTGTTATCCCATCCCATCCCATCCCATCCCATCCCATCCCATCCCATCCCATCCCATCCCATCCCATCCCATCCCATCCCATCCCATCCCATCCCATCCCATCCCATCCCATCCCATCCCATCCCATCCCATCCCATCCCATCCCATCCCATCCCATCCCATCCCATCCCATCCCATCCCAAGCAGCAAAGGAAGGTCAGAGCCCCTCAAAGACAACCAGAATTCACAGCAGAGATTGATTAACAAAGGAGAGTGCTCTGGGGAAGCAGCCAGATTTCCCCGTGTTCAAGGGAAAGGTTTTGTTACACCTGGAATTGCACTCCTGGCCGTGTGGAATTGTGCAGTGCCTGTTTAACCCAGCAGTTTTTCAGTAGCACATACCAGGATCATACTGGCCTTAATTTTTAATTTAAAGGCCAGGTTTTAGTTTTCCTACAACTAATCCCAACACTAATGCTAATGCTAGTTCTCTAATACAGAGGGGGAAAAGAAATAAAAGCTCCTAAATCTTACAGCCCAGCAAATCCAGGATGGATCCTCCTCTCCTGAGGAGCACAGGGAGGGGTAGGGAATGCTGGCAGAGGGCACAGGCCACCTTGGAGAGGGTGTGAGCCATTCCCAGGAGCTCCCCATCACAAATTTTTTGGAAAACATCACCCTCCTTCCCATGCTCTGCTTTGCTTAACCTCATCACAGCCCACAGAGCTGCTGTGAGCATCCAGCCTGGGCATGGCTCCACCACTCCCCAGCTGGGGAGATCTCCCAGCCTTCTAAATTCCAGGTCAGCACAATGCAGGGGTAAAACTCACCCCTGTGCCAGACCCAACAAACTCCTCTGGAGCCTTAATGCTGGCCTCAACCCAAGGCTGAGCGATAATGGGAAACACAGAAACAGGGAACACAACAAACCCACAGCAAATTAAAGAGTAAAAAGGCACTGCTAAGGTGACTCAGAAGAAATTTAGGCCATCAAAACACTACCCTGCTGTTTCCTGCTGGGCCAGTGACTTTGAAAGCTCAAAGTGAGCCAGTGGGAAATAGGAGAGGTAAAGGATGTAGGATGTGCCACTGTGGCCTTAATCCTACAGCCCAACAGTGCCTCCTGTCATGCACTGGGATGTGGTACTTTCCTGCTGGAAAAGGAAACACAGGCATCAGCAGAAGCACAGCTAGCCAAAAAAAAAAAAAATATACACACACATATATATATATATATATATAAATTTTAATTATTTTTAAAATTAAAACTAACAATCTAGGCAGAAAAAAATTTTCATTCAAATGCAATTTTCCCTGGGAATTACACATTCTGGATGTTTTCTGCTCTCGCTTGATTTTGGTGTTGAAGAACTGACACGCACAAAATTCTTAAAAAAAAAAAAAAAAAAGGAAAAGGGTATTTTTATGTTGCAAAGCTGAACAGTTTTGGTTGACTGGATGAAAGCACTGAGGAATGTTCCAGATTAAACGTGGTAAATTGTCCAAGTGAAATGGTGCTTTTTGGCATCACGGCTTTTCTCTAAATAAAAATGTTGATGCCAGGAGGAAAGGCAGAAGGGAAGAAAAGCTGTCCTAGCAAACTTCACCTCTAGTTCCCCTTAAAACCTCAAAAGAAATAATTTTCCTCCTTTTTTTTCTTTTTTTTTTTTTTTTTTTTTTTTTTTGGTTTTTTTGGTGGCAAAAGTGGTTTCACCTGATTATGACAACTGACTGTGGGGGAAAAAAAACAAAACAAAAACCAAACAACTCTTGTGATGATACCTAATTATTGAACTATAGAAAAGAGAAATACAGATAATCAGAGGGGAGAAAACCTCTCTGGTGCCGTGTTGGACAGGCAGTTTTCCTGGTTTGGGTCTGGCACCTCTGTACACTCAGTGGGTAGCTCAGTCTCTCACATCTCCCCTGGATTAAGGGATTACCATTAATTAACAGAGCCCTGCCTGCCTTGCCTGTGATACACTATCTTTCCATCAGAAAGAACCAGATGGAGCCGAATTTCCAAACTCTCCGAGATGGAAAGAGCAGGTATGAGATAAGAGCTGGGGGTACTGGGTGAGGCAGGAGGTTGTGGATCATCAGAGTGGAAACTTACACCTCAATAATTTACTTTTTTTCTCATTTCCTAAGGAGAAAAGGCAAGTGGGATCCCCTTCCTGTCTGCCTGGCCCCTGCTATTAGCTTTTCCCTCTGTCTTCTTTTAAAAGAAATCTGTGGAGATGCCAGTGCCCTTAAAGCAACCAATGTCCATAACAGGTGGAACAGACTGCCTGGAGAAACTGTGGATGCCTCAACCCTGGAACTGCTCGAGGCCAGGCTGGATGGAGCCCTGAGCAACCTGGTCTTTCAGGGGCTTGGAACAAGATGATCTTTAAGGTCCCTCCCAAGCCAAACCATTCCACGTCTCTGATTCTCTGAATTTGGTGCAAACGCTGCGAGGCTGCTCCTGTGAGTGTCCCTGCTAATGGCAAAACAAAGGTAGTTCCATGGGATGGGATCTTTCTGGAAGGAGGATTGCAGTGGCTCAGCTAAATGAGGAGGACATGTCTCCTTGGATCCAGTTTTTACCTGGAACAAGGGGTTTGCTGTCAGTACCAGTCCCAGCGTGGGTGTCCCAACAGTCTGGGACAGTTCCCTGTGCTTGGCAGGAGACCCCCATCAGTTATCCCTGCTCATCTAGAGAAGGAAACATCAAACATGCTCCCTAGACAGCCTGGCCAAGAGCTTCCTCAGGAGGGGAAGATGAAGGTGTCAGACATAGCAGGAGTCCAGCTGATATTGTGTTCTCACTCTTTTTTTCTCCCCTCTGTATTAATTAAAACACCCACACTTTCCCGAGGACAAGCTGGTGAAATTCATTTTGGAATCAAAGTGCCAGCAGCATCAGGCAAACTGTATCCAAATCCAAGTACCTTAATTGGAGCTAGAGGTCTGTCTTTGACAAGAGCCTGCCCACAGAGGTGGCACTGAACCAGGTCCCAGGAGAACAGGACCACTCTGGCACCACCATGGCAGGAGAAGCTCCCTGGGGTTGTCCTTCTCCAGGCTTTTCCTGACTGAGAGAGCTTTCTCACCCACAACCTTCATGTCTAAATGAACTTTGCATTGCCCAGCCTCTCTGCCCTTTTGAACCTTCCCCAGTGGCCCTTGCAGGTGTCACAGCTCACCTTTTCAGTAGGATCTGCTGGCTGTACATCCCCACATCCCTGCCCTGGCCTGTATGGACACAAATACCACAAATACAAATACCATCCCAAAATTTGGGATGATTTGAGAGCAGGGAGAGCTCCTGACTCTCCCCATTCTCACATCCCCACCACCACCTTGTGAAGACAGCTGGAGAAGGGATTGTAGCAGTTCATTCAGGTCCCAATCCCATCTCACGTCCAGTTCTTTGCCCTTTTTTTGCTGCTTTTTTCCCTAAAAAATAGAGTAGGCAAGGAGTGACTGGTTAAAAGCTAATTCCCCAGCCCTCTTAAATCACCAAGATTAAAAGCTTTCTTCCTGATGGCTGCTTCATAAAAGACCCAAAAGGTTTCTACTCCTTTATTCCCTTAAAGAGGAACGCCTTATCTATTTTAAACCATTTGGGTTTATGGGTAAAATACGCAGTGACACTCTGTCTCCAGAACCCACGCTCTGCTGATGTTCCAGAAAAAAAGAATGAGCTCCAAATAGCACACCTGGGCAAAAGGAAAAGTTGTGTCCAACTCCAGCCTCACTGTGAAGGCTTCTGAGTTGTCTAAAACTGCCCCAAAAACAGGGGATTTCTGCTGGTTGGATGCTTTCATCCAGGTGAGATGGTCCTTTCCTCCTTGCTCACAAACCAGCACTTTTGAAGCTTTAAGCCCAAGGATTCTGGGCTAGGAAAGGAAATACAGCCCTCTTAATGTGTGTTAGCCAAATAAATGTTCCTATTTCAGGGCAGGTGGAGCAATAATAAATATCAGGTTGGAGAAGCGAGCCCCGCCACCCCATCTCATTTGTATGCCTGGCATTATTCCTTTTATTTAACAAAAATTCCCTCTCCAGAAATGCAGCCCGGCCCTGCTGGCTCAGGCCAGCTCTTGTTGAAATGATTATTAATGGCATTGCACCTCCTCCTTAATGGGAATGAATGGTCCAGCCACCCTTCAGTTCCACACATATTCCTGACTTATTCCTTCGGCTTCCTCTCGCCCACAATATTCCCCACAGCCTCCTTCCCCTGCAGCCCTGGAAGATCCACGTGTGGGTGATCCATCTTGGAACTTTTAACGCTTATTTTTCTAGAGAGATAAAAATAAATCGTTGCATTCGGATGAAAAATAGGGGATGTAGGCCCAAGCCCACCAAGGGAGGTGGAGGAGGGGGGAGAAGAAGGAAGAAGAGTATTTTCTCCCTTTTCCCTGTATTTAAACCACAAATGCATAATCCATCTCCCTTAACAGCCCCTCCCTTCCTAAATAAATCATTTCCTCACCGTGTGGAGCAGGGGGGTGACAGGAGGAGGATCATAAGTCGTATGGGAAGGAGGTAAAGGCAGAGATCTCTCAGGGAGTTTCTGACAGAGCACCACCCAATCCAAATATCTGCTTTAGCAAGGGCACTTTGGCCATAGAGAATTCCTACAAAACCAATTTTCAAAGCAAGGACAACTTCCAAGTCCTTTGCCTGGCTCTTCCCATATCAGTCTGCAGGGCCAGCAGGAAACGCATCCCCGTGGATAACCAGGAGAGCAGGGGAAAGGTGGGAAGAAGAGTGAGGGGATTCCTCACCTTTGCTCCTGCCTCTGCCTGCCAAGTGAGGGTGGCTGTGCTCCCACACCTGCAATCCCAGGGAAGGAAGTTGGCAGGGATGGGCGAGTGGGATGCAAGGATCTTCCCTCACCAGCTGCTCCAGTGTGGATCTGGGCATGTCCAAAATGCCGCAAGTTCTTTCAGACCTTCCAAACTAGAACGCACAAACATCACAAATCCCATCCAAATTCCCCACAAGCCTGCCCTCTGCGTCCCACAAGCCTCCCAAATCCCACAAGCGCCATCACCATCGCTACACATCTTCAAAATACCTCAGCTCCAGCAGTCCCCTGACACGTTTCCCCAGAGGCTGTCCCCAAAATATCACCAAAGAGGTCCCCAAGCAGGCTCTAAAGACTGGCTGCAGGTGACCATCCTGCTTTTGGGGTTGGCACCCTCTCCTGCACATCTCAGCTGTTAATGAACAGATATCAAAGAGCCACTTGGCTGTTGTTTCCTGGTTCTGATACACCAAAACACGTGGGTTAAAACCATGAGAATTATGGGTTTTAACACAACACTGCTCCTGGAAAAAGTGGGCCGAAGGAATGTAGCCCCAGGCAATGCTTGCAGGGACCAAGCACTGGAGCAGCTCCAGGGCTCTGCTGGATCATGCTAAAACACGCACAGAAAGTACAGGGTAACCTCTCTGCTCTCCCCCACACTGAGAATTTCAGCTGAATTTTTCAGAGCTCCTTGCTTGACATTCACTGTTTAGCTGCTTTTCTTAAAAAAAACCCCAAAACCCGAACTCAACGAACCAAGCAAAATGCCAACAAACCCTATGTCTACTGGTTTTCAGGGAAATCAAACCTAATTCCAACCTGGTTTTGGGTGGAAATTTGACCAGTGGTCAGCACCAGTGGTTTCCAGCCACTGTCCAAGGGGTTGTGGTCACATCCCTTCTCCCACTGATGGCGTGGCTCCGGCTCCATCCCCACCTGCGGGCACGCACGGAGGGATATTTGCCCACACGTATGCAAAAGTGATTACAGGCAGAAGCCTGGGGGATTTGTTTGGGAACAATGTTGTAATGAGCCCAAGGATAATCTGCTGCCCAGAGACAGGGGATTTTTCCCGGAGGGATGGCAGCCACAAATTAAGAGTCACATCCGGTTATTTCCAGCGAGTTAACTCCCAACGCTGCACCTCCAGCCCGGCCAGGAGGGGCACGGCACAAATCCAACCATCCCCAGCAGATGTGCCCCAAATCCAAGAGGTTTCAGGTGGGGAAAGGGGCCGGTGTGAGGATTTTTAATGGCCCAAAGTGGTGGAAATTCATTACTCTGATAAGGCTCAGGGAGTTGGTGGCTCGAGCTTCAAACATGGCCAGTCCCTGGAGAAATTACACCATGTTCGAGCTAATCTTCTTATAAACATTGTTGTGGGGTTTTTTTGTTTTTTTTTTTTTATTTTATCCGACATGTGTCAAGCAGGACCACTAAGCCTATTACATCTCCAGGGAGGTTGGTGCTTTCTCTTCTTCCTATCCCCCCCATCTGAATGCTGCTTGTCTCCTTTTTGGCTCCTTTGGACATTTCTCCATCACTACAAACCAATCTTTTATAATTAGCACCAACATAAAAATAATCTCAGTGGGTTTGGAGGCTCAGGTGTGATAAGCAGCCAGGTTCCAGCCAGACATCCAAAATTTTTGGAGTTTGTAGGCTTCTGAAATGAACAAAAAAAAGCTTTCTGAACCATCCCTTCTTCCTGTGTTCATTTATTTTTGCATCCATCAAACCCTCAGAATAAATAGATAAAGAGTCAAGTGGACATTTCTGTGTTCTCCAGGACAAAATACTTCAAGTTATTGGGAAATCCCTTTATTTGTGTTATTCCCTCTGTCTCAGTTTGCAGGCAGAAACAGGCAGGCGTTAGACCACTGGAGCAGATGGTTTTAAAGGACAGGGTGAACACGAAGCTGCCTTGAGCTTCAGGTTGAGGGATACATGTTGGTGAAAGGACATTTTTTCAAGAGACCTCACTCCCCACTCTGGTGGGAAGTTCATAGGAAGCCAATAGAAAGGGTGAAATGGAGGTATTAAAAAAAAACCCAAACCCTAAAAAGTTTGTGCTGCAAGAGGTCATTTTCTGGAGGAAGCATCAAGCTCATTTGTCAGTGAGAAATAAGAAATAGAGAATTAGGAATACATAAGGAGTGAGAAATTTTCATGCACTCACTTGCACGAACATTACCCACGTTCACTCTAGAGACTTGGCTACAGAAAATCAATGGGAGCTTATCAGCCTGCAGCAGAGTCGGGACAATTAAACCTTTCCCTCTCTGCCTTTCTACATTGGATTTAAGTTTTGAAGTTATTCTCACCTGTGGACACAGAGAAATAAACATCCGAGCCAGCATCTCTTACAGAGAGTTATCTCTAACACAGGCAGCAGCCCAAATTATTTCCGTGCCTAATCGTTGCCTTCTTCGTCCTTAAAAAAAAAAAAATTAAACCCTATCTTGGACAAAAAAAAGAAGGGATATTGTGCATTTGACTGCAATTTCTCTGCTCTCCTTGCACACAAACTTCTGCACTCATGGGAAAACTCCTTCCCTGAAAGCTGAGCTTTTGTCAGGGTTTTTCTCTGGCACAGAGCAAAACTCTGCAGAAGGAGACCAGCAGAAACCCAAAACGGGTCCTAAGTGACAAAACTGAGCCTGGATTTGGAGCTGTCTCCCAGATCTGGGCCGGGCTGGGGACAAGGTGCTACAAACACCATCAGCTGAGGCACTGGCACTCAATTCCTCAGGAGCCAAAGGGTGTTTGAAGCCCCAAAGCAGCATCCAAACATATCCCTGTGTGGTTGCCTGGCTTTTACTGAAAATCAGCTGCTCCAGCCCCAGGTCCTTAAGAGGAATGGAGAAAACACCGAGATAAACCAAACGATTAACAGGCTCAGTAAGTCAAAAGGCAGTGACTGCTCTTCCTAGTGCCTGCTCCAACCACATCCATGCGCAGGTTTGGGTGGATCACGGAACTTTCTGGAAGGACATCAGCACCCCCAAGACCCTGTCTGGTTCTACAAGCATATTCCATCTTTTGGGGACTCAGGTTGGAAGCAGCAGCTTCCTTTATATTTATTTCATTCTTTATCTCTCCCGGTCAAAATGGTCAGTACAGATAATCTGGGTTTACAGCCCTTTGAAGTCAATCAGAAAAGACTTTTAACTTGAGCAAGCAGGACCCCAGGCCTCCATCTACCTGATCCACAGGCACTGCCAGGGATTTGGACAAGCCAGGCTCCATCCACACAGACCTGGCTTTAAAGCCATCGGGTCCAAGCTCTGCCTTGGCAGAGAGATCAAGCACAGCAGATTTCCTACAACCCTCCTGTCTTATCACACATTAGCCCCGTCCAGATGTCAGGCGTTCTCCCTCTGCTCACAATCCCCCTTTCCCATCTTCTTTTATCTCCCCATTAAATTGCTGACAAAACCTTTCCGCTGGCCTTTTCAAAAGTAGAGGGGATCAAAAAATCAGCAGAATATTTGAAAAGTCCTTAGGGAAAATAAGAAGGGGGATGGGGAAATCAAACAGGAGGGAGAAGGAGCCTGTGATGCTGTTACCGTGTACAGAGCCCAGAGCAAGACACTGGGGTCTGCAAGTGCTTTAGCTCCCTTCTGGCAGGGAAAGAGCTGGGAATAGTTTGGGCTGTCAGGGAGCTGCGTCACAAGCATCACTGATACCTCCAGCATTGCCCTTGTAAATGCTCAGCATGCAGAACAGCCATTAAAAAAAAAAAAAAGGCAAACCAGGTTGAAGCCACCCCAAAACTCCAGCATGGCATCACACCCCCAACACAGATAGATGGCATCGTGGGGACCAGATTTTTTTTTTCAATTCTGATGGACAGGAGAAGGCAATTTATCTCCCTTACCCTTCCGGCCACTTCCCCCAGCATTCCAGCAAAGCTGCAGAAGAGTTCCAGCTTTACACTCGCTGCTGAAAAGGTGACACCACCAGCTTTCAAAGGACATCAGGGCAGGGGTGACACAGGAGGTGACTCCATCCCAGCAGCTGAAAACAGCAGGCAGAGAGCACCTGAGGAAAGAAACGACCCAACACATTCCCAGCCTTTGCTGACACAGCCAGAGCTATGTCAGCAGTGGCATTCTGCGTGCGCAGGGAGAAAAGCCCAGCCAAAAAAGTAGCAGCGTTGAGCAAACCCTCATCTTAATTTCATTCTGCTAGCTGGCTGATCATATTTGGTTCTTTATTTAACTGGTAGAACAAAAAGTTTTAGGGTCGGGTTCCTCCCCCAAGGTTTATTATATATTGTTTACCTTTGCCTAAAGGCTCTACAGTTGATTCTGAGTTGGTTGAATCCTCGAATGGTTTGGGTTGGAAGGCACCTTAAAGTTCATCTTGTTCCACCCCCTGCCTTGGGCACAGGCCCCTTCCACTGCTGAAAACTCCATCCCTGGACACTTCCAGGATGGGTCACCCACAACTTCTCTGGGCAAGTCCAAAATGCTGCCAGGCACATCCAAACAGCTCTCTGCTTTCAGTTCCAGTGGGACAACACCCCCAAAGCCATCACACCAATAAAAAGTCATGGGCAGAGGAGAGCAAGAGCAGATAAGTCAGTCTTCCTTTGGGCATGCAAAGAAGGACCTCTTGGCACAAGCAGAGGCACTTGCTACTCACTCCTTAGGATTTGTTATTTATTATCCCACTTCTGCCAGAACTGCAGGAATCTAATCAGAGCACAGAAACTGGAGCAGGTAATGCTGCTGATCAATAAGGAACGCTCCAATAAGGAACAACAAACAGCTGGAGTGACCACTCCAGGTGATCCACAGGCTGATGCTGGCTCGGTGCCCACTGAGCAGGATCTCAGAGCACCCTGAATGCCAAGCCTTTGCCATCCCATCAGTGCTGGGATTATTTATGCACTCAGGATGTGAGCACGAGCCTCTGGATCGGAGCCGAGTTCCCTTCTCTGCCTGCCAGCACCTTGCTTAGGAGATTAGAAGAAAATTGAGAAATACAAAAGAAGCCTCCTGCACCCTAGAATGACAGAAAAAGTTATTATGAAGGTAAAGATTCCTGGTCTAAGAACGAGGTAGAGAACTACATCACAAGACAGTGATGTTTAATTTTACTTCAGACTTTTAGATCCAGCAACCTGGCCTAGTGGAAAGTGTCCCTGTCCATGGCAGAGGGCAGGAATGGGATGGTCTTTAAGGTCCCTTCCAACCCAAACTACTTGAGGATTCCATGCTGTAAGTGCCTATCTGATCCTCATCTTTGGGAACATATTCCAGGTTGCAGCTCGAGCTTAACTCTTCACGATGGCCATGCCTCTAAAAATACAGCATAGCATTTGCCTTACTTTACCTGTCAGGTGTGCTATAGGCTTTCTTCTCCTTTGAAAAATAAGGGGACCACAGTTTTGGTAGAGCTGTTGGATTATATCTATATACATACCTATAAATGTAAATACATATTTCCTCCTTTCAGTAGGAATTTTTGCCAAATGCTTCCATGTGTTGCTTTGTCTAAAAATCCTTTTTAAAATCTACTTGAGCTCTTGGTACCTGATACTCCCAGCTGCCTTGGGATACTCTCCCATGGTGCTACCTCTGCCCTGGGTTACGTGCTGGTGCCTTCCAGGGTTGAAAGGATTTGGGTTGTTTGCTCCCTTCTAGTTCCCCCTGGACCATCACCAACACCCTCAAAGACCCTTGTCTTACACATCTGCACACGCTGCTTCAAAACCTAAACCTTTCTCCCAGAATCAGGAAAACTCTGACTTTGCCCTCCTTGGAAAGCTGAAAAAAAGCCTGGAATGTCCTCTCCAGGAAGCCCTGCCTGAGTCAGGATTTGTATCAGAGCCCTTGGAGAAACACACGTTTCTCCGTTATCCTCCCACCACTTGCATCCTGGGCTGTGTTTTGGGAAAGCCATCCTTGAAAAACCTGGGACAACACAAAGCAGAAAGTCCTGTGCTTGTATGAGTAACCCAGGATAGAAGAAACTTGGTACTTGCAATTGGCACAAACCCAAAGAAATCCCCATAGCAGCCTTCCTGTGGGACCAGCAGGGCTCTCCTGGCTCCACAGGGGCCACCCTGATGCAAATTTCCTGTGGGAGAATCTCCTCCATGTGGAATTCATCTCTTTGGGTGTCCTTGGGGCAGCCCAGAAGCAGAAATTTTGGGGAAAGAAGGCTGGGACCCCTTGAGAGGGAGCAAAGCAGCAGGAAACGTGTTTCTTCTGCAAATGAAAGGTTGTTCCCACCTCTAATTAACCCGAGGTCCATCCAAGCTGGAGTCAGGCTCTCATTAGCCATGCCACAGCAGAAATTCCTGCTCCAGCTGCCTTGCAGTGGGATCTTCCCCTCTGAGTGGCCTCCAGGAGTTCTCTTCTCCTGGATGCCCATCCTGAGACAACACCTTGACTCTCTCCTGGGGTATTATCCCCTGTTAGAGCCTATGAAACACTCCAGACTAAAAAGATGCAGGAAATGTTGGGACCAAACCAGCAATTAAGAAAATCCATAACCATTACAAGGGAAAGCAGGTCAGCTATCCTGACACAAGATACACAACACAGCATCATCTCAAGGTCTTGGATAAAGATTTTAAAATACTGGAGGCAATATTGTCATCCCCATCTGCATTTGGGGATGTTTCTCACAGATTTTTAAAATAGAAATTGTTAAAACCAGCTAAGTTTTTTTTTTTCTTCAGTAGGACCAAAACACCCAGTTTTCCCCACCATGGGCTAAAGGGAAGAAATGCAGAAAGGAAGGTAATCAGGTTGAGATCAAAGTGGAAAACCCAAACGAACCAGCAAACAAATCTCATCCAGACCCATACAAGCAGAGTGTGCTGTGACTCCTTCCCCCCACTGCTGTTCACTTTCATCCTCCTGACCTTCTCTGTTCCAGCCAGGAGGGAATAGGAATGTTCAAAGAAAGCTATTCCTGTGTTATTTTTAGCAGAGCCAGAAGAAAAGTGACTGGAAATAATCCATGAAAGCAAGCTTTCACCTTGATTTTCAGCCTCTGGGGATTTCGATAGCCTTGATAGCAATCACAACTTAACCATGGGCGTAGAAAATGCTGAGTGATACTAAGAGCATAGATTGAGCTCTTTCTTTCATTTTTCCCACTCCACATTAAAAACCTGGTGAACCACGGAAGGGAGACTGAGGGAAGCACTTTCCCCCACCAACCAGTGAATTGGTGGCCACACCATGGCAGGAGAAAGGAGAGCCAGGCCTGGCTGTGCTTCAGCCCAGTTTCGCAGCCAGCAAGAGAATTCCACATTACAATTAAATGCATTTAAAATAGATGCTGATTTTGGAATCTTCCACAAGTGTCTCGTGGGGAAAGCCACTCTTTCCCAACCAGGATTAAGAAGACCTCTTCTGAACAACCTGGTCGAGTGGGAGGTGTCCCTGCCCATGGCAGGGGGTTGGAATGAGATGAGCTTTAAGGGCCCCTCTGACCCAAACCATTCTGGGATTCTGGCACTGACTGACTGCACAGGGACCACGGCGCTTCCCTGCCAGTCCCGGCCCACAGGCACCAACCCAAGCAGCCAGTGATGGGACACAGACCTCAGCTGCATGGCTGGGAGACCAAAGGAATTAATCAAGAGAAGCTGCTCTCCCAAGGTGCTGATAATAAGAACAAAACTAGGGCTGATCCCATTAAGTCAATCTTCTCTGCTGGTTGCTGCCAGCTGATGTCTCCTGCCTCTCCTTGCTCCGTGCTGCCTGCTCCCACTGCAGATCTAAACCCACTTTATTTCTGCTGATCCATTTTAAAGTGACCACAACCATGAGACTGATTCACTGGTTGGGTTTGAAAAATCTATTTCTTCCCCACGCTTTTCTTCTGCTGCCAAACACCCCCTTTTCCTTCCATGGCCAGGGCTGCCAAGAACATTTCCTCCTGGGCTGGCTGTCCCTAGGCTCTCATCCAGACCAGAGGTAGCAAACTCCCCCAGCCAGGTACTGCCAAGTCCCCATCTCCTCCTGGTTCCAGCCTGAGCATGAGGCACTGGCTTTAGCCACCATGCCTGGGCTCCAGGCTGGTTTTCCTCAAAGCAGGAGAGGCAGGATGAGTCCATGGCACAGAGCGTTCTCCTGGCCATCGCAATTCTGATTTTGTGGAGTGAGGGAAGCCCAGCACAGACTGGTTTTCCTCCAGTGCAGTCAGACCTGCTGCTGCCTAAAGAGGACTCGACCACGTTTGGCTGGTCAGAGACCCTCAGAGAGAATTTCTGTCCCAGCTGGCAGCTTTTCTTTGCAATGTGCATCAGCCCAACAACCAAAAGGCCACGCTGAGCACCCCCACTGCTGGAAAGCTGTCCTGGGGCAAAGGAGCCAAGCCGGCTGTGTCTAAAGCACTGTGGTGTTCCTCCTCATGGTGGGAAAGAGCTCTGGAGCAGAACAAACCCCTTGGAAGGGGACAGCAGCTGCAAAGTCATCCCTTTCCATCAGTTTGGGCAGAAGGAGTTTTCCTCAGAGTCATCCTCTGCCTTACAAGGCCACTTGGGCCAGTGTTGGAGCTCCCCAGGGAGCCACAAACCTCATCCATGCTCCCTTCACCCTGACTGGGAACAGCCAGGGCAGCTGCAACCAGCAAGTAGAGAAGCATTAGAAAAAAATAAAAAAAAAAATCCCACTTTGCTGAGTTTTAAAGCATTTCCCTGGATCGAAGAGCCTCTGGTGAATGTTATCATGGCAGGGGATATTTATTGCCATCTCAGGAAATGTTTCATTATTCTTTGGTAAGTGGTGGCCGTGAATTTCAGCCTGTCTGCCCGGCCATAAAGGGGACCATTGGGCAGCTGATATCTGCCTGAGGAACGAAGCATCACCTCCCAGCTCCGAGGATGCTGTGCCTGCAAAACCCAGGTTGGGTCCCTCTGAGGGAGGGAACCAGACCCAGATCCCACAGATCCCCTGGGGAGAGGGAGGCTGGGCAGCCAAGCAGGCTGAGGGGCTGCTCCCCATGGATTTGCAGCAGAGGGAAAACACCACGAGTGCCTTCAGCACACGGTTTAAATGCTCACAGTCAAAATAGCGAGTTTAATTCCGTGCTCGGCTAACAAAGCTGCTCCAGAGGCTGTTCCTGTCCACTCAGGGTCCTCAGGAAGCAGCTCAGCAGGTCTGGATGGAAGTGGGAAATGCAGAGACACCAACTGGATGGGAGACGTGGTAGGTGCTACTGAGCCTCTGACCCTCCCTTTGTCTTCTCACACCAGCTGCTCTGGAACAGGATGGAGAAAAACAAGAAATTTATTCCTCTCTTTTCCCCCTGTGAAAAATATCTAGCCACTTTCCACGTCTACGTAAGCCTCCAGTACCCAAAATTTCCTGTGGCAATGAGTCCTACTTTTTTAGCAGGCTACTGGGTAAAGAGTTTGCCTTTGCTTCTTGGAACAGTTTGAGATCTTCGCTGTGATTAGAACAGAAAGGATGGCATCCAGAGGGACAGGTGGAGAGGTGGGACTGCATGAACCTCATGGAATTCAACAAGTGAAGTGCCCCAGGCCAGGCTGGACAGGGCCTGAGGCAGAGGAAGGTGTCTCTGCCCACAGCAGGAGGTTGGAGTTGGATAATCTCTAAGGTCCCTTCCATGCCAAACCATTCTGGGATTCTGTGACACTCCTGATTCCAAGGGTTTCTTGAACTAAGCCATCATTGCTGATTAATTCTTCAGCTTTACAACACAAACGGTTTCATGTCTGCCCCTTCCTTTATCAATCCTTGCCTTCTGTGGACAATTTTCTAGGCTTCTTCCCATCCATTTTTTGTGGGCTACTCACCAATTACTCAAGGCAAGAGATACCAGACATTCATTAAGCAGCACAATAACATTCCCCACTTCGGCCTCTCTTACCCCCCCCCCCCCTTTTTTTTTTTGGACTGCTATGGACCAGCGGTGTCATTTTGACAAATATTTCCAGCATAACTCTCAGATCTCCTTCCCAAGCAGTAACAGCCAGTCCAGAGCCCAATGATTTCCCCCCTGTGCACTGTTTTTCATTTAGAAGCCTTGAATTTCATCTGCCGTTTTATTATCTGCTCACTAAATATCATAAGGTCCTTTTCCCATTCTCAGAGGTTGGCTGTGTTTTAATCTTTTTGGTATTAAATAAGCATTTTCATCAAATGCTCTTAACTTCTTTTTTTTTTATTTGCTCCCAGACCCACCTGGACTCCCCAAATTCAGGGAACTGATGCACAAGAAAAGGCTTGTCAATATTAAATAGTCACTAAGTGCAAAAGCATCTTCTCAAGGCTCCACAGGGTAGAGGGTTCAGGTGACAAAGTCACATCTACAGCCATGCACTGTGGCTTTATAGACAATAAGGCTTGTTGAGTTTTAGTATAGCTAACACAAGCTGAAATGAGAAAAAGACTCTTTAAAGCAAGCAGTCTTCTCAAATTCCTTGTAAATTCTCCTCTGGAATTCTAACTGCGGTGTTTACCAGCAACTCTGTGAAAGTGGGTGATCTCAGAACCTGGGGAGAGCAAGAGGTTTTAGTTTCCCACCCCAGGGGAGGGAGTTACCAGAGTGAATCGAGTGCAGCAGGGAGCAAACAGAGACACAGGATTTAAAGGCTTTCCCAGCATGGAGGTTCTGGGGCTTTAGAGCTGCTGGGCCTCATCATCTGAAATCAGGTTTGGCTGAGGTTTTTTTATGTTTGCAAATATATATCCAGTGGCAATGGGTTCTTTAAAGTGTCAGGCCTCAGCAGGAAAAGGCTGGCCCTAACAAAGACTCTTGCTCTCTCTCTGGAGGGATGAAGAGAGAAAAACCCTTTTTTCCCAGTGACAGAAGGTGCCACCAGCGTGTCCAGCAGAACAGAGCATGGAATCACTGGAAATGGAAAACGCTCCACAAAAGGCTCTGCATTTGTTTACAGCCCTGCCAAGCTCCCTGGTCCCCTGGTTTTCAGAAATAGCTGTTTTCAACACCCTTTTAGCCAATGGGCCATGGACAGCTTGGAAAAGTGCCCATTAAAATGAGCCATGGGCCCTCCGTTAGCCATCCCTCAAAGCCAGGTGGGAGAAAATAGTTTATTAACTGCTAAAGGATGGGTTTCCTCTATAATGAACCTTCCTGCAGTATTGAAGAAAAGCCATGTCTTACTTCCCTTTCCTAATAAATGGCTTCTTCAGAGTTTAATTAACTTCTCCCTGCTCTTCTTTTGTGGCAAAGCGTCACCCTGACCAGGAGACGAATTCTGTTTGTCCCTTTATCTGGGAGAGCACTGGCCTGTCAGATAAACTGCTCTACCTAATTTTCTGGGGCTTTTTCTCTTCCCACTTTGCATATTCCAGGAAGGGAGGCAGTAATAACAGAAGGCAATGCTTTTGGGCAGCTGGATACCTTTGGGACTGGGAAGGAGTACCTCCTTAAAATACAACCTGGACCATACTCCTGAGTGCTGGCAGGGGCTGGGAATGGGGACCCATGTCACAGACCCACCAGAAACTGGGTCAGGCTCTCTGCCTGCTCCTTTGTTTCCTCAGGCTTGAAAGCAAACCTGGAGGAAACAATTTTTGCCCTTCCAGGAGTACAGAATTTTGTATTTTCAGCAGCACTTGTCTGTCCCCATGTGTGTGTACAAAGATAGCTCAAAATCAATAGGAGTGAGATTAGGTCACTGTATTTCTGAGAAATGTGCTCCTGATAGATCATAAACCCAAGCAGCTCCCGCTCCTTCACACCGCCTGTGGTGCTCCAGGACCAGCTACATGTGCCAAGACAACAGCCCAGCCTGGAGGAGGAGAGGGCTGCTCTCTTTCAAAAAAGGATGAATTTAGGCCAAGTCAAGAGGGACCATCACAAACCTCTGCTTTGGCTTTTCAGCTCCGCTCTCAGCCCGTCCCACAGCAGAAGGCAGGAGCTCCCATTTTGGGGTGGGAGGGAGGTACGAACTCCAGAGAAGCACCTGGAGAAATAGGAGGCCTTTTCCATGCAATGCCTGGGCTCCTTCTTTCCTGGGAAAAGATCCCAGGAAGGAACAGCCTCGTTAAACACGGGCCTGAGTGGCGCCACTTGATTAATTGTGCCAGGCCAAGAGCAGCCAGGGACTTCTGTGACACCAAGGCAGTAATGGTCTCCAGCACACAGACAATCCCAGAGGATGTGTCCTTCCTACCCGAACAAAATTAATTAATGGTGGCAATAAATAAACCGCTCCAGACAAACGAGACCATCCGAGCAGCCGACGGCACAACAGAAGGAAAAGTAGGGAATGGAGAACTTTCTGCACTGCAGAATAAATGGGGAAGTATTTTTGGAACGGGTGAAACGTGGTTGCAGGAAGAGGTCAGCACAGAGCATCCCAGGGGAACAACAGCAGCCGTGGCTGGCCATGTGTCCCTTTTCTGGGCTCAGGATAAGCTCTGCCACCAAGTGCAGCTGGACTGCAAGGACTCTCCTCCACAGCCACGATCCTGCCTGGTCTGCCCTGGCTCTGCCTGCTGCATCCAGCTGTTTTATCCCTAAAAACGTGAACTAAAAACACTGCCTGTGGTTGATACTGATCACGTTAATCCATCACAAGCAAGCCCTGAACGATTACAAGGCTGATTATCAGGGCCTGACACATCCCTGGGCTCACTCCACCCCTGCCAGGTCCTGCCTGGGCATTTCCTTGGATCCCCATCCCGAGGCCTGATCACCAGGCAGACAAAGCGCCTGCCACACGTCGGTCAATACCAATTAGCATACTCATTAAATGAACGTGTGTGTTGGCAGCAGTTATCTAATTACCTGAACAAGTGCATCAGGGAGAGGCATCAGCGTCTGTGGAGCAGCAGGAGAACGAGCTGCCCTGGGATAAGGGACAGGACAGGACTTTTGGAGCTGTGAAGATGATTAGAGGGAAGGAGCACATATCCTATAGGGAAAGGCTGAGATAAGTGGGATTGTTCAGCCTGGAGAAGAGAAGCTTCAGGGAGAACTTAGAGCTCCTTCCAGTGCCTAAAGGACTCCAAGAGATGTTGAGAGGGACTTTGGACAGGGGCATTGAATGAGAAGAAAAGGTGGAATGGCTTCCCACTGCCAGAGGGCAGGGATAGATGGGATATTGGGAAGGAATTCTTCACTGTGAGGGTGGCGAGACCCTGGCAGAGGCTGTGATTCCCTCCTTCCTTCCTGGAAGTGTCCTTGGAGCTGTTTGACCTTGGAGCACCCTGGGAGGCGCCCCTGCCCATGGCAGGAGGTTTGGAACACAAAGATTTAAAGACCTGGGCTTTAAAGATTCAGCCCAGAGCACTCCATGACTCCCTGAACTCCCTGCTCCCTGGCAGGACCCCTGTCTAACACAGGTGACTTTGCTGAACAGCTCCCAGCTCCCACCACTTTTAGGGTAATGCAACTCAGACATTTGGGGGTTTCCTTCTGCAGAATTCATTTCCTGGAAGCCAGGGAACAGGAGTAATGAGAGAGGCCAAGACACCTGAAATTACATTTACCAGGCTGCACAAGGCTGCTGCTTTTTATTTCTTTCTCTCTTTTTTGCATACCACCCCCAGGCTGAGCTTAGCCTATGGGTACCACTGTTATCAGAGAGCAGGCAGGGGGAGAATTGAGACTTGGTGTTTGTGCCTGGGAACCAAAACAGACCCTGTGCACTGTGGTCTTTTGTTTTGTTTTTAAATTTAATGCTTGTGAAAGTCTGCAGTTCTGCTTTTTTTCTTTTTCCCTCCTTGGAATTGGCATGGCAGAGCCTGGCTGGTGGAAGTTTCTCTGCCTTTTACGTCAGGGCTGGTGTGGAATCATAGAATCACAGAATGGGTTGGGGAAGGGATTTTGAAGACCATCTCACTCCACCCCTTGTCATGGGCAGGGACACTTTCCACTATCCCAGGCTGCTCCAAGCCCCTTCCAACCTGGCCTGGGACACTGCCGGGGGTCCAGGGATAGCCACAGCTTCTCTGGAACAATCACTCCTCCCTCTGCAAGGGAGAGGGCCACTCTTATGGGCAGAGAAGATGCCAATTTTGCATTTTCAGATGTGAAAATGAGCAAGACCTGGCAGTTCTGACTGCTACAACAAACCAGAGTAAGGGCCTGGGGAAGAGGGAGGAAAATCTGTGATCTCATTAAAGCAGCATCCTGCTCTACTCACCATTTTGCCTTTTCAGTCCAGCCTTGACTTTTCCCCCCCTCCCTCCCTTTTCCTTAGGTTTCCCCATCCCTTGACAAACACCATCAGCCCCTCCAGCACACTCCTCACACCCAGAGGCTGATCCAGGATGGATGGAGGGCATCAGTTGTCCCTACTGCTGAGTCTACCACATCTCAAATGCAAGCAGCACACTGAGTAACTCATCTTTCCTGCGTGCCTATTAAGCAAAAATTAAAAGAAAATTACATGGGGAAGTCAGCAGCAAGTAGGAGGGGATGGGCTGTAATTATCTGGCTATTAATTGGCATAAAGTTCCAGTTTAATGCTCTTGGGCCCATGTCGCTATTTCCTAGGGAAATTTTCTCTCTATTAGTTTTGGATGAGAACTGGGATTTTCTCTGGAAGCTCCAAGTCCACCCAAAAAGGTGACTTTCAGCTTCAGTCCCCTAGCAGGTTTTTGTTTCCAGGCACTGAGGGATGAAATGAAGGGGTATTTTCTGACACAGCTTCACCTGCCCAAGGTGGAGGCTGGAAAAGCCAGGTTTTAACTTTTACCATTGGGTGAGGATAACCAAGCATGAACCTTTTAAAATTCAGCCCACATGGAAATGTTTGCTCCAAACATAAAATCCAGAAACAAAAGAACTCCAGGGTTCGTTCCCCCATGGGTTCTGGGAATTCTCTAGGGAGAGGCAAGAGCCTCCTGCCCAAGCTCATCAAAACCTGCCAATTAAACAGACCCAGAATGTTCTGAGCATCCATCAAACCCCGTGGAGAGTTTCCGGGAGTGATGTGCAGGTTCCTGCCAGCTCACCTGGCAAGGTACCAGGCAACCCATCCCTCCTGCTCCTGCCACACAGGATACAGCTCTGGCACAGAACAGGGGGGAGCTGCAGATGTCTGCTGTTCAACCAGCACACACAGGTACCCACAGCTCTACAGCAGAGGTGGGAAGCATGGCCTTTCCTCCTCAGGAATCCCACAGGCAGCTGGAAGAAGCTGGAGCAGCAGGCAAATCTGCTGTGCTGTTACAAACTGGGGGCAGAGGCAGGAGGAAATAAAAATTTTTCGATTTTTTTTTTTTTCTTTGCTACAACAAGGTATTTCCACGGATAAATCAAAGCGCTCTCAATTTTGCATCACATTTCCTCTGGAAGTCAAAAGGTTTCCTTCCAAGGGGGAAAGGCAGGTCAGCCCTGTTCAAGGGGACACAAACACCCTTCAAGCTGCTCTTGCAGCCTCTCAGCAGGAGTTGTGGGAACCTACAGATTTATCTTTAAGCTACAGCGCCTTCTCCTTCAATTCCCAAGCAGGATAAAAGCACTTGCTAAAGGAAACTTAGGTAAAAATAAAAGGGAAAAGGGAAAGTAGGGGAGAAACAGGGAAAAAATAAACAGGAAGAAACACAGGGGGAAAAAAAGAAAAAAAAATCCCAGGAAAGAGGAAGGAGGGATTTTATTCCGTTCACAGCTTGGAAGCTGAGAGCAAAGAACAAGGAATTCTCCTTTCATGCCACTGTTCTCCGTGGACTGCAGGAACATGGAACATTTGGGGGGGGGGAAAAAAAAAAAAAGGCAAAAGGCTTCTACTATGGCTAATTGTCAGCACTCCAAACCCTGAAAAATTTTTTTAAGTTCTTATTTTCTCTCCATATTGCCCTCCAATTTCCAAACCCATTAGAGCAAATTTGTCTGTGCTATACCAAGGCCTAGGAATCTTCTCCATCACCTGGCTGCAACAGCCAGAGTCATGAATCCCTGCACATGGCATGGAGGTTGGGATGAGATGATCTTTAAGGTCCCTTCCCAACCCAAACTATTCTGTGACTCTGAAAAAAACAAGAATTTATGTAACTTCAGAGAAAATCCTCACCTGTGGAGGCTCAGCACACTGGTCTGGAAAAGACTTTGCCTCTTGTCCCAGAGAAGTCAATCCCTTTAAAATTTTAAATGATTTTTAGTCCACAAACAGGTTGATAGGTTGCTTTTTCTAGGAGAAGCAAACACCAGTGCCACCATCAGAGGTACCAGCAGCTGCCAACAGCTGTATCCACCCAGGATGGGCATTGCTGGTGGATGCAGAACCTGCCAGCTCCGGAATCTGGCTCCAAAGGCATCAGAGAGACAGGGGGAGCAGAGGAAGGAGCCTTGGGAATGACAGCTGGGGAATACAGCAACAGTGGGAGTGCAAAAAGGCCACGGGACTGCCCGTGCTGGAAAAAAAAGTCCCCCCCCCCCAGCAGGCAGGGCTGAGTGAGAGCCCCCTCCAGCCCTGTCAGGGGGGACAGGGTAGCACTGCCACCGCTTTGATCCAGCAGTGGAGCTGGAAGGGCTCCGGGGAAGATCAAAGAGCCATTAGAGAAAGCACCCAGGGCTGCCAGTCAATACCCTGCAGTGACACTGCAGCCTGTGACAGCCACACCAGCAACCTGCTGCTGCTGACACGAGAATGGCAGGCTTCAAAATCCAGCAGCTTCTGCTTCCCTCCTCCCCAGCCCGAGTAAATCAACCCCAAATCTCTTTATTTACCCTCACCCCTAATAAGCTCACGGAAAATGGCATTCCAGGCTTTTTCCCGAGCCTTTGTTCCCTTTCATCCTGGGAAAAAGAAGGGTTTAGATGATCTCAGAATGCCAGAAAGCAATTTATTTTGACCTAGACTGTTTCTGCAATGTCATCTCTTGGCTCCAGCACGTGGGAAGCTTCGTTGGCTGGCGTTTACACCGAGCAGCTCCGACGGGGCTGAGTGTCCCAGGCACTGGAAGCACCCAGAGTGCTGTGACCCTGGCTGGGGACAAGGCTGTGGCACACAGCTCAGGGCCCAAACTACACCCTCCAAAGGCCTGAGCTGCTGGGCACAGCAGTGGGGAGTGGGGGGCTGTGCCAGGTACTGCACATCCCAAGTCCCTGACTCGGATATGGAAGAGACTCCAGAGGAAATCCTGTCATCAAACCATCACAGAATGGTTTGGGTTGGAAGGTTGACCTTAAAAATATTCCAGTTCCACTCCCCCTGCCATGGGCAGGGACACTTTCCACTATCCCAGGTTTATCCAAGCCCTGTCCAACCTGGCCTTGGGCACTTCCAGGGATCCAGGGGCAGCTACAGCTGCTCTGGGCACCCTGTGCCAGGGCCTGCCCACCCTCCTAGGGAAGGATTTCTTCCCAATATCCCATTTAGCCCTGCCATCTGTCTGTGTGAAGCCATTCCCCCTTGTCCATAGTCCCTTCTGTAGCCCCTTTAAATGCTAAAGCCCAGAGCTTTCTCTTCTCCAGGCTGAACAGTCCCAATTCTTTCAGCCTTTCCTCACAGGGGAAGACCTCTCCTCCATCCCTCTAATCACCCTCTCATGGCCCTCTCCTCTGCACTCACTCCAACAGTCACTTCCCATTTATCCCAGAGCAGCACCAGCTCTACCTCAGTGATCCATAAGGCACACTCAGTCCTTTCCCCCCCAACAGGAGGAAGAGATTTGAAGTGATGGAGTCTCACTCCTCTTGCTAAGCCACAGGGTGAGTTCAGCTCTTTGCCTCCAGAATGTTTTCTGCACACTCAAGCCTGGAAGGCTTCTTTAGAAAGGAAAAGCAAAAGCAGAAACCATGACAGGGCAGGAGAGTGTTCCAGCTGCTGGAGCACAGCACAGTGTCAGTGTGTGTGTCCCTTCCAGCTTCCCCAGCCTGGCTCCATCCTTCCCTGGAAACGACAGACTGTGGTGCAAACACACTGAGCTATCCATGACAAGTTTTGCTGCAATCCAGGCCAGGAGCACCAAAAAAAAAAAAAAAAAAACAAAAAAAAACAAACCAAAAAGCAGCCACTGGAGAATCCCAATAGCCCCCTCACTGCCCAGCACAGCTTCTGAGCTCTGCCCCACCCCAGCTGCTCAGGGATTGCAATAACTCATCTCTCTGTCACCAGGGAATCTTTTTAAATGTCTTCCTCCCTGCAGGCAGGCCGGCAGAAGCCTCCTCTGCTCTTCCCAGGCAGATTCCTTTTTTATTATTATTGTTATTTTTCCTCTAGATGAGGAGTTTAGATCATCCTGTCTCCTTTTAGGGTGGGGGAATGGCAGTCAGGGGGCAGCCCCCAGGAAGGCTCAGAATTGCTTGTGGCAGGCAGTCAGGAAGAAGAGCTGAAACTCTGTGTGTCCAAACTTCTGATTCAGAGCACAAAGCAAAGCTTGTCTTGCCTTTCCTTCCCGAAGTTACATAAAAATAAACCCAGGCTCCCTCCTTCTTTTTGGCAGCCAGCAGCACATCCTGCAGAGCAACCTTGTGTCCTGAGACTCTTCCACTGAGCTGGGAAAGGAGAGGAGAAGCTCAGCCTGTTCCCTGGCTGGCTCCCACCGAGCCTTATTTCACTCTGTGTACTTCCCAGCAGGACATTGATGTGGACAGGCATCTGGAAAGCCTGCAAGAGTTTCATCAGTGCTTTGTTTTGTTCTGTACTTTCCACGCTCGGGGTGTTATTACCACGCTGCTTTGGTTGTGCAACAGCCCCACAAATGGCACTGGGCTGCTTTGAAGGGGGAGGAGGAGCTGGGCCACTAAAGAGCCACCAAAATCCCTGCGGTTCCTGCTGTCGCTGAAGGCCCACGTTGGATGGATTGCAGTAAGTCAGCAGAAAGCAAATAAAGCAGACAGGATAAACAGGCTCTGCAGCCTGGTGTTCCCTGAGAAAAGTCAGATTTTTGTTGTTGCTGGTTCTTGTTTTCCCCTCTATTGCCCATCACTTTGTCAGCAAGTCTGTGTGTGCTGGGGGCATCGTTTGTCTCCCGGGCTTGCAGACCCAAACCACCGACGGACAAAATGCTCACTGAGCTGCCTTCACTGTGCATGGGAAGCCTAAATCCCAGTCACGGAGATGGGGACACCCTGGATGAAGCCAGGCAGCCTCATGTCTTGCTGCAAACCCAGCTGCCAACACCTGGGCACCAGCAGAACCCCCCAACCTGCAGGGAGCCCCCTCCCCACCAATGTCCCAGAGCTCACGCACCACCAAACAAGCAGCACTGAGATCCAGGCTCTGGATGCTCAGAACACTCCACGGAGACATCCTGAGACCTCTGGAATAGAAAGCCCAAGGGCAGAGGAGGCCTTACTCTAGGCTGATGGTTTCGTTCTCCCTTTAAAGACCTGCCTGTGAGTAATTAAAGCTCCTGTTTCTAAGCTGCTTGGTATTTTAATTGATTTTTTGCACTGGCTGCCCACAGTGCAGTCATTCAAATCTGACATTTGTCTTGCAAGCCCCAAATGAGCAGCGAGGAAAAGCGACCTTCCCATGAGTCCATCGTGGTGGGAACTGATTTGCACTGGGAATGCTCCTGGTGGGACCACCTGGATGATATTCAAATTACCAAATTTGGCCAAACCAATGCCCTGTTCTCCACCATGGAGCAGCTCAGGTCAGGAAGAGATTCCCACCATGACTTTGTACCTGTTCTTTCTCCTGGGAGTTTTCTCTGGGCTGTCCTTTTATCCACAGGGGAAGAAGAGATTGATCTCCTGCACGGTCAGATTCTCGTCAAGAGAAAAGTGGGAGCATGGCAATAGGGATTGGTGTTTTCCAAGGAGGTGAGAATACAGCTTGCAATGAAAATCAGGAGCACTGGAGGAGATTTTTGAATAAAATCAGAGTTTAGTCCAACCTACAGTTTGGGTTGGAAGGACCTTAAGGATCATGCAGTCCCAACTTCCTGCCATGGGAAGGGATGCCACTCATTAGGTCAAGTTGCTGAGGGCTCCATCCAGCCTGGCATTGAACACTTCCAGGGATGGGGCATCAACAACCTACAATCCTAAACCAATCCCAAACTCTTATCAGCAAAGTAAAAACCTAGGACTCGCTGTTTATTCAGGTTTTGCTATTCTTTTAGCAGCACCTCAGAGCTGATGACAAATAAGCCAAGTTTTAGAGTGGAAAAATCAAGCTCTGGCAAGTTGGTTTAAAAAAAAATTACTGTCAGTGGGATGAGATTCCTAAATCTGCAGAGGGACTGCAGGAGGTCACATCTCCAGATCCAGAGATAAAGGCTTTCCCCAGCAGGTGGAAAAAACAATACCTTGCCCTTCCAGAATGTTTTTTTTTCTGGAACTCTCATGGCCTTGTACCTGGGAAAAGCCTGCACACAGAGCCTCTAATCAAGAATCCAGGAGGCACAGGGAAAATCCAGCTCCCAGAGCTGAGAGTTCTCTAAAGTTGGGAGTCTTCCTGCTGGAGGGATGCATTCCTCTGTGCTGCAGACAGCCTGAGCCTCCAGCCTCCTCCAGGAATTTGAAAACAAGCCATGCATATAATAGGTGCACATTTAGCATGAAAGGAAGATGCTTCACAGAGGACAAATATTAAACTGTAAAATATATCAAGAGACATTTCCTGGGAACACTGAATTTAACCCAGTTCTTAGATGAGCAGGAAGCTCCCAGGAGCTATGGCTGTGGCTGGTGGAGGAACAAAAACCTGCAGGAGGCTTTGCAAGAGAAAGCTGCCTGGATTTCCTAGGGAAAAGGGTCAGTGCAGGACTCTTCTCTGCTGCCAGCGAGGTGGTGACACCCAAGGGACATCAGGGTGGCTGCTTGGTGTCACACCCAAAGTCCATCCAACCCATCTGCTACCCAGGCTGTGCTCATGAGCAGAAATAGTGGGAAAGGGAAAAAAATAGAGCAAGCCAAACACACTCTCCCAGCAGCCTGCTCCTTTCACACTCCAGGCTTTTGGCTGCTGTTTAAAATCCTCTGCTGGACCATTTCTTCGAGTTGGCCTCATTGCTGCTGGAGGCCACCAACAATCTGGAACCCCAGAATATCCTGCACAAAGCTGTTTGACACTTCAACCCCAGTATCTGCATGGCAGTGCTTGTTTTAGGTTCTAAAATACACGAGTGGTAAGCCCAGGTGTGGAGCAGCAATGCTGGTAAGTGGAAATTTAATCCCATTTCTTCTCCATTTCCTATTAAAATGGGGAATAAAATTCCCCAAGAGGAAAGCCCCTCTTGGGCAAGAAGGAGGCCTGTACTAAGGTGATTTCACTTGGCCACGTGAAACCCAACTCTTCCACTAACACAGAGCCCTTGTCTTCCTTCAGCAAGTGGGAAGCTGGGAAGAGAGCTCCAAAAAACCTGAGTGTTTTTTCTTACAGTGTATGTGGGACTGCAGCCAACAGTTTTGTTTTTGATTTTTTTATTATCCTTTAAAATAGCATGAGACCATCTCAGGACCTCCCATGCCCTTATCTCTCTGCATGCTCATACATCATCTTCCAGCTGTGGAGACTCTGAGAGAGTTATTTGGCTTTTAGAGCACCAAGCTCTTTGCTTATCTCCTTCCTACTTCTGTTCTCTACACTTCCAGGCAACCTGGTAAGGAGACCTGCATTTCCCTGAGAACAAAAGTTCAGGCTCTTAAGCCAGTTATCTGGAGCAAACTGCTGTAACTCTTGTTTTGACTGATACCAGGCTTTATTTAGGGAGGCAGATCCAAGCCCCTGCAGTCTGGGCACCTCCTGGAGCAGAACTTGGTCTGCCTCAGTTTTGGAGACCTGTGTGGGCTCTGCAAAGAAGTTCATCCCTTCCCACTATCCACACTGAGAACCAGCACTGCTGGAACACATCCATCCATCCATCCATCCATCCATCCATCCATCCATCCATCCATCCATCCATCCATCCTCAGTGCACTGCCCCTTGTCCCTTCCTTTGGTACTGACACAACCAAAAGGATTCTCCCAAAGCATGCAGCAGGGAAAACTGATCCCCCCAACACAACTGCCTTCCTCCACGCCCTGCCCTCACACCAACTGGCAAACACAGTACCCAAGCACCCACCTGAGGGGCTGCAGATGAAAAACAACTCCATGCCACAATTTTCCTGACTCAGGAAAGGCATTGCCACCCTTATTGTACTCCAGAACTGATTTCTTTGCTGGCACAGAGGATGCAGAGTTGTGTTTTCCCTCCACAAGAGACAGAACAAGTCCTGCAGCTCCCATCCAGCCAAGTAGCTCCAAGCAAGGGGCTGGGTGTTTGTCACCTCAGGTGCAGGGCTTTCAGCTGAAGGCATCCCTTGGTGATTAAAAGGTCACTAGAGGCAGCTGGAGTTTCTCCCTACCTATTGTAAAGGCTGCTGTAAAAATACATAAAGGATAAATGCCTGAGAGGTGCTGGTATATATGGAGATTCCCACCACAGCAGCTGGTGAATTATGGTCCTGTAATTCCTCTGAGGGAGCCCAGGGACAATCCAACACCTGAGAAGACCTTTATCAGCTTGGTGCAAGGGCAGCCTGACCAGACTTGGGTGGAAGGGAAGGGGATGGGGATGTCCTCCCTTCCTCACTCTTCTGATACATTCCCTTCCACTTCTGTTTCAATAAACCTGACCTGAAAGACACTGGCATTTTATTCCTCCTCTTGGGTGAACACTGAGGATCATATGGATCAAACCCATGGAAAAGACACCACAGGGTTCAGTAAGGATCCATGCTGGAACGAGCAGCCAGCTGTGAAAGCAAGCAAGAGGGAGAAGCCAGGTTTCTCCTGGCTTGCAGTGGGAAGGAAAGTGATGATGCTCTGGGACAGCTTGGCAGGGAGTTGGATTTGGAAAGGGGACAGAGGGAAGTTTCACACCAGCGACGCTCACCAGGGCTTTGCAAATGCCACGTTGGCCTTTTCAGCCTGCATGGGGAAAAGCAGTTTTCACACCTAAGAGCCTTCTTCCACAAGCTGTCTAATGGCACTTTCACAATCAGCAGGCTGCTCTGAAAGGGAGCAACTGCTCCCCCTTCTCCAGCTGAGATTCCTTCCTCACACAGTCAGCGGGGTTATTTTCCAACACTCGTGAGCACCAAAGATGAAGCTGAAAATTAAAATGAGCCAAAGCAGCCCCGTGCCTCCCCCCTCCACCCCTTTTAATAAAGCTACTGAATATCATGTTCTCAGCGTAGATTAACCTAAGCTTTGCTCCCAATTATTGTTTCACTCTCCTAAGTACAGAAGCAAGGAAGGGGCTTGACAAATGAACCCAGCTCTGCTGTTAAGCTGCACTTCCCCTTCTGCAAGTTCGTCTGAATCCTTATTGCTCAGCGAAATCCTCCCTCACACAAATCTCTGGCTGTGTATTCCCAAGGCTTTTTACTGCACTCAGGACTCCGAGCCAGGGATTTTTCAACCTTTTGGTTTTGGGGCTGTGAACCCCATGGGGTGAAATCAGACAGGTTTGCTTTGCTCTAGGGCTTGTCCCAGAGCCCTACAAAGAGCCCACAGCTCCTCTGGGGTCATGCAGGTCACACATGGGGATGAGCTATGCTAGAAACAGGTTTTCCTAGCACTGGAAAAGCGAGGCTGCTGCTGGAGACCAGGTTATTTGGGGACTTGCTTGTTACCACCCGGTCCTGAACACGGTGATGAAATGAAAATGGAAAAGGAAGGGAGGAAAGGATTGCTCTGCTCGGGGCTGCGATGCCTCCAAAGCCCAGCTCTGGGGAAAGCTCTTGATCTCTCAGACCTGCCATGGCCCCTCTCTGCAGAGAAAAATCCAGCCCACCCGCTCCTCCTCGCCCTTCTCCCGGCGCAAATCGAGGCAGCTGTGATTAGAGGCAGGGCTGGAGAAGGGGATGTTAAGGGATAGAGGGATCCCACGTTTCCCCTGCTGGCATGTCAAGCTAATCAGATCCACCAGCTCCTCCTGACTCTCTGAACACTGCCCGTGCTCTCCCTGGAGCTCAGCTTTGATTTCCAAGCCCGCGGTGCTGTAGGAACAAGTCTCAGCTGGTTCCACAGCCCAAACGCAAACCCTGAGGTTCAGATCAGGAGTGGCTGCTCAGATCCACGAGGCTGACCCCGTGCCTCGTGTGTTGGCCGCGCAAGCTGAGAGCTGCTCTCGGGATGTCCGTGATCCGCACGGCGCGAGACACGGGGGTGACTGTGGCTGCTCACAGCAAATGTAGGACTCCAGCACGGCAGGAACACTCCTTGGGAAGGGAAGGATAGGGAAAATACCAGTACAACCTCGCACCAAATTAGCCCCGTCATCCTTAAAGGCTGATACACAAGTGCATTCACACATGTACCACATCTTCGGGATAACCCTGGGCCTGGTGTCTTAGAATGGCTTGGATTGGAAGGGACTCTACAAATCATCTTCTAATTCCACCTCCCACTACACCAGGTTCCTCAAAGCCCCATCCAGCCTGGCCTTGAACATTCCCAAGGATGGGACAGCTACAGCTTAGGGAGAGGGAAAGGAGTTGCAGGGGCATTGGTTGTTTCCATTGCCTAGAACAGAGTAAAAAAAAAAACAAAACAAAACCAAAAAACAAAACAAAACAAAAAAAAAAAAAACCACAAAAAAACAGACCTTCTTGAACTTTTTCCTGTAAGAAAAGAAAGAAGTTGTTCATGCTCCCCCTTCTCCAACCCATCCTGTGAGACCTGGGGCATCATTTATGGATACACGGAGGAGTGTGAAGGTGACTCTACCTAAGAAAAACACACTTGGACACCTGATTGCTCCCTGTCCCACTGCTTTCTAAGGGGTTTTCTGCAAATTGCATGATCCAAGTCCATTTAAACACAAGAGGAAAGCCAGGATGTGCCTGATCCCTCTTTGGAGATATCCAGAGGGGTACCTCTGCAACTCATCTGCAGGTGGTAAATAAGGTACTTGTCTCACAGGCTGCTGCAAAGTGAGCACAGCAGGGTAAGTTCAAGATCAGGACTAGGTTTAAAACACCTGTCAGCCTCAGCCCTGGCAGGAAGCAGTTCTTCAGTCTCTGGTGATTTGCCAAAAGGGTAATTTCTTACTGCTAATAAGATAAGTGAGTGTGTAAACAAGCAGCACACGTGCCTGGTGGTGCAGGGACGCCTCTCCCAGAGAAAGGATTTCTTCTCCTGCATGGCAAGGTGAGTTTTGTTCCAGGATAAGTCCTGTCCTGCTGCTCCTTGGCTACTCCATGAGACATCACCGCACTGGCAAAGGTAGCATTCCTTGCAAACCTCAACAAAAGCAGAGCATGTTTAAAGAGGAAAACATCCTGCTAATAAATAGGCAGAACTTGCAGCCCTGACCAGCCCATCTGAAAAAAATCAGTGTTGTTTGAGAGCTGCCCAAGAAGAGATTTCAGGGCAGGAGGAAGGTGGACTCTGTTCATAGTGCATCCTAAAGGATCCTCACATCCTTCAGCCAGGCCCAAACAAAACACAGATTAGAGGCTTGATTCCCGTTAAAGGCATTCTTTTCCTCTGACTTCCACAGCGCTTGGATCAGACACAAAAAGGGAGCGAGGTGTCAATACAGTACCAATTCTTCAGACCCCAGGACCTCATTAGCAGAGGTAAAAATAATCATTAGCAGTGTAAAAAAATCACACCCCAAAACCAGTGCTCTGAAAGTCAACAAACTAATTTCAAGGTGAATCGAAATGCTTCGTTTTACCATCAATACAGAGGTTTGGTTGTGATTTCAGTTTATTTACATGGGGGGTTTTTAAAACATTTTTTTTTTTAACTGAATAAATGAAAACACTATTTACTTCTTTCACTGGTGCCCTATTTCCAAACTCAGATACAAAGTTTGGAGAGAAAACCTTCTTGACCACCTTTCTGTGCTAATGCTCCATGGCCCAGAGTGCTGAGCCCCACAGTGATGTCAGAAGGAATAGAAAATGCAAGCAGGGCTGGGTTTTGAATGCCAGGATGTGGCACTGCCAATCCCAAGCCCGTGAGTCAGCACCGGGATATTGCTGCTTTCCAGCAAAGCACCTGAAGCACACCTGGGATGTGTTCAAGAGCTGGTTTATAGGTGGGGTGGGGGCATTCCCATGGGAAGGGGTGAGGTGATTCTCATTTTGGTTGTGCCAATCTCTTCCCTCCCCCGTCAGCATCGATGGTCACCTGCTTCATTACGCTTGTGGCAGACAGGAATAATTCCCTCCCCTTAACACATGGGCTTTATGAACTGCACCAGATGTTTCAGACCACACATCACCCTGCCCTGCCCCTGCCAGAAAGAAGGGAGGAACATGGAGTTGTTTAGTTTGGGAAAGCCCTCTCAGATCATCAAGTTCAACTATCCCCCACTGCTGACCCAAGCCCACCACCGACCGTGTCCCCAGATGCCACATCTACGCTGCTTTTCAATCCCTCCAGGGATGGTGACAACCCTCTCCATGAAGAAATTTTTTCCCAACATCCAACCTAAACCTCCCCTGGCACAACCTGAGGTTGGCTGCTCTCACTCCACGATGGGTGGCTGACGGTGCAGTAGGAATTTTGTCTGGCCAAGCTGCACTGCCAAAGCTGGAGCCCAGCCAGGACAAGGGGCTCCAAATGTCTCTTCCTGTTCCAGCCAGACATCCCAGGAGATCATTAACGACTGCACGTGACCGGCAGCAATAATTAATCACCGAAAGTTGTTATTTCTCCAAGCCAAGTCATGTTCTGTCTCCATCACGGGTTTGACAGCAGTCAGTAACAGCGCTGGCAATTAAAGTTAGGCAAGATCTGATTAACAAGATAATGTGCACTGATCATGGTGTATCTGTGTTGAGCCCAACCACAGGGCTTTTTTCCCTGAGCTGGTATTTTTCACGTACCAGGAGGAACAGGGATCATCAGCTCAAGACTACTTTAAGCAGTTCAGCTGGGCTCCAGTGACTCCACTCCTCAGATCCCTCCAGGGCAGACAGAGATTTAGGGAATGCAGGAGTCACTAGTGCCTTGTACCCGCTCCAGCCAGCAGTGGCAGGGACTTCAGGAGCCATCCTCACAAGTGTCACCACGGCCCAGTTCAGTAGCCATCCCTGGATTCCAATATGTAAATATAATAAGAGGATTGCAGAGAAGAGATTTGTCTTGACTAGGAGATTAGTTTTAGATCAAATTTGGCTAATGTGGGAAATGCTGCTGGCGAGGATGTGACCACTTCAATTAGCTCATGAGTGCTTTTCTGCATCTCTGCTCCCACGCCAGGCAGAGCTGGCAAGGAGGAGCTGGAGAGATGCTGAACTCTGGAGGCAAGGGCAGCACAAGCAGCTCCTGTTTACCCAGGACCAGCAGCCCTCAGTCAAGCATTTCCACGCGGTGCCTGCGCATTTCCCGAGCTCGGTGTTCCCACACCTCCTCCCTGGACCCCGGTGCCCTGCTCCTCCTTGTTCCCTGAGCACGTGGTGCTGCCAGCTGTGCCACAAGGGCCCTGGGACGGGAGGGAAGAGATTGAAAAGGTCAGAGCAGGAATTCACTGCCAGCACTTTGCAGCCACCGTGGGCCAGGCTGTTCAGCCACCAAAGCTTGCCTCACCATCACAAATACACTATTATTCTCCAGAAATTAAAAATAAATACATCTCAATAAGGGATTGAGATTCTCCTAAGGGAAGCAGAATTAAGGAAAAAGTCACCTGCATCAGAAGGTTCTGGGAGAGAAGAAGCCAGAGTGGGAATCCCTCCATGCACTAACTGTTAGTGCAAGGTCTCTTTGATGCATGGAGTGCTGAGAGATGCAGGACTCTGGTTCAGGAGGCTCTGATATTCCATCAGACCTTCAATCTCCTGCCTGTGTCCCCTTTCAGGGAAATGGGCAGCAGCCACACGCTTGTTTTTGAGGATACAATGCAAGGGACACGTGCAGGCGATTCCAGCCAGGAATTGCATCCAGTGCTGCACCTCTGAGTGCTCAAAGGCTGTTCACATGGGATCCCTTCAACACCTCTGATGAGACTCAAGCCAAAGCAGTTTCTCTGCCACTTTGTAGCCCAGCTTCCGCTCATCCAAGGTCTGATCCCACCATCTGCCTCCTCCAGATGTCCAGAATCCCAGCATCAAGCACCTCTCCAGAAGGGTCACCCACTCCACGCTCCCTAGTTCAGGCAAATCCAAAGACCTTGGAGACATAAAAGGCTTCCAGTCCCCAGGATCTTCCTCCTCAGCACGTGTCCAACCTGCTCCTCCATTCAGCCAGGCAAAGGTAAAGCAGGAGGCTCTTGGGCCACCAGGGAAAGCCCAAAACCTTTATTTCACAGCCTCAGGAATCTCAGAGGGAAAAGGTTAGGGCAAGGCTTGGCTTTTTGTTCAACATGTGCTGACTATGCCCTGAAGTACGAGACTTCCAGACTGATTTGGAATATTATAATAGTGCCTTTGTGCCATTTGAAACCAAATCAAAGAAAATGTTCATAAATAGCCTGTGTTAAAGATGGATCCATTTATTTTTCCCATCCAATTTCCATTCCTTCCCTTTGCAGCATTTGCTAATTATCCAGTATGCATTTGCTTAAAGAAAGCATTTTTCTAGCCTTCACAATCCATCTTCCCATCCTAATGGATCTTGTGGTAAAGTCATTACGGAGACTTTATGAAATCACAGTTATTTCCATGACAACAGTGATGTAATAAAGGTGGGATTATGACATTACAGCAAGATCGAGCTGAAGGACAGGATGGATTTGTTTACCCCAGACAGGGCAAGGAAGAGACTTCATTCATCCAATGTTTCTAAAAGTGCCTTAAGGTCTGCTAATGGAAGGGACATTTTATATCTGGTTTTATATTTTCTTTTGTTTTTCACTTATTTATGAGGGCTCCTTTCCAAGAGCACATAGTTTAGTTAAAGTTGGAGAGGAGCGGCCTTGCTGGGGATATATTTACCCATCTCTGTGAAGGGAAAGATCATCCCCTCAAGACTCATGGCTCTTGTCTTTCCTGAAAGACATCAATGCCTGCTGGGGAAAGGTTTTCCACCAGCTTAAAGGACCAGCAGGACAGAATTTTCCCCTTTCAAGGGTGGCTGACCTAAGCTGCTTTCTCTTTCAGCATTTTAATCAAGAAATCACCTGCCTATGGATGACAGCATGAATTGGTTCCCCATTAACTTAGGTTTGAAAATGGCATTAAGCCCCTTTCTTCTCCTTCAGGAAAACAAAACCAGCCTGGGTCTGGCCAGCAAATTCCAAGCCAAAAGCCACTTTTCTCTCAAACCCAGACATAACTCTTCAAGTGATTTTTAGTTCACTTGCTTGCTCTTGAGCAATCACAGGATAAACTTGGGTGAAAATGACACAGCAATTCCTAAAGGATCAGAGCATGGAACACCACAAGACAGCTTTGAAGATAGCTGGGGTTTCTGGTTTGTTTTTTGCAGGGAGAAGAGATGAATATTTCATATGGTACATGGTTCAAAAGTTGATTAATGTTTCAGTGTGTGGAAAACCAAGCTCAAGAGACAAGTTTCCTCATGTAAAATTCTTTAAGCTGGCAGCAGGACTTGTATGGCCAACTTCTCCGAGGGTGTGTGTTTTGTTTAACCCCCTTCAAAACCACTCCTGCCAGTGGCTTGGTGCTCTGAGAGTGTGGTTAGATCAGGGCTTGACCTGCAAGTGTGGGGTGGTCCTGGTTTGGTGTCCCCAGATCCTTCCCCTCTGTCACTACAGCCAGGACAGATGCTGATAATCCACACCACTTCTCCTGCCCTATTCCTGCTTTACCAACGGGATACTGTCAGGCTGGAGGGATCTTCTCTGCTTCCTCAGGAGCTGCCGGGGAGCTGTGACCCCAGTTTTATCCGATATATTTATATCTAATATATTTATATTAGATATACATGAACATGCAGAGGAGAGCCCAAAACTCCTCTGCTCTGAAATCTCATCTGCTTCGAGCCCAGCCTGAAGCAGCTGCTTCAGCTGGTCCTGCCCCAATTCCCGCTCCTCTAAGCCTTCCCAATATCTCTTCATTGACAGAAGGGAAACACCGTGAGGCCACGCAGACGTGTTAATGAAATGTGAATTATTAACTGCGGCGTGCTAAGGGAGATAGAAGCGGGGGGGGGGGGGGGGGGATGACATTTTGCCATTAATATGTAAAATGGGCACCTCTCCCTGCTTTTGCTGGAGGGGAAGAGCAGACTCCAGCCTGTGTCCCATTCCAGGGCCAGGATGGGTAATGAGATAACACGATTGCTGAGTCTCTCGCTCTTTTTCTTTCTTTCTTTCTTCCGTGATAAAAGGACAGAGGGAAATGCACACAATTAAAAGGAGGATTCCAACCGGCCCCGGAGAGATTCAATGAATAATAATGGACCTCCAGCTGCTAATGTGCTTAAGGACTTCCAACTCTCAAGTGTCTAACCAGCTTAAGGGTCCGTACCACAGACTTCATTTCTATCCGTAAATGGGAAAGGCAGGGCAGGAGCAGGAGGGGGGGAATCCTGCCCCTGATTACAGATGGGATCATCACTGAGCCTTTCACGAGAATGGATGTGACAGCAACAAAAGAGTAAAGTCAACTTAACAGCGCCGTCAAAGCCAACACCAAGTATGGGGTGAGGAAGGTCCTTTCTTAACAACCCCTGTGTGTCACCTACACTTGTAGTCACTCCCAAATACCTCAGAAGAGGGTCCAAGACACTGCTAGAATAAAACCAGCAATAAAACTTTCTCTGTGCAACTCCTGGTGAAGGTAAGGTTTCTACCGGGGTGTAACCTTCAGTGCCTGCTCATCTCCCACACCTTTCCTGCAGAAGGGAAAAAAGATGTACCACACGGACAACAGCCAAAGCCACATAAAAATGTCCACCTGAAGATTATCAGAGGGGTTTGTTGTTTTTTTTCTGGTACTTCCCTTATTTTTTTACTCTCTCTCTCCCATTAATGCTTCTCTCTCTCTTTCACAATCCATTAAATTTCCCCCTGCCATCTCCCTTCCTGGGCCCCCCTGACCAAGACAGCCTCCTCTCCTTGACCCTCTCAGGTTTCTACCACGCTCATAAATTTCCATAGAGGATCAAGGAAAAGACTTGCAGAGGGGGAAGAGCAAAAGAGAACACAGAAAGTGCTGTCCCAGCCTTGAGTTCCCCGTGAAGTTGTGTCCTCTCCTCCCCATCCGAAGGTTACAGGGGTAACCATCACAGATTCAGGAAACAGCAGCTTCAGAGGCTAGCAAGGAGATGATCAAAGGGACAAGGAATGTTAGCTAGGTATGGGCTCCTCAGCCTCGGAAAAGGATACGATGGAGATCTAAGAATCCCAAGAAAAGCTGTTTCCATCTCTCCCGGAGCAAGGACTGGGGGCATCAGAGGAAAATCACCAGTTCGGAAGAAATGAAAGGAGCTATTTTTGTAGCCAGCCAGTCTCCATGCCATGGGACTCCTACAGAGGAACTGTGCCTGCCTGGAGTTCTGAAGAGTCCATAAAAATAAATCCAGATTTTTCTAGCTGAGAGCTAGTGTGCGGAAGCTGTTACATATAAACACATCGCCTGCAGGTGAGGAGGTCCCTGATCTACAAACCACAGGAGGCTGGGGAAATATCCCAGAGAATCCCCACTGCTGGTGATCCTGCACTTACACAGATTTCCAGGAACATGGCTGGAACCAGAGACGGGATCTCGTGTTTGGGGAACGCCTGGTCTGACCCCGCACACACCTTCACACCTTGCCAGTTCCAGACAACACACCCCCTCTCCTCCAGCCTTGGGGGAAACCTGCCGGATCCGTAGGCAACGCCAAGATATCACACCGAGCAGGAAGATGGCTCAGGAATATTTAACGGAAATAGCTGCTGGCAGCGGGGATGGAGGAGGGAACGGTTGCATAAGCCGGCGCTGGAGACTCCCAATCCCTGGCACGGGAGACAGCCACAGCACTCCACACAAAAGGGTTGAAAGAGAGAAGTTGTGTAAGGTCGGCCACGTGTCAGCCCTACACGGCTGAATCATGCAAGTTTAAAGCCTTCAAAGCAGGGTAGGATCTCGGCGCAGCCACGTGCGCGCTCGTTCCTTCAACCTGAGGTTGGGGAAACAACGGGAGAGCGCGAGTGAAAGCAGAGCGGGGTAATTAGCTAATTAGGGGAGCCGGCTAATCAGCTAATTTACGAAGGTTTCTCATTATTCATGGAGAAAGAATTCCGGAGAGCCCCGGCGTGGAGTGAGGTGGAGCCCACCGGGTAGAGGGAGCGCCTTAAAGCAGGGCAGGCTCAAAACCCACTGGGGTGGGTTAAAACCTCAGCGTCTCTTCAGCCCGACTGGTTTTGTGCTGCTGAGAGACATAACCAGCCCTGCTCATGCTCCTGCAGCAGAGGAGTTGCTCTGACTGCTCTTCTTCTGGGCAAGAGGCGGGAGAGCAGAAGTTCTCCTCTGTTTCGAGCTGGCAAAGGGAGATTTATTTGCCCAGAACTCAATAGCTCTATTTAACCTTCTCCTAAACGCTGCCCGGGCAGCTCCGACAGCTCAAGTGCTGAAACAATATTGTCTAATGAATGCCAAGGGTAGAACAACGCTGCTGCTTCCCTCTCCTTTGAAAGATTGCTCGGCCCAGTGAGACAAATGTCAATAAAAAGAAATTTAAGTTGGGGAGGGAGGGGAGAAGGCGAGAACACGGATGCCCGGCCTGCAGCTCTACCCAGCTCTCCTTTCTCTCCCCGTTCCCTTCGCCTCCGATGTCCTTGTGCATCTCCAGCAGCAATATCACACTGCTGCTATTCCAGCCAGGATGGATATTTGAACAGCCTTGGATCAATATTTGTGCAAAGGGAAAGCTCGTGCATCACGGGGCTACAAATTAACCTCTTGTCCCGTATCCACACTGGCACAGCAGGAGCAGCGGATTCCCCCTGGGAAAAGTGGGACGGACACACGCCTCATAACACAGGAAAAGGAGAAAGAGTAATAATAGATCCAACCCCAGCTCACACGCTTTTTTTTACATCTCTCCCTCAGGTTTGGGGTGGGGGGAGCAGCTTTTTCTTAATTAGCTTTCTAACCTCTTCTAAACAGGTTCAAGGGTGTCTTGGCAGGCTTGGGAAGTGGTGTGAATGCAGCACTGAGTAACAGCAGCAGAATTAGTCAGGTGTAAAAGAACCTTGCTTTTTCTTTCTGGGGACATGATTAGGGCACCAGTAATGAGAAAGACGAAGAACATCCAAGGCTGTAGAAACCTGGTTTTTTTTCCCCCTTATTAATGGGAAGCACTGCCTCAGAATTGCATGCTCAGGAGTGGGAAATATTTCTTGCAGCGTAAAATCACTGATCCCGAAGTCCTGCCTGAGCTGTCACAGCTGTCACCAACCACACTCGAGTTCAGCCCACTGGCAGAGGTCAGGTGTGGCCATTTCCCTACGGAATGAGATCCTTGGCCAAGCCAGTCCTTGCTCCTCAAGGCTGCTTTGCCTTCCCCCTCCTACACGTCTGCGGACACGTGGATGAGCAGAACAGCTTTGCTCTGGACTGCTCAGCCCACGCTCCACACGATCCCAGCTGGATTCCCCAGAAGCCTGGTCCACAAAATCTGAGGGATATTTGCAAAGCTCTTCCAATGCTGTTTCCCTTTCTGAATCACCCTTCCTGCCTCATATCAGTGATGGATCAACCATTGTGCCACATTCACTGTCCCGCTTCTCCACAGCTTTCAGGACACTGTGTTTGTTCCCTGTGTTGGATTTTCCACCCAGCCTTGCTTTGGCAACCTTCTGAAGAGGAGATGAAGGTTTCCCTCACAACTTTGGCATCAGCTGGACACAGCCACCGTCTGGATCTGTGCAATCACCCTTCCCTTTTCCAGCCTTGCAGCACAACGGTGGGACAGCAAGGGCTTGGATTGTGGCTGCTCACCACATGGAAACCAAGGGATTGCCAAAATCACCCCAGGAGGAAAAATGAGCAAAGACATTTACACAAAGAGAAGGGCTTTTGACTCTTCTAGTCTGCAGGGCCAGACACTCAATGACACTTGCCCCTGCTTTTTCCTCACATTATTTGCCATATTTAGCCTCCTTTCATCCTGCCTTGCCATCACACTGAGCAAAGAGGGAATAGCACTTGCCCAGTGAGGGAACGGATGAGACAAATTTGTTCACTGAATAATGAAATGTGTTTTTTCCTCCTGCTCAGCCTCTGTCTGGGTCTCATTTTTGGTTTGCAGCAGAGACACTCCCCTTTCCCCCCGCCTCTCTTCCAAATCCAAGGAAACTGTTTTCTTTGGGTGGGAAATACAGTTTCAGAAAAACAAAAAAATTTTTGACTGTCAGAGGAATTTGCAGGCAGAAAGATGTTAATTAATCTACATTATAGCAAAATTAGCCTGATATCAAAATGATAGGAGGATGACAAGGGAGAGATCGGCCTCTAATGTCCTCATTAGCCAGTGGCGCTCCTTGTGAGCTTTCCATCAGGTGGAGGAAGCTGTCTGGTGGCACTTCATTAGCACCTGGGTTAATGACAGATAAGAAGGCAAAGAGATGGGCTGTCCCCACACCCTTCCTGCCATTCTCCTGGCTGGAAGTTGATGTTTCCCTTGTCTCCTGCAGCTCCTCTATTTGTAATGGCGAGACAGGTGGAACAGAGGGCATTTTTCCCTGGAGCCCAGGATGATTTGGGTAGTGCTGAGCTACAGCAGGACCCCTGCACTCCTGGCACACGTAGATGGAGCTAAGCCGAGGAAATCTCCCTTGACACCCTCACAAACTCTTCCTGCTTCCCTACAACTCCCTGCGTCCTCCTTTTCTCCTTGGCTTTCACAAGACTTTTGCCCTCTCGCCGTCCTGTGTGGCTTTTTCACCCCTCTGCTTGCTGGCAGCTGCTCAGCTCCCTGAGCAACCCTCTCCTTCTGCCAGCCCTGGCTGTTTATTTTATTGTTAACCTTTGGGTTTGGTTCTTTTGGGTTTTCTTAACATTTTTTTTTTGACCCCACTGATGTCAGGTCAGATTGTCAGCACAACATCAGGTTGCCAGCAGATGAAGGATGATCCACGGGGAAGACAACAAGGAGTAAAATCATTGCTGTCATAGCAAAAACACAGAAATCCCCCAAAAGAGTTAAGACTTTCCCACAGAGGATGCAGAATGGCTCAAGGGTCTCCCTCCAAAAATGCCTCTGGCCTGCAAGGTGGTAGGATTCAGACACATGGCAGTAGAGATAGGAACAACTTCAGCAGGAGCTGGGCATTATCTATAGACAGGCAGGGCACATCTGCCTGAAGATATGAATTATCCACAAAACCAGGCGCATGGACAGCTTGGAGGTAAAGATGGAAACGGCTTTGATTTGTGCTTCTGAAAGGGCCCTCCAGCATCAGCTGGAAGGGGAACACAGAACTGTGAATCTCCTGAGTTGGAAGGGACACACAAGGATGGTTGAGTCCAGCTCCTGGCCCTGCACAGGACATGCTCTTCATGGAAACACATGGAGCAGGGATAGGATGGGAGGATGCACATGGACCTCTGCTGGGGACTGCAAGTTGCTGGCAGGTTATGTATGAGCAGATCTAAACCCATCCTTTGTTTCCCAACTTCTCCCTGAGCATCCTCCCTTTGCCTTGGCCAGAGACACATCCCGAAGTGAGGTGTTCCTTTGACCTGCCTGCTTCCCAAATCAGCACACCTTTCACAGGACAGCCCGCCTCCCTTGGCAGCAGGGATGAGCCTGTGACCTGCAGCTTTGCAGGAATGGCTGTCCTGTATGTGACCGTGTCATTCTCCCTCTGCAAAGTCACTGGGGGCCAGCACGTGAGGTAAAGCCAAGAGAGGTTACTACAGCTAGAAGGGGGTTATGGACCTACAGGCTATTTTTTTTTTCCTCTCTGAAAGTCACAGAAGACCTTTCCAGACCCAAATGTTTCACACATTTATATATAATGAGTATATTATTGTACTCAATTCCCTCCAAATTCACTCTGTAACTGTGCCTCACAGCCCCTCTTTCACAACCACCCCCAGTTTATGGACTGCCATAAGCAGGGAGACAGGCACCAGAGCCAAAATCATGGGCCACCTTCTCCTGGCATCCTGGAAAGAGCAGCTGGAGGGTGGGGAGAAGGCAGCTTTGTGATTAAACAGCATCACGACACAGCACGTCCTGGAACGCGAGCCCTGGGACGGCTTCTTTGGCTGCCTCTTGCCCCTGGATCTAATTCCCCGGAGGTCTGGGGTGCTTTAGCAGCTCCCTTTTCCCAGATCCAACAACACAGGTCAGCCTGCACCAGGACATGATCAACAAAGCTTTGCTTTCTGCTCCTTCCCAATCCCAATGCCCCGACACTGCTCTGCCTCCCTCCCTCGTGCTCTCCCCGCTCCTTCCCTTGTTCCTTTTAATTAGCAACTTTTTCTTTGTTCCCTTTAATGAAGCAGGGTGGGGGCAGGCGAGGGGAGCTGCTGTCAGCCAGATGAGTTATTTTCCCCCCCCCCGCACACCAGATCAAAGGCCGGGAGCTCCGGCTCGTCCTTAATTTGGGCAGCGTCTTCGGGCAAAAGCCTCTGTTCTTTGTGGTTTCTCCGTGGATGGTGAAAGGATGGGGAAAGGCTGGGCTGGAAAGGGAGGGCTGAAACCCAGGAAAGGGGAGCTGGGAGAAGGACTTTGGCTCGTCTTCTTTAGGGAAGAAGGCCAAGAGGAATTTGGGTGGCACCTGGACGCGGCGTGTGGGCACCTCGGGCAGGTTTGCTGATGCCCGGGTGCAAAACCTGATGGTCCAGACACTGCCCTCGGGGAGGGGGACAGCACCAGGTTTGATGTGGAAGGGACCTGCAGCTCTGCCAGGGCTTTAATGGAGAGAGAGAGAGCGCTAATTATGGGAAAGTAAAGGCAAATGTGGGAAAACAAACCGCTGAGGGATTTGAGAAAGAGAAGGTACGAGGAAGGACCACGGTACAATGTGAATTTTTTTTTCCAGCACTCTTAACAGTGTGTCTATCTGGGCAGGGCACAACATATTCAGGGGTGCCAAAGCTTCCCAAAACACTTAGCCTTCATTTGATTTTAAATTTGGATCTAGCACCACAGTACTACAGCAGCAGATATTTCCTCACCCTGAGCTCACAAAACTCTTACCTCACTCCAGGGATTTGCACCTTAGGGCTGGAGCCTCTGAAGTTGTATCGCTTTGGGTCCATGGGGCTGTAACAGGGTGAAGTTCTTATTTTACAAAGCTTTATCCTGTTAGTAGAAATGCTTTAGGGCCTCTCTGTCTCACAAGCCATGCTGTATTTTTGGTCTTTATCATTCCTGTTCAACTGTGGCATGTCCCAAGCTTTCCACATACCATTTCAAACAACATTCTGGGGGTAAAACAGCTCATAATTTCATGCTGGAAGAGAGAGCCCCAGTGCTCTACCCCCATGCAGAATCACCCTGAAATATGGAAAGTGTGAATGAATCCAAGCTTTGAAAACACCTCCTGGCCAGCTCGTATCTAAAATTAAAGAAAACTAACAAACTCATAATCTAATATTAAGGTCCACAGTGTTGTCTTATAACAGGGTATCAGAAGGCAGAGGGCTGTTAATTAACTTTCTATTGACGAAACAAAGCACATGGAGAGGAACCTTGCTAATCTCTTTTGTACTAATCAGCACACATTATTAATTTGCTGGAAAGAAAAAAAAAAAAAAAAGAGGTCCTCCTCTTCCCACTTAAACTCAGGTTTAATAGGGCTGGAGTGTGGTTTCACATTTCCCAGGCTTCATTCTTTGGATGACATATGTTGCAGTGCATTTCCTAGTGCATTATGAAGCTTCAGCATAAATAATTCAAGCTAAACTCCAGTTGTTAAAACAAACGAGCATAGTATCTTTGGTGATTAATTATTCTTCCTTCCTCCTGCTTCCCCCTCCCTGTCCAAAGTACAAGCACATGTGCCACAGCCCAGGAAAATGTTTGGGTGCGACCCAGGGCATCCTGGAATGTTTCAGCTGGCTTAGGGGGTGGATCTGAATGCTCAGGTTCACTGCAAGTGCCTGCTCAGCCTCAGGGAAGCCAGGAGGTGTCAGCAATCTAATCCAAAAAATCCTCAAAAAACTTCAGGGGTTCAATGCCCGATGAATTCCCAGTTAACCAGTGGATTTGTGTGACTCGAGTTTTCACTGGGATGAGGTTCAAGTTCTGGCTGGCCAGCTTTTAAAAGTTTAAATAAATGGTAATGCCCATATTCCCTGGGTCCTTCCAGACGGACACCACTTCCACAGGGACACTGGGACACCCAGTGCACCCAGTGCCCATGGCTGGGTCCTGCCTGACCCCATCTGGAGTTTTCCTCCTGCAGCCATTGGGAAAATAACACCTTTCCTAAAAGGAAAGGAAATTTCCTTGAGGATTTCTCCTCTTACCCTCTCCTCCCACTCAGGAGGGGGCTTTATTTTATTCCTCCCAGTAACGCCACTCTGCCCCAGTCACAGCCCTGGGCTGGCACCGAGCCCAGGTACCCCTCTGTGAGGTGAGGGGCTGCCACCCCACTGTGCCCATCAAGGGTTGTGGCACCCCAGGACTCACCCAGGAGGAACCAACACTCGGCTTTCCCCATGGGTCCCCTTGCTCCTCTCTCTTTCCTCAGCTCTGTCAGCTCTGATTAGGAGCAGGGCAGTGCTGGGCACTCCCAGGCTGCTCCTGGCACCAAAATGTTGCATGGGGAGGCACCCCCAGGCTCCCACTTTGATATGCTGCAGGAATGCAAATCTGCTGGCACGGTCCTGCTGGACAATAAACACCTTCTCCTCTCCCCAGACGGCCACGGGCACAGCCTTCGGCCACCAGGATGAGATGGGGGGGGCAAAACAACGGGATACATCTGCCAGCAGAGCTGGACAGATGGAAAAACCCAGGCATTAAACAAACCCTGCAGATGTTTCACGACCAGCCATGAAAAGTATTTCATTTAACAGCTCAGAGCTATTTATGGAAATCACTTAATTAATTCTATTATTTTTTTCCCTGCATCTCCTTTTTTCCCTCTTTCCCCCCAACTTGGTCACTGGAGCTGCTCACACACCAGATCATTCTGCCAGAGGAAAATGATCCTCCCGCTGCCTGGTGCCCACCTGAAGTCAGAGGTGCCTGGAACAACATCCTCTCCCACCACTGCAGGATGCTGTGAGAGCACAAGCTGGCTGGGCATGGGAGGATGGGCATCCAGGTGAGAGAATCAAGAAGAAAATTAAGAAGATGAATTAAGAAGAAATTGGAAATTCAGTAAAAGAGGGGGGAGCAGAAGTAGGGAAGCCTCTGAGCAATACTGGGGAGTGCTTTCCATGACTCACAACATCCCCCTCTCTTCCAGGATCACAAACTCTCTAGGAGATAAACCAAGCTGCCACAAACCAGTTTTTACTCCTACAAATGCTCTTCACCTTCCCCCGACAGCCCTCTGGAGCAGGAAAAGATGGACCATTGACCCGGGACAGGGAATGGGGCACTGGGGAGGCTCTCACTGAGGAAGTCACAGAACCAGAACACTGGCTGGAGAGGGAGAGTGCAAATTCCCATCGGGAGAAAGTGAACATGATGGATGGCACTCCCATCACCCATCCCCACAGCTCACCTCCTACCATCTCTCTTATTTCTTTCTCCTCATCCTTTGTTTTTCTAAGGGAGGATGGGTTTTAGCCTTTTTTGTTAGTTTGTTGGTTTGGTTTTGGTTTTTTTGGGTTGGTTTTTTTTGGGTTTTTTTTGGTGACTAAAGCTATTCTGCCCCTTTCTGGGTATAGAAGCATCCAGAGGGACCCAGTCTAAACAGTCTAAACCAAGGCCAAACAGAGCACTGCCCATCCACACCCTCCAGCCCGGGCTTTGCCTCCACAGAGGTGCACATCCCAAAATCCAGCCTGAAGACGCCCCTAAACCCAGCCTGCTGAGAAGGTGAGGGGCTGGAGTGGGGGTCCTGCCACATCTCCCAGCTCCCACAAGGTGGCAGGTCTCCATAATTGTTTTATCCCGATCCGAAGCCCACCGGCAGCAGCCGCTGCTTGCCTGCTCTGCCTAGAGGGGAGCTGAGTCCCAGCGAGTTGTTTTCTACAAATTAAATGGTTCTTTTGCACATGCAAACGGTGATTTTTATGAAATGAATACGCCTGTGTAAATTTTAATTAAAAATTAATTTTTAAAAAATCACCAAAAACCAAAAAATCCTAGGACAAGGCACAGCCAAGTCCTGGCTCCTTGCACATCCTGGGTGATGGCAGGGTTCAGAGCAGACACATGGCAAAGCAGGAGGATGCCAGCCAGGCAGAAACCCAGGAGGGAGCAGAGAGGTTGTTCAACAAGGTTCAGAAGGTGGGGAGGAGATTTAGAGATTAGGCCAGATCAAAAGGATAATTATTTTTGCTACATTTCCCTATCTGTATCACTCCACCGGTTCTGCGAGCAGCCGAGAGGCCGGGTTGATTCTCGAGTTTCCAAGCATGCCTGGTGTAAGGAACACATTTCTAAAGCCTCAGCAATAAATTCCAACCTTTCATCAGACTTGTCTGCTGTGTGTTCAGGAGAAGCAAACCCCGTGAGACCTGGAGATTTAGTTTCCAAAATCTGGAAGATTTTGACTGCAAATGTTTCCCTTGATACCTCCGAGGTATCAAGGAGCATCAATGCAGGTGCACAGAATCTCCCCCAGAAATGAAGCAGCTATATTTGGACAGAGTTTGGCATCTCAGTTTGGCTACCAATGTCACCAGGATTCAGCTTGCTGGATGCCTGCTTGAACCTGGGAAAGGCCACTCACCCCATATAAAGGATCCCATGGCAGCTTGTCCCAGCATGCGCTAATGCCCTCACACACATCCACCCACCAAATCCCCAGCTGTAAGCAGGGATGAGGAGCACAGGCAGGGTTTGCCTCCCTGCTCCACCTGAAGCACCATCCTCAGCTAAGGAAGCCTCCCAGAAGGAGGATATTCCAGCGGTGAGCCGCAGACCCTGCCCCGAGAAGGGATGATAGGGATCAGAGCACCTTGGAGGACCTTGGCCACAGCTCCCACCTCCTGAGCACCTGCAAACCATGGGTGAATCAGGTGCTTGGTATGGATGAACATCAACGCGTTGGTGTGCAGCACCTCTTCCCACATGGAACCAGCTTCCCACTCCTCCACGAGTCACCAGCTCCATGGCAATGCCACAGATCTCGTCCCCAGAAACCCCTGGCCACCAGGACCCTTCTCTCTCATGGGAAAAGGGAGGAACAGGATGAACAGGATGCTCACAGCTTGGACAAAGGTCCCTCCTGCTAAGGCCTGCTATGTGACCATGGATCTTGATGGTCACCCCAACAGCTTTTGGGGCTCCCTGTTCCTCTTCTGGCACCACCAGAGCCAGTTGTCGGCTCCCAATTCCATATCAAAACCATGCTTAATTTAAAGGGCAATAAAAGTTAATTAATGCCATAGTTACAAAGCCATTACAATGCAATTATTGTTTAATTGGATTATAAGTTATGCAATTTCCGACAAAGTGCTTATTGCTTATGTAATAAACCAGAAGATATTTACAAAGTGATGAATTGCTGCGGTGCTGAGCACCCAGAACGGCATTGGGATGGGGACTGCATTCCCTTGGCTTGGTTAGGAACCCCTCCATGTGCCACCCATGGATCAGCATCACCTCCTGCTGCAGCCCCGACACAGCTTCCCAAATCTGCTGGCGTTTAGGCCTCCAAAGACATTGAGTCCAGAGAGGCTGCTTTTGGGGGAGCAAAGCAGGGAAAAGAGAATAGAGGGGAAAAGCTCCCAAGCAGCAGAGTATCAGTGCAGGATGCTGCTCTCCCAGTTGCCCTTTCCCATTGGATGAGCTTCATCATCCCTTCCATGAGTGTTCTCACCACATCCCTGCTCCCAGAGAGCTTTGGGAACACACAGGGCAGCGCCCCAGAGCAGCACCTGGGGCTAGGGATGACTTCAGTGGTATCAGAGGATGGTTTAATTCCCTCCTGGCAAGGCTGCTGGGATTTGGTGAGTGGGAGAGGGCGCCCACATGGCAGAGCTGGACCCACTGGGCACCCCTGAAAGCAGAAGGGACCAAGCATATGGAGCTCCACCAGCTTGGAATGCCCAAACTGTGCCCCACAGGTCTCAGTGCACCCCAGACAAGCTCTGGGTCATCAAGCTCCTGGCCAGGAAGGTCCTGCAGCAGCAGGATCCCTGCACAGCAGCCCAGGCAGCAGCAATCAGTGGCTCAGTGCTCTTGAGAGCAGTGAATTAAAAAGAAAAAAAAAAAAAGAGGATTTTATGATTAATATTGCTGCTGGGATAATTACTGTTATTACTACTATTATTACTGTTTGGATAGGGGCTTGTCATGGTTCATTTGGGGAGGAAAAAGTCACAGCCTGCTCATGGGAAAATGGGTGAAACATGCTGAAGGCCATTCACTTGCATGACTCAGGGCCAAACAACCCTCATTTTTTTTCTGCCATGAAATATTATGAGCTGTCTAATAGGCATCCAGAGCCTTTTTGGCTTCCCCCACACACCTCCCCGAAACTGCCTGTTCCACACAGAGCCCATCTGACCCATGGAACAAGGCCCCATTCTGCTCCTGAGGCTCCTGCAGTTAAAAGGAGCTGCCATAAAAATGCAACGGAGCACTTTTCCAGCAGAAAATGCAGCTGCTTTGAATTCCCAGCAATTAAAAGTTTGACTGGAGGGGGGGATGGGAACCATTTGAATTTCTCTCACGCTCGCTTTGTTTACTTTTATAAGCTCTTTGTAACAATTTTAGGTTGCTGCATTGTTATCTAAACAAGCTGCCTCTCTGAATCCGACTTCTTGTTTGATGGGAAATTCTCAGCTTTCTGCCCCTGAGTTAGAATTAATAACAAATCAACCACCAACCTGGAAACAGCCTGAATATTCCAATCCCAGCTCCCAATCCAGCTCTATTGAACTGGATGAAGTGGACATCATCCCAGCTACTTTCATCTGGCACCACCTGAATTATCTCCCTGTGACATTTCCAGCTCTGAAAGAGCAGTGCAGGGATTTGGGATGTTGCTTTTGTGAATGGTATTTAAAGCTTCTTTTCATAACCCTGACCCAGTTTACCCTTTAACGTAACAAATCAATCTTGCCTTTAAATTGTTTAGCTTCTGGTCAAACACGGTCAGTCTTACTGATGTAAATATTATGTTTGCTCACTTTATAAGCCAGCACACTCCTGCTGCTCTGTAGGATTGCCATAGGATCCTTATACAAAGAGGCAGGGGGATGAAAACATCCCGCTCACACTCCTGGCCAGGGGCAGAGGGTGGCACCACAGGGCTCAGTGCTGACCACACCAGGGAAAGGGGTCAAAAACCAGGCAAACTTCAGCTGATGCCAGCCAAACAAAGCACCTGCGTTTGGTTTCTAACATCCCCTGTGTCACCTGCTGCTCCCTGTTTTCCAGAGCCTGCTCACGGTGAGAGTTCTGCTACCGAAAGCAGATTCCTTTTTTCTTTCTCTCTCTCCAAACTCATTACTTTGGGCATGACTGTACAAATAAAAAAAAAATAAACCAAACTTTCTGTCAGTTCTCTAGCTCCAGTTTACAGGCCAGCCCCCAAAAAGCAAGCTCCAAGCACAGAGGCATTCCTATTATCCAAGAACATCTAATAATATTTAATCCTGCTAAGCTCCCGAGCACGCCGATACCTTCTAGCAATGAGAGCTGAGCCTTAATTAACAGAGGTTAATTAATAAGCCAGAGAGTGGGAGGAGGAGGGAGGGGCAGCTTCACAAGGGAACCTGGATACCTCTCCTACACCTCAGCCAGCTCCCAGTGTGCTGCTGTGGATTTTATTTTCTGAATGGTTTCTAAACTCTTGCCCTGCCTCTAACTCACAGAGCCCAGAATAAAGGATTGGGATGTGCATTCTTGGCCACTGCAAAGCGCATCCCAGGCGTGTGTTCCCTGCTGTCCCTCAGGAGCCCATGGGACGTCTGAAAAGGAAGTGAGCTGAAGAGGGGAAGGCAGAAGGGCTTTCTGCAGGAGCCAAACCCAGAGCTATTACGGGTGTTTTATGAGCTTTGCTCTTCCCATTTTCTGTCTGGAGAGGCGCGGCCGTCGGGCCAGCTCGGCACGCTTCCCTGGGAGAAAGCTTCCCAGGCTGGAACAGCCGCATGCCAGGCTCATCGTGAAGCCCCTCGCTCAGCTCTTTTATGCCCTGGGACACTCAGCCCCACCCTTGGGACATCCCTGTCACCTGGGGTCACACATCACCTGGGCTGGAGCAGCAGCCGGGAGCCAGCTCTGCTCCGTGGGCAAACAGAGATTACTGTCCCAGCTCTGTTTGCTTTAACGAGATAATGAAAAGCTGGGCTTGTGCCAGGGAACAGCGACAAAATGCCACCTTGCCACCCTGCCAGAGTGGCTTTCCAAAGGGTGTCCTTTCAGCCCTCCCCAGGAATAAATCCTGCTGGAGGCAGGCCCCCACCAAACACGACATTGCAGAACTCAGGTCTGCAACTACCCTGTTACAGGTGTATTTCCAGGGAATGTACAGCTGGTAGGCAAAACCTTAGGTTAAAACATCAGCTAAGCACTGCCAGGAAAGCAAAAATTATGTTGAGGCACAGAATATCCAGTTTAATCACTAAGATATGTATTTCCTGTTCAAAGATGAGCATGGAAGCCCAGGGAGCAACACAGAAGAGGACAGCATTCCTCTGAATTCATCACCCAGAAGTATTTCAGCCAAACAGAGGTCCCTTCCCCAAAGCTGAGATGAAAGTGGATGAAAGGAAATATACTTTGTAATAAATTAATCAGGGGAAAAGGCAGGAGAAGGGCTGGGGAAGGTGCAGGACATGGGCTGTGCTTTAGCTATGTGGTCTCTACCTTGTCCTTGGCACCAACTGCCCATTCTCCAGTTCCTTCCTCCCAAACCTTTTTAAGGTAAAAAAAAAAAACAAAAAAAAAAAAAAAAAGCATGGAAAAAGGAAGAAAAAAAAAGCAGACAAATCACTTCTCTTTTTTTCCTCTCCCAAATAATTATTGGGGTTTTTTTGGCAAAGAGCAGATAAAGAATGCTGCAGTGTTTGTCATCATTAGGTTAGAGAGGCTGCCAAGCTGTAATAGCATTACAGCTGCAGGCATTGTGGGTAATGCCATGCAAATTGCTCCAAAGGCATTGGAAAGGAAGGCCACCGGTGGCCCAGCAATGTGAAAAGGACACTCTCAAGTACTCTTCCCAATGCAATTTTTGTACTCTGCTTTTTGGGACACTCTTGCAGAAGTTGGCAGATTAAGCTCCCTAGGTTGCTGCTCCACCCTGCATTTCTTAGTAGATCCCAGCAGCATCAATGGCTTCAGCAAACCTCTGGGGGCTGCTGTGCCATCACTTCCTCCTCTAAGATCACCCCCTGGTTTCTCCCCTGACCTCCTGGAAGCTGCAAAGCACTCGGATAACCCAAGTGTGAAGTAGCTGGAGGGAAAGGTAAGTCGTGGGCCATGCTTCCTTCTCTTGGAGTGCTGCCAGCAGCAAGGAAAAAGGGGTGAAGCTGCTCATCCACAGCCCAAATGGCATCTCTGACGTCAGGCTGGGCTGTCAGCGCTCCAAAAGCCCTCGACTCTGTCTCCCACTCTCCCAAAATCATCACTTATTTCTGTTTCCTAAAAGGTCCCTCCCTCTCTGCTTGCACCCTTGACCCAGTGGGAATAAATCCCCCCATGTTACCCCACACTCTCCAGCCCCTGGAGTGACCTGAGAATGCCTTCTGCTGAGTTCAAGGGTCTTCTCATCAAGGACTGCAGCAGCAGCTCATTTTTTCCTCTACCTTTCTTCCCACCCCCCCACCAATGCAATTAAATGCAGCTTCCTAATTGGAGTGCTGCGAACTATTTATAGCTTTATAATGACCATTTACTACGGCAGCACTTAGGTATTGGACAGGAAAAGAAAAAAGTCAGTAACCTGGATGGTGAACAAACCATGTGCATCAGAGAAAGGCTACTCCAAGGGAAGGCCAGCAGCTTGGGAAGGTAAGGCAGGGAGAAGAAGCAAGGGGAAAGAAATGCTGTTATTCCCTTTTCCACTGCTGAGGAACAGAGGGACGAATCTCCACACCCCATGTTCACCAAACACCAAGGTTAGAGCATTTCTCTATCCATAAACCTGTGCTTTGTGGGCAAGGCCAGGTTTTAGGGCTAAGAATGCACACAGCAGCTCCGGGGAAGCGTGCAGAAGCCAACAGATGTTTTCCCAGATTATCCCAGTTTGATCACTAGTTGAACACATCCCATGTGATTCAGGAGCTATTCCTTTTCTCCATGTCCATATGCTGTTTGGAGGATGATTAATCACAGGCTGAGCTGTGAGATCTAATTGTTTTTCTGTTTAATAGGTGAAAGAAGGAGTCCCTCCCCATGGCAGGGGGTTGGAACAAGATGATCTTTAGTGTCCCTTCCAACACAAATCATTCCAAGAATCTGGGAAGGACCATTTATATGCATGTAAGTAATCAGGAGTGGAGACCTCAGAGCTTTCAGGGACAGCATCTTTCCCGTAGTGCAACATGGTTTTTTCCAAAACGATGCTTCCAATCATGTTGTTGTGAACAAAAACCTCTTGCAAAGAGGAGGAATGCGACAGCACTTGGGGAATCTCATTTATTGCAGGATTTTTCCTCCATCTCCTGACAAGAGCTCTCAGAGGGAGCCAAACTATGATCAATCTTCACCTTTGTGATCCTGGTTTCCTAATTCTGAACTATGTGGTTTGACCTTACATGAGCAGCTGCCTCCATAAAATTAGGTAACAACGATCAAAATCTGTGTTTTCCCAGCAAATGCTGTGAATTTGAGGTGTAGTTTGTCTTTTTTTTTTTTTTTTTTTTGTCTCATTGTGGTTTTAAGGCAGCTGGAATCAAGAGGAGATCCCTTGACAGATGAAGAGAGGCTGGTCCTACCCAACTTGACAGCACCAGTTTAATAGGATCTCCTTTGGAATTGCTAATAAGGAGCTTGAGAAATTGGTATGCCAGGGCTGGAAACACTCATGGAGAACGAGGAGATGCATCAAGAGCCCTTTGTATGCTAACTTTTTGATGGGAAATTGGAGACAAGGATGGATACAAAGTGCTGTCAGACACTCGTCGTATCGAGAGGAAAAACGTCTCAGTGCTTGAAGAGCCCGCAGTCCCCTCGCTTCTCTCCACATCTACCACAACCTGTGGACAATTCAGAGGGAAGGAGATCCAGCCTGACCTCTTCCCAGGCTTCAAGCACAATAACACACATCCCTTTATCAGCAGCACTTGGGCCCTTCCTCTTCCCGCTCATTTTTTAGCGGTGGGAAGCCCGGCCATGCTGGAGACTCAGCAGGAGGGGATGCTCACATGGCAAAGGGGGTTCACCAGCCTGCCTCACTGCTCCCTGCTCCAGCAAAGGGTGTCTCCAGCTTCAAAGGCATGTCCTGAAACTCCCTGGAACAGGAGACTCATTTTTCATGCTGAACGAGATGAAATTCCCACTGTTACCTCATTTACATCTCAATGCTGGTAACTTATAGATGGCTATTATTTATAGACATGTAAGACATCCATTTCTTATTCTGTGGGATACAGTAAGAAGAAAAATACCCATCTTTCTCTTCACCTTTTCTGGATTCTTTCTTTTTTTTTTTGTTACCTTTTTTTATCCTTTGCTCAAGTTTGACTGTTGCTGGGAATTTGGAAATAAATAAAGGAGCGAACAGCCCCATAAAAGCTGATTGTTTCCTCCTCCTGCAAAGATTGTCTTTGTGAAGAAGATTAAAAATCCTTCCGTGCTGCCAAAGATAAAGGTATCCCTGGGCGAGAATAAGACATAAAAGAGGTTACTACACACATCTCTGGGCTGTGTGGACTGCTAATTCTCACTGTTCTCGTCCCTGCTCGTCCATCTTTACTCTTTCTTCCCTCTTTCCACAATCCATAAAGGAAACACATCTGCTCCCAGCTGGAACGGGAGGCAGCAGGGGAGCTGCACGCTCTCTCCTCGCTCCGTGGCATGGGCTGGTGGCAGAAGAGCTCGCACCTGAGCTGGAAATTCTTTGCCACAACAAACTCACCACTTGGTCTCCAAGAAGATGTGCAATCATGGGCAGAGATCTCGAGCCCAAAACTTTTAGGGATAATCCCATGACAGCATCTTCACCTGGCCCCAACTGCTAAACCAGCAACCCACAGCCCCATGGATGCTGAGTTTGGGAAGGCTCCACGGAAAGCCCCAGGGAACACTGAAACCTCACTGAAACAAAAGCACTGCTCTGGGAGTTCAGGAGGTTCCTCCTAAACCCATGCAGGAGCAGGGCCACCTCCTCCCAACCCCCACAGTTGGAGTTAAATCAGGTGCAAGAAGAAGGGAGCCACCTCCTGCAGTCATTCCATGCCAAAGTGCTCCTAGAGCCCATCAGGGCTTTTACCCAGGGACAGTCCTGCAAGGCCAGGGCGAACTGCTGGGTCCCCTCCTTGGTTCACACAAAGGAAGGCCACACCACAGGGCAAACTCCAGCAAACCAGTGGTTTTTTCTTTCCCTCCCATCCCAAAGTGCTTTGTCAGGATTCATTAGAAGCACAGCAGGTTTTACTGGTACCTGCGTTATCAGCAGAGCAGCTGCTTTTCTTCTTTGCTGACAACCTACATTCAGTGTAACAGATTGAAAAGGCCTCCAGATTCAAAGCCTTGTAATGACTCTCCTCTTCCTTCCTTTCTCCTTCCCTCTTTTTCTTTAATGGCTTTCACTAAAGTGAAGAGGTGATTTTATTTTTTTTTCCTTGCATGTTGAGCAAAGTGTGGAAGAGATTCTGTGTTCTGCTTTTTTCTATTCTTCAACCTCCCTGCACCAGCTCCCAGTTGCATCTTATTTCTTCTTCCCCAATATCCAGGGATACCACCACGAAGAGGCCACCAGAGATGAGGATCATCTGCTTAAATAGATTTCAATAGATGGGAGCTTGATGGACTTCCTAGGGCAGGGAAAAATTGATCCATTTAGGCACAATCAGATCCTCAGCTCTTCCTTTTCAGAGCCAAGATGAAGAGCTATTTTAGGCTGGCCTCAGGAAAACCTTTATTTCTCTCTTTTGAGCCCTGATGAGTTGAAGTAGATGGACAATGCTTTGTTTAAAAGATGCCAAGCAGGTTAAAATCCAGCCTGACACACACTTCTTGCAGTTCAGCAGTTGAGCCCCTATCTGGCATTAACACAATTTCCCTATTTTTCTGATTGCTTTATTAATTGCCAACCAATTGCTACAAATGTGATCTTGAGCAGTTCTGAAGTGTAACAGGGAAAGGGAGGAGAGCTGGAGCTGCAGTCCTCCAGAGACCCCGGGTAAGGCTGATTGATCAAAATCACTTGAATTTCCCCTATTATTAAATACAAGAGTGCTCCTGGTTTGTGTCAGAGATGCCGGGAAAGAAAGAACTGGAAAGGAAACAGCAGCTCAGAGCAGCAGTGTCCAAGGAGGTGCCCATATTGATGCTTCTCTTTTCTTCTCTCATCTGCAACCATTTGTGATGGTTTTTGCATAAAACTCCCTTTTGACAAGCACCACATCAGTTCTTTATCCTCGCCTTGTATTTGTGCAACACGCTTCAGATCAAGGGGACCCCAGTGACTGATGGAAGGGTCTCTTCCTTGAGCTGAGCACGCTGAAGGTGCTTCCCACAGGAATTGTGCAGGAAATGAGATGTGCTGGCTCCTTATCCCTGCAGGCATGGGGGCCACAAAGACCAGCCAAGGCTGGGTGTGGTGAAGAAAAGCATTTTAAGAATCTCTGTAGTTCAGGACAGGAGGACAGGGCAGGATGCTGACAGGGAGAATGCACATGAAGGAACATGGGAATGATGGAAAAAATAAGAAAGAAATTCATTGCTTTCCATTTCTGAATGTCTAAACACATGTTCAAGTCCAGAGTCCAAGAAAGACCTAAAGATCCCCAGAATTACCCTTATCTGAGTATATCAATATCCTGCGCTGGGAATGAGAACTAGCCAGGAAACAAGAACTGTGTGAATTGTGAAATCTGGGGATTTCTCTTCCAAGAACTTTTAATTTAATGTTTGATTCTTTAGAGAGGGAGAGGGAACTTACGCCGGGCTAAGAAATGCAATACGCGGGTTATGAACATTCCCTGAGAAGATGAAGGATTTTCATGTTTGCTCTGCTGATTCCCTCTCTGGCCCTGTGCATATTTAAGTAATACCAGCTCTCCCTCCAGCAGAGGTTTTGAGCGTGATCTGCTGTACCCCGGATGGACGCCCTTGGAAGAAGCATTTCCTACCTGAAAAAGCTCTGTAAAATGTGTTTGGCCAAGCCAGCCTCCTTCCTTTTCTCCTTTCCTTCACTACAGGTCATCTTGGAATACCAGTGATAGACTGAAGCCTCAGCACAGATAAAAGATCTATCTAAATCTTGCTGGAGCCCTCTGGGCATTCAAAGGCTTTCCCAAACCATTCCTTTGATGAATGGACACAGAAACTGAAGGCAACCATGCTCCTTGCCGCCTCCATTCTTCAGCACCCAAAAAGTTGCCATGCCTTTGCCTACATTCCCATCTTTGGTAAGCTCTCCCCTTTATACTTCTCTGCCACAAGCATAACCCATTCAATCAATTCCCATCATCTTGGAGATGCCCCTCCACTCCCACAACCCAGATCCAGCACTGAAACCCTTCCAGACAACTCATCCAAATCTCGCCTCACTCTGAAAAAACAACACAGAGAGCTGGTGCAACACCTCACACAGGGCAGCCATGGCTGTTAAAACCTCTAATTACGTACTTTCTCATTAGTAAGCCTGGTTTGATTTAAGCAGCTCCCTGGCTTGCACTCTGGGATGTAGCACCATGCTCCGAATCATCCCTGTCCCATCTGCTCCTGCCTTTGCCCTTCCCGAAGGTAGGATAACACACCAAGCTGAATATTTAATGGGAGCGCTAATGGCTTCGTTAAGTGAAGCTGGGGACAGGGAGGGAGCTTTTTCCTTGGGTTAGGATGTCTGAGCTGGGTTTGTGCTGGTTTTGTCCTGGTGCTGTGCTTCTGGATGGGAACACCACGGCTACGGGCAGATGGTGCCAGGCTCGCACCCGGCACTGAGTCACCGCTGACATAAACAGCTTGCAGCAGAGCAGTGTGAAAGGAAGAGCTGTTGGGTGGTTCTCTTCAGGTGAAGGGATGAGGAAAAGCCTTCTTGGGATGATGCTCTGGAGCTCTCAACCCAGTCAAGGCAACTGAACCCACGACAGCAAGCCCGGCCTTAGAGCGCGTGAGCGATTGGGGTTGGAGCAGCAGCTCCGTGGAGCTGTGCCAAAACTTCTCCTTTTCACCTCGCTAGGATTTTCCCAACAGTTTTCAGATCCCGTCAAAGGCGGATAAAAACACCCACCAGCATTTCCAGGGCCAGATGGTCGTTTGTGTTTATGAAAACTGTGATTTGTTTTCATGGAAACTAGTAAAAGCATAGCGGGCAAACCTGGAAAAACACAGCTCACCCTTTGGGAAAGAGGATATTTTATGGACAGGTTTGGTTGCCACCTCTGTTCTACAGTTGATGGAGCTTGAGAGAGGGGAGATCATAAAAGGCCTGCCCAACCCAAGAGAGCAGCTGGGGGATCCAGAGGCCACTGGCTGAAATTCAGCCTGAATTGTGGAGAAGTGGGAGAGAGGCACTTCACATGACGTGCCAACTTTCCAGCTTGCCAGGAAAGAGAGTTCATTGCTGAGCCTTGGTTAGCAGAGAATGAAGTCATGGGCTTGCTCCTCACGGCTGGTGGAGGAGCTTCCAGAACCACCAGGGTCTATCCAGTGAGTGAGACGGCAAAATCAGTACCCGCTTTGTGTCCTACAGGGATGTAACTGGCTTCATTCTCTGCGTTTTTCGCCAAGTAACAGGCAAAAATGGACCATCAGGTACAGCTTCTCATGCACTGGCCTTCTCCTGGGGCACTTCCACTCCTGGCTGATCTCTCTCTTCAGCTCTGCCCTACAACTGCCCCTGTGGCACAGTGTTGGTTTTGGCTGGATTAATCTCAGCCTGGTCCCCTGAGAGCAAGGCCCGCTGCACAGGAGCGTAAATCCCGTTGGCTGTGGTGGCCCCAGGCCAGGAGTGACGTCAGTTCCTGGAGAAGACTCATAAATTTCATCTGAGTTTCCTTCTGCTGAGTTTTCCTTTTGCTTGCAGGGGATCTGCAATACTTCATCTGTCACAGCGGCTCCCAGGGACTTGCGTTCTGATGTCATAAATTTGTCATCACCATGACATCACCAAGCACGAGGAGGAAGGGCTCCAGGGCTAAGCAAAGGACCTTCCCTCTAACAAATGCCAGTGATTCACACCAAAATGCCCCCGGGAAGCACTCCAAAACAGGGAAGGGTTCACACGTTGCTGTCCAGATTTATCTTTTCCATTTGTTGCCAAAGTGAGACCTGACCAACGTGGTGTGTTTGGACACATTGCTTCCAAGAGCAGGTGTATGGCTCCTGATTGTGGAGGTTTGCTGACCTCCTGGGTTCGTTGTATTTCCAAGAACTTCCATTCCTCCACGTGACAGACTGAGAGATTTTGGAAATACCTCCTTTGAGGTTGCTGTGGTGCTGCCCTTTAGCCTGGTGACAACCCCACGGCCTTTTGCCTTAATATACCTGCCCAGATGAAAAGGGAAATGCTCAAAAAACTAAATCCCAGCATTTCTGAGGACAAGGACCCTGTTATTTGAAGAGGCTGAAGTCAGCCTGGTTGAATTCCTGGAGATCTTCCTCCTTACAGCCACTTGGAAACATTGATGTTTTTTGCATCCTTCCATTGCTGCTCTCTCAGCATGAGAAGGAGCCTTGGGGCCAGGTAAATATTTGCTGGCACCATTGAGTGCCATCAACTGGAAAGAAAGCAGGGTGGATTTGGGACTGGTTGAGGATCCTTCTAAGAATAGTTGTCACGCATCCCCTGCCCTTGAACAACCTCTTCCATGAATATCCCAACACCTGGATAGTCCAGCCTAGCATCACACATCCTGCAGACTGATCCTGCTGCCTGCCTTATTTCAGTGCTGTCACTCCAGGATTTCTTGGCAGGTTGTCCAGAAATCAGCAAACAACCCCACAAGAGAGTATATCTCAGGACAGGAGAACTAAAAAGAGTTCTACAGCACAGCCCGTGATTTTCTGAGGGATATTTGGCTGCTCTCTTGTGCTGCTGGGTGGTAGGAAAGGGCAGGGAGAGGACATAATTCTGCTCTGACTTGCTACATCATCAGTTTTCATTAAAATATTCTTCTGCCACATCTTTGTAATTTTTCATTTTGGAGGCAAATTTATTAAAGGTGTACTTCAGCCTGATTAAATTAAATAAGTGGCATTAGCAAATAAAGGGGTTTTTTTAATCTTGGCACACCACAAAAAAAAAAAGAAAGGGGGGGGAGAGGGGAGAAATTGCTGTGGTACAAGCAGCTACTTAATAATATAACTGAAGGGTGGGGGGAAAAATTCCATTCTTCATGAGCTTCCATTTGTTATCTTTCCTCAGCCCCACCACCACAAATCACTCTGGAGCCTTGCATCAAAAATACCCCAAATGTGAAGCTATATAATATCCTGTGTTTTCCAAGATAGGTAATAATACATTTTGCACACAAACAAACCATCCTAGCATTCTACCAGCTCCTTTCCTAAGTCTCCCTGTGTGGCTCTTAACTTCTCACACTCATTTCAGGGCTATTTCCTGGTCAGAGATAGCTTTGAAAATGAGGCTGAATAAGGTTTCTCAGCGTATTTTTGTTTTGATTTCTGCTAGGCAGCAAGAAAGGGCAGGAACTGTGTTCTGAAATTCAGGACTTGCCTTTTGCTACCTTGCTTTAATAGGGCCACTTTGCCTGTGTTTTCCCCCTCACAATCTCTCCCCAAATGCATTTTAGCTAGTTTTAGGTGGGAAAGCAGAGTGTTTGGCTGATCTCTTCCCCCTTAGCCCTGCTACAATGTTTGGGTAATTCTAGAGCTGTGAGCACATGAGCATTTTTTAAGCCATGTGTCAAACAGGGCTCTCCCCTTCCACAAGCCATAAAACCAACTGTCCTAGCAGGACGCTCTGATGAAGCCACAGCTGGGAAAGGAAGAAGGGTTTCCAGAGGCATCCAGGTTTTCTCTTCCCCTTCCTGGCACAGAGGGGCAGCTTTTGGTCCCCCCAAAACCACCCCGCTCCTGCCATCCAACCACACTGGAATCCTCCAGCCAGGAGCAGCTGTGGCAGCAGGAGGTGGTGCCTGGCCTTGGGGCTGAGAGGTCTCCAGGCCCTTGCTGCCAAGAGGAGGCAACACATCCATGAGAAACAGGGAAAACTTGGGAAGTTTACTGAATTGAGAGCTTCCCACCTGTTTCTGCCACAGTCAGCCCATGGCTCTCCACTGCCAATAGCTGGAGACGATCAGCAGACAGACACATCCAGCACCCCTCACCACCAAGGAAAACCTCTGTGGGCTTCTCCCAGTGGGAAACAGAATCAAAAAAGGTGTTGCACCCACCCCTTCTCCATTCATCCGTAACTGGGTGGAAAACCACTGAGCCAAAGGCATCCATCCTTCCCAGAGTTTCATTCCCTTGGGAACACACAAAGGCAGCAGGTGTCTGCTGGGCGTCCCCTTCAAATGCTTGTCACTCCCACAAATTCTCTCTATCGTGTTTATATTGGGTCTGTACTTCCCCACAAGAAGGAAAACCAAACTGGGGGGGACACATCCACCACAGACTTGCATCCCTGGGGATGACGGGAAGGGACACAGAGCAGGAGCAGCCAAAGGGGACTTGGTGCTGAGCCAAAATCAACCTCGTCAGCTTTGCTAGCACAGCCCAACCTTCACCTCTCCTGCTCACCAACAGCAGCAGAGGCAGGGCTGAGGGAGCTCGGATGCCTTGGGAAGCGCTAAGCTCGGCTCTGGAAGGTCAGGCACCTCCAGTTCCTTACGTGGCTTTTCCCAGCGCGAAAAGCTGAACAGGCTTTTGAACAGCACTAATGATCAGTCATCAGCTCCTTGGAAGATTTCCATAGCAGCATTTGACTACTGGATAGCGATCAAGTCACTGAAGCCTTGCCAAGTTCTGGGCACTTGGTTGGCAGAAAAAATGTTGAGTGCTTCAGGGAAGACTCGGCGCAGCTTTTGATCCCTTCTAGCCCAAACAGATTTAAACAAAAATAAACCTTTTCTCCCCTCTCCCTCCCAACCACCATTTCCTCACATTTAGCAGTAGAGAAGGAGGCCACACATGTGGGTTTGGCACTTTTGAGCAGCACTATTTTTAATGGAGATGGTCCCCAAATGTCACAAGGCTATTGTTTTCCCTCTTGGTTCACACATCTGCCTGAATTTTAGGCTCTTCCCTAAATGTCACAATTTCTCTGCTTCCTGCAATTCTCTGCTGTTATTGGTTATTGTCTTCCTGAGAGATAATGTTTTGTCCCATTTCTCTCCAAAACATCCAATTTTCTCTCACTTTGGTACCCCCTGAAACAAATGCTCCATGAGCCTTTGGTCTCACCGAGTAGAGGGGAGGGGGAAAAAACACCCTAAAAGAAAAATATTTCAAAAAATAAAAGACAGGGGTTTTGCTGCCCAGGTCATGTTTTTTTTTTACCTTCCTCTCCCAACCTCTATTGCCCAGAGATCTACTACAAGAGCCCCAGTGAATTTTGTAATTAAAGCCACAGAATGCTCAGCTATCAGAGTTGATATTTTTTGCCACTGTTGGTCACCTTTGCCAAAATCTCACGCAGGGGGTGGACACGTGCCTGGTTTAACCAGCTTCTTTTGGCCCCTGCTTTGTCTCCACACTGCTCTTCGCTGTCTCCACTTTGCTCTTCACACTGATGGGATGGATGCACAATCTCTCACTTGACCTGAGCATCCTCTGCTGGCTCCCTCCCTCCCTCCCAGTCCTACAGTCTGTGTGTGTGCGGGGAGGAAGCAGAATCTGGACCAAAGCTGAGTCTCCATCTGGAAGGCACCAGAAGGGCTGGCAACAGCTGAAGCATCAACACCCCTGCCATTTCTTTGGAAAGACCCAGGATCCAGGGAAGGACAGGGTGCAGGGGGAAATATGGAAGAAGAAAGGAAACCTGGCAACAGCAAGAAGACAAGAACTTTGGGAGTGATAAAAAACCCTGCTGGAGTCAGTCTCAGGGAGAGTGAAGGAAGCAAACGGAGATCTTGGAGCAGGAAGCAATCTCTAGGAACATCTTTCCACTGTGGGATCAAGACACTGGATGACTGAAGACAAAGGAGATGTGACCTGTCACAGGGTCCCTCCTTGCTAGCAGCACTCCTCTCCCACAGGACTGTCCAGGGGTGCAGACAAGAAGAGCTGGGGGATATTTGGGGGATATTTGGATGCTCTGGTACCAGAGGGTTCATTCAGCTCCCTGCCTGCCAGGGAGCAGGTCCCAGCATCTCTCAGCATCCTCCCCTGCACCGCCAGTCAGGACCATCCTGACCTGCCTCTGGCACGACAGTTCTGCCAGCTCTTTCCCAGAAAAAGAGAGGAGTGTTAATTTAAAGACCCTCATGTGTTTCTGAGCTCTTCTACACCCTTTGAGACATGACCTGATTCTTTGTTCTCACTTCAGGTGCTGGTCAAAGGTCTGAGATTTGTCTCTCTTGGCTTATTTCATACTTTTCCAACAAGATCTCAGCCCAGAAACACTTGTACCAGCCTTTTAATGAGACCTGGGCTCTGCAGGGAGAAACAGCTCCCCACCAGCCAGAGTCCTGGAGAAAGACCCCATGGAGGTTCTCCTGCTGCAGTGGAAGAGTGGGACAGGAAAAATCCAGGATTGGTATAGCTCTATGGAAAAATGCTCCAATGCTGCCCCCTCCCCAGCAGGCTGAGCTGTAAGCAGGGCATAAACACCCCTCAGGTGTTGGCAGCATCAGCTGTGTCACACGCATCTCTTGGGCACGTTTGCTCCACTGCTTTATTCCCCCGTCGGAAAAAAATACTTTTTAGAGCAGTGCAAAACTGATTAGATTGAGGCAAGGGAAAAAGTGATGGAAAACAGTGAACAATAAAAACCTGGGAGCAGGCAAGAGTTTCTTGGAGGAAAGTAAGAGAAAATAAAGCCGATGCTTTCAAGATTAATGACTAATGACAAATAATTGTGGCTGTGGAACAGCAATGAGAAGGCAGAATGGAAACAAGAACCAGACAGGAGAACTAGGCATTAGGTCTGATGGTGAATTTAAGGCCATTAATTCATAATTGCAGCCATTACAGCCAGGAGTTTCAAGTGAGTCCAGCAACACAAAGGGCTGGCTGTTATTTGGGGTTCTAAGTGAACTGCTGTGAGAGAAACTGATCCTAATCTGATATTATGGGTGTTTAGAGGAATCTCTGCCCTGAAGAAGGAAGGAATAAGGATAGAGAAGATGCCTGCCCTCCACTCTCCCTCTCCAGGCACAAAATGAGCCACTTTGCCCACGTTTATGAGCTCCTGGGCTTTTCTTTCCCCCGACACGGGGAGCAGAATCTCTGTCTTCGCTGGGTGCTTCAGAAAGCAGCAAACACCAGTCCCAGCAGCTGAATATGCCTGTCCTCCCTCGCTTCACTTTTTCAAAGGGGAAATCAAAGTATTTCATGACATCCAAAGGTCTGCTCCCAACAGCATGGGATAAAAGGCTGGGCACAGGGTGAAGGAGGGTGGCGTTTTGTGGTTTGAACAGCGTCCGTCCTTCCAAAGAGGGGGTAAATGTGCTGCCCCATCACATCCCTGTGAATCACATCTACTTCATTTAATGAGAAAACTGACAATTCACTGACAGAGCAAAGCCTGCCCCCACTCTCTGTCACACAGGAGTTACAAAACAGCCAGTTTTGCTCTAATCCTGGAATATTTACAGCTGGGAAGGATGGAAATAGAAAGAACACAGTTAAATCTCTAGCAAGATGCGTTCCTCTCAGATCTCGTGTTCACAATAGACAGAGGCACTCAAACCAGCCTGACAGGGTACACAAGACACTTGGCAGCCTGGCAAAGCTTTGTTCCTCACAGAGATCAATCAAAGCAAGAGAGAGACTTGTCAGGGAAGCCTGGGATCAGCTGTTTTCTCCTACTCTAGCCGTGGTCTTCTCCTCTGCGCTTGATTCACTTCATCCTTTTGGTGATTCCCTGGCAGGAAATCTCATCTGAGGTTCTGCAAAGCATTTTAAGCTGGTTTGAAACTAGGAGGTTCTCTCAGTCCCTTGCAGGAGAGGAAGTGTCTTCATGGCAAGCGAGTCATCTTTCTCTTTACCAATAACTGAGTGAATGACCAACAGCCAAGCACTGTTTCCTTCATGGCCTTTGCCTTCTCCTCCAGACTTTTTCCCTCCCCTCTTAATTGAGAGCAGACCCTATTATTTTCCCTGTGCATGAGGCACATTAAAACCCACAGCTATTAAACTGGATTTGATGCACAGAGAAAACCACTTGAAGTGCAACCTGAGAACCTCTGATGTTACAGTGAGGAGGAAGAAGAGGAGGGATTAAGGCAGGATGGTAAGACGTCAGTTCCACCGTCACTTTTTTGTTGTTGTTGATAATGCTATTTTTACACGTGCCTAGCAGATGTTCCCATATCACACTCGGTACAGCCAGATGGCTTCAGAATCCCTTCCCCACCGTGTATCGTCAGCTCCTGATCATCTCTGATGTGCAATAGCCCCGTCAGAGGGGAACGAGCTGCTCAGGGTAATTGTCAGCATGTTCCCAAACATCTGTGCACACGTCCCTGCTTTCAGAGCCCAGAGCCCGCAATTCCTGGTGGGAGAGGAGCTCTCCCGTTAAACACCCAGTAATTACTGCAGGAGATAAGCAGTCTGTGCCACTACAACTCAATTGCCACCACTCGCAGAGGTCACCGGCTCAGCTTTACACAGCCAGGCTTTAACAGTTAGATCCTGCCACAGGGTAAAGGTTGGAGGGATGGAGGAAGGGATGGAGGAAGGGATGACCAAGCTGCTTCATGCCCCAGAAAGAGGCATTTGCTGTTCAGAAGAGAACTGGGACAAGACACTTAGGACTATGACCAAAATTTGGGAATGCCTGTGCAGGGTCAGTGTCCTGTCACCAGCTATGTCCCCTTGTGAAGCATGTCCAGCACCTCGAAGATGTGATTTGGTGCAGATTTGAGACTCACCGCAGCCTGATCTTACAGCAAAAAGAGCAACACTTAACACAAAACTGTAAGAAACAGCACAATTAGGAAGGACTTTAATCAATGGCAAGAGCCAGCAAGTTTAGGACAGGTTTCTGATGCCCCAGCAAGGTGAGGAAGCAGTGATGGGCAGCTACGTTGGAGATGCAGCACAGCCCTGAGAGCTGCGGGTGCAGAAGTGGGAGAAGAGGCAATTCTAGGAAGCAGATAAAATAGAAATAGCAGACAAGATCCAAAGGGATTCTTATTAATAGGCAAGCAACAGTATTAGCAAGCTGGCAGGTCCCCTGGTGTCCCAGCTCCTGAGCCAACCTCGGAGGAGAACTGAAAAATCAGCATCAAGAAGCACATAAGAAGGGAAGGAAAGGCACCTCTCTCCAAACCTCCCCCTCCTCCTATTCCTCTCCCCGAGACCCAACTGAGAGAATGGAGCCCAAATCCAATGCTCTTCCCTACTCCATTTCCACCTTGCTCCCTCCGCCACTAGCAGGGCACAAAACGCTGGTTCAGGTGGGGGTCAGGGATGAAGCCATGCCTCAGAGGGGACAAATCCTCCGGCCACCACCGGGATCTGGGACAGCTGGGCCCCTCTGGCAGCTCCTCCAAAGGGCTCGGAGCAGGGCTGGGAGCTTTGCCCATGGACAGCGGGGCTGCAGGGCGGGAGAGAGGGGAGCAAGGGGAGAGGACAAAGGCTGTGCATTGATATAATTGACTGCTCGACCAATTGAAATTCCTGGGCTGCTAACTGGGGCTAGAATCTGCCTGCTGAATGCTCCCCTCAGCAGCTCAGCCCAGAGAGAGGGGAGCCTGCATGGAAGAGGGGGATAAATGTTTGGAAGCAGCCGGGCCCCTCGTGGGGACTGGCAGAGCCCAGAGCTGTTTCTGTCTGACCGATAATAAGTCGCCAAATTGCATTTGACAAGTGAAGGGGATTGGAAATAATGGGGGTCTGTGAAAAGCCCAGGGCACAGACAGGGGGGATCCATGAGATAATGAGGAGGCAAAGCCCTGGCATGGCTGGGGGCTTCCCCCCTCCTGGTAGGGCAGCAGGACTGGGGTGGGAAGGGACAGGAAGGAGGCTGTGAGGGACATCTGTGTCACACTCCAGTCAATATTTGGCCTGGAAAGGCTCTGCCTGAGGCACAAGGAAAGCAGGGACTGCCTGGAAGGGGTCAGCCTGGAGCTCCCAGGAGCACTTGGCACCCCTGCTCTGCCTCAGGTCCAGGTTTTAGGAGCGCTCTTCAAAAACCTCATGGCACAGCACCAAAATCCCCGTCGCTTTTCCATCTCCCACCCTAGGTTAGGTATTTTCCACGCACCGCCCAGATGTGTCAGCAGCAGCTACAACACCCCAGCTGCTCACCTGATCCAAATAAACTCCACATCCCTGCAGGATCCAGGTGCCCCGGCTGCACCAGACATGGGAAATCAGCAATCAGACTGCAATAATTAAAGTGTTCATTTACATACCAATACCCCAGATATTCTCCACCTCACATCCCTTTCACAATGATGCAGTATCCAAATCTGGAGCGTGTCTGAGTGCACACAGCCAATTTCTTTCTACTCAGAAAAAGAAAATAGCCTTTTTTTTTTTCATGTCAACATGCTCTGTGTAATACCCAGTGGCTAATTTTAATGTCTAATGCAGCATCTACAGAATCCTCACCTCCTGGGAAATCAGATGGGTGCCCTCTTCGCCTTGATTTGGAGAATAAAAGTCCCTCTCATTCTCAGGAGGCATCCAGGACATATAACCTGATTCTTGGAAGCATGAGTATTGGGATACATTTGATCAAAAACTGGAAGGAGGAGCCAGGGTTCACCACTTCTGAGAGGCTCACCAAGCAGGCATTTTTGCCATGGAAAGAGGAAAGACACTGGAACCGATGTCAGGTTTCTCACTTTTCCATGGGATTTCATATCTGTTTCATAACCATGGCTTTCAGGTTGTTTCTTCCAGACAAAAATGCCCAGCCAGCATGAGCCTGGCCTTCCTCATGCCCACATGCAGACCTGGTGAGCCTTCTCCCCAGTGACTCCTTCATTTCTCCTTGGGAAGGGCTCTCCCTGGAGCAGAGCTCCCAAGGAGGAGAGCTCCATGTTCCAGTGGTGCTGCACCCCACAATTTTTTAGGGAACCCGATTCCTCACTCTCCTCCTCCCCAGAGATTCTGCACTGGCAGGGATCAGAACAGAGGATCAAAACCACCCATTTTTCATCATTTCAGTGTTTCTTTTGAAAGGGGAAAACATTACTTTAACCCCTGAGTGGCTGCAGGCCAGGGAGCTGTTGGATGCCACAATTTCCCAATGCTGCTCACAGCCTTTTTCCCAGCTCCATCCAGCTGGTTTTAAAGCAGATCTCATGTTTCAACAGTACTGTGGGGACCTCAGGAGGTGCTGACATACCAGTTTTTTTCCACCTCAAGTAATACAGAAGGATAAAATTCATGTTTTAGTGGAGTTTTTTTTCCCCCCTTTTCTTCTCTAAACTTGGATTATGGAAGCTCCAGCTGAGCTCTCAGACAGGCACTGTGCAAATCACATTCTCAGCTTCAAAGTGATAAAGCAGTTCGTGGCAGTTCATTTGCTGCCTGGGTATTTTTTAAGCCAGAGATTCCCAAAGGAAAACACAACCTGACTCCCCCTGCTTCCAGCCCTCCTCTCCCCTGAAGGCCACCCTATTCAGGGTGCAAAGCCATATCCCCCCATAGTTGCTGTTTGCCTGTATCTCCCTGACAAAACACCACCAATTCAAGCTGGGTGAACCTCTCCTGAACTCAGGGGGTCCAATTCTCAGGTCAGCCTCTGATCTATTTTCCTTTTTGGTAGCAAAATTAAAAAAATGCTTTGGAAAGAAGGTTCCTGTAATTGCAATGGCAATGCTCCTTTCCTAGAAACCCCTAAAAATCGCTCTGTGTGTCTCAAGATCTCCATCCCCTTCTTTTTATACAGCAAATCTTCAAAGCCCTGATGGGTTTTGCTGAGGCCTGCCAGGGGCAGCAACATTCCCAGATCCTGCAAAGGAGGAGAGAGGGCACGGAGGGGAAGAGGATGGGGCTATGGGATTGTCTGCATTTTTCCTTAACAGTTTGGGGTCAAGCCTGATCCCTGGTGGGGTCAGCTTTCTTACAGGCTAACACGCCAAAGTCAAAGGAGACTGAGCTTCCCTGTGGGAGCCTGGCCAGGGGGAGGCTCTGCAGCCCCCTCGGGAGCACTGGGGTCGGAGGTGGATGCAGAAAAATGTGGGGAGGCCATGGGGGGAAGGATGTGGCCGTGCCAGACAGGAAATCTCCAGGGCAGATGCACAAGACTTATCCCCTGCCCTACCCCATCCACGGGCACCTCTCAGCACCAACATCCCTTCCCACGGAGCACCAGGCTACATCTGCCACCACGGGATCAGCGGTGGCGTAGGAGGGATGTCAAGATTCACAATAAGCACCCAATAAATCCCCTTTCATCATCTACAGGATGCTCCTCACCAGCAAAACAACCCCGGGAAATTGAAGTCATGGTGACTCTACAGCACTTTGCAGAGTGTTGACACCTCTGGTAAGAAGGAAGGGAAGGAAATGAGGAAATCTGTACAGCTGGACAATACCTAAATGTGCCATGCACCAGAAAGAGATCTGGGCAAAACAGCAGCTGAAAGGGAGATGGAGAGAAAGGGAAGCTGCCCGTGCTGCCTGGCTCACATGGATGGAGCAGGATGCTCGTGCAGCCAAAGGGAAAGAAGAGATAAAATAGGAAGATGTCAAAGTTATTTTTTTCAGAACGTAAGCTCCATTACACAAGGCGAAAGGTGCGCATTAAGCGCAATAAAAAAAGAAGCTTTTATAGAGATGAATTCGTCTGCCCCGTCCTCCTTAAACCAGAGGTTATAAATTGTGACAGATCATGTATGTTTTGGGGAAGCAGAGGCAGGAAAAACGAAAGGGAATTGGGGAATAGATCAAAATCCCCTGAGCAAAAGGCTTGGGAGGCACATTTACATCAGGTTTTTTACTCCTCCCCTTGGAGCTGGTGCCACTCTGATCCACAGGAGAAGGAAACTTCTCACCCCTGTATTCCTACAGCTCCTTGGATCCATGTGCTGTTCACAGACCCAACAAAGGGGATGAGCTTGAAGCCTGCTGTTTGTGGACTTCAGGTTGTGAGAAGGGGACAAACGATGAGAAGGCAGCTGCTGGAATGTGTTATCTGCTCCCATGCATCCACCTCACTGTAAAAATTCCAGCACCCCAATTCCACCAGCAAGGCTGCTCAGGAATAGCAGAGCTCTGAGCAGCAAGTTGGAACAAAAGGTAATAATTTTTTTATCTCTCCTCTTTCAAGTTTCTGCAACAAAAAGCCTGTTCCTGTCTGGCCCAGGAACAGATCCGCCCACCCCAGCCGATCTTCAAATATTCCTGATTGACCTCAGCGTGTGAAATAGGAACCATTAAAGTGTTCTAAGAATAATTCCCAGAAATCATGAGTCACTGTCTGATTTTGGCAGAAAGGGCTAAAACGATTCAATTATTCACCATGAATTATTCACTGATAATTACGCTGTAGTTAGCGATCTCCACGTAGACAGTTCATTACGAGCAAACCATTGGTGTGCAGTTAATATTTCACCAAAAAAGCCCCACTTTTGTTATTGAGTGTCATATATAATGAAGCAGAAATATTGGTGGCCATCAGAGGAAATCAGAGAGATATTAAATGTGGAAGGAAAATGCTGCTATGTCTCATTCTCAGACAGCCCTGCCAAGTGCAGTACCAGGCCGAGCATCCCTTACTCTGGTTTCAGGGCAAGCTGGGATCGCATGCCTTGGAGAAACACACAGTGAGGAGAGGGCAAACTGAGAAGGCAACCATGGGGAAAATTCACCTTTTGCTCTTCTTTTGCTGATGACTGCTGGAAATATCTCTAAATCCAGGCTCTCCAGGACTGCAGACAGTTCAGTTTTCCTTGCTGCTCACACAGAGCTATTTTGGCAACTGCATTGCCATTTACCTGCCATTGCACTAGCAAGGCTGGCACAAAGCAGGCAGAGAGGAGAGAGCCACCCTGAGAGCTTCTCCCCTGCCAGGGAAGTGGAGGAAGAGCTCATTTCTCCCACGCTTCCAAGCAAGGATTCTGGATTTTGTCACAAGGAGTCAATTCAGTGTAGCTAAGCCAACACCATCCTCCTGCAGAGTAGCCAAAATAGCCCTAAAAGTCTGCGGGAGCCCCACCCCAGGATATTTGTGTTCCCATCTCAACTAGTTCCTTCGCTTTCCTTTTCCATCACCAGCCTGGCCTCAGTGATGCTGGGATGCAGAACAATCCAGGGTGGCTCCTCTCCAGCCCAGTCCCACAGAGCACACCAGGACAGGGTCTGCAGGAAGAGCTCCAGAACCCACAGCAGCTTGTGGAGTATCCAGCAGGCTGTCCCAGATATCCACCCACAGGTTACAGACCCCTCTGGGAGGCTCTCAGCACCCAGATAAAACCAGGTGCCCAATGCTGTGAATATCAACTCCTCATTTTGTGGGTCACACAACGCAGCACAGGTGCTTGCCACAGGCAGGAGGATCAGGCACCTTGAGCTCCTAGCTCAGAAATCTCCCACTTTTTTCCAGCTGTGCTGTTTCCTATCCTTAACACAGTGAAGAAGTCACCAACTTCGGCTTGCATGACATCAGAGAACTACAAAGTAGTTCACCCAGTTTCCCCAGTCCTTGCCATGTCTGGGAAGGTTCTTAGGGTGCATTTTCCTGGTGGCAGCCTGATGAAAACAACACCTTTCAGGCACCCTCCAGCTTGGGAAAAAGCAAGCAGAAAGGTCTGTGTGAAGTGTTCCTGGGAGACATTTTGACCTGGGATGAACAGGGAGATGCTGGGGTCATTCCCGTGTCTCTGTGGGATTTTAGCACAGGGCAGGGGGCTCCAAAAACATATTCTTTCAAGCCATTTGGTGCAAGAACCACATCCATACCTTCATCATCCTCCTTGCCACTCCCCAAACTTTCCCCACCCTTCCCTCTCCTGCCAGCATCAGTGGCAGACCACGTACGTACCCTCTGTCACAGCAGGATGCAGGTTACTGGTTTTTTCCTTGTTTTCCCAGTAATTCCTATCATTTTAGTCACTGTCTCTGACTGGCACTCAGAGCAGAGTTGGTATTTTCATCCAGCCATCCATTATAAGCACCAGATATCATTGGTGAGCAATTACAGCCAGTGCAGAGCCCATCACAGCCTGTATAAAATTAGGATTGTTTTCTCCCAGGTGAAAACAGCACAGGAAAACAGACTCCCTGCTCAAAAATCACACAGCTCTCATCCGCCCCCTTATCCTGAAATCCTCAGTTCCGCCCTTTCAGAAAGGTCCAGCCGTTTCCATACTTTTTTCACTTAGTTTGGCTTTTTCTGGCTGAAACTCCTCACATTTCTGGCTCTTTACCTTGGGGAAGTTAAGGCAAAGGGCTTTCAAGGATGGAGTCATGGATAGTGTTACCCCAACGCTGTGTTTTAAGGCATTTCTCGAGCTTTTACACTCACCCTCACCCTTTTTCCACACCAGCATTGATTACAGCAGGTAATTGTTTTCTAATTGGCCCACAGCTGCTTATCTATCTTAGGTAATTAAAGTGAAGAAGAAGAAGAAATAGAAATAAGGAAAGAAAACGGAACTTTACTCTTAAGCAGCTGCCTATTGACTGTCTGGATCGATGGGGAGGTCACTTTGGGCACACACACGAGCGGGACACGTCCTTGACTGAAGCACACCATCTGACAGACCCAGGGAGGCAACTCCCAGCCTCTCACTCCCGCTTCTGCCACATCCCACCTTTATTCCTTCTGACACCCCTCCAGCCCCACGCCAGCACCCAACCATCGTTCTGCGCTCAACAGGTGACACAACGTAAGTGCCATGGGCTGATTTATCTGGGCTGGCACAAACTCAGTGTCTCCAAGATCTCTCCTCCCTTGTCAAGTTGGATTAAAACCAGACAAGGAAAGTATTGACTGCTCAACCACGGGCCTAGAAAATAATTGGGAAGGGTGGAGCCAGAGCACACGGAGACCATGGGTCCCCTGCCCAGAGCCTTGGCATCCAAACCTGCTGGATTCCACCCCCAAAGCCATCCAGCTGCATTTAACAGCAAGGCACTGCCACTTCTCACTAGTGCTGACACCAGTCACAACTCTGGCTGCACGCTGGAAAGCCCAAGGACATCTTCCAAGAGGTGCAAGAGCTCAGGATCGGGCTCGGGTTTGTAGGAGCTGAAATGAAGTTCCCTGCTAGCTCAGCGAGAAGGGGTCGTGCAGAGGCCTTGAAAGGCAGCTCAAAACAGCTGGACAGAGATGGCAACAGGCTGAGCAGCCAGCACACGCCTACAGACCTCAGGTGACAGAAGAACAGCACGAGACAAATCCCTGTGAACGGCAGCTCCCACCAACCCTGAGCAAAACAGTGCAGGTGACTCATGACCAGAGCTGGGGAGAGAAGCTAACTAGGGACTGTTGCTGAATCTGTTGCCACAACTTGAGTTTTTGGGCAAGTTGTTAAGAGCTTGTCCTTCGAAGAGCAGAAATGCTGATTACTTTCCAATTACCTTCCCACAGCTCCCAGCTCCTGTGTGCATCACCCAGAGAACTCAGTGCAGCCACACTGAGGTGTCACACACACAGGCCAGGTGAGAGGTGACTTCCAGAGTGCCACTTCCAAGGAGGTCCTGTTCAACCAGCCACCCATTGCATTCCCTTAGCACAAAAACTCAGAACAAATTTCAGCAAAAGTGCTTTTTAACCAAACTACATGGTTTTATTTGCTCTCCCCCTGCCCCCCACTGCCACCTCCCCTGCAAATCATACTGGAAATGCTCCAAGCAGGAGCCTTCTTTGTGTCTGTGCATGTAAAACTTCCAAGTACATGCTAATTCAGTTTAATTATGGATTTACTTCACTAGCTGCATTGCTAATGCCAGAAACTGCCAATATTTGCAGCCAAGGAAAAGAGGAAAAAGGAAAGCAAGGTGTTCCATGCTCATGTCCCTCTCCAGCCCCATCCCTGCGTCCCCATCCTTTTCGAACTTGGTGTACAGGAATACTGCAAAGATAACCTGCTCTTTATTTGTACAATTTATTAGATAATCTCCTTCTAATCGAGAACTAATTAAAGGAAGTGAATGCTTGGTTGGAAACGGGGATTAAAACATGGATAATTATCATAAACGCTACATTTGTTGTTCCAGCCTGCTCTGTTCTCCTCCTCCCCTGTCCCTTTCCCCACAGTCCCTCTCCCAGGCTGCTCCTGATAATGCTCAGACTGTCTCAGAAGGGGTTTGCTTTCACAATCAATTATTTTCTTTTTTTGTCTCCCTGACTAATGTTTCGTTTGTGTGAGAACATTAACGAGAAGTATTTTCTTTTCCTTGTAAATTCATTTAGACGACAGTGACAGAAGGTGGGGAGGTGGCAGCTGTAAGGAAAAAAAGAGGAAACAGGAACATGAAACCAAAGCTTATAAATTATTTCATCTTCTCCAGACAATCCAGATCTGTCACTGCTCTGTGTGCAAGGGGAATTTTTATTTTTTTTTTTGTCCAAGAGTTCCTCACAGGCACGAGACATTGATGTATGTGGGAGGCTGACGAGAGAGTCTCAGCACAGCTTTTTTCTGCTTGCCCGCCTGCCAGAGCTACTGCTCCACTCACAAGGACCACAGCCACTGAGGTCTCATCAGACAGAGTATCTAGGTCACAGCCAGCAAGGAAAGATTTAGTTTAACTAGTCCTTTTTGGCTAAAGCACATTTTTAATTGTGTCTGCACAGGCAGAGCCTATTGCTTTGCTGTAGTGTCCATGCAGGAGCACCTCTTGCTCAGGCAAGGATTCTGAAGAGCAGGAGGTGGATCAGGTCAAGCCACACCACCTTCAAGTGAGGATTTTTAGTCACTTGCATTGGCTGGTGGGAGGCTCCATTCCCACAGTGATGTCCTGCAAGCCCAGGGCTGATGATCCAGCCCATGGCAAGGATGGATGCTGCAGGATGCAGAGCAGCTCCTCTCTCCCTGGATCAGATGTTAACCATGAGAACACAAATAATTACTCCTTTAAAAGTGCCCTAGCAGGACAAAAGGTGAAAATGAGAGTAGGTCCATCAACAGCGGGGCACCAGAACAAGACAGGGATGTTGGAACCATGGCCAAGATCAAAATATGCTGGACAATTTTTGGACTGTTTGTGGCTTAATTCTCAACAAAAGTGCTAAAAGCATGGAAGTGACAGGCAGATTTTATTTTTCTTTACTTCTCTTCCTGCCTAACCTGTAACTGGCATGTCGTAGTCCAACCTGATCCCTCAGTCAATTTTAATGACAGGAGTGCCTAAGGGATGACACAGCCCCCAGCTGGGAAAGCACACAGTCCTTTGAAACACGGGTGGCTTAAAATCAGTTTAAGTGATTTTGCTTTGGGTAGTTTTATTGCTTTTCCACCAATCCAAAGGGCTGGGTGTGCACCACAAAGGGCATGGAGGGGCTTCCTGTTCAAGGCCAGCGCCCCTCACACCACTCCTACGACCAGGGATTGTCCCCACTAAATGGGGACAGCAAAACAGCCCCTTAACAAAGAGCGTGGGTTTTGATGCCCACCCACTCCATGGCTTTGGAAAAACACCTCTGACTTAAAGCCAGGCTCATCTTTGGCACAATTCAAGCTAGACCCAGCGGAGATTTTCCCCCGTGGATCAGGGAACTCCCGATTTCTACCCAACCCAGAGAGGAGCACTGCGTACGAACGCGCAGGGCGTTCTCAAGTTGTTAGCTCTGAAAAATTGGAACTACTCCATTTCAAAGAGATATGTAATGCATAAGTGTCTGGGAATCATCTATCTTTCTCATCATCCCTCCTGCCTTGAAGTACGGTGTTGCTCTCTAAGAATCTAGACAAGAAAAACACTCCAACAAAATGAAAAGCAACCTGGCTGGTGAATTATATATAAAAGATGACATCTCTAGAAATCCCAGATTTCAAAGAGGCAGCTTTCAGCTCATGACTATCCACCCCTTCCAGCCCTCAAGGCTAGTGTCATAATCCTACAGCCACGGGAATCATTTGATCTGTCTAAATGGCAGCCCAGTGGTCTGGCACACTTCTGGATGTCAGAAAAGTCTGCGCTGCCACCAGCAATATTCTGCAGGGATTGGTGTCTGAAAGAACAGGCTGAGGTGAAACAATCAAAAGAGTCAGCGGCCGGAGGAGGAGGGAGGGACAAAGGGTACTTTGAAGGACGGTCCCAGGCTGAGGGACTTCGTGGACTGGTTTGTGCGGGGTTGATGGCACAAGGGGACATCAGAGGTCCCCAGGTGTGCCAGCCATTCCAGCGTGGTGAATCCACATTCCAAGGACTCTCCCCATCTCACACAGTATCCCGTGGGTCATGTTTACAGGATTAGGGAAAGCACATGGAGCTGGTCACAGGAGCACAGGTCTTGTCCTCGTCACCCCAGCAGCGCAGGGAAACCTCCATCCTCTTCCTCCAGAACACGCTGCAGGTCCCAGCCCTCCCTCACCACGCTCAGGCAGTGGGTGAAGGCAAGGGGACACGAGAAGCTGCCAAGATAAGTAATTGGCTGCCTGCTGGTGAGAACTCTTAATTAGAGGCTTTTCAGCAAGGAAATGTTTATATGGAGTTAATGTATTTACTTTGATGCACACACACTGTAATAAACAGGCACCCTTCCTATGCTCCGGCAATTAAAAGAGTGTATTGCAAACAAACACAGCCACCAGCTCCCACGGATGGGCTCCCACAGTCCCTTTTTTCCCCATGGCCCAGAGCATCCCTGAGAAATGGGATGGCCCCAGCTTTCCCAGGGCAATACCGTGGGTGACCATGCTGCTGGAGCAGGGTCCCTTCATCCAGGTGGGCGAGGAACTTTTCCCCCATCCGGCCTGGAAAACAATAAATTGAGCCTAGTTTTCATACAGCAGACTGGGGGAAATAGCTCCTTCTGAGCAGGGCACTGAATTGTGCACTGGCTGCAGTTTCTGAACAGATTGGAGATACTGCGCTGCCGCAGTTTAATAGAGTCAGTGTTTATTCCTGTGTGGGAGAAACACTCCATTATCTGGCTTATTAATTGTTAGTTAAGTAATGGGAAGGTGCCCAGAGCAGGAGATGAGCCCTCATCACTTGTTATTAGCTCAGAAACCAGCAGAAATAAAATAACTGGAGATAAATTATCCCAAGTGCTGCCCCAAGTACCACAAACTGACAGATCTGCTCAGAGGGGAATTTGCAGAGAGCTCTCTGGGGGGAGTGGGGAAGAGATTGCAACAGTCAGCCCAACTGGAGATTTCTTTCTTTAATGAAAAGATTTCATCATCTTTGGTTCTGAATGCCACTTTTCATGGCTGGGATCACAAGGATATTCATGGCTGAGAAGGTACCCTTGCTCCTGTAGGAAAAACTCAATTTATTAGTCTACTACTGAGAGCGAGACAGGTTTTGCATTGGTAGCTTAACACTGCACAAGAGGGGCCCTTTTTTATTAAAAAAGGCAACATGCAGCTGCAAACAGTCTGGCCTGGTCACTGCAGGGCTGTGATAACCTCAAAAATCATAGGCAGCCCCATAATCTGCGGTGGAGTCTGGAGCAGGGATGGGAGTCTCCTCAAAATGAGTGAAACAAGGACAAGCAGCCACAAAACCAGCAATAAAAAGATGCAGGACTCATCCCAGACAGGTAAAAAAACCCAACTTTGTCCAACACTGTACTAGCTCCCACATCTAAGCAAAGAAATTTCAGCAGCAACGGCATTACTTTCCCCCAAATCCATCCTCCTGTAGTGGTGGCTACAGAGTCATAATTTACTGGTCCCTACGCAGGGGATTGGAGAAGTTGCCATTCATTTATCAGACCCACAATTCCACAAGAAAGCAGAATATCATGATCTGCAGCATGAAGAAATTTAGCTAAACTAATGCATTTTGCGACATAATTCAGGAGAAACAGAGTTAAAGCAAAAAGGAAAGAGAGCTGCTCTTCCTTGCAGTCATTTGCCTAGAAAACACCCCAGCATCCTTTCTACAGCACATGCAGTATTTTAACTGCAGTTCTGGAAGAAGATACAGGGGGAAAGGATAGGCCAGGAACCTGAGCCAGCATCAGCAGCACATTAACAAACCCTAAGTGACAGCCAAAGCTTGGGTCTAGCCTGGCACTTGGAGCTGAAACTGAACCAAGGCCATCACCTGATTTGGGAGAGCACAGGAGCACCTGAGGCAGGTCTCCACGTTCTGCTCCCCAAGGAGACAGCCCCTAGCACCAAAATAGACATTTATGGATCCTCCAGACTGAGCGTCCAGCCCTAGTACTTCACAGCAGTTAAAAAATTAATCACAGAAACACAGAAGGGTTTGGCTTGTAAGGTGAATCTCATTCACCCCCTGCCACGGGCAGGGACACCTTCCACTAGACCAGGTTGCTGCAAGCCCTGTCCAACCTGGCATTTCAAGCATTTTTCATGACTTCACGGGATCACTAAACACCAGTGATCCTAAGGCAGTAAACTGTTCTCATTCCAGTCTCCATCTGTGGAGTTTTCCCCCCAGCTGACAGTCAGCAGCCCAAAGTCACCCCCAGTACCCAGAAAAAGCCCTGTTCATGCCACAGAGTGCTTTCTTTAAAGAAGTTTTACAAGACTCGTGCTACTTTGGAGCCTTATCTCTTCAGATAAGCATCTCTTCCTCCATGTTTCATTTAATCCCTTCTAGAAATACAGCAACAAGCACTGTTTCATCTGCCTCCTGCAACACAGCACCCCAGATCCAAGCTCATTCCCAAAAGTATTTGTCTGTGAGAGAAAAGAATGATGGCTCCTAGCCCTAGAGAACTCCAAAAATGTTGCATCTGGCTCAGCCTCTTCACTTGCTTGTGTGTTTTGAGTCAAAACAGAAGAATTCCTTAAGAGCAGCAACCCCTCTGAGAAACTAATTGCCTCCAATCTCCTCCTGCATCCGCAGACTCCAAATACTGCCTACCTGCCATCCCAAGTTTTCAAGTTTCCTCCAACTTCAGGTTCCAGAATAAAGCAGAAAACTTCAGGAGTGCCTCACTCCTGCTTTTATAAGCTCTTGCAGCCACGAAACTGTTCACAGGTGGGCTAAGCAAGGCAGCCCAATTAGGCCTCCCTAACAAGAGCCTTTCATTTAAGTGGATCCAGGTGTACTTTTCCATTGCTGAAGGTGCTTCCCTGCTGCATCTTCCCAGAGAGGGCACTCCACCTCCAAATTGCTTATCACTTGAAGAGCGCTTTGCAAATGCTGTGTTTTCCTGCCCCTATCTCAGAACTTTGAGGGTCTGTAACTAGTTTGAAAGAGCCAGGGCTTGAGATGGAGTTCTCTGTTTGTGGGGGTGACCTGGTAACAGAGGGGTAGATGAGCTGCAGGTGAGGTGAAAGGAGGCAGACGAGGCAGGGAGGAGTTTTCCTCGCGCTCTCTCTGTGTATTGATAATCTGGGTTGTTGGTCCATCACGGGGCTCTTCTCTGGGATAAATTGTGAGGTGGTTTACATATGAAAATACAGTGCCTGCCATCAATATAAGGGTTGTTTAAGAAAGGCTTTTCACCAGAGCATGGAGGGGTAGGATTTAGGATAAATATTAGGAAAAATTCTTCCTGCAAGGGTGAAGAGGCCCTGGCACAGGTTGCCTAGAGAAGCTGTGGCTGCCCCATCCCTGGAAGCATCCAAAGCCAGGCTGGACAGGACTGGGAGCAACCTGGTCTAGAGGAAGGCATCCCTGCCCACACAGGGAGAGGGAACAAGGTGACCTATTAATGCTCCTTCCAACCCAGTCTGCTCTGGGATTCTGTGATTTTTTTATTTTTTTTTCCTGGATATAGGCTGCTCATGAATGCTCTGATCTCACATGGGAACATCTCCCTGGATGCACATTCACACCTTACCTGTGCAAGGTGAGCCCGTCTCTCTGACTTCTCCCTTCCCAGCCTTGCTGGCTCGGCCTCTGAACTTCAGACTGCTTGTGCTTAATAAAAAGGTTTTTTCATCATTCACAGACATTTAGTAGTGTTCCTGCAGGTTCAGCTGTGTCCCTCTGTAATTTCAACCTTTTGCAAGTCCCCTCTCCACTGTGCTGGGGATGAGAAGAGCTGCAGTGCAGTGAGTTTGTGCTAAAACTTTTGCAAGGATGTAGCTTAATTGGCTGACATGTAGAGCTGGAGAGCACTAAAGATGTGGGGAGGACTTTAGCCTTGGAGGTAGAGCAGGATGGATGCCAGGAAAAAAGCTCCACGTCAAAAGGAGCTGTCCCCAGCTCTTCCTCTCACTGCCCCAGAGTCAGTCTTGTCTTGGAGGAAACTCTCACGAACACAGTGATTTTTGTGAGAGGCAGGGACCAGAAAGGTAGGCAGGAGTGAAAATCAATCAAGATTTGTCAAATACACGGGAGAACTCATTTTTATGAGATAAGTGCCTTCAGAGGAAGCGTTGGTAGACACCTACCACATGTTCAGCCTGCTTAGTGGCAAAGTACACACCATTAATCACTGTCACTCCAAGGGGCCAGCTTCCCACCGAACCATCTCCCGAGTTTCTCCCTCTTTCAGCCATCCCCTGCCCTCGCTGGAAGATGAGCTGCATTCACAGACCTGTGAGCCTGCAAATCAGGCTGATGCTTTTGGCAGCTGCAGTACCAACCCCTCATTTATTTGGTGCTGAGCTGCCCACTGCACTTCAGTTCTGCTGAATGGTCACTCGTTGTATTCAGGATAATCAGCAGCGTGGGCCACAACAGTGTTAGAGTGTTGGATCCCAGAAACCTGGGTTTTTGAGCTTTCTGTGCTTTCTGGCACTGACCCCCAGGAGGATGCTGCTTTTGACCCGAGGCCTTTGAGAAGGCTTCCAAATTTGAGTGATGAAGTTAAAATCACAGGTGTGTAGTTAAATAGAAGCGTGTGCTTTCACACGGTGAAGGGTTTTAAATTTGAGGTTTTCATAGTATAGTAATAGGTACGGGACAAGATGGAGGATTTGGGGTGGTGTCTCTCTTGATGCTCATCTTCCTTCTTCATGGTTTCAGGTAGTAGATTCTGGTTGGTCAGTGACCCTCACACTGAGGGTCACGGGAAGTTAGTTACTGGGTTAAAAGGATAAATAATACAGGTGTTAATTCTCTATTGGACTGTTTAGCTTAAGAGACCTTGTAGCAGCTGGACCTTACTCCATTTTGCTTGCTTCTAGCAGGTGGCTAGAAGTGCTGCTGGATGCTCTGTACTTTTTGATAAGATTTAACTAACAACCAAGCCCGAACACAAGAAAATGCATTTCCTTCGTGTGTTTTTTAATGCTGGCTCTGAGCGAAGACAGAAGAAACTCCAGACAAACCACAAATTAAGTGCTGCAAAACACCACCACCATTACATTAGAGGAGCTGCTGCCCTCCGAGCAGGTGAAGTCCGTGTGCTGCTGTCCTGCTGCAGTGGAACTCTGCCCTTAGAAGCAGCCAGGAGGGGATAAAGTGGGTGGATTGGCAAACACCCTCTGCTCAGAAAAAGCAGCAGCAGCCAGGGAAGATGGTTTGATGGTTTGGCTGGTCGTGCTGAGCACTGAGCACTCAGGAGCTCTGAGGAAAGACTGGCTTGAGAGCAGGAGCACACCATGGGAATCCCGCAGCAGCACTGGGACAGAAGAGCCTTCAAGAAGCTGAGCTGTCTGAGGAAAGGAATAAGTGATGTGCTTTCCAGACATTACCACCAGCCTCCTCCACCTGCCTCCTGCTCCCCAGTTTATTACTGTAGACCACCATAAGCTGCTGTGAGGCTTTGTGATGTCTCCTGAAGATGAGTGAGGGGACTTCACCACAGCAGGGTGAGGGGACAGCCCTGTCCTAAGGGCTATTCACAGCAGACTCCCCTTTTTCCGTGTGTCAAGCCATTTTCAGGCTGAGATTATTTTATTTTTTTTTTTGGTCGTCCTGCAAATCTTATTCCCACATTTTAATAGCCTGAATTAAGGGTCTCAGCTCTTATTTTCAAGGTATGGCCCCAGGCAGTCACGTTGATAACACCTGCTGGGTTAAATATTGCACCTGGAGAGTGGGGAAAACTGGTTTGTGGCAAGAGCTATGAAGAGTCTGTGGATTGCACTGTTATGAGGAGAAGAAGAGAAAGAATTGGCTTGGAAGGCATAAAAAGATCCTATTTTCAGGTCTTAAGCCAGTTACCATCTTTAGGGATTAACTCCACGGAGAGAGCAAATTGCCCTAAGCCCTCCTGCCGCGGGGCACTGCTCTGCACCCCGGAGGTGTCACTGGGGCCGTGGCACAGATTAGGGTGAGACAGGATCCACGGAGCAATCAATCCATGCATCCTGCAGCAATCCCAAAGCCTCCCGGCCGGGCAGGATCACACCCCTCGCGTGACTGAACAGAACCACAGAGACAGATGGGCAGCAAGGACCATAAACCCACTTGCACTGCCCCAGCCACAGAAAAGCTGCTGAGACAAGAGGTGCAGCTCTTGCTGATCCAGGCTCAATTTCCTGGCACAGCACTCCCCAGGCAGGGCTTGCTGGGGTTTGTTTCCTGTTTCCCCTCCCATACCTTCTTCATACACATTCCCCACCTCTGGAGAGCTTTCTGCTAGCAGCCTTTCCCCACGCCCTCTTCTCTCCAGGGGCCTGGAGATGGTCCCACAATTTTGGGAATATTTTATTTTCCATGTAACCTCACGGCTGACCTCCGCGTGTGCGCTGTAGTCCTGCACCCGACACGAGGGGCAGCTGCCAAGGCTGGGGGGTATTCCAGGCTCTTGAGCCTCTGATGCAGGTTGTAATTTGGAAAAGGGGATCCCAGCCAGACACAGAAGACCCAAGGGGTCTCTGGATCTCTTCTAGAAGAGGGAGGGTTTCAGCTTCCAACCCACAGATCCCTGTGGCAGGGACTGCTGGTGGCACACACCACAAATGTGAGGGAAACTGGGGTGAGACCCTCTCTAGACCAGGAAAAGGAAAACAACAGAAATGAGGCCAAGCGAAAACCCTGCTCCATGCCTACCTCACCCTTTCAGGGTTGTTTTGCAAAGGAATCTGCAGAGTCACAGGAATTCAAGCTTTTTGGGTTACAAAGGGCCTAATTTCCCATGCACCAAATCCAGCTCTCCAGAAACTCCAGAGTGAGGGCAATCCAAAATTATATTCAACAGCTCGCAGCAGGAAAGGAAATCAAGGACCTAGAGCTTAATTTAATGGGGCTGCTGTCAGCAGATGAGTAAAAGCTCATGGCATGACTCCATGCAAGTCCAGGGCACCAAAAATCCCCACAGAAGATGGATTCTGAGATAACTGAACAAGGAGAGAAGGAAGGAGGAGGGAAATTAATAAAAAATCAGTCTGCCAATGCCCCAGACTGCTTTTCTCTCATCCTAAAAGGAATAAGGATTCTGAAAATTGGGTGGAGATAACCAGCATAAAACAAGGTTTCCAACATGGCTTTATGTTCCTTCTAGATTCTTACAGAATTGAGAAAGGAAAAAGCTTTTGAATGCTATATATACAAACATCTTTTTATAGATTCTTGTTTTCCCTTCTGCTTAGTGCTGAATAAAGGTTTGGCTCCTCCATTGAACTCTCCAGAGCCCTGCCAGTGAATCCCCAGCCAAGGTTATGGCTGATGGACAATGAAAGAAATGGATTGTGGTAGAAATCACAAAACCTCACTTGTTTCTGGGTGCAGGAGTTTCAAGGGAGGAGTTTCTCAAGGCTGGAGGCTGTGGTACCTCCTGGCTCTCTCTGGCTCCAGAAAAGCACAAACCAGGATGAGCTGAGCTCTTGTTATCATCCATAGGCACAGGAATACTTCAGATAGGGTGGTCAGAGGGATGCTGCCACCACCTCCCAGCCTGGGTTACTTCCTTCCATCAGAATTGGGTGACACCCAGCCAGAGCTGGCAAAAGGGAGGGTGAGAACACTCCCTAATGTGCTAAAGTCAAACCACATTGTTAAAACTCAGCAGCTTCTCCCAGACCTTCTGCTCAGGAACGGGGGATTTAGAAAAAAAGAAAAACCTAAAATCTTCAGATCCAAGCATTTATTTGCAGGTGTTAAATGATTTCTTGATTAATTCTGCAACCTGCTGCTCACTCTCTGTTTGGTGTTTCACTGAGAAAGTGTTTTAGCTCGACAGAGAACTTCCAGTCTGGAATGTGCCTGGTGTAGGCAGCAGGGCAGTAGTTGGCTTGAAAAACAAAACAGTGAGGAGGAACATGAAACTAATCTGAAACCCTTTAAGCCAGGTAAAGGCTTTGCTTTACCATGGCCACATGTCTAAACTTTTCCAAGCCTAATAAAGAAGCATTATCATTGCAGGAGATGTTAAATGTGAGCCTTGCTTCAAGGGGAGGGGGGTAAAGAGGAAAGAAATTACCTGTCTGTAAATACAGATACCAGAGCAGGCTCTCCAATTCCAGACCTTCACATTCCTCTGTTTTACAGTGGGATATCATCAAAATTGCAATGACAATACGAAGAGAGCCCACAAGAAAGATGAAGGGAGCCTATTTGCAAGTGACAGGAAAAAGGGGAATGATTTTCAACTGAAGGAGAGCGTGTTAAAAGGGATATTAGGAAACGATTTTTCACTGTGGGGGTGGTGAAGCCCTGGCCCAGGGTGCCCAGAGCAGCTGTGGCTGTCCCTGGATCCCTGGAAGTGTCCAAGGCCGGGTTGGACATTGGGGCTTGGAGCAAACTGGGATAGTGGGAGGTGTCCCTGCCCATGGCAGGGGTGGAATGAGGTGATCTTTAAGGTCCCTTCCTTCCTGCCATTCTGTGATCCTATGAATACAGGAAAGGAATGGCTATCCCAGCCTTACCCTAGCAGCCCAAAGAGGATTTGAACACCAGACTCCTCAGCAGATTGTGCTCCCAAGACCCCATCCTTGCCATTTGCAAGGAGCACGCAGCCGAAGATGCAGCAGATGCAGCATTTCTGGAAACAGTAACAGTGTAAGCCACGGCATCAGGCTTCTGCTGGCCAGGGAAAAGCCTGGACATGGGAAGTGGTGACATTCTGAAATCCTGGGTGTTTTGTGGAGTGCTTTTTAGTTTACTCATTAATTATTGCACGGTACAGGATCCCCCTTTCCAGCCTAGGACAAGCCTTACTCAGAAAAAGAGAAGACCTGTGCAATTTATTACCTCTCCCCATGGAAATAAAGCAGTAAAAAGAAGATAATCAGGTCTGTGACAATTTCATTATCACCCTCCTGGGGTGGCTGCCCGACCCTGACCCTTTTGGGGAGCCCATGGTGTGCCAAACCCCAGGAACTGGCCAAGACCTGCTAGGAAGTCAGCAGCAAAACATCTCCATCCTCTGGAGACAGCATCTTCTTTCTGAGCATTGCCTTTTCACCGTGAAATTTGAATTCCAGGCCAGTAATCCAGATAAGTACACTAAAAAAAAAAAAAAAAGAAAATAACAGCCTTGAAATTTTTGCAGCACCCTGTCAGTGGTCCATACTTAGGGAAACACCTCAAGGATGGGCCTGTCCATCAGGCCTGAGGAATTCCTCTTTTTTTGTTCTATCAGGGATGCCAGAGCAGCTCAAGATACAGGTAGCAGGAATGATGTGTTTTCTAGAAAGAAAGGGACAGGGAGGTTCCTCTGGCAACATAAGTCAGTTGAGATGGTGCTGGCTTACAGGCCTCTTCCTTTAAATTGATTAATAATGACACATTTAAATGGACAACATAAATTAATTTCTGAATTGCACCATTAGTAAGTAATTAATTTCTTTGCTCTGTGAAACTAAGATATCACTGTTATCTAAATCTATAAAGAGAAGAAATGCTGAACGAGGACTCCATTAATGTAAAAATTGATTTTTCCATTTACCCTCTTCTGAGGTTTTTTTTTCACCCTCTCCCTCCCTCCAATGCATTTATTTTTCAAGTAGCTGGGGATGGGGAGAGTAACCTAATTTATATTTCCAGTGGTAATCAAAAGATCATGCATGCTCATTTCAACCAAATGATGTCATTATGAAGGCTGTTAAAGCTGGGGTTGCCTTGGAAACACAAAATACTGATGGTTGAGGTTGGACTTTGGAGTTCTGGGTAGGCAGCAACGAGCAAATGGCGTGGCCAGACCTGGGACTTGGGGCTTGCTTGCAAAGACCAGGAACCTCACCAACCAAGACGTGTCTGTTCCCTCCGACAGTCCAGGATCCAACAGGCAAAGATACTTTGAGTAAGAGTAATTTTAAAATCCACAAGAAATAGAGTTTACTTTCTACCTATATTACTTCAAGAAGATAAAGCCCTAATTTTTTTCCATGCAGGGAGTATTTCCTTGGCTCTTGTGCTGAGATGGTTTGAGGCAGCTGTGCCTGGAGTCTTTGCACGGGGGGGATGCCGAGAAACAGCGACACGGGTCAGGCAGCAGGTTTGGGGCAGCCCCACCAAAACAAAAGCATGAAGATTGATGCTGCAGTTTTGAGACAACTCCTGGGCCTCTTCGGCCAGTTCTGCTCTTCCCAGTTCAAGGCACCGGGAGAGGAAGCCTGGAGATGTTTTAGTACAGGTGATGCAAGGAGCAGCTCGAGTCCTCCAGTGCCAGGCTGTGATTTCACAGTTCCTTTTCAGCTTTTTTCCTACCCCGTCCTAAGAAGGACACGATGTCACCTCTGGTCACATCATGCTTTAAAATACACCTCAGAGAGAGGGAGGCACAGCCTGAACCCCATCTCCAAATATCCTCTGCCCTAAAAAAGGGAACAGAGCAGTGGAATTATTTACAGAGAGTATTTTGGCGGCTGCCTTCCCCCCTCCCCCTTTCATTAAAGAAGACAAAACAAAACATGTATACAAACAAGTCAATGGGATGAAACATTTATTGTCTGTGCAAAGAGTGTTAAATGAACTCATTTCAGCTTCTCAATTAATATCTGGATGTCCCCAGCCACAGCTAGGGATTTTTTCCCTTTGGTGAGTAGGTAATGACATTAATACCACCATGTGATCCTCCTCTTCCCTCCCTGAGTCACCTTCCCCTTCCACTCAGGAGTTTCTTTTAAGGTTCATCAATTGAAATCGTTTGAATGCAGCATGAAAAATAATAAAAAGAACGTTTCCTAACATTGGCAGGAGCATTTCAGACATGAGCACTTTGAATATTTATTCGCCCTTTGTGGGAGCAATCTCAGCAAGGAAAAGTCAGCGTGAATAAAAAGAATTGCAAATACCAGCAAAGGAGCTCCGTGGTTTTCATTCATGAGAATATTTGCACAGGTTCCTGAGAGAATTATCAGCCCAGGTAATACAAAATCCCTTGTAGCATCAACACTTTGGATACTCCGTAATCCTGCTTGTTCAACGAAAAACATCTTTTCCTGAGAGCTGAGGGCCTAAGCCGGTATGTTGATTTGTTTTTTTTTTCCTGGCTTGGGAAGACTAGAGAAGGATTGGAAAATTTTGGAGAATTATCTTTGCCCCATTTCTGTGTCATCGTGCCTTATATTCCCTCTGCCTCCCCTCTCCCATCCACTCTCTCTCCCTCCAGCTGGAATGAATAAGCTCAGCCTCCTTCAGAAGTCCAAAGGGGAAAAAAAAAAATAAAAAAAAAATAAAGGAGGGGGAAGAAGATATGGCCAAGCAGCCAGAACTGATGGAGCCAAGGAAAAGCCAGTCGAGGAGCAACTCATGGCAGAACTTTATACCACAGATCTGGAATAGACAAAATTCCATGTGGGGTCAAAATGAGGGTGAATTGCTGAGGAGCAGAGCCAAAGCATCCTTCTGCCTGGGAAAGAAGAAGCAGGACAGCAGCATCCACTGCATTTTTGGGGGTCAGCAATAAAAGCACCAAGGTCTATTTACTCATAATTAGCCTTTCTAGGCAAAAAACATCCCACGGAAGTTCATTCTTGCCATAGAATTGTATAGGGTGGTTCAGAAACTTATCGGAAGGATATTATCTTGCCCAGGTTTTCAGAGCATTTCTCTAGAACCCTGTTGGTTTCAGCCCTGTTAAATTCAATAACTTCCCTAAGGGAGTGCTTTAAGTGTCAGGCTTGATTCAGTTATATAAAGGGATAAGGGAATAATCATTAGACAGCACACAGGGTTGGGAGAAGTGGTTTTGTGTGGCACCAGTCTTATTTAAGTCTGAATTTATAGACGAGGCTGATGAGAAAGTTGGAAGCAGCTAACGTAAGTGTAAAAGACAAAAGCCAGGCAGTGCTTTTAGAGAGGGCTGGGGTACCACAGAGACATGGGGATGCTTTCAGATGAGTATTCTGAGTGTTTTTAGCTGTTTGCCTTGGTTTCATCAAGGTGGTGTCCCGTGTATTGTTCTTGCTATTCATAATGTAAGCTATGGGCACTGGGGCCCCTATCCCAGCCTGTGCTTCTTGCTTTGCAATTAATACATCCTGCAATTACAAGCAATCCAAAAACACTGAAGGCTTTAATATTTCTTTTTACTTCTAATACAGAATATTTGACTTCTAAAATACTGTTGTCATTGCACCTTAAATCATTATGACAGTGTGAGCTATGACTAATCCTTCAGAGTGCTGAGCACAGAAGGAAACCCAAATCAGCACCTCTCTGTCCAAGTACTCACCTCATCCTCTCCAGAAAGGGGGGAGGTGGGTGAAAATGGCCTTCAGGAGACAGAGGATGTGAAAAAGGCTGAATGTCTCCATCTGAGACCTGCTCTGGTCAGGAGACAGCCACAGTTTGAAGAGGAGGAAGGGTGTGAGGTTGGGTCTACAATGCTGAGCTGCAGAAGAGAGGCCATTCTCTGCTACCATGTTTCTAGGGGTACATGTGAACTTAATGATGCTCTGATGGCTTTTCACTTCAGATATATAAAAAAGCCCAACACAGTGAGGCAGGTCCAACTCCATTTCCTTCACTGACAGAACCAAATTACACAGATTTTCCAGCCAGTGGCTAAAATGACTGAAGCTTTCTGCTGCTAACCAAGGATTTTCATCAGCACTTCTGCTTCATAAACAGGTCACCTGCAACTTCCTCAGACCTGAGACCCTTTAGGAAGAGGCACCTCATAACCTCAGCCTAATCCATCCCTGTTTCTGGGATCCTTCACGCCGTGCTCACACACTGTGTGGTGCTCTCCCAAATCTGGACCCATGATGTTCAAGACATCTTTGAGCAGCACCACCACCACCATCAGCTCCTACTTTTCTCAAAGAAAGGACAACTGCAGAAACTCTTCCCAACCACCCAAATGCCTCATTTATCTCCAGAGTTGCTCAGATCTTCTCAGCTTGGTGGGGATTTCTTGGTCTGTCATTCCAAGCCCTTTTTATGGCTTCTTTGGGTCCATCCCTGGCCTGAGCACGAGACGCTCCATTTGTTTTGGCAAAAACGTCCCTGAGATTTATCCCTGTAATCATCCAGGTAACCTTTCTGACAGGGAATTTTAAAATGGGCAACACTAAAGCAAGCTGCACATTAAACGTGATTAATAAGACACCAAATGACTGCGAGGCTGCACCTCCCTGCTTGTTAAGTGTGTCAGCTGGAGCATCCCTCACTGATCCCACCACTGTGAGACACTTTTGGACACCCAAAAGTGGCCATTCCCCTTGGATATATCCTCTCTTCCCTGGCAATGCCCATGGGAGGGTTATGGTGTGAACAGCCACAGGGGGTGACATCCATCCCCTGAAGTTTCCTGGAGGACTGAGACGACTTCTTGGGTGCTTGCTCATATCTTCTCACATCTTCTCATGCTTGGCAGGTTGCACAGTGCTATCCATTACGGCCTGCATGGAGCTGAGGTTTTCCAAAGATTGCATTTTGCTGCTGGGTTGCCCAAAGACAGTAAAAATCAGTCACAGTCAAGCCTGCATTGACCTCCAGTCAGCAGCTCCAGCACAGTGGAATTGCAGGAGAAACGCTGATCGCTGCTTCCCTATTCTCTGGGCAAAGTTATTGCATATAAATTGTGTATTGATTAGAGGCAGAAATTGTAAAGAAGCCTCTCTGGGAAAACCGGAGGGTGGGAAGAAATTCAGGGGCTGACAAAAGAGCTACTTTAATTAGGAAGGGAAGCAAAGCAGTGGGAAGAGAAAACAAACACAACCTCCCCTCAAGAGCCTCCCACACCAGATCTGAAAATTCGAGCAGGAATTATCTCCCTTATAGGAAAGAAACAGGATTTTGGAGGTGGGAAATGGAAGCAGGAAAAAGAGCTGGCTTTTGCCTTCCACCCAGCACCGAGGGGGATGGGGAAAAGAGCAGCTACACTTTCTGCAGCTCCTGGATTTCACATGCAGAGCAAGGAAAGCGATGGATCACCTAACGAGTGTGCAACAGCCATGCTTAACTCTGCCTTCTAGCTCCAAGTGCTTCGGGGTAATTACACATCTTGGACTTATTAGCAGTAATTACTAGGTTCTGTAATCTGCAGAATGTGTCATTACAGCATGGGCAACCTCGAGCGGTCTAAATAGGATCAGAGAAGTTCCTTGTTTATCCTCTAACTTTTCGTGCCTCGGCGTTAGGGGATGTGCTGCATCCCCCCAGGACCCCTACAGCCACCACAGGCCGTGGTTCCCGACCTGGAACACGTGTGGGAACACACACAGCCCTGACCTGCAGCTGATTAAAGGCTACGGAAGCCTTTTTAAAAAGTTTGGCTCTCCCTTACACAGCCAAAATGTGGCATTCATAGTCCCAGCACTCCTTTGGATAAGCACCATTACACCAGGAGCGGCTGGATCAGCTGCAGCCTTCCAGCCCCTGCCTCCTGTCCCTCTGCTGCTGGGCACTGCCAGGACTCTGCCTTCAGCAGGAAAGCTTCTGAACCACACAGCTACCAGCAAGCAGAAAATAGAGGATTTCATGTCACTTTGGACGTACATAGACACCCTGCCAGCTCCTCACAGATGGGACTGGTCAGAGCCAGAACAGTTTCCTGAGAACATCACAGTGTACAGAAATGAACAAGTTTAGGACTCTCCTACCTTCCAGATAAGTTTCTCCCCTCCCCAAATTCTGAGTCACTTCTCCTTTCACCCTGACTAATCTGGCTGCGTTTCTCTCCAGCCTCCCCTGAAATTTGGGACACAGATCTCCAGTTGGTTGCTCCAGTCCACCCTTCCCTGCAGTAGTTCCCCCTGGCAGGTGTCTCACAGCTCAAATCCTACTTTTGCCCCCAAAAGTAAATAGAACCTCTCGATTAATGCCCATCTCTCTTTCCAGACGAAAGCAAGCTAGCAGCTTGGCCAGAGCAGTGGGAAAGCCTGGGATTCCCACACCTTGGACAATCAGCTTCTGGGTACAACAGTTCCCAGGGCAGCTTAGCTTCATTAGTGCAGCTTTTTTTCCCAAAATCCCTTTAATTTCACCCCAGTGCACGAAAGGGAAAAGCTGGTCTGCCCATCCATCTCTGCACAGAGGCCTCTCAGATCCAGGCTTTCCTACAACCCAGGAGGTTGCAGCAAAGGACAAAGCCCAAGGATAAAGACAGCTCCAGAAAATTTGTCTCTGGTGTGATGCTTCCAAAGCAGGTATTCCACCAAATGGGCACAAATCACACAGTGCCACCAAGCCCAGACTGACCTGAATAAGCTGCAATCTGCTGTGCCCAGATTGTGCCTGACCCATCCTTGAGTGGTTTTCTCTTCCCACAACATAGGTCTTTGCAAAAGCTTTGCAGTCCATCTTTACGTGATATAAAGATCTTACTTCCTTTTGGTTCCTGCTTATTGTTTGGGCCAAATGAAAAAAAATGTCCACTTGCAAGTGGAAAAACTGTAAATCAAACCCAAAAGTGTGTGAGATATCCTGGACTGAAATGTACTCTTGCTTCCATCCAGATTCAAGGAGGTATCCAATATTAGGATACCTTACCATCCCACTTGGATTAGCAGTGAGCCAGGGTCCTGGCAGCAGTATCCTCATCCCTAATGCTTGTGCAAGTGCCCCAAAGGCAGCGAGAGGGGGGCATCAGGCTCCCCATAGGGGTAGGGACTACGTGGGATAATAATTTTTTTTCCAGAGGCAGCAAGCTCCAGCCTCACTAACAGAGCTAATGCATCTCTCCAGGACAACAAAATGTAACTGAGCACAACACGAGCAGAAATTTCCATGGCAATTTTTGCTGTAAATTATATGTGACTTCTTTTTATGAGCCACTAACATCCTGTGAAAGCAGCACTCACCTGTGGGAGACCCATGGCCACCTCACACTGGGCCAGCCAGGGAAGCTGTGCTAGTCTAAAACTAGAACATTGTCCTTGTAACCACCTAGGGAGAGAAAGAAAGATAATAAGGTGAGACCATCGTTTCTTTTTTGTTTCCTTGGGAACCAGCATCTCATCCCTGATGCAAACAATGGGCTCCCCAAATAGACAAATTTTGGTTTCTCCTCCCTCCGGCAAAGCCTCTACTGAAGCCAGCAGAGCTCATTGAGATTTACACAGATAAAAGAGAGAGATGTACGGACCAAAAGCAGTGCCAGAGGTGCCTGTCATGGTAGCTCCAAATTTCTGGGGGTGAGATGGTCAGGTAAACCAAAAGCATTACTTATCTTTTCTGCGTGCTCGAGATTTGCCTCCTTGCTCCTTTTGCACTGTCCAAGGCGTGGAGATGAGAGCGGATACAACACCACTCATTAGAGGAGCAATCACTTACCTCACAGGAGGTAAGCGAGAGCCTTAATCAGCTCATATTTGTGAACCATGACAAGCTGAAGGATGCAGCACATCCAAGGAAGAAGGACTGCTCACCACAAAGCCCAGAGCAAGGCAGCTTTGCTGGCTGAGCTCCCTTCCAAGCCCGGCCACTCCTCGAGCACGGTGAGGCTGAAAGACGCCCAAGGGAGCGTTCCCTGCTGCGTGCCAGCCCTCGGAACCCAGCGGGAATACGACACTAATGACATCCTTCAGAAATGGAATTAGCCTGCCTTCGTGGCGAGGTGCATTAGGGAGGACTCAGAGTGGGCTCCAGTGGGTGAGAGCCAAGGCTTGTGCTTTGAAAGCTGCATTAGGGGAAGGGGAAAAAAATAGAAAACGTTCTAATATTACTTAATTACCCCAAGACATCCTGAGATGTAATTGAGCTTGGAGGGCTAAATGAAGGCTGCGCGTGTGAGACCGGCAGAGGTTGATGCATTTATAATGAGATCACTTTGCAAGGCAAACAACGTCCCCACGGAGGGAGAGGGGGGCCAAGAGGAAGGACAAGAAGGGGGCTGGGCAGGTACTGGGGTACCTGAAGTTCTACTGGTCTCCACCAGCTCTGTGCAAAGTCCCTTTTCCCCTTCTGCTCGGGATTGCAGGCCAGGCTGGATGGAGGCAGGATGGGAAGCAAAGGGTGTGGATGAAGGTACAGCAAACCATGGAATCGACTTGCTCATGGTCTGGATGCTGAAAACCCCACAACAACCGCTTAGCAGCCAATAAAACTGGCTGTCAGAGACACCCCTCCAGCCAGATCCAAACCTGAGTCGTTCAGGCATCTCACCAGCATCCTCCTGGGGAAGGGAGGGAGGAGACAGTGAGAACAATCCGTTCTCAGGGCAGGGCTGTCTCTGAAGATGAGAGGGGAAACCCTGCCCAGAGTGGCCAGTGCTCATCCCCCCCGCTCCCGTGGACTGGAATGGAAACCAGGTGGCCACATCCCAGTCCTGGAAAACATTCCTTTCATCCACAGCACCAGAGGCCTGCTGCATGTGCACAAGCCCATTCCAGCCCTGATTTACATACTGTACAGAAGGAGACATTAAAATCCAAGCGGTTTATGGTAATTAACACTCATTTAAATATTATACTGGTAACCATCACTTCCAATTCTTCTCAGCCTTGAAGGGGCTCCGTGTGCACATTCGTACGTACGGGGAGATTTTAAAGAGATACTCCATCTTCTCTCCTGATCACTGCCTTCCCAGGAAAAGGATGTTTAATGTTCATTAACTGTTTCATTTGGAGAAAGTGCTGCGGAAAGCCACCACGGGAGAGTGGAAATTTGTTTTTTTTATGATGATTATTATTTTCAGAAAGGAAGCAACAATGGGGAGCCCTGCCTGTGGCAGGGATGTATTAGCTGAGCTTGGCTCTGTGGGGGCTGTTAAAGCCCCCATGATGGGTAACACACAGCTGCTTGCCGCCAGAGGAATGAAGTCTGTGGAGATCAAACAAGCTCTAAGTGGGAACAAATGCATTATTTATCACAAATTAATCCCTCTTTCTCCTTTTTCACCCAAGCAGCAGGACTGGGTCGCATGGGAGGCCAAGGGAACCTGTCGAGCATCTTTGATGGGCCTTGCACTGATATCAAAATCACCCTTTGTGATATCAAAAATCAATGGGGAGTGAACAGGTAGGGGACAAATCCACAGGTTGTGGTACAAAATAAAGTTGTGAGAGGCTGTCTCACACCTGTGAGATCAGGTGTCCCAGCCCTGTTTTCAAGAGCTGCTCCAGCCAGGCAGGGCCCTACAATCCAGGGAAAGCTGGACCACAGCATCCCTGGAGGGTGAGGAAGAAGAGAAGATGCCCATTGCTGCATCCTTCAGGCTGCAGTCCAAGCACCAACAGCTTTGTCTCTTCCCATCACCTGGGGAATTTCCTCAAGATGCAGGAAGATTTTCTTGAAGGGATATCAAACAGCATCCACTCCACCATCTCCCAGGTGTCCAAACAACCGGTCCCACTGATCCACAGAGATGCCAGCTCCTCCTGGGAATAACTCTGGCACAGGAAAAGGCTGATGTGCCCTATATTCACCCCTTTCCCTTTCACAGCTCCCCTCCCCTCACAGCCCAGAGCAAATGACCAGCAATCCCAGAAAGAGCAAATGATCCATGTTCACACCTCAGCAGAAGAAAAACTACCCAGGATATTCATCAGCTTCCTACTCCAAAAGAGTGCTCCTCACCACCCATTCATGGGAAAGCCTGGGAAGTGGCAGCAGAGCCCAGGAACTGCTGCAACACCCCCATTATACTAATGATGTTCTCTGCCCAAACCATCCCAAGTGTGGCTCCATGTTACAAAACAGGAGTAGCCAGGAGAGTCTCCCTGATCCCCTCAGATTTGGACCTGTCCCTTGAACCACAAATCCCATGAGAAATACTCAGGATTTTCTTGCAGGAGACCACCAAGCGATGCTGAGAGAACATAAGCAAGAGCCTGAGCCCATTCCAATCACTTGACAAGGTCTTGCAAGATCCATGTTTGCATTAAAAAGAAATTAAAAGCTTTTCCACTCCACTAGCTTGCCCAAAGCCTGCATACTAAATAGCAAATGCTACCTAAGAGGTTGAATAAAATCTTCATTAGAAAAAAAAAAAAAAAGCCAGCAGTCACCGAATACATCATGAACAATGACATTGGGGAGGCATTGTTCTTCTTCTGCCTGATGGACCATGCTGAAACACCTGTTTCTTATCGTGGAACTGTTAATAACTGTCACCACCAAAATCAGGGCTGAAAAAGTGTCATTAAGTCAAGTTATTCCAACTTCCACCTAACTAGGAGGGGAAAATCAAAAAAAAAATAATTAAAAAAATAATAAAACAGCAAGGAGGAAGAAAGGCAAAGCTACGCCTGAGATAAATGTCAAAGTATAATTGTTCATGTGTCCCCCAAAAAACCACCAAACAAATCCATCTTAGATGGTTCTTGCTGACATGAAAGACACAGTTGGGTAGCCATAGGCAGTTTTAACTGATTAACTACAGACACTGACCCTTTCAATTAATTCACTGCAGATTTGCTTCATTCTAATCATCTCCTAAAGCTGCAGCCTCCCCATAAAGTCAACAGAAAAGCAATTCCTGGTCCTTTCTCTTTCACCAGCTGTTGAAGGGGTAGGAGGGATGCTTTACCCAGGGGTGTTTAAGGTAATCCTGATTCAGGGAGGAATGAACTTTTGAAGAACACAGCTCCTTAGGAATTGCAAGGGCTTTATCTTCTCAAAGAAACCTGGAGCAATGCAAAACTTAAATCCCCTGCTGTGCACAGTTCAGGCATGGAAATGGACCTCATGGAAATGAGTTTATCAGTGGAGGGAAGAAATCTCTCATTGTCATTTGTTGTGCTGCTCACTGGCTGTATCCTCTTGGTCTCGCACCACTGTTGAAAGCTTTAGGTTGCATTGCTGCAGCAAAAAAAGGCTCTTCCTCCCCAAAATCACAACCAAACCAAGGTTTCCCTCCTCCATAGAATCATCAAGACTGGGTGAGGCCCCTAAGATCACCGAGTACAACCTTCAACCCAGCAGCACCACCATGTTCTCAAGTGCCATAAAAACACATTTTTGCAACGCTTCCAAGGATCCTGACTCCACCACTTCCCTGGGCAGTCTGTTCCAATGCCTGACCACCCTCTAGATGAAGAAATCTTTCCAATCTAAACCTCCCATGCTGCTACTTTTCTTTTAAGGCCCTGGTTTGGTCCCATTTTAGGCAGTTTGTGCCCAGTGGAACCCAATTGCCACCCAAAGCACAGGAGCTGGCATTCACAAGGAGTCACAAGAACTCCCTAGAATAGGCCGACCAGGGAAAAAAAAAAAAAGAAAAGTCGATTACCCAAATATCTTCTGTCAAAATGAAAAATTAAGTGGAAATTCTGGCTGGAGCAACTCTTTGCCCTCAGCTTGGGAACCCATACAATGACAGCCTGAAAGCTTCACCCTCCTCATACCACACAGAGCATCTGGATCGAGTCTCTTTATTTATATTTTCTTGAAACATCAGAGCTTATGTCCCCCCACTTCCCCTTGATCCTCAGCCTGGAAGAATTTTAAAAGGATCCACACTTCTCCAGCAGTGCAAGCGCATTGAACAAAAAGATGCACCTGAGATGACCTTGAAACAAGCCCAAATTAATCTCTCCAATGCGGAGACAAAGCATTCCTTGAGCCACGGTCGGGGGGCTTTGCGAAGCGGGATACGGCGGAGGACGGCATCCTTTATCTTCCTCTGCCTGACAGCCTGAGAAAGGCTGGTTCAGAGGAGCAAAACAAAACACTCACCTGCATGACAGAATAGTTAACTTAATCCCCCAAAGGCAAATCCTGTTAGCATGTAAAACGAGGAGTGATAATTGTAACCAGTTTTCAACCTTTGCTGTAGTGGAAATAATCACTTCAGTGCCACTGCCTCGCTTCCCAGAGACTCCTTTCTCCGCAGATTATTTTAAGCTAATCTAACAAGGGGGAGCAGGAGGGAAGGAGGGTGTAAGACTATAGTTGAGGGAATATTTAATACTGGGGTGGGAGGGCAGCCACAGGTTGCTCTGCTTGAGAAGCAACTCCAAAGCAAAAGTCTAAGAAAATGGGTAAAACCAGGCGGATTTCACGCAGATGGATTCAGTCAGGCGAGTCTGGTAAATATATTTTTCTGGGAGATAACAGCATTTTTTCCTTTTTTTTATTTTTTTTTTTTTTTCCCAGAACAAAAGCCAATCTTTGTCTTTTGTGAGAGAGCTTGACCATCTGGACTTCAGAAAAGCATCTGATATTGTGCCACATGGGCAAATGATTAGTTAAACTGTAGGAGGGGAACATTACAATAGGAATTATGAATCAAAGAAATGTTCTGCCTTAAAAAAAAAATATATATAATAGATAATACCAAAAAAGGAGGCAGCCTGGAGAGATTTTGCTGAGCAGGCTGTTCAGTCACCACTCACATTCAACACTTCCTTAACAACAGGGGACCAACACTCATCAAGCTCACTACTCTGGAGGCAAAACAAGGCAAAACAAGGAGTTTTGGAATCATCTGGAAGGAAATGATGCCTTTGAGAACCAGACCGACGGATGTAGAATGGCATTCAAAAGGACAAAATCCCAAGCCAGGTTTCAAAGATCGGTGGCAAGGGTGGAAAGTCAGTGGAGAAGCCCCACCTGTATGGATGAGCTTGTCCTACAACAGATCAGGGGGCCCTGATGACAAAAAAAGCATCTGCAATTCGAAATATTTCCGGGAGAGAGAGGGAAAAAAGCCCTATTAACTGCTACCTCAGAAACCCAAAAGGCTGAGGAACAGCTGGAATATAAATTTGCCTTACTGGCCAGCACAGGAGGTCTCCCAACACAGCATCTCCAAACCCAGATCTTCTCCAGCCCTCTTCAAACACAAAATTGCCTCTGTTGGAACCCAAGCCCAAGGATTTCCCACCCTCAGAGAGCCCTGCAAGGCCCTTGGAAAGCAGGGAGGGATGAAGCAAAGGGATTTCAACAGAAATTAAACTGAATTGACTCCGGTGAATTTTCACGGCCAGATACTTTAGGCAAATATTATTAAGCCTCCTTAGGTAATGTAATTAGAAGTTCAGCCTCTTTTATCTAAATATTGCACACAGAAAAATATCCCTCATCTCATAAAGTGAGAAAAACTGCTTTTCCTTCTATTTTTTCTTAATAAAGGGTTTTTTCCTTTAAAGCCTTCCTTAAGCAGGTGAACGTTTCACAAGGAATCCTGGGCTTGTTGTAAGTACATCTGTATCTCTCCTGAGTAAACCAGGAGACAGATTCAGGTTCCACATCAAAATATGTGACAATAATCCTCTTCAGGTGGCTGTTTGAAGGAAGAGAAGACAGCAGCAAAGGCCTCTAAACAGAGAATTACTCAGCTTTACCCAGCAACTTCTGCCTTTATGGGCAAAACCCACTCACTGTGAGCAAGAATGGCCAGAAATTGAGACAAAATGGATTTTAGTCAGAGGATGTCAACTTGCCAAACCCAAGATCTCACACAGAGGGGAGAAAAAAGTCACTTCAAATGACACATTTATTTACCCAGGCCAGAGATTTTTCAGCGTCATCGTGGGGCTTTTAGGGGTTGGAAAAAAAACAACAACTAAATAAAAGGAAGAAAGAAGAAAATAAGAGAAATAAAGCTTCACAAAGCACAAATAACCTGGTTGGACACTGTCCAGGGATGCAGATGGCTCAGATTCAAGCCCTTCAAAGCATGGATTTGTACCTCTCTCTCCAACATTCCCAGTGGGGCCCAAGCCATAAACCAATCCTGGGAGTTTCACTCTCACCTTCTGGTTAAAAAAAAAAAAAAAGAAAAAAGAAAAGGTAAAGTATGTTGGTTTTATCTTGCTGTAGGAAAAACCCTCCTTCTGAAACCTCAGGGAGGACTGTGGGATGAGAAAGAAGCAGGTCCCTTCCCTCGCTGGTTTTGATTACAGCTTATTAGCATCATTGTTTGGTTTAACATTTCCCATAAAAATTCCATTCCCAGCAAAGACCTCGACTAAAAAGTAAGCAGATATTAATAGGAGCTGTCTCTCATTAAGGGCAGTTTCCTAAGGAACAGGAGCTCCTGGGAGTGTGTGTGACCATCTCAGTCAAACCACCATTTAATAACTTTCACCCAGTTTCGACAAGGGGTAGAAATCACAAACTCTTCAAGTTCCTGAAAGGTTAAGGGGGGAAAAAAAAAATGTGCTGGAGAAAGGAGAAGGATGGCCTGCCCAACCTCCTGTGAGCCACCAGAGGAAACTCATAGGAGATGAAACTCTGCCTTCCCCTGCCAGCAGCAGCACTTGGCTCTTAAAAAAAATGATAAATTGCTGTCAGTAATGGCCCAGACTGAGAGGCAGGGAGGAAGACAAGTGTTCTGCATTGAGCTTGTCCTTTTCCCAGGAAGGGCCAGTCGAGGGCTTTGCCACTGCCGGCTCCGAGCAGATGGTGTGGACACGCCTGAGCTGGAGAAACCTTTTGTAATGAAACGCCTCTCCCAGAAATTAACTTTAATTAAGGCATGAGCGCTTAATATCTGTATTTGAGATATTAAGCCTTCAGTGAAGACTGTTCCCAGCCTCTCCTCTCACACCTTCCCCGGCACCTCCTCCTGTCCCAGCCTCATCCCCTCCTGAGGAAGGTGGCCTCAGCTGCTAATTTGCAGGGAAACGTGCAGGAACGTCACATCTTGGAGCTCTCCATCCCTCCCGGAAAATTTGACAGGGGGTTCAAAACTTGTTAAGAGGAGGCTGGTGGGAGGAAAGGCACTGACAGACAGTACAATCACATAAGCTGCTTTTCCTTGGGAAACCAGGCTAAAAATAATACCCTGCAATTTGACAGCCTCAACCCAGGAGAGCCACCAACGTGCCAGTGAAGATGAGGAGCAGAGCCTGGGTGGGGGCTGGCTCAAGGAAGGCACAGGGACAGCACCCGTGAGTCCAAACCATACCCTCAACCTTCACCATGACCACTCCAGACACCCAGGTCCATCCAAGTGGGCACAGGAATTTTGTGAGCAAAAGGGCTCCTGTGAGATTCCCCACAGCTTGCACAGTCTCACCACACTGCCGCTGAATTGTCTGGAAAGAAAAAAAAAAAAAAAAAAAAGGCTGTTTTATGGCCCAAAACCACCAATGCAAGTGGGAAATCTTTCTGTCACAGACACAATTCCACATCCTGCTCTGGTGATGGAGGAGTGAACCCTTTGGTAGTAATTGCTATGCACGGGCAGGGGGAAGAGATTCTGATAGCTTTTATTATCAGGGTATCCAGACGTAAAACGAATGCCTGCAATATTTATCCATGTCATCACTTAGAGTAAGTAGCCTGATTTGTCAAATGGAGACAAGATTCAGGGATGTCAATTAGGGGGAGATGGAGGGCGAGGCAGGGGAGAAACAGCACCCAGGATTCATCAGGGCTGCAGATGCTCTATCCCAAATGTCAGATACAAAACCACAAAGCTGTTTTCGCCGGTGAAACGCGGGCAGAAACCCGAAACAAGAGGGTGAGGGCAAGGCAAAGGGTCCTGCTTCGAGGTCAGCCCTCTGCCCCCGGGGTGGGTGCGGGTGCTGCTGGCAGCCCGCAGAGCCTGGGGAGCAGGAGGACCAGGAAGGTTTCCTTTGACTGCCCTCTAATGCCAGGCAGAGGAAAAAAGGGATGGGTGCTGCAGGACATGGCAGGAGCCTGCCGTTAGTTAAGGCAGCAGGACTTGGGGACAATCCCCACAGAGAGGTGAGAAATGCTGTCCTAAACTTAATGGAGCCCCAGAACAGATCAAGGACTGAACTGCTTTTCTGGAGCAAACACTGCTGGCCACACTATGCACCTTCATGGGGTATTTTAGACCACTGTGACTGGCAGTCAAAAAAATTCCCCTTTTTCCTCAGAAATCATTAGCTCTGCACAGAAATGATGGACAGAAATCTCATGGAAGGCTGGGGTGAGTGGTCTCTCTATCCCAGCTGTTGGAAACTTGGCCAGGCAAACTCTCCCCTATGTAAGCCAAGGCTTCCCAGGAGCAGGACCACCGAGGCTGAGGCGTGTAAGAGTTTGGTTAAAATCCAGCAAGTCCCAGCCCCAAAAATCCCCCTAAATATTAACTGCCAGCCTTAAAACCAGCCTCCAGTAATGCCCATTGCTGGTGGCAGCAGGCAGGAGAAAGTCCCTGATGGAGCAAAGCAATAGAGGGTGACAGCTCCATCCCTGAGACCACAGCTTTGGGAAGAACTTCAAGCAAAACTCCCCAGGTGTTGACACCCCTGGATTTTTGCAGCCAAGCCTTGCTTCTTCCCCCAGCCCGGCAAGAGGAGACAGCAACCACCTGGGAAGCGATGTCACTTCTCAGGCAGAAAACATCCCCCACCTTTCAAGACTCCCAAGAATGTCACCCCGTGCCAAAGTCACCACGAGGAGCCCTGCAGGGGAAGGAGCAAAGACCTAAGCAAAGCCAAAAGGGAAATGCTGACACCGGGATTAGTCTTGCTTAACTTAATAACTGCGGACACCAACATGTGAGCTGCTCGTTCCACACACCTGTCTGTGGGTAATGAAGAGAAATAGGCACGGTTAGGACACAAATCGATCGTGGGCGTCCGGCGCAGCGGATCAAACCTGAGCTGGAAGCGCTTGCACGGGGAAGTCACCGCCATCAAACTGTCCGTGGAGCAATTCCCTCCCAAGAACAGTTCAGGGGACAGCAAAGGAGGTGGCCTGGGAGCAAGATGAGTTCTTCACGAGAGGAGAGCTGATGTCTGGAGACAGCCGGGGCTGACAGGCGAGCACCGACACCACCTGCCTCCTCTGGGGGCCGGCCAGGAGGGAAGAGGGATGACAGACACATTAGCAACTTCTTCTTCTTCTTCTTCTTCTTCTTCTTCTTCTTCTCCTTCTTCTCCTTCTTCTCCTTCTTCTCCTCCTTCTCCTTCTCCTTCTCCTTCTCCTTCTCCTTCTCCTTCTCCTTCTCCTTATCCTCCTTCTCCTTCTCCTTATCCTCCTTCTCCTTCTCCTTATCCTCCTTCTCCTTCTCCTTCTCCTTCTCCTTCTCCTTCTCCTTCTCCTTCTCCTTCTCCTTCTCCTTCTCCTTCTCCTTCTCCTTCTCCTTCTCCTTCTCCTTCTCCTTCTCCTTCTTCACAGCATGTTTTTGTCCCAGCTTTCTCATCCTCCACTAATTATTTCCTTTTGATTTGGAGACTTCAGCTGAAACAAGGTGTCCGTGGCCTCCAGCTCCTGCCTTGGAGCTGAAGAGGGGGAAAAATTACAGAGGACTCAGAGCAAGGAGAGGCTTGCTCTTGTCCTTACATCGGGAAAGCAGAAGTTTCCCTTTAGAAACATTTGGTGCACTATTTTTACCATGAAGGTGATGAAATCAGAGCTCTCCCAGGGAGGCAGTGGATGCTCCATCCCTGGGAATATTCAAGACTAGGCTGGATGAGGCTTTGAGCATCCCTGTCCATGGCAGAGGATTGGACTAGGTGGCCTTTAAAGGTCACTTCCAACCCAAACAATTTAATGGTTCTATAAAATCTTCAGGCCAGACCTGAGAGTTACAGAACACCACAGTGGGATTTGGGGCTGCACAGGGAGACCAGAAAGGGTTGAGGTCCCACAGCAAGGAGCATAGAGCCACAAGGTGAACAACATCTAGAGTTACTCAAAAACCAGCATGAAGATACGCATGGCAATCTAAAAGGAGTTTGTTTTCCGACCCGGAGGGCCATTCTACCCGCCTGTGCATGGAGCATAAATCTCTCCTTTAAATTAATCCATGGGAAGAGACTCATGAAGCGGCAGAAGGTCAAGGAGGGTGATGCAGACCAGTGGCTTGGAGAATTCTTGTTCTGGCTGATAACCAAAGATCAGAAAGGGAAAGGGCACACAGGAGAAGGAGTCAGCCCCCGCCAGGAAGGCTGAACATAACCACAGCCCCTGCAGGCTGTAAAACATTCCTCTGCACCATTCCAGCACTGCCACCAGCGTCCCTCGCAGCTTTGGGGCACCACAAGCAAGCTGCTGCCAAGATGAACACCCTGCCCTTTCCCAAACCATCACAGCACAAACAGGACAGCAAGAAAGCACCCGAGGGAAATGCCAGCAGCCCAATGTCCCAGTCCCATGGGACATGAGCCAGGTTGAAAGGTCCCTCTGCTCTGCAGCCTCCCAGCCAGCAGAGTTGCAGTGCCCCAGGGGACCAAAATCAGAGGATTTTCAAGCCCATACATTTGTACTAAATGATCTGTTAGAGATTTTTTCCAGTGGTTTTCGAGCTCTGACAGCCCTGTTTTTATTTCAGTTGCCTTTAAGCCACCTCACGGAATTTTCATATATAAATATGGAAATATGCAAAACCCCACAGATTTATAGGATCCGACACTGCGGTTTAAAAGAATCCCCCATGATCTTGTCTTCTGCAGGGCCCCCTCCCACAGCACCCTTCCCTCCAGTCTCCACCGTGGCCACTCCATGAGGAGCGATAATCCTCCTCAGGCAGCTCTGGCAGCACATCCACACTCTCCTCTGCCTCCCATCCTCTGCCCTGCTGCTGCTCCTCTCCCATAAATGGGGTCATGCTGTGCCCATCCCTGGAAGTGCTCTAGGCCAGGTTGGAGGCGGCTCTGAGGAATGTGGTCTGGTGGAAGGTGTCCCTGTTCACAGAACGGGGGCTGGAATGAGATTTTCTTTGAATACACTTCCAAACCACTTCATGGTTCTGTTTGGATTTTATGATCCAGTTTTGAGCCGGACAGGGCAAGGCAGCCCTGGGGATACAACCATGGCACTAAAGCAGTGGAAAATCCACACTGTGCTCCTGCAGGAAAAGCCTTGGTCAGATCCTGTGTGGCTTCCAAGGAGTCAGACCCAAGACAAAAATCTGTTGGACATGCAACTCCTCTAGGGAAAAGACCTCTTCTCCCTACAGCTCCCACCACAGGAAAGCCCTGCTGTTGCTTCAGGGTTAAATCAAAAACTAAAAGCTCCATCTCTCACCATTTTCCATTCCTGCTCAGCTCTGCCTGAGGATCACAGAGCTTTTGTGTTGGGAGCCAAGGGCAAGCCAAGGTTTCTTTCTCATCTGAGAGGAGAAAATGCAGCATGTCCTTGGGGACACCAGGCCCTTGGCACAGGGTGAGCTCCCAGGGATTCTTTTGGATTGAAAAACCCTCAGGGTCTACTTGGAAAAAATGCCTCTCCTGTTTTTCAAACCATTCCTGGAGAAGCTGAGCACGACAAAATCCAACCCTGAGCTGCCAACAGCAGAAATCCCCCCAAAACCTCATTCCTTCTGGACAGGGATCACCCAGAAAGAGGCAGGGCTAGGGGCTGCATCCAAGCTGCACAGCCACTGCCATCCCACACACGTTAAAAACCATGCTAAGAAAAAAATAAATCAATCAAGGTTAAAGTAGGGGTGGCCTATATGAGGCCAATGCACACCCTGGGTTTAAATGAGTGAGCTTGGAGGACACACAAGGAGGAAAGCCCAGAAGAGCAGGGGGTTGATTTCCTAAGCACAGGCAATGCCTCCTTTGTTTAACAAACCTCAAAAGACAAAACCTCTTTGCCTGGGAGATGGCAGCACCACTTCCTCACCGAGTCCAGCACTCTGCTATTTTGTATTATTTTTTTCCCTTTTTGGCCTATTTTCTACATCAAGAGAATTTCAATTTCCCTCCAAAAGCAACTTGATAAAGATCATAAGAAGATAAAAAAAGTGGGGGGAAAGTGTTGGCGTAGCTTTTCCTGAAGGAGATGCCTATAAACAGCTGTACTGGAGCATGTAATTCTTCTGGATAAAACGTACTTGTTATTTTCTAAGACACTTTAAACCCACAAGTTTGGTGTTAGGCCTGCACTTGGTTGTCAGATTGACACATCCTGATTAACCAAGGAGAATTAACCTTTCTGAGCGCAGAAGAAGCTGATTATTTAAAATAAATCAAAGATTCTTTTCCAGTTCAGCTCACATGGACAGTCGGTTATTTTAAGTCGATCCACACAAATACATTTTTGGCTGCACATGTCCTGGCATCCATGGGTTTGCTAAGCTGCTCTGCCAAACCCTGGGCTTTTCCTGCAGCCACCTTGAGCCAGAGGCTTTCCCCTTGCCAGAATTCACTGGGGGGGAGTCTAAGGAAGGGCAGAGCACCTCAGCAGCTCCCAGGTGTGTGTGCCCAAGCCTCTGCCACGTTGCCATCACTCCTTTCTCAACCCCTTCCACCATCTCCCACTTCCTCCCTCGGCATGAATCCTGCCACTACTCATTCCTGACACCATTAGCTTTTGCTGTCACCAGAGCTGACAATTCAAAAGGCCCTCGAGAGCTGTCTGCAGAAACACAATAAATGAGATATCTTAATTAACGCGTCCCTTAACTAAATAAATTAATTTTATGCAGCTGATATGTCGTGTCTTCACAGTTTGAGGGTGACTGAGTAGCTGAAAACATCCCTCTCCTCAGAGCTATTGGAAAGACTTTTTTTGCTTGACAGTGTTTCTATAAACAAGCCTGGCTCCGAGGTGGCTGCGGGTGCATGTGAAGGGAGGGAGGAAGGGAGGGAGGGAGGGAGGCTGGTGGGAGCAGGCCAGCTGGCATCCCTCTGCTCCAGCATCCCTCAGCACCCAGGCTTCCAGGAGAAAGCGCTCACCTGGACCGGGGAGGGGAAGAAACCCCTCTGCAACAGGAGAGATGTGGGATGTGGACTCCCGCATGCTTAAGTGGATGCAGAGACAAGGCAGCACACCTCCTTCCCTTCCCTTCCCTGGAGGAAAACCAGCTGCAGCTATGCCAAAGCATGGAGAAAAAAGCCAAGAATGTTTCACCTCCCAAGTGAAGGCTCCTGAACACGGTCTTGCAGTGAGAGCCAAAAAAACCTAATCATGATTAAAACAGAAAGGACTTGGGCACACCAGAGTTGGGATTTCAGCCCTTCTGTTGGACAAAGCAGATCCCACACCAGCCCAAACAGATCCCTACTTAAACAGAACTGTGGGAAATGGCTACACATCCAGATTTCAGCATGGATCCTGATGGATCCACTCAGAGTGGCATAGCTTAGATTTTACAGCCACACATCCTCCTCTCCAAATCCACATTTCCTTACAGGGCAGGTGATGGAAGGGAGGAAGGGAGGAAGGGAGGGAGGGAGGGAGGGAGGGAGGGAGGGAGGAAGGAAGGAAGGAAGGAAGGAAGGAAGGAAGGAAGGAAGGAAGGAAGGAAGGAAGGAAGGAAGGAAGGAAGGAAGGAAGGAAGGAAGGAAGGAAGGAAGGAAGGAAGGAAGGAAGGAAGGAAGGAAGGAAGGAAGGAAGGAAGGAAGGAAGGAAGGAAGGAAGGAAGGAAGGAAGGAAGGAAGGAAGGAAGGAAGGAAGGAAGGAAGGAAGGAAGGAAGGAAGGAAGGAAGGAAGGAAGGAAAGCTGGGCTCTGGTCAGGATGCCCACAGTTTGTTTTATATAAAGCAGCCACATGATAAAAGCCTCCTCTCTGGCCCTTGATGGCTCAGGGGAAAAAAACAAAACAAAACAAAAACAAAAAACCTGAAAGCTTACCACTAAAAAAGACATTCTCCTCCGGGTCTGAATCACCAGCACAGGTTTTGGTCCTTGAAGAAATGGGATAATCCAAGGGAACAGACTCAAGGCCAAAATCAGATTGTATTATCCAGGTTATCACCAGGGTGCCCTGCAGAGAAGAAGCCAAGAATTATTTCCTCCTTGCTTTCTTTCGCCTGGTGGAGCATGACAGAGAGAAAGACTCTTCCTATTTTCATTTCATTTTTTTTAAAGGAAAAATAATTAGATTTTTCAAGAGGCTTGGATTTAAAATCAATTTCCCAATTAAAAAGCGTAAGGTTTATAGTTGGTGTAGGATTTAAGATGGGGCTGTTTGTTTGCCTTCTGGGATCGATGCACAACCCCCAAGTGCCATCACTGTCACTATTTGGACAAGAACTCTTTAAGTAACCTTTGGGGGAAGGTTTTCCTGCTCAAAAACAGTTTAAAGGATGGATAACAAAAAAAGACTATGCTCCTGCCAACTAAGACCACACCGAGCAGATAATATTGAAAGGTATTAAAAAGCAACGTCCACTTTCTTTGCAGGAGCAAGGAAAACAGTCTCCAAAAAAATGAGAGATTAGAGGAGGTGGATTCTCTGATGTGCATTAAGGGGTTGGTTAACTCCAAATACCTTCCCTTGAAGGGCACCACCAGCACCTTCTTTTTGCTCCCTCCGAAGGAACTGGTTCAAGACTAAACTCTTATCACCCACAAGCAGAGACTGACCTCTGCCACACTCTCAGCAAGTCCTATTACTTTGGGGTAGGGTCCTGTTAACTCTGGTGGCTCAGAGCTAGAAGCTGATTATTGCAAGGCAGGGAGGAGCGTTCTGATTTTTGTGGTGTTTACAGCTTTTATCACAGAAAAATCCACCTGCGCCAGCTGTAAAAATAGATAAAATCTCCCAGCAAAGCCTGCTCTCCTCAGGATCCTCTGTCACTAATAAGTCCCTGTACTCTCTGGGAATGCCCCCCCAAAAGCTGTAGGGTTTTCTACCAGTTTAATCTGGCCTGTGATCCTGGCTTAGAGGAGCTCGGGAGACAACCCGAACGCTGACAGCACGGCACCAGGGTCAGAGCAAGCTGGATCAATGCTTCCATCATCTCAGCAAAGACCAAGGGGAGAAGGAAGACAAGCAGGTTAAAAAGAAATTTTATAGCTTTTTTTCATGTAGCAGGAGAGATATTTTCACACAGAGAGCACAGGAAGCTCCTTCATGGCTGTGTTTTCACTTCCTTCCAGGCATCGGGGAGACTTTGTCTCCTGCCACTGCAATGTAAAGTAGATGTGGAGGTGGCCCAAAGACAACTTGGAAGGACGACAGGGAGTGGAGTCAGAAGCAGTGAGTGGTGCTGAGGGAGCTGCAGAAGCCCGAGGGCGAGGAGATGTTGGAAAGCCATCTCAACAAAGTAAAGTTGCTGGAGGAGGGATGCTGGGGTTGGCACCTGAAGGGAATGAGGAATGCACACAGCCTCCAAGTCTTTTAGGCTTTCTCAGAGCCCTGGTGCCACCAGAGAGCATTTGATGAGCTGAAAAAAAAAACCCTCACCTTGCATTTTTAAAAGTGTCTATCTCCTGCAGCCCAAGAGGGAAGAGTGGTGGAGGAGGAAAAAGTGCCAACACCCCGTACAAACCGGGAGGGAAGGAAGGAACTGGGAGACAGGCAGAGCCCCAGGCTTGACTCACACCTATTGGTGGAAATTAGATGAGTTTGCCTGCAACTGCCTCCTTCCCACACTTTTTTCCCCTCCCAATTCATCCTTTGATCCTTCTCACTCAAAGAACCCCTAATTCTAGTGGACCCATTTTACCAAAGCTTGGAAAGACACAGGGGATCAGCAGGCAGGGAGCTCTCCCTCCAGGAAAGGAGGAAAGGAGGAAAGGAGGGGAGAGCTCCTTTTCTCATCTTTGAGTGAAGGGCTTGGTCCCACCCAAATCCCAGGGCCAGAAGCTGTGATTAGCCCTGTGTTCAGCAGCTTTTTGACCAGGATATTCCTCCAAACAAAGAGGGAAGATCCTCAAAGAGTTTCTGGTTTGAAGTTTTTACTAATTTCTTGCTTCCACAAGAGAGGGAGATGTTCCTCGAAGTTCACTTTTCAGTGAAGACAAGCTCTGCCCGAGATAACCTGGAGTTCTGAGAGGAAATAAGCTGAAGGACAAGGCTGTGTGGGACTGCTGGAGGGGACGAGAGCTCCTGCACACGCTGCCATCACCGGCGTCCGGGTGCCCCGAGATGACATTATCACTTCTGTCCTCATCTCTCCTTACCAGTTCCCAGGGAGCGAAGTGAAAGGAGAAGTTTTTGAGGGGCAGGAAAGCACAAGTGCACTTTGACAGCGCTACCAACACGCTGCCTGCTGCCTGTATTCATTGGGGCAGCTAAAAGCAGCAGGAATAACCTCGGGAGAGGCATGGGAAAACCGTGGGACGTGCAGGACCTCGTGTGCCAACCCTACTGACGTGGTGCCCCTTGCCCCCTCCACTCAAAGATGGGATGTAACCCCTTATTAGAGGATTTACAAGACACAAATGCATCTGCTGCCCCTATTTCTCCCTCCCTAAGTCAGACTCAGCTCTCAGCCTCACTGGCTGCTTGAGGACAACGTTTAGAACCTCACAAATTCCTTCTTCTTCTTTAAAGTAATTTTTAAAACCTGTTTTTTGGTTCCCTGCTGCCTTCATGGACACACCTCAGCTAAAACTGTGGCTCCAATGACATATCATTCATCCAGGGCTTGAAAAGAAGCAAAGAAATTGTTCCCTCACTCCCCAGACAAGGACAGGAAAGCCAATATTCCCTCCCATTCCTGCTATTCCATTAAACTAATTTTATGCATGAGGTGAGATCGCATCTTTCCTAAAAATAATAATAGGAATAATAATAATGGATACATTTTTCTCCAGTGACAGCGCCAGTGATGAGGTTTTGCTTTACCACAAAGTAGACTTTTCCAGAGAGCACATCTACAAGCTGCCTGCTTAAAAATGCACCAGGAACATCCAGAATTAGAGGATGAAGGAATTTATGAAGCTTCCTGGGTTATTCTGGAGCAGAAAGGTTAAGGAGTCACACAAAAACCTGTTTCCAAAGCAGCATATCGATAAATGTAGGATCCACACACACAGCTGGAATGAGGGAATGAACTAAGACCACTGAAGCAGAGATTCACAGCTACCAAGTTTGGGAAGAATTAGGCTTTAACAAATCCAAAAGAGACAGATGCCAGATAGCACCCCAAGGAAAAAAACCCAAATATCCAAAGTGACTACGGGAATCTCCAACCCCACCTCACCTGCAGAGAGCTCAAGGATTCATCCACTCATTCCTTCCAGCCCCAAACCCCAGCTGTAATGCAGAAGGGGACATGGGAAGATAACCAGATAAATCGAGTCCTTGCAGAGATGCCAAGAAATGCAGAAGTAGCTTTGGGAGGAGAGAGCGCATTACGAGGAGGAGACGTCTCAGGAGAGAGCCTGACTGTGCCACGCAAGGATGGGGGGGTAAAAGCTTTTAGCACCTGTTTGCTTGCACTTATAAATAAGAAAATAGGCAACTGCAGTTGGAGAGGACAGCAGGCACCGATCTCTCCTTGGATCCTGGGTTGCTGTCCCCTTGGTGAACTCCACACGTGGTGATGCTGCTGCTGCAAGAGGAGGGGAAAGGCGAAGGGATCGCATCCCTCTTCCTCCCGAAGGCGGGCACGGGGGAGGCGCAGCTCCAGGCACACACACAGCCACGTTCCCCCGAAGGGAAAGCTGAGAAACATTGCACTTATAATTAGAGGGTAAGAGGTGCAAATACAACGGCGGAATTAAAAGCAGGGACAAGTCCAGAGAAGAAAAGCAGAGCTTCAGCACAGGCAAATTTGCAGCATTTGACCAGCCCTTAAACCTGGTTTGTTCTGCCAGGGCACTCAGCATTCCCAGCCAGAGGAATTCACACGAGGAATTCCAGGAGGATGAGGAGGGCCTAGCTAACAGAGGAACCCTGAACACGCAAGCAATGGGATATAGGAAAAACCCTTTTCCCCAAGCAGGGATGGAGACGCTTCCTCCATCATTCGCTTCCAGGGCTGAATATGTTTAGCAGTGACTGCAGAGAGCTATTACAAGCAAGGTTATGGACACTGATGTCCCTGATTAAAGATCTGGACGTGCTGTGCTAAGGAGGCCATCTCTCTATTTGCAACCCACACACAAGGTCACAGAGCACAGCCAGGGACCAGAATAAAACAGCTGTTTAACACAGAAGTGTGCCCAGACCTCCTTTTGTCCCTGCCATGGGGTGCCCTGAGCACCCAAGGCTTTGTTTTAGGTGGTTATGACCCAGAGGCAGCTGTGCCCTTCACACCTCCCCACCACACAAGCCCAGCTGAATCAGCAGGATCCACGTCCTCCTCGGATACCTGCATCATGTGGCTTTGCACCATCTTTCAGGAAAGGGCACCAAAGAAAGCAAAGTCCTGAATTATAACAAGCAACGAAGACCTGGGAACGGGAAATGCAGCAAAGCAATTTGCAAGCCCAGTTCTCTGATCACGAGATGGACAGAGAGGACCACACATCACACACAGCAATCTTTTGGGTTTTCCACTCCAGAATTCTGATGGGTTGTTTGTTTGTTTGTTTGTTTTTTCCCCCTGTAAGAGATAGTTAAGGCTGTTGGCATCCAGCATCAGAGGGCTGTGCTTTGGATTGAAGACACTGAACACCAGCTCCTCACTCCCACTCGAGGGTGAGACAGAGCTGGAAGAGTTTGTTCCCTCTGATGGGCAGTTACACCCATAACCTCTACTCATGCGGAGGCTCGAGCAAAGCTGTGCCAAAGATTTGACACCGCAAGAGGCAAGGAACACAAGCAGTGCTGGACGAGCTGACTTCCCTGTCAATGCCTGGACTCACAGCAGAGGAGAAAAACCGGCTGTGACAGCCCAGCAAGGGCAGCAGTGAGGCCGTGGAGCAAAGCCAAGGCGCCGTGACCTCCACATCCTGTTCTGGAGAGCAGCAGGACAGGGGAGCAGTCCTGGCTGGATCAGCCTCCTGGCTGATTCCACTAACACACAGACAGAAGCCACACCATCAGCTATTCCCCAGTTATTTTTAGGAGCTGATGACTCTCCTGGAAGCGTGCCACCGTGGCGGGTCACAGGGATGACTGCAGGAGGGACAAGAGTGGCCCCTCTGCCAGGACCGTGCCAGCAGCAGTGGATGCCAGCCCAGGTTTGAAGGAGCTGCTGACAAAGGAGTCAGCAAATGGAGGGCAAGCTCCAGCTGCCATCCCTCCATCCTCATCCTGTCTTTTTCCTCTCTCCTGGGGAGCACGTGGGTCTCCCCACTGCCAGCTCTCTCCTCAGGTATCCCAGAGGGGATGCTGGGCTGGCAGCGCTGGCACGGACAGACTCCTTCCTCCAAGAACACAGACAAGAGTCCATAATCATTACTGAAGAGGGAGAGAGGGCATTGCCCCTGCAATGGGCTAAAGACCACGGGAAAAAAACCCAGAGGTCACGTCCCGGGGTGAGCTGGAAGCTGCTTTGCAGAACCTGCAAGGCAAATTGAACCCACTGGCCAGGATCACCATTCCCACAGCCCTGGCCAACGTCTAAGTTGTCTTGGCATCTCTCTAGACTGCTGCTGGCCATCAGGAGAAGGAGCCCAATGCTTCAGTAGGCATTAGGCTGAAAACTAATGACGTTTTCCTTTATGCTACCAGATAGATACACCAGAGAGGCACAAAGGAATGCAGCTCCAGCAAGGAACTCAGCCAAGTTTTCCATCTCATCTAACATATTCCCCCAAAACAGTGTCTAGGACAGCATCCCAGAAGCAAGGCAGCAGGACAAGGGCAGTGGGAAGAGGAGAAGAGCAGCTGGAGGTGAGCACAGCATTGCCTCTGGGTTTTAGTTACCACAGAATTATGGATTTCGTCTCCACCTGCACCCAGGGAAAACACTCCCATGTCTGGCACAGCAGAGCTGGGCTGGTAAAATCTTAATGTTTAGGCACCCCAACTGAGCAGAGCTAAGGTAATGCTAAATAAATAAGGAGAAGGCATGGGAATTTCAATATTCCTTTCACTGCTTTAGAACCCAAACGAACAAAGGCAGGAACTGAGGAAGAAAATGGGATACTCAGGTGCTTTGAAGTCGTTCTACAGGTGCATGATGCAAAGGGCTTAATCTGGGGGGAAAACAAGACACAGCCAACTGCCTTGTAGTTGGCTTATAAGGTTTGACCTGGTTGGCATCAGAATAAATGTAATTGTGACAGTGATAAAGCTGCCTCGGGGCCATGTCCTGTGGGTCTGTGGGGGTGGCGAGCAGTTGAAAGGAGCAGGCAGAATTTTGCAAATTAAATTCTTCCCAGTTCACCCCCTTTAAGATCTTGCAACATCAAAGAGAAGTTTGAACAGTCCCACCCAGTGCTGTGCCCACAACACCCCTCACTGCTGGGATTTGTCCCACACAGATGGGGGAATCCCTCCCTGATGCTGCCAGGGACCCAAAGGGAGCCTTCTGCAGGGCTGGCTCCTCTCAGCTGGGCACCCCCACAGTCCTTCCTCTGTGACCCATCCATGAGGTTTGAGCACTCAGTTGCCCCCCAGTACAGCCACACTCTTCTGAGAAATTCCTCATTTTTATCCTTCCATAAATGATTTATTCAGCTTCACCTGCAGCCCAATTACACAGCGTTAAGGGAATAAAAAACCTTGATGCATGCAAACTGTTGCTTTACGAAACTAGTTTGGTTGGTTGCATTGTTTAGGATTATTATTTTAATGCATTCTGATCTGATACCTGGCCTATTTTGCTTTACAAGAAAAAAACTGATAAGAATGGATCTCAAACCTGCAGTAAGGATGGAGTCTGGCAAGTAATGGGCATGAAGGGGGTTAGAAACACAAGTGTTTGAGCAGTGAAGCTGTAAGTGAGGAAATGAGGTGGAGCATCAAGCAAAGGGGGTTTATTTCCCACATTCCCCCCCTCCCCAACTTCCCGACCGATCCCGATAACTAAATATATAATTGCAATTAAATGCAGGCAGAGTGAAGTTCAGACAGATGCACTTGCCAGTCCTTTGGCAGAGCTGTGTGCATGCAGAATGGCAGCAGTAGCACCAACCCTGCTCCCTCATCAAGAGGAATTGCCTGGCTGTCGGATGGAGCACGCACACAGCTCGGGCTGGTTAAGCTGTGACACTCGGAGAATGCGAGTAAAGACAGGAGTTTTTAAAGGCCTTAGAGGAATTGGGCACCCAAAACACACAGGCTGGCATTTAATTCCCCTGCAAACCCAGTATTTCAACTACCTTGCTGAAAAGATTTCCTTTGATAATCCAGAAAGCTGACATAATACCCGACAAAGACTTCTAATTTTTCTCTTTCTTCTCCGGCGCACTTGGGATTCAACATTATGATTCACTTGCAGGAGGAATTTGGTCTTATGCTTCTCCTTGCAAGGCCTCCAGCCTTTTGGGAAGTTTCACAGGGCTTCATTATGGTAATAAATGAAGAAAAGCTCCAGCTTAGAGGAGTGGGTACAACCTGCAAGCAGAGAAAACCCTTTTCTTCCTCACACCCACTCAATTCTATCTGCTGCCCAGATTTTTAGCAAAAGGTCAACCTAAGTATTGAACTACTGGTGCACCTAAACCAAATGTAAACACCCAATCTCCCAAGCCAAAAGCATCACTGATGTCCTCCTGGAGACATCCCTGCAGACAAGGAGAGCTCAGCCACCTCCCAGCCCCATCCCCTTCACAACAGTTTGAGGGAAACCTGAGAAAAGGCACTCAAAAAGCCAGTGAAGATATCCTGAAGCATCTCTTATTTCCCAGTCCTAAAAAGAGTTGTCCATATGGGATATCTCCCAGAAAGAGCTGTGCAAATGGGTCAACTGCCAGAGCTTAGGCTGCAAACTACTGCTGTCAGCATCCCAAGGCTGCTCAGCATCCATGGCTCCCAACGCTCCAGATTTTCCCAAAGCCCTTCTCCATCACTGAGACACGTTATTTTCAGGGCCGTTTGATGCAAGGGCTGGAAATAGACACTGATTACCATTTTGTGCCTATTTAACCCAAACTGGAAATATCAGAGTCCCCTCCAGGGAGTCTCTTACCTCTGTGGGGTTTGGCAGAGACATCTTGTTTGGAAGACACCAACTATCCCTCCTCTGGAGCCCTCCATGAAAGAAGGACAAATGGACAAAGAGGGATTGGGCACAGAGATTAAAATAAATAAATAAATAAAAATAAAAAGCACCAAGAATGCTGCAGGCTCTTGACCATGTGGGGAATTTATTACCGTTAGAAGAAAGCCACCTGCATCAGAAGGGAGCAAAGCCAGCAACTCAGATCCATATCAGGCGACAGAAAGGAGAGTGGGACGTGATGAGAATTGGCATAAATAGGAGGCTGAGGCAGAAATCACAGGAAAATAAGGAAAGGAGGAAGAGTGTTGGGCTGCATGACATCCCTGGGTCATCGGATCCCGCCCTCCTGCTAAAAGCAGGAAGGGTTTTATCCCCCTCTATTCCCAAAGGAAGGCTGGTCCACAGTCCCATCGCTCTCTAATTGTCAGAAACGATCTTCCCATTTCCAGGCTGAGTTTATTCTGGGCCAGTTTACGTACATTTGTTCTTGTGCCAACACTATCCTCGGGCATAAATAGTTCTCCTTCAGTGCTGCCCTCCCCATCTTCCGCCAGTGTATTTATAGGCAGCTATCTTCCTCAGCTTTCATTCTGCTAATTTAATTAAGCCAGGCTTTCCTCATCTCCCCTCTGAACACACCAGCTCCATTTCTTTTATCGTGTTAGCCGCCCTTTCCCAGCCCTGCTCTCCAGGCTGGCTCCAGCATCCCTTGGAGGAAAACATGAGGCACACAATCGCCAGCGGTGATCTCCCCTGGAAAACAGATGCTCAGGAGCCCAGTATCTAATTGCAAAAAAAAAAACAGAGACAGGCTCCTCTTTTACTCTGTCAGCTATTCTGGATCAGTTAAGGACCATAAATAGTGCTGTGGAACACGAGCAGGTCCTGGAGTGCTTTGCAATGTGCTCAGTTTACATTTCGGCTGGGTTGTCTCACTGTGATCCCGGACTCGTTCTTCTTTTTCCAATTATGCTACAGCACTTTGGGAAGCCATACGATGTCCCTCGGATTAAATATTATCTTATTTTGTGCTAGACAGCAGCTCATATTGCAAATGGAGAAAGCTGTGGCCAACGGAGGGGGTGACAACAGGAGTTTTCACTCCTGCTTCTCTCACGAGAAGAGAACTCCGCAGGATGTAAATATTGCTGTTTCACAGGGCATTGGGGAAGAAGCCTAACCCATGGACTTCCTAACAACTAAAGACCACTAAAAAGTGGCAACATGGGGTGATTCTGTGTGGGGTCAGAAGTTGGACTTTGCTGATCCTTGTGGGTCCTTTCCCACTCAGGATATTCTACAATTCTTTTTTTGTTTAGATACATGTCAAACAATGCTAAAACCATCAGATCTTTCATGCCCTTTCTCATTTTCCATCTAGAAGATGGCATTTCCTTCAATACGAGTGAAAAAGGGACAGATTAATAAATACAGCCTGAGGACTCGATGATCTTTGAGGTCCTTTCCAACCCTCATGGTTCTGTGATTCACCCAGGGCACAGCTCAAACCTGGCTGCAAGGGAATCACCATCCTTTTTCCATGAGAGGGTTTGTGTCTGGATATGTCATCATAAGAAAAGCAGAGGCACAGAGACTCATAATCCTGTCAGAAACTCAGAATGCTGTCTTTGCAGCTGGTAAAGGCTGACAGTCAAAACAGGACTCTGCTGAAGAGCAGCTCTGCTTTTCAGCCCATCTGGTAAATGTTTGTTAGCCCAGCAAAAACTGTTTCCTGCCTCGTGTAAGGACTTTCTGTCCCCTTCCCACCGGTGACCCAGACCAGCTCTCTGCCTCAACAACTCCACGCAGAATCCCAAACTTCTCGTGTTCCATGTCAGTCTCCTCATGACATCAACCAGCAAAAGCTGTCCCCGACACCACCAAAAGCAGAGGTGAAGGGGTACAACACAGCTGCCATGGTCCTTAACCCAGGAGAGGTACCAGGGCTCTGCGTGGCAGAGCAGAGGAACAGCGGTGTGCCACCACATCCCGGCTGAGCAAGGCACTGTTTCCACACTGCATCCCCAAACTGCTCCTTGCAGGCCTGGAGACCATTTCCTGGGATGGTTTTTGATCACCCAGCAAGCAAGACAGACTCCCTCCAGCCAAAGCCGAGGAGAAAAGGTGCAGCTGGAGACCAATTTGCTGTAGTGCAACCGCCAGAAACAGCGGAGAAAAATGGAAATATCCTCCAAGAATCCCCAGCTTTTCAATAAATAAGGGAAGCTGCTGTCAAGATGTAAAATAGGCAGGTGTTACTCGAAGGAAAGCAAATTGTAGTGAGGTGCAATAGAGCCAGAAGAACAGTTACCCACAGCCTCTCACTCCCATTTTTTTTTTTTTTGTGGAAATCACGGTGCTGGCTGGAAAACATGAAAGCCACAACCATTTCCAGCAGCGTTAGAAACTCGACCAACATATCAACCATTTGTCAGAATGACAAAACTAACAAGAAAAGAGAAGGGGATATATGTCCTTTTCAAGCAACTCCATGGGGGATTCGCAGGAATGGGGTGATAAAAATTAAGCAAACACCCAGAATCCTCCAACACAACTCACTTCATTTGTGATTTTTACACCTCTGGGTTGTTGAGGATTTTCTGAGCCAACAGTTTCTGCTCAAAGAGAGAAGTGCCCACTGCAGAGGACTCAAGAAGGTCCTGAAACAGGCAGATTTAGAGCCTGTTCCAGCTCCCAGCTAAGGGAGGTTTTTTTAAGATCATTAATACAAAGAGAGCAACTGCAAAGCACGCAGCACTGTTGAAATATTAACTTTTAATTGCAGCACAGCAATTCCTATAACCTGTGCCCTTCTCCTGCAAGGAGCTCACAGGGGACAGGGTGGTCAGGGAAAGCCTGGCCATTGCTGAGGAAGGAGATGGATGGCCAGCCCCAGGGCTGCAGGACTGATTTCCCTTGTTATCCGGAGCAGGAAAGTGGGATGGAAGGGTGGCAGCATCCCTGGGTGTGGAGTTTGTTTTGTTCCAGCTCAACGTGAGCCATACACGACAGCAGGCAGGAGGAGATATCACCTTTCTGACAGTGGTTATGTGTTGCACCACAGCTGGGCAGCCAGGTAGGATGAGACCTTCCTTCCAGAACAATTATTTTTTTATTGTTGCCCCTCCTCCAGTGAGCTGTCCCCTTTCCACATATGGAATTAAGGCTCAAACAGCTGATGCTGCCCAGGTGTGATAGAGGAAAAGGATTTCTTGATGATGAAGCCTCCAACCATCCTGAGTTAATGCTTGCACAACCCGACCCAAATGAAAAAGTTCCCAGAAAAGTTTCGTTCTAACTTACAAAGCTCAGTTTAGCTCTTGAGATCAATCCTTAGTTTTCGTTTCCATATTGTTATCACTCCCAACTCAATGCCCGTAATGTTGAAGTCAAATCTTACGGTGAGGCTACAAAGGGGTTGAGTAAAAAATTCACTAAAATCTTCACCACTTCCCATGGAAAATTCTCCTGCAATCTCAGTTTTAAAGGCAGGTTAACAATGGCCTGGGGCTTGGTGGTTTAAGATTTTTGGAACTCGAACAAAGGCACCAACCATGACACTGTGACACCCACAGCATGATGAAAGTGTGAAGCAATCACTGCCACTGGCCACAACAGAAATGAAATATGGGAAATGGTAAATCAGGGTGGGAAGGAGGAGGAGAGAGCACTGGAGGGGTACCAGAGACACGTTAGTGGGGGAGCCCCTGGCTCAGTGGGCATTAATGGATGCAGAGAGGGAAAGACTGGCTGGATTTTTCATTGCTCCCTCCAAGCCAGCTGCATCCCTCACTCCAAAGGAAAATAAACAAAATCTCATCTAAACACATCACTCCAACACCCTGAGCTGCTGCCGAGCCCTCTGCTGACATACCAGGATCTGGGGAGGGGTGGCGGGGATGGTTCTCAGAAAAAACTCTACACTGGCAATTTTTTTTGTCCTGGCTCAGCCCCTTGCTCTGAGGTGGGAAGAGGGCATCTGCCTTTGTGCATAATTGGGCATGTAAATAGGTCAGCAGCAGCTCGTGGGGCTGCTGCAGACACAGATGCATTTTTCTTGCATCCTTAGGCAAGCTGGAAAATGTCACTTCCCCGCTCAGCGATCACTAAACATTTTGCTGCCCTCAGTGCTCACCTGCTCTGTGTCTGCAGTTCTGGGAATAAGCTGGAAGACTAAGAACAGGTTTCTCTTTTTTCATGCAATTTGTTCGATTTTGGTTTCTTTTTTTTTTTTTTAAAGGCACGCTGAGTGAGTTAGAGCCCAAAACTGAGGCCGATGCCCCAACCCACTTCTCGTCCCTGTTCTCACCTGAGTCTCTGCAGCATCCTTCACCACCCTTTTTATTTTAACTGTGGAAGAGAAACTCCTAAGCCAGGAAGTTTTCACTGGAAGCTGAAGCCCAAGCAAAGCCCACAGAGTAGAGAAATACCTGCAGAGGGGTGAGAAGCTGTTGCACATCCCAAGGGCAAAGTCCTGACCAAGGAGATGGAGGGAGCTGCCTGTGTATATTTACACGCAGGAGGAGTTGCACACATGCCAGAGGGGCTACTTTCCCTTAGTCCTGGCTCCTGCATCCTTGGGGAGGAGCATCTCGAGCAGAAGTTCACAGGCAGGTGTTTGATGCTGAATCCTGTGCTAGTTAAAACAAGAGGATTTGGGGAGCAGACTCGCAGCAGTGTTTGAAACAAGCACGGACGTGGCAAATCCCTCCTGAGCAGTGTCTGGAGGCTGAGGGAAAAAGATGAAATGGATGAGTCCCAGAGAAGGGACACTGAACAAAGCTGAAGCTCTCCAGGAAAGTAGAAGGCAGCTGAAGATGCTTCAAAAAGGACTGTGCTTTCTATCTCCTAGCAACAGATGCCAGCAAAAAGAAAGGAACGGGTGGGGAACAACAAGGAAGATGGTCAGAAGATATTCTTGGTTGAGGAAATGGGGCTTTTGCCAAGTCTTACCCCACTGGACCCTCATCCCTCCCCTCTTACAGAAACCACACCAGTGCCCTCATCCCAGCCGGGCTATTTTTGCCCCCAGTGGTTGGTGTAAGAGGTTTGGGTGTTTTCAGCCCCACTCACAGCACCTCTTGTTCTCTCTCCCAAGCTTCCCTTGGGGCAACAGGGCCACAATAACTGTGGAAGGGCAAGCAAACATCTTGGTAGCTTAAAGGTGGACCCCAAAATTACACATAGGACGATGCTCAGCTGAGAGCAAGCACTCTGGGGTCTTCTGCTGCTCAGTATTTCAGGCTCCATCTGCTTCCCTGCAAGTGTATCCATCTGCAAACAGGGCAATATTTACAGACCCCAAAGCATCTGGCACCAGGATGCTTTAACCCATTAGGAAATGGCTGGAAGACACCCCACTCCAGGCTTTTAAAGACATTTGGAGGGGAGAAAAAAACCTGTGTCTACAGGAAAATCCCCCCTGCCCATCCCTGTATCAATTACAGAAGAGGCATTAAAAGGTTTTAGTAATGATTTCTTGTCAATAACCTGGATCTTCAAGTCCCGGCATTCTTATTCAAACTCTCCTGGGAGCAAGACATCCCAGCAAAAAGGGACACACCACAGACACATCACAGCAAAGGCAGAGGAAAGATAATAGAAAGGAGATATTGGGCAGAGCAAAAAGATCAGAGACACCAATCTGTAGGAACAGAGACAGATCACGAGTTTAAAGGAAGGTGATTCTTCACTCTACGCCTATACAAATGATTTTCTTCCCTCTGCAGCTCCCTCCTCCCCTCTCCCCTGATGATTTGAAGGCTTTGGGAGCTGCAGTAAGTGTGACTGTTTTTCTGTGCGACTCAGCCAAAGATTTAAGCAGGCAGGAGGAAAGCATTCTCCTTTCCCATCAGCGTTCAATAGAGAGAGAGAGGGAAAGAAAAGAAACAAATAAAAAAGAGAAGAAAAATCAGGAAAGAGTCCAAGCTGCGAATCGTTAAAAGAAAACACAACCAGGAACATAAAAACCAAAGATATGGAGTGGAAAAAGCCATCCAGGCGATCCTTCCTCCCTCCAACTCTTCTCATGTGTGTAAGGTCATAACACAGAGATTAATCTGCAGAGCTGCTGAGCCAGAGCTAGGCAAACTGGCCTGGGAGGGGTCTTCTCCTCCAGATCTTCTGATAATCCTCCAGAGAGACCTCTAAGAAGATGCTGGCCTTGGGTTTGCTCAGGCTTTGGGTGATACAGAGGGGGAGCAGGGGGCTGGTGCTGGTTATGACAAGGCTGTTCTGTGAATGCTGATTATCAGCCTGATTATCTGTTATCCTGCTAATCCAGATCTCTGGGTCCAAAATCTTTTTCCTGACCCCTCAAAACCCTCATATGAGGCTGGGGCTCTTTGAGGCAGGCACTTGTGTTGTGGAGGTTTTGTGACACATCCCACTTGCTGGCCTGGTTTCCTGAGGAAAACAGGGAACACATGGTTACAACATCCATCTCTCCTTCTCTTCAGTCCATTTTTGCTCCATCAAAAAAATTAATAAGCCAAAAAAAAAAAAAAAAAGAAAAAAGAAAAAAATAAATTCACAGTGATACCCACTGGGCACCACAAGTGTCATCCTCCTCTGTGAAAGCAGGAAGGGGAAACATTTTACTGATTCAGAGGAATTCCTACCAAGAGAAATCACACAGAACTCCACACAGAGCCCAAGCACCAGCAAAAAAAAAAAAAAAGCAGGTTTTTGAGTCTTGCAGATCATGGGATGGCTCATTTTCATCACATCAGGAAAATTCAGTGGGGTGGAACAGAAGAAGCTGTTATTGATGCAAGCAGAACTCACCTTCAGACACGTGACATTGCAGGAATGCATTTTTTCTGTCCTTCCAAAGCTCCAATGGCATTCCCAGCTCACAGAAACGGGAATATTGAAGGATGAGGACTTGGCTGATTATTTCCTCTGCTTTCCAAGACCTTCATCTTTCTTTGCCACCAAACATTGCCTGGAGCCCATCCAGAACTTTCCAGGAGCACAGCGTCTTGAGTGTGCATGCCTTGCAGCTTTTCCATTCTTCTTGATGTTATAAAACTGTCTTGTAAAAGCAAAATTAAAGGCTTGAGTGCTGGCCACAAAGCCCTTCCCATGGCCATGTTTTCTGTTGTGTGCAACTCCAAGACAGAAGGAGGGGGGTCAAAGGGGGGGAGAGAGCTTTATGCATTAAACTTCTTTATAAATCTATTGAAGGTATTTCATCACTTCCCGACATTCCTCTATAAAACCCGCTCAGCTGCGTTTACAAATTATAAAATTAGCTTTATGTGCAGGGTCCAGGCTAATAGCAGAGCTAAATCTAGGGAGCAGGAAGATTAGATGCCTCTCCCTTGCCCGTGGTGGGATTTATTTTGCAGCATCCCTTCCTGGAGTAGAAGAATTTCCCTCCCAAGCCAAAGCTTTCAAAGGTCAAAAGAGGTTTGACCACTAAATGGAAAGTTTTGGAGAAACCACATCTGTGGGGAGCACACGGAGCTGGATGGCTCAGGGCAACATTTGTGCTCCACAAAGACAAAACATTTCTGGAAAAGGAGAGAATGCAGAACTGTAATCCCACGCTATCCCAAGATAGTTCAAGCATATGGGATGGATGGATGGATGGATGGATGGATGGATGGATGGATGGATGGATGGATGGATGGAGAGGGGTACAATACTGAGAATATTCAGGGAAAAGGGGCAGTTTTCATTAATCTCAATGTTTCAAACAGGTGCAAGCCTGGCTGCTGGGTTACATGTACTTGGTGCCCTGCCACACTGTTCAGGGAAACCTTGGGCAGTACCAACCTACTTCCCAGTGATCTCCCAGTCCTTGGCACTACCCAGCACAGGTCTCTGAAGAGAGCTACAAAACCCATTACGGGGACAGGAGCAGCATCAGCGTGAACTCAGCACAGCACAAGTGCCAGGAAGGGAGGGGTGAGACACTTCAGCCTCTCCTGCCCAGCTCACGTCCCCTCTCCAGCACACAGAAAGAAGCTTGCTGTTGCTTACCTGGTCCACGGGGTGTTGCCAGCTTCCCCTGGGCACCCCAGGCCTGCCAGGAGGGTCTTACAGCAGAGCAAGGTCACTTCCTGATGCTTTTGGCCTCTTGGTAATCCTCACATTGCCAGGGATCAACATCACGGGAAGGAAGGAGCACATTTCACCAGTTCCCTCAAGCTGGAGGAGGAAACAAAAGCTAGTCAGCCTCAAGCACAGGGGGCATGAAGGGAACAAGCATCTTCAAGCTTTACTTCTTTGCTCCCTTTAAAAAAAAGTAATTCCCCTCTGTAGAGTATTAATCACCACAAGTCAGCCTTAGGAAGAGTTATCCATGGAGCTACACAGGGACTGCAAGGACACTGTGTTAGAGCAAGATTATTTACTTCTATAACCTTTACAGAAACAAGAGATAAGTACATTAGAACAACTCGCTCACACGCAGCAGCAGAGACCCGATTCATTCCTGCACGCTCCCATTTGAGATGCTGCTCTGGATGCCAAAGGGAGAACCTCACAAAACAGCACTGAAGCCTGCTGGGATGGCTTTGGAAGTGGCTTTTGCCTTTGAGGAGCAGTGACACTCGGGGGCTCAGGACCAGAGGCCACCACAGGTTCACTGTGTGGTGGCACAAGGCTGGTGCAGCAGCACCTGCAGAGCCTCCCACTGCTCCTGTTGGGTTTTCCTCTCCAGCAGGCACTGGCCACCAGCAGGAAGCATCCTAAGCTCCCTCAGACACAAGTTTTCCAATGGCTCACATCATGAGGAGCCTGCAAGAAACTGAGAGCCCTCCCATAACAACCAGACCTGCAGCTCCACGGGATGGTGCTCATTCCCCGAGCCAACAAGTGAACAACATCTCTGCACTGCTCTCTTCCTCTTCCAAGGAGCTGAAGTTCTGCAGGTGGCATTTATTTCCCTGGCCCCTGGCATTGTGGCCATGCCCAGAAGCCAAGCACCCAGGGCAGCTATTGAATTTTGGGGAGGCATTGCAATTTTCCAGCAAATTCAGCTTCCCGCTCTGCCAGTCTGGGATTGCTTTAAAAAATAAAAAAAAATCAAAGGTGCATGGGAAAAACAAAAGTTACCTCCAGTCTCTGCTAGGATGAGCCAAACCTCAAAGGGAAAATGTTCTACATCCCTCATTTCCATTTGCCCCTGAACTTGTGTCTTGCACGTCTGGAGGCATCTCCCATTTCCACGGAGTTTTGTGGGTGACATCCTGATCCACAGACACAGAAAGGAGTCTTTGTTTACAAGATAAGAGCCACAAAATGCAAATAAAAAGCCCCAAATAGCTCAACATCAAACAGGGTCCATTATCTACCCTTTCAAAGGCATCCAGGCTGCAAAACACCACAAGCAGTGGCTTTGTTTGGAACATTAAATATGATACTAAAAACATCTCCCATGTGAAAACAACATGCATATGAGTTTGTTTATGCTAGAACTTTAATCTCTAAAATAACAGGTCTCCAGAGCTTGTTTTAGGCTGAAAAATTAACACCAAGTAATGATTCAAGGTGTATTGGGCTGGCATGGCCAGGATTTGGTAGTGCAGGGCTACAGGAGTGGCTTCTGTGAAGCTGCCAGAAGCTTCTCCTGGGTCCAAGAGAGCTGGTGCAGCCCATGGAGAGGCAGAGTGTCCCCTGCAGCCCTTGGAAGTCCTGTGGAGGACCTTGCTCTGGAGGAAGGGGATGCCTGAAGGAGACTGTGATCCCAAGGGATGCCTGTGCTGGAGCCCCACTGCAGTGAAGAACTGCAGCCTGTGGGGAGGACTCACTCTGGAATATTTCATGGGAGATGGTCTCATGTGGGAGGGACCCCACCTGCAGCAGGGGAAGGTAGAGACAATAAATGTGGGATAAACTGACCACAACCCCATCCTTCATCCCCTGCACCGATGGGCAGGAGCGGGGAGAAAATTCAGGAGTAAAACTAAGCCTGGCTGGAAGGGGGAGGGTAGGGGGAAGGTGCTTGTGAGATTTGGGTTTATTTCTCATTAACATTACTCCAACTTGATTTGCAATAAATGAAATCCATTTCCCCAAGTTGAGACCTTTCTGCCCATGGCAGTAATTCCTGCGTGATCCTTCCCTGTCCTGATCCTGAGCCTTCCATTAAATTTTCTCTCCCCTGTCCAGCCGAGGAGGGGAGTGAAGGAGCAGCTCCGTGTGCCATGAAGGGCACATGGCTTCCAGCCAGGGTCATCCCAGCACACAAGGTCTGAAGAGGCTGGGAATGATTCCCTAAAGCAGCAGGGAACCGTTGCAGAGAGTGCAGCCCTGATTTAATTAAAGCCTTAAACATACTCCAAGCCACACGATCCATCCACCCATCAATATGATGAAAAGACTGCAAGTTCCCTTAAACTCACCCAGCCACCTCATGAATCTCCTGGTTGGGAAAGCGAGGAAAAATGAACTCTCACTTCATTCTTCCATTTCCACACAAGCCTGAGCAGTTTTGCTGCTCCTGGGACATGCTCAGGGGACATTGCTGTGCAGTGAGCAGAGAGAGGGCTCCAAGCAGGAGCACAGAAAAATCCAGGCTGCTGGGACACCATCCTGTAGCTCATCTGTCCTTGGGACCCCATCCATGCAGACCATGTGTCACTGCCCCTCCAGATGCTCTTCCTCCAGCAGCACCCGGTTTTTCAGTGTCCTTTGGATGCCCAAAAGGATCCAAGAAACCTGCAGGCTCTGCTATGCCACAGGAGTTTTATCAGGCATAGGAGGACAGCCTGGGGACTGCTCAGATGTCTTTCTTTCTTTTTTCCTTTAAAAATATCGCTCTCCTTCCTGTTTCTCCTGGATTGCACCAGCGGTTTATTCTCCATTTTCAGAACAGTGGAAATCCAAGCCACATGAAAATCCAAGTCACAGGATGCACATCCCACATCCCTGAGGATGGACATGGCTCCAGCAACTGTGCAAGGACCCGAGAGCAGAGGGACGGAGGCCTGAGACAAGAGGACTCTCCCAGCTGGACCTCACCCATGGCTCTGCAGGTACATCCCTGGCTCAGGGGAAACGCCCTGACCCACCTGGAAGGAGAGAAGCCAAAGGGATTTAAATCCACACGTAAGGTTACACATGCAAGGAACATTTTCCCACAGCAGACTAAACGAAAAAAGCAAATATTTGCCAGAATTAAAGCATCAAATGCTTGGCAGCTCTCCCTCTGCTTTGTTTCTTTTGTTCATGGGGGCTCCAACCAGTTAATAACCATGTGATTAACCATGGATTTACTTCCTTTTGGCCAGGTAGGTGGGATCATCGTGAGCCAGCTCATGACAAACATGCCTATTTCTTCCTAAACAAAATTCAAAGCAAGGAGAAAATTTGGGACTGGGGGTGAAGATTCAATGGGGAAGTTCCAAAGAGCATATTTTTAAAGTTAACATTAGTTTCATTTTGGCTCCAAACATTACTTCAAAAAACAGAAGCAAAAGCAACTAATTTCAAAAATGCACAAAAAAGTGGTTTGATTTTTCACAAATTGCTACTTTCTGTTGTCATCTTTTTGTTGAGCTCAAGGCAAATCATTTCAGCTGACCTGAAATGCTATTTTTCAACAAATGAATGCTTTAAAAGAAAAAGAAAAGAGAAAGAAGGAAGAAAATCTCATTCTTTAGTCTATGTGCATGTGCTACACCACTAATTTTTAGCTGTTGGCTTTCTGCTAAGAGATAATCGCACCGAAGAAACGGCTTGAGTAAATAATTCTTCTCACAGGTGCATCAAAAGGGCTGACAGAAGGAACAATAAAATAAGATGGTGAGCCAAAAAAAAAAAAAAAAAGAAAGAGAAAGAAAAAAAAAGAAAAATATAAAGTGTGACTAGATGGGAACCACTGGAAGCATTTATAGAAACTGAGCAGCGTTGGTCCCCTGGGTAACCCAGCTCCAAGGCCTGGGGGATGGCTGCTCCATTCCCTCATTAAATAATTCTGACTCATGAACACATCAGAAAACTTGCATTGTGCCCTCTGACAGTTTACCTCCAGAAAGGCAAAGTTTGTCCAAGAAATCCTTTTGTGCAAATCATTCAGGCAGCATTAGTCATGTTTGTCCCTTCCTCGCCCAGACAGCTCCGGGAATTTGTGTTATTTTCATTGCCTTCCCCTGCACCCTCATCCATCCTGACTGAGTGAACTTGCAACTTTATCTCATCTTCCTGCAGCGTTGGACCAAGACAGAGCTGCTGCTTCTGGCCAAGAGGAATGGCCTTAAATGCAATTTTCATCCTTTATTTTATTTCATAGACAACCCAAATGTCTCTGATACCCCAGTCTGGGCTGGCTTTTGGCCTTCAGAAGGGCCTGACCAAGAAGGAATTACAGGCATAAGGACATGACTGGAAGGTCAAACATTACTGATATTGTATGTATATCTATTTATATTGAATGGATATCTATTTATATACATACACCTCCATTGCTTTCATTTATATAGCTCTATTTCTATTTCCCTCCTCATTTTTTTTTTTCACCAGAATAACTACAGCACCTCTCATGCCCACCTGCAAAAAAAGATGATAAAAGTGCTCCTAAGAGTAGTCCTAAAGTTGCTCCAGCTTGCACATTTCTGGGCCCATGAGCACACACTTTCTAGGGTCATATCCTAGGGTGAGAAACCAGTTTTTCAGGAATTTTCCAGGCAAGACAAAAATGCCCTAAACATCGGATATTTCCCTGTCTCCCTTCAAATCCCAGCATATTTCTGGCAGATTTGTACATTTGTATCTGACTGCTTAGCAGGGAAAAGCTCTTTCTGAGCCATCTCTGCCTTATAGTTTCTTCTGACATAAATATGAATTGAGGTTATGGCCCAGTACCATCTTCCCAGGAAAAAGTGGAGATTACATCAATGTGACCCATTAAAGCAATCTTAAATACCCACTGATGGTTCATTATTGCAAGTTACTTTCCTTCCTGATGTAGAATTTATTCAATATATTGGAGGGGGGAAAAAAAGGTCTCCAGGAAGGCATTGTCTGTGCACGGCATTAATAAAAAAGGACAGCACAAGGGATGGGCTTGACAAGTTGGAAGAGGAGTTTCCATTTACACAACCCCACTGGATGAATCAAAATCCTCCTCCTCTAGGGCATGGAGGCCAAAAGGAAAATGTTAATTAGGTTGTAGCCAGGTGGGGGTCACGCTCTTCTCCCAGCTAAAAAAGAGACAGGGTAGAGGAAATGGCTTCAAGATGCACCAGGGGATGTTTAGGTTGGATATTAGGAAAAAAATCTTCACTGAAAGGGTGGTCAGACACTGGAACAGGCTGCCCAGGGAAGTGCTAGAATCACCATCCTTGGAAGTGTTTTTAAAATGTGTAGACGTGGCACTTGGGGACGCAGTTTAGCAGTGGCCTTGGCAGTGCTGGGTTAATGGTTGGACTCGATGATTTCTTAGAAGTCTCTTCCAAACCAAAGGGTTCTGTGATTCTAAGAAAGAGCACATTGAGCTTCCATGTGGGCTTAGGTGCAGAAAAAGGGGTGAGTGGCTCCCCAGACTATCACTGTTTGCCCCCTTCCCATCCCCTATGCAGAAAGTGGTGTCAGGGGGCAGGGACTTCACAAAATCCCCTCTTCTTCTGTTTTACTCCTTGTCTCTGCAACCTGGATCTGAATTTATAAACATTTTGCTGTGAGTCAAATCTAGAGGACTGGCTATTTTCTTTGCACCTATATAATTCAATTTTTTTAAAAAAAGGTTTTGAAGAAGCTGGAGTTTGTGATATGGGAGAAAAAAAACCTCTCAAACCCAAGGCGGAGAGAATCACAGAATTATAGAATCACAAAACTACTGAAGTTGGAAAAGGCTTCCAAGATCATCTACTCTAACCTTTGACTGATCACCTTGCAGCCAGACCAGAGCACTGAGTTCCACATCCAGCTTGAGCAAGTCCAGAGGTGGCGACTCCACCACCTCCCTGGGCAGCCTTTTCCAACGCCTGACGACCTTTTCTGTGAAGAAATTCTTCCTGATGTCCAACCTGAACCTGCCGTGGTGCAGCCTGAGGCTGTTTCCTCTTGTCCTGCCCAGAGGGAACAAGCACATTGAGGCTTCTCCCCCTGCAGGCACTGAAACCTGCCCCAAAGGGCCAGGAGGATCCTGGGGGTACCTCTCTCTTGAATCCTGGAGAGGAGCTCAGGCAGTCTGTGGGCTGAAGCTGCAAGGGGACACGTGGCACATCTTTCATTCTGGTCATTCACGAAAAATAAAATATTAACACCAGAGAATAGTACAGAAGTCTCATTAAAGAGATGGATTCGGGTCCTTTGCCACATGGAACAGATCAGGGAAATGGTTCTCAGCATGAGGCAGAGGGTTTTGTGCCATGGAGTGAGGATTGCCTGTTTTTCTCCTCACACCCTGGGCTCCTGCTTGCAGTGCCTGTCCCCAGCTCCACAGGCTCCCAGAACACCTGGGGATGGAGGTGCCTTGGGATGTCTTCTCCTCCTGCTGGCCCAAAGCAGGTGGTCCTCACATCCCTAAAAAGCTTATCCCCACCATCACCCACCGTGAAACTGGGGACACCTGCCCAGGGGGAAAGAGTTAGGGAGTAAACACCAAATTGAATCCTACCTTTTTATCCCCCAAAAAGTTTCTGGTTGCATCAGCTTCTTTATTTGTTCCAACTCTCCTCCAATTTTCTGTCTTCTTTGTGCACCTAATTAATGATTCAATTCATTAATATTTTTTTGCAGCAGAATTCTCTTCCCATCTATAAAACGGCCGTGCCAAATTTTTTGCCTTAATTATAAACAATACATTTTGTATAAAGCTTTATGCAGAGAAAACAGCAAAGACTTCTGTCTCTTCACAAGACAATTATTCAGAATGTTATCAGCAAATCTTCATCTCCGAGGAGGATTTCTCCCAACACAGTCCACCCATCTATAGAGGCACTCAGGACTACAGTCAATACATGTTAATTAAGCCGTAGCCCACTCCAATTAAAATTATAGGATCTGAAGGACAGACATTTGTTTTTGTCAGTAAATTAATTTAAGCATTCATTAACTTTAATTTTTAAATTATATATCACTTTAATGATAAATAATTCCTCTCATTACAGAGGAAACATATGGAAGGGAAAGATAAGATGGGAGAGACTTGGACCCAGGGAGGAATATGTTCTCGGGCGCTTCCTTCTCCTTCGGCACATCAGCAACCCCATTTATGTCAGCAAACTGGGCTCTTTTGAAAATTTGGCTGGCAAGTGCAGTGCTGAAATAAGAACAGAGATTCTTTGAGTATCTCACCTCCTTCTCTGCTGGGAACATGAAAGCTCGGCTGTGAAATCTCAGGGTTTTAGAATAGCTGAAACTTTGTACAGGCTACCAAAATAAACACTTTTCAACGGAAGTCAAAACATTACCGAGTTAACAAGTTTTTTAATTTATGTAGAAAAGGGCAGGTTGTTTCAAGGCTTAACCCTTCCTGCACATATCCCAGGCAGAGAGGGGTGATTTACAACGTGATGTTTGTGCAGTGTCCTGCACTCTCTGAGTTAAACAAACCTGCCCTGACCTGCTGCGGCAGCTCATTAAGTACAGAGCAGGTCAGCGATATCTGGGGCCTCCTTTCCCCAGCAGGTGCTGCGTGGCACATGATCTGGGCTGCTCCACAGAAAGGTTTGATCCCTCAACACCTCCCTAGGTGAGCTCACCTAGCAGTACCCAGCACACCCTCACCACCGCAGTGCAAAACTAAGTGAACGTCCCAAAGTCTTTTCCTGCTGTATGAACTCAGGAGTGCCTGACATTCCCAAGTGCTCCCAGATCACAAGCTCTTCACCCCACCAAGCACATCCTCACAGCACTTCCCAGAGCCAGGGTGCTGTATAAATAGCAGCACTGCATTCCCAGCCTCCTCCACACAGACCCTGCCTGAGACCTGTCAAACGACAGACATCAAAATAGATCAACTGAATAAATTATTCACCCCAGAGCACCTCTACTCCTCAAGCGTTGTGATGGACTGGTAAGGGCTGATCAGCTTCATAGCTGATGGTGGCAAACAAACAGCAAAACAAAATTATTCAGGAGATAGACTGACCAAAAAAAAAAAAAAAGAGAGAGAGAAAAGCCCCAGGTCTCAGCCTTTTGGGAGCTTTAGACCTGCAGTGCAATTACACTCTTCTGACCATATTTCTTCCTTTGAAACAACTGATTATTCCTCCTCCCAGCCTGATTTTGAAGGAATCGTCACAAGCCATTCCTGCTGGGTTCTTAGGACACCAAATCTGCTACAAACTCCTGGAGACAGGGGCTCTCTCTGAGCCCCACTGCACAAGCACTGTTCATCCTGCCTTCAATCCAAGTGCCAAACTAGGAGAGTCAGTGGCCCAGCCAGGACCTCCAGAGATAACCCAGGACTCATAGCAGCCAGACAAGTAACAACTGCTTGTACCCACATGAAGCAGAGCAGAGCATCCCAGCCTTCGCAGAGCCAAAATTCACTTTTCCCATCTCCTCTGCCTCCTGACAGCTCTTGTCTCGCACTGTGTCAACCCTTCCACCCCACAATGACAAAATTAACTGTATTTTCCCTTCTCAAGATCCACACCCTTCCCCTCCCCTACGGAGAGCCATCCCTAGCAGGGTGGGTTTGCTGAAGGCAAAGGGATTCCTGCTGCAAAGAGAAGCCCTGCTACCTCAATTTCAGTATAAAAGCAAGCAGGGGATAACCCAGTGCTTTGAGCAGGCTGAGAGTAGGACCTGCAGCTTGGAAAACTTCTTTAGGAGGAACACACAGGACCTATGCAATGCAGAAGGTTCCACTGGAGGGGAAATGGGGCAGTGAAAGAGAAACTGTGCAAAATATTACTTTATTAGTTATCTGTTTACTTAACTACTGCAGAGATTTAAAAAAAATAAAAGCTTTCTCCCCATTTATCCATTAGCTCCTCTTCCATCCAGCTGCGCTGCTGAATTCCCATATTTATGACATCAGTGCATGTTGCTATAGAGATAATTAATTAATGCAACATAATCAAGTCAGCAATTTTACTACTTTACAGCTTAACGCAGGACTGGAAATAGAGTGGGGAGAACACCAAAGCTTAGTTCTGAAAAGCAGGAGTTTTAATGGCCCTTTAAGCACTGAGAGTTGGGTCTGAAAGTCATTTCCACAGCACACGAAATGTGCTACCTTTGGCATAATCACCATCATTAGAAGCCCAGAGAAAAATTAGAAAAAACGCAATAAAGAGGAATGAAAGTTCTGACAAAAAAATTACAGGTGGAGAGCTGAGTTCTCTGAGCACCCAGCAACACTCTTCCTCTCCACCTGGTAAAAATGCCCCAGCTCAACAGGCACCTGGCCAAAGAGGCTGCAAGCTGTGATGTCCCAGCACCCCATCCCAAATACACCGGGCTTTTTCCCAAGAGCCACCCCAGAGCTCGTCTTTGCCTGCCTTCTGTGGAAGAGCAGCTCGTCGCGGGACCTCCCGAGCCAGCCGGTGCTGAGAAGGGGGTTGAGAAAATCCATGTGGCTTTCCCAGCTGCCCCTCAGAGCCAGGTTTTCCTGCCTGTCACAGGTGGGCCACGCAAGGCAGCAGGAGGTGAGACCAGCCACTCTCACGTGTAGCTGCCTCCTGACAGTCAGGTTGACATTTACAGCTGACAAGGACATCAGTGACTTGTCAATGTGCCCAAACAACAAGACACTCTCTGATGGAAGCTGGAACTCCATCCAGGAGCTTGCCTTCATACTTTATTACAATATTATTGGAATCAGTCCCCTTTTCCAAGGGATGCCCTTTTTTTTTTTTTTTTTTTGTCCTATATTAATTAGAATCTTTTTATATACTTTTCAGTTCAGGGTCTCTGCCTTCTGAGGTTAGAAAGACAAAAGCAGCACAGATGAAATTAGGTCACTTAACCCTCAGGATGCTCCCACTCCTCAGCAAAAATTGCTCCACACACAGCGGAGCCAAGGAGAAAAAAAGCTTTAAGAGAGACACGTGCAGAATAATTGAGCCAAAGGCTGTATTTTAGGGACAAGAGTGACATCATAAAGTCACGTTGGGCTTCAATAACCATGAAGTCTTTCAGGCTGTGGTAATTCCACGGCAGGTTTCACTGCCAAGCCACAACTGCCCAGTGAAGAAACAACCAAGCAACTTATCATTAAAAAAAATTTAAAATAGAATCTAGCAGGAAAATCAGCAAACCGGAATACTGCTGCCCAGCTTTATCAGCTGTCTTCACTATACACAAAGTAGAGAGACTTTTCTCAAAGGTATGGAGTGATAGAACAAGGGGGAAATGGCCTTAAGTTGAAGGAGGGAAGGTTTAGATGGGATATTGAGAAAAAATTCCTCCCTCTGAGAGTGGGGAGGCCCTGGCACAGGTTGTCCAGAGGTGCTGTGGCTGCCCTATCCCTGGCAGTGTTGGATGGGGCTTGGATAAACCTGTTCTAGTGGAAAGTGTCCCTACCCACGGCAGCAGGGTGGGACTGGCTCAACTTTAATGTCCTTTCCAACCCAAACCATTCCATGTTTCCACACACTATTTTGGTCAAAGAAAAGTGCACAGTTTTTATGTTGCATTCACGTACAACACAGTTGAAGAAAATTAGGACCAAAAAAAACCCCACCCAAGTATTAGACTCTTCATGATTTGTTTGGAGATTTCAGCATCAGCTCCCGATTCTCTCCAGGCTCAGCTACTTTCAATAGGATAAACTGCACGGAGCCACTAAAATCCAGAGCTTATTGCACCCCATCTGCAGGCAGAGTGAGTCCTCAATTCCCAAGCCAGAGCTCTTTTCCTGGCAGGCTGCTGCTGTGACCTGTTGCAAGACTTTTCTGTGTCTGCCTGCAGCAGAGTCCCAGAGGAGACAGCTCCACCTTAAGGGGTCAGTTCAGCTGAGGGAGGAGAGTGACAGAAACCTGTAGGACAATTTCCCTGCCACAGTTTGGACAGCAATATCCAAGCCACCAGAATATTTGCTTGATCTGCACAAAACCCAGAGGAAAAACCCACTCTTGCAGCCACCAGCTGCTGCTGCAAAGGTTTATAACCGGAGTAAAAAGAGAACACATCCTCCCTAAAGCCAGACGACAGCCCAACCCAGATAGAGGCAAGAAATCATCTCTGGTGAGAGCAACAATGAGCAATTTAGCTTGATTATATCCTTGCAGATCTCCTTATTTATAATGCTTTGCATTATTTTGAATGCAAACTGGTGGGTATTTTTTCTTCCTGTGCATCAGCTCTCGTGACCAAAACTTGTCATTAGCTCCTGATTAAAAGAGATTTTAAATAAGGACTGGAAACAAGCCCAAAAAAGTGCTGCTGCATCCCCGTGCTCTTGTATCAGACTGACTGCTGCAAATGTCAGTTTTATTTACTGTTTGCAGTCCACTAAGCTTTTTTGTCTTGCAGGAGAGGTAAAATTGGGAATACTGGATCAGGTGGGAGAAAAGAACAACAGAGGAGAGATAAAACAATAAACAACCACAGGGCCCATGTGCCCAGGAGGCTCCTGGTAGGTCATACTTGCAACATACATGCAAAGTTTGTCCACATATGCAGCAAACAAATTAAATAAGCTTCACTAGTGAGAACCTGACCTTTTCTATCTTCCCCCCAGCAGAAAACAGGCTCCAACAAGGACAAAAAAAAAAAAAAAAGAAAAAAAAAATAAAAAGGTTAGAAATAGCAAAGATAATAAAGTCAGGCACCAGAAGCACAGGAGGCTGAAGGGAAAGGCAGGCAGGTGAAAGGACAGCCCAGGAAAACCTGAAATACTGCAAGTCATCCTCTGTGGCCAGAACACCAGGAGATAACCTGTTCTGCTAAAACACTGGCAGTGGAGGATGAGGCCAGGCGAGTCCAGGAGCTCCGTTTCCATGCTGAGAGGAGGAGCTGGCTCTGCTTCAGACGTGGACCTGCTCCTTCTGGCACGCGTTCGCAGCGCGATTTTCGGCAGAACAGAACTCCCCTCCAGCAAGGTGCAGGCAGACACCAAACAAGATTAGTTTGAATTTTCCGGGCTCGATGGCATCCAGAGCACAGGAAACATCTCCGATTATTCCAAGTGGCAGGTTCCTAACCCCAGTGATTGCCAAGGCTCAGCCTCGAGGGGGTGTCTGTACTCTCAGCCACCGATTGTTTGGAGATCCCATCAGCACAGGGCACTGCCTGGGTCACATTTTGGTTGTTTATGGGTTTTATATTCATCTTAAATGCTGTGTCCAGTTCTGGGACCCTCACAAGAAAGATGTTTAGAGGCTTGGGAAGGGATCAGAGCTGGGGAAGGGGCTGGAGCCCCAGGAGGGGCTGAGGGAGCTGGGAAAGGAGCTCAGCCTGGACAAAAAGAGGTTCAGGGGGGACCCTGTGGCTCTGCACAACTCCCTGACAGGAGGGGACAGCCGGGGGGATTTGGGATCTGCTCCAGGGAACAGGGACAGGAGGAGAGGAAACGGCCTCAAGCTGTGCCAGAGAAGGGTCAGGGTGGAAATCAGGAAGAATTTCCTCATGGAGAGGAGTGCCAAGCTTTGGAATGGGCTGCCCAGGGATGTAGTGGAGTCCGCATCCCTGAAATTGTCCAGGGAATTACTGGATGTGGCACTCAGTGCTTTGGGCTGGTTGACAAGGTGGACATAAGGCACAGCTAGGACTCAGTGATCTTGGAGGGCTTTTCCAACCTAAATAATTCTGGGATTCAGCCCCTGATTAATTAGCCAGGCTGAGCTTCACTGAGAGACAATACAGCAGGACCTGAGAACGGGATTCACTGCAGAGATGCACCAGCTTGGTGAGCTCAGCCTCCAGAAGGGATTGGTTTTATAGACACATATTTTAGCCAAGAGGATGGGAAAGGGGATAGAAAGGAGGGGATCCTCACCCCTGCATCTTCCTGACAGTACTTACAGCACTCTGCCTTCATCAGGCATGCTCAGGGCTTGCTGGTGAGCAAATCCACTGCTCAGAGAGCTCAAGACTCCTCTCTCAAACCCTCAGCCAAATCCACACTAATGCACTGCTCCTGACTGCACAGGTACTCAGCCCTCCTCCAAGTCCTGAGAGCAGGAAAAGCAAACTCCAGTGAATGCAAAGCGATTCCATTCGATTCCACCTCTTAAATGCAACACTTAATTAACTCTACTGGGGCTTCTTTCGCTCTCACCGCTTGTGTTTCCATGCCACCGAGGTTAGGCAAACACCTTCTCCCTGTGCACGGAGGGGCCCTCCCTGCTCCAGGGCTGATCCTGCTGCCATCGCACACACCACGGAGCCCGGCCCCAAACTGTGAGAGCTTCTCCTGCACAAAGCTGGGAGCAGATGGTGGCTCTTTACTGCTCTGGCTGACCCTCGCTTGGACTCCAACCCAGCAACTTCACCAGGCTCTGGTGCTTGAGTGGAACAGCACAAACCAAGCTGTCACCCTGCTAGATCCAACATTTGGAGTCAGCAACGCTGAACTCTCCAGGAAAAAAAGAAACAGAAAGAAAAGCAGAGATGGGGAGTGGAGGGAACAACCCAAACCAGATGTTTTAAGCAGCTGGCATTGCTGTTTCTCCCAAGATGCTGATGAACACAAACTCTGTGGCTTCACAGACCCCCATCAGCCTCCTTCTTCCTGTGAACAGAGAATTCAAATCAGCCCTGCTGGATTTAATCATCTTCTCCCCTTAAATAATAAACTGGAGGCAGGACAGGAAAAGGATTTATTCATGTCACTAGCTGTCAAAAGAATGTTTACTGGGTTAAAATAACCCGCAGTAAGGGAAGGGGGGGGGGAACAAAAAAAAAAGGAAGAAGAAGGAGGAAAAAAACACCCAGAGGAGAGGAAAGTGTGACAACATCAGCTCTGCACAAGGGACTTGGATATGCCCAGGTCAAAGCTGAGATGGGACAGACATGAGCTCTTCCAGAAGATATTAACAGAAGAGGGAGAAAGGCAGGGAAGGAAGGAAGGCTGGCTCAGTGTTTGAGCTGAGCTCTGCTTTTTGGGCAGAGCTGAGAACACACTTTTTTTAAGGCAGAGTTTGTGGGACTTGCACCAAACCCCAGCACAAACTCAACAGGTTGCACAGCACGTTCCCCCAGCCCTGGCCTGATAGCCTGCATGACAGCAGACCACATTCCCAAAACATCTTCAGAGAGAGGAAAAAATGCTATCAGAAGCAGGGCTGCAAGATGCTCCTCCTGCCAGAGAAAGGTCGAGGGATGCCAGAGGCCTGAGAAATAACAGCAAAAATTCAACGTACCAGGAAAAACAAAGACTTTGAAGCATTACTGAAACAGCCTCCAGCTCTGTCACACCAGGCATGAATCCTTTACAGCAGGGCACGCAAAGGGCCCAGAACACAAAAGGCTTGAGCAATCTGGCACAAGGCCATCAAGGACTATTAAACATAAAGTTACAGATTAACTTTCAGCTCAGGGAGCCCTGAAGCTGCAAGATTGCCCCAGACTGGGAAGGGAGAGAGATGTGGGTGCAGATTCTTTCTCGGGATCCTGCTCCTGGCTGGAGCCCCAGTGGGAGAACTTTCCAAACTGGACACATCACAGTTTTCCAACAGCTTGCAGTGAAAATTCCCCAAGCTCCCCTGCAATTCATTTCTGTCATCTCATGCAAAACCAGCCTGTCTCGTTTCTCCCATCCTGTTTTTTTTTTTTTTATACCGGTGCTCACAGCAGGAACCCTGTACAGATCAATTTGTTGATGTTTTGAGCACGTTCCCAGCCTTTCAGAGCTCTCCTGTGCTTTAGCAGCTATTTCTCATCCTGGGAGACACTCTGCTGGTGGGATTGAACAGCACAGTGGAGCTGCAGTGCCAGCCAGACCAGGGCTTCACACCTCCAGCTTGAGGCTTAAAGGAAACAGCCACCTGCAGAAAATAGTCAGCAGGAAAATTAGGCACCACCAGCATAGAAATTCTTATTCTCACATCCCCTCGGGCTGCCCAGCATCTGGGGAAGCCCACAGGTCTTTCTAGGTAAATCACTGCAAAGGACGACTTTATCACAAATTGTTTTCTGGTCTAAGCCTGTGCCTTTCATCGCAAGTCCTCAGGGGACAGGCAATGGAATGAGATTCCCTCCTGCCAGAATAAAATCAAGACGGCTGTTAGGAGAAAATGAACCCAACTGCTGCACAACATCCTTGGACATCGCAGCCCCCTGATCCAGAGGTGGCAAACACGGGCACATGACATGGAGAGCAAGGTGAGCACCCAGAACCACAGGGAAGCAGAGCCAACCCGTGCCCCATAGCTTATTCCAGCAGCAGGATGTCCTTCCAGCTCCACCTGCAGGAATTTCTGTGGGTGAGAAAGCCTCGAAGGTTAGATGGGGAAGGTGTTGCCCTGGGAAGTGAGGGAAGCTGAGGTTGGTGGGGAGGAACAGGCTGCAGGTGTGAAAAGGAGAGAAGGTGCTGAGCCTGGAGGTTGTATAAAAATACCATTAAATAGCTTGGAAAGTCAAGAGGGTTGGGTTTCCTGGCATAATCCCACAGGCAAATGCTGAATGCAGCATCCCAAGAGTGCCTTCTAGCGAGCTCTGTGAATTCCCCACTCCAACCCATACTGTCCCTGTGTTCCATCTCTCCACACGGATGAAGTTTCCAGGAGGAACATTTGCTGAACTTGGATTTTACAGGAATATCAGAGAACAATGGCAAAATGAAATGTCAATTGACAGAAAAGGACACGCATGATACAAACTGCATTTAAAAAAAAAAAAAAGTTACTCCTCTAGATTGGGGAAACACAATTGGCATATCCTTGCAAGATTATTCACCCCTTTAATTAGAGGTTTTGGGGGAGACGGAGGTTAATTAAGTCTCTGTGATGCTTCAAGAAACCTGACATGATTTGGGCATCAAGCTCAGGCTAAAAGAAGTAGAAATCCAGCTGGTTTCTCAAGTAACCCATTCTATAGAATAATTAGGGTTAGAAAGAGCTCCTAGACCAAGTTCAACCCCTAAAAAAGGGGAACACCATTAAGAGGTACAAAAAAGGCCTTCAGTACTTTCACACCTACAGAAAAACGCCTGAAACTTATTAGATTCCAAGGGAAAACACATCCCAAACTTTCAAATCTGCACAATCTTAAAAAAGACCCCAGGTATTTCAATGCTACCTATATGGCACCAATCACAGCCAGGAAATGCATGAGCACGTTATGGCTCACAGGAGAAATCCCTGCAGGTAAAAGAAGTATGAGAGTCGGGAGAATTCCCAGCATGGATTGCCAGTCCCAGAGCAAGTGCAAGGCACAGAGAAAACCTCACACAGGAAACAAGGAAAACTGTGACCTTGAGATGAGAACACATCTGTAATAGTTCTATAAAGATGTCAATCTCCTATTTATATAAAATACCTGTGCAGATAGCCAGGAAGCCATGCATAAAAATCCTGCACCAAGCTTCCAAGAAAACCCCTCATCCGACTTCTCTGCTCCCATCTTCATATCAATCCATGGCAAAGCTGCACAAAATGCCTCTTTTCCTCCCCACTGTTAAGAATACAAGACCTAAATGCTGGGCATTTTAGCTGAATTATCAGCATTTGCTGTGCTGGGCTTTACCAATGTGGACAGCAATCATTGTGGGGGTGGAGGGAGAGGAAAAGAAAAAAAAAGAAAAGAAAAAAAAAAGAAAAATCCTGTATGACTTATTCAAAGGCTGGAAATGCCTCACAGCCCTGGCTGTTAGAGAGTGATTTTTTTTGCATCTTTCTTCAAACAGAAAAGCAGCCCAATATGGACTAGAGGTCTAAACTGGCAGCTGGACTGACAAAGAAAAATGGTCGGTGGGGTAGTACATGCTCATCAAAGCCAACACCATCCTAGACTGGATCATTTTTACCAGCTTAAAGTCCAATTTGAGGCTTGTAGGAGACTCCAGAGAATATTGGTGATTCAGAGTTCAAAATTAGTCTTTTTGCCCTGACTGGCTTTGCAGGGGTTTTGGAGAGAAAGAGATGGTAGCAATAACAAATATAACATACATAACATTAACACAGAGAGGCAGACTGAACACCAACAGATTGATATTAACCTGCTGAAATAATGAAGTGCCCTCTACCAAGCCAGGATTAATGCAGTCTCAGCACAAGCAGGCTCTAGGCAAAACAGCACCTGAGCAACCTGGTCTAGTGGAAGGGGTCCCTGCCCATGGCAGGGAGTGGAACAAGATGAGCTTTAAAGTCCTTCCCACCCCAAACCATTCCATGAGTCCATGATTTCCCAGTGCTTTCCTTCAGGAGGGACACTCTGGGATCTCTGGGTCTCTGCTCTGGAAAATAACATTAATGATGTTTTGAGAAAGCATCAGCTCGGGTGTCTCTCAGTACCTTTTCTAACAGATCCACCTTTCAATTGCTGCACTGAGCCATATCCCACACCCTTTAGTGTTTCAGGAGCATCAAAAAGTCACAGGTAAGACAAAAATGAGCCAAAAGGCCTTTTCCAAGGACAGAAACAGTTCTGAGAGAGCCACCTGGAGAAAGAAATGCAACCAAACAGCCAAAGAACTCCCTGTTCCCTGCTTTGCTCCAGCACAGCTTCAGCAAGAGCTTGGTTCCCCTATGGATGGGTTGGACAGAGATGGGGATGCCAGCCAGAACAGACTCCTGTCACCCTCCCAGACAAGCACACACCATCATGAAGGATCAATTAAAACCAGCAGGAGCGGAGGAGAAGGTGCAATGCCACCCAGTGCCCAACTCTTCCATCCCAGTTTTCCTGGGGGTTCTTTTTGGGATCGGTATTTTTGCCTGTGAGGGCCGATAAAACTACTGATTAAATTTTAAAGGAGGGCTGTCTTTGAACCAGAGGAGAGGCACAGCAGGGAAGGGATGCATTATTTAAAGGAGGGTTTGTGTTTTCTACCCCAGCAGCCACCACGAGATTTACCAGGCAAAGCACGGTGCTACTACAGAGTGAAAATCTGAGTGCCCGGAGATGAACATTCCATGGTAATGCATGCCTGAATAATCCCTTTATTACTCCTTCTGATTGTAACTTCAACAAGGAACAAGTTTTACAACTAATATTTCGGAGAACTGCAACGGGGTTTTTTTGTTTTTTTTTATGGCATGCCAAGAATTCACGGGAGAACGAGTCTCACCTAAGTTTACTTCTTCCATCAGGGGACTAAATAGATTTTTCACATAAAATTACCTATCACACGCTGCTTATAAAAAGATGCGGCTGTAAACATCCTGGTTTTAAGCTCGGGGCTGGAAGCGAGCATCACAAGGAGCAAAGCATTCCTCCAGGAAACCTGTCTGGCAAAGCTCTTCCTTCCAGCCCCCTGCCAGCTGCTGGAGCAGGGCTGTGCTGTGGATATGAAGCGAGCCCCTGTGTGTGTTTGCCTATCACTTAAAGTCAACATTTCTGGCTTTTTTTTTTTTTTTAACCTTCCAAAACAAAGAAGAATTAACCTTTGGGGGTGGGGGGGAAATAAATTTTAAAAACGACATGTCCCATCTCCTGCAGTGTTGACACAATTGTTTTCATTTGCAAGCAAATGGAAGTTGAACTTAAACGTCAAATATTCATTTATCAGCATTAACCCAGCTGCCCCTCCCCTCTTTGTCCTCACTCACTCAGGCCTTTTTCTTGTTTGCCTTTCAGTGGGCTCATGAGTAGGAGTGCAGAGTCATTTTTGTGCTCCAGATTATCCCCCCCCCACCCCCGAACTCCTCTGATCCTCCGCTGGTCCCTGTGACAGGATTGCCTGTTCTAGGCAGCATTTACACCCCCCCCAAAAAAATTATATATATATATATATATATATATAAAATCGAACTTTCAAAAAGGCTGCCATCCAGGGAAATCCATTCTCATCAATGGCGAGACTCCCAGAATCTGTTCCTCATTCCTTTTTCATTTGGAAATGTCAATGCGTGTTGTCAGAAGTGCAATTGTTTTCCTTAATCATCCGCAGCAGTGAAGTAGAAAGTGCTCATCTTTGCGGTGGGGAAAAGTCACTCGCTTTATTGATACCCCACTCCATTTCAAGAGGATACTTTCCAGGCTGGCTCATCCCTCGGGAACCACGGCTTATTCACTCATCTTCCGTACGAGCGATGAACATTCCCTCCACCGGGAAATTCGGGTTTCTTTCGCTACGGTTGCTGCTGAAGGGAAGGCTCAGACACAAGGACGCGTCCTAAAAAGTGCCAGAGAAACTTAAGGAAAAGCCATCAAGAAACCTGGGCATCCTCTTACTTCAAAGGGGGGAACTAGAAGAAGAAGAAGCGGGGCTTTGTTTGAAAGTGGTCTCGATTTTCGCTCCAGAGCTGCTCCTCAGCGCAACAAGCTGCTTGCAGTCTTTTCAGTTCAGTAATTGTTGGGTTGGTTTGTGGTTTGTTTTTTTTTTTTTTTTTTTTTGTTGTTGTTGTTGTTGTTTTTTTTTCGCCAGCAATCACAAAGAAAAGCTGCTGAAAGGTGTAGGCAATAGACTTCGTAAAGAGCTGTTGACAACTCCCAGGAAACTTTTACATTTCGAATGTATTCTGCCCACATTTCCTGTATTTTCTGTGGTTCTTAAGTTCCTCAATATAGCACACAAAGCTATTTGCATGAAAATAGCATCTTGAGAGTTTCTTACAGAAGACTTACAATACCTTGCCTTAAAAAAAAAATACACCACATAATTGTAGAATTATGTGTTGAACATCTCAGGTAGCCGGGCTAAGAGGAGAACGAAGCACTAAACTGATTGCAAACATTTTTCTTTCATTTTAGATCCCATCAAGCTCTCATTCTCCAGCTGCCACTCACAATGGTACCCCTGGATACTCTAATCTAGTGCCATTATCGTTCTTTAAAGGCAAAAAGCACTTTTATTAAAGCAAAGACAAATTAAAGTAATGGTTTCACTGTCTGTGGTTCTAAAAACACATATAGATTTCTTCTTGACCTGCAGAGAGAAAATTCTGTACTGATCCATCCTTGGGTAAAGCCACCCCTAATAAAAGATAAACATCCCATCAGGTAAGCACCTTTTTCCCAAAGTCCCAGAAAAATGTCTGGAACCTGTGATGAACCATCCAGCTCAGCTGAATGATTAAATCTCCTTCTAGAGGAGATAATCCTCAGTAAATCCACCAGACTACAAATTCCATCAAGATAAAATGTTTTGGATAGCCAGCAACTCTCACCTAAGGATGCTGCACCTCCAACCAGCATCTTAAATTACGCCATGGAGAAAACACAGGACAGCTGGCGTTCAACATGCTCCAGATTTAAAATAAATTAAAAATAATTTAAAAAAAAAAAAAGCCAGAGGGGTGTGTTCACCAAATTTTACACTTGCTGATGTTTCTGAAAGTCTTAGGAAAAGATTGTTCCTAATGATGGATGTTGGGATGAGCAAGGGATTTTCCAAGCATTTTACTTGCTTAGGTCCTCGAGTCCACATTTCTGCTTCAGAATTCCCCATGAAGAGGTATCTGGCCTCAAACTGTGCCAGGGGAGGTTCAGGCTGGACATCAGGAAGAATTTCTTCACAGAAAGGGTTGTTAAACAATGGAAGGGGGGTGGTGGAAGTGTTCAACAAACACTTTGTGGCACTTGGTGCTCTGGTCTGGTTGACCGAACAACCCAACCCAAAAAAAAAAAAACAACAAAATGCCCACAAAGAATAGCAAATCACTGTTCTTGGTGGACATCCCAGCTTTAACCCTGCCTTTTTTACATAAAACATCAGGACCATCTCCTAAAATGGCACATGGGAACAACTTTTTAGTGTGAACAAATGCCAAATTATCTTGATGGCTGGAAGTATTCAGCACATCATCACACAAATTCATTTTTTTAAAACAATGACAAAGACACCTCCAAATAGCTCTTAAGTAGCTATTCTCATGCAAGTGTTTGTGTACATAAATGCCAGAAAAAAACACAAATAGCAAGAAATATACTCAAAGTAACAACAAAAAAAAAAAAGTTTAAAAATCATTGCAGGTAGAGGAGCTCTCTCCCACGAGGCAGAAGGAGGTTTTTATTTTTTAACACCTCTGACTGTTATTGCAAAGGCAGGAAGAAAAGACAAATTAGAAAGATGAGAAGGTAGCAAAGCACAAGGTCAGCAATAATGTGACTGAGGTATTATTGAATTCAGCCAAGGTTAATCACAGGAGCCACGTTTTTACCTTGGTGCCTTCACCAAGGGGCTTAACATGATGTAAGGATCCGGCTCAAGAAACATTAGATTCTCTCATTTTCTGCCTCACCGAGAGGTATTTGCAAGACCTTGGTTAATTAAACTAATAAAGCACAAGTGAAAGCCTGGGCTCGTGCCACTTTTTGACAAACTGTGTGGCATTATCAGCCCTTATCCCATCAGCAGGGCACGGGAGCCGGGAGCAGGGAAGGAGAAGAAGGGGAGAACAAGACAAACCGGCTGATTTTCAATTAAGAGTTGAAATAAAAATGAAGTGCTTTTAGTGCTCGGCCTTCGAGCTGCCAATACTCTTAAATAACACAGATACCTGGCCATCCTATAGCCCTGTTAAATCAACTTCGTCTGTTTAAAGCTTATTTAAGGAGCACCGCTTCAAGCACGACTCAACACAGGCAGGAAACCTTTCCGGGCAAAAGGAAAACGTCTCAGAAGGATGCGGGGAGGAAACAATTCTCTTTGGACCAGCAATCACTCACCACAGCAGCTTCTGGCCAGGCTGATTTGGAGGCTCATCTGTCTCTGCTTAGCCCGAGGTAGGTCCTAGCTTGTCCCAGGAAGGAAATGCTGATTTCCCTGGAGGTTAAGCAGCCGCTGAGGGGTTGAGGTTGGGATTGCAGGCTCCTAGAGAGAGAAGCAAACACCTCAGAAGGCGGCTGAGCTCAGGACACCCTAAAAATCCTCCTCAGCTACTGCTTCCTCCTCGTTGGCTTTGCTGGAGGACGTCTAAAGCCTTTAAAGCATTGCATCGCACAGTGGGTTTGGTCTGGAGGGTGGAGGCTGAGTTGGACAGATGGATGCCGTTGTCCTTACAAACAACCCGATGGGTGAGGGTCTTGAGGAGAAACGGGTGTTAATGTGTTTGAAAGGGGTTTTTTTAGGTCTGTACCGACCTGAAGCCTTTGTTACAGAACCCAGTGTGACTCCTGAACTTTAGGGTAACAGGAGAAATGAGCAAATATCGATTAGAGAGTCTGAACATCTGGTGGGTCCGCAGAACCCAGACAGCCTGAACTTTTAATTATGGAGGAAAATAACATGTTCAAGGGAGGGAACGTGTGATGGGCGGTTCGGGAAGGCTGCACCTTCCTCCTACCTCAGCCAACGGGGAAAGGAAGAGAGTAACATGCAGCCAGGAGTTTAGGATAAGAGGCTGAGTCCTGTGAAACTCAGGGAGACACCTCACGGGGATGTACCCCAGTGAACGCTCTCCCCTTATTCAAATAAAGCTGCAGGACTTCTCTGTCTCCTTTGTGGACACTGACCTTTCTGCACAAACTGGAGCCCTGTTTCGGTGGGTCAGCAGCATCCAAGATGTCAGTGGGATCCATTGACGGTGGATGGCTCCAAAGCTCCATCTCTAACATTTCACAGCCTGTTACCTGCCCTTTGTAATTCGGCCATCTCCCACCACAGGGCACAGGGCAGCCTGTGCACACAATGTGCAGATTCCAGCTTTTTCTCCAGGAGTATCTGGGCATCCTCTGCAAGCTCCCACCTGTGCTGACCTCTCCTTCCTTAGCAGTTCTGTCTGGGTGGATGTACCTCAGGCACCACTGCTGATGCTGCCTGACTCTCCAGGTTGTTTAGGGCTGAGGGAAGTTCCTGGACCCTCTTACCACATTTTTAAACGCCTTGAGCTTCACGTTTCATTAGTGGTGAGTCTTCCCTGTCATTATCTTCTGCTCTAGTTTCTGTATCTGGATCTCTGACTCATTTTAAGTAAGATTCACTAACTCCAATCCCTGACCCCACATCTTTTGATGCAACACACAACTAATTCTTCACGAGAGCCTCTTTCCTTCTGCCAAAGAGCTCTCCAGGAGCAGCTTTGTGTTACAGCCAAACCCATTCAAAGTCCCCTTCACACACTTATCCTGAAGCCCTTTTTCCATCAGTTCTCTTCACGGAAGCGCTCTTGTCCACACGTGCTCCAGGCTCTCCTGTGCTAGCCTCTCAGTGCCTCCAGAGTGGGGTTTGTGGACTAATGTGCATTAACCTCTCCTCTAAAAAACCTGAATGTGGAGAACCAACATTATCCCAAAGGCCTAATAGCCAGTGGAGAGCAGGAGGAGCAGCTGCAGCCTTGCAGAGTGTTGAACTGCCTTCTTGGGGCTCTTGGATGAGGGAAATAAGCACAGAAGTGTTTTGAAAGAGTGCTCCTTCATCGCCCTCAAAACTACCAATAATAAGGAGCTAATTTTCTCTGTCCTGTTAGCTCTTGCTTGATTTCTTGAGAAATTAATACCTGTCCTTAGGGTTAGGATGATACAAGCACCGATGATTTTTCAATGGCTCAGCTTCAGGCTTGTAGAACAGCAAAATTACCAACACGTATCGTTAGGTAAAGCAGAAGTTTCATTATTTAAAGCAAAAAGAACATGCATTAAGATTCTCTGTGATAAATGCAGAAGCACATCTGATAGAATCATAAAATATCCAGAGGTGGAAGGGGCCCATAAGGATTACCAAGTCCAACTCCTGGCCCCGAACAGGACACCCCAACAATCCCACCCTGGGCCTGAGAGCATTGTCCAAATGCTCCTTGAACTCTGGCAGGTTTGGGGCCGTGTCCATTCTCTGGGTAGCCTGTTCACTGTCTGGATACAAACACTCCTGGATACAAACATTTTGGAAAACAGCCTGAACTCTTCTGTCCTATCAGTGTTATCCAAAATATGGATCAAGCTGGAGCTGTGGTGAAGGAGCAGCACCACAGAAACACACATAGTTTACTTCTCACCTGCCTCCATGCATCTAAATTAAAATCCTTACAGCCAAGGTGTGGGGAAACAGCAGCATTCAGATGCTGGGTTTAAAACATTTACTTGTCCAATGGGATGTGGCTCTTTCCTCAGGGAGGCACCCATGCTTTGGGGAGAGGAAAAAAAAAAGGTTTGAAGGCACTAAGTGCTCAGGAGCACTCTACTCCTCCACACATACCTGCCCAAAGCTTAGGAGCATGCCAAAGCAGCCACCCCACTCTGTTCCACTGGTGAGCTCCAAACTACAAAAGTCCTAAAACGTGCAAAAAACGTGCAAATTGCGCTCATCCTGCCATGAGCCCTGCCAGCCCCCCAGGACACAAACACAGATCCCGGGGAAGGTGATGCCTCCCACACTCACCCAGCCCTGGGCTGGGAGTGTCTCAGCCCCTCTACTTTAGAAGCAAGAAGTAGAAAAATGGACAAGGCTGTGACTATTATTCGAGGTTTCGGAGCCGGGAGGGATGGGGGAGGCTGGAAAATGTCACAGAGTTCTTGAGGATGTGACACAGGCTGGCTTGTGGGCAAATTAACACAACCGGGAGAATTCGCTCAGGCTCATCAGGGTAATGAAATGTGATATCCACTGGAGAAAGCAGGGGCAGGGACAGCTCCACTTTGCTGTAGCAGCGATGCCCTTTAGACAAAAGACTCCCTGGTGAAATGCAAAACAACTCTGGGACAAAGTGTATTCAAGCAGGGTCCAAGGATAGCAAACCCATAACCTCCTAAGCAGATCCCTTCTGTTTATTTCTGTGCTGCACCACGATGTGCCTGAGAGTATCTGGGGAGCAGACACTCAAAAAACACTGCCATTTTCCTGTTCTCCTCCCTGTTCTCCTCCCAGCTCTGCTGTTCAGGGTCCAGACCAAAAGGTCTCACCCCAAAAATCCTTGCTGACTACATACATACAGCCACGGAGTCTTTAAGACTGACTTACAGCAGCTGTTGCACCACGCAAGCAGGGAAATTCACCTGGCAAACAACTCTGCCCATCCAGACACTCCTTTTCTCCTCCAGATCAACCCAGACCTGCCAGCACTCACTTCCTGCACGGACAGACAAAATTCAGCTCCTTTCCAACTCTTCTGTCCAAGACCACTGGTTGTTAGGATGGCCGGTGTCATCTCAAGACCAGCGAGGAAATATTCCTTGCTAATAACTGGGACTGCCATTCCCACCTCTTCAGAAATGCTTTTCGGTGCTGTCCTTACCTCTGATCCCATGGCACATCCTTCTGAGAGCTCCCAGCCCTCATGACTCTCTCCAGGCTTGCAGACGAAGACTTGCCTTCTGAGCTATTACAGTTTTTCTGCAAATCAACATTCTTTCAGGATCCTTTGCCTTGCCCTTACCTCCCCATCTTCTGTCATTACAGCCAGATTAATTTTTCTATAAGCGGGACTCCTGGAAAACTCTTTTAGAGGAACTTCAAGGAGATCCTAGGAAAGGTTCTCCAAAACAACTCTATTCTTGCCCTAACATGGTTTGAGTATTGTGCACACATATGGAGAGGGAAAATTCCCGTTACCTTATGGATAACACCACCTGAGAGCTGCTGTGCTGCAGCTCTGAGTAAAAGGGAGTCACCAGCCCTAGGGGAAAAAAAAAAAAAAAAAAAAAGCAGGGATGACAGCTTTAACTTCATTTTTCACACTTTCCTTCGCAAAGGAAATGCTGCATTAAGATGTTGGGTGAAGAATATCACATCCCACACTCCTCTCAGCTCAAAACGTGTAGCCCTCTGTTCCAGAATCCCAAATTGCTCTGCTCCGGCAGATGATTCATTTGTTAAATCGTTTGTTTGGGGCTGCCTGGACTTGAATTAATTTTAGTGAATCCATGTCCAAAGATGCCAACCCTTGTCCCTAAAAGTCTGCACTGCTGTGACATTTAGTTTTCCCTGAGACTGTTGCCTCAAAACCATCTCCTGGGCCTTGGTACCAGCAACACACGGATATTTGTTTCTCCACGCAGCTTGTTCTGGGATTTTTTGGGGGGGCTTTAAATTAGCTGTTGCCAAAACGTTGACTTTGCAAGCAAAGTTTCCACACGGAGCAATTTGTCTGCTGCGTGGCATCTTAATTTGGATGCACACTTTAGGAAGGGTTCAGCCAGGCTTTGGGAAGTTACATAAATCAGTACATTCACGTCTGCATGTGCTAACAAGGAATGAATGAACGCCTCTTTCCCTTCCAGTTAGCATTCCTGCGTGTCACAGACGCCCGTTCCTCTCCCCACCTTCCCCACTGTCTTCAGGATACAACCACAGAAATTGTCACACTGAATTACACTGATAAACCATCCAGTTCTGTGCCCTCTCTCCAGTCATACCCCACACCAGCTGCTGTGGATTTCACTCTCCTGCTAATTGACAATGATGGAACAGCACCACCACGAGGGACAGATTTCCTCTGTATTAGGGGCCCCCCTCCTTTCCTTCCAGGCGACCAAACGTGGATTTCCATCCTGCCTCGCGTACCTGGGAATGCTGTACGTTCAGAACATCTGCTGTGAGTTTCTGGGAAGGACATGGCAGTATCAGCCATGAAGGTGTGCTGAGGGCTGGAGCACCTCTGCCACGAAGACAGGCAGGGAGACCTGGGGTTGTTCAGTCTGGAGAAGACTCCAGGGAGAGCCGAGAGCCCCTTCCTGTGCCTATATGGGGGTGTACAGAAAGGAGGGAGAGGGACTTTTTACATGGGATGATAGTGACAGGACGAGGCGCAATGGTTTTAAACTGACAGAGGGAAGTTTAGATGGGATATTAAAATGTTCCACATTAGGGAGGTGAGGCCCTGGCACAGGGTGCCCAGAGCAGCTGTGGCTGCCTCTGAATCCCTGGAAGCGTCCAAGGCCAGATTGGATGGGGCCTGGAGCAACCTGGGATAGTGGAAGGTGTCCCTGCTCAGGGCAGGAGGATGGAACAGGATGGGCTTTACTATCCCTTTCAACCCAAGCTGTTCTGTGATTCCGGCAAGGAGTTTTGCAGTTTGGCACATTAACTGAGTGGACAGCTATTGATTCCTGTATTGCCCCTCAGCTGCTGATGACCATCACTTAAGGCTCCCAAAAAGGGCAACCTACACAAGGACACGGGGTGACTTGCCAATGTCATTCAGTGACTTCAACATCTCAGTTATTGCTCTGTCTCTTCTGCAAATGGGAACAGTCCTTGCACATAAAGCACCCTCAGGAAGTTCAGTGTAAAAACGTGACACTTGCTGTAGCAGGGAGGACTTCCCTTGCCTCTCACCACCGTCAGATCCTATCTTCCCAACCCTTCTGTTTGTGCTGGATCACCCTTCCTGCCTGCTGGAGGGCTCCAAGCAAGGTGCCAGCTCCCACAGATACATCCAAGACCTCCTCTCACCCCAGGGCAAGGAGAAAAGGAGCCAGGCCAGACTCAGCCCAGCTGCAAGTCTTCCTCCTGTGCACCGGGCACGCACACGGCCCCGGGACTCAGATGAACAAAACCCATGGATAATTGGATGCTGCAGGGGTCCCATGGCAAGGAGGGGATGAGGATGGGGTTGGGCTGCCTTTCAGAGTTCAGCTTTCTCCCTCGGCCAGGAAATTTGTGGCATAATTAAAATGAGATGTTGGTGTCTGTGTTGCACGTTGAAATATTGATGGAGGGAGGCATAAAGCATTTTATGAACGCAGGCTTCCATTTTGTGATTTACTGCCCCCAAACATTGCTTTCACAGAACCTACTTGGGAAAAAAATGGGGAGAGATGAAAGAGCAATAGAGGTTTTATCACTGCAGAAAATGGGAAGGGAATTGGACAAAGTTAAATACAATGTATTGAGGTAGTCTCTGGCGCTGAACTTCAGACACAGCAGGAACTCACACCTGGAAAGGGTCCTCTGAAATCTATGGACATCCTTTTCCCCTTTCATTGTGCCATAGCGATGCTGGGAAGGGGCTACACTGCTTTTAACTGCAGATAAAAAGAGGTCAAGCCCCTGTTTGTAATGAGACTTGCAGTGAAGAACTCACAGCTGTGTGGGAAGGCACAGGAAGGACTCATCATCACCTTTACCTGCCACTCTGTGGTTATTACTCAGCCCACCAAGCCCAGCTCAGCCAAAGGGAAAAGCCATCCTTGTTTCAAAAAAGGCAAGGAGGAAATATTTAGAGAGTATTTAATTAATGATTTAGTTATGGCACAGGCTAAGACACAGGCCTTTGCTGTAGCAGCAGCAGCAAACCCTGCCTGACGTATATTTACCACAAAAACAAGCGGCAACTCCAGGATGAGAGAAATACCAAATCTGAGTCAAAGAAGAGACATGCACAGCAGCACCCAAGTCTGTAGGTTGGCACTCAACCTACCCAATCCCAGGCTCCTTGCTCCCAGTCCCAGGCACTGTCAGCTCCACCTGAGGTCATGGACAGACCCTGGTGGAGTGGTTCAGCACAGCCAGGCTGTGAGATGAGGTGCCCAAATGCTTCACTTCAAGGGTCTGTGCTGCTTTGGGCTCAGCCCAGCTCCCCCAGCTGGAATAATCTCTCGCTACCTGATGTGGGTATAACCTTGTCTCATTTATTTTAATTCCCATTTCTTCCAAAAAATGAAGTTCATTAGACTTCAGCTTTACATTTTCTACCTATGATATTTTTGAGTTCCATTTCCTTTGCTAAGCTTAAGAACTTGGTTTTCTGAGCCAACTTTAAACCATTAAATTCTAACCATACCTTTGAATTCAAGTGTTTACAGGTACAGCTTTGAAACCCTGGCACAAAGCAGCTGTTGTCCCACAGGCTGAGGCAGAAGAGGAAGCAAAACCAACCTGGTTGAATATTCAAAGCTGGCTGGGTGGAAAAGCCTTTACTAACTACTCCTCTTGTGAAAATACATTTTATTTTAAGGTTTGAGCCTACTTTAACATAGAGATGGGATTCATCCAACAGGGCAACTTCCTTGCAAGATGAATTTTTATATTCCATGCTCCCTTTACAAGTAATTCACTCAGAGCCATGCAACAAAACACTTTATGAAGCCCCTCAATTTACTGGTTCCTCAGCAGAAAATATCAGCGAGAGGTCTGTGGAAAATTAAATATATGCACATATTGAGAAAAACAGTAAGTGATAGATACCACTCAATGAAGTTTTATGCAACCAATTGCTGTTGGTGGATATGTGATTTAAAGGTTGCATTAAATATCTGAAGCTTTAACTAATCACTGTATAAATAACTCACAGTGGTGGCTCCAGGCAAACGACTCATTTTCATCTTCTCAGCAGACCCATATCAACATAGGTGGATTCAAATTAAGATCTACAGGAGGACAGGAAAAAACTAATTCAGGAACTCTATTGGAAAACCAGAGAGCAAGCCTGAGCAGCCTGCAAGGAGTAAAAATATCACCTGTTGTTCATCTCCAAGGTTGTTGCAGGGAACAAGGCCCAAAGATCTGAGAGACACAGGGAAATTATCCACTGCACAATCCCTCCCTGGGTTATCCATGGGATCGTCAACAGGAGACAAATCCACTGCCCCCAGGATATTCATGGGGGATTGGAGGATCACACTGGATAACCCAAGAGCAGGGGACAAAATTCAACACCTCAGGACACCTCACAGTGTCCTTTTAGCTCTTCAGTTTAAATAATTTTAATCTGACAAAAGGAGGAATTGCTTTAGGGCAGATTCACGTGGCGGGAAGGAAATTACAGGACTTCCCAATATGACCGTGCATTTGCTATGTTACAGGAACATTCAGGAAATAACCTCATGGATGAGCAAGGACAGCAATACCCTCTTATTCTGGGGAGCAAGGGTGAGCACACAGCCGTGGCTTCCCAGGAAAACACCAGATGTTTGCCTGGGTCGGGAAACGCTTCCAAAAAGTGTAATTCCTCCTTCCTTTGAGTTTGTGCAGACAGCTTTGGACGATTTAGGGCTACCTGTGTGCAGATGTGGCTCCACCACTGGCCCAGTTAATTGTTAGGAGGAAGAAGGTAATTTGGATAGAGAGAAATATTCATCTTCTCTTTCTCTCCTTTGTGGCCCAAAACACATTTTCAGATTCCTTACAAAAGGAGGACAATCATACATTATTTGCCACCTTTAAAGAGCAAGCGGTCTCCTTTTCCCCCAAGGATGGTCACTTGGGATAAAGAGAGGAGCTGAAGCTCCTGCCCACCTTCTCCTTTAACCAACACACAAGGGGCAGGGAGGGGAAGAAAGAAAAATACCATCAAGGTCAGTTTTCACTGGGATGAAGAAGAAAAGTGCCCTTTCACTGTCCTTTTTGGCTCCTGCTCCTGATGTTGAAATCCAAGAGCTAATGAAGATAGATGGGTTCATCCATACTGTTGGGGTCTGGATACTAATGAATATTATTTAATGGTCAAGAGCTGTCACAGGGCACATTGATTAATTAGCAGAGTTAGGAGGAGAGTGACTCCACCAGCACATCAGCTACTAATAATAGAACCCAAATCAGTTGGGAAGCAGAGCCAAAAGGATGAGGCAATTGTAGGCTCACAGCTCACCTTCACCACAAGAAACAAAGGCAAAAACTCTTCCAGATGGATTTTTTGCACCTCCCACCTGGAAGAGATGCATTGTTAGAGGGCCAGGTGTCCTCAGGGATGACCAGTGGGAGTGGAGGTGACTGACCCATGATCGTGGCTGTGGGTCAGTGATAGGAAAGGTCAGCAAATGGATGCTCCTTTCCCAAAGGATCTGCAAGGGGATCTACACCCCTTTCAGACTTGACAAGATACCTCAGCACAGCCCCCCTTTTCAACTTTCTACCTTTTGAGGATACAAACTTTTATTCAGAATTGAGTCTTAAACACTTGGAGGTCTCGATTTCTCCTTGCTTCAGTTTCCATACCTCTACAAATAAACTCCCTCCACATCCATTTCAAGCATAATCTATCAAAACATGAAATCTTTCTCCCTGTGTGACTACACAGCCTAGGAAAAACACAAACAGCAACAACAACTCCACAACAAGCAGCTTGTTATAGAAGTTTTCTACAATAGTGGAAAACAAACCAAAAAAACCAAATTAAGAAAAGTGACCCCTGGGAGAGGAGAGCTGCACTTAAGATAAGCTTCCCAGGTGTCTGGAGGAGTGCAGGGAACGATGATGAAATAGCTCTATCACACACACACACATTTGTTAGAGCACACACTGACACAGCTGGGAGACACTGACAGCTCTGCAGAGTAAGACTAATTTCTAAGCACTGAAAATCATCTTGGTGGAAGGCTTAGGAGTAAAAATTATCCAGCCAATCTGACAGAGCGGTCATAATTTTGGCACCTAACATCTCGGTCATGCCTGAGACAGAAATTATCTTTCTGCCTCAGTGGAGAGCAGAGGTCTTCATGTTTTTTGTTGATGTGGCAGACTTGACAGCACGCTACAGAGGTTTGGAAAGCAAGACAGGTGGGTTTTGCACCATGCTTACTGCCAGTGAAGACAGGCACAGGGCAAAGAGGGAAAAGATCCTGGCCTGTTCCCCACTTTGTTGGTTTCTCCACAAGCTCTAAAATACCCTTTCTGAAGCTCAAGGAAAAGCCACTATTCCATGCACTAAAGCACAGCTAAATCTCCCAGCAGTGTAAATGGAAGTAAGTGAAATAAAAACTACTCTAGTATCTATTAAACTAAACCTGGAGTATATCTCAGGTTGTCCCTCAAATTTTATCAGAAGATGGTACCACAAAGACAGGAAAAAAAACCTTCTCCCCAACTCCTCCCTCCTGGTCAGTGACTTCTGGCAATGAACACACAAAATGTGCCCCAGAACCACAGTACCTACAGTCAGATTTTTCTGGTTCGTAGCCCAGAAACCAGCAGGTTTGTAGCAGGTATTTTACAGCATTAATTAATGAAAGCTATGCACCACTAATCAAAATGGGAGCCTGACGCTGCAGTCTACACCTGAGCTCCAGACACAACAATTCAGATCCCAAATTCTGCTGTGCTGATGAGGTGGGTGAGACACACCGGGTGGGCTCTCACTCCTTCCCCCTCACAACAGCCCCATCTGTGCACAGGAGAGCTGCAGTGACACCAGGAGGGTGCCCCAAACTGCAAGTGCTTTTAAAAATCATAGTTCTCCCTCCTGCCCTAAGCTGAATTTGCCTACAAAAGCAAGGCTGGATTTCCAAGGAGCTATTGGGGTGAGACACTCTCAAACCCTTCAGCTGATTTAAGGCACCAGTCAGTCATATAAACCCTCAGTTACCTGCTTAAGAAGGCAGAGCAGTTGCAGTCACCAGGCTTGAGTGAATCAGCCTCACCTGCTCCACTGTGCACCTAAAGAGATGGCTGAGTTATTGCAGAGCTCCCTGTCCTCGGGCTCAGGTCTGCAGCACCACCACAGAACCTGTATTTATTTCCATACTGGGCATTTGTTGTAAACTGCTGATCAATACCTGGAGAAAAACCCTCCCTTTGCTGAGTGATGCTGCTGCTGCCCAGGGGTTACTTTTTGATCCTGCTGCCTTTAGTCCTTGCTGCCATGGCAGGCAATATCACATCTCCCACTTGCCCTGGAGCTGTTCCTTCTTTTTGTTATCACAAAAGGAATCTGGGGAGAAAAGTTCCTGTTTTGTTCTCCCTCTTCTTCTGCCCTTGGCCACTGGGTCTGTTTTCTTCTTTACTTTGCAGGCAGCTTGTCCAAAGCCATTCACGAGCCCTCCTGAGCCTGATGATGTATTACAGGGGGACTCCCTGACAGTGGAAACCCTCCCATCCCATGAACAAACATTGCCTGCCCCTGTAGGACACACTCCCACTCCTCTCCTTCCCTTCGTGTGACCAGCATGAGGACCAGCCAAGGACAAGGACCTTCCGAGGGGCTCAGGGTAAAACAAATCCTACAATACACCAGAATGAACCCCAGAATGGCTTGGGTTGGAAAGGACTTTAAAGATCATTCAGTTACACCCCCTGCCATGGGCAGGGACACCTTCCACTAGCCCAGGTTGCTCCCAGTCCTGTCCAACCTGGGCTTGGACACCTCTAGGGATGGCACAGCCACAGCTTCTCTGGGGCTGGGCCTCACCACCCTCACAGGGAACAATTTCTTCCTAATATCCCATCTAAATCTGTCTAACATCTAATCATATCTACACCCTTCCAGAAAACAGTCAGGTCTCTTTCCCAGCACTACAGTGCTGTCACCAACATCTTCACTGCCCACAGTGCCTCGAGCAGGTGGCAGCAGCAGTTCCCAGTGAAAGCTCTCTTGCCACAGGACATTAGCTCTGAGATGGTAACACACGACAGCTGCTGCCACATGTCCCCCAGGAGCTCACAGCACCAGTGATTTTCTACTCTGGGTCAGAAACAGCCACCCCCCTTTCTTCTTCCTCCCCTCCAGCTCCAACACTTTGGCTTTGCAAGGTCGTAAACACAGAGGAGTCATTTCCAAGAGGAGTCCAAGGCACTAGTCAGACAACATCCAGCAGCACTTCAGAGGGATGTCAGCAGCTGAAACAAACCACCACATCCCTCCTTTAGAGCCCAAAACCCTTCCAAGCAAGACACAGCTGTCACAGGGGGCAGCAGAGCTGGCTGGACTCACACACAGCTCCATTCTGCTGTAGCACATCCACGAAGTGCCCAGCCCAGGCTGTGAATCAATGACACTTTGCAGTATTCCATCTCTCCCCTCCTCACCATGCCTGCCTCAGGAATTCTTTATCCCCGGACTTTGAAGCGACCTGCTCTGTTATCTAATTTGCTACCCCCAGCAGGTGAGGCTCAGCAGCATTTTGGGTTCTTAGGATTGCCACGTACACAATTTTCCCATTAATTTTGATCCTGCTTTGAACAAACAGCACAGACAGCATGGTCCAGTGGTCGTTCCCACTAATAGCAAGAACAAGCAAAGCACATGAATTCAGTTTGTGAGAAGCAGCACAAAGCTCATTATAGGCTAGGGAGGAAGAGAGGTGGTAATGTAAATAAGAAAGTAACCTCATCAAAAGAGTATGTTTAATGCTAACAAGGAAAAAAAAAACAACAACAACAACAAAAAAGTGCTGCACCTGACATGAATAATATGAGTTTCCAGTAGCAGGTTCTGCATTAAGAAAAATGTAAAATTTGACAGTGTGTCTCTAACACACTCCATGCCTGGATACTACCCCGTGCTTCCAGCAGTGTGCTTTCACTCCCTCCTGGGAGGGCTAGAGATGAAGCTGAGCACCCGAGCACACTCCCACAGACAATCTGTGAGAGACAGGCATACCCCCCAGCCACCAGGCAGCCATTTATCACCAAAAAAACCCCCCACTCTGTCTGCTCTCTCAGCCCTGATTGGAGAAAAAAAATATATACTACTATGAAAACCACCCACAGGAGATTTAGGAAATAAAATCCACAACTCCACGGTATAGCAAAGCTCCTGCAGTTGGCCCCTGTCCCTTCTAGCACCTCTCATGTGCCATGCCCATAAATTGCTTCTCTGTCTCCAAGGAAATCGCTGCCTTAGCATATATTTTCTCCTCTCACCATCTCCTGTGTGTTAGTCACTCCTTCCTTCTAAACCATCCCCAGGTGTTAAATACTTCACTAATCTCTGAGCAACTGTTCTAACCTGGCTTTGTAGCCTGATGTTTCCAGTTCTGATCAGAGGGGTTTTGTTTACCCAAAAGCTTCCCTACCTTCTCTAATCCTACCTCATAAAACATTTGTACAGACAGACCTCACCTTTACATCCACACCTTCTCCTGTCCTCTTACTGTTTTTTTTTTTCCCTACAATTGCAAAGTCGGGAATAAAACCCTAGGACTTCCAGGATTTGAAAACAGAAATGGCAGCCAAATGATCTGGGGACAAGCTTTTAGCAGAACCTGTTGCAACAGGGATCTACACCTTGAACGGGGTCTCTTCATCAGGAATTGGAGTAATAAGACAAAAGGGAATGGTTTTAAACTGAGAGGAGAGATTTAGAGGGGATATTGGGAAGAAATTCTTCTGTGAGAGGGTGGACAAAGACTACAACAAGTGAGCAGAGAAGCTGTTGTTGCCCCTGGATCCCTGGCAGTGTCCCAGGCCAGGTGGATGGGGCTTGGAGCAGCTTGGGCTAGTAGAAGGTGTCCCTGCCCATAGCAGGGGGTGGCACTGGATGGCTTTTAAGGCCCCTTCCAACCCAAACCATTCCACGATCTCCAGCAATCTGGCTGGAGAGACACCCTCAACACAAGCATGTCCCATCAACGGCACCGATGTTCCAGTGGAACACAACCGAAGGATCTGGAAATGCTTCTCATGGGAACCAACTTGATCCTGAAGGCGCAGCTGAAGGGCTGCTCCGCAGAGCGCAGGGCTGGCAGTGCCAGGAGCCAGCCACTCCTGGTTTTGGGGACCAGGTGCGTTTCTGAGAGCCCTCACCCTGTGCCCTCCTGCAAGGGACTGCCGTTTCAGGAACATCTCCGTTTTTCCAGCATTTTCCTGACCCCTAGTGACAAGATGTAGCTGTACAGCAGCCGCTTAACATGCAGTGCCGAGCTCTCCCCGAATAAACAAGGAACAAAACCCTTTAACATGGGAAAACAGTTTCCAGATCTGTCAAGATACTCGCCCTCCGCCACCCCTGCAAATTTGCCAGGAAATCCAACCTGTTTAACAAAGAGACTCAAATTTGGACTGAAAGTCAGGAAAGAAGCAGAATGAATGCAAGAAGCTTCCCTCGCACCAGGCTCCAGCTGTGCCCAGGGAAGCTGAGTTTCAGGACCAATCCATCAGCAAACCAAACAAAACAAGGGGCGGGGAGGAGGCAGTTTTGGCGGATTGCCTTCTCCTGGGGCAAACACATCCTGCTGAGGGGACCTGGGTGGCCTTGGTAAGGCCACAAACTCCATGATCTCACTGCTGTCTGCTATGGACCATGGAGCAAACTCCAGGGAAGCCGGCGGACAAGACCTGTGACACAGGGGTACATCAGCTGCCAGGACCCAGGGCCCTCCTGGTTGGTTTCAAGGGCAAACACAGAAGCCAAACGGGATTATTCTGTCCCAACTCAGAGTTTCCCATTCTAAACCATGCCAGGTTTCTCCATGAATTGGCTTGGAATAGGATGTGTCTTCCAGCACCAGTCTGACACAGGAGAAGGGATCCACAGCAAAGTGCTCTTGATACCTTGGATACCTTGCACTGAGATTTGTATCATCATCCTCCTCTGGGAAATCTCCCTTCAATGAAACACTGCTCACTCCTATATGCTCTGATATTCCTGAAAGCAGGCACCTCCCACTTTGGGATTCATGTGGTTGACATATTAGAAGTGGTAATGCCATTTTATTGCCATTTTTTTCCATTTTATTTTCCATGCAGGGTACTCTGCCTGAGACAAAAGACCTTAACCTCACACACAGTGTGAGCAGAACAATGCCCCAGTTTCTGCCAGCCTCCAATTTATTATGTTCATTGCTCTGAGGGCCTCGCTGATTTTGATAAAACACTTCTACAATAGGAAAATCTCCCACATAATTAATTAATGATTCATTTCTGTTTATTGGGCCCTTTTGTCAATTTAAACTTGTTACACCTGCCATAAATCCCCTCCAGTGCTAAACAAACTCTCTAATTAAACCTATTGTGCCACGAGAGCAATGTTTCAGATTGCAGATGATGAAAGAGTTCGGCCCACCCTGGTTTAGAGCACCCTTTGGGTCACAGAGTCTCTGGGCAACCTGTGTCAGGGCCTCCCCATGCTTACAGGGAAGAATTTCTACCCAATATCCCATCTGTCCCTGCAAAAGCAAATTTTGACATGGGAGACAGAACACTGCTCCCAAGCAGAGCAGCTTCCAGGGTCAGATATATTTTGTTAAAAAGTTATTGAGAAAATAAGCATATCAGTAGTGAGTGATATGAGAACTTCATCCAAATATGCAGAATCCTGTACACACGTGGATTTAGCTGCCACCAAGAGCAGCACAGCTGTAACATAGACAAAAAGGAGATTGAAAAAAAGCAAAAATCTGTTCCCAGCAAACGAGTTCACCCCTTGCACAGGGTGCAAACTTCTCTGAGCAAACACCTTGCCCAACACCCCTCAATTAATCATTAAAAACAAACCTAAAGGGTCCCATTCCACAAAGGAAAATTAAAACTGTGCAGAAGGGGAACTTAGAGGTTCAGGAGTTGGAGTCAGCCAAAGGACTCCCCCGGTCACAATTCCACACTGTAGAGTGAGGAAAACCTCAACCGCCTTGTTGTTGTTTTTCCGGACTACTCCCTCCCTCTGCAAGAGACCCCTCCCATGAACGGTTGGCACTTAGGGCTGGATTTATCACCCAGGAGAGAAAATGGCATTACAAAGGAGCTGAGCAATCAGAAGGTGGAGTAAGGAATCCTTTTTCTCCTGTTATTCTCCACCTCTAGGGAGCTGAGGTGGCCATCAGCTGCTCTGCACTGGCAGCACACGTGTTGCCAAGGGAAATAGGATCAGGCGGGCTGGAGCAAAATCCAGCGAAGGGAAAGCCAGGTAACATGAGGGATTTGCTTCCTGCCTATCTCCAGATCAATAGGGAAGCCAACAGAGGCCCTGTTACCCAGCCCAGCTGCCCTCAGTTCACCTGCTCAAACTTATTTACAGGGGCTCTTCTGCTGGGCTATCATGAAACTGCCAATCCTGCACTTCCAACTTCTGCTGGCTTTTCCCAACCCTATGAGCAACCCCACCTCCTGATTTCATTGCTGGAAACCTCAGAGCACACCACCTCCTACCATCTACAGCGAAGCTTCCAGCCCTGCATCTGCACGCAATTATTTTCTTCTGAGGTGCTTCATTGCTCTCCAAGTCTTTCTCCCTGGACCTACACTTGAAATTTCCCAGGACACAAAAGATGCTCATTTTGCCTTTTTGTTACCCTGGCAAAGAAACTTCCAGAGAGAAAGGGGAAGATTTGCTTCCCTCTAACTTTCCTGCGGTAAAATCATCTCTGTGGTACCCAAAATCCCCTACAGCAGAAAAAGAAATGTGCACAAGAGTATATACAAGAGATACATGTCATCCTGTATTAAAAAAAAAAAAAAATCTGGAATTAGTTGTTTCAAAGGTGAAGAAATCCATGAGGGAATAGCAGGGGGCTGAATTTCTGTCTGCCACGTACACCAGCACAGTAAAAAAATTGTTGTCAGCACTGGAAAACTGCCCATCATGTGAGTGGGTTTAGCAGACAACGAGCTGCAGGACATGGGCACAAATCCATCTGGCCTGGAGAGGGAAAATGCCAGGGAGCAGCACTCAGCATCCACAAACACACCATCCCCAGAAAACACCTTAAAAACGCTCGGAGGTGCTGCGTGGGGCACTTGCCTTCTTTCACCCCATTTCCATGGCTCTCAGTGCCCGTGCTGCGACACAATCCGGGCTGTCCCAGCCAATGACTGTGGGTGCCCTGAGCCCGTGGGTGCTCTCAGCCCGTGGGTGCTCTCAGCCCATGGGTGCCCTGAGCCCGTGGGTGCCCTGAGCCCGTGGGTGCCCTGAGCCCGTGGGTGCTCTCAGCCCGTGGGTGCTCTCAGCCCCTGGGTGCTCTCAGCCCGTGGATGCTCTCAGCCCGTGGGTGCTCTCAGCCCGTGGATGCTCTCAGCCCGTGGGTGCTCTCAGCCCGTGGGTGCTCTCAGCCCGTGGGTGCTCTCAGCCCGTGGGTGCTCTCAGCCCCTGGGTGTTCTCAGCCCGTGGGTGCTCTCAGCCCCTGGGTGCTCTTAGCCCGTGGGTGCTCTCAGCCCGTGGGTGTTCTCAGCCCGTGGGTGCTCTCAGCCCCTGGGTGCTCTCAGCCCCTGGGTGCTCTCAGCCCGTGGGTGCTCTCAGCCCGTGGGTGCCCTCAGCCCCTGGGTGCTCTCAGCCCGTGGGTGCTCTCAGCCCCTGGGTGTTCTCAGCCCGTGGGTGCTCTCAGCCCCTGGGTGCTCTCAGCCCGTGGATGCTCTCAGCCCGTGGGTGCTCTCAGCCCCTGGGTGCTCTCAGCCCCTGGGTGCTCTCAGCCCCTGGGTGCTCTCAGCCCGTGGGTGCTCTCAGCCCCTGGGTGCTCTCAGCCCGTGGATGCTCTCAGCCCGTGGGTGCTCTCAGCCCCTGGGTGCTCTCAGCCCCTGGGTGCTCTCAGCCCTGAGCACCGCCACCTTCCTCACACGTGCTGCCAGCAGCACCCAGCGACCCCGCCCGGGCATTGCCGGAGGCCGTGAGGCTCGGCCACCGCGGGCAGGTGTCCAGGGCTGGGAAGGCTCGGCTGGCCGTGGGTGGACCCGGTGGCCTCGCCACGCCTCCATCCGCCCCGGCCGAGCCCCGGTTCCAGCGGGATCCGGCACGGCGAGCATCACCCGAGCCGCGCCGGGGGACCTCGGACAGCCGCCGGCCATGGTAAGTCGCTGCTGGCAAAGCCGGCTGTTTGTTGTGCCCTTTCCGAGGCAGAAATGTTTCAGCGGCAGCTCGAGGCTCCGAGGAGAGGCAGGAGGGAAGGGAGAAGGGAGCAGAGCGCTGCTCCGTGGTTAATCAGTAACGCGGGAGCTCCGCCGGCTGCTGCCGGCTTTCCAAAGGCAGCGCTCTCCAGGCTCATTCCTCTGCGAGGGGGATCCGCCGGCAACGACCCCCGCTCTCATTCTGTAGGGCGAGGACCACCCCCACGTGTGTCCCATTTGCACAGCCCCACAACACGCCCGGCCCGGCTGGAAATGGGCTTTTCCACAGCACCGAAAGACGGTGGGCCTTGTGGAATACAACATTCCAGCCATGCCCGCTCACCCAGGGCTGTCTCCCCTGTGCCTTCTCCTAGGTGGAAATTCTACCGTTCAGTAGGAAAAAGTTCTTCCCAGTGAGGGTGGCACAGTGTGCCCAGAGAAGCTGTGGCTGCCCCTGGATCCCTGGCAGTGTCCAAGGACAAGCTGGACAGGGCTTGGAGCAGCCTGGGACAGTGGAAGGTGTCCATGCCCATTGCAAGGGGTGGCACTGGATGGCCTTTAAGGTCCCTTCCCACCCAAACCATTCCATGATTCTATAAAAGGGAAGATTTTAGAGCAAAGAGGGTTTGGATTCTCCCAATTTTCCATGCTGGTTCCTTTCCCTCAGCTGCACAATGCATCTACGTGTTTTCCTGCTGGCAAAAATACACCCAAAAATTAAAATCCCAACTTTTTGGTAGCTGAGAACCAGCAGAAGAAAACAAAATATTTTCATTTCCCTATCGAGAAGAGTGTGTTTGAAAGGAGTGAGAGCACACGAAGGCATTGTCAGCATGCCATCCTGACAAAACCAGCAGGCTGGCCAATGTCCTGGTCTGGAGAAGGATGGATTGGAGCAGGATGGAGGGCAGGGGGTTGCTCCAGGCAGAGGGTTTGCCCTCTGACACAGCCAGAGCAGTTAGCTTTGTGTGCTCTGTGGGCCAAACCTCAGCCTGCCCATGAAGAAGCTGGGCTGGAAAAAGCCCCAGGGGCCATCCTCCCACAGAGTCACAAGAGAGAAAAAGAACAATTACACCATGTCCCTCTGTTGCTCTGCCCAGGGAAGGCTGGTTTGGAACTCAGCCCCCTGCATCCATACCCCTCTGCTCCAAGCAACAGCTCCAGCTTTTCTTCTTTTTCCACGAGGTGGAAGGCAGAGATGCCATCTTCAAAGAGTTCTACTTTTATCTCTTTCTTTTTTTTTTTTTTTTTTCTTCTTTTCCCAACCTCTCTTTAGCACCGATAAGGAGCAGATTTCAGCCCCTGGTCCCAAATCCTGCCCTAGCCCCACCAGAGCCCCCGAGGGTGCCCCCCTGCCAGCGCCCTGTGCAGAGCCATCCCTCTGTCCCCACGTTATCCAGTTGCTAAGCTACCTGTGCCCGGCTTATCGCACCATCGGCAGGGAAGGGCAACGGCTCAGAGTTTATTGAGCTAATCGTGTTTACTCACTGCCTTCCCTCCCAGCCCAGCGTGCCATTGACATTTAGGGGGTGGGGAGGGCTCATCCAAAATGCATTGAGGCCAAAGTACGCAGAAGCAAGGAGGGCCTTCCCCAAAAATCCTGCAGCTGCAATGCCAGGGGGACAGAAAGCATCCCACCCCCACGGTAGGGCTCAGTGACAACCTAGCGCTGTCCACTCCCTGCGGTCAGGTTAAGGGTCATGGATACACAGACAGGTAGGCACTCACACAGCCATGGGAGTGGGGTATCGTCTCTCCTGTCCTCCCCAAAACATGCAAGAACCACCCACAGAAACATCAGTTTCACAGCTGGCTCTTTGGTTCTGTACAGCCTGTGAGCAGGAAAACCACAGGAGAGGATTATTTGCCTCAGTTGCCCAATGCTGTTTCTGAGCATTGATGTCCAAGCAAAGCATCTCGAGGGGCTGCTGATCAAATACCCACAAAAAACTGGGCCAGATTTGTCAAGACTCATATCCAACTTGCCACACTTGGCTCTACAGCACATAAAAGAAAAGAAATCTCAAAGAGGTATCTATCATCACCAACTGGAAAGATCAACTCACCTAAACCTGCCAGAGCTCAAGGAGTGTTTGGACAATGCTGTCAGGCACACGGTGAGATTCTTGGGGCTGTCCTGTGCAGGGCCAGAAGTCGGAGTTTGATGATCCTTGTGGGTCCCTTCCAACTCAGAACAATCTGTGATTCTGTGAAAGAATTTTAATTGCCAGAACATAACTTTTCAGAGAGCAGAACCCCTCTGCACTCACTCCTGCCTTCCCCACTGAGCCAGAGCAGAGCTGGCTCAGGCAGCCCCCTTCCCCAAGAGCTTCATTTTAGTTTCATCTCTGCCTATAAACAGTCCTCAAAGCCAAGAACTGCTGCTTCCCCACCACCACCCCTTAAAAACTAAATACCAGCAGCTCTGCCCAAGGCAGAGCTCAACCACAATCCCTCCCTCTGCCCTTTGTTCCTCACAGGAAGAAACAGTCTCTTAAAATCCATTGTAATATAAAGAAGATGGGAAAAGGAGCTGAACTGCAGCTTAGTGTGACTCATCTCTGATCCACACCGCTTCTTTCTCTTCAAAAGCACGCTCCCAATAAATGAATGAATAAATAAAGAAATAAATAAACCTTCCTGCTTTGGGAACCCTAAAGCAACTCTCAGAACTAGAAATTATCACAAGAGCTTCAGCTTTTTAAGCTTTTTTTTCCCCTCCCAGAAGATTATATATACAAGAAAATTAATTTTGGAGTTTAACTTCACATAGGTTTCATTTCTTAGTACCTCAGGCACTGTGGGAGGTGTTGCAGGTGAGAGGACAGAAGGGACCAGCTGGATTTCCTTGGTACATGCAGGATGTATTCCAGGCAGGGAGCACAGGACACTGATATTCCAACCCTCCCACTCACTCTGCAGCTGCTTCCATGTTCCCATAATTCCACAACCCCTGGGATGCCTCATTGCTCTGAGCATCTGCTTCACCCTACTTCTGCCACACTGACCTTTTCACTTTCCTTTCCTTGCCAGGCAGGAAAAGCCCACAGACTGAGCACAGAGGAGAGGGAGCAGCTGCTGCCAAACCTTCGAGCCGTGGGGTGGAACGAGGTGGAAGGCAGAGATGCCATCTGCAAAGAGTTCCACTTCAAGGACTTCAACCGGGTACGAGCAAGGAAAACCCACAGGAAACTCCCAGAATATGCCAGACCTTAAATTTGGTTGGGTTATGTAGACATAGGCAGTGTAAAATTTATAGTGATGGGGTGAAAACCAATATATTACAGGGTAAATGGTTCAGAGTTAACTTTCCTTCTCACCCTGCAGGCCTTTGGCTTCATGACCAGAGTGGCTCTACAGGCAGAAAAACTGGATCATCATCCCGAATGGTTCAATGTGTACAATAAGGTAAGAAACACAGATGGTGGGGACGAAGCAGAGCACTTCAGGGAGCACCTCCCTTTTTGAGGGATAAAACAGGAGCAGCAAGTCCTGTTCTCATCACAGCAGGACCTCTTCCCTCAGATGCTCTTCCCATATCACAGCCAGCCTACAGCTATCGCCGATCCTTTCCTCCTCATTTTCCCTGTCCAGCTGAGCAGTAGCTGCCAAAGGCTGGCACCAGGATTGCTTTTTAAAACTGTATCAAGTAGCAGCCACACGAAAAGCTTCTGGGGAAAGAGTGAGTTGAAAATGGGTATAAGTGGCTGCTGTGACCAAGGCAGGGGTGGCAGTGACAGCTTGTGGCCAGGAAGAGCTGTAGGAAGGAGAAGAACCAGGAAACGTGCCAGAGCACCTCTGCCACCCCAGGGAATTTTGCTAACAAGTTTGGAACTACTCTGCCTCATCACTGGGGAAACCAGCCTTGCTGTTTCTGTCAACAACACTCAGCCTGTCTGTCTGCCTTAGGTTCACATCACCTTGAGCACCCACGACTGCGGGGGTTTATCGGAGCGAGACATCAACCTGGCCAGCTTCATCGAGCAGGTGGCAGCTTCCCTCTCCTGACCAGGCACCCACGCAGCCAAAATCCCACTGTGCCACTGTGTCCTGCCTAGATGGCTGCACCCAGAGCCTTTTCCCATTTCAAAGCTAGATCCTGGATCCGGACAGCCCAACACCTTGCCAACCTCCCCAGCGCAGCTCAGGTGGATTGAGGCACTTCTCAGGGTGCATGTATCCATCTCTGATGCTGCAAATTCCATCCTTAAACCCTTCTTTAGCCATGTGATCCCATACCCCCAACTGCTGAGCCTCTTACCAGGGGTCAGTCATATCACAGAGTCACAGGATGGCTTGGGTTGGAAGGGACCTTAAAGATCACCTCGTTCCACCCCCTGCCATGGGCAGGGACACCTTCCACTATCCCAGGGTGCTCCCAGCCCCATCCAACCCGGCCTTGGACAGTGCCAGGGATGGGGCAGCCACAGCTTCTCTGGGCACCATGTGCCAGGGCCTACTCTCACAGGGAAGCATTTCTTTCCAATATCCCATCTCAACCGATTCTGTGTGAATCCATTCCCCCCGTCCTGTTACTACATGCTCTTGTGAGAAGTCCTTCTCCATGTTTCTTGTCAGTTCCTTCAGGTACTGGAAGGCTGCACTTAGGTCACCCCAAAGCTTCTCTTCTCTGGGCTGAACTACCCCAACTCTCAGCCTTTCCTCATAGCAGAGGTGCTCCATCCCCTCTGATCATCTTGGTACCTCCCCTGGACTCACTCCAATAGGTCAATGTCCTTCCAGAGTCAAGTTACCCCACTGGCCCAGAAAATCTGTTCAGAGCCTGCCACCATCCAGCCCCTGTTGTTGCTCCTTACCTCCTTGAACGTGCTTTCTGCCTAAAACATGTTTTGTGAACCCTCTGGCTTCTCTGTAACCAAGCAGCAATGTGCTGTGCAGTTTGTCATTGCTGTAACCCCTCTCCAGCAGTATTACATCAGGCATGTGGTCTCACCCTTACTGGACCCATCCTTCCGTAAGGCACCAACTGAAAATGTTTACAATAAACATCTTGTTTAACCCGATGGCTCTTTGGAAAGAGGCCTCACTGATCAAATGACACCAAAAGGTTTTCCCAAGGGCAGGTACTGCCCTGACTGCTCTCAAGAAGGTGCTTCTGCTGCAGAAAAAATTTCACACAGAAATGGCAGGCACCTTCACCTCAAGAGTGATTGGGGTCTGAAAGACTCAGAGATGATCAAAACCAGGGCAGGTAAAAAGTCCTTGTGTAAAATCACAGCTGTGCCACAACCAAGGCACAAACACAGTCAAAGTACAACCAAAAGGCACAAAAGCAGCACAGCATCAGGGCAAGGGCTGCTTAGGGCGGAATACTTCCCAAAAAGAGGTTGTGGGTGGATTTGGTGGTACAAGATCTTCACTGGTAAAATGAACCATCTCATGTGAAAGCAGCAGCATTTGCTTTCAGCACAACAGTCTGGGGAAAAGCTCTACAAACACCCAGTTCAGGTCGTTTTTTCTTCTCTTTTTTTTAACCCTTTGAAGCTCTACAAAGTATTAAAAGAAATCCATAGCTCATAACTTCCAGCATCCTTGAACATCACACACAAGATGCAGACATGGACACCACCTTCATTTTGACAGAAGGATAGAGCAGCCCTCAGGCAGAGTTAGTAAGATTCATAAACCATCCTCCCTACCACAGACCAGGCTGTGCATGAGCAAATTCCAGGAACAACAGGTCCCCATTCATTCAAACAAGCACTGAAGCAGAAAAACAAGAGCTTAGTGAGCATAGATAGCTAAATGCACCATTTTAATACAAACCAGGCCCATTTTCACCAGTTCTCCAGCTGCCTCCAGTTCAACAGTGGCAAATCAGAGCAAAGCAGAAAACTGCTGTCAGATCAACTCATCCCATTTGTCCATTAAAAAGTTCTTGTGGATTTATTGGGCAAGGTATTATTGTGTTGTACGCAACCCTTCCACTCCCCTCTCCCCCAAGTCATCAGAAAAGTGCAGATGAAATCCATGGCATGAAGACACAACATCTCTTCTTGGTCCATCCCACTGGATATTCTTCATTCTAGTACCTAAGAACAGGTGAGTCCCTTGGGAGTACTTCGTACAAGCAAGATTGAGTGTCCCACTTGGAAAACCTGAAAATCCCGCAGGAATTAACAGTGGCAAGGATCCCTCCAGGTCTAAAAGTACCATCCAGTTTCAGATCATAATCCAGTCCATCAAATTCTTTTTTTTTTTTTTTTTTTTTTGGGTCTTTGAAACAATCACACAGCCTGCAAACCCATTTTTCCAACACCATTTGGCATGATATAGTAGATGCAGATTACATGTCAGGTGACAAGGATGAATAAAAACTACACACCAGGGAATTACAGTGGCCAATTCCCGACCACAGGAATACATTTACAGTGTAGAACAAATACACATGGAACAATTAAACCCACAAATATTATTAATAAGCAAAGCCCAGAATAGAATACATTGACTTACAAATAACATCTTTAAATACATCCAAAAGTGTGAAATGGAGCACTGATCTGTTAGATCCACCCTACTTCCTGGGAGGAAAATGCAACCAGGGAAGGAAGAGAAGGGAGTTTTGCTCTCCTTCAGCCCACCCCAATCCACCCCTTCTTTCTTTTAAAGCAGAAACAAAAAGAGTACCTCCCTTTTTTTTTGTTTCCTTTTGTTAAATCTCGGTTCCAAAGAGAACCATCACAGTAGCCAGACACTCAAGACTATCTCCAAAGTACTGCAAATTCAAGAGATACAGTAATGGTCATATTGGCAAGACCTTGAGGGAACAAGCAGGTCCAATACAAACTGCCAGAGTTGGTATCACCATCAAGAGACTCTTGGGCAATTCAATGATTTCAGAAGGGCTCAGAGACTTGCATGAAGTCATCAAGCTCAGGGCAGATGGCCAAAATGCTTGTGTCTCCTAGCACAGGGAATAGAGCTGCTGGAGAGCCAGGATCCTTCCCACAATGGCTGGGCCCAAGACTGCGCTGGTTTGTGCGGGAGCTGGTCAGTGACCTTCTCATTCCCTAAAATTCCTGTGCTTCAGCCAGGGTCAGCTTCAGGCTAACAGGCTACAGCAGAGAGATGCCTTCAGATGCCCTGCACAGGACTGTGCAGACAGGACACGAAGTCTTCGCCCACATGTGGGATTCTGCCTGGGAAACTCTCTGCTCCATGCAAAAAGCTGAGAGGAAACAGGGGTAAGCCCTGCAGGAGAAACTCCAGCACTACTTGAGAGATTCTGGCTTGTCCTCGAGGCCTCAACTGCCTCACAAGGCTGTGCTAGGAAAACTCTCTCACCCTAAAAACAGCAAGGAAAAATAGGAAGGCTGAGCCACGTGCCCGAGGCTGGAACACCTCTGACTTGCTGCATCCTTTCCTCAGCTTCTCCCAGCATTTTTGTAATACTGTGAAGGGACTTGGCTCACTACAACTACTATCCTACCTAACAGGCAAGGGTGCTTCCTCTGAGGCCAGCCTGCCTTTGAGGTCTGTTTTCAGAATTAGTACCATGAAGAAATGACCACAACCAAGGTCATGGTAGAACAGCTGAACCCTCCAACCGTCCCTGGCCTGCCACAAAAAAAAAAAGCCAGAGAAGCATCAAGGCACAATGGTGAATGCCCTTTTGAGAATGTGCCTTAAAAGAATCAGTGCAAAGAGCTGAGATTACTGCTATTACAAAAGTCACCTTTTTGATACTAAAAGACCATGGTTAAAAAAAACTGCCTGTGCACGACGTCCCTGGCTGTGACAAGGGCCAGGGCCTGGCTGGCTCTGCTACAGCATCGTGAGAGGACAGTGTAAAACCTTCAAGTTCTGAACAGTGAAATGAGCTTTGCACCTCCCTCTAGATTTATGCAAGGGAAAACAGCACTCCTGGGTGCTCAATGCTTGTCTTCTACAAGAGGCAGGGGAGCAAAACAGCCACAATGTACCCAGGGTTTTCAGTACCATCCAGTTCCTCTCCCTACACCACCTGCTTGGTTTCTATTTCTGCTGTTGTTCAAGAAATTCCAGAAAAGGATTTTGTGTTGTTTTTTTTTTTCCTCCCCCTCAGCAGATATTGATTGCAGTTTCACTGAGATATCCAGAGGGGATTTCAAAAGGAGGCTGTGACTACCTTCCCTCTGCCAATTTATCAGCTCTGCATTACACAGATATAAGGCTCCCAACACGGTCTGTTAAATGCAGCAGCTTACAGGAATACTCAAGAGAACACAAAATTTGCAATTTGCTATCTCCCATTAACTTCCGGGAAGACTGAAACCATGGAACATAATGTGAGAACTCAAATTTAACACTTGGCTGGACACTGGCCGAATGCCAGGTCTGAGTAGAAACAACAACTGAGGAATGAAGTGACATACAGAATACCTGAGGAATTCAGAGCTGTGGAATGGACATTCAACTCACCATCAATATCCATGATGAAAACAGGTTGGGGGTGGGGGAGGAAGGAAAAGCCCTAAAACTGAAACTGGGCATGAAAACAATGCAGATTTCAGAACAGACTAAGACAGGGGAGGAATTTTCCCAGATCAAGCCACCCTCAGACCTGCAATTGCAGGAACTGCAACCTCTTTGCCTAGGAAACCTTTGGAACCACCCCAGTGCTGGCCGGCAAGGCACGGATTGTTGCAACACAGTCAGTGGTGGCCAGGAGAGCCGTTCATGTGCCTTTCACTGCTGGGAACATCCGTGCTGTAGAGGCCATCCAGGTAGGCCTGGGAAATCTCCGCTACCAGGCTCCTGTCCGGGACCGACTGTGCCATTCCATAGATGGCTCCCTAAGCAGAGAAGAGCAGGCTGTTACACAGGAGAAACACCCTCAGCCCCAAGAGCCCCTCACTGTGTGCTGGCCTCCTCACCATGCCGGTGGTCTTGGCGTTGAGGTCCCTCATGATGTCCTGGATGCTGTCCCTGACATCCTTCAGGAACTCCTCAGCAACACCGGGCTTCGTGTGCAGCTGCGTGATGCAGAGATGGATGCTGGGCAGGCAGGGCAGAGGGCAGAGATTAACCACCTCCAGTACACACAGCTCCACGTCTTCTGAGCACCCAACAGCAGCTGAGCCCTTCTGTGATAACTCCTGTGGATCTCCTTAAAACAGCATTCCCACTAAGGGTAATCCCTGCAAAACACTTGCTAGAACCATGTCCGTCCTTCCTTCCTTCCTGACTTCACAGTTAGGTTAAAGTTTCTCACCTCATTCCAAGTACCTCTGGTGAGAAAAATGCAGCTGCCTGCAAGCATGGTGACCCCTGCCATCCTTTCCCTCTCCTTCCTCTGCATTTTCTAAGCCACCACCAAAAGGAAGCATCCACTTCAGGCTCTCTGGACTTTGCTTCACACGGCCAGTCAAAATTTTTTTTCCGTGCAGCTGCATCTGGGAGCACTGACCCCTTATGCCCACAAAAGCTCTGTTTCCCACTTAAGGAAAGTCTCTGACAAAGATTAATTTTACATTGAAAATGATCAGCCCTTCACTGTTGTTTTAATTTCTCTCATCTTCAGTGGGCAGGAGGAAACCAGTAAAAATAAATAAATCAATCTGCAAGCCCTCAGTTAACTAAACTTGAGATTGAGCCTTGGTTATTTATATTTTTCTGCTTCTATTAGGTAGAGGTAAATAGAAAGGGAGCCTCAGATACATCCTCTGCCAGGCTCATTAAAATTACTAGTACTTTATCTTCACTGCTGTATAATGGCAATTATAAAAGTGATTCCTGCTCTGCAGAGGAAAATTCTACATACAATTTATCAGCTATGGACAACAGTACTTAGCAAATCACGAGAGCTACACGGCCTGAAGCTGACCATCTTGCATACACTGGCTAAATACATCACTCCCTGGTCTCCACACACTCACCTTGGTGGGAACTGTAGGACATTCAAGTTCCATCCTTTTGCAGCTAGAAAATTAGATAATCGATAGATGTCAAAAGTGTCCGAGCCAAGGGAGAGGACAGACACCTCTGGCTTCCCGAAAATGAAGATGCTGTCAATTTTTCTCAACCTTGAAAAGAAGGAGGAGAAAAATGACTGATCAGGGTTACAGGGTTCAGACATTGTGTCCACCCAGCTGGAGCCTTAAAGCTACAGAAAGGAACAGACTGCAGCACATTCCCACCCAAAAATCATGCACTCAGCCCAGGCCATTGGGACTTGCCAGAGGACCTGGGTCATTACATACCCTGAAGTCAAGTAAACTCAGGAAGAAATGGAAAGCAAAGAAAATCAGCTTGTCTTACATAGCCACCCAAGTGTCCCCACAAGGAAGAGTATAACCCTTATTTTGTCCTCCCTCCAGAATTCCCCTCAGCCACAGCTAACACAGAAGGAATTCTCAAAGCCAAGCTTAATATAGGTGCCTGCACCCCTCCCATTTGTGTCCTTCAGCTATCTGGGCACAAATGTTCTCCTAGAACTGCCCAGTAGGTCCCCCTCAGCAGGTAGCAAGGAAAAACAAAACAAAAGCAGTTTGGGAGGAGGGGTCCAGCCCAGGGCTGAAGAGCAGGATCCAGACACTGAAGCACACACATACTCAGATTCGAGGAATCGAGCTGTTTTAATGATCCTCTTCGTAGCCTCAACATAGCCTGACTCTCCGATGTGCAGCAGGGTTGCCCAACATGCAGCTATGATCCCACCAGGCCTGGAGCCTGCCACAGAGGGGGAGGCATAAATTCCCCCTTGCCAGTCCGGGGCTATGAAGAATTGGTACTTCCTGTACTCCTTGTCACTGTAGAGCACCACCGAGGAGCCCTTGGGAGCATAGCCATACTGCAAGGGGTACAGAAAGGGTTAGAAAGCAGCTAGAGGCCACAGGAATGCATCCAAGTCCTCACCAAGATCCCATTTCTTAACCTGCTGGAGAGCAGCAAGCTCTGGAGAGGGCTTGGGACAGGTTGGATCCATGGGCAGAAGTTCAACAAGGCCAAATGCCAGGTCCTGCCCTCGGGTCACAGCAACCCCCTTCAGCTCCAGGCTGGGGCAGAGGGGCTGGAAAGCTGGAAAGGGCCTTGGGGTGCTAGTGACAGTGGCTGTACATGAGCCACCATATGCCCATGGCACCTGGCCTGGATCAGGAATAGTATGAGCAGGACCAGGGCAGTGATTATCCCTCTGTGATGGGGGCCCTTGAGTGCTGTGTCCAGTTCTGGGCCCTCCTGGCCAGAGAGCCCTGGAGGGGCTGGAGCGTGTCCAGGGCAAGGAACGGAGCTGGGGAAGGAGCTCAGTCTGGACAACAGGAGGTTCAGGGGGAACCTTGTGGCTCTGCACAACTCCCTGACAGGAGGGTAGAGCCAGATGGGAGTCAGGTTCTGCTCAGAGAAGACAAGTGACAGGACAAGAGGAAACAGCTTCAAGTTGTGCCAGAGGATGTTAAGGTTGGAAATCAGGAGAAATTTCTTTGTGGAAGGGGAAAAAGGGGCTGTCAGGCTTGAAGGGTCTGCCCAGGATGGTGGGGTCTCCATGCCTGGAAGTGTTCATGGAATGACTGGATGTGGCACTCAGTGCTCTGGTTTCATTGATAAGGTGGAGACAGATCACAGGTTGGACTCAATCTTGGAGGTCTTTTCCAGCCTGAGGGGTTCTGTACTTTTGCACATTGCACAAAGCACGTGAACACAGCAGCCCCTACCCCTGCACCTCAATGCTCCTCCACAGTAGGGAAGAAATGCCTTGAAGGCCACGATGGCAACAGGAGTCACAGCCCAAAAATGAAAGCACTGGAAGACCCTTCTCCCCTCTCCTTACCTTGTGGGTGTCAGCAGAAATGCTGGTCACACCTTCCACACGGAAGTCAAAGGGACGCTTTAGGGGGAACCCTGCCTTGTCCATGAAAGCAATAAGGAATCCACCCAGGCAGGCGTCCACATGGAAGGGGATTTTGTACTTCACTGCAAGCTGTGTGTGAACAAGAGATCAGGGAACAAAATTATGTGGCTGGGGCACCCAAACTCCAGTCACCAAAATGTATTTGGTATTTCACAGTTAAATGTTCACTGAGCCCTTTGAGAACATTACACCATTCTCAAGCCGTGGAGGACAGGCAATGTGGAAGGGCTGGCTGGTTGTGGGATGCCTTTTCCTGCCTTCCAACACATAGGAAAAACGAAGTGGCATTTTGGTAGTTTGCTGTGTTTGCCAGAGGAATGTGGCAACATTGTCTGAAAGGACTATCCATAATAAAGGATGTGAGATAAAGGATGTGAGCCAAATGAACAGAACACCAGAGGCCCTGGCTGCTCACATACAAAATAAATAACTGGAGCATGGAGAGGAAAGAAATCAAGAGGTGTGTTCGGAAAGTAAGATCCCAGCCCTTTGACTCCTACTCCCTCCATACATTCCTCAGACTTCCACACCAATTTTGCTACAAGCAGCAGGCCCTAAATCAAAGCCTTTTCACCAGGTGAGCCATTTAGGTATTCTCCTTTCAGGTAGCAAAGAACAAGCACTTCTGGTTGGTGTCACAGTCACACATTCTCCCTCACTCCCAGGCTGCATCCTACATTTGAGCTCATTTGAGGACAGTAATACCATTCCAGCCAGTGGGATCCCCCCACCAAATTCACTGCTCGGCATCCTGGAACCCCTTTACCCTTCTTGTGCTGGCTTTACTGCTACAACAAAAGTTCCTACAGGTAGGGGGATCCTACCTCTGCCACCTCTTCAATGGGGTCCATAATTCCATGTGGGAACTGGGGAGCAGAACAGACCAGCATGGCTGTGTTCCTCGAGATAGCTCTCCTCATTGCCTGAAGATTTAAAGAGAGAAGATGCTCACATTCCATTTACCAAGTGCCATCCTGCCAAAAAAGATAAAGAGTGAGAACATGCAGAGTACAGTCTTAAAAACCAGTGCCTAAAAGTGTACAGAGAGGAAAGCAACGAGCTACAAGCATTCCTCCACTTGGAACTATCATAATATTTTTGTTCACACTCCTCTGAAATCTGAGGCTGTTTATGAAATACATAAATTACCTGAGTCTAAATGAATCCCATGGGACAAAGGGATAACATCCAGTTAATTCAAATGCAACTTCATCTGCAATGACAGGCACTTACTCGTGCTGTTTTTCATTGTTTCCAGAAAGCACTCCTCCCTCTTTATCCACTGACTCTCTACCTGGACAGGCAGATTCCTTGCCTAGTTGCTGTGCAGTATTAATTTCCTCACAGAGAGAGACTAAAGTGATACCTGAACATCCACTTCCATAGCCTTGGTCAGTGGTATTTGGATCAGCTTCATCCCAAAGTAGTGTGCTGCCTTGTCAAAGGCTGCATGGGCACTCACTGGGACCAACCTGGAAAAGGAATAGATGAAGTGAACATTTGTGTCTCCCATCTCGAGTGCCAGGGGCAGAACAGCCTTAATTAACCCTGTTTTCTGAGGCCTCATATCATTATCAGAGCCTTAAATGTTAGAGAGGGAAGAAAAGAACCACCAGTGTTTTGTTTCTTTTTACATTTTCCCCTCAAAGCAATTAACCAGAGAAATATTCTCCATACACCACCTAGAAAAGAGGCAGCACATTAGAGACAGCAAATCCTCTATTAGCAGTGTAATGATTAGCACAATTGCTCATTTGAGCTCCAACCAGCCCAACTCCAGCCTCAGAGCTGGCTAAGAAGAAGACTAAGCCTTCTTTGATCTGAATAAATCAAACCCCTTGAATACTTCAAAGGGCCTGACAATCTCTGCTTGAGAGCAGAGCTGATCCGAGCAGGCTGTCTAGAGCAGCAGACAGGTATTGCCAAAATACAGCTGCTCAACACAGCCCCCAGCAACATCTGTGCCCACCCAGGCTGTTTTAAAACTTCCTGGGCTTTTGAACTCTCCTTTCCACACAGGTTTCTCTCCTCCACGCAGAGATGGACAAGGAATAGGTGGCAATGAGCTATGAAATGAAGGATTATTGAGGTCCAGCACCATCTCAGCTCAAGAGGACAGTAAATCCCACAAGCCCACAAAGGAAGAATGTTGACACCACTCACATTTCTGGCTGTTTGATGCCTCTCTCATAAGCCAGGTCTCTGTATGCCTTGCAGGCCATCAGGATGCTCTCAGTCCCCCCAGATGTCATCTGTCACCAGAAAAGAAGCAAACAAGTTAAAACAACAATGGGTGTTGCAGGAGGGAAAAGCAGAAAGGGGATGTAGGCACAGCCTGTTTTGCCTCTGCTTTGGAGGTACACGGGACAACTCAGTGTTTAAAGGGCAGCAGAAACCACTGAAGAGCACAGGGGAGCTTTCTGACACTCAGCTTGAAAGTGCACATTTAAATGCTGAATCCTCTATTTAAATGGGATGGGAGAAAGGGAAAAGAAGCAAAAAACTATAGCATTCCAGAGCCCAACAGGAGGGGACCACGTTGCAGTGTCACTTCACCTCACAAAACTACTCATACTTAAGATCTTGATTACCTGGGGACTGTTTATCTGCATTACATGTTAATTATTCCACGTATATGGAAACAATGAATTTTTTTCTGTATGAAGTCAGCTGAAGTCCAGCAGGGTTTATTAGGTCTGGAGCAGTGCCACGCCAAGGCATGGAGTCAGCTCAGGGTTGGCACCACTCCTGAGCTATAAAACCTTCCCAGAACCTGGAATGCTGCAGGACTTGGAGCTCTCTCCCACCTCCTCTCTGCTGAGACCAGCCCAGGTCTGCTCAACACCAGAGCTTCTAAGCCCTCAGGGACACAAGACATTTTACACCAGGAGGAATTCGTGCATTCCTCTCCCCAGCCAGTCCCTGAGTATCCACACCACTCACTAACCCTGCTGTCCAGCCCACTTCACCCTGACCACAGGGTTTGCATCAGGAGGTGGAAGAGAAAAAGGCACACACAGGTTGACTATTGCATACTTGAACTCAAGAGCTGATGCAAATACATAAACTCTTTACAGGAAGGACTTCCTCAAGTGAGAGGTCTCTTGCAGTCAAAATTTATAAGTGATGGTATGCAGGGGACACTGGGTATGACCTTCCTTCCCCAGTAAAATTTTAACCTGGGAAGATGTGAGGTTGGCTTGTCAAGCAGCCTGCAGAACTGACTTACTGGGTGAGCCATAACCTGAGGATATGGGGTAGCTGGGACACTTACACAGAGGTTCAGGTAAATGAGGAACCAAAATCTACTTATACTGCTTACAGGGATTTTGCTCCTCAGACCTGCTGAACCAACTGCAACTTCCCCCTTTTGCCTCTTCCCCCTCAAAAACCAACATAAAAAGGATGCAATCACATTTGTCTGCCTTATGACATCTCTAAGTTTGGGTTTTCCTTTGTTTTTTCCCCTGCTGACATGGCTGCAAACCCTGAAAATGCCAAGTGTGACTGTGTGACAATGACTAAACATGAAGTACAGAGATAAGGAACAAAGTTCACAGCTTGCCAGGATTTGTTCCTGACACAATCCAAGCCAGCAGCAACTGCTGCCACAGGCAGTGTGGAAGCAACTGTCACACCACAGACAATGCCTGCTTTTTGGGGGAAGTTTGAAAGCAACAGCTGTCAGAGATAAAACCTAACAGAGCTTCACACTGGATAAAGACATCTCTGCATTAACTGTGAAGCAAATGGATGGCAGCAGGAACACACTGTTTTAAGGGTTTTATAGGCTGTGCCACTCACTTCTCAATGCCCTTTATGAAAAGATCTGTCAGGTTGTGATTACCTTTGGGGAAAAAAAAAAACAAAAACAGCTGGTGATAGACTGCCTTCCTACTAGGTGGGAGAAGAGGAATGGGATTATTGCATACCTGTACCTATCCTTGCAACACTGCTTAGGGTAATGATTGTGAAAACCTTGCTAGGAAGGACGTGGGGATCTTGGGATTTGTGTTACTGAACACACCAGGCCTGCTCCTTGTTGGGCAGCATTCCCTACGCTCACCTAGATAATCTGCTCTTGAAAAAGCAGCCTCTGTACAGTCTTATTCCCATTTCAATCCTAACACCAAAACACCAACATCTTGCTTTCATATGTAACAAGCCTTTTCTCAAAGTCTGGCTTTATCCCCTGCAATGAAATGCTGAGCCACACACAGTTTTTGGTAGGTCAGAGCCAACATTTGTCAGCAGTCAGTCACATGCAGGGGGTAAGGAAGAGCATCCAGGATGGATCCTTCTCCTAGGCACCCAGATAACCACACAGAAAGCTTGCTCAGACAGCTGAAAATCCACCCAAAAAGCCAAATTCCAGCCAGCTCAGGCTCCTAAATTGGCCCACATTGTGAGTTTCCATCACAGAGCAGCACCCGAGTCTGGAGCAGCACCTTTACCCCAGCACAGCCGCAACGGCGAAGTCCTCTTGGTCCACAGGGATTATACCTGTGGATGGAGCCTGCTTCTTTACAGGAGGCTTTGTCAGCTTAGCCACTGACAGCAAACTCGTTCTGCTGCAGCCAGAGCCTGAATCACTGTCACAGGATCCAAGTTCCCCAGCGCCTGCGGCGCCGGCACCCGGCCAAGGCGCGGTGATTCAGCAGCCGCCAGGGCTCACGCTCATTCTTCTCTCCCCTCAATGAAAGTCCACGGGCTCGGGCCATGCCGTGGGGAAAAGGGGTTGGAAACATTGTTTTAAGTAGCTCTGCAACCCTGCACTATCTTCAAAGGCCAGGCAAAGTGTGTAGGAAAAGGGAAAGTAAACAAACACTTTGTGTTCTCTATTTATTTGCTGTTTTGCAAAGAGGAGGGGAGAGGAGAGAGCGCAGGGAATAAATATCCCTCCTGCTTTCCAAACTCAGTATATCGCTTCCATTGCTCCCTCCCTCCAAATCCCAGTGCTCTGGAACCTCAACATGACAACAGCAATAAGAGGTATGGTCCCTACTCCAGGACTGCTTTGGGCTGGAATCCTGGAATATTCCACTGTCAAACTGTCAGACATTAACAAACCACTTCAGTTTGTGGTCTCTAAAGTTTTGCTTCCATTTTCACCTGAAGAAAAACGTCCATTCAGACCGTGGTGACAAAGCTGAGCCAAAGTTTCAAAAAAAAAAAAAAAAAAAAAAAAGAGCAAACTACAATTTATTTCTAGGGCAACAAAGTAAAAAAACCACACCACACAATCCACTGCACGGTTGTAAAGTTGTGGCAGCCTCCTATAAAACCCCCGGAAACCTGCAGGTTGTAAATTCCACAACTTGTGTCTCTCAGGGTGACCTGCTCATCACTATAGATGCAATCTGACAGATTTGCAGTTTAAGCCCCCCTCAAGACACATCACTCACATTTCCCTACTTCAAAAGTACAGCCCAAGTTTGGAGAGACAAAATGGGTTTCTACAGGAGGTTTAGGGCAATTTTCCCTTCTCTCTCCTGTCTTCAGCTGTAAAATAAGTGGAAGAAGAATTCACAGAGAGATCCACATCAAATACTCACAAGTCACCCACATAAAAATTTTTTTCCCTACACTTCAAAGCTGCCCTTTCTTTTCAAAGTTCAAAAACCTACTTAAAAAAAATACTGCAGCTTGCATAGAAGTGGTGATTTCTCCCCAAATTACAGGGGAAATTCACACAGCCAACACTGCAGAACAAAGCACCTTGTGAACATGAACACAGCAGAAAAGAACAAACTCTCCTGTTCCTCTTCCCTGTGCTGAGCTTAATTAGTCCTTCCAAATTATTGCAAGAATGTGATTAGGTGCCCAATCTTCTAGGTGCCCAAACTCACCAATTCCCGCCTCTTTGCTCTTGCATAACACAATTAAAATAAGAACAATAGTAGTAATTAGTGAGAATTAGGAAGCACCCATCCACTGCTGAAAATTATTACTTTTAAAACTGCTTAAAAACTTGAAACATCTCTCAGAACAATTGAAGGCAAAGGCAGGTCTGAAACCCCTCCCAACCACCAGGGCATTGTTAGAGCTTTTATGCCCATGTCAACAAAGGAGGATTATAGCCCCGTGGCTCAGCTAAAGGCAGCTCCTGTAAATAATGCGAGCTGCTCATCTGACGAAACATTCAGAAATGTAAAAAAGAGAGGTTTCATTTTGGCATTTATGAAACACACCAAAAACACTCAAAGAGGAAGCTGCCCAGAGATCCTGCTGAGGGAGGTGTCCACATGACACAGGGCAGGACCACACAGAGATCCCAGGCTGCTGAAAACCTTGGGAACAGCATGGATGTGTCACTGGGCTACTTTCCCCCGACTGAGCAGCAGAATATTACTCCCACAAAGTGCTGCTCTGCAATGTGCTATGGAAATCGGAGCACAAAGGAAGTGAAACTGCCTCGCTGAGAAGTGCACACAGGAATTTTTTGGTGCCTTCCATGTGGCATAGATGCAGACACCCTCTCCAGAAACACCAACAAGTTCCATGTGCCTTCAGGAACCACCACCACCACCAAACTGGCAAGCAGTCCGTGCTGCTTAAATCAGGTTAGTAAATACAATGGACCTGGCACTATGACACTCTGCTCTCAGAGGTGGCAGTGAGGAAGTTCAGGGGGGGAAATGCAATTGTTCTAGATTTCCACACTGCAAGAGTTGAATCAAGTAAACCATTCTCAGTAGAATGAGCTAACAGCCCCTCTCAAACAGATTAGTTTAAAGATAACTCAGAGCATTTCACCTTCCCTAGTTTAGCATTAAAACCTCTCTGCTTTACAGTCTCACCAGTTACAGAAGTATAACTGCAGCACTGAGCCACCAGCTGCAGCAGGGCCTTCCCAAGACAGAAAGCAAACCATCAAGTTTGAAAAAATGCTTTTTAATTGAGTTTGTAACTGTCCGAAACTCCAGAAAATATTATGAAATGTTAATTCAGTGCTAGGGGGAAGAAAAGAAAATAAGAGAAGTCTTTGAGCCCAACTACTTAAAGAGCATGTGACCTCCATATACCCACCCACATCTCTCCATCAGTGATGAGCAACTCAGGACACTTCACAGTCAGGAAAAGCAGTGGCAAGAAGACAAAAATTCCACTGGAAACACTTATTCAGACACGATAATTACAGGGATGTAATTAATTTTCCATTTCTGGCCAATCAACTTTCCAGCCCTCCCCTTCTCCCTGCAAACGGGGCTGTGTTCAAGCAGCTAGGACAGAATTCCACAGCAAGCTGTGTACTTCCCCTGTGCTTTGTGGCACCATCCTCAGGAGAGAGAGGGGACAGAAGGAAAAGCAGGACTCCCAGAGTATATTTCTGCAGGTCTCACTTTGTTTGCGGCAGTTTTTCACTTGTTCTGACCTTCTCTTAGGCAATTCCACTTTTCCATTTCAGTGGGAGAGCACCCAGGCTGACACTTTTACATAACAAAACCCAAAGGTCTTCGGTGCTGGCTTCAGCAAGCAAAGCTCCCCAAGCACCCATCAGAGACACACAGCTCTCTGCCTGCTGGATCAGCTGATGTCCCAACTGCTGATGGAAACAAGTTCCAACAGCTTCATACCCCGCTCCAGGGATAGCCTCCCTGGAGTTCTCAGCACTGCAAGCCAGGGAGGAGCTGAGGTGAAATGTTTTTTATAAGCAAAGAGGCACGTTCCTCCTCTGAACTTGAAGGTGGTACAAGGAACACAGTCCTGAGAAGAAAAGTCAGGAGAGAGGGTGTCACTCCTCCTCTTAAAGGCAATCACATCTTGCACTCCCACACAGTTCAGTTCGTCTTCAATCCCACTGGGAGTCTGATCCCAGCTACACCTTCTACACAGCTACTCCAGTACTCAACTCCTTAACACAGGCAAGCCTCCAGCTGACAGGGAAAGCCCACTCACGGCCAGCTCAGCTCATAAGCTCTTATGTCAACACTGCCTTCCAACACTGAAAGCATCAGTTTAAGACCACACATTTGGACTCTTGCTGGGAATTTTATCAAGGCTGTAAAACTGGTTTGCACTGGAAGGCCACACGAGCCTGCGAACGCAGCTTTCCAGCTGGACAGCTGACAATCCATGCCATGCCTGCTTGTTGGTGAGCAGCCAGCCAGCCAGCCGGCCCTGCCCTGGAGCTCAGCAATCTGGCAGGCTCACAAATTTCCAGCTCGCACACTAAAACTGAGGGGAGCTTCTCAGAGTGACACTTCTCTGTTCACAATTCCCCACTGACATCTAGCCAGGCCGCATTACACCAGTTCTCTTTTCCAACTGTCATCAAGCCCGTGTCACTTAAGAGTGGGGGGGAAAAAAAGCTGAAGTAAACGGTCTTGTTTAGAGAACTGTTTCTGAGTGAAATGTCTCTCATAAAGCTCCACCAGCAAGAGGAATTAAGGAACTTCCACATAGCTGGCATGGAATACACCAGAATGAGCTTACCCTCATGCTCATCAGGAGAGCACAAGGAGCATTTGCACTTACCAAAGCCAAAAATACCCAAAATGTTCAGAAGGCAGTCGAAAACAGGCTACTTACAGCACCACAAGAGTTGGGGCCCCCGTGGAAGAGTGTACAGGCAATCCTCACTACTTCTGCTTCCATCTTCCTCAGACCAGGGAATATATCCGGGTGGAGAGGATTACTCCAGGCAAACTCTTCGTACACCTTCACAAAACAGAGAAAGTTAGACTTGCAGATGAGCCTTTGAGAATGTGCACTGTAGGAGCAAATTAGCTGCATTTTACTGTAAGAATATTACAGGACTTAACTGCTCCTGCAAGTAAATGCCACAAGCTGGGAAGCTAAGGAGTAAAATAAAGAAAAATGAATGTTTTTCTAAGGCATTCAGACATCTGGAGTGATTCTACAGCACAGGAATATCTCTTGTTGTAAGGACAGATCTAATAATTTTGCTGCTTTTAAAGAAAAACACAAGATACATCTGCAATTGCTTTACACAAATCATGCAAAAAAGTGACTTTACAGAACTTGTTCTCAAGTTTACTGTTAAGAGGAGGCTCTGAAGCAGGCAGTAAAGCACAAATGCCCACCCACATGACAAGAAAAGTGGCTGTGAAAACCAGTATTTCAGCTCATTTCACAGCTGTGGACTCACAGGATAAAAGGCTGCAACAGGCCAGTTCCAACCTCCTGCAGTCCAGATCAAAAAGCAACTGCAGGGATGTTAAATAAAATACAGCAAAACAAACCAGAGAACAATCACTACAAACAAAGGGAATGTTTCCACAAAGTGATCCAAGCCGAGGCCCCTCCAGAAAGGCTGCTCTGAGCTTTGTTTCCTCAAAAGTGGCACAGAAAATTGTCAACATGAGGAAGAAAACAGCATCAGCAGCCACAAACAGAGCCCATTACAGCTGCTACAAAAGCTGTTCCCAGGAGCAAGAGGGCCAGACTTCCCTTTCTAGCAAAACAACTCTGGAAGGAGATGTACTTGAAAACAAACCTTTAGGCTGTTTAGGTTATTTTGCAGCCTTCTAAAAGGGAGAAGTTTCTGAGAAGGTAAACAGACTTCACAAAGGCACCACTGAAGCATGCCAGTGCTCCATTGTCTAAGATTTGGACCACACAGCCACGCCAAAAAACACTTTCCCAAAGCTTCTCTTTTGCTCAGACCAAGAGGAGTTTAGTTTTGCTCAGTGAAAGTTGTTCCAGTTCCAGTCTCCAGTTCACCCGTAATTACTAATTACTTTCTCACTCAAAAGAGCACCTCATCTGATTAGATTCCAGTTATCTCTGTGAGGTGTTTTCACAGGGATAGTTACGTGGCCAGAGTTATGCTGCCCGAATTGCCACTAATTCCCCTTCCCAGACTTCAGTTTTAGATGTTCCCTATTTACTCTGGAATGCTGGAACAGTTCTGAGGGGTTTCTGGTCACCGTGAAGATGCAAAGTTAACCTGCTTGCACTTTACCTTCACCAGCAGGTGAGTGAGTTTCTCTTCACCACTATACACAGTCCCAGAGACTTTCCCATCCTGCCAGCGTACGTCTCCTGGAAGAGAGGGAAGAGCATGCTGCTCATAAACATAGCCATTTCCAGCCAGGGTGGAAAAGCACGTGAAAAATCCCCTCAGTTCCACAGAGGATACTCAGCTTTGGAAATTTTCCCGAGTTTTGTGGCGCAGGGAGAGCTGTGTGTAAAGCTGAGCCTCTGGCACTGTGTGAACTTAGCAAATAGCAAGTAAATGATGACTAGAGTCAGCACATAACCAACATGTAGCTAGAGCAAGCAGTTATATTAATAAATAATCCACTTAATCCCCAGCAGTCTCCCCAAACTGCTGTTCAACCAACTGGACACGAAATTAAAGCCACTTTGAAAGAGCCCCCACCACCACTGTAAGCTGAGAAGAGATGGAAAAGCCAAGTTTGTACTGCTAAAATCCACAGTGCTGGCACCTCGATTAAATTTCACCTCAACTGGTACTTCCAGGCAAATTCCAAAGGGGAGTTTGGGGAGGAGGGGAGGCAGAAATAGGGGGGACTTCAGAGAAAAGAACCCAGTGAAGGAAGGAAACAATAATTTAAGAGAACACACAGACAGAAGCAACATTAGCAATAGACAGCAGTAAAAAAGAAGTTGTTCCAGGATACTCAATCGTGAAATTGTTTGTTTCTGAATTTGGAGCAGATGCACTGTTCTAGCAGAAAAATCAAAGCTTTTCTGAAATTTGGGATAGGAGCAGGGCAGTCATATCTTCTCCTCTGGACAGCAAGTCACCCAAATTTGCTCATTAGGAATAACAGGCACACAAATCAGGGAGAACATGTTCACATGAGAAGGACAACTCAAATGAAGAGTCAGACACTGCTTGTGCAGACTGGAGCCAGGAGAACATCATCATCACTCCTCCTTAAAAGGCTTTTTCAAGGCACAAACCATTGTCTCCCTTAATTGAGGCCACTGGAAATCCACTAACGATCCTACTTGGAAGCTGCTTTTTTGACTGCAAGTATTTTCTTGGACTTCACATTTCTGGTAAAAGTCAAGCATCAAGGCAACAGCTCAGAAATGCAATCCTAAAAGAGAACTTCCTCCATATCTCTCCTCTCCTCAGCTCTCCCATCTCTCCATCAGCCTAGAATTCTTGTGGAAGGAACAGAATTTCAATGTGAACGCTTGAATGCAGCATTGGAACGTTATGAATGCTAGTCACAACAGAAAAAATTTTGCAAGGGATCAAAATATTTAAGCTGAAATGATGAGCAAGAATCACTGGGACTCATTTAAGAGAGGAAGTGTCATGTTTGCTGTCTGCTGCAGTAGACACTCACCTTTCGAGCTGTACTCTTTCATCTTCTGCAGCACTTCAGGCTGGCTCATGCCTTGTTCTGGCAGTGCTTTGATATAATCCTTTTCATCTTTCAGGAAGGATAAACTGGAAGTGACATCATTCAAGGCTTTCTCAATCTTCTTTTGAATCTAAAAGGAGAGAAAAAAGCCTATCAAACAATGGCACTGGTCAAATTCTGAATAATTGCTGAGTGAGTGCAGGACAGGACCTGCTGCCTACATTTGTGATGTTGATGGAACAGAAAGGAACTGCTCCTCTGGGAGCTCTGACTCCTTCCCTTAGTCCTTGAGAAAATAAAACTCAAGGGAAAAAAACCCTGCATTTTTATCCAGAAAACCTTTTCAAGTCACAGTTTTTAATTTGTAGAGGTCTCCAGATGCCTTTGTAGCTTACCTTTGTACCTTGCTTCCTCTACCACCACACACAGAGGTGAGAAACTCATGAAAACAGAGACATAATAAAGAAATCTCCACCACAGGCACAGTTCAGAGATTTCTTTCTTCTCACCCACACCCTGCACTCAGGAAACCCCAGACTTCTCACAATACATTCCAAAGTAAAGATTCTTCTTCCAGGCAACACAGGTGTTGGGATATTGACTTTTGGACATTGGAATACCTCAAAGTCAAGGCTTCTTGTGAGCATCTGATAAGTTATCAGGTTTCAATTTACCGAAGAGCAGAATGAGGACACAGATAAGGACACAGCGTGAGTGCCCTGGCACAGGGGAACAGTGTTAGCCCTGAGAAAGGAAGTCTGGACACAACATGGATTGTATAAGAAGTCCTTTTCTAACAGGCAGGCAAGAAATATAAGCAGAAGAGAGTTTGTCTGATTAAGGGCTACTCATGTTAGGAGGTGAAAGCTGGGGCACCTAACAGGGCAGGGAGGAGATTTAGTCCTCTCCAGAGGGATGTGGGAGAAATTAACTCCTCCTGCCTCCACAGCAAAAGGAAAAAAAATCCTCAGTGCTACTGTCTGCCTGGAACATTTCTGACCTCTGGAATCAGTGTGCAAATACACCAGCACAGCAAGCAGCAGGAAGTGCAATCAAGTGTGATACCATCGTTTAAGAGGTAAAATAAACCCAGCTGTGCATTTCTTCATCGGTCGTTAACATGCTAAAACATGCTGACAGTTGTGGTTTCAAGTGTTATGAAAATAAAAACCAAAAACAAGACAAAACACCCCACACCAGCTTCCAAACACTACAGCTCGTTTGACATTTTAACGATTACACAAAGTGCTGATGCCCTTCTGCTAACTTTTGCTAATAGTTATCTAAATCCTCAACTAATCATAGCCAGTGGCTTGATTAAAATAAATACCCTTCCACAATGCACAACAAACCCTTGGCTGTCTCTCACTTCACACTACTTCAGAAGAACAGCTCCAGTTCAATCCTGTCCCTTCTTCCAGAATTAAAAATCATTTTCTTAAAATCTAACAACAAGGAAACCTTATTGGAGAATTCACACATTTTTTTTGTTAATATAAATAGCTCAAAAGTTAAAAAGAGGTGCAAGCCCCTTCTTATGGGAGTGATACTACAACAAAAAGATTGGGTAGAAATTACATGTGTCATTAAACCAGGAGGCAGCAGAAGTACATTCCAGATCTATGTCCTGTGTCATTAGGATCACAGTGACAACAAAGATGCACAGAGCTGTAAATTCTCCAAGAGAGCTGAAACAAGGACCTGGTATAACCCTGTAAGAACTTGTTCAAATACTTACTATAGCCCCAACAAATGGCATTTTTCTCAGCAGTTTAAAGAACTGTTTTTTAGTTCGGGATGTCAAACCTGAAAGACAAAAAGGCAGAAAGGAACCTAAGAAACAAACAAACAAAAAAAAAAAAAAAAAAAAAATAGAAATTTCCGATGCAGCTCATGATCCAGGCTCAGCCTTCCTGATCCAAGCTGAAATAGCACAGTGAACCAGGGGACATTTTGAGGCAGATGAGTGAATCCAAGAGCAAGGTTTTCAGGGATGGACCATGCCATGGAAACATCTGGAACTGCAGAACAGCAGCCATCTACAGGAATCACTTATTTGTTTTTTACTTAGATGGGAATCCACACCCACGTGTGGAATTTTACAGGAAAAAGAGGGATTTCAGGGTTTGCTAAAGGTAAGGAATTATTATAATTTCCTGCCTCTACAAACCAGAAAAGTTACTTGAAAACAAAACCACTGAGCAGTGTGAAACAGGCTCTCAGATCAAAGTAGGGAACAGGGACAATGTTTGTGACAATGTCAGCCACAAAAGGATGTGTGGATTTGCCTCGTTTGATGCACTTGGAGGTGACTCAGGGAAAGGGGATGGACAGAGGGAAGAGCAGAAATTCCACCACAGCCCAAAGACTCAAATGAGAGAAGCCTGATGACAAGCACTGGGAAACACCTCGGGTAGCTCTAAAGGCAGGCATGAAATCAGGATGACACAGAACACCAGCAGTTACAGGACAGACCAAAAAAGAACTAAATTAAGTTTAAAAATCAACCATTTTAAGGCTTTGCAATTTTATCTACATTTCATATATATTTCACTTCATACATACAATTTGAAAAGCTACCAAGGACACTAATTGGCACATTCTGTAGTAAATACTTGTTAGTGCCCTGATAATAACATTTCCCTTGCACACTCAGTGTGCACACTGTTTCATTAATAACTTTCACAGCTAGAAAAGACTGCAAACTCCTAAAAATTCTGACCATCTAATCAGATCTTCTAAGAGCTACTCCATACTTAAACAAAATACATCGTGCAACAGTACAAAAACTAGCTGGGAAGGTAACAGTACAGAACAAAAGTTTCATACCAATTTGCTCTTTACAGGCATTCCCACTGTTCAGCTGCCCTCATCTCCACAAAGAGAAAGGGCTGCTTGAGAAACTGAGACACAGAAGGAGACATGAAGTTAAAAACGTGGCTATTTTTAACAAGCTGCCACCAGAGTGTAACCCTAAGGCCTGTAGGAGCTGAAATGCACCTCTAAGGGTGACCTCAGGCCATCACAGGACCGGAGAAAACTGCAGGTTCTGCAGAATTCAGCTCCACTGAAGAGCTGCCAGTATCAGAAACCACCCAAAACAGGAAGATACTCCGGAAATACAAAAAAAAAAAAAAAAAATACAAGAAGAAAATATCCTCACAAGCTATCACAAGCAATTATCTTGAACATTCTGAGGATAAAAGGTGCCCCCAACATGGAGTCAAGACCATATCAGCAGGAAAGGAAACAACCAAGAGTTATCCAGACACTTTGCAGCAGTGACTAATCTCACAGGGACCCAGCTCTCCATAAATCTCCCCGGGGTTTGGGCAAGAGGAGAGTATTGTGACAAGCAAATGGTTTAGCCAAAGGAAAAAGGGAGACAAGGGAAAGGGAAGGAGACAGAAGCACATTCCATGCACCCTCTGGCAGAATGGAGGAACTTCAATTACCAGACAGGCCTTAACCTTAATTCAGAAGAGAGTTTGGTAAATATTAGGTGACAGCACAGAGTCTGTTTTAACAAGTGGCCTTGTTCCACCCTCTTTCCTTCCACTGGCCAGGAACAACTCAGGGCCACCTCCCCTCCCTCCAAAGGTCAGAAAATCCCCCATGCCAAATACTTACTCTCAGGCTGGCAGAGGAAGCCATGCAGCCACACACTTGCAAGTGTGGAAGAAAAGGTCAACCCAATGAGCTGCCAGGGTTCAAGTCCATCACACCGGGCGTTCACAAAGCTTGTCACTTTTTCCCAATACATCTGGAGGATTTCCTTATAGGGAATAATGGCATCCTGTGCAAAGGAGAACCAGGAGGATATTGAGGAAAGTGCAAATGAAAACAAGCAGGGCATCAAAAAGCTAACTGTTGATTAAAAAGGTGCTTTCTGGTATGCAGACCCCCATGCTTTCCTTAATTCCTACAAATACAACAGGTAGGAGACAGTTTTTATTCACTCCCACTCAAGAGTCAGAGAAAAATACACACCTTTGAGAAACTTCAAATACTGAAAGAGAAGCAGGTGAGCTCTGGTCCTCTGCACAGCCCCAGACCTTACCACTGCCCAAGAGAAGCAACTGTGGGAAGAATTTTTTTTCCAAGGAATTCTCAGGTGATGAGTGAAGGTATCACCAAAACAGGTCTATGAAGTACCTTGGGCTGGAATTTTCAATGAAGACGGAAGCACTCAGCAAGTCCTTAATTTAAAGATCTAATTAGCATGTTACACACCAAGGGGGGATGGGAGAGGAAAACACTGCTGCCGCCAAAATAACCCCCAGAAAATGGTGATGGAAGCACAATTACAATATCAAAGCAGGAATTACTGTCGGGACACAGCTCAAGTTCCTCATCAATAGCCTCAAACTAGATGCTCTTCAAGAGCATCAGAACAGGGAGAAGAAAACTGGATGTGCACAGGAGAAAAAGGACATTTCCCCCTAAACAGGGGTCTTCCACTCAAATCTCTGGGAAAAGGTTTCTAGAGATAAGAAAAATAAACAAGAACAGAACCCTCTTCCAAATGTCTCCTTCCCTTTGGGAAACAGACAGGGAAAGAAAGTACAGGGGGCCTTTCAAAAGATTTGTAAATAAACCTTAGAAGAAATAAATCCTTGGTTCTTGTGCTGTTGGACTTCAGGTGGGAATAGAGCAGTTTCTCAATAAATAGCTAAATTAGAAACTGCTAAAGCTTTGCTTCTCAGGACCCTTCACAGGTCTCACTTCTGGGTCAGGCCAACAACAGAAGCAGCACTTAATTAACTTTTTTTTTTTTTTTTTTTAGGGGGGAATGCATCATTCCAATACAACTGAAGAAGCTACTAACAGTCTGAAAAAACAGCCAAGTTTTTCCAGATAATCAAAGGAGGAAGGCAGCTTTTGTTACCAGAAGGCAGGACTACTGAATACTCACTACTACGGAAGAACAGTAAAATGCATGTAACATGGCAGAGTTTGAAAGTATTCAAGCACCGCAAACATAAATCCCAGCAGAAGTAACAGCGTTTACCATCAGCAGAGGAGGGTTTTCACCCGTGTCCCAGCACAGGCTGAAGGGACACAGACTGAATTCGGCAAAAGCAGGCAGCGCTCAGCTCTGAGAAGGCATAAATTAGCACCTATTTAGTTAGCAAAGGGCAATTTAAAAATACTTCAGAGCCTCCAAAACAAGGCGGCCACACAAACCGCTGCAATTAGGCAATGTCCCAGCTAATGAATGCCCCGTCCTCCAAGCCACTCACCACAAAGCCGATTTAACCCCAGAATTTAAGGGAAGAGCCACTTTTTTTTTTTCAGCTAACCAGAGGTGGTACTTAAGTTTCAGCGAGTTTGCACAATCTTCACTGGCAAATCCCTGGAAATAAGCGTTTAACCAGCAACAATGACTTTGGTTCTTTGTTTCGGATGAAACGCCAGGATATCATTCTGTTTTGGAACTGCACTTAAAACGCTGGAAATGGAGCCACTAATGGGCTGGTGCCTCAATAGCGCTTCTGAACTCATGGCAAGAAAAAAGAAAAAAAAATGCTGCAGCATCAAATATAAAGTGGGCTGTGTTTTTTGGTTTTGGGGTGGTTTTTTTGTTTTTTTTTTTTTGGTTTGTTTTTTTTTTTTTTTTTTTTTTTTTGTTTGTTTTTGGTTTTTTTTTCCCCTGAAGATGGAGGACACTGTAAGCCCTGAATTAAAATGGAACACGACCTTCTTGACAGAAGTCACTACAGTCAATGGCCAGGTCAAAATAAATAAAACTGGCAAGAGACTGACCTCTGGACAGAAAGTCCAAGCTGCCTGCACATTTTGTTGTCACTGAAAGCCCTAAGAACTGACATACAGGAATTCAACAGTATATCCAAGTTTTGAACAAATGTGAGAAGATCTTCATTATGTTCATTCTAAGACATTGAAGAATTTCTTCCCCTTTCTTGCTTTAAAAAACCCCTATCTGAAATCAATCCAAAAGCATTACAGTTTGACCCGGTAAAGTTTTCTCTGCATTTCTCAGTTTCCTTCTTCACTCATTTTATACCTAGATCAGTTTGAAAGATGAGATTCATCCATTTAGGAGGATATTAAAAACTGGGATTAAAACTCCCAGTGAAAATTGGCACAGAAGATGAGTTAGCAAAATGGATTACAATTTCTCAGTTCCCTGGCTAACCATGCACTCAGTTTTTCCCAAATATTCTTTTCCTTGAAAGTATCCAGCAAGACATGAGAGACCCTTACTTTCTGAATAATTCATTTAAACCCACAGAAACCAGAGGGCATTTAGAAGGTTGCACTCGAATGTTTTTATCACACCCAGCAACATGCTCAGTTAAGAGGGAGCATATAAAAAAAGAGAGTGACTTTTTCCACGAGCAGAGTCACAGGACAAGGGTGACTGGCTTCACACAGAGAGGGCAGGGCTGGATGGGATGTCAGGAAGGAATCCTCCCCTGTGGGCTGCTGAGGCCCAGAGAAGCTGTGGCTGCCCCTGGATCCCTGGCACTGTCCAAGGCCAGGCTGGACAGGGCTTGGAGCAACCTGGGATAGTGGAAGGTGTCCCTGCCCATGGCAGGGGGCTGCAACTAAATGATCTTTTAGGTCCCTTCCAACCCAAACTATTCTGGGATTCTCTAGGACTGCAGTCCCATACCACTTCCTCATTTTACACGGGGAGTAATCAGCCTCTGTGTAGCCCAGCCATTGGAATCCCTTGCCCTGGAGGGACAAGGGAGCCTGGAGAGCTGCTCAGAGTTAAAAACTCTTCCTGATTCCCCAGCTTCGATAAAGACAACAGGCTGACCTGATTTTAAACCCGTCTACGGGACAGAATTTCATGGGGGACAATAACCTGCTTATTTGTGAAGGCATCAAAAAATAAAGGTTCCCTTTCCTGTTTTTATTTCTGTAACAGAACCTTCCCCACACAAAAGCTTCACAAGCCATAGGATTATTTCAGAAGCAGCTTAAAAACCTGACTTATGAGCACAATAAAGAGCAGGGAGAAAAAAAAATCCACTGGAGGATTTGTTTTTAATTCTCTGAGCAGTAAGACAGACCCAGGTATCAGATAAAATACTAATTGCTATCATTAGGACTTGCAGTGCTCATTTGTACTGATATTAATGCACTCAGCTACCTAAGCAGTTTACATATTGAATTTTTAGCTGCGCAGATTAGGAATACTTCCTTACTACTTTATTTCTAAAAGCCATTAGCTGGCTGAGCTGGTTCCAGGGATAGCACTTAGGCCACTACAAAAGAGCACAAATTAACTGTGGTAATGCCTTTCTGTCCCAGATGATAGAAAAAGGAAGAGGGAGGAATGCCAAAGCTAATGAGAGCACATTTTGCATTTTTGCCAGAACAGCATTTCCTCAGATGCGAGTTTTAGGATGAAAACAAAAAAGCTTAAAAGGGAGGAAAAAAAAAAAAAAGAGAGAGAGAGAGACAGAAAGGCAATAAACCAGAGAATCTCAAGACTTTTGTTACAGGCGTCCTCTGTTTCTGTGGAAATGGAAACACTGTCTGAGTTTACCTGTGGGAAAAACAGGAAGAAAGACTTCACCAGGTGAACGAACCTTCCTCCAAAAGAACATTAAAAGTGGGTTTAAAATGGGGCCGCAGAACAAAAGTAGTTTTTAAAGGTAAGTTTATGTAATGCAATACCATGAGGCTGACTGGGCAAGGAATAAGTGCTAAGATCAAAGCATGACAGAAAGGCTTGGGCTGGAAAAGACCTTAAAGCTCATCTTGTACCAAACCCCTGCTGCGGGCAGGGACAGCTTCCACTTCTCCAGGTGCTCCAAGCCCTGTCCAGCCTGGCCTTGGACACTTCCAGGGATCCAGAAGCAGCCACAGCTGCTTTGGGCACCCTGTGCCAGGGCCTCCCCAACCTCACAGAGAAGAATTTCTTTCTAATAGCCAATCTAAACCTACTCTCTGACAGTTTTCACCTGAATTCACACATATTCCCAAACCAGGGACCCTCTGACGCTTCCCCACACCCTAACCCGAAGGTCTGTGTCTGCCACCAGCCTCCCCTCACATGCCCAGAGCTGAGGCAGGAGGTGGCTGTCACAGCTCAGTAAATCAAGGCCAAGGGAGATGGCTCCAAACACGAGTTAGGTCAGCTGGAATTCCGGGAGCACGGGAATACCGGTACTGCCACTGCAATTAAAGGCCTCTGCTCCGACACAACGAGTTCTTCTGAAGAGAAGCTTCCTGAATTAAAGCCAGCAAGGACACGGCAGCCCCGCTCATTTATTCTGCTCAGAAGTAGAAGGAAGGCTTCAATTAGCCCTGCCTTCGCTGACACCTCGCTGCCTGCACGTGTGCTCTGGCCACAGAAGGCACATCTGACTGGAGTAACCAGCACTGGACTCCCAGCCAGCACCAGCCTGCCGACCTCCTACCGGAGAGCCGGGAACGGGATTGAGCAAGAGCAGCCCAGCCTCCTCAGAGAGTGCTCCTTGCTGCCTGTGCCTGCGGTGTTTTGACTCGCACCCCAGTCATGTCGCTGCTCCTCCGTCCCTCCCTGCCAACCCCAGCCTGACAAATACCTTTGCATAAGCACCAGGCAGGGAATATTTGTTAGTCAGCTCCTGATTACAGCTCCAGGTTTGGACCACGTGCTGCCCCAGCCTGACCAAAGGATGTGGGCAGACAGAGACAAACCGGATGCGTGATCTCCCAGAAATCAAAAATAAAGAAGTTTTGGATGTTTGGGCTGAAGTAAGGGAAATTAAAAACACATTCAGGCCACACTCATCTTACCACAGCTCCCCAATATCACCAGCTTCATCTGCATTGCATTTATTTCCAACATTGCCATACTGAAACATTTTTCTTTTTTGCAGAATGACAGCAGCTGGGGGGGGGAGGGAGGGGGGGGTGGATTGCCACGTATAGCGTCTGCAAAATGAATGTATGCATACTGTACCACCAGCTCTAAGAGTTCAAGAGGAGTGGCTAAACAATGGCTAATTATAGCTTCAGCACAAAAACAAACAAGGCAGCAAGTCAGAGTAAGAACAGCAGCATTCCAACTTCCACTGGGGAGATGGAATGCAAAACTACCAAAACAAAATGGGAAAACACTGATTGGAGGCTCAAAAAAGGCATGATTTTACAAGAGCCCCATGGACTCCAAAAATCAAGTTCAAATTTCATTTAACCCAAAATACACACAAGGTGTCGTGTTCACTTTGCTCACTTAGGCAAACCAATTTACTAAAGTTTCTGCAAACATCTAGGCACGCTCCAGGCAGTACAGACCTCAACCAAGAGATAGGATCCACCCAAGGGATGCTGCACCTGAGCTCATCATGGATCTCTGTGGGTCACCAGCTGCAAGAATGTGCAAGGAAATGTCCTCTGGTGACACCCACGATATTAAGGTAAAAGAAGTGCCCAGTTCCCTGTATGCTGGGGCTCATCTGGACACATTTCATTCTTCCACTTGGCTTCCTCTCAGCCTCAGACCCCTGCATGCCTTCCAGAGAATAAAATGGGCATTTCTTTGAAATATTTTGCGAGCACCTGGGTGCCACCAAGAGGTACACTTTAGGCATTAAGACACAAAGTCTTGGCAGGAGCTGTCTAGAAGCAGACCCCGGCATGGCAATTGTTCTGGGAGCAGGCATCCATGAACAAAGAAGGCAGCACGGAGCCCTGGCACAGCTTCCCAGCAGGGTTATGCAAGCCTGGGACAAAGCCCCCAGTATCAGCACAAACTGAATGCTCTATTATACATTAAGGGCCCTTAATGTGCAAGTCCAACCATAGGGCAGAATCCTCAAAAATTATCTTATCGACACCAACACGCAGAACCCTTCGACCCCTGCGTTATCTAGTCACAAGCCCTTCCTGATATGGCATGGATAAATCTTGATGAGCAAAGAAAACACTCAGAACACAAAGGATTCCAAGTGACTTTTACATGCAAATTTCTAGGAAATACAAATATTTCTGAATACAGAAAACTGTATCACAATCACCACAGCAAACAGACCAGACTACCTGCTGCTACATCAACTGGCAGAATCCTAAATCTCACTTCATGCTCTGAGGGCAGGACTGAAGCACATACTAGGCCTGCTAGCACTTGAAGGGAGCATCTTTCACTGCCTGGGATGCAAAGAATAAAATTGTAGAATCACAGACTCATTTGGTTTGGAAGAGACCTTGAAGATCATCCCATTCCATTCCCCTGCCATGACAGGGACACCTTCCACTACCCCAGGCTGCTCCAAGCCCCTCCAACCTGGCCTGGGACACTTCCAGGGATAGCCACAGCTTCTATGGGCAACCTGTGCCAGGGCCTGCCCACCCTCCCAGGGGGAAATTATTTCCTAAAATCTAATCTAAACCTAACATTCTGTCAGTGTGGAGCCATTCCCCCTTGTCTCTTGTAAAGATTCTCTCTCCACCTATCTCCAGATACTGGAGGCTACAATTAGGTCACCCCAAAGCCTCTCTTCTCCAGGCTGAACAATCCCGTCTCTCCCAGCAGAGCTGCTCCATCCCTGTAATCATCCTGTTGCCTCCTCCAGACTCACTCCAACACCTCCAGGTCCCTCCTGTGCTGGTCCCCCCCAGGCTGGAGGCAGCTCTGCAGGCAGCAGAATCCCCCTCCCCATCCCCTGCTGGGGGCTCAGGGCCAGCTGTCACCCACCAGGACCCCCAAGTCCTCCTCAGCAGCTCTGTGGTGGAAGCAGATTGTGCAGAAGATCAGATGGAGACATCATTTTATTAGTCAAGTTGTGCATTTGGAAAAAGAGACAAGCAGAACCCCAAAATCCTTACTCAGAAAGTGGCTCTATGGAATCTCTTTTGAGCATAGGAGTCACAGCAAGGCTGTGACTGTTGCCACACCAGGCAAACCACACACAATAAATGCTGTGATTAGGTTTATCTCCACACCAAGCACAGCTGGAGAAATCCAAGGCAGGAAGTGAGTGAGGCACAACCTCAGCAGACCTCCAGACAAAACTTCTAAGGGTAAGAAGAGAGTGGGAAACTCTGAGTAGGCTGGACACGAGCAGAACATGGAAAAAGAAAGATTTTACTCTGTCTAGGTAAGAAAATTTACATTGCTTCGCACTGCCTTTTCCATCCTTTCACAGGAAGGATGGCAGAGTGAAACCACAGTTCAGGAAAAACGTTGTGAATGGTTTCCTCCAGAGGAAGCCTCATTCTCCGACTTCAAAGCCAACTTCCTAAGCTTTCCAGAAGCCAGCGATCCTGTGCAATAGCTACTGTCCAATCTAGTGAATAAAAGAGCAGACCTGAGCAGGTCTCTCAGGTGCAATAAGCAGCAATTTTCTCTGCAAAGCTTTGGCACAGAAGGGACTGAGGTGAGAACAGCCTGACCACACAGTACGGCTCCAGCAACCCCAGGCCAGTCTAGACCGACCCCCCCCGCACAGCAAGCAAAGTATTTACCCAGTGCCAAATTTTGGCAGCTGAAAGCAACTTCGACACAAGCTGTGCAGGCTCTTGGTGCTGTCCCAGGCTACCCACAGCTCCACGCCAAAGCAAGAAGAAGCAGCAGCACTTGGATGCTTGGGAATGGGGTAACCAAGCGGGACAAAGGAATGGGACAAAGATAATGCTGTTTCATTTATCATTCAGCAGCTGTGATTTCAATTTCCCTCGCTGATAGGAGAAGGGGAAAAAAAAACCAAAAAACAACAAAACACCTAACCAAACAACCAAAAACCTAGTTTCAGGTTTGAGGAATTGCAAAAGATTCACGCCGTGCCAATGCGGGCTAGGGCCAGCTATATTCCAAGCAATGCTAAAGTTCGCTTCTAGCTAAAATAATGACAGCCAATTAGCAAACAATCAATCGGCAAACACGAGCTCTCTTAGCCCGATCAGCACCTTCACCAAAATCCTGAGGAAAACACCACTCTGCCCCACCCATGTGAAATTAATCAAGAGCCGGCCGAAAACACCGTTCCTAATGCTGTCTCTGCCCCGAAACTAGGTGATTGCGGGGAATAAGGAATGGAATGCATGAGTACGAGGCGGTCCAGGGGAAAGGTGCGGGCCTCGGAGAGGACCTGACCGCCCACCCTCGCACCCCGCCGGCGGCCGAGCTCGGCCGGGCATCCCCTCAGGCCCGCCCGGGACCCCCGGCCCGCACCGGGCCTCACAGGCCTCACACCTCCCTGTCCGCCCCACAGCGGCCTCGCACTCCCTGCTCACCATCGCTCCTGCCGCCGCCAGCTCTTTCGCTCGCTCCCTCCTTCCTTCCTTCCTTCCTCCCTTCTTTCTTTCTTTCTTTCCTCCTCCTCCTCCTCCCGCTGTCCGCGGGGTCCCGGCCCCGCCCCGAGCTTTGCCCCGCCCACAGGGCGGTGAGGCCACGCCCCTCGGGATGAGCAGCGCCCCCTAGCGGCGGAGGAGAGGGCGGGAAAGCCGCGCCCCCTCAGGGAGGGGCGGCGGGAGAGCAGCGCCCTCACCTGGAGGGAGGGGGTAAAACCTTAAAGACGGAGGCGTGTTTTGTTAAAACGCAAGGAAAAAAAAAAAAAAAAACAAACAAAAAACACCACAAACGAACAAACGACAGCAACAAACAGTTTGTAAGCCCTCCCTGGTTATTAATTATCTGAGGTTGGAGCCTCTCTGCTTTGGAACCAGCCCGGGAGAGCTCAGGGTGTCCTGGAGAAGAGAAGGCCTGGTGGAGATGAGAGGGACTTGGGACAAGGGGGAATGGCTTCACACTGACAGAGCACGGGGTCAGGTGGGGTACTGGGGAGGAATTGTCCCCTGGGGGGTGGGCAGGCCCTGGCACAGGGTGCCCGGAGCAGCTGTGGCTGCCCCTGGATCCCTGGCAGTGCCCAAGGCCAGGCTGGGAGCGCCCTGGGATAGAAGAAGGTGTCCCTGCCCATGGCGGGCAGTGGAGACACCACAGGCCTTAAGGTCCATTCTAACCAAAATCACTCTGTGGTATCTTTTGAGGACACTTTTTGGTCTGTGCAAAATATAAGGCAGGAACTACTGGCCATTACAGCATTATCCAGTCTGTTCGTTCCTCTAATCCGGGGGATTAAAATGGGCTCTGGGTGGATCAGGTGGGATCCCTCATCACCCTCACTGCCCACACCTGTGTCTGGAAACCACTTACACCACAAGGGTCCCAAAAACAGTTTATTGGCAGGAGACGGATTTGAGGGCTGCTGAGGCTATTCCACAAAACTTAACCTGGGAAGGGTGCCAGCAGCCAAACTGCCCAGGTGTTCTGGAGAGTTTTAAGAGGTTAAAGGTCTCTGTGTCCCCTGGCGTTAATTCTGGCTTCATGAAATAAATACAGAAAGCAGAATATTGTTTGGGACTAGCCTTGTACAAGCACAGTGGTTTTCAGACATCAAGGGCAAACCTGACAAGCATCCCAAGTCATTTAGGTTATACAAAGGAACGTTTTGAAGCAATTATGTTGCAGAACACTTGCAGGGGATAAAAGGCAGAGACGGGCACCAGCAAAAGGAAGGGAAAAGTTTTCACATCAGTGAAAATGACAGCAGAGCTTCAGCCGGGGCTGTGCTTCGAGGGCAAACACACAGGTGGGCTCTGCAGCTGACAGGAGGTGTGAACTCCACAGATAGCACAGCAGCATTGGGTCATTCCCCAAAAATGAACACCTGGAGTGCCACAGTGCACTGTGCTGCACAGCGCTGCCCCTGCCGCCTGCAGAAACTGCTCCTCTCCTGGGAGATGGCAGCAGGAGCAAATACCCACATTAAGGCATTTCTGCTTAATCTCTACAGAGCCCATCCCGGCTTCAGAATTTATAAATCTGTGCAGTCTTTCAGGCAGATTCTGGTGCAGCATTTTAAATTTTTGTTCTTAACCTCCCTGGCTTTTGTTGAAGCAGAGATATACCAGCATCAGCTCCTGGCATTTGTAGTTTGCTGCGTTACAGGTGGTGACTCTTTGTCTGCTGTCACCCTGCCACCCCAGCTGCCTCTTCACAGAAGATGACACCTGGCATAAGCCAGAAGACAGTGCTTTGATCTCAACAAATTGCCCTCGTAGGATGGTTTTTAGAACCGTGCCTAGACATCAGGTGTCCTTTTTTAGCAGAAAAAAAGGAACAGGCAGGTCTGTTAGTTACCCAGTACCAGTCTCACAAAGTAGGTCTCCTCCCCACATGCTTGCCAAGACAGAAAGCATCTACTGAAGATACCCCAAAGGAGCTCTGTTTATCCACTATAAAAACCTCTACAAACACCAGTGAACCCAGCCTTCAAGAAAAATGTTGCTCTTTGGAAAATGGCCTTAAAACCCACATTTATGTATTCTAAGTAGCATCTTGCTCTCGAGGAGGTGAGAGGAGATCTTGTTTGTTCCTTCACGCTTCTTTCAGAGTCCTGAAAAGAGTCTCTTCAGATGCGTCATTGCATACTTTGCTAATCTTCAGGCACACCTTCACGTAATGCCTGGAAACAAAGAGGTTGGATTGTTTAATATGGCTAAAAGCACAGGTAAAATGGAATATCTTGCTGTGTATATCTGGTGGAGAGGAAAAGCTGCACTGGGGAGGGAGAGGAGCCATTTGAGTGAGGGGACAGTGGTGGCACAAGAGCAAATGGGTGCAGGTTGGCCCTGAACCAATTTCCATTTTTCTTTGGTCTATCACACAGCCCAGATTAAAAGTGGTTTTCCCACTAATCAAATGAAATTTAAAAATATCAGAATAGCTTGGCTTCTCCTCACAGGTGGCAGGATTAATGTTGAGGCCGTGCCAAAGTGACTGCTTTCCCAGAGAAGGGACTTTTGCCTTTCCCAGGAAAGACCAAGCATCACCTGGCCAACATTGCCCATGCTAAAACAGAGCTCTCATTCCTCATTTAAGGAAGGCTTGGAAGGGGGTTGGAGAGAGAAAAATCCAAACAATTCATGGTTTTGCAGTGCTCCAAGATCCTGTGGGGAGTAGGCGTTACCCTGTGCACTTGGTATTACAGATTACATATTTATGAGTGAAAAACTGTCACAGAGACCAATCCAGCAGGACCAATGGTTTCATGTTCTGGTGCAAAAATTGAGTCTGAAAGCAGTCAGGTTTGAAAAAAATGAGGGTTTTTACCTCTTTCCACAAAGAAAAGGAAGGGAGAATTATAGCTGCTTTCTGAATGGAACAAACCCCATTTTTTCCTTGGCCTTGCTTCTGCTGAGTCCCACTTTGAGCCAGGGGTGTCTGTCTATGAAGGATGGCTCTTTTCCAGAGGGTGGGAAGGGTGTCATTCAAAATGCCTGAGGTGGCCTACAGGAGGCCAAGGCCAGCCAGAGCTGTCACTCTTTTTGTCTGGGAGCAATCCTCCAACATTCCTGGGCTCCCTGAGAGAGTCCTGGGAGGTTCTAAGGCATCCCAGGATGTCCTGGAGGGGTCCGGGGACGGCAGCACCATGAGGGTCCCAGGGGTGTCAGAGGTCCTGAGAGGTCCAAAGTGGGTCCTGGCTGGTCCTGGAATTTCCTGGGGGTTTCCAGAGAGGGTTCCATGGGGACCTTCCAGGACCCAGCCCCAGAACCCCCCATGGAACCCACCCAGAGACTGCCCCGGGACACCCTGGGACCATCTGGGAGTGCCCAGGGAGGGGAGCCATGTTCAGAAGGAGGTGACTTTGGGATGGAGGTAGGTGACTTTGGGATGAAGGGGGGGTAATGTTACTATTACTATTACTATTACTGTTACTGTTACTGTTACTATTACTATTACTTACATGAAGTAAGTCCATCCGAGGAGAGGGATTCCCCCCAGTCACTGGGTCGGTTTCAGGACATCTCCCCTTCTCTCCCCTGGCTTATCAGCAGCAAAAGCGCCAGCGACTTTCTCCTTCCGTGCCTGGATTCCCGCATTCACCGCCCCAACCTGTGTTCCGTCCCCCTCGGCGGGTGCGTGTGCACAGGAATCACCCCTGGCTGGGTTCCAAGAGGTGCCAAGCACCTGCATTCCATGCGGGAAGCAGGTGCAGTTGTAGCCTTCCCGACCCGTTGTAACTCCTGTGGAAGTGCCCATACAACTCCTCGGTTCCTGTCCTTCAGGGTGCCCAGCCATGTCCCCATCGTCCCAGTGACCTCTGGGATCCTTCTGGGACCCCCCGAGCCGCACAGAGACACCCCCGAGTTCTTCCAGGACCCCCACTCATCTCAGGCCATGCCTGCACCCACACGACCCCCTGTCCCCTCGCCCTGCCGGGGTGGTGAGCTCCCCGCAGACCCCGCTCGCCCCATCGGGCTAAGACCGTCCTTGTCCTCCGTGTGCACAGGCTGGGGACACGGGGATGGTGACACTGGGCTAGGGACACCGGGGAAGGGACAGGAAGCCAAAGAATCGCTGCCCGCTGGCGCTGGCCCGGTGTGGTGCGAGGTGGCGGGGGCAGAGGAGTTTCCTGTCCCCACCACAGCCCGACAGCTGCTGGGGGGACCCTCCTGACACCCCGGGGAGGGGACCGAGGGGCTGGGGGCAGTGGGGCGTTGTCTCCAGATGAAGGAAAACCTGCTTCCCACGGGGGAAAGGACAAGGAGCTACCGCGAGAGAAAAAACCCCACCACCACCTCAGCCCCCTAAAATGGTAAAAAACAAAAATATCAAAACGTTCGTCCTGATCTCTGAGAGATGGGAGTCAATAAATTGCCACTGAAAGAGGCATAAAAACGTCAGGGATCGATCCATGAAATGCCAGATGCGTCTGAAAATCGGACCCATCGTTTTGCAGAGCTCACGGCCCGGCTTTCCCAGCCCTGTGCGTGCAGCGGCACAGCCTCGGCGGGAAGCCCGGGAGCCTCGCTTCTCCTACCCGCTAATTAGAAGCCGTTTATTAAGCTAATTAATCGCTGCTTCATTGTCCTTGAGCTGCCCTGGTCCTCTGCCATAGGCCAGCACGGGCTCAGAGGCTGCCGAAGGTGGGTGAATTCCGCCTCCTGAAACTGCGAATATCCGAGGATTGCTCCCAGACAAAAGCTGCCAGGACCGGAGGCTGTGGCCGGCCTTGGATTCCCGGGAGCCGTCTCTAGACCGGGGGACACGAGACGGACGCGGGGAGAGGTGGGGGGACACGGCGGGGAGCACAGGGGACATGGGCAGGGACACTGGGGGCCATCAGTCTCAAGTGCAATTCCCCGAGTTAGCTGTAGGTTTTATTCGGTTTTTTAGATCGATTTTTCTGCTACATGGTCCGCCTCGGGGAGACTTTCACCGGCTGCGGCTCTGCCCATTCCCGCGGGAGCTGCTGGATCCGTGGAAATTGGCGTATTTTTTTTTTCCTGCATTAACCTGGGGTGCAATGGAGGCTCAGATCTCGGCAGGTTCTCTCTGGCAGGTCCACTGCAACCTCGTGTCGCGGTTCTGAGAGACGATCCCATTTCACTTGTGCGCTCCACAGGCTCCAGGTCGCTCCCCGCGGTCCAGCTGGAACCTGCGAGTGGAAGCAGCTCGTGTCCTCCCCGGGGGTCCCTAGGGAAAAAAGGGGTGCCCTCCCCACCCCCAGCGCTCCCCAAGGCGCTCACCGCTCCTGGTCGAGGTCGGAGCCGTTTTCCCACGTCCCGCCCGTCCCGGCCACAGGTACCGATAGGCCGATCTAGAAGTGCCGTGTGGGTTTCTGCAGGCTTTCATCTAGGAATTCCTGGCCCGGGAAAGGAGAAGGGATGACACTGTTTCTGTCACCCCAAAACAAGTTCCGTCCTCATCCCGGAGCTGAGCCCCACCCCTGTCCCCCGCACTCTGTCACAGGCACCCGAGGGGCTTGGAAGCAGCAGGTGGGGCTGAACCCAGGATTTTGGGAACCCTCTCACCCTTCCATGGGTGCCTCCAGACCCCCGGGCGCCGCCCAGATCCATCCCACATCCCCAGCGCCATCATTTCCTTCACCAGCTCATCCCGGTCCCACGGCACCAGCAGCGCGGACCCCCGATTCCCGCAGTTCTCCCGGCTCTTGGTCCAAGGGTTCATCCCGTCGAAAATCCAGTAACACTTGGTCCCGATCAGCCTCCAGCCCATGGCGAAGAGCCGGTATCCATCTCTCTTTGCGGGCACACGGGCAGACCCCGGCGCGCTGAGGCACCGCTGCGGGACCGGAGGGAATCTCCGGCCTCCCTTTGCTGGGGGGAGGCTTTAAGGACCCCCCCCCCCCGAGGGTGCATTACCTCGGGTCGAGCGCAGGATCCTCGGCAGCTCCCTGAGGATGCCATCGCAGCCCGAAGAGCCTATTCCCAACGAGGCGTTCCCGTGACCTGCTGTCCCCTTGTGCTGCCACCGCTGTGCCGCCCACCAGGAGACTGGGAGAGGGAGATTCCGAGCCCGGTCAGGGCGATCGGGGGTGGGGTGGGAAGGGGTGCCCGGAGCCCTCTGCCCCCCCCCCCCAAACTCAAGGCAGAGCACAAGGGACAGCGCCAGGGTGGCCGTCAGGGTCCCGAGGAGGCGGCGGGGACAGCGGAGGAATGCTGCGCGGACCCTCTGGGATCCTTGAAAGACAGATCCTGCTGCTGGGGAAGGGATATGGCAAAAAGAGCGGGCTCAGGAGCACCCGTCGCCTCCCTGAACCCCCAGAACACAGGACAGGAAGTCCTGGGGCAAAGCAACTCAGTGACACCCCTCTGCACAGGAGCACGAGGAGCTGGGTGTCCCCAAAAACCCCCTCTGCTCCATCTTTTGGGGTCACGGCTCGGGAGGATGGAACAGCAGACAAGCCCGGCATCAAGAAAAGCCTCCCAGACCCGCATTGCTCCAGCCGTGCCTCAGTTTCCCTACCCTGGGCAGGTCTTGGCGACTCCTGGGGGGGTTCAGCCCGCACCCGCCCCCCTCCATTCTCTCCCCCGAGGAACGGGGGGCCAGCAGACACGACCCCCCGGTAGCTGCGCCCTGCTGGCGTGGGCACCTCCCCGCGGACCCACGCTTGCCCCATCGGTCTAAGACCACGTAGCCGTCCTCGTTCTCCATGTGACCAGAGACACGGGGATGGTGACACTGGCCTGGGGAAGGGACAGGAAACCAAAGAATCGCTGCCGGCTGGCGCTGGCCCGGTGTGGTGCGAGGTGGCGGGGGCAGAGGAGTTTCCTGTCCCCACCACAGCCCGACAGCTGCTGGGGGGACCCTCCTGACACCCCGGGGAGGGGACCGAGAGGCTGGGGGCAGTGGGGCGTTGTCTGCAGATGAAGGAAAACCTGCTTCCCACGGGGGAAAGGACAAAGAGCTACCGCGAGAGAAAAAAAGCCCTCCTTACACCCGGCAGGGGCAGGAGGAGGACAATGTGGTGCGAAGCACAGCGGAAAGAACCAGCGACAAGGCTGGAGCGGTGGGAAGCGGCGGGGATGGGCAAGGGGCAGGAGGGCATTTTGCTTTCCAGCTCTGTGGGAGGAAACGGCAAACTGTCAAATCCATGCAGGACAAGAGAGGAGAAAGAGCAGGCGCTGGCTACGGCCCACAGCCGGGATTGTAAATGTGAATTGCCCGAGCTGCCAAGGCCGGCACACTCCGAGCACCGCCGCACGCCCGCCCCGCCAGCGCTGCGCTGGGTCTTGCCCTGCCCCTGCCCTGGCTGCAGCCCGCCTGTCGAGACGTGCCCTTGGCACTGAAAGAGCTGCACCGAGGGACAGCTGGGGAGCTGCTGCGGTGACATCCAGAGCATAAAATAAACAGAACAAAAAGCTGCGCTGCCGGCTCTCCTCTGCCCGCTAACACTGAAAGAGCAGGGCCGAGCCACCGTCGGAGCGGCGGTGCTGGTTAAAGAGAGTCACGGCAAAGGCTGGGAAATGGGAAGGGAATAAAGCTCAGACAGTGGTATAAAATACTCTAAAAATACTGCACCAGCAGTGGCCGCTGCCCAAGTGTCACCAAAAAGATCTGCAGCAAGGCAGCGTCAGGACGGTGGAGGTGCTGAAAGAGCAGCGGGAAAGGCTGGCAGGAGTGACGGGAATAGAATAGAGAGGGACTGGTGTAAAATGTTCTAAAAGTGCTGCACCAGCTGTGGTCGCTGCCCCACGACTGCAAGAGCTGCAACGAGACACCGTGGGGTGGCAGTGCTGGTTAAAAGAGAGGCACGGCAAAGGCTGCGAAGGATGAAGGGAATAAAATAGAGAGAACAGTATGAGTACAAATAATAAAAGAACCGCCCCGGGAATGGCCACTGACCGCTGTCACTGAAAGAGCTGCACCGAGGGGACAGCTGGGTGCCCAAGCTGGAAATGGTGTGACCTGACTTTTCCTTTCTTAATAACCACCAGTGGTATTTTCAAGGCCTCTGGTTATACTCAGAGATGTCCAGAATCACCATTACAGTGGGATAACTGGGGTTGGAATCAGCTGTGACTAACATGAGAAAGATCACAGGAGCAGAAATACAGATTTCCCAGCTCCCGCCCAGGTAGAGCAGTATTGGCACAGGGACAGAAAATGCTGATATAACATCCTTTCCCACTGGTCCCCGTGCTCAGCCTTAGGTACTGTTCTTCAGTGGTTTTATCCATGGAAAATATTGCAGAGGGACACAGAAGATTTACTAGCATATCAAAAAGAGGCTGAAAAACCATGAAGGATGAGGTTTGGGAGAGGGACAGAAGCAAATTCTCACATCATATGATAGTTAGATATGGCTGCTGTGAGTATGCAGCATGGAGGACAGCTAGATTAAACTAGAATATATTCCAAAAGTGGAACTCTTTGGCCTTATAACTGCAGGTGAGGTTAATAACCCTCACCAATTAGAAAAAGGGAAATGTAGAACTAATGTAGATTACCATCCCTGCAGCCATTGGGTGTCAGTACTGCTTTTCCCCACCAAACTACAGAGACTTTTCTGGAAATCTCTCCTTTTCTGCTTCCTACCTGGACCAGTGTTCCAGTGACCCAGGGGATTTCTCTGAGTGAACGGAGCTTTACCTTCACAACAGCTTTGCTCTTCCCTTCCCAGCCTCGTAGCCTTGGGAATTCCCATCTGGGAGCGTTGGCCTGCTGAAGGAGAGGCTCCATTCCCAACAGAGATCCACACTTGACAGGAGGAACAGCCCATGGGATGTTCTCGTGCCTGGACTCATCCCTTTGCTCCTGAGCTACAGCTGGAGCCCAGAAACCTGGCAGCTGTTCAGGACACACTTTGCCATGGCATGGCCCAGACAGGCTGATTCCTAGGCTGGAAGCACAGCGGGCACACATTCCTACACCTGCCCCTTGTTTCCAGCCCCTTTCAAGAAGCTGTTCCCGTGGGTTACTGTAAGAATCCAGGCCCAGGTGTCTGTGGGATTTGTGGGGCTCTCTTGGGGGGTTATGTGGGGGTGATCTGTGGGATTTGGGTGGGGGGGTCTGAGGAGTATGTGGATGACTTTGGGACTCCTGTCCTTTTCCACTCATATTTCCTATTCTTTTTCTGCTTATGTTTCACAACCTTTTGTCCTCACCTTTCTAGTGCTTTCCTGCTTCTTAAATGCCACATTTTCACCATTATGCCATCTCCCTTTCTTCACTCTTCCCTGTCTTTTTTCTTTGCCTTTTCCCCATTTTTTACCCCCTTTTTCCTCTCCCTATTTTCCCTCTGCACTTTTTTTGCTGCCTTTTTTCTGCTCTTTTTTTTTCCCCGTTGTCTTTTTTTCCCCCTGTCCTTTTTTTGCTCCTCAGTGGAAATCCCTCAGATGATGGAATTAGTGGGCGTTTCTACCAACTTAAACCCTAAGAAATAAGGCACAACAGAGATTCCCCGTCAATTTAAAGATGATGAAAGTGGAGGGTTTGCTCCTGTTGCAAACTGATAAAATTGCAGCATACAGGGTTTTCCCTCTTCTATTTAAACAAGAAAATGGGGATTCCAATCAATAGTTACCCCTGAAAAAATGGCCAAGGCAGGTTTCTTTCAGTGTATGCCCTGAATATTGCAGGGTGTGAATGGGGACTGCCCCAGTTTAAACACAGACAGTAAAGGAAAATTAACCAGTTTACTTCTGAATAGACTTCAGTAGAAATCTGTTGAAAGGAAACCAAAGCACCCTTGTTTGCCCTAATTAATTCCATCAGGTTTGCTTCACTAGAAATGCTCTCAAAATTAAAAGCAGAGATGCCTCGTGTGTTACTTCAAAGCAGCTGGCTTGGTTTGAAAGACAGGTGCCTGCTAAGAAAGGCAGGAGCCTCCCTTGAAATGGAAAATGCAAACCCCTCCCTCCAAATTATTTTAATTTTGAAATTAAGGGGCTCTCAGGCAAAGATATGGGAATAGGAATAAGAGTTCTTCACTAGGAAAAATTAAACTAGAAATACAGCAGGTGCCCAGTGCCAGCAAAACAGCTCTGTCCCTCTGCTCCTCACCCTGGGGAGGCAACAGAGCACATCAGGAAAGGCTCGAGGTGTTGGGATTTTTGTGGGTTTAAGTCTTCAAAAGAGCTCAGCAGTTGTTAGTTGCTATAAAGTTGTTTCTTCTAAAGGCACTGCAGCCTCAAAAGGCAAAGAGCCCCAAGTGTTCAAGTCCCTGCTAAGAGCTTTCAGCGTGGAGTCCCAAATAGAAGCAAAGTCCCAATTAGAAGCAGAAGCAGTTCTGCAGTGCATGGCCCCGAGAGGGCCAAAGTTGTAGCCACAGCCCCTGTCTTCTTCTGGGCAGTGATGATGGCAGTGAGGAGAAAGAGCAGAGAGAGAGAGAGAGCGAGAAAGAGAGAGGGGAAATCTGCCCCCACTGCACGGATTCCTATTTACAAATTACACAGAGAGCTAAAAACACCAATCTGAAACATTTCTGGGAAACCCATTAGAATATCAGTTTTTCATACAAAGTTTTACAAATAATGTGCACATATTAGCTATCCGTTCTATCTGAAAAATGTAAGCAATATGCTTATTATATATTTATTCTGTCTAAAGTTGTTTTTTGACTTCTCACTGAGACTTGTCTTTGAGCTCTCAATAAAACTTGTCATTCACACTAAATTCTAAGACTTTTCCTCCTTAAGGCATTTCAAAATTAGTCTTACTTACTTAAAGTTTCTTAGTTAAAACTTAACCTTATATCTTTATTTCACATATGAGTGGTGTAATATACTTTAATCCATCCAAATCAATCCATTCAACCCCTGCATTCTGATGTCTCTCTGAAGAATTCAGAGAGGCCTCTGTTTCACACACTCCAACACAGAGGGATGGGAGTTACAGACACGTCAAGTCACTGCTTCTCCCTCAGGGAGAGAAATCCTTGTCCTGCTCCAGCCTCCCACAGCAGGACAGTCAGATCCTCTGGAACAGACAGACAGACAGATAGAGAGACAGAGAGACCATTCTGCACACTCAGATGCCTTATGCCAAAAGTAGGATTCCTCCTCAGCACATCTCAGCTGTTCTTCTTCCTCTTCCAAGGACAGTCCACAATTCTGACCCTCAGACCACTTAGTGATGATTTCCAAGAGCCCAGGGTGATTTGGATTTCCCATGAGAGCTTGTTGTGCAATGAGAGCAATCCCCTCACTCCAGCTAGCATGGCTGGCAGGATGGATTGCAGAGGGTTTTCCTTTGAACAGCCAGCCCAGCGCTGGCAGTGGGGATGAACAGGCACTGAGGTGACCCTGAGAGCAAGTGCAAGGCACAGGGAGCAGCTGAGGAAGGACAGCCCTGGGCTGGGCTAAGAGCTGAAGCTGGGACTGCCCAGTGTGGAGAAGGTCCTTTCTCCAGCCCCTGTTACAGGGGAGCTTGGGCCTTGCTGCAAAGATAGGGCCGAGGATTTGAGCAGCTCTCACTCCTGAATTTCTCCTCAGCCAGGCACACGCACTCTTCACTGCCAAGGACAGGAACCCTGCAAGGAGGAGCAGGGAGAGCGCTGGTTCCCAGGGGAACACGTTGTGCCCCTGTCCCCCCATGCCCTGCCCGGCTCCCCGGCACTCACGAGGAGCTGAAGCTGCTGCCGTCCCCCCACCGCAGGCGCTCGCCCCGTCTGCGCAGCCCGAGCCAGTAATCGACGTTCCCGCGGAGGCGCAAGAGCCAATGCTGCCAAGGAGAGAGCAGTGGGAGCTGCCCCGGCCCCTCGGGGGGACACGGCCCCGGGGCTCCTTCCCTGCAAGGCTCCGGGACAGGGCCGCAGCCCCGGCCCCACGAGCACCGAGCCCGGCCCAGGAGCACCCCCGGGCTGCCCTCAGACACCCCACAGCGCCCGCAGCCCCTCACTCACCATTGCCTCATCCTGGACAATGGCCAGGGAGGCCCCGAGCTCGGAGCACCGCTCTTGGCTCTGCTCCCAGGTTCTGCTGTCCCTTGAGAAGTAGTAGCAAACTCCATTGTATCCAAACCAGCCAGAGGGACAGCCCAGAACCAACGTCGGAGCCGCAGGTGGAGCTGGAACCTGTTGTGCTGCAGGGGGAAGAGGAGAAGGTGTGAGGATCGCCCTCCCCTCTGCAGGGAGCAGGGACCCCGCTCTGCCCCGAGGGGCTGGGCCCAGGCTGCTGCCCCTCCCTTACCTGACCGCACAGCCAAGGCCGCCACCACGGCCAGCAGCAGGAACAGGAGCAGGAGCAGCAGCGAGGTGAGCACGGGATGGCGGCTGGAGCGCTGGCCTGGAGCAGGAAAGAGCTGCTGGCTGCCAGGACCACAGCCGGCCCTCGGATGTGCTGGAACGATGGATGGCCGGGGAGCACAGGAGGGACCTCTCAGCGTGTTTGCTCCTCCCTCAGCTGGCAGCCAGAGAGCCCAGAGCCTGGGCACAGGCAGGGACACAGGTGTGGGGACAGCCAGGGACCCCGGGCTGGGGACAGGCTGCAGCAGGAGAGCTGCACAGGCTCGGGGGCAGCTGCGGCTGCCGCTTCCAGCCACTGCTGGGGCCCAGCGGAGCACGAGGCCTCTTCCAGACATCGGGAAACAGCCACACAGCCGCCAGCCCTGTCCCTGCCGGGTGACACTGTCCCCTCCCGAGAGGGGCCACAGCCGCGGCCCTGCACTCACCCAGGAATCTTCTGAGCAGGTTTTTGAGTACATGGCCGGTGGCCGATGTGCCCTGGGGATCCAGGGGCTCCCTCACTGTGCCCTCGCTGCTGCAGGTTCCATTCTCCACATCTTCTTCCCTCACTGCACGCTCACAAGTGGCGTCCCCCTGCTTCTGACAAGCGGCTTCTTGCGCCCCAGGCAAGTGTGTAAGCCCGGCTGCTGGTCCGTCCCGGAGATGGAGGAGCTCCTGCACGGGCCCGTGAATGGGGCAGAATTCACTCTGCTCCAGCTCACAGCCGGTATCTCTGTGCTGGGAACAGAGCAGAGCCCCTTGCTCCGGACTCTTCAGGAGTGCTGAAAAAGCCTTTCGGAGATGGGCCTCGGGAACAGCTGTGCAGCCACGGGGATGGCCCATTGAAAGGGACACGATGACAGGTCACGGCTGGTCCCGGTCCTGCGGGACACCGAGGCTCAGGGAGGGAACCGGGATTCGCCATGGCTGCTGCGGCACCGGCTCGTCCCCAGGGACCCGAGCGGAGGAGCAGACCGCGGGCAGCCGCTCCCTCCGCCATCTCAGGGCACGGGGGACACGGGGGAAGCCGGCACAAGGAACACGCCAGAACCGCCCCCTTCCCCTCACCGCGGCCCCCTCCGGGCTGGGGCACAACCGAGCGCGGCTCGTACCTGTGCTGGAGCCGCTCCCAGCTCCGGGGGCCGCCCGACACCAAGGCTTCGATCCGGGTCAGACCAAACCGGACCCGTCAGCGGCCGCTGCACTTTCTATCCGAGGTGCGGGCAGAGCGGCTCTTGTCCCTTCTGATTATTCTGCGTGCTGCCAGGAGGCAAGGCAGTCTAAACTAATGTTTCACTGGGGCAAAACAAAGTCCTTGAAATTTCACGTTGCGCAACACTGGAAATTGTTTTTGCAATCCCGGAAACCGGAGCGACCGTAATATCTCTCATCGGGAAATTTGCTTCTGCTCGCTCTCGACAGGCGCGTCCGGCGTTCTGCTGCACTCTGCTCGCATTGGACCCTTAAGAGCAGTAAAATGGAGAGCTTTCCCTCAATCCAAACCCATGAAACAACACCATGAAGGTGTCCTTCTTCTGTTTAAACAAGAAATAAATGGAACACTGTGATTTCCCGCCTAGCGAGACAGCAAAGATCATGACAAAGGTGTGTTTTCCGTCAATTGCGACCCTTCAAATCAGAGGTGAAGGGGGGTTCTTCCCAGTTCTAACGTAATTCCTGAAAATAAGTTTTTATTCTTCATTTTAAAACTCTATTCTTCTCCTTCTTGTAACCCCCCTTGGTTGTTGGTGTTGTTTTGGGTTTTTTTGTTATTTTGGTTGGTTTTGTCTCTTTGTGTTTTTGTGTGGGGTTTTTTTTTGTTTGTTTCTTGATTTCTTGTTTTGTTTTGTTTCGTTTGTTACTTTGGGTTTGTTTTTTTATTATTTAGGGGCATAAGGATGTCCCTGTGGAGTGACTGGGGCACTTCTCGCTCCTCACTGCTCTCACCCGGAGCTGCTGCTCCTTGGAGTGCTGGGCAGTTTCCTCCCAGTTCCCTCGCAGGATCCCTCTTCATGGCAAGCACCGGCAGCGATGGTGAGAGCACTGGGAAGGAACTGGGAGCACTGGGAAGGAACTGGGAGCACTGGACCTTCCCAGTGCTCCTAATCCCCCTCCCACTGCTCCTTCTCGCTCCCTCACGGTGCTTCCACCAGCCCTCCCAGTTCCCTCATAGTATTCCCTGTGCTCCCAGTCTTCCCAGTATTATCTCTTCCAGCGCTCTGCCGCAGGTAAAACACTGTGGGGTGCTGTGGGAAATAGAAAAGGAGGAGAACTCTGAGAAAGCTGTGTGAAAGCAAATTTCAAGATGGAGAAATGCAAGAACGCTGAAGATGCAAGGACGAGAAACAATCGGGCTGTGAGCTGTGGAGAGATAGGCCTCAGGAAAATGTGTTAAGCAAGACAGGAGAAATATGTTAGTTTAATAATGAAGGTTTATCCGTTGTTTCAAGGTATTACAGGCAAGCACTGTTCAAAGCAAGATGTAAGTGAGGCTTTATTAAGTGGCCTGAGCAAACACTTGTCAGCTTTTAATATAATGCTATTGGCCAGAAAGTTGTTGAAAGAATTTGTCACAAAGTGAACTTCCTCTGCTGTGCTAGCAGCTGGAGCTGTTCCGTGTCCCTTGCTTGGTTCTGTGAAATGAGGCTGATGATTGTGATGGAATAAAGCTTCGGGACAGCTGCTCCAGCATTCCCATCCTGTTGTTTGTGAACACAGACATAGGTAAAAAGAAGGTAAGAGAAAATATAGATCCCAGAGAAAGCCAAGAGTGACGGTGCCCCGTGGGGTGCCCTGTTTCATTTCATGGAAGAGCTGTTGGAATGGCCAGAAAGTTGACAGGGACATCTGTGGAATAATCCTTTGGGATTATAAATGGATACTATTCTCGTCTCCTCCTGGCTGCTGGACACCCGAGGATCCAGCCGAGGAAGAAGCCTTGTGGAGCATCAAGCTGAGCTCTGGGGGAAAGAAATCAAGGGACAAGGTTGGTCTGTTGAGAAATGGGACCTTTGTCACTGGCTAAAGACAATTATTACTACTGGACCTCATATTAATATTCAGGATGATGAACTGAAAGACCTTTTATCGTGGCTCAATATGAATAACTTGAGCGCAGACCTTAACTCTGTCTTCACATTCTCTCTTTGGGAGGTTTTCCACTGGAAACTTTATAATCTATTCATTTTTGAATGGGATCAGAGTATGGTTAACATTAATGCTGCTTGTGGAATGATCATCAACAATTATAATTATATTCAACTACCAAACAATCATTATATTTGACAGTTGTATCATTTATTATATAATGATGACGCAGGTGCAGTTTCACCTGATCTAATTCATTCCCAGGGCCTGGTTCCCTTCCCCAGGGCATACCAGACCCAACCTTTCTTACCACCCCCTGAATCTATTGTACACAATTCCCACGATTTTAGAAACCTTTTAACCCTACGCTATCACTTTTCAGGGCACAGGGGGTGATGTCTGCGGCCGCTCTCCAGGATCAGCAGTGCCAGGTTCAAGCGGGCTGGGAGAGGCAGAACGGGGCAGGGGGCCGGCAGCATCCACAGAGAATACAGCCCGAGACTGCTCCTGCTTTTTCGGTGTTTCAAAAATCGCCCTGCAGGCCGGGAGCACACCCATTGCCTGCTCGTGTCCCGTAGTAGCCAGATCAGAGAGCTTAATGCCCACCTTGTCCCTGTAGCTCCTTATGCTTATGTACCATTTTGGGAAGGCTAGTAATTATTTACTACATTCATTGTGTTGAACATCACACAGACGAACTTACACATTTTGCAACATCTCTCCTTGATTCCATGTTCTTCCCTGTCCCCAGTCTCGATGCAATCTTCTTGTTCTGTTTGTTCTTGCCAAGACAGCTTGGTTATCAAACTGCTCATGCTCATTATGTCCACATCCTCTCTGTCTGAGCTCTCACAAAGGGGAATGAGCAGTTCCCACATCATTGTACTGGTGGCACTCAAAATTCTCCAAAATCCCCCAACAGAGAGATTTCCTGGGGCAGTGCTGGCCCAGAGGCCCCAGGTGTGTCCTGAGGAGCACCTGAGGGCCCTAATGAACTTCAATGACCCTAATGAGCCTCACCTGTGCTCTCCACCCACGCCCACGGGCTCGGGAGCTTGTTGAAGCTCAGCCTTGAGTTTGGGTGGACTTTTTCAGGTTCTGTTACAGGCTTGGTTTGTGTTCTGTTTCTGCTGGGTCTGGATGGACCTGAGGCTTCCCAGTGCCCTTGGTGCCCTGGACAGCGTTGATGGAGATTTTTGTGAGGACTCAGCCTCACATCCTTTTAGAGAGTCCCTCTTGCAGAGGGCTGCACTGCCAGTACTGGGCCACCCCAGATCCTCTCCCCACGCCGTGTGCCATTGGGGATCATCCAAGGAGCTGTTCCTATTCCAAAACATCTCCCTCTTCTTCCTGCTTCCCCTTGGCACATGGCTCTGAGGTGGGCAGGATGTGTTCTGTGACTCCTCACTCTGCAATAGTTTTTGTTGAGGAGGTATTTTGAGCACTTGAGGTCTGCCCTTAGAACTCATCACATAAATGTTGTGAGAGAAGGGGAGCAATGCTGTATGGATATCCTGGTTTTCCTACAAGACAAACACCTTAGAAGATGATTTCTATTCCTGCAAAGCAGCCACTCACCTGCTGTGTGAGCAAGGAATGTGTATGACTGAGGCTTGTGTTTAGTGGTTCAAAACCAGATATTTTATGAAGAAAAGACAAATAGCAATTCTGCTTAGTTAATTTTGTGGTTGGAAAGATTTGCAGCTGTATAAACATTTAGTGGTCTGGTTTTGGATCGGACATATGAATGTGTGTGTGTATGTGCATACACATATTTATATATATATGTGTGTGTGTGTATGTATATCTGTATTTTTAAGCCAGCTCATCTAAGCTGGGTCTGTCAGGCAGAAATGCCCCTTCCCCACCTGTTCATTTAGCAGTTGCTTGGGAATTTCCTATGCAAGCCCGTGCCAATGGATTTTTTGGAGGAAAGCAGTCCACACCATTGATGAGACTGTTGTGAGATGCATAAAAAGAGCTATTCCCCACCAGCCCCGTGGTGAGGCTTGTGAGCCCCCCTTGCAAGTTCCTGTGTTAATGCACAATTATACTTCAGAGCTATTTCTGGGAAATAGGGCTGGGATCAACTTGGCAAGGTTGTCTGGCCCAGTTCTCTGACCCCGGCAGGACCATGGGGAGTGCTTGCAGAGAATGCCTGAGCAATGTTGGCAGAGCTGCTACTGATAGGGATCTCTCTATTTCTAGAATGAATTTATCCCAGTACTTTGCTGCTATAAACAAGTCTCCTCTTTTTGCTATTTCCCCCATAACTTTTAAAGCCAGCTGAGTTAGAATTTTGTCCCAGCCTTTTCTTTCCTCCTCTCTCTTCCTCACTTCTTTTCTCTTTTCTTTCCTCTTTTCAGATTTGAAGAGGCCTCAGCTGCCTCCCTATTTCCTTCCTCTCTCACCTTCCAGGTCCTGTTTATCAGACTTGGTTCTTTCCATATAAAACCCCTTACAACCCATTCCCCACTTAAGGCTTTGCTGTCTCCTTGTTTTTCTACCTTCTGGGTGCTGTGGATGAAGGGGTGGCTTTGGGGAGCTCCCTTTGCTCAAGAAACCAGCATTGCCGTTATCCTAATCTCCTGCTGATGAGGGCTTTCTCAGCGTCTTGCTGAAATGAAAACTATCCAGGAGGCTTTTCCTTTCTTGAGATTAGAATGGTTTCTACAAGTCCTTGAGATGTGACCATGATGGTTAAAAACCCACAATGCAAATGAAGATTTCCCCCGTCTTTCCCCCACTCCATGCTCCATCCTCTCCCTTACTTTATCATCTGAGAAACTGCTAAGGAAACCTTTCTCATCTTGTAAATTGGCAATGCAACTGCTTTTAAATTCAGTTTTCGAATAGGTTTTAAACTCAGGCTCAGCCCCTGCAATGGATTGGAAGTTTTAATTAAGTTGTTGGTGCTTTACAAGCTCTGTGCTGCTTTAAAATCTTTCTCCAAGAGTCAAAGAATAACCCTGGCAGGGAGTGAAGGAGCATTGTCCACGAGGTGTTTAGAAACGGAGGGTATTAAACCAGGTTTTGCTGAAAGCCGTTTTGAGTAAGTGAAATGAAGGCAGTTGAATGACTTTGGGAAAGTTTGGGTCCATTTAGGATAGATGCACACTGACAGAAGCTGCTTATGTGATGCTCAGTACATGCTCTGATCAGTGCAGGGCCATCCACTCAAGAAATGCAGGAGCCAAACCCAGCAACTGGAGGAAAAGCTGAGCTAAGAGAGCTGTAAAGATGAAATCGCAGGGATATGCCTGGAGCATGGCCCTCCCCAGCAGCTCTTCATACAGTTCAACTGAAAAAAAGCTAAAAGCTGCTACTCAGTACTTTGGAATCTGGCTCAGAACTGCGGAGGGGGTGAGCTCCCTTACTATAACTCAGGCAGTGCAGTGCCACAAGCATGCAGCCAGATTGCTCATCGTTCAGCTTAATGTGTTTTGGGGGGGTTTTCCTTAAGTATTCTTCAAGATGCTGCAAGTGAAAGTAGACTGGAACAGCAGTGGCACAGTAATGGACATTTTACTGTTCCACTTTTCCTTTTAAAAATATATGTAGATAACAGGAGCGTTTGAAGCGCTCCATTTCACAGCTCTTAAGAATCAAATGCGGGCGGAGTGCAGCAGAGCGCGGACGCGCCTGTGGAGAACGCGCAGAAGCAACTTCGCAGGGGAGAGACGCTCCATAACCTTCGGCTTCTCTCATTGCAACAATAACTTAAGAGTGTTGCGCAACGTGAAGTTTCAAGGACTTTGTTTTGCCCGAGGGAAACACTACTTTAGACTCTCCCGCACCATGAATGCTCCAAAGGGCCGAAAGCCGCTCCTCCCCCGCCTGGGGTATAAAGTGCAGAGGAAGCGGATACGCCGCCGGTGGAACCGAAAATTCATCCGAAACGAAATATCGAGCATCCGGCGGCCCCCGGAGCTGGGAGCGGCTCCAGCACAGGTACGAGCCGCGCTCGGTTGTGCCCCAGCCCGGAGGGGGCCGCGGTGAGGGGAAGGGGGCGGTTCTGGCGAGTTCCTTGTGCCGGCTTCCCCCGTGTCCCCCGTGCCCTGAGACGGCGGAGGGAGCGGCTGCCCGCGGTCTGCTCCTCCGCTCGGGTCCCTGGGGACGAGCCGGTGCCGCAGCAGCCATGGCGAATCCCGGTTCCCTCCCTGAGCCTCGATGTCCCGCAGGACCGGGACCAGCCGTGACCTGTCATCGTGTCCCTTTCAATGGGCCATCCCCGTGGCTGCACAGCTGTTCCCGAGGCCCATCTCCGAAAGGCTTTTTCAGCACTCCTGAAGCGTCCGGAGCAAGGGGCTCTGCTCTGTTCCCAGCACAGAGATGCCGGCTGTGAGCTGGAGCAGAGTGAATTCTGCTCCATTCACGGGCCCGTGCAGGAGCTCCTCCATCTCCGGGACGGACCAGCAGCCGGGCTTACACACTTGCCTGGGGCGCAAGAAGCCGCTTGTCAGAAGCAGGGGGACGCCACTTGTGAGCGTGCAGTGAGGGAAGAAGATGTGGAGAATGGAACCTGCAGCAGCGAGGGCACAGTGAGGGAGCCCCTGGATCCCCAGGGCACATCGGCCACCGGCCATGTGCTCAGAAGGCTGCTCAGAGGATTCCCGGGTGAGTGCAGGGCCGCGGCTGTGGCCCCTCTCAGGAGGGGACAGTGTCACCCGGCAGGGACAGGGCTGGCGGCTGTGTGGCTGTTTCCTGATGTCTGGAAGAGGCCTCGTGCTCCGCTGGGCCCCAGCAGTGGCTGGAAGCGGCAGCCGCAGCTGCCCCCGAGCCTGTGCAGCTCTCCTGCTGCAGCCTGTCCCCAGCCCGGGGTCCCTGGCTGTCCCCACACCTGTGTCCCTGCCTGTGCCCAGGCTCTGGGCTCTCTGGCTGCCAGCTGAGGGAGGAGCAAACACGCTGAGAGGTCCCTCCTGTGCTCCCCGGCCATCCATCGTTCCAGCACATCCGAGGGCCGGCTGTGGTCCTGGCAGCCAGCAGCTCTTTCCTGCTCCAGGCCAGCGCTCCAGCCGCCATCCCGTGCTCACCTTGGTGCTGTTCCTGTTCCTGCTGCTGGCCGTGGTGGCGGCCTTGGCTGTGCGGTCAGGTAAGGGAGGGGCAGCAGCCTGGGCCCAGCCCCTCGGGGCAGAGCGGGGTCCCTGCTCCCTGCAGAGGGGAGGGCGATCCTCACACCTTCTCCTCTTCCCCCTGCAGCTCCACAGGTTCAGGCTCCACCTGCGGCTCCGACGTTGGTTCCGGGCTGTCCCTCTGACTGGGTTGGACACAATGGAGTCTGCTACTACTTCTCAAGGGACAGCAGGAGCTGGCAGCAGAGCCAAGAGCGGTGCTGCGAACTCGGGGCCTCCCTGGCCATTGTCCAGGATGAGGCAATGGTGAGTGAGGGGCTGCGGGCGCTGTGGGGTGTCTGAGGGCAGCCCGGGGGTGCTCCTGGGCCGGGCTCGGTGCTCGTGGGGCCGGGGCTGCGGCCCTGTCCCGGAGCCTTGCAGGGAAGGAGCCCCGGGGCCGTGTCCCCCGAGGGGCCGGGGCAGCTCCCACTGCTCTCTCCTTGGCAGCATTGGCTCTTGCGCCTCCGCGGGAACGTCGATTACTGGCTCGGGCTGCGCAGACGGGGCGAGCGCCTGCGGTGGGGGGACGGCAGCAGCTTCAGCTCCTCGTGAGTGCCGGGGAGCCGGGCAGGGCATGGGGGGACAGGGGCACAACGTGTTCCCCTGGGAACCAGCGCTCTCTCTGCTCCTCCTTGCAGGGTTCCTGTCCTTGGCAGTGAAGAGTGCGTGTGCCTGGCTGAGGAGAAATTCAGGAGTGAGAATTGCTCAAATCCTCAGCCCTATCTCTGCAGCAAGGCCCAAGCTCCCCTGTAACAGGGGCTGGAGAAAGGACCTTCTCCACACTGGGCAGTCCCAGCTTCAGCTCTTAGCCCAGCCCAGGGCTGTCCTTCCTCAGCTGCTCCCTGTGCCTTGCTCTTGCTCTCAGGGTCACCTCAGTGCCTGTTCATCCCCACTGCCAGCGCTGGGCTGGCTGTTCAAAGGAAAACCCTCTGCAATCCATCCTGCCAGCCATGCTAGCTGGAGTGAGGGGATTGCTCTCATTGCACAACAAGCTCTCATGGGAAATCCAAATCACCCTGGGCTCTTGGAAATCATCACCACGTGGTTTGAGGGTGAGACTTTTGGAGTGGCCTTGGAAGAGGAAGAAGAACAGCTGAGACATGATGAGGAGGGATCTGAGTTTTGTCATCAGGCACCTGAGTGTGCAGAATTCTCTCTCTGTCTGTCTCTCTGTCTGTCTCCCTTCTGCAAAGAGTCTCACTGCTCTGCTGTGGGAGGAAAACCAGGCTGCAGCAGGACATGGATTTGTCTTCCTGAAGGAGAAGCAGCCACGTGATGTGTTTTTTACTCCCATCCCTCTGTGCCGCTGGGAGCAGAGGGGGGAGGGAGGGAATCAGGGGTCATGTGAAGCCCAGCAAAGCGATAACAGGGTGGGGAAGTTTCATTTCTAGGCTTTGGCATATTTCTCATTCCCTTGTGCTGATTTGTTTGATAATAAATTCAGTTGATTTCCCCTGTTCTGGCCTGTTCTGCCCATGATGGATGAGAGATCTCTCGCTGCCTTTATTGAGACCCTGGAGCCTTTCCCCACGTGCTCTGTTGCCTGCCCAGGGTGAGGAGGAGAGGGACAGAGCAGTTTTGCTCTGGGTGCCAGGCCCAGCCCACCCCAAGCATCCCTGTGAGAATTGACTCCATCATTTCCCAGTGCCACGGCTGGTCCGGCTTCCCGGGCAGGTGCCCGGAGTGAGAGGAGGCAGCCGGTGCCAGTGGGTGAAATGTCTTTGCTGTGAGCTGGCAGGGAGAGGACGAGGAGAAAGTGGTGCAAGGTGCAGGGGAGAGAAAGAGGGACAAGGCTGGAGCGGTGGGAAGCGGCGGGGATGGGCAAGGGGCAGGAGGGCATTTTGCTTTCCAGCTCTGTGGGAGGAAACGGCAAACTGTCAAATCCATGCCGGACAAGAGGGAAGAAATTCGAGGTGCTGCATATCGCCGAGAATCGGCATTCATTTCTCTTCCGGAAACTGAAAATTTCAGGAAGTCTCCGAGCACCGCCGCACGCCCGCCCCGCCAGCGCTGCGCTGGGTCTTGCCCTGCCCCTGCCCTTGCTGCAGCCCCCCTGTCCGGAACGCCCAGAAGCAGCTTCCCCTTGGGCTGAGGTTTCCTCAAGCCTTTGGATGGTTTCTTATCCGGCTTTGCATCCCGTTTTTTAACGGCTTTTCGGAGGCCATGATCGTCATCACCCGCCCCCAACCTCGCTGGCTGCTCACAACTCCCAAAAGCTGCTCCAGCCCCCACCTTGTTTGTTCGCGCTGTCGGTCAGGGCTGGGCAGCAGCGCTTCTCTCTCGCGGTGTCCCCGGGCTCCGAGCCGCCGGGGCAGGGAATGCGGGGACAATGCTGAGCCCCCCGGGGCCGCTGGTTCTTTCTCCCGGGCGGGCGGACTCCGAGCCGCAGCCGCGCTGTCCCCGCATGCGGCAGCTCCCAGGCGTTGTCACCGCCTGTCCCGGCTCGGAGCTGGGCTGCAGCGGCTGCAGAGCCAGAGGGGCCGGGGCTGCGGGCACCGGAGAGCTCCCGGAGACTGCGCTTGTCTCCGCAGGTGCTGCCGCAGCGTCCGGGCAGCGGGGACATGAATCCCGATTGTAGAGATTTATGATTGGAGCTAAGGGTTAGAGGCAATTCATATTGATCAGGGGGTGAGCTTTGATGGGTTACCGATGATTAGACGCTTTAGCTAGAGACAACAGCTGTGTTGTTGGCCATTATGAGGTGCTTTCAGTTTTGTTTATAGAAGGAGGTGGAGGAAGTGAGTCTTTGTAAGAACAGAGTGAAACCAGTAGAACTATGGCTAAACCCGGGACTTTTTACCAAACATTCACGAAGTAGGGCACCTCGGATTGTGCCAGAGGGTCAGGGAGACCTGATGAAGACTTTCCTTACTTCATCTTTCAAGACCACTGACCCAATTCGAGACCACTGACCCAATTCAAGAGAGGAATCGCGCACACCAAATGGAGTACCGGCCTCCTTTTAATAAAGGGCGGGCGGGGGAGGTGCTGGTGTTCTTCACGGGTAAGGAATAGAAGAGTTCGGGAAATAAATAGAGGGCAAGGAGCCTTGTACGGGCCTGCCAAGTCTCTCTAGGCTTACCCCCGTGCAGCCCTCCGGCTGTTTTAATAAACACAGCACTTAGTAACTTGAACTATCCAGAGAGTCTTTGTCCGTGAACAAATCGCTTTTAGCGCTTCCATTCGCCGACCGCGGCAGGTCGAGGTTCTGCTCGGCTGCGAGAGCAGCTCGGGCGGTTCCCCCTCGAGGCACCGCCGGGATATTCCTGGAAGAGAGGGCTCCGCCGCCCGGACTGCTCATGCAGCAGCAGACAAGGGCTCCTGAGTGCTGAAAGTGCGGCCAAAGCGGAGTGTTGAGAACGGGAACAGTTTGGAACAGTGCCCGGGCACGGAGCAGCCACCTCCGGGCTACCGAGGGCAACCGGGATTCGCCATGGCTGCTGCGGCACCGGCTCGTCCCCAGGGACCCGAGCGGAGGAGCAGACCGCGGGCAGCCGCTCCCTCCGCCATCTCAGGGCACGGGGGACACGGGGGAAGCCGGCACAAGGAACACGCCAGAACCGCCCCCTTCCCCTCACCGCGGCCCCCTCCGGGCTGGGGCACAACCGAGCGCGGCTCGTACCTGTGCTGGAGCCGCTCCCAGCTCCGGGGGCCGCTGGATGCGCTCTGTGGCCCCAGGGCAGCGGCCACCACCGAGGGTTCGGTGCCAACGCTCCCACCGGGGCGCTCTTCTATACCCGAGGTGCGGGCGGAGCGGCTTTCGGCCCTTTGACCATGCGGCGTGCGGGGCTGCAGACGGGGAGGTGCAGTCTAAACTCGTGTTTCACTCTTAAAAACCGAAGTCCTTGAATCGCTACCTGGCGGAACTCTGTAAATTGTTCTTGTATTCCAACAAACCGCAGCGACAGCAGTGTCGCTCATCGGGAAATTTGATTCTGCACGTTTACAACAGGCGCGCGTCCGGCGCTCCGCCGCAGTCTGCCCTCCTTTTTCCCTTTAGATCTGTGAAACGGAGCGCTTTCCCGCAATTGAAACCCACAGAACAGCACCATAAGGGTACTTTCTTTCCCTTTAAACATGAAATTAATGGAAAACCGTGATTTCCCACCTAGTGCGTCACCAAAGGTCATGACAAAGATGTGTTTTCTTTTCAATTGGGACCCTTCAAGTAGTAGGTGAAGGGGGATCCTCCCTAGTTTAAACACAATTGCAGAATAGAAGTTTTTCTTCTTCATTTTAAATCCCTTTTTCTTCTCCTAAACTCCCTGTGGTTTCTTTTTTGTTTGCTTCCTTGTTTGTTTGGGGAGGTTGTTTTTTGTTTCTTTTTCTCGGGTTGGTCACTGCGGAGTCACTGGGGCACTTCTCCCTCCTCACTGCTCTCACCCGGAGCTGCTGCTCCTTGGAGTGCTGGGCAGTTTCCTCCCAGTTCCCTCGCAGGATCCCTCTTCATGGCAAGCACCGGCAGCGATGGTGAGAGCACTGGGAAGGAACTGGGAGCACTGGACCTTCCCAGTGCTCCTAATCCCCCTCCCACTGCTCCTTCTCGCTCCCTCACGGTGCTTCCACCAGCCCTCCCAGTTCCCTCATAGTATTCCCTGTGCTCCCAGTTCCCTCCCAGTCTTCCCAGTATTATCTCTTCCAGCTCTCCGCCGCAGGTAAAACACTGTGGGGTGCTGTGGGAAATAGAAAAGGAGGAGAACTCTGAGAAAGCTGTGTGAAAGCAAATTTCAAGATGGAGAAATGCAAGAACGCTGAAGATGCAAGGACGAGAAACAATCGGGCTGTGAGCTGTGGAGAGATAGGCCTCAGGAAAATGTGTTAAGCAAGACAGGAGAAATATGTTAGTTTAATAATGAAGGTTTATCCGTTGTTTCAAGGTATTACAGGCAAGCACTGTTCAAAGCAAGATGTAAGTGAGGCTTTATTAAGTGGCCTGAGCAAACACTTGTCAGCTTTTAATATAATGCTATTGGCCAGAAAGTTGTTGAAAGAATTTGTCACAAAGTGAACTTCTTCTGCTGTGCTAGCAGCTGGAGCTGTTCCGTGTCCCTTGCTTGGTTCTGTGAAATGAGGCTGATGATTGTGATGGAATAAAGCTTCGGGACAGCTGCTCCAGCATTCCCGTCCTGTTGTTTGTGAACACAGACATAGGTAAAAAGAAGGTAAGAGAAAATATAGATCCCAGAGAAAGCTAAGAGTGACGGTGCCCCGTGGGGTGCCCTGTTTCATTTCATGGAAGAGCTGTTGGAATGGCCAGAAAGTTGACAGGGACATCTGTGGAATAATCCTTTGGGATTATAAATGGATACTATTCTCGTCTCCTCCTGGCTGCTGGACACCCGAGGATCCAGCCGAGGAAGAAGCCTTGTGGAGCATCAAGCTGAGCTCTGGGGGAAAGAAATCAAGGGACAAGGTTGGTCTGTTGAGAAATGGGACCTTTGTCACTGGCTAAAGACAATTATTACTACTGGACCTCATATTAATATTCAGGATGATGAACTGAAAGACCTTTTATCGTGGCTCAATATGAATAACTTGGGCGCAGACCTTAACTCTGTGTTAATTCTCTCTTTGGGAGGTTTTCCACTGGAAATTTTATTCATTTTTGAATGGGATCAGAGCGTGGCTAACATTATTGCTGCTTGTGGAATGATCATGAACATTTTTCAACAGCTGAGCCCACCTTTGCTTTCTCTGTGCACCCCAAAATGAATCCCCAAAACCCTCCACATCCCAGAATGATTGCTTAATTCAAATCGAGCACCTCGCTCCTTTTCTCCCTCGGCGCCACATCTCTCCTCCTGCAGTACTTCCTCGGAATGTTTCAGCCTGTATTCGTGTTTCGGTTATAGTTCCGAACTGGGTAGAAATACTAATTAGTGTAGTGGTTTTGGGGCACCGTGTGCCGCGGGCGGGGGCAGCGGAGCCGCCGGGGCGAGCGGGGCCGAGGCGATTCCCGGGGACGGGAACTGCGCTGGGGCTGGGGCGGGGCAGAGCCGGAGAAAGCGCTCCGGGACCAGGGGAACAGAGGAGTTTGGAGCGGCCTGAGGAAGGCTTTGAGAGGCGGGGGAGGCCAGAGCTGACACGGCGAGAACAGAGGGGTCCCCAGGGGTCCCGGAGTGCCCACCTGGGGTACAGACAGAGAGCTAAGGGGAGGGAGACCCGGCACGGAGCGTGGGAACACGGAGTCGTGGTGGTTTGGAAAGGTGTCCTGGAAGAAAACCTTCTGACACCCGGGCAGCGTCCCTTGTATCTGACAAGGAGCAGTCAGCGCTGGATGTTTAAAACCGACGCATTGCTGTACCGGGAAGAAAGTTTATTCATCTCTGTGAAACACACACGTGAAAACAAAAATCCCCGGAAAAGCTCTCTCATTTCCAGCCTCTCAAAACGTAACGAGCCTGGCTGGGCTCGTGCCAGGGTGACCTGGCCAGCACCGCCTGCCTTGGCCCCTGGGCCGGGGAGGGGGAGGCTGAGCCGACCTTTCCTCCCGAGCCGAATGCAGCCAGGAAATTCATCTCCGCTTTCCTGCCGAACCCTTACAGCCCCAGCCCAGCTGCAGCCTGGCGTTAAACAACTTTGTGTCTTAAAATACCTCCCAGCCTCGGCCCGGAAGAGATCCAAAAGAGAAAATCCCACTGCCTCGGCCATGTATTCATTCTTTCCAAGTCCCGAAGAGAACTTTGCAGATACTTTGCTCTCTCTCCTCAGTAGAAACAAAGAATACGAAGATAATGAGACCCACAAAAACAGTATAAACACACCAAGGCCAAACAAACAAACAAAAAACGTCAAGTCCCAAATTAACAAAAGAGGAAAGTCATAAATCGAAATTGCTCTTTTTCAATGCTGTAGAAAAAAACCGCATAAAATATTATGTAGTGAATATAATTTTCTAACTGTGTATATGAGCAAAGGCATCAGTGTTAAAGTGAGCAGATGTTTAAATTGATGTAAACCCCTAAGTTTAAACAGTAAGAAAACCCCTACTGTTTCCCAGGGAAGAAGAAGAAAGAAAAAAACCCTCTATTTTCAAAAATAGAGCAACCTTTTGTTTAAACTGTTATAATCCTTAAAGTGTGTCTCAGAAGTTAATACAGTCCTCAACAACAATCATGGAAAAAGCTGTTAATCTGAAAAAAGGTTTTTACATAGTGATCAGATTTCCAGTCTCCCGAGCAGCTGATCACTGTGACATCAAAGCCACAAGAAAATTCTTTCTTGTAAAAGAATCTCCATAAACTAAAAAAACCCCAAACATTATCTTTCAAATGAATTAGTAAAAAAACCCCAATTTTAAAGATATTGAACTGAGTTGTTTTTTGTAGCTATTCAGCATGAAAAAAAAGAAGTGTATAAGAAGAAGAAGAAGAAGATTGGTCTAAAATTTTATTCTGAGTTTTTCCTTATAGTTTCTAGTAATAAAGTTTATAGCATTGAGAGCTGAGCCTGTTTCTGCCTTCCCCTAGTCCTATCTCACAACAAGAAAATTTCAAATTAGGAAACGAGAATGACTACATATAATCAGTATTTCTGCCCAGTTTCAAACTGAAACCAAAACAGGAATAGATTCTGTGGAAGGACGGCAGGTGAAGTGAAACTGTGCTGGTGTTCAATATGAATTAGGGGGTCATTCAGGGCTGCAGAAGTTTTGGGGTTTCATTTTGGGGTGCACAGAGAAAGCAAAGGTGGGCTCAGCTGTTGAAAAATGTTCATGATCATTCCACAAGCAGCAATAATGTTAGCCACGCTCTGATCCCATTCAAAAATGAATAAAATTTCCAGTGGAAAACCTCCCAAAGAGAGAATGTGAAGACAGAGTTAAGGTCTGCGCTCAAGTTATTCATATTGAGCCACGATAAAAGGTCTTTCAGTTCATCATCCTGAATATTAATATGAGGTCCAGTAGTAATAATTGTCTTTAGCCAGTGACAAAGGTCCCATTTCTCAACAGACCAACCTTGTCCCTTGATTTCTTTCCCCCAGAGCTCAGCTTGATGCTCCACAAGGCTTCTTCCTCGGCTGGATCCTCGGGTGTCCAGCAGCCAGGAGGAGACGAGAATAGTATCCATTTATAATCCCAAAGGATTATTCCACAGATGTCCCTGTCAACTTTCTGGCCATTCCAACAGCTCTTCCATGAAATGAAACAGGGCACCCCACGGGGCACCGTCACTCTTGGCTTTCTCTGGGATCTATATTTTCTCTTACCTTCTTTTTACCTATGTCTGTGTTCACAAACAACAGGACGGGAATGCTGGAGCAGCTGTCCCGAAGCTTTATTCCATCACAATCATCAGCCTCATTTCACAGAACCAAGCAAGGGACACGGAACAGCTCCAGCTGCTAGCACAGCAGAAGAAGTTCACTTTGTGACAAATTCTTTCAACAACTTTCTGGCCAATAGCATTATATTAAAAGCTGACAAGTGTTTGCTCAGGCCACTTAATAAAGCCTCACTTACATCTTGCTTTGAACAGTGCTTGCCTGTAATACCTTGAAACAACGGATAAACCTTCATTATTAAACTAACATATTTCTCCTGTCTTGCTTAACACATTTTCCTGAGGCCTATCTCTCCACAGCTCACAGCCCGATTGTTTCTCGTCCTTGCATCTTCAGCGTTCTTGCATTTCTCCATCTTGAAATTTGCTTTCACACAGCTTTCTCAGAGTTCTCCTCCTTTTCTATTTCCCACAGCACCCCACAGTGTTTTACCTGCGGCGGAGAGCTGGAAGAGATAATACTGGGAAGACTGGGAGGGAACTGGGAGCACAGGGAATACTATGAGGGAACTGGGAGGGCTGGTGGAAGCACCGTGAGGGAGCGAGAAGGAGCAGTGGGAGGGGGATTAGGAGCACTAGGAAGGTCCAGTGCTCCCAGTTCCTTCCCAGTGCTCTCACCATCGCTGCCGGTGCTTGCCATGAAGAGGGATCCTGCGAGGGAACTGGGAGGAAACTGCCCAGCACTCCAAGGAGCAGCAGCTCCGGGTGAGAGCAGTGAGGAGGGAGAAGTGCCCCAGTGACTCCACAGTGACCAACCCCAGAATAAGAATCAAAAAACAACCTCCCCAAACAAACAAAGAAGCAATCAAAAAAACCACAGGGAGTTTAGGAGACGAAAGGCGATTTAAAATGAAGAAGAAAAACTTCTATTCTGCAATTGTGTTTAAACTAGGGAGGATCCCCCTTCACCTACTACTTGAAGGGTCCCAATTGAAAAGAAAACACATCTTTGTCGTGACCTTTGGTGACGCACTAGGTGGGAAATCACGGATTTCCATTAATTTCATGTCTAAAGGGAAAGGAAGTACCCTTATGGTGCTGTTCAGTGGGTTTGAATTGCGGGAAAGCGCTCCGTTTCACAGATCTTAAGGGACAAAGGAGGGCAGAATGCGGCAGAGCGGCGGACGCCTCCCACCCTGTGTTCCGCTTTCTCCATGCCCTCCCCTCTCCTGACTGCAGCCCCAAGCCGGGGAAACGTCCAGCAGCAGATTCCGGGCGGACGAAATTCCTCGATAACTTCTCCGGCACTGGGCGCTCTTCCTAAGGTGAATCTTTCTGCCAGGAGCGACATCCCCGGCCCTGCCTCGATCCGCTTTGAGCCGTCTCGCTGGTAAAAAGTACCAAAAGTCGGTGCAGCCCCCACCTTGTGCAACCTCCCCGGTGCCGGAGCCGTCCACGATCTTAGCCCCGAGTGGGCTGGAGCGGCTCCCGCTCCCAGATCCTCCGGCCTAGTCCGGAGCTGGGAGCGGCTCCAGCACAGGTACGAGCCGCGCTCGGTTGTGCCCCAGCCCGGAGGGGGCCGCGGTGAGGGGAAGGGGGCGGTTCTGGCGAGTTCCTTGTGCCGGCTTCCCCCGTGTCCCCCGTGCCCTGAGATGGCGGAGGGAGCGGCTGCCCGCGGTCTGCTCCTCCGCTCGGGTCCCTGGGGACGAGCCGGTGCCGCAGCAGCCATGGCGAATCCCGGTTCCCTCCCTGAGCCTCGGTGTCCCGCAGGACCGGGACCAGCCGTGACCTGTGATCGTGTCCCTTTCAATGGGCCATCCCCGTGGGTGCACAGCTGTTCCCGAGGCCCATCTCCGAAAGGCTTTTTCAGCACTCCTGAAGCGTCCGGAGCAAGGGGCTCTGCTCTGTTCCCAGCACAGAGATACCGGCTGTGAGCTGGAGCAGAGTGAATTCTGCTCCATTCACGGGCCCGTGCAGGAGCTCCTCCATCTCCGGGACGGACCAGCAGCCGGGCTTACACACTTGCCTGGGGCGCAAGAAGCCGCTTGTCAGAAGCAGGGGGACGCCACTTGTGAGCGTGCAGTGAGGGAAGAAGATGTGGAGAATGGAACCTGCAGCAGCGAGGGCACAGTGAGGGAGCCCCTGGATCCCCAGGGCACATCGGCCACCGGCCATGTGCTCAGAAGGCTGCTCAGAGGATTCCCGGGTGAGTGCAGGGCCGCGGCTGTGGCCCCTCTCGGGAGGGGACAGTGTCACCCGGCAGGGACAGGGCTGGCGGCTGTGTGGCTGTTTCCCGATGTCTGGAAGAGGCCTCGTGCTCCGCTGGGCCCCAGCAGTGGCTGGAAGCGGCAGCCGCAGCTGCCCCCGAGCCTGTGCAGCTCTCCTGCTGCAGCCTGTCCCCAGCCCGGGGTCCCTGGCTGTCCCCACACCTGTGTCCCTGCCTGTGCCCAGGCTCTGGGCTCTCTGGCTGCCAGCTGAGGGAGGAGCAAACAGGCTGAGAGGTCCCTCCTGTGCTCCCCGGCCATCCATCGTTCCAGCACATCCGAGGGCTGGCTCTGGTCCTGGCAGCCAGCAGCTCTTTCCTGCTCCAGGCCAGCGCTCCAGCCGCCATCCCGTGCTCACCTTGGTGCTGTTCCTGCTCCTGTTCCTGCTGCTGGCCGTGGTGGCGGCCTTGGCTGTGCGGTCAGGTAAGGGAGGGGCAGCAGCCTGGGCCCAGCCCCTCGGGGCAGAGCGGGGTCCCTGCTCCCTGCAGAGGGGAGGGCGATCCTCACACCTTCTCCTCTTCCCCCTGCAGCACAACAGGTTCCAGCTCCACCTGCGGCTCCGACGTTGGTTCTGTGCTGTCCCCCTGGCTGGGTTGGATACAATGGAGTCTGCTACTACTTCTCAAGGGACAGCAGAACCTGGGAGCAGAGCCAAGAGCGGTGCTCCGAGCTCGGGGCCTCCCTGGCCATTGTCCAGGATGAGGCAATGGTGAGTGAGGGGCTGCGGGCGCTGTGGGGTGTCTGAGGGCAGCCCGGGGGGGCTCCTGGGCCGGGCTCGGTGCTCGTGGGGCCGGGGCTGCGGCCCTGTCCCGGAGCCTTGCAGGGAAGGAGCCCCGGGGCCGTGTCCCCCCGAGGGGCCGGGGCAGCTCCCACTGCTCTCTCCTTGGCAGCATTGGCTCTTGCGCCTCCGCGGGAACGTCGATTACTGGCTCGGGCTGCGCAGACGGGGCGAGCGCCTGCGGTGGGGGGACGGCAGCAGCTTCAGCTCCTCGTGAGTGCCGGGGAGCCGGGCAGGGCATGGGGGGACAGGGGCACAACGTGTTCCCCTGGGAACCAGCGCTCTCCCTGCTCCTCCTTGCAGGGTTCCTGTCCTTGGCAGTGAAGAGTGCGTGTGCCTGGCTGAGGAGAAATTCAGGAGTGAGAATTGCTCAAATCCTCGGCCCTACCTCTGCAGCAAGGCCCAAGCTCCCCTGTAACAGGGGCTGGAGAAAGGACCTTCTCCACACTGGGCAGTCCCAGCTTCAGCTCTTAGCCCAGCCCAGGGCTGTCCTTCCTCAGCTGCTCCCTGTGCCTTGCTCTTGCTCTCAGGGTCACCTCAGTGCCTGTTCATCCCCACTGCCAGCGCTGGGCTGGCTGTTCAAAGGAAAACCCTCTGCAATCCATCCTGCCAGCCATGCTAGCTGGAGTGAGGGGATTGCTCTCATTGCACAACAAGCTCTCATGGGAAATCCAAATCGCCCTGGGCTCTTGGAAATCATCACCACGTGGTTTGAGGGTGAGACTTTTGGAGTGGCCTTGGAAGAGGAAGAAGAACAGCTGAGACATGATAAGGAGGGATCTGAGTTTTGTCATCAGGCACCTGAGTGTGCAGAATTCTCTCTCTGTCTGTCTCCCTTCTGCAAAGAGTCTCACTGCTCTGCTGTGGGAGGAAAACCAGGCTGCAGCAGGACATGGATTTGTCTTCCTGAAGGAGAAGCAGCCACGTGATGTGCTTTTTACTCCCATCCCTCTGTGCCGCTGGGAGCAGAGGGGGGAGGGAGGGAATCAGGGGTCATGTGAAGCCCAGCAAAGCGATAACAGGGTGGGGAAGTTTCATTTCTAGGCTTTGGCATATTTCTCATTCCCTTGTGCTGATTTGTTTGATAATAAATTCAGTTGATTTCCCCTGTTCTGGCCTGTTCTGCCCATGATGGATGAGAGATCTCTCGCTGCCTTTATTGAGACCCTGGAGCCTTTCCCCACGTGCTCTGTTGCCTGCCCAGGGTGAGGAGGAGAGGGACAGAGCAGTTTTGCTCCGGGTGCCAGGCCCAGCCCACCCCAAGCATCCCTGTGAGAATTGACTCCATCATTTCCCAGTGCCACGGCTGGTCCGGCTTCCCGGGCAGGTGCCTGGAGTGAGAGGAGGCAGCCGGTGCCAGTGGGTGAAATGTCTTTGCTGTGAGCTGGCAGGGAGAGGACGAGGAGAAAGTGGTGCAAGGTGCAGGGGAGAGAAAGAGGGACAAGGCTGGAGCGGTGGGAAGCGGCGGGGATGGGCAAGGGGCAGGAGGGCATTTTGCTTTCCAGCTTTGTGGGAGGAAACGGCAAACTGACAAATCCATGCAGGACAAGAGGGAAGAAATTCGAGGTGCTGCATATCGCCGAGAATCGGCATTCATTTCTCTTCCGGAAACTGAAAATTTCAGGAAGTCTCCGAGCACCGCCGCACGCCCGCCCCGCCAGCGCTGCGCTGGGTCTTGCCCTGCCCCTGCCCCGGCTGCAGCCCCCCTGTCCGGAACGCCCAGAAGCAGCTTCCCCTTGGGCTGAGGTTTCCTCAAGCCTTTGGATGGTTTCTTATCCGGCTTTGCATCCCGTTTTTTAACGGCTTTTCGGAGGCCATGATCGTCATCACCCGCCCCCAACCTCGCTGGCTGCTCACAACTCCCAAAAGCTGCTCCAGCCCCCACCTTGTTTGTTCGCGCTGTCGGTCAGGGCTGGGCAGCAGCGCTTCTCTCTCGCGGTGTCCTCGGGCTCCGAGCCGCCGGGGCAGGGAATGCGGGGACAATGCTGAGCCCCCCGGGGCCGCTGGTTCTTTCTCCCGGGCGGGCGGACTCCGAGCCGCAGCCGCGCTGTCCCCGCATGCGGCAGCTCCCAGGCGTTGTCACCGCCTGTCCCGGCTCGGAGCTGGGCTGCAGCGGCTGCAGAGCCAGAGGGGCCGGGGCTGCGGGCACCGGAGAGCTCCCGGAGACTGCGCTTGTCTCCGCAGGTGCTGCCGCAGCGTCCGGGCAGCGGGGACATGAATCCCGATTGTAGAGATTTATGATTGGAGCTAAGGGTTAGAGGCAATTCATATTGATCAGGGGGTGAGCTTTGATGGGTTACCGATGATTAGACGCTTTAGCTAGAGACAACAGCTGTGTTGTTGGCCATTATGAGGTGCTTTCAGTTTTGTTTATAGAAGGAGGTGGAGGAAATGAGTCTTTGTAAGAACAGAGTGAAACCAGTAGAACTATGGCTAAACCCGGGACTTTTTACCAAACATTCACGAAGTAGGGCACCTCGGATTGTGCCAGAGGGTCAGGGAGACCTGATGAAGACTTTCCTTACTTCATCTTTCAAGACCACTGACCCAATTCAAGAGAGGAATCGCGCACACCAAATGGAGTACCGGCCTCCTTTTAATAAAGGGCGGGCGGGGGAGGTGCTGGTGTTCTTCACGGGTAAGGAATAGAAGAGTTCGGGAAATAAATAGAGGGCAAGGAGCCTTGTACGGGGCTGCCAAGTCTCTCGAGGCTTACCCCCGTGCAGCCCTCCGGCGTTTTAATAAACACAGCACTTAGTAACTTGAACTATCCAGAGAGTCTTTGTCCGTGAACAAATCGCTTTTAGCGCTTCCATTCGCCGACCGCGGCAGGTCGAGGTTCTGCTCGGCTGCGAGAGCAGCTCGGGCGGTTCCCCCTCGAGGCACCGCCGGGATATTCCTGGAAGAGAGGGCTCCGCCGCCCGGAATGCTCATGCAGCAGCAGACAAGGGCTCCTGAGTGCTGAAAGTGCGGCCAAAGCGGAGTGTTGAGAACGGGAACAGTTTGGAACAGTGACCTGTAAGGCGGACGCGCGCTCGGGAAAGGCCATCGGAAGCCGTGGGACACGTCCCAGCCCCAGCTGTGCCTGTGCCGTGTGCTCGCAGGCTGTCCCTGCTGCCGGCTGTCCGGCACAGAGCTCTGGAGCTGCTGTGCCCGGCCGGGCCGGGCTCGCCCTCCGGTTGCCGGCGGAGGGGATTTGTCCATTTGTTGTGCCGTCAAGGGCTCCGTTTGCCCGCAATTTGGGGCCGGCGGGTTTATGGGCGAACCCTTGTCTGTGGTTATTATGCTGTTGGGAATGTGTCGTGACCGAGAGAGTGGTTGTGAGGAAAAAATAACAAATATCCCCCTCCGTGCTGTGACCGTGGTGTGTGTGTGCGTGTACTTGAGCTGATGTGGAGTACGAAGGGTGAATGCTTTAGTGCAGTGTTTGTGAGGGTTTCCCGCAGGAATAACAAGGCTGTGATGCTGGTGTGCGTGGAAGAGATGTTAGTTTGCGTGTCAGGGAGTGACTGAGACTCGTGTTTCAGAGCTGTAGTGTATTTTTAAAGTAACAATGCCATCTTCTTTCAATAGTTGGTGGGGAGTTTTTGTTTCTTTGTTTGTTTGTTTTTCTGGGTGCTGAGACGTGGACATTTTTGAAGAAAATAAGTAGAGACAAAGGACAGGGCCGGTTTAGCAGAGAAGAGTGAAAGTGTTTAATAAGGGCTTAGCTGTGATTCTGGACACGGAGGTTCTGTTTGTAGATAACGAGGGTAACTTCTGTCTGATAATCCAACCTAGCAGACGGATAGAGAGAGTTTCCTTACCTCAGTGGTTCGGGCTGGACTCGTGCGAGTTTGAGAATTCAGTAAATTGATGGATAGACAGGGAAATGCAGGAATATATTTAGAAGGTTTATATCTAACATCAGCTGGAAAACTGGCGGCTTTAGATTGGGAACAACAGGCTGTAGAGAATTTAGAAGGTCGAGAAGAGGTGAATGGAATAGCTTGTGTTTGTGGGAAGTCTCCTGCAGTTTTTGGTGCATCTAGAGGCTGGCATCGTGCGTGGGTGCTGTTGCAGTGCAAGATTTTGCAGGGACGCTGTCATTGTTCTTCTGCTAAGAGGCACAGGCAGTGTGCTCAGCGCTGACAGCTCCCTGATCGAGCTGGTTTAGAACCAAAGGTTTTAAAGCTGCTGTGCGGAAAGTCACACTTAGTACCTGAGCTGTGGGCTGTGCGAGAAGAAGGTTGGGAAAGGACTCTAAGGCCCTGTGAGCTAGGTTTGGGTGGAAGCGAGACAGGAAGCAAAGGAGGAGATAATAAGAATTAGAGTGCTGGTTTTGTTGAGGGGAGGAGGAGTGGTGGGAACTACCCAAAGTAGAGAGATCCCTAAAACTAGTCCTTGAGGATGTGTTTTGGCACAGTGGAAGGAAGTAGCAGGGTACGGTAGTACAGAGAACAAAAAGGCTCTTGTCCAGTTTTGTACACAGTGGTGGCCACTTTACAGCCTTGGAAAAGGGGTCAGGTGGCCTCCAGCTGGAGCTTTAGATTATGACACTTTGTCACAGCTTACACTTTTCTTGAGATGGGAACAGAAGTGGGAAGAAGTGATGTGTGCTGAAGTGTTTTTCTCCCTCCGGAACCAGCCTGAGTGGCAGAGGGATTGTGGAATTGGAGCCCCCTCTGACCCCTTGGTATTGGCCCTGCAAAAGACAATGAGGCCAGGAGAGGAAGGGTAAAACCATGCTGTAGTTCATGCTCCATAAATCATTGCTGCACACACCCTGACAAGGTGTATCCAGCTAAATCACTGCAGCAAAAGTTGGGGAATTTGTTTAAACCACCCCCTAGGAGGCAAGGAAGGCTGAAAGGAGAAGCAAATTTGAGACAGTTATTAAGCCCAACTCCCACTTTACCCTCTCCTTCTGTACAAAAGCCAACTCCAATCTCTATCTCAACTCCAACTCATGTTCCATCACCCACTCCAATTAAAGCCATTTCTATTTCAACTGCAGCTCCAGTTTCTATTCTATCCCCCACTTCAACAACCCCACTTACTCCTGAATTTCTCCTACTGCCCAACAGTGACAGTGAGGAAGAGGAGCCCTCTCCAAAGGGAGCATCCCATATCCAGAAATAAATTAATAAAGTTCTTCAAACACCTTTGAGAGAGGCAGGAAGTCCTGAAGGGAAAACAATATTAGTTAAAATTCCCTTTTCTACAACTGACTTAGAGGCTTGGGAAGAGATTACAAAACATTATAGAAGTGACCCAATAGTAGTGACAAAGAAGTTAAAATTTCTGATTAAACAATACTGACCTGACTGCTCAGACCTCCAGCTGGTTTTGGATGCCTTAACAGAGACAGAAAAGCAATTGGATTTGAAAGTAGCTGAGAGTTTAGCAGAAAATATTTGTAAAATAGCACAGAGGAAAAGGAGAGATCTCTTTCATCTTCAAAATCCACATTAGCATAATGATAATAATAATGAAAACCTGGAAAAACTAAAGGATGATCAAGACTTTATAGTGAAGGGGTTAGAAAGAGCAATTCCTAAACTATAAACTGGTCGACCCTATATGCAGTCAAGCAAGGTCCCTCTGAAACACCTTCTGAATTTTTAAAACTTTTGCCAGGTGCAATGCATCACCGTACACCTTTGAATCCTGAGTCTGAGGAAGGGGTACAACAACTGGTGGATTTATTTCTAGGGCAATCTACAGGAGACATTGAATGCAAACTTCAGAAGATACGGGGCCTGACAGCACGGGATTCAGAGACTTTGCTTGAGGAGGCACAGGAAGTTTTCAGCAACTGGAAAAAAGGGTGCAAGGAAAGGATGAGAAAATTGGGAGCAGGAGTAAGGGAAGAAGGAAAAAAAGGGAGGCGTGGAGAAGGGTCACCAAGGCAGGCACCACCCTGGGTAGGGAAAGGCCAATGTGCATTCTGCAAGAGAATTGGACACTGGAAGAAGAAGTGCCCAAAAGGAAGAAAAGGTGATGATCAAAGTAGAGAAGATCAAAAAGGGGAGGCAGTGGTTGCTTGTGTTAAGGAAGACTGAGGTAGACGGGAAGATCTTTCTCCAGAAGACTCTCTGGATATAATAAGATGTGCTGGTTTTACCTTGAAGCACCTGAGTTGAGGGGCATACTAGGAAGTTTTCCTCCATGAGAACTTGCTCTGTGAATTACTGGGACAAATTGAAGTCTGGTTTAGTTATTGACAGCCTGAGAAACCAATTGGACAAGTTAGTTTGCTCACTGAATCACATTTGAAGCAAGTAAACCCACGGAGCCAGAGCCTTGGCACCCATTTCTCCCCAGTTTTTGTCCAGCCCTTCCCAGCATGGCCTGAGATCCTGACACAGCCCCAGCATGGCCTGGCCCAGCCCCTGCAACTTCTGTGTGAGATTTTAACTCTTCTGATTGCTCAGATGAGACTTACAGACTTTCCATCCTTCCTTGGGTGAGAGGGAGAAGAACAGAAAGGATACACCAAAGTCAAAGGCTAAGTTTCTAGGTGGAAGGAGAATGAGGAGACACCGTGAAGGTTGGCTGAAAAATCTCTTTGTGAGTTATAGGGGTGGACTGTACTACACTAAAAAATTCCTTTAAACCACAGAAAAAAGACATGGGGGGTTGAGGTGTAAAGTGTTTGGAAAATCCTTTACCCTGAGGGACAAAGGGGGATCTCTGCTCCTGGGAATGAAGTGTGAGCAGAGAGAAGTGAGCTAAAGAGAACTTGTGCCTTTGAGCAGCTCATCCTTAACAGTAATACCCCATGAGTTTGACATGGCCCACAAGCACAGCTCTGGGAAGGCTGTGAGGGTGGGAAGAGTTTCATGATTGCAGATTCTGGGGCGACTGCTACTCATGAAAAAAAGTGAAGTCAGGAGAGAACTGGTTATTTCCTCTCTTGAAAAAAAAAAAAAAATCCCTGTAGCTGGAAAGAAGAGACTCCTCTCCCTAAAGTGAACTGAAAAAGATTATTTAAGCAAGGAACTGACTGAAATGTTTCTGTATGTTGTTAAGATATGGAAAAGGGAGGGAGTGGTCTGAAGATCTGTTCTGAATTTATTACTAAACCTGCTGTGTTTTTACTCTTAATTCTATTTCACAACGAAAGATAAATATATCAAAAATTGGCAAACTCAAACTATATCATGAAACTAAGGAACAAAAAAAATATTTGTAATTGATACAGGGGTAACATAATCAGTGTTAAATAAAGCTTTAATTCCAATCAATAACAGATAATTATGTCATGGTAAAAGGGGTAACTGGCCAGTCTGAAAGAACTCATTTTTTTTTAGGCCACTGAAGTAGAAGCTTTGGAAACTGGGGAATTCACAAGTTTTTATATATGCCCAGTGCTCCCTCAACACTTTTGGGTAGGGATTTGTTGGAACAACTAGAGGCAAAAATAATATTTAAAAATGGGGAGATTATTTTGGAGGGTAAGGACCAACAATATGTAGAATTGTTACACCTGATGTTAATACCCCATGAGATTGAAGTTGAAGGTGAATATGAAATGCAGAGGACAAGAATGGATCAGGTATTTCCTGGGGTGTGGGCTTCTAATATACCAGGGAGAGCAAAAAATGCACCCCCAGTGCAAGTTAAGCTTCAAGAAAGAAAACTGCCAGTTCAAGTTAAACAATACCCCTAAAAAGGGAAGCTAGAGAATAGAATAGCCTAGTAATTGAAATTTTTTTTGCAGATAGGGCTATGAAAAGAATGTCGGTCTGAGTTCAATACTCCTATTTCACCTGTTTAAAAGTCTGATGGATCATACAGAATAGTACAAGATTTAAGAGCTGTCAATAAGACAACTGAGGATTTATTCCCAGTGTTATACCTTTGTTAACACATTTAACACCTGAACTAACATGGTTTCCTGCTCAAGATTTAAAAGATGCATTCTTATGCCTTCCTCTCCATGAGGTTAGCCAGAAAATGTTTGCATTTGAATGGGCAAAGCTCAAAACTGGACACAAACCTCATCTCACATGGTCGGTTCTACCCCAAGGATTTAAGAGCTCACCCACGATATTTGGAGAGCATCTTGCAAAGATCTGGAATCTTGGGAAGCTCCATCAGGAGAAGGACAGTTGTTGCAATATGTGGACGACCTCCTAATAGCTACCAAAACTCAAGGGACGTGTAGAGTGGATGGTAAGCCTCCTAAACATTTTGGGTCCACAGGGGTATCGAGTAACCCAGAAGAAAGCCCAGATGGTGAGGCAAACAGTTCTCTACTTGGGCTACGAGGTGATACGTGGAAAAGACTTTATAACTTGTGAGGAACGAGAGTTATAAAGTAGGTGTGCATTTATTAAGTGTTGAGGTGCATGGGGACAGCTCCTCTTAGAGCACGCACACTGGAACTTCAAACTACTGTTGTATTTATTTTTGACAAGCTTACAACTACACAATGCGCCTAATACATGTTAGTGATATTAAAAACATCACTGTCCCTTTCACATTTCTGAGTCGTGTTTATGTCCTAGCTTGTTTGGGTCTCGATTCCATTACCTTTTGGTGGGTGGGAAGTGCACACTTAGCACGTCGCTTTGCAGTGATGGCAGAGATGCTTCTGTTAGCGACCTGGGTTTGGGTGGCTGGAGTAGGTGGCTCTGATGGTTTTTAGGTAGTTGTGGTGTACTGGTTTCTTCTGGTTTTCACTGAGGAAAGCAGCCGGGTTGACCCTGTTAGTTACTACTATTTCTACATCGCCTTGTTCTGCTCGGATGGATTGGCATTTGGGGGATTTTTGTGGGGAAAGCCAGCGGTCACTTTTGACTTTTAGCGCTGCGGATATTGTGTCAGACACTAGCACAGTCATTTTCTGGCTCAAGGCTTTGTGGAGAAGGAGGCAGAAGAAGGCATCTTGCAAATTTAAAATGGTAAACTAGGTTAGCTCGGGGGTTAAGCACGTTAATAGAGTGTATGGGTTGGCCACTACAGGGTAAAGACCTTTAATTATTTTACTGACAGCTCGTAGATTTTGTACTACTTGACATGAGCCATTAGGTTTTTGAACAGGTAGAATGGGAGTGTTGAAATTAGATTGACACTCATTTTACAATTCTAATTGCAGAAAGTTCTTAATTATTGGGCTAATTCCTTCTCTATTTTCCTTTTTTTGGAGGAAAAATTGGCTTAATATTTTTTCAATATTTTCTCCTTTAGCTTTAATCATTGCTACTATTAAACTTAATACTTCTACGTATTTTTCATCATTTCCTTTCAGAGTAATTTCCCCATGTTTTTTAACATAATGGTTCCTTGTAATTGTGCCCATAAATTTTTCCCTGGGAGTGGATCTGGGGAGTTGGGCATATACGGAAACTTATGAATGCTCCATTGCTCTTCATATTTGTACTTGAAAGGTTTACAGAAATATGCTTTTTTTAGTTTGGCCAGTTGCCTTTTTTGCTACTACATACTTGTTTTTAATAGCTATTAATACTTTATTTAAGACTGAATATGTGTCATTTAAAATTCTACTTCTTTCTCTTTTTTTTCCTAGCTTCCTTTTTATATCTAGTGGATCTGCTGGGGAAAGATTCACTGGTTTTCTTCAGGATCTGTTATTTTTTTATGTGTGCGACCACTACTCCCTTCTTGTTTTGGTTTGCTTTCCCTTGGCACTTTTGTTTTGGGCACTGCTTTTTCTAGTGATTAATTTTTTGCAAATTTTACACTGCTTTTTGCCTAGTTGGGGCGGTCCCTGCTTGCATGGTCTTTGTTTGCTTCTCTCTTTCTTCTCTTTCACAACTGCTACTCGCTTTCTCATTCCTTGCTTATATTCTTCTTTTTGGTTACTAAAACCTCTCCATGCCTTATCTAACAGGGCTTCTAAATTCCTCCCATCCGGTCCTTGGAGCTTTTGAAGTTTCCATGTTGTAGACTGTCCTAAAAACAAATTTACTAGTTGTTATATTCTTACCTCAGACCTGGGGTCTAATGATGCACGGCGACACATCGCGTCCCTTCAGCGATCCGGGAATTTGGATGGAGACTTGGAAGGACCTTGTTTGATTGCATAGAAAGTTGAGTAATTTATTGTTTTAGGAATGGCTCTCTCTGTTCTTCTTACTATCTACTTTTGATAGCTTTTTAGCTTTTTTATTTTTGCCGTTCTATTTGGGTCCTAGTTTGGACCTTGGAGTGGGAAGTGCTCTTTTACCTGTTTGTGTTGAGCCCTGTAGAACTCCTTTGCCAATTTTCTAGCTTTTTAAAAAATTAGCTGTTTCTTTGTTTTAGTTGGAGCATCTAGCAGTAGCTGCATATCACTCCAGTCAGGGTTATGATGTTTCATCACGTATCATGAACGGTTGGCAGTGTTTACTGGACTACTGCAATAATTTTTAACAACTTCTCCCATGCCTTTAGGTCGATAGCTGAGAAGGGTACTTCAACTAACATTTTTCTCCTTTCTGGCCCTCCTGCCTGTCACAGAGGTGCTTGTACTGTTTATTTTCTAGTTCTGGATGAGATTGGGTTATTAGGGAGTGTTTCAGGAGATGTTTTTTTTGCGTTCCCATCCTCGTTTTGTTGCCTAGAGGGAGGTTTGAATAGATCTGTTAGTTCTTGTTCTTTTACTGCTGTGTGATAGACTTGGTTGGATTTTATGCATCTTTGGTCGATGTTGCAGGTGGAGCAGCATTGCTTAAGTTTACCTTTATTAGATGCCTTATCATTCTTCTTTAGGGCTAATACTAGGGCATCAGAGAGGGTTCTAATCCCACAGTCTCTCTGCCATTTAGGGCGATCTCCAAGGGGAAAGAACATTTGCATAGGAAACTTTGTCGTGTTTCCTTTTCCTTCTCAAAAAACAACATTAACTATAACAAGGTGTTATAATCTAAAGCTCTGGTAGGTGGCCATTTTATTTTATTAGTTAATTTATATAGCAGCCACCACTGGCTACTTTAGAAGTGTTTTCTTGTTCTCCATACTTCTTACAGCAGCTACCTCTTCCCAGTGGGTTAAATCACACCCTGTGAACTAGCCTTAGGTATCTTTTACTGTGTCTTGTGCCTGTATCGGGATTCTCAATATTTTCTCAATGTTTTCTTTTTTGAAACCGCTTTTCTGCTCTTATCTAAAGATGGCTCAGGATTTGAATCGATAGGGCACACTCAAACTTGATTATTTTGGAAGGTTTTTCTAAATTATCATTAATCTTGTCTTTTAATATTGCATGTAACCTTTTGCTCCCCTCTTCCAGTTTTTGCTAATGTTTTTATAGCTTTCTTTGTTGTTTTCACCTCTATATCAAAAAACCTTGAACACAGTGAATGTGAGGATAGCCTGTTCTGAAACACGGCACTCTAAGTTCACAGATTTTTAGGAGTCGGGCCCAAACTACTCAAGGAGAGGATTCTTTTTGTTTGCCAAGGCAAAATACAAACACCCACTCAGCGTCCCTCACTCACGCAGCATCTTTCACACCCCAGCCAATTGGCAATCACTTACTCTAGTCATTCTAGTTGTTCAGGAAATGGACAAAATGAGGTGAAGTGATCTAGTGAACTCTCTCTTTCCCTTGACTTTGCACTAGTAATTGCACTGATAATTAATTGATAATTAATACCTTAGGCTCAGTTAGTGAGAACATTTCTTTGGCACATGGGCGTACACAGGCACATTCAGGGAAGCAATCAGTGGTTGCCTCAGGCATTAGGGACAGGGGAAAAGGCATATTCCCTACTGAAATCCATAAAGTTGTGTGGGATAATGCCTGGGATCTAGAGAAGGAGCTCCAGTCCTGGTGGGTGTTAGTTATTTTTACTTATAATCCCACAACAAGTATGGTAACAGCTTTTGTTTTAACTATACACGATACATCTGTGAGTTTGATACACCCAATTGTTGCTTTAGGGCTAAGTCATGAGGGGACCATACTATAGCCTTCTGAACACAGAATGTGGGCAGGGAAAGTTGAAGGAAACTGGCCACCCATTAACTTAGAGCCCTGCTCAGGGAGGGAACAATTGGGGTTTATATGTGAAGGTAATGTAGGTGATGATAAAGATACTTGTTAGGGTACAGAGCAAAGCATTTGTCACTTGGAAATGCATCCCATTAATCAAAGAACCGTGGCTGTGTATACAGGACAAGGTTGTGTCTGCCTCAGGACACGGTGCCCCACTGTAATGGGGGATGAGACTATTGTGAATGGAACTCAATTGAACTTGTGCATTTGGAACTTGGTTAAACTTGAAGGATGTGTTTGTTCCTATCAGGCACCTGTTGAATCACACCAACATATCAAGACAAACTTGACTACTGTTCAAAAAATATCACCTGTGCCTGTAGGGATGAACTGGACTTTGGTTGCACAATTAATGAAACACAGTGAATTAAAAGAAATTCTCCAAGAAATTAGAGATGAAGGAAAGAGAACTTCAATTATAATACATCACGACACAGGGAGGATACGGAGAGTATTTAAAAGGTTATTAGAGGGCCTATCCCATCATTGGTGGGATTTGCTTTTTGGGTGGTCATCAAACGCAACCGGTTTCCTCAATACCTTGGTTCATCCGAATGCTGTGTTGCTTATTTTGGTTGGCACAAGTTTGATTTTGTCTGTTATAATGCTTGTTTGGAATTGGAGAATGCTGAAACAACACTTTATAATTTTAATTATCTAGAGGATCTTTGTCCATGATCATTACGGTTCTTAACGATTCACCTGGGTCTGGATTCTTACAGTAACCCACGGGAACAGCTTCTTGAAAGGGGCTGGAAACAAGGGGCAGGTGTAGGAATGTGTGCCCGCTGTGCTTCCAGCCTAGGAATCAGCCTGTCTGGGCCATGCCATGGCAAAGTGTGTCCTGAACAGCTGCCAGGTTTCTGGGCTCCAGCTGTAGCTCAGGAGCAAAGGGATGAGTCCAGGCACGAGAACATCCCATGGGCTGTTCCTCCTGTCAAGTGTGGATCTCTGTTGGGAATGGAGCCTCTCCTTCAGCAGGCCAACGCTCCCAGATGGGAATTCCCAAGGCTACGAGGCTGGGAAGGGAAGAGCAAAGCTGTTGTGAAGGTAAAGCTCCGTTCACTCAGAGAAATCCCCTGGGTCACTGGAACACTGGTCCAGGTAGGAAGCAGAAAAGGAGAGATTTCCAGAAAAGTCTCTGTAGTTTGGTGGGGAAAAGCAGTACTGACACCCAATGGCTGCAGGGATGGTAATCTACATTAGTTCTACATTTCCCTTTTTCTAATTGGTGAGGGTTATTAACCTCACCTGCAGTTATAAGGCCAAACAGTCCCACTTTTGGAATATATTCTAGTTTAATCTAGCTGTCCTCCATGCTGCATACTCACAGCAGCCATATCTAACTATCATATGATGTGAGAATTTGCTTCTGTCCCTCTCCCAAACCTCATCCTTCATGGTTTTTCAGCCTCTTTTTGATATGCTAGTAAATCTTCTGTGTCCCTCTGCAATATTTTCCATGGATAAAACCACTGAAGAACAGTACCTAAGGCTGAGCACGGGGACCAGTGGGAAAGGATGTTATATCAGCATTTTCTGTCCCTGTGCCAATACTGCTCTACCTGGGCGGGAGCTGGGAAATCTGTATTTCTGCTCCTGTGATCTTTCTCATGTTAGTCACAGCTGATTCCAACCCCAGTTATCCCACTGTAATGGTGATTCTGGACATCTCTGAGTATAACCAGAGGCCTTGAAAATACCACTGGTGGTTATTAAGAAAGGAAAAGCCAGGTCACACCATTTCCAGCTTGGGCACCCAGCTGTCCCCTCGGTGCAGCTCTTTCAGTGACAGCGGTCAGTGGCCATTCCCGGGGCGGTTCTTTTATTATTTGTACTCATACTGTTCCCTCTATTTTATTCCCTTCATCCTTCGCAGCCTTTCCCGTGCCTCTCTTTTAACCAGCACTGCCACCCCACGGTGTCTCGTTGCAGCTCTTGCAGTCGTGGGGCAGCGACCACTGCTGGTGCAGTATTTTTAGAGTATTTTATACCACTGTCTGAGCTTTATTCCCTTCCCATTTCCCAGCCTTTGCCGTGACTCTCTTTAACCAGCACCGCCGCTCCGACGGTGGCTCGGCCCTGCTCTTTCAGTGTTAGCGGGCAGAGGAGAACCGGCAGCGCAGCTTTTTGTTCTGTTTATTTTATGCTCTGGATGTCACCGCAGCAGCTCCCCAGGTGTCCCTCGGTGCAGCTCTTTCAGTGCCAAGGGCACGTCTCGACAGGCGGGCTGCAGCCAGGGCAGGGGCAGGGCAAGACCCAGCGCAGCGCTGGCGGGGCGGGCGTGCGGCGGTGCTCGGAGTGTGCCGGCCTTGGCAGCTCGGGCAATTCACATTTACAATCCCGGCTGTGGGCCGTAGCCAGCGCCTCGTATTTCTCCTCTCTTGTCCGGCATGGATTTGTCAGTTTGCCGTTTCCTCCCACAGAGCTGGAAAGCAAAATGCCCTCCTGCCCCTTGCCCATCCCCGCCGCTTCCCACCGCTCCAGCCTTGTCCCTCTTTCTCTCCCCTTCACCTTGCACCACTTTCTCCTCGTCCTCTCCCTGCCAGCTCACAGCAAAGACATTTCACCCACTGGCACCGGCTGCCTCCTCTCACTCCAGGCACCTGCCCGGGAAGCCGGACCAGCCGTGGCACTGGGAAATGATGGAGTCAATTCTCACAGGGATGCTTGGGGTGGGCTGGGCCTGGCACCCGGAGCAAAACTGCTCTGTCCCTCTCCTCCTCACCCTGGGCAGGCAACAGAGCACGTGGGGAAAGGCTCCAGGGTCTCAATAAAGGCAGCGAGAGATCTCTCATCCATCATGGGCAGAACAGGCCAGAACAGGGGAAATCAATTGACTTCATTTTTGTTATAAATGAGAAACAAAATCTCGATATTAACAAAATTCAGATTGCTTCAGCCTTGAGTTTGGGTGGGCTTTTCAGGCTCTGTTACAGGCTTGTTTTGTGTTCTGTTTCTGCTGGGTCTGGATGGACCTGAGGCTTCCCTGTGCCCTTGGTGCCCTGGAGAGTGTTGATGGAGATTTTTGTGAGGACTCAGCCTCAAATCCTTTTAGAGAGACCCTCTTGCAGAGGGCTGCACTGCCAGTACTCTTAAGTATTCTTAGAGGTGCTGCAAGTGAAAGTAGAGAACAGAAGTAGACTGGAGCACCACTGGTACAGTAATTGATATTTCGCTGCTCCACTTTTCCTTTTAAAGATATGTGTAGGTAACATGAACTTTTTTACTCTGTGATTTGGTGGAAACGCTCTTTGTTCCTTTCTTCCTAAGACGTTTGCAGACCCTGAGGCACTGGGCCAATGCCCAATCGCTGCATTTTATTGACATTTTTACAACAGAACAAGGGGCTGATGAGACTGACAAGGAAGATGCAACTCAGGAGCTCATCAGGCAGCAGCCTCCAAACTCTTGGGGTGATGCAAAGAGCAGTAGGGTATGGAGACTGTTTTCCAGTGCAAGGTTAATCCATAATAACATGCTCACTGACAGCAAAGTCACTTCTTGTAAGCTACTGGTTATTTCCCGAAGTGCAGCAGCTGGAGTGGTTGACAAAGCCTGGGCACAACCATGAAGAATATTCCTGTCCAGATTTCTCCTTCTCTTCCTGTGCCAGCAAGAGCAGCCCATCCTCGCTGAGGGTTTTGTTCTTCTGTGGGTGTGTGTCTTTTGGAGAGAAAACAGTAGCCAGGAGCATTAATTACTGAATCTGCACTGCCCCCTCACACGTGTGAGGTCTGAGTCTTGTGCTAGGAGTGGGGCCAATAACATTTCTGGCATTCTGCCTTGGAGCTTGAACGTTTTGGAGTTCAGGCTGGAGACTCAGCTCTCTCTAGGGTCAGAAGAGGGGCAGACACACCTTCCTCCAGGAGGACCCTCCAGGGAATGCTTTTCCCAAGTCAGGTTTTCTCTCGTAACAGCTCAAGCCTTGCCTCTTCTAGACCAGACCACGCAGTGCCCTGCAGTGTTTGTGCCCTGGAAGAGATACTGGGAACACTGGGAGGGAACAGGAAGGAGCAGTGGGAGGGGGATTAGGAGCACTGGCAAGGTCCAGTGCTCCCAGTTCCTTCCCAGTGCTCCCAGTTCCTTCCCAGTGCTCTCAGTTCCTTCCCAGTGCTCTCACCATCGCTGCCGGTGCTTGCCATGAAGAGGGATCCTGCGAGGGAACTGGGAGGAAACTCCCCAGCACTCCGGGTGAGAGCAGTGAGGAGGGAGAAGTGCCCCAGTGACTCTCCAGTTCACCTCCCTCCCCCCAAAAATGAAAGAAAATAAAGGGGGTTACTAGAAGAAAAGAGATTCAAAAGGAAGGAAAAAAAATAACCTTATTTTCGGGAATTGCGTTTGAACTCGGGAGGACCCCCCTTCAGCTATGATTTGAAGAGTCTCTGTTGAAGGAAAACAGATATTTTTTTCATGATATTTGGTGTCTCCTAAGGTCGGAAATCGCGATGTTTCATTAATTTCATTTTGAGATGGTAAGAAAATGCCTTTATGGTGCTGTTCTCTGGGTTTGAATTGCGCGAAAGCGCTCCATTTTATTGATCTTAAGGGTTAAATCCCATCCGACTCCACCAGACGGCTGGACGGCCCCCGCCCCCCAGAATCAGATTTCCTTCCCCTGGCTGCAGCCCGGCTGGAGAAACGCACAGAAGCGAGGACACATTTCACACAACCCCGGCCATGTCTCAGCGAGGGCGGAGCGTTCCACCCCTTCTGCCGGGAACACGGCCTGTCACATGTACACCTGGCTCCTGCCATTCCCACGTGGCGGTTCTTTCAAATCTCTCTGCCCGGAGCGCGGGCTCGGAGCGAGCCCTCGGAGGTCCCCGCTGCCCCGGTACCGGATCGTTCCTGCACCCCGGAGCTGGGAGCGGCTCCAGCACAGGTACGAGCCGCGCTCGGTTGTGCCCCAGCCCGGAGGGGGCCGCGGTGAGGGGAAGGAGGCGGTTCTGGCGTGTTCCTTGTGCCGGCTTCCCCCGTGTCCCCCGTGCCCTGAGATGGCGGAGGGAGCGGCTGCCCGCGGTCTGCTCCTCCGCTCGGGTCCCTGGGGACGAGCCGGTGCCGCAGCAGCCATGGCGAATCCCGGTTGCCCTCGGTAGCCCGGAGGTGGCTGCTCCGTGCCCGGCAGAGTTCGCCGCCGTGGCGCCCCGGGCTCGGCGCCGCTGCTCAGGCGGGAGGTGTCCCTGTCCGGCTCAGGGCTGGCACGGCATGAACTTGACCGTGCCTCAGAGCCCAGAGCGCTCCGGGCGCCGAGTGGAGGCAGAAAGCGCCGCATCCTGCCCGCTCCGGGCTGCGGGCAAAGGAGAGCTCTCCCTAAAGGCTGCAAACTCTCCGCAGGTGCTGCCGCGGGCCCGACAGGGCGGCACTGAGCCGACAGCACCTCCCTGAGCCTCGGTGTCCCGCAGGACCGGGACCAGCCGTGACCTGTCATCGTGTCCCTTTCAATGGGCCATCCCCGTGGGTGCACAGCTGTTCCCGAGGCCCATCTCCGAAAGGCTTTTTCAGCACTCCTGAAGAGTCCGGAGCAAGGGGCTCTGCTCTGTTCCCAGCACAGAGATACCGGCTGTGAGCTGGAGCAGAGTGAATTCTGCCCCATTCACGGGCCCGTGCAGGAGCTCCTCCATCTCCGGGACGGACCAGCAGCCGGGCTTACACACTTGCCTGGGGCGCAAGAAGCCGCTTGTCAGAAGCAGGGGGACGCCACTTGTGAGCGTGCAGTGAGGGAAGAAGATGTGGAGAATGGAACCTGCAGCAGCGAGGGCACAGTGAGGGAGCCCCTGGATCCCCAGGGCACATCGGCCACCGGCCATGTGCTCAGAAGGCTGCTCAGAAGATTCCCGGGTGAGTGCAGGGCCGCGGCTGTGGCCCCTCTCGGGAGGGGACAGTGTCACCCGGCAGGGACAGGGCTGGCGGCTGTGTGGCTGTTTCCCGATGTCTGGAAGAGGCCTCGTGCTCCGCTGGGCCCCAGCAGTGGCTGGAAGCGGCAGCCGCAGCTGCCCCCGAGCCTGTGCAGCTCTCCTGCTGCAGCCTGTCCCCAGCCCGGGGTCCCTGGCTGTCCCCACACCTGTGTCCCTGCCTGTGCCCAGGCTCTGGGCTCTCTGGCTGCCAGCTGAGGGAGGAGCAAACAGGCTGAGAGGTCCCTCCTGTGCTCCCCGGCCATCCATCGGGCCAGCACATCCGAGGGCCGGCTGTGGTCCTGGCAGCCAGCAGCTCTTTCCTGCTCCAGGCCAGCGCTCCAGCCGCCATCCCGTGCTCACCTGGGTGCTGCTCCTGCTCCTGTTCCTGCTGCTGGCCGTGGTGGCGGCCTTGGCTGTGCGGTCAGGTAAGGGAGGGGCAGCAGCCTGGGCCCAGCCCCTCGGGGCAGAGCGGGGTCCCTGCTCCCTGCAGAGGGGAGGGCGATCCTCACACCTTCTCCTCTTCCCCCTGCAGCACAACAGGTTCCAGCTCCACCTGCGGCTCTGACGTTGGTTCTGGACTGTCCCTCTGGCTGGTTTGGATACAATGGAGTCTGCTACTACTTCTCAAGGGACAGCAGGACCTGGGAGCAGAGCCAAGAGCGGTGCTCCGAGCTCGGGGCCTCCCTGGCCATTGTCCAGGATGAGGCAATGGTGAGTGAGGGGCTGCGGGCGCTGTGGGGTGTCTGAGGGCAGCCCGGGGGTGCTCCTGGGCCGGGCTCGGTGCTCGTGGGGCCGGGGCTGCGGCCCTGTCCCGGAGCCTTGCAGGGAAGGAGCCCCGGGGCCGTGTCCCCCGAGGGGCCGGGGCAGCTCCCACTGCTCTCTCCTTGGCAGCATTGGCTCTTGCGCCTCCGCGGGAACGTCGATTACTGGCTCGGACTGCGCAGACGGGGCGAGCGCCTGCGGTGGGGGGACGGCAGCAGCTTCAGCTCCTCGTGAGTGCCGGGGAGCCGGGCAGGGCATGGGGGGACAGGGGCACAACGTGTTCCCCTGGGAACCAGCGCTCTCTCTGCTCCTCCTTGCAGGGTTCCTGTCCTTGGCAGTGCAGAGTGCGTGTGCCTGGCTGAGGAGAAATTCAGGAGTGAGAGCTGCTCAAATCCTCAGCCCTATCTCTGCAGCAAGGCCCAAGCTCCCCTGTAACAGGGGCTGGAGAAAGGACCTTCTCCACACTGGGCAGTCCCAGCTTCAGCTCTTAGCCCAGCCCAGGGCTGTCCTTCCTCAGCTGCTCCCTGTGCCTTGCACTTGCTCTCAGGGTCACCTCAGTGCCTGTTCATCCCCACTGCCAGTGCTGGGCTGGCTGTTCAAAGGAAAACCCTCTGCAATCCATCCTGCCAGCCATGCTAGCTGGAGTGAGGGGATTGCTCTCATTGCACAACAAGCTCTCATGGGAAATCCAGATCACCCAGGGCTCTTGGAAACCATCTCCAAATGGCTTGAAGATGCTTCTTTTGGAGTGGCCTTGGAAGAGGAAGAAGAACAGCTGAGAGATACCGGCTGAGGAGGAATCCTACTTTTGGCATCAGGCACCTGAGTGTGAAGAACTGTCTCTCTGTTGCTTGTTTATCTGTCTGTCTCTTGTGAAGGATCTCACTGCTGTACTGTGGGTGGAAAGCCAGGCTGGAGCAGGACATGGATTTGTCTCCCTGAGGGAGAAGCAGTGATGTGATATGACTGTAACCTCCATTCCTGTGTGCCACTGTGAGGGGAGGAGGAAGGGAGGGAATAGGAGATAAAGGGAAGCTAAGAAATGAGACAAGAGTGTGGGGAAAGTGCATTTTTAGGCTTTGGCATATTTCTCATTCCCTTTTTCTATTTGCTTGATAATAAACTCAATTGATTTCCCCTGTTCTGGCCTGTTCTGCCCATGATGGATGAGAGATCTCTCGCTGCCTTTATTGAGACCCTGGAGCCTTTCCCCACGTGCTCTGTTGCCTGCCCAGGGTGAGGAGGAGAGGGACAGAGCAGTTTTGCTCTGGGTGCCAGGCCCAGCCCACCCCAAGCATCCCTGTGAGAATTGACTCCATCATTTCCCAGTGCCACGGCTGGTCCGGCTTCCCGGGCAGGTGCCCGGAGTGAGAGGAGGCAGCCGGTGCCAGTGGGTGAAATGTCTTTGCTGTGAGCTGGCAGGGAGAGGACGAGGAGAAAGTGGTGCAAGGTGAAGGGGAGAGAAAGAGGGACAAGGCTGGAGCGGTGGGAAGCGGCGGGGATGGGCAAGGGGCAGGAGGGCATTTTGCTTTCCAGCTCTGTGGGAGGAAACGGCAAACTGTCAAATCCATGCAGGACAAGAGGGGAGAAAGAGCAGGCGCTGGCTACGGCCCACAGCCGGGATTGTAAATGTGAATTGCCCGAGCTGCCAAGGCCGGCAGACTCCGAGCACCGCCGCACGCCCGCCCCGCCAGCGCTGCGCTGGGTCTTGCCCTGCCCCTGCCCTGGCTGCAGCCCGCCTGTCGAGACGTGCCCTTGGCACTGAAAGAGCTGCACCGAGGGACAGCTGGGGAGCTGCTGCGGTGACATCCAGAGCATAAAATAAATAGAACAAAAAGCTGCGCTGCCGGCTCTCCTCTGCCCGCTAACACTGAAAGAGCAGGGCCGAGCCACCGTCGGAGCGGCGGTGCTGGTTAAAGAGAGTCACGGCAAAGGCTGGGAAATGGGAAGGGAATAAAGCTCAGACAGTGGTATAAAATACTCTAAAAATACTGCACCAGCAGTGGCCGCTGCCCAAGTGTCACCAAAAAGATCTGCAGCAAAGCAGCGTCAGGACGGTGGAGGTGCTGAAAGAGCAGCGGGAAAGGCTGGCAGGAGTGACGGGAATAGAATAGAGAGGGACTGGTGTAAAATGTTCTAAAAGTGCTGCAGCAGCAGTGGCCGCTGCCCCACGACTGCAAGAGCTGCAACGAGACACCGTGGGGTGGCAGTGCTGGTTAAAAGAGAGGCACGGCAAAGGCTGCGAAGGGTGAAGGGAATAAAATAGAGAGAACAGTATGAGTACAAATAATAAAAGAACCGCCCCGGGAATGGCCACTGACCGCTGTCACTGAAAGAGCTGCACCGAGGGGACAGCTGGGTGCCCAAGCTGGAAATGGTGTGACCTGGCTTTTCCTTTCTTAATAACCACCAGTGGTATTTTCAAGGCCTCTGGTTATACTCAGAGATGTCCAGAATCACCATTACAGTGGGATAACTGGGGTTGGAATCAGCTGTGACTAACATGAGAAAGATCACAGGAGCAGAAATACAGATTTCCCAGCTCCCGCCCAGGTAGAGCAGTATTGGCACAGGGACAGAAAATGCTGATATAACATCCTTTCCCACTGGTCCCCGTGCTCAGCTTTAGGTACTGTTCTTCAGTGGTTTTATCCATGGAAAATATTGCAGAGGGACACAGAAGATTTACTAGCATATCAAAAAGAGGCTGAAAAACCATGAAGGATGAGGTTTGGGAGAGGGACAGAAGCAAATTCTCACATCATATGATAGTTAGATATGGCTGCTGTGAGTATGCAGCATGGAGGACAGCTAGATTAAACTAGAATATATTCCAAAAGTGGAACTCTTTGGCCTTATAACTGCAGGTGAGGTTAATAACCCTCACCAATTAGAAAAAGGGAAATGTAGAACTAATGTAGATTACCATCCCTGCAGCCATTGGGTGTCAGTACTGCTTTTCCCCACCAAACTACAGAGACTTTTCTGGAAATCTCTCCTTTTCTGCTTCCTACCTGGACCAGTGTTCCAGTGACCCAGGTGATTTCTCTGAGTGAACGGAGCTTTACCTTCACAACAGCTTTGCTCTTCCCTTCCCAGCCTCGTAGCCTTGGGAATTCCCATCTGGGAGCGTTGGCCTGCTGAAGGAGAGGCTCCATTCCCAACAGAGATCCACACTTGACAGGAGGAACAGCCCATGGGATGTTCTCGTGCCTGGACTCATCCCTTTGCTCCTGAGCTACAGCTGGAGCCCAGAAACCTGGCAGCTGTTCAGGACACACTTTGCCATGGCATGGCCCAGACAGGCTGATTCCTAGGCTGGAAGCACAGCGGGCACACATTCCTACACCTGCCCCTTGTTTCCAGCCCCTTTCAAGAAGCTGTTCCCGTGGGTTACTGTAAGAATCCAGGCCCAGGTGTCTGTGGGATTTGTGGGGCTCTCTTGGGGGGTTATGTGAGGGTGATCTGTGGGATTTGGGTGGGGGGGTCTGAGGAGTATGTGGATGACTTTGGGACTCCTGTTCTTTTCCACTCATATTTCCTATTCTTTTTCTGCTTATGTTTCACACCCTTTTGTCCTCACCTTTCTAGTGCTTTCCTGCTTCTTAAATCCCACCTTTTCACATTATGCCATCTCCCTTTCTTCACTCTTCCCTGTCTTTTTTCTTTGCCTTTTCCCCATTTATTGCCCCCTTTTTCCTTTCCCTATTTTCCCTCTGCACTTTTTTTGGCCCTTTTTTCCCTTCTTTTTTTTTCTGTTCTTTTTTTTCCCCTGCTGTCTTTTTTGTCCCCTGTCCTTTTTTTGCTCTTCAGTGGAAATCCCTCAGATGATGGAATTAGTGGGCGTTTCTACCAACTTAAACCCTAAGAAATAAGGCACAACAGAGATTCCCCGTCAATTTAAAGATGATGAAAGTGGAGGGTTTGCTCTCATTGCAAACTGATAAAATTGCAGCATACAGGGTGCTCCCTCTTCTATTTAAACAAGAAAATAGGGATTCCAATCAATTGATACCCCTGAAAAAATGGCCAAGGCAGGTTTCTTTCAGTGTATGCCCTGAATATTGCAGGGTATGAATGGGGACTGACCCAGTTTAAACACAGACAGTAAAGGAAAATTAACCAGTTTACTTCTGAATAGACTTCAGTAGAAATCTGTTGAAAGGGAACCAAAGCACACTTGTCTTCCCTAATTAATTCCATCGGGCTTGCTTCACTAGAAATGCTCTCAAAATTAAAAGCAGAGATGCCTCGTGTGTTACTTCAAAGCAGCTGGCTTGGTTTGAAAGACAGGTGCCTGCAAGAAAGGCAGGAGCCTCCCTTGAAATGGAAAATGCAAACCCCTCCCTCCAAATTATTTTAATTTTGAAATTAAGGGGCTCTCAGGCAAAGATATGGGAATAGGAATAAGAGTTCTTCACTAGGAAAAATTAAACTAGAAATACAGCAGGTGCCCAGTGCCAGCAAAACAGCTCTGTCCCTCTGCTCCTCACCCTGGGGAGGCAACAGAGCACATCAGGAAAGGCTCGAGGTGTTGGGATTTTTGTGGGTTTAAATCTTCAAAAGAGCTCAGCAGTTGTTAGTTGCTATAAAGTTGTTTCTTCTAAAGGCACTGCAGCCTCAAAAGGCAAAGAGCCCCAAGTGTTCAAGTCCCTGCTAAGAGCTTTCAGCGTGGAGTCCCAAATAGAAGCAAAGTCCCAATTAGAAGCAGAAGCAGTTCTGCAGTGCATGGCCCCGAGAGGGCCAAAGTTGTAGCCACAGCCCCTGTCTTCTTCTGGGCAGTGATGATGGCAGTGAGGAGAAAGAGCAGAGAGAGAGAGCGAGAAAGAGAGAAGGGAAATCTGCCCCCACAGCACGGATTCCTATTTACAAATTACACAGAGAGCTAAAAACACCAATCTGAAACATTTCTGGGAAACCCATTAGAATATCAGTTTTTCATACAAAGTTTTACAAATAATGTGCACATATTAGCTATCCGTTCTATCTGAAAAATGTAAGCAATATGCTTATTATATATTTATTCTGTCTAAAGTTGTTTTTTGACTTCTCACCGAGACTTGTCTTTGAGACTTGTTTTTGAGCTCTCAACAAAACTTGTCATTCACACTAAATTCTAAGACTTTTCCTCCTTAAGGCATTTCAAAATTAGTCTTACTTACTTAAAGTTTCTTAGTTAAAACTTAACCTTATATCTTTATTTCACATATGAGTGGTGTAATATACTTTAATCCATCCAAATCAATCCATTCAACCCCTGCATTCTGATGTCTCTCTGAAGAATTCAGAGAGGCCTCTGTTTCACACACTCCAACACAGAGGGATGGGAGTTACAGACAAGTCACTGCTTCTCTACCAGGAAGACAAATCCTTGTCTTGCTCCAGCCTCCCACAGCAGGACAGTCAGATCCTTTGAAACAGACAGACAGACAGATAGACAGACAGAGAGACCATTCTTCACAGTCAGGTGCCTGATGCCTGTCCTGGTTTGAAGGACAGGTGTTTGCTAAGGAAAGCAGAAGCTTCCCTTTGGACTGAAAAAAATGTGATTCTTCCGATTATTATCATTTTGGAATTAAGAGAGCTCTCAGGCAAAGATATGGGGGTAGGAATAACAGTTCTTTACTAGTATATCTAACACGACAAACAAGAACAACAACAGCTATGAAATTACCCACAAACAGAACAGTAACTCAGTCCCAGTGTTTTTCTGGCTGCAGGCACCTTTTCCCTGAGCTGCAGTTCCCGGTGCTGGGGGCGGGCGGGTCCCACAGAGCTGCAGGAGGGCTGGGGGTGATGGCAGAGCTGTCCCAGGGGGAGAGAGAGATGGAGAGAGAGCTCTCCGCTCACGGTGTGGGTCCCGATTCTCAGTAGAGTGCTGGATGGTGGTAGTTCACAGCGAGAAGGCAGCCGGGCAGGGTCCGATAGTGGTTTCCAGACGCTGGGATGGCAGGGATGGGACACAGGCGGCGATCGTCCTTCTCGTCCGAACTCCGCGGGGGAAAATGGGCCGAGACCCAGCCTTCCGCTTCCTCTTCTGGCTGTTTGAATCTCACAGGGCTTACCTCCTCTGTCTCTCTCCTCCCCCCCCCCCCCCCCCGCCCCCCCACCTTCTCACCAGGGCCTAGTCAACAGGTATCTTAGCATGACAATGGGGAAAATTCCACAGAGTGAAAAGGGAGAGAACTAACCCCCAACAATGCCAAAACTCAGATTCTTCCTCAGCATGTCTCATCTATTCTTCTTCCTCTTCCACAGCCACTCCAAAAGAAACATCTTCAAGCCATTTGAAGATGGTTTCCAAGAGCCCAGGGTGATCTGGATTTCCCATGAGAGCTTGTTGTACAATGAGAGCAATCCCCTCACTCCAGCTAGCATGGCTGGCAGGATGGATTGCAGAGGGTTTTCCTTTGAACAGCCAGCCCAGCACTGGCAGTGGGGATGAACAGGCACTGAGGTGACCCTGAGAGCAAGTGCAAGGCACAGGGAGCAGCTGAGGAAGGACAGCCCTGGGCTGGGCTAAGAGCTGAAGCTGGGACTGCCCAGTGTGGAGAAGGTCCTTTCTCCAGCCCCTGTTACAGGGGAGCTTGGGCCTTGCTGCAGAGATAGGGCCGACGGTTTGAGCAGCTCTCACTCCTGAATTTCTCCTCAGCCAGGCACACGCACTCTGCACTGCCAAGGACAGGAACCCTGCAAGGAGGAGCAGGGAGAGCGCTGGTTCCCAGGGGAACACGTTGTGCCCCTGTCCCCCCATGCCCTGCCCGGCTCCCCGGCACTCACGAGGAGCTGAAGCTGCTGCCGTCCCCCCACCGCAGGCGCTCGCCCCGTCTGCGCAGCCCGAGCCAGTAATCGACGTTCCCGCGGAGGCGCAAGAGCCAATGCTGCCAAGGAGAGAGCAGTGGGAGCTGCCCCGGCCCCTCGGGGGGACACGGCCCCGGGGCTCCTTCCCTGCAAGGCTCCGGGACAGGGCCGCAGCCCCGGCCCCACGAGCACCGAGCCCGGCCCAGGAGCACCCCCGGGCTGCCCTCAGACACCCCACAGCGCCCGCAGCCCCTCACTCACCATTGCCTCATCCTGGACAATGGCCAGGGAGGCCCCGAGCTCGGAGCACTGCTCTTGGCTCTGCTCCCAGGTCCTGCTGTCCCTTGAGAAGTAGTAGCAGACTCCATTGTGTCCAACCCAGCCAGAGGGACAGCCCAGAACCAACGTCGGAGCCGCAGGCAGAGCTGGAACCTGTCGAGCTGCAGGGGGAAGAGGAGAAGGTGTGAGGATCGCCCTCCCCTCTGCAGGGAGCAGGGACCCCGCTCTGCCCCGAGGGGCTGGGCCCAGGCTGCTGCCCCTCCCTTACCTGACCGCACAGCCAAGGCCGCCACCACGGCCAGCAGCAGGAACAGGAGCAGGAGCAGCACCAAGGTGAGCACGGGATGGCGGCTGGAGCGCTGGCCTGGAGCAGGAAAGAGCTGCTGGCTGCCAGGACCACAAACACATACATATATGTCTGGTCCAAAACTAAACCACTAAATCGATTTTTATATAGCTCCCAGGATTTTGAACCCCAAAATTAACTAAACAGAATTGATATTTTTTTTCTTAAAGTTATCTGGTTTTTAACCAGTAAACACAAGTATTTGGCATCAGTCATACTTTCCTTGCTCACAAGGCAGGTGAGTGGCTGCTTTGCAGGAATAGAAATCATCTTCTAAGGTATTTGTCTTGTAGGAAAACCAGGATATCCATACAGCATTGCTCCCCTTCTCTCACAACATTTATATGATGAGTTCTAAGGGCAGACCTCAAGTGCTCAAAATACCTCCTCAACAAAAACTATTGCAGAGTGAGGAGTCACAGAACACATCCTGCCCACCTCAGAGCCATGTGCCAAGGGGAAGCAGGAAGAAGAGGGAGATGTTTTGGAATAGGAACAGCTCCTTGGATGATCCCCAATGGCACACAGCGTGGGGAGAGGATCTGGGGTGGCCCAGTACTGGCAGTGCAGCCCTCTGCAAGAGGGACTCTCTAAAAGGATGTGAGGCTGAGTCCTCACAAAAATCTCCATCAACGCTGTCCAGGGCACCAAGGGCACTGGGAAGCCTCAGGTCCATCCAGACCCAGCAGAAACAGAACACAAACCAAGCCTGTAACAGAACCTGAAAAAGTCCACCCAAACTCAAGGCTGAGCTTCAACAAGCTCCCGAGCCCGTGGGCGTGGGTGGAGAGCACAGGTGAGGCTCATTAGGGTCATTGAAGTTCATTAGGGCCCTCAGGTGCTCCTCAGGACACACCTGGGGCCTCTGGACCAGCACTGCCCCAGGAAATCTCTCTGTTGGGGGATTTTGGAGAATTTTGAGTGCCACCAGTACAATGATGTGGGAACTGCTCATTCCCCTGCAGTTTTTCTTAGATCCAAGGATTGGTGGAACTTGTTGGCAACAATGACAAAAAGGGAGGTGACAAAGCAGGAAAAGATACTGGCAGGGGCAGGGGGTACTTTTGGAGCTGAAGGTCATTTAGCAAAGAAGAAAATTGAGGTTTGCAGGCTTTGATGCAACAGGCCCTGTTGCTTTCATCCTGTTTCCATCCAGGAAATTGCAGCCTGGCCACCCTTGGCCAAAGTCCACCTTGATGTCACAGCTCCGTGGCAAGGTCCCTATGTGCCTCTCTGGCCTGGGCATGGTGACCTGGTCACAATGACCGCCCCTGCCCTGCTCTGCCTGTGGGTTTCAGACCAGGCACTGCAGCTGGAATGCCCCATGGTGATCCAGCAGCCAGGTCCCTTCACTGGATAGAAATGGGAGACCATGTTTCCCTTGGGTGATACACAAGGGGCTGGAGGAGCACCCAGGATTCCAGCAGCACTGATTTTAGGACTATACCTCTGTCCATAGGTGTCCAAAGTTCCATAAGGCACATTTCCAAGAGCATGGCAACCCAAGATGGATTTGAGAAGAATGCTTCACAAAGTTTTATAACTCCCTCTGGTTTCTTATTCTTTATTCTTTTTCACATATTCTCTCAGTGGCAGAAGGAAGAATCAGGTTTGGAGAAAGAAAAAGCAGTTTTTCTCCCAGTTTTCCACATCTTAGTCCTGGAAAGTCATGGCAGCCAAGCCTAAATAACCAATCTGCCAAAGTTCAGTGCCCCACTGAGGCCTCTTATCAACAGTTTTTTTCACAGGCTATTTCTGTTTGCCTTTCCTCTCTGGGTATTGCTTTGAGCTGCAGCCAGAAAACATTCTGGGACCTTACCTTCAGGGCTTAGACCCTCCACAACCACTTCACTCTGAAATATTTCCTTTTTCTTCACTCTGGATGAAGAACTAAAACTTTCTGTGTTCAGCAGGACTTTCATCTTCTGGTGTGCTTTGCTCTCACATTGCACTGCAGAACACAAATTCCCCAGAGCCATAAAATGGTTTGTGTTGGAAGAAACCTTAAAAATCATCCAGTTCCAACCCCCCTGCCCTGGACAGGGACATCTTCCACTATCCCAGGGTGCTCCAAGCCCCACCCAGCCTGGTCTTGGACTCTTCTAGGGGTGGAGCAGCCGCAGCTCCTCCATGCATGACAGGAGATTGAAAGAATTTTCAATCTCAAAGGTCCCTTCCAACTCAAACCATTCTATGCTGTTATAAAAGCCAAGTGAAAATACTAAAGAGAAGAATATTTTTCAAGATAAATATGGGGTATTTGTCCATAAAGACAGCCAGAAGACCAAGTGAAGTCATCACTTATGGGAAACCTGTAACTTTAGTTTCTCCAAGTTGCTCTCAGCTGGATCTGCTCTGGTTTTCTGATCACAGCAGTGTCCCAAAAGCCCAGTGGTGATGCAGAGGTGGGAGATGTGCCCTTGAAAATGCCAAAACACCAAAGTCCTGGGGTTTTGATCCCACTGTAATATGCAGATCACTTCCAGAGTGACTTGTGAAGTGCTCCCTTCTTCCACTTCCCCATTTGTTTTAGGAAAAAGCCATCCCAGGACCCTGAGCTGCATCACCACCACTTTGGTGTCTTTGGAAAACAATTAAACTCAGCAATCAGAAAGTTCATGCATTAAAAAAAAAAAAAAAAAAAAAAACCCTCCAACGGTATGGTTAGTGGGCCAAGGGATTTCAAGATGGATTTCAAGATGGATTTCCTAAGCCCTCTCCTGTTTCTTTCTGGGGGTAGCAGTGCTCCCTGTGCCCTTCAGCCTGACCCTTTAAGTAACTTGAGCCTCTGGGCAGCAAATCCCAGTCTCTAAATAAAAGGATGGAAAAATCTGTTTCCCCCCTTCTGGGTCTTTTCTTTTGAAAACAACTATCTTCTATCCCATGATGGGAAGAGAGAGAGATCACCAAAAGACAGAGCAGCTTTCTGAGCGTCCCCCTCCCATATCAGGACAAATGGGCAATTTCTCCACTCCATAATGCTTCTGGCAGCTCTTTTCTTCCAGCTTTCCTCCCCTCCCGCCAGCCTTTGGCAAACCTCAGCTGATTTCCAAACCTTCCGTGGCTGCTGGGGGTTGGCACAAAGGTTTAATTATTTGCCTTTTCTCGGGTAAGGCGGGGATAGGGAGAAGGTCGGGCCCCATCACCTGACACTGCTGATCTTGCCCACTTTTCTTGTCCGGTCCCTCTCTCCCACCCCTTTCCTTCCCTGTCTCCCGCCCAGTTCTCAGAGCCCACCATGAAGCCGCAGGTGCTTTGGGGATGTTTTTGCCTGCTTTGCTTTTCCCTCCTGAGAGCAGCAAAAGGTAAGAGAGACTTTGGGCTGATTTAGGTCCAGGAACTCGGCGGGGTCTGGATGCCCAGAAAGGTGAGATGCTCATCCCTACACTCACCTTCCCGGTCTCCAGCCAAGCAGGGAGCAGGGACTGGCAAACTGCAAACAGCACGAGCATCTCCTGAGGCTGGGAAGTTTTGGGGATTGTGGAAGTCCTTCCTGGGGTGGGCTAGGAAAACCAGAGAGCTGGAGCTTTTTAAACTGCTCACAGTGCAGAACTGTAAAAAACTCTGTCTGTCTGTCTCACAGAGGAAAACCCCAGGGACTGAGCTGGATTTCTATTGATTCATTTGTTTTTAAAAGCAGCAAAGTTATAAAACATTTCGGAAGCCCAGCAAGTGCATCAAATTTGCAAGAGGATTTCAAGTTACTTCAGAAAATAGATTTGACTGGTTTTGTCATGGCAAAGGCAACCCTCCCTCTTTCAATCACCATTGCATATGAGCAAGAGAAGGCACTCCAAATAAGTCTAGAGAAATAAGATTAAAGCAGAGATTTTGATCTAAAGCTGTCCCATCAACTTTATTTTGCCTTAGCACAAAGACAGTGATTTAATTATGAGTTAGAAGTTCTGATGGAAAACTCACAATATGAAGAATTCAGCTTCTGTTCTCCCCAAAAAAAGGCAATAGTGCCCCAGTTAATGCCCAGTGCTGAAAAGGCACTGGAAATATCCCTCCTGTCTGTGGGCATGCTCAGTAAACTTCCCTTCAGGATTAAGGTGTGTTTCTTTGGCATTTCTAAAAATCCTGAAGTCTCCACACAGAGTCCCTGCTCCGGCCATCATTTTTCAGGCAGGGCTAGAAACACAAGCAGGAATCAGCTGTCAGCCTGGAGAACACCCAAATATCCAAACCACAGGCACAAACAATTCCCTATGAAAACCCTCCTGCCAGCTAGACTTCCACTCCCAGGAGGTGGGAGTGATACAGGTCATCAGCATCCCTGCAAATCCAGGTGCCCTTTGGGATGGAGGTTCCCAGGTACAGGAAGTGGAGGTTATCCACGACCACGCACCTTCAACATTTCCATCTTTCCACAGGGGATTTGCAGCTGCTTTCTTTCCAGCCCAGGACCCTGTATCGGTATCGGTACACACTGGATGTCCAGCTGCACCACACATCCACACCGTCCCCGCGGGGAGCCCGGCTGCAGGCTGAGACATTGATCCATCTGCACCGGCTCTGGAGGGACCGAGGCGGGGATGAGCTGCTCCAGGTGAAGGTGTGTGGGGTGGCACAGCCATCACAGCCAGGTATTCCTGCTGGCAATGCCCCAGGAGGTGCAACCCCTCCCATTTCTAGCCCACGCCACCTGAAAAAATGATCTCTGTGACCAAATCCATCGCCTGCAGGTAAAATGCACACCAGCTTTAGAGCAGGCACTTGGTCACTGCTTTCTGCCATCTTCTGCTGTCGTAGATCCATGATGTGAAGGCCCAACGCCACCCAGGAGAGGAGAGGAGCCAGAACAGCGCTGGAGGTTCCCCTGTGGAGATTGCACTGAGCCCAGAGGCACAGGCAGAGCTCCAGCAGCCAGTGTTCATCTCCTGGAACAGTGGGAAGGTCAGCTGGATTAAAGCTCCTGGGCTTGTTCATGCCCTCTGCAGATCACTCCCATCCTCATCCTAAATTTTCTCGGCTATGAAGCCCATAGGAGCTCCTGCTCCCCCTCTGATTTCAGAACAGAAGGAACTGGACAGAGTGGCCAGTGTAGGACTCTACATTGAGTCCTATCCTCCAAAAGGACTCAGATGGAGCTGCAGAATCCCATGTTAATGCTCTTCAGTCCTAAGCATGGGATAAAAGCTTTCTGACCTTCTCCTTTTAGGCTATGGAACTCCAGGGTGGGAAGGAAAGGGAAATTTTGTGGGCTTGCATCCACAGACCTCATGCTATTGAGGGATAAGGTTCTCCTTGAGAGAATTCCTCAGGTGTCTACAAGGGGTTCTTAGGTTCCCTTTTGTCAGGGAAGGCAGCAGAGAGCCCGCAGAGACCCCAGAGACGTCCCCTCAGCCAGTCACCACCTCCTGCCCTCCCAGGTCAAAGCTTTCTATGGGAACGAAGCAGAAAACATCCTGATCTCCAACCTGAAACGAGGCATCATCAGTCTGTTCCAGCTTCAGCCCCATGCCGGCACCACAGTGGAGGTAGGTCCAGAGCTGGGGCCACGTCTGCCCAAAATCCAGGGATGCACCAGGAGATCTGGCCCAGGAGCCCAGGCAGCCCACGAGCATCAACAGAGGGAGCAAAATTCAGGATAAACAACATCGGGTCTGCTGCTCCAACCAGGATGTGAGCAAGGATAACTCTCAGAAAGGTGGAGGTCTTAAAATAAAATAACGTAACTTTCAGCAATAGGCACCCTTACGAAATCATAGCCTTTCCCTGGACAGTAGGGACATCAGAGGAAAAAACTCCACAAGCATTCCTGCCAAGCAGGATTTGCTTTGCCAGCAGCCAGCTAGAATGACCTGTGAACAACATGAAATAACCTAAAAACCCCAAATGCAGTCACTGAGTTGCTGCTGTTGGTGTTAGCCTGAATTTGCAAATATGCCCAGATAGACTAGAAGATATTCAACCACCCCCTGGTTTGCCCCACTTTCTAGATTTTAGATGTTCTCTTCATTAGACTGGACTTTGTGTCAATCCTCCCCACACATGGTTTAATACCCACGGTCACTCCCATTTGTGTTTCAGGAAGATGCCTCTGGAAGCTGCCAGGTCACCTACACTGTGTCAAACCATTCCATCACCAAGACCAAAGATCTCCTCAGCTGCTCAAAGCCAAAGTCTGGATTCACCTCCATAAACAAAGCAAGTCCATTGCTCTCACTATGGGGGGCTCAGCTCATGTTGAGAACAGCAGGGTCATCCCTAAAATCTTTTCACAAGTGGGTTTGGATTCCCATTCCCAGCTGGCTTCAACCTTCTGCACTGACTTGGGATGGGACTCTTAGACCCATCCTCAAAGTGGGATGCACCAGCATCCCTCAGGAGGATCTTGTGGTGTTGAGGTGGGTAGGAGCAGTAAAGGTGCTCTGGGTCACCCCATCCCCACTCTTGTTATAACTTCTGACCTGTCAGCTGATCCCACTTGTGAAGGTGGAGATGCAGGGATGTTTCCTGGCTCTCAGACTCACTGGATTGGGGATTAGTTTGACAGGACTCTGTTTTGCTTAAAACAGCAGCCTGTGTTCAGCTGTGGTATAAACAGGTGAAATCCCATGGGTCTTTATGCAGTTATACCTGCCATAACCAAAATTTATTTTTTTTAATATACAAATTCTACTGAATTCAGTATAAAAATGGACATTGCCATGGAGACCCTGCAGGCCCTGGCAGGGGTCTCAACACCACCTTGTTGTGCAAGTCCCTATGGTGTCACCACTCTGCCTACCTGCATCAGCCATGGGTGAGAGCATGCCCTTGCTGATCCTCACCTGATGTTACCTTCTCTGGAAAGAAGGCAGGCTCTTATCGATTTTCCTCTCCTACATTTTTCAAGTGAAGTAGGTCACTTTGTGGACTAGAAAGTTCTTTTTATGGAAATGTAAAGAGAGAAATTTCCTGGGCAGAGGGCAAGGGAAAAAAAGGCTGCATTTTTTTTCTCCTTGCTTTTCCTTTTCCAAGATATTTGGAGTGGAGTGGCAACCCTCCAGCAGAAGCCAGTACGTGGTGAAAGACAACCTGCTCCAGTCAGTCGTGGCAGAGGAAAGCCACGAGGTGGCTCCAGCCCTGAGATCCCGCTCCAGCATCAAAATCAGTTCAAGGTGAGCAATGATCCCAACCACGGAGGGTGGAAATCACAAAACTTTCCATTGACTGTTTCTCCCTTCACAGGCAGCAGCTCCAGCTGGTGTCTCCTGCAAAGCCTGGGCCAGCAGAGGTGTCTGGACAAAGCCTTAAGGATGTGTTGGCTGGCACAGAGGCACAGCCCCAGCCCCTGGGCATGGCCAGCCTGCCCTTCAGGAGGGTCTGCACCCACTGCCCATCGGTCAGTGATGCTACCAACCCCCAAAACTCACCGGGGGCTCTCCCTCAAGCTGGACACTTGTAGGGTGTGGTGTTAAATCACAGTGGTGCTTTTGGAGGGGCTGGTTACTGCTGCTTTGGTGTAAATGTTATCCCATGATGACATGGGAAAAGAGGCTGAATCCCACCTAACAAACCTCAACTTTGCAGCTGAGAGCCTTCCTGAAGGCTTTTGACAGACAGAGAGTCCAAACAGACACTTCAAAGGTGGCAGCAACTTGGCAGTTCCAGAGGTTCATCCAGATGCTGCGCAGTGCCAAGAAGAGGGACATCCTGCAGCTGCTGAGGAGAGCACCCGAGGAGACACGGTGAGAATCCCTGGAACCCTCTTTCAAAAATTCCCAGCGCTGGACAAGACAAGCAGGGACAGTTGGTGCTGCTCCCTGCGCCATCCCTGGTCCAGGCAGCCATCCTGACTAGTGGCAGGGTTCTCTGGCTTTTCCTAATGCCTGTCCTGTCCAAGCACTGCATGGTTTTTGTGGGCCATGCCACCGATGACTTCCCTCTTCCTGCTCCAGCCCCTTCCTCGTGGAGGCAGCAGTGGCCACACAGTCGGTGGCTTCCTTGGCAGCTCTCTCAGACTTCCTGGATTTCAGCAAGGAGCCCAGGTCCCTCCTGGAGAAGTTTCTCTATGCAGCAGCTTTCTCTCCCCGGCCTTCAGGACAGCTTCTCCACCTTGTCTTAGTGAGTATGGACATCTCTCTCCCTTCCCCAAGGGTCTTGCATCTGGGATGGATCCACATACCATGGAACAAGGAAAACGTTTCTGTAGAAATTGATTTTCCTGCTCATGGGATAAAACATTATGTGTATTTAATGGGATGGGAGTAGATGCTCCTCAGAGGAAAAGAATTCAGCAGAGAATGCTTTGTATCAGTGCATTAGAAATAATAAAATCTTAATTTAGAGCCACAGCATTTTATCCAATTAAATAATTCACTGCCTCTTTCGAGGCAGGTAAGAACTAGTTTTTCCTTACTTGATTAGGAAACACTTAGAGATAAGAGGTGAAGCATACTCCTTCTATTTCCCCCCCCCCCCATTTCCTTTTTCTTGCTTCTTATTACCCCTTTCCTAATGCTCAGGACAAGCTGGATGGGAAGCATCTGGCACCTGAGATCTGGGAGACAGGGATAGTTGCTGTGGGCTCTCTGGTGGGCAAGCTGTGCCAGCAGAAGCTCTGTGGGCTGCAGGTGGGTCCTCTGCAATCCTTTGGGACATCCCCCCAAATTCCAGGAGAGCCCAGAAAATCTTCCGTCCCTCACCTCCCTCTCCTCCTGCAAATCCCGAGCAGGTGGTGGAGCGTGGGGTGGAAACCATCCTCAGGGGGCTCAGAGGTGCCAAGGAGGAGCCCGAGGTGCTTATTTACCTGCTGGCCCTGGGGAACACGAGGCTCCCTGAGATCATCCCCACCCTCCTGGACCACGCTGAGGATGGTCCCACAGCTGTCACAGCCGCGGCCACCACTGCCCTGCAGCGATTCCCTGCTCCCCACGTCTCCAGCAAGGTAGGAGAGGAGGTTGCCAAGGCTTCCCCACTCAAAGCCGAGCTGCTGGGGTGCATTTGCACTCTTAGTTACCCCTTCTCCTCAGGTGAAGCGAGTGATGAGGAGGATTTTCCACCAGAAGAGGAAGAACTATGACAAAACCTGTCGCCTGGCCGCTGCAGAAATCCTCCTGGATAACCACCCCTTGCCCATGGATGTCATCAACATCCTGCTGGCCACCAGTGAGATGGAGACCGAGATGGCCACGTTCCTGCTGCTGAAAGTCCAGAACAGCCTGCGTGACCACCACCACCACCTGGCAAAGTGGGGATTCAGGGGACGGGTGCATTTTTCCCTCTTCTCTACATCACCTTTTTCACCTTCTCCTCCTCTACAATCCAGCTGTGGGGTTTGGACCAATATGTGTTTAAAATGTGCTAGCATCACTTCATGGGGGCTGCCTGGACATTCCTGGAGTAACAGAAAGGATGTAGATGCCACACGGCCAGGAGAAACCTGACATTCCTTGTCATCCTGCCCCATGGCAGCAGGACCCAGGCTTGTGGTTTCAACAGAGCCCTGGCTCCCAGGGCAGTGCACAATTTGTCCTTGCATTAATCTTCCTGTCTGCACGGAACAAACCAAGCACTCACATTTTTCAGAGCTAAGCACAAAATTATCTGCCTGGTTTATCCTAATAAGCCAGAGGAAAGGGAAATTCCAGGGTAGCCCAGGTCTAATGGTCCAATTTTTTACTCACACTGCTCTGAGCAGTCATCAACCATGAGAAATACTCTGGCAAATTATATTTTCCTCTGTAGTGAGCACTGGCCTTTTCCCTCCCCTCCCTCCCAGTGGTGACATGTCCTTTCCCTCTACTTTCCAGGAAGATAATGAAAGACATCATGGGAGACCCACGGATAAATAACTACAACTTCTTCTCTAAAGTCGGCATCTCCTCTTCTTTCTCAGGACCTCTGACAGGTGACAGAGCAGAGGACACTGACCCCATGGCCCCCTCAGAGGGTTAGAGGAGGGAGTTGGTGGGAAAAGGCAGCTTCCAGTGGAGGATTCAGGTCTATAGAATGCCCCAAAATCTTGGGGGGGGGGGTTCTGAAAAGGTCCCTCAGCACCAGTTGGCTGCCAGCACCTGAGATATAAACATACCCTTTTCTAACACAAACTTTGCCCAAATCCTGCTGGTTTGAAAGAGGAGCTTCAGCTGGAGATGAAACCAATAGGAGATTGCTGGTGGGAGTTTCTGTGCTTCCCCTGACAAGTCAAGATATTTCACTCCATTCCTCAGTTCCTTTAGTGTTTTTAAGAAAATCTTCAAAGAGGAGGATTCTTGTACTGAGATTTAAAATAAAGAATCAAACTTCAGAGACTGCAGAAATAGCACTTACTAAATATCTGCTGAATTCTTCATCCCTCAGCTCTCATTTCTGTCCCTTTTCAAATTAGCTCAGACTGGCCTTGCAGAGGGTCAGTGGAGGTGGAATGGTCAGGGAGAAAACAACCTTGCAATGCTAAATCATTTGAGTACTGCAAGAATAAAAGGAGGAGATGCAGAATGGTACCACAGGTTTGGGTTGGAAGGGACCTCATCCTGTTACCACCCCCCTTCCACCAGGCACCCAGGGGTGCTCACGGGCACCTCTCTGCCTTCCAGTCACCCAGGACCTGGCTTCCACTTTTGGGCTGGACCTGCTGTTTTTGGAGGGTGGATTCCTGAGGAAGAGTGTTTCTGACTTCTCCCTGCTCAGCCACGGTCAGCGGCTTCGTGCAGCTCAGGTGGGAGAGGGGCTGGGGGCTGGAGGGGGGTGACAACACCAACCCAGCGGTGCCACTGCTGTCCCTGTGTCCCCTCTGAGCTTCCTTGTGTGCGTCACCTCTGCACTCTGCATGTCCTGTATGAGAAACAGGCAAATCCCAAATCACCAGCATGAAACTCCTGCTCTGGAGAAGGGAGCCCCGCTGCTACCCCAAAAAACAAAGGGTGCAACACTGATACCTCAGGGTGCTCAGGGATGGCTCAGATCCCTCATCCCAATCACTCCATCATCAGTGTTCTGCTCCAACGGGTCCCTCCACTTCTGTCTTCCAGGTCACCTTTGAAGCACAAGGGATGGAATCAATGATGGGAGAAAACCTCTCGGAAGGGGAAGAGGAGCCAGAGCTCATGGCTGGGATGTCAGCCACCTTCTTTGATGTCCAGCTGCGGCCAGTCATCTTCTTCCAGGGATACACAGACCTAATGGCCAAGGTCCTGCTGAACAGTGGAGGGCCCACCAGTGTGGTCAAAGGGAACCTCCTGCTGATGGACCATCACCAGGTACAGGATGGGGAGGAAGCAGTGACCTGTCTCCACACCACATCCCAGTGAATCCAGTGAAATGAACCTGTGGATGTTACTGACCACAGACAGAGATCTAAGAGCAAGGTGGCACTGCCAGGTGTGTCTTGGGGGTTGGTAAAACAGTGGCTTTACCGTGGCTCTGCTGTGGGAGCCCCATGGCAGCCCAGCTGTAGTGTTGGGACAGACATTCCCAGCAGCCACAATGCCCTGCCAGTGCCAGCCACTCATCCAAGAGCAGTGCCTGGTCACAAGAAGTTCTCCCTTTTCCATCTTCCAGGTCATTCCTCTGCAGTCTGGCCTTCAAGTGACTGTCAAACTGCAGGGTGGGCTGGGGCTGGACATTTCAGCTGACATGGACGTGAGCATTTGGGAGCAGGAGCTGAAAACCAGCGTCAGTGCAAGGTCAGGGAAGGAGCTTGGCTCTGGGAATAGGAATACCTGGGGGGTGAGGGTGGATTTCCACTGCTGCCTGCTCTTCTCCTGGTGGCTCCAGCCTTTCCTGGTGGTTGCACATACATTTTCCACGGCCAGACCTCTAATTAAAGCATTTATGGAGTTGTTTAATGCCCAGTGCAGGCCGCTGCTCTGAGACTAAACCCTACACACTTCTCTCTCACAGGGGAAGTCTTGCCATGGATTTCCAGGCAGAACTAGATTCCCCTTTCCTCCAAGCCACCCTGAGGAGCCAGACAGAGGTGGAGACCTCGATCCACTTTGACACCAAGCTGAGGTTTTCCAGCAGCCCCGTGCTCATGTGCCTGCAGCTGAGAGAGGAACAGGTCCCATACAGGTACTCCCTGGGCACAGCCAGGTCCTGTACAAACATCCAGGTGGGCTTGAGGTAGAGGACTTCTTGGGAAGAGGAGAGAATTAATTGCTGCACTTATTGGGTCAGAATTGGTAGGGATGAGGCAAGGGCACCACAGGTTCCTGATGTGGGTGGAAACACCATCCATGAGACTGTCAGGAGATGGGGGTTGGGCTGGTCTGGGAGGAGAAGGATGAGATCCACCACAGCCTCCCGACCATCCTGCTGTCCCTTTGGCCCACAGAGAAGTCTTCACAGTTTCCCAGTCTGCCGGGAGCCAGAGCAGCACCGCTCGGAAGGGCCGGCGTGGCTCCGTGCCTGCGAGGGAATTTGCCTTGCACCAAACCAATTCTAAGGTCTGCAACCTCCTGCTGACTGCAGAAAAAGAATAAGGAGTCAGAGCACTTTAGGATTCTCCCCCACAACCACCTTTGAATTAGAAAAAAATACTGCAGTAAGGACATCAGAAGGGAGCACAGGAGGAACTACTGAAGAACAGACACATCCCTTGCCTCCAAACCTGCCCTCACACCCCAAAGGCTGAGATTTCCCCCTCCTGGGCTCCTCCCTTTCATGGGGAAGGGCCTTGCTGGAAGCCAAGCTTTTCCCCCGTGGAAAACAGCCTTATTTTGCAAGTCAATGAGTTTCTGAGAGCCCAAGAAACCCTCCTGGAAGGAATGCTGTGTTCTCTCCCCATTTATCAAAGCTGCCAGGAGGGGACACATCTGCAGGCAGCTGACAGTCCTCAGTGGAAGGAATAAATGACCTTCCTTGGTTGGGAGGTTGAATGGTTATCATCCACCACCACCCAACACCTCCAGTACTAGAGGGAAACTGGTGAGGAATGAGCAGCATTTCTCTGTTCCTTCCTGATAATAATGTGCCTTGGAAGTGCTTTTGGCCCTTTTTTTGTGTGTGTGTGTATTACAAAACAACCTTTTTAGGAAAGCAAAGAGGGATATGGAATATATTTTATTTTAATTATGAGCTTGAAATGCTAGCACTGAGTCTCCTGGTTCAGTGGAGGAAAGTTTCTTCGTTTTCCATCTGGAGATACCAATCAGAAGCACTTCAGTTACGTGCAGAAATAAATTCTGTGTATTTTTATATTGTCTCTGTTTGACTCTTACCTTTCCTGGACACATGGATGGGAAGAAAGGAGAGGCACTTCCAGGAAGAACCTGCTTTCTAGGTCTGTATTTAGGGTGCTCCCTTTCTTCCTTCTTATCCTCTAGAGATTGACAAAGGCAGATTTTCCATTCAGCTGCTATTTTCTCCAAATCAGCTGAACTTCTAGCCCCAAAGGATACTTGTCCTGCCAGAGGGGACCAGGTTGTGTAGCTGGGATTGGAGTTGGGAATGTGTTTCCAGGCCCTTTGGAAGGGTTGAGGACATCTGAATAGGGATTTTACCAGTTTGCATTGCTTCTGGAAGCTTTGCTGTCCTGCTGAGCCACTGAATCCTGAAGTTTTCCAAGCCCTTCCAATGAATTCTCTTCCCCAGTCCAGGTTAGATGCTCAAGCAGCAAAACAAATGAAGTAACATGGGCCTTTTAGCAAAGTCATTAATTTCCTTGGCAATGGCTCCAAACCCTCCCAGAAGGGACCTTTCAGCCCCAGATCCCCAGGAAAGGTGACACTGTGCCTAGGAAAGGTGGCATTGTGCCCATCTGGAATGGAGTCGCCTCGTTCAAGTGGGCAGAAAGGGACCTGGATGTATTTTATCCTTGCAGGGATGGGGACTTCACCACTGCCCTGAGCAGCCTGTTCCAGTGCTTGAGAGTGCTTGAGTGAAGCACTTCATCTCCGTGAAAGATTTTTTTTCCCCATTTCCAATCTCCCCTGGCACAGCTTGAGGCCGTTTCCCCTTGTCCTGTCCCTGTTCCCTGGAGCAGATCCCAAATCCCCCCAGCTGTCCCCTCCTGTCAGGGAGTTGTGCAGAGCCACAAGGTCCTCCCTGAGCCTCCTTTTGTCCAGGCTGAGCTCCTTTCCCAGCTCCCTCATCCTCCCAAAGACTCATTTCATCCAGCAGCAAGGGAAAGGGACAGTCAGGCAGGATTGGAGTGCCAGCTGTGACACCAGATGTGACTGTTGGTGAAGATCCCCCACTATCCATCTCCCAGGAATCTTGCAAGTGATCCCAGGAGCAGCTTTCCACATGGAGCTGCAGATCAGCAGTGACTTCCAGCAGCTGCAGATCCGACTGAGATCTCAGGATCAAACCCCTGTGCTCTGGCTCCCCAGGGATGTCCCACAAGCAGCACACAAGGTCGAGGATTTCTGCCATGGACCAAGGCTGACCCTTGGCAGCCCCTCACCCTTCTGACCCGGGTTTTGGTGGCAGTGCCGTCCCCTCCTGGCCTCCAGGCTTCCCAGCACAAACAGTTTCCCATGTTTTTGTTCCCCCTGCAGGTCACTATTATATTATATATATTGCCAGGACATCCCATGCAGCCCTCAAGAGAGCACATGGACAGTACTCACCAAATGGGGCAATAAAAAATTATCTGCCTGTCTATTCCAGCTGGCTGAGACAAAACTACCATGAGAAAGAGTGCACAGAGTGAGGGAATGTGTCTGAAAGAATGGCAAGGATCAGCTGTCCTTGGGAATTTAATGTAGAGGCAGCTCTGAAGTGCTGGGACACAGCTCTGATCAGCCACTGCTCCCTCCTTCCTAGGCAGCCTGCAATACAAAGAATTGTGTTTCCTGACTGCCTGGCACCAGAGACCCCCCAGATTCCACGAAGAAAACAAACAAAAAAAAAAAAAAAAACAAACGAAACAACCAGTTTATAATTTACCAAAGCAGCGGTGAAAATCCCAGCACTGAACTGTGGCAACAGCAAATCTCACAAAGAGCTGCAGCTGCACATCCCAAACCTTCACTGCAGAGCTGGAAGCTGCCTTGGGACATGCCCATCACACCAGGATCCCTGCAAGACTTTCCTGGGACATGCACACTCTCTTATCTGAGGGCCATAGTGCTCTGGAATTGGTCTGGAGCATCCGAGGAGCAGCTACTGGCAGGGTTGCTGTTATAACCTGCCCAGCAATCAGGAATGCAGGGAGAAAGCTGGGAAGCTGCAATGTGGGCAAACCACAGCAGCTGTGCCATGAGTGGATCCCTGCAGGAAAAGCTGGGGAGGAAAGCTCAGGGCCAGGGCTGGTGAGTCAGGCAGGGAGCCTGGGAGCCAATAAAGCTCCAGGGCTGAGATAAAACCCTTTGGCAAAAGCCATGGGAAAGAAAGCCAAAGTTTTCCTAGAAAACTGTTCCACCCCCTCCACCCTGGCCAAGAGTGCGAGTACTGAAGGGATGCAATACTTACCGTAGGAAAATTAGCAGTGAAGAAGGTGTTTGGAGACACAGCCATAATCCCAGTTCCCATGGGGACAATGGGGACAAGCACCTGCTCTGCCCCATCTCAAAGGACCATGGAATCCCTGACTGGGTTGGGTTAGAAGGGACTTTAGAGCTCATCTCATTCCACCCCCTGCCATGGGTAGGGGGTATCCTCCTCCAGACCAAGACCCATCCAACCTGGTCTTGATGGTCATCCCATCAAGAAAAGCCACAACCACACCAGCTGCAAGCCTTGAAATCTCTCCTATCCCTTATAAACCCAAAAATCCCTCCTTGCCCAAATATTGTGGCTGCTGCAGCCTAAAAATTTGAAGGTGTGATGAGCTGCAGTGATGCCATGTGGAAGGGAACATCCAATGGACAGGTGGAAGAGTTTTTCCATGGTAAAATCTAAGCAGACTTTTCAAAGCACTTGAAAAAGCAGGCAGTGCAAAGATCCAGAGGAATCCAGTGTGGCTGGATTGTAAGGAATGACCCGGTAGGGTTTAGGTTTCACCTTTTAAGAGGAGCCATTAAAAACACAAGGGGAAGGACTGAGCGACTCCATGCCAAAAGACAGAGAGGTTTCACCACCACTCTGAGAACCAGAGGTCTGCAGGAGACATTTATAAGGGTGTACAGCAGGGAAGAGAAAAATAAAACCTTTTTTGAGGGTTTACAGCAGCACCAATCACCACCACAACACCCATGAGGTTTCCACAGGAAGCACCACTTGGTGTGAGCGTGGCTTTAGAGCAGCTCCCACACACCTTGAGGGCAAAGCCACGCAAGTGCCACCAGTTTGCCACTGCTGCCATGGTCCTTGATAAAACGTGGCACTGGGGACCACGCCAGCGTCCCCTCCCAGCCATGCCCTGCTGTGCAAAGGGCAGGAAACAAGGCAGGGAGTGGTCCTTGAGAGGGAACCTGCTGCTTTGAGGATGGAGTGGAACATCCATAAGCTGGGACAACTGAGGCAGCACCAAACCTTGTATGAGAGATTGCCAGTGTGAAATTCTGGCTGATAAAGAGGAAGGACTGAGTTGAAATAACACAAAGTAAAGCCATTTCAACAACCACGCATGGGTCACGCTCATATTTCCCCCCTCCACACACACATCCCCAAAACAGATCAACAGCAAGAGATTTTCTCGTAGATTTTTTTTTTCTTTACATTGTGTTAGAGTTCAAAAAAAAAAAAAAAAGAACCCAACAGAATTAATAAATATTAAAAGTTAAAAAGCTCTGAATCTCGTATGTACAAAACTTTATACATCATGGTAACACTGGACAAGGTTACAGCACAGGAACAACTCCATGCATCCACCTGGCTTAGGAGGGTGCAGGGGATCAGAGTCATTCTCTTCTCCTGGAGACAGGACCAGAGACAGGACAAAGCCACCCGAGCTCAGCCTGCCTTCAGCTGGAATAAATTGCCCATCTCTGGAAGTGTTCAAGGCCAGGATGGGGCTTGAAGCAACCTGGTCTAGTGGAAGGTGTCCCTGCCCGTGGCAGGAGGGCTGGAACTGGATGAGCTTTAGTTTCTTCCCACCAAAACCATTCCAGGATTCCATGAAACAGGCGGTGCCGGGTGCCAGGCCTGCAGCATCCCCACCCCAGAGCACCCACAGCTGGTGGGGGAGAGGTTATCACACCCTGCTTTCCATCTCCCCCCCACCCCTCAGCTTGAGGTCAGGATCAGCACCTGCAATGCAGCCCCCATGCCCAAACACCCCCAGGGACCCTGGCTGTGGGTGCAAGGAGCTGGGTCACCCCTAATCCACAGCTCTGCCCCGAGGTGCAGCGAGGAGCCACTGCAAATATTCCTTTAGCTATAAAGCACCAAAGCCTAGGCCAGCAGGGAAGGCAGGGGTGCAGCTGGGAATTTCAGAGGAAGGATGTCACAGCCCATTTTTGAGGGGAAAGGACTTTTCGTTATGCTCCTTGGAGAGCAAACAAAACGTTCTCTTTGGCACAATAAATAAATGCTGGCGCTCCCATGGAGGGGCTGGCAGGGGGCATGGTGGTGGTTGCAGCATTCTAAGGAGTGAATGCCACTCTGGTATCCCCACAGGATCCCCTGTGGGTAGGAATACCTGCATGCCCTGGATCTGGGCACTCCACAGGCACCCTCCATGTGCCCACTCCCACGAGGTGTGCCAGCTGTGTGGCTCAGACAGACTGGGGGGCTTTCTTCCACATTTTGGGATGCCCACCTAATGCCAAAGGGCAGCACCCGGGAGCCCAGGGACCTCCAGCCTCAGGTGCTTTCAGAGGAGTTGGAAAAATGTTCGTCCAGCCGTGACTCAGCAGCTGGAGGAGGGTGTTGGGAAGCTCCAGGGGAGCAATTCAGAGTCCAATGCTAAAAACGTCAGGAATGCAGAGGGGTCTCCATCCATTTGAGTCAAAGCAAGTACCTCAACCCTGTCACAATCCATGCCAGACAGGGAAAATCACCCCAGGCCACCTCACCAGCAAGCCCTGGATACCTGCAGAGTTTACAAACACTGTCCCTAGGGATGCCACATCCTACTTGTTGGATACTGGGGAAGCAGGACCCTCACCATGCATGTGCTCCCAAGAACATCCCAATTAGCAATGCCAAACCGGTCTACCTGCCGAGCCTTGCCTTCCTGGGACTCCACCTCCCCCTCCCCAAAATTTCTTCCCTCACAGGTGCCCACCTTCCCTGCCACTGTACCCAGAGGTGCCCTAAATACCACAACCATGGAAGCCCCCTCAGGAACACCTTTGTCAGGAAGTTTTTGGGGACTGAAACTCACGAAGGCAAACCCTGTGCCCAGAGCTGGCCCAAAACCCAGCAAGGAGAGGGCAGCCCAAGGCTCCTAAAGTGCTGTGCAAACATTTAGTACTTGGCACAATAGTTTGTAATGGTATTAATCACCCCCCTTCCACCCATTCCCAAGCAATGAGACATGCAGATGAATCTTTGTCTCTCTCCCTGTCTCCTTATAGCTGCCTCTGAAATCCATTCCTGGCTTCCCAGTCACTCCCAGTTCCCCCTGCAAGCTTTTGCTGCCCCACAGGCACTGGGTCCAAGGGTGTAGGGATGAGGCTGGTGATCCTGGGGAGGCTGGGCATTGGTATCAGCTCAAGGCTGGCCAAGGGCATATTGGCTAAAAAACCAAGTCACTCCCAGGTGACGGGCATTTTTGACATCAACTTTTGGTCTTTGACCCGTGGTTCTTATTGCTCACTTTGGAATCCCCTGGACCACTTCCTGCCTTCAGGACAGAAGCAGCTCTATGCTTGTCACGTTCCACCTTCCCCCAGACATGTTTCCCAAACTCTCTACCCCAACAGGGACAGCCCAGAGCAGCAATTTGGGATTTCCCCACATTTCCCCTCTCCTCACCTCACCATCTCCCTCCAGTTTCCCTGCCCACCCCAGATTCCCATGATCTTCTCATTGCTATCCCCAAGCTCCAGGGCTGAATCACCAAGCCAGGACTCTCCTGTTTTGCTGCTTGGAGCAGGAGGAAGGAAGATGCAACACTAAAGCCATCCCCCTCCCACATCTTTTTAGCACCCTGGGAGGAAGCAGCCTGTCTACACACAACTTTTTTTGCTCTTTTCCACCTTTTTTTCCCACAGTGCTGTCAAAAAGCGCCATGGCACGGCTGGGAGGCCGTGTGGGATCATGAGAAATGAGTGGTTTTCCCAGGAATTCCTGGGTGCTAAGCCAGGTCGTTCCCAAACCTGGCAGTGACACCCATGAAAACCATTGCTGGAAGTTGGGGGAAAGGAAAAAGATGAGGAGAAAGGGAGGGAAGAGGGAGAAAGGCTTTCCCTGCCTCACAGTGAGGTGGTCCTGAGCAGGTTACCTGGCCCCCTGGCCCCTTCCTGGCTCCCTCGGCGCTGGCAGCTCCCCTGGGAAAGCACCACTGCTGGATATCCCAGGTGCTGGAGTGGGGTCCCCACCAGGCTGCCCCCGAGCCAGGGTAGTGGGGTAGGGGAAGAGCGCCAGAGCAGGGCTGGGAGTGGTGGTTCCCGGGGGAATGCTGGTGACGGGGGGTGAGCCAGTGGTGGAGGAGGCTTTCTTCCCACAGGATTCGCAGCAGAGCTTGTTGTATCCAGGGATGGAGCAGTAGCGAGCCAGGACCTCCATCTGGCAGAAGATGGACTTGTCCCCGAGGCAAGGCTCCCCTGGAGAGGGACAGAGCAGCACAAAATAAGGTGGCACTGAGCTCCCAGCCCGGCACCTCTCCAGCAGGATTCCCAGAGGGAACAAGGTGCCCTTTCAGAGCACTGCCTACCCACATAGGAAGAGGGCAAGAGGGACCTGGGAAATGATGCCGAAGAATTGAAGGATTCTGTGCATGGAGAAAAAACAGAGAGCAAGAGATGCTCCAAACCAAGATGCACTGAGCCCCAGCTATGAAGGACTTTAAACCAAAAGCCATCTCCTTACTTTAAAAAATTCCAACGTCAAAAAAGGAAAGAGTATAAAAACCGGGATGCGGAAGGAACGCAACAGGGAAACCGCAGGACCTCATCCACCACACGATGGCAATGGAGCACCGGGCTTTGGAGCAGCAGCGGAGGGTAAAACTCCCCAGGAGCGCTGCTGGATGAGCTCCCACCTCCGAACTTCCCGCAGGGAGGTGCAGAAGTCCTGGGGAGGGTTATCCCAGGAAGCACCACCCGTACACGAGCGCGGGCACTTACTGGAGGAGATCTTGCTCACGGGGTTCTTGGCACTGTCCTGGGGCAGCCGCTGCCCTTTGGTCGTGCCGTGGTCACCGGCATCGGCGCTGGTGGTGATGCCGGAGAGCTTCCCTGCAGAGAGAGCACCACGATGTCCAGCAGCCACGGGGGTGCTGAGAGCACTCAGCATGCCTCGGGAGGGTGTTAGTTTTGTTTTTAGGGATCTCCTTAAAAATCAAATCCCTTAAGCACCCAGCATTTCAGCCGCTCAAAACCCTCCCGAGATAAACTCGAGGGTGCCCATCTCCACCAGCTCATCACACGTTCAACCTGCCAGAAAACCCAAAACCAGACAACACCAGGGCTAAGAGAAGGGAAATACTTTGCCTGGCTTTTAACTCCTTTTTTACAGCCAGCAGCATTAAGGACGTTCAACCCAACCTGCTGGCAACTCCTGAAGCCACAACGGGCTGGAGGCATTCATGAGGGTTGATCCCCACCACCACATGCCCCATCCCAGTGCCACCTCCTCCTCCTCTCACCTGGGCAGAGGGCCACGTGGCAGCCCTGGATGGCCTCCGGCTTGTCACCCTCGCAGCGCGCGCCGCTCTCGCTGCCCTTGCACACCACCTGCCGCTGCTGGACGCCTTCCCCGCAGGTCACCGAGCACTGCACCCAGACAGACAGACAGACAGAAAGTGACAGCGTGGGGATAGCCCCCACACTCCCTAGCATGTGCTGATGGCTATTTCTCAGGTGGATATTGCTTTCTGATATGGGGGTTCCCTCCCTGTCTCCCAAACCCCCACGCTCTCCGCACAGGGATGCTCTTCTCCTCTCGTTTTTACTTGTACCCTTATCTCCGGAAGTATTCAAAGCCACGAAAGCAACCTGGTCTAGTGGAAGAGGACCTGACCAAGGCAAGGAGGTATAATGAGGCTTTAAGGTCCCTTCCGACCCAAACCATTCCAGGATTCTGTGAAAACATCACAGTCTGTTGTACCCTTATCTCCAACAAAGCCAGGCTGGATGGGACTCTGAGCAACCTGGTCTAATGGAAAGTGTCCCCATCCATGGGCAGGGGGGCCAGACTAGATGACCTTTACAGCTCCCTCTTAACCAAACCATCCCAGGATTCTACTCCACGACCCCTATAAGCACCTGACCTCCACACCCACCTCCCATACCCTCCTTGTGGGGGTTTCCTCACCTCAGACCAGGCTCCTGTCCTCCACTGCACGGGGCAGGGCAGGCGGCCGCAGGGCCGGCGGGTCTCGGGGCGCTGCCCGGGGCAGTATTTGGTGTGCAGGGTGCGGTTGGTGCCGTCCTGCAGGCGCTGCACGCACTGCACCGCCCGCGCCTGCACCCCCAGCTTCCCGCAGGAGCGGCTGCAGGCGCCCCACTCCTCAGCCACCCACCTGCCAGGGAGGGAAGATGGACATGGAGAAGGCATTTGAGGCGATGCTTGTGCTGGGAAGAGGCTGGAAACGCTCCCAACGCAGCCCTGAACCTCCCGCCGGAGAGGGATGGGAGCACCTCGGGCCATACATGGACTTACATGGGCTGGGAGCATTCCTGGAGGTTACAGCGCCTCCGGATTGGCTTCGGTTTCTTGCCGTTGTCACAGAAGTTCCTGTGCACCATCCGGTTGTCGCTTTTCCGACGGCAGCCGTACTTGGTGTACTGGATGCCTGAAGGGGGCAGAGAGTGGCCAGTGAGGTGATGGGTGTGGGAGTCCCTCCAGGTTCCCCCAGGCCACTCTCCTGCATCCCTGCTGGGATATGTGCTCTCAGATGCCACCCAAGGTTTGCTGAGGATGCCCAGTTAACCCTGATGTGGCTGCAGGACCCTCCACCCTCCCCGCTCGGCGTCCCCCAGGCTGCTGTGGAGTGCACAGAGCTGGTGTTTGATGTCCCAGCCCATGGCAGGGGTTTGGACCAGGTGATCTTTAAAGGTTCCTTCCAACCCAAACCACTGTGATTCCCAGAGCACCAGGTGCTCCCTATGATCGGAGGGTCACATCCCAGTGGCAGCATGGAAACGGGCTTTCACCAGCAAACCTCACGCCTACTTCTGTGCAAACTTTAGTAGTGGTCATCTTCCAAATCACTGTTTCTTGGGTCAAATCCAGTTCAAAACAGCCAAGGAATTCAAAAATCATAGCAGGTCCACGGATGGACAGACAAAGGTACGCACACACAGTCACGCAAGCCCTGTTTCCATAAGAAATCTGGCTAAAATGCTCACTCAAACTGCTTTGCAATAATTTTTCCTTGCCAGAGATGCCCCAAGGGGTTCACATACCCTCTACCATATCCAAGCATCCCCCCGTGCATGCCCTGTAGGCTGCTATGAAGAGGAAGCTACCTCCTCCACACGCCTTGGAGCACTGGGACCAGCTCTTGAGGGCCCACTCGTAGGAATCCATCTCCTCCAGCAGGACATTGTTATTTCCAATCATGGGCAGCAGGTCTTCGTGGATGATGTACCTGTACATGAGGCTGCTCCTCACTTCCTCCTCCTGAGGGATGACCTGCAGGCACAGAGGGAGCAGTCAGAGAGGGGGAAGAATGATGGAAGAATGAAGATGGGAAAGGGACCACATGGCAAGGCGGCTCACGCCCAAAACTGGGGACGAACACAGAGATGAATGGGAGCCCAGATCTGCCATTCCCTGCATGTCCAGGGAATCCAACCTGTTATTCCCCACATACCAGCATAACTGAAATGGGATTTGGAATCAGAAGCAATTGCTGCAGAGCAATGTGCAGCTGGACTCAAAGGCAAGTGCCCGAGCCACTCATCCTTGTGCCATTCCCTCAAGCAGCTCGTCACCTCTTGCTTCTGGTTGGCTCATTTCCTGGATTTAATGACATGCCCCATACTCTTCCTCTACCCACATCCTTCCATCACCTGCTATATCACACCTCAGACCACCTCCCCTGTCTGTGACAGTCGTCCCCAAGCCTGTGCCAGCCAGGCTTACCAAAACACTGATGGCCTCGTGCAGGGGACCACTGGTTTTCAGGCTCTCCTTGCCTTGCTCCACAGTGTATTCCCACTCCAAGCCCATCTCAATGAACACTTGGCTTTTGGTTTCTTTGGCCTTGGCATTCAGGATGAAGTTCCCCGTGGCTTGATTCTTAACAGCTGGAGGAGAAATGAGATAGTTTCAGTATCATTCTCTCTGGTCACTCACTTTGGAGGATGGGAATGACCTAAACAAGACCCTCTTTGGTGGGAATTATGAGAAAAGGGCTGAAAAAGGGTGAAGGGAGAGGTGGACTAGTGTTGGAACCCAGAAGCCTGGGAGTTCTGAGCTTTCTGACACTGATCCCCAGAAGAACATTGCTTTTGACTCGAGGCCTTGGAGAAGGCTTCCAAATTTGAGTGATGGAGTTAGAATCACTGGTGTGTAGTTGAATAGAGGTGTGTGGTGTCTCATGGTGAAGGATTTGGAATTTAGGATTTTTAGAATATAGTAATAGGTACAGGACAAGAGGGACATTCTTGGGCATTCTCTCTTTCTGTCTCCTTCCTCCCTCCCTCTTTCTAGTTTCAGGTAGTAGTTTTTGGTTGGATAGTTAGTGCTGTACTGAGGGTCATGGGTGTTTGGTTATTGGGTCAAAAGTATAAATAATATAGGTGTTAGCTCTTTATTGGACTGTATGGCTTTAAAAGACCTTGTAACTAGCTAGATTCAGGTACATTTTGCTCACTTTTAGCTGGTACCTAGGAGTGTTGCAGAATGCTCTGTACTTTAGGTAAGATTTAATGAACAACCAAGCCCAAACACAAGAAAATTTGTCTCCTTCACGTTTTTAATCCTGACTCTGAGTGAAGATAGAAGAAAATGAAGACAAGCCACGAATTAAGTGGTGCAGTTAACCCATTTACAGATTAGGGCATGCTCACCGATGCTGTGGGATGCTGGCTCCATCTCTTCTATCTGAAGGTGCCTTGCTCCAGCTGGGATCTCAAACATCTTCAAAACACCTGAAAGGGAGGGATGAAGGAGGGAGGGAGGAGAAAGAGCAGGTTTCCTCCAACTGGACACACGAATCCAGCTTGTGAATCCACTTCCAAACCCAGCCAGGCCTCTCACCTGGCTGCTTGGGGGTCTTGGCCAACGTGCCCTTCACCGTCCGGCAGTGGGAATTGTCCCCCCCGCAGACCCCACACTTGTCATCCTGCTTCAGGGAGCCAACCTCCTTGTCACAGCCCACGTGCTGGCACCCGGGGGAGGAGAGGACAAGCCTGGGGTTACACGGGGTTACAGCCCTGCAGCCCAGCCCATCGCTCCGTCATCCCCTTTGCTGCACGTGGGCTCGGTCCCCAGGGGCAAAACACGTGTCCCCAAGGGGCTGAGCTCTCTCCTGGCCAGGGAAAGGACAGGGACAGCCCCACAAGAACTCCTCACCACGCACTCTCCCCGGACACAGACGCTGTAGGGGTCTCTGTAGCTGCAGCGGGTCCCGTCGTGAACAACCTGGTTCATGAACACCACATCTCCCGTGCCCTCGGACTGGCAGATCAACTCACACTTCTGAGCATCTGCGGCAAAGGAAAAGGGGAATGGGAGAAAAAGGGAGGTGGGGGGAAAAGGGGGTTGTGGAAATTCGTTAGGGTGAGTGAAGGCAGAAACCCATCTCAGCCCCTACCCCTGAGCACAGCCACAATTCCACAAAGCCCAGGATATTCATGTGGCTGATCTCCCAAGCCCATTTGCTGCTCAAGAGCCCGCACTTTTGCCCAGTACACTCAGGAAATTAAGGGAAGGACAGGACACACCACATGAGGCTGCAATGCAAGTAGGCAGCTCTGCTCTGGAAACAGGCTGGGAGAGGTGGGGGTGTTCAGCCTGGAGAACAGAAGGCTCCAGGGAGAACTTAGAGCCCCTTCCAGTGCCTGAAGGGGCACCAAGAAAGCTGGAGAGGAACTTTGGACAAGGAGAAAGGCTCAGAGTGACAGGACAAAGGGGAATAGTTTCAAACTGACAGAAGGCAGGAATAGATGGGGTATTGGGAAGAAATTCTATATTGTGAGGGTGGTGAGGCCCTGGCACAGGTCACCCAGAGAAGCTGCGGCTGCCCCTGGGTCCCTGGAAATGTTCTTCCAACTGTGAGTAACCTGGTCTAGCAGAAGGTGTCCCTGGCCATGGCTGCAGGGTTGGAATGAGATCATCTTTAAGGTCCCTTCCAACCCAAACCGTTCTGCGATTCCGTGATTTTAAAAAGCTGGCTGCTCGATGTCGGCTTATTACACAACAGTTTCCAGCTCAGGAGCTTCCCACCACCCAACATCTGTGCAGCCAGCACAATCTCCATCCCAAGGTGATGGCCACGAGGGCAGAGTCCTCTGAAGGAATTTGGCCGCTGCTCCTTTGCTAGCACCCGCCACCACTCACCGTCATGATGCTCGTAGGGAAGCCAGGAATGCTTGCTGTTCTGGTGGGTGTAGTAGGAGTTGCGCTTGGAGCACTGCTGGGCACGGAAATCCTGGTAGGGCCCCGGGCACTCCTCGGCATTGCACACCTGGTACTCGTAGGTGGCTCCTGGGCACTGGCGCCCTCCGTATGCCGGGCTGGAAAATAATGTAAGAGTGCTGGAGAGGGGATGGTGTTCAACCCCAGCACAGCTCAGTGCCCGAATACACGGCACGGCTCTCGCAGGAACAGATGTTCCCATCCCTGCCAATGAGGGGAAGAGCCAGGAACCTCTGGCTCGTGGCCACTTCCAGCTGGGAAAAGGGAGGGAGGCAAAGCCCAGACGTACGGCGGGTTGTCGCAGCTCCGGCTGCGGGATCGCACGCCTCCCCCGCAGGTCCGGGAGCACGAGCCGAACTTGGACCACGAGCTCCAGCTGCCATCCTGGCTGTAAGGCTGCTCCGACATCTTCCAGATGCAGTGGCCCTTGAAGCACCACTGGAAGGGAGGAGAAGGAATGAGTTCCAGACCTCTTCCAAAGCGCCCAGCACCAGTGGAGAGCTCTCCTGCACCCACAGCACTACAGAAATGGTAAAGCAAGGGAGGAAGGTGCTCTTCACCGTGCCCTCGCACACATCCCTCCTGTAGGAAGCAAGACCAGCCCCTACCTTTCCAGGAGAGCACTCGGTCCCATCCAAGGGCGGCCCCTTCTTGGTCTTGCAGAAGTAGGGGTTGTCCGGGTGGCTGCACCACAGCTGCTTGCAGGGGTCGAAGGTGCGGAACTGGGGAGCACAGAGGAGCTGGGCTGGGACAGCAGCGGCCAGGAGCAGCAGGATGGTGGCAGCCAGGCTTGCTGGGGATGCCAGGGAGGGGGGACAGCGTGGCCATGCAGCCCGTACTCACGGCCGTGCACGTCTTGTACCCCACGCCGAAGTCGAAGCGGCACTGCTCGTCCATGGAATAATTAATTCCAGGCAGCTCAGGCAATGTGGGCCACTGGTGCTCAAAGGGGTCATCCAGGAGGCAGTCGTAGGAGCTGCAGAGTCAGACAGAGGATTTCCTTCCATCAGCCCATCGCTCAGCTCCAGGCCACTCTCCAAATTCAGCTACTGAGTAATTTGAATTATCATGGAACCCCAGAATGGTTTGAGTCGGAATGGTCTTTAAGGCCATAGAGTTCCAGCCCCTGCCATGGGCAGGGACACTTTCCACTAGCCCAGGCTGCTCCAAGCCCCAGCCAACCTGGCCTCAGACACTTCCAGGGATCCACTGGCAGCCACAGCTTCTCTGGGTAACGTGTGCCAGGGCCTCACCTCCCTCACAGGAAAGAATTTTTTCCTATTATCCCATCTAACCCTACTCTCAGTCAGAGGGAAGCCCCTTGCCCTCTTAGAGCCCCCAGCTCTCTTAGAGCCCCTTTAGGCACTGGAAGAGGCTCCAAGATCTCCCTGGAGCCTTCTGCTCTCCAAGCCAAACACCCCCAGTTCTTCCAGCCTGTCTCCAGAGGCACTCCATCCCTGGGAGCATCCTTGGCTACCAAAAGCCACCAGCCACCAGTCCAAAGGGAGAACATCCCCTCCCCAGCTGGAAGGGGCGTACTGGATGTAGCGGTTGAGCTCCTGTTTGCTGCAGCGGGACCAGTGGTAGCGGTGGAAGGCGGCCTGGACCAGCGGTGCCATGATGCTCCCCATGCTGGTCTCATCGGCGCAGCGGTTGCCCTGGCCGTCGTGCTCCATGCCCAACCTGGCGGGAAGATCCCAAGGGATTCACACCTGCAGCAGCAGCAGCAGCAGCAGCAGCGAGCCCCCTCTGCAAAGAGAGGGGCACCACCACAGCCAGCTCTGTCCCCACGACTTACACGTGCCCGGTCTCGTGGGCGACGACGAAGGCGGAGGAGAAGCCGTCCTCGTGGTTGAGGGTGCAGCTGCGGAGAGGGTGGCACATCCCCGTCACCGGAGCGTAGCCTGGGGGCAAAGAGAGCAGGGAAGGACAGAGAGGAGGAGAGGAGAGAGAAAACCTTTGAGAGAGGAGGGGCAAAAATGAAAAATTAAGAAAAAAAACCACCCCGCAAATACATAACCTGGCTTCGCCGCAACAGAAGAGAAAACAGAGGGAAGGTGCTGAAGAGGAGGTCACTTGGATGGCAGCCCAAAGGCTCGCTCACCAGTGTGATCACCCCGGTGCCAAAAGCCAGCAGAGGTTGCTCTGGGGCTTGATGGCACCACTGTGCCCTTGTGCCAACACACCTGGGCAGGCAGGAGGCAGAAACAGCACCCACGACACCCTGTCAGTGTGGGTGGCCATCGCCTCCCAGCCCAGGAATGGCATCCCCCACATTCTTCTTCGTTTAAAACAAATAAAGAAGTGAAAAGAGAGAGAAGGGAAGGCATGAGGAGCTCCCCAGAGCCCTGCCAAAACCACAGCCCTGCTCCCCACGGGGCGCACCCGCACATGCACCCGCCCCAGCCCAGCACCCCAGCCCTCGATCAAGTGCAGTGCAGTGGGGCAGCTGAGGGCAGAGGAACCTTCCCCCGCCCAGGCAGCAACACATCGCCTCCATTTTGGTCACTTTTCTTTTACTTTTCACCATATTTCTGCCCAATTCAATTAACTTGTTGGCACACTCCAGAATTTACTCCTCAAAGGCTTTTACGTGTGTTGGCTTTTTTTTTAAGGCTGACCCTTTTTGGCATCAAGGGAATTAGTGAAGGAAGGACTTAGAGGTCAGAGAGGCAAAAGCAGGGCAGGACCATGCTGGATAACCATGCCCTGGGGACTGGGATGCTGGAAGAGGAGTGGGCAGCAGCAGGAGAGGGGTGCTGATGAGCCAAGGGAGATGCACATCCCTACACCCACCCTGGCTAAACCACGGGGTCCACAGATCTCCCCATCCTTGTGGGATACTTGATCCATACCAAGTCACTCCCAAAACAGGGTTTAAGCACAGAGTAATAAATCAAACCCCGGATAAATAATTTGAAAAGACATTTTTTTTCCCCCTGTGAAACTTTCCACAGGAAAGAACAAAGTTGTGGGAAGCTTTCTCTACAAGGGAAGGGTAAAATTATTTTGTCTAGGATGAAAATTGGATAAATTCCCAACCAAAGAAGTTGTGGATGGGAGATGAGACAAAGGAATATGAAATGGTGGATGCTTACAAAAGCAGTTTTTTGCAGTGAAGACTCCAGTAAGAACTGGAAGGAGTATAAAAGGTTCTCCACAGGAGAACGATGATGAGAAGCAACTACCTGAAAAATACTAAATTCTGAGCATCCTTTAGCCCAGGCCAGAAAACCCTCCTGTGCCATCCACTGCAGAGGGACACGGAAACTCTCTGGGTGTTGACAAGACCCCTACAGCAGCAATTAATAATTTACAACCCATCTGTCCACTGTTTTTCTCTTCAAAGGGCAGGGATAATTTGGTGCCACTCTCTGGTCCTTCATTCTACGCATCCCCGAGCTTAATGGGGTGTCGGGGATCTCCAAGAACTTTGTTTTGGGGGAAAAGAGGCAAGAGCAAGCATAGTGTTACTATTCCAGCAGCCCAAGCAGAGGGAAATTCCCAGTGGATGAGGAGCTCCTTGTGCCATGCAGCACAGCCAGGCTAGGACACGGCAACCACGGGGACTTCCACAGAAAGTCCTGGAGATGTGTGACAAGCAGAGAGCCAGACCCTCAGGGAAAAGGGGAAGGAGCTGCTGGAAGGAGCACCTCTAGAGCAGGGCTGCTCCATCGAACTCACAACTCCTTCCCACCAAGGGGCAGCCTAGGGAGTCTCCCCCTTCTGCCAAAAAAGGTCCTCCCACGAAAGAATGTCTTTGGACACAGTCACTTTGCCAGGAAGGGTCTAGAAAAATGAAACAAAAGCTGGTATTTCACCCGTGTGACTCTGGACAAGGAGACCAGGGCAGGTCACCTGCTTGGCACAAGCCAAAGTCTGCTGTTTGGTGGCCACAGCACACTCAGGAGGGTTTCCAGCTGGATATTTCGTGAGGTTCATCTCCTGCTGAGGGACATCCTTTTCATGGAGGTAATCCAAGTTAGGACAGGTTTCCTTCTCCACCTTTGCTTCCTCCAGTGCACACCAGGAGGACCTGTGCTGCAGATGAGGGTGACAATACCCACCCCATTCACGGCATCAAACGGAGCCTCCTGATGGAAATCCAGACCTGGCCACCAGCGTGGAAATGAGGAGATGGGAATTTGGAAGCGGCAGGCTCAGAACTGGGAAAAGTCACCTCTCGTGATAACACCAAAGCACCTGTTTTCCTAATGGAGCCATGCAACATCAGAAGGTTTTCCTGAAAATTTTTATTAGCAAGGCCTCCAACTTGTCAGCCCACACCAGCGCAATCTCTGCACCAAGAAGGTGAGAGATTCCTGAAGTGAAACTTCCTCTTTGGCCCAGGGTTTATAGAATGCTCCCACGTCCAAGATATAAACCCATATAAAAACAAGTTTTAAAGGTCCTCCAGAGAACAGAATAAATTGATTGCCCCCATGGGGCTCCCTGTGGCATTTCATTTTTTTTTTAATCTTATTTTTATATTTTTAAGGCATTTTGGGCCAAGGGGAGGACTGGTAGATGAAATCAAGGAGCAGGAGACTAAATAAACAGAGATATTTTTATCCATTCAGGTTGATGCTCTGGATTAATTCCCTGTCTCTCTCTTCTGTCTCTCTTTTCTTCACGTGAAAGAAAAAAAATACCGATTTTTATAACCTTTTTCTGGACCTTGCTGGCCAAGTAACAGACTGTGCTGGCAGGAAATCCTCTCACCCCTGGCTGGCTTTTCCCCCCGGCAAACTGCACATACCTGATCGAGACAAATACAGTACCTTGCATACCTGCAGGCCCAAAATCTTGCCTGGTGAGGAAGACGGCGTGGTCGTGGTACTCGGCGTGCTCGGGGTCGGAGCGCTGCTGCGAGTGCGCCCAGCGGCACACCTGCTCCAAGCTCCGCGACGGATTCCCCCGCTCGATCAGGCTGACCGACTGCGGAAAGAACGGAAAATCCACTGCTGGGGAGGACAGGGAAGAGGTGTCGCCCTCCCCCTGGAAGCCAAAGAGGTTTTATCCCAATCGGGAGGCAGGAAGAGCAGAGCTCCGTGAGTTGAGCTCGCTCCTGGATTCAAACATCTGCTCCTTATTTCCTACATCGTCCCCTGAACCTGAGAAGTGATGTAGCTGGACAAAGCAGCTGCCTCCAGATCAGCTTTGGGGAAGATAAATCATCCCTAACAGAGCCTGGCAGCTCCCATCCCGCTGCATCACCACAGCTCCAAATCTCCTCCCCTCCACGGATCAACCTCCAGCCCAGAGCACAAACGTCGCCGGGAGGGAGCCAGACAGATTGTTGGCTTCCTCAGCTAGAGATGATGTTCCTGGTCCCATGGAAGCCTCCAAAAATGGGCCAGCCTCCATCCTTATCCCAGCTCCTCAAGACCATCCCTGGATCTCCAGGACATGTTGGGTTTCTGCCAGCCAAGCATATTTCTATTATAAGGAAGTTTTTTTCCAATACCTAACCGGTCTTATTTGTGGATCACACACACACAGAGACATCACTGTGTCGAGTCATTAACACCCTTGCTGGAACACTTCCTGTGGGACAGGGGCATGCCCCAAAAAAGTACAGAAACTCACATTGTTTTACAGAAAAATCTGGCTGCTGTGCTCGAACAAGCCTTAAAAAGTAAGTGCAGCCTGAGAAACCACATGAAAACCTCTCAGGAAACCTTCCCACGCTTTTCCTGGCCATGCCCAAGCCACACCAGGGCTACAGGACAGCCAGGGAGCAGGGTCAAGGAGTTCCCGACCATGGCTTCTCCTCACTGATGTCCAGCTCCTCTCAGTGTGGGGAGCCACCTTTATCCCATCATCTACGTTTTCCCAAGCCTGGGCTTACCTAAGTGCTAAATAAATATTAGAGCATCTCCTGCTCGCCACACTGGATTTACCTGGCGATATCCCACCATGATCATCCTGACCAGCACGATGTTGATGTGAACACCCAGGGACTCGTCGTGATAAATTTCATCCACCTGAAGAAGGGAGGGAAATCCAACAGGGAAGAAGTTAAGGCCATCCCAGCTCTCAAGCCCCTCCTGTCCTCCACGCTCCCACGCTCCACACCCTTCCAGGCTTTCCAAGACCAGGTGCAAAGATCTCATCCCCTTCCTCCCACTGTGGGAAGGTTGGATTATTTTTTTTTCCATTTTCCCACGTGTAACAAGCACAAAGTTAAAAAGCCAAGCTGGAATAAGCCAAAATTTCCCCAGGAATGGCTCAGATGGTCAATGACATCACCCATCTCCATCAAGGGCTGCATTTCCTCCACTGCATTTCTCAATGAGCCATTGCCCCTTTGGAATATGAATCCCTCAGAGGGATGGAAATGCTCCAGACTCCAGCATCCAAAGGAAAAATGGCTTTCTGACACAATCCTTCGCCTCTCCCCAAAGCCAGGGCTCTCCTCAGTCGCATCAGTGAGTCAAACCTGACCTATGGCTTCAGAAATCCCAGGAGAAGGCAACACAATGAAGAGAACAGGGAGGGCTCATGAGTCAATGAGATTTGTACCATCCTCACCTATTAAAAATGACCTTGCAAAGGAAAGAACCAGCCATAACCTTTTCCTTCTGCGTTTCCAGGAAGAATAAACAAATTCTGCTCCTAAATGCAACCAAGAGAGCAGGACATCCAGATGGGAAATGTCTCTGAGAGCTGAGCACAGTGACATGGAGAGAGGCACGGAGTGGCCAGCCACAAACCCACGTGAGACCCTGCACCTCCTGCACAGCACGTGGGAAAACATAGCCCAGGGAAGAAAAGCACCCTGATTTTTTGAGAATGGGACTTGCTTTTCCCCAAAAAGCCTCACAAAGGAACAGTTCCACAAATGGGGGTTCACTGCACAAGTCGAGGAGACCGAATTAATACCATTTTTAGTATTGACTAGAATTCATGTTTTAATTAAAATCTACTTTTTCAGCTTTGTCCAACGGGAGACTAATTTGCTTCAGCTCTGCCATAGCTTTCTGGACTAGATGAAGGTTATAAAGACAGATTTATGGATCTTTTCTATTTTTTTCCACCATTCCTTTGGGGTTTTTCAATCTTTCATCAAGCGCTGGGTGACAACTACCCTTTTACTGCTGCCCAAGTCCAAGTTAGCCATTCCCCAGTGTTTTACAAGCCCTCCACTTTCCAGCCTGGGATTCCATTTGAAATATCCACTCAAGCCAGTTTTAAACACAAAAACCCAGTGTTAACCTTTTCCCCATGACAACCAATACTCCCGTGGGGTGCCTACGAGCCACGCAGAGAGGTAATGCAGCTCCTGAGCCTTGAATGCAGAAAAGTCGATTATAAAAAATTAAAATCAATCAATAAACTGCCAGTCCATCCCCATTAACGCATCCCTTTGGATGCAGAAGCTGCAAGAGCTGCAGGGTATTTTATCAATCAGTGTGGAAAGACAGTGCTGGTCAGCCCACCCTCAGCTCATCCCTACTTTCTGTGGGTGGGATGCTCCTTCACCCTCCCCCTTTTGTAAGAATAATGAGAATATGATGGGTTTTTTTCTGAGCCCAGCCCATTATTTTGGGGGGACGTGCACAGAAGGGTGGAAGGTCATGCAGAGCTGCAGCTGCAAACATTACTCAGGCCTACAGACCCACTGAGGTATGAAGGATCCAACCCAGCAAGGAGCTGCAACTCCCCAGGGATGTCAGGCTCAGCCCTGGGTTTTAGAATGTAGGAGGCTTTGGGATCCCAGAGAAATCCCACGTCCTAAGTTTGACCCCTTACAATAATATTGGTAATATGGCAGGTTGGGAAACTGGGGAGGGAATGAGAAATTAAAACCATGCTTGAAGAGATGTACAGCTGGACCTGGGGGGTGGTTTGGGGAGCAAAACAGGAAACACAACCATTTTCACTTTCCCAAATCTTCACCCCCAGCACTAGTCAGGAGCTGGAGCTTCAAACTGACAGAGGGTAGGGTCAGATGGGATATTGGGAAGGAACTGAGGGAAGTGAGGCCCTGACAGAGGCTGCCCAGGGGAAGCTCTGGCTGCCCCTGGATCCCTGGAAGTGTTCAAGGTCAGGTTTGATGGGGCTTGGAACAACCTGGGATGGTGGAATGTGCCCCTGCCCACAGCAGGGGGTTGGAATGGGGTGAGCTTTCATCTCCCTTCCAACCCTTTCCATGATTTTAGGATTCTATGGTCATCCACCAGCACTCTGTTGCTTGCTGCCTGCTCCTGAGGACCCCTCAATCCACCAGGATGAGCCACGTTCCTGCCTTAGGGACTTCTCTACCAGCCACGACCTGACCTTGCTGTGACTGGGAGTATCAAGCAGAGCAGCACAAACCTCTCCCTTCCCAGCTGCACAGGATATTTTGGCAGGATGCTCAGCAGACCCTGCTGTATTATTCCAAGTTGGGATTTAATTCCATAAATCTTCCTTATAAAGAAGGAACTCTCCTTCCACTCTCCTCCAGCTCACGGGGACCTGGTACTCCTTGTCTCCAGCCTCTGAAATGAAGAGTTAACCTAAAGCCCAGCCCATGTTTGGTCCAGGGTTTAGGCAGGGATCTGCACTTAACTGACACCAGCTCTGCAGCGACGTTTAGGGTTAATTCAGAAAGCAGATGTGGAACCAGACTGCCCAAGGCTACAGACTTCCCTTCACAGCCAGAAATCAATTATTGATTGAGGGGGGAAAAAGAATCATATCAAAAGGGCTTGGCACTGGTGCTGCGAGGGCTGCAACCCTGCGGGCCCCCGAGTTTTGGGACAGGGGGAACATCAGCAGGGTCAGCTTCTCCCAAGCATTCCAGTGCCTGTGGAAGAAGTGGGGATGGAGCTGGAGGGGCTGAGCATCACCCTGGACATGGAAATTCACCTGGAGAGCAGATTGCAGGCTGCCCTCTGCAGATGCCATTAAGCAAGTCAGTGTCTTCAGAGAAACTTCTTCCCCCAAAAATACCTGTTCAGCAAAGGGCTCCAGTAAAGGGACCCACATCCCTGAAGCCAGGGGATAAAGATCTTATCCCTCTCATCCATGCTCAGCCTTTTTCACGCCATCACCTGGCAAGAAATGCTCTCCTCTTTCATTTAAAATTGAATTTTCCCACCCATAAACAGCCCAGCCCTTAAGGCTTGCTGTGAGTTAAGGGCAAACCAGCAGGAACGACCACCCCAAAGGACCACCCCCAGCCCAGATAATGGCAATGCTTTACAAGGAAAGGAACATTACAGCCTGGGAGCAGGGCAGGCTGTCTCCCTAAATCCCTGCAAACCTCCTGGCCAGCCCCGAGTCTGCAGCCCCAGACGTGAGATCCCGACAGCAAAACCGCACTGGCAAGGTCTAGACCTCGCTGTTCTTCAGGGAAGGAAAACAAAGGGAGAGACACGAGAAGAATTTGCCAAAGCAGCAGAATAGCTGACATTTCAAAACGCCAGGATCGCTCACTTGGAACAGCCAAGTCATCTTCAAACTCCTTTCTTTTATTCCCTCACTCGGTTTTCATGCTGGTGGATTCACCTTGAGCCTCTTTGCCAGGGCTGGGGGGTTAGGAAAGGAGGGGAAAGTTCCCCTTACCACATTTTTGGGCTTGCATAAAGCATAAAATGTCACCTCTGTGAGGGCTGACCCACATTATCTGTGGGGAGGAACAGAGGAAGGGGAGAATTGTTCTGCAGGGCAAGACTAGATTTGATCAGAGCTCTCTACAGAGCAAGGCATGTTGGCCCAAAAAAAATATCAACGAACACGTAAGCCTATACAGAGGGGAGGGAAAAGTGCATGTACACATGACAGACATCAGAAGTATTTTTGTTATTATCAGTTATCAAGGAAGTGGCTCATAAGCTCTTCACTTAAGGAAAGAATATACACGGGTTAAAATCAAAGCTGAAGGTTAATTTTTGTCCCCAAACCTTCTCTTCTGTGGGGTCTCAGTAGCACTCTTCGTTGCTCTGCCCTTGGGAACAATAATTTCAGCTGGAGCCAGGCAAGTCCCAGCCTGGAGAGGGCTCTGACTCATGGGGTTTCCCTAGTAACCCAAAACAATGGGAAAACACCAAGTACCTTTGCATCCTTAACCAAATCATGGGCAATATCCCACAAGAGCCCAGGGAACCAGCTGAGGCCAGGGCCAGGTTTAACACAGCCACAGCTTGGCTTCTCCCCTACAAGTGGAGCCATCCCCAGACTTGAAAGGATCAGGGACAAGCAGTGGGAAGTCTGGCAGAGAAAACCAAGAAGCCCAACTCCCTGAATGCAAGAGAAGGGAAAGCAGAGCAAAGCACTGAATATTTCCAGTCCCCTTCCTTTTCCAGGGTGCTGGATTCCCTCCTGGTTCCCAGCCCTTGATCTCAGCAGTCACCATGGCTGGGGGAATCCTAATTTTCTTTCTGTAACATCACGATTCCTGCCCCCGGCAGCAAGCTAGAGAGGGGAGTGGCTTTCCAGAGCCACCACATCACCAAATGCTCATCCCAAGAGCCCAACAGACCAGTTTTGGTTAGGTGAAAGGAAAGCTCAGCTCGGAGCTGAGATAAGCTCAGCGGCTGATGGCAGAAGGGGAGTTGAGCCTTTCCCACTGACTCCAACCTGACCCCAAATTCCTGGGCAGCATCCGAGCCAGGAAGGGAAGGGTAGGCTGGGAATGCGGGCTGGGAGCTAGCAGGGAAGGCAGCCTGCCTGCAGGGAAGCTCTTAGGTGCACAAAAGGAGCAGTCATCCTCATGTCAACCTCCCGGGATGGACACAGCGCCCTTCACTGAAAAGCATCCACATTTCTGGCAATGAAATAAGGGCTGTGGGGTTTGTTTCTTTAAATAAAATTTAAAAAGAGCCTTCTCCGTGACAAATCATTTATCACCAAGCTTCAGCCGACACAGAGTTCCTAATAAAGGGTTTTGTGTCTTGGGATGAGCCCCGGGACCCTACCTACAGCAGCGCTGGGAAGGGAAGCATGTCCCACTGCTCCCTGGGCACTCAGGGGAGACCTCAGAAAAAGCCAGGAAAGTTTATCATTACTTCAAACTCGTTGCCCCCTTTCCTCGGGATTGAGAGGAATGACGGATTTGTCTTTACAAACGAGTTGTGGGTCTGCTGGTAGATAAGACTAGCACTGAGAGATAAAAGAAACAATGGGATGGAGTCCAGTGATTGATGAATGTCAAAGAAAGATATTTGCCTTTACAAACAAACTGTACAGTTTGCTGATAAAAATTGAAAGATGAAAGAAGCAATTGGGGAAAAACCGTGAATTCCACAAGAATTAAAAATTACAAGGGAGGGTTATACATCAGAGGGGAATCTCAGGTATCAGGTGTCCTGGGAAGTCTGTGCCTCTGAAGTACTTCAGCCCATGGGGAAAGAGAGAGGGAAATGTGGCCGGGAAAATAGGATAAAAAGGGAGGCTGAGTCCTCCAAAAAACTGAGAGATCCCAGGGGAATGCCCCCTGGCTTCTCCCTTTATTCGAATAAAGTAAAAGAACTCCTCTGTCTCCTTTTGGGACATAAACCTCTGGTCTTAGTGGATTAATTTTCCTGACAGGATGTATCTCGATAGGAGAGCTCCTAGACAGGAAAACTTTCCCAGTTACGTCCCTGATTTACTCCAGCCCAGCTCGTTAAGTCCTTTTCTCGTCCGAGGGCTGGCCAAGCCTCTTATCCTTCTTCCCTTCTTCTCCAGCTAATGGGATTAATGTTCAGCTGTGTGGTCCCAGCAGGCTCCTCCCCACCAGCCCCCCGGCATCCTCCTCTCTCCCTCCCTCTGCCACCCAGGCCAGAAAGCAGGACTCTCTTTTTTTTCTTTTCTTTTCTTTTTTTTTTTTTTTCCTTTTTTTTTTTTTTTTCTGCTGAATCGGGTGTTTTAAGGCAATCTGAGCCGGTAAGGAAACGAGGCGGCGCCAAGGGAAGAGGAGGCGGACGGAGGTCACGGCAACGCTGGAAAGAAAACGCACTAAAAACCAGAAAGAACGAAGGGGAAAGGGGTGAGGGGAGAACATATAGAAGGAAATAATACTTGCGGGGAAGCATTTGTTGCCTGTGTTAACCCCGGGGTTTTCCCCTCCTTATTAAAGTCGCCGGCGCCGCCTTTAATTGAATAGGCAGCGGGTTCTCCCTTCTCCCAGCGCAGCATCCCGCGCATTCGCTCCTTGAAAAGTCCTGCCCGCGGGGTAGGAACCATGAAATGCGCCTGAAAACCGAGCTTTTGATTAGAGCTGACAATCCCCGGGCGCTAAGACTTGGCCATCCCGCCCCCATGTCCTTCCCCCCTCCGTCGGGATGGGAAAGGAAAAATGACATCATCTCCGACCCCCGAAACGTGGGAAGAGCCAGAGGGCAGAGCAGGGAGCCCTGTGGCTTCCCCCTGGCCAGGAGGATTTAAGAGTCAAGGGGAGAAACGCTCAGAGAGTGAATTTAAGTGATGCTGAGAGCATCGGACCAAAGGCAGCGGGATAACATGCCAGGGAATAAAACACTGTGATGAAGGCGTTTGCTTCTTCAACATTTTCCCTATTCGGGACCAGCCACTTCACTCATCCTCCACCCCATCAACCCTCTAATCCCACAGATCCGCCCCCCACCTCCCCCTTTTGATAATTTCCCCTTTGTTTCCAGCCATATGGCAGAAATAATGATGCCCAAACCAACAACCAAGCACCCAAAAGCATCTTTACAACTTGGCCATTCCAGAGCTGGTTGAGCCTTCTGAACATTTTCCACCACTGTGTAAAAGAACACTTAAAAAAATAATAAATAGAGGTGTGGATAAAGCATGGAAAACAAAACAAAACTGGGAGAGAGAAAGAGATCCTTGAGCATAGACCATATTTGCAGACATTCAGGTGCTGGAGGAGCAAATCTCCCTCAGGATGACTGGATGAATAAATATTGATCCTTCCACATCTCTCAGGACCCAGGGAATATGGATGTTTTTATCTTAAAAAGGAATGTAAAGGGATGTATGGAATCAGCATAGGCTGCCCCGTGCCTCTGAATGCGGAGAGGTGCAGGAACTGTAAAGCTGCACTAAACTTTTCAAACACATCCTGAATGGCTATCCAGGTGCACAGGTTTCCAAAAAGCTTCTGAAAAGCTATAAAAATATTTCCTCTACCAACAAACAGTATTTAGAATAAATCACGGACATCATCATTGCAAAACAAATTACAAATACCATAATTTCGAACTAAGTAAGCCACGACCATTCTCTTTTCCTAGCATTTGCTGGGACTTCAGTGATGAGGAGGAAATGGTCTCAGCCAGGAGAAACTTTTGGACTTAGGTGACAGAAAGTGACAGCACCACCAACACCAGACCCTGCCATTGGCAAGGGGAAGGTGATGGAGATGAACATCAAAGGGCTCTGCTTTCCATCCCTCCAATTCCCACAGCTATTAAATGCCAGAGCCGGCTGTGTGAAGGCACAGCCCTTCCTGCAGCACTGCTCCCCCTCCCAAACCCATTTCTTTTCCTAGGATAACAGATTTGCAGCATCTAAAACCGGGGGAGGGTGGGATCCACACCCCCCCAGAGCCGAGCCTTACTATGTTCATGAGGGTGAGGACATAGTTCTGGACGTGCTCCTTGCCATGGAAGCGCACGACTGAGTCATCCACGGCCAGCAGCACCTCGATGTTGTAGTCATCCTTCCTGGCGTGGCGCCGCTTGCGCTCCGCGTCCCCCAGCCGCTCCGCCATCAGCTCCAGGGAATTCGGGAGCTCACCCACCTGCACGCTGGGCACTGGGTGGGAAAAAGAGCCTTTGAAGTAACCTCATACCACGGTGACGCTCCACAAAAGTAGAAATTCGGTAGGGAAAATAGATAAGGGGTTTAAGTTCGACAGGATATTGAGCTCCGGCGGGGTTGCCGGTCCAGCTCGCTCTGTGGCGGGGAAATGGCTCTGGACTGTGAAGACCAGCACAAAAAGACATGTTAATGATTGGATTTGAGAACCTTAAATGATCCTTGTGATCTCTTAAAAAGTCAAATCGAGGCCACATTTCCTAGAATCATCACAGAATGGTTTGGGTTGGAAGGGACTTCAGAGATTATCCTGTTTCACCCCCTGCCATAGGCGGGGACACCTTCCACTATCCCAGGTTGCTCCAAGCCCCATCCAACCTGGCCTTGGACACTGTCAGGGACAGAGCAGCCACAGCTTCTCTGGGCAGCAACTTCCAGTGCCTCACCACTCTCACAACACAGAGGTGATCAAAGCAGCACCTCCAGCCCAGCATTTCCTTTCCTTCTTCTTCACTTTAGCAGTTAAACTGAGCCTAAAGCCACAGGGCGAGATGTACACAGGCTCATGGAAGGAGAAATCCACTCCCTCACCTGAAATAGTTATTGCTAATTTCTGGGAAAGACTGGATTCCAGCAGGCCCTACCTTGGGGATGGAGGTCGTGGCGTGGCTCGGGTCCATGCTGCCGGATGGCCGAGCGCCGATAGACCACGTGGGCCCTCCCGTGCTCCTCCGTGTCCTGCTGGCCCCTCTCCAGGGGCTCGATGAAAAACTCGTTGCTGTCTGTCCGAATCAGGCCAGCCTGGACTCCACAAAGAAATAAGGAAAAGAGGGGGAAAAAAAACCAGTGTGGTTTTATATAAGTGTAGGGGGACGTACATACTCAATGTACTCGTTAAAGATTGATGCAGAGCAAGCACAAAGGGGAAAGGCATCCCAAATGATCTTGATCCTACTCCATGACACCAGGATGATTCTAATACCATGCTCATCTATATCTACGACAACCCTTAATTTCTCCCGTAGATGGGGGGGAAAAAAGTAAAAAAGGAAGGAAAAGCCAACAACAACAAAAAAAACCTGGCTGCAATTCAAGTCGTGTCTTTATATGGCCACAAAATTCTGTTCTGTCTCATCCATGAGTTGTGCTGGACCCTGAACTCAGGGATACAAGGCTGAAGGGGCTCCCCAGACACCCCTGAGCCTCCCTGAACCCTCCCCATTCCATTCCCGTGGTGCTGTTAGCACATCTGCCATTTCACTGACCCTACAAGCTGCAACAAGAAGGAAAGAAACCATTCTCTCTGCCCCATGAAGTACTCGGGAATTAACACAGGCGAATCCCATTGGAGCAGAAGCTGGAAAGCATTACAGCTCCACCTCCCAAACACAGGGAAGATGAATGACAGGGCAAACATTGCTGGAAATGTTGTCCTGGCTACCAACCTGTTCCTAATTAACACCGAGCTTCCATCAAATCCCCCTTACATCAGCCTGAGCGCTCACACCCCACAGCGCCGGCCAGCTCAGACCTTGGGCAAGGAAAAGGATCACCAAGGGATTTGGCTTCCATCCCATGGGCAGCCCCCCCCAGCTCGGCACATTTCCCAGCTCCCTCCATGGTGCACGTGTGCGTTCCTTCCTACGGCACTGCCCGCTGTTGAAGAGCTGCCTGGAAAGCACCAGCAGAGCACATGGATCTGATCTTGGAGCAAAGCCTTCAGCAGCATGGACCTACTGGAGTCCTCATAAGGCTCTTGGGATGGTTCTCCATCAAATAAAATAAAAGTAAAATATATACACAGAGGTATTTTGAACAGAGGCTGGGGCTCTTCTAAACACACCTGGCTCTTTGGGTCCCCTTCGTGTTCACATCCCTTTGGATTCATCAGGTAATGGCCAACCTGGCTCTGTTGGATTCCTCAAATTTCCTGCTCCACTTGGGTTTTATTAACTGCTTAACCGCGCTGCAAAGCGGGGTTCTGGCTTTGCTTTGGTTTTGTTTTACTTCCTTCCTGAGGAATCCAAGTCCCCGCCTGACACACCTATCTCAGGCTCTTCCCACAGGAGACATCCAGGCCAAACTGGGGCAGCCAGGGATTGTGCCCCCACCCTCAGCCAAGGAGATGAAGAACACAGCCAGGTTTAACCAGGGGCTCCAGGCAGGGTGGTGGTGATGAGGCAGAGAACAAGCAAGAGGGTCAAACCACCAGTCAGGTTTAGTGATGGTTGGGTGAGGCCATGATGATGGGGCAGGGCACAGAATCACAGGATCCTTTCGGTTGGAAAAGCTCTCCAAGACCATCAGGTCCAACCATTGACCCAGCACTGCCAAGGCCACCACTAAACCACATCCCCCAAGTGCCACATTCATACATCCTTTCAATCCCTCCAGGGATGGGGAATAGAAGCCTGTGCCAGGGCCTGACAACACCTTCCATGAAGAAATTCTCCTAATTTCCAGTTCCAAAACATCGCTCTTTATTATACAGTAAGAGAAGGAGCAGAAGCAGCCCCTGCCCCAGGTGGAGCTCTTCTGGGACACCACTACCCCCTCCCAGCCCTGCCACGGGGCGTTTCATTCGGGACCAGGCACCCCAAAGCCGGTTTATGGGTTTAGGGCCAAAGCCTGGACTTGCTGAGTCAGGCGGCTGGAGGAAAGCCGTGCTGCCGCGCCGGGACACGGCTGGATTAAAAATGTGAAAGAGCCTGGTCCCAAGCCACAGCCCACTTGGGTTTGAGCTGCCCTACAGCTCGTGACTAATTATATCAGGCTCAAGGAATAAAGCAGCCCAGACTCTCTCCCAAAGGCGGGATGCAACGCGCTGCCGGCTCCGGGGATGACCGACGGCAAAGGGGATGGAAAACGCAGGGATTTTTGTGTCCCTCTGGACAGAACAGCCCAAAAAATGAAACAGAAGCTGCAGCGGTCACTCTGGCATTCACAAAAATAAATGTAAAAAACCGAAACAACCCAGAAAATACCATTGCAAGAGGCACGCACCAACCCGCTCGCTCGCTCACAAAGAGGAGCAGCTCAGGTCGTGTTTTCAGCATTTTGGGAGGGTTGTAACAGCAGAGAGGCAGCAGAAAAGGTCAGATGCCACCCAAAAACTCCCACTCAATTTTTCTTGGGCTTTTTCCAAGAGCTCAATCCCATCCTCAGTGATCAATTAGCTATGTGCTTCCAGCCCTTGATTTTAATTTAATAGCAAATTGATTTGGTTCAATAATACCGAACCAAATTAAATCAATTGGTGGGACTATTATCACTGTTTTTTCTAGCATGAGATGCTGTCTGCAGCTCTCAGTGGAGATATTCCCAAACTAGAAAATGGCCCTTTAAAGACAATTCCACTGGAAAGGGGGAAAACATACACCAAACTCACTAACAGAGGGTGAAACCTCTTCTCCAGCTCTCCTGTGCCTCTCCAGGATAAGGGAGAGATGAGCTCCAGTTTCACTAAGAGGGTCCCCCCAAGACCCTGAGTAAGGAACTCTTCCTCCACTGCTGGATAAAAAGCTTCAACTCCCACAGGAATTCAGGAGATTCTGACACTGAACACAGCTGAGATGTGGAAAAATTAATAAAGCTGCTGCACTCGTCCAGGGAAGCTAACAGGAGGGGGGAATCCAGCTGCGTGCGTAGTATGTATTTTTTCCTATAAGATTCACACATAATTTGGACAAGAAGTCCTAGAAAGCCAGGCAGTGTGAACACAGACACCACGGATAACAGTGCTCCCCTTCCACCCAGAGGGCATCAGGCGTGGTCCAGAGGTGCTCCATCACTATTTTCATGCCTCTCTGCAGCACGGGATTTGCAGCCCATCAAACACAGCACTTTGCCTCCTTTGACTCATTTTCCCTCCTCTTTTTGCCAAGCTGCGAGGTTTTTGGGGTGGCTACAGGCCAGGCTTTGCCAGGTGACCCAAGCCAGGCCTCACACGTAGCTGCTGGTGGACTGAGGACATGGAGACACTCTCAGCACTAATGAATTAATTGGGTTTTTGGCCCAAACAGGGCCCGGTTTGCATCTCACTGCCAAAACTTGGGATTATGACCCGGGAGAAAAGCCCTCATACCCATGTAATACCCACACCAGCTGAGGCCAGCGGGACCTACATGACCAAAGGGACATCTCACACCCTTTTCCTCCCCAAAATTAACCCTACAACTCAGGAACTGCAAGGAAAAGCCTGGAAGACCAAGCCACGCTTTTTTTCAGTGGGGCATCCTTCTGGGGGGCTGTTTCTCCCTCCACTCCCAATTAATTACTGTTCCTGAGGGCTTTTGTGTTCTGCTTATCTGCTGCCACCCATGTGAATCAAGCCAGGGCCACGGGGATGGAAAACGCTGGCTCTACAGTTTGCAGAGCTACGGCAAATCACCCCAGGGAAAAACCAGGCACACAAACATGGTGTCTGTGGATGATAATCCTTCACCCATCCCTGCAAACAGCAGAGCAGGAAGGAAGCAAGGTTGACCACACGCTGCTAAAGCCAGAGGGGGGAAATCTGGGATGCCTCCACTGCAGCGAGATGTGTCCGCCGGCGGAGATTTCTGCGGAACGCTACTTTGCCAGTCAGGAATTCGGTGGCTTAGATCAGCTTTGAAATTACGTTATGGGCGACAGCATCTTCCCAGCCTGGTACCGAGACACCCTTGCAAAAAAAAAAAAAATGAAAGGCCAGAGATTCTCACGCGTGGATGCCCGCAGCGAATGATGACAGCTGTGGAAGGTGCCACGGCTTTGGCATCTGGGAAAAGCATCGCCTTGCTTACATGGCTAAATATGGATCTAGCAAAGACTTCGGGTGGACTCGCTTTTTTCAAGAGCTGGGTTCTGGTTTTGTCTTTTTTTTTTTTTCCTTTCCTCCCCTCCACTCCTCCCCACCCTGTTATTTATAATCTCGGTCTCCGTTTATACACGGCCTAATCTCTTTGTGTACACAGCCCTCATCCGCAGCACCCCGGAGCTCTTCCTCTGGCCAGGATCCGGTGGCCAAGCGCGGCCCCGCGCCTCCCACGCGCACTATACCGGGATGCAAAAGCCACAGTCCCTTTCCAAAGCTCGTGGACAACTTCCAGCAAAAGTCCACAGGAATTCCAGGGTCCTTGCTGATGGAAGAGTTCCCTCCGGCCCATTAGCAACGCTCCCGACCACGTACAGCCGTCCCAGATGCTCTGCTGCTTCTCCCACAGGTCATAAACATCATCCTCCCATCCCACCCACATCTAGAACCAGGTCTGGGTTCTGTTTCTTGCTCTGTTTCCTAAATCAAGCTCTTTTCACCGCTTTTTGGGAATCCTCTTGATCTCCCCACTCCTCCAAAGCGGGGGGATCCTGAGCAGATGGAAGGTGTTGGACTCACTCAAGCCAGAGGGCCCTACAGCCAGAAAATCCATGGAAAAGAGAAACCAACTGCAGCGTTGGATGTACCACAAGGGCAAGGGGGCCGAGCACCTGCTTGTCCCTTCAGCCTCGTGTCCTTCATCATGGGAAATTCCTGGTTGAAACCAGGATATTGGTTTGTTGGCCATGGAGCAATAAATTTATTATGGGAAATAGGGGGGGAGGAAAAAAAGTCCTTATTCTGGGGGAAAAACAACTTCTTCCTTTACATGGGCTTAAAAAGATGTGCTTGGGGTTCCACGGGTGGCAGGATAAGGCTCCATAAATCCACATGGAAAAGCATCCTGCAGTACAAGCTACATCCTAACCCAGCAGGAGCACGGGCAAAAAGAAGGATAACCAACAACGTGTGCAAGGGGCTGAGATGGGAAAACTTGGGGCTAAAGCCAAGGAAAGCCTGGAAAAGTTAAATTAAAGCCTGCTTGTGATTGACACTAACAAGGGAGTGGGCTCTGGGGAAGAAAATTCCCCAAAGCTGTGCCACAGCAGGACACGGATCAGCTGCCAATCGCCTCCAGCATCCTTTTGCTGGGATGAGATCTGCCACGGAACCTGCATGCTTCAAAGCCTGGTCTCTGTTCCAGACTCAGCACTATTTGCTGGAAATATAGGAAATGCCTTTAAAGCTTCCAAGCCTGCCCACATTTGCCAGCCCCAGCACAATCCGTGTCCCAGAGAAATGTCTGCAAGTCCACAGCCTCAGCCCATTCCCGAAAGGATGCTTCAAAAGGTGTGGATTACGTGCTAAAAAAATTTAATTTCTATATGTAGGCGAAATATGTATTTCTAGCTGTGCTGCTCTATCATTTCTGCTTGTACAGTAGCACCAGGCGCTGTATAAAAAGAAAGGAATGCCAAATTGTTTGTGCTGGTGGCCAAAATTGGCTTGAGGAACTCCCAGAATAAAGCAACTAAAAAAGAAATACATTAATTTTTCTTTTTTTTTTTTTTAAAAAAGGCACAAAATAAGACATTTCTTCCAACCCTGCAGTAACTTTAAGTGGTACCAGGAGAAAACAGCAAACTCTGGCCCCTAAAACAAGATTTAAATTGGCTCAAAGGAAATCTGAAGGGCAATGGGCCAAGGGTATTAAAAAATAAGAGCTTCCCCAAGCGCATCAAAGGTAGGGAACCCACAGGCAGAGCAGATGCCAGGGATAAGGAGGTAACAGAGCCATTTAAAGGAATTAAAGCATTGTGGCAGCAAGTTACTGATGCTGAACTGTGCTCAGAAAGCCAAGAGCCTCTGAGCCCTTGAGTGATTGGGGGAAAAAAAAAGACAAAAAAAAACAAAGAAAGACATCCTCCTGCAAAAAAAAATGCTTGGTGGGAGCCAGACTGCAGCTAACAGTGACTTCAGGAGGTACTCGAGCTCACACAGCATCATTTAAGAGGTGGGAAAATGCAGAGGAAAAGTTGCCGGTGCAGTCCCGAGGTAAAACACGGGTGGGGCAAGGATGGAACAGCATCACCAGGAGTGTGGATCCCTGTCCCAGAGGCTGGGCACTGCTCACGGACGTAGCAGCATCTGGGGCGGGAGGCAGTTCAGGCACAGAACTGGCAATTTTTCCGAGCCTTTTAAATAAATATTGGTGCACAGACCGCCCCGACGGAGTAGGCGGCTAACACCCCGGGCCACCTGGGGAAAGGAGACCTGCTGCTGTCAAGGGCTGAAGGGCAACACGTAGCACAGGCACCTAAAGCACCCACCAAAAAACCTGGGTTTCAGGAAACCACGCCAAAACACAGGCAGCACACACAGAGCGCCCCACCAGCCTCCAGCTTACCAGCCCGTCGCAGTTACTGATGGCCACGGCAGCTCCAGGCATCCCGGAGATGTCACCGGTGAAAAGGCACCGCTGCTGCAGGGGCTCCCGGAAAAGCACCTCAAAATCCTCCTGCCACTCTGCCACGGCTCCCGGTGGCAGCAGCCGGCGGTTGGGCCTCAGCCGGAGGTGCAGCTCCTTCCCAAAAACCGTGACGTTGAAGTAGAGCAAGCGGCGCTGGGGGGACTCATCCGGGGGGCTGCGGGGGACGCGGCGGCGGGACCGGGACCGGGACCGGGACCGGGACCGGGACGGGGACGGGTCCGGGGGACAGGCGGGCTGGCCGAGCCCCGCCGCCGCCTCTCCGGACACCACGTGCGACAGGAAACGGCCCCGGCAGTCGGTGCTGAACGGGACGATCACTCCATACTCGCTGAGCTTGCCGGACAGGAGGAGCTCTGCGGAGACAGCACCGAGGGCAAGGGCGGTGGGCACGGAGCATCCCGCTCGGGCGCCGGGACCGCGGGGGCCAAGCGGACCGGGGGAGCCCCGCAAACCCGACAGCCGCTTTTCCGTCCCGCCGCAGCTCCGCTTTGTAGTTTTAAGCGGGCGCGTCCAACGTAGCAGAAGGAACTCGGGCTGACGTCCCCTCGTACGCCAAGCACGCCAACTATTTCTCGCCCAGCCTCCATCTCCCTCGGTTCCTATTGAAACCTAAGCCCCTCACCAGCGGATTCCCGCTCCCTTCTCCCCATCCTCCTGTCAGCCCCCCCCCACCTCACCCCCTCCACCCCGGACCCCCGGTCCGCGGGGCAGGGACCGTACCTGGGGCGCTGCCGGCGGCCAGGCAGCCGTGCAGGGGGACGAGACAGGAGAGCACCAGCCGCAGATAATCCATCTGGGGCCGGCGGCGGGATGCGGGATGCGGGGCCGGCGGGATGCGGGATGCGGGATGCGGGATGCGGGATGCGGGATGCGGGATGCGGGATGCGGGATGCGGGGCGGGCGGCGCCCGGCGACCGCCTCCCCCCGCCGCCGCCGGGGCCGCCGGCGCTCCCGCCGCCGCCGCCGCCGCTTCTGCCGCCTCCCGGGCGGCGTGGGGCGGGCCGGGGGCCGGATCTGGGCCAGGGGGTGGGAGGGTCGGGCTCGTTTTAATTAAATTTATTTGAATTTTTTTTTTTTTTTTAAATTTTGACATAGTTTTCGCATTAAAGACGCGCGCGGGAAAAAAAAAAAAAAGTTCTCGCGTTGCCTGCGGATCGTTCTTTTCTTGGAGATTTAAAAAAAAAAAATAAAAAAAAAAAAAGAAAGAAAGAAAAGCCCTTTCGGGGAGCCCTCCCTCCTTCCTCTCCTCCCTCCCACCATCCCGCCTCCCCATCCCTCTCCGCCCCGCGGCCGCCCGGCTCCAGCGCTGCCCGAACAAAGACGAGACGCGCCGGGAGCCAGGGGGCTCCCCCAGCTCTGCCTCTCTCCCCAAATCCCACCTCCCGGCCCCTCGCTGCAGTGAGACCTCGCTCGGAGATGCTCCACGGGGAAAGCCAAATCGTCTCCCAGCTTAGAGCGCTGCCGCCGCGTGAGCTGCAGGCAAACATCCTGTTTGGAAACATCTGGGATGTTTTCCAGATGTGGAATTGAAGATGCCCCATCCCTGGCAGTGTCCGAGGCCAGGTTGGATGGGGTTTGGAGCGACCTGCGATAGTGGAAGGTGTCCCTGCCCATGGCAGGAGGTTGAATTTAAAAAAAGTGTTTTAAGGTCCCTTCCAACCCAAACAATTCCATGATCCCATTTAATTTTTACTTCTTCCCTCTCCTCCTGTATTTAGGGGGAAACAGATGTGGGGAGGCACTGGCCTTGCCCCTGGATCCCATCTTGCTGGCTCTCCAAGGAAAGCACACACGCCTTGGGTTTTCCAAAGGACATCACCACAGCTCCTGTGCTGGGACCCCACAGTTCCACATGTGCTGTGCTTCCTCAGGCTCCTCCTCCTCACCACCCTGACAAAGGGCAAATAAATCTAGTGCTCCCCGAAAAAAACTCAGCAGAACTCGACAAATCCAGCACTGTGGTAAAAGGGCTTCCCACAGCATAGAATGGTTTGGGTTGGAAGTGACTTTCAAGATCATCTTGATCCATGCCTTTGCCACGGCCAGGGACACCTTCCACTATCCCAGGCTGCTCCAAGCCCCGTAGAACGTGGCCCTGGACAGTTCCAGGGATGGGGCATCCACCACACAGAGGAACAAACCTCCTGGTGTTGTTTGCATTTGCTGCGTCCAGCTATTTTGTAATTCTGGCCAGGACTCCATGGCCAGCTCCAGGGAGGGGGCTGTGCTGCACCACCAGTAACACCAGTTGTGCTGGTTGTGCTGGGATTATCCTGCTGTGGGGCCCAGCAGCTGTTCAGGTTACACTGAGTAACCCAAAACCTTTCCCAAGAGGTAATTCCTGCCTTGAGGCACTTGTCATCCAAGCTGCCACAGAGGCCAGAGCATGGTGGAAAAGGCAGGCAGGGAAAGCAGCGTGCCAGCCTGCAAGCTTCCCATCAGGAATTAGGATTCTGGTTTTGGATTACTTTGGTAGGGCCTCAGTTGGAGCTTCGTTCCCAACCCATCAGCACAGCAATGCCTGGAATAGTAGGAAAGGATCAGCACTTGGGAAAAAGCCCTGCTTACCTCCACTGCAGGCGTGGGAGGGTGGTGGGGCTGCTGGGTGCCAGGAGAGGGATCCAGAGGTGGAGATGGGAAACCCCTTGGAAATGGTCCTGCTGCAGCCATTTCTGGTGAGGTGCCACTCTCCTGTGTTATTCAGGAAGAATGCTGCCAGAGCACCCTTCCAGAGGAGGGTGGAGAGCCTCACCTTCCAGCTGTGTGATTGGGTTGGGTTTTGGGGCAAAGAGAAGAAGCTGAGGCCGTGGTGATCAAAATCCAGTCCAAAATTCCCTGTAGCTAAATCCACAGGATGCCTCCAAAAGGAGAGAGGAATACACTTACTACAAGTAGAGAATTTCAAGCTGGAAGAGAAACAGATTTTAATTCCCAATTTAAGCCTTTTCATGCTTCTGTTGCTTAGTGCAATCTATAATTAAAGGGGAGAAATGATCTGCAAGAATTTCTTTGCAGAAGAGATAGAAAAAGAATTCGTGCTCCGAGCATTTTGGATGATTTCGGAAGATATGCACCCACTGGAGCATCAAAGCTGGAATGAGCCCTTATTTTGACTGGATAGATTTATGAGGAAACATGTAATAAAGGGCATACTTTACTAGTGAAGAACAGCTCTGGAAAACACAATTTAATTGCTGTTTTTCAGAGACAAAAACTATTTCTTCATCCACAAGATCTGAGAATTCATCCAGTCCCCTCTAGACCTCTATGCCTCCCTTGATGTTACCAAATCTCTGGCTTTGGCAGCATAAATTTGGCTGATTGACAATGGCAGTCACTTCACACACAACTTGCCTCATTTATTACCTTCTAAAGGTAATAATTAAACATGTTTTGGCACATATGACATGCTGGACACGGTGAGAAGACAACTTCCAAGAGGATCTCTTGGCCTCCCAGGTGACAAGATGTTTGTTTGTCACCCATGCAGTGACACCAGCCCTACCTGTTGGTCTTACCTGCCTGAAATATTAAATGATTTGTGTGGATTTTGGTGTTGTCCCTATCAATACACCGTTATTTAAGTCAGAAAAATGTATTAATTCCAGCCTTTTTTCTTCCCAGCCCTTGTCATAGAGGAGGGAAAGAGAAGCAGCAAGGCAACTTCCCCTTGTCCTTTCCCTCCTGTCCTTCCCCTCTGCTTTGGCCCCTCCATTCTCCTCTTTGTCTCCTGGCTTTGCCTTTCCCAGCCTTTAACTGTCCCACCCTTCTCCTTGACTTTAGGCTTAACCTTTTCCTTTCCGTTTTGGAGTCCAAATGGATCGTTTTCCTGCTTCTTTTTTCCCCCTCTTTGGGTGCTATTTTATCTCTTGCCCCCATTTCCTCTGTGGATAATGCACTCTGGAATTCATCATGATACCCTTCCCTCTGCAGCCTGGAGATTTACCAGTGACATGGGTTTGGGACTTTCCCATTTATTAGGCAGCCTCTAGGCTGGGGAGGAGCAGGTTTTCTTTCCAGCTCCCAGAGAAGAAAGCTGACAATAGCTGCTGGTTTTAAAACCCCAAATCAGGCTCCTTTTTCTGCAGGACACTCCAGCCTGATTTTTCATCTGGCAGTGCCAATTCCTGACCATCCTGGAGTGCTGAAATTTCCAAGCCCTGCCCATCTCACCAGGTACCACTCAGATTCAGAGCCCAGGTGACATGTTCCAAATCCCCTCCGCCAGCAGTAGATGCAGCTATTGGCCCCCAAATAAAATTAATCTTGATTTTTGAAGGCTGGAAAAAAAACTCACAAAAGGGTGAAAGTATTTCTTACAAGAACAAACAAAATGAAACAAAATTTTAAAAATAAATTTAAAAAAAGAAAATTCACTTAATTGGGTCTATTTTTGTGCCTTTATGGGCACTGATTGTTTTGCTCAGCTGCCCAAACCCCCTGGAGGGGAGGGCATTAAGGCTAATAAAATTGTAACAATCTTCACCAATTACCTAAACGGGATTTTCTGCCCATAGTATCATGACTGTGGGAGCCAGGAGCTCGGGATCTACCAGAGCAACAAGACAGGGCTGTATTTCCAGCCCTAGCTCACCACATTTCTTCTTCCCAGAGATGTAAACCTTCTGTCTGTTAATCCCAAAGGCACTGGAACAGCTGCCCCTGTACTCAGGTTGCACAACCACCTCCTCACCACGGGCTGACTTCTGGCAAGAAGTGGTCAAAATCACAAAAAAAAAAAAAAAAAAAAAAAAGAGGAGAAGGGGAGGAAAGTGTTTTGCAGCTGTTTGGGCTAGTCTGAGGTTTTAAAAGCAGCTGGAAGAAGGAAAGAAAAGCGCTAGGAAGGATGGCTCAGAATCCTAGGCACAGGTAAAATGGGCAGGGATTTTACCTGGCGCTTATCCCCATCCAAGTGCAGCGCATCCATGCTCAGAACAAGGCAAAGCTTGCTCAGGGAAGCATCCCAAACCCACCGTAGGGGGACCTGGAGCCTCAGCAGGCTCCAGTCCCACGCTGCTCTCCAAAGGGAGGGATGGGAGCAGACAGAGGGCTGTGGGTGAGCGAGCAGGACCTCACCCCTCAGACACGGGGAGCTGCCCCGGGATCACACCAGGGAGCAGCCGCTGCTGGAGCACCGGGGCAGGAGGGGAGAGAAACCCCCCTGAGCATCTTCCTCTCCCTCTCTACAGCAGCCGAAAACCACCCCTTTTCCAGGATTTCAGCTCTTTTCGGGGGCATTTTTAGGAGCCCTGCTGGAAGAGCATCAAGGAGAATCATGAAGATGCGCTCGTCCAGGAGAGGAGCAGGAGAAGCTCGAGCCCGGCTTTTGGAGGCAGGGAGGGAGGGAGATGACAGACGCATCATCTGGTCTCCGGCTGCCCCGAGGCACGATCATTCCTGGCAGATCTCTCCCTAATTCCTACTTTAAGACCTCCAAAGATGGAGGGAGCCTCCACAAGCCCTCAGGAGATTTTTATTTTTTTTCCTTTGTCTTGCTTTTCTTACCCTGGAATGTTTTTCCTCCCGGTTAATCTATACATCTGCAAGTTTGGCCGGGGTAAAACACTAATCCTGATATATCCTGCCACCAAACTCTTCCTGCCAGCATCCCAAAGATTCTGTCACATAAACAAAGATGCTGTCACAAAACCAAGTGGCGACAGCAGCCACTGGCACTGTTCTTCCACGAGGCCCCAAACACATTGGAACCAGCACATTTTAAAGGTGAGGCTTCGCTGGAGCTGGAAAATGAAGGGGTTTGTATGGATTTAGCACACAATGCTGTGGATTTCTGAGATGACCCAAGTTCCCAAAGCCTTTTTCCAGGACCCAAAAGAGAGAGCTGGGTGAGCAAAGCTGATCCAGCCAGGGTGGGAAACCACCTCTTCCTACTCTCTCCCCATGGCCATATCCCCACATCCCACATCTCCAAAGGCTGCCATCCTCCCTGCTTCCTCAGTGAGCCCAGCATCCCCCACAAGCTGAAACATGAGGCCATTCCCCTGCAGCCAAACCCCGGGAAGCAAGGGGACAGCAAAGATGACATCAAGTTACCACAGGAGATTGAAAGGGTGACAGCAAGAAACCTCAACAACAAACTCCTGTATAGGCAAATCATGGCAGGAACAGAGCTCACATCTTACCAAGGCTCATCTGATGGCACCTGGGCAGTGTTTTTTGGGATCAGAGCCCTGTATTCAACCCAGTCCAAACAGAAGCATCTTTCCCTCATCCTACCAAACTGCACGGCGCTGCACCTTGGAGCATCGTTTCTCCTCAGCTACAGCTGCATCTGCAAATTCCTGCAAGATGTTTGCCTTGGCAGCCTTGCTGGGAGGTTTTCTAGGGGCTGGGAGTCCCCCCCTCACTGCCTTGCCCACCCAGGGATGAGCAGACAAGCTCAGGAACCCAAACTGTAAAGCTGGAAAAGGGATAAATGAGCCAGAAAGTGGAAGCCGACGCCGGTCCCGGCTGAGCTGCAAGTTAAGGGATGGTGAAACAAGGTCAGTGAGATTTATACCGACAGCCTTGGATGGCTTCCAGCCCCTACTGTCAGCGGCAGAGGCTTGGAAAAGAGGAGGGAAAAACTTGCTCTCCTTCTAGGAACGGCGCCGCAGAGAGAGCTCCGCCGGCGTGGCCGTGTCCCGGTGAAAAATAACCCCCAAAGCAGAAAATAACCCCAAAAATCCCCGTTCCTCCAAACACAGCTGCAGCAGAGGTTGAACTCCAGGTCGGCAGCACCTCAGTGGGACTGAGGCAGGTGCCAGGGTGAGAGGCTCCTGCTGTCATGGGTGGAAAGCCAGGGAACCCTCCTTCCCAAAACCACAGAGCCTTACAGCTCCCCGATGGCCGTGGCACCCAAGAGAAATGTGTGTACCCTATCCATGGGATCCAGGGGGGTGTTCAAGCCTCTCCAAGGCAGAGCTTTAGGACTAAAATCCCACCAGCATCACTTCAGCTCTGGGGCTTGGCACAGTCTGGCCACAGGCCTGGCTTGGTGGGGACATTCATCCCTGCAACCTCAGCATTCCCAGCCCTGCCCTGCCTCTTTTCCCTGCTGATGCACAACACAAACTAGGTTAACCTTGCCCAGCATCTCCCCCAGATGAGCCTTTCCCTCTGCACACATTGACCGCCTAATTAAATTTTTATTATCTCTCTGCTAAAATTAAGCTTACAGCTATGTAAACCCCAATTTTTATTTTTTTTTAACCTCTTAAATCAACCTCCTGAGCATTTCCCAGTCTCTAGGGCCTTGCTCATCCCCTCAGCCCATGGATATTTTCCAGCATGACCCCCACCAGGCAGTGAGTGCTTTCGAGTGAATCACATTGAGCCCCATCTTCTCTTGCAGCTCGAGCTGGGGAAAATTAATTTTTCATTTGCTTGGGGCCAGAAGCACCCTGAGGTGATGGAGGGCTGGAAAACAGCTGCTGTTTTTTTTTTTTTTTTCCCTTCCCCTGCAATATTCACGGAATAAAAGTGAGAAATAGAGGGAGAAAATCATTCCAAGCCTGGGGTCAGTGGTTTATATGCATTTTGCTGCAATAAAAAAAGCCAAGCCTGATTCTTTGCATGATGATGTCCGTAGGTTTTGGAGCTTTGGAAAACCTCCCCTTGCAGCCACCTTCTACACAGGTTAGCATTTCCACTGCTCTTCTGTGTTTAGCCAAAAATTCCCACTTCTCTGCACCATCCCCTTTCAATCCCCTTTCAGCCCACAATTTATTCCTGCCTCTGCTCCCCAAAACAACAGGGGGCTTGGCCATGCCCAGGGGTCCAGTGGAGCTGGGAGGGTGAAAACGGGGGGGAAAAGGGAGTTTTTGGTGCTTGGAGGTCTGGTATTGTGCCTATATGGCTTTTATTTTTAATTTTTCAAGCCCTGGCTCTGCAAAAGATTCTTAATTACTATTCTTCAGCTGTAAAATGAAACCCAGATGTGCTCCCTTTGCAGAGGTTTCATCGGGGGATTCTGCCTGAGGGGGACATCCCAGCAAGGAAAACATGGAAATTATTATTATTATTAAAATTATTTTAAGACCTCTCGTGTCCAGAGCTATTTGTGGTGGCCCTGAGCCAGCACATGCCTCTTCCTTGCTGCTGTAAATAGAAATTATATCACCCCCAGCCCCAAACACCCTTAATTTTCACCAAAATTAAAGGGAAGCACTCCTGAGCTGGGCCTTGAAAAGCTGATGGCTGTGGGACTTGAGAACAGTTGGCAGAGCTGCCACAGCTGGGCAGAAAAATAGGGGGAAAGGGGATTTTTGGGGAAAAACAGAGCCTGAAGCCTCTGATAGCTGCAGTGATTTGGCTGGGGCTGTGGCAGGTTTCCCCTTGCAGCCCCATGTGCCAGTGGAATATTGGCTCCCCAGCACATTTTCCCTTTTGGATGGATAAAAAACATAAAGACACGTGAAGTTCAGCTTCCAAGGATTTCTACTCGCCCGTAAGAGGAGGAATAAAATCCCTGGCTGAGGTCAGAGCAGCCCAGTTCCTTTTACCTCTGTGAAACCCAAAGAGGGGTCCCTTTGCCAGGGCCCCTGTCTGATGCAAAGGTGCAGGAAGGGAGAATCTGGCCAAGACCAGCTGTATTTTTGCACTTGCTGGAATTAAAAAAAAAAAAAAATATATATATATATAATCTTGAAATAAAGGAGGTCTCCCAGGCCAATTTATCACAGAGAGATGGTGGGGTCGGGATAAAGTTTTTTGCCACCTTGTCACCACCCACGCAGCAGATTTGTATCTTTATTTTATTTCTTATCTATGTTATTGTTCTCCCGGGGGAAAAAAAAAAAGTTTTCTGGCAGAAAGCTTTGCTTTCTCTGGAAGGAGGCAGCTGGTCCATGAGTACACGTGGTGCAAAGCTCCACCGAAATATTCCTCATGCCAAAAAAGCTCCATCCAAAGGCAAAGGCTGAGCAGTGAGAAAGTACCTCTGTACCCACATCCTCACAAGGGGAAGAAATAAGGGGACACCTCCACCTCCAAGGCAGATTTTGACCTTGGATTGAGTCCCCATGGATTGAGTCACAGGGGTTTTATTCAGTTCCAAAAAGCTCTTCTTCTATTTTTAAGGAAGTGTTTTATATTAAAATACATTTTAATGGGGATTTAAAAGGCAGGTTTTGTCCCTGTATGACTAGCAAATACCATTCAGCCAATGGTTACAGGTAAATCATGCCTCAATTTATAAAATGTTTTAATTGCACCATTAAACACGACCTTTGCTACGAGACAAGAACATGAGTGCAGCACATCTGCTGCAGAGAAAAACCTGGAAAGGACCTATCAGCATACCCCAAACCCTCAGGGATGGGGAAGGCAAGTAGAAGCATTACTAATCCATTAATTAATTATCCGTGTCAAATATAATCTCGTTAGGCAGCAGCACAGCTACAAACAGCCCCACTGCCACGTTACCCCCAGACTGCAACCAGAAATAAAAAAGGGGGGGAAAGTCATTAAACCACTCACTGCTGCTGTGACAATGGAGCCAGGCTCCCAAACTGGCCAGGAAATCCTCTCTTGATGATGTTCCAGGGTATTTTGGTGTGGAGGAAGGAGCATCCCTCCTTTGCCATGGGCAAGGCAAGGTACACAAACATTTCAATAAAGTCTCTCTCCTTTTCTCTGCCACAGGTAAAAAAAAGCCACTTACACCATTTACTAAGGCAGCTGTGAGCCCCCTTTCAATGCTCTCCATATTTCACCTCTTCTAATCTCCAGCAGCACCAATGCCACAAATAACTTCTCCCATAGGTGGAATAAGGGGTGGTTTGTTTTTTTTTTTTTTAAGGGATGTTAACAGAGTTTACCTGACCCACCCCAGCCTATGTGCAAAACCAAGGGTGCAGTGGGGTTGATTTTTGAGAGTGTTGGGGTGCAAGACAGAGCCTGGCTCTTTCCCGTTTTCCTGTGAGCCTGCAGGTTTGGGGAAAAAAGGGTTTGTAAGTAAAACAAAGCCCCAAAAATGGGTGATGGCACCCAGAGCTGTAGGGTGTCCCCTCTGCCCTCATGGAAATGAGATGCAGATCTGGGATCAACACCCACAGAACAGACAACCAGCCACAGATCCGCGTGTCCTGTCCTGAAATCAATCCATTAGCACTGCTGGCTTGGATTTTAAATATTTAATTCCCTACCCCAAAATAACCTCAGGTCCCCTCGGCTGTATTGCCACACTGCAAGCCCTGAACAAGGTGAGGAAAGTGGAGAATTAGGAATTAACTGAGGGTCAGAAACGTGGGAAAAAAACAAAACAAAAAAAACCAGTTTTGATGAAAATCAATAAAATACATCAAGGAGCTCTTGATTTTTTTAATGTAAAAACACACTTTGAGTTTCTTTTTTTGTAGATATTTTAGTCCACGCACCCCCTTGCTGGTGCTTCCCTGGGAAGAGCTGCTGCTCCTCCAGGGAATTTACCCCAGTGAGACTAGAGGTCAGCTCATTAACCCCATCCAATTAATAGCTGCTTTTTACCCTCCTGCCATGGGACACCTTCCACCAGCCCAGGTTGCTCCTGGGTTGTTATTATATGGAATTTTACAATATTTAATGTATTTAATATTTCTAGAATTTACACTGCATAGAATAACTCCAGAATGTGTATTTTCTACCATTATATATAAAATCTCTATGTAATGTATACACTGTACATATAATAAAATGTATGCTATAGACATAATATATAGCATTTAAAATACATAATACGCACTCAGTAATGATTCTATACTTTAGATATACAATATATGATATTATAACCCCTTGTTTGCTTTGTCTCTGGCTGAATCCTTTCAGAACTGCCAATTCTTTTCCCTCAGAGCAGAAAATCCAGGCCATTCAGAGCCAGGTTTTAACTTCTCAACTAAGAGAGGGATCTGGGTTTCTGCCTCCCCAGCCTGGGGAAAAGAAGGAATAAACACAGCACGGTTGATTTTTCACATTCAAACACATTCCCATCTCCCAGGATTTTTTATTTTCCCAGGCAATTGCTGTAGCCTTGCTTTGGAAATCACTTGTTAGGGTGGTGGGAAAGCAGAAAGGAGCCTTTGAGCCCCTCAGACCAGGTGATGCAAAGCTCCAGCCTTCATTACCAAGATTAAAAGAGGCTGGGGTTTCCTAAGCAATTAAAAACTCTGCCTAATTAAGACAGGGCTAATAGGCAGGACTTCCAATGAGAAGGGGGTGGATTTGCAGCAAAAGAGCCTGCAGGTAATTGCTTCAGTAAGGCAAAATAAATGAGGATGTGAGGATAGAGAGGATGTGCTCCATTAAAAACTAAAATAAGAGGGGGGAAAAAAGAGGAAAATAGCATCATCAGCCTCTTGAAATCACTCAGTCAACTGTGTGACTGCATCAGCAGCAAGTTATCCAAACACTGCAACACTCAGCAAGGGGCAAAACATTCAGGCAGGTATTTCTGCCTGAGGAAAGAAAAAAAAAAAAAAAAACCAACTAAAAAGCACATCCCAAATGTATGGCTAAGCCAAAAAAAAAAGGGAAAATGAGGGACCCCTTGGGACCTGGGTCTGTCACAGCCAAGACTAAAGAAAAAGCAGAGCTTCGCTATTTTAAAACCTTGTTTTTCTTTCCAGCCTCCACCTTTGAATTTCTGCCACCTCCTGCCACTGGCAGTGGATGAAAGCGGCTGCTGGGACAGATGGAGCGTGTGCTCCTGCTTCTGTGCCTCCCATCCTATTCTCTCCTCCCTCCAAGAGACTTCCCCCTGCCCCCCCTGAGCTCCTCTCACCCCACTGTGAGGCCAGGGGGGCACTGGGACCCCTCATTTATATCATCTCCTTTGGATCGACTTCATTTTTCACTCTTTACTTAAAAAACAAACAAACAAACAAACAAACAAAAAAACCCCTGGCATTTCTTTTTGCTGAGCAGCTCAGCCCCCTCAGCACCACCCTGGCTCTCAATTTGATCAGGGGGGGAAAATGGGACACCAAGACTGGGTATCACAGCTGCCATTCCCCCAGCTGCACCTAGGACTAAAAAGAGTTGGGAAGAACTAACAAATATGCCCAAGTCTTAAAAATACCCTGGTTTGAAGTGACTGGGATTTCTCTGAGTCCTAATTCTGGCTGCAAGTGTTTATGGCTCCATATATACATGGAGCCATAAATATATAACCATATATATTTATGTGTATATAGACATGTACATTTGTGTGTTTATGCACATTAATACACCTCTGTGTGTATAAATAGATAAATCTGTGCCAATGCTGCATTTGCCTCAGGGAGAAAGTGAGGAAGGTCTCGATTTTTAATTTACAATCTTTTTTTTTTTATTGCAACCAAAAGAACCCCAGAAATCCTCCCAACCTAAGGCAGCTTTGAGGCTCACCCCTCCCTCCCCACACCCTCAGATTTGGGGAAAACAGTCTTTTTTTAATTTTTTTTTTTACTTTTTTGCTCTTCCCCACCCCAGAGAAAGCAGCAGGGGTCACGCCCCGTGCCTTGCCCTACACGAAGTCCCCACGGAAGGGACGGGACCCAGCCCCCTGCGCCTGCCAGCGGCCCCGCAGTGTGCACAGGGCTTTGCCCTCCAGGCTCTCCAGCTCTGGGAACCCCAGTTGGTTCAGCACCTCGTAGACCCCAGCCACTGCTGCCACCTGGAAACAGAGAGAGAAGGGAGACTGAATTTCCCTCCCACCCCAGGGATGCTTTTGCCACCTCTGGGGTGAAGATCCCTGGCATCACCCCCATCCCAGTACCACCCCCTTCAGCTACCCCAGCCTCTTCCCAGCCCCAGTTTATCCATTTTCTAAGCCTCTTCCTTGCTGCTGGGGTCAGCCATCACAGGGTTTGTTGGCTTTGGCACCTTCCTGCCAAAAAGCTACAATGGTGCCTTGTTTTTGCTAAAAACTCAGGGATTATGCAGCGGGAAGGGGGGCTCCAGGGGTCAAAGGCTCCTTGTATCCACAGGTTAGGTGTTTTTCCTTCCCCTCCAACAGACAGAGGGGAGTTGGGAAGGAAGGGATGTAAACCCCACATCTGGGAGATGTGGCATTAAAAGGGGCAGCACCTTTTGGGGCTGCACTCTGAAGATGCAGCGACCGAAAGATGCTGCATTAAAAGATGCTCCAGCAAACCCAGGGACAGAGGGCAGATGTAAATCCATGCACTGGAAACGCAGCCCCAAAAGGTGCTGCTTTAAAAGGTGCAGTCCCAAAAGGTGTAGTTCCAAAAGGTGCTGCTTTAAAGGGTGCAGCCCCAAAAGGTGCTGCTTTAAAAGGTGCAGCCCCAAAAGATGCAGCAATAAATGGTGCAGCCCTAAAAGTGCAGCAATAAAGGGTGCAACCCCAAAAGGTGTAGTTCCAAAAGATGCAGCAATAAAGGGTGCAGCCCCAAAAGGTGCAGCCCCAAAAGGTGCAGCCCCAAAAGATGCAGCAATAAATGGTGCAGCCCTAAAAGTGCAGCAATAAAGGGTGCAGCCCCGAAAGATGCAGCAATAAAGGGTGCAGCTCCAAAAGATGCAGCAATAAAGGGTGCAGCCCCAAAAGATGCAGCAATAAAGGGTGCAGCTCCAAAAGATGCAGCAATAAAGGGTGCAGCCCCAAAAGATGCAGCAATAAAGGGTGCAGCCCCAAAAGATGCAGCAATAAAGGGTGCAGCCCCGAAAGATGCAGCAATAAAGGGTGCAGCCCCAAAAGATGCAGCAATAAAGGGTGCAGCTCCAAAAGATGCAGCAATAAAGGGTGCAGCTCCAAAAGATGCAGCAATAAAGGGTGCAGCCCCAAAAGATGCAGCAATAAAGGGTGCAGCCCTAAAAGTGCAGCAATAAAGGGTGCAGCCCCGAAAGATGCAGTAATAAAGGGTGCAGCCCCAAAAGATGCAGCAATAAAGGGTGCAGCCCCAAAAGATGCAGCAATAAAGGGTGCAGCCCCCAAAGATGCAGCAATAAAGGGTGCAGCCCCGAAAGATGCAGCAATAAAGGGTGCAGCCCCGAAAGATGCAGCAATAAAGGGTGCAGCTCCAAAAGATGCAGCAATAAAGGGTGCAGCTCCAAAAGATGCAGCAATAAATGGTGCAGCCCCAAAAGATGCAGCAATAAAGGGTGCAGCCCCAAAAGATGCAGCAATAAAGGGTGCAGCCCTAAAAGATGCAGCAATAAAGGGTGCAGCTCCAAAAGATGCAGCAATAAAGGGTGCAGCTCCAAAAGATGCAGCAATAAAGGGTGCAGCTCCAAAAGATGCAGCAATAAAGGGTGCAGCCTTAAAGATGCAGCAATAAAGGGTGCAGCTCCAAAAGATGCAGCAATAAAGGGTGCAGCCCCAAAAGATGCAGCAATAAAGGGTGCAGCTCCAAAAGATGCAGCAATAAAGGGTGCAGCCCCAAAAGATGCAGCAATAAAGGGTGCAGCCCTAAAAGATGCAGCAATAAAGGGTGCAGCTCCAAAAGATGCAGCAATAAAGGGTGCAGCCCTAAAAGATGCAGCAATAAAGGGTGCAGCCCTAAAAGTGCAGCAATAAAGGGTGCAGCCCCAAAAGGTGCAGCCCCAAAAGATGCAGCAATAAAGGGTGCAGCTCCAAAAGATGCAGCAATAAATGGTGCAGCCCCAAAAGATGCAGCAATAAAGGGTGCAGCCCCAAAAGATGCAGCAATAAAGGGTGCAGCCCTAAAAGATGCAGCAATAAAGGGTGCAGCCCCAAAAGATGCAGCAATAAAGGGTGCAGCCCCAAAAGATGCAGCAATAAAGGGTGCAGCCCCGAAAGATGCAGCAATAAAGGGTGCAGCCCCAAAAGATGCAGCAATAAAGGGTGCAGCTCCAAAAGATGCAGCAATAAAGGGTGCAGCTCCAAAAGATGCAGCAATAAATGGTGCAGCCCCAAAAGATGCAGCAATAAAGGGTGCAGCCCCAAAAGATGCAGCAATAAAGGGTGCAGCCCTAAAAGATGCAGCAATAAAGGGTGCAGCTCCAAAATATGCAGCAATAAAGGGTGCAGCCCTAAAAGATGCAGCAATAAAGGGTGCAGCTCCAAAAGATGCAGCAATAAAGGGTGCAGCCCCAAAAGATGCAGCAATAAAGGGTGCAGCTCCAAAAGATGCAGCAATAAAGGGTGCAGCCCCAAAAGATGCAGCAATAAAGGGTGCAGCCCCAAAAGATGCAGCAATAAAGGGTGCAGCCCCGAAAGATGCAGCAATAAAGGGTGCAGCCCCAAAAGATGCAGCAATAAAGGGTGCAGCTCCAAAAGATGCAGCAATAAAGGGTGCAGCTCCAAAAGATGCAGCAATAAAGGGTGCAGCCCTAAAAGATGCAGCAATAAAGGGTGCAGCCCTAAAAGATGCAGCAATAAAGGGTGCAGCCCCAAAAGATGCAGCAATAAAGGGTGCAGCTCCAAAAGATGCAGCAATAAATAGTGCAGCCCTAAAAGATGCAGCAATAAAGGGTGCAGCCCCAAAAGATGCAGCAATAAAGGGTGCAGCTCCAAAAGATGCAGCAATAAAGGGTGCAGCCCCAAAAGGTACAGCCCCAAAATATGCAGCCCTAAAAGTGCAGCACTAAGGGGTGCAGCCCCAAAAAGCTCCGCTCTCAAAACTGCTGCGTTCGGCCGCACGCCTCCCGCACCCAGCCGAGAGCAAACATCCCAAATCTCCAAAAAAAAGCTGCTCCAGCCCCAGCGGCGGCCGCCGGGCAATGCAAACACCGGCATAACCGGGATGCCAGGGTGGGGCGAGCACCGGCGGCCCCGCTCCGGCTCCAGCTCCGCCCTTTCATCTCCCGCCCGGCGGATCAAAGATGCCAATAGGAATTAGCAGAGCTGGAAGAGGAGAGAGAAGGGATGTGGATTTTTCCCACAACAGCAAATCCGGGTAGGGGGCGGGGAGAGAAAAATTCTTTGCATCGTAATAGAAGTAAAAGATGAAAATTACAAAATGAATTTTAAAAGGGGGAAAGAAAAAGAAAAAAAAGTGAAGTTGTAGAGTGAGTCAATAGAAGTAATGCAATGAAATAACAACAATTAAGATTGAAAATAATACGATGCAGTCGTGCAATAATAAAATTTAAATAAATACAAATAATGAAAATGTAATTATTATTATTATTATTATTATTATTATTATTATTAACATGTCCCCAGCTTCCCCTTCTCCCCTCTGACTCTCCTTTCATGCAGAAGAACTCCCCAGGCACCAGCACACAGCCCTGTGCCCCCCACACCAGTTATGCCACCTCCAAAGTCCCTTTTCCAGAGAAATTTACAGCCCCCCCAAAAAATTCCCATTCAAATCAATGTGTCCCATATAAATCCAGCACCTACATCCCCCCCCGAGCCAGAAATATGGGTCATTTAGGGTCTCTTACCCAGCCTTCCCCCATTCCATAAGGATCATTTAGGGTCTGTCACTGGCCTCCCATTCCACTTTTCCTGCTGGTTCCCAATCCCCTTGGATGTGCAATGCCACATCCCATCCTCCCAGACCTCCCATCCCCTGTGCCACCTGTCCTGGCCAGGCAGGTTTGGCTGGTGGCCACCCAACAAAACCCCTGGGAAGCTCAAACCAGGGGGGAAAAAGCAGGTTTGGGGTGGGAGAGCTCCCCCTCCATGTGGTGGGATTCCATCCATCTCCAGTGGCTTTCCATGAGAGCCACCGACCCAGGGAGCAAACAGAGCACAAACGATGCCCCAGAAATCAGATACAAGTGAAGGATGGGCGCCTGCTTCCCAGGAAATTCCTGCATTCCCATGCAAACACGAGGCTGAGTGAGCTGGCAGCCAGGGGAAGCCTCACCTCACGCATCCAGAGGCTGAAGGGCCTCTGCCAGGAGTCCTTTTTCTCCAGGTGCAGGTAGGAGTTGAAGAGGATGAGGAAGATGTAGCGCTCCAGGTACTGCAGGCTCCTCAGCTGCAGCGTCCGCGTCTCCCGCTCATCCTTGCTTGACTTTCCCTGGAAGGAACACCAGCCTGGCTGAGGCACCTGTGCTGGGAGAGCATCCCAGAGGAGCTCCCGCATCCCACCCTCAGCCACAGCCCTGGGAGAAAACGTGGGAAGGGCATGGGAAGAGGGAGGAAGACTGTGGGGACAAAAATGAGCGCGTCTGTCCAGCCCACTCCTGCCAGGCTCTCATTTCCTTGTGGTTTCCAGCAGGTAACAACATTCCCAGAGCTCAAAAATAACTAAACGTGGGGGGGCAGGAGCAGGAATAGACAGCCAAGTGCCAACTGTACCCCAAACCACGAGTTCCTGGACTGTGAAGCACTTTCCCCATGGAAAAACACCTCCCTGGATGGCATTCCCACCTGGATTCAGCCTCTGTTTCCAGAGGAAGAGAAGCTCTGAGGTTGGTGGCCATCACATCTCCCAACACTATTTTACATACAGAAATTACAATTATCTCTTGTATATGCTTTACATATACTATAATGTTCATGCATTCATTATTTATATTTGTTGCTTTATTAGACGACATATGTAATTACACAGTAATGATTATTATTATTATTATTATTATTATTGCCATTATTTTAAGCCCTGCACACTGCCCATTCTAGGAATTAATAAATAATAATAAATCAGAGCCCTGAACCCACAAAGCCATCCCAAAAAGCAGCAATTCCTCACTGCAGCTCTCCCCTTGGGAAAAGGTGTCTCCTCCACCTGTGTGTGCCAGTATTTGTAGAGAGCAAATCCTATTACCCATTATTTATCCTGGTACTGTATTACCCTATTTATTTTTCATTCTATTATCCTATTATTTACCACGTTTTGCATTATCCTATTTATTTCTTATCCTATTATTTATTGTTTTATTCTATTATTTATTTTTCTTATGTTACTTATCATTTCATTCTATTATCCCATTTCTTTTTATTCTATTATCTTATTATTTACCTCTTATACATCCTATCACTTATCTTTTATCCCATTATTTACATTTTCCTACATTTTCCTATTTCTCCTCCCAGCTAGGGGTGGGAAGAGGTCAAAACAAACCAAACCAAGCCCCCAAAACACCTTCTCCTTCCCTTCTGTTTGCCCTAACCCTGAAAAGCATCTTCCAGCAGACTCCCAAAACCCCAACAATTCCCATCATTCTCTTTTCCAAGCTGCCCATCACTGAGGAAAAAGCAAAAAATAAATTAAAATGACAGCATTTGCTCAGGGCCAAGCCAAATCAAATGGGATGGACGGAGCAGCCAAGAGGGAAGTACAAGCTCCAGTGACAAGAGGCTCTTCCTTGAACAGAGGGAGTGGATGAATCCCTTCCCATCCACCAGGATGCCAGCCTGGAAATAGGATACAGCCCAGGATCACCCCTATGCTAGTCCTGACAGGCAGGTAGATGAAAATCCCCACATGGCCACATCCCCATAGCCAAGGAGGGAAAGCCAAGATTAAATTAAAGTACTTATCCTGAATAAAAATAAATTAATACAAATTTATGTGACTGTAAATTAATTAATAATCGCTACATCTGCAAATAGTTAGGTCTCCAGAGATTTCGTCTCCCAGCTCCCCAAAAAATGCAGAGGATTTCAGGAACCAGGAGGCAAACCCCTAAGAAGTTGCAGATGTTCCTGGATGATTGAACATTTTGGTTTTTCTTCCCTCCACAATCGTTGGTGGCCATTAATTGAAAACACAGATCGATGGCAGCTGGAGCAAGAGCTGAAGTCAGGAATTGCCAGTGGGATGTGGCACAAACCATCCCAGGAATAACACCAGGCCCTGGGCTCTGCCCTTCCAATGATACAGATGCACAGGTTTAAAATATTCTAAATCTCATTAAAATAATCCTTTTTTCTTCTTCATCAGCTCCACGGAGGCTGCCAAATAAAGCAGGGCTGCGGATCTGCTTTGGACGAGTCCAGCTCCCCTTCCCAAAACTGAATCTGCTTCCCAAACTCTGAGGAGCCAGAGGAAGGAGCCTTTGGGGCTGGAAGTGGAGTGGGACAGACCAGTCCTGCCCTCTGCCGGCTGCACCTCACTGGATGGAAATGAAGGGATGCTGGAGGAGAGGAATGCTGGATGGGATGCGGGAGGAGAGGAATGCTGGATGGGATGCAGGCAGGATGGAATGTGGGATGCAGGCAGGATAGCGGGTGGGATGTGGGACAGGCAAGATCCGGTTGACCGTGACCACAAGAGCCCTGGCACCTCTCTGGTGACACCCCAGAGAGCTTCACCTCCAGAAACGATGCAGCTTGGGCAGGGCTGGTCCCAGAGCCCAGCTGCCCCCTCTGGAATTTGCCATGGAGCTCACCTGGCGGTAGGTGCAGATGATGATTTCCCGCAGGTGGTAGTGCATGGGGGTCATGGTCTCACTGACCGTGTCCAGGGCCATGTCCACCTCCTTCTTCATCCGGTGACCATCAGGCAGGAGCTGCACCACCTTCATCACCACCTGGAGAACAGGCAGGAGCAGCAGGGCTTCACCACCCTGCCTCGTCCCACTGATCCAGCCCCTCCAAACAAGCAGCTGTGGCTTAAGGTAGCAGAGGGAGGGCCCCCAGACCTCTTCAGGACCCACCCTGAAGCCCCAGGACTCACCTCGAACTCTCCCTTGGTGTACTTGGCATCAGGCACACTCACGATTTCCTCCTCACTCATCTCAGGGATGCCCTGGGGTGGCCAAAGGGGACTGGGTCATTATGGGCTGCACAAAAATGTGGAGCCTGTGCCCAGTCCTCCAGGACCCTCAGCATCCCCCACCCTGCCTCTGCCACACACAGAACATGAAAATTTTACCCCTGCCCAAGGAGGGAGCCACATGTTTGGACAGCCAGAGGACTGTTCCAGGCACTGGCCCAGGGTGCCCAGAGAAGCTGTGGCTGCCCCTGGATCCCTGGAAGTGTCCAAGGCCAGGCTGGACAGAGCTTGGAGCAGCCTGGGATAGTGGAAGGTGTCCCAGCCCACAGCAGAGGGGTGGAAAGAGATGAGCCAAATCAATTCCATGATTCCATGATCTCCCCCGCCCTTAACCCTTCACCCTTGGGTGGGAGATCTTGGGAAGAAGGTAAAGGCTCACCAGGGATACACCAGACTACTGGAGCTCACTGGGAGTTAGGCACAGCAAATGACAACATACAGATGTCCACCCTGGCCCTGCCCACGCTCCTTCCAACCCTCTGGCTGTGACAGAGCCACCACAGGCTCTCCAGAGCTTCCCCAGGAACCCCACCAGCGGCTGTTGCAGCCCCCTGTACTCACATTGAAGTGCCAGAGGGTGAGGACAGCGATGACCATGGCCGTGGTGGTCCTGCCCCGGCCACTGGAGCAGTTGAACACGAATGCTGCCCGCGAGTCCTCGGCCAGGGCGCTCTTCATGGCCTCCAGCAGCCGGTCAAAGTCCTGCCAGGATGAAGCCAGTGGGTTTTTAGGGATGCAGGACTTCCTCAACTTGGGGTCCCCTTTGTCCCACAGCCTCCAGGTTGAAATCCCTGTTTCCTTGCTGCCAGGTCCATCCTTACCCACCTGAAGGCAAACAGCCACTGCATGCAGCACCTCCTGGGGATCCCCCCCTGCCCTGGCAAGCACCCCACCAGCACTGAGCGCCCAAGTGACATTCCTGCACAGCCTCAGGGCTGGCTTGGGATGGAGGCAGCAGCACCATCCCCTCCCTGGGGTACCTGCTCCTTGGGAGCACAGAAGTCAGGGATGGGGATGCGGCGGTAGGTGAGTCCCTGGCAGGAACTCTTCTGCTGGCTGAATATCTCCTGCGTGGTCAGGCAGCTCTTGAACATCTTCATCTGCTTCTCTGCCTCCAGGTACACCTCCAGCCACTTCTGGCACTTCAGCAGGTCCCCTTTCAGGGCAGCCTCCAGTTTCTGCAGAGGATGGAGAAACCCTCAATGTAACACCGCCCCTCGTAATTTTAGCAGGATCTTAATCAGTGTGTTTATATGCAGGTGAACACCCCAAACCCCACACCAGGTTCTGGTCACCAGTTCTGCCCAGGTCCCTCTGTGCTTTGATGGGAGCCCCAGGAGCATCATTTCCCACCATGCCGGGCAGCTCCTCCATGCAGCCATTCTGCTGCTGGCAGCCAAGATCCTCCACTGCCTGTCTCCTCTAGAAATCCAGCTGGCAACATCCACTCCCCTTTCCCCAGATGTCTTTTACCCTTGCTCTCAAGGCATGCTATAAATTCTTCCAGGGTAGATCTCTGCTTTGCTCCCTTGTTCCCAAAGGAAAACAAAACCAGCAGCTCCAGAGGGTGAGGAACTATCAAAGCCTGTGGAAATCACCCATGAGAGTTCCCGGGAACCTCCACAACATCCAGCACCTCCCAGAGCTCACCTCCAGCTGCTGGGGCGAGGCAGCAGGCACGGGGATCAGCTCCTCCAGGAGTCCAGGCTCCCGCAGCGTATAGATCTGCTCGTTCCCTTCCAGGACAGCTTCCTCCCGGAGGTTGATCCAGACAATGCGGGAGTGTTTCCTCTTGGCATCCGTCAGGTACCGCAGGACGCTGCCCAGGGTCTGAGGAAAGGGTGGGCGAGGGTGATGGCAGGGCTGGGAGCCCGACGTGGGGTCCCTGCCCGAAGTGGGATCGTGTTCCTCACCTTGGAGCTGGGCTGTGCTGTCCCGTAGACGGGCATTTTGGGCACCCTTCGGAAGTTGGCCACGTTCATCTCCTTCGCAGTGCTCAGCACATCCGGGCAGAAGCGCTCATCCGCCACCTGGAACAGAGAGGTGTCCAGGCAGGGGATGCCCCTTCCCACCCTCAGGTTTGCAGCACTCCACAACCCATAGACCCTGCTCAGGGCATGCCCCCAGACCTTTCCAACAGCAGCATCCAGGGCTCAAATCCCCATGGCTGCGTTTCCAAGGTGGGACATGCTCTTCTTGCAGCACAAGGCACCAACGGCCCCAGCCTCCTTCACCCCACCCAGAAACCATGGAGCTGCTGCCCAGGATGGATGGGCAGACATCCAGGTGGATGCTTGTCCTAGGCTACAGTGTAAAGGTGTGCCCAAAAATACCTATTCTATCATCATCTGTTGAAACCAGGTGGGGCAGTGATCCTTTTCTCTGTGAGAGATTGCCTCTGCTAATGGGCCATCTGCTAAAAACCAGGAGCGGCAGTGTTCTTTATCTGTCCCAGGACCCATCCTTCCTCCAGGATGATATCTTCTGTTAATGGGCCATTGAGTCCTACTGCACGACTGATAAAATTACATCATCCCATTGGGAGATGCTCCACCCAGGGGGAGGAGCCAAACATTTCCCACCTGGATAAATTCTGAGATTTGGAACACCAAGGCAGCCCCTACCCACTGGTTTCCAGAAGACAAGAGCTACCAGACCTTTCTACAGGATCAATACTTCAACAAGACCACTTCATCTGGACTGCTAGCGCCACCCTAACTAGCAGGGTGTCAGGTTGTATTCTGACTCTGCCAGTGGTTTTCTTTTGTACTAGTGCATATATTGTTTTTTTCTCATTGTTTCCTATTAAATTGTATTTGTGACTTGGAGTCTCTCACTGATTTTGCTTTCAAACCATTACAACGCTCCAGACACATCCACGTGCACAGGCATCTCTGGCCACACATTTATCCTCACCTGGGTTGGGTTGGAAGGGACTTTAAACCCATCTAGTCCCACCCTCGCTGAGGCTGCCAGCAGGACCCAGACCCAAGACCCCACGACAAGAGGGAAACCCTCAGCTTCTCCCACCCCTCCACGCCTCTGTGAAGGTGCCACTCCCACCTCACTCACCAGCACTCGGGTGCCCTTGGTGACGAGCTCGGCGGTGACGGTGAGCTCCGAGCAGTTCATGTCTGCCTGCAGCCTGTACAGCTCCGGGTGCCGGCACATCCACCTGCTGAAGCTGAGGGCAAAGCCCAGGGGGTACTGCCGGCGGGGGGACGCACCATCAGCCTGGGCTCTGCTCCCCCTGCCCGCCACCCCACTGAGAAAACCTGCTGGGAAAACTCCACAAGGGGGAAGCCCCTGCCCACCCGCCACAAGACAGAGCGGGGAAAAAAAGAGGGCAGGGAAGGTGGTTTTGGGTTGTTCTGGTGGTTTTTACCTGCTCGTGAAGGTAGTAGTTGAAAGCAATCAAGTAGAAATAGCGTTCGAGGCTCTGCAGAGTCCTCTGGAGGAAATACTCTTTGGTGCTGCTCCCCTGGAAGCAAAGGACAGGGAATCTGTGATGCTCAATCCTGCAGCCCCCGGCTGACCAGGAGGCTAGGAAAAGCCCTACAGATACTTTGGACAAATTTGTATTTTTAATGAGACATTTCCAGTTTCCCATATTAAATGATGCTCAAAGGTATCAATTCACATTTCAGCTCAAAACAACAGCTTCCTTCCCCTTAGCACAAGCACACACTGGGAGCACTTCCAACCAGTCCATGCTGTCACATGGACACAGCTGTCCAGCTGGGAGATTCAAACCAAGGGGATGGGTCTGGAAAATGCAAGGTCCTGCCCCCATTCCAGCTATCTCCACGGATTTTGGATGAAATGTTCAGGCAGTGGCATCCCTGGGGAGAGAGGTCCCCGTGCCAGCCACAAACCCTGCAATACCCTTCCTTTCCAAGTGTCTCCCCTTTCCATGTCCAGAAGCATCCTGATGCCTATGTTTCCACCAAGCTCTCCTCCTCCTCCTCCTCCTCCTCCTCCCCTTTTATCATAACCTCCACATTCCAGGCATATTCTCCACCACAGCTATCCCCTCTCAGGGAAGAAACTCAAACCCTCACAACTTTCCATAATTCAGAAACCTCAGGGTGGGGGGTTTGTACGTCTGAGCATCCCATCCAACAAATTAACCTGGCACCAGCTAAGGAACACCCAGCATGGCATCCACAAACATCCCCGGAGAGCCTGTTGGAACCCACTTCCCAGGCTAGGATGGAAAACCCTCTAAGATGATGGGGCTGTGTTCGGGGTCAGCTCAGTGAGCAGGGTTTGCTCATCCCTGACATTACACGGCTGACTCATGGATATTTACTTGTTCTCCACAAGAGAAATCCGGCCTGCAGTCATTTATCAAGAGGAAAGGCAGTGGGATTTGCTCTGGAAATACAAAACAAAGCCTGTGGGGATGGAGCTGTGCCAGGTTTGCCAGCAGCACCGACAGCAGAGCGGTGCTGCTTCCCGAGCACTTGGATTCCTGCAATAAAATCCACCCCAGTGCTCTCACCCAAGGCAAACCTCTGCCTTAACAGGGAACATCCCCCTTTTAAATAGGCTATGGGTGGAAAGGGGAATGATCTGCTCATGTTTCAGCTGTGGAAAGCCAAGTATTGTGGGAGTGTGGCAGCTCAGCATCCCACACCAGGATTCACCTGCACCTCCATCTCTTGAGGGCTTAAATCTCCATTTGTGCACCCCAAACCCAGGCAGAAACCCACAGACATCATTCCTCCATGCCCAGAAAAGTCCCTCCACCCCCCAGAACCACCCAGCTCAACCACTCCACTCCAGCACAAAGAAGCCCAGGCTGGTTTTCCAATGACTGAGCATTATCTCCTCTCCCCTCCTCACCCGCCATGTGCCCCCAGCACATTTTCCTGGCCCCTTGCCACTGTTTAAACCTGCTCTTGCTCCACAAAGTCTTCAAATAAACACTCCTTGAGGCTTATTTACGGCAGTCCCCCAGCCGTTTGTTTTCCAAGAGTCCAGGATGACACAGAGCAGCTTTCCCCAGCAGAGAAAAGTCAGGGAAAGGGAAATTCAAGGCAATGGGAAAATCCCCTGTCCCGTGCCCAGTCTTCCCCTGCTATGCAAGAGGACCTGCCAGCACATGAGCAGCACCAAATCCACCCGAAAAGGGAACAGGGGAATATGAAATTTGGAATTTGCCACCAAACATCAAAAAAGTGATAGTAAATGCCTTCTTTTCCTGTTGCTTAATCATTTTCATGGCTTTATTTTTTTTTCCCCACAGGGCACCTGGTTTGAGACTGCCCTTCACAACCAGCTCCAGCAGTTCCACACCACGTTCAATATTTAAATGGGAAAATTAATCTCCAAAGAAACTGGGATCAGGGCAGCATTTCCAACTGAGCATCCAACCTCCTTCCATCACCTGGTAAGGAACCCCCTGGCTGGGCAGGGAAGACCACAGCTTTATAGCATGGAAAGCCACCCTGATGGCTCTTCAAAACAGCAGCAAAAAACATAAATCAACAACTAGATAAGCCTGACCTTGGGGTGACTATATTTGCTATGATTCCTCCCAGCTCCCAGGGATTTTTACCATCCAGGATGATATCGATTTTCCAATTTTAGAGCTGATGAAATCAGGGCACAGGATATTATTTGCCCCTGAGGTCATCTAGCAGAAGCAGTAGCAAAGCCCAAACCAGTCTGTTTTTCCCCCAACCCCAGCCTGCTCCATTTTATGGCCTTTAAAACAACTGGGGGAGAAAAAAAGAAAGAGACACTCCACAACCTTTCAGGTTTCATAATGCTGGGAAATCTCCAGCTCACAGGAAGCTTTGGCTTTCCAGAATTTACATTCTTCTCATCCCGACGCAAAAAACAGCTCAATAAATTTCCCGGTGCTGATGGCTCGCATCCGAGCAATCCTCTAATTACCTGGATCTGATAATCCTCCCCAATCCCTTCCAGCTTCTTCTTGTACTCATAGATGGCTTCCTTCATGTCGTGCATCTCCGAGCAGGAGGCGATGGCACCGTCCACCTCGGGAGGAGCAAAAAGGAAATTGCTCCATAAGCCTTGAGTCTGGGGAGGAAACTCCATTCCTCCCTCCCAGCTACCCTGCTGGAAGGTTCACCAGCACCCCCTTACCTCCTCCACTATCTGCTGGCCTTTGGGGACCATCTCCATGAAGCTCTGGATGACCCGTAGCCTGTCCCTAGGAGATGTCTTAGGCAAGTGGGAGAAGCTGCGGTGGGGGAGAAGGAGGAAATCAAACCAGCCCCAGGGGGCATGGGCATCTCCCCAGTCCCACCCTGGGGGATGCTCTGCTTACTCAGGCTTCTGGGCAGCTCCTCGGTGGTGGTGGAGGACCAGGGTGCCCATGGCCATGGCCAGGTTGGTCCTGCCCACGCCAGTCTGGCAGCCGAAGAGCAGCGCGGGCGGGGGTCTGCTGGGGTCCCGCAGCAGCAGGCTGGGGCTTTCCTAGGAGGGAGGGACACAGGGATGGATGGATGGATGGATGGATGGATGGATGGATGGATGGATGGATGGGGACCCCAGGGGCTTTCAGGAGAGCCAGATCTGCCCCATCAGTGGCTGGGATGGAGAAGATGGCTATGCCCAGGCATGGAGGGGTGGATGGCATCTTCCTTTTGCTCAGGGGATGGGATGGAGGGATCAGGACATGACAATGGGTGGCCCACCCACTGCATTCCCCTGGCCAGTGCCCTCTCCACCCACCAGCCCGCCCACCCCACTGGAGACGCTCCCACCACTCATCCCCTACGCACTGAGATTTCATCTTCCAGAACGTTAAAAAAAAGAAAAAGAAAACCCAAAAACCAGCTCTGACAGCTCTGACGTGGAAAACCTTTGCACCAAAGGCAGATAATTCCTGCCAAAGCCAGGGCAGAGCTCTAAGGGGAAATGCTTCTCTTAGGGAAGAGCTGCCTAGAGGTGGCCAGGGATGGTCATTTCTAGCCAGGGGTAGGGATGAACTGCTGGACAACATGGGCTTCTCCATCAGGATCCTACAGCAAGGGGAGTGGGATGTGCAGGCACAGGCATCCTCTAACAGGCAGAGTTCAGGAAAACCAGAAGATGCTCCCAGGCAGTCACGGACTCTGACACAGCACAGGAGCAAATCCCACCCCGAGGAGGCCCCATGGATCAGGTGCTTTCCCTCGGCTCACCCTGAGGAAGCGGATGAAAGCATCAAACTGCTCCTCCAAAGGGGCTCCCTCGGCGGGCAGGGGCAGCCGGTGGTACCTGCCGGGATGGGAACACCCCTCATTAGGATGGGACCACGGAGGGGCTTCACCTCCACCACCACGGTGGCCTAAGGGGTGCCAAGAGCCCCGACAACACAAGGAGGAGGAGGAGGGAAGGACCTGTAGGAGGGCTGGAGGAAGACAGGTCTGCGATAGACCTCGTCGGTGACCTGGATGTCCTCGTCGCACTGCACCCGCACGGCGTGCGGCTCGTCCCGCAGCCGCTCGATGTCGTTGTACACGTAGTAGACGCTCTCGCTCAGCTGTGCGAAGTCGCGGATCTACGGGAGGCGGGAAAAGCCCGGTCACAACCCGTCCACTCGCCCCTCACCCGGAGGGATGTGCGCCCTTTCCTGTCCCAGCTCACCTCCTTGCGGATGGCCAGCTCCAGGCTCTCCGCCCGCACGCCCCGCTGCAGGCGCTGCAGGTTCTCGTGGAGGTTCTCCTTGCCCCGGGGGGTGTAGGACACAAAGTCCCCCTCCAGCCGCAGGAAGACCACGGGCTCCTCACGGACACAGAAGAAAACACATTCCTGCAAATAGCCGGGGAGAGGATGTCTAAAAGCTCTCCTGGCTTTTTTCCACCCCAATTCCCCACGCTCCCACCAACCTTGTGGCCTTCTCTTTGCAGCTTCTGCAGCACGAGCTTGAAGCCGTTGAGGCTGGGCTGCCCCATCCCGAACACGGCGTAACCTCCTTTGGCCTGCCGGAAGTTGGGAGCGCCGCAGCTGCCAGTAGTGTTCAAAACATCTAATTTTCCATATACGTCCCTGACCATGAAGTACTTCCCCTGCAAAATATAAGAAAAGAGAAGGTGGGACATAAGTGGATTTCAGCAAGGTGGGACTTGAACACAGCTGAGTGTAAAAGGGGCTTTTTTCTACGTGATCTTCAAAATCCCCCCAAAAAACTCCTGAGGTCCCCAAAGCCCAGGCTGAAATAAGCTGGGTGATGAAATCGGTGGCAGAGATGCTCACCTGCACCAGGTAGTGCTCCAGCGTGGCCTCAGAAATGCGTCCCACCGTGTAGTTGGCCTTCAGCAGGTCATCGTGGATCTGGAACTCCTCCCTGCAGTTGTACCTGCAAGAGACACACACAGGTGGAGAAATTAAAAAAATAATGGCAGAGGTCAAGACTGAAACAAACCCCAACATTTAGAGGAGAGGGTGAAGAAACTCGGAATTTTGGAGGACTTACGTGATGACCACGGGAGCCACTTTGTTGGTGATGATGGACTTGGCCTTGCTGTTGTGGAGCCCCAGGGTCTGGAAGGAGTGGATGCTGAGGGAGTGCTGGTCCTCCATGCTGCCGTCTCCTGGCGCCCGGCTCTCCAGCGGGGATGCCGAGACCGCCTGCTGTGCCGCGCTGGCCGTGGTACCCATCATCCGTGGGCAGCTGTGCCGGGATGGGCAGGCAGCAGCAGGGAGGAAAAGGGGAAAAACAAAACCAAACCAAACCAAACCAAACAAAAAAAAAAAATATAGAGAAGAGGAATTTATTTTTCCCGATTTAGGATGGGGAAAACCCCAGGCAGGCACTGGGCAACCCCCTGCTGACAGCCCGCCAGCGAAGGAACGCTAAGCCAGCCCTTTCCCTCCCCGCTCCCACAAAAGGCTTTCTTCCTGCCTGCCATGCAGCTTGCTCCATGGGGAGATGAAAATAAGGCTGAGGAGCAGGGAAGCGGGGGGGGGGGGAGAATAATGGGCGAAATGCTGGATCCGGTCCCTAAAAATCTGCTGAGTCAGCACGCGGCACTGCGCAGCCTGAGCCTCGTCCCAGCGCTTTCCCAGCACCCACAAACCACTCCCGAGTACCTCCCCGCACGGAAAACTCTTGAACAGAGAGCACATGTTGCTGGATATTTGGTAATTGCGGGTGCAGGAAGCACGCCTGGAACAGGTCTGTGCGTGCCAGTCTGGAAGCTGCCTCTAGAGCAGCCGGGGACCCCAGAAGCAGCCCCCGCTTTGTGCCCAGGGAGCTCATCCCTGAACGAGGATGGAATCAAAAGGAGCAGGCCTGGCGGTGGCCAGGAGCATCCCGCCACACTCGAGCAAGCCAGGACAATGAGCCGACTGTCTGAGCCAGCCAGGGCCGGATCCTGGCTTCCCAGCCAAGACAGAGATGGCAAAAGGGTAGCCTGCAAAAGACAAAAACTCTGCCCATTCCTAACGAGATGGTCCCCAGTAAAACTCCCTTTGTGCCTCATGGGAATAACCCTGGCAGCATGACGGTACCTGCTCCGAATAGCGCTGGGAATACCGGGAATGGCTTGAACCCAGCTCTACAAATCCTTCTGCAGCTGCTCCTGCTGCCTTACAGGCAGCACGGGATCAATCCCTTACTGCAATCCCAGCGAATGTGATGCCCCTCAGCAGCTGCAAATGCTTCGAGTGGGGGAAAAAGCCTGCGGGAAATGTGCTATTTCTAGATGACTGTGCCCAGGCACACATTTTCCCCTCCTCCCCATCTTCTTCCTTCCCTGCTCCGCGGAAAACTTGTTGCTCTACTGTGAATTTTCTGCACCATTAGGCAGCCTGGTTTCTTTTACACACAAGAGCAGGGGGGTGGGGGGGAAACAAAAACAGCTGTTTCAGGCCAGTGCCTTTTCTCCAAGTCCTCTTGAGTGCTTCTTTCACGTAAACATTGTGAGGGCAAAAATAAAGCAGGGAAAAAGAATATATAGGGAGGTTTTGAGTGTTTCAGAGCAAGCACTTGTGGCTTTGGAGAGCCCAGGCAGCAAGAAGGAATGGGGCATCTGGCCAAGATGCTTTTTTTCTCTAATTTTGCTTAGAATGGGTGCATCTTTTCAACAGTGGGCTGGATCAATCCCTCTGGATTTGCTCCAGCCGTCTTCATGTTGGAGGATGGATATTCCTTCCCCCAATTTCAAGGCAGGCAGCTTCTGTATTTCCTTTGTCTTTTCTCCCCTCCCCACAAACACCCACCTTTACCCTAAAACCCCCAGGGATATTTTCTTTTCCCGACAAACCACACCAAGAAATAACAGGCATAAAAGATGCCAGGCAGATTTGGAAATTGTCTTTCAAACCACAAAATGAATGGAGAGAGGAAATCACATTTCAGCTTCTTCCCCCACACCCTGCTTAGGCTGGGCAGGCAAAAACAAGTGAGAAAAGTACCGAAATTACCCAAAGTGAGTGCTCAGGGAAGCCATGGGAACCACTCTAAAAAGCCACAGGAAGAGGGAAGTGCTGGTGTTGTCCATGTGGGAGCAGCTGTTTACTGGTATTGCTGCATCTGATGGCAACAGGAGGATTTACACCCCTCCAAGAGCCCACTCTGCAAGCAGAGACACAAACTGGGATGGGTAAGGAAGCAAAACCTTACCCCAGGAAAACAGATGAAATTAGCTTGGCTGAAAAGTTTACCAAATATTGCTGGTGGCTACAACGGGAAGAGATGCAATGAAGCCACCGTCACAGGCCAGCCGAGGGAAGCAGGAGCCCAGGGCCCAGCCTGGCCAGGACCAGCCCACCAAAGGGCCCTGGCTTAGCCCACATAATCTTTTCCCCATCACTGGCCACAGCTAGCAAACACCGTGAGACATTCCTGCACTGGAACAGGATGCCCAGAGGATCTGTCCATGCCTTGGCCCTCAATGTGTTCGAGGCTGGATGGAGCTTGGAACAACCTGGTCTAGTGGAAGGTGTCCCTGCTCATGGCAGGGGGGTGGAACAAGATGATCTCCAAGGTCCTTCACACCCCAAACCACTCTGGGATTCTATGGTTCCTGTTTAGGAGGCTGGGAAGCAAGCCACACAGATTTTATGTTGGCATTAGCCATCAGCTGGGGTGGGTTGGTTTTGAGCATCCCTTCCCTTTCACCATGCAATATTTGGGGGTTTCCTTCCCAGGAGAGAGAGGATGCAGAGACAACATCCCCCTGCACAGCGTCCTACCTTTTTCAGGGACAAACCTGAGAAATATTCCCCCAGCTGGCAGCTCATCGCTTCACAGACCCCAAAGCCAAGCCTGAGATCAAATGTGGCCAAAGTTCCTGAACAAAGAGCCCATTTTCTCCCCAGCTGCCAAAGGAACCAACACCCTGCACGAGGGCATCCCACCGAACAAACCAGCAGTGTTCCTGTCCAGGTGTTCCGCCTAAACTCAAAGCACTGCCGATTAATTATTCTTGCTGCCTAATGAGAAAGCGGAGCCTCCGGGTGGGCAAGGCAGAAGTTCTTCCCATCCCCTCCAGACTCTCTTTCAGCTCTGCCAAGCCTGGACAAGGGAATGCCAGGAGGAGCCACCGGCAGCACCGGGAGCCTCCCAAGAATTCCACTTGTGCATCCCAACAGATCCCGTGCCGATGCCGCGGCCTCTCCCGCAGAATTCACGATGCTGTAACGCTCAGCCCTCTACCTCCTCACCTCTCCTCTCCCCCTCCACCCGGCAGAGGGGTTATTCCCACACCCAGGGACCTGGCGAGGACTCAAAGCTGGAGCAAACAATGGACTAAATATAGTGGGAAGCGGCCGGGCTGCAGCTGCAGGATGCATCTGCCCCGGCCACCGCGCCGAGGAGGAAGCGTGCACTTGCCTGGCCGCCTCATTGTCAGCAGGAAATAAATCAAATAAATCTCCTTCCGTGCATCCTTGAGACATTTTATAGCTTTTAAAGCTCTCCTAAACGAAAAGCAAATCCCTTTGGGGAGAAGCAGCAGCAATGGCAGCATCCTCCTAATGCATCCATCCTTCCTCGGTGTGGGGCAGCCCCTGTGGCTTTTCAGCATGGATGCATCCCCGAGGGACCCAGGAGCACCCCTGGAGCACTGCTGAGCCAAGCAGGGAGGCAGGAAACACGGCAGGTCAGCAGGAAGCTCCAGTGCAGCTGGAGGGGCATCACCGAAGCCTGAAGGAAACGCTGGAGCTGAGCCCCCCGCCCCGGCGTGCTCTTTAACCCTCTTTTCCAAAAAAACAGTGAAAATTAAACAACACACAAACGTCTTCTCTGGGGCAGCCTGTCTGCACCAGGAGATATCCCAGAGCAAAGGCTGCATGGGAACCAGGCTCCTGTTGTTCCAGGTGATGCCGGAAGGAAGCGCTTCGGCTTCTTAAAAACACATAATAAAACAAAAAATAAAGGTGAGAAATAACACATTAAGCTGTGGATGTTTTGGAACGTGACATCCACCCACTGAGCTGTGAGGGTAAAATAAGGCAAAGAACCAAAATGCCCCAGATCAACCTAAAAGCACTTTGCCACGGGCAGGAAAAGGCCCTGGAAAGGCAACTTTGCAGCAGACAGTTCTGCTTTTACAAGCCTTGACTGATTTATTAATATCTTTAAAGGAGCAAAAGCTCCTCGCGAGCTCGGAGAGATGGTGGTGATGGCCAAAAACACAACTAAATAAGCAGCATTTCCTAGAAAGTCAGGAGGTATTTCCCAATCAGGCCGGGATTGCCAGCACCAGCATCTGCCGAGCACCACAGGGAAGCATCGGCGGGATGCCTGCCCCCAAATCCAAGCGGGAGCATCCAGAATAACGAGGATCAGACATTTCACACCCCCTCCCCAACATGCTCCTGTCTTTTGGCAGAAAAGCGAGTGCCACATCCCCATCCTCCATGTGACCAACCTGCCTTTAGTTACTTCGTTTAAAACTCCTCAGCCTGAAGCCAGGGAAAGCTGTTTGAGACAGGGGATGGAGGAGGAAAGAAGTCACCCCAAAAATGGGGATGCCAATCTGCTCCCCACCATGAGGAGGATGCTAGTATCCATTGGGAATGGTACCCAGGCTGCAGCCCTCCTTCACAAACCTGGCTTGCATTATTAATCAGTGTTATTAATCTGCCTCGCTAAGCACAGCCTGGGAGGAATTACATTCCTGGAAGTGTTGGATGGGGTTTGGTAGCAACCTGGGCTGGTGGAAGGTGCCCCTGCCCGTGGCAGGGGGTAGAATGAGGTGACCCCTAAGGTCCGTTCCAAACCATTCAGTGATTCCAGGGTTTTGCAAAGAGCCCACCTGTAACTGCTGCCTCACCCCCTCCCCCCCCAAAACCCAAGGCTCACCAGCAGGTTCCCTCACCCATCCCTGGGGTGCTGCTTTTTTGGGCAGGCAGATGTTTGAGCTGCTTGCTGTTGAGGTGAGGGGTTTTATCAATGAGCAGCAGTGGAAAGAGGAACAAAGCCCTGACTCGGCAGCACCGGCGCTGCCGGTTCTGCCGTCACCTCGCTGCCCGCGCTTTCAAGGTCTGTGAGCACGCTCGCCTGAAGGGCTTCCTTTCAGCAGCACAAAGGGAAAAAAAAAATAAAATAAAAAGCCATAAAACGTGAAGATTAAGGCTGGGAGCATCTCCAAAGAGAGCAGCGGCCTGTGGGCAAAGCTTTTGTCACACGCCAAGCAGTCCCCAGGCTGCCAGGAAGCACCACAGCCCCACACCCAAACCAGACCTGCCAAGCTGCTCCCGCCGGAGGTTCTGCGGTGTGACCCCGCTCCGGATGCCGGAGGGACCAGGGTGTCCCCAAGGATGGGGAACTGGGGCTGGCCACCCCAGAACAACCCCCCGATCACAAGCCCGGGATGGCCAGCGCCACGCGGAGCGTTTTGGGAAGGCGAGAGCTATGATTTTGTGCTATTCATAGCTAACCACGTCTCCCCTCCCAACGGGGGGAAGGCTGCCGGAGCAACGGGACGGCTCCTTTTACACGGGGCCGCTTTTCCACGCCGGGAAGCGCTGCAGACCACACCTTTCCCAGGACAAGCAGCACCTTATGCACGCCAGCACCGTGGTTTGGGATGCAGAAGGACTCGGAGCTCTCAGATCTCCTCTCCCCCGCCCCGTTCTCTTAACGAATAAAGCAAAAATCAAGGAAATCCCAGGGGAGTTTTGCTCACAACAGAGACCTGCCCGTTATTTTTAGGCTCCCTGCAAAGACATAAATCACTTCCTGCCTTCCAGGAAGGAAATGTCCCACCACCGCTGCCTGTCTGCCTCCTCCTCCGGCAATGCCTGCCTGCTCCCAGCCCAGCCACCCCAAAACCCGCTGTTTTCCCCCATCCAGGGGAGAAAAGCAACCGGAGGAGAGCTCGGGATGTGAGGGGTGCCGCGGCCAGGAGCGCTGCGGGAAGACGAGGGCGTGCTCGCTGCCGCAGCGCTAAGAGGATGCACCGTGTAAAGGGCAGGGAAGCAGGTCCGGAAAAGTCCGGCAGCCATCGGAAACGCAGCCTGGATGAGATTTCTGGAAGTTTTCAACCCCGAGGGGCTGGGCAGGAGCTCAGCCTTGCTCCCAGGACATCCTCTCCGGCAGCGAGGGTGCCTCGGTCCCGCACGGGGGGCGGGAGCCCACGGGGCTCTGCGCCATCCCCCGCACGTGCCAGCGGGAAACGCATCCCGGGCTTCCCGCTCCTCTCCTGCTCCCTAAGCGGGAGGCTGCCGAGCCTAAACCCCAGACCTCGGCTACATCTGCTCCTCTTCCTCCTCCATCTTCATCTTCCAGCCATCCCGCACCTCCCGCTTCCAGAGCCTGCTTCCCAGGCGGATTTTGGGGGTGCAAGAGAGGCACAGCTAAGAGACGCGAATCCCAAAACTAGTGATCCATCTATATTTTCCAGAGGTTTGAAGCCCAGCGTCGGCTCCGGATAAACCCTCCCCGGCACGCCTGGGGCACCTCATGGCCACGCTGCGGAGTCTGCGCTCCAGGGGCAAAACAAACCTTCCCCCCATTGTCCCGCCTGCCCTGGCTTGGGGGGCACACACCCCCGCCCAAGAAGCCCCCCGGGTGCCCATCCCAAATTCCCCCGGCGGGTGGGGGGGCCACCCTCGAGGGCTGCTCCTGCTCCCTCCATCCCCTTCCCAGCGCACCGGGCCGGGAATCAAATCCCCACCACCCCCGGGGAGGGGATGAGAGGGGTAGCCGGTCCCGGGGGGGCGGATGCGCTGTCCGGGGTTCGGGTAATGCCCGGCCCCGGGATGGCGGGGGGATGCCCGGGACCGGGAATGAGGCGCGGAGCGGGGCAGGATGCACGGTCCCGGGGGCTGGAAGGGGAAGAACGCCCACTCCCGGGGTTCGAGTGGGAGGGGGGAGGAATTCCCGGCAGGGATCGGTACCTGGGGGGCTCCGGGCTCAGCTCCGGCGCCGGGCCGGCCGCGCCGTCGGGCGCCCCATGGGGGCGGTGGGAGCGGGAGCGCAGCCCCGCGGCCGCGCCGACCGCCGGCGCCTCGGCGGGGGGAAGGACCGGGGCGGGCACCGGGACGGGGCCGAGGGGCGTCCGGGACCGCCCCCGGCTCCTGGGCACGCCCCCTGCACCGCCCCCGGCACCGCCGGGACGCCCCCGGGCCGGGGCACCGGCACCTCGGGGACACCCGGCACTCAGCAACCCCCACCCGCAGCATCCCCCAAACACCGCCGCTGTCCCCTAGGGACCCCTGACACGCTGCCCACGTCGTGTCGGGGACCCCCAGCATCTCCTGGTGACAAACCAGAGAGGGGTTGGGACAGAGAGGGGACTGTCAGATGCCAGGTTTGCTGTTTTGGGGGTATCAAGGCACTGCCGGCACCTTTCAAAGCCAAAAAGCGCTTTTTCTTCCCCGAAATGGGAGACTGGGATGTGTGTGATGGAAGCTGGAAACCATACCCCCTTGCCCTGGCACTCCATGCCCTTGTCCGAAATCCCTCTCCAGCTCTCTTGGAGCCCCTTTAGGCACTGATACAGGCTCTAAGGTCTCCCTGCAGCCTTCTCCACATGAACACCCCCTGCTCTTCCAGCCTGCCCCCGTCGGAAACATCAGGGCAGCTGCAGCTCCCCAGGTGCCAGAGCCATCCTTCCTTGCTCAGGCCACTCAGACTCCTGGGAAATAAGGCTGCTGCCCACTTGGCTGCTTCCCAGCACCCTACAGGCACCGTGATGGGCTCTTGCCATGGCTTCACCAGTAGCAGCAGGTCCAGCACTCAGCTCTGGTCATCTCCTGCCCGGAGTCCACCACGGCACAGAGTGAATCCATCACTCGACTTCAGGCTCATAGCAAGATGCTATTTTAGCTAATCTGTAAAACCTCAATCCTTTCAGCTCCCTTTCCACATTCCATTTGGGTTAAAGCCGTGGCTCCCGGAGCCCCCCAGGTAGGACCCCAACCCCACCTCCCCCCGAGCCGCCCCAGTGTTACAGCCTTGCCCACGCCCAGCACCATCCAGGGCTGCTGTGCTGCTCCAAATCAGTGATTATAGGACACCAGCAGGGCGAAGGAAGAGGAGAAAAACGGCATTAACACGTTCACTGGCACTGGGAAGGAGGGCCAGGAATGTAAACGCAGCCCAGAGCTAGTCCGAAAATGGTAACAGCTGGAAAGAAGGGCTGGAAAGTTTGTTCGTCGGGATCCGAGATCCTAGCCAGGCTCCCAGCATACAGCTCAGCCAAAATACCCTGCCCTCAGCTGCTCTGCTGCTTTTACAGTGCTAGATTGAAAGTTTATAATGTTTAAAATTGATTTTAATTCTCTACTTTGAGATCCCAAATCAGTATCTAGAAGCTCCTTGGGGAGGAGTACACCAAAACCCAGGGATACAAACACTACAGGGGCTTCAGTAGCTGGAATTAACACATAAAAAACACCCCAAAATTTGGGAGGGAACCAGTTGTCATGGCCTTGCACGGGCAAAAATCAGATCCAGGGAAAAGAAGCTCCCAAACGCCTCGTCAGCAATTTTTCTCGTCGTGTTCCTCTCTGTACATACGCACGCTCCAAATTTCCCTGACACTGCAGAATTAAACTGCTGCAATATGAGCAGAATCCACGGGAGGTCATGGCAGGACCACTCCGGGTGCAGCCAAACCAGGGTGCTCCAAAAGGTTCCCTTGTGCCCTTGGAAATGCTCTCCCGGCTTCACCCCTGGGAGCTGAACGCTTTGGGAATGTGATGTGCTGCTGTGGTATTTCACACACAGAGCTGAAGTGTCCTCAAGAGATTCATCCCCAGGGGATGCCGGCAGTTTGCTCAGGCACCCACAAAAATTTGGGAACACCCTCTGTAGCCAGAGGGAAGGGACAGACATCCCCTTGCTGCTCATCCCTCAGCACCCCAGTGGGGGAAAAAGGCTTTTGCTGCTCAGACCCCTCCCCAGTTTCAGTGAATGGTATAAAAGAGATATCCTGGTTTCAAAAATATTTAAAATACATTACAATGTAATGCATGAACATATATTAGTGCTGTCCTATCCCTGAAGGGTTCCAGGCCAAGGTTGGTGGACACCTTCCACTAGACCAGGCTGCTCCACATCCCATCCAACCCTGCCTTGAAGACTTCCAGGGACGAGGCAGCCACTAGAGACAGGACGAATGATCAGTTTGGGGGAGCTTTGCACATGGGCAACCTACGGGAAAAGTCAGGCTTCTGTGTGTTTGTGACATTTTGCAATTTAACCTTCAGCTGCTGGTTCAGGGTTTGACCCTTCCCAGCTCTCTGGCCATGACCCCCATGAGGGAAGCTTGCTCCAAAGGGAAGGGAAAAGGAAAATCCTCCCCGGCCCCTGAATCACAGTCCAAATCACCTTGATTTAGAAGAACCAAAATCTTTATTGATCTCACTGTAACAGCAACCACTGGCGAGAGCTTTTCTCCTCCCAAACACCTGCTTGAAGAGACGGTAAAAAACAACAGAAATCCCAAATGGATCCCCTGACTAGCAGAGGAACGCCCCGGTGAGGCCAGGCACTCCCTTCCCTGCTCAGCCCCAAGCCTGCTTCCAAGAGAACCGGAAGAAAATTGCTGGGATGGGGAACAGAGACACGAGGAGGCTGGGAAAGGGGACACTTAAGAGGAAAAAAAAATAAACAACAAAAAAGGTTTCCCTCCGGCTCCTGCCCATTAAGTCACGTTGTCCTTGGATATGGTCTAATTATTTTTGGCTAGCAGAGCAGGTTTCCCAAAACAAGCAGCTGTGCTGAGGGCGCCAGGTCCCTGCATCCACGGTGGCCGTCCCCGCTCTGCCAAGGATGTCCTCGCCCCCTGCCCCTCCCTCGATCCGAGGGCCTAACCGACCTCCTAGGATCTTTCGCTTCAAGGAAAATATATTTATTTATATATAATATATATATTTGTGTGTGTCTTATCACCACCCACCCACACACATATACATATTGCTACTCGCACTCACTCACTCGTGCGCCTACGGCGGGCGGGCTACCGCGCTCACCGCCAGGGAAAGGATGGGAAAGACAACCCCATTCCCTGGGGGTTGTGCTTTTGCTTCTTCCTCCCCACTCCCAAAACGAGGGGGCAGGCCCACCACCCCCCTCCTTGTGAGAAAAGCAGCTGGAAGATGGGAACTTGCCACCAGCCCGCCCCGTGCCAAACACACCTAGAGAAATAAATTACGGGATGGAAAGTGCACAAAGCCTGTGGGATGTCCCCCTCCCCAGCACGGGTCCCCCAGGGCTGGGTACCGAGGTGGGGGGAGCGACCCTGGCGAGGAAGGGAAGGTGGATGGAGCAGGCACTCAGGTGGGGGCTGATAAAATGGCACTTGAGATTGTGGAGCTGGTGATGGCTCCCAGCAGGCAGTAAAAAAATCACAGCTGGGGGTGCTGGTGGGATTGGGGAGTGCACCCAATTAGGGTGCAAGAGTTGCACGGAGAGAGGGGGGAAAAATAAATCCCATCTCCAGGGGAGGTTCAAGATGGCCACGGCATGCCAGGCTGGGAAAGGGGAGGTTAATGTGGAAATGCTTTATCCACGGCAGTGTGATCCGGCTGGGAGAAATCCCATCCTGGAAACTAAGCAGAGGATGGCATCAATGGCAGCACCCTGCAAGGAGAGCACCCCATCCCTGTGGTGTCTGGTGAGCCCCTGCAGCCCCCAGGGACACCCAGTGATTCCTGAGACATCCAACGGTGTCAGAAGGATCTCCCCCCTGTAGGATTCACATTTTAAAGGGCCGGGGGGAAGGGGGTAAAAAAAAAAAAAAAAAAACGAGCACTACAAAGCACTTTCCCAGAGGCACTCGGCCCCAGCCCAGAAAAAGTTGCTGGGGGTAAAGTGCCCCTTTTTAGTACCAAAAATAAAAGCAAGGGGATTTTATAATATATGACTACACTGCTGTGAGTCCTAGCTGGCGGGCTGGGGACACAGCCCCTGGCTGGAGGGCCAAGATGGAAGAAATTCAGGTAGGAAAGATGGGGACATGCTGGCTGATTCCATCAGGGACTACATCAGATCCCAGAGCACCGAAGGGAACTCCCAATGTTGTCCTTCACTGAATGCTAACACATCCCAGGGAAACTCAAAAAATACCCTCCCCAGGGTGCAAACAGGTGCATGATTTTAGCAGTGATGTTTCCCCCTCCTCCTGAAAGGCTGCCCAGATTTTCCAGGAGAAAGGGACAAAGGATGACACAGCTCCAGAACACTAAGCTGCTGGCAATGGGAGGTTTGGGTAACAAGAGGGGAATTTTGAGGGGGGCACGAGGCAGCAGAGGAGGCAAAGGGACATTTTAAAAAGAAGCCTGGTGGAGATCAGGCTGCTGGCAGCTGGAAGAGGAGGAATAGGGCCGGATCCAGAAGGGATGCTCCGTCTGGCACATGCTAGGACCAGTCACCCGTAAAGGGGGAGAAGACAGAGCCGCACTCCCCCAAAGAAAGAGGGGGAGGAGGAGGGCGGGGAGGGGACCGCTGCCACCTCCGCCTCGCCGGGACGGATCCTGCTAAGCCGAATGGGGGGTGCACAGGTCTGGGGAGTCGCTGCCTCTCTGTGGTTCCCGCTCAGATATCCATCTCGAACTGAGCATCGTCCCCTGGCAGGAGGCAAGGAAAGCAGCGTTAGGGGCGTCATCCTCCACCCCAAATCCCTCCTGTCCCGTGCCGGGGGTCCCTTACCCATGGATGGCTTGTTCTCCTGGTGGTTCAAGCTGTTGGCGTCCGCTTTGGGCTCCTCGCCGGCCTCGCCGGGGCTGGTGACGCCGGGAATATTGGGGAGGTGACAAGGCGGGGTCTTGGCCATGGGGGAGTTGCGGCGGTCCAGCAGGAACTTGCGGTCGTAGATGATCCGGGTGCCTGGGGGGGGGGGACGGACGGGAGGAGAGTGGGGGAATCCGGTTCGGCAGCGCTTGTTTGCCGAAGGAGTTTCCCGGCGGGACGGGCCAAGGTTTTTCGCCAGAGATTGGCGGGGAGGGCTGAGGGGTGCGCGCCGCCGCTCTGCCCGCTCTTATCTGGGCACGACAGGCGATAATTCGGCAATGACCAAACACCCCGGCGGCAGCTGGGTCCCGCTGTGCCGGCGCGGAGAGCCGGAAAACTCGTGGCAGGGATGGGAACGCGTCCCGGGGATGCCCGATGGAAGCGGCACCCCGAAACACCACGTGTCCCTCTTCCCTGCGCTGGGACGAGCCATGTCACGACCCCCAGGGCGGGGTAGGGCCGAGCTCCCGGTGCCCCCGTCCCAGCGGGAGCTTCCTGCCAACCCGTCCCGGGATCCAGCTGCCGCCTCGCCGGGACCCTCCGCGCTCCCGGTACGTCCCGGAAAACAATCCCATCTCCACGCGTGTGCGCCGAGGAGAACGGGCGGTAGGCGCTACGTTAGAGGGGATATAGGATATAGAGGGATATCGGATATAGAGGGATATTGGTACGCCCGCGACACGCGGCGCTCGGGGCGGGCTGGCCCGGGCGCGCTCCCCCGGAGGCCCCGGGCGGGCGCGGCGCTTTTACCTCCCGGCGTGGTGGAGAAGAGCGTCCCGCCGGGGGTGGTGCAGTAGTCGGCGGGGAGCTGCGCGGCGTCGCTGAGGGTGACGGTGCGGGTGGGGATGGCCCGGCTCTGGCTGGGCTGGCGGCCGCCTGCGGACGACATGGCCCCCGCTCGGCGCCGCGCTTTGTCCCCGCCGAGCGGCGCGGGCGGACCGGCCCCGCCCCCCGGGGCTGACCCCGCCCCCCCGGTATAGCCCCGCCTCTGGCTCCGCCCCCCGTCCCGCCGCCGCCAGGGGGCAGGCGCGGCGCCGCGCAACCTCGTTCGCACCTCCCACGTGGTCTAGCGGTGAGGATTCCTGGTTTTCACCCAGGCGGCCCGGGTTCGACTCCCGGCGTGGGAAGATACGCTTTTTTTGTTTGGTTTGTTTGTGTTTTTTTTTTTTTTGTTTTTTGTTTTTTTTTTTTTTTTTTTTTTTTTGTTTTTTTGGTTTTTTTTTTGTTTTTTTGGTTTTTTTTGTTGCGGTGGTGGTGTCCCGCCTTTCCGTCCTGTCCAGGATTCTTTCGGTCGAAATCTTTTGGCTAGACAGAGCTGGATAAAGTCGCCGGGAAAAGAAATGTGCATCCACATGTCCCAAATCAGGTAAGGGGTTGTTTCCCTGTGTACCATAGCAGGGAGTAGCATTCGTCTCCATATCCCACATCAGGAAAGGGGTTGTTTCCCTATATCCCACAGCAGGGAATAGCATTTTTGTCCATATCCCAGGAAAAGTGCATGGATCCCTATATCCCAAAAAAGGAAACGGGTTGCATCCCCTTGTGCCAAGCCAGCAAAGGACATGCATCCCTATATCCCCACTCAAGGAAAAGAGACCCATGCCTATATCCCAAAACAGGGAATAGCATTCATCCCCATATCCCAAACGAGGAAAATGACGTATCCAATACCAGGAATGCGTCCAGATATCTCAGACCAGCAAAAGGGATGCATCCCCATTTCCCAAACCAAGAAAGGAGATGAATCCCCATATCCCATGACAGGAAAGGGTATACCTCCCCATATCCCAAGCCAGGGAAAAGGATGCACCATGCTGGAAAGCTGGGAGTCTCACCCCTGAGGGACATGCCAGCCCCAGCACAACCTCCCTCCCTCCCCTGGGAACACTGATCCTGCCGGTTATTTTTAGTATCCCTGTCCCAGAGGCCAGAGTGGCTGGCTTCTCCCTCCAGCCCTGGATCCCCGCAGCGCACTCCCGGTGGGACCGGCCGCCCGCCTGCACAAGAGGATGGGCGAGGCAGTGGCCCGGGTGGCCAGGAAGGTGAACGACACGGTGGAGAACAAGACGGATTCCCTGGGTAAGCCCAGCGCTCCATCCCAGCTCCCGCCTGGGGCCCGGACAAGGATCGGGTTTCCAGGAGCAGGGCTCTATTTTTCACTGCCACAGTCTATAAAAAGCTGTCGGCGTTCCCTCCCCGTCGCTCTGGAGGAGAGAAAGGCTCCCCCAAGGGCCCTCAGCCCTACAAAGTTGGAGCATAATCCCATGGGATGTGTTTCCCCCTTGAGAGCAGTGGCAGGAGCAGGTTTTTCCCCATGTTGCCTTTGTCAGATGTGTGTTTTTCCCTGCAATTTCCCCATTCCCAGCTAATACGCAAGAGCGGGACGCAGTTCATCAAAGGAGAGAGATGAAAGCCACTCATTTTTATTCCCACTGGATTCCTGGCCCTGGGATATAAACCAGCGTATGGAGCTCCATGGCTCAGGCTCTCCACATCCTCCTGAGAGAAACGTGGGAGGATGGAGCTTCCTCCATCAGCCCCTGCAATGCCTTTGGGGAGGGGGCAGGAAGCAGAGCCCATCCTGGGGTTGGGATACGGAGTTTCCATCCCTGGCATCTCCTGGGAGGGGAAACAGAAACTACTCAGGGCAAAACAAGAAAGCCAGGAGGTGAGAAGCACAACCAAATGTTTTTCCCCTCCCCACCGCCTGCCATGGGACAACCGCCCATGACCCTGGGAAATCCGGCCCAGGGAAATCCCTGCTCCAACCCCATCAGCGCTGGAATAAGCATGCCCAGGGAATTAGGGGCACAGGGGAGAAGGATGACTGAAGTTTTTAGAGCCTTGCCTGGGTCTCTCTGAGCGCAGATCTGGCCAACTGCAAACTGATGACCTTCCCCGTTGGAATCTACAAAGCCGTGAGGAGCGTCACCGAGGGGATCCAGCGCATCTCCCTGGCCAACAACGAGCTCAAGTCCATCACCAGCCGATTTGTGACCACCTTCAGCCAGCTGACAGGTAAGGGACTGTCACTTCCAATCCTCTGGGACGCTCCAGGAGCCCCCAGGTTGCTGCACAGGGGGCAAAGCACCCGAGTCTCCCCTGAGCTCACACTTCATTGCAAGCATTAGTTCAGACCCCAAAAAATCAATTTTTCCTCATACCTTCTGCCCCCTGAAAGACGAGGACACTGGTTCTGCTCTCACCCACCCTTCCAAACTGGTGTCAGGGTCACTCCTCACCCTCCATCTCCTTCCACGGATGGGGCAGAGGATGGAGGACAGGAAAGGCAGCTTGGGGATAACAGCGGGGCAATCCAGGCTGTGCAGACTAATTAGTGAGACATCAGTGAGAGTTAATCACTGCGGGAGATGGGAGCGATCAGCACCACGAGGACACCTCCCTTCGGAGCCCAGGGAAAGCAGCCAGAGGCTAATCCGCTACAAAAGGCCATGCAAGCATCCAGAGCATCCAGTACCACGGTATTGAACGCTAGGGGTGGCACTGGGGATGCTCTGGCAGCCTCTAAAATCAATTTTGTTCCTACAGCGTACCACAGAAATGCCACTGTGGTGAGTGCCTGGGGAGGCTTCCCTTGTTCTGGAGCTGTGAGAACACCCCTGGGCTGGGGAAAGGAAATACATCGAACAAAGGAAATCAATTTTCATTTTCTAGACAGCACAACAAGCCCTGAAGGGACAAAAATGCCCTTGTTTCCCAGCAAGGGCTTTGCTCCACCAGTGAGCCAATCACTCCTGTGATGAACTGTGCTGGATCTCAGCAGGAACAGACTGAGACAGGCTGGGGACAGGCTGAATAAGGCAGGACCTATAAATACCAGGTATTAGCAGGGGCAGGGCAGCTTGTGAGGGTATTTATAGTGCAGAAAGCCCTGTGTCACTGGAGAAGGGCGCTGGGACAGTGGGATTTGGGTTCTGTCCCCACGAGTGCTGCTCCTGGCCCCACAGGAACTCATTTCTGGGGTGAGAAAGCATCACAGATAGGCAAAGTGATAAAAACAGAATTGTTTTTCGCATCCAAAGACCTTTCTTCCACTTATTCCGTTTATTCCTCAGAAGGGGTTCAGGCACATGAATATACAGAGATAGCCTTAAGCCATTACAAATGTCCATTAGGGAGGTAATTGCACTGACCTTAGGAGGAAATATTCCTTATTTCTTACAAACCCTGTTTGCAAAAGGCTGCCCAATTTCATTAGCAAATCCTGAGAAAACCAACAAAAAACATCACTCCTGAATGTGGTATTCCCAGCAGGCAAATCTTCAATGGCAACCACGGAAAATAGCAAAATAAAAGCCCAATTTTTGGAGCCGAAATCCAAAATCCCTGGAGCCTGATGGACCTGGCAGTCCGCGGGGGACAGAGGCTGTAAATCAAGCTACCCATTAGTTATTTTCCCATTATTTTCCCTGCATCCCACCACCTCCCTTCTCTCTTCCTAGAGCTCAACCTGGCAGGTAATTACCTGCACCGCCTGCCCGAGGAAATCACCTCCCTGCTGCACCTCCGGGCCATCGACCTCTCCCGCAACAGGTTCCGGCGTTTCCCGGAGCCCCTGGCCACTGTCCCCGCCCTGGAGACCATCGACCTGGAAGAGAACGAGATCGCAGGTGAGGAGGACCTTTTCCCACTGGGAAAAAGGTGATTTAGCATCACCCGAGGGTGATGCCATTTGCTTTTCCCCCCCCCGCTGTTTTCATCGCCTCCCAGGGAAAAGCTGCTGCAGGCATAGTGGGAACCAAGCCCCATCTAAGCTGCCCTATCCATCACGCTGGCACCTCCAGCTGGGGTGACCCAAAATCCCCAGATTTCGTTAAAAATCCTGAGCTGATTGCAGAACCCAGCCGCAGGAATGCTGGGCTGGGATGTTTGCTGCCAGGCTAAGCAAGCGCATGAGCCCACCTGAATATTTCCCAGAGCAAACAGGAGCTGTTTAACACTACAGAATCCCCTAAATATTAAATTAAAGGAATGGTAAGAGGCGCTCATCACTCAGCCCTGCAGCGGCAGGAAAATCTTTCATGTGCAAAAGCTGAAGGCTTTGGAGTCTCCAAAAGCTGGGCAAAAAGGGGCAGCTGTTGTACACAGATAAAAGGAGATTTATTTAGGATGCAGCTTTCAAAGGGCCCAGGACTGGAGCATCCCACAGCCCCCACGGACCCGCAGGGATATCAGAGCCTACTCAATTTTGCTGTTTTATCTGGGATTGCTTCAGCTGCTGCTGAGAAAGCTGCTGCCTGCAAACACGAGGTTTATTAACAGCCTCACATCAGCTGCTCCCCGGCTGTGCCTGTAGAAACACTGGAATTAAAACCTGCTTCCACAGGAGCCAGAGGAAGGCACGGCTTTTCCTCACCCTCTTTTTCTCTCCCACCTCCTGGAGAGAGCTGTCTCACTTCTAGTTCCCTCCATCATTTTTTGAGTTTAATTGGCTGATTTCAGTACGACCTGGTCTCCGAACAGCATTTTCCCCACTTGTTTTGTGCAAGCAGGATGCTGGAAGAAGGGAATGAAGCTTTTTGATGCCGTTTTTCATGCTAAAATGCAGGGAGGAAAGGCTGCATCCAGCTGGATTGATCCTGGGTTGGGAGGAGAACAAGGCTACCAGGCTTAGTCACCTCCCACCAGGTTCCCCTCCTACTGGGAAGTGTCCTCCAGATGTGGGGGAAAAAAAACCAGAGGAAAATGTAACAATTTCAAGCCAAAATGTTGTGGGGATATGTCTGAGTAGTGCACACGATGCTGTCTGGATGCAGAAGTAGGTGATGTGAGCTTATTTTATACATTTTCTGCAAAGGGAAGAAGTGGAGATGGGAAAGCCAGGGGGTTTCAGCCCATTTTTCCCAAGGGAAAAAAAAAAAAACAAAACTGGGCAATGACATTGCTCCTACCAGCCCTTCTCAAATAGGTTGCAGGCTCCCCTGCACATGAGCTTGTGTTTGTAGGGTAGCAGATCCCCTGGTGTGTGGTGCTGCACCAGTGCCTGTCCTCCTCTGCCATCCCAGGGATGCTGCAGAGGCTCCTGCCAGGGCTGCAAACCCGACTGAAAAGCTCCTGCTGAAACAGCTCAGTGAGCCACTAAGACATACTGAGTTGGAGGTGGTAGGTGATGTTTTCCAAAGGGAAACAGGAGTGAAAGGAGATTAATTAATGCCTGCCTGGAGCCTGTGGGCTCTGTGAAAGGAGACATTTAGTGCCACAAGCCACCCTTTTCATCTAAATAAGCTCTTAACCCTGGACTGTAATTAGGTATATATTACTGTCAGTGCTTTTAACTCTTTCCCCGATAATTCGAGCTACAGCAAATCAGTGTTTTAAGCTCCCAAATCCATGGGGATGTTTTGGTGCCTGGAGCTTCAGCTTCTCCTTCCCTTATTCCTCGTTTAATGGTTTAATAGGGATGATGTTGAGACTGCTGCCAAGGCTGTTAAGGTCACTGCTGGGGGCAACTGTGGTTAATTTTGTCCTCCTGAGAATGTCGAGATGGGACAAAAGGGGATGGTTTCAAACTCAGAGTAGAACATTGGGATAGAAATACTGTGATATTGGGAAGAAGTTCTTCCCCATGAGGGTGATGAGACACTGTCACAGAGACGCTGTGGATCCCTGGAAGCGTCCACAGCCAGGCTGGATGGGGCTTACAGCAGCCTGGGATAGTGGAAGGTGTCCCTGCCTCCACACAGAGGGTGGCACTGGACAAGCTTGAAGGTCCCTTCCCACCCAGACCATTCCACAATGGTGGCACTGACTTAGTGTCACATTCTGTAAAAGCCTTTTCCCTCCCTGATTTTTGCTAAACTGGTGAAGCCAGCATGAATAATTCAGGCTGCACTGTGTGCCCTGCCTGTCCCTTCATGCAAGGGTTGAGTCACTGATCCTTACCTGGAATTAAGGTGCAGAGCTGTTCCCAGCCTGGGGAGGTCTCGGTCCCCAAAATACTTTACTAAACTCCTTAATTTAAGCAAAATAAGTGAAAGCACTTTTAACTTTATCTTGCTGCGTAAGAAGATGATTAAACTCCTTATTCACCACTGCATTAGATGATGATTAAATAGGAAGATCTATGAAAAAAAAATACTACTTTTGTGCTTCAAGGGAATAAAAAGCAAGCAAAATTATATGGGGGAATGGCAGTGAACAAATCTACCATGAAGAAGAGTTATTAAAAAAATTCATGTGAAGCTCTGCCTGATGAGATATGCATTCCTAGGGAATTTGTATATGGAAAATAGCACAGTTTTCTGGAGGAGAAAGAGGAAAAAAAACAAAGACACCAAAGTGTTTGAGTCTTTTTCCAGCATAAAACAAGTTTCATGGTTTAAAAATCACATAATCATCTACTAGATACAACTACAACACCACAATTCTGCTCCAGGAGCTGGGATATAAAAGGCTCTTGTCATTTTGGTGGCCAAATTAAAAATAAATTAGTTTAGGTAAATCAGACAGGTGGGCTTTGAAAGCCCAAAACGCTGTGAATTGTAGCAAAATCTATCACCTTTTAATCAGCTTAATGGTTAGGTTTTCATATCAGTCTCATTCCTCTGCTCTCAGTGGATTCACATTGGTACCATCCAGCTGAGCTGCACCTTTTTTTTTTTTTAAACACAGAGTTTGTAAATGTAACGCTTTCTAAAGGACAACACCCAAATTCGTGGAAATTGCAAAATACAAGGGTGCCTGTTGATGGCCGAGAGCCATTTTGCAGCCTGTCCAACAAGGGCAAAGAACATGTGCCCTCCTGTTAGCTTGGAGAGGGCTCCTGGGCATTGCAACACCGGGCATAAAATCAAGGAGAAAGTCTTTGCACCCCAATTTCGTGTGCCAGCGAGTGTTAATTAGCACTGGGTGAACCAGAGGGCAGTGCCCACGCTGGATATCTCGGTGTTTGCACCTGGCTGACACATTCTGTAGAATCACGGGATCATTTAGGTTGGAAAAGTCCTCTGAGCCCATCGAGTCCAACCGATAGCCGTTTGCCCGAGCAGTCGGATAAATGAATATTTCACTGTGTTTCTGTTCTGATCAAAGCCTGCACACAGGCAGGAGCAGGGTTTGCTGCAGGCTGTCCATCAAGAGGAGCTTCCATCCCTTCTGCCCCTCCAGGATGGATCCTCACCTCCGTGCTCTCTTTCCAGAGGTGCCGACGGATAAATTGGCCTCCATGGCGTTGCTGCGGAGCCTCAACCTGCGGGCCAACCCCGTGGGCCCCGAGGTGCGGCTGCTGGTCCGGCCCCTCGTCCCCTTCGACGTGCTGCTGTCTCCAGAGGAGCCCATCCCTAAAGCCTGACGGGATCCCGAGCTGTCCCGAGGGGTGACCGCCCACCACAGTGGTTTGGCTTGGGTCAGTCCCTTCTACGCCCCCGTTTCTGTCCCAAAGCTGCAGCCAGCGGGTCCCAAACCCGGGCGAGTGCCTCGTTTTCCCTAAATTAAAAGCAAGCAGCGGGGCTCCCCCGTGAAGGGATGGCTCTGCCAATTCCCGAGCCAGGCAATCTCCTGCTTATGTGTTTTGGGGACGCAGAGGAGCCGCAAACACATGTGGTGGGAGGTTTGGGTAAAGCTGAAGGGGGATCTGGATGTTCACCCTCCCGCCTGGGTGGTGGCAGGGAGCAGCCGGGATGGCGAGGGACATCCCTGAGGCTGTAAGGGTTCTCCCTGGAATTGCTGACGTGGTGGCGTGCCAAGTGCCTGATTAAATGCTTTCCTGTTACCTCGGGGGGTTTGTATCTGATTAAATTCGAATTACCAGCCTTGTCCTTAAAGAAGCCCCTGTGCACAGCTGCTCACTGCAGCCTCCAGCAGGATTCTCCCACATCCAAGCAGTATTTCCCTGGAAAAATCCTTGTTTTCCAAGGGATTTTTCTTCCCTTCTTTTTTTTCACCATGGAAACCAAAGTGACCCAATGCCACTGGGTGCCCACACACTGCTCACGCCGTGGGTGTCCCCAGAAGTATGCACCCCCCTCTCGGGTGCTGTAGGTCCTCAAGTTGAGCTGATTCTCTTCCCAGGAAGAAATGTCCTGGAGAGAGTGGCTTCTCGGTGGCAGGGAGGCCACTGCCAAACACACCCATGTCCCTTAGCAGCTGGCTGCCTGCTAAAAAAAGCCAAACTCCTGGGAGAAACCCCAGGTGTTATCTCAAAACGCCTTGTTTAAACATCTCCCTTGTTTGTTCCTTTGGGTATTTAGGGGACAAACACTTCCCAATGTTGTGTGTGAGCTGGGGACAGCCAGGAATGGTAAATCCTGTAAATATTTGACTTCCAGACTTGCCAAACTTTCGCAAAAGATTATGGTAGGAGATGTTGGGCATGCTGGAGGAGCTGTGGTTGAGTGGAGCAGCCTGGAGCCAGAACCAGCATCCCTAAACATCGTGTTTCTTTCTCCTGTGTGTGGATTGATGAATGGGGGGAATCTCCCCGCTTGTCTCGAGGCTCCCGGCATATTTTCCTCCCGGGGATGGACAGGAGCGCTGCTGGGGACACCGGCCATCAGCTGCCAGCATCAGTGCGGGGACCTCGGCGGCAGCGAGGGGACAAAGACCTCGACCCTCCCTGGGGAGCGAGCCTGCTCCCTCCCTCCTCTCGTCCCGCGTGGGCTGCCCGCCCCCGCCGTGCCTCATCGGCGGGGGGCTGCGTGCGGGTCCCCCGGTATCCATGGCGATTGGAGGCTGTTTTCCCCCCCTCCCCTTCCCCGCTGCAGCCGGCGAGCAGCCGCAACCGGCGCGGCGGCACCGCGGAGAACGCACCGGAGCTCCGGAGCCCCGGACCGGGCGGGAGGGACTCAGGGAGGGACGAGGGCGAGCTGTGTCCCCCCCCCCCCCGGCAGCAAATCGCCTCCGGCGGTAGCCACTGCCCGGCAGCGATGCAGCCCCCGGAGCCGGGTCGAGCCGGTGGAGGTGAGTGCCGAGACCTGATTTATTTTATCCCCCCAAAAAAGCTACCCACACGTCATCCCAGCCGCCTATTCCATCAGACCAGCCTTTCCCTGCGGTGGTTTCCCAAAGCCGGGTAGGGAAGCAGGCGGTCCATGCCGTCCCCGTCCCGTCCCCTCATCCCCTTGTCACCACGTCCGAGATGTCAGTGCTGAACTGAGGACGCCTGCATGCATCCATCCAGCCATTCCTACTACCCATTCATCCATCTATCCTCCCATTCATTCATTCATTCATTCATCCATCCATCCAGCAGCAACCCGGGTGCTCAGCAGCCCCTTATTTTCCTTTTCCCATATTCCACCTTGCTTTTAAAACCACCTCCAACCCCATAGGACACCAACCTCCTGCTCATGCTGCACTGCAGCCCCAAAAGATAAAGTCCAGCAAAGTTTTAGGCTTAATATCACAGGTTTTGGGCAATCTCATTACAGTCTTTGTTATCGCTCCTGCTTACAAAGATGGGTCACGCATCTGATAGCCACTGCCTGGAGAATCTTGGGCCCTCGATCCCGCTACTTCCTTGCCTCTCCAAGAGGCTCCTTCTCCTGTGTCGGCTGCAAACCCCTCCCAGCGCCTTTCTGAAACGTGTTGCCCAAATCCTGCACACAGGACTGCGGTATTGGGGGCCGGATAGGGCCCTCCTGCCTGCCGGAACCTTGAGGAAGCCGCTGGTCCCGGTGGCTAGGAAAAGCATCTCGGCTGGCGAGCTGAGCACCGGCATCGGCACAGGGATGGGGGGATGCTCCAGCCGCCCATCACACGGCGGCTTTGGAAGGCTGTCTCAGCGCAGGGCTGACCCGCAGGAGCTTAGGCTGAGCCCTAAAGCTAAAATGTGCCTTTCCTCGCCTCACCGCTGCAGCCTGGATTCTCCCGGAGTCAGTCCCGTCACCGCTGCAGGCAGCTCCTGCCCACGCCCGGCATCCTCCCGCATCCCTGCTTGCGTGCGGCTGGGGAAGCCCGAGGGTGGGAGCTGCCGAGCCCCGCTCCCCGTTCAATCTGTAGTGACAAAACGCCAGCCCCGCCACTCCATCAGAAGGTCTCAGATAATGACTAGATAAGTATCGCTTAAGATGTCAGGGGAGGGTGTCCTCTCTTCCAGCCCCCTCCTCGGGGTTATTTGACGGAGAGAGTAAGATTTTGCGGAATATTGAATTGTAAACCTCGGAAGCACAAGGAGAAGCAGCGGCAGCCGCCCGAGGGCAGGGATGCTCCCAGGCCAGCCGTGACTGGGACCACATGGATACAGCTCCCATAAGGGTGGAGCATTGGAGCTTCGGGATGTGGATTTGTCGTCCTTGCATCATCCCTAAAAGAGATTTGGATGTCTTCTGGGCCACTCTAATTCCTCATCAAAAGAATGATGCAAATAATAATGATACCATGTAACAACGATATCAAACAATAATTGTATCAAATACTAATGATATCAGTGGTATCAAACAATAATGATGTAAAACGACAATTCAGCTGAGGTGCAGCAGAACCTTGAGCTGTGTAACCCAAGGAGGAGGAGATTTGTTGGGGCACGAAGAAGAGTCCAGCAGGACAAGTCCCAGCCAGTCTGGTCACCGGAATAAATATGAAAACCCACCTCTGGAGGCATTAAGAAATGAAGGGAATACTTGCTTTATTCTCTCCCGGCTTAATTTTCCTGCCTTCCCTTCCCCAGGCCCTTCCAATGGCACCTGGTGGCCCAACTCCAGTGCCAGCCACCTCCTGAGGGAGAACTACACCTTCCTGGCATACTACCAGCATTCCTCCCCCGTGGCCCTCATGTTCATCCTGGCTTACACCTTCATCTTCCTCATGTGCGTGGTCGGCAACGTCCTGGTGTGCTTTGTCGTGGTGAAGAACCGCCAGATGCGCACGGTCACCAACATGTTCCTCCTCAACCTGGCCATCAGCGACCTGCTGGTGGGCATCTTCTGCATGCCCACCACCCTGGTGGACAACCTCATCACAGGTGAGCAGGGCAGAGGAAGGGGAGAGACTTGAGGAGTGGAGAGAAAATGTCTCCCATGCATAAGCGGGAAACTTTTTTTTTGGGGGGGGGGGTGGGGCAGGGTTAGCCATTTGTGGTAAAACAAGTTTGACCTTAATGTTGCATTTGCATATTTGTTTGAAGTCCAGCAAGCTTCACCAAGCAATGCTGAAAAAAACTCTTATTTTTTCTGCATCCACCTTCTCCCGTGCTAGCTCAGCTCTGCCTGTTGACCTTTCCAAAGATAGGGGGGTTGGGAGGGCTCAGATGCAGCAGCAGTCAGGCCAGAGGCCAGGGTTTGTATTTATTGATTATGGGGTGTGATTTATTTATTGCCTTGGTATTGGGGTCAAAGAAACAAGACAAAAGTCCTTCTGAGTGAGGATCCCAAAGACAGTAGGAAAAATGACAGCCACCATGTTCCTTAATTTTTTAAGTGTAATGTGCATCTTTTTCACCAATTTTGGGGTTCTTGTTCAAGGATCCATGCTGCTAAAGGCCACCTCCACACAAGCTCCCTGTTAGGAGCAGGACTTAGCATCCCCCAGCAACTGGGGTGGATGGGGACACCTAAAGGGAGTTGGGTGAGCCAGAAGAACCTACACCTTCCATGGTGTCCCCTCACAGGTTGGCCCTTTGACAACACCATGTGCAAAATGAGCGGCCTGGTGCAGGGCATGTCTGTCTCCGCCTCTGTCTTCACGCTGGTCGCCATCGCTGTGGAGAGGTACATTGGCATGGGGGCGTGGGGATGTGGGGACCAAGCAATCTCCAGCAGGTACAGATGTCCTGCGTGTTTCCCATTGAGAGAAAGCTCCTGGGAACATCGGGAGCCTGTCCCAGCTCCCCAGGAGGACCATGAAGCTGTCCATGGGGCATTCCAGCAAGGTGTCATTCCCCACACTGGGCTGAAAATACCAACCTATCTCGGCCGCCAAAACGTGTAAAGAGCAACCCACCTCACCCTCCATTCCCACCCCTGCTCCTGGCTGCCCTCCTTCCCCAGCGATGTCCCCACCATGTGCCCAAAGCCACCACCAGCTGTTCTCCCACAGGTTTCGTTGCATTGTCCACCCCTTCCGGCAGAAGCTCACGCTGAGGAAAGCCCTGCTGACCATCGCCATCATCTGGGTGCTGGCCCTGATCATCATGTGCCCTGCTGCCGTCACCCTGACCGTCACCAGGGAGGAACACCACTTCATGGTGGACACCTACAACAACTCCTACCCTCTCTACTCTTGTTGGGAGGCCTGGCCCGAGACGGGGATGAGGAGGATCTACACCACTGTCCTTTTCTCCCACATCTACGTGGCTCCCCTTGCCCTCATCGTCATCATGTACGCCCGCATCGCCTTCAAGCTCTTCAAGTCAGTGGCGCCTGCCCACGGTGGAGAGGAGCTGGAGGGGAGGAGGATCTCCAGGAGGAAGGTCAAGGTCATCAATATGCTCATCATTGTCGCCCTCTTCTTCACCATCTCCTGGCTGCCCCTCTGGACGCTGATGCTGCTGACGGACTATGGGCGGCTGAGCGAGGGCCAGCTCCGCCTGCTCACCGTCTACGTCTACCCGTTCGCCCACTGGCTGGCCTTCTTCAACAGCAGCGCCAACCCCATCATCTACGGCTACTTCAATGAGAACTTCCGCCGGGGCTTCCAGGAGGTCTTCAGGGCCCCCCTCTGCCAGCGCAGGCCCTACACCCCCCGGAGCCACGGCCGCGGGACCCTCTTCGACACCCGCAACCGCATCTTCACCCAGGCGCCAACCAGCGACTCGCCAGCCGCCTCCAAGTCGAGGCTGCCGGCCCCACGCCGCGCCGGTGTCCCTGCGTGGGATGGCTGAGGAGCCATGGCCACCAAACCACTCCAGCCCAAGGGCTTGCAGGGTGGGGACGGGGGATTTGCCATGTCATGGCCACAAGATATTGAAATAAAGATGTATCCTACTGATGGCTTGTCCCTGGCTTGGCTCCTCCACTTCCCCCACAGCAGCACCCAGAGGGCCCCCAGCTGAGCCCCCCAGCACCACAGGCTCCTGCTAGAATCCCGCTTCCCCAGCCCTACTCCAAGCATGGGGCCAGGGACAGCAGGGATCCAGGGGCAGTGAGGGAGAAGGGGCTGTCCTGTGCCATGCTTGGCCATGCACGCAGAGGCACGCAGCACCATGCCAAACCACGCTGCCATGGCCATGCCAGGCAGGATCTAGCTGTGCTGGAACATGCTACCCCCTGCTATCACGGCCATGGGGAATGGACCATTCCATGGCCACTCCAAGGATAGGCCATGCTGTGGCCATGCTGGACCAAGCTGGACTATCCCATGCTATCCCATGCTGTTGTGTCCCTGCTAGACCAAACCATGCCACACAGGACAGTACCACTCCTTGCATTTGTGGCCATTCTGGACCATATCCCACCCTACTGCAGCGGCCATGCCGTACTGGACTGAGCCATGCCATGCCAGTCCATGCTGTTACACAGAATTGTGCCATGCCAGATGGATTGTGCCAGCCCACCCTTCTGTGGCCACAGCAGGCAGGATCACACCGGGCTGGACCATGCCACCACTTGCTGCTGTGGCCATGCTGAACTGTACTGGGCTAGGACCGTGCTGTGCCAGTCCATGCCAGCCCATGCCATTGTGGCCATGGCAGGCAAGATGATTCCAAGCCGGGAAGGGCCATTGCAAGGTGGGAATAACCATTCCAAGGCAGGAAGAGCCAATCTAAACTGGACAGGACCATTCCCATTCAGGGAGGACCATTCCAAGGCAGGCAGGATCATTCCAATTCAGAAGGGACCATTCCAAGATAGGAATGACCATTCCAATCCAGGAAGAGCCATTCCAAGGCAGGGAGGATCATTCCAAGGCAGAAGGACCATTCCAAACCTGGAAGGGCCATTCCAAGATGGGCAGGACCATTCTAGATTGGGAAGAGCCATTCCAAGGCAGGAAGGACCATTCCAAGCCGGGCAGTTCCATTCCAAGCCGGGCAGTTCCATTCCAAGCTGGCCAGTTCCATTCCAAGCCGGGCAGTTCCATTCCAAGCCGGGCAGTTCCATTCCAAGCCGGGCAGCTCCAATCCAAGTCCAGCAGGACCATTCTAGATCGGGAAGAGCCATTCCAAGGCAGGAAGGACCATTTTAAACTGGGCAGTTCCATTCCAAGACAGGCAGTTCCATTCCAAGACGGGCAGTTCCATTCCAAACTGGAAAGAGCCATTCCAAGATGGGAAGGACCATTTTAAACCGGCCAGTTCCATTCCAAGCCGGGCAGTTCCATTCCAAGCCGGGCAGTTCCATTCCAAGCTGGCCAGTTCCATTCCAAGCCGGGCAGTTCCATTCCAAGCTGGCCAGTTCCATTCCAAGCCGGGCAGTTCCATTCCAAGCTGGCCAGTTCCATTCCAAGCTGGCCAGTTCCATTCCAAGCCGGGCAGTTCCATCTCCCGCTCCGCCGCGTGGCGAGGGGCGGGGCCGGGTGCGCGCGCGGCGCCTGCGCAGTGCAGCCCCCGCCCCCCCTCAGCCCCGGCCGGCGGCGAGCGCGGGCGCGGGCGCGTGCGCGGCGATGTCGCGGTACGGCGTGGAGGAGCGCGCCGGGCCCCACAGCCCCGAGTACCGGCTCTTCTTCAGTGAGTGCCGCCCTCGCCGCTGCCTCGCCCCTTCCCGACCCTTCCTGCCCCTCCAGCGCTCGCCTGAGCCCGCTCAGGTGGGAGCTGCCGGCGCGTCTCACGCTCGGCCCCCTCCCTTTGCCTTGCAGAGGATGCTGCCGGGCGCTACATCTCCCCCTTCCACGATATCCCCATCTACGCGGACGCCGGGAAGGTAAGAGAAGGTCCTGGAAACGCGCAGGGGGTCGGGGAGTACTGGAACGTCCGGGATATGCGGGGTCCTGAAACATCCAGGGGATCTGGGGATCTGGGAAAACACAGAGGACATGGGGTGCTGAAATATCCAAGGGACCAGGGGATCTGGGAACAACCAGGGGATCGGGGGTGCTGAAACATCCAAGAGACGAGGGGATCTGGGCACATCCAGGGGACCAGGGGTGCTGAAACATCCAGGGGATCTGGGAACATCCAGGCGACCAGGGGTGCTGAAACATCCAGGGGATCTGGGAACATCCAGGCGACCAGGGGTGCTGAAACATCCAGGGGATCTGGGATCTGGTGCTGAAACACCCTAGAGACCTGCAGCTTGAGACACCTGGGGGAGGCTCCCAGCTCCCCACACTGCAGGAGCACCTCATGGAGTCAGTGCCTCACCCCACAAGGAATGGGTTTCTGCCATCCTGGCCTCGGGTGGAGTGACCCTGGAGAAGAGAATGGATGATCTCATTCTCATTTTTTGCGTCAGAGATGCAAGTGGTTGGCTCAAGCTTACCCATGCAGGCATTTTGAGTTAGCTAAGCAGAAAACTGCTTTTTTTCTTTTAATGTCTACACCCATTCTTATGAGTGCTGCCTGATATTTCAGGCTTGAGTTTTGTCTGCAAGCATGGCCTGCAGTATAATCCAACACTGAACAGAGGGTGGAGATGAACAGGTTAAATTCCTGCTGTAGCATCCCCTGGGACCTCTTGCCTGGCAGAACCTGCCCCTTGCAGTGCTACAGGGCTTTCACATCCTTCTAGCAGCCAGTGGTTAGTCAAATTAGGCTGTTCTGAGTAAAAAATGCCCCAGCTTCAGGAAATCAAAATGGTTGTGTTTCAGTTTTCATTTAATGTTTTTTCAGTGGTGCCTCAGGCTCTCTGACTGTGTCCTTTACTGTTGTAGCTTGTTTCTTTCTTTCTCTGACATACTAAAAAGCTGTGCAGCTCAGGAAATGTTGTGGAGCAGCTACTACTTCTTAGAGAGAGCTGAAATTCAGGGGTGGGGGAGTGGTTCTGGGAAAGGAAAAAAGAATATGCAGAGTTGAGAGATGAACCTCTGAAAAGCAGCTGATTGAGCTACTGAGGTGAAGGTGATGGAGCTATCAGAGGTGCTCTGGGAAGTCTGAAGTGGCTTTTGCCTTTTCAGAGGGGAAAAGATGGATTGTGGTCATCAAGGACAGTGCTGAAGCAGTAGCTGAGTAAGTTCCCAGTGCAGGTGCCTGGCAGGTAACCCAGACAAGGAAAATCCAGATAATGCCACGCTCTGCAGATGCCTGCAGAACAGGGGAAGAAGGAGCAGGGGAGTGAGTACAGAGGTGAGGGGAAGTTCCTTGAACTGGTAATGCTCTCCAGGGGAAACTGGGCTGCTGGTGTGCCCTCAGGCATGCAGCGCTGCTGCCAGCTCCTCTGTGCCAAGTCATTCAGAGAAAAAAGTCTCAATGGCTGAAGGTCGCTGAAGTTACACAATAGTGCTGGTCCCATGGGGCTCTCTCTGTGGCTGGAGTGCCTCAGCACTGAGGTTTTACTCATCACTTAGCAGGTGGGCTGCCAGCTACATTACAGGGCCCACCTTAGAGCAAAAGGTCCCACTCTGTCTGGGCCCCTTGATCTTTATCCTCAGACTCCTAAGACGCTGAGAGGATTGCAGGGTGTTTTTTTCAGTCTCGGGCTGGGCTGTGTTGACCTTACCTGGACCTGTTTCATTGCAAAGGGATGATCTTGGGCTGCTCTCTGTGTGTCTTTGGCCAAGTTGGACCACAGGGAAGCTTCAGTCCTTACAAAGATGCAGCCCCAAGTCATCTTTCCATGCCTGCAAAGCTGCGAGTGCCCAGCCCAGCCTGTTCCAGTTGCCTCATTCCTCCCCTCGAGTTAGGAATAAAAACAGCTCTGTGCCTTTCTTCGTGCAAAATGCAAATGAGCAATGACCCCCTGCAATTAAGGGGCTGTAATAAAGCTCTGCTAGGGAAGGGTGTGGGCAAAGTCAGTGATGTAACAGCACTTGTTGCACAATATCAATCCAATTATGGGGCAATACAGGTTCAAGGGACTTCGCCACGCTAATACTGCTTAGGGTGGGGATTAGAAACCTTGCCCAGGCCAGGGAGCAAGGTTTGACTTTTTGTTAAAAAGCCATAATTTCTTCCAACAGCAGATGTTAAGATTCAGGCGTGGAAAAGCTTGTTTTCTTGGAGAGGAGGCTGACATTGAACTCTCAGCCCAGCTGGATCAACAGGAGATGTTTTCAAGTGTCACCTGTAAACTAGATACAGTGAGATGTGGTTCTGCATTTCTCCCCCACGTTTTTATCCAGACACCATGCCACTAACAAGGTCTGCTTTTACAGGAGTGTCAGCCTGGAGAAAGGGCATCCTTCCCTTTATTATGACTAGAATATTTGGGAGTGATGGTCTCACTCATTCAGGGCAGTACAGAGATACCCATGATATTAAACAGATGGCTTGACCTGTTGGTCTTGTCTTTTCTGAATGGCCAGAGTGGCTCTTTCTGGAGCATTCAACGCTTTGTATTTAATAAATAGGGCCCAACCCCCATTTTGTTATGTCCAGGGTAGTTTGTATGCAGCTGTTTGCCATTGGTTTAACCTGCTCCTGTAGCCTAGGAATGTGATGGGGGATGTTTGTAGGTGTTAACGTGTGGGAACCTCAATCTGGCCTTTGGGGTGTTTTGTGGGACTCAGCTTGGAGTGACTGAGCTACAGGACTTTTATCAGCTGTCTCAAAATTAGCACTGAAAAAAAAAAAAAGCCACAGAAAAAAAACCTTATGGTTTCAGGTGAACTGGCTGGTTTCTGTGCTCACCTGTATGTGTTCCCTAGTTTAAAGCATGGTCCCGAGATTCCTTCTCACTCACTGCTCTTCTGCTTTCTTCAGAATGTGTTCAACATGGTCGTGGAGGTGCCTCGATGGACAAATGCTAAAATGGAGGTAACTACACTACACTTCCAGTCTTAATCCTTGGCTTTGCCAATCCCTCCTCAATTCCACACTCTGGAATCGGAGTGGTTTCTAACTTCTCCTGTCAGTACTTGCTTAATGCTGGAGGACTGGTGTGGAGGCTGAGATTGCAGAAGCTGGAATGCTTGGCAGTGTTTTATGGTTCTTAAGCCCATGTGATTCCAAGGCTTGTAAGTCTGCTGGGAACCATATCCCAAGGGATGGCAATGCAACAGGAGTTGTCCAGTATCTATCACTGGCATCAGCATTATCTCCTGGCCTCTTGGCTTGTCAGTTCCATTTAAAAAAAATACTTTCTTATTCATAAAGGGTAAAGCAGAGGGACTTATGTAACTTTTCTTTCAGATCTCCACAAAGGAACCCTTAAACCCAATTAAGCAAGATGTGAAGAAAGGGAAACTGCGTTTTGTAGCAAACGTGTTTCCCCACAAGGGCTACATCTGGAATTATGGTGCCATCCCACAGGTACTGTGCTTCATCCCAGTGGCTCATCCATCCCGGTGGGGAGGAGGGAGGATGCCTGTGATTGCCACTGTGTTAATGAGCAAAAAGGTCAGCAGAGACTCTGATCTGGAACACTGTTTGCAGCTGGATGTGCTGAGGGAGATAACCTGTCAGGAAATCAGGGATATTTTTCATCAGAAATCCCAAGTATTAGGCTTCTATCTGATGTTATAAACAAGCTCCCTGAGGATGAGCAGCAGCTGCTCATCCTCAGCTGCTCGGAGAAGGGCTGGGCAGGAGCTGGTAGGTCCTTCTTTGTGGCTGAAGGGAGCTGTCGTCGTGCATCTGGCAGTGCAGTGCCTTCAGTTCCCGCCTGGCGAAGCACAAGGTTTTATCCTAATGGTGCAGGATTTAGGCTGAATCTTTGTGGAAGACTCTTCTTGCCAACGCCCACCACTGCTCAGATGTGCTTTCCCAGAAACAGCTGGCAAGGTGGGATCATGATAGTGGCATCTGGACACATGCTCTTAAATGGCTGGGGACTGCTAGATAAAGAGGGACGTCAAACAAGGCTGTTTGCCTCTGATGTTCTCTAAGGCTGGAGTTTCCTCCAGGGAAATAAGCTGTCAGTGACAGATCACAGGCAAACACACTGAATGTGGTATTTCTGCTCTTGACAGTAGCACGTGTCAAGTGTTTTCCCCACATGGCTTAACACAGGGCCTTGAAGTTGAGTTGTTTCCTGCCTGAATGGATTCTGGTGCCTCTTTCTTTGTGCACAATTGTGTTTTGAAGCCTTTGCTCTGTCATGTGTTTGTGGATCAAAGGTGTTTACGCATCAAGAGCTTAACACTTCCTGGTAGAGAAGTGTGATAGTGTTTGTGAACAGCCCCACAGCACCACCCAGGTGTAAAAGCATTTTCCGAAACACTCTGGATCTATCACAAGGTCCTGACTGCACTGGTCTTGTCCTGGTACGCAGAAATTTGGGAAGAACATTCCTTTTTGTATCTCAACCCCCTTAGGAGTACGTGTTCCTTATGATGCAAGTGGGCATGGAGTGCTTTTCATTCCTAATCAGGAGCCTGTTTAAAACAGCTCTTGTTTCTGGAGTCAATTAATTGGCTTCTGGAGTCGTGTCCTTCATTGTGCACTCACCACTGTGGGTGAGATGCACTGGGGAGCACAGTGGGACTACACATTCTTATCACTTCTCCAGGGTTAACAGTGTCTTTAATTGTTTAATTAAAGGGAAACAATACACCCTGTCTGTCTTCCATCTCTGCTGGACTGCTATCTGGAGTTCAGGAAGCTTCTGCTAAGGAATGAATAGGGAGAGGATCAGGCAGGAAGCCAAATCAACAATTGCCCTTTATAGATGTGAACTTCACCTTTATGCAGCTGTGGGACAGAGGAGGAAGTCTGGAAAGTTGTTGAAAGGGGGTTTGTGGGCCAGGAGGGAGCTGCTTACCTTTTGGAAGATGAGACCTTTTCACTTGAATTCAAACTTCCCAGGCTCAAGGGAAACAGTAGCCCAAATACCTGACCTGGCAGCAGGTGTAAAGTGGGGCATCCTCTGTTTACTCCAGGCAGCTGCATGCCCAAAATAAACCTGCTTTTTACCGTCTCTTTAAACCTGGGAGTTCTTATTCTTATGTATGGTTGATTTTAGTGTTGGTTTGGGGTTTTTCTTCCAGACTTGGGAAGACCCAGGTCACAAGGATGAAAATACTGGTTGCTGTGGAGATAACGATCCGATTGATGTGTGCGAGATTGGAAGCAAGGTAACGCATCCCAAATGTCTCCTGAAACGTGTAATTAATGTCTCCAAAGTCAATTATCCAGGGACATTATTCATTTCCTACCTCCCCTCCCTTAACAATGTGATGTTTCCCTCTGCTGCCTCTGGAGATTGTTGCTGAGATGAGCCAGGGCTGATGAGCTGCTGACAGCAACAGCTAATTTCATGGTACCTGGCTGCTTGCTGAGCTCCTGTTGTGCACTCCTTGGATGCATCAGGGTGGACAGCAAGGCCTTTGTCCCTGCAGGTCTGCTCTCGGGGAGAAGTCATCCAAGTGAAGGTGCTGGGCACGCTGGCTCTGATTGATGAGGGAGAGACAGACTGGAAGGTGATTGCTATCAACGTTGAAGACCCAGAAGCAGACAGCTACAATGGTGAGTTACGGGGAGAAAGAGCAGGGTCAGTGCTTCCCTTTTTCACCTCTGCAGGAGGTGGGGACAGGGCTGGCTCTTTCTGTGTAGTGGTATTAATGAGATGAGATGATGGAAGGACAATCCTGCAGCAAAACATTTCACTGCTGTTTGTCACACGTGGCCAGTCCTCTGCACAGCCTGGCGTTCCAAACGCTGGCTGTCCAGGGGAAGGAAAGAGATTGTCCTCCAAGCCTCTAATCAAAGGTGTTTGAATGTGTCCACCCTGCTGGATACACACCCTGAGGATGCAACACTAATTTCCCTTGGGAGATGCTCACTATGTCTCCAGGGAACCTGTCTGAAATGTTGCTACGGCTGCTTGGGAAGGGGCTGAAAGAGGCACAGCCCTGAACAACTCAGCTGTGCCCCATAAATTCTGTAATTCAGTGAGTTCTCTTACTGTTTCTGGCTAACAAACCCCATGTCCCCTGCCAGACATCGAGGATGTCAGGAGGATGAAGCCTGGATACTTAGAAGCTACTGTGGACTGGTTCAGAAGATACAAAGTACCTGATGGAAAGCCAGAAAACCAGTTTGCTTTTAATGAGGAATTTAAAGGCAAGGTAGGATCACCTTCCTTTGCACAAAGGCACCTTGTCCAAAACATGAGCTCGGGGTGTGTGGGGACATAAGTGAGTTGCTGAGAGAATGGATTTTTATGGGGCTGCTGATAGTTGATTTCAGTTCATCCTGTTGTTTTTCCAGCCTAGTGAGTGCCGGAATATCAGGAAAATAATTGGCTGGAGTTATCACTGTGGTGTTGTTGAATATTTTCTTCATGTGGGATCACTTCAGGGCTGGGAGTCTCTGTGTCAGAACCAGGTGGAAAACACCGGGTTTATTTGCTCCAGCTCTGGAGCAAAGGCAGCTTGACATCACCCTTTGCCTCCCTTACCCGTTGGCTTTGTTCCACTGCAACCTGGTGCAAGTTAAACGTAGCTCAGGAGTTAAAGCACTTCTTCCTTCAGGCATGAAGTGTTCCCTCACACCCTGTAAGGCTCTGCCTTGGCAGCACTCTACCTCTGCCACTTCTCTGGGTTGGATCAGATAAGTTACTGCTCCTGAGCGGGTGAAATCCTGTTTTGGTGTCCTCACTCCCGCCCTTCCTGGAGTGCCATGAGGGGTTTTCTGAGGTGATTCAACTTCCAGAGCTCTAGAGGTGGTGCAGAGGAGGGGACTTCTTCCAAAAGCCCTCTCCGGGAAAGAAAATGGAGGTCATGAAGGTCTTGTCCCCTTTGGCTGTAGCACAGCACTAGGTTGGTCAGGCTGGAACACCTTGCTGCCTCTCAGGGTGGGTGAAACCCGCCAAGGAAACTGGAAAATCAGGATAAAGAACCTCACACATGCTCTGCAGTGTTTTATTTGGCTTGGTTTGGTATCAAACCAGGACATTTAGTATCGGTGTTCACACCAACAAAGAACTGTGTGTGTTTCCTTCTCCAGCTGACAGGTTAATGCTTGAGCATATATTGCTCCTTTTTAAGGAAGAGATTGATATGCCTGGAAACAAATTCATTTTTAAGTAGTTGCAAGGCCAGATCAGCTGCGTGTCTCCCTGCTGGTCTGAATTATTTGCCTGGAGTGGAACTGAGCTCCTGGATAAGTCTGGATCAGCAAGCTGCTGGAGACAAACCGAGAGGGAGGAGCAGCAGGGTGGAGGTGCTTTTATAAGGGAGCACTGGCCTGAGACTGCTCAGTTTCTTTTGGCCCCAAGCTCGTTCTGTGACCTTGGCAGATCTTCCCATCTTGAAACCAAAACAATTCTCCTGTACAATTGTGGTTGTTTCTGCTGGGAGTTTCTGCTCTTCCTGAACGGCACTGGAACGGAAGAGGTTTCTTCCAGCCCCTTCCACAGCTGTCCAAAATCAGCTCCTTGTAAGTGATAGTCTGGAGAAAGTGGTCTGGTGCTTCCACATAACATGATGTTTGTTCTCATCTCCTAATTTTAGGATTTTGCCCTGGATGTCATCAAAGGCACCCATGAACACTGGAAAGCTTTAATAACAAAGAAAACTGATGGAGGGGAGATCAACTGGTAGGTTAATGCCTGTGGTAATGTGCACCTTCCTCTTCCCTAAACTAAAAACCCTGGAAATTCCCTTCCTGAGTGGTGCCATGCTTTCTGTTAGCTTCTGGCTGTTTCCCCAGGCCTCTCCCCTCCGCATGGCAGCTGCTAACTGCAATCCTTAATATTCCATTATTTAATGCTTCCCGGGGGAAGTCTGGGCTTGCACGTTCTCACAAGTGCCCAATGTCTTCCAGCACCAACCTGACGGTGTCTGACAGCCCTTTCTGCTGTAGTCAAGACTGTGCAAGAGCTACTGTGGAGGCAGTAAGTACCAGTTTGAGTGGCCAAATCCTGGTGTTATTATCAGGAAAAACGGAGCGATTTGTGTGGTGAACTGTCCTCTCTGTGTGAATGGCACATGGCATGCTCAGAATGTTTTGGGTGGCTGAACACCTGCTTCTGGTTTAACAGGATGGATGTGGAGCAAACCAGACATTCCTCCAGAGGCTTCTCCCTGCCCTTAGTCATCCGAAAGATGGAATCCCAAACAGAGTTTGCGTGGAGGGCTAAACTTCTGAGCTGCAGCTTGGCTATCAGCTGTTCTGAGAGGGTTTTAATATTTGGACTTCCAAGAGCTTCACAGTACAGATCTCCCTTTGAGAAAAGAGAGTCTAATTCCCCAGGGATTTTGCACTTTTCAGATGAAGAGCTTGACATTCTTGGTGTAGTTCTTCTGTCCAGCCTCAGGAATTAATTGTGTCTCCCTAGACTTGAAGAGTACTGCTGCTGGCAAACTGAAAGGGCTCAGAGGGAGGGGACAGGAAAACCGAAATGCAAATCTCGCCTCTCTTCCATAACTGGAAACCCAAGTCTCTTTGTAGCCTTGGAGAGACCTTTAAAACCATTGTCTTGTTTTCCAAAGTGCTGGTATCCCAATTAAGGGTCTCAGTGAGGTTTTTGAAAGCCCTCATTGAGGATGTGTCACCAGACGGGATTTTCTCCGTCTTTGATTGTTGAATACCAAAGGGAAGCTCAGGGAAAGCTCTTCAGAGGAGTTCTCAAAGAGTCCTTCTTGCCTCTATTCTCCCATATTTTTTAAACCAACGTTGTAGGTTTAAAAAAAACGCAGCTGCCCGAAACTGTGTAGACTCTGGAGTGGGAGCTGCTTGTGCTGGGAATCAGATGGCCCTGGAGCCTGCACTTGGAGGAGAGCACCTCGGGCACACGGAGCATCTCCGGAATGGAGAGGCTACAGGAATGACAGGACGCTGCACGTGAGCTCACTTTTTTCCCCACAGCTCACCAGGGTCTTAAATGGTGCTCAGGAAAGACTTGTGCAGCCCTAAATGATGTGTGGAGAGTGCAAGGACACCTCTGATAACACCCTTCTTGTTTCAGGCTCCGCCGTGTAAAGCTGCCAGCCCCATCCCACCCGAAGGTGAGTCTCAAAACCCACCCTGACATCTCAATACAGAGTGGGGGCTTCCTCAGAAGAATTGTAGGAAAGTGAGGGTCTGAACTAAACCTGGGTGTTGCTGTAGCCAGGGCAAGTTCAGGGCAGTGTTGGGAGCAGAAAGAGAAGCTAGGCTGACATTTCCAATCCCTTCATGGAGAATAAACCTGTGGAAAAATGCGTGTCTTCCATGTGGGCATGGGAGTTGGAGGTCAAAATGCTTTGTCTCCCTGAGTCAGCTGAGCCAGAGGGAAGCCTGGCTTGATGTCCTTGCCTGCACCAAGTCATGGATGCTCCTAATGGCAGCCCAAGCAAGGGCAACTGCTTTGGGAAAACAAATCCACACAAACAGGGTTGTGCCAGAACCTGTTTGCTGTGCTGAGGAGCTGTTGCCAGGAGCAGAGGAAGCCCCAGAGCTGGAGGTGACACATACACACTGCCACGTGACTACTTATATATAAGTATATATAAAAACTGGGTGCCTCACAGGGGACTAACCCCCTCCTTTTTTCTGCCCCACACAGTTGACAAATGGTTCTACTACCAGAAAAACTAAGTCCCAAGGATGGTGGTGAGACAGCTGTGTCCTTCCCACCGAGGAGCTGCCACACACAGGAATAGACCAGAAAAAATAGCTTCAGTGTCAGCAAGAAGACCTTGCCTGTAACTTTGCTGATTAGAATTCCATACCTAGCAGTGACATGTCTGCCGAGGCCCGGTGGAGGCTGGAAGAAGTAATTTATAAAATCCAAACACCCTGCTTGTGCATGGTCATGTGGTGTGCTCTAAGTCGTGACAGGAGGTCACTCACCTGGGATGTGTACGGATGCTAGAAATAAAAAACTACTGAAGTCCACTGGTGTGGGGCTCCCTCTCCTTTCCCTCCCTGGAGCTGAGGCGTCACAAAATCACAGGATCACTGAGGTTGGAAAAGACCTCAGAGATCATGAGTCCAGCCTGTGGCCGATTCCCTGCCCTGGTACACCCAGTCTTTCCTGGAACACCTCCGGGGATGGTGACTCCGCCACCTCCCTGCGCAGCCCCTCAAAGTCTAATCACCCTCTACGGGAGGAAATTCCTCCTCATGTCCCACCTGAGCCTCCCCTGGAGCAGCTTGGGACCGTGTTCTCTCCCCCTGCCCTCAGTGCTGGCCTCTGTGGTGAGGGCGGCTTCACGGGGTGACTGTGCGCCGGGTCCCTTCCGAGATGGGGCCGGTCTCGAACCCGGGTCCCCGCGGAGCGCGGGCGGGTCTCGAACCCGCGGCCTCACGGTGCCGCCCGCCGCAGCCCCCGGCGCGCGAGGCCAGCGGGGCCGGAAGCGGGCGGGGCGCGCGCTGACGTGTTTCCGGCGGGGCGCTGGCGGCGGCAGCGGACGGGACTCGGTGGCGGCGGCGGCCCGGGGGGGAGCCGGGGGTGAGCGGCGGGGGTGGCCGCGTGGGCCGGCCGGGCCCGGCGGGACGTTCAGCGGGGCGGCGGGCGCCTGGCAGGCACGGGCGAGGGGCGGCGGCGGCGCGGGGGGTGACACGCAGGCAGGGCGGGGGCGGGGCGGGGGCCAGGCCTCGCCGCCCGCCCTTGAGGCCGGTCTCCCTCACCCCAGTGGCCCCTCATCCCTTGTCTCTTCTCACCCCTGTTCCCCTTCGCCCCCGTCTCCCCCGGCCCCCGGACCTGCGGTCCGTCCCGGACCCCCTGACCGCGGCTCCCTTTAAGCGCCGGCGCTTTGTAACTCGGGGTTTGGGTTTTGTCCCCCGCAGGCATTTTATTTCCAGAGATGTCTTTCATCTTCGAATGGCTCTACAACGGCTTCAGCAGCGTCTTGCAGTTCCTAGGTAATGCCGCGGCTCCCTCCGTGCCTCAGCCGCCCCCGGCAGCCCTCTCTGGGTCGGTTTGGCTTCTCCCATTGCCAATATCCCATAAAAGTCGGGGATTGAGGTGGTGTGCAGCAGCTCTGGCCAGTGCAGAGTCTGGTGAGGAAGCTGCATATCAACACAGGGGCTTTTACACTGGTGAAGAGAAACTTTGGGAGTATTTGGAGGCATTGGGCTCCCGCTCAGGTGTTTCTCTTGCCCTTTAGAAGCCTGAGAGCAGCTGGGCTGGCGCCCAGGGCCTCTCCAGCCCTAGACAGAGGTGCTGCCTTGCCAGGGAGGGAACCCCATCCTCCTCGTCCTCCCCCCAGAGTCCTGGATTCCAGTGGAGCTCCTTGCTGGAGGATGGGGTGCCTGTGTTCTTGATCACCTCTTGAAGGGACGATGAGAGGGACAGGGTGAGAAAAAGTCCCGTTGGAAACCTTTGGGAGCTTTCCTGTGGCAGACAAGACAAAAATGAGTTTATGCCAAGAAAACAAGCACGCTGCTCCCAGCTTTGCACTTTTTCCTGGACAACTCATTGCTGTCTTTTATGAGTTTGTTCAATTTTCACATCTTTTGAGGAGACAGATTGATCCATAATTCTCTGCTGCACAATGTGCACTGCTGCTAGGATGAAAGAATGGGATACTCATGGGAACACGAGCTTAGGAAATGTCCATTGCTGTGAACATGCCTTGGAAAAAGCCTGTTTGAGCTGTGTGTGTTTCCCCTGCTGCCCCATGTCCATGCTGGAAGTGTGCACAGGTGGCAGCAGAGCTCTGGGAAAGGACTTCCCCAAAAAAAACAGCGACGACAGCGCGGCGTTCCAGCTTCGGATGAGCCCGCTGGAGTTTTCCTCTTGCTTTGTTCCTTCTCCTCACAGGTTTGTACAAGAAGTCTGGAAAACTGGTGTTCCTGGGGTTGGATAACGCAGGGAAAACCACTCTGCTGCATATGCTCAAAGATGACAGGCTGGGTCAGCACGTCCCCACGCTACATCCCAGTAAGTCTCCCTGGGAAGATCCTCCTGGCATGGGTTTTCCTCTGGAATTTGGTGTAAGAAGACACCTTGGTGGCAGCTCTGCTGGCTCAGCTCTCTCAGGAATTTGAGGGTCTTAAAACTTGAGCTGAGGTTGCAGCTGCACTGTGCTTCCCCAAGCTGAAGTGGATCTGTTTTCCTCTCTAGAAATGCCCAAGAACTGGTGTGGCTCAATTAATAGAAAGGGAAGATTTTCCTAATGAAAAATATAATAAAGGGTAATAATTGCAGGTTAAAAATTATTTTCTGCTGCTCGTGGTTTTGTGAAACAACTCCATTTCAGCCACTGAATTCCTCAGGAAGTGCAGGGAATTCCTTACTGGAGTAGCATGTGTGATGCCAGCACAAATGCCTGAGAAATTCTGTCTGTCACAACTTCCTTGTTCTCCTGAATCCCAGCCTGTGTTTTCCATTTCAGCATCAGAGGAGCTGACGATTGCTGGAATGACCTTCACGACTTTCGATCTGGGTGGACATGAACAAGGTAAGGAAAAAAATGACCAAAAATTGATCCCGACGAGCATCAGCAATTAGCAGTGCCTAATTATTTGTTGCCTGAATTTATTTATGGAACAACACGTGGAAGCGACCTCCTGGCTGTAAGAATGCTTGGGAGGAAATGCTGCCAGTTCGTGCTCTGCTGCCTGAAGTATTTTTAGCTGTGGAAGACTCCGATATAATTTAGTTTGAATAGTTGATGAATTTCTAGTTCCGTACTTTCTAGAAGTTCTAAACACAGTTTTTTTGCCCTTTTGTACATAGAACTGTTGGAAGGAAGACACCCTGGCTAAAGAGGCAGCCATGGTTGCTGAGGTTTGGTGGAGTTTTCCCTGTGTGGAGATTTCACAGGGCCTTGTTTGTCCCTTGTGTCTTCCAGCTCGCCGGGTCTGGAAAAACTACCTGCCTGCCATCAATGGGATTGTCTTCCTGGTGGACTGTGCAGATCACTCACGGCTTATGGAATCCAAAGTTGAGCTTAATGTAAATACACTTCTTTTCCTTCTCCAAGATCTCTGGTCAGCTAAATTATAAATAACAGCCATCTCTCCCAGGGCTGGAGCAGCCTGGATGTCCTTGCTCTGGATTGATCACAGGCACCTGAGTTCAGGGGAGGCTCAGGTTGAACACCAGGAGGAATTTCTCCATGGAAAGTGTGCTTAGGCCTTGGCAGGGGCTGCCCAGGGAGGTTTGGAGTGCCCATCCCTGGAGGTGTCCAAGGAAGGGCTGGATGTGGCTGGATGTGCTCTGGGCTGGGGACAAGGTGGGGACCACAGCTTGGGTTTCATGGGCTGGGAGGGCTTTTCCAGCCTCAGAGATTCTGAGAGTCTTCCACAGGAGTGTGGAGGCCCCAGCAACGAGCCCTTGTTGGTCACAGAGCTTAAACAAAACCGTTTTCTTCAGGCAACAACTCCTTTTTCCACCTCTCTGCTCAACTCTTGTTGGCTCTTGCATGCAGGCATTAATGACAGACGAGACAATATCCAATGTGCCAATCCTTATCTTGGGAAACAAAATTGACAGACCAGAGGCCATCAGCGAGGAGAAACTGCGGGAGATCTTTGGGCTCTATGGACAGACCACAGGAAAGGTAGGGAGGCATCCAAATCCTACAGGGGAGAGCTTGCCTGCTTTCTTGGAGATTGAGGCCTGATGGAGTTATTACTGGGAATCTGTGCATTGATTGGCCAAGGTGAATCAATAATAATAATAATAATGATGATGATGATGATGTGCCTGAAGGAAGCCTATGAGAGAGAGAATGTTTAAAAGCTGTGGAGTGGTGGGACAAGAGGGACTGGCTTCCCACTGCCAGAGGGCAGGTTCAGATGGGAAACTTGGAAGAAATTATTCCCTGTGAAGATGGTGAGGCCCTGGCACAGGTTGCCCAGAGAAGCTGTGGCTGCCCCATCCCTGGAAGTGTTCAAGGCCAGGTTGGACAGGGCTTGAAGCAACCTGGTCTTGTGGGACCAGACAGTGGGGTGGAATGAGGTGATCTTTAAGGTCTCTTGTAACCCAAACCTTGGGCAAGTCTCGAGGCTTTTGGGATTGTCCAAAATGCAGTGCACACACGAAGGAGGCTGCGAGAGGAGGGAGCCCTGCGAGCCCTGGGACGGCTGTGGCTCGCTGGGCGCTTCCATGAGGGCGCCAGGGGTGCAGACGTGACTCCTGTTTGGATTTCCCCAGGGAAATGTGCCACTGAAGGACCTGAATGCGCGCCCCATGGAGGTGTTCATGTGCAGCGTGCTCAAGAGGCAAGGCTACGGTGAGGGCTTCCGCTGGCTATCGCAGTACATTGACTGATACTGGCACGGACACGAGAATTTTACTCCTCTGGACTGATCCTGTTCACAGCTTCCTATGGACTTTTCTATTAGAACATGGAAGGCTTTCCAAGCACGTTCTGGCATTGTCCAAGAGACTCCTGGTTTTTCCGACTGCCCTTATGGCACAGTGGTGACACCACTCTTTTCCACGCGGCGGGGAGGCGGCGCCGCTCCTGAGCTGTCCCTGACAGTTGGGTGACAGCAGGGCTGCTCCAGTGTGGGAAGGCAAAACTCTGCACGCTGCAGCGTAACAGCTGAAAAAGAGAGCACGTCTCACCACTGTGGTTAATTGACTTCAAAAACAAACACAAAAAAAAAAAAAAGAAAAAAACAGAAAAGGAAAAAGCAATTATATTTTTTAAAGAAAGTGTTAATGTAAATGGCGTCCCTTCTAACTTTTTAGTTTAACGTTCATCTTGTTTGGTCCAGAGTCTGGTTTAGGGTTTTTTAAAAATATATTTAACGGTATTTAGGTATTTCACAAATTACTGAACCAAGGTATCACGATATTAGAAGTCCTCAATAAACATAGCATTTGGGCTTAACTGAGCTGTAGGGTGGCTGTGCTGTGTCACGCTGACCGACGACGGCGAGGTGCCGTTGGGACTGAGGTGTGCAATTCCAGCTTCTTTAGTTTACAGGAATTTTTTTTTTTCTCTAGTTGGGGAGGAGCACCTGGTGCAGGTGTTGGGGGTGTCCAGTGGGAAGGGGCTGCCTGGTTCCTCCTCAGGCCAGATCCTTGAGGATCCTCTGGCCAAACCATCACAGTAAGAACCAAGGAGCTCTTTTGGTTGTTGTAGCGTGGAAGTGTTTGACATTTGCATATCATGAGGTGATTGATGTAGACTAAACCGGTTTCTTTTATACTCTCAACAGACTTTTTTTTGTCTGAAGTTTCATTGCTGTCTGGCGCTCATTTTCAGTTCAATAAAGACACATCTTTCTCCTCTGAAGGGGCAACGAGCCTCAGTCTGGCTTGGCGTTTGCTGGGCCTTGGGGCCATCAGAACACCAGCCACAGAGTTCCAGAAAGCATTTGGACAACACCCTCAGGCAGAGTCTGGGATTCTTGTGGCTGTCCTGTGCAGGGATGGGAGCTGGACTCAATCCTTGCCGCTTCGAAGTCGGGATATTCATTTCATAATTCTATGATTCTGTGACCTGCGTGGTGCAACCATTGCGGGAAACTGAGGCAGGATGGAAGAGTCTCTCACCTCTGGGCTGGCAACCCAAGTTTTGAGGGAGAGCTCATGGCTTGCAGGGGCTTTGCTCTTGGTGCAACGAAGCCCCGGACGGCTAGGAAGGGGCTGGGGGTGAAAGAAGGCGGGGGGCTTCAGGTCTGCCTCCCGGTGTTCGGTGGGAGGGATTTTAGCTCTCTCAAAGGGATTCTCCCAGTCCCGGTGCCTCTGTTGGAAATACAGGTTGGGTACTCGTTTGTGCTGCGGGTGAGGTGGGAAGGGACCGTGGCCGTGGGGTATCCGGGCCGAGGGTCCCGCGGCAGTGGGGGCCTGGGCCGGTGTCCTGCAGGGAAGCGGGGACCGAGGGCCAGCGCTGAGCCGTGGGGGCCGCGGGGCGGCTGCGGGCCGACGGTCCTGATTCTCCCAGGGAAGCGGGGGCCGAGGGACGGCTCCGAACCAGGTATTTCTAATATCCGGGGGAAGCGGGCCCCGAGGGGCCGCTCCGGGTCGGGGCTCCCGGGGCAGCGGGGCCGGGCCGGGCCGAGGGCTCCGCTCCGCCCGTGAGGGCCCCGCGGGGGCGTGTCCGCCACGTGCGCGCCCCGCCCCAGCCAATGGGGAGGGCGCGGGGCAGGGCTCGCAGCCAATGGGGAGGGCGCCGGGCAGGGCCCGCAGCCAATGGGCGCGCGGGGCGGGGCGCGGCGGCGGCGGTGATGGCGGCGGCGCCGCCGTGCTGCGCGGTGCGGGTTGCGGACGGCGGCGGCCGCGGCGGCTGCAGCGGGCTGGTGCTGAGCCGCCGCCCCGCGCTGGTGCTGTGCCACGCCGCCGTCTTCGCGCCGTTCTTGCGCGCCGGCCCCGCCGCCTGGGCACGGCCCGCCGCGCTGCCGCCCGCCGCGCTGCGGCCGTGCCCGCGCCTCAGCGTGGTGCTGGGCGCCGAGGCCGGCGGGCTGCGGGAGCTCGATGCGCGGCTGCTGGCGCTGGTGCCGTGCTCGGCGTTCCGGCGGGCGCTGGAGCGCGGCCTCGGGAGGGCGGAGCGGTGGCGGTTCGGGGCCGAGGAGGAGGCGGGCACCGAGCCGCGGGCGCTGCCCTGGTTCGCCTGGCTGCGGGTGCCCGGGCTGGACGCGGTCGAGGGCGGCTGGGCGGCGCGGGCCAGCGCCGGCTGCCTGCGGAAGGGGCAGGCGCTGCTGGCCTGCGGGTCCCCCTTCGGAGACCTGTGCCCCGAGCTCTTCCTCAACACGCTGAGCCGAGGCGTGGTCAGCAACCTGGCGGGCGAGGAGAACGCCCTGGTGCTCACCGATGCCCGCTGCTTGCCCGGCACCGAGGGCGGCGCCGCCTTCGTGCCCTCGCCCGACGGGCCGCGCGTGGTGGCCGTGATCGCCGCCTCCTTCTGCTGGAAGGGCGCCGAGTGGGTCGGACTCACGCTGCTGTGCTCGCTCGCCGCCATCCTGCGCAGTAGCGCCGGCGTCCTGGACGAAGCCGGGGTCGTGGTGCCGCCGGTGCCGGCGTGGGTGGCCGCGGTGCCAGCGAGCAGCGGGCCGGACCCCCTGGGCTGGACGGCGCTGGTGGAGTGCGGGGCGACCTGGGGCTCCGGGGTGCTGCTGGCACCAAGGATGCTCCTCACCTGCCGGCACGTCGTGGAGGCCAGAGCCCCGCTCCATGTGACACCGGCGGCCGGCCCCGGCCAGTGAGTGCGGCTGTGCCCTTCCCCACCTTGACACCCCCACCCTGCGTGTCCCCCGCCATAACATCTCGTTAATGTTGCCCTTAGGGATGCCGCCGAGCTCAGGGGACGTGTGGTGTTTGCCACCGAGGAGTCGTCCCCCTTCGACGTGGCCGTGGTGGAGCTGGAGGAGAGCGTGCCAGGCTTCGTCCCGCCGTGCCTGACCGACACCTTCCTCCCAGGTAAGCGACGGGGAGACACGGGGTGTTGGGGTAGGGGCTGCCTCGCCCCCTCGCACCCACCTCCTGCCTCTCCCATCCCAGGAGAAGAGGTGAACGTGGTGGGCTTCGGGGCGTTGGGGCGGGCGTGCGGCCCCTCGGTGACCGCCGGGGTCCTCTCGGCCGTGGTGGCGGTGGCCGGGCGCCCTGTCATGCTGCAAACCACCTGTGCCGTCCACGGGGGCTCCAGCGGCGGCCCCCTCGTCTCCTCCCGCAGCGGATGCCTCATGGGTAAGCCAGGGGTCTCCCCGTGGGAAGGTGGGGGTCCCCATGGGTGTCCCCCGGCCAGACCCAGTGACGTGGGCATCGCTCCCTCCCCGCCAGGCATCGTGGCCAGCAACACCCGCGACACCGGGGCCGGGGCCACCTACCCCCACCTCAACTTCTGCATCCCTATCACCGTCCTGCAGCCCCTCGTCGCGCGCTACCGCCGCACCGGCGACCCCGACGCCTTCGCCGGGCTCAACCGGGTGGGTGAGGGGGTGCGGGCCACTTGGCAGCTCCAGCAGCGGCCAGGACCCCTCAGCAAGCTCTGATCTCTCTTCCGGGGGGCTTGTGCCAGGGAGCGAGGTTCCAAGGACTGAGGTGCCAGGAATGGGGCTGCCACATCCCCTCTTTAGCCCTGGGAGTGTGGGGCCCAAGCGCCTGGGCTCCACAGAGCCAGTGGGCCATGGGCACCCTGGGGCAGGGGTTATGGCACAGTGCCTCTGACAGCTGCTGACAACCCCAAACTGGGGAGGTTTTGGGGGTCTCTGTTACTGTTTGTTTTTCTCCCTGGGGTCATAAATGCTGTGAGTTGAGGCCCTGGTGTCCCGCAGTGCTGAGTGGCTCGTGGGGGGGGGGGAGGTGGAGGCCCTCACTAGGGTATGGGTTAGTATTCGGGGTCAGGGATAGGATTGGGTTGGGGTCTTGTTTGCGGTTGGGCTAAAACATGGGGAGGAAGGGCAGTTCTGAGTCCTTCTACGGCTCTGGACCCTGTGGAAAATGTTTGGGGTCCTGGGGAGGGGACATCCCTGGGGAAGGAGGCCAGTTCCAGCTTCATGGCAGCAGTGTGCAGTAACCAAACCCAGGGCACTGGCACTCTTATCCCAACCCATTCCCCAGCCCAGCAGTGCCCACTCACTGGAGGGCACGGCACCAGCACCACACCCTCCCCAGGACACCCCTGCAGGGCCTGGGGCACGGCGGGGGCAGCGGGAAGAACGGGCGGGCGAGTGTTTGACACAGCACGGGGTATTTATTTCACAGCCGCTACACAACGCCGGGGGCCGGGGCAGCCACGCAAGCACAACATGAGGGGGATGCGGGGAGGAAGAGGGGGCAGCTTATCTGTAAGGGGGTTTTTGTTGGTTTGGTGGTTTTTATTTTTTGTTTTGTTGGGGTTTTTTTCCTTTTTTTCCCCACTTTTATTAGCGCCATTTGCCCGGTTGAAGACCACGCAGCAGCACACTAGGCCTACAAGGCTCTACCCAAAAAAAAAAAAAAAAGAAAAAAAAAAAAAGCTCAAATTCGCACAAGAGCGGCCCCCCCCGTCCCGCTCGCCCCCTCCCCGGGCGAGCGCCCCGTTACCCCGTCCCACACGGGACCGGAGGGGGGAGCACCCACCCCATGCCACACCGGCAGCGGGGGGATCATGGGGACCCCCAGCTGGGGGGCTGCCTCCCGGCCGTGCCGCCCACCGGGCTCTCCTGCTCCTCTACCAGATGTAGCCGCCGTCGTCGCCTTCGCCCGCTTCACCCTCCTCTTCCTCGCCTTCCTCGCCCGCCTCCTCCGGCTCCTTCTCCTCCTCATCCTCCCAGCCCACGCTGCTGCCGAAGTCTCCCGAAAACCCGGTTGCTTCATCTGGGGAGGGCGAAGAGCAGAGGTTCAGGGGCGGTGCCGGGGCTGCAGCCCCGTCCCCAGGCGGGCGCTCCCGCAGCTCTCACCGCAGTCAGGGCTGCCGTGGCCGCGGGTTCCCGTCAGCTCCGCCCCGTGCTGGTCCACGCACCAGCACTCGCCGCCGCCCGGCTCGCACTGTGCCCGCCGGTAGTAGCCGTCCTCATCGCAGCTGGGAATGAAGGTGCCTGCGGGGAAGCGATGGCCCCCCACCCACCCCCCCAAATACGTGCAGTGCCGAAGCTCCCCAGGACACTCCCCGTCCTCATCCCGGCCCGACTGCGCGGGGCACTGCCGGGGGAAAAAGGTCCTGGGGCGTCCCACTCACCCAGCTTTTTTTTGGTTGCTTCTTGGATCTGGATCTTCTCCAGCTCCCTGAGACAGGGCGGCTCTGCAGCAGCAATGCCACGTGATGGCCTTAGGGTGGGCGTGCAGCCCCCCCATGGCGAGGCAAACCTTCACCCCACGCCGTGTGCACCCCCAAACCCACAGCATTCATCCCTGCGGTGTGCACCCCCACAACTCCACAGTGTGCATCCCCCCCCGGCCCATGGACTGCAATCCCCCAGCACCATGGAGTACAGACCCCCAGAACCCACAGGGTGCATTCACCATGATGTACACCCACCCTGGCCCGTGGACTACATCCCCCCAGCTCCATAGCGTGTATCCATCCCCCTGACCCCATGCTGGGCATCCCCCGTGATGCACATCCCCCTTGCCCCAAGACGTGCTACCCCATGACCCACAGCATGCATCCATGGTTTCCAGCCCCCTTAACCCTCTGGCTTACATCCCACAGATGTATGCACATTCCCCCATGCTGCTCATCCGTCCCACACGCACCGTACGGGTTCCTTATGACCCCATGATGCACGTTCCCCACTCCCCGCTCCAATCCCACGATGTACATCCGCCAACCCCCAGTCCCGCAGCATGGATCCCCCATAACCCTGTGATGTACAATCCCACAGCACGGCTTCCCCAATCCATGGCGTGCGTCCCTCAGGACCTGGAGCCCCCAGCCCCGTGGGGGTGCATCCTCCTGACCCCGCGGTGTCCAGCCCCCGGCCCCCCAGCTCCGCGCTGCCCTGACGCACTTTCCCTCCAGAAGCAGAAGCACCACTCGGGAGCAGAGACGCGGCCGTCCTTGGAGGTGTCGCAGGAGTTGAAGAAGGCGCGGATGCACACCTCGTACTTGTCCAGGTTGATGGCGGCCAGCTCGGCCGCCTCCAGGAAGAGATCCCCGCTCGTGTCCAGCCGGGCGAACATCCACCCCACCGCCTCCTTGCAGGTGGCTGCCACGCTCCTCTCCAGCGCTGCAGGGCAGGATGAAGCCCGTGGCTCCCGGTGCCCGCAGGGACAGCGCCCCGCATCCCCTCCCTGTGTGCTGGGGACGTACCAGTGGCGGGGCTGGCGGGGAGCCCGCCGGAGCCGTTCTGCTTGGCGTTCTCACGCAGGAGCTGGAACCAGTCGCGCAGGCGGTCACCCAGGTCGGCCAGATCCTGCCCGGTGCACAGTTCTGGGGGGGTCCAGCGGGGCAGCGTCAGGCCGGGCAAAGCTCGGGGACAGTCCCCCGGTGCCCCGTACCTCACTCACCTTGTTTGCTGTCGCCGACAGGACTATGCGGGGTCGGGCAGGGGCACTGCCCCTCGCACCGCACCGTCAGCTGCTTGCTGGCCAGGCACGCCTGCTGCTCCAGCTTGCACTGCGGGGCGGCAGCGGGAAGTCGGCGGGGGGACACAGGGCACAGAGCCCCGTCCCCGCCGCGGGTCCGCTGTCCTTACCGCCGAGCTGTAGGTGTGGCCGTCGGAGCCGCAGACGGCAGCCACCGGGGCGGCGTGGCAGGGCTTGCAGCCCCCGTGCGCCTTGGGGCCCAGCGGCTTGATCCTGCACGGGGCGAGAGGATGCTGAACCCCCGCCTCGGCCCCCCCTTCCTCCTGCCGCCGCTCGGTCCCGGCGCATCCGCGCTCCTACCTGTGCTCCAGCTTCTTGCGGCTGATGCACATGGCGCGCTGGTAGCCCTGCGCCACGCACACCTTGTGCCGGCTGCACTTCACCTTCTGGCACGGGTCCTTGGTGGTGTCCAGGGCTGGGGGGCAGAGAGGGGCCGGGGCAGGCGGGGGGGGAAAGCGGGGACGCCCCAGGGGAGCCCCGGTAGCGCTGGCCACCAGCCGGCCCGGCACAAAGCGCCATTCAGGCTGCAGCTGGGCAGCCGGCTCGGCACCAGCTGCTGCTTCCCGGCGCGCACCGACCCCACCACCGCTCCCAGCCGGAGGGGAAAAGCCCGTGGGGTGCAAGCAGAGAGTGTGACACACACACACACACACACACACACACACACCCCATACTGGCTGGCACCGAACCCGCTATGCCTCATCCCAAACCCATCTCAGCGGTACCTTCATCCCCGGGCTGGTTGTCCTCCCAGCTCTTGATGTAGTCATCCTGCGAATTGGGGAGAGCCCGCATAAGTGCAGGTGCTGGGAAAAGGTGACACCGGCCAGGCGTGCCATCACCCGGTTCGGAGCCACCGGCCCGGAGAAGCTCCCACTGCACACACCCCCTGGGCACCCCCAGGGCGCCAGGGCGGGAAGCAGGGACGGGGAGCAGCCTCCCCCCACAAGTGGGGCGTCACCCCCTCGGTAGCCCCTCGAGGCTCACCTCCACCTCCTGGCAGTGCGGCAGCGAGATGCCCCAGCCGGCACCGAGAAAAGAGAGAGACAGAGTGCCCACGGTCAGCTCTGGTACAACCCCAAGCCCTGATCCCGCCCCAACCCACGGGGACAGGCACTCTGTGCCAGTGGGGCACCCCGACATTCAGGTGCCCAAAGCTTTCGCCACCAGCCCTGGATATCACTGGCACCGACCACCAGCATGCACCCCCATCCCTGGCTCGAGACCTGTAATCCTGGAGAGCCTTTACACGGGATAAAGCCTTCCCCCGCCAGGCAGCTGGGAAAGCCAGGGGATAGGGATGGAAATGGCAGCGGGTGGAGGAAGCCCCTTGGGAGCCCAGTGAGGACCTCAGGGGATCCCCCTGGTGCTGCCACCCTGATTCTTCCATCGTGAGCCCTGAAGGGGTGGGCCAAGATGGATGTCGCTGCCTGGAGAGGCAGAACTGCTCCCACAGGACCCCGAAAGCATCCCGGGGGTGTGGGCGAGTAGCAGGGACTCAAACACTCCAAGCAGGCAGCATCGCCCGCCCCACGGCATGCTCCGGGGTAGGCTTTGCGATAAGGCAGGAGCATCCCAGCCGCCCCGGGGAGGGCGGGCAAGGATTTGGGATGGCATCTGGAAGCAGCGGCACGGGGGGCAGCTCTGGAGGGGATGTCTCGCTCTAGCACGGTGGTGTTTGCACCGCAATCGATAGCCGCGTTCCCGTGCCGTGATTGGTAACACTGCGGCGCCCGGCAGCTCCCTGCGGCGCGGGTCTCCGGCCTCCTCCCCGTGCATCCCCCTCACCGGCGCTGCTCAGTCAAAAACCCCACAAATCCATGGATTTGCTTATTAATCCAAGCTAACCGCCAGCAGGGCTGCAGTCTCCCCAGCGCGGCAGCCGTGCCACAGCAGGGTGGGACACACGTGTGCTGCCAGCGCCGGGGATGGGGATCCCTCGGCCCTGAACCCCCTCGGGGATGCTCGGTGCCATTGGGGCACGTCCACGAGTGCTCTCCTCGAGCACCCGCAGCCATCCGAGGTCCCAGGTGCCCAGTGCTGGTGTTGGCCAGCGGGAGTGTTGTGGGCAGGAGTCTCCAGGGGAGGAATTCACACCTTTGCACCCTCATTCATGCTCTGCCCCACTAACTGGTTTATTTCGGGGGTGGTGCCCACCGCAGGGCATCCATCCATCCATCCATCCATCCATCCAGCCATCCATCCATCCAGCCATCCATCCATCCAGCCATCCATCCAGCCATCCTATCCTCCCTGCCAAGGTGAACCCGAATGTGAATCTGAACAAAGACCAGAGGGGCTGGCTCAGGGTGTACCCCCTCCCCACCCGGCTGCTGCAGGTGTCCTGGGTCTTCCTAGGATGGGGCTGCAGCACCATGTCCCCCCACCCTGGAGGTGTAAAACGAGCCCAGGAAAAACCCCGACTGCCCCATAAAATTAAGGGCTGGAGCTAAATGCCATCGAGGCTGTTCGCAAGGGCTGCGTATCACCGAGGGGTGATAGGATCCTGAGCCCGGTGTGCCAGGTGTGCCAGCGCTCCTCCAGCAGTGCCTGCATCCTCATCCTCCCTGCCTCGCGTCCCCCACATCCCCAGGGGTCACCACCCCGCGGAGGCAGCGCCTCGGCTGCGGCACCGCGCGGGGCTCCGGGGACACCCCGCGGGGCTCGGGGGAGCGGGATGCTCGTGCCCGGCATGGGCTGGGCTGTCACCGAGGGTGTCGGGCCACGGCGCGGACCCCGCAACGACGGGCGGGCCCCGCCTGCACCCCCATGAGGAGGCACGGGAGAGGGTGCAGGGGACAGCACCCCCGGTCACCGGAGAGGGTCGCTTTGGCGTCAAGCCCTGGTCATGGAAGCATTGGCATAAGCCACGCAGCGGGCAGGGAGGCGGCGGCGCTGCCGGAGCCGGGGAGCATCCCCCGGGTACCGCGGCCGTCAGTCGCCCACGGCCGCGGCGGGATGCGGGCACCGCCGAACATCCCCGGGAGCCCGCCATGGGCCGGGGCCGGGGCCGGTCGCGCTGCGGCAGCCGCAGCGGCGGGGCGGGGAGCGCGGGGAGGGGGCTCCCGGTGCCCGGCAGAGCGTCCCGTCCACCCCCCGCCCCGCTGCCGGCGCGGACTCACGTCTCGAAAGCGGTTCCAGTGCTTGATCCTGCCGCCGTACTGGGAGATGGACGAGAGCCACTGCTCGTCCTCCATGAAATTGCCGGGGCTCTCCCCCGCCGCGGCGGGCCCGGGGCCGGTGGCGGGGCCGGCGGCGGGCCCGGGGCCGGCGGCGGCGGCGGGCAGGAGCAGGGCGAGCAGGGCCAGCAGGGCCAGCAGGGCGCGGCGCCCGCCGCAGCCCCGCATGCTGCCGCAGCGCCGGGGGGAGCGGGCGCGGTGCGGAGCGGTGCGGTGCGCACGGGGAGGCGCCGCCGGCGAGTGCGGCCGCGGGGCGGCACCGGGCGGCACCGGCGGGAGGGCGGGGGCGGGGCCTCCGCCGCGCCCGCCGCACCTGCGCGCCGGCACCGGGGCGGGGGAGAGCCGGCGCGGCCGCAGCACCGGTCCCTCTTCTGTCCCCATTCTGCACCCCAGTCCCGCGCCCCTCATGCCGCGTCCCTGCCACACCGTCCTGAAGTCCTCGTCCCGCACTTCGGGTCCCCTACCGCGTCCCCATCCTGCATTCCCCATTCTGCGTTCCCTGACACACCCCCTTCCTGCACCCTCTGTCCTGCATTCCTGGTCCCTATCCGGTCTCCGTTCCACATCCCCCATCCCGCATCCCCTGCCGCACCGCTATCCTGCACCCCTCATACCTGGTCCATACCGTGTCCCTATCCTGCACCCCCCATACCCGTCACATCTCCATCCTGCATCCCCCATCCTGCCCAATCTTCATCCCACATCCAATGTCCTGCATCCCTTGGTCCCTTCCATGTTCTCATCCCGCATCCCTGTCACATCTCTGTCCTGCGTCCCCCATCCTACATCCTTCATCTAGCATCCCTGGTCCCTGCTAGGTCTCCATCTCACATCCCCCATCGTGCATCCCCTGCCACATCCCCATCCGGCACCAGTCATCCCACATCCCTCATTCTTACCACGTATCCATTGCACATTCCCCATCCCTTTCACATCTCCAACCTCTTTACCCCATCCTGCATTCCCACCCCTGCTGCACCCCAGTCCCACAGCCCCTTGTCCCTGCATCCCCATCCTTCAGCCTGTATCCCCACCCTGCATCTCCCATCCTCCAACCCCTCACCCTGCGGTCCCCATTCCTCGGCCATCCCAACACAGTGTTTTAGGGCTCTAGGGAAGACTCCAACCCCTATCCCAAGGTTTTGCTTTTGGATTTCCCCCTCTTCTCAGCAGGGGGAAATCAGCGTATGCAACAAGTGACAACTCACCCCAGCTGCAGCTCCCTCACAGCTTCAGCTGGGGATGCCACAGCGCACATCCAGCTTCTCTTCTCCCTGCCAGGATGCTCAGGATGGGAAGGATAACTGCCAGCAAACCCCAGTGACAACAGGGAAAAGATCAGAATCCTTAATACTGCCTGGGGAAGGAGGTGTGAAATGAATTTTGCTGTGCCAGGCTTGAGCAGTGGGATAAGCTGCTTACCAGCGAAATTCAACCAACTTACAAAAGAATTGTCATTAAAACATGTTTACACAAGTGGGAAGAGGAGGAGCATGCTCCAATTGTCAAAAATCCGTGTTTGCCCCAACTTCTCGGTGAGAGTCGTTAAAAACTCGTCAGGCAGAAGCTTCCCAAGGTGCATCTCCCCTTTCCTGGTGGCTGCGTGAGCAGCTCCCGGGTCTGTTCCAAAGAGATTTGCCAAGTACCTCTTCAGGCTGGCGGGAAGATGACAGCAACCGGTGTTAAGTGCTCTCAGCACCTCCCTGTGAATGTGTGCTGGTGCTCTGCTCCCCAAGGGAACCGTTTGGAAGGCGGCTTTCAGAGAGCACAAAGGCGTTCAGACACCAAGGAAAAGAACACAAACAGCCCAATGGCTCTAGCTGGGTACAAGCAAGGGCACCCAGCAAAAAGCACAGATGATTTGACTGCCTGACAGGCAGGCTTGGAAGCAGACAGGCAATTTGGTCTGGGAAACAGAATCAGCTACACATTTTGGGGGGGGGGGAAAGAAAAGCAATCCCAATTCCTGAATGACTCCCACTGCTGTTTGTGCATGGCCAAACAGCAAGCTCTCTCTGGAGAGGATATGGGATGAAGGGAGGATATGGGATGAAGGGAGGATATGTGGGTTCTGCTGGAGCACCCCTATCCCTGGCTGAGACACTCTCCACCTCTACCACAGCATGACTCCATATCCATGGAAGCAACTAGGAATGGGCAGCAGCACCTGTTTTGTTACAAAACACCCAAGCACAGCACCTTCCATTTTTCAAAGCGCTCATGCTAGGGCAAGTTGAAATCCTGTGTCGCTATTTTTACCAAATGTGAAGATTTACAGGAAAAAACAACGTTGTCTTGAGATCTCTGAAGGATTCACAATGGAATCAAAGAGCTTGGTGTTGCTTTTAATGGAGAAACCACCTACAAGGCATATGTTTTTTGACACGCTCCGAAACGGTCACTGGAAAGAGCTCTAACCATCAATGCTTTCTTATTATCATAGTTATGTGCAGTGCTGGAAGTTTAATTACAGAAACTATCAATGCAACAG